>NC_140298.1:21363820-23763820 GCF_964211825.1 Aythya ferina
TTTCAATGAAAATCTTGAACGTGTTTTCCTTTCCTCTTCTATCTGAGATGGTTACAATGGTATAGGTGGAGGCAGCATGGTGCACTGGCCTAAGCAGTGAATAGTTTGGTCTGTAGCCTCTTTCAGCTGATGTTAAGCATAAGAAGACAAGAAACTTTCTTTTTTAACATAGACTGTGTTCATTGAGCTGCCTCTTAGAGAAAAACAAAACAAAACAAAAACTCCACACAAAATAAAACAAAACAAACATATTAACATATAAAGTATTCAAATATTATTTGGAAACATTAACATGGCAAACACTGTGCTACTTTTTTTTTTTTTTTTTTTTTTTTCCAAAGCAAAACTGTCCCTTTAAGATCACCTTGCTTTGGCAGATTTTCAGAGCAAACAGAAGAGAGAGTTAAGGGTCTCCACTGAGAGTTCTCTGACCATAAGTTGTGGATAGGTCCAGTCCAAGCCGAAGAGCATCCCACCATGGGGCATAATGCAAGAGTCAAAATCAAAAAATAGCCACTTAAAGTGGCTCAATGAGGACATTTAGTTTTGGATCTGTGAACTTCATTGTTAAAAATATATATATCCTTATACTGCAAAGCCTAGCACTGAAAAGCAATGTATAATATCCTACCAGCAGAATATGAAAGGAAAAATTCTGTCTTGGATGGAATGTGTGGGAAGTTTATGTCTCTGAATTTGCCTCTGAATCTTGACTATTCATTCCCCCTGACCTTTCTACACAGTGCATGTTCCAGAATCTGGAATCTGATTCCACATCAATCTAACTTAAAAAAAATATATATATATATATATATATATATATATATATACACACGCACACATATATATAGTTCTGATACTTTCATAAAATAGGAATATTATCTTGCAGTTTGGATTTTCTTCATGAAAGTATTCACATGTTCTTTTTTTGTGCTGACCTTTGGCTTTGGGTGATGATGCCAATAACCTTTCTGCCAACATGCTGATGTAAAAGGGGAAAAATGGGGTGGGGGGTTGGGGTGTGTGTGCAATACTACTGTCCTAGCAATTGGATCCAGCTGGCCTCCTCAAATAAATTCAGCCACCGGGGGGCGGGGGACACGACAGAAAACAACTTAAACATAAAAGCCATCATTTCCAAAGGTTTTGTGCACCAACAGCTTTTATGAGTTTGGACTAAGTGTTCTGCATGTTTGGAAATCAGTCCCAGGAGTAGAATTATTTTATGCCAAAAATATTATGGGACAGCTATTGCTGACTCCCCGGTTCATCCCCTTGCATTTTTCATGATATGTTGATGTGTTTTTTTAGGTTGGAATATAAGCTATATTTCTTTGTACCTGTTTTTTCTAAGCCTTCCTTCCTGATTGCTCCCCTTTTCACCTCCCTTCTTGTTTTCTCCCTGTGTTTGTTTCAGCCACTAGACTGATACTTGTGGGGAAACTAAAATCCTGAAGTCATGGGGTCATGGATTTTACAAGACTTATACAAAATGACTCTGTGGCTTCCGCTCATTTTTTAATACCTGGTGCAGTTCTTGTTTTGGCAAAGACCTGCAGTAGCTTAGCTGAGATCAAAAAGCCCATTTCATATATCCTACACACTGGGATGACCATCACTGGGAAATAATTGTGAGGTTCTGTGGAGGTGAAATGGTGATCTAGACATGAAAACTTTCTATATCTGCCATCACCTACCAGAACTTCTCTCTGAAGTATTCAGCTGCATCATTTCTGTCTTGGCATCTGATGGCAGGCACTGTCAAAGAGCTTAATCTGGGCAGAGAAAATAAGACACCAAATGAGATGTTTCTGCTGACTCAGATGTTAGCCGCAGGGAGCCTGCGAGTTTTTAGCCCTGCTGCTTGTCTTCCAGTTCTTTGAGAGGTGTGTTTGTTTGTAAGAAGGAGCTAGGAACATGCCCAAAGTTGGATGGTATCAGAGGACCTCTGGGTTTACAGAAGTGAGAAGCATGCAGGAACACTTTGTCTTTCTCAGTACAGCTGCAAGACTGCCACCCTAAGGCCAGAGGGATGCACAATAGTATCGTTTTGCTTCTCTAAAGGCTCACGCATTTGTCAAAGATGCCTTGATCTTGGCAAAACCATGGGTCTATCCAGCTGCTGCATTAATTCCCACAACAGTCTGCTCTGCTTTCATGTTTTAGCAGAATGATACTTTATTTCCTAAAGCAAGTTGGAAGGCTGGGTACACACCTGTACAAAGCAGAGCAAGACAGTGTCCATGCTCAAAAGCAGCGTGATCAGGAAAATGTGGGACCACAGGGCAGTGCCTCCTGCCCATACACTGCCCAGCCACCCTGCTTTGCTTCAGCCCTGGGAAGGGCAAGCACTCTCCACTGGAAAATATGCCTCAGTGCTTTATTGACTGCCCAAAATTCACATTCAGCAATGTCACCAATCCCAAGCTTCACAAAATACTTGGCCATATCTTGGAAAGCCAACAAGTTTGAACTAAGATTATGAATGGGAACTACCATACATTTACTTTTTTTTTTTTTTTTTTTTTTTTTCATTTTATTTACCCTCTGATGTTGCTTTAGGCAAGTTTGTTTCACAGGCTTTCTAGGACATTTAAGGAAAAAAAAAAAAGGTACTGAGGAACAGAAATAAAATACTGAGCCACATCCTCAGAAGACATGAGTCACCTTGATCCTGATGACTCTAAAAAAAGACAAAAACCAGAATGCTCAGCTGTTCCCTATTCCACACACTCATGTCTTGGCTGAAAACTGAGGCTCTGCCATGTAAAAAGCTGCAGTGGCACCATCAAAACCCGTAGCCAGAGTGCCCTCTCTGCTCACACTCAGCGTGTCACCTCCATCTGCTGTCCTTCACTGACAGACAGTTTGGGTGAGCCCATGGAAGCCCTGTTGTACCACAAGACGTGTGGAGGAGTTGTCTCCTCGTTAAAGCTGAGCAAATGTAGATAGAAGGTGTTTGGTTGGATTGCTGGGGTTATCTTTGGTCATATTTGTGTTGAAAGAGAAAAGGTTGCTTCACAAGCTCTAATTTTATGTCTCATTTGATGCTCACTGAATACAAAGAACATTCTCCCCTGGATTTTTGCCCTGTGCTTTACATACTTCAGAGCACACTATTCACCCCTATTTCATCTGTTTGGTCCAGTGGGTACAAAGACATTTCAATCTTTGCCAGACCCCCACCCTTATCATTCCTGTACGCACCATTGTGCTTTGTGCTGGTTTCACAAAAACTGGATTCTGAATTATTAGTGTTATGCAAAGTTTTTCTTAATTGAGCTTCCTCTTCAGAACCCTGTTTCTTCAAATGCTGCAGAAATAATGAAGGTAAAATTTTTGTTTTAGGAGGGGAAGAGAGGAAGAATCTTCAATTTTAGGTTTCGTTTCCTGTTATTTTGTGAGCATACTCTCATATGATCAGTTTTTATTTAGTGTCAATTACTTTCACTATGGGGGTCTCATCAAGCTATTCTTTTGCATGATGGAAGTCTTTATTTTATTTCTCAGACCAGAGGTATCATTTTCTTTCACATTTCACTTGCTCTCCTGTCAGCCCCTCAACCAACAAGCTGCACAGCAATTGGAATCTAACTGCAATTTAAGGTAACACGTATCCATGCTGCTGTTCACGCTGCACGAGATAAATTTGAAAGGTCAAAGCAGCTGGATTCCATTAGAGGAAAGCAGGGAACTCAAAATAGACTTTGTAAATATCTTCTTGAGGAATTCAGGCAGCTGCCTTAGGCACCCCTGGGCCTTGTTGTTTCAGAGAACTTTAGTATCAGCTTAACTCAGAAATTACTAAATTGTTCCCCCTCCTCCCCCAGAAGAGAAATTTCCTCTGGGTGAACATTAAGAATTAAGAAACAGTCAAAAGCAAAGATATTTCTGCTTTTACATTTTTAATAATAAGTTTTATTGCAATAAGTACTAAATCAAGAAAACTCTCTTCCATATGTGCTCAAGAACCATTTCCATTTTTTTTTTCTGCACATATGACATTTGTTTTACAATGCTGCAGTTTACAAATCAAATAGTTTCTCACAGAGATAGTATGTTTTTATTCCATTTGTCCTATTTCAAATAGTCCAAACGGCTGTGGTTTTTTCATTAAAAGTCCAATTGGCAGACATATACGGAAAGTTTATGTTTTCCAGCTGGGCAACTACCAGTTACACATACTCATTATTATTCATATTATCATTATAGTGCTCATCATAGCTGTGGAGGATAATGCCATGTGGCTTACACAGTCAACATTCAGCGATCAACACAGATATTTCCCTGAAATCATTGGAACTTAACTCTTCTTAAGCTCTGTGGACTTTTAGATATAGATCTGAACCTCCTGACTTGACCTTTCCTTTAGGATAAAGCTAGTGGCCACCCTGATCCTGATTTCTGGAAGCTGCTAATGGTTTTAAACATTTTCCTTCAGGGTAAATATCCTCAGTTCAGAATACCTTCTTGAGAAGGGATAGCTGAGGTTCATTTCTCCCATACTGGATTTACCTCACTGTAATTTCATTGACTGTATTGGAATTGCTTTTGACCTATCCTGTTGGCAAACCAGGGGTATACCCTCATCCCTGTTGTGAATGTTTTAAATCATGGTGCTATTTTGGTGGGATTTGCAATTGCTGTGAAAAATTCCAACTCCCCAAAGCTTTATTTTCCCCTCTTGCTCTAATTGTAAATGACCACACAAAGAGTACTCACTCTTGGACATAATTTTCTTATGCCATATTATAAATCACCAAATGAATGAAAATGTCAGAGAAGATGAGCAGACTCTAAACTGTAACCATCCTAGTGGGTGGTACTATTATACTAGGCTAATTTATTGTAAAGCTTCCGCTGACATGAGCATATTTCTGTTGTCTGACATAGAGTAGTTTATGAAGGATACCAGAACTTTTCCATTAAGTCACTTCCGCAGTATTCATATTGTGACCCTGTGCTATATGAAGAACATGATTGTGCAATTTTTGAGGCATAAAAACCTTAAGATTCCTAGATTTGTAGTTTTACTATTTGTTTTATTAAGTTATTTATTATTGTACCAAAGAAAGAAGATTGATGAATGGGCAGTCAGAGAAGTTTTTATTATTGGGATAGTAAGAGCAACACCAAGCACCGTGGGAGAACAGAAAAGCAAACTTTTCCCTCCCTTGTGTATATAGGGCCTATTTCTATAGGCTGTTGTGCACTTAAACACTTGGCTGGAATGAGATCCTATGCAGGAGCAAATTGGGTGGATGCAGATGTATTTTTCCCTTGATTTGCAATCAGAGAGGCAAGCAGATATATGCAGCTGTTCACATTTCCCCCAGGAAATATGGTCATCCAAGCTGAGAATATTGCCTTTCTAGATATCTCAGGGCAAAAATAAACCCTGCAGAAGCAATAAGGAGTGGACCAAGCTCATCCTTGTTCAGCTCCCATGGCTAGCAGCAGGAGGGTATTGTGTAGGCGCTTTAGCCTTTGTCAATACACCTTGACTTTAAAAGACAACATTTTGAAGAATTCATGGAGGTAATGATGAGGACTGCATCACTTTAAACATTTTGCTTCCAGTTCAATGTGTTACCCTCTGTTAGGTCAACCTACTGTGGATGGTGTTCTCAACTAAGAAAAATGTGAAAGACACGTTTTTGATGGAGTTCTTGGCAAATCATTTGATTACATTCCCTGATATTCAACAGATGTCTGCAACCCACATGGCAAACAGATCCATAGAGACAGTAGCTCACTATAGCCCTTGATATGAAGAACTGATATATAACATTTAATAGAAATGATCTATTATGTATGCCACACTCCCACAGCTTAACACCACACTTTTTTTTTTTTTTCAGGATAGCTAACAGTACACTGATCAACTTAATTTATATTTTATTTCAAATCATATCTAAACATATAATATGAAAGAATTTTGGAATTTGAGGAACCATACAATGAATGAGACATCACTTCGCTTAAAGATAAATTTGAAAATGAAACCATTGTTCATTGCAGATGTACATTCCAGACCATGACTTTAACTGGGGAACTAGAGAAGAAAACTAATTGGAAGCATTTAAGTGCATTCTGAAAATTTAATTTGAAATCATGTTTGGAAGCATTTTTGTTTCTTTTTAAGGATCATTGCCCTAATTCAAATTTATTTTTTGCAACAAAAATTCCAGCTAACAGAATTATCAGAGTTCCCTAGATGTGTTTTCTAGTTGCTGTTGTATCTCAAATGCAACTATTAGATAGCTGGCTACTGGCAACTGTTGCCTTTCTTATTGGTCCCCAGTTAAGGTTTAAGCTATAATTCTTTCACATAAGTAAATACTAAAATTTGGCTCACAATCCTAATGAAAAACAGTATCTTCAGTTCTTATGTGAGTTATTAGGTAGGATTAACAAAACCTTTATTTAA
Organism: Aythya ferina; assembly: GCF_964211825.1. NCBI lineage: Eukaryota > Metazoa > Chordata > Aves > Anseriformes > Anatidae > Aythya > Aythya ferina. Next base: position 21,370,251 of record NC_140298.1, read on the forward strand.
AAGAAAAATACCTTTCTTTATTATTCAAAAAATATTCACAAAAGACTTCCCAAATACTATGGAAAGAGTTCAGAAGTATTCCATTTACTTTGGACAACATCCAAACTTTTGGGGTGCTTATTATTTCATGTATTAAGTTTAGATGAAAAATGTACATTTTCTGGGTGTACCTTTTTCTTTATTCTAGTTGAAATGTATTTATACAAAAGAACCAGTGTATTTGCATTCACTACATATATAGCCATTTCTTTGGAGATACTAAGTGTGATATTTAGGGGACTGATTGCAAAGAAGAATGATATCCAGTTCCATTTATCAGAATTATAGTTGTATGTGAAGAACTGAGAGTCGATAATGGAAAATAACTGCTTCTTCCCCATAAAATTTTACACTTAGCCTTGCTAGTGCATTTGCTCTGCTAGTGAGACACACAGTGACAGATGAAAGCATTTCTTTTTTGATGTGCGAAAGAAATGACAGCCAACTTCTTGCAACTGCTGCTTCTTTTGTGGGTAACATCGTATTGCTGTTTAAATTTATTGAAATTTATTAATTTATGGACTTTGTGAAATAAATTAATTACTCTGCCTGTCACAGACTCACAGAATAAATAAATAAATAAATAAATAAATAAATAAATAAATACCTCTGCTTTACACACATCTTGCTTCTTGACATTTTTTTTTTCTTGGGGTTTTAGAATATTGTGAAAGGACAAGACCAGATGTTCCAAGCATTTGGTCACTACCAGCTGTTGTTCTTGAGCATTTGAAAAGCACGTAGGCATACTAATCAAATATCTCCACTGGAAGCCCACAAGGAATTCTTTGTTAGTAACACTGTTTTCTTCAAAATATAACAGTCCCTCATGGAATAATACTTACGCTTTTTCTTGTGTAATGTTTGTAGTATTTGTTTTCATTACTGGTCCTAGAAAAACTCCAATTTGACCTTTCATTGTAGAGTTCCTTGTTCTACAATATTCCACATCAGTTAAAAACACAGTGGTATAAATTAGGTTAAAGAGGGCAAATAGTTCATGCATGTTATTTGGATATGCAGCATATGTTTACACCTTATTCAGCATTAATAGAGGACCATAGTTATGTGTTTGACAGCAGTGGCAAAGTTTCATATAAGTGTATAAATTGTATGTGAAAGACCACCATTTATTTTCTTTCAATGTTCTGCATTGAACAATGATAATGAAAAATTTCCAGAAAGTATTGCTCCAGCTCCAAACAGCAAAAGTCTACGCTGGTGGTATGGGAGTAGTTATCTGTCCTGGTTCTGCAAAGCTGAAGTCAATGACCACTTTGATTTCTGAGGAAGCAGCAATATATCTCAAGTTTTCCCAAGCTCTTACTCTGCATAACACATTGCAGACGAAACAACAGAAAGCAGGCAGAATCACTAGGCTTTTTTGCAAATTAATTCCTTCCAGGAAAGAAAATGCTTAAAGCCAGACTAATGGGCACTTCCATCTCTCCTTGCATTGCTCTACAATGCAAATTCTTTCACCAGCTGCCTCATTTCTGGCTGTATGAATTGTGCGAATGGCTGCCATGTTTTTGTCCCAAAGGGGCTGGCATATGATATGAATTCTGCTTTAGCTAGTTGATAAAGCTGGTAAAGTGCATTGGGACCACACCAGGCAGACCATTAATAGATCTGTGACCTTGTTAACACCATTTCTTTTTTTTTTTTTTCTTGACCTCTCTGTGCATGCTCCTTACTGTTAGTCTGGAACAAGGTCGTGAGTAGATTCCTGCTTTTTAAACATGAAAAGGTTTTCACCTGGCATCTACTGGCACCTAATAATTCAGTAAATGCCTCAGACTACTCACTCTGGTTTTTTTTTTGATTTCTTTTATTTAGAAGTTTTGTTGTTGTTGTTGTTGTTTCCTAAGGCTTGCTGTAAGAAAGTCCTTACAATCAAGCCATTTGTCCATTTTGGAGAGGGTACTAAATTACCCCATCTTCTTCCAGAACTGTCAAAGCTTGCAGTTCTCTGATAGAGATTCAAGAAAGCAAGTTCAAGACTATGTGACACTACTGACATTTTGCTCTGTCTCTGCAGTTTATGCTCAATTTTGAAGTGGGTCAAAATCGGTCTGAAAACACCTGTAGGCTGTATTTTTGGCCTATTAAATTCAGAATCTGATTCTAAGGTCCTGGCAATGACCCAGCTGCCTCAGCAACTGTCTCTTTGTTCGGGTCCAAAGTAACAGCTGTGGTCTCTAAGGCTGTACAGTGAGAGTTTCCAGGGCTGTATTCACCAGGGATCCTGGAGATCCCTGGCTGTAGAGATTATTCAGGCTGGGAATAGGGTCGACACTTCCTTAAGGTTTCAGTAAAAGAAACAGTGCTGTGGGACTTCCTACTGGAGATAGGCTCCAGGCCACACTCTCCTTGAGGCAGACCAGCTGGGTGAGCATCTGTTATCCCTCTGCTAGCTCTGATCTTCTCTAGGGGGAAAAGGTGAAGCCTAGTGATGAATGGGGTGGATTGGGAATCAGGTCTCCTGAGGACTCTTCCAACAGCAGGACGCATGTGGCACGTAAGCTGTTAACAGGTGCTTTCTGAACTGGAGATACAGATGGCTCCATCTGTGTTTATGAGGTCTCTTAGCTCCGCTTGTCTCTGTCACATGCATTTAATTTCCTGTACAGCACTCACTTTAAGCCATGAAGGTTGTATCTGCATTGTTTGGAAAAATATATTTGGCAGCACCTGGGAGACCACATTCCCTCACTAACTGCACTCTGTTGTCATTTCAGATCCCCACTCAGAAGTTGTAGCCATGCTTTTCTAAAATGCTGGGGACAAGCTACATGTTCATCCTACTTGTGTGTTAATCTGTCTTTGCTGGCACAGAAGTCTTGGGAAGAATGACTACCACACAACTCTAACATCACAAGCCTGATCCAATGAGCTGCTGTTTATCCAAAACTTGAGCAGGGTACTAAGGCAGGTAAGAGGCAGAAATTTGGCTAACTTTCTAAATTTGGCTAATAATCATGTGGGAATCTTGGGTGATGCTGGTTAATTGCAGTGCATTTTCCCACACTGGGAAGCAGATACACTCAGCTTTGCCCTGCTGCACAGTGCAGCTCAGCAGAGGATTTGCCACCCCAATTTCTTTACTGTATATGTATGGCAATTAGAAGCTGTTGCACTGTTTAGCAGAAGCCAAAAGGCACACCAACGGGCTTAGGTAGAGTAACAGGCCAGCAGCCTGAGCTGCAGAACATTTTTCTTTCCGTACAACTTCCTTAGCACTGTGGTGACCCACAGATCCTTAGTATCTATGAAATTATCAATCACTTTTTCAAGCTCTTGCTTACTTCAGCCTCACAGCTACTGGAGCTAGAAGCCATAACTGAGAGGCATCCTGTAACTCTGTGTTAGTCTAAAGGGGTCTTGTGGAATAAGTGGAAACCAAGACCATTCCCTCCAGCACAGAATGAGAACCCAACTTAGGAACACAGCTGCCCAGAGGCCATGCAGCTGACAAAGAGAAAGGGTGGCTACATGGCTGAGTGTAGGCAGTGTCTTTCTACCTGGTATGCATAGCTCCTATAGGTATAACAATTGAGGTTTGTTACTTCTCCACCCTGAAAAAGGCACATTTTGGTTCTGAGTACAGTGACATGAAAAACTACTTATAAAGTATTTTTCAATAATCATTTATTATTCTCAAATTTACAGCTCAAAATTGGCAAGTTTATCAAATAAATTTATTTCAGTGACATTATTTAAGATGCAGAAAATATCATGTCTTCTGTTCAAGTAGTTTCTGAATCATTTCCAACTTTATCGTCATTATTTGTGGAAAGCTTAGAAGAAAATAGGTCTATTGCTTAAAAAAAAAATAATAGATTAGTGTTGCATACATAAGCAGAGCCTTTTTCTATTATTTCAAATACTGTTTGGAAAATCTAAAATGTCAATATTTTAAATAATGATATAATTGCCATAAAAGGCACTCAATCAGTCTTCAATTTATTTCATTAGTTTATCTATGCTTAATTTAGGTATTGATATTTGAAGCTTAAGGGAAAAAAATAGATAGCAAAACACAAGCCTTTCAAACAGTAATTGGTTTACAATGACAATTTGCTACATATCTCTCTGTATGGTGCAGTAACTTAACCCTTACGAACTCTCCAAATCTAATGATCTGCTCCTATCTTTAATAGGAAGTTCCAAGGGTGTTACATGCTATTTGTATGTTGAAAACATTACATATTAAAGAGAATCAGAAAGAGCTTACAGTGCCAAAGACAACACTAGAAGGGACAGAGAAGAAGAATATATCTTTCCACGTTGTGCAGCATTTCTAAACACAAGAAAAAGAGAGAAGGGGGGGGGGGGGGGGGGGAGAGAGAGAAAAAAAAAAAAAAAAAGACTGCTAATTCAACAGTTTGGGATTATTTTAGCCACACCAAGATAAAGTTCTGACATCAGAGGGTCCTCAAAAAATGTCACTAGGTGCTCCTTTTTTTGCTCTAGCTGTTATGCTTTGGTGACCCCAGCAGTGGTGATATGACAGCAGGAAAAAAAGAACTCTTACAAAAAAAAATGGTCTATGACCCTTAAGAAACTAGCCCCTCTCTAGCTGGAGTAATGGTGCTATGGCAACAAATTAACTAATAAAAATACATTTTTCATTCTAGAATTTCAAAGAAACTAGCTATACAGTGTCAGATATACTCATAGATGTTAAGGGCAGAAGTAGAGATTAGGTCATCCAGTCTGGCTTGCATATCACACATCCTATAATTTCACTGAGCTATGTCTCTTCTGAGCCAAGAGTTTGCATCCAACTGCAGGAGACCTTTCCTTTGTTCTTTGTTTTACTGGTTAATCTGCTTTGCTATTAAACATGTGTTACTGGTGTATAATTTGAATTTACCTAGCTTTAACTTTCAAGCACACATTCTTGCTAAACATTTCTCTGCTAGATTAACAGATCTTTGAATGCTTTCTTCCCCTCTCTTACTCTGTGAGAGTAGCTACATGCTATAATCAAATCATTTCTCACCAGTAGGCTCTTTTTTTTACCAAAAGAATATTTCTGTGGCTCTTTTTGCCACAAAACTTGATCCCATTGAATATAAAAGGTTTTAATATTTTTTTCCAGTAAAACATCCAGTTACCAAAATATGCTCAGCTACAGGCCATCAAAGAGCTGTCTAATTAACGAATATGAATTACATACCAGTTACAATATGATATGCTCAGAATAAATCTACCAGGGGATCTAAAGCTTCATCCTTGGGTTTTTGAAGGCAATTGCTGTGCCATTTGAGCTAATGGAACATTTTGCTTGGTCAGCCCAGAAGAGGGGCTTTATATCTTTACCTCCATCTCCTTAAACAGTGTTGCCTTTCACTTCTCTAAAAGGGGAATTCTCAGCGGGGCCTTCTTTGAAACACTAACATTCTCCAAGACGTTCTAGGGAACATGATATTACCATAACTTGACACCAAGTTAGAATTTGCCCAATAAATGTTTGCAAGTCTGCAATAAACTCTGTTTCTAATAGTGTGCTTCATGCTGTGCTAGCAAAGTGCAGAGGAAATGACAGGCGGGAAAGCTTTATGCAGTCCCCAAGAAGGAGACCAGCAGCACTCCGCGTACAGCACCTCTGCAGAGAGGCAGCCCGGCCCTGAAGTCCCTGGAGAGCTGAGATGCCCTTCAGGTGACATGTGAAGCTGCTGTATTACTTGTTCTCAAGGAGCCTTAAGCAAACAGAATTTATTTCAAAGGTAGGAGTAAATGGTGAGGGTTCTAAGAGCTTGTAGGAATCCTCCTAAATTGCGTGCAGGGTCTCCTTGGAGAATATAGCGTGTCCATAACAAAGTCACATTAAACATACCGAGCTGTGCGGTTTCACCCTTTATCTGCATGCTGGTGCTGCAAAAACTCATCTGGTGTCAGCAGCTCAGTCTAGGGTTTTTGTTTCTTTCTTTCTTCTCTGAAGAAACCCCTTTCACCCTAAAAAGGTTCTTCACGGGCAGCAGCTACAAATTTTCCTTAACAATTAGCCTTCCCATGATAATTAAGGCTCTTGCAAGTGAAAATCTGTTCTTCAGTTATTGGTGATATATTGATTCTAGAGCAAAAAGCACCTATACAAAAGTTCAGGGAGCTTTCAAACATGCATGCATAAATAAATACATACATACATACGTAGAAGTCCAAATTCCTCTCATCCATTGCTTTCTTACTAGACCTTTGTGGCCACCACAGCTTAACTTTCTTTTCATACAAAAATCCCATCCTCAGCTGACTTGGCTTAACTCTGGCTTCCTCTCATACAGTGATATATAAAGTAGCTTTATGGCACAGCTATAAATAAGACCGATTCATTTAGAGTTCTTAAATTCTTGAACATTTCAAAGAAGAAGCCATTTAAAGAATTCTCATGGGGACCATTAAAATATGGAAATATTAAGTCTATTTCATAAATGGGGAACTGAGGCACTGTGAGGTTAAATGGTGATATAAGGTGTCCACAGAAAAGTAAAGAATTTAGTGTAGATTTCTTTAATCACAGTATAGCGCCTTAAGCAAGAGCACATCATTCTTGCCTTGCTGCCTGGTGCAGGGATTCAAGTTGTTCTTTTAATAAACACATCTATATCTTTAAAAAAAAAGGCAATAAAAAGCAGTTACAAAATCCATATTTTTGTGCTGAGGCCAGCATATTTGAACTGATTTTAATTTGTTAAAAAATTAAAAGTACAGTTCACCTCCTATTCAGAAAAATGAAGCTTTGAAAGTGAGACAGAAATTTGATCTTTTGAGCATGGCTATAATGCTTAGAAAAACATACCATACATGACTCAGTACAGTTTATCTCTGTATCCAAAGGTATGCACCAGTCAAAGTCAAATGAGTGTGTTTCACATTCATGCATGATAAGTTTCTGCTTCAGTAGCTATGTTAAATAAGTTTAAGAAATGAGACTGATGAGGTCTGTTTTCGAGTTAGCAAAAATACCCCTGAAGTCACTGGTGGTGCTTTTCAAATATGTGTGTGTACATATATATATATATATATATATATATATATATATATAACAACTTCAAAATAAAGTAGGGTTCACCCAGAAATATGTCATTGGCATTTATCACATAAAATTACTAGAAAAGAATTTTAAAGTTAAAAAAAAAAAAAAAAAAAAAAGATTTTTCTTTAGTTTAGTTAGCTAAGTCATTATTAAAATCATTGCTATTGTTCATCTAACTAGAATTATGTTTATTCTTAACTCCAATTAAAATGAATAAAAACCAAGGACTTATCTGCCTAGTCGTCAATAAAATTTCTCCCAGTTAGCCAGCAAGACCTTTAGGTATGTGTATCTTTCAGAATCTGAAGCACACTATTTACTAGTGAAAAGATTTTCAGACTTACGAAGACCAAAGACCAAAGTAGATTCTCTTTATAAATTTTAAAATTCATAGAAAGGTGTTTTCCAAGCAATGTATTTTGTTCTGAGTATCTGGAAAATTTCTATTTGTAATTAAGATTATGCATACTTGTGACTGTAATCCTTGTATACATATCCTGAGCACTAAATTCACAAAGTGGATGTAGACTCTTCAACTGACTTTTGGCGTATCATCCAAAAATTAGATCTGCCAATTACAGTGGATGTATTTTTCTCAGTACATTTCTCAAACATCTCATATGCTCCAAGTATACATAGTTTAATTTAAAACACGACCAGAAGGAAAAGCTGGCAGACAGAGGTCTTCTGCCTTTTTCCAGTGATTAGCTCATTAAGTCCAGTCCTACCCCTAGATCAGGCAAAGGAACAACTTGATTACCAGTCCCACATTGTGAAGTTGCACATTGGGCTGTTTGGAAAGTAGAAAACAATGACAGCAATCATCACCTTCCCTTCTTCCAATAGACATATTCAGTGATGGTCTGATATAGCTAGCCTTCAAGCTTCAGGCAACCTAGCCTTAAATCCTAAGGGAAAAGAGGCAGTGTCTTTTAAAGACAGCTGTAATTTCATGAACATTTATATGTTATTACAAAGCAAAACCATCTGTTCCATCCTCCTCATTGACCGCTTACACTCATTCCCAGATGCATTTTTTTTTTTCAATCACTAGCATTAACATACTGAGTTCCCAAGCCACCGTCTTGGGAAAATCATCTGTACTACGGTTAACCCAGCAAGAGAGAAATTACCATCAGGACAGATTCTTTAAAGTGATTCATTAAGGAGTATGTTAATAGCTTTTGCCAACAGAGGACAGCGGTGATGAAGGAGGAAAGATAAGTGATGCAGGGGTCATCAGTGATCTGACTGCATATTTGGCATCAAAACTAACTTCAGATGATCAACATGTCCAGGGAAAGGTGTCTTCAGTGACACCTCACTACTGAGTATTTGCATTAGATCATCCAGGGCTCTCCTGCCTTTCTATGCTGACAATTGCAGTCTGTGCTTATTTACATCAAGGTGTATTTGCATGACTGAATACAGGCAGTCATATGTTCACCCTGCCAAAGATCCACACAAAGTAACTGAAGCTTAGAAGCCATAAAGTCATTTAATGCAGTCTTATGTCTAGAATAACTGACCCTATGTCTCAAAAGGCTGTTTTGGGTGGGAGAGAGGGTCTGTTTTCATTTGGCAATAAGGGATGAGTTGCATGGAGTATGTAATAGCTGGTTTAAAATATACTGCTGTTTCACAAAGTTTCTTTCCTGTAAAGGAAATCTACCTCTCCTTTGCCATGACCATGTAGCTAACACACAAAGGAGTTGTGCCCTCCTTTCCCTTGCTATATGTTTCATGTTTGTTCATATCCTGAGCTTCAGGCATGGAAATGTATGTACAATGCTTATAATCCCTTCGCTTCTTCCTCATAATGTCTCTGGTTGCAAGTCTCTCCTATGCAGGAAGCCAACACAGATCTATGCACAGCTTAAATCCTACTTAAATTGCTAGGGCTTAAAGTCCCACTAAAATAGCTCCTGGGCCTCACTCTAGCCTTCTATATGGGGATAAATTCCACTCTTATGGAATTCCTCAGCATTTTCTCCCTTGCTTGTTGGAAGGGAAAATTAGCCTCTTCTGAACTCAGTAAGCCAGTGCTTGTACCAAAGTTTGCTTCATACTTCAACAATAAAGAGCAATTGTTATTAAAAGTTGGTATGATTAAGGGCATAAAATAATAATAATAATAATAATAATAATAATAATAATAATAATAATAATCACAAATCCTACTGTTCTTAAGGGAGGGTCAATCAAAATACTATTATCAACACTGTGATTCACTTCACTTACTCTAAGATGAATCACTTATGACCATGAGAATCGGAGTAGAATTTACCAGGAATTAGTATCTGTCACACATCAGAAGTAATTATTGCCAAAGATGATTTGGGCTTTGCTGGACTCATGGGAGAGGCCATTATTCTTAGAGTTCACTGAATTTAAGACTTCGCCCTTCACTATCCTTACATTGCATCCTGTAATATATAGGAAAAATGTATAACAAAAGCCTGAATATGCATGAATATTCATGTGAATAAGGCAACTGAACATCACTTATTATTTCAATGATATCCAGACGGTGAATCCTCACCTCCTGTTGTCCTTTCCCTATGAGATGATCTCTGCAATCAGTACATCCATCAACAAAAAAAAAAAAAAAAAAAAAAAAAAAAAAAAAAAAAAGACAATAGTGATTGATTTCTTTCTTTTTTCCATGGGATTCAGTGCTGCATTCATTTATTTTTAAGATCTGTCATTTCCTTAACAGTCCCTCTTTTTTCCCATTTGCATGATAGTTCACAAATGTAGCTTGGTTTTCTCATGCAGAAACACTCTTCCACATGTCCACATACACAGGTATTTTTATGTGCATTCACATTAGAACCAACTACACAAATCTTTAGGAGATCTTCTTTTTTATTAAAGTATTAGTAGCTCACTCGTATATTGATGTCATGGGACTCAGCTGGCCAGCCTTGGACTACAGTTAATAAAAGATGAACAGTTGGAAAAAGCCATCCATATACGTTCAAAAGTGTCAGGCAAAACTGTGGAGATTGTGCCAGGGAGCTTTATATGACATGAAGGAAAATAAACTTCAGCATGAAGAAGAGGGCAGGAAAACCATTCAACGTGGTTAGTGCTATCTGAACTTGGGCAGCTCCCTCCTGCGCAGCACTCTGTCTGTTCTGCTGCAGTTCCAAAACACCAGGGAGCAGGGCACAGATGTGATAAAACAGAAGAATCCCAGCCCAGCCCTGGCAGCAAAGTGATCACAGCATACTAGGACTTTGACTCAATTGACCTTCCCCAGTATTATTTATAATGTTTTTTGTTGTCGTTGTTGTTGTTTTGTCTTGTCTTGTTTTGTTTTGTTTTGTTGGTTTATTCTGTTTCTTGCTGGTGGTGTGGTTTTGTGTGTGTGCTGCTGGTTTTTGTTGTCTTGTTTGTTTGGTTTGGTTTGGTCAATGAATATGTACTAACTGTTATACAATGCTTACCAAGTTTGTTCTGTAAAATTCTAGAGGCAAAACCTCAATCCAGGGCCCCCCTCTAAAGATTTTTTAAGTTCCTGAGGGCTCTGGGAGCACATCCAAGGATTTTTATTGTTCCCAGAAGATATATAGAGATTATTTGTCATTTGGTGAATGTGTGTGTGAGAGTGTATTGGGAGGAGTGGCGGGGGTTTCCTCTGCTAAACACAGTATTGTGTTGCTTTCCTGGAGAGAAGGTGGGATTCAAGGGTGACCTGAAACAGATGCTGAGAAAGGAGGGAAAGTTAAAAAATATATTAAAAAAAAAAAAAAAAAAGAAGGAAGGAAGGAAGGAAGGAAGGAAGGAAGGAAGGAAGGAAGGAAGGAAGGAAGGAAGGAAGGAAGGGAGGGAGGGAGGGAGGGAGGGAGGGAGGGAGGGAGGGAGGGAGGGAGGGAGGGAGGGAGGGAGGGAGGGAGGAAGGAAGGAAGGAAGGAGGGAAGGAAGGAGGGAAGGAAGGAAGGAAGGAAAGAAGGAAGGATGTATTGGAAAAGAAAGAAAACCTCTGAGATCTGTGTTATGCATTTTATGAAGGTGCCTTCGATATTACTCATCCAGAGTAAGCTCTCACAAACCTTATCAGATTTCTTTTATTTTCTTTTCATATATTAACAATACAGCAGCAAGGAACTGACACTTGTTTTCTGTATCAAGCAAAGTTTTGTAAGTCTTTTTTTTTTTTTTTTTTTTTTTTTGGCTATCACCTCAGCTTACATTTTACACTGAACAATAATTCAATTTTTATGGACATTGTCAAATGCTTTTTAATAGAGATTCTCATTTTTTAAAAAAAGTTTAATTGTTAAGGGTCCCTTTAGTGACTGGTCTCATTTTGGTTATTGAACCTAGAGAGTCACAGGTGCAGATAACTGCTGGAGCAATTAATGGCCCTGAAGAGAATCCTGTCCACACTGAAATCAGTGGGAGTTTTATTAGTGTGACCAGGAGTTCACCCTATGCATTTAATATTTACCTCATACTCATCTGGACTCACAAATAGTCTGTGTCAACCCAAAAGTTCCAATGACTTTCATAATCACCACTGTTTGATATGCCCAGAAGAGCTGGTAACTAAATATTTTCCTTTCTCATGGTTCTGATTTTATATATATATATATATATATATAATTTGGCAAACTCTGCTTCATATCTTATTGGTTGGCTTGTATTACAAGCAACTATGATCTGCATCCAAGGGGTATAAATCTGTAATATCAGCATATTATCACAACAGCCCAGAGAATTCAGGCTTGCTAATTACCTCTTAGAGTAGCTGAATGATTGTTTCGGGGACAACACTTTGAAATAATGCTGGAGTCAATATAATAAAAGACATTCCAAGGCTTTAGTAACCACGTTGGTGGCACAGTAGTTAATTTTTCTTTGCTGTGATATATTTAGAATCTGGAAGAGTATTATGAAATAGATTCTCATTTCAAGATTGTTGGACAGAGCAGCCTGTTAACATCCTTCTAAATCTTAAGTGTACAGTACCACTGTTTCCTGAATTTACGATGATTTTTTGCTGCATTTCTAAACAAAAGGCATTCAGTTTTACTAAAAGAGGAATCAGTTGCTGTTGCTGGACCAAATTCAATCATCCCAGGCTAACTTTTGAGATGTTAGATAAGCAGCTCTTTAGAAGGCAAGAGGAAACATAAAAAATACTAGAGGTTAGTGAGTTATAAAGGTTCATATTAGGATATTTGCATTCACAGCACATAATTTGTATATGTGCAGGAGGGCCATGGTGTCACATCGAGGTGAATGTGACAAAAACTTCGCTGATTCAGGCCATAGAAACACCTCAGGAATTGAAAAAGACCTGTTTGAACTGAAAAATGTTCTGAGCTCTTGACAACTAGATACATGTGCAGGGATATCACTCTTAGAATATGAACAGATCTCTAAATGCTCCTCCAAATTACCTGTGGCCCACTTATTTGAGAAGCAATGGTCTTATTTCCAAATGAAATTGGGTAAGGTTTACTGTATTTTTTTTAGAAAAGGTGATGATCTATATTATACTTACATCAGAAAACTTGTTTTCAAGGTTTTTTTTTTGAATTTCAAGTTTTCTTTGCATAGTCAAAGCTGTAACACTGTAAGTTTGTCCTTTGAAATGGCAAAAAAAGCCACCATGGCAATCACGTAAAGTTCCAGCTTTGCCTTCTACCAGTTTCTTATACGAATAATGACAATTTTTTGCTCTGTTTCCTCAGTGAGGTGTTTTTTTTGTTTGGTTGTTTGGTTATTGTTTTTTTTGTTTTGTTTGTTTGTTTGTTTGTTTTAGTCCACTAGCAGACTAGCATGTTCTTTCTTTTGTTGTACAGGGGGAGCATTTCTCCAGTAGGAAACAGGAGCTCCTGTTGTAGATGCTGTCAAATCAAAATTATGTCTCCTGGTATGAAGAGCCTAAAGTGTAAGTGCCACACAAGAGACAGTAGATAAGGAGTAGAAAGAACAGAGACAATCCTGGCTCTTGTGTTATAAATACAGGAGATAACTAAGTGCAACATTACCAGAGCAACAGAGAGTTTTGAAGGAGGAGTATAAAGAGGTTTGGTTTCATCTCTAGAAAACTAGTTTTATGTTTGGAAAAATGGAAGAAATGGTGAAAATGTTTGCTTGAATTGTGGGCATTTAATAAGTGAAGTGTGGCACAGTGGCATGTCACAGACAGCATATAATGTGTTTGAGAGTATCCAGAGAAAGAAAAATATTTGGGAAGAGGTGAAAAACAACCTGAATTTTACACCCTATCCAAGAAAGGCAGCAAAATAATCCACAAAACTCATGAATTCAATTTTTAATGGTAGTCAGAAGTAGTGGGGATTTTCATAGTTAATCTGCTTTCCTCAAATTGGTAGCCAAATAAAGTCTATTATCCCTCTCAGTAGATGAAGAAACTCTACAGATGAAACTAAACGAGTATATGTTAGTGACAGAGAATAGGAGATATCATAATTCCTTTCATGCCCAAGATTGCTATAGCTTTGGGTGATCTATCTTTTAGCTATCTCTGCACAAAAAACAACCTGTGGATCATGTTACAGTAGAAGGTGAGTACCAACAAAGTCCCAGATAATTTGAACTGAAATAAAAGTTCTCTTTAGGCCCAAATCTAGCAGTTGAACACAGCTGGCAGTTCTAGCACTAATCTTTTCCTTCCATATTTTCAGTATTTGCCATGTGACAGACACAATACAAAATGTTTCAGAGACTCCTACTAGAATATTCTCTTTTCCTGTATTTAAAAGCATTATCTCATCGAAGCATGGTATTTTGATCTTTCTTCATTAGTTTTTAACTCATGTCCTTATTTTTCTTTTACTTCGAAAATTGTAGTAAAGCATGCTCTCAAAACTGTTGAGTTTGTGTCTTTTTAGTGCACAAGTCACCATTCTATGTCCTTCAGTTAGAGTTACATGTGCTACAATTCTATCACAAGGTAACTTTTTATGCAATTTTCTGGGGTAGTAAAATCACTTTCTACTAGAGCTGATGTTTCATATGGCAGTTCTTGCAGTGCTCTGGGGAGGAGATTAGTCATTTCTTCTGATCTCAATGCATTAAGCTTTGTGAGTTGTTTTTCCTCTACCTCAGCACGATTCTTTTCTATCCTCTTGTTTCTGTTAGCCATCTGGCAGTGCTCTACTCCACCTCCAGACCTCTTCTCTGCAAGTTTCCATTTCCTGAGGTTGCAAGCTCCAGAAAGTTTTGAGTTGCAGCATGCTGAGCCTCCTGCTTGCTGATATTTGGGAGTTCTGAAGTCCAATTGACTTCATGGACCAAATATATTAAGGTCCTGAAGTTTCTCTTTCTGAAATACAGAAATCTTGTTATTGGTTTGTTTGTTTCACTTTCCATTTAATTTAAACTGACTCAACTTCTGATCAGTTTGATCCAAGGTGATTTTCTATGACCAGTGCTTTCATAATGTCATCACTGCTTGCAAAAACAGTGTGGCTTTTGTGACTATATCTTTTGACTTAAGTAGTATTTCCATTAATGCCCTTGGCTTAAGGATTAGGGATGAAATCCATGAGTCTATCCTTTGCTGTGGTCCTTTGTAATCTATAGCTTGGTTTCATGCAATGCACACTGCACTCTAGAATGTGGGAGGTTTAGCTAGCACAGCGGGCATCTCTCTGCTGCCTGGCAGACACAGCCATAGAAAGAATGCTACTTCAGTTCTTCTCTGAAAGAGATAGCTTTTAAGTGGCAGCTAGATGCTTGTCTTGGCTACCTGATATCTAGGCTTTCACCCAATGGCTGACATCAGCTAGAGCATGGAAACTGCAGATTCAAATATCAATGTGTTCTTACGAAAAACTTCTTAGATCTGTCACTCACTTTTTCTCACTGGCCTGACAGAGCCTGTTTGTTGACTCTGCAAGTCATAAAGAAAGGCCCACTTATTTTCTCAAACCATTATACACTGAATGCTTAATGTTGTTTGGTCATATTCATGCAATTAAGAAATCACATTTGAGTGGTCCTTTATCATGCCTAATAGAGCACGTTATCACAGCAGGAGTCACCAACTTGTGCTGTAACATAAATGTGTTGCAAATTGCCACTTTTAAGTAAGCAGGAAAGCTTTCCAATTTTTGAAGAAAGTCAACTTACAAATTTTCTGCATTCTGAATTAATCACCATATTCAAATTTTCATTTTTGTTATCTTTTGTCAAATTGCAAGTTCTTTTCTCTGAATTGGCCTTTTTCATTATGTCTATAGCTAGCAATTTAAGCAACGCAAGAAAAGGCTTCTGGCTGCTGGATTTGATTAGACTATTTTACTGTACTGCTTAGTTGTTAGACTAGTCCATAGCACAATAGTATCATTCCTGATATGCTTTTGACCAAAGTCAATGAGCCATTTCTTGAAGTGAGATTTCTACAAGAGGAGTAATTTTCTCCTTCCTATTTGTCCATCTGGGCCAAACTAGGATTTAGAACAGGCCAACTTTGCCCAGTATTGGTGACCAATCTTTCTTTCAGGAGCCAGTAGTCAAGGATATACAGTTTGGATGCCAGGACAGAAGCAGTAGTGTTATCCTAAAAGACAAGACATTAGAATTCTTTAAAAACTGTAAATATTACTTATTTATATATATATTAATAATTAATGTGCTTAATATTAGGTATATGAACAATTAGAGCATGTGAATTTTTCATATTTTAAACCTAGAGATAGATATGAAGAAAGGGTAGATCTAGACATGTTTTGCTTGTAATGGTATTGCTACTTTTTTTGAATAAGTGTTCAATAAGTGATCTGTAAACTGCTTTATAACTTTTGGCTTTTATTGAATGATTTTGAAGCACTGGACAGCAATGTCCAGTTCTGATTGGCTGGCAGTGATGTCATATATGTGTCACTATTTCTTGCTAAAAGCACAGGTATGACCTTTTTACCTTGGAGTTTCCATACCATAATAGCTATAAGGCACTCACGGTTAATAGATTTCTGAGGGATTATTGCACTCTTCGAGTAGCTGAAGTTGCTTGGCTTTTGGCTGGTGCCTCGTACTGCACCTGAGGTGTGTGATAATCCCTCAGAAATGCACTGCTTGTTGAATCTCATGGCTTAATTATAAACATTAACTGAAGTCAGCTACACATTAACTAGCTTGCCCAGATGTTTCTGTACCTGATGGATGTATGTGATGACTGATGAAAAGAAATCATGCAGGTCTGCTTCTGGTGAGTTCATTTGCCATGGAAAAAGGAGAGCAAAGCAGTTGCACTACCCTCAACAAGGGACTCAATATCACTCAGCTACAGGAGGATGCACAACAAATTTCCTTTCAGCTTTCACGTGCTGAAGAAGTGTCTCAGTTCAAAAACCTGAGGGTCACTATCTGCTCCAGCTTGTACAGGGCCCTCCATCTGGAGTTCCCCTTAACGAGGCCCATGGGCATGTCACTCCCTTATGTGCAACGTTACATCTAGGATGCCTTGGAGGCAACTCCTTCTCTAAGAATTCTTTGTGATCCAGGAATTTTGCCCTCTATCAAGGAAAATGTCTATCTTCTTTACAGAGATTAAGTTACATTTTCTGTCTTATTTTTTCTCCCAGTGTAGTCCTTTACTGATATTTTATTGCTCAATTTTTTGTGATATGATCTTGATATGTTGGCAATTGGTGACTCACATTTCCCTCATGAGTTATTGTAATACAGTCATTAATGAGAAACAATGGGGATAGCCCTTCTTTTAGATGGTTTAACAATACTATCTGTTACAATATTTACTAATGATAAAAAATTCTGGTTGATTTTAATTTCCGTGAAAGACTGAACTCTTAGAAAAGCTACTTACAAGTAGGAGTAGCTTGGACAGGGAAAAAAAAATAATGGCCACCCTTCAGATCCAGGCCAAGCACTCAGCTGAACTAATTTGTAAACCCACTCTAAAACCCACACTAACTAATTGATAGCTGCTCTAGTTTAATAACACCTGCAGTGATAGAATTCATACCTACTAAGCATACCTAAGCATTAAACTAACATCTGTGTCTCTTACTAATATCTTGCAGAAATTAGGACTACGGGTTGTGCAGATTGCCAGGGATACCTTGACATTAAGAAAAGCCCCAGTGGCCCTGCTGGGGCAGTTTTCCAGATGTTTTGCCTGGGAAGCAAAACATATCTGTGAGAGGAACCAAAGTGTAGTAATTTTGTTTCAATCAGTATTTGTTATCATGCCTAATTAAACATTGATTATAGAGTTGCCATCACTTCTTCCATAATAATATTAACAACATGGTTAAATGATATACATCTAAACATTCATAAAGAGTAAGTCTTTGTGCTTCAAAGTATAAGACAGATTCATTTTCTGACATTGAAAACAAGCACTCCTCTATAAACATTTCACTGTATAATTGCCCTTAGAAGTTTCTTAAACCTCCATAAAAGCTTTGGGAGAAGGTTTTGAATTAAGTGAATCGCTAGTCTGAATCTTATTAAATTTTATTTCTATAGATAAATCTCTAAGGTGACTGATAAATGATAGGCTTGGTATGGTTTGCTGTATATTCTGTCACTCCAGCAAAAGCAGCATGCAAGCAGAGTGGAATACTGCATACCTTGACAGAGTTGCATTGCCAGTGAACTGTACTCCTTTCCTTCTGAGTGAAAGGAAGAGATGTTGTACATTATTAAGAGGCACCACAATGTGAAACTGCAGGAGTAGTCACACATGGAGAAAGGTTTGCATTATAAAGGTAGTCATTCTAGTTTACTTCATCTTTGGCATTAGCTGTAGTAAAGTGAATCAATAAATGATAATGCTAATAAATCGAAGAGCAGCTATCTTCATGTTTCTCTCTCATTCTGCAGGAAATCATGGAATTCCTAGTATCACCAAATGAAGACATACTGAATGAATTGTGTCACTACTGTAATAATAAGACATCACTCTGTTATTGCATTTTTTATGTCATTTTAGACTATGCTTAAGTATTGACCCCATGGGCATGCAAATGAGAATCTACTCTTTCTGGTGTTTGTCTATGAACTTGTGCAATGACATGCACTTGGAGAAATTGTTGTGCAGCAAGTTGTGCTCGCTGAGGCTGTTCATTTCCCATGAAAACATATTTAGAGGGATGACCACAGTTCTTCTGGACTTTATTGTTTGTTTGTTTATTTTGTTTGTTTGTTTGTTTCATGTCTACTGTTCCACTGGAGAATAATTATTTGATGAAGGAAAGGTAAGAGGAATGATAAGAGGAAGAATTAAAAACATATCTCAGTATCATTCTGATTCCAACCTCTACAGGTTTCTGGTATGGAAGGGATCAGTGCCCTCACAAGGATGTGCTGGGTCTCTGCTTTGTTGCTCAAGACCTGGTTCTCTTTGATTTCTATCTTCAGTGCCCTATGTGGGGTGCCCTAGCAAGCACCCTGCAATGTGTCATTTTAGCAGGAAATCCCACTGAAGTACTCAGATCCTTTCTAATTGTTATGAAACATATTAATTCTAATGAGGAACTTGCACCCTGTTTTGTTTGTCACTCTTTCCTCATACCCATGGGATATATAGCCAGCATTGCCTTTTTTTTATTCTGCACAGTCAGCAAACATTTCCACAGAGATACTTTAGTTATCTTAGGGTCTGGACGAATAGTATTTAAGTATAGTTGAATTCTGGTGAGAAAAATAAACCACTTTAAGATGCTCCCTAATATCCATTTCTTCTTCCCTGAGAGCACTTAGCCTTCACAAGGTTCTTCTAAACCTATTACTCTTCCAATAAGCTAAGATAACAGCAGTAGTGAAATTTCTTTCTTTCTTCTGTATGCAGTAGGACACTTCCCTTTCTATTTCCAGATGAGCACCCTGGCTAAAACAAGCTACCTTCCCAGGTTTTTGGTTGGTTGGTTGGTCGTTGTTTTTTTGTTTTGTTCTGTTTTTAATTCTGTCAAAAGCATAAGAAATTATGTGCCAGCCCAGCCGATGGATCCAGCCAGCTCACCGTACTGTCTCCAAAAATGATGAATAGTGGGATGTACAAGAAAAAGTAAAAGAACAGGCAGGCATACCATCACTCATATTGCCTCAGAGTACACTCCCAGAAATGTGTGGCTCAGGAACTTCCTGAGCTTTTTTTCAATTTTACTGCATCCTTTCCGGGATGAGGAATAAAAAAAAAAAACACACATGGTACTTATGACGCAGATGAAGCACAGATTTGTGCAGTGGCACAATTGTGACTGATGTTTTCTTCTTTTCTTTTCTTTTCTTTTCTTTTCTTTTCTTTTCTTTTCTTTTCTTTTCTTTTCTTTTCTTTTCTTTTCTTTTCTTTTCTTTTCTTTTCTTTTCTTTTCTTTTCTTTTCTTTTCTTTCTCTTCTCTTCTCTTCTCTTCTCTTCTCTTCTCTTCTCTTCTCTTCTCTTCTCTTCTCTTCTCTTCTCTTCTCTTCTCTTCTCTTCTCTTCTCTTCTTATAAACATTTGTTGAGATGGAATTTTTGTAGAATTATTTCATTGAATTCTTTGCTCCAAATATTATTTTTTCCTATTTGTACTGCTTTATATTTCCCTAATTTCATCTGCTATTTCATCTGCTGATCATTGGATATCATGAATTCCTCTGCAAGGTACTGCAGTCAGTCCTTGCCTCTACTTACTTAGGAGGATAAACAAGTTTTATCACCTTGGTTTTCATGTCCCTTTTCAGTATGAATAGGCTGAAGACATTTGAGAGCTGCTGCTGATGAACATGCTTCAGGCCTGTCCACTGCTTGAAGATACAAGTTTTTTCTGATCAAGTATCTTATAAAACAATATTTTTCTTCACACTCACTGATTTTCATGCATTGTTTAGTTTAATAAACAAGTAAACAAATAATAATAATTAATAATTATTAATAATACTTGTTATAAGGATAGTGATAATAATAATTGTATGTTTTTCTTCAGTGTTAGCCTGATCTTGTTCAAGTTTAGTTGATTCCTTTCCACAGGATCTCTTTCTTCAAGAAAAATCCTGAGGGACCAGAATCTGCATCCTTTTTTCTTACATCATTGTCTCAATCATGCAATGCAATATTGTCTATCCTGTCTGGCCTTGTCTGTGGCACTGAGAACAATTCAGAGATTAACAGTGAGGGGATCCTGTATGGTATTCAAAATAGAATACTAAATTTTACCTGCAAAAGATCTGGGGCTACAAAACAAATAACAGAAATGCTTTGGTGTCAGTAGGTATGAACAAGGATGAAGTGCTGCTGTGTGTTCAGTTGAGCGATGGTTTCTCATTAGTTTCTAATTCCACTTGGTAGCTTGCAATTTTCTATGAAATTTAGGACAGCTCAAGGCTTTTCTAAATGGGAAGCCATCACATTGACCTCCACCATAGTTACATTCCTTTTACAGAAACAAGGCTTAGGCCAAAAATTATGAAGATAAAACATTTCTGTTCCAAACGTTGTGGTTTTTTTGTTTGTTTTGATTTTGGTTTTTCTTTTTCTTTGTTGTTTGTTTTGTTTTTAAACTAAACATCATTGAGTAATATATTAAACCAATGCAAATTCATGATTAAAGCAATCTCTACTGCTTGTCTTATTTTTTTCTCCATACAGACTATCATGAGCATCACAAGAAAAAAAAAAAAAAAAAAAAAAAAGGTTTTAATGTCATTAATGTCATTTTTTTTCATATTCCCTTATACCCTGAAGGTATATATCATTGTAAAGATCACTTTTGTACCTCTAAAGTAGCATTTTACAAAAATCAACAATTTAATCCTTGTAATATTCATGTTAATTAAATGTATAACAAATTTATGAAGAACTAGACTCCCATTTACCAAAGTTCTACTTAACATGATGTTTAACAAGGACAAGTTTTCAGGAAGACTTAACAGGCATTTTTGAGCTAGTTTGATTATTTTTAGAATTCAAGTTGCTATCATGTTTTTACAATTGAGAATCAGAGACAGAAGAATATTTTCTCATGTACTCTGGAAGAGGACCTCTGTTGCTGACTGCTTAGTGTCTCTGGCTTTGCTTGCATTAGTGGGTTGAACCAAGTAATAATAAATTTTTAGAGGAACCAATTGATGGTGAGGAACAGTCGTCAATACAAGATAATTTTCAGGAGACACTTAAGAGTGTTTTACTTCAGATTTGGTCTAGTTTGTTCCCAAGGAAAAAATGTCCCTTAGCATTTGGAACAATTTTAGGTGAACTCCTGGAGAACATTTGTAAGGAAACCAAGTCCATGCCTTCCAAATCTGCCCAGTGATGTGAAACAGACTATTGCCAGCACACTGTTGAACTCAACTAAAATGCTAATGCAGACCTATGTCAAGCAAAGAAAATAAACTTGTGATGTACCACGAGAGATGCCATTTTCAAGGGCCATGTCTAAATGGTAATTTCTGTCTGAGTTTGGACATGGTAAAGGATTTTGAAGAGACCCTTGATATGACTTTCAGTTGGTACCTACCCAAAGTCAATTAGACCACAAGCACAAAGCATCAAGCAGAATTTAGGCAATCTGAATATTATCCTAGGAATTCATTCCATTCCTTTGATGTTTGAAAAGCTCCTTTATGAGCTCATTAGCTGGAAACAAGAGCAAAGTGTGATACTCTTACAGCAAGGTGTAGACAAAATTCCTATCAAACTTTTCAAGATTAGTGAACACTTCAGCATACCACCTCTTTAAAATCTTCATCACATGCTCATTACTTTGAAAAAAAAAAAAGCAAATAAATGAATTAAATAAATCCACCAACACATCCTCAAAATTCTAGCAATAGAATTTTTTCAAATTAAGTCCTCTATTTTGTAACTCAGATTTTGGCATTCATTCATTTCTCAACCAGCTGCAGCATTTCATCTTCTGAGGAGCACAACTGACATCTGAGAGTTGAGTGCCATTGTGCTAACGACTCCATAAACAACCCCACCAAATCCTCTGTGATAAATTTCCCTCTGATTAGTTAAACAGATATTGTATCATGCCAGCGGAAGGAGTTCTTGTTGACACAGCATCTCTAGAGACAGTGGTATGTTTTCTTTTAGTATTTGAATGCTCAGCAACTGGAGTAGTGAGAATGACAGAAAGTCAGTCAACATTGTTTAATCCTGATGATCTTTCTTTTCTTCATTCTTTTTTATTTCTTTCTTCTTTCTCTTTCTTAAAGCAGCCTCTTATTACACTGCCAGACTCTACTCCGTCTTGTAAAAAAGAAATGAATTTGAATCTTTGAAGGACAAAATGTGAAAATATTGTTAGGTCCAATCACAATATCCTTTTATTTCTTAGTCTATAATCCATTAGAACTACTTCTGTGTTCTTAAAATGAAAGAAAAAATAGACTCGTTTTGTATTTTGAGGTTATTCTATTTTTAGTCTTCGAGTTTTAAAGTAAATGCATCAGCAAGTCACTTTTGCACTTTTTTTTTTTTTTTTTTAATCTTTGTAGTACTCTTTCCATGAGCACGTTAGTTTTATAGTGGAGTTTCCACTCAAGGCTGTTAGTAAATCTTTCCACAGAAGGCAGGTCTTTATAAATGACTATTGTTAAAGAAATATTACTGGCTACAATGGGTGTGACAATAAATGTGGGAAAGACCTGGCTTTTGGTTATTGCTCTTGTATCAGCTTTCCTGTTCAGACTGGAGGAAAAGGATAATTGTGTCTTGCCCTGCCCCCAGCACTTTCACTATGACAGCAGTTAGATGCATGGTTTTCAGAGAGAAAAAAGGACACGTGAAGAATTATAATCACTCTGGCCTGCTCAGACATAAAATATGGATTCTTGGATAGACTTTCAGAATACTTTCAGAATAGTATGATGTGTTCCAGATAAACAGCAATTTACTGTAAAAGTGAATGCGAATTCAGTATGCAGTATCTTCGGTTCCTAAAGTAGTAATGTTTTTTCCATGACATGTGAGGAACATTTCTAGTGTTAGCTAACCCCTGTAAGGAAAGCCCATGTATGTGAGTGTCAGATCAACTGGGTTTTACAGTTGCATGTCATATAGGGGTCTAATTACTGTGCTTTGAATATTAGAGAACTCAACACTCTTTTAATCAATCCCATGGGTTCTGCTATTTCCATTACTTAGTCTCAATCCCTTTTTAAAAATGGGTACTGAGAATTTGTTTCACATACTTAGTGAATCCCTAAGTGCACTGTTCCTGAAAGCAGACACTCACACTAAATCTGGATAGTTTATACCCATTCTAAATGAAAACAGCAGAACAGTGGGATGGCTGTAAGAAATTATGACATAAAGCTGATTCAAGACCTACTCAGACTCTTTGACTTCAACTGAGGGTTAAAGTGCTTTTATCTATTTTTGTTATTTATGAAGGAGCAGAAGGAATCCAACCCTCAACACGGGGGAGTCAAGACTGTTCAAATGTTTTCCAGTCCAGCTTCCTTTCTGATCAATGGCCTTCTATTATCATATTGAGCTTACTCATATTGAGCTACTCTTAAAATACATGGGTACACATATCAAATATTAGTAAGCATTGCCCCCTGAGAAAAAGAGCTTTGCTAACCAATGCTTAATGAAGTAACTGGAGATTTAAAAGTAGTTAGAAGCGGAACTGACAGAACAGTGGCCATAACTTGAAAGGAGAAAAGAGAAGCAAGAGAAATAGGTAGGCTTGATATCAGTGTGAACAATCCTGACTTTTTCTGAATTATATGCAGTGAAGCAGTGATTTTTTATTTATTTATTTTTGTACTGTGGTGATGATCCCCAGCTGCACCCAAGAATTTAGCCCTTCTGGGAAACTGCAGTATGACTACAACTAGGGTCATCAGCTAGTGCTGAGATAAGTAAACTTATGGTATGTTCTTCCTAAATGTGAAACATGATTTGAGTCTTAGAATAATCAACTGTTATGAGGTGGCTGGTAATATAATGTTTTAATGTGGCTTTTTCCTTGCTCCTAAAAGAATGAGAAATTTTTATTTCATATTTTTATTTTATGCCATTTCTTGACGTATTTGTTCCTTAACAGCTGAGGATAATTCATTCATTTTGACTGGGTAGTGACATATGTAGAAAGGTCTAAGAGCATCAATCAACAACTGAAACCACTTCCAAAATTCAAGATATATTAGGAGAAAGAATATATGTTAAAATATTTTGATACAGAGCAACAGTTTCTGAGAATCACACAAAAACAGACAGACATGTCCCTATGCACATTCACTATAAAACTGAGCCTAAATCTCAGATAGTTAGAAGAAGGCTGTAAGATATTTACATAGGGGAAAAAATGGTCTGAAGGGTTTTTCACTACAGGAAAAGAAAAGTACAATTGTGTTTAAATCTAATACCTCTCTGTTGAGACTAACAGTTTTTATGAATAGTTTGTCATATATGGAAACCTATTCATTAATACCCAGATAATGGTCCCCAAACTATTCACAGTGATCAACAGAAAACAGTCAGTTGGACATAAATACAAACTTTCTTAGATTTGAACAGAACCAGACAGGTTTTCTTAGAACTGGGACAAATGGGGGGGGGGGAGGGGGAAATGAATGGGAAGAAGCATTCCTTCGGGTGATAAAATCATAGAATCATAAAATCATAGAACGGTTTGGGTTGGACCTTAAAGATTATCTAGTTCCAACACCCCTGCAATGTGCAGGGACATCTCCCACTTGAGCAGCTTGCTCAAAGCCCCATCCAACCTGGATTTGAACACCTCCAGGGATGGGACATACACAACTTATCTGGGTAACCTGTGCCAGTCACTCACCACCTCCAAGGTAAATAATTTCTTCCCATTATCTACCCTCTTTCAGTTTAAAATCTACCCTCTTCCAGTTTAAATCTCTTTCAGTTTAAATCTACCCTCTTTCAGTTTAAATTCATTTCCCCTAGTCCTATCCAAACACTCCCTAACAGAGTCCCTCCCCAGCTTTCTTATTCTTTCTTACCCTTTGGGTACTGGAAGGCCACGGTAAGCTCTCCCTGTAGCCTTCTCTTCTCCAGGCTAAACAAGCCCAACTCTCTCATCCTGCCTCGGCAGGAGAGGTGCTCCAGCCCCTTGATCATATATCCCAGAGTGATACTGCTCTGATATTTGTTTCTCAGAAATGACTTACACCCATTTGCAAATAGTGGCTGAAAACAACTAGGGTAGACATGTATAAATCCATTGTATGCTTAAATTTAATTTATTTAATTTAATCTTAAATCTCAATTTGACTTCTCTGGGGCCCAAAACTCAACTTTAGCTGAGGATATTTGTTTTAGTCAAAGCTGAGACACTGTTGACCTGTTTATAAGTAACAGGTATGTTTTTTAGAAAGCTTGGAATAAAATACAGGAATCGAAGTAAACATAACTTCCATTGTCAGAAATCCCACACATTCTTATTCAGTTTGCTCTTTCTCAGAAGCTTTTCGTAGAAGATCCAGCTCATAGGAACTACTTTCTTATTGTTGAATTGTTTTCTCTTCAGAATAATTTTGTTTGTAATTGCAGAATGGCAAAGTATAATTAAATGCTCTCTTCCATGATAAAACTGTCTCATTTCTCACTTTCTGAGTAAGATCTTCTGTTAGAAGCCCTAACTGATGAAGAATAATTAAATTTGAAGAGAATCTTATCTGAAAGGAGTGTTTTGTTGGATTATATTGATAATTAGTTGATAAATTGGTTGATAACTGATAGAAAATATTATAAGATGTATCTTATTTTGAATATTTGAATCACCCTTCCTTCTGAAGGCTTATTCAGCACTCACATATTTTTTACGTCTGTATTTCTTGGCCCTGAAACACTGTCTTTATTTGTTTTCATTAGGATGATCATACTCTGCTATAGTGCAGCATTTAGATAGCTAATATTTATAAATCCATAGCCACTGCTGTATCTTTTTGCTAAAATTATGCATACCAAAGAGTAACAATAGTAAATGTGTCAGCAATTTGCAGAATATATTATGGTCCAGATTTTTCTCATTAAAACTAGCTTTGGCTATCTTCAGTCTAAGGTCTAATTAATAGCTCATTACAGGCAACAGGAAGGATTACACTGAGTTTTGTGCTTGCTATTCATTGATCTTTAAGTCAGAAACAATGATACCCAGGAAACAAGTGGTGACACCAAAGAAAATATCTCTTTTTATTTGCATCCATCAGCTGATCATTTTCACTTTTGCACTGCAATGCAACTGATGTTCTTCCTGAAAATACCAAGAAGTATGTTTTTGAAAATATGAATGTTGGAATATATTCTATAAACATCATGTAAGTTCTCATATAAAGTTACATTTTATAGGAAATTTTACTGGTCTTACATCCATTAGCCAAAAATCTCAGGTGCTTAAGTCTGTGGAAAAATAAGCTACTATCTGTTGAAGTTTCAATAAAACAGTCAAAAAAGTTGATGTTAAAGAAAAACTGATATACAAAATTAATACTATTTCTAAAACTTAAAGGATTTTTTTTCTTTTTTTTTTTTTTTTCAGTTTATATCAAGCACATTAGAAATTTTCAAATGTTTATTTCTTTCAAAGATCCTGGATAGCTAAAATATTAATTCTCACTTCAAAGTGATGAGAAGCAAAAACCCATGTTCAGAAATGTATTTTTGGATCTGTTTTAAAGATTGATTTTAAAAACAAATGCTTCTTTTTCCCAATATTTTCACTATATATATCTTTAAATGTTTCTGATGTAGAGGGTGGTACACACAATGTCTCTTCCAACATATTAATAGTGGCAAAAGAGTTAATGACATGATGAGTAGTATGGACATAACTTGCTCTTTAAGGTGTATAAATAAGACCAAGATAAAATCACATATTTCCAAGATCTGGAGAATGTATTGCAAATCACTGCTTCAGTGTTTGTAGAATGCCTAACTGCTGAATATTGTCATCTTGTCATGGAGAAAACCTAAAGCTTCTATAATGCTTGTTTTATTTAACTACAGTTCAGCTTACTCAAACATAAGAATATTTTTGAAATATTCTTATATTCTTATAACATAAAAATTTCCACTCTGACCATCAAGTAAACCCTTAAGCTCTCCCTCCCTCTTTCCTAACTTTTGAAAAAAGTTATTGTGTTTTTTTGCTTGTTTGTTTTTGTTTTGTATCAATGTATACTCCCAGAGAGTTAGTTTTATTCCTTTTCCTTAAGATAGCAAACAAAAACAAAAGAAAACAAAAAAGATGAATTATTATTTACAGGGCTTGTTTTTCCTACTTGTCAGTTTTGAGCCTGGTCCAAACTCTGTTAAATCAATGGGAAGAATCTGGATCACAGAGATCAAAAATAGCATACCCATTTGGAGGATAAACAGCATTTTTTTTAATCAACTAAAATTAAATTTCCATGAAATTGTTGCTTTGCTGACTACAAAGACTGTATGAAATGATGAACTGAATACTAATCCCTGAAGATAAATGTATGTGCTTAGTATCTATTTGTGTGTAGCTTGTATAAGTCATTTATCATGATCTGAAAAGTTAAAATCCTGTTCAGCTAGTCTGTTTTCAATCGTCATTTAATGGTAGTCCTGCACTTCTGACACTAAGAATATATATTAAATTAGCTCCCTAAGTTTGTGACTAACAGTTTTCTGTTTTTTCTTTTGTTTGTTTGTTTGTTTGTTTAAAAAAAGGGGGGGGGGAGAAAAAGTTAATAGAAAAAAATAAAGTTCTATTAAAGCTAATAGAACAATATTTATTTGTACCAACAAATATTTTTTTATCCATATTCCTGTATTACTAGAACTTCCCTGTCTTTAGATAACTTACAATAATGTATTTTCCTAGGGAATTATAAAATATAAAATAATTTAAATTACACATGTGAAATAAAGGAAATATATTTTAATGAGTTCCATCTTTGGGACTCATAAATATTTTTCTTCATGTAAAGCCTGATCAAAAGACCACTCAAATTAATAGAAAAGGTCCCAGAGATTTCTATAGATCTCATATTGGTCCCTTGCTAAAATTTAATTCCATGTGTTTAATCCAAATAAGTCACAGGTGGAGATGGTTGGGAGCTTTTTTAGTTCTTGTGAAAATTTTCAAGAAAAAAATAATACATTAAATAAAAATGTTTTGTTTCCTTTTCTGTTTGTTTGTAGGGTTTTTTGTTGTTGTTTGTTTTTTGTGTGTGTGTTTTGTTTGTTGTTGTTGTTTGTTTTGTTTTGTTTTGTTTTGTTTCAGTGAAAGCACCTATAAACCCACAATTTAATGTTTTGGCTGTATCTTTGGCAACAACTATTTCTGTCATTTCTAGATATACTATCTAGCATATAATGTTAGATAATAAATCCATTTTAGAAATTCCTAAATTGATCGTGATCAACTTGTTAACATACACAGATTAAATATTTAAATTTACTATTAACTCTTAAAATTATTATCTCAGTTTGAGTGCTCTTAGTGTTCTTGCATTCCAAATAGGGTTTTATTTTTTCATGCTTTTTCTTTTTATTTCCTGGCTTCAGTATTGAGTATTTCTGTCTTAAATACCCCCATTTTTCAGTTCAGGTGGTATGGTCTTTTATGCCTTCCATGGTACACAATGAGAATTAATTTCAGATCTCACTTGTTTATTGGATGTTTTGTTACAAGATTAGAATAAACCTATGAACCTTCAAAATTTCTCATCTTTCTGCATATGTAAAAGATTTATAACTTTGCTCACGAGACCTTATGTTACTGTAGAAATACAGCAAATTGTTGAGCATGGGTGATGAAGAAAAGTTAGGAGGTTCTTTGGGGCTGTTTATTTTTAGAACTAAATAGTGATGTCTTATCAGCCACAGGACAGAGTTCCAGAACAGTTAACCATTAGAAAATATTTATGTAAAAGACATTATAAGGTTACTTCTCCACACAGAATGTCTCATTTACAAACACATGTTTCTTGTCATTGCTGACCATTTCAACTCAGCCAGGTCTGGATATTAGGCTGGGTTCTTTCCTCATTATCTCTCAAAAACAGAAAAGTCCTTCAGATATGCCAACCCATGTTTTCAAGTGTCACCATCAGTGACAGAGATTCAGTGACTGTGATGTAGCTTTAACTCATACATACACTACACTATACTAGTACACTAGACAAAGTAAAGGGAACTGAAATGCAAAAAGCAGGCATGTTGCTTTCACTCAGCATAACATAATCTATCTCACTGCTTCTGTTCTGAAAATAAAAGTGGGGAACATATAGGAAATACTTGTTAATTGATGCTTAGTCTCAGGGACTGATGAGATCATTACCAATGATAGTGGAGGCAAGGGAGCCATTTTCTGGTAATTAATGGTCAAGTGCTGAAAGCTGTTAACGGAGAAGAAATATCTGGGCTCCTGGTCATTTACTAATATCACACACCAGAAACATAAAAGACATAAAAGTAATTCCTGACTTTTCATGTAGTCATCCATAGCCCTGCTTACCAGTGTTTCCATAGAGAAAATGCCTGTGCAGTAATTAAGTGTGATACTTAGTATTTCGGTACTTTCCATCTTCTTTATGAGCAGTCAAATAAAGAGGACTTCTGGTGGCTGCAGGAAGCCTCCATAATCTTAATGACAAGATTTCAAATGCTCAGGGAAAAAAAAAAATTACTAAGTTTATACTTACTTTCTAGTCTACTTTTATATTACCACAAAACTGTCTGCTCTGAAGTCAGTGGGGTAGGAAGGCTCAGGAGGGCACAGTGTGAGCGTCTGAGCAGCCTGAAGGGTTGAAAGACTCTGGTCTAATCAGTCGAGCCATTTGAAGGCTGACCAATTTGTACCAAAACTAGGCCATTCAAAGTTTTTGCTTGCATTTGCAAAGGGATGTGTATGTTTCCACTGACTCATGAAGAAGTCTGACTTTGGAAATCTATTTTAAATTAAAAAGAAGCATTCCAAACTACCAAGAACATTCAAAATCAAAATGCACTACCCATATGTAATGTAAGACCCATATTTTCCACCTCTGGAGAAGACTTGCTGCAGCTACACAGGAGGAGAAATAATGACATCCAGTGGCCTTTAACCTCACTAAACTGTGTGGTTGTGTGTTGTATTCTTTGGCTTACCTGCCCAGGCACCAAAGCAGAAAATATTCAGAGAGCAGACTGTGTACCATCATTCAGTATGGTCCAATTTGCAGTTGTCCAATTGAAAATGGTCAAATTTGTCCATTAACCACCCTATTGGTATACCCTGCTCACTAGACTTGATTATAAAAAGATATAGATTCTGACTTTCTATCAAGAAACTCAAAGTAATTATTTGGGAGAATAGTCAAAATATTTATTTGAACACTTAATCAGAACATTAATGAGAAACCATCCTTACTTTTGAAATAGAATAAGTGAATAACATATTTATGTAGCATGGATTTTTGAAATATATACGTATATAATGCATAGTATATATTTTTGTCTGTAAAAAAGAATAGGGTCAGAAATCCTTCAAGTCTTAGACAATGTCTATAAATGCATAGCTATATGGTGTAAATAGGTATATATACCCATATCTTGATTTGGTAATCAAATCCTCTCAGCTGGCATATTCATCTTATTTAAAAATATGCTTGTTTGTTTGTTTTTCTTGACAGAACAGGCTTAATCACAAATAGGTTCTGATCCATATGTGAAAAGTGTGGATATTTTAGATCAGACCTTGAAATATGCAACTTCTCCTTAGTAAGACTCTACGTACTTTCTGTAACTACTCACTTCAAAATTAAGGTTTGCCTCATTCATTCAAATACAATTTTCCTTCTTTGTCTAGCATTTTCTGACCCAGAAATGTCAGTATTTCCATTCTAAGGTTATTATTAAAGTTATTACTATTGTAGCAACACATGGAAACCTGACTCAGGGACTGGCTCCCACTGTGCCAGGTGCCGTCCATGCACAGAATAAAAGTTGGTTCCCTTTCCAGGTTTTTAAGCTTGTTAAGTGCTTTGGGTTGAAAAGCATTGAGTGAATATAAAATATTGCAGCCCGTTTACAAAAATTTGTTTAAAGAGATAATCAGGTTCTAAAGTGATCTTATTTAACAAATGTGTTACATATCAAATTTCACTCCAGTCCCCCATGATTTCATAATGATATGTGCAACATTTAATTCTCACTTATACTAAAGCCAGTTTGCATTGCTTCTACAATGAAAAGCTTAAAGTAAATGCAAAAATAGGCCCAGGGGATGCATTCTTTTCCTGCTGATATGGCCAACTATATGGTCAAAAAGAGATGGAGACTTGGAGCAATTAATTCTCGTTGGGCATGGGAAAGGGCCTGTAGAGACCAAAGAGTGCACTTCCTGCTGATGGTCTGTGAAAGACTTGCCACCTTCTCTTTTCCTCTCACCACCTCTTTCTAATTGCTGTGGTCCTCCCTATCTGTTCTACTGTGGGTATATTAGTGTTTCCATGATGAAAGCAGACATCTTCACCTGTCTGGAATTATACAAAATTATCCAGTTTTAAGAACATTTGGAGACTTTAGAGATTTTCTTGATTTTTTTTCCCGACAATTATTTAATAATTGTGCATGAAATCATAGCCATCCACGGACTTTCAGATATCATTGTGCTCATTTCAGTTATTAGTACGTGGAAGATAATACTGGATCAACTCAGTAGTTCATTTACTCTGACCTCAAATTTCCTTCAGAAGCTTGTGGATATATAGAGAAGACACATCTTCTATCCAATTCAGATAGCTTCTATCCAATTCAGAATTACGAATTTCTCAGCCTGAAGTTTTATGCTGGTGTTTTTCATTGTCCTCAATGACTGTCTCTCTCAAGAATTTGTCTAGTGATCTTTGATCTTATGTAAAATTTTGGTAACTACAGCATTCTAGAACAAAGAGTTTCACTGTTTAATTGCACGCAGAGTGAACAAATAACTGTGTGGGTGTTTTACTGTTTTAGAACCTGCCACCTAACCAGTATTTTGGGTTCCTTTAATTCCAGTTATAGGAGAGAGTGAGCTACTGGCCCCCTCTCACTGTCTCCCTGCTGCTTTGGAGATCTCCCCTATATGCTCCATCCCCATCAAACACCCTCTACTGCAGCTCAGCTCTCCAGCTGACAGTGAATGCACTGAGAACACAGCTATGCATGGAGACATGACAGCTTATGTTAGGACTGCTTCACTTAGGCAGGAACGGGATAAAGAAATCAGATATATTTTGGTAGTATTCATTACACTTTAGATGGAGGAAAAAAAAAAAGATACCAAAGCTGTCAAGTACATTACTGTATATATATTTAAAAACTGCCCTAAAAACAGTTGCAGAATCAGCAAGGATTTGAGAAGATCACTCTTTATGTTGAACTTCTTATGCTGTTCCAAAACAGTGAAGCAGCCACGGCTCCCACAAAGAGGATCAAAAGGCATGGGAGGAACATGTCTGCTTAAGCACCCAAAATATTATCTGATATTACCTTCCCTAAACCCCAATTGTAGAATAGCTTGAGCATTAGGTATTTTTAATTTGTTATAACTTGTGAGCAATTGGCTAATCTGGCAATTGCAAAGAGGCTGGGACTGTATCGCAGTCTCATAAAAGCCCTAATAAAAGTTTTAAACTAGTTCACACATCTGCAGTCTGATGGGGGGCATTACATAATATGTGCTGTTTCTGCCGTGCTCCCCACTATCCTCCTGGTTGAAGGAGGGGGAAAAGTGTTACTATGATGTCCTGCAGGTGTTTTTATGGCCTTCTCTGAACTACCACCATCTTCAGACAAACCCCATGAGAATTTATTAGAGGGATATAGGTAATTCTCTGAAGTGCCTATAATTCTCACTTTCTGAGATTCTTTGAACATATTATAACCTACCCTCTGGTCCACAGATTCCTTCAAAGGGAGATAAAAATACATGTCTGGTATTTTTATATCTTGGATAAAAATAATCAAGCTGGTCCTCTGGGTCCAACCAGTGTTTTAAAGCATTTGTTCCTTCAAGTGAGTGCTATGATTTCACAACACAGTGCACAAAAATAAAGTCCTTAATTAATTTCCAAGATCCAAAAATGAATGGAGGCATTTAAGCCTATCCACATCCAGAAGGGTAGGGAAATCTTAAGAGCTCTGAATATCATTAGAAGATGAAGTATATTCAGCTAATGGTGTTGGCCATCCTTGCTTTCTGCAGGTATTAGTGTGTTATAGACACTGGGATTTACTGGGGGACATCACATTTTATTATGTGATAAGGTGGGTCTTCAGATCCTGCCCAACTGAGGCAGTTTTTCAATAGTCAAAGACTATGACAGACAATAGAAAGATACAATCTTTGCTTTAACTATGGAGATCAGACTCCATTATGCAGACCTCAGGCTCACACCTCACCACATTTCGTGATTCTATGGAGCTGTGCTTCCACCATGGCAAAAGATGCTGAAAAGTTGTGCTACAACACCATCTGAACGCTCTTTGTACACAGAACCTGCAGTGATTCAAGATGCATTTTAAAGATGTGCAAGTTGCCTTTCTTTCTCTATTCTTTCCATTCAAAGGAAGTAATCACAGTAAAATGCTGAGGGGCTGAGGGGAAGCAACGTCTGGCAGAGGCTGGTAGAAATTCACTTTGAACTCTGATGAAGAACATTTCCACTCTGTTTATTACTAAATCCACTGGCTGTAGATGATCCAAGGCTCATAAACTCAGGTATGATGGGGCTCTCCAGAGAACAGTTGTACAGAGAGGCTCTACTCACATAAGTGCGTGTGTGTATATATGTTATTTATCTCTTTCATTCTGGCTGTGAGAAAATAGTGATCAGATGACAAACGTCATTGTGCGCTCTGTACATTGGTACACAGCAGCTATTCTCAGAAGAAAGAGGAAAGAGAACATTAAAATCTCAGTATCACCTCTTTATTTCTCTCTCTCTCTTTTTTTTTTTTTTTTTTTTTTTTTTTTTTTTTGAGCTGCCTGGAAGAGTCCCCTGTATATTTTAGAACCATTTTGAGGATTATGACAGACTTTTCAGCAATTTATTTCAGAAAGGAAAATCTGTCTTACATAACAAAGTAAATTCACACTGCCGAAGTAAGGATGAGGGAGAAGCCCTGGTGTTTTTCTTTTTTCTCTTTTTTCTCTTTTCTCTTTTCTCCCTTTTCTTTTTTCTCTTTCCTTTCCTTTCCTTTCCTTTCCTTTCCTTTCCTTTCCTTTCCTTTCCTTTCCTTTCCTTTCCTTTCCTTTCCTTTCCTTTCCTTTCCTTTCCTTTCCTTTCCTTTCCTTTCCTTTCCTTTCCTTTCCTTTCCTTTCCTTTCCTTTCCTTTCCTTTCCTTTCCTTTCCTCATCTGGTTTAATTCATTAACTCACATGAAGAAATCCATGTGTTATTTTCTCAAAACATTCCTGGGTCACATAAGTTTCAATCCTAGTTGAGAATGATTATCTTCAGTTTATTGTTACATTGATGGGAGCTGAAAGATCCAACTTTTAGTGACACTGAGAGAGAAGTTGCTAAGGAGGGCATTAGATGGTAACCCAAAACTCTGATCCTGAAAACCCTTACTCAGCTCCCACTTCTCTGTAGAAATATTTAACCATCATTAGCATGTTAATTTTTGAAATTCCTCAGACATCAGTCCACAAAGGCAAACTAAACTAACAATAATGCCATTCCTTGGGGTAGGAGAAGTTCCAAACATGGGTTGTTTTTTTTTTTTTTTTTGAGGATATTTTCTTTACTGACTGCTAAATGTATCAGGGCCTAGGAAGTAAGAGCTGGCACCCAGGTCCCCCATGCCACATTGAGTACCCCAGCTGCAGGAGCAGCTTCCTCTGCCTGCTCTAATAGAAGCCTGGTGGCCCCAAGACAGTAATAGATGCAGATTGCAGCGACCTCAGACAAAAGTGGGAGCTGAGCCCAGGTCTCCTGCATTCTCCAGATTACTGGAGCTCCTGGCCATTGTTTTAAGAGCAAAACATGACTCTGCTTTGGCTCTGAAAGGACTGACAATGATGCTCCTTGAAAGGAAGGACTCAGTGAATTCCTCTTTGACACCAAGACTTCAAAGAAAAGATGAGTTAAGGCAAAGTCCCAACCTCATTGTTTCTTACCATCATAAATACACTAGGAAATTCCCCAGTCAGCATGCAGGTTGTTTTGGAGTGCTACTGGGACACATGGAGTAGCCACTGGAGAGTAGAGCACAGACACAGGCTTCTAGAACTTACTGGTGTTTATTTGAAGCTGATAACTCCTGAAATAGTTAGTTAGAGCTGGTTGGGTAAAAACATTCAAGAAAAAGGTTAATTTAAAATGACTCAAATAGAGGCACTTGCTTTAAATCAAAGTACTGCTGAATGAAAGCCCAAACTATTTTGAAATCTGAAGTTTGTATTTGGTGTGACAGAAAAATAAAAATGTCTATCAAATTCCTTCCTTTGTCTCAACCACAGCACAGGGTAAAAATATGTAAGCAAAAATACAGCTTTACAAGCCTTTTTTTGTGAGCTTTGATTTGGGTATATAAAAGCAGTATTAATACCTGAAAAAGTGAAAGTCAAGCTTATCTTCCCTGTCAAATTCTTAATCCCTTGTTTGTGCTCGCATGATCTCATGAAAATAGAAGAACCATTCAGCAAAGTGTTTTACTCAAACAGCTCTTTCCAGGGGTAAATAAATAATGAATTAATAACAACAACAACAAAAAGCATTTTAGCATGCACGGTTACTTTCCATGGTGAAAGCAGGTTTCAACAGAATAGGAAGGGTACATGTATACACATGTTTTCACTTAGATATGTTTCCTTATTATGAGTATGTTAGATCTTCTTCTTTGTTGATTGTGAAATAAAATAGTGTTTAACATGGCTGAACACAGTATTTTATTATCACTGTAATTATGTCAACTATTACCATCATCTTAACATTCAGTTAGCATCACGACGTGTTTGGCATGGTTCAAACATAAACAAATGAACCAGTCTCTAATTTAAACAACATATGCCTTCCCCATAGATACAGGAGGTGGGGCTGGAACTCAGTTGAGATGACAGAGAGGGAAAGAGTGACAGCTGAAGGAATAGCCAAATATAATAAATACCTATTAAAATCAATAACAGCTTTTCCATCGGCTTAAGTAACTTTTGGACCAAGTCCTAAATGTACCATTTGGAGGATTTATAGGTTTCTTTTAATAGACATGAACAAAAGTCTTTTTTATTAAATTATGTATTTGCTGCTGTGGCTTATGGAAACGGCATGCAGATCTACTACTGGTGTGACAGACCTCAGCTCTGACAACACTTATGTATTTGTTTAGTTTTACATGGTGAATAGGCTTAGTGTGTATAATTAAGTATGTGAAAAGGACTGAGACCTTTCTTAATTGCATAATAACTTTATCTGGAGATGTACCAAATCTAGGCCTACTTTTCTCTGATATTTAATTTTGTTTTTAATCTTGACTCTCTGTTTCCTTGATTCTGTCTTTCTTTGCACAAAGGACCACGGGGAGCAGTACTCACACAGAAAGGCCTGGACCCTTGAGGAGAACCAGGCACGAAGCATGGGACTCTTGCTCCTGCATAAGTACTTGTGGGACTGTAGGGTTAATGAAACACCACCAAAGAAAGCCAAAGTTGATGAGTTCTTTGTAAGAATGACTGTAGTTTTCTCAACTTTGAATCTCAAATAAACAAACATCCCTTGAGATGCTTAAATTTAGGAGAAAGTATTTCAAAAATGTATTTCGTATTTCAAAAATATATTTCATATTTCAAAAAAGCAGTATGCTTAGATTCAACTGTTAGGTAATTTTAGATCACTGTACACTCACCACATAGATGGTGAGTGTTGCAATTTTATTTTCGTAGAATCATAGAATAGTTTGAGTTGGAAGGGACCTTAAAGACCTCATATAGTTCCAAACCCGCTGCAATGGGCAGGGACACCTCCCACCAGACTAGGTTGCCCAACACCCCATCCAGCCTGGACTTGAACACCTCCAGGGATGGGAAATCCACAGCTTATCTGGGTAACCTGTTCCAGTGCCTCACCATCCTCTGAGTGAAGAATTTCCTCCTCGTATCTAATCTAAACCTACCCTCTTTTAGTACATCACCATTACTCCTTGTCTCTTCACTACAATCCCTGAAAAAGAATCACTCCCCAGCCTTCTTATAGGCACCCCCTGGGTACTGGAAGGCTGCTATAAGGCTAAGCTTTAAACTTTTAATGGCTTTAAACTAAACGGTAGGTTTAGGTTAGATATTAGATATAATTTAAGACCCTACTTGAGCAGGGGGGTTGGATTAGATGACCTCTGAAGGTCCCCTCCAACCTCAAGCATTGATATAAGATATAATTTACATTAAATATAGATATAATTAGATATTATATAATTCTTTACTGTAAGGGTGGCAAAGCACTGGAGGGTGTTGGAACAGGATGATCTTTAACCTCTCTTCCAACCCAAACCATTCTGTGATTCTATGATAAGGTCTCCCCAGGGACTTCTCCAGATTAGACAAACCCAGATATCTCAGCCTGAGGGAGCCCTTTAAAGGTATGAGACTTGCACAATGCATTGAAGAGACAGTTCAAGGTTATCCACATAAAATGTCGCCATTAAAGCACCTCTACATAGAGTGTGGTGCAATCAAGTTCACCTGCCACTGCTGACACAAAGGGACAAAAATTCCCCTGCACCACCTCCTGCTCTAGCCCATGGGCTCCTGCGGTATTGCTGGGCCAACTCCTGAACTTAATCAACTCACTAAGAACTGGTAAATAACTGGGGAGGAAATAAATAATAAATAAATAAATTCATTGTCATAGTGAGCTGAGCTGACTCAGGGCCAGCAGCAGGGACAGGAGGAATGAGGAGGGCAAAGCAGCAAGCCTGTGATTCAGTTTTGTTCCATTCACTCCACTGCATCCTAACCTGCAAAGGGGTAATGTCTTCATGGGATCTAGCCCTTGTTTTCATTAAAGAAGAAGGCAGTAATGAGAATTTCATCTGTATACTTAACACAAGCAGAAGTCAGACTCTTACTTCTTTCTCATAAATAAGTCTTCCTCTTTTATCTCTGTTTCTTTGAGTTTCAGGTACTACCCATGGACCAGCAGGGCAGACACTTCTTCCTGAGAGGACAGGGCATCCCAAGGTGCTATCTTAACTTGTAACTGGAGAGAGAACAGTGCTGAGAATGCTTCCCAGTAGCTCAGCTACTGGGAAGGAGAAGAAAGAACCAGCTTCTGGTAATGTTGGTTTCAGTCCTGAAGATGGTTGTAAAATAATGTGCTCACTGTTCACAGCAAGCTTCTACCACTTGGGTCTGAACCTATTGATAATAGTAAAATAACATTTTTCTAAGGTGAAAAGGAGGCAGGATATCTAACTTTCTGAACTTTCTATATTTCTGAAAATAAATATATCATGTATCACAAGGTCTTATTTAGCCAGCTCTGTGAAAGGTATAGTACCATTGTTAATTGCATGCTTATGTGATTAATAACACTAAGAAGGTGCTTATACTGTAGGCAGACTGAAAATGGGTAGATATGTGCTTAAGAAATAATAGATTCAACTGCCTAATGGATTTCCAGCCTTAAAATGCTGCTGATAATACATAGAGACCTTTGGAAAATATTATTTGTTAACATTTATACAGACAGAAAAAATGTTTACTCAGGATTTTGTCCTTCAGGTTCTCTTCAGGTTCTTCTCTAAAAAAGAATCTATTCTATTCTAAAAAATCAGTTTTAGAAAGTAATGCCATTACATTACAGTGTTTTTTCCTCAAACTCTGAGCAAATTACTCTTAAAAAAATGAAAGTGATTTAGCTGAAAAAGTTCCTGAAACTGCTGAAGGGTAAGACCCAGTTTTTCTATCTTCTCTACAGTGCTCGAATCACCAGATCCTACTGCTGCTTTATTTCAGTTTGTCACTTCAGTGCCAGGAATATCTGCAAGCTTAATGAAGTAATGCTTCTTCCATGTTAAGTTAGAAGATAAACCCAGCAGATGTTTCAGACTGACTCAAAATCACAATATTCAGAGATTTAATTCATCCATAATATGTTTTCCATTGCTTTCACATGGCTTCTGCATTTAAATTATTCACATCTTTTAAATTAAGGGCTTCTTGTACTGGATGAATTTAAATTAATAGAAGAAAACAGTATAACATAATGGAAGAGAACAGGGAAGGGAAGAGAAGGGAAGGGAGGGGAGGGGAAGGGAGGGAAGGGAAGGGAAGGGAAGGGAAGGGAAGGGAAGGGAAGGGAAGGGAAGGGAAGGGAAGGGAAGGGAAGGGAAGGGAAGGGAAGGGAAGGGAAGGGAAGGGAAGGGAAGGGAAGGGAAGGGAAGGGAAGGGAAGGGAAGGGAAGGGAAGGGAAGGGAAGGGAAGGGAAGGGAAGGGAAGGGAAGGGAAGGGAAGGGAAGGGAAGGGAAGGGAAGGGAAGGGAAGGGAAGGGAAGGGAAGGGAAGGGAAGGGAAGGGAAGGGAAGGGAAGGGAAGGGAAGGGAAGGGAAGGGAAGGGAAGGGAACCAGTATAGAGTGTCCTTGATAACTTCTTCAAAAAAATACCTACAGTATCTTTTAGAAGACACTGCCCTTTAGAAGCAGACTAGAAAAAAATCACCAGTAAAAGGTTACATGTAGTTAGGTCCTTACTTTTTCAAATTCCAGTATTGTACGTTTCCAAAGTCCAGCCAGAGTTGGATGTAAATATGCCAAAATACTGTGAGAAAGATTAATTTAAGTGTTGCTGGACCTAACAGAAGCTGGACATGGAAAGAGAATCATGAGAAGTCCTTATTGCTTGAGATTTATTGATGATTTTTTAGGTCCCAGATGTTTTAATGATTTATGTAAGCAATAAATATTTGAAGACTAATCCAGAATCAATTCCAAGATTTTCAAAATTTGTCTATCACTTTTCTTAATGGCCCACTGAACCTGAAATGATGAAGTCTGGTTTCCCTTAAAATGTGGAACAGCTGATGAAGCCAACAGGAGAGTCAAGAGGAATGGAATAGTTGTTTGGATCTATTCTTCAACCAGAGACCCAGACAATCTATTGCTTGTCTATTGGGACAACCCACACACTACATAAATACAATATCTGGGCATGGCTGGGATGCCTACATCTCCAGCTTCAATGCATTTTATTCTTGACATGAGAACCTGCTTGGGAGTCAAGATCCAAAAAAATAGTTGTATCTGTACATTGCTTGCCAGGGACTTGGTTATGACTTTCCTGTTCTCTTATCCTTTGTATATAATCAGCAGTCATGGTGTTGAATGCACAAATACAGTAGCTGTTCTCTGGGTGAATTCCTCAGAGGGGTAGAACAGCAGAAAAAAAAAATCCTGTAAAAGTTATTATCAAAGTTACTTTACCTCTTTAAAATGTGGAAATCCTTATTCTTCTGGCATTACTATGCAACAATTTAAAGAATAAAATGTATTCAATATTTTGCAAGGAGTGACTTCCATCAGACTTCGAAGGAAGCTAATAAATCAACAGAAACCACTTAACTGAGCATTTTCATGGGTCCAGTGGAATTCTAAGCAAATAACAAGTTTGTAAGAAAGAAAAGTCATTTATATTATACACACAATCTAATGTTCAAAGGAGTGTAAAAGATGCTTAAGTGTTAATATTTTATGTAGACTTCGTTCTCAGTAGTAATTGCAAGCCATTAAAAAGAATGTTAAACCATAGCTGTTAGCACTGGCACAGCCCCAAGTAAACACTGAACCCTCACAGAAGGGGGTTAATTGCTACGAGAAGAGGTAATTTATTAAGGAACACTGAAACCCTTTATACATCCAAAAATCAGGCTGAACTGCAAAAATCGTGTGTGAATATTACATCTGATAATCATTTTTCTATACCACACTTTAGAGTCTCAACCTATTCAGAAAACTGAAAAACCCACAAGCTTTTTTGACATGGCTCCTATAAACCTTTACCTGGTGCCCTTCAGTCTACCAGTTCCCCCTTTTCCCTCCTTAGAAAGCCTGTTTCTCACTGAAACACAAGATTCCTGGCAAGAAAAGTCAACGTGACAGTCCGACTGAGTGTGCGGAACTCCTGTTGCTTTCTTCTGCTAAGTTTGGCATAGTGTGCTAGAGCCTCACATGTCCTGTCCTACAACCCTTCACTGGATGGGTAAGCATCCATTTTTATGGATCTTCTGTGAGGTTCCTGGTATCCTAAAGCACAGCAAGGCAAATGAAAGTGGGTAGCAATCAATACTTCTCATCAGTGTCATATCATAAAATAAATAAATAAATAAATAAATAAATTAGTGTTTTGAAAAACACTGTTTGGTCTTTTAACACCAGGAGTGTTCTGCATTCAAATCTTCCTGCAACACTGTATACCTTCATTTTGACAAATCTAGGGAGTCTGAGGCAGCAGCACTCCATTAAGAAAAGCTACCAGGAAAGTCTACAGAGCTAAGGATGATATCCCATCTCTGAGCTGAGAGAAAAGGTATCAACTTTTTGTGTTTCTCCTTCTCTGGCACATTTGTTTTCTTGATCTGTCTCCTGCATATCTGGTGTTTGTTTAAGTTGTACGTGTATGCAGAGCAGAGTACACGGCATAGATGTGCAGTTTGGAAAGGCCAAATTTCATGATTCGGTTGTTAGATATTTTGTCTTTATGAAATTTTATTTGAAGCCCATTGAGGTCACTGGGAATTCTTCCATGGTGCTCAGCAAGCTTTGGATCATGACCATGAACTAGAATATCTTTTAAAAGCCCATGCAAACTAAAAATAGACTTCTGAAACCTCTCAATTTCTATGTTTTACCTCCCACAGAAAGGTAGCACAAAAATAGGAAATGAGGAATCTGATAGTGGTAAGCTTTTCTTTCATAGTAACTGCAGACACTCCTCTTGATCTCTAGAGAAAGACAGAAGGGACATATCTATCCAAATTATTTTCATAATATGAACTAAAATGGTAGTCTAACACACTAAAGTGATTTGTAATTGTATCTGTAGACTAAATGCTCTTACATGGGGTGGGAGCATATCTATTTTACATACAGGATATTCTATTTATTCAACGTTTTGCCTTAAAAAAAAAAAAAAAAAAAAAAAAACTTTATATTTTCATAGGTTTGATTTAAAGGAGTACTTCATTTCTGTAGTTGCAGATCCCACTCTTGTAGCTTTTTTATTATATAGTTTTGGCAACAAATGATCTACACTAGCATAAAATTGGTGCATAAAAAAAAAAATAATAAAAAACCAAAAAATAATAATAAACCAAACCTATGCCATAACATGGAGACAATGGACAAGGAAAAAAAAAAAAAAAAAGTGACTACTTTTTTCACTTCTAATTCTGATTCATGGGACTTTACAAGGATTTTGTCTGCAAAACTGAAACAGGTTAAAATTTTGATGAGATTAAATTATAATTTTGAATAAAGGTCCTAGTCATTATTAGATTTGCTAGTTTGTCTATTCTCTTCAATTCATTTTCTAATTTGTTTCTAAGTTTTCTTGTTTATTCTTAATTTTTAATTGCTCAGATATAAGGCCTTGTGGCTTACAAGCACAATTCAAGAATTTGTTATCCAACTGTATTAAAAATATTATTCTAAGCATTTATTTTCCATTAAAATATCATCCAAGAACATATTACATAATTCTAGCCTTTATTTTGGCATTATTCATATTTATATGAGCAGAGTTGCTAAATTCTGTGTGAACTGGAAGTAAAAGCAAACAGTTTATTTGAAAATAGCTATTAGGCACCAGTATAGCACCTGGAGTATATCCCCACTCTGACTTACTAGTCAGAGACGTGCTAAGAATAGTTTTAATAACACTACATATCTGCAGAAATTCTCTCCCCCAAATATATAAAATCAATTCTACAAGAACTCAAGGGCATTTCCAGAAATATGTATAGATATTGAACTTTTTAAGTTTCTTTTTTTTTTTCTAAAACACTATAGAAAATATCATTAGATTTTTTTTTTCTTTCTCAGGATAGTGTTCGTGTAACACATGTTCTACTAGTAAGAATTATTCTATCCTTATTAGGCATTTTTGCTGTTTGGACATCTATTAAAATATGCTATTGGTATTAACATGGTACAGGATGCACTGTAGATACGAGGAAGGGAGACTGAAGCAGTCCTTCATTGAAGAAGGAGCCCAGCTACAAAACTTTTACTTTTTCATGACAATGCTCCTCAACAGGCAGGTTAGCAAATTGGTTAACAAATAAGTTACACAGAATATTTCAATTCAGTACAACAACGTTTTAATATTCCCTTGAAGTGCAAGCCAGTCTGTTAGGAATCTTTCACTAAATATTATGACATTTCTGCAAAATAATCATTTATTATGGCAGATTCCAGTTTTGGACAGAAGGACAGAAGTGTTTTTGGACAGAAGTGTCAAGAAGCTCTCTTTTAAGTTGTCTGGCACTTCTTTCTGACTTGTGTCTACTCTGAGCTGTATGCATGTCACTGCAGCACAAAATTCATTATGCCTACTAAGAACAGCCATGAAGTCCTGAATAAGCAGTCCAGAAATGTCAAATTGCTCTTGTAAGCATGTTGCTTTTCATCAGTCCCATGGCTCATGTTAATTGGGAGTATGGTTCCCAGATCATTACAGTGCCATGACATGTAAGCTATTATAAAATTTATTGCTACAGTACTCTATAGACCATATCTTTGTCTTGTAATAACTTTTCAGACCC
Source organism: Aythya ferina (assembly GCF_964211825.1). NCBI lineage: Eukaryota > Metazoa > Chordata > Aves > Anseriformes > Anatidae > Aythya > Aythya ferina. Next base: position 21,414,005 of record NC_140298.1, read on the forward strand.
AAATACACCAAGATGGTGCAGATCAGATATATGCAACATAAGTTAGTAGGATAATTGATACCATGCAGATGAGTACAAAGACAAGATGTGAAAATACAACATCCTGTATGTACAAGACCTAAGGAATGGGAAACAAGAAGTAACTTTGTTGATATGTAGGTTTTTTAACATGAACTTGAAATTCTATTGAAGGATTTGCTCAGATCTGTAGTTTTATTTAGATCCATCTCTAGTATGTGTGCAAATCATCTGATGAACTTAAAGGCCTCACACTGTAGCTCACTTCTTGCACACCTTTTTCCAACATACATACATATTTATAGTGGTGTGGTAGTACAGTCTTTATGAATATAAACTGAACCTCACATGAACTATCAGCACACAATTAGCTACTTTGTATTAAAACAAATATTTTGTAGATAAAAGGTACTCAGTACTGAAGCAAAATTTCATAAAGATATTAAGAGTTATTGCCTTAACAGCCCACAAGTGTGTTTTCATCTGCACTATTCTTCACTACATTCTTTAGTTTTGTTTATGTTTCAGCTCTTTTGTAGGCTGAAGTGAAGCAATATTTTAGCTAAGAGCATTATATCATGATATACAGTGTTATCAAGAGCAGTATATACCTTTCAAGGCAGATATAATGCTCCATTTGCATTCACCATATGAGTCCACTTTTGAAAATAAATCTTCAGATAACCCACAAAACAGGGAGGCAAAACCAGGCAAAACCAGGGAAAAAACAGAGGCAGTGAAGTTAGTGGATAAAAAGGAGGCTCTAGGGAAACTCCTTCTAATGTTACTTACACATACATATATCATGCACTTCTGTTTGAAACATAAGGATTTATCTTTTTTATATGCACATATGCCATAAACCATATGAATGAAAGTATGGTATTATTTCATACAGAACAAAGAAATCAAAAGATCCCTAAATTTCAAAATCAGAAGTTCCAAAGGTAAGAGATGTTCACAATAGCCTAGCTTGCTCAGCTTTTCCTCTCGTTCCCTCTCCCTCCTAAAACTCCCTTATCTGGGTCTGTAATTACAAAATGACATACTATCTACACAGGATTCCTGGTTTAGACCACGTACATTCAAGGGATTAATAACAGCAAATTTCTAGTGAACTACCAATTGGGTCGGTTATTTTACACAAAATTAGAATTATCTAAAAAATAAAAATAAATTCTAATTCTGCCCAAAACTGATCCAAAAAAAAAGCTGTCACATTGACTTCAAAAATTTAATCCAAAATGTTCACCCATTTACACAGCAAGAATGCATGATGAGAGAAAATCACTGAGTGACAGAAAAGATTTATTTACACTTATTTGGGATGATGTATATAAGTCTCTCAGGTCTTTACGACTTATAATACAGTCATCCCAAAATGATGCCACTAAAACCTGCACTTTAGATCACATCATCTTCCAGTTAGACTGTGTATGAGGCATGCAATAGTTTAAAGTAAAAAAAAAAAAAAAAAACTCCATTAAACAGATTTTATGAATTTCAGACCCTTTTCTTATGTGTGCCCTACACTTGAGAGACCAGGTGCTTTAGCTACTGGCTCTAGCTGATTGGGACTCAGCAGCTTAGCAAAAATCATTAAAACTTCATAAAATGATCTCGAATCACTTTCCTATACATAAAAATGCCATGATCTTTAGGCTTTTTCTCCCTGGACTCATGTGAACTAGGAGCAGGTCATCCTGGAAACCTGGGAAAGACTGTTTTCCAAGTCTTACATTTTTAAGTTTGACAAACTGTAAGATAAGTAGCTGAAACACATCATTTGTCTAAAACGAAATAACATCCATTTTGGACATAATACTGTGATGAGAAATTCCAGATCAGAAAAAGATGGGAAACAGTGATATATAGGATGCTTCAGATTCCTTAATGAAATCTGTTTGAGAAAGGGTAAAAGTACAGGATATGAGGTATCATTTCAGTAAATAGTAGTTGGTATGCATCTGTTAAAGGAGAAAAGTGAACAGTATTTTTCCCATAACTAATTCTCACTGATAAAGTGGGAGATTTTCATTGTTATGGTGCTGGACAGGAACTATAGATCTCATTTTTTTCATTCACCCCTGTTTCATCTTTTTTTCTTGTTACTTTGCAGGGAGAAATCTCTTCAAAATAAATCTTTTTCCTTCTTAGATCAATGAGAATTTTAAAACTGGAACCACATTTCCCTTTTAATCATTTTATGACATCTCTAAAATAAGTACTAGAGTAAGATATGTTCAGAAGTGTTTGTGACCAGTTTCATAAAAGTAACAAAGTTCCAGGTACAGCTGGGATTGTATTTTGCCGTACTTGCATTTGGGGTGAAAGAAAAGAATTTTCATCCACTAATAAAATAAAGTTGCCCAACCTCCCTATGATCCCACTTGATGAAGTAGTTTGCATGGCCAGAATTACTCAAATTAATCTTCAAAAATCACAGATTATGTTAGATATATGCAAAAGAAAAAAATATTTTGGCATGGCATCAAAATTTTCACCCAGTAAAAAAAAAAAAAAAAAAAAAAAAAAAAAAAATCTGGAGATTTTCAGATTAACAGAAGTGCATATTTCTTCCATTCCTTGTCTGTATCTGCACAGGTCTAGATCTAGATGTATACTTCTACATCTCTATATCCATTACACTCCTTGATAATCACAAGTGTAAGGACACATACTTTAACAGAAAGGAAAACAACACTGCTTCCTATGAATCTTTAATATGGCTCTAATGGTGGAAGGAGTGGCAAGTGGGTGGAAGGCTAAACTCCGTGACCACTTGGATTAGAATATAGATAATATTCTAAGAGAAAAAAAAAAAAAAAAAGTCCACTGAGTTTGCATGAAGCCACTTTAACATACGCAAATCCAACCTTCTTGTTTGGATAGTCTTTGATACCCATCATAAAGTCTTCTGGGAAGAACTCAAGTCTATTTGGTTTTAAATAGCAGTTAAATTACAGAGTCTGCACTAGACAGTAAAACTATTTACTTGAGTATCTTCAGGGTGTGTTTCAGCCCAGTGGCAGGACTGGTCTGGAAAGATTTTACAAGACCAGAGGTCTTAAAGGTAAAGTATTATTTTAGACCTAATCAAGCCTGTTAGTTGAAAATGCATGAACACTACTGGGTTTCTACAATGACATTCATATGCTTTCAGTGAGAGAAAATATGCCATTCTCTTCCCTGCTGGGCATTGAGTCTTTAGATGGAAAACACACTGTGCTCACTAGAAACATTTTCTTATGCATTTTCATTCTAGATTCTATGAGACATTACTGGCCATACTGACTTTCAGGATCAGAATGGAATTGATACCATGAAAAATTTCAATTTTTGAGAACTGTGGTGCTATGCTCTTTATTGTGGGTGACATTTTTTCAACTGAACCAGGAAAAGTAAAATATTTTATTCTTTCTTCTTCACCAGATGTGCACAGAAGACCCAGAAAATCTGGATATAAAGGTATCATACGAACTCTAGGTCACTAAAGTATGCCTGTGTATGAACTCAGAATTCCCAGCAGGCTTCAGGGAGAGTTATTTTTCTTTCAGGGAAGCCATTTGTTTTCCATTTCAGCCACCTTCTGTTAACATTTTTCTGTGATGAGACCTTGTATCTAATTGTATTCATCCACAGCTTAGCCTATGACTGACTTTCCTGGCATCCCACGTCTGTATTTGTCCTGAATCCAAGATACTCCAGGAACTGTGTGACTATCTATGCTATCTATGATCATTTCTTCTCCCCAATGCCAAAATAAGGTAAAATAAGATAAGATAAGATAAGATAAGATAAGATAAGATAAAATAAAATAAAATAAAATAAAATAAAATAAAATAAAATAAAATAAAATAAAATAAAATAAAATAAAATAAAATAAAATAAAATAAAATAAAATAAAATAAAATAAAATAAAATAATAAAATAAACCTATCTGGAAAGAGATAATTGAATTCCCTCCTACTTTAAAGTGAGTACTAATATTATCATGATCCCACAGACAGATCATGGGAGCATGAAGAGTCTTCATAATTAACCGGGACTATTTTCAATTGCCTGTGCAATTCTTAAAATGAATTGTTTAATGTGTCTAAATTTACCTTTTTGAGGGAAGACTACAGACAGGAAAGGATGATCTACTTTATTCATTGTTCTCTTTTTTTTCAAGTTTTGCCAAAGAACTGCATTTCTGTCTTTTGACGTCTTGTGTATTTTCTGTTGAGTTTTACATTTCCATATGAAAATCCTTTTCTATTTTATCTTCTCTGTTTTATTCCTATAGTATGGACAAGTCTTTACTCTGATCTTTATGTACCTGACTTCTGCTTTTGAGACTTTCAGATCATCAAAAAACTCTCCTTAACAGTTTCCTATTAGACTTACACCTTTCTTTTGCTTCAGTGTAGGTTGCAAGCATCCCTTTAGAAAAACCTCTCGAAGTAACTGCCATTTCTTCCGCAGCTTCTGTTTTTTGTTATGCTTTTGTTATGCTTCCTCTCTTGCTCATTCAGTGTTTCTAGATTTAGTGTTTCTAAACTGAAGCATTTAAGACTCACTTTCATTCAAATCACATTTTGCTTCTACACACTCAATCTAGTCTTCCATACCAGTCAATATTAAATATAGAATATCTGCTGCTATAGTAACTCCCTTCTGTTTCTGAGATAAAATGTTTCCAATACTTTTGTCCAAAACATTTCAGCTACTACTTCACTGGGATGTAGTAGATTTTAGTAGTATATTTCTATGTTTCTTCTCAAATCTGTGTACACTTACAGGCATACAACAAATTAATTTCTTCCATATTCCCAAAAACACTGCTTGGTTTGTCCAATCCAGTTCTCACAATCACAGGCAACCACACTTCTTCTAGCAGCCCACAAAACATAGTGCATAAATCACAGTATACCACAGGGCATAAAATGCTAGAATAAAATATCTTTAGTAAAAACAAGAAAGACACTATTGTGTCTCACAGAAAGTGACCAGAAGGCACCATGAGTTACCCTGTGATAGCAGGTCCTGGATAATCAGAACAAAAAGATGCATCCTTTAATTAAATCTCTTCCCCCCATCCTTTCAAAACTATCAACCCCTTCTGTAGCTACTCTGATTTGTCTCTGAGGATTGGCTTTGTGATAAAACTTCATTTCTCCTTTTTATTTCCATGACCACCAGTTATTATTTATTTATGTATTTATTTACTGAAATTGAAGTCCATATATATTATTTCCCTTTTAAAATCACATTACTATTATCTAATCTGTGAAATTTTGAAGTACTGAAAGGGGATTTGAAGGCAAATATCTTCTGGGAACTCATATAGAGATTTCAAGCAGAAGCAACACTGCTTCATGACAAATCTCTGTGTCTAGAAATAAGATGAGCATCTGAAATAGATTAATGGCAGTTTCTTTCCCGTGTTATCATTCCATACAGATGCTGAATTAAGGACTTTTGATACTTGAAAATTTTGAAATCTTCCATTCAGAACAAGATGCCAAAGCTTAATCTGATCAAAGCAGTATTTATGCCATTTTCATGGAAACAGAGAGACAGATAAAAATTGGAGGTCCATATCCAGACAGCTACACTTGTAGGACCTGCAGATAGTGCTGAGAAGCTAGAGCCAAGACTGAAAAAATCCGTGTTTATTTTGAAAGAATAGTTTCTACTGAGGGGCTTAAAAAATTGGTCCATTTTACCCTGTGATGTACATGTATATACCTTTTGTGATACTTGCTATGAGCTAGGAGATGTACAGTAATTTTTTTTTTTTTGGATGATGGTATAGCTTAGGCTTTCCATTATATCAGTAAGAGAGCCAGGAAATGACTTGTCTGAGAGGCAAATCTGAAGGTTCAGAGACCATCTACCTGCCTGAAGAAGAATCAGTCCATTTCTATTGGGACAGGGTTATCAAGCTGTGCAGTGTTTGGGCTGAGTTGAACCACACATGAGATAATAATCTTCATCATCATGTGTCCGTCAGATGACAGTTCAATGTGTTTGCCTACTTCTGCAGTGAAAAACACTTCCAGAAGTTTGCAGTTCTCCTCCTGTCTAAGACTGAAGGATCTTTTGCACATAAAATGCAAAGAGCTTGGAATAAGTTTTAACTTATCTATGCATCTTGATATGTTAAAGAAAGAAATATTTTTCTTCCCAAGGAGTTTCCAGGACAATTCATCAGTGTTTGCTTGGTGCTACTTTAGCAGTAATATGCACTAAATAAATATGTAGACAGCTTAGTTTCATTACACATATATCAATACCCATGTGTTATAAAAAACAGATTGAAGTAGAGGCCATATTCTCTGAAACACACTGTAGCTTCTTCTGTTAGTTCCCGGAGAAAGAAAAAATTACCTTCTATTGATCATCTCTTATTGACTTAGCAAAAATAGTGAAAAAAGGGATAAGACATTAGAAGCATTTACCAAATTTGACCTGAGTTTGCAAAATCAATGGAAACTTGCCATGCTTCAAAAGGTAAGCAAAAAGAAGTAGAAAAAGAAAATAAAAAATAAAGATGCTAAAAATAAATTGGTAAAAGAGAAAAGTTCCTGTAATTTTAGGTTTAAAATATGAGCCTGAGTAATCAAGGAAAGTATTTTTACTGCCCTGTCAATATTTTTCCTGGAAGCTCTGGTAAATAAACTTTCTTTAGATCTGTAGTGTGCGTGCCTAATGGTCTTAGGTGTCTCTTACCACAGAAAACTTTATCCTTAAGAAATACAGTAAACAGGAACTCTGTGGTTACGTAGTTCCTGAAAGGAAAAACAAAACAAAACAAAACAAAACAAAACAAAAGAAAGAAAAGAAAAAGGAAAGAAAGAAGGAAAAAAAAAAAAAAAAGAAGGAAGAAAGGAGGGAAGGAGGGAAGGAATTGGTAGGAAGGTCTGCTCTTCCAACTCATGTTGAAAGCATAGTGCTAGGTACAATCCTAAAAGATGTGACCTACACTATTGCACAGAGATGCAAATACATTATGTTAACACTATCTGAAAACCAAAGACCAAGACAATAATCATAAGCAGAAACATTATTTTTAGGTTCTAAATAATTTATTTTCATAACTGATACATTCCTTTGGGGTTAAATCTGTGTTCCCCATAGCACTAGCTGAAGATCTTGAAGGATGTCTATTGGTCTGTTGGACTAACTAATGTCCAATATGTTTGTAGCCTCTTCCTAGTTAACTTTATTTTTTGTGGATAGCAGAGCTCACAATTTGCTAAATCTATTTTCCTGGACGTTGCAAGAAACAATCAATTCTTCCAGTATCTTTTTTCAGTAGTGTTGTTTTCTTAAAGAAAAAAAAAAAAAAAAAAAATTATATTGGGTTTAAAGTTTTTTCTAACTAAAAATTTCCAGGTTGTCAAAACTGGAGTTTGAACAAGGGGATGAGTCGGGTTTGATGAATATCCCAGTCATTTTAGAGGTGAAAAAAAAAACAAATCCTATCATTCTCATAATCAAAAGGTTTATTTTACTTAGAAACTGTTTACTTCAAATGAGGACCAAACACTGGGAAAGTGAAGGGGAAAATTAAAAAAAAAAAAAAAAATCAGAAGAATTTTCAAAATTTCAAATATTTACACAAATTTTTGATGGGTTGCTGATAAAAATTTTTAAAAATCTTTTATCTAGGTAAGTTTCTAGTTGCAACAACTAAGTTTTTTTTACTGAAGTAAACTATATAATTGCTTTCAGTGACTTACGACAAATGATATTCTGATTAAAAAAGTTTTTTTCCAGAAAATATCTTGACTGAGTTTTTAGAGTGTCCCACTGAAAAACAGGCAAATTTGTTGAGGAATTTGTTAAAACTCAGAGAGTGCTTCATAGAGTGTATTTTTGTTCTGAACCATAGAACCATAATATTATGAAATGATTAGGATTGGAAAGGACCTTTAAGGTCCTTTAGGTCCTTTAGGTCCTTAAGGGACCTAAAACTTAATTCCAATCCCCCTGCCATGGGCATGGATACCTTCTACTAGGTCAGGTTGCTCAAAGCCCCATCCAACCTGGCCTTGAACACCTCCAGGGATGGGGTATCCACAACTTCTATGGGCAGCCTGCTCTGGCTCAACACCCTCTTACTAAAGAATTTCTTCCTCATATCTAATATAAATCTATCCTCTTTTAGTGTAACACAATTACTTCTTATCCTACCACTGCAATCCCTGACAGTCTTGCTGTGCTTCTGCAAATCCAGCTCCTTCTTCTTCATGAATCCAGCACTAAGAGCTCTCACAACTACCTTAGTGATAGCTGTGCTTTTACAGCACATAGCAGCAGTGCTCTGACCAACCAACAAGCACTAGATCAGCTCATATGAACAGAGTTCTGCAATAAACAAAACATTAACTGTATCAGAAAAACTTCTCTCTGCTCAGCTTTCGGCTCTGTACTGTTTATTTTTGTTCAACAACAAAAACAGATGTTTTCTAGTGTTTTTGCTCCTCCAGATGTACCATTTAAAATGTTGTCAGCTGTTCAAAGACACTGCTGATTTTTGGAGAGCTGAAAGAGCTGTGGGAAGTTAGCTATCTGGCACTGGAAACTGAATTTTCTAGGTGCACAGTCCATTTTATTCTAATGGACACACCACGATTAAGGATTCACTTAGGAGTTTTTCGAAGTGTCCCATTGTGGCTTAGTCATGCCATACAAACTACATACATCTTAGCAAATTGGACTTTGGCATGAGCAGAACATGTATTAACGTACAGACCACAGCTGCCAAGACATACAAAATCTCTGTGTGATCACTTGGATTTCTGGTCTCTCTCTTGTTGGGAAGGAAATGTCGTGATCACATGGAGACTTAGCACAAGAGGCCACTGTAAAAAACAAATAAAATAGAACCATATTTTCTGACTGGAAAAAGAAACACAATTTACCATTTGATTTTTACTGCATCTAAACTGTTATTATTAAAGTAATACTGTTCCTCTAAATTTTAAGTAATGTTACATTTTTTCACACAAAAAATACTATTTTTTTCTGGTTTATATTTGTTCGATAAAAGCAGAGGTGAAAGGGTCTGACTGAATTTAGAATTTAGATTTGGAGAGTAGTTTCCTTGAATGTATATATTTTATGATTCCTTACTTAGGTCGGTACTGATATCCCATTAATGTGTTTGACTGTACATGTGCAGTAAGATGAAGGATGTTTTTATTAACTTATAGCTGGTGTGAATCCATTACATCTTAAAAACTTGTATTTGGCATTTATACTGACAACATGGGAAAGATTTGTATTTGCCAGAAGGTAATAGTCCTGATAACTTGAAAAAACAAAGACTCTAGTTACTTCCATATTTTGCCTGAGGATCTGAAATCAATAGCGGTTCCTTAAAATTCTATTTACTTTTATGTGTATTTAGACTCTTACACTTCAACTTACCGGTCTCACATGTCCTGTAAGGCACTGCTGTAGAGGTGAACCTGATGAAGGCTTAATCCTAAACTTCAGATCAATTATTTAATGCATAGCTACACTGTAGTATAGATTAAAAACCTTCCTAACAATAAAGCATACAGGATCATTTCTATTTTCCAGGTGGATTTCTATTATGCTTTCTGTATCAATTGTAAAACCAGTGTGAAAGAATACAACTTCACAGTTTTAGATAAATGTTTTGTTGGGTTCCATATCAAGTGTATCAATTCATTGCTTTTGGCCATACCACCTAGAAGAAAGATAGCTACAGCTTGCATGTTCAGTCCCCTGAAAGACACCATATCTTGCTTCCAAGTTCAGGAATTAGGAATATCCAGCTGCTGTAGCCCCAATAAGCATAAAAATTCCTGACCTTAAAGTAGTTTATAAAGTAGATTGCCTTAAAACTAGATTTCCATTCATTCTACGGAAATGTCGAAATGTCTGGGTCTTGTTCTAAACTGTAATAAAATAATCCACCTGAAATGTAAATAAATAAATAAATAAATACAAAGCGGAAAACAAAGAATCATTAAATGAGAGATTGGCCTACAACTTTTTTTAACTCTTAACCTTTTTACAGTAAAAGGAAGCCACTGAGGACTCGATCTATTGATGATCTTGATTGAAAAGGAGAAAATGTAAAACTAAAAAAGGAAATATTTTCTTTACATTGTGACTTTTTCTTCCTAAGAAACTCAACACTGCAAATCAGCATGGAGGCCAGACATTCCTAGGATTATAGAAGTCTATTTGCTTGGGTAATACAATCATTCTGAGTTACAAGTAGAGATTAAGAAACTGTTGGAACAGAAACTGGTTTCCAAAGACAAGCCAGTTTTGAAGTGATGGAAGAAACATTCCTCCTGAGTAGATCAAGCTAGATCTGCCTTTCCATGCTTAACTGCATGCTTCTGATTAGTCTGTGGTATTGGCCACTGTCAAACACTCATGTCAAACTGCAAGAATTGGTTTGGTTCAAGCTTATAAAAGTATACTGAGAATTAAGGGTTTATAAAGAAACATTCAGAATACAGTTACACTGATCTTGATCTGTATCTCCTGTTACAGTGAACACAGAGTATTCTAAAAAGGACGTGTGTGTCATCACACATTGTCCTAAACCTAAAACAGTAAGACTGGTAGAGATTTCACATCCCTTCAAAAAAGGCAGTATCAGACATCTTCACCATTCCTGAGAAATGTTGGTCTAGCATATTCTTGAAGATCTCCAGTAACTACCAGGCTCAATAAGTAGTCTACCTCCTCCTACTGAAGAGCTTTTTTCTAACATTTAGTGTACTTCTCTCTTGCTACACATCAAGTACATTATTTTTCCTTCTACACATTTTTAGTAGGAAAAGTTTCAATTCTCCCCTTCTTTACGGTAGGCTATCCCGTACCTGAATATAGTTATTATACTGTCCTTCCCATCAACCTTCCCTTTCAAAACAAACATTGTTCAAACTGTTCTAGGCTATGCGAGGCAGAATACTTCAAAAGGTGCTTCTCATTAGTCAATTTCTATTGATTATTGTACAGTGCTCGTCTCTTTATGAAGCAGGAATTACGTTGGTATTTTTCTTACTCAAAACCTCAGTGTGCTTATTTCATTATTTCAAAAAACTTTAGTATGACAAATGACCAACTTGTAAATAAGGTTTGGTCCAAAACTGACTGAAATCAACACAAAGAATTCATTTACCTTTTCTGGCTTGTGAATCAAAGCCACACCAAGGAAATAATTTAATTTTCTTGTAGAAATAGCATGAATGTTTTTAAGGAAAACCACTTCACCAGCTGTTTCCTTTGCCCTCTTATTCCCCATCTCAGTTCCAAATATGTTCTCAAGTTGACCACATTGTTACTACAGACATTGTGGTATGTTTATTTCTGTCATTGTAAGTGGTATGTTATCTGAAGATTTTAATTTACTGGAGAAGCTGAGTTCTTTTAAAACCCATTTCCAATAAATGATCATCTTATCAGCATTGGCCCATTATAATGACATTTACTACATTTCATTACAATAAAACTTTCTAAGAGTGGAAAAAAAAGTTTTGATAGATGCTAAGCTAAGTAAAGGTTGTAACATTCCTGCATTTATCAGAATAATCCAAACATGAAGCAATATTTTCTGTTGTTCCTTTCCTGGTGAACAAGCCATTGGAAAAGTGAATTTCAATATATGTTTCTCCTATTATGTATTGAAAATATTTCATTAAATCTGCAATATAAATTGAAAATAAATAACTAAATAAATAAAACTTCATTTTGCCATTGTCATTTCTTCCCTTAAAACCATTTACACAGCAGTATTAGTAGTATTAACACTAAGCCCATTCCTTGTCCATGGAGAGGTAGCATGTGGATCACAGGACTAGAGCAGGCAGTGGAGTGAGGCTTCTCTTTAGAAGACAGGTATTGAACAAGCATCATCACCATGATCAGCAGCCAAATAATGAGATACTAGGAGGGGATCCAGTCAATTTGTTATAAGCAATACCAAGTTCTGTGTAGATAGAAAATGAAGAACATCCAGTGAGCATGTGCTTTATCACAGCATGTTTTGTTGACCTACCCACTGGTCAGATATATGGAGTTCAGCAACAGCAAGAGGAAGTAGTCTGTCACCCCTTTAGCCATTCTTGTCTGGTTAGTCAGTTTTCTTTGCACTTTCCTTGCTTCTGCTTCCTGCTCAAAAGTCAGTTCTAACCAAAATAAAAACAAACCCTCCAAAATATGCAAACAATAAATGCCCAAATGTGATCACACAACTATGATCACTGAATTAATCTCTATTTGGACAGACCAGTTTCCCATAATATTTTAGAAAGCAGACAGAGAGCATCTACTATGAAGCCACTCTCTGATATTTTAGCTGAATTTCTTCCCACTTTGTTTCCCTTAATATCTGATAAATGACCATCTATTCAAATGACAGGCAAATTGTGAGAGACTCAGACTTTAAGTTTGCTTCCACTAAATACCTAAAGTTTTAGATAATTATTCAAAACTTATCCAAACAATTTCAACGTCTTCGGTCAGTACCCCTGGCTGGAAATCTCACAAGAATATGGAGGCTGTCTTGTGAGATGTCCAGTACTTCCTGTTTCTGGTTAATATTTTGGCCTTTCTCTGTTCCTGTCTCGCTATTTTGGCTTTTATCTGTTCCTGTCTAGGTATTTTGGCTTCCTTTGATTTCTGTCGTAGCTGGAAACCAAAAGTGCAGAAGCATGCAAAAATGAGGAATAATGAAATATTTCTGAATATTTCATATTCTAAATGTTTGATTCAAATTCAGAGTTTAAAATGAAGAATAATTGGGTTACCCCTTATTTTTTCCAAACTCACGCTTCTCCCTGACATAAAATCTCTCAGAACAGTATTATCTTCTTCATGCTATATGACAGCACTGTACATTTTGTGATGATTAAACCTCCAAAAAGATGACACTTGAAATCAGCTGCATTTTTCTAAGAAAGTAATTGATCCATGTCTTCAAGGGGAAAAAAGGTACAGAAAAAAAAAAAATGGGTCAAGAGAGTTCCTACATGAATTTTTTAAGGTAATTAGTGGGTTAGAGTTTCCTTGCAACAAGTGGGTATTTTCCAGCTGGCCAAGGGCAGCAGTGATTTCAGATCCAGCATGTCTGATGAGTTTCTAATGAAATCCAAACATGTCTGCCCTGGCTCTTTGCAAACAGAGAATTCTGTGCTTAAACCCTGGAAGGCTCTAAGCCATGAACTCTTCTGCGTCAGTTTGGAGATTTGCAAAGGTTTGCAAGAAAAGAACTTCCCAACAGTCCAATGAAATGGCTGTCAGAACTGCTTGTTCTCCTCACCACACTTGGACACATCTTTTCCAAAAACACCTAATCCAGCTCAAAATGAAGATTGGCTCATAGGCTTTGACATAAAATATTCAAAAGTAGCTGTAGTTGGTGAATCTTAGTGATTCTGGAAGGGTCTTTCAGATGTCAAAGCACAGCTTATCTCAGATCCTGGGAGCTCCCTTCAGTAAAGGGTGGCCAAAAAAATAAGCAAGGAGATGAGGGATTTAAAAATAAATCATATTACTGTGAAAATACAGCAATAGCCTGTGGACTAGGTTATTTCTAATATTTATAATATCATTTCCAAAAGTTTAAAGACCAGCTGCAAAGCTTTAGGAGTGGACAAGTAAACCAATAAAATGAGGCTAAGTACTAATGTGAGGCCACCCAGGTTCATTCCCTCAGTAGTTACCAAAGCAAATGTGGGACAGGAGTAGGTGTGTCTTCTCAGAACTGTATCCTGTTTCAAACACGGATTTCAGGCACCCTCCAATGCTACCCACTGCTGGCACAGCTATATGACTTTGAAGCCCTGGGCAGAGCATGAAGTGAGACAGAAGGAGCAGCTGTGCTTCTAAACTGACAAAAACTGCTGCCTCACAGAAACAGGAGAGCACAGCAATATGTAGACAAGCAAGATCGGCTACCACTGACAACTCACTTCCACAATGGCAGAAGCTCCCAGCAAGTACTAAACTGACATAAACCAGGAAGGCCCGCCTTTTCACAGGAAGCCTTAGGTGCCTGGCAGAACAGCCATACCCAATTTCCCAGAGCTTTTGGGTTCCTAAAACTGCACAAACACCAGTTATAGCACTGCACAAGGACCTTTGGAGCCATTACATCCTGCACTTGCATGAATATGAGAGGGCATTTCTTTACTGTGAGGGTGGCAGAGCACTGGAACAGCTTGCCCAGAGAGGCTGTGGAGTCTCCTTCTCTGGAGATATTCAAAACCCACCTGGATGCCATCCTGTGCAATGTGCATCCTGCTTGGCAGGGGGGTTGGACTGGGTTATCTTCAGAGGTCTCTTCCAACCTCGGCCATTCAGTGATTCTGTGAATGAGCTGGCCCTTGATTGTGAGTCAGTCTTCAATAGTCAACAGCTTCAAGCCCTCTGGAAAATTCACCAAAACAGAAAGGTGTGGCAATGTTCATACAGTAAAATGGCCTAGAGAAGTAAAGTGGCCAGATCAAACATTCGTAATCTTCCTAAAAACATTTTTTAGCAAGGGATGAAAACAAGCATTATAGTCAACATACAAGAGCTTTGCTTTGACTACACAATGAAGAGCTACTTACCAATGACTGATTGTATAATATTATGAACAATAATATAATTTGCTGAATGGTCACACTCAAAGAGTTGTGATCAATGGCTTGATGTCCAGTTGGAGACCAGTGATGAATGATGTTTCTCAGGGGTCAGTATTGGGACCGGCTCTGTTTAGTATCTTTGCTAGAGACATGGACAGTGGGATCAAGTGCACCTTCAGGAAGTTCGCTGATGACACCAAGGTGAGTGCTGTGGTTGACATGCTGGAGGCAAGGAATGCCATTCAGAGAGATCTTGATAGGTTTGAGAGGTGTGCCTGTGCAAATCTCATGAAGTTCAATGTCCTGGAAGGACAAGAAGGACATGGACCTGTTAAAGCAAGTCCAGAGGAGGGCCATGTGGTTGATCAAATTGCTGGAGCACCTCTCTTATGATGCCAAGCTGAGGGAGTTGGGGTTGTTCAGCCTGGAGAATAGAAGACTCTGAGGAGACCTCACTGCAGCCTTCCGGTAATTACAGGGGGCCTACAGGAAAGCTGGAGAGCCCTCTGTCAGGGACAGTGGTGGTAGGATAAGAGGTAATGGTGTTATATTAAAAGAGGGTAGATTTATATTAGATATGAGGAAGAAATTCTTTAATTAGAGGGTGCTGATTCAACAGAACAGGTTGCCCATAGAAGTTGTGGATACCCCATCCCTGGAGGTGTTCAAGGCCAGGTTGGATGGGGCTTTGAGCAACCTGGCCTAGTAGAAGGTATCAGTGCCCATGGCAGGGGGATTGGAAATAGATGGCCATCAAGGTCCCTTCCAATCCAAACTATTCTGTGATTCTGTAACATAATATACTGAAAAGCAGTCAAATATTACTACTATAAAATGAGAATTTGGCCTCCAGTGAGCAGCTCTGTCCTGGCTGCCAATAGGCCAGGACACCACTTGGCCTGCAAAGCCTAGTGGTGCAAAACTCATTGCAGAGGGCATGTATACCAATATTCAGTTATTATGACCCCATTATCAGGGGACTGAGCTGTTGGCACTGGAAAACAATTTTCTTGAAGGAAAGAAATTTCTCCTGGGAATTAATCTGTACTGTCTAATCATGTGTGCATTCAAATGTTACTGATATCAGTGCAGAAGAACATTCAGTGAGACTTGTCTGGACTCTTCGTTATGATAGCTCATCTCCTAAGGTGACAGGTATTTGATGCCATTCTCCATCCTTTTCCTTTAAAAGTTTTCATATCTATGAAAATAAATAAATAAATAAAGGAGGGGAAAAAAAAAGAAAGAAAAAAAAAAAGATTAACATTCTAGTGAAAATCTGAGTAAGCAATTGTATTTGGCTCTAATATACATAGAAAGTTTATTCTGGAGCCAGAGGTGGTTATTCTGACCATAATTTTACACAGACAGTTACAAGCAGTTATCTTGGTGGGTTCATACTATTTTAATGTGAAGTACTTCAGTGTTTTACTTTTTAGCATTTTTCAATAAATAAAACAGAATGAACTCCAATGATACATGCTGCCAACTACTTTCTTAACCACTGCTCTTTGCAGAGAATAATTTATAATGATCAAAGATAAACTAAAATATTAGGCTTGAAGAAATATGACTTTAGGTTTAAAAGTTCATTTTATGAGCTAGATAATCTTTAATATTTTCTTCAGGCCTTGTAAATTTGATTGCTTTTTCCTTAGTTCTGTAATTGTTAGAAAGGCAGAAAGTTCAGAAATACAGTTTCATTTTGTATTCCCAGGAGTTTCTGATTGTTGTGCCATGTAGGTGCAAGATCACAGGCCCTGAAGATCACAGGTCTTCATAGGCACTGAAAGTCTATTAGTGACTATTGCATTTGTATTGGAAAGGACCTATTCAACACTTCTCTGACAACAGATAATCTGAGCATGTGATAAATCTTCCTCCATTATATGAAGGGTACAATGTCCAAAAATCTGTTTGATGCCATTTATTAAATATTAGTACAATGAGAAAGATAAGATCGATTAACAATTTTTTTTTTTCCAGAGAAAAGGCATACATTAAACTTGTGCCAGACATCAAACAAAGAGTTCCTAACCAGGCAAGGGGTAAAAGCCAGCACTCATGTTCTCACATGCAGCTTCTCATCAACTTCCCTTAATGGGTACTGGGGGAAAGGGATGAGGTGTGCCCATACACATACCCTTGGTATGATCTCTGTTGACTTCTCCAGAGTTACACTGTCAGTACGTGGAAAGGCAAAATACATCTCTCTGCTCATAGTTGTTTAAGCTTTAATCTCACTCTGTGGTGAATCACTTCGCTGCCTTCTTATAAGTGACATATTTCTTTAAAATATATAGATATGAAGTATATAATTTTGAATTGCTCTGTCTTGTTTATTTAGTTATTCATACATTTCAGTTCTATTTAAAGACATCTTCCTAACCTTCTCTTGAGTGACCTCATGTTTTTTTAATGTCCTTCTAAATGATGCATTAGTACATGGAGGGCAAGAAGAGTTCAGAATTTCATTCTGATTAAGAAGAAGATGCAGCAAAAAATGGAAAGCTCAGATACCTCAGATTT
This sequence comes from Aythya ferina, assembly GCF_964211825.1. Lineage (NCBI taxonomy): Eukaryota > Metazoa > Chordata > Aves > Anseriformes > Anatidae > Aythya > Aythya ferina. The sequence goes on from NC_140298.1 coordinate 21,431,164, forward strand.
TCAGCACTTTTTGTACTGTATTTAACCCTGAAGTGCAATCTTAAGCATATAAGCCACATATTTCAATAGAATTAAAATCCAGGGGTCAAGAAATACTGCATTACAGCTTTTATCAGCAGTAGAACCTAAAACTTATTAGAAAAGACATGCAGTTCATCATCCTCATTTCTGTCTATATGAACCATTTGTGGTTATATAAAAACATTACATCATAGTTCAGAACTCAAACCTGAGATGGAGTGAATAAGGGTAGGGAAAAACAAAACACCATTTCACTTTTTATACATCAAAAAAGTGAAATATTGAAAAATATCAGTAGAAGGTGAATTCATCCCCACTGCAGGCTTTTCACACTGAGAGCTGAAAAGCTGTGTTCACAGGAAGTGTATTATTCAAAATTTTCAGCAAGCCAGATTTGCTGATTCTTGTGCAACCCATCTGCAATGATCTGCATGAGATGAGAGAACGGATACATTGCCCATCCTTGCATCCTGTAGGTGCTGGAGAAGCATGGTGAAGGGATTACTTCTGGGGAAGGTCTTGACTTCTGCACACCGGACATAAACTTGTGAAAGCACCGGGAGGACACTTTTCTTCTGTTGTCATGGCAACATGATTCTTCTGTCCTGTCATTTCTATTGCACCATGTCTTTGAGATCTGGCTGTCAACTGGCAGTTCCACGTTCAACATAACAGCACATGAACAGTGAGCTCATTGAAACTGAGTTTCTGTGAAGCTTTGTCTATACCGTGCAAGCTCAAAAAACATCAAGGCATTGTCTGAGGCTGTCTGCTTCTAAAAATTTTGCTTAAGACTAAAGTCAGGACTTACACAAAATGTAAAAATCAGGCATTCTTCTGGTTACTATAATGTATTTCTAGGTCATTCCAACATGATGTCATTTAATGTTAAATACTTTTCGTTCAGGAGTCTACTGCATTAAGTCAGTGGAGTTTGTCATTATCATGACAACTCATAATTATCATGACAAGTCATTATTATGACAATGTCATAATGTCATTATCATTGTTGTTATGCAGTTTTAGGCAGCTGTGGGCATTGTTGAATTGTTCAAACAACATGCAAAACAAAAGCGATACCTTCACTTTCCTTACAGTGTTAATGACTGTGTGTGTGCATCGTGCACATGAGAATAGGGAGGAAAAAGGACAGAAGGGTGGAGGTGAGAGAAAGGGAGTGAGGTTATGAGGTTAATTAGATCAAAAATTAATGACAAGAACTCTTGTGGCACCTGTGACAACCAAGATTGATCAGGTATTTCAGAGCACAGAAACACAAGGCATTTGGCAACCTCTGATCTCTTAATTCAATTGATTCTTTTCCAAGAGCTTTTCAAACTGATGACCTTTCTGAACCTAATTAGATGGTAGGAATCAGAAAGAGGACACTGGAGGATTTTAATAAAAGGAATTGAATTATTTCTTCATCTTCACAACCTGGGATTTATGAGGGAATTGCACTGGCTTTGTAGCAATGTAAAATAAATAGACATTAGATGATGACAGGGAAAATAGAATTGCTGCCAAAGCTAAAAAGAGTTTGGCAAAAGAAGAAAGAACTACTACATAGTCAGTCATTCTTTACTGTACAAACCTTTTCATAAGGCACAGAGAAGAGATATATAGAAATAATGGACCCTTGCTAAAAGATGAAAAGGACTTTCTATAGCTTACATTTTTCACCAGCAAGAGCTAAGATGCATCTCAGTTGCTACAAAATCTTATTGTTCTTTTTTGCCATTGAGAAAACTGATTACAGCTCATATGGAGCATTTGCAGCCTGAACTTTTAACATCAGAAATAAATAACTGAAACAAGAGTTCAGGAAGAGAACAAAGTTGTTATGAGCATAAATACATTAAAGAGATATCAGTCAAACTCCATTCTCATACATATCCTTTCTAACTGTGCCTTTCTGAACTAGATAGAGTGATTTTTCATTCATTGAACTTCAACTAAAATTGTGTTTCCATGCCTGTTAGCACTAATATGTTCATACTTTGAAAGTTTCAAATTGGAACAGTCAAAGAAATCAGAAAAGGACGAAGTCTTCTTCGTCATGGACTAAGATGTTTTTACCCCATTTTTATTTATTCAGCACCCAGATATAGTCTAGAAACTTAGTACTCAGTGAGTTTATTAGCTAAGATATAAAACACTAGAAATACTTTTATCTAACCTTATACTTGCTTCTTATGGTCTAAATCATAGACATAGATACACATAGATAGAGTGTCTAACAGTGCAAAGTAGCTTGGCCTCTCACACATGAGATTTATGTTACAAAAATGACGTTAAATGCATCAGATCACAGCAATCCTTGCAATGACCCACACCACCACACTTTAGTGTGGCTTCTTCAAGTGCACTTAAATGGGTTCCAGTAAGGTGAATTATACCCATTTTTGCATGAGACCAGGATGATTTTAATTTGGCAGTTTTACCACTTTGAACCTCTCCCAAACTACAGTCCATTCCAAACAAAATTTTAAAAGCAGTGGAAGGCTCAAAGACAAATAAATACCTAGAAGTTTCATCAAATACCTGGAGGTATTTCCTATCCTAGAGTTTTCATGAACACTACCTCCTCCCTAGAAGACAGTGCCAAGTTGGCATTTCTCACTTGTGGACAGATGATCAAGCAGAAACCATCTGCTGGACTTCTTGCGCAGGAGAAGCCCAGGGACTACTTACTGCAAATGTAAGTCAGGACTCACTCTAGTGTAGTTGTGTTGTGGTCAAAAAAGTAACAAAGGTGTTCAGAGCAGTGTCTGAGTTATTGGAAAGAAAAACTATTTCAAGAAAATATACTGTACTCTGTAGAAAGACCACAACATTAGTTCTCCTGCTTGTGGAACACAAATCTTTGCTCATAAGGTGAGAAAGAAGAGGCCTTACAAAAGGGGTAAAGTGCAAAAGGCCTATGGTTAGGATAAGAGCACGGGAGAACAGGGAAGAAAAGACAGTCTTTCCTGTAGGCTTTTCATTAATTTGGTAGGCTCCTGGAATTTTTAAATATTAAGAATAATATCTGGTTTGTTTCTGACATTTTTTCCTTCAAAATCTGTAATCTCCTGAGTTGGAGAATTGGTGAAGATGACTGAAGAAGAGGAAGCTAACTCACTGTTATTTTCATCACTGCAGTTAACAACAGAATTGTGACTAAACATAAAGGTGAAATATCACTTTATCTTGTCTTACTCATAAAAAGTATTTGCATGTGAATATTTGTTTCATTACTCTTGTTGCAGTGCACTTAGCTCATTGCACTGATCCTGTGTATATTCTGTCTCATGTTCAAATTCCTTATTAAAGCCATTTTCCAAATCTGGGACCTTAAGTATCTTAAAAATTGTTCTATATGAACACTAGTGTGAGTAACCAACATTTGTTCAGATATAAGTGAAAAGTGAGAAAACACTAGAAATGATATAGGTGTAGTCTGAGAAGTGGAACAATTAACAGGACAACTACAACAGGTTACAAATGGGTAATTCATGAAGTTTTTAATGTAAAAATAATTTAAAATTTAAATCAGGAATTTAAAAATATATTGTAAGTTAGCCCAAGTAAATTCTGTTTAATTTTAGGTACTTTACTGCAGTGACTAACTTAGTTGCTTGTCCTACTTTGGGTCCCTCTAAAGTCAATAGAAAGATCAGTGCAAGTGCCAGGTTAATTTTCTCTCCAGTTGTGTGTCTCTTTCTCTTGCTCTCCTCCTCTCTTATTTGTAAGGTCCAAGGCCATTCATGCCCACCAAATGATTGTGCTGGCATGGGATGAAACTGAATTAACTTAAATCTTGATGTCACTGGACATGTGTTTGAAACTCAAAAAGGGCTTTCCACTTACTTTAAGCAGAGTTTTTTTTTCTGAACAAGAAAATTATCCTTTTTCAGTTAGTGAGGATGGAATAACACCTCAGAAAAAGCACTGTTCTATTCACACTTCTATAGTAATGGACTTAATATTGTTATTGTATTTGTCTTTTACTGCTCTCTTTTGGGGAATTAAATGGAAGCAGCAATATTACAGTCATTGTCAGCATTCGTTTTTGCATTTTAACAATATATGTAAACGACACAAATGAAAGATTAACACAGAGAAGAGAGAAGTCACCTTTCCTGAGGTGGTAAATTTCAAGTACAATGAAAAAATGTGGCACTATGTGGTGTGGGAACACAATTTAATATATGAATTTTGTGCTTATATTCTTATCTTTATATGACAATATTGTTTGATAGAAAGATATAAATATGACAAAGTAGAAAAAAAAACTCAATGAGTGAAATATGCATAGATATGTACACAGCCAAACTCTCCTTAAATCTTAGCAATATCCTATTTAGCCATTATAGGATTCCTACTATGAGTGGACTTTCTTAAGAAATACCTGCTTTATTGTTCACTTTTAAAAAGAAAATGATCCTCCTGAAAATGATATAAGCTTTTTTCACATAAGACCAGGGAATTATATATGGCATGGTTTCGGAAACACAGACAAATGCCCAGAGTAGAGCCCAACACCTGTTAATATAGAGGAGCTATTAAAGGGAATCTCCTGGTATTACATTGCAAGCTGTCATTTTCAGTAGTACTGGAGGTATCCATTGATGTAATGGTCTCAGGAGACAGGAGAGCTTAAGTAGTTTTTTGAGACGTGAGGGTATTGACCTGACCTACTCACAGCAGTTGGATTGTTGGGAATGTTGATTCATGATTTTACAAAGGCCTCACTATTCTTATTCTCCAGAGTGATTATACACCTGACAAATGGTAAAAGCAACATTACTGGACCTCAGAGAGTTATTTTACTTTTAATGCAGGCCATTATTAAGCCTGATAGCCTCTCTTATTGCTGTTTTGATAGCTGCCTGCTGTTTAAATGAAAGTACCACGTTTCCTGACAGCTCATGCACAGGTGGCCCTAGTCTCATTCTAAAGAAGTTGAGGAGAAATCAATCCCCTCCTCTGTAGGAGAGAGTTGTCAGTCCATGTCATCCCAAGTTTGAACAGAGAATTTCACCTTGTCACAGGGAGAAAGAGGGAAAGAAGTCCAGGGAGGAGATGCTGACCGGCCTCCCCACCTAACCAGCTAACTTGGTCATTTCTACCAAGTTTCATGATGGCAAGACGATGTTTTGTAGCTTTTCTGTCAAAGTTTGTGGTATCTTATGCCTTCAAGGATTTAAGGTAAAAAGCATTAACTTCATTATTTATGCTGTCTTTTTGCAAACCACATCCATAAAAAATGGTTGCAACTATAACTATAGCGAGTTACTCTTCTTGACTATATTAGGAAACTCCATTTCATGAGTCCATGTCACTGTATAAACAATTCTGACACTGAATAAAATTGACCTATACTAGGGACAGGCCCTCTTCACATGTGTGTTTCATTACAACCTTACTGAAGATTTGGCAATGAAACAGAAGAATTGTACCTTGATAAGTAAATATGTACATATGCGGTTTTAAAATGTTTAGCTTGAATCTCAAGAGCACTAGAGAACCACAGAGCAAGATTTGACTTTCTGTGTACTCTTTCGGGAAAAGTAGTCATTTCTAGGAGAGTTATGAGACTTTGGCTGACAAATCCAGCAGAAACTACTTCCTGTTGAAGATATTCTGCTGTCACCACCACTATTCCTTTCAGCAGCTGTGCTTTTGAAAGAATGAGCTCTCCTTCAGTAGGTATTTAGCCATAGCCAGGTTCTCAACATCTGGAGAAATGCAGCCCACAGACAGCAAAGTGAGCTCCAAAGAAGGAAGGCACCCTCTGCTGTACTCCTTTCTTTTCAAAAATATTTACTATTTGCTAGATGGTCCTTTCCATATGTGGAGCCTCTGAATCACATCTCAGTGATGCTGTGGTCTCTCTATTTAGGACACCTGGATACCCATCTCTGTTGCTTTGGATTACTGTGCTGCTCCAGCTGCTCATTTTTAACATCATTGCATGTAAGCTAACAACATTCAAGCAGGCTCTTTGAATCCTATGAGCCTAAGGTAAGTATTGTGTAGAGATTAAAGAGCATTTGAATCCTCTCAGATATTTTTACACTTACAGACCCTGTAATCCTGAATGTGAGATATTGGTCCCATGAGGAAAACTGTAGTGCCATCCTCTGCAAAAGAATTGCTCTCTAGCATTTCTTGTCTTGTTTATTGCTGCCTCATCAAAACTGTGGAAATGAGTGGAGCAGTACAGGTCCATTGGGAGCAAAGGAAGTTTCTTTTGCAGGCATTTCTTTTAGCATCTCCTTAGCAGTGTCGTTCCATAAACACAACTCTGGCCTATTTTACAAAACAAAATTTTACTAAGCATCTTATAGCAGCCTCTGCACACCCATAAAGTTCAAGGGTGTGACTTTGGCCTCAACTCTAATTGCAGCTTGAGTTTATATTACTAAATCAGATGCCACAAATGTCTGTATTTTTGACTTGAAATAGAGAAAAAGGTGCAAAAGCCATAGGAACAGTTGGGTCTCAGAGAATTTTTGGCCCAGAGAGAAGCAGTAAGTACTAGAAAGCTTGTGAGTAAACCTAGAAAAGTTTGCTACCAGCCTTGTTAGAAGTCTGTGGACAATTTTTTTTTTCTACCATAGTTAAAACAGCTAAAAATCTTGTGAAACTTACCTGAATTTATGTACTTTACCTGGGTTTATGGTTTTGTAATCAGGATAAATGTTTTGCCAATGATGTTTAGGACATTCCTGCTGTGTAACCTGCTTGGCCATTCCAAACTCCAGTCACAAAGAGGCAGTGGTATATTGGTGGGATGCATCTATGCCAAAAAAAAATGCATAAATCTTAAAAAATCTCTTGTCCATCAAATCACTGCCCATACAGTGAAAGCCTGGGCTAAAGTCAATCATCCTATGAAGCTCAGGCATCCTATGAAGCTAAGGCACTGCAGTTGGTGGAAGTGCCTAACTGTTGCCTAAGTATCAGTGGATTTAGGGCTTGCCTTCCAGTCTGAGATCTTGCAATTTATTCGAAATCCTGCCTTAAATTTGTGATACCTTCTGATATGTAACATGGGCCTGAGTGGTTCCCATGTCATTATCAGTGGAAAGGCAGATTTTAATTTCCTGTGAAAATGGGGAGAGAATAAGGACAAAGATTAATTAAAAAAAAAAAAAAAAAAAAAAATGGTGGGAAACATGACTTCTTTGAGATGAAAAAATATATACATTTTAATTTACAAATCGGATGTGCTTATCTAGAACCAACCCTACATTCAAGTCAGATATCAGTATATATTGTTATCATAATACCTCAGCCCTAACCTAAAACAATGTTAACAAAGAGTGAGAAGTCACTTACAAAAAGGAAAAGTAAGGTAGCATTTTTAATAGTATTTTTGCAATGATTTAATACTGCTCTTGGTGAAGCTAGAGGTAAAGTTGCTAAGGCCTTCAAAGTGAGCATAATTAGAATATCACTTAACACCCTTGAAAATCCTGCACATACTCTTTCTGGGTAGCAGTTGTATCCTCATGGGATTCATTTTTAAAACACTGGCAGAAGTACAAATGAAAGAGACTTTCTATTCTTTTCTTTCTGTGTAATTGTATGTTCCCCTCACTGTGGTAGCTCAGTGATGACAGTCTGACTCCCACTGTGGAGATGAAGATCAGAGACAGCAGGAGGTTAAGGGTCTAATTTTTTAGAGTTGTTGTACACATTACGCCACCTTTGATTTCAAAAGAATGTCTTTCAGTGTAGTTTTTTAGGCACTAAGTGATCACAGAAAGTCTTCACATAGCACAGTGAAGAACTCAGCATCCCCTCAGTCTCCACACTGAAATTCTCAAGCATCTGACCGTGTAAGTGATAGGCTTATGGTCTCAGTGGATCTTTCCTGATATACTGGAGAAGGAATGGAAAAGCTGAAGACGCTTCTGTGACTGCCAATACTATGATTTGCATTCCTTTAGCACTTGCATGTCCCAGCTGAACCCAGAACCCCACCACAATAAGCAGCAGGAAGAATGACAAGTTCTGTTCTGACTGTTTGCACTGTGGACAGCCAAGACCACCACATAGCAAGAAAATGGTTCGCTCATGGCTCTCTGATATGCCAGTGCTGATGATGAATCAGAATACAGACCACCACTCAGTTAAGAGACCTGACAGTTACTGACCCAGTGGAGTTCCCTTGCTGCTTCTTGCTGCTGTGAGAAGACCCTTTTTCCTTTTTTGTACTGTCTCATCTTTTCCAGTAAATGTACAGAAACTGAACAGGGATAACTGTAGTTCATTACATAACCCCATTTATATTTGAAATTGGCCTTGTTATCATAGCCTTGTTCCATCATTTTTCATTCTACAAAGCTAGTAAAATACAGTTCGCCACCACATTTGAAGGCTGAATATTTCAGAAGATGAAGAAAAATCTTTTTGCTTTGTCTCTCCAAAATGTCAGAATCAAAATTTTTCTTTTTATATTTCACTTGAAATGATTTATTTTATTTTATTTTATTTTATTTTTGCCAAGACACCTTGTTCTCTTGTAAGATACACATGCACTTTGACAGGGACTCCCTGTAACTGTTCCCCAAAGAGTTTAGGTTTCCTCCACCAAGACCAAGGGATTCCTCAGGCTGTATGATATCTTCTTGTGATTTTTCCCTTTCAGCATAGGGCTTTCCACATGAGCTGGAGATATAGTTGCCCTGAGTATATTATTAAATCACATTTAAGTCCTGGTTCTGATCTGTTTGACACCAATGTGAGTCAGGAGAACAACAAGGAACAAAGGTAGTATTTTTGTTGAGAAGTACCAGAAATGTGCTCAAAACTTTATTTTCACACCACCCATGGAATATTGAGAAATCACACATCTTGCTGTGAGGTCCAAAAAAAGATCCTGAGTGGATTTAAAAAAAAAAAAAAAAAAAAGCCTTCGTGTTTCAAGAGAATGCTTGGGGGACAGTATACAGAATGAAGTACACAAGAGGATATGTTGCAATAGCCTAGCCCAGGACAGCGGTGTTGCCAGACACAAAGGGACTCCTATACTGATGTCCTCTGGTTAGAGGGCAGAGACTTCAGCTCACATATAGTCTCTTTGGCTACTCCCATACCAAACAGTAAACCAAACAGGGACAACACATAGACATGAGCACTGTTGCATAGTCAGCTCTGCTGATTCATTGCTAGCATGCTACACTCTGCAGGAAACCATACAGTAAATACACTCCCTTCTGTATCTATATTGTTAGGTTATACTGTGCCAGCTCGCATTCCTGGGCACTGTTCAAGGGAGAGAAGAAGGCAGGGACTGTTCCCAAAAGTCAGGATAGATGAGTCCATTATGTTGAGGAAAGGTAAAGAGAGTTTAGCCATATGGATGCAAGCCAGTCCCTTTGCTCTCATTCAGCCTGCTTGTGCAATGTGGTAGAGGTTTTTAATATCCACAAGAAAATTTTGAAGGTATAACAGCCTGGATGCTGAGACGTAGTGATCCATACCAATTCTATAATTAGGTCATTACCAGTTCTTAATTAATGTTGCCTTCTATTTTTTAATAGGGTCACTTCTGTTTTGCAGAAAACTCTCTCTTTGGCTGCATGTAAACCTCATTGCTAATAGCTTAGTTTTTTTTTGTTTTGTTTTTCAAGTATGCAGCTGTTTCAATTGTTGTCAGGGCTGCATTTGGGGATTATCACTTTTATTTCTGATTAAAATATCTACATGGTAATGTAATTGAAACAATAGTTCCAAAGTAAATGCATTGCTTGTGGTTTTCATTATCAGGATAATCTTCCTCTCTCACTCACACCCAAAGCAGTGAAATCCTTCCCTCTCCAGCCATATAAAACCGCATCAATGTGCACAGCAGATTTTAAACAGTTTACTGCTCACTACCCATTAAACTATTTTACAAACAACAATGGAACAGGAAATAACAAAGCATGCTCTTTGAATTAATAGTTGGGCTAAAATACTCAGAGTTTCTCTGCAGTCCATAAACTGCTCCAGCTGGGTGTTCACAGTTTATGACATTTTGAGAACCGTGGTCCTAAGCAAAATTAAAACCTTCTCCACAGTTGGGGACCTGCTGCAGCCCTGTGGGCTGTATTGCATGGTGGAGGCAGCCGAGGCATACCATGCTGCTACTTAATGCCAAAAATCAAGGTAGCTCCCAGGCTGCTGAAGAAAAGTGTTTCCAGCACAGGAGGAAAGAAAAAAAAAAAAAATATATATATATATATATATATATATATATATATATTGTAAATACAAATAAATCAGAGGAGGAGATGATGATGACACTGGTGCTACTAGGATGAACACGGCGATGGGATGAGGCACTTCCAGGGCCAGGAATTGTGGATGAGTACTGCCACCTCTTGGCGAGATGCTAACATGACGGGGTCTCAGGAAATGTTCCGCAACCGAGATCAGGGACATCGCTAAATTACCTACTAATGGGTTTGAATATCCTACTAGAGGGGTAAAAGGGTCGCTTCTGTCGCATATTTCGATTGCTACGTACTACTTGCATATGTGAAGTTCTTAGCTCTTACTGGTTTGGTTTCCAGTCTGCCATGTCCTGAGAAGAGTGCCAGAAAAAAAATACTTTCAAGAGTCATTGTCTCACTGCAAGATCAAGCAGAAAACTCAGTTGATGTAAAGCAATCCCTACAGCATTTCAGTGCTGGGCTTATCCCAAGGCAATGACATTGGTGAAGAGATTTATGTTATTTTGTTATATTGTGATGGAGTCCTTCCAAAGGAATAAATTACGTATCAGTACTGCACTGACGCTAGGCAGGTAATGATAGTCTCAGAGGGGACTTAGCAACATCTTGCAAACATCTGTGGCCATTTGTATGAGTGCCAGTTAACCTGTGGTGGTCTGGTAGACGAGGAAGGCTGTCTCTGGGTTTGGCATTTAAGAAACTTTTAAGAAACAAGGGGATGTTTCCAAGCTCTGGCAGAGGAACTCCTCAGTTTCTTCATGGGAAAAAAAAAAATATATATATATATATATATATATATATATATATATATATATATATACATATATATATATATAATTATAATTATAATTATAATTATTTATTTTAAATCATGGTGCTCTGTGCTGCACTGCAAGCCATCAGCTGTCCAGCCATAATTGGATTAAGTAAGCACATGGAAGACTGGTAGGGCAGGAGCGCAGAGATCAAGGGATGCGGTCTCATTCTTTTCTCTGCCATTGACTCAGAGGACATCTTCAAGGCTGTTTTTGTGTATATTCCTCAGCCTCCCCCATAAAGAAAATCTGGCCACCTCATTAAGGATTGTCAGGATGTACAGTCAAAAAAGTTGCTGCTAGTGCCAAATTATAATCAGGTCCTACACCCAGACAGCTCTGTGCCTTGGGTTCCTAATGTACACACGTCCTTCTGCTTAAAGTCTGCTTGTTGGTTTGTGCGTGTCAGGAGAACATCATCTTGAATTGTTTAATCTGGAAAGTGAAAATTGACTGAAAGTGGTCAAAACTATATATCTGAAGTGACTGAAGGCTAAACAAGGCAGGGAATACATGATTATGCATCCACACAGACATGCATACTAAATAACATCACTGTACGCTGACAACTGGGGTAATTCAGGAGACCTCATAGCCATGCCATGGGTTCTTTAAGCCATGCTTTAAGACATTTATTTTTTTATTTTATCTACACACTTAAACAATTACTTCAAAACTATTTCTAAATTTACTGGGAGATCCAACTGAAGAAGAATCACTAACTAACCTTTTTTCATGTTATTCATATTCATATTATTCATATTCTCATATTATTCATATTCTCATATTATTCATATTATTCATATTATTCATATTTCATATTATTCAATATATTTCATATATATCTTCATATTTCTACATAAAACCTCCCCAGCTTATGAATCTGCCACAAGAACACAGCATTTTTTATTCCCTGAGTTTATTAGTCTAAGTTTACCAGGCATTCAAAATTCCTTCCTGCAGTGAACCCTTTAAGATGGTAAATGTAATTAGAGTTGTTTTTTGAAAATAAGATAACCCATATTGCTGTTTAAATACAAACTAAAGAGTAGAGGTTTAAGCAGGAAATGTCCTGGTTTTAATTTTTCTGATAATTGGCAAAACCTTCAGGAGGTGTTTTAGTTCTGCAGGAGGATTCTAAATGTTGCTTGGCTCTTTCCCTCTCCATGAGTAACAATCTTATAAAAAACTGATCTCTGTGACTGTAAACAGGAAAAAAAAAAAAGAGTGTGTTGGGAAATGCAATAATAGTTTTTCAGAAAAATAAGCAAACTGTGTCCGGACACATATGTGTTCACCCTCCAAAATTGCCATGAAAATTAAACTTTTCAAGATGAGAAATACTTACCAGAGTGGAAATTAAAATTAAAGTGCTGAATGTCCACAGCTTTACACTGTATAATGAAACAGGAGTCTTTGCAATCCCTTGTTTCTCAGAAATCATCTTCCTTATTCTGAAATGTGTCATGGTAGAACAACTTAATAGTAGGTTTCCCAGTTTGTATTGTATGCCTGTGTAAATAAAATTTGACTTTGTAAAATATTTCTATATTTCAAGCCAACTTACAGAATAATTATAGCATTAAAAACTAAGCTTTTGCAAGAACAGCTCTGGTATACTGTAGAATCTCTTGGCTTTTTGAGTGTTGCTGTGAAACATCTTCAGTCTGCATAGATGCAGAACATGTTTAACCAATTTTTACAATATAAATACTTTGCAATAAAGAATGAGGCCATAGTTTCATGTTTATGTATCAGACACAGATCCCCCTGTATCCTTCCAAGCTTTTGTAATATTTAAATATATGTATATGTATACACATATATATGTGCTTTAATAGTACTAATTGCATGATGAAACATTCTTCCACTTCCTCTTTTCCTTCCCTCAGGAGGCAGCTGTTTATGGTATTGACCATGATGAGAGAAACACACAGTTCAGCCTTAGGAGCACAGTGTAATCAGGACAGCTATAAAATTAACTTCAGTTTGTAAAGGTTTCTCAGGTTTAACAAGCACAGTAAAATGTAATTGTCGTGTGATTGACAAGATTTGGCCATATCTTTCTGCATTAGATCCTAAATAAATGTGTATTTTGTTTCAGAGCAGATTCATTTTGACTTGTTTCACTCCATCTTTGAAATAATCATGAGAACCAAAAAAAAAAAAAAAAAAAAAAAAAAAAAGTTCTGGAAAACTGCAGTGCTTGGACTTCACTTTGGAGACCTGCAAACAAAGGTTTTGTATTCTTATCTGCTATGATATATGGTCACTTTCCATCCTTGTCTTAATAACAAGATCCTCATCATTACTTTGTGCGATAAAGGTAAGAAGTGTGATGGGACTGCTAACAAATATCAGAAGGATTCTGTCATAACTTCATTTCTATGAAACATTGTATTAGTTAAAAGAAAACTTGATTTACTGAAACATAACTTTTCCAAAAGTTTCTAACAGCATGATCACACCTCTAAGGACAGTCACTCACAGCTGCCAGTATATACTGGTGCACTTATAGTCTGAGCAACTAGGTAACTTCTATTTGTTTCACAAATGCAAGGCCCCTACACAAACAGACAGACATACATGTACACCTACCTGCCCAACTCTGGTTATTAAAAAAATATATATTTTTCATTTATATATGTGATTTTTCTGCCATTTGCATCTTTCACATCCCAATGAGTCTGAGCAGGAAATCAACCAGGCCCAGGCGCTGTGGCCAGGAGTCCCACCTGGCTCTTGTGCACTGCTGGGGAGGAAGCCTGGGGTGTTGCAAGGGATGTGTGGATCTCACATCTGTGCCTAACCCCCTGGTATAAAACCTGCATGTGAGGAAAGAGAAATATGCACCAAAGGGATCCTTGCATTTCCCTTTGCTGTTACTGTCTGAGCTGTTAAGGTTCAGACGTCACTTGCTGCAGGCCTCTTTCTTATGTGCTCATTCATATTAAGTAGCGCTGTTCAAATCGGTGCTGTATGAACAGCATTTATATAATGCTTGGTAAAAGCCTACAAATCCCTGTGAGATAAGTATTCTTATTATTGCCTCTGAGTTATAGGTGAGGGAATTATACAGCAGTGCTAAGAGAGGAGAATTGCTATTCAGAGCCAAGTCATCTGCTGTTTTAATCTGATTCTAACTCTCCATTGTCCAGTGACTTCAGGTAATTGCTTTTCTAGACTCCCTGGTGAAATAATATTCACCTCCTGACCTCACCACCAGTGTGCTCATGCTTGCCTGGCAGAGCAGGTTAGCCACCTTCTCCTTCCTCCATGAACAGAGGCAAAAACAATTTTCCCCTGCTTCTGTGCTTTTTCAGTCTCTGCCTTAATCCCTGAAACATCTGAGATGGTGGGCTTGTTCTATGGTATCCTAGAAAGGTATATCATTGCCCAGGTCATGTTGCCTAAGCTCTGGTCAATACTCAAGATAGAAATTATAAAAGTGAAGGAAATCTTGTGTGAGATGGTTGATTACACAAAAATATTGGGGGGGAGGGGGAGGGGAGGAGGAACAGTGTTGCATTTTCTGTAAGAACTATCTGTCTAGAGGGAACAGAAAGTTACTGCTGTTTTTGATACTACTGTTTCCTTAATTGTGTCTGAGATACCTAATACTGGGATAAGTACCTCTTCTTGTTTGGCATGATAAATCTTCAAAACCTAAGACACAGGACCCAGACCTCCTGAATCATAAATTGCAGTGCCTTACTGATACAGGACATTAATCTATTAATGACCATACATTAATCTACAAATAAATATATTAGAGAGATGTTCAGCTGAACTGTTTGTAAAAGGCATACATACAGCAGAAGAGAAATAAGGCAACTAGTGAAAACTGCACTCAGAAGAAACTCGTGGCTCTTACCCATGAGACATCAGACATTCTGTGGGCCATATCCACTGAACTAAAATAAATAAATAAATAAAAATAAATTTAAAAAAAAAAAAAAAAAAAAAAAAACAGTTCAATTCAAAAATACAAAAGATGGCGTATTTCCACCCCTGCTGGCTCACTGGTATCTTTTTATTTCAGTAAGAAAGTTTCTAGTCTTCTAAACCTCTGGGAAAAAATAACTGAGAGGATGAAGTCCTGCAAAATGGAAGGATAAAAAATTCCCTTGGTAGCTCACAAAATTTATCCACTGTTAAAAAACTATTTCTCCTCCTTTGAAGTATTCATATGAGAAGAAAAAGAACTACAAAAAGACATCCTACAGCTATCAGACTGACACAGCTTTACAGAAAGATGTAGGATTGTTATTCTTTTTATTTATTTTATTGAAGATGAGAGCAAAGTTTTATACAATTTAATTAGTATCACTGTGATATGCAGTAGATAAAATTTGATGCTATTAGAAACAACATTTCAATTACCTGGCAAAGTCCATTTCATTCCTGAAGACAGTAGAAACTGCAAAATGACTCTGTCAGTGACGTGTTTTCTTCAGTCTTTGTGTTATTTATGGCTCATCTTATTAAGAAGCTGTTTTCAGCTTCTTAATTAAAATGGAAATTGAGTGCACTTTTTTTTAAAAGGGAACAAAGTAGAAATGATTGATGAAAAGTAGCTGCAAGAATTGCTACTTTCTGAAATCACTTCTTTTGGCTGTCACAGAGGACTTTGCAAAGGCTAAATTAGAAGAACATAACAAAGGAACATTGTATGTTGAGAATACAGGTGGTTGTTTGAACCCTGGGGTCTAGGCAGATTAATTTCAATATGAATTTATAATGCTTAAGGATATTCTGTTACCATATTGATAACAATGCAATTAAACATTCACTGTAGATTGATTTAAATATACATGTGTAGCAAATATGAAACCTTACAGGAGAGACTAAAACTTCAGAGAAAAACATATTTCTTTCAAGGGATAGTTTAAAGGCTCTTTTCCCTTTTTTAAATATCCTAGTTGTCTTGCTGCTTCCAGGAGCTTTGATACTTCGCCAATGCTTGTGCACAGAGTAATGAAAACAAGAACTCTAAAATTTTGATTCATATTTTTATACAAATGCCTTTGAAATGTCTTAGGACAGCATTTCTTCTTTGAGGTTCATCTATTTAAAATGTTTGTATTGAACTGAGTATAATTTGACTGAGTAACATTGTCTGATGCACTCTAAAGTTTATGGTCAGGGTTATATATCAATGTGCATTATATAGTGTTCTTCACATTGCATCCTATCTGAAGATGGAAGAGAAGCAAAAACAATATGTTGGATTTCTCTATTGACTGATACAACTAGGAGTAAACATATTTAGTGATTATATGTATTTACATGAATTTGAATGGCTGCGAGCAGACTAGTTTACCTAATGTAACAGTATTATGAAGGGCAGCCAATATTAAGTCTTGTCTCTACAACAGACTTAGTGTCTATCCCAAAAGCAAAATTATTGGGCACTATATATATATTGGACTATTATTATCTTTTTATATAACATGAGAACCTGGAGCCTGGGTTTCAGGGTGGGATTCATGATGCTGCACCCAGAAGACAGAATAAAGACCATTTCCATTCTTAACCATTCTTCAGTCTAATGAGGGTAAGAAATTATTTTAACACTGGGAAGGAATGAGAAAAAGAGCAAGACCATAGTAAAGAAACAAATTTTATTAGAAGACTTCACACTGAACTATATGGGTATTTTTCAGTAAATGAAACACTAATAAGGAAGATGTAAAGAAGTCAACAAATAAACAAGATCTGATCTATGTACCAGAGGTCTGCCAACCCATTGTGCAATTTCACATACAGGAAATATGGATGGCCATTTGACAACCTTCATGTGTCCCTGAATTTTGGAATCTCATAGAAAAAAAGGCTTTATCAGATGGTCACTTCTATATACTAACAGTTGAGTAATTTGTGTGGTTTTTTTTCATCACCAAACAAAAATAAATGATAGGAACTTCCATACAGAGATGGCTGATGCTTAGACTTTTCCAATTATCTCTGTAGTTCAAAGCATTACTGACCTATCTGTGTTCAAGTCAGTGTTCAGCCCTGCTCACAGCGATCTTCAGAAACCCAGATTGGCTTCAGAAACCCAAGCTGCAGTGAGGAAAGGAGCAATTTATTCTCCATTCTGCAATGAATAAGAATAGGAATCAGACAAATTATCCACTAGGGGAGAATGTCCTTAACATCCAGGATAGAAAGTGAATTCCCAGAATAAATGGCCTGCAAAGGGTGTGCAGTTTTCACATCTGTAAGTACAGATTGAGATATATATCTGTCAGGAAAGGCATAAAACAAGATGTCCCTTCCTTAGGACACAAAAGGTTGAATGATCTCCTGAGGTCCTTTATGATGATTTCAGTACCTTCATCACGAAGCACTGGTTCCAGGAAAGGAGGGAAGAAAATGAGGAAGATGACAAAAAATCTCACCTCCTACAGCCAAATATCCACAACAAATTTCTGGATGAGCATAGGGCTTCCTATCTCGGGAACAACAAAACTGAAAGCATAATAAAATGGTAAGACAGTGTCTCATTCACTTGAAAACTTTGAGAGGGTCAGGCCTCAAATGAGCAACTTGCACTAGCCTGGTAGCTATTAAAAAGCATCTGCTGTGTATGCACATTGGCATAACTGGATGTGTGAGACACCATTTCCCATGCTTTCCATGGTATTCTGCAATGCCACACCATATTCCATAGGCCAGTTAAATAAATGACACGACACCACATTTAGTATTTCTGAAATACAAAACCATCATTAAACTAGTAGTTTAAGTTCAGCACAATTTCTTCAGTAATTTGGCATTTGGGTGTCCCTTCTAGTTATCCATACCAAGAATGTGCAAAGCTTTGGATAGGTTCAATATATTCAGCAATGTTAAAAATAAATAAATAAATAAATAAATAAAATAAAAATAAAATAATAATAATAAGAAAAAAAAAAAAAAACAACTCTCCAAAAACTGCAGATATAGATGTATGTTGTAGCAGCAGTGATCTTATCTGGGACAGAGAATGTAAAATGACAACAGGAACTCTCGACATTCCCTGGAGATGGGGGTTGAGATGGCAGGCTAAGAAAATTTGAAGAATGCTTACTCTGGTCTAGATTTGCTCATAAAGGATACAGGAAATATTTATTTAGAATTAGAATTAGCACCTGCTCCTTCAGCTCTGTGGTAAGAACTGCTGAAAGGTGCCATTAAGGAAATGAGTAGGCAGAGGTCTGGTAGATGACCAAGAGGTCTAAGAGCTGGTAAGAAGTTTTTTGCTAAGGTCCTGTTTTTATTCCTGTGGGCACTTGCAAGCACAAAAATGTGGCCGAGGTTGTTGTGTCTACACAGGCCTCCACAAGATTTAAGCAAAATATTATTAACTTGAAGGGCAAGTTTGCAGTCCTCCTAGCACAAACATATTGAGATGATCTCTTTTCTCATTCATAGAAGTCATTGTTAAGGTCATTTATGACTCTCCCGGATCTAGGACTAATTATGCAGTGATTCTATCCTAATGATAAGGACATTTTTACTCAGGCTTTTACTCCCTGAACTGTTCCACTTCTGCATACTTCCTAGCTCTTACAATAGTGCCTTTGGCTCTGCAAAATAAACTTTTCATGATGTTGACAAGAAGGAGCTGATGATGAGACTTCCTGCCTCAAGGAACACCTTGTATAGGGTAAGGTCCCTTTGCAATATCACCGTAAAAGGAAAATTAAGATATCTGGTGCTCAGTATCTGTAGTACAAGTACAGTCTTTCAAACTCTGTTCATGTTTTGGAATCATAGAATCATTAAGGTTGGAAAAGACCTCCAAATCATCCGGTCCAACTATCCCCTTACTACCAATGTCACCCACTAACCATGTCCCTAAGCACTATGTCCAACCTTTCTTTCAACACCCCCAGGGACAGTGACACCACCAACTCCCTGGACAACACGTTCCAAAGCCTGACTACTCTTTCTAAGAAATGTTTCCTAATTTCCAACCTGAACCTCCCCTGGCAAAACTTGATGCCATTCCCTCTCATCCTATCACTAGTTACCTGTGAGAAGAGGCCAATCCCCACCTCCCCACAGCTTCCTTTTAGGTAGTTGTAGAGAGCAATAAGGTCTCCCCTGAGCCTTCTCTTCTCCAGACCAAACAACCCCAGTTCCCTCAGCCACTCCTTATAGGACTTGTGTTCTAGGCCCCTCACCAGCTTCATAGAAGTATATTCATCTCCTCTAGTGGGATTCATCTTTACTAATTTTAGAGGGCTACACTGTAGTTGTCTACATCGGAGCTAGTCATGTTATCTTTCTTAACAGTCATCTGAGACACAGTCAGTAGATCAACAGCCTAAATTGAATTAAGCCCTAAGCAGTATTGACTGTACTGAAGAGATCTATATTGACTGTAAAATGTATCTCAGTGACTAGATCAGGTATATACACTTAATTTGTATCCTTGGACATGATAAACCCTATTCTCTGACCACTCATTCAAATTTTGAAAATGGATAGTCCTAGTGAACATATCAGGTCATTTGAAAACAGGAAAAAAGTAATCAGGACCTACAATGAGAGGTGGATTTACAAATGTTAGTATCCCTGACTAGGGGATACCTAGTTAGGCCACTTTACTAGTATATTTGGACTATATCTGTAGAGGTATCTTCACTAGGCCCATGTTTCCTTTTCATACCGATGACTGCACAAGGAAAAGGGAAAGTCAGTAACACATCATTAACTCATCCTACACAGCTGAAAGGGAATGATCCAGTCTAGGAAAAAGGCTCATACAATTTACTCTTCCCATAAGCAAGTGAGAAGCAAAGACTAAATTATGTCTCTCAAAAACACTGTTCAGCCTGTACCCTGAGTAGAACATATATGTGCCATCCATCCTTTGAAGGAGGACACAAGGTACTCACTTTACTCATTATGGGTTTGTTTTAAGGGAGCTTGGATTCTATAAACAAGACAAAACAGTGTTTTCTTCTGGTAACCCACACATTTCGCAACAGTTTTTGTAGGCTCTACCAGGACACAAACAAGTAGCCAAATAGCAAGGAGAGAAGGCCAACCCTCTCTTCAAACAGAGGGAGCTTCTGCTTAACCACAAACTATGGTGTGTGCTGCTTCCCCTAGCACACAGCAGTGACATGCTGGAGGGTGAAACAGGCTACCTGAGGGACAAATTCAGGTGGAATTTATTCCAAAGCAGCTCTGCTGGACCAAGCAGGGACAACTATACAAGACAGTGTTTGTTTTGAGAATATTCACTATCTTACTTGTTTCTGTGAGCTGTTATTCTAAGAGCATAAGCACAAACCATACCTTTCTGAGGTAGACTCATATGTAAGATTTTGTAAAACTTGTTTGTATCCACCCCAGCCTTTCCCTCTCAAAGTATAAAATCTGTCTTTTTAGTGTCTCTTCACATGGTAGCTGTTCTAACCTTTGTATTATTTTTATTGCCCTTTTCTCAACACTCTATGCACTTTTGGAAATGCAGAGACCAGAGCTGTGCCATCCACTGTAGGTTCTGGTGGACAAACCTGCCAGAATTGAGCTAGAGATTACTATTGGCAAGAGCACCCAGAGAAGAGGTTTGTATTACAAACAGGCATGTTAAGAGGGTAGTAACTTTCATTTGAACATTTTTGTGTGGTTCTCTTGCATGCTTCTTCTTTAAGCAGCAAGTGAGCTACTCATACAGCCAAAACCTTGTGGGTTAAGCTAAGGACTTCCACCTGTGCTTGTGCCAGTAGAAGAGGTTACTACTTCTGGCTGTTGGACATTGCTGTTCCCTCAGCTGGTGGCTAAATAGATTGCCCATGAGTACACCCTACCCTGCTAAAATCCAAATGTATTGGATGAGCAAAACCTGGTTATTTAAATATGGATAGGAGATCCTATCCTGCCACAATAGTAACCAAGCTGAAGGTTATTGTACCCTCAGTTGTTTATCTGTTACAGTAGTCTGTTTCAGCATTCAAAAACATGGTTGGTAAATTCAACTTAATGATTGGTTCTACCTAATTCTGTTGGACAGAATTAACCTCTATAAAGAATTCCAGAAGATCCCGTGCACCTACTGAGATTTATTGAAGTCCTAAAATATGTGACTCCTTTTGGACTTGAGAGCTGAAAATTCATGACTTAAGAGTTAGATCTATGCTTCTTACACATAATAATAATAATAATAATAATAATAATAATAGTAATAATAAAAAGTATGTAGGTTGTTCTTTTTCTTAGCATTTACTCTCTTTTGTTACACCATATATATCCATTCCTGAGTAGAGCTGGTCAAAGACCATACAAGAAATTCTGTTCTTCCAAAACCTCCAGCAAAGCACTGCACCCAGTTCCACTACAACAACTGAACTCCAAAAATAGATGCCAATTAGATCTTGGTAAATGATAGTTTCCCCTGCTACTTGCAACAAGTTCCCACAAATGGAAGTGCATCTCAGCTTTGATAGAGAATTTTATCAGACAGTGAACAGTGTTCTCAGTCTAAAAAGTACTTACTTATACAACTATGTATATCAGGACCATCTGGAGACCCCACCAAAACGGTACAATAAAATATACTTTAAATTTATATTGTGACATTGTGCTTATTATAAGTTTAGTTCTTTCAACAGATGTATAAACCAATAACTTTCTTTGTGTTAAATATTCCCCAAAGAAAAGTAAATTGACCTCTTCAGGGATTTTCTGAGGATCAGAAAAATGTCCTTTCTGTATCTGTTTTCCATTATTGTAATTACAGAGGGTGATGATAATCCTTTCAGCATTATTGTTTCGACATGTGCGTGATTTATAGTCAGACATCTAAGTTCATTTGATGCCATTGTTGAGAGCAGCACATTGTATCAGAGATAAAAGGAATAAGATGAATGTAATCTGATAACGAACTTAACTTTTGAGCAGCATAGAAATATGGTCTTATTTAGCATGACTGTAAATAACTGCTTAAATTTCAAGTCATCAGTTGAGTGTAAATGCTCTAAATGAATATTATAAATAAACAGTTACTCAAGAGGGTATTCAGATCAACTGATAATATTCCAGTGAAGGGACAGAGAGTTTCTGCTATGCTTCCCAGCACTGGGTCTTCTCAGAACTCCTTAGACAGGCAAAATTCTCAAGGAGATCAACAGGAAGTTCACATAAATAAGCAACAGTAAGGAGTCTGTTAAAAGTATCTTTGCTGAATTGAAAGCCCTTTTTTTTTTTTTTTTTTTTTTTTTTTTTTTTTTTTTTTAATAAAAGGGGCTCTGATAAACTGTGCCTACACAGGTAATTGTACATGCTGACAGGATTGACAGGATGAACTGCATCAGAGAAGGAACAATTTGTGCGCAGAAGCCAGCTTCTGTTCCCAGGGGCAGAGGTAAGGTTAGCCACCACAAAAACGTATTTCAAATCAGCATTCAGCAGGATTTGCTTGGTATTATGGCTGTGAATTCCTGACAATAACTTACCTAAAGCCCCTTGGAAATGGATAAAAACATCCATCTGTTTTCATACCAAAAATGTGACTTCAGAAAGAAGCATAGGCCAAACAGGCTGGATGTCAGAGCATTCCTATGAAGGAGCAGAGGTAGGCATTCATGTCCCAGACACTGGGCACCAATTCTCACTATACTGGGAAATACATCAAGATTTAAGTGCAGCAATTAAGCTGAAAGCACATTTTTGCTTCTGCTGCTCCTTCACAATGTAGTAACCCTTACCAAAGCACTGGGTGAAGGAACTTGTCTCAAGGACCTCTTCAATGACCTTTGAGCAAGCTCCCAAGGCTCTGAAGTCAGGTTACCCCAGGCTCCTCTTGTTGACTGCAATAAGAAGTTTGCTCTTGCAAGGCCTCATCCTCTGGATGAGATGAACTATGTCCTAGAAGAGGTTACTTTTCTCCAGTGGCTGTAACAGATTTATAGGGTGACCAGTCTATGTATGGGTGTTGGCGCTGGTGATGTCAAAAGGTAGCTCAGACCAGACCTGTCTGCAGTGCATGAAAGACATAAGTCTTTCATGTTTCTTGTTTGCTATTCGTGCATTGTACTGAGTAACAGTCAGTGGCATAGAGATCCTTTTCTTTTTTCTTTTCTTTTTCTTTTCTTTTCTTTTCTTTTCTTTTCTTTTCTTTTCTTTTCTTTTCTTTTCTTTTCTTTTCTTTTCTTTTCTTTTCTTTTCTTCTCTTCTCTTCTCTTCTCTTCTCTTCTCTTCTCTTCTCTTCTCTTCTCTTCTCTTCTCTTCTCTTCTCTTCTCTTCTCTTCTCTTTTCAAAGAGGAATGAAATATTGGGATACAGTGCCATCAGGAGCATCAGACCATTTTAATTTTTAAATTAATTTATGAAAAGGTGTAGAATCTTGATACAGATATCCTTACTTGGTAATTTATCTGAGAAATTTAATTGTTAAATTGAAATAAAATGAGTCAGATTCCACTAAACATTATAAGCATGTAGACTGTATATTGTTCAGACAACATGTTCAAAATTTGTTAGAATTCCCAAAATCCAGCATCTCAACATTGTACTGTATTAGTTAATCATTTTTTCTTTGAGATATATATTTTTTTAATTCCTGTGCAAAACTGGACCATATCTTTATATGACGTTTATAGTTAGTGTTCTTTTTGCTGGACTAAGCCTTTTATATAAAACTATTCATGCCACAATACTGTGATGGTTTACATTGGATAAAAGTTATAGGCTATTACCTACCCTTAATTGGGATTTGACTGAAAATTTACTGATGGAACTATATTTATTACTAATGTCAATTTATTCAAAGTAGATTTTTTACAGAAAGTTTTACCTGGATTATAAGTAAAAAATAGAAATTTTGTCCTTGAAAGAAAATCCTGTAAAAAGGAATCTTTTATGATCCAAAAAAAAAAAAAAAAAAAAAAAAAAAAAAAATCATTTTGATATCACTTTAGCTTATTTTATTATTTTTTTTTGTGTATATGACATGACATATCCCTGTATTTTAAAACATCTTATCTAAGTTTTTTTTCAAACCAAAAATGAAAATATTTCATTCTGAAAATGTTACCTGAGAATTTCAAAACAGCCAGAATATAATTTTCTGTTTTCAAAAGTGGGAAGAAGACAAATTTCAGCAAAAACTGTACAGGTTGTCAAAGTAGTTCCAGTGGACAATCCTACAGTGTGACAGCAGTTCTTTGGCCAGGTCCATGAACTACTCTCATGTACTTTACATTCATGAACTACTCTCCTGTATTTCAGGTCTGATGTGAAAAAGCTTTGAAAATAAGAACTAGGGAGTAATAAAGTTGAATTTTTATTATACAGTACAAGTGTAGTCTTATTTTCCCCGATGCAATACTGAAATGTTCTACCAAAAAAAAAAAAAAAAAAAAGTATTTATCTATGTACCATGAGATTAAAAGATATTTAAATCATCAGCCATGGTGTTTGTTTAATTAATGTAAGAGAGTGGCTTAATAGTTATAGGTAATCTTCATATGCAGACTTTTTTTCCTGATTGTAAACTGTGTTCTTGAAACTAGCCTGAAATTAGCTGCATATTTGACCCTCAGCAGCAACAACAAACAATACACAGCACCTCTGTCATGCTATCAGAGTAATAGATCATTTTAAAGAGCCTGGAAATGATTAAACATGGGTGCTGCTGCATGCAGTCTTTAATTGATTGATTTGAATTTGCGGTCAAAAAATGACTGTCAGCTACAGCTTATCTATAATTATCAGTAATCAAAACCAGACTTTTCTCTCTTCCTAATGCTGTAATGCTCTTTCAGTGCTCTTGACATATGTGTGACTCAGGCATTCAACTACAGTTGCCTAATAGTGTTAGTCTGAATAACTATATGCTCCAATACACACTCAATAGAAAAAGAAATACCTTTTTACCTCTGAAATAATCACTGTGACTAAGGAGGAGAGAAATTGTCAGGGACAGGTCTGAGGCTTGTAATAATGTCTTCAAGTTGTGCTGATGAAAAGTAGAGAAAAATCACTCTCTTTTTGTTCTTTTTCCACCTTTTGTTTGTTTACTGGATGTAGAGCAACCAGTGCAGTCCTGGAGCAGGAGCAAATTTTACTCTGTGTCAGTTAATGGAAGAAAGCAAAATTATCTCATGCTCTTGGATCCTTCCTGGAGAGATTAGAAAGACATTTGCTTTTGAGGGAAGTCTCTGAGAATTGTTCTGCATGAAACATGAGACCTGTTGTGATTGCACAGCCTGAAAAATAAGATGCTTACTCTGCTGGAGCTACTGTGAGATACCATCAGCATCCCTAGCAATGATAATGGCCAAAGGAAGATTGCTTCAGAAACTAAAGTGGTTTTCCTGACATTCTGTGACCTGTCTTGAGAGGACTGGTATAGATCAGACTGAAGGGTTGAACCCCCACTTCTCTCAACATCCACTAGATGCTGTCAACATCCACTAGATGTGTAAAAACAAAGAGGGAAAATTTGGGTTTAACTTCTTTAAAAAGAAAAAAAAAAAAAAAAAAAAAAAAAAAAAAAAAAAGTTCAAATCCTGTTCTATTTATAGAATAGACTATTTTGGTCACCTAATTCCCCAGCAGAATCAGGGTTATAAATACTAAGCGAGGGAAGATACTTCCTGTAACTAGAGGTAGGCAAATAGACTAGAAGTTGATTAGGATGTAAGTCCCATCCCTTTACAACATTTCCTGTTGTATATTTTAGCCTCTTTGACATATTTACTGTTGATCACAAAGGGATAAAATTCTAGAACACCTAAGGAGCAAGTGAAAGCTGAGATGTGCAATAGGCAAATTGGAAAAGACAAATCTAGTCTTTCCAGTATACTTTTAACTGGGTAGCAAAAAGAAGGGAAACCCCCAAAAAATGAAGTCTCTCTGCTTTTCTCACAAGGAAAAAAAAAAAAAAAAAAAAGAAAAAGAAAAAAAAAAAAAAAGAGCAAGAGAGAAAACTTAATAAAGGAGTGAGTCAGGGAATATGGCAGCAATTAAAAGGGAAAAATAGGTTTTCTGCTGATGTACTCTGTACATCCTTTCTGCTTGTGCTAACTATCGTAAGTAATTCTGCAAAACACGAAAGCTGAAGATATAAAAGGACTCTCTAGAAAAAATATATTCAAAAGCAGTTGATCGCTCCAATATCCATCTGCAAGTAAACACCACTAAACTCTTTCTAGATGTTTAAAAAGTCTAAACCTCTTTAAATCTAGGTAAGGAAAAAAGCGCCTTCATCAGTTGAGTCATGAGAACATGCAGCTTTCTCACTGTGGATACATTTTACATATATAAAGATGGAGAAAGAAGAGAAATTACTAGCAAGAAAAACATAGTATTTGTTAAAGAGCTGAAAAATTTGTATTTGCATACTTTTGTATTGTTATACTTCATATTAAATAGTATTTGAATTTCATATTTTGCATGGAGATCCTCATCTTTGATCACTTTGATAAAGATACCTAGGGAAGCTGCTACCATTGTCCACAGGACTTAGTCTCTCTGTACAGACTTTTGAGCAAGCAGCTCATAGACATCCTTTGTAGACAGGTAATTTCTTCTGTTAGCTAATACCGTCAGAGCAATGTATGCCTGTCTGCTACTCCACTCCAGGAAATATAGATTCTGGCTGCACTTACTATTTTTGATTTATCTGCTAAAACTGCAGAGAAATCCCAAGACGCTTGTCTGTCAGCACATGAGTCGTCTCACAGAAACCTACATACATATCTGTGGTGGAAGGTAAGTATGCAGTATACTGGACAAGGGCCTAAGCAACTCAAGACAAAATGCTGGGAGTGAACAGCTCTCACTGTTCAGAGAAATCCACAGCCCTGACCAGAGCACTGTGTTTCTGGGTCACCTCTGGGATTTCCAACAAACTTCTTCTCCTGTAGTAAGTCACAATACAACAGTGAAAGCTTGGCATGCTTCCCCCTTTTCAGGGTGGACAAGAAGGGAAGACAAAGGAAGGGAAGACAAAGCCCTAAAGCAGCTACAGAGGGTGTGTACCTCACTGTGTGTTGCTCCCAGTAAAAATGGACTAAAAAATGTCACTGACACTATGGCTTTCATTTTTACTCTAGAAAATCATTACTGCAGAAAATGCTGGGCAGGAGGTAGAAAAAGATCTATTCGTGCTGTGATACCAGTAGAGGGGATATCCCTGCTGTTCCACCACTTCCCAACAGCTCCCTCATATATCAGGGAGGTGTTGCATTGCATCAGACTGAAATGCTACCCCCAGAAACTGTTAAAATGTTGCAAGTAGAAGCTGCCAATTGAAATATGTATATATATATTTGGCCCTTTTGAATTTGTCTCTGACAAGTACTTAGGGGAACTGGAGTTGACAGGATGATAAATTTTTGCTGCAGTTCTGAGATTGAAAGTGCAAGTTGGCACACACAAATCCAATTTCTTAATCAGTTCAAGAAGGACTTGGAAGAGGCATATTATCTTGGTCTTCTTTTGTTGTACAGAGAGTGTGCAGCATCAAACTTAAATTTCCCCTCCAATTTTCTCAGGTGGTCATGTATGCCACTGAAAAACTGACTGCAATGCTGCCACACTTGCTCAGCTGAAATGCAAACTATACCCCCCCATCCCATCCCAGGCAGCACAGTCATGCAATTACTGACAAATTTGCTACAGGTTTTCAGGACACAGCATCTGCTGTTCAGTGTTAACATGCAAGCTGAAGTAAGCAGGAAGAGAGTCGTAGTTTCTGCTCTGCCAGACCCAGCTGGTCCACATATTGCATCCCAAGTGATGGTTTTTTTGCTACTGGTCACCATCTGAAAGCAATGGGAATACTCCCATTGACTTCAACAGTACTGGAGTGTCTCCTCAAAGTTTACATGAGATTAGCATTTTGTGATTAGTGGTCTCCTTTGACCACTGAAGAGAGAAGGCAAAGAAACATGGGTTCATAGAGTCATAATTTATGACAAAAGAAAGTGATAATTGTGTTCATCTAATCTGCCACCCTAAACATCATAAATAATGTGATTTCTTTAAAAAACTCTTGCTTGAAATTCAGCCTCACTCCTCACTGAGCTGTTTGCTTTAGCTAAGCTCACTGTAAAGGTCTATTTAAAGACTTGTTTCTAGTCTTGAGTTTTTCATGCTTCATCTTCAAACTGATTGCATCTCTGGAACCTTAACACTGCTCAGAAACACTTCATGAGTTCCTCTTCCATAGTGTTATTGTCTAACTTTGCCCAGAATTCCCAAGACCTTAGAAGACTTCTATATTACATTTTGGTTTATTTCTGTGTCTTATTGGAGGCTGTTTCCTTATACTTTGTGTATGAAGATGCAAGTTCCCACACAAAGAAACCCACAGACCACAGCAACCTCTCGATAGAGGAAGAAAACTCTCTAGTTGTTATGTCCAATTTTGGAAAGTGCAGTTGAACTACTCGTAATCTGAGTTCATCCAAAACTATTTTTGAAGTCTAGCTGTCAGCATTTTTGTCTCAACGATATTTTTGTGCTGCACTGAAAGTCACTAAACCAGCATATTGTGGCATTCAGCTTTGTTTGTATTGAGCTGAATGTACTTTTAAACTAAGGATAAAGCTAGGGAGTGCTTATCTCCCATCTGAAGAAAAGAAGTCATGCACACATTTTCTTATCTTTCATAATAAATTGTGTTAGACAACAAGCATCTTTTTTATCCATTTCTGTATATCAGTCTGCATGTTTAATTATTTTTTAGTTATATGTTCACAAAATGTAGTATGACAGCATATTGGCTACTGAGGACTAAAAGCTGCTGGTTTTACCTCTGAGCAGAGTTGATTTAAACTAGCAAAAACATTCATTAGAAATAAAATAAAATAAAATAAAATAAAATAAAATAAAATAAAATAAAATAAAATAAAATAAAATAAAATAAAATAAAATAAAATAAAATAATAAAATTACATCTGCCACCAACTTCATGTGTCCCCAGAAATATTTCTGGCTTCAAGATTTCTACCATGTGCTAACCCTCTCCAACTCATCCCAAATCCTGGGTTTTGCCAGGTCTCTTGAATGAGTTCATTTTTTTCCTCGTGGGTATCATGGACCCAGGACTCCCAGTATAAGAAGGTGAATTCTGTTCAATGATCTCAATAGGGATTGTCATAACTTGTGTTTTCAGATCTCTCTTTTTTGTTTTTGTTTTGTTTTGTTTTCCTGAAAGAGCACTAAAAAATTCTAAGTAAATAAAACGAAATTCTAAATTCTAAGTAAATAAAACTAAAAATTCTAAGTAAACTGTTCATACCAGTTGTTAATACTATTCATTTTTCAGAAACCAGATATTATTTTCAGAAGAGATATTAACAAAAGAGGCTTTATAAGTGGAGAACAGTCAATAAATATCTCTTTGCTTAAATTTAAATTTTGCAAAAAGCATAAGAAAATACAATGTATTTAAAAAAGTGAAAAGTGTTGTAAATATAAATCTTTTATAAGTACTTCTTTTGTATGTATTTTACTCTATGCCAAGTCTTAACGATTATTAACATTCTGTTAACTTTTTTTTTCTTGTGTGCTTGTATTACTTGTTTTTAATTCTTGTTAATTTTCTACCTAAAAATCTGAATGGGTGGTGTTCATACTCCTTGGCAGAAAGTTCCAAAACGCCAATTTTCAGATCTACTGCAGCACAAAGAGAAGTTCATAGATACTGTAGAAAAAAAAAATATATATATATATATTTTAAGTAATAGTATTTGTCCATATTATTTGAGCTTAGTATTCTCATTTGATGATAATGCGTGTCTATAAATTGTAAAGATCAGTAACACTAGGTTTGTGAGAGGTCTCTTCATCCTAATTGGACATGCTTTTTCATTAGTTTCCTGGTATGCTCTGATCTGGCACAGACAGAAAAAAATAATAATTTCCCAGAATTTTTATCCTTTAAAAAAATAATAATAATCTTTGCTTCTAAGTACTAGTGATTAGTTTCCCATAAACTAAGATTAATGTACTGCAAACTTTGTTTCAGAGAGACCCTTGAGTAGGGAGGAGTAGAGTGTATATGTACATTCCTGCGTACATCCTAGTAATCACATCAGTCTTTTGCTAAAGAGTGATCCTACCACAAAATAGTATCATATCATCTTTTTATAGGAGCATATCATCTCTTTATAAGACCAGTGTTAGTGAAAAAAGATAAGAATGACAAAAATATAAGCTTATGGACAACGCTTTATTGCTCATAGTACATAACATGCAATTCTAATAAAATCTAGGAAGCTTATTCTGGTGGCAATTCTAGTAAAAAGTAGAAAACATTATATTCTACTATCATTCCAGTATTATAACATTTACCCAGCTAGCAAAAGATGCTTTGTAAAATCACTTGGAAGAGATTCAGCAAGTTGTAGATGTTGTCATTCGGCTACTGAGATGGTTTTAACCTATTCTTTGGAAAAGCTTTACAGAAAGCTTTTCCATTAAATATATGTTATTCTTTCTGCAGGGTCCTAGTGGAATTTACCATCTTCTGACACAGTGGGGCCTTCTTTCCACAAATGGGGATGAGAGAAATTGGTTAACTGTTTACTTATTCTAGCTGTAGTTTTCAAGTCCATTTTAAAGTTGTAAATGTTTTGCCATGGCATTGTAGCCCATAATTATAAATATATATACTTGGCAACTCCAAAACATGAAAGGAAAGTAATAATAACTATAGTCAATATTTATATACTGCAGTTCTTCTACACAGCAAAGTGTTTTTGACAGGATGACACCCTGGAACTTTACATGATATATAGGGAAAATTGGACATGAAAAGGTGTAGAACCTGTTCAAACTCCCAAGGAAGAGCTCCAAGAACTTTAATAGAATCATAGAATCATAGAATATTCTGAGTTGGAAGGGACCCTTAAGGATCATCAAGTCCAACTCTTGACACCGCACAGGTCTACCCAAAAGTTCAGACCATGTGACTAAGTGCACAGTCCAATCTCTTCTTAAATTCAGACAGGCTCGGTGCAGTGACCACTTCCCTGGGGAGCCTGTTCCAGTGTGCAGCCATCCTCTCTGTGAAGAACCCCCTCCTGATGTCAAGCCTAAATTTCCCCTGCCTCAGCTTAACCCTGTTCCCGCGGGTCCTGTCACTGGTGTTAATGGAGAAAAGGTCTCCTGCCTCTCGACACGCCCTTACGAGGAAGTTGTAGACTGTGATGAGGTCTCCCCTCAGCTTCCTCTTCTCCAGGCTGAACAGGCCCAGTGACCTCAGCCGTTCTTCGTACGTCTTCCCCTCCAGGCCTTTCACCATCTTCGTAGCCCTCCTCTGGACACTCTCCAACAGTTTCATGTCCTTTTTATACTGTGGTGCCCAGAACTGCACACAGTACTCGAGGTGAGGCCGCACCAGCGCAGAGTAGAGCGGGACAATCACCTCCCTTGACCTACTAGCGATGCCGTGCTTGATGCACCCCAGGACACGATTGGCCCTCCTGGCTGCCAGGGCACACTGCTGGCTCATATTCAACTTGCTGTCTACCACAACCCCCAGATCCCTCTCTTCTAGGCTGCTCTCCAGCGTCTCATCGCCCAGTCTGTACGTGCAGCCAGGGTTTCCCCGTCCCAGGTGCAGGACCCGGCACTTGCTCTTATTGAACTTCAGGCGGCTGGTGATCGCCCAGCTCTCCAACCTATCCAGATCCCTCTGCAAGGCCTTTCCACCCTCATTTGAGTCCACAACTCCTCCAAGTTTGGTGTCATCAGCAAACTTGCTCAAAATACCTTCTATTCCTACATCCAGATCGTTTATAAAAATATTGAAAAGTACCGGCCCTAAAATGGAGCCTTGAGGGACCCCACTGGTGACCGCCCGCCAGCCTGACGCAGCCCCATTTACCATAACCCTTTGGGCCCTGCCCGTTAGCCAATTGCTCACCCATCGTATGATGTTTTTATTTAGCTGTATGGTGGACATTTTGTCCAGTAGGATCCTATGGGAAACCGTGTCAAAAGCCTTGCTGAAGTCCAAAAAAATCACATCAGCTGGTTTCCCTTGGTCCACCATACGGGTGATCTTATCATAAAAGGAAATCAGGTTAGTTAGGCAGGACCTACCCTTCACAAACCCATGCTGGCTGGGACCAGTGACTGCTTTGTCCCCCAGGTGCGCCTCAATAAGTTCGAGAACCATCTTCTCCATGATTTTACCAGGCACTGACGTGAGACTGACAGGCCTGTAATTGCTAGGGTCTTCTTTCTGACCCTTCTTGAAAATCGGCACAACATTTGCCAGCTTCCAGTCTACCGGGACCTCTCCAAATTCCCAGGATCGTTGAAAAATAATTGAGAGAGGTTCCGCAATGACGTCCGCCAGCTCTTTCAGCACCCAGGGATGAATCCCATCCGGACCCATGGACTTGTAGGGATCCAGGTGGAGTAGCAAATCCCTCACACGTTCAGGGTCGGTTGGGAGTTTGTCATCCCCACCGTCCCGGTCCTCCAGCTCAGGGCACCCTGGGTCCCGAAGCCCATCATCGGCATTGAAGACAGAGGCAAAGAAGGCGTTAAGCGTCCCTGCTTTGCCTATGTCATTGTCTGTGAGGAGACCTTCCCTATCAAGGAGCGGCCCTATGTATTCTTTAGTTCTCCTTTTTCCATTCACATATCTAAAAAAAACCTTTTTATTTTCTCTCACAGACACAGCCAGCTTCAACTCTAGGTGTGCTTTGGCCACACGAATTTTCTCCCTACAAACACGAACAGCATCCCTGTATTCTTTCCATGACACCTGGCCCTTCTTCCAGTAGCGAAACACTCTCTGTTTCCGCCTAATCTCCATTAGAATGTTCCTGGTCAGCCACACCAGCCTCCTGCCCCGCCTGCCTGACTTGCGATATTTAGGAATTGCCTGATCTTGTGCTTCTAGGAGGCATCGCTTAAAGAATGACCAGCACTGGTGGACATCGAGGCCTTCAAGAGCAGTTTCCCAGGGGACCTTACTGACTAGTTCCCTGAGCAGCTTTCCCCATATCTAGGGATGAGGTTTTGGTGGTACTTTTCCTTCTGTCACCGTAAATTTTGAACTCAACCACTTCATGGTCGCTATGACCAAGGCGGCCACCAATCACCACATCTCCCACCAGACCCTCTCTGTTTTCTAGCAACAGGTCTAGGAGGGCACCCTTCCTAGTTGGCTCCGTTAGCACCTGCACCAAGAAGTTATCATCTAGGTGCTTCATGAACCTCCTGGACTTGCTCGTGTCAGCCGTGTGGCACTCCCAGTTAACGTCTGGCAAGTTGAAGTCCCCCATAAGGACAAGGGGAGTTAATCTCAAGGCCTCTCTTAGTTCTTAGTTAATCCCTCCCTATATTTTTCTACTCCATTTTATCCTCTTGTTTTATTATCCTTTGATTGTTCATATTCAATATTCACCCAAATAGACTTGTCTATGGTGTTTGAATGTTCTGAATTGCAGAGGTAAATAAAAGAGAGAAGATCTTATTCTAAGATATATTTTTCTTGGCAGCTTGGACTCTGGTCTGTGAAGTAGGAAGAGTACCTAATAATATTTAGCACCTCCTACTTTTTAACTTTTACAACCATATTTTTAACTCTGTCCTTCAGGGTTTTTATTCCCAAACTATGATGCTTTTTGCAACCTAGTGCAGTTGTCATTAACTAATGATTATTTTTTTCCTACAATATTCTAATACCAAGAGCTGTGGAAAATAAGACAGCAAAATGAAATGCCTACATTATCACAAAATTGCCTTTTCTTTTCCATTTATCAATTACCAAATCCAGCAAATTGCTTACCAAATAAAATCTAATTCAATTGCTTACAGAAGACATCCATGTCTCTAATGACTAGCAATTGATCCATTTTACAATCATCAAAATGCACTTAAAATATTAAATATCCCCTTCCCTTCCCTTCCCTTCCCTTCCCTTCCCTTCCCTTCCCTTCCCTTCCCTTCCCTTCCCTTCCCTTCCCTTCCCTTCCCTTCCCTTCCCTTCCCTTCCCTTCCCTTCCCTTCCCTTCCCACCTCTTCTCTTTTTTTTTTTTTTCTACAGATTCTTAAGTACAAACCACTACATAAATACATCTTCTTTGTTTGAAATAATGGAAGCCAGGACTACCTAACACTTGATTTTCTGTGCTATTTATAGATATGATCTTTAAAGCAGTATTAATAGGATCCATTTCAGAGTGACTGAGAACTTGGCTTAACTTTCTTGCCCCACCTAGGGCTATAGCTGTCAAGATTTCGAGTAATGAATCCAGTAGCATGAAATAGTAAATTTATTTTGCTTAGGTATGTGCGTGCGCACACACACACACACACACAGAGTCATAATAATTTCCTATGACATTTAAGAGAAGAAAAACTCTCATACATAATATTCAAAAGGTTGAATATTTGGCTACCAATTTTTTCCAAAATAACTATTAAAGTTGTAATCAAAAGTGTTCCAGGCCACAGGGTTGGGTGGTTGAATTACACACTGAGAGGGAGATGGGCTATGAACACTCAATGTGAGCTTTATTCTCTCCAAAAATTCTTTCATTAGGGAAAACTAAGACAGGCAACCCAATTTTATAATAAGAAAGTGCCATTTTTTTTTTCTGTTGAACTGACCATTTTGAAGACTCAAAGGGTTCCAAGCATACAATTAATTTTTTACAATGTCAGCATACTTTTTATAAACTTTTTTTTTTATTATTTAATGAAATTTAACAGTCTTCTGTTTTGGAATATTTTATATTCCAGAGAAAAGATTTCACTTTCCCTGAAGTGGGGAACAGTATCATATTTAAGCCATATGATCTATTTTTAAAAATGCCATAAATATGGAACAAGCCCTTTCCAAACTGTTTGCTTTATAAACAGTGCCTAGCAAGAGCTGTAGCAAGGGCTTTGTTTTCTTCAGTTTCTTAAAGGAGATTTCTTGCACGAATTTTCTCCACAAGTGTCAGGGTGAAGGCTCAGCACTGCTGCAGCCACTTCAGGTCAGGAAGCAGACTGTCTCAGAGGGCTACAAGGCTGGAAGATGTCCTGCCCTTTCCCTTGCGGCTACCTCCTTCATAAGCAATCCAAAGGCCACAGAAGTCAGCAGGAGGCTCTCCAGAAAAGAGGAGATGAGTCCCCTTAGAACTGACTGCATTCCTTCAGTCCCAGTTCTGCAGCATCACAGTGAACTGCGATGGTGTGTTACCAGTACGGTCAAAGATGTTTATGAAGGGTGCCCTTCCTCTCTTCTTCAAATCATCTCAATCTGAAGAAACAAAGCGAGGATAATGCTCTGAATATATAAGTGTGAAGGGTGATATAGCTTTAAAACCTACTCTATTACAGCTGAAATTAAAACACAGGAACTCTTGCATCTTTCAAAAATCATTGCATCTTTCAAGCAATACTTTTCCCATCTCATCCATACAATATTCCATACTTTCAGCCTTGAAAGTTTTAAAGACAACATGTTTTCTTATAAACAAGCTACTCCGATGTGCTTTTCAGGATTACTTCATTGCTTTTTTAGCTGGGCTGATGGCAGCCAGAGGTCTTACAGACAGAGCTCACATGCCCCTTCCTTACTGCTCCACCACCTCCAAAACAGCTGAAAGCATGTTCCTGGGGTGATTGTGTGTAGCACAGACGGCATGAGCAGTGGGGAGTGCTCCCCAGAACCTAGCCACATTCAGCAGGAAGGACCAGACAAGCTGCAGCATGGTTCTGGTGCTGGTGGGCCAGGCAGGCTGCCTCGGAGAGCAGCCTGGTATCAGAACATCTG
Source organism: Aythya ferina (assembly GCF_964211825.1). NCBI lineage: Eukaryota > Metazoa > Chordata > Aves > Anseriformes > Anatidae > Aythya > Aythya ferina. The sequence continues at coordinate 21,466,956 of NC_140298.1, forward strand.
CTCAAGTGCTCAATCCTCCCTTGTCCTGCCTTATGAAGAGGCCTCATCCAATGAAACTGAATTTCTGAGATATTTATTTATTTATTTATCTTGTTTATCGGTTGTGTAGAAAAGGTATTTCCTGGCACAGGGCCGGAAGCAAAGAATTCGGTAGCTCACCAGAGAAATCAGTTACAGGCCTGGGATTTTTCTCCAGTGACCTAAAGGAATTTATCTCCTCCTCTCACATAAACAAGCCTTATGCTTGCCTAGGTAATAAAATAATTACAACCACACTTCACATACACATTACCATCTGCCCTTTTCTGTTCCGACAGCAGTTCTTCCATGGGCTTAAGTGAAAAGGAAAAAAAAATGATCAGTGGAGAACAAAAACATATCAGTAAAGAATAATGTGTGTTTCTTTATTAGATATCCCAGGCCCTCTCCTCCTCCTTATGCTAGTATGTACAGAACTATAAAACACAGAAATGTTCACAGGATAGTAAGTATTAAAGGGCTGGTGTCAGCAAGCCAACAAAAATGTGAAGGACAATATACAGAAGTGTTACAGGTGCTACCATTGTAAAGTATTCATTTTACAATTAATTTTAGAGTGAACCCCACTTTCCCCCAAATAAATAAATAAATAAATAAATCTGTAGATATGGTTAACACATAAATTGCTAGATTAACTACATTGTGCTCCATAAAACACAATTTCTTGGTGCCATCTGATGAAAATACAGCTCAGTCCTAACATATTTACAATAAGCACCAACCAACATCCTTTATGTTTTGGTATTCTTCTTCATCACTTTGTTAATAATTTATATATTTCCTAATGTTCACCATGCCCAGCCAGGCATGAAGTCAAGAAGTCAGTTACATGTAGCATGTAAGCTGTTATTTTATCAGTAACCTTCAGATTCTGGTTTGTTTTTTTTTATTTTTTTTTTATTTTTTTTTTTTTGGGGGGGGGGGGACATTAGTTTATCAGCTACACTTTTGTCTTATTCCTAGGGAAAGAGCAAAACGTCTGTTTGCCTTTGACATCAACTTGTTTACTATTAATCTAAGTTTTGCACGATATCACTAATACTGCATTGACATTGACAGGCATATCACCAGTCACTGCCAGTAAGAAGTCTAAGTGTATGTACGTGGATATGTGTGTACGAGTATGTGTGAGACAGAGACAGAAAATGTGTATGCAGTCTTCTCAGAGCAAACAAACTGGGAATCCTGTCATTTTCAATTCCTTAAGTGTATGCACTGTACAAGGACTGACCTGTGTGTGAATTCATGTAGAAACAGTGCTTTCCTAACTCTTTGCTAGAAAAGTCCTGCCAAAAACCTAAGTAAATGGTGCAGAACGATTTTTCTCAATTAGGCCCCAAGGAGTCACAAGTAAGAAACAGGGGGACAAAGGAAAGTAGAAAGCATCTATGAACCGTATGTTCAAAAGTGCATTTATAAAAAAATAAAAAAGAAAGGAGGGTGGGAATAGAGGGGTTTACAGCTTGGTCATTTTATCCCTTGAGTGCCATTAAGTGTTCCAGGCTGTGTGTATCTGGGATTTTGCCAGGTGTTTCATGTCTGCTCCATGGTGTTGCTGAACATTCCTGCTAATGGCCAGATCCTCTCTGACCTAAACCTGCTGACTCTTACAGGTAAGACCTAGCATTCAAGAAGGTGTTAGTGATGTGAGCTGAGCAGCAGCACTACAACCCAGGATCTGTTCCCCTCTCTGCTCACTGCTGATGCACGCTATCAATGCTTTAGGTCCCTAAGGACATTAAGTGGCTGGATCTTCAAATGCAACATTCTGGTTTTTATCTTGATGGGTCTTCAGTGCTCCTGCACCCAAAGGGACACCATCTGCACAATGAGTGGCATCAGTCTGGATGGGGAAGACTGCAAGTCCTTCTATACAGCATGTACATCCTCTTCATTTCTTACATGGGGTCCATATGGAACACTACATCTTAAACTTGTCATAGTTTTCCTCTCCTTGAAACTCTAATGGAAAAATATACTTCTCAAAGCTACAGGACTGAGCATTGATGTGGAGTTAGAATGCTTCTAAAATACCCTTTTGTGTTTGAACTCCATGGGTGTCTGCTCACTTACAATGAGCATTTTCTCGACTTTTGCTTAACATGGAGAAAGCATACTGCAGTCACTCTGCAGGGATTCTGCAAATCCAGTTGTCTCATATGGAAGCATTAAATGGGACAGTTTGTAAACAGGTCCGAGACACACTTCTGCTATGCACGTTTCAAAACACTTAGTACTGTTGTTTCACCTAAACAACTTGACGCAGTTCACTGAATGTTCTCTCTCCGCACAAATTGCTTTGTGTTTCTTGATGAGCCATCTTTTCACCATTGTTTTAACTTTCTTCCAGGGATTGCTCTCTTGTGTGCACCTCTTTGGAGTGGCTTAAGAATTAATTTTACCTTTAAAGCCACTACTATAACAAACTGTGCATGAGACTGACATTTTCTCGATATTGATGCATGTAAAACTCCCACTTTTCATTGTCACTGTGTTGGACATGTTTTCCTAAGAAATATGGAAAGTGCTTGCTCTGAATTCCTGCCTCTAACCAAGTTCTTGTCCTCAGAGGGAAAGAATTGGAGTCTTTGTTTTTAATTGCAAATACATACCATGCTTCCAAATTGTTTTCCTTACTTGGCACTGTTTAGGTCGTTTCCTTGCTTCCCCTTTCCTCAGCAGGAGATAATATGGTCCTCCTGGCCCCTAAGAAACTAAAGATCTTTTGTGTTTCTGTTTATCTTGAATACCTAGGACTTTGCAACAGTTGGTCTTTTCCCATATAATAAGCGTGTATACCAAGGGTAATATCTTGGAAATAACATGTACTGAATGACAGAGAAACACACAAGAAAGAAGAAAATGGTATGATGCATATGCTGTCCAAACTTTCCCTCACCTCCTCTGTCCCCTCAAAAGTAAACCCTCCACAAAACCCAAAGCTTGACATGAAGCATATGTGAAAGCAATAACTTGCTCTGGAGAATCCGTCTTTACGTTACCCTTTGAAATATTTCAGATAAATCAGTCAAACAAATAATGGAAATCTAAGCTAAACCAGTTGGGCAGAACCTAGAAGTCCAGTGTTCCTTGAAATACGGAAATAACTTTCCCTATCGGCCAGCAATTTTATTTTTATTTTTTTATTTTTAAAGAGCCAAATCTAGTTGGTTGGGGGAGGGGACTGACATATTTACAGAATGTAGCTGTTTTTAAAATACTCTCCAAGCTGCTCTTTATTTTTAAAACACTGCTGCTCTTTCAATTAGGCATACATTTAGTTGAAAGAATTGCCATACCAACATTCAGGAGCCAAAAAGAGAAGTAACGTTTAAATGGCTAATTAGAGCCATGTCACAACCCCACAGCAGCATAGGTAGGTCTCCAATGCTGCTAAAGCAAAAACTGGTTTCTGCCCCTACCTCTACGTTTCCTTATTCACTGTGATACCTATAATTATAATTATCCTGTAGTGCTTGTTGGTGCCATATACATTACCTTTTCAAGTAGCACATCCGCTGCTTCTCAGTTTCCTCTAAAGACCTTGAGAGACAGGTTATGTCGCATCCTTGGAAGCAATTACCTGTCTATGGTTACTTTCTTCTAAGTATAAAGTAAGAAAATAAACAAATAAACAACAACAACAAAGGAATCCCCAGTACCATTTGCGTGATGACCCATAGGTAGACAGATGGTAATAAGTGAAAGCAAACTAAATGAGCTTAGAAATAATATGCTGTCAGAACTGTTGCCATCATTTCCCAAGAAATTTGGAAAAGCAAGGATGGTCATGTTGCTAAATCACAAAACTAGGAATCAAGTTCTCACTTCCAGAAATTGTCAATGTTTCTCTCTGATCCTGATAAATACTTTAACCTTTCAGCTCCTTTAGTCCTTCAGTTTTCACCTAGATAAAATACCCAACCCATTTTATCCCACATAGTCCTCACCCTCTTCCAGCAGGGATTTTCCAAATGTCTCTGAGTTGTGCTAATAGTCTTCTTTGAAGTCTAGCATTCAAAGATTCCATCTTGAAGTGCAAATAATTTGTAATACTTGGTGTTTTTTGCCACTGAATTTCATTTCTTTTTGTGAGGTTCTCTCTAGCTGTTTGTGTTGCCTGATGGTCCCATTCCGCAAAACTTCAGTAAGAATTTTGCCTACTTTAAAACTGAAGTCAAATGCGACTCTCATTTGTTATAGGTTAGGCACCATTGACGTAAATCTGCAAAATACAAGGAGAATATGTTGCAGCTCAAGAAATATACAAAAAAGAAAAGGTTTCTTGTGTTAGCAAATGTACATAAGCTAAACTTTACATTTGAAATGCTGGTCTCCTATGGATTCAGAATATATTTTCCGTATGTCCATGTGTTGGAAGTTTCATAAAATGCTGAGCACATATATTTAAAATAGCTCTGACAATGTATAAAAACCTCTAAAATATTATGACATGGCCAATTTCCATGCTTTTTAAAATCAATGACACAACACAATATATTTTATGTGTGGAAATATACATCATAAATATTGGCCAATGTCATAATATTTTTAATGTTTTATATGTTGTCAAATCTGCTTTAAACACAGTATGTGTGCTGTACATTTACTGAAACATAACTCAGAGAGATGCAGGAAATCAACTATATTCTTTTTCCATGTGGGTTTATTATATATTTTATAGGTTTTGTTGCTCCTTACAACACAAAACCTTTTATTTCCTTATTTTTTTCCTTCTTTCACTTTCATTCCTCCTTTCCTTCTTTCTTTCTTGATTACTTGTTTGCTTCCTTGCTGTCTTTCACTTGATTACATGCTTGTTGGCTTGCTTTTTTCTCTCTTATTCTTGAACAAGATGAATGTTGCTTGAAAGACAAAAACAGATTTTGTAGTTTCCTGCTTACCACTTTTCTCTTAGCTGTGTCTATGACCCAAGTAACTCCAAGTCATGGACATGTATTAATCATGTCTAACCACCTGCCTAACACTGAGAGTGAGTTGTCTGTATACTCACTTTAAAAACACGGAAATAACTGTCCTCCCCAAAGGGGTCAGAGTGTGGACCCTCTCAGCCCAGCCAAGGGGCTGTGCAGTCTGTCAGAGTCAGGGACATCACAAGAACAAGCAGAGCAGCTGAGGTCATGCAAGACCAGAAAATCCTTTTCTTTGCAAGGCAATTTAAATAGAAGGCAAAGAAACTTTGAAAGACAGGGTAAAAGTTCGGCTCCTTAAAGGTTTCTTGTCTCCAGGCTGGTGATTGTCACCTGCCCGGCTTCCAAGGGGCCTGGCCAGATTTGGTGTGGCCTGGCCAGGTGCTGTCACAGCCATCCTCAGAGCACATCCCTGACTTCAGTGGGCACAGCAAAGTGTTCAAACATGGCTCACGTATTTCGCAGTGGGTCAGACCCTTCACCCTTTTCAGTGACCCAGACATGACTAAACACTTGTCCACCTCTCCATAGCACACTCCATGGGAAAACAAATGGCAGAGTGGAAGAGCTTTGTCACCATGTAATGCTATGAGCTAAAATTTGTAAGTGTACCACAAAAGATACATTTTCTGACAAACATAGACTGAAATCCTGGCCCCACTGAGGTAAACAGAAAAATCATCATAGAGCTGAAAAAGCAGAAGGGTTTACCTCTAGACTTCTTGTTTATCAGAAGTGACTATTAGTTTCTACTGCAGACACCTCTATAAAAACTGCCTAGTTATAGCTATATATATATATATATATATATATATATACACACACAATAATAAATAAATAAATAAATAAATAAATAAGGAGCCACAATCAGGTCATCAGGTAACAGATTAAATTTACTTTTTTTTTTAATAGAAAAAGAATATTTATGTAATTAATGATGTTCTTAGGGTGAAAGGGAGTGGTGTAGTAGCTGAGAAAAGAATAATAATGGTATATATACATATATTTGAAAGTGTTTTGTGTGCTTTGCTTGTTGTTTTTTTTCATTTTATTTTATTTTTTCAGGCTTTTCCCTTTCCTTTTTTTATTCTTTCTCCATTTTCCCTTTAGAAATGGAAGGGAAGCTTAATTAAAACAACTTGTTCTGCAAGCAGCAGAGCTAATGAAACCTTGTTTCCTGTGGGCTTTTGTCCTATATCGCCTGTTGTGATAACCTTACCTCCATTCTCATATCCTCCATGGTTTCCCTTGCTACCATACCCTCAATTCCCCAAAACAACCACTCAAATAATTCCAACACTCCCTCCACTTCTCCTCTATATTCTTAAAAATCTACTCTCCACATGTGCTACCATGTCCCCAGTTCCTTCCTAAAACACTGATTTTGTCAGAGGTTGTAGCAACTTCATTATTTTGGTGACTGGCAACCAGCCAGATAGTTCATGCATCTTTAAAAATGGTACTTAATCCTTACTCCAGTATCTTGCATCAATCTTAGAGAAGCCTATTCTGCAGAGACCCAGGGATTCAGGAAATAAATATAATTAAATGTAACTTTATTCTATAACATTATAAATGCAAAAGAAACATGAGGAAAAAAAATATGAATGAAAATATGGAAAATATGTTCCAGAATGGCACCCCATAAGGGTTCACATCTATACTCAGACCCATTAAATATTTTACTGTGAAAAAATTTTGCAACTGCATTGGCACAGACAGCCCAGCTTTTGAGCCAGGCCTTGGGCCTGTTACAAAAATTACTACTGGAATCCCTGACGGTGAGGAAACCTGGAAACCAGAGCCTGGGAATTCAGTAGGTGGGCACTGAGCACTAAATCAGCATATATTTTGAAAGAAAAGTGTTTGTATCTGCAGAAGCAATAATCCAGAGTTGAAGAGCCCCTGTGCTCTGTGGATGAAGGGTATTTTCTATAGGGAGGCTCCTGGGAGCACAAGAGACATGGAGCTGCTTATGTGTCCATGTGTGAGGTGAGGGTGGAGCAGGCCATGTTCATTTAAGAGATATTACTAGGATGCCTGGGTCAAACCCAACACACTGTTTCTTCCCTTGTTTTTGTTTCTGAAGTACATGTAATTGTGCAGCTTTGACCCGCCCCAACAGGACGGTTTTTCCTCAGAAGTGATGGCTCATTATATGCCTTCCAGCTAGGATAGGGTGTGAGCCTCAGTACAGATATTCATCCCTTTCCAAAAACCCAGACCTTTTCAAGTGCTTTGAATCGGTCATCCAAAAAGCAAAGACACTGGCAGGCATTTTAAAAACAGTCACTTTAAAAACATTCTGGATGGGAGTGAGGGTGGCTGCACAGAATCAGCCTGAACATCACTGCAAGTCTCTGCAGTCAGCCTCCGAGAATGCTCTTAGCAGATGTGAGTTCTTCCTCTGCCTGTGTTTGAAGGCAACCCAAACTCTGTAAATCTCATTGGTACGGAACCTGCAGGTCCTGCAGTTGGGCAGGAGACATAGAGGTAGGCTGAGGTTGCACTGATGGGCTTTCCTAGCACTCAGAAGCATAGCCAGCACAAGTTCATGTCTTTCTGCAAAAGCCCTCATCATCATCCCATGTGAAATAAAGTTCTCCAAGAGTAACTGAGCTCCATCCACCACTAAGCAAAGAGCAAATACAGGGAACCTGTGGAGCAGTATTGCCAAAATTAAAGTATGGAGTACTTCCCAACCTTAACTGACCTTATACATATGTATAAGCCAGTAGGTCATTCAGCAGATGTCTGGTCAGGACTAAAGTTAATCTCCTTCTTCATGACTGAGAACTGCCTTACTAATGTTGTCCCAGTGTGCTACACCCAGTTTCCAGCATTTTTGTTCTAGCCAGTGAATCTCAGCACCTGCAGCACTTTGTGGCTAACTCCTGATTAACCACCTAACAATTATTTCCCTTTTAATGTAGGTAAGAAATACCTATTTCAAAGACAAATTAAAAGAAAAAGAGTTATCTGTTCTAAGTAATGTGATGGAAGCCATAAAATTAAAATTTTAGGTCCTCATTGCTCACCTTCTTTTCATTAATTTACTTTAATTCACTTTGAGTTACTGCATTTTGAGTTACCTCTTCTGGAGTGAAAAGTTACTCCAGTCAAGCTAGAAGGACAAAACATGCATAGTAAACATGTGAAAGAGCACATTTTTGACTGCATTTCTCTTGTCATCTCGGTAACACATACTTCCAGTGTTGGTCAGTAATTCTGAAACTAGATGGAAAAAGAAAGAGACAGGGAAAAGCTTTCTTCTGGGAGGTGGGCATGGAAGAAAAGGAAGAAGAAAGGAAAAAAGAAAATATAAATACTTAAGAGGTACTGGCCTAAATATCACATTAAATATGTAATAAATATATACATTAACTGATGTACAGAGACATAAAAATATCAGAAAAGACAGGTTTGCTGAAAACAGAAAGCTGAGACAGAGCATGAAGCAAAATTAGTGCCATTAAGAAACAGCATCAATGAATTCTAGAAATATTTGCAGAATCTCTTACAATATTTATCACTCTACATTAAGCCATCCAAGACAAGTGTCCATAGATAAATAAATAAATAAATAAATAAAGAGAGAGAGGAAAACATTTGATTTTTTATTTTTTATTTTTTTTCAGGAGAAATTTTGTTGTGAATGTTGCTAGGATATTATTTCTTTTTCTTCAGGGAAAGGCAAGATTTTCTCAATGTTTCTAAGAGCTTATCCTTGCATTAAAATTTCTGCATCTCATAGATTAGCTAAAGGCACTTGGATTCAATACATAAATCATTTTTCCAGAAATAGTACTCTCGATGGTCCCCCTACACAATGGAGAATGTTTCATTGTTCTCTAATAATTAATAATAATATTAAAAAAAAATGGACAGATAACAATGAATAACATATAGTGCAACAACTATTTAAAAGGCAAGGTCTCCCAGTATAACAGCTTACTGTGCTGCTATAAGATCATCAACTTATGCAGCTAAGCTTGTAAGAGTGAATGAGTGTACCATCATGTCAGCCATTTCTGTATGGCTGGAATCAGAGCCCTGGAGGGGCGCCTTGCTCTTCCTTTGCACAGAATAAACACACTGCTACTTGACTAACAGAGAGCAAAGCAAAGAAAAACCACAGAGCTTGGATAATTGCACTTGAAAAGAGAGGAATAGCAAGCAATCTGGGTGCACAGCTCAGAGATCAGATTCCTCCACACTCTCCCCAGGTGCTCTGAGAGCAAGAACAATTACAGATACAGACAGAGGGAGAGTGCAGGGAAATGGGCAAGAGAAGAGCTGCCAAAAACAACCTTCCACAAGTTGCAGAATAAGTGATTGAGAAAACAGAGCCAGAGCACTACACATAAGGCCACATGTATGAATCTCAAACAGAGCAGTGAGTGGTGACTTCAAACTGCTGAGCTTTTTGTGGAGGGTGAGAAACCCCACTACCTCTTAGTTCTGGTATAACTATGCTTCCACATGCCACATCTTATATCCTGCTGTAATTGTGTCTCAGTGAGCCATGCCCATGCTGCATATGTACTTTCCAGCCTGCCCATATGCTTCTTAAGTGGTGAGCTCATCTAAATCATCCCTCTCATTTCCCTCCTACAGAAACTATTCATGGCCCATCTATTTCTATTCTGACCAGATCACTGATGCTCCACAGGACTCTGTGGAGCCAACCCTACCAAGATAATTGTCAGATTTGGAATTGGTTAAGAAAAGCTTGTCACAAAAATATTTGCTTAGAAGAACCCAAGAGGTTCTCAAATTCTAGTGAACATCAGGTGATTGTTTTTGCCAACATGTGCCCTCAGTTCTTCTGACATCTTTTTATACAGCTGTAGGCACGATGTGCATTGACCTCTCCAAGACCATGCTAGGTTCAGTCTGTACCAGGCTGACAAAAGCTGACTTGCAGACATGCAGGTGAACTCAGGTTGTCATGCACAATCTGTTCATGAACAGAAGGACTCAGCATACACAATGGGGGAACAAATTGGCAAAGGTGCTCATGGCCAAATTTCCAAGTTCTCCTTTTCCACTGCAGAAGCCAGAACTTTAAAACATTTTCTAGGTCTCTAAATAATGGACTGTACTTTTATATAACTTCAACCCAAGTGGCTGAGATCACTTGACTGTGGCCACTCATTTAAATATCCAAAGAGGTACAAAATCCTTCAGGAAAATCACACCTAAAATGTGCTGGTTCAAAGCACTTGAAAATTGGGTATGAAAAGAGTGAAAGAGGCTCAAGTACATCAAAAAAGACATGTTTAGAGGAGATCTCCAAAATGATTCTAAGGGTTTCTGATTCAAAGCAGCATGTATGTCTCTATTCAGCCTTTTCTGAAAAGTACATTTTTGGTAGAGGACATTTTGTCTGGATGAGTGGAAGGTATAAGTAGAATTAATTGACATTGTCAGAATTTTGATGGCAGCATGAATTTTTACGAAAGAGGATTAGAACAGAAAGACTTTATCCCACTCCAACTGTAACAACTACTGGAGCCTGTGCTGTGCTTGAGCTACACAGATAAACATATCTTCCAAAAGCAGGACTACATGCAGCAAGAGACTTATGGGCCACAAAGACTTCCTTGCACCCACATAAATATGAGAAACTTTCCTGTCTCCAGAGTATAAGAGAAACAGTGACTATAACCAGACAGGGAGGAGATTACTTGAGTTCTCATCTGTACATGGCACTGAGCTGGAATGGAGAGGGACTGTCCCTTTCTTGTGCAGCAAAAGGGAAAAGAGATAATCAGATATATCATGCTACAGTATTGTGTGTGGAGGGGGAGATAACTAAGATAACTAACTGATTTTATTTTTTTTTATGGAGTAATAGGTGGATTTTGAAGGATGTCTATTCTACAAGAGTGAAGTGTATTGTTTGGAGTGATCAAATGGGGTGTAGCTATGAATGATGGAACAAAAACTCAGGAAGGAAAATTCAAGATAACTATCAGGAAAAACTTCCTAATGGTGTGATATACAGCCTAATACTGTGGAATAATCTTCTAAGAGAAGAGGTGGAAGCCCAGCTGAATGAGTAATTTTAAAATTAGACTGTAGGAAACAATTCAACATTGGCAAGGGGAATGGACAAGATGACCTCATCAGCCTTTTCCATCTCATATTTCTATGGTTCTGAGGAAAGAGAACAATAAAAAGCCACTGCACAGAATCAGTCCCAGAGAGAGTTGCAATGGGATAAATGGGATCAGCTATTAAAAGATGTAGATTGCAAAAGAGACTGTGAATGAGGAAAAGTGGATGTGAGGAAAGATGAAGTCACTGATATGTTTAGAATGCAGACTTGGAGGCAGTGATAGGCAAAGTCCTGGGCAACGAACATAAAATCAGAACAGACCAGCTTCAAAGAGATAAAAGACAGCAGAGCATGAGGTAGGGAGGCTAGGCGATTTTACATGGAATATGTATTCACTTCGCAGGTCCCAAGAGTGTGGCTCATACTCAGTAAGAGCCATTGAGTGTCAGGGCAATGCCATTTTTAATACTAAAAGACCATGTGAAAATGTAAGGGCGATAGCCAGGTTTTTGGAAAGATAGCAATAAGGGTGCTATTCTTTTGCTTCAAAACCATGCATATCTACTGGTCTCACCAGCATTTGCAACAACAAAGGAAGTCTCCATTCATTTTGCTGGAGGGTTCAGGGTATAAGGATTTGTCTTCTGATCCACTGCCATCATGGACTGTTTTCTCAGTCACTACTGAGCGATTAAGCACATTAGGTTTTCCTTTTGCTCATACCATATATGAACCTGGCTCTTTAGTATTTATTGGAGAATAAAGCACTGCAAGAAAGAATAAGGTTCAGAATTCAGCTTCATCCAGCACAGGTAATTAAACAATAATTACAAGTAATTAAACAATAATTACAAGTTTTATCAATTTAAACATAACGCAATGCATTGGGCTAAAAATGTAACCTATATAGCAATTGACCTGAGAATAGTAACCAATAGTTACTGTAATATACCACGGGTATTATTTCATAAATAAACTATTACAAATAAATTTGAAGTAGAAAAGTACTCTACCTCTACAGTCCCTTGCTCATAACTAAACAGTTGTTGAAATCTAGAGCCAAGTCCCAGTTTGTAGCAGGTGCAGAAATTCATTCCTAAATGAAAGAAAACATTATTTAAAGGAAGAACTACTTACTTAAACCATACATTACGAAATACTATCATCTGTATAAAAATATAACTTCTGTGCTTTGTTATATCACAGAATATATATCTGAAATAGTTTCATTATATCTTAGAAAACAGCCTACAGCCCTACAGTTAAACAACATTTAAGATATGATTTACTTGCACGTATTTTCCCATTTCTCTTATGTCTCTCTTTTCAGAAGTTACCTGATCTGTTTAGTTCCATTTCTGCTTTACCTATCTGAAACTGTTGATTCTCATGCCTATCATATTATTATTTATTACTGTTGTTTTTGCCAATTGTCACTATGAATGTTTTTTTAATTTGGTAGCACAAATGAAGATCTAGAAATCTATACAGTGTATAAAGTCAGATAAAGTTTCTTCAGACACTTTCCAACATAACTAATAGAACATCATTTTATAATCTTTTTTTTCAAATGAGTAACATCATTTTGAGGGCACTTAAATGAGGGAAGATTACTACCATCAACAAAGTTTAGAACACCTGTTCTTTAAAATGAGGTCTAAAAGGAGATGCAATAAAGCTAGCTATCAGCATGCACAAATTTGTACATGGAAGTTACAATGGACCCAGAAAATATAGGTTAATGCCAGAATACTGAATGACTGTGGCAAAATAAAATAAATAAATAAATAAAAAGAAGAAGAAAGCACGGTAAAGAAAAGCAAACCCAAGAGTATTAAATGCAAGAAATGAACATGTGCTAAACAATGATTGGGGTTTAAAGATTTTTTTTCTATATTTTTCTATATTTTATGGACAATTTCATAAAAACATGCCTTTGTTTGATACGATTGTCTGAAAAAAAAAATCAACTACATCATAACGGACCATCTTGAAATACTACTTAAACAATAAAATAATGAATCAATTTCACAGTTTGAGTACGCTAACAATCTTAATTCATTCCCAAAAGCTCTTTGAGGTCTTATTTTTTAAGTGTTTTCTCTCTCTTACACCTACTGCCTGTAGACTGATGAGCCCCTGGAATAAAAATGCCTGCTGAAATGAGTATGTTTTTCTTGAACTGAGATTTTCTTGCATGAAACAAAGTAAGGCCGCCATGTCACTGTTTAATTATTCAGCCCTTAAGCTGTCTCTTAAAGTTCAGTGTAGTTACTGCCAGAGGGGATAACTTTAGTGGTCTAAACCTCTGGTCTGAACAGACATCCTGGAACCATAAGGTTCAAATATTGGCAGAACAGAGCAAGTTCTTCATCCTTCTGTGGTAGCTGTGTTTTACTGCTACACAGTTTATTGAGCAGGGGTCTTTAAGCTGTGTCCTTAAAACCCAGAGCTCATGTGAAAATTAAAACTCCCATGCTGCTTTCCATAAGACCATGAGCCTGTCCCGGTGTCATGGGCCAAAATTTCCCATTCATCCACTGCTGTGTTTTATGCTGTTCGTTTTTTGTCATTTACTGCAGGGATGGCTGTGTTTCAGCAACACTGTGCTGTGAAAAGAAAAGCACTGTGGGAACCTTTGTGATGAAAACTGCTATACTGAAGTAAATCACAATTATCATTAACACATACGTGAGCCACTTTAAATACATTTTGTCCAGACCACAGTTAGATTCACTAAAGAATAATCAAATTACCTACAATTTATAATCCTCAACTCACTCTGCAGAGTTTGGGGATTGTTTAGTACCTCATGTATTTAATGCTCATGCCCTGTGGTGATATTGCCTATTATCATGATTTAACACTGATTAATGCCCTCCTATTCCTGACAATAACATCTAATAGTTAAAGAGAAAAGACTGTAAATATAGTTTGGGCATTTCTTGCTAGTTTTTGTGTTAAAATTCTGTTTGTAAATATTCTTGCATGCTTTATATACACATTTTTAAACTGTTTTCTGGCTGAAAGCATATTCTGTCCCAGTGAAGATATCTTCTATGTGCCTATACATGAGTGATATGTATAAATGATCCTGTTGACAAATAAATATTTAGAAGAATGTGCATAGACATGTGCATACACAACGTCCATAATGCACTTATACCAAATAAATATGAGTACACTTTAAGTACTTCACATGCTATATGTTCATGGGTCAGTACAAGCAGTGCAGGAACAACCTCTAGGGTGGAAAGTAGAAGACATTCTGCACCAGCAGTGCTATACAGCTGTGTTTGTGAAAGGGGAAATGAAGCCTTCCAAATTAAACTGCTGTAAAATTTAGATAGGCAAAATTTAGCCACCAGAGTTGAACTTGGCTGGTATTCTGAGACCTTAATCCTCACTCTTGCATAAGGTCCTGTCAGACCTTTACAGCGATAAATAGCTTGTATCTGGTTGTACATCTCATTCAGAAGATAATAACGTTCACCTTGCACAGCACTGCTCTGCCATTAGAACTTTAGTTAGATGCTTGCTTGTTCTGACTTCTTGTAGCTCCATGGCTGTGCTTTGGTTTTCTCACTTCCAGTCAATTTACGTTTGCTTCACTTGTCATCCCTGATGGCTTCAGAAAGTCCATACAGACAGAAAGCTGCTGTCAGTTAGCTATTGCAGGAACCCATTACAGGAAATGATATGTGATAGAAGAGCTGACAACAGCTTTTACAAGGCACAGGAGTTCTCATCACACAGAACTGAGTCAGAAGAATATAGATATCAGCTGAATCTATTTTATCCAAAAATCAATTTCTGAACACCACAAAGTCCAAGGAATAAATAAATAAATAAATAAATAAATAAATAAAAATAAAAAGCTTATAAAATAGCTTGAGTGAAAGAATTGGGTAATGGAAAGTCCTGCCAGAACTAAAGCTTTGCAAAACTGTGTTGAAGAAGTGAAGGCAACTTTAACAGTGATGTCCTCTGTGTCTGCAAGTAATGAACATCTATGAAATTAAAACAGAAAATATCCTTATTTTCTCATAACAGCAGATTCTGGGTCACATCCAAAATAGTTTAGGTGCAGGGGGATATACCTTGAGACTGCATTATAATTACTATCAGAGAAGCTACTCCTTCTGAAACTGATACATGCAAGCTGTGTGTTCTTTCAGAAGAAAAGGAGAAAACATGGAAGACTTCCCAGATAATGAAGAGCAGATGAACCAGTCTGGTAACATTAAGCTTGTAAAGCTTGTGACAACTGAAAAGTGATTTTAGAGCCTAGAGCAAAACACCCAAAACACCTTTGATGAACCCATGCCAGCACAGATGGATTTTGCCAAATCACGGTTAGCCTGGAAATCAGGTGGTCCAGACTGACACTTATATTGTTTCTAAAACACAAACATCAACTTAATTATAAACTTGATGACAAACTTAATCTCACCAGATAAAAAGACTTGAGTCAGAACTGCACATGCCCAGAGTATGGTCACTGGACATTTACAGATTTCAAAACATTCAAAGGCCCGATGTTGTTCCATGTGCTTACAAGTGTGACCCATTGACCTTAGCAACATCACAATATTTCTCATTTTTCTAATGACCTTAGGAATAAAATAAAAAGTAATATTAGAATTTATACAGCCCTTGTACTCCTGGAAAGCACTTGGCCAGCACAGCTGTTTCCAGTACCTGAGAACAACCCAACAGGAACAAAACTTTTTGGTTAGCAGAATGAGCCTGGCTCCCAGTATGGGAGATCTGCATTAATTTCTCAGCTCTGACACTAATACTCACTGTGTTGGGCAGCCCAATACCACATTCTTTTTTAAGCTGGGGAAAAAAAAAAAAAAATCTCTCCTTCTTTACCCCTATTATTTTCCTTGCTTTTTACATAAGTCTACCACCTGGATTATAACCTCCAGGGACAGAAAGAGCATGTTTCATGCTAGTGCAGTGCAAGGCACCGCAGAGCCTGTTTGTACTCCTGTAACAAACAAGAACACAACTGAAAGGACTAAGATGATACATTCTCAACTTAAGTCAACAACGTCACTAGAAATGCCTCCAGGAACATTTATCCACTGCCAGTAATTCCTCTTACCTGCCAGAATGTGTTCCACTGAATCTGGAAAGTGTTTCTTTCAAACTGGATGGACTGTGGAAATGCCTTTCTATTCGCCTACTTGCTACATCAAAACTCTTGCTCTTTTGAACTGGATGTGTAAAAACAAACAAAAAAATAATAATCAAATAAACAAACAAAATTTTGAATATTACATGCGTATGTTTGGTTTTTTTTAACCACCCTACCACCAGAAAAAATATCACATATTCCTCGCTGTTTGATTATAAGACATCACATCTCAACAGACCGTTCAGGAAGGTTGTCCCAGGTACATAATGTAAATATTAAAGAGTAGGACGTATGACAGCACTTTCACAAGCCAAGAAAATCACATCTTGTCAAAAGTATTTGCAAGTGTCCCTTCCTTAAGAAGAGAAAAATATTTATACAATGAATTGTGAAAATATTCTATTTTTCAGAAAATTCTTGATTCACAGTTTATTGTGTTAATTTTTTTCCTAAATTTACTCACTAGTCTGGTCATTGTATCAGGCTGTCCTGCTCTGCTGCAAGGCTGAGCTAATAGTTTATGAAGCTGCCATTCTTCACAATGGCTAGGAGGAGGGAGAAGGAGAGAAAGGGGAGCCAAGAGCTGAAAAGAAGGATGTAGTGGAATGAAAGATGATCAGGGAAGGGAAAGGGAGAGTCTGTTTTGTTAATGCTGTTCTGGCCACCTCTCATGTCTTCCTCTTGAATTTTTTAAGTTCTTCAGCTGCATGTATTTAGTTTTCTGGCTGCTTTTGTTTTTTGGCTACCCAGCCTCTCTCTTTGCATCTACTCACTTTATTATTTTTTTTCTTTAAGAAATTTTCTTAAACTTTTCCGGCCACGTCTCTCTCACATTGTGTGGCCGCTTTTCTTAGCTTCCTTGCCAGGTTCTTAACCAGGGCTTCTTGGCTTAGACCTCCCCCTACTGCTAGATGCTGTTATCAAGCTTCAGAAAACTGCAGCATAATATGGGTATACAGTATCAAACATACTTACATGGGCAGTGAGGTATTTCATCTCCACTGTCAATGCATGGTAATGGGAACTGATCTGCCTGACCCCCTTCTGATCTAACAGGTCACACAGCAAAAATCTGTCTGGAGAAACCCAGTCCCTCAAAAAGCTCTACCTCTCCTGACAAATCAATATACAACAAGGGGTAGAGCAGCCGGGGCAAGACAGTTCCTAAAACACCCTCAGTGCCAGGGCAGAGGCCTTCAGAGTGCAACATGAGGTTCAAGGTTGCATACTCCAGGTTCTTTGCTATTGAGTTCCTGGGATCCATACTCTAGTCTAGGTGTACAAGCTCATGTAGACACATCCTTTTATCCATTGATTAGCCAATTTACCTATAGCAGTTTTGAGGTTGTATAAAGTAAGGTCTATTCCTGTGATCCTTAGATATCCATACAACACCTCTGTAGGCACTTTATATACCTATCTGTATACAGAGTCTCAGAGTAGGAAAAAGGGGAATTACAAAATCAAGATTATAGAACTGGTTCCTGTAGCACCACCTCATAACTCCAAAAGAATGCAATTCACCAGTATAATTAAATACAATCTTAATCTTAAACATACACTTTGGCATGAGAATAGCACTGTTTATTTCACTTGTAATTTTTGTTCTGAAGTGCAAACATTGTTCCTATTCCTATTATAATGAAAGCAGCATAAAAAACATTTATCCATTTGGGAAGGAGAACAAGAAAACAGAGACTCCAATGCCAAAGAATTACATACATACATTCAAGCATATAATGGCAAATACATCCCAGAATGGAGAAGGGAGTGAGACTCCTCACTGCAGTATATAAAAAGAAGGCAAGAAGCAGATCAGCTCTGAATTGCTTGTTCATCAGTGCACATTCACAGACACATTAAATGCATATATGTTTTATGACTTGTACTGAGGATCTAAAGCATCAAAGGATTGGATTGTCCTTTAATGCTCCCACATCATTCTCCAGGTCGCTTAGCCAGAAAGCACTTGTAAAGCCTCAGCGGCTCTGCAGCAGTGTGGTCTACACAAGTCTTCTGCATTCATCAATACAAAGTCCTGGTCTGGGTGACTCCTGAAGAAAGCAGGGGCCCCCTCCTGAGGAGCTCCAAAGCTCATCAAGCTGCTCTTTCAGTCTGGAATATTACTAAAACCCAGTCCTGCTCTTACCAAAGTCAGAGGCCGATAACCATTTGCAACCATGACTGAACCTTTGGTTAAAATTATTAATATATTTTAGAGGTCTGCTCATATCATTTGATCTTGAAGAACTAGCTAGCTGTACATTGTAAACAAAGGAGTCCTTCTATATACTCCTGAAGGTCAGCTACTTCTTGCACGGTCCTTAAATAGGCTTAACAGCATACTGTAAAAGGAAGTAAAAATGAGTACGTCAGCTGAAATCAGGAAACTGGAGAATATTGGTAGAATATAATTATTTAAACTGGAATTCCTCCAGAACACTGTGATGATTATAAATCTGGATATTCTTGTAAGTCTTGTAAATGACTGAAACTCAGATGTGATAAATTATTCATCCATACAGTGGGATCATTTTTGAACACTGCAGTGCAAAGTAGAGTGCTTAAATATCAAAAAGACTTGTATGTATAACTTTCTTTTCTTGCAATGCCTTTCATTTGGCACTGCAGACACTCTTGCAGACAGAAAATTGAGCCATCAGTCCCCCAAAAGACCTAAAATCTCGGTAGATAAGTGAAGATAAAAGATGGAAGGAACCAAGGAAAAGCTGAATTCAGAGAGCTGAATTCCCTTCAAAAATTAACCTCTCCAAATGAGTCAACAAAGACGCATTCTTTTAGAGCTATTTTGTAAAATAAAAAAAAAAATAAAAAAAAAAAAAAGTGGAAAAAATCTCTGACAAAAAAAAAAAAAGAAAAGGAAATTTTACATGAAAAAGTAAAATACAATTTTTATTGGAGTAGGTTTTTTGTTTGCTTGTTTTTTGCTTTTTTGTTTGTTTTGCTTTGTTGCTGCTGTGGTTTTGCCTTGGTTTGTTTTCATTATGGTGAGTGCTCCCTAGCTTTTTTGTCAGTTTGAGTAAATTAGATCAACAAAGGCTTACTGAGAAGACATTTTAATTATATCAGGTCAGGTCAGCTTTCGCAGTTCATCCTATCATCTGCTCAGCCAGCAGATGATAGGATGAGGCAGCCCTCAACACAAGGGCAGTCACAGGCAGATGTGGATAAGCTAAGAGCAACAACCAAGTCAGCTGGCACCAAAACACCCAGAGGAGGTGTGTCAGCACGCTGAGGCCAACACCTTGGCACATGTAGCTCTTCTACAAAAATAAAGGAGCCTTGGTGGTATAAAGAACTGAACTTGGTAGCAGAGAGAATGGGTGTCCTGCACAGAGGACAGACCACCTACCCCAGCTGGGATAGCATGACATTAGGAAATGTTGAAAAAATATTTATCTCAATGCAAAATATTTCAGGAAAGAAAAATCTGGAGAAATTTGCAGTCTGACACTGACCCTTGAAAACCAGTTTGGAGAGTCAGACCTGTGGGACAAAAAAAAACAGAAGTCCCAAACCCCTCTTGCAGTTCACCCATATAGCCATGAACACTCATTTCCTGCCCCTGTGTACATGTGTAGTAGGATGAGACACTGTTTCTAGGTATAATTCTACAAGATGTTTTTAAACTGTATTAAGGAAAACAAACTTCTAATGCACATTTCTACCAAATCAAACAAGTCCGTTGAACTCTTAGCAAAATATATGGATTTTAGCATTATCTATGTGGAGTTTAAAGGCACTTCTGAGTGATTTTGTACAATAAAAAACAATAGATACTTCTACCCAAGCTAAAGGTCTCATACTGAATATGTCTTTCAGACAGCTGATCCAACTCTATTCTGCCAGCAAAGTGTCATTAAGGAATTTTTTTTAACATGCTGAAATGCATCTATCCCCTTGTCATTCCAAGGCCAGTCCACTTTCCATTGAAGATGATGGAAATATTCCCTTTGATTTCCATAGAGATTGGCTTGTTTCATGCTATATTGCATGGCAAAGTTATTTTACTTTCCATTGAATAGAGACTGTGGTTCCAGTGCTGCTACTCTGACTTAGGGAAATTGGCATACATCTTATGCTAAACACCACTGGCTTCACTTTTCTCTGACAAAGACACAAATTAGGAAGTCATTCTATGTACAGTTTACAAATAAGAAGATAGGAAGATCTTTCTATTCATTGATATAGGTACCTCACAAAGTCACCAATTGTACAATTTATTATTTTTTTTTTATATATAATTTATGGTCAAATATTAAGTAGATATTAATTAGTATTTTAACTCTTTTTTTTTTATTATTGTAATCATTTAAAATTGGAATTTGTTTTAGGAGATAACAGTGTCGCAAAAGGTATTCTAAGGGCAGAAAACCTTTTTACCTTTCCATTTTGAAGCCGAAACACTTAATGAGGGAACCTCATGAAATAAACATTGCCAAGAGAGCTCTGAATTCCACTTATTGTTCAGATTTTCCTCACATTTATTCTTAGAGGTTTTTCTAATTTTCCTATTAATATATATTATATATTTTGGGTTCTTCTCAGCTTAGATTTCCTTAAAAATTAAGAAAGTATGTCAGATTTATTCTTTTTACTTTCCACATCAAAAAATTGCTGTCATTATAAGTGAAAGATTGTGATTCACAGCTATAAGAAAGCATAAGATGCAGACTAGAACAGGAGGAGAAAGACCAGCATTTTGCAGCCGGACATATCTTTCCTTCAGCAGCATAAATCCATTTTCACACCATTTCTGTATAGATACAGATACCAAAAATCAAAAGAAAAGGTGGGGGTGATTTTGTGACTGATTTACACAGTGCAAATGGAGAAAATAGGCCTATGTGTTCTGTTCATTTCCACTAAATAATGCCTTAAGAAAACAAAATCCTTTTAAGTTTATTCTCTGTACTGGTTTTAAAGTTCAAGACTCTTAAGAGACACTGTGTAAGCAGCAACCATGTGAACAGATTGTTCTTGAATGAATGCAAAGTCAGTGCTTCTTTCCATAACTGTTTCTTGTCATATTGCAAGATTAGCTTTGAAAGATGTTGAAATGGGACTGATAATGATTATCACTGGAGTCTCCTTGATGACCTAAGTATACATTTAGTGGTCTTGCTTCCTGTGCAGTGGATAAGTACATAAATAAAATAAGCAAGATACCAGGCATGGTATTAATGTTCTGCTTTACTGGCAGTGTCACTAGGAATGCAAATGATGATTAAACATATAATCATTGCACTATCCAGTTCTGGTGTTTCTCCTTCCAAGTTTGGATTGTTGCATCTCTGTAGGGCAGTGTGGGAAAACAGGAGTCATTCTGAAGAAAGGCAAAGGATTTTAGTCTCCAAGACTATGATTCTGTGATTCTTTTATAACCACTGCATTCACATACACATTTAATTAAAAAAAAAAAAAAAAAAAAAAAAAAAAAAAAAACTCTTGAATAGGCCCATTTTAGAACAGCCCCTGTCACAAAGAGGCAACACCATGGGAGCTGTGCAGCTCATGTGGCCAAGGATCCCAGAACACATTGAACTGCAACTGAAGGTGCCATTATGAGAGGGACTTCTGACACTTGTCTGAGCTTAGGCCACTTGACTGCACAATTACTCTCACAGTTGTACCTCTTTCACAACTTCTCTACCATCTGTGGGAACATTCACCCAAGAAGGGCCATCACAGTGACCATCTGTGCAATGTAGCTACAGAAGGGTCTATGTCTGTTTACACCATCACACTTACAGGAATAATCCAAGTCCGAAGACTCATAGATTCTTCAGGTGTGAAAGTTACCAGGCAAGTGTGATTTGTAGATTTATCATCAAAGAATATATCTGCACTGCAATAAGAAGCTGAGGACAAAAAATACTTGCTTAGGACAATAAATAGAGGAAGGAACGTAAACAGAGCTGTCTGAAGCACGCATTTGGTTTTTTCAAGTTTTTTTTTTCTTCATTCCTTTTGGTGGACATAAGAGACCTAAAAACTGCTCATGGGGGCTACAGTGTCTGGCCTCAAGTTTTACCCTAGATGTTTCACTACCGCAGAGGAGGGAGTGTTTTAAAAGCCCTGAATGCTGCCCTCCACCAGAATAGAGACCATGAAGACAAGTCAGTAATTGCTTAGTCATAGATTAAGTTGCCCTAATTCCTTTCTGGATTACCTCAAAACAAACAAACTTTAATGAAAAGTTCGACTTTCTTAACACCCTTAGAGACAAACGTATCTGTGAATCTGAACCTAAATTCTGATGAAGATTACAATTTAACAAGAACTTATAGTCATTCAGGTACAAAACCCTTCAGTATTTAAATCTGCAAATATTAGCATGTTTATAGCTTTTCCAAAAGCAAAAAAATCCAGGAAAAATAATAAACAAAGGGTTGCTTTAAGCAAGAAGCTGCAGTCTTTCAGGAGCCTCCGAGTCTGTTTATGTGTGTGACGTTGCGGAACATGCTGTGAATTATAATTGACAGTGCAGACTGTAAAATTATGGTCCCTTTCTAATTGCTGTCTCTGTACACTTGAGCCATGAGGTATCATTTCTCAGGAAAATGCATTTCTCATCCTTTTAATCTGGAACCACTTTCATGTCCAACATAGGCTCCATTACATGCCAGTAGAGTCTACCTCTTCCATAAGGATGATGTCCAGATGTCTCTGACTTACTGTCTGGGGTCCTCATGGGACAAAAGATACTAAACACTTGAGCCCAGAAATGTATTGTGAATGCAGAAGTATGACACCAATAAAACAAGCTTTAAACTACTCAGATATTTCTCGGGGCTGTTAATAATATATTGTAGTGATAAGCAATCTCATTAGCCACTTGGAAAACTATATGTTACTAACCTACCACAAAATGCAATCTTTCTCATTGTAGTATTGTGTGTACTTTATGCCTTGCAGGCAAATAGCTTTGGTTGAGGGAGGAAGGCCTAGAGAAGTTTCATGGTTCTGTGACAGGATCAGTTGTCTGAGTCTAATTTTACCCAACAGTTGCATAAATGAATTTTTAAAACATGATCCATATTCTTAATGTCTAATCCAGAACTGTGCGGTTTCATGCAGGGCTAATCCCATGGAGTAATATATGACTTAAAGCCTTGGATCAGAAAACTACTGAATATCAGTTATACCAAAATTATGGTGTCTGAGGATAGCTAAAATAAACTGAAGAGAATGGCACACAAGTGAAGAAATAGTAAAGACAGAAAAACAGTCAGTATGAAAAAGATTTTGTCCAAAACACTGAAATTCCCTAAAATGACATTTAAAGACTTGGAACAAGGACAATGTTAGTTAAAGAGGGGGATTTTAATTAAAATCTCCACAATGGGCAAGCCCAAGAGAAGCAAAAGTTACATTCGTACACTTAAACAAGAAGATTAAGAGAATTGTCACAGAGACACAGAAATACTGGGAGACAAACACACACACACACACACACACACACACACACAAAAAAAAAAAAAAAAGTGCTGCAGCTAGCAGGAGCTGCCTCTCAGAAACCTGGCCCTGCCCTTCATGAAACCAGTCAATATTCCAACAGAAAGAGCACCCCCAGGTCCCCAGGTGGAATGTCATCTACCCATATGGGCTCCCAGGAGCTGCAGGGCTATGCCTCTTGGCTTCTCCCACCTCTCTGCCTTATCTGTCAATAAGCAGATGTCAACCCAGTGTATCTCCCCAGCCGAGTCTATATTAATGTGGCCAGGAACAGCAGCCGCACTGGCTGAGCTAGCACATGTTGACTCTGGGTGACTTTGATACCCACTTCTCTTCTGACAATCTCCTGCCCTTGGTGTCCTTACCCTTTAAGCATTTCAGGCACAGAGGTCTTTCCCTCATTGATCTAGGTGACATGAAGATTTATTTTGTTGGCCACACCTGTATTACACCAAGAGATGAGTTTCCTACACAACTCCAGCCTGCCTGTACTTTTAATTTGTATCATAAGTTATCAGCCAGACCCTACATATCTTTATTTATGTTGTGCAGGCACTCACTTCAAAAACAAAAGAAAATTGCCTCCTGACTTTGCTCAGCAAAGACAAGGGTCTCACTCCTGTGCTGTCCCTTGGAGGCAAATGTGATGCTGCTGTTGAATATACAGCATCTTGGAAGATAGACCTCTGGGGCAGTAACAACAACCCCTCTGCTCCAGCCTGGTTAGTGCTGACCCTTGCATGCTCATAGCCCCAGGATTTTTGTCAATAGACCCTTTCTGTCTGCCCTGTCCCCACTGTGTTGGGCTATGGGCTGTAAGTAGATAGCTGGTATGCTGCAGCAAGAAGGGAAGCAGACTCCCACTGAGCACCTGCTGGGCCAAGGAGTTGATGATATGCTGCTGCAAAGGAGAGTCAGCAACTGCCAGATGTGGGGGATGTTCTCCAGATGTTGGGGGAATGTCAGCCTCCCACAACTGGGAAAACTACTTACCAGTATAATGGCAGAGTCACATGTAGTCCCTTCCTTTCCCTCATATTTAGTCTTGCCAAAACAATCCGCAAGTTCAAAGCTGTCATTGAACTCAGACAAGAACGGGATGATTACAGAGTGCAGTAATAATCTGCATGTAAACCAAAGTACTTCCCATTATGTAATGCAATGGCACATACATTGTGAGTTTTTCACTGTGTTCTCCCACAGCTAGCGAGAGCCTGCTCATCTAGGGTGCCTTGGCTCTTCATCACATGCTAACCTCATATTTTGCCTCTGGAAGTCTTCAGTTGTGTCCTGAGTGTCAGTGCCAGCTAAGAAGGCAGATATTATGTTGCCCTAGGTTTCTGCTGAACTGATGTTCCAAGCCCTCTAAATGACACTTGTATCACAGTAAATGATCCTGTGCTTAGTTTTAGTAGATAAATTTGACAGCCAAATCTACCACTGCTTTTTCTTTGGATCTTGTGATATATTATCCAAAGAGATAATCCACTGTGATAAATAAAACAAATGAGCGCCTCAACAGCTGGTTTCACTATTAAAGGCCGAAATCAGAGCCGAAGAAAACTTTATTTGCTATGACACAAGATCTCTACAAACCCTGACAGATTTTTCCTGTTGTTCATATTTATATGATGAAAACAATCAACATGATTTTTTTATTTAAAAAAAAAAAAAAGGAAAGCAAGAATCTCAGCCCAGCCTCAGACAAAGCTTTTATTTCCAGATGTTCTTCTTTTTGTAACATGAAGCATAAGAACTCTTGTAAAGGGTCAAGCTAAAGATGAATCTAACCCAATCTCCTAACTTTAAAAGCTAATGGAATAGAGTATGTAGAGAACACATATATTATGGTACTTTACCTGTGCTAGCTTCCTTGTTTCTGGTGCATTCACTTCTTATTACTATTGTCTTTTTGCTACACTATTAGCCTTGCACACTATGTAAGATTCAGAATAATTATAAGATTAGGAATCTTGAATGGGTTGTATAAAGGAAAAATTGTTTTCCATGAACATTTATAAAATACAAAAATGTAAAATTCAAGTATATAAACATTGTCCCAAACATTTTAAATCTTTTTTTTTTTACTAAAACTGAAGCAGACAGACAAGATTATTGTAAATATATATATATATACTTGAAATAAGGAGAGCCTTCACTTTCACTGTAGCTATTGCTCTTTCACTACTAATGTGTACACTTCTACAGAAGTATTAACCCTTTGTCTTCACAATTCAGTGTCTGTTTTTCTGATCATTTCACATAATAAGAGCTATCTTCATGCCATAAAAATAAAAGGCAAAATCCTTATTAACTGGAAAGGGAAATTTGCCACTGAAAAAACATAAGCTCTCAGGATATACAGATACATCAGTCCAAACTCTGTCTCAGACTTGGTCTGTATTTGTAGGAAAGTAGCTGCATATTTGAAATAGTCATATTAAGTAATCCCAGATTTGTGACAGCATATCTAGGATCAGAAACCTTTGTCTGGCTGAATGGATACACTGGGTGAGAACAGGTCTTCTGTCTTAATCCGAAGGGTTCTCAATTTACAGTATTAAATCCCACACAGTAGTCCACATGTACAAGGGAACACTGAAAGCATGTGGAAAAAAAAAAAAAAAAAAAAAAAAAAAAAAAAAAAAAAGCTGGGTAAGTCTTAAAAATATATTGTGAAGCTCAACATTCTAGGTTAAAAATACAAAATAATTTTTAAAATGATAAATTGGTCTCTGCTTATGAATTTTATCCTACTGGAAACAAAAGAAACCACTATGTACACCTTATGGTAAGGTTTAAATAAATATTAGTTAAAAAAGCAAAAGTGTGGTCTCTTTTATTGCCAATTACAGGTTTACAAAGTGAAACAGGGAAAAGTAATACTATAGCCAAAACAGACTTCCAGAGAGCCCTCCAGAGTCTTACTTGCTGTTCACTGGACTAACATTAGTTATATTTTTATACCACAAGAATGGGCAAGGAGTATTATTAGGGTTTTGGTAGCTTTATGATCAGCTTCATATTCGAGGTATTTTCTTCCAGAAATCTACAAGTTTATATGCAATCCTTAAGGAATATATCAATGAATTGGAAGAAGCAATAGTAGTATTTGTGAGGAAAAGAAAAAAGGGAGGCTCAGGGTCACTCTAGAAGTCAGATATAGCTGTAAAATGTGGTTCAACACATTCAAAGTTGCTGGCTTTCTGCTCCCTGTGTTCCAGGAAGAGAGCATTCTTTGGCAGGCACTTCATTCAGAGGTTTCAATTTATGGGAAAGAGGCTTGCCTCAAAGAGGTTATTTTTCTTATTTGACCAAAGTTTGGTGTTTTCCATCATTAGACATTTTCACCTCAAAATAAATAAATAAATAAATAAATAAATAAATAAATAAATAGAAATAAAAAGGTTGAATTTCAAGAGGTTTGTTTCTATTCACATAACAGGGAGTTTCTGGGCTTTTGTGTCAAAAGGCGCTCTTTGAGATAAGTGTAACGACACAGTAAATATCTCAAAAATATCAGAAAATAAACATACACAACACTTAACCAGATCTTTGTGATCTTTCAGGATGCTCTTGCTGATCTTACTGTTGTAGCAGCAAAGCCAGGGGTGCCCAGGTAAGCCAGGGCCATATGCTGGCTACATTTTGCACATGGAAGTAAAGGGAAGTCTGAATTATCCATGGCTGTACTGTCCTCACAACAGAATTCACAGCTGAACCCACATTTCCTGAGTAGCAATCCAGTGCTTTTAACCACAAAAGATAATAAAATATAATGGGCCAGATCTTCTGATTTAGGAGGCTAAACCTCAGTTTTGCCAGTCTTGCATTGTCTAAAGATCTGCTCCAATACACACTCACTGTGAGATTTCTATAACATATAATGGTACTTGGCCTTTCTGGTTTCCTATCTCAGATGTCTGATTTTTTCAAGAAGAGAGTTTTCCACTAAAAGAGGTATTGTGGATTTTCCAGAGTTAGTGTGCAATCATGCCATTCATGTAGCAACGGAACATAATTTGCCATCAGCATTTACATGAGGTAATGCCATCTGCATCACATCTCTTTTGCTGTGGAGAAATCACTAAAATTCAATTTGAGGTCAAGATTGCAAGGATTAAGATTACTGCTTCTTTTAAGTACACTATAAAGATGGAAACTTTAAGTGGGCTTGTAAAATGGAAGGATCCTTTTGTCAGGCCATATTTTCAGCACATTGCCTGTTATTGCCTAGAAGAGTATTTAAAAATGAAGTAAATGCCCACCATACTATCCCTTGATGTATGTACCACATGTTTTGTTTCTATTTGCTTGTGTTCATTTACAAATCTCTATACATCTTCTTATAAACATTTCTGACACTGTACTGGGTCTGGCTGGCGTGGAGTTAACTTTCCCTGCAGCAGCCCATACAGTGCTGTGCTAGAACAGCACTGGTATCACACCAGTGTTGTGTCTGCTGCTGAGCAGTGCTGGCACAGCATCAGGACTCCCTCCAACCCACTCCGAGCCAGCCGGCTGAGGGTGGGCAAGAGCTGGAGAGGGAACATCACCAGGGCAGCTGACCTAAACCGACTGAAGGGATATCCCATTCCATATGGTGTCACACTCAGCAATAAAAGGTGAGAAAAGAGCAGGAGAGGGAAGGGGTGGTCTCTTGTTATGAAAATGCTTGTCCTCCTGAACAACAGCTATGCATATTGAAACCTTGCTTAGGGACATGGTCAAGCATTGCTTGTTGCTGGGAAGTAAAGAGTAATTTCTTTCCTCTCTGTGCTCTACTTGTCCTTTGCTTGTTTGTTTGTTTGTGTGTGTGTGTGTTTCCCTCTTCCTTTTCCCTTTAATTAAATTATCTTTATCTCAACCCATGAGATTGTTGTTGTGTTTTTTTTCTTTACAGCATACTTTCATCTCTCCATTGTCTTCTAAGGAGAGAAAGTGAAAGACTGGTTGTGGTGGAGTTCAGATGCCCAGAAAGGTAAAAACATCACAGACACCAACATCATATTTTGAATCCCAAGGCAAGGTGAACCCCCATTAAATTTAGACATTTACATTGTGCATATCTCAGTTTGGTCATTTGTATTCCCAAATTACACACTGTTTTTGTCTCTTGAACAAATTTTGATATAGGATGTAGGAAACCTCTAGGGTGGATTTGTTTTTCTCAGAAAAGAGAGCAGATGAGCCTCTAACAATTCAGATGGATACCTGACAGTGGGAAGGATTAAGCAGCTTCATCCACAGGAAGTGCTCAGCACTTCCCAGAAATGGGTGTGCTGGTATCTAAATCCAGATTTCCTCTCTGTGCCTGATCTCTGTGTTTGTGGCACTGCCACCACTTATCTGCAGCTTTATTTGACTCAGGACAATAGTAGTATCTCTTAATTCTGCAGGATCTGAATTTGACCGTGATGACAATAGAGTTATTGGCATATATAAGATCATGATTTGCAATGGATTTGATGTATTTCTCTTTATTTCATTCACAGTTTGTACTTGAAGCCCATCCTCTCTGAATAAGAATGAGCAAAGGCTGCTGGAGGATTGAAGAGAAGCAGCTTGGCTTTTCTGCCTCTTTGGCCTGTATTTTCCCAGGTATTCTTCTCTTGGTTATTTACTAGTTGCTTGTACCACGTTGTCTGAGGGTATCATTAATGTGTTGTTTTTTTCTGTCCAATTCCTCTGTCAGGACCCTCATTTTTTCATTATTGAGAACTGAAGCACTGAAACTCAAGTAATTTAAGCCATGTTACAAGTAAGTCTGGCTCAGGGGTAGCAAACAGAACTGACATCCACAGAGAAGGTAAAAGGGTCCTTTGGGCCACTTATCTAGACTGCCCAAGATGAGGAACCTGGGCTGAACAGCCCATTATCTTGAAACAAGGCAGTAACAGAACTGCTTCTGTATTAGTGCAGATGCATATCAACATACACAAAAAGACATTTGTAATGTCTGTATTTGTAGGACTGTCCATTTTTCAAATGGGCTCAGGAACACTTTTCTTACTAATAGGACAGAGAAAGAACATTGAAAATAACATTTCAAAAAACCGTGCTTTGGTGAATTCTTTTTACACCATCAGAGAAACTCCACGGGTGGTGGACTAAATGGCAAGTCTCTAGATTTTCACATCGCTAGTCCGTAAACTCTCCATTTGGCAAAGGAGCAGAGACATCTGCTGAAATTGAGAAATTCTTATTTGCTGAGTTCAGAATAGAGAAGCCTGCAGCTAATCAATGACACCATTACCACCATCATCACCCATAGCTGCCAATGAAGCCCATATGAGTTCAGGGTCAGGGTTTCAAAGGCCTCATGAAAACAGTGATAAACACTGAGGAAAAAAAAAAAAATAAAAAATAAAAAATAAAAAATAAAAAATAAAAAATGAGAGGCTTTAGGAATCATGGGTCAAAGATTACGCAGAGATCCTTCTAGTCATAAATAAAGAAATCAGTAAAATCTCCCTGATGTGAGTCTGAGTAATGAGAAGCAGAAAAATCTCCGTATTGCCCAAATTAAAAGTACATGAAGCTTATTAATTCCTTTTACTATCATCTATGTCAGTGAGCTGGATCAAAACAAAATTACTGTTTCTGAGTCTTTGGATCTTGTAGTCACACCCACTGAAAGGGACAGCAATGCATAGCTGTATCAGAAATCTCTAACAGTTTGAAGAGGTGATAACTTCTAGCACATCCAGTCATTTGTGCACCAGCATAGATGATTATCCAAGGTGTAATGCAACAGTGGAACTGTTCTTATATGCATACACATTATCAGCAAGAAGCAGGTAAGACGCACCAGGCACATTTAGAGTCTGTTGTCATTACCATCTTTTTCAGAAGTTGCAAGTAAAGAGATGTTTTAAACATTTGAGATAAAATACAGCACAGAATAGTTCAGAATGCATTTTTCTTTGTATTTCAGAACCTATTTATTTTTAAAAATCTTCTCTGATTGTCTCTGCTAAGACCTCTTTTCAGAAAACTAAGTCATTCCCTCATGTACTTTGAAACAAGACTACACAGTACTCTGCTGGTGCCCAAGAGTTAAAAATGAAAACAAACTGCGAAAAAGCTGAGCAGTGAATCTGCAGAACAAAAGTAGCATTTAAACTCCTTGCCCTTCCACAAGTCACTCTGCAAGTAACAAGGGCAATGGCACCCCATAACACTATTAAAACACTGGTTATTTATTTCAGGCTGTCATGACATGCTAGAGTAAACTGGGAGTGAGGCCGGAATCAGACCCAAATTCTTGATGCAATCTCTAAATTGATCCATCTGTAGTTCAGTCATTACTTACTTGCTTTGCCTTGTAAAAGTCCTCTTTGCCACTAAACATGGCTTATAACTTCTAAGGATACAAATATTTATTGCCTCGATAGGCCAAACACATTACACATATTCCTCGGGCTGCTCCTACAAGGAGAAGTGAACTGCTTTCTTTGTGCTTTTGAAATGGGACTGGAAATGTCCTTTTAACTATTAATTTTATGATTGCAGTCATTTCTGATAAAGGGCTGAAAGGATGCCAAGAGGGCTTAGACATCTTTTATCATTCCTTTACCATATGCTCATCTGCAGCCTCAGGGCAGGGAAGAGCAAGGCAGCAAACCCATAGGAGCCAGTCAACAGGGAGAACCCAGGCACTGCCTAAGCACTGTGTCTACTTTCCTCAGAGCTTTAGAGCTCCTATAGGACTGTCAGAAATTCCTGACTCAGCAGCAAGTGTCTCTATGTCCTGGAAACACCTTTAAGCTCCACAGTGGTCACTAGAAACTCAGATTTCTCAGGGCACATTTCTGCTGCAGAATGTATGTGGTGCTGAGGAGCTCAACCACATTCTGGCTGGTTTTAGCCTTACAGCAGGGCTAACCAGTGTCGAGTGCTGCACTATCTCAGGATGACTATGTTGTTTCCAAATACCCATTTGTTTCTGACCAGGTTGGCCCATGTTGTGGGGACCTACCTACCAGCTAGCGCAGAGCTCCGTGTTTCTCAGTTGACTGCACTGCTCTTTGCCCCTTGCATAAGCCCTGCCTCACATTTTGAGCACCTCATTTAAAAATAAAAAAAGACTGACTAAATCGGTTTTGCTCTCTTGTAATGACACATGCATGATTACGTGCCTGGCAAATTTTCACTGGATACACACAGAGGGAGTGAAATGTGTAAGTGCTTTTTCCTACTGTGCGTATGATGAGGTATTACAGAACTAGGATGCTCAGTTGAAAGCAAGGCTCTGGTTCAAAGGAAATGCAGGTGTTTTTGATTGTTTCTGTAGACCAGAATGCCTGCTTAATAAGAACAAGCAAGTACATGCAGAATTCAGAGGATCAACAAACTGTTCTCATTAAAGGCTCTCTACCATAATGTGCTTACAGACACATGCACACAAAATTAAAGAAATGTCACAACATAAATATGTGGACTATCAGCTATTGTATTTCAGTTCACTCGGGGATAATTGATCAAGCAGTACATTCTTTAGTGACGTAATATAAGAAAAATACCTCCTAATTGGCAAGGGTAAGTAAATAATATGACTAGAAGAACAATACACAGTGTAGATGCAATTCAGAGTATATGTGTTCTGTTTACCAGGCCACCATGAAGGTCAATTACTTTGGTCAGCCATTTTTCCATGGTTTTAATATAGCTGTCTAAGCAGTAAAAAATTCTTATTTTTCCACAGCTGCCACCTGCCTTGAGTACAGTAGACACGTCTTAATTGGCATCTATTCTTACTGAAAATAATGTACTAGCTACAAGGTGGTCCTAATTATAGGAGACTAGAAGGAATATATTGTTTGGAAGCTGTTCTATTTAACATCTTTGCCAATGACCTGGACTGGGTGATGAAGCACACCCTCATCAAGCCTGCAGATGATGCTAAAGTTTGAGGGGAACAGCCAATAAGCTTGAGAGCACGGATGACATTCAGAAGAACAGAAACAGGCTGGAGGAACTAGCCAAAAGGAATTTTATGAAATACAAGGACAAATATAGAGTCCCACACCTGGGAAGAAAGACCCCTTGCAGTCAGTCCTGACTGGGGACCAACTGGCTAGGAAGCAGCTGTGCCAAAACAGGTCTGTGAGTCTCAGCAGAGCACAAGGAGGATGCCCTGGCAGCAAAAACAGTCAACATCCTGGGCTTTATCAACAGACTCAGTTACTGAGGAAAGGTATTATCCTCCTCTACTCAGCCTTTCTTAGACACCATCTAGAACACTGGGTTCACTGCTGGTGCACCCAGAATAGACTTTAATTAACTGTCCATGAAGACACTCAAGATGCAGAACAGGTTGCCAGAGAGGTTGTACTGTCTCCATACTTTAAGGTTTTCAGCTAGATGAAGCTCTGCTCTGACCTCATAGCTGACATTGACCTCTTTTGAGTGGGAAGTTGGACGAAAGACGTCCTGATGACCCTTCCAGACTGATTTGTTCTATGACTCTGCAATTCTGTGAATTACTCTCAGGCAGTCTTTATTATTATTATTATTATCAACTAATCTAAAAAGAATGATGCCAAACAAACTGAATACTTAACTGATCTCTGGATGCACTAGAACACCTGAAGAAAAAGTAAGAAGATGAAATATAACAAAAAGAGGTACCACTTCTTACCACCAATGCAGCATTTTCTGCCTTTGTGTCTACTCTACTTGGGATGCAATGCAAACAAAAAGTGTTAGCCTAACCTGTTCTTTAACACATCTAAGAAAAGAGAACACAGTGTCCTTGAGAAATATACCCATAGGCTCAAATATCCTCACCATTAAAACCTGTTCCTTAATCACTAACCTAAATACTTTTCCTGCAATTTTAGTCAATCTCTTTCTGTCCTAACCACTGCAGACACAAGGCCACATTGTTCCCTTTGTCTGCCTTTTGCTTATTTGAAGATTATTGCAAAGTTTTCCAAACCCATCTCTTCCAAATTTTCCTCTTAATTCATAGTTCTAGGCCTCTAATATCCTTGCCTTTCTTTTCACCTTCTCAGGTTTTCCTGTCCTGAAGGCAAACCTGATTGTGTTGAGATTTTACCAGTGTTGAGTAGGTAAAAAAGATTTCGTATGTCTGGTAGTCTATACATCTGCTCATAGTTTCCAGTACGACACTTGATTATTCTAATGTAGTCTGTCTCTCTGAGATTGGCCAACTAACAAGACACTGCAGACGAAGTTGGAAGAAGCACCCAGGATGAAAGTCTGAAATTATCTTTTTGCTGTAACTTGGACAGTCTAATATCTTATAGTCAGGATGAATTTAGATAACATAAGGAAAGTCCCACTCCACCTTCTCTCCTTTCTTTTACTTTCCTCACTCATTCCTTTCCCTAGTTCTGCTCTTATCTGTGGGACTCCCACCTGTCCGCTTTGCTGTCTTCCTTTAACTGTCCAGTAAGGCATTAGAACTAAGAAAATCAGCAAATGCTATTTGCTTCATTTACTACTTTAGTTTTTCTCTGTATTTACAAGTAGACATGGCTCCCTGTGCAACCTAAACCAGAGTAAAAGATGGGCAGAAGTGTGAAGGTGAGAAAGACAAAAAGGGAATAGGATATTGTTTGTCTGTCTACCATAAAAAGTTTGTGTCCTCTCTCAACATTTCTGGGGCAAAGAGCTTTCAGAGAGTGCTCAGTAAGTTTCACAACATTCCTATAGAGGAATCTTTAGAGGAATCTATATCTTCATCTTTAGCAGAGGAGTAAAGCAAAGTCCAGAAAGAACCTTGCTCAGGGAAATTAAGCAAGGTAGGAGGAAAGTTGGAAATAGGACTATGTTTAAAGCTTCTTGTTCAAGCTACTTATTTTCTGCTTTATCTCCACAGCGCACTTCTCATACCAGTGCTGCTTTGCAAATTTACAACATCTCAGGCATCGAATGTTTTAAATACTACTACTTCAAATAATGTCCTTACATATAAAATATGCCAATAATATGGATTTTGTCCAAGGGCATATACAATAAGAGAGGTAAATATTTAAAACCTAGGCAATGTAATATCTCTTAGATTTCTGGACCCTGTAAAAGAATTCCCAAATGATGGGCAACATGTTAACTTTCAAAACAGAGCAAGCTATAACATTATTGAAAAATCAAAGAAGCAAGCAAAATATAGGAAAAATTTGAAAATATTCAGGCCTGATCCTTTGAAGAAGACTTCCCATCCTGTTAGCACTAGTGTGAAGCAAGATTTGTCTGGAGCTTACAAGATTCATGCATTAGCCTCTATAACCAGGATCTGCAAAGACACATAAGAGATCTGCTTACAAACTGGTCTTAAAGCCTCAGCCTAGTCAAAAGTCACTTATGTCTGTCAACTGTTTGTATATCCCTAAATAAAGTGATTAGAAAATCTATTAAATGGCTTTGATTTGCCTTTTCCCTCTGTTTCAAAAACAAGGTGGGACACAAATTACCCTCTGTTTCCTACCCAGATCCAGCTGAGTCTCCTTAAATGATAGCAGTGGAAGGACCTAGCCTAGGCCAGCGGGCATTAGTCTTGCGACTTCTCCCATCTGTGCCACGTATTTGTCAGGTGTTATTTGTAGGCAAGATATCTGGGGAGAGGGTTTTGTTGCTGAACCACTACCTTCGTGCAGGAGAAGAGCCCTCCAGGGCCAAACCCACCAGCTTTAGGTGGGGTTCAACCACCAGAGCTGGGCCCAAAGTCTTGGCCTTGCCCTAGCTGCAAATTCGAACACGTAGTTGCTGATGTACTAATCCCACATTAATAGAAGTAAATCTATGCTAAAAAAAAAAATTAAAAAATAAAATAAATAAATAAATAAATCCTCCCTTAAAATTCTGCTTCTAGTAACCAAGCTAAATATGACATAAATATCCTGGACAAATGTGTAGCTCTGGAAATACTGAAATCCTGGCCCCATGACATGGCTGCTGGGATTCCTGCCATTCGCTAAAAAGTTAAGCTAGGAAACACTTTGTCCAATTACTAAAAAACAATGAAGATATAAAGGAATTATAACCTAAAAACAGAGGTGTTGAAAGAAAGAAAACAGACCCACGTAATAAACAATATTGTTTTAATTAAGGCAGTAGAGAAAAACGTCCACAAGTTTGGATGCCCTTAGTGTGCGTGTGAGCACGCATGCTTCTCTTGGGAGCAGTTTCTGCCTGGGTCCAAAAACAGGTGTCAGAGGCACTAGGGACATAAACTTCAGCTCTGCTGCTCCAACGCTGCTGCAGAGAGCAGTCCTGGCACCACTCCTGACATGTATTCATGGCCTAGACCCTATCTGCAAAAACCACATCTGGTTGTGTGTGGAGGGTGGACACTGAGATGGGCTTTCATGCTCTGAACTTCTGAACTCTGTAGGGCATGGGCTTGGATACCCACACTTTGGTTGTTTGTGAAGAGACATTTATTGAGCTCCATCCTGAAAGAAACCACAAGACATTCTGAAGGGCAAAACTCAGCAGCTAAAAATATTCCTCCAGAATTGGGTATGATGAGAAAAGCTTCAAGATTTAGACAGATGCATGTTTCCAAGAGCAGTATTTCATTCTTCAGCTCAGAAAGTAGTATTTTAGTGCTCTGGTAATTGGTACAAAGACGCATTCAGCCCCCATTGCGTAATATCCAAATGATCAAAGGAGAGCTTCTGTTTTTCCTTTTCAGGTGATAACTAACAGCAATAACATGTTTGGTAGCTCACATTTCTCTAACAGGAATCTCCAGCATGCTTGTGAGTGATGTTTGCTGGAAAGGTGAATAAACAGATACATCAGCAAAATGATGCAGAGAGAGCAAATAAGAGGGGGGGGGGGGGAGGGGGGGGGAAGTGGGGATCTTTTTAAGTGTTTAACTTTGAAATTACATGACTACAAAGACACATGATTTTTTTCCTTTGCCCTGTGGTTTCTGACCATCTCAGCAATACCTGCAGTATGTTTAGAAGATTTCTTTCACACACATGGAGTCCAGAAACTTACTTTAAAACAAACTGTAGGAATTTTAAGATTATCATATGATCACTCTAATACTGCAACAGAGGATCCATGGCCACTCATTCTTTTCACCCTTACCTTTACTGCAACAAAATCCACATACTGTTTCACTGATTTTTTGCATTTTCCCACATTCAGCTACTTTTTCAACATTCTCACCTCCTAGCCTGAACTTCCTTCACAGAAGTTTTCTGCTTTATTTTTTCCCTCCAGTCCCCCAGATGTCACTTTTTATGACTTGTGTATCATGGCAGGAAAACATTCCTATTACCCTTATCCATGCACCTCTTTGAAAGGCCATTCTTTACCTAGAAGAGACTGCAATATGCATCTGATTTTACATGTAGTAGAACTGGGCAGCTTGGAGAAAATCTGCCTGGCACGCATGCATGCCTTCTTTTAACAAAACAAACTGCCCATGATCACCATGAGCACATGCCCAAAGCAAGTGCTGTTAAAAAGTAAGGAGAATTTTAATAAGAGGAGGGAAATGAAGGCAGCCAGGAAAAACACAACTTCTTAATTTTTCTGCAAATTATTCTCCAAACCTCCCTTCTCCCAAACCACCTAGATCAAACAATCAGTATGCAGCATTCACTATGCTGGGTCAATAGGAGCAAACATCCAGCTGTGCCTGGAACACAGGTGTTTGGGTTATGTTTTGCCAACTACAGGTGGACAGATTGATGTGGTTGTTTTTTTCTTGGGAAGGTGGACATGCAGGAAAGAAGGTGAGGGAACAGACCTGGGCTGGGCATGTTGTGCATAGCAAAGCTTACCATCCACTGGAACTGCAAACTTCCCTTACAGAAACAGTGCTGTATCAAGAGCCTCTTTCTCATTTCCCTGC
Source organism: Aythya ferina (assembly GCF_964211825.1). Lineage (NCBI taxonomy): Eukaryota > Metazoa > Chordata > Aves > Anseriformes > Anatidae > Aythya > Aythya ferina. The sequence continues at coordinate 21,504,458 of NC_140298.1, forward strand.
CCTACCCTGATTACTGGGCAATCTGACACTTTTCCACTACTTGCAGTTTACCTCTGAAGTGCAGTTCACTTTGGGTGGGATTAGGTGGACACATAAACATGTGCTTGCTAACAAAAATTCTTTGAAAGACATCCTCAGTTCTGCAGCCCTTCTCAGATACTTAGGCATTCAGGAAGAGCAGATCATGTTGCCATGGGCAGGGGTTCCACACAGCACATGGCAGAGGAAGCAGCCATTGTTCTAGATTGCTTATTGCTGCCTGGATTTTTCCTGTGGTTTTAGTTTAAGAAACAACAGTTAATTCCTCCTGAGTTCCCTCCTGCCTTATCATTTCTCAGCAATATGTTAAAAATCTGAGAATTTCCAGCTGTTGGTATCAGTGAGAGGGCTAAATCTCTTCACTGACTTTAAACCTGAAATGTTTGTATGTTTGATGAAAATTTATGAAATTCTCCTGGTGCAGCTGTTATTCTGAGTTAATTGAACAACTCTGTTCCTCTCTGTTAATATTTCCTCTGAACGTTTCTGCAGTAATGTGTCCCTGCCCCAAGGATTCCCTTTTGACTTGTTCAGAAATTAAGTTTCATTGATGAATTAGCAACTAATTAACAATTAGCAAAAGGGCTTAATTCAGACTTCTCTGAGGTATGCACCACACAGTAACATGAAGAGGAGCAAAGTGTCTTTGGCATTAGACACTGGGAATGCATGAACATCTCTCCAAAAGTGGTTCTATTTTCAAAAGCAAGCTCTGTAGCAATTTCTAGTTCAATATGTTCATATTCCCTGGAATATAGAATAAATTTTGCAGACAGTTTCTATCCTTATCAGGTGTGGAACAGTGTTCTCCAAATTAATGCCACTATCTCCCAGTATCCTAGATAGCTGGAGCAACTTCCACAGTCCTCTGTCTTCTCTCTTCCCTTCCAGCTCACTGTCTTCCACTTTCAGTTGGTGCACTCTCTCCTCTGCTTCCACAGAAGGCAGGGAGGATGTTGGCAGCCCTGCTTACTTGCAGCTCTCCAGCAGAAGGGGCAACCTCATGCAAGCTAACTCTGCTTAGCTCTTTAATGTACAAAAGCCAAAGTAATAAAGCCATGGCATGGGCACAGCTCTCAAGACCAAATCTGCTGTTTGCATGCTGTGCTGCCAGTACTTTTATGTCAATTAATGCTTTTCTGCAGTCAGGTGTTTTTCATTAGCAAGGAAAGAGAGATTCCAGGTGAGGATTTTATAAATGTGTTGACAAATGCCAACATTTTTTATTCAAGTTATGATTGAAATGATTGTAACCTCCTAGGGAAAATGCTAGGAATGCTCTTGATGTGGTTAGCAGGGGGAAAGAATGACTGAGGTTGCCAGAATGAACTCTTTGATTCTGCAGAAAACTGGACACCAGGCCAGAAGGTAGTTTGTTCACATACACATTGTGGATACGCAGCTTAGCACAGTGTGCTGTGTATACAGTTTTATAACTGAACAGAGGTGACATTTTGATCCATGTTACATTTTAAGCTAAATGCTTACATTCAACCACTTTCCACACCCTGAAGTCCAAACCCTAACCTTCTGATATAGATACTATTACATATTATCTGCAGGTTCTTCTCATCAGTAACAGGGCAACAAGAAACAGGACTGACACTTGTCAAATGCTTCTACCACCTTTCCTTTAAGATACAGGCATACTTAACATGCATGTCTTTGTGTTGCATGAGGAGGCAAAGAATTGTACCTTTCATTTAGAGCAGATGTTCATGTTTTTTGATAGAATCACAGAATCACAGAATTTTCTAGGTTGGAAGAGACCTCAAGATCATCGAGTCCAACCTCTGACCTAACGCTAACAGTCCCCACTAAACCGATAGCCCCAAGTTCTTGTTCTATTTACAGATCCAGTCAAGACTTCTGTTTTGTGTTGCACTATATGCAGCCCTTGCATACACTACTGAGAGTGGGTGTGTAGTTTTAGCTAATAATTGAACCTATTCCTTGAACTGGCTCACAGGGGAAGCTCTAACTGTGTGAAATGATTTTCTGCCCAAACAGAGGCATAGAAATGGTAACACTAATCTCATCCTGTCTCTCTCATATAGCGAAGCAGTGCCATTGCTGTCTCAGATAGTGTAATGGAGGATTCCTTCTGTAACCCGAAAAAGCTCCCTTATTTTCTCTTCTTTTACACTGATTTTTATGCATTTATAAAAATGTCCTATTATGACCCTTCAAGTTCAGAGCATCATTATTTAGCAGACTTACCATTCTTCACACCGGGATTCTGTCATGAGTAATGCTTATGTTTTACAAGTGTAGGATTTCCAGACAAAGGCATTTAAGAAAGAGCAAGAGCTGCTGCTGCTGCTGAATCCAGGGTGCACAGGTGGAGGGCTTGCACAGCAGGAACCCAGCAGCCAGCAGCAGGGCTCATTGCTGAAACCCCACTTTCACTTTACTTTTGGTCTGCTCTGGCACCTCTCACACTAAATGTCATTAGAAACCCTTGCATAAGACTCCAACGCTATGGCAAAATACATTTGTATAGCAATTGAAAGAGGTCATCTGTTTTACAAGTACTGCAATCCAGCAATCGTATCAACCCAGTAACCTGCTTATGTCTACTTTCCAAGTCCTTCTATTAATAACCGAAGCTATGAAACAGCAGTTTACTTTCTGTAGGTGAACACCTAACCTAGTAACAAGAAAGGGAGCATGCTCTAAAAATAGACGCAACATAACACTTAGCACTCCAAGGCCTGCGTGATGAAGCTCTGTTGCTTGTCAGTGGATGTGAAATGTGTCTCCTTTGTCTTCAGCTTACACACATGACAGTGGCCCCAGAATTAGATTAGGTCTGTTACTGACAGAGCCAGGCTGAAGTCAAAGTGGATGTTTCTGATTCCTGCCTCCCCATTTCCAAGCCCCTCAGAAAAAAGAAAAAAAAAACAAAACAAAAAAAAAAAAAAAAAAACACTCGTTAACTGCAAGCTGTCTAGAAACAATAGGGAGAAATTAATAAATTATTTGTCAGTAGAAGTACAAAAGAATAAAATCACTATGGAAAGAATTTCTACTTTCAAAAGCAGACAGATGCTCTGTTGTGGTTTTAAAGGAGAAGGGAGGAAATGTTGGTTTGGCCCATTTTGATCTCTAAAGGCTTGTAAATCAGTGATAATAAGCTTTCCTAGTCTAGCCTGGGAGAGGCTGTCCTGGAGTGATTCACATTTCAAAGAGCTCAGGATAAACAGAGCACGGCTCTCCAGTGTGTTCCTGTGGAGTAACCAGGGCAGCACAAACTGGGGAAGACTGCTATTCAGGGTGGACCAAATCTTCCACCAACCTCAAAGCCAGCAGAATAAGTACAGTGGATCACAACTGCTTTCATATTCCAGCCAAAATCACTCCCTTGTTAAACTCTGGTAACTAAATAAAGGATAAATAAACTAAATAAAAGCAAAGGATGATTGTTCTCTTGGTTTTGTTACTGGGTTGTATCACAGGATCTGTTTCCTCCAAGACCCCATACGGCTTTGTCTTTTAGACAAAGTCTGTTTATTTGGTTGGACTCTGCAGAAAGACATTGGTCCTGAGAAATAGAAGAGATTTATGGTAAATATAATTCATCCACAAAAGGTAAGCACACCAATCCCTTTTTGAAAGGCCATGAAAAAAGTGGTATCAAAGCTAATCCCACAGTACCAGGAAGGCATAAGACAGGGCTCAAAAGGGCAGCAATGGAAAAGGTGTCGTAGGGCAGGAATACTGACTCTAGGTAGACCTGAAAAACTTAAGTCCTGTGTATGGAGGAAAGTTTTCCAGTCTAATTTAATGACTACATTTTAACCAGTAAATAAGAATATAGTATCAATTTTTTTCTGATGAAACCTCATTTGTTATACAACAAGAGTCTCAAATGGGTCTCCAGTTGAGAGAAGAAAACAAAAATTACATCTGTATCGGTGCATCAGATATTTAACAAAAACCAGAGATATTCAATTGGATTAGCTGAGAACAGAGAACAAAATCTCAAAGAGTTTTGCAGACTAGGCAGACACAGCAGAACTTGAAAGGCAGCCAGCTGGCATAAAAATTACTATGGAGTATCAGGTCTGGGTAAAACAAAATAAATGGTATAAACTCTCCATCCCAAAAGTACAATAATTTTAACATCCCTGGAGTAGTCACAGTTTTCCAGGGACAGAAAAGGTGCGTGTAAAGACTACAGACCTGCACGGACCATAGAGCTAGTGCTGAATTAGTAGAGTTCATTATTTCTCTCTCCCTACGTGGCTTTGCCGTGAACATTGCCATGTAGAACTCAACACAGAACTGCATGGCACAGGCTCAACATACCTTACACTGTATATCTACTTACATCTATTTTTGTCTTAAATATGTGCCGCCTTACTCAAATCTTTTCAGCAGCATATGGAAACAGACTGACAAAATAGAGAAATCTATTCAGAGAAAAAAGATGTCACGGTAGCAAATGGGCAAAGTGGCCCAAGGAAGAGGTGGGTCATTAGCAATCAAAGGATGAGATTTTGCATTTTGTGTTTGGTCTGCAGACAGCAAAAACAGAGTACTTTGGAAAGACTGAAACTCTCTCCCTCCCTGTTATTTATGTTAAGGTAGTGCCTCGAGACTGCAGTGAGCATTGAAGTTCTGTTGTGCTAGACGTTCCACAAACATAGTGAGAGATAATCCCCCAGCTGAAAATAATTTGAAATCTAACCAAAAATACAAAACAGAGAGAGGAGAAACAAAGAGACAGAGATGGAAGGACTTGGCAACAGTCACACAACAAGTCAGTGGAAGAGCTGGAGACAGAATCATGTCTCCTGTCTTTCAAGTGAGTGCCCTCACTGCTAGCTCATGCTCCAGCTCTAATCCAGGCAGTTTATATGCTACAAACACTGCATATACTGCTGCTCCCACCCTGTCCCTGAAAGGCTCTGGAAAATAACTCTCCTTTCATGAAGGTATAAAAAAAACATCGAAAGACAAAAATAGATTGTGTGGAAGGATGTTGATTCACTTTTTGGAACAAAATTCGTATTTGGGACATTAAATGCTTTAAGGTAGCAAACCATGCTGAATTATAACCATCTTGTTATTCATGAGATTAGATCTATACACACACACACAAAAAAAAAAAAAAAAAAAAAAAAAAAAAAAAAAGTTCTCAGAATTTAAATAAGATCTGTAGAAGAAAGCAAGAAAGAATATACTGGTCCATCCCAGTCCATCTTCCTCATCTTTATTTTTTACACACCACACACTAGAAGAACGAGATTATGTCTGAATTTCAAGGCAGTAAATTCTGAAACAACTACTTTACAGACACATTCTGGAAACATCTTGTGGAATTTGCTTGTCAGGAAGGTCATGCAGTCAAACAAAAGTTGGTCTTTATGAAGGGTTGAATAACTTCGTGAATCATTACCACTAACATTTGCTGTTCTGTGAGGGTAAGTATAAAAAATCTTATGTTCTAGAGGATGACTCTTTACGTTATTCATTTTTAACAGAATGAAAGACTGTGAGTAAGGGAATAAGAAAAAATGTTACTGTTGGGTATTTATCCATTTCTCCTAGTTCAGTTTGCTCTTGCACGTTTATGGTGTCCTTTTCTAGTTGTGTATTTATCCTTTTAGGGAGAGGTTTTATGCTAGTGGTGACATCCCAGCATACAGAATGTAATTATATACTGTTTCAGATGCACACATTCTATATTTGAATTAAATAATAATAATAATATTTTTTTGCTCTACAGTTGGTTCAAATCTGTAGTTGCATGGGGCATGAACATTTCATATTTTGTAAATCCCAAAACTTGGCAGCTTCATATTTTGTACTGTATTATTACTGACTATAACAACACTTCATCCCTTAAAACCATACCAAAATTAAATCTCAAGTGTGAGGCTTGCCACTCTTACAATGTTCACTTAAAATGTCAACAGAAAATCAAAACAGAGGTTCTTATCATTTATTACAAACACAAAGAGAAATCTGTATACTGCCAAAAAAACACTAAAAAACATTAAAATACTATTATTTCAGTAGTTTGAAATTCAATATTCAGTATAATTATGATTCTTGGTTTCAAGTAACCTCTGGAGATGACAAAGAATACAGTATTTCCAGCCAGCTCTCCTATGTGCTCTGCAGTACCTCTGGAGGCACATGCTTCTTCCTGTTGACAATCTAAAGGAAAACTATCCCCCTAACGTTCTATGCTCCCGAATTCCATATTCTTTGGCTGCCTAAAATGATTTAAAATAAATTATGCAGATACCCTTGGGTGTGTCTGCTGCTGCTTATTTTACTCACAGAAGGAATATGACTAATTCTATTTTAAGGCCAATCAGTCCTGTTAGGTCATTCAGTCTGCATCCTGTATAAAACAAGGCATGGAATTTTTGTCACTCCTATACTAAGCTCAATGAATGTTACCTGGTTAAAGCTTGCTTTTAATTTTTTTGGTCTGAATTCCCCAAGAACTCCAACAATTGTTGTATCAATGTAGATTTTTACCTAGATATTACCACTTCCTTACAGATCATCAATAAAAATTTTGGAGTTGACAGAGCTCCTACAATCCCTGTAAAACAATAGCAAAAAGAGACTCGTTCAGTAAAGTTGTCCCAGGAAATTTGAAGAGAGAGAAAAGCAATGTCTCCGTTTACTTCCAAACATGAGAGATTAATCACCATGATCATTTTAAAAGATGGAACTTTATTTCTAGAAGGTGAATTTGTCTGGGGTGTTTAACATCAAGACATTGGTTTCTGAAAAGCTTCTATTTCACTGATTAAAGAAATCTAAAAATTCCCACCCCGTCAAAGTAGTTATGACCCCTAAATAATTACAACTGGAGGTTCTTGTTATACCAGAGAAACAGAGTATTTTTAATCTCTCATTTTAAAGCATTTTGCCAGCCATTCTCATACAGCTTGCATTTCTTCTCCCCAATTTTCCCATCCTTTACGAAAGTGAATATAACCTTCCTAACACTGGCCCAGCAAGCTTTCATAGAGAGACAAGATCACCCCTGCTTCTCCATTGCCTCCCTTCAGCCACGCTAATGCTCACATTAAGTTTCTTCATGCCTCTGTGACCCCTCATATTTGTTGGAACCCTGCTATCTGAGATGTGGTCCTCTCCTCTGTAAGTATAGCCAGCAATCCCAAGTGCACCCAGCTGTCCTCAGGAGGAACTGTCTTCAAACAGGCTCAGAGCAACCAGCAGCCTTCATGAACCAGGCTGCCTGCTCTGCCTCACCACCATTTACAACCCCATCAAGTCATTTTTCATAACAGCATCCTACTACAAATGCCTGCTTGCTATCCAAAAAGCCAATTCTTCAACCGCTCATCATGTGCTGCAACAAGTTGTGTAACACTTTTTCTTCTTTTTTAAACTCAAGTGAGTTTGTATTTTGTAAGATGAGAATGGCCCAAGTTTCACTGAGTCATTTCCCTACGGAGTTGGGGAGAGAAGTAGGCTTCAGATCTTTGGGGTACCTGTCTTGTAGGCTGGGTCATGGCAGGGATAATCCAGATGACTACATCTTTCCTATCACAATCTCTTTCCCTCAAGTTTTCAGAAATGTAACTACACTGGAGTGAACTCCAGCTGGGGTTGTGTTGTAGTGCAGATACCACACCACAAAGCTTATTCCAGTTTCAAGGATACAAACACAATGAGTAATTTCAGACAAGCTACAGCAGCCTAAACAAGAACAAAGGGCTGGTATATATAAATAATAACTGCATCCTCTCAGACTGAAGACTCTAAGAGACATTAAAGAAAACATAAAGTTTCTGAGGTTTTTCACCTTAAATAGAAAGACTAAAACACTCACAGGCTGGAAAAATAGAGTCATCCTGCCACAGGACAGAAGCAAAACAGAGTCTTTCACCAGACCAGTATTCAGGGATCTCTCCTCTCTTTGCAGCAATTTGGTTGTGAAGCCACAGCCAAGCCCTCACTCAGGGCTGGTGTTTGGGTTAACCATTGCCAGATGATACTGGGTTATGACTGCTAATCTTTGTCTTCTCAGACTTGAGGCTGGTGGCTTCACCAGTACTCTTCATCATTCCAGCTCTCTCCATCGCTGGACGGAGTGGACACCATCACTGTTAACCTGAAGCAGGAGTTAAAAGTATAGTTTTAACTTATCTGGAATAAAGCAGAAATTGCACTAAACATTTCCATATCAAAACTTTTTTTTTCCCAGTTACTCATTTTTACCATGTTTTTAGGTTGCAGTTTTTTCCACCTGGCTTTTGCTTATGCTAAACGATTGTTTAAGCTTTTGACCACAAACAGTTAAGCCATTTCTGAGCACATTGGCACAAAAGTGTGTTTGTAAAAATTTGCTGTTTTTTTTTTTTTTTTTTTAATATATATATTGGCAATCTTTTTTGTTTGTTTCTTTTGAACAGTTCAGCATCTCAGCAGGAAGTGGAAGAGAATTAAAATTTGACCTTAGGTCAAAGATGTTTTTTGATGATTGCATGAAACTACTTTTCTTCTACCAACTCTGTAAGATACAGAGCTTGGTTAGTATGCAATTAGATAGTTTGTCAACCAGACAGTGGATCATTCTGGTTTTCATTGTGTTAGCTTTTGAGGTCTAACACCATGCCACTGTTCCTAACTAGCTCTGCTCTGAATTTTCATATGGTGAAATTAATTATTTAGGAACTAGTTGGTGCTAGAGGCATGTTTCTATCATTGTCTAGGATAAATAAAACCAGGAAATAAAAACTTATAAACTGGGTGAACTCTTATGAGTATGTTAAAGTTATGGACTGATGCTTTCATTTATGAATGAAGTTGCTTTAAGTCATGATTTATTGAAAGTATAGCAAAGCGGGATGACCTCTGCTTTGAGAGAGGGCAATTATAAATTTTACCAACACATCCTTCTTCAGCTTTTTTACTTAACCTCATCCAATACTCATCTTAGCTCATAACTTTTGGTATAATATAGAAGGCCAGAACTATATATATTCACTGAACTGTTTTTTAAAAGGGTAGGAAAGAACAGTGTTTTGACATGCTGCCTTTTCTTTGTGAGAGCAATCTAACACTTTGTGGTTTTATCACTCACCAGGTGCTCACACAGGTGAGGTGAGGCACTCCAACCCAGAGCCTTGCCATCTTAAGATCTGCCGGCAGGATGCAGATATAAGTTGTAGCTTGTGCCCAGCAGGAAGCAACTTGTAAACACAAGATAAAGCAATGCATACAAAGGCACTGGCAGAAGCGTGTGTGTTAAAAAAGTTAGCAGTTCTCCCGTCTGAAGTGGTCAGGCCAGTAGATAATACTTTGGAGTAGTTTCTTCCTCTTCAAAAAGTACTCAAGTGACCTTAAGCTGCTGAGCTGGCAGCAGATATGGCTCGAGTTCAGTGGATGCACATGTCTGCACTGCGTGATTCCACCATAGGGACCCGAGACCTTAGGAAAGCACTTTAATTGAATAAAGCCATCCAGGGCATGGACAGCGCTCAAGTTGAATGGCTGGAACAGAATGAACTGAAAGACGCACTATGGCCTACAAGCTGTAAAACTGTGCTGACCACATCCTCCAATCATTTTTTTGGCACTGAATTACACAAAGTTGTCTTTTCTTGTTTTGTTGCACATATATATGACACAGATTATTCATTCATTTAAAAAAAAAAAAAAAAAGAGAGAGAGAGAGAGATCTTAAATAAAAATTATCTTCAGAATGTCCCTAGATACACTGCTGGAAACAGCAGCTTAAAATCCTTTGCAGAAAGCATTCTTTTTTTTTCTTTCCCTCTGTAAAAGAAATATAACAGAAATATATTTCTTCAATTTTGAATGTATGTGTACCTGTTTATCAATATAAATATAAATATCAATATAAATACAGATACACACACATGCAGAAAATGTACATATATTAAACTACTGCAAGGCAGACTTTCTACCAGTTTTAATTTGGGTTTTACTATCCTCAGTGGAACAGCCTAAAGTTCCTGGAGTGTTCATAGATTGAGTATACAATACATGTGGAATATCACTGATAATAACTGACATTGACAGTACCAGCTACAGAATAATCAGTTGAAATTGCTTACTCACTTCCAAAGGGTATCAGTCTCATTTCTTTGCATTTTAAATGGTATCATAACCTTAGTTTTCATTAAACACATTTTTTATACTACATTATAGCCAGAAGCAAGCATGTGAAACCCCAACTTAATTCTACATGGATGATTAAAAAAAAAAAAAAAAAAAAAAAAAAAGTTATCCTCTGTAGAAATCAATTATAATTTTTGTCTTCCACAGACGACACCAACTCTACTTGAAAGGACTTGAAGAAGCTTGCACATGGCTCAAGTCAGAGATTCTTATGTCTTCTGACTGCTCAAGGAGTGAAAATTGCATATTACAAAGTCTAAATCAGTTGGTATTGTGCAGTGAGGAAGTTTTTTTGTTCATTTTTAACCAGACAAAAATAAAAATTAAAAAAAATATATATAAATTCTAAGCATCTTCACTACAGTTTTGTTTTGTATGAGCTTACAAAATTCTTCCCCTGGTGAAATTAAAGCTAAAGAAATGAAATAGGACAAGCTAGAGCTGTAGTCTAACACAGTTCGTATGGTTACTAAACACAATCATATAAGAAACATGAAAATGTTACCTTAGCTTATTTAGACAGTATTGTAGGTCATGCATTATTCACATGTTTAACTTGAGAGTGAAAATAGATGTTGGAAATTTTGCCTCCACACTAATCCTTTTGGCTTAGAAGAGGCTCTGTGATGCTGTTCCAGCAACATGCAAGCTAAAAGGCTGTCCTGTTTGGATGGGTAAAAGCAGCAACAGATGGAGCTATCTAGTGTGAGGTTCTCATAAATCTTGAACTTCTTAAAACACTGAACAGCTTGATATAACCTTAAGAAGACCTTCAGAACACCTTAAGGAACAAATATAAACTTGCTGATTATTAAGTCTTGAACAAGTTACAAATCCTTTGCAGCAATACACAAGAGGCATCAGTAACATTAACTTTAGATCCTGTTGTCCTTGCAGTTAAGCAAACAGTGGACACTCACGAGCATTTTTAAAAGGCTGCTGCTCGTGCCCTCTGATGCAGACTGAGGACATACATCAATCAGTTTTTGGATATCTTTCAAGGCCCTAAGTCCACCTGAGTGTCACTCCAGAGATGCAGGCTATGCCTGCCCTACTGGGCTGCATTCCTTCACATCTTCTTTAGAAAAGAGAGAGGTTAATTACATAGATGGCAGTCTTCCATGAATCTTCCTTGAATCTTTATTAAACAAGTGACCCAGCACAGTATTAGGAGGCATTATTGTATGGTTAGCATGGGCTCTTCTTTCCAGATATAAAGAAAATAGAGGTTCCTTATATCGTTAAAACTACCACATACCTTCCTGTAAAATGACTGGAGTGAAATTTCGGTGTATCCTGTGAATTCTAGCCTTGATAATAAGAAATTTGCCTTTTCATAAGGTTTTGGCTGGAAATATTATTTTTCTGCACAAATTGTGTTATGTGGTTCAGTTCTTCCTCTTTATCATAAGTGACTTCAACTGAGGAGTTAGGGAGGTTGCCACTGCATAATTCCTTGTTTCATCATACTGCTTTAAAGCTTCATTTATATTTTTTACTATGCTGTATATCAAAATCATGATCATGAAAGCTCACCTGTGACATTTCAACAAAGTCAGCAAGTATTGCTGCAAGAACCTTGAGTCTAAACACCTTATAAAAACACTTTCTTAAGCAAAAAATTACCCATAGTTGAAAGCCTGCTCAGTCAGTTTTTTATACCAAGATTGTCATTGAGATTCCTTAGAAGCTGTGGGTTTTAGAAGCATATTTTCATTTCTTTGTCTTATTTTTCTTTCCTTTTCTCTAAAAAGGTTTTTCTGCTCAATGAAACATAAATAGAAGATCTTTCTCATCAAAAGACAGAAAGATGTCTTGGATAACACTGAATGTATTTCCAAACCATTATTATTTTTAAAAAAATATTAGGGCTTGAAAATTTATTCCTTTACTCCAGTATTCCATTTTGTTTATCAAATAAATATAGGGGAAAAAAAAAAAGCATAGAAGTGTTTTTGTCTTTGCGATTGGATATGCTGTATGAGCTATTTGAACTAAGAGAAACTGTATGTGACACTGAAACATGAAAATTTGATACTCTGGTGGAGCACCTCCTTGTAGGGAATAAACTAGCCCCTGTTGGTAAATGCAAAAGTTATACAAACCTCATTCCTCCATATTTCATTCTACCACACTGTTTTTTTTCACAAACAATTCAGTGTTTCCAACTGCTACTAGAACTTATATTATTCCAATATACACGTTTCAAAGCAAATATGGTATATACATTAACTGCACACATTTTTTCAAAGGAATCATGTATGTCAGCTGGTGTTAGAAGCATTAGAAAACACTGTATACCAATTAGCTGTTTAAATGATGCTCAATAAAAAATCTGAATGGAACAAATGCCTTTAATTTGCAATTAAAGACAGCTTGATCCCTCCATAAAAGCATCAGTTCCTCAGTTTTAGCTTGGTTCAGCTTAATTCAGGTTTTAACTATTCATCTATCTATTTAGAGGAAAACATGATACTCCTGTCCTAATACAAGTTATCTAACCTATCTTTTCAGATGTATCGATTTTAAACAGGCCATGTAAGATTTTAGAAAGCCATCCTCAATTTGGAATCCCTAGTAGGAGCAAAGCCCAATGCTGATACTCACAGGTAACAGCTACATGTAATGGTGAATCAGGGGAAGTTCTTCCATGGTATTCATACAATCTCCTTCAGGATAGCTCAAGCTGTTTTCAAACACATTAAATAGATAGATTGGTGACTGAGGAAAAGCTATCTTTAAATGGTAATTGCAACTATTTTTTACCTTGTCTTTTCATAAAACATTTCCCATTCTCCTTTTTGCTTGCTGAGAAATGCTGGTTAGTTCAGCAGAGTATCTGGAACATTTTCAGTGATATTCAGCATACAGAGAACACTTTCTATTGGTCTTTCATCTTCCAGGAGAAATCTTGTCTTCATAAAGTTAAACACAGAACACTAGCTGACTTCAATGGGATGTTTGAGGTTCTTCTCTTGCATCTGTTACCATGGTACGTGAAAATCTTTGGGAATCACAACTAATAATTATGTTTACTATACATGGGCAGTAGTGTCATCCCTTTTACAGAGATGGAAACTGAGACAGAGAGAAGCAACACATTCATATCCAAACACTAAGGACTTACATTCTTAAAGAAGTCTTCAAGTTTTTTTGTTTTCATTTTCAATGAATAGATGTTCCCTGTCTTTTAGACAGGGGAATACCTCTTCTGTTAAAAATTTCCCTGTATTTGTTGGATGGCAAAAGAGAATTCTGGGAATGTCACTGCTAAACATTTTTGAACTCATATTTTAACTTTCTAGTTAAAAATTATGCTCAAAACTGAAGTCAGCAGAAAAAGTAGAGGTTCCAGCATGAAATTCCATATTAACTTTCCTGAACAGTCTTTGTATTCCTTTCTATCATAGAATCATAGAATATCCTGAGTTGGAAGGGACCCACAAGGATCATCCAGTCCAACTCCTGACACCGCACAGGTCAACCCAAAAATTCAGACCAAGTGACTAAGTGCACAGTCCAAACGCCTCTTGAACTCCTATGTTACAATCCAATCTGTTTAGACTGTCCCTTTCTATTACTTAGTCTCCTGTGCAGTGTGGTAACAAATAGTGTTACAAAATATTTCTGAGTCTGGTGGCCATTAGAGAGTGCAGGGCGTGGACACAATGAGCTTAAGACCAGAGTGTGAAGGGATTTACACTGGGGATAAATCTATGCAATCAGAAAAGACTGTCTTAACTCCTTCCAAACGCATTGGTTATAGATTGTGTACTTTTTTTATTCATGTACACAGTGATCTCAGCCTTATGCAGCCCTGCCTCTTGAATGCCCGTATTTCAACTGAATAGGCTTTAAATAGCCAAGAGGGTTATGAAGCTTAGTAGCCTGATAAATGCACTAGTTTTTGACAAGCATTTTGTATGTACCACTATAAAGGCTAGAGAGAGTCAGGAGAGTAACTTATTCTATCACTTCTGTATACTTCAGGTGTTCGGTTTTGCTTTCAAATACATCTGATGAGAGTCTCATTTGCAACTTTTGTCTGCAGGCAAGTGCCAAAGGCCTCTAGCAAGGAAGCATTACTCTCTGAAAAGGCCTACGTGCAAATGACACTGCTGGTTTTTGGTAGCCCTTACTCATCTTTCCAGGGCCTTGCATGACTAAGGTGTACTATGGAAGACTCTTTCTACAGAAAACACCTGTAGCAAGTATGCACACAGGGATTGTTTAACACTAACAATGGGTATGTTTACTAGACCATGATGCATTCATGACATATAGTTGCAGATATTCTACAGCATGAATTATACATGAATCGCTTAAGTTAAGAGACACCTATAGTAGACATTAAAAGGGGGACCGCTTGAGATAGCTGCTGATACATCAGCTCATGACGCTGAAGAAGGTTGTGTTTGCAGGATTCTCACAAGTCTTTTGTCTCAGGATATGCTTCTACTTTCTAATTTTAAATTTGAATCTGTCTGCTGGAGAATGATTCAGAGAAAGGTTGGGTGACTTAGTATGGAGGAAATTAGAAGTTCAGTCATAGTCAACCCAGACTTTTGATCCTGAGCCTGAGTCACATTAGTTGTACATACTGTAAGCCCCACAAATATACAAAGAATCAAATAATAACTTAAAAAAAAAAAAAAAAAAAAAAATATCTGGGCTTTCATGAAGCTCTGACTCTGGCTTAGTCTGGAACTGAAAATGGAGACGAGGAAAAAAGATACCTCATGCAGTTTTTCCAGTCCTATTTAATGAAAAAGTGCATACAGAATCTTGGCCTCACCATAACCATCAGCAACATTGTGCTTGGCTTCACTGGGCTACTCAGAAGTCCAAAGCATGTTAAGCATGTTTGGGATTCTCAGTTGACACAGTATAAATAAGGCTTCTTATTTCCTTCAGAAAACATCATCACAGCTGGTCTTGCTTGTCATTCTCAGAAAAGAGGGCAAAGATGCAAGGGACTGAAAGACAAAGTAGCTTCTCTCTTTATAATTTTTTAAATAAAAAAAAAAAATGTTATGAGCAAAACTCTTACCCTATAATACCATACTAATTTTAAAGTGATTTAAAAATCAGTTGGAAAGATATTTTCCCCATTTTAGAAAGGGAGTAATGGATGAATTTATGGAAATGATCTGCTTGCAAAAGGTCGCAGATAGAGGAAGATACAAGTAAGAGCTCATAGGCTCACCAGCAATGCACCAGTAAATCCATATAATTCTTGCTGATTCGTTAAAAAAAAAAAAAAAAAAAAAAAAAAAGCCTTGAGAATTCATCATGTTACTGTCCCCTTACTTAAAAAATCATATCTTGTGCTAATTTGGTCCCACATGCCCCCACTAAAGACCTCTTGTCATTTTATCTGAACATAAAGTTAATTTTCTGTGGCAATTTAAACCATGAAATATGTAGGAGATCACAGCCTGTACAGTTACAGTTGCTGGAATAACTCCAGTATTCATGATTTCCTTATTTTAAACCTTTTCTTTTTTTTTCCTCACAACTGGGGAACACTGGTTTTGTGCAAATTTCCCCTCAATAACAAGACAATGGAAAGGAGAAAGAAAGTTGCCTGAATATTCCAGAGAGATTCTGAGAGTTAGATCAGAAATTGTGTCCTTCAGGGTGCAATCTTCCCAGCTAACCAGTGAGCTCTTATGAGTACCAGACTAACAGAGAGAATTACTGAACTCTTTTCTTGGAAGTATTCCTCCTCCCCCCTCCCCAAACACACACACTCTTTCACCATCTCATCTTCATGTAATCTTTTCCAAAAGATTAGAGAGGAAATCAGGGACCTTTGGAGGCTCTCAGGACACATCCTCGATGAGAGGCAGACTTCACTATCCAGACCCTTCTCAGCAGCTCTGCACTTTGTAACTCTCAGTATGGAACATGAAAGACAAGTCTGAGGAAGAAAGGTCAGACCACAGAATGCAAGGGGAGATGTCCCTGCTTCTTGAGAAGATAAAGTATCTATTGCTTCTCAGACTTTCTTATTTCAATAACTTCCTGTAGGAACACAATTGTACCCAGGACCATGTCTGCAGTGACAACAGCGAGGAAAGACGTACTCTGTTACCATCAAGAATGCAGCAGTGAGTGCTGCCATCGTTAATCAGTTACTTCATGGCTGGTCCCACTGAAACCAGTGAGCGAGTGCTCTCAGTCGACGTTGAGCTGTTCCTTGGATGCCCTAGGGCAACAGTCCTGTTACACAGTCCCAAAATTATTGCCTTTACTTTAGCTGCAGCACTTGCAATAGTACTTCACAGCCTGAATCAGATAGCAGTATGACCCTCAGTTCTCTCTAACAGGGAAGATGGCAAGTCCCTAACTTTATAATAGAGAAGAGTTTAAAAAATAAAATATTTGAAATTTTAAATGGTGCCAAAGAATGCCTTTAAGAAAGGGAAAGCCCACAGCAATATCCCAAGACAGGTCCCTAACACTACTGAAATCTGAATTTTTCCACAGTCAGAGACTCATTTTTCTATTTTCATATCAAACCCAGAAAAGTTAACAGATTATTATTGTCCACTACACTTTTGCTGAGCTTAAATGGAAAAGGACCAGAAAGAAAGAAAAATCACTAGGCTACCCTCTCTGTGTATTTTAAATCTAATAACTGGTTTGCCTTACTCATTGTGACAGTGAGTCTCCTCTTTAAAAATTGTTTCCAGCAGTGCAGCCCTGAATTTTCTATTCTGTTTCTGCCCCTCAGGGCGGGAACTGTTATGATAAATTGGAGACCTAGTCTGAGATAATCTGTTCAATAGATGTAGTCACTTACTCAATTATATGAGCTCTACTTCGCTGGATGAGTTTCTGGGAATAGGAGAACATGGATTTGGAGAAAGTTTTCTTCTAAGAAGCTCAAATCTCTAGGGATCAGATACTCATGAGACTGCAACCACTCTACATAAAAAAAAAAAAAAAAGGAGCATCTTCTGCCCCCAGTGAAATGGGATGATGGCTCCTTCTCACCAAATAAACTATTTGAATGTTTGTTCAAAGAGAAACCACTTCTACAGCCTTCAGAAGCCATTTTAACAATTTTCTACATAAGTGACATGTAGTGCATTAGACTATTTTCTGGAAGTGAACGTCTGGTGAATATTTTTGTCTGTTTGCACAGGAAAGGTTTCATATGCAAGAGTTAAAGCAGTCATCCCAAAAATGCTGAATTCTTTCCTCCCATTTATTAGCATTCCAGTCAGCAAAACTGCAGACTAGTCATACCCCACTAGTCAGACTACCTGAACAAAGAGCAAATAGTTCATGACAAACTTCCAAATCCAAATGAAGTGATTCACAATAACTAAAACTGAATAGCTAGCTATTCATAAATAACTTACAAAGACAACAAAGGTTAACCTTTGGAAAGTCATTTAGTACTCAGAGTTGGCCGTGATCTCTTTCTCACCCCTTAAAATAACAAGAGTGATAAAAAAAAAAAAAAATAAAAATAAAAAATAGCAAGCTTTGAAAGACAAGCAACCTAATCTCAGAGAGATGAGCCCTTAGATCATGCTTGAAAGGCAATTGCTGGCTGGGAGCAACAATTACTCTGTGCCATTCTATGAGAGGTGGGACCCCTGCGCCAAAAGCCAGAAACAAGGCCAGAACAAGCACCAACTTGCCACTAGCAGTAAAGAATGCAAGAATGTAAAAATGCTGCTTTAACTAGGCATTTCCAAATCCACAGGGCTCTCTGCCTGCTGATTACTTCAGCTTTCTTATTCTACCTGGCTCCACACAGGTCTTTATGGCACACTCAACACAGTATTTGATTATTTTTTTTTATTCCTGTAGTAAACAAAGTGCTTGGCATCTCTGAGCTATGATATTTTATTTCATCTATCCTTTTCCCCAGACAAAGTATGAAGAATCAAATATTTGAGACTTTCTTGAGCATGATTCATGATTCATCATTCCAGCTGAGTAATATATAACTCTCTCTTCATCTCGCACATCTTGTCTGATGTTTTGTTCCCAATGTGACCTTTCATATCACATCTTAACCTAGTCTGTGATTCTTAAGAATTATTGCTGAATAAGTATTACAATTTTCTTCTCTTTATAGGGAGCTATTTTTCAGGTTAGATCTGTTTAATGAAGACAAAACACTTTTGATATATACAATATGTATGTTTCCTGTGATACATAAAACTACTCTTGTGTGTGCATACCAGATCATGGTTGACCTGTATTCACCCATCTGTGTGAGGGAAGACAATGTTAAAGAGCTAAACTGTAGGGGATGGGATGGCATTTCACTGATGATTTTGTTAGGGCCACCTGTATTATTACTACAGCTACATCTGCGATCAGTGTAGCAGAAGAGTCTGTTAGTTATTAGTGTTCCCAGAGGTAGCAAAAATAAACACATCCAAAACACTGTCATCTTTTGATTTCCTTTAATCATAGGTTTTAAAAGCCTGTGTCTTTGGAGCTGTTTTTAGACCAAGATATCAAATGGGTTTTAATTACATTTTTGTAATATTCTACCATTGAAAAGACCTTAATGGGTGTGATATACATAGATCTTCAGTAAGGCTTAGCTTTGCTCTTCTTTACCTCCATAATATATAAAATGTTGGCAATCTAACTCCTGCCCCATTCAGTTTGGTTCAGCCATTGCCTTTACCTATCCAACCCTGCAACATTTTTAAGCTACAGTGAGCCATTTTAATGATCTCTCTGATCTTGATCACTCATGGACTGGAACATCAAACTTATAAAAGATCTCTTACATGTGGCCTGCTTATTTCTGAACTAGCACAATTATCTTTGATAAACTGAGCAATTTCAGTATTTTAATGCAAGTAATACCTTGATTTATGAGAAAGACACATTACATAAAATAGAAAAATAAACCTTTCCAAGTTCTGTCTGCCAGACCACCGAGAACCAAGTAGTGAAGCATGTAGCATGGTGTAGCATGGGTACTGTTTAGATAAGAGAGTCATATCTTGGTACCTATACAGGACACAGCAGAAGTTCACCCTGATTACCTCATCAAACTTTGCACTAATTAGTACCCACTTAGCAATGTACAGGCTTACCCAGTGCCCTATGAGATCCCCACAGGGTAGGAAGGATCCTAAATTGGAGGAGGGGCATTAAAAACTTCCCTTAATTGTTCTGCTTGTCTCTAATGAACATTACAGTTTAGCAGATTTTTGGCAACACATTGCTGAGGTATTATTTTAAACTTTGCTTCCTAAATCAAATAGCCTACTGTTTCAAAGCAATTTTGTTCCCTAGCCTAAGGATTAGCTCAAACATTAACAAAGCTGGCCATGGAGGGCTGTGACAGAAACGGCGTGTGGGCAGTACTTTTGCTAATTTGACCTCTTTTCACAGAAATGAGAGGAAACTGTGATCTGAAGCTGACATTTCCTTAGAACATCGCCCAGCTTTCCTAACACTGGGACCACAATTCACTGATAACAGAGCTTTGAAGTAGCTGGAGCAGAGCCAGGAAACATTGGAAGTATTCTTCAGAGAATATCTGTTTCAGATTACCCCAATTTATAGTAAGCCACACATGCTAACTTTAGCATTTCTTCTGCCTTTAAAGCTTTTCGTCTTCTGGCTGATTGATCTTGAGCCTTTTCCTTTGGCTCAGTACAGCAGCATTTCTTGTCCAAACATTGCATTCCTACTTTGCATCCAACTCCTTCCCCACCATGTGTCACTAGGTTCACTTATCTTTCTCATCCTCTGACCCACATTAACTTTTGCAAATATATGATTTTGCTGGAGTTGAAACAGAAACTGTGCAAGCACATTGCACTGGATGAGGCTAAGCAAGTGCATTTTGTGGGGTGGTTTTTTTGTTCATTTGTTTGTTTTGTCTGTTTACACCTGAAGTCTTCCAGTTCTACTCCTCCCCTCATTGCTATCGGAGGCTGCATAAGGATGTGTATGCAAAAGATAACACAGACAGGAGTTCAGTTTTCTAGTCCCATTTGTACCGGAGTTGTACATTCTGCTTTTTTATAAAGTAATGCAAATCACTAGACATTCTCACAAGTGAGCCAGCTGTTGATGAGAATCTGATTTCCAAGATATATGCGCCACAGCATGTGGTGTTTCCTCATGCTAAGTCTGATCTGAGCCCAGGTACTCAACATTCATGTTCACCTGCAGGGCTTTACATGCACATCTAATTTGGTTTCATACAAAAGGACTCCAGCCCATGAGTACCACAAACTTGCACTGGTGCAAATCAGAGTTCAGTAAGAGGTGATGGCTAGGAATGCTTTCTGATCCAGTCTGTAACACTAGTGCAGTCCTTTAGAAATCCTGGCTGAGGAAGGGTGCCAGGACACTCATCAGAGTGCTTATTGCAAGCTGTGGCTGTACGAGCATCCCTCGCTTGTCCAGCCAGCTTTGCATGTCCATAGCTCTGACCAAGCACTTCCAAAGCAAGGCATGATACGTTGTCTGCTCTTCCATCACTCCACAGGACTGCCAGGAAGCATGAATGCCCAATGCATGTAATCATGGCTGACTATTAGGGCATGAATATTGATATCTAAACAGAGCACATCAAAACCCTTTGCCAGGACCATGGAACAATCAGTGCCAGCATGGCTTTGCATCTAACCTATGGAAATGTTTGATGTGAAAAAGTTTACAACCTACTAAAAAGAGACACTCTGTTGGCTATTCCCCAGCTGGAACTTAATATTAACCATTGCTATAGAGAGCAAGAAAATGGGATGGCAAGCTGTTCTGCTATCACACACACATCTTGGAAATACTTAGGTTTGATATATCATATCCAAAAAAAAAAAAAAAAAAAAAGAAAAAAAGCAATCCATGTAAAAAGGTCCCTTCTTTGTTAAATACAACAAAAGCACTTGCCTTCTTGAAGGAAAACAATATTTTATTTTATCACCACTGCTAATAATCCAAGTTGCTTTGCAATCTAATCAAAGTAGAAATACCAAGATGGACTTTTGGACCTATTGGGTTGCTATTTTCAGGTCTGTCATCTACTGACTGCGATATTCTCCTCTGTCTGGGGCACAGGAGGACTTTCTGAAGCAGTGGGAAGACCAGCTCATGCAAGGGCAAGGAAGAGACCCTACACATAGGAGGTTGTTGTTGTTCCTCAGAAGCCATGAAATAAACAGTGGCAAAAAAAGCATGCACCCATTTGTGTGTCCTGCTCACCAGAAAGCACTATGTACTGCAGTTAGGAAGTGCAGTAGCTTGGCCACAGCCAGATACTGGCAGCAGCCTGGAAGCTTAGGAGAAGCTTTTCAGAATTGGAAAGTCCACATAACAGTTTGAAGAATTTAAAAAAGGTCCAGAGAACTCCAACTAAATCCAAGTGCTGCCATTAAGCAAAAAGCAGTCTCATATTTGCCCAGAATTAGGACTAACTCCCCACGTTTCTTACCCTTCAGCAGTTTTCATTCTTATATAAAATACTGTTCCCAGTGGTTTCAGCAGGACTTCCTGTAAAAAAGTTACTGCTGAACATGAGTAAGATATTCACCCTGTGCACGAAGCCAGTAAACTTTGGGAGAGAGTAACTTCCCTGCTGTTATCATGTGTTTCCGCTCTTTCTCTCCTTCTTGTGAAATTAGACTATGATTTCACAAAAGTCTGTCTCCTGAAGTTTCTGAGCTTTCTTTGCTCTCACAAGAACAGCCAAAAAAGTAATAATTTTGGAAAAAGACAAAAATGGAATGAATCCATTTTCCAGATTGAAGCAAGATTTTGAGACCAAATTTACCTACATTTATTTTCAGTGAAAAAAATATTTCTCTTGATGCATTTTATTTTGAATTGAACAAATACTTAATTACAAAATGTGATGGATGAGAACTGATCTCACCAAGAAAACTGTAAGTCTTTCATTTCAGGTTCACATACATGATGTTTTTTCCTTCCATTTTTTTGTTCAAATGTAATTGTTCAGACTGCCATTTGGCAGATGGCATCAACATTTCGGGGGGGGAGAGGGGCAGTTGTTTATCAAAAGCAGTTGTGGAAGCAAGCAATCCTGTTGGGGCAGACACAGAAACTGATAATACCTTGAAAAATCATGAAATTTGATAGGAACCGCACTCTCCATAGTGACCTAAGAAGTTCAGTAAAGGCATTGTCCTTATTTCTAGTTTTGGTTGCCATCAAGATTATTTTCTCAATTTTAAAATATGCAGTAACTGAAAAGTTGTAAGCAGGGACACTTATTAAATAGCAGTCAAAATGAGTATTTGTCATGAAGAGTCACTTTCAGCTCTTCCTCTTTGAATTGCCTAAATGAGGGCAAACTAGTGCTCGAAAAGACATGGAAGACTCCAGGCAAGGGAGAGGTGTCTGCTTGATCCTGGAGGTCTTTATTTACTGTATTGCATGGAACCCTGTACATTTCAGTGCATTACACTCATTAAATGTTACTCTATGTATAAACCAGAATTAAACTACCTTCCAAATTGCATAAGCACATTGTTAATGGTGATAAGTTTCCCACACACAACTGCAACAACTTTTTCAGGAAGCTGCCATCCAGCACATGAGTTAAAAAATGCCTAAGTACCATGATGTCAAGTCAGGGGGAGGAGTGGTTTTGTCAAGGTCACACAAGGGTTTCACAAGGAAGGTGAAAACAGTTTAGTTCTCCTCTGTCCCAGTAAAGAGCCTTGACAGCAGACTATGGTCTTTCACTGATGTCAGCCTCTGTAATAAATGATGTCTCCTTGGTGGGGAACTGCCCAATTTGACATCATTAGCAGATTTGGAATTGCTAAAAGGTTTAGGACTTCAACATGTTTTGTTTTTAATTGAGCATGAAGCTGTCTTGGCAATAATACCAGAAAAAACCTTACACCCAAATAAAATCTGTTTGGGTTGGCTGGTCTTCATGAAGTGATTCAGAACAACAAAGAAGCACCTTCTATCTTCATGTCGGCACAGTTGTCAGGGCTAAATATTGTGGGTTGCACGTCTTTGAATGAGTGATTGCACAACATTTGCAAAAGCACAAAACATTTGAAATGCATCTTGTGTGGGAAGAAAACAAATGGATAAACCCTTCTCCCTTTTGAATCTATTTGGCTCATTGTAAAAACAGATAAACTGCTGAGTAGAAGACAAATAAGTACGGTCATTCTTGCAGGAAAGTGTGCTTGTGTCACTCTCACCCTGGGTAAAACTAATATATCCTCATATAGCTTTGGAAAGCTTTCTTCTTGGTTCCTAAAATGAACAGTTGACAGTCCATGAAAGCAATCTTAAAAAATAAAAACACATTTCTAAGTTTGGAAAAATAACACATTAAACCCTGAACTTAAAATCATCTTTAATAGCATTAGTTTTCCAGAGATCATTGTTCTTGCTAGAGCACACAACTTACAATAACACATGCTTTTGAAGAGCAGAATCCAGCAAATACTGAAAGACATTTCCCCCTTCTGACTCCTGGTTCCCCAGCTCATGAAGGCTTTCCACATGCTCCATATGCCACACACTTTAATTTCCAGGATGTATATTATCCATAATTGATTTAATCCCTCAGCATTGGGAACTGTATCTGTATAATAAATGGATTGTGTCTGTTTCTTGTTCTCCTCACCCCCATAATACATACATTTTACACAGACGACTAAGATTTTTCTTCTGTAGCATCAGCAGATTTATTCAGTAAGAGTCCAGTCCCACCACATGGGAATTTTACTGCTCACTTCAGCAAGAGCTGACTTCCCAGTTTGCAACTGTATATCTAATGAAGCATTTTCACAGATGTCTTAAACCAATCCATGAAGCACCATCAAAAGGGGTGCCTTGCCTTTTCCCTGTGTACATTCTTGCAGCCATCCCTATAAAAATTCCACTAACTGTATGGCCCTGCAGTCAGGCCAAATCAATAAGCTGACCTGGTGTAGTGGGTTTACGTGGCAAGGTTTTGGTAGCAGGGAGCCATAGGGGTGGTTTCTGTGAGAAAGATCTAGAAGCTGCCCCATGTTTGGGAAGGGCCCCATTGTTTTCCAGATCTGAGCCAATAAGCGATGTTGTTTTGCGCCTCTGTGAGAGCATATTTAAGACAGGGAAAAAACGCTGCGCCAGACAGCAGCCGGGAGTGAGAGAACAGCCTTGCAGGTGCCAAGGTCAGTGTAGAGGGAGGGGGAGAGGTGCTCCAGGCACCGGAGCAGAAGTCCCCTGCGGCCTGTGGTGAGGACCATGGTGAAGCAGGATGTCCCCCTGCAGCCCATGGAGTACCACGGTGGAGCAGGGTTCCATGCTGCAGCCCGTGGAGGAGACCACGGTGGAGCAGGTGGCCCTGCACCGACGGAGGCTACCGCCTGTGGAAGACCCCTGCCGGAGCAGATTCCGGGCCGGACCTGTAGCCCGTGGAGAGGAGCCCACGCAGGAGCAGGTGATCTGGCAGGAGCTGCTGCCCGTAGGGGAGCCAGGTTGGAGCAGTTTTCTCCTGAGGGATGGACCCCGTGGTACAGACCCATATCTGGAGCAGTTCTGAAAGAGCTGCTGCCTGTAGGAAGCCCACGCCGGATCAGTTCATCAAGGACTGCATCCCGTGGGTGGGACCCCACAGCACAGGGGACGAGAGTGACCGAGAAGGAGCGGCAGAGAAGAAGTGCTGTAGACTGACCATAACCCCCATTCCCCGTTCCCCTGCACCGCTCGGGGGGAGGAGGTGGAAGAGGGTGGATGGGGGGGAAGGTGCTTTTGTTTTTTTTTTCCTTTGTTTTCTCACTTCTCTCGCTTGTTAGTAATAGGCAATAAATCTTACTATCTCCTTATGCCGAGTCTGTTTTGCCCATTACAATAATTATTGCATGATTTTCTTGTCCTTATCTCAACCCTTGAGCCCTTTTCACATATTTTCTCCCCATTCCTCTTTGAGGAGGGGGAGTGAGAGAGCGGCTGTGGTGGAGCTCAGCTGCCCACTCAAGCGGAATCCCGACACCTGGCAGAAAGGGAACTCTACCAAAAAAAAAAAAATAAAATTCATCATTTTTACATTTTTAGTCAGATCAGCTTGCTGTATGACTGTTAGTGCCAAAGCAAGGGATGGATGTGAGCACCTAGTTAGAGGCAGCAGCAAAAGTAGACCAGTTGCTTCTGTAACAGCTTGAAGTCAACTCAGCCTTGGAGGGCCATCAAGAAACAACCTTCAGATGTACTGGACCACATCCTTTACTAATAAATCAACACAGTTAGATGACTATAAAGGTCTGGACTTAAACCAGCTGACAATTTGACCCATTATTGCCAGTCTCCCCATGAAGATGAATATACTGGGTAGTTGTCCAGTGAGAATGAAATATATCCTCACCACCAATCACTTCTATTTTCAGAAAAGTCTAATTAAGAAGATGAATTCTTAATCACATATGACTGCAAAACATACTGTACTTATCTGTTCATCAGCCCACAACCATGATTCGACAGTAATTATGATTCTACCCCTAAAATGGCAATTCCATCTATCATTATTACTGCATTTTTTTTTTTAAATAGCAAATAGAATCTACCTATGTGTAATGTAGGAGGACTATTTTCTTTTTGATATTAAAAATTTCTCTTGTAAATTAAGTAAACATTGGCTGAACCTCAGCATTGGTATATTGTTTAGGAATGCAGCCTTGCACAGAGCCAAAGGCTTTCAGGAGTCTTAAGAGAAACCTCAGGCACTGGAATCATCCCCAGTAAGTATATGAAAACGATGTGTACATGTGTCAAAATGCCAGCTTCAACTGTGTGAATATGTCAACATGATTTGAGCTGGTAGGAAGACCAAGGCTGTATGAAACAATAAAAATAAAATTAAAAAAAAAAAAAAACACCTTTTAAAAGGCTGTTTTTTCATATGTATTAACTCAAAGGAAGGAAGGAAAACAAAACAAAACAAAACAAACAAAAAAAGCTAAATCACAAATTAAGAATGAATTCCTGCTGCTCTATAAGACGAGGTTAGCAATTTCAAGTACACAAAATAAATAAATAAATAAGTAAATAAATCTGGAATGTCATACATTGTTCATTCACAGCTAAATGCCATAGCTGTCTATCCTTCTCCAGGACAGCTTAAGATAAACTTTACCTTGTGCCATGACATTCACCTAAATGAGTTAGGCAGTCATAGATACCTCTCATGAGCACTTTTCTGATGAGATATCCCAGGTCAGAGGAGCCTGTCTCAGAGATAACCCAAACACTACAACAATACACCACAAACAAAATGAGGCTGATGTTAGGCTTTAAGAATCTGAAGGGTGCTTTCCGTCTTGATTTCTTTTTTCCATTTCCTGTCAAAAAAAAAACATCATTTTTGCACACACAAAAATAAAAACACATTTCTCCCTCATATTTATAATACAACTGAGCAATAGGGATGACTCAAAAGCTGAAATTCATGACCTAGCTGGAGACTGAGCTCCTTGAATTATAAGAGTAACATGAGCAAGGTATATTAGATGAAGATTTCTGGCTGGTAAAGGAAGGATAGAAAATGTTTATTGGCCTCTCATTAGTACAGCGAAATAACTTACAAGAAAAGAATTTTTTGTCTATATAAGTGAAAGGTAAGATACAAGATAATGATGTGTCTGACCTCAAAAAAAAAAATAGCAAAACAAAATCCATCTGCACAGATGCAGTAATGAAATGGCTCAGTAGTCATTACAAAAAGATGCAAGGATTTGTGGTTAGGGAATCAGATGGGAAAATAAGATAGATATGAGCAATTCTGCCCTGAGTAGTGAGCTGCCGTGGCAGGTAAAATGAATGATACAAGACATTTAACAGAAGTTGCAGGTGTTTAGCCACATAAAATAAAATAAAATAAAATAAAATAAAATAAAATAAAATAAAATAAAATAAAATAAAATAAAATAAAATAAAATAAAATAAAATAAAATAAAATAAAATAAAATAAAATAAAATAAAATAAAATAAAATAAAATAAAATAAAATAACCACATATTGTTGAAACTCAGTAGGGTTGTACCAATGACATTCAGACTTGTAAACTTATTATAGTAAAACATTCAGGGAGCTTACTAGCACAACAGGAAAAATATTTTCTCCTCCTTTTTCTCAAATTAATGAGAAGTCACCATAACACAGAATAGAGACCACCTCCTCTCCACAGCTGATGAGAGTAATTCATTAGGTTCTTCTGTTCAGGCTTGCACACTCTTACCACTGCAAATTCCTTGAAATATGAAATGCAATTCACAATATATGTTACAAAGATATTGAACGGAGTTCATTATGAGCAGAACTACATGTCAAGTCACATGAAAACTAGCACTTTCACCTGCATAATATGCAGTCATCATGTGTTTCACACTTCCTGTTTCTCACTGAAATTAGGTAACAGTTCAAGAAGAAAAACAGTGATATCAGAAAATACAGGGTGTTTAATGGGCATAATGACAAGACCTGGACAAAAAATTTTGTCAAATCCAAAGGATTTTTAGAGCAAAAATTTCTGCACTGTGCACTAGCAAAGGACTTCAAGATTTGCACTGTTCATTTCCCCCCAAGAAAAAGCATTGAAGTCCCAGAAAAACTCAGACAATTCCAAGAGCATACGACAGTCACTGAATTACACAAAGTTGAGGTACGTTTTTTTTGTGGTAGTTTTTCTGATAATTCTTCTGTCTTTGTGACTTTGACCTAATAGTCAGTATCTGCAAACCAAGTTTTGAACTTGTGCCTTCTCTATAAAAAGTCATAAACATCCACATATTTTAGCTCATACTCTTAACGTAGATAAAAGAAAAATGAAATACTTTATGAAACACATGTACACATGACATAAGCACCATTATAGTCACAAACGTAGCCAAATGCTAGTCTTCATTCAGTAGGGTAATAATAATTACAACTATATGTGTGCATATATATATATATATATATATATATATATATAAACAAATTCATTTCCACTGAAATATCCCGCTTTGGTAAAGGTAAAATATTGCATCTGATTTTGCCTTTTTAATATCTTTAATTTCCTTTTATATATATATATATATATATATATATATAATATACACACACAAAAACCTTTAAAAAAAAAAAAAAAAAAAAACAACTTTCAGAGGGAATTGTTCATTGTTTTTTGTTTGCAATGAGCCCAATATATCAATGAAATTTGCCTCAATAACCTGAAAAAAAAAATGCATTGAGATAATGGGACATACTCCATACTCTTCAACCTTATCAAAGCACAGCATTTATTTTTATTTCTTTATGAAGAATCATTTAAATAAACTATTAAAATTGTTAATTTTTCAGCACCCCCTGCCCAGTCACATATCCACCACCCCATCTCAGAAAAGTAACAATAGCTTTATTTCAGAGTATTTATATACATCAAAGGAGCAGAAAGTCCATGTAGCACTAAGAGCAACCTCCTGCCTGTCAGGACATCGTTAGCACTGGCTGGCACAGAGGCAGCTCGTAGCCCTTTTTCATCTAACAGCTATTCGATGTAGCACATTTGTTATTCTTCGCTGCCAAGGAGACAATCTGTTTTTCATTTCCTCTGAAGAAGAGCACAATACTATGAGTAAAACATCAGATATAATTAGACAAAATGGTTGAGTGCCTCACTGAACAGAGAAATGGATCTGTCCCGGATATGAAGAATAGCCACACACCTGAGAAAGAGGGAAAGGAAGAGAAAAGCACTACCTAACCCACTGGAGTATGCAGAGGCTGTCACAAGTTATCCTTTCTTCCTGCAGGTGAGATATTTCCTAGGGCTTTTGCAAACTAATTATGTCCTCTCATAACATCTGGAAAAGAAAACATATATATGCAGATCCTACATAATGAAGTAAAATGTAGCTCAAGATGGAAAACCTGATTCCCACACATTTATAGATCTGTACACAACCCGGACACCATTCCCCAGCACTTTACATCAATTATGTGTGCACTCGTATCTGAAAAACGTCCCTTAACTCACACAGTGAGAAGTTTGTCAAAAGCCTTTTGCTGCTAACAGCAAATATCAATTGATTTGTTACAGTTCATTAAAGGGGAAGATTTTGGAGCAAGGAAAGCTGAATTCTCATATTCCTCTGAGCCACTACTGTGAGCAGCTCTGCCTCACCCATGAGGTTGTTCAGGGCTACAAGACCCTGCTGAAAATGCAAGGATCCTCCAAAAGAAAGCAAAAGGGTCAGCTATCAACTATCTAAAGCTTCTGCTTCAACTCAGGTGGGTGCAGTTCTTGTACCACAACTCACTTCTCAGTCTTCTCCATCAAAACTCGGTAGCTTACTAAATACAGTATTGCTTTGTCCAGTAATAGACCACAGGCTTAACACTATCTCTGCAAGGCCTCAGATCTTGTCTGAACTCATCTTACCCTGCCTAAAGCTTGCTTTCAGCTTTATCATCATGAAAAAACAATTATTTTTTTTGCCTAATCACCACTTTATTTTGCTTAATTTTATTTGTGTTGTACAGCCATCATTTTTATTGAGACTGTCGGAGCAAACAGCTCGTTTGTAGAATGAAATACTTATGAATGCAGCATAACAATATAGTAGGGCTGAATACAGGCAAGATATGGCAGCAGAAGGCTGGAAAGTGAGGACACAGGTTACAGTGCAGAGCAGTACAGGCATTGGATGGCCAGAAGGGGACTGGAGGCCCTGTGAAAGTCAACGTCCTACCAGATGAAGAAAGGTGGACCTTGGCAATGGGCAGAATGGGCTGTAGGGGGGAATAAAGTGAACAACAAATATCCACCAGATGTAAGATGCTCCAAACAAAAATAAATTTGGGTGCAGTGTGGAGCTGCAGACTAATGAAAGAAACAAATGGTAAAACATGTTAGGGAAAAAAAAAAAAAAAAAAAAAAAGTAAAAATAATCCTAAATGTATGCTAGGGTAAGAGGAAAAAGTCTTCAACACTGCCATCAATGTCTTCTCAGTGGAGAACCTGGGACATTCATTTCACACCATAACTCCTCTTCCTCTTTCACACACAGATGACCTTCGTACATACCCTGAACGCCCACAGATATAAGTGTGGTATGTCCATCCATATTAGTGATTGATTGGGGGCAGTAAATTCAGCACTGCCAGCAAGAGGAAGAATCTCAATATTTTTTGCCTGCACAAGGGCATGCCTGCATCACATTTTGTGGGCTGAAGCAAGGTGGCTCTGCTTATACACGAAGTCTGCCAGACACAACCATCTCCAAACATGAAATCATACAGTGGTGGGCAGCCCAGCAGTGAGCCCAAGCCCTGCTGACACTCAGGTTTAGACTACCTCAGGTTCAACTCTTCCCTAAGGTAGCCACAGTGCTCTGATTACAGCTGGCTGGTTCAGAGCACAGGCTTCTGTCCACCCACAAATCACCTCAGACATTAACTCACAACACTCATTAAACTTTTTGTATTCCCCACTCCTTCCTTTTTATTTATTCCTCTCTCTCCCTCCCATCCCTCTCATCACCGATTTTCCCATGAGGTACAATGCTCATCAGCTACAAGAGGCAAATGGCTCTGTTGTTCACTTCAATAGCACATTTGAGCTGTGGCCTGGATGAACACTACTCCATGAATGCTTTCAGATAGCTGAAGATGGAGGTGTGGCTCAGTCTAACTGTCATAGCTGACAGTATCAGGAGGTTTACAATGGTTCAGCAGTTTGGCTTTTAGCCTTAACGTTTTGGGTGGGGACTGTAAAGAACTGGCAGCTGATGATAGAAATGGAATGAAATCAGAGTATCTATCCTTTGTTTATTCATCATCTTAAAACATTTACTGTGGTCCAAGTAGCCCTCCACACACCCCACATCAGAGTCATTGGAGCTTTTAAATATGTGTACAAATTCAAGACTGGCAGCATCTTGAGTCCATCTCTGGATTAACTAAAACCCTTCTCCTTAGACTATTAATGGACACTAACAAGATGAGACCAGAATCTCAGCTAGCCTCAGCTTTGTATTTCTGCCTAAATCCAAATTAACATTGGGTGTTGCATTACTAAAATTATCCTTAATGAACCCAGGAAATGGCACCCTGGATGAAATCATTCAAGGCCTGATTCCAGCCAGCAAGCCTCCACCCTAAATATAAATAAATATATATAAAAACATTTAGGGCCAACTGTCCTTATTAGGGCAGTCTATATTACAGTACCTAAACTGATTTCAAGTACCCTTCTGACTTCAGTTAACATCTCTCATCTCTCTAATTATTTTCTTTCAAAAAGAGCTGTACACACAGCATCCATATTAAAATCATAAATGTCCACAACACTCCTAGAGATCACATCTGCAGTTTTCTTTGTTCTCTTCAAGGAGATGACTGCCAGCAAGGAAGATTACACGTTGCCTTAAATTTTCCCAGATTATGTCTGGATCAAACATTATTTTTCAGCCTCTTGTACGCATGAAGAGGGCAGCTGGAACATTTCAGATACAGATGTGAACCTTCCCAGAGTTAATTATTCACATCACAGTTTGCATCTTCGATTTGAGTTACCCAACTTGTATTAAAGCCCTACATACCGTGCACTGGCTTTGTTGTGTCAATACCTTTTGAGGACTGCCGGCTGCAACCAGTGCTTTAGACATACATTCCCAGACACGTCTTGGTTTGTGTGGTAAAAGACTGTGAGCCTTTTACCAGTATAACAGTTATTTAAAGAATTAGCAGCACAAAGGAGACTAAGAACAGCTCTTCTAAATACCTTTCTTTACTCTCCATCTTCCCTCATACCACCTCTTCCTTTTTGATGTGAAATTCCTAACCTGAGAGTAAGTGAGGAGACAACAGCACTGTGCAGACTACTGTGTGTGTGCTGTTTCTGCTAGAACTGTAAGAGAGTTTATCAAAACACTTTCAAAAGAAGACAGTTTCACAGAGTCACAGAATCACAGAACTGTAGGGATTGGAAGGGACCTCGAAAGATCATCAGGTCCAACTCCCCTGCCAAAGCATTTCTCAAACCTGAAGGAACAGCTAGTTCAAGCCCCCTCCCATGTCATACACACACTTTTTACAGAAAATCTGTGAGGTGTTTATGATGATCTATTTCAGACTTCAACTTCAAATGTTCTGGTCTCATGGTCTGACAACCGATTTATATGTTCTTTTGTGGACTTTTTCCCCTTGGATTCCCGGTAAGATAGCCCAGTATCCACTTTCTTAACCTAATACCATGGGAAAGAGGGTATACAAAGACAACTCAAAGACTGATGTATGAATTAAAAAGAAAGAAGGAGGCAGCTCTGAAAATCATTCAGCATGACTGTGCACACTAAATATGAGTCTTTTTATCACGTAAGGACTCTTCCCTCTCTGTGCTGGCCCTGTACCTTGAGATGAATTTTGCTTTAAATAAGTTTCCCTGGATATGTCTGATTGCTAGGAACACTTTCAAACATATTATCCACTGGGATCAATTTCCAAACAAAATCCATCACACTCAGAGCATAGATTTCCAACTTTACAAGCCATTAGTTAAGCTGGAAGAACAAATTGCAAAAACTACTGTAGGTTTCCCTAAGCTCTTAAGTTATATGATCTTGTCAGTGTATCAGAGGCCAGCAAGACCATTACTGCTGGAATACCTAATGAGAGGCTGAAAGGAAGGACGAGCCAGCCACTTAGGATGTGGAGAAGTCACTCAAACTGCCCGTGAAACTTCTAGGATTCCCTCTGATTTGATGAGGTGTTTTTCATCCACCACTTACGGCAAAGATACAGTTTCTCAGTATATCATAAAACATTTGGTAGCTTATAGAACTGCATTACCTGATTCGTATCCGTAACACACTTCACCCATAACTGCACATAAATCAAACCCTTTCTGAGCTTCCAGAAAGGTCAGCTGGGTGTGTATGTGTTTGAAGCTAAAAAGCTACAAGAAAGAAAAGAAAAGTTGCTTAAATACCCAAATTAAAGATCCTGGTTTAGAAGGGGGAGACAGGTTGTTAGTTCTGTGTGTCCCAGAACAGGAATAACATAGCAAAAACTTATCTTGCAAAGTATTCAGTCCAATACCTGTATGAAAGGTATCACTACAGTTATCCAAGCTATCCAGAACTAATCTTTTCAGACTGGATAAGGGCTTCTGATGCATTTGTTTTTATACCTAGCCATTAAACACTTCTCATGAACAGCAATTTTTGTTAGAATTCCTCATTTTTGAGGATCACCAAAACACCATGCAAATGATAGAATACTAGGAATTTAAACAGGGATTCACCTTTAAAATCTATGTTTACATGTTTCTGTCACTGAAATGTGTGCATGGATTTCAATTTTGTTTACCTTGTGTTTCTTACATATGTAACAGATGGAAATAGCTCATTAGTTCTACAGCTTAAAACCTCTCACAACAAGGGAGACCAAGGTAAGCTCTGGGAAAGCAATGCCCTGCACAATAACTCAGGAATCTGTCAGTTCATATTTTGTTAAAAGTTGATAGGAGAAGGGCAGAGATGGAGGGATATCTCTTACATTACATTTTGCTCTCTTACATTAACCAAATATTTCCCTAAACCCAGCAAGATGCTCATCATACCATTGCTGATGAAACCCCTGTACCTGTGGTGCTCACACCGCTTACAAGTTCAAGTATCCAAGGAAGTGCAAAACAGAGACCTGAATCCAAAAACATGTAATGGATGTTTGCTATGATAGTATAAATCTGACACCAGAGATCAAGTCTCTACTGATCTCTGGTACATCTACCATCTGCTGGCCATGGGAAACAAAACCAATTTTGGCCATAAAGACTTTTGTGATACTAAGAAGGAATCACAAAAAGTGAAACACCCTGTGTGTTGTTATCATAGCCTAAATTGGGCTCAGTTGTAGGATGGACAGGCTTTTATTCAAGATGAATGAATTCTGGGAGCTGCTAAAAGAATTCATTCACCCAAAGCTCTGAGCTTTTTACTGTTTTCAAGCAAAAGCTGGAAGGTTTTCAGATGCCAAGGAAGAATTTTGTAAGTTGGGACAAGAGAATCTTAAACCCTTTTCTTTTTTCTTTCTTTCTTTGTTGTTGTTGTTGTTGTTGTTGATCCTGAGAGCAAGGAAAATTCAGCAGTTTTAGATTATTTGAAGTTTATATTTGGACAAATCACCTGGCACTGAATATGACCACCTATAGAAATGCTTAACTCTTACCTCACATGATTTTTTTCTACTGAAGAGCTTTTAGAGATTAGAGATGAAAATACTTATATGAGTTTGAAATACTATATTAGTTTGAAATTTCCAGAAAAATAAAGTAATTCCACTAAACAAACAATAACCACTATAATAAAACTAAAATACCAGTGATAAAGTGCTTTATGTCTGGCATTTATGTATTAATATTTTATGATTCCACACAAAGACAGACATCCCAAGCTTATTTATTTCAGTATTTATCAATATCGCTTTAAACCTTGACACTGCTTCATTGGACTGGACTATGTATCCAGTTAATTGTGTTTCCTGTAGGACCAAAGTCTGAAGAGGGTTAACAGACAGACTCAAGGACTTGATAAGAAGGGATAAAAACTCATAAAAGGGTACCTCCAAAGGAAGAAAAACAGTACACTGTGGTAAAATGCCCAAGTACATGTATATCTGAAGAGGAGGGGTACGTTTCTCCAACATCAAAGGTGACAGAGCAATGTCCAATTCAAATGTCTGAAAAGTGTAACAGCTGAAAATTAAAATAAACTGTCAGTTTGCTTTAAAAAAAAAAAAAAAAAAAAAAAGATTTTTTAGTTCAAAATAAAATGGACTAACAATTTGCAGATGTTTGGAAAGAAAATGCTTGGGTTGCTTGCTTTCAAAGCTCAAGCCCTCCCTACTTTTGGTTTTCCATTTGCATTTTAACGGCTGTGGTGGCTTTCTGCCATTGCCTGCCCCCTCCATAGCACAAAAGCCATGAGTCAGCAGGTCCCGCACTCACTTTTGACTTTGAAATCACATCATTTCTGTCATCCTCAGAGTTAAGCAGTGGAGGTAGGGAGAGAAACCCAGGAGCTCATTATTTCTGGACAATAGGAATTTATAAAGCTAGAAAATCAAATGTGTATTTACATACATATAGGTCATGCAAAAAAAGTTATACTGGAAAATACTGTGTTGGTGGAATGGTGGAAATCTTTAGTAGTAAAGTAAATCCTTAGAGAAAGGAATATAAGACAGCTTTAGGGATTCATGCTAGCAGTTTCTAAAAGCACATGTATGAAGCCAACCTGTACTGCTAAGCCAGAAATGGACTATGAACAATGATTTGAGTCTTTAAAGTTCCTACATCAAGGCCAATCCTTCCTCCTCCTAGGGAAATAGCAATGCTGGTGACCAGGCAGGTCAGCTCCATAGAAGGTGTTTGCCCTCACCCAACACAGTATCAACCTCAGCCTTCCACAATTTCCAACACAAACAATTGAACAGGCAGACACAGGACATTAATCACTGCAAGAAGAGAGCTGTCCCTGCAGATGCATCCATCCACCCCCCTTTATAAGCCTGTCATCCCTGAGCTCTAGCTCAGCATCCCACCTATAGCGCTGTGTCTCTGCTCTCAGCCAAACCTTAGGCAAGGAATGAAATGGCTACTACCTGTTGTGCCTATTGGTATTTCTTTTAATACTATCCAGTTTATACAGGTCCTGTTACCCAGCTAGGGATTTTTTTCTCTTTTTTCCTCCATTACTGGAATATATGGGATTTTTCTATGTGGAACTCTTTTTTTTTTTAACTTCAAGTTTTACAAATTTGGCACCCTGACACACCCAGCTTCCTCAATGAGAGTGGAAAAATCAAACTTCACTATCTTTTCAACAGATTATTTTCCTTTCTGAAGTTTTCTCTTGGCACTAGTACTTATAGAAAAGGGGAAAGAAATGCTTTTTCCTGACAAATCTTACTCTCTACCCTCCCCCAACATCTTCTACTTCTGAAAGGGATGAACGGTGGGGAATTTCCAAAAATTGATTATTGGCATGGAATAGATATTTTAAGTGTGAATAAGAATATAAAAGCTGAGATAACTAAACTTTTTCCCCAAATATTTTCCCCTCTCCAACTCAAAAAAAAAAAAAAAAAAAAAAAAAAAAAAAAAAAAGTGTGCCTTATCATCTTTACTCTAGTGTTGTTCTGATGAAAGTTTTTCTTTCCATGTTTCTGACAACCTGGGAGAAGTTGAAGAATGGTGGTTATGAACACCAAAGAAATGACTACAGCTGTTTGTATCAAAGCACTGGTAGAAGATTTACTCAGACAGCTAAGGCTTACCCCACTGAACCTATCAATATGGGTCTTTCTTCAGAAATGAACTTTGGAGCCCAGATCATTCTGAAACACATTCAAAATCACCCTGGATACATTTACAACATACCCTGCAAAACTGCACAGACATTTCCAACTCAATCTCTTAACCATTTGTGCCACGTAGTGAAAAAATAAGTAAATAAATTTTTGAGAGAAGGAAGATGGATCTTAGCCTCTCTTAAGAAACTCTTGCAAACCAGCTCTCAAGAATTCTTTGGTAGCCCAGAGCTTTTGTCTAATGCAGATGGACTGCCAGCTTCAGATCTTAGAAACACATGCAAATGAATGTGACCTGTTAATCCAGAGCCAGCAAATCCTTTTCTGTGTCACAGGGCGAATGAAATAACTGGGCCTCACCCTCATCCCCTCACACTAAGTGTGTGAATTGTTCATTACGCTATTGCAAAGTCATCCTGATTTTAGGGATATAGGACTTAACACCTAAACTTAGACACCCCAGAATCTGCTATTCTGCATGAATATTATTCAAATGAACATCTACTTGATTGTGAAAGACACAATGGTATTATCCTGGGGCACAGCTTCCTAAATAGCCTGTTGTTATTTTGGGACCATAATACATTATGAAGACATAGCATTATTCATAGTATTAGCTGTGGTGAGGCCCCAGCCAAAAAAAAGGGGGGGGGGGGGGGGGGGAAGAAGCTTGAACATAGCTCAGATTTACAGTCTAATAAAAGAAGAAGAAAGAGAAATCCTCATTTTACAGGTTAGATCAGTAAAGTTAAAGTCAGGCAGGGTATATTTTAGGCCAAAACCACCCAGAAATGACAGTGAAAGTGTCTGAGGCTCAGAGTATACGTTGATGTCTACAGGGTTTAAGGACCTGCATTGGTTTAATTCTTGCATGGCTGTGATCTGTAAGGAGCCCCGTGTCACAGAAGAAGGATTTTGGAATGGGATAGATTTCTCATGAATCTCTTCCCTTAGCCACTCCTTTTCAGATCTTTACCTACTGGAGGACCCATTTTAGTGCTGGCAGCTGTGTAAGCCTCAGACATGACTCAGGCTGCCATTGGAATGAGCACACCATGCTGGCTCTGCAGGGCCAGGCTGTTGCACCCCCCAGCCACCAACACCAGTCCTCAGAGATACTGTTCTGCTCTGGAGGGGGGAAAGGGCACTCACACCATGGGCTGCAGGTGACAGGGGGCTCAAACAGCCACTCAGATCATTTTAATCTTACATCTAGGTTGCTCATCAGGCAAACCTATAAAAGAGAGTCCAAGGAATACCTTTTCCTTGGCCTCACGTCCCTGAACTGCTTCCAGCACTGCTCAGACCAGGAGCTGAGGAGGGCCACGAGGGTTTGAAGTCCTCAAACCTTTCAAAAACATTAGTTTCTACGGGTTCAATTTGTATGATTTAAGCTTCAGCTCTGAAGTTTTTTCCTAGATTCCAGACCAAAATCCCTAACCAAGTGTTTGAGTATTTTGTCATTTATTATATACGAATTGACCCATAGCAATAATCAGATGCTGTGTAAGGCACCAGTTTAGCTTACCAGTATTTCAAACATAGTTACTTGAGCACTAACTTTCCCTGCAGAGTAACAACCTCAGTTCCAGGACAAACGACAGGTACTTGCACTATTAAATAGTGCCATCTAGTGTATACTGAGCGTCAGATTAAGCAACTACTTTCCCAAGGAAAAATATCCTGAAGGTAACTGGTAGACTCAACCTTAACACATTTCAAATTTCAATTGGTTATAAAATTTAGGCTTCAGCTAATGCAAATTAATTTCATCTGTCCAATATTCATGTCCTTTCATTAAATTCTTACATACAACAAATTCCCAACCACACTGATGTCAGGCATACCTTTTATTGCAACCATATCATTTTCACAGCTTGTGTCCTGAATTCTAAGTGTAAAACAAAGACAATTCACCAGGGAGTCTCAAGCAAAATATGAAGACTGCTGACCAACAGTATCCAATAAGACATTTACAGGAGCTAAACATCTAAATTTACAAACCTTTGCTTTACTTGTAAAAGCAACATTTGCCACAGAGAAAGACTAAAGATAACACTTACAGCACAGAAGACAAAATAAAAGCTTTCAGGGTAGCACCAGATGATCCTGAGCAGACCTGTGAGAAGGCTCACACCTCAGGAAAATCTAAAGGGGTGCTCATCCGGATTCACTACTCCTTACACTGGATAATAGTAGAGTTCCAGATCATAGTACAATGTATTACAGTGCGCGTCAATCACAGAAAAGGGATGTCTACTGCCCCCATGGCCAGATTTGTCATCTCTCCTTAGTATCAAGAAATTTTCTGCACCTCCCTGCTCATGAATGCTCTACCAGAGCTTTTGCAATGTTAGCTACAAGTATAATTTAAAAGGCAACGGATGCCACATAAG
The DNA here is from genome assembly GCF_964211825.1 of Aythya ferina. NCBI lineage: Eukaryota > Metazoa > Chordata > Aves > Anseriformes > Anatidae > Aythya > Aythya ferina. Next base: position 21,543,358 of record NC_140298.1, read on the forward strand.
GAATTACAATCTGCCCACAGAGGAGAAAACAGAGTTTATCCTTGCATCTGTTAAGAGCTGTATGCTTTTTTGGTCCCAAATACACATCAGTATCTTGAGCCACATTCACATGAGCTGTGATCTCAGCAGTTTCTGTGTGGTGTATCATTCCTGCAGGAGGTGTTAGCATGCAAAAAACATACAGACTGCAGCACTGATAATTCAATATACAGCTGTCTTCTGAATCTGCAGTGATCCAGCTTATCCACATCAGCAGGAAAGACACTGGAGGACCACAGGAGGGCCCAACACTACACAAGGTAGACAATCCTGACCATTTGCTTTGATCAAAGGGTTTAGGGGCTGTTTCAGCTATAGGAGAGATGTCAGCTCAGGTGTCTTGGATTAAGTCCAGGTACATAATGCAATCTTCCTGTCCACATTTTCCTTTTGCTTTCAGTTGGATAAACTACCTCTCATGCTACAGCCTAAACTATCATGTTTTGCTGCACTGCACTCTAAATAGCTGCCATATTCCACCCCAAACTTGGCTGTATTTAAAGGATGGATTAACTGTTCTTTACATATGCAACTTGGAACTGGAGTGCACAGCCCATTGTGTGTTTTAAGATCATTGTTATATAAAATAGCCATTTAACACTGGTATCTTCATCTTCCACTCAATGCTCGAAAGGTGTATACAAAAAAAAACACAGCACTGCAGAGTGGATTAATACCCACAATGAACCAAAATCAGTGTTTAGTTAGCCTGATTGCTGCAATGTTTTTCTGGAGGGGGCTGGGAGAGAAAATGGCCTCTTCAGAATTAAGGAAAAAATAATCCACTTACATCATAGAAAGCTGGAATCACATCAAAGGCTGTGAAAGCTCAGAAATTGGCAGCTTGAAATCCACTAAGAATTGAAATGAATTTATACCTTTTTTTAATAGAGCTGGAACAATGATTCAAACAACTTAATCCCTGAGCAATTTCACAACCTTTTGTTACTTTTCAGAAATCCCTCTCTTGTCCTTACCTCTCAAATATTTAAATCTTTTGCCTATTTAGGACTAAATTCTGCTCTAAGCATTTGATCTTGTTGAGTTCAACAACACCGTAGAAGTGTTCAGGAGAGCTGTAGAACGTGACCTCTGGTTTTTACGCAAAAAGGGACAGCAAAAAAGGCCACCACAGTCTGAGGACAGCACACAAGCTGGTTCCAGGCATAGAAAGCCAGGCAGCCCTCATTTTTAGAGTGGGAGTACTAGCAACCTGCTTCCTGGCAGAGCTGAAAAGCTACAGCACATCCCTGTGACTCCTGGGATGAACTTGTAACAACAGGCTCATCTACCCTTCTAAATGGAGTGATTATAAATGAGTGACCTCTTCAACTCCAAATTGCCAGTGAAGCACCATGCAGTTGCAGGGTGACTGGTGAAATTTAGTATCTCAGACCAAGTGTGAAGTCTTGTTGGTGTTTGAATAACCACTGCCCTGAAATAGCCATGCAAGTTCCTGCTGGCACCAGCACTTTCTACAGCAAACCCTACTGTTCCCTTAGACAGGATGAATTCACACACAAGCACACACATGCCTTTATTGTTTTTCTGCAACACTCATCTTGTTTGATCTCTGCACATTCTAGGTATAAAGTTACTTCTGCTTTCCTCTGATGATAGACACCTTTAGTATCCAGCAGGCCCTCATTGCCCTTCTGAAAGGGCTTGAGACCTCTGTACTGCCAAAGTAACATAACAAGATCTGATGCTTCTGCAGAGCTGCCAAGGGTTCTGGGAAGGCTGACTTGCACTCAAGGGACATCATTTCTGTAGGAGTGTAGCTCTGGAACCTAGGAGAAAAGAATGGGGAATGTCACAGGCACATCTTCTAGAGACAAGTGAGACAGGGATTGCCCAAGGCTTATAGGCTGGACTATTCCCAAAAGCCAGTATCTTTGCTACAACACACTGAGTTCCATGATAATACACTGAGGGAGATCAGCATCTGCAGGGGTCAGTGACCCTCTAAAAACTTAATTTATTGCTGAGCGCCTTGAAAGGTGATGAAATCAATTAACATTCAAGAAACTTGCCAAGGACTAACAGTCCTCCGTTACATTTCTTCCTATCTGGAATAGATGTTTTTAAATATTTAATGGCACATGGGCTAGAACCCAGTTCTTCCGTATTCTCATGCTGGGGAAGAATTGAACCTTGAGCTATTTGGTTATTCTTACCCGAGAAGCATTTAAGTTGAAAGATTAAATGGTAAAATTCTGATTTTCCCACAAATTCTGGAGGGTAGCGTAACATGTTAGTAAACAATGGCTTAGCCTCTTCCGGTTTCAGATTCAAGGTCTTAGCCTGACTGACAGTCACATTCAGATGACTGCAACTGCCAGTAGCAATGTCAAAATAAGGTTCCTTACTGGACTGATAATTACAGTAGTTAATTATTTGCAGTGTCATAGGTGTGCACAGCAATACATCGTTTAGACAAGTCCCTACCCCAAGGACCTTGTAATCTAATCTGGATGGACACAGTATAGATAATTAAAGAATGAGCCATGGAAGTAGGAGCAGAAGAGAATAGAATTTGATCCCATCCACTGTGGCTGTGGGACATGTTTACCCCTTTGACCACTTATTGTTATGGCCAGATTTGCAAACGCATGGCACTCACAGCAATCGCCGCAGTTCACCTCCGTGGATGCAGCCCCACATCTTTATTTCTCAGGCTCTGGAGCCCTCCTGTGGCCATTCGGTTTTACACATTTGGAAGTGTTACAGCCCGCACTTGATTTGAGAGTGTTATTTGCTATTTATTTTTGTAAGATCTTGAAATCCCAGTTACGTTACCACTCCTCAGCCAGCTGAGTTGCACCCTGTCTTTTGTGGGACTCAAAATTTTCCCTCCCGAAAATATAAATTGCTCCTGTTTCCTTCAAAGAAACAAGGAGATCATGAAGAAAAGAGCTAAAGTAGTTCAGGACATGTTGATACTATGTGGTCAATAACATTGACAAAGGGACAGACCAACACCTACACCAGAATCATAAACCTCTGGAGATGTCATCTACATGGCATTGCAGGCTTGCATTAACCATTTAAAATACACAACATTCCCAGGCCATAGGAAGAGGGATAACTACTATATAGTAGTACTAATATAAGTAACAAATATTTGACACTTAGTTATGTCAAAGCATGAGGAAATTAGAAATTGTTCTGACAAAAGCTTGAAAATACATTTCTTTTGCTCTGAACAAACCAGCATAGCAAGCTTCTCATTTCTTGCTTAACTCTTCTCATTTCTGTTCATCATTTTGATTTTGTTTAACTTCCTCCTTTCAAGACAGGAGAATTATTCTATAGCCATGTACACATGTGCTTACTGTAGTCCCAATTTCTCCAAATCAGGCGAGAAGAATCCTCTACAAGCAATTTTTCTGATTTCCAGATAATCTTTCCATAGTCATAACATTCCTATTATCAATCTTTTTTTTTTTAACCCCTTTTATTCTTTACTCTCATAGAATGCCACAACTAGCATTCAGATACTATTTCTAATTGTTCAAGAAAAAACTGGACATTTCTTACCTGTAATGGGGACATTATGATTTATGATTACTGTGCAACAGCAGACTAGCCCATGCATTGTATCTTAACTGATAATAGCACAGTATCAAGACAGCTCTACACCACCTGACTAAAACACACCTAAAGCCTCTATCTGTCAAGATTGTTACAGGCTGTGGTAGATGGGAAACATTAAACAGCACAGAATAACTCTGCTCAGCTGCAGCATGGATAAGCCTACATAACTGAAGGGCCAGAAGACGGGTAGTCACGTATGCCTTCCTGTGCAAATGTCATGAAGGCTGAATCTTTAACTTGCTGCAAGTCACAAATGTACACAATAGTCCCATAAAAAGAGGAAAAAAAAAAAAAAAAAACATCACACAGGAAGAATTCATTTTCTTAAACTATACTCCATCAAGTCACATCTCTGTGAAGCACATTAGTACTTCAGTTGACAATTTACTGTCCTTCCTCCCCCCAGTAAGAAACTTTGTCATATGTGTCTCAGAGTCTGAATGCTTCATGCAGTGCAGTATATAGAATAAAGTCATGCTGAAGACAAACATCAGTAGTGAACTGGACATCTGTGCTGTCTTTCACAGAATCACAGAATTTCTAGGTTGGAAGAGACCTCAAGGTCATCGAGTCCAACCTCTGACCTAACACTAACAGTCCCCACTAAACCATATTCCTAAGCTCTACATCTAAACGTCTTTTGAAGACTTCCAGGGATGGTGACACCACCACTTCCCTGGGCAGCCTGTTCCAAAGTCTAACAACCCTTTCGGTAAAGAAGTTCTTCCTAACATCCAACCTAAAACTCCCCTGGTGCAACTTTAGCCCATTCCCCCTCGTCCTGTCACCAGGAACGTGGGAGAACAGACCAACCCCCACCTCTCTACAGCCTCCTTTAAGGTACCTGTAGAGAGCGATAAGGTCGCCCCTGAGCCTCCTTTTCTCCAGGCTGAACAAGCCCAGCTCCCTCAGCCGCTCCTCATAGGACTTCTTCTTCTTCTTGTTCTTTGCCACAACAAAAGACTAGGAGATTGTACCTGACAAACCAGTATGATCATTTAAGTAGGAAATCAACCTTCTTTACCTGTTTTAACATTTAAATAGTGCAGTTTTAACAGAAATCAGAAGCTCCAACTTATTCACACACAAAACATACAACTTAACATATCCCAGCCCTTCTAAGCTTACAGCCAGTTGAAATTCCTTGTAAAACGCATTATTTTGAAAACAGGTTGATTCTACTTCAAAATAGCAATTCAGCCTTTTGAAACTTTTCTGAAGAATGTCCAGTATTTTTTTGTTTAGAGAAAAAAGTGAATTGATCTAATAAAGCAATTGGCTTTTATTCTTCTCTCACCTCAGTTCCTCAGAGGACTCCAGAAATGAGAGCTGCTTGAGATAGGCCCCCATAACCAAAGCACTGCCAGAAGTCAAGGAATCCATGTGTTCTGTCCACCTCACTGGCGAGCAAAATCAGAAATACTGAGAGCCTCTATTCAAAGAAAAGTTCCAAGATAAACTGACAGAAGTCTGAGACACCCTAAACTCTTCTCTCAAAGGTTCCTGGTAAATCCACACTAGCAAACACTGAAGCCCTTCAACACCAATGAAGACATTAAAGCATCACCTCAGCAGTCATCTACTAAGCTTCAGCCAATATAATCCTTATCACTACTTGACTACATAAACTGAGCAGTTGCACAGAAAGAGATACTTAGAGGCATAGCTTTCAAAGCACTTTCCTCCATCAAAAAAGATTCTCATTTTCTCAGATGCTTCTAGCTAAGAAACTAAGCTAATTAGTCAACACCAAAGTAGATAAATAGCAGATGGTTCATTAAAATCCATCAGGAGAGAAATTGGTTTTTAAATTGCCATGTTGAATCTTTAAGGAAATTGCATTCACCACTGCCCTTCAAACCTCCACCACCAAAATACAGACATACTAGGAAGTCAGATAAGATACTGGTGTAACATGCTCAAACTAACCAAGAACCATCTTGTGCAACTGACATAGCATAAGAGTTTCCAGAAGCTGAAAAGAAAGACATACTAAAGTTTTTTGGAAACAGCTTACTTGGTGACTTCAAGTCATCTCAAGCAAATGTTACAAGAAGAAAAAGATTCTGTAACAAAAACTTTTACTTTAGTACAAGTCTATTCATACTTCATTCATTCCAATGAAATATGTAAAACTCACAAGTTCTATTCTGTAAATACTATTAACTATTTCTAACATTCATTGTTAGATTTACACTATCCCCCAAACAAGAGAAAAGAATCTAGCACAGCACATATGCAATTGCACACCCTAAGCATCAAAACACCCATCACCTTAGAGTTACGTGTGCTGCGAAAATATTTCCTAAATGAGCTGGGAGTTCTCTCCACTTATCTCTGTCAAAGTGTAAGTGCAGAATAACAGCTTCCAAAGGCAATAGACAGAGAGTTACTATGTCATTGTTGTGGATAGACTTTCAAACTTGAAAGGATAGATGTTCTCATACAAAGGCTAAAAATAAAGCCTGGCTCTAGGAAGAAGTTACCATCTTTTCTCATTCTTCAATTACACAATCACCTTCTGATTGCCATCTGCTAGCTATACAGAAATTCATGAATGCCTTCCTCAACAAACAGGTTCTTAATCTAACACCTTTAATCAATACTGTGCTAACACACAGTCAGTGAAAGTCATGTTATACCTAATCTGAAAAAAAAAGCCATTGGAAGAAGACTATTAGTCTTAATAATGCCATATAGTACCCTGGGATGGAGAATAGCTGAAGCTCTTGCCAACAACTGACGAGTTCCAGAACACCCTCATGCTCCAGTGATTCTGTAACCTGCCCCAGCCCTCTGCACTGCCGCATCCTCCAGTAACTACTTCCAGCCTTCATATCCAAATTACTCACAGCTTCCACAAGTGCAATTTGATCTATGCTAATTTGCCAATTAGTTCTGTATTCTGCTTTCCAACATTCTCACCCCAGCAGACATGAAAAGCAGCCATCCAGTTCTACACCAGGATGGCAGAACAGCTGAATGCTTAACGAATTAAATAGTTCAACTCACTGCTGATTAAATCCAAGTGAGGTTTCCAAAATGAACTACATAAACTATTTCCCATCAAACAAGCCCAACTGCAAGGCAGTGAACTTTAGTTTAGAATTAGTGGAAAAGAAATAAAACATTTGCATGTTTGGGGAAATAGAAGTTTTCAACAGGGTCTAGAACTGTTTTGTTAAAAGTCCTATTAGTCATGCTTTACTCAGCTAAAGTGTTAGTAGCCCAGATCAAGTCTGTTCCTTGGAGCTTTTTCAGCTACCTACACAGTTGCTCTTCGGAGCTTTCCTGTCTAGAACCTAGTATTTTTGAATGTGTTTCTTCCAATAGCCCAGTAATTCAAGTGTTGTGAACCTTTCAAAACTGGATTGTCACCTATACTTACAAACATGTTGCAGCTTTTCATCCTCAACCTTGTAAGTGAATGCTCCTGATCAATAAGAATATTTGCCAAAACTTTTTAAAAGAAAATTTGAAACTGAAATGGTTTTTGTACTTCAAGCCAAAATTTTACCATCCTTTCAAAACCCCCACATCAGGTTCACTTTACAATAACCTTGGGAGCATTTGATGTTTACATTGTTGACATGCTTTTAGAAGGCATGGCAATCACAGAGCTGTGCCAATTCCAAGGTTGCACTGCACTCATGGTCCACTGCAAGGGTACAACCTTTAATTTTAAAAAATAAACTTTCAATAGTAGTAAAATCCTGTGGATGATGCATTTTGGGGTGTTTTAGGGATGCTTTGGGTTACTGGCAACAACTGCTTGCCTTTGTTACATTTGAACCATGTAACAGCACTCCCCCAAGAACCATGTTCTGTCAGGTCTGATTGCTTAGGAGCTCTACATAATTACATAAATTGCTTTCACTTCTTGTACACTACTCAGGCATTGATAGAAGAGATTGGGCATTATTTGCCAGCATACCCTCTTCTTTACTGCAAACGTGTCATTAGACTAATTAATATTGATTACTTAGCATTGCATGGCTCAGTAAGGCAATTACCATCACTACAGAAGTTGGCAAAATAATTTGTATAAGTCATATTTTGCAAGTCTGAAAATAAGGAGGTGATACTTTGTAAAATTTTTCCTTTACCTGACACAGTACAAGACAGGGTATTAAGCTTTAATTTCCCTGAACTTGAGTCCCAAACACAGAGCATATTTCTGCAATTCATGGTCACTTTAATGGAAATAGAGCTACCCACAGATGCTTTAATTCTGCAGTATCTGATCCAGATCCTTCTGGTGAAGATGGAAATGTTACTAAATTTACATATTCATATAAACACATAGCTAAACACAGACAAAATGCTAACTCTCCACACACAGCATGGGAGCCTCTACAAAGCTAACAGCCTGCTCCACCTTCCAGCTATGTTCAGTTGCCGGTACGGAAGCATCCATGAAAGATGTCCCTGAACAAAACCAGAAAGAAGCCAGCTGCAATCCTGCCTAACATCGCTTTGCTCTCCATGTTGTGGAGCATCCTTTTACAGAATTTCTACAAGCAGCTGAATTCAGCAGTCTCTGGAAACATGGTTCTCTTGAAGTACAGTCACAAAACATTCTTTGTCTGCAGAGCAAGAGAGAAGAAATCCCTTTATTTTTTAAATACCATCCTCACTACAAAGACAGGGAAACTCCACCAGCACCACTCACTGGAACAGCCCTTGTGCCTCTTACAGGTGTGTTAAGTCAAAGCATGATGGGACTTTTTTTTTTTTTTTTTTAAGTAATTTTCCATAGACACATTGAATTCAGAAGTCTTGCCTGAGATCAAACATTTATTCTGTGAGGAGTACCTGGAATGATCTAATTCCATACATTTCAGTAGTTTCAAACTTCAGTCTAGTAAACCATGAACACAACAAATGCTTTCAGTTCAGCTATGATTTAAATCTAAACTAAAATATTACAAGATAATAACATAGCCTGTGATATCAAAGCAAATTAGTCATCAAAGCTTCAGACTATTCTCAAATATTTAATACACAATGCCTTGCAGTGGAGTTCTCTATTGTCTGACAATGGCAGAACCAGTTTCACTTTGAATTAAAATCATGTTTTCCTCCCCCCTCTTTGAAATTGAATTAAAATTCCAGGGAACAAAAGTCTATAGCGATACCAAGTCATCAGAGCCTCAGGCCAGTGCCAAACCACTGCCTTTATTTCCCATCCCTTTTTTCACCACCAACACACACTTATGTGCCTATATGTCTATAGTTTGTATGTGCCTATATGCCTATAGTTTGTGTTTTTGGGAATATAAATGAAAATATCTCTATGCTATCCCCCGGATGAGACCAAATTAGTAAAGTATAGACCCTCCAAAGACAGAACACAAGGACATATCTAGAGAATAAAAATATTTGTAGATTATGCACAAAATGAAGCTGCAACATCAGTTTAAGAATGGATCTCCTTTACTAATGCTACAGGAACCAACATGGACAAGCACAACTCACATGTGGCACAGCTTATCAAGATGGTCCTTCTGCACCGGAACACAAAGTATGAAGTTACCACTGTCTGACCAGTGCATGAATGCCTCCTTTTAGGGCCTTCCCTTTTCTTGTCACATAAAGGAGAGTCTGAAAATAGATACATTTGAAAACAAAAATGCTTGAAACTCTTACCTTGAGAGGAGTTGTTGGTGATGCAGTCACAACACGTGGAAAAGAACAGCTCCAGGAGGACCTTCCTTGGCCATGCAACCAGAAGTACTGAAGCACCAGTTTAGATTTTGTCATGAACAGAGGAGGGTTTTGTAGTTTATTAGGTAGAGCAGGCTCCACTCTTTCCTGACTGCAGTCCACCAAATGGGAGAACATGGTGACTGCCAGCCTCTCTCTGCCTTCACAGGAGATGCAGAACAGCTGCAGGATCGCAGACCTGAAAAAGGAAGCACTAGAGTTAGGTACAGGAGAGGGTAGAAGGAAATACAACATGAACTGATAAGGTAGCAGATTTCAGGAGTATAACTCCTTCCGCCAGCAACCTGTGCAAGGGACTGGTGGCAGGAGCTATATTATAGTGATACTATGATATCATCTAGAGGTTCGTCCAAAAGTTGTCAGGTTTGTATTTACACAAGGAAGCACTACTTGTAATGTAGGATTACATTACAGATCCTGCAGGAAACTGCACAGGGATACACTGCCAGGTCAGAAGGAGAGGAGCTCACTGCTGAGGGTACTACGTGCCCTCCTACAAAGACTCACCTCAGTGACAGCAACAAGAAAGTTTTAATTCTAAATAACTACACCAGGACAGCTAAAAATAACTAACATCTCAGATACTGTCTAAGAATTTCACTCATTCCTATACCTATGCAAAACACATAAAAGTCTTCAGTATACATTACATTATTACAGGGGGGCCAGCAGTCTTGATCTTTTATGCTTTGCTCTTGTAACAAGATGTGCTGACAATGACTAATGATGGTAATGAAAAGCACATGATGTCTCTGGCCCAGAAGCAGGTGTTGCCTGTAAGGCTTGCTAAAGCACAAAGCCTGACTTTATTTCTTGATTGTAAATTGTTTGCATTTGTTTAATAGAAAAGACTGAAAAATTAAAAAGTAATTTCAATAAAATATTTAAGTGCTCTTTAAGGAAGAAATCATAGCAGTTTGGGTGGTGCTTTTTCACCTGAAAATTCATGAAGTACTTAATTAATATTTTCCTTTCCAAATAATATTTAACACAATCTCGTGATTTTAATTTTTAAAAATAAATAAATAAATAAATACAAAGTGTTTTAGAGGGTTTTGCAAAAGTCACTGAATGAGCATTTTGGTGCTGTTTATCATTCACCATAACAATCGATTTAAAATCTTTTTTTTTAATAGTAAATTTTAAGAACATTTAATCTTCATTTTATGTTGTTTTGTTCTTTTCCCCCAGCCTTGGGCATTTCTTTCATTTATCCCTTCATCTGGCTTTCTGCTTTGTAAAGGGGCAGCACCGGTTGATTTGGGAAATTTCCACTAGAGGGCTCGGTACCACAGGACTTCAAGAGCACAGCAGGCAAACCTCTCTCTAAGCATCCATCCCTGCCAACCACATCATGCCATTACGAGTAAGACACCACGATTCAGCAACAGCAATAGCTCAGCTGTCCAGCGCATATTTATTGCCTGATTTATGAGAGTGATTGTTAGACTCAGTTTTTCGACCTACTTCAAGGTGACGTGTAAGTATGGACATCTAAGGCCCATGGAAATAACTGGAAGGTTTTTCTGACAAAATAGGAATTGGTCAAGATTGAGGGAGGAGTGAAAATTCACTACACAGGCAGTAGTTCTTCATATTGTAAAATTCTCAGTTTCGCTCAAGAAATGTAAAACACCAAAAAGTACACCACTGCCCTAGTGTCCATCCCACAAGTGGATACAGCTTCTGCTTTCCATGTGTCAAATCACCCTTAAGGAGTTTGTCCACCTCACAGCCACACTAATTTGCAACAAAGCACACCTGAACCTCACACGCTCCCACATTAGCTGCTGGTCACATTGGCGGTGGGCACCTGAGAAAATATAAAGCAGGACCAGGTGTCAGCAATTGGGCAGGCAGTTCTGTACCCTTGGAGAACATATTCATCACCTGCTCACCACATCTCTGCTAGGAGAGCTGGGTTCCACAGTATACTAATTGTAGTGCTACCAACAGGAATAAAATTATGGCAAGTCTCACAACATGGCATGGATTTATTAGCCGCCTACTTGCTGAAATTGTGGGTGGCTTCAGCTTTCATCTGGGAGAAATTAAGGTTCTAGTGTTTCTGGTGCGGGAGGAAAATGACAGAAAAAGCTGAAGAAAGCACATCCTGGAGGCTAAGGTATCCTCTTTTCCCCCCTCTCCTGTGACAATTCAAGCTATTTTACGGTTTCAAGGAGGGAGGGAGGGAGAGAGAGTAAACTGCAGTCATTTGGCCTTCACTTACCCCAAGTGCCTGCACCAGTATATGTCAGCGTGCTGCCTGTTCAGACATCACCACCCAGTACAGAAGACCCAGCTTGCAGGACCACTGAATGCATCAGCAGTGTAAATGTGCTGCATGCATCCTTGGCCGTGCCAAGAGCCAACGGTCCTTCTGTACGTGTGTTACACATTCCATGTGTCCCTTCTCTGCCCACCATGAGATGTCACAAGTGGAGGAGGGAACTGAGAGCCCCTTGCTGCCAGCAGAGCCATTTATGTAGCTTGGGGCTTCAGCAAAGCACAAGCTTGCTGAGCACCAGTTTCCTCATTTGTCCATGGGGTTGCAGCTCTGCCTTTCATCTGTTCTCTTTCTAATGTGAGGTGATGGCCTTTTCCCCTAAGAAACACACAACATAAAGTGGCATGCAACAGTCCAAAGTGCTAATAAAGCAGCATGAATTATCTCCCCTCCACCCCCCCACCCCAACCCCCTGAAAAAAAAAAGAAAAAAAAAATGTACCTTTAAAATAAAAATGAGATCAAATAAAAAGATACAAAAAAAAAAAAAAAGAGAGAGAGAGAGAGAGAGAGAGAGAAAGAAACCAAAGGCAGATACCTATCCAAAGGACAGGTTTCCATACAGTGAGAGGCAGGTGTCATTCAGGCATTGGACAATGATACCAATAGGGGCAGTATTGGCTGTGTGGCTGTGTGGATGTTGCCTGCACCCCTGAGGAGAGCTCTGTTCTAGGAACACCACAGGAGTAGGGATGCAGACAGCCCAGACTGGTGCCCTTGCTCAAGGCAAGTACTGAATGGGCCTTGTTTGCAAAAGCAACACAAGTGCCAAGGACATGCAAACATTTATAACATCCAGAGATTAAGAGAGTTCAGGGTATACAATTCATCTTTACATACAAAGAGCAAATTCTTATGAGGTTGTTAGCCACCTCATATGGGCTGCAGATGTGAACTCAAGCCATGAGGTGAACCCAACAGCTACTGAGAAAGGCTGATAGCAGAGGAGCAAACTCGTTGTCACCAGACTTCTCTGATAACTTGCACAAATGGGCCCCGGGATTTGCGTCACCTGAATCTGAAATCTGCTGCGTAGGCAGAGGTTTTGTCATGGTGTCTTGCATGTAGATGGGTTTTCTCATGCAGTGAGACAACCTCCATGAGAGACTCAGCAAGGCAGGCTCATTCTGTGAACTCAAGAACCTCATCATTTGTGTCAAGTAAACCTCATTCCATGAGGGCAATGTCTTACATCCAGTCAGAAGTACTTTAGCCATCTCCAAAGAAAAACAGATATGTCCATTGTACTTGAGAAAGTGCAATGAACATTTTTTGCATGTTACAGTTATGATAGTTACTGGGTTCAAACTGTGTTAATTGCTCTGGGTGATCCATTCAGTCACAGTATCTATCATTTTTATTTAGAATGCTTGAAACATCAAGAATGTGCAGAAATGTGCAGAGATGCTAGCGTCACAAGTATTGTTACCTTTGCACCAACTGTTGGTAGCATGCAACAATGATAACAACTGAACTACTTTTTTCCAGTTTATGGAACAGAGAAGAAACAAGGACATTCACATAGGAACACACACACACACAAAAAAAAAAAAAAAAAAAAAAAAAAAAAAGAAGACTGCAAGACTGCCACAGACATTGAGACATTGGGGAAGAATCAGTTTAAAAATGATATTTTTTTTCTAAATATATATAAGAAAATATTTTTAAAATACCTTTAGTCAAAGGGACTGGGTTTGGGGTGAGGGATTGGCCTGGTTTATTTTTTAATTCATAATCATGTTGAGCCTTTTGGAACAACCAACTTCTACCTTGGCTCAGAGGTAGACAGTCCAAAAGAGAAGATGAATGACTGTGCAAGAGAAATGATTTCCAGAAAGATTTTGGAGGAAAGATTTCAAATTAAAGGAAATGCAATAGTATTAGTATTAAATTAGTATTTCTTACATCTCTTTCCTTAGATGGTTCCCAGACTTTGAAATAATTTTTTTCTACACTGTCTTGTTTTCAAATATTCCTATACATGGAACATTTTACCACTTCTACTGTAGAACTCTAAATTCCTCTGGAAGTTCCTTCTTAAAATCCACTACTTCCCTGCACATTGGTCTCACCTCCATCATCACAACCAATGTTTAATACTTAGCCTTCCCTAAGTTAGTAATTTAGCAATTACAGTTCCAAGGCAGGGGTAGAATGAAAATCTCTTTTCTAAGAAATTAGAATAATGCAAACAATGACTAGGGTGGAAAAAAAAAATAAAAAAAAATCTAAGGATCATCATAGTCTGGTGCAATTGGGTATAAAATACCCTTCCTAGGACTTCTCTCCCAAATTCTAATGACAAGGTCCAGAAATGTATATAGAAGATACTTTTAACTTCATGCCTCATCAGAGTTTAGTGATCAATGGACAGATTTATGAAAAAAAAAAATGTTTCCAAAGGCAAAGAGAAAATGTTCTCTCTAAGGCTTTTTTTGAGATGAAGATCTAATTTAACAAAGATCACCTTGGCTGAGCAATTTCTTAAGACTTTTATACCTGAAATTTGTTGTGTTCATCTTAGATAATTACAGCATTGCTTTTCTTTCTGTAAATTATTTTAGCGCACCACTATTCTTCAGCATTGCCAGCTAGAAAACATAGTGGCTTATTAAATATTTGATTAAATAATCTTTAATGCCTCTGCTTGCTATATGAATATGTAATATTGTTCAAAATACTGCATAGAAACTCCCTGGATAATATTATTTCTGTAAGAGAAAATTTTCTAAATAAGATTTTAAATCGGATTTTGGGGGAAAGGGAAGTTAAGAAATAAAAGTACTGTGCAAAGATCTTCCTTTACATACTTCTTCATTGATGCGTACTTCAGATGAGGACTGAGCATTGGGGTCAACAGTTTATTCGTTACAATTTCCTGGAATACTGTTATAATTTCCTTGAACGCTATGAGACCATACACCAGTTAGCTTACAGCAGCCAATCAGCACATATCCCCTGTGCTATTTCAGCCACTTTTATCCAACAACATCTTGAATCATTTGGATATATTACTTTGGGATTGTTTGCACTCAGTACGCGTTAAGTGTTGCTGGAAGGGGAAGGGAGAGATGGACAGACTAGCACTCGATGACCTGTCTGTGCTTTAAACAAAGGTATTCTTTCCCTCAAATAGTGAGCTGAACTATAGAACAACTGAGGAGTCCAGCAAGAGGTCCCTCCCACATCCAAAAAGGCATACACTCAACACCTGCTCCCCAGGACAGTGATGTGGAACACCCTGCAGGGACTTCAGTGAATTTGGATCTTCAACAGACTGAGAGTTCAACTGGTCATAAAATCACAGAATGGCTCAGGATGGAAGGGACCTTAAAGATCGCCTAATTCCAACCCCACTGCCTTGGGCAGAGGTGCCACCCACTAAATCAGGTTGGCCAAGGCCACATCCAGCCTGGCCTTGGACACCTCCAGGGGTGGGGCATTCACTCTTGGCAACTTATTCCAGTGCCTCACTACCCTTACAGTGAAGAATTTCCTCCTAATGTCTAGTCTAAATCTATCTTCTTTTAGTTTAAGACCATTCCCCCATGTCCCATCATTATCTACCCAAGAGTCCTTCTCCATCCTTTTTATAAGACCCCGTTAAGGGTCTTTAATGTTTGCAAAGACTTGATATTGCTCTTGCAGAGGGAACTCACCTGTAGCTAAAGTATCACAGATGGCAATGTGACCCATGTAACAATTTGACCTGCAAAACCTTTAATAAAGAGGTGAAAACAAAGAACAAGGAGGAAAGATTATGAGACCATGTCCTTCCTGGTACAAGAACAGCAGTTAGTATGGTTGTGAGTGCCTCACAGACCTGCTCAACACTGCAGCTCCTCTGGTACACTGCTGGAGGACCACCCCTGGGAGGCAATAGTGTGGTGTTACAGGTCTCACTGTGTGCAAGGTTAGTGTACAAATATACAGAATTATAGGTGTAACAGAGACTGGCAGCAAGGACAGAAAATTCTGGCTTTAAACAAGAGCAAGACATTTTTGTTTGCAAAATATTGGTGGACAATAAATACAGAAGCCCCTGGAAGCTGTTCTCAGATGCTTTCCAGGGGACCATTATTCTTCTGAAAAGAGGAAACCCCAACACTTAGGAAAGTGTGGATTGGTAGCAAAATGGAGCTTGACTGACACGATGATTCGCCTCACCTTTGACCACCAGTTTCAGTTTTTCTATGAATCATTATTATTAATTATTAGTGAATCAAGAACTAGCCATACGTTGATAACTAAGGTACATGAGTCAAGGTGAAACTTAACTTTGACCATGAATCCAAGATCATCAGGATTTTACATCTGCTGTGCTTCAGATTAGACTTCTACTGAGACTTCAGGATATTGTGGTACTGATTCTCTTCTGATTTATTCCAGCATGAACCACAATTAATTAGTCATCAATTAATTCAATCATCATCATGTTGATTAGCAACATCAACATGAAGCCAGTGCAAGTAACAGAAGATTTAGCTCAGTGCAATGTTTATCAGGCTTGCATCTCTGGCCTACGTCAAGGCAAAGAGAGCGACACTGAAGGCCTTGCTGTTACATCACAGCTCAGGAGACTGTATTGATCTTCGAGTCTAAAGGTGGAGAAGGGCTGACTCAGCCCTTACTTTCCACACCTCAATGACCTCCCACTTTATTCCAGTATTTTACTGGCATCTCACCTTTCCCTGAGGGATTTGGTACATGGTTTGGGATAGGGTGAAATGGTATTGGTCACCTTCCATTCTCCAGAAATAAACCCAAAGTCTAAGCAGGCTGCTTTACATGCTTTAAAGTGAGTCCCAAACTGGACCCTGACTGGAGGGCAGCAGGGTATATGGTGATACAGGTTCCTTCCTTATTCAGCAGAAGCCTATTTAGCACCATTCCATAAAAACAATGTTGCTGAGTGTTGTAGTATGATAAATCATGCATTCCAGCACACATGGAGGAAGCTGTTGAATTCCCACCCACAATGTCAGCACGTTCCCTGACCTTATTTGTAAATCTAAAACTATGTCTATACTGCTTACAATGATCAAGGAAACGTGGCTCTAATTGTCTGGGCTGCAAACCCAGCACTTAAAAGAAGATTGTGGCCAAATCATCTTAGAATAGGGAGGCAAGAGAGAAGGTGAAAAAGGAAACTGGGAATAAGATGGGGAAACGGCAGAGGATAAAAAACTTGCTGGTCAAGCAGACTTAAAAAAGCAGAGGGATGAAGACTAGGACCTGATAATGGGGATGTGGAACCAAAAAAAAAGATTTAAAAAAAAAAAAAAAAAGATGGAAACATTGAAAAGAGTTTGTGTCTAATAGCAGCAAGAAAAGTGTTAGAAAGGCATTCAACAGTTAGAAACAGTTAGAGCCTGAAAAGATGAGAAAGAAGGAAAGCTCAACTATATGAGGATGAAAGGGAATGTATTATATCAAGTGCAGAGGGATAAACACATCAGATCCTATGTGTCCTGTGGTTTTCTGCTAATTTGAATCAGGCCCAGACAGATGCATGTGTAACCACTAAGATAACAATGGGCTGGTGTGGCCTCACCTTGAGTACTGTGTGCAGTTCTGGGCACCACAGTACAAAAAGGACGTGAAAACAGCTACAGCTTCCTCACGAGGGGGAATGAAGGGGCAGGCACTGATCAGTTGATCAGTTCTCTTTAGTGGCAAGCGACAGGACCTGAGGGAATGGTGTCAAGCTGCCACAGGGGAGGTTCAGGCTGGATATCAGGAAAAGGTTCTTCACCAAGAGGTTGGTCATGCACTGGAACAGCCTCCCCAGGCACATGTTTCATGGCACTAGACCTGTCAGAGTTTAAGAAGCATTTGGACTGTGCTGTTAGTCACATTGTCTGAATTTTGGGGTAGACCTGTGTGATGCCAGGAGTTGGACTCGATGATCCTTGTGGGTCCCTTCCGACTCAGGATAGTCTATGATTCTATGATTCTATGAACAATGATACCATAACCCATTCTGATTTTGTTTTTTTGAGTAAAAACTAAGGTGTCATTCAGTTTATATTAAATTAGCTTATTTCACTCTGGGTCACAAGTGCCTGACTGAAAATGCAGAGCAAGTATGGAGCAGGTCATTGGGGAGCACCTTTGAAGTACCACCCAATACTGCCAGGGAATTCCCACATAAAGTCTAGGTTTCTCTTACTAAGTAGCTTCTGATCAGAAAAACAAGTCTGACAGAAGCTGTCAAAAGCCAATACTCTGCTGTTTCTTGCTGCCTCCCCTAATTTGTCTTGGTGTGAAGATCCAGCTCTTCAGAGGAAAGCCTGTTCTTGTGATAGTCAAGTGGACCCACACAATGTGAGTCTTCCTGACTCCTTGCTGCCTCCTCATGGTGATACTATCTGTACCAGTCCTTCCTATACTAAAAAGAGGAGAAACAAAGCCTTTTGTAGTTTAGAAGCCCTGCAGTCTACACAGAACACCTTCCTAGTATTACTCTGACTTGTAAGGACTAAGCTGTCACTTGTTTCAACAAGTTCAGTTTCAACAAATGAAATCAAAGAAGAGAAGGAAGTCATCAGAGAACTGCTGCACTTAATTTTAAGGTGGCTTTTTCCCCTCCCACCTTTGGAGAAGCTTTCCAACTTTAGTGTAGTTGTTTGCCTTGTTGGTACTCTTTGCTATCATACTGGAACCCACTATTTGACTACAAAGCTCAAGGCCCATTCAAAGCTCCCAGCAGCAGCAGCACTGTGTTTGGGATTTCCAGCCCCATGTGTGCAGTCCAAAACCTGGAATCAGTTACAGAAACTCTGCAGCATGAACGACAAGGTACATTTTCCAAATAGCAGGCTAAATAGACCAAGTAGTTTATTAAGAACCCCATATTGTCTAAAATAAATGTTTAAGTTGTTCTGTGTATAACATTCAAGCTCAGCAGATTTCTGGCTACATGGTGTGGTAAACAGATAATAAATAAGGGAACTTGTTCATGCAGATTATAAAATCCTTCATAACACAGAACCTATACTTGCAGACAAATCCCATTCAGCATTCAGTAAAGGCTGTTTCCTGGCTGCTTTTGTTTGTCTTTCACTTAAAACTTCATCTTTCATTTCCTGAAATACATTAATTGAATTGTATGTACAAAACAAAGTCTACAGAAGGGCATCATCCCTTGACTGCCACAGGCCTGGGACCAAGGACCAAATGAATGGATTCCTGATGCAACAGGTGAAGTACATAGCTCGACACAGGTGGCAGCTACCAAGACTGAAAGCCACACTGAGCACTCCTGTCTGAGGGCTGAAGAGTAGACTCATGAACTTAGTCTTTGCACTAAACCTAAGCTATTTACATAATAACTGATGTCAGTGAGTTCAATGATTAAAATATATCTACATGCATAAACTCTGGTGTGCTAACTTGTAGCTGGACTCAACATCACAAAGTCTGAAGTCAAGATGTAGCAACCAAGAAACAAAAGTTACGCATGCTTCTGAGACACCTTTCACTGTAATAAGACTAACTACTCAAACCAAACCCTGCTAAAAGCAAAATTCACATAAAAAAACAAACAAAACCCCCCTAATTAACAGGAAGCTTGAGAACTTTGTCTGTGTTTTAAACTCTTCAGGCTCAAAAGTGCCATTCATGTTATGTTTACAGTATGTCCGGCAAAACAGGGTTCTGAGCTTCACCAGTTCTCAGGTGCTTTCCTAATAAAGGAACATTTCACAATACTGCATGCAATAAATTGTAGGGCATTTCTATACGAGTTAATGTTTTTAAATGTTTGCTCCTTAGTACACATTCAAACAACTTCAGAGAGTTTCTTAACAATGCTCAGCTGCACAAACAAAATTTGGCCTTTCTAATATAGTCTTATCAGTGAAAGCCCAGAGGTGGGGGGTGGAAAAGAAAAAAAAAAAAAAAAAAAAAGAGAGAGAGGATGAAGGTATTGGTTTAGTCAGGCAAAATAAGCAGCAGTGATGAGTGTCAGAGTGGAGGTTCATATAGTTCAGTTCTGCAGCACTTACAATAACCCTTGGTCTCAGAGAAGGCAGAATCACTGGTCTTTCAGATCAGCAGAACTTCTTTTTTAAGTAATCAGAGTGAAAGGTTAAGTGTCTGGAACCTTTACTCAAAATCTGTTTGACTTTTTTCTTTAAAATGTATAACAGCAGACAAATTAGTCACATTTGTTTAATCATTCATACAAGAAAAGTTGCCTATCTCAAGGGAAGTGCCCTTGTAATCACTTCGGTAAATACAGTTGTATTAATCTGGTATAGGATAACAGGTTCAAAGTTGTAAACCCTGGAAATCTTTTACTATATGAAATGTTATTATAAGCACTAACTCATTGTGTCTGCTTGTTATCATGACAACAGCAGTTCCTTAGAGGTCAGGAGGTTTATGCTAAGGTGCATATACTTCAGAGTGCTGAGTAAAGAGCACATGTAAATCTCTATTGTAACTGAACCCCAAACACCTGCTTTCCTTTCCCCCCACAGATACAACTCACTGATATTGAGACACACACAGATGCATCCTTCTTGATTTGTATTCATCCCAAGCTCCCTAAAATGTCTTGAGACAATCACAGATTGGAAGGACTTTCTGTACTTGATCGAGTGCTGCTGCTGGGATGCAGCTGGCTGAGGTGGCAAAGGGGCAGAGGAACTGTCTGTGTGTAGGTCAGCTTCCTTGCAGCCCCAGCTGAGGGTCAAGTTCTTCCTGTACTCCTGAATTTTCATGACTACCATTTTTGAGGTTTCACAGGTATTTTCTTAACAAGCATTATTGCAGACTGTCTGTATTGATCACCTTCTCCAAATGGCTTGCAACTAGTCAACACTGACTTTTCATTTCTTGTTGTTATTATTATTACTAAAACACACTTCTCCTTGGTGGTGGTAACTGGACTCAAGCTTTTAATGTCCAACCTCCAGCTCTAGATATAAAACTGAAACACAGATGTGTCAAGAGCAAGTTCATGCTTGAGCTGATTGCTCATTTAAGCCCTAGACTTAGCTGTGCATGTCCCTTTTCATTTTTTCCAACTCAAAGCAGACAGAGAGCAAGTGTTGGGTGGTAAGCAGAACAGGCACAGCTGCTGCAGTGCCAGCACAAGAGAGATGGGCAGCCCTGGACAGATGGGCAAGGGATAAAGGAGATTAAGGAGGTGCTGGGTTACAAGGGGAAAGAAATCTGAGGAGAGCAAGGGGAAGGAAAATAATCAAAGGATCAGGTGGACCAGAGCTGGGAGCTCTCAGATAGAGTCAGGGTGGAGCACGGACCAGCAGGCTTGAGGAAAGGTGATAACAACATGTTGGCTTATGGGAGTTGTCAACAGCCAAAAGAAAAGTGCAGCCAGAGTGACTACCCACTGAACCAAGTAGCAAGAGGACTTCTCTTGGAGGACTGACAATTGCCAGCACTTGGCCAGCCACAATCTTTTTCTTTTCCCCCAGGCATGTCCAGCTAACATCTCAAGACAATTTTTAGCTCCTCTCCACCCAGATCAACCAGAGCAGTGAAAATTAGCGTGAACCTCATGAATCAATTGGTCCTCTTTCAAAATGATAAACAGAGGAGGGATGTAACAGATAGAAGGCATCAGGGATATACTCAGCAAGCTGTATCTGTATCCCGCTGGGACTCAAGTAAAAACTCTTATTTGTTGAATGGTGATGGATACGCTCACATGTATGGTGGTATATGTGTGTGTGTAAGCAGAAATATATGCATGTATACAAGTGTGTGCCATAAAATAATGAGGTTTCTCCATCAGACCCTCCCTGCTGACTCCCTTTCAGACTGCTGCTGGCACTTACTGTGGAAACAACCTCCGTCCTGCGAGAGACACACTCCGCTCCTCTCACAGCTCACCGTCCCCAGGCCACCTTTGCCGCAACTCCTTTCTGCTGTGTGTGTGTCCCATGCCAAGAAGGCTACCCTCAGCCCTGCTGGCTTCACAGACAGCACAGGCAAGCTGCCGAGCTCCTGGGCCAAGCGAATGAGCCCTCTGAAAGAGCTCTGTGAGCCAGGCTCTTCTTTGTTCCCCTCAGCCTCCTGTGGCTGCTGTCTCACGCGATTGCTCTTTGGCCAGGACACAGAGTGCTCAAGAGAGCCAGTATTTGTCTTTCAGAAGGAAACATAACATAAATGCTAGTTGGGGGTTGAAAATATAACATAATTTGGGGAAGCCTTTGACTTCTGCCAGAAAGAGTATGTATTTCAGAAAGCTGAAAGAACGAGGACAGCAGTGTTTGGGTCTGCTGGAAGACACCAGCCTTGCTCCCCAAAATCACCCATTTATTGGAGAAGCTGTACCCTGCTTTGCAACCAGGAGGTGGGGTTTCTGGGTCCATGAATGTAAGGAGCTGGTTGGTTGAGACTGGATTTAATATTTTGGGCACCAGGGATGCAAACTGCAAACAAAAAATGCTCACATCTGAAGACAAAAGCAATTAAGAGAAAAAATAAGGGAAATCGTTTAAAAAAAAAAAAAAAAAAAAAGCCTCAGCTCTTTGACAGTCCCTCCCTTTCATGTCAAAACCATCAGCAGTAAGACAATGTATGCACCACTGCCCACTTCTGGACGGACTCAGAAACAGTGCCTGAAAAGAGCTGATACTCAGGGAATGGGGTATGTGGGGCTCTGACATGGAGAAGGCAGAGGGCTGGGGAGCAACTTCTCAAGGCACTCTGCACAGGCTCACTTTTATTTCGGCGACCCTGCATTTCTTCCTGCACCGTGACTTATCAACCCAGATGATTTAGGGCTGCCGAGCTTCACTGTTAGAAATGACATAATGCCAGAGATGTTTACTATCAGAAGGGTGATCCCCAGCTAGTAGTGTGTCCAAAATCATTTTGGTGCAAATGCTGCACCTCTGTTTGAAGCACAAGAGCTGCAGGGATGGATGGTGTAAATTGTTATGGGGCAGATCCTGTACATTGCTGGCCTCTTACGCCAGACTATGCCATAAGAAAACATTTTCTGTGAATATGGGCAAGTGAAGGAAACTGGCCTATACAGAAAGGATGACATCCCTTTTTCACATGTCATTTTTAAAGAGAAATTGCTATTTAAAACAATTTCTGCAAGATTTCACAACATCATTTGGTTTGCTGATTTGCAGTAGCCTGGCGTGCTTTATGTTTCAAAACTTGAGGGATCTCATCTGCACCAGATACTTCTTACAAGATTTATTTTTAGTATTTATACTGGAAAATAAAATAAAAAAAAAAAATTGTTTTCTTTATCTTTAATTTTTCCATCCTTTAACCACTAAACTTGCTGTATTCTAGGCTGTGGACCTCTTCTGCCATTTCAATAGCTTGTATAAGGTCTTCATGCTTTCATTGTGCCATACATCCTCCAAAGCCTCATGCCATCATTCTGTTCCCATCTCTTCACAATGAGGTGGGCAGCAGTGTGTGGCCAGCCAAATACAGAGCCTTCTAAAAATGGGTGGACAGTAAAAGTAAATATAAAAAATGTTCTGGGACTGGAAGCAGGTAAAGCAAAGTGCAGTGCCATATCGAACGTGCCACTTGCCTTGCACTTCTTGTTTTCAGAGCCATGCAAGCAGCTGCAGTGATAGCGTTATCTGCTGAGTGCATTGCTGATCCCGGCAGCCTTTCCCCTCCCAGCCCGCCCTGCACTGACACAGCACAGCATAGGCGTGGAGAGAGGAAGCCCTTCAGCCCCACTGGCTACCAGAACTGTTCACGTCCTAAGAAACCACCACCTATTTCATCTCCTTTGTGTTTTGCAGCTACTGCTACCTTGCAATACACAGCAGAGGCTCAGCGCCCGAGGGCCACATCAATATTAGTAAGTTAAATAGTGCCTGGGGGTGTTTCCAGGCACTGAACCATGACCATCTGCATTAGTAAGCTGTTCAAACATTTCATGGTCTGTGCCAACTAGCACTCTCCCAAACAGTTCCAGGGCACAGTCCAGAGTCAAGGACCTTTTTGTAATTGGCCATTATCATGCAGCCACCCCCTTTGAAGTGGACAATATGCAAGCTATGCCACGCTGCTATATTTAATGTACTATTATAGAAGTAGTCAATAATACTTCACTATTATAGAAGCAGTTGATAATACTTCACTCTTATAGAAGCAGTCGATAACGCTTCATGGTCATTCAAATGCCTGCTATGTCTATAAACCAAGATATGTGTTTCCTTCATCAGACATTTGCTATCTCACTGAAGAAGAAAAAAAAATCCCATCAGCGCAAGGGACCACACTTCCATGGCATTGAAGTTTCACCACACTTTAACAGAGACAAGTACAGCCACATAGTAGCAGGGCTGTTCTAGCAACTTCCAGACTTCACTGGAGAGTTCATGGTGAGCACTACAACCATGCATCTCCACCTAAAATTTTATAGCAAAATAACTCTCTGGTGGTAAAATGCAGTTAGGACTCAACAATCAATTCCATGTTTGCATCAAAAGGCAAAGCCGGTGTCCCTGAAGAGACAGAGGCTGATTCTTCTCCACTGGACACCTCATTCACACCTCTCAACATTTCACTGCACATCTCCTGTCCTCAGATTGATTGAACCTTCACCTTGCCCTAACTAGAAGAATTAGCAACTTCATCCTAACTATGTTCTAAATTTGAAAGAGATCTTAAGAGACCCTTCATCTTCCCCTTGTGACCACTATTATTTCCCCACTTCCTACCATGGCCTTGGACCAGATCAGGACTCCATTAGATCATAAAGAATTTGTACCCAGCTGTGGGGGACCCATAGCAGTCTCTTAAAATATTCTTAGACAGGTATGTGTCTAAAACCATATGTGAAAGTCCAAAAAACTGTAATTGTAAATAAACATTAAAACCTGAATGCATAAGCAATCACTTTGATGAAACCATACAGATTGTGGATATTTTTAGGAATATTTTCGTATAACTTTTTAAAAATGTAACCTATTATGTCCAGCCCAAAATCTTCATTCTTCTGTGGATTCCTGGAGGACAGGAAAATATTGAAAAGCAGCAGCCCTACAACACAGAAAATATCTTCTGCTCCAGGAGGACAAAGATAGAGAATAAGGGCCTCTGTGTAGACGAGAAGACCTTGAGTTCCAAGGGCCTTATGCAGACTGTGCAGCACGGAAACTGTCCATTAAATGCCAGGGTTAAACCTGCACATTCCACAGCCATAGCCCTTGCTCTTCTTGCCTGAAAATGGTGGGTTTTTTTTCAGCCTTTATTAATATAAGCATAACCTTATCTCTATGAATCTCTAGGATCACTCAGGCAGTGTTGATGCAATGGTTTTCATCAACCACCAACAGAAGTTAGGTTAACAACCGAAAACAAATGTTGAGGGTTTAATTGATTTTTCCTTGAATGTATAGATTTTAATTTTACAGATTTGTGTTAGTGTCCTCCAAACCACTAGTGCTCTACCAGCTACAGGCTGAGGGACATTAACTAAGCTTATACAACTTGCCAAGCACTACCACTCCTTTCAAACCTTCCCTTATTAAAAAAAAAAAAAACCTGTGGAGCTACATGGACAACTGAAGAATCAGACATTGTCAGGTAGGCCCCAGGCAGCAGATGACAACACTGATGCTAAGGAGAGGGAAGACACTCCTTATTGCTACTAGACAAACAATGGGTTTATTTAAAAATGCAATTTATTTACAACACATTCAAACTTTATTTTGAAAAAAAAAAAAAAGTAAAACTGTACATAAAATTCGGTTTTCTACTAACAGTTAATAGAACCACAGTGAGATTTACAATTCATTGATTCAGCAATCATGGAAATTACATTTTGGCACATTATTTAAATCACATTGTGAACAGAAATGCTGAAGGAAGTTTTAAGCAACATAACTCCATAAATGTAACAACTTCATAGAGTGACATCCTCACATCAAGGTGTCACTGTTTAAATAAAGTATTTAACACAAAGTGCTTCCACTGTACAGCAGAGTAAATACTAAAACCTATAGAAATCTTCATAGTATTTGGATTACTTTTCCAGAAACATCCCTTTTACCTGCTTTCTAACAAGCGGTCCAAACTTTCCCTTAAGGTGTTTAGGAATGACTCCCCTGACTTCATTATACCTTCTGAGGTTAAGAAACCAACTTTCTTTAAAAAGGTGGTTCAGGGGGAGTGTGGTGGAATTTATATATATAGAGTCCCAATCTGTAGACAACACTTCTATGCTGAAGAAAGGACATTAAATAATCCCATCCACAGACCTTGGCCTCAGAATAAAAGGGTGCATTCAGAAAGGTAAGCATTATAATAGAGAAGGGAAGGGGGGAAAGTGTGGGAAGAACTGAACAAGGTAAACAATTGGTTTGCAATGGTAAAGTACATTACACAGCAAGAACAGACAGTGGGGGGACTTGAATAAAAATGGAGTGAAGAAAAAAAAGCCAGTACATAAAAAAGGTATTTGTAAATTGTGTTACATATCCATGACCAGAAGGATAGCAAAACTGATCTGCTTTTATTAAAGAAAAAAAAAAAAAAAAAAACATATTAGGAGGAAGGAAAAAATGGCTAGACTAAAAATCAAAATAAGTATCTCAAAGGACACAAGGAAATCAACTGAAAACTTGGCAAAACAAAGACAATACTGCTTTAAAAAGGCCATAGTTATATATATTTTTTTTACACAGAAGAGCAAAGGCAAGATCTGCACTTTGTTGCTGAAGAAAGATTTAACAATTGAATTTACACATTTGGTTAAAGAACATACGACAAGGTGACAAAAGTTTGAATTCACTTTAAACAAGGCCCACAATTGATGAAGGCCAGTAAATTGTTTTTACATACAATGTCATGTATGCATACATGTTAATTTATTCCAGATTTAACTCTTGTTCCAGAACTATCTGCCAAGGCTAGCACATTTTGTTGCCATACAGTTAAGTCACTTGTGTCCCCCAGATCCACAACCTGCTATATATAAGCTGGTCAGCTGTTTGAAAAATCACCTGTGTTTTAAGCACATTTCCTTTGCTAAAGGACTTGGAGGAGGGCTGAAATCACTGCAAGAAAATCTGACTGCAATAACAGTGAACTCAGAAGGGAGTACTTGAAGGGGACAGGGTAGCACAATCAACTTGCAACAGTCAGAAACTTTACATTACTGAATTGGAGGGGAAAAAAAGCAATTAAGTTAAAGAGGCCAGAAAGGAGAATTTATGACAATGCAATATGCTCCAAGACTGAATTTAGAGTAAGTGCCACAGGTAAGTGCAAATACCGAAGCATACTGTATTTCAAAATGAGGTAAGCATACTTCAAGAGAATTGGAAGAGATGCTAACAACTGAAGGGAAATTAGCCAACACAAGATAGACACTTATTGGAATGATGTCTACTATGAAAGTAGAAAGGGACCACCCAGCAGAGCGCACACCCAGCACACATTTAAAACAGGACAAAAATATTCTGTTGCAGGGCTCAAAGACAGGCCAGGATATTCAGTCAAAAACCCTATCTGGATACCCTGAAAGCCCCTACATAGAAAATGCAAGGTTCATCTCATCAGTAACATAGCTCTGCTGGTTTTGCTTGCTAATAAAGCATTTTTTTTTTTTTTTTTAACTTAGCCTGTTTTCTAGACCTGAAGATTTCTATATTCCCTGGTATTTTCCTATTTATTTACAGACAAAAATTACAGTACATTCAACCAGACATGAAAGTTCAAGAATGTTACTTCATTGTGTTTTCAGGTTACACCACTTTTAAAAACTTAAAAAATAGATAACCACTGTTTTTACAAACACCGGAAGGATAGAGAAAAAGATAGTCCATTTTATCAAATACCCCAATATTACACATATTCTTTTTCTCTAATTCCAGGGTAAAACAATACTGACACTCCATCTTTCAACCATTAAGTAAAAGGTGTATATAAAAAAAGATTACCTGATTTAAGACACAAATGCATAATTATGAAAGGGTGCTTGTTTTAGAGGATATCTTGGAGGTAAGTTCCTGCACAGACTTTGTTGTTATTTGGGGAAAATTCTACTCCAGTTCTCAGAAAACAAGCAAACCTATAAATACATTTGTTATTTAGATCTACACTCCTCCATTTAAACATCACAGTAAATGAAAATAAGTACAAAAAGAACAGAAGCATGAGCTTACTTCATGCCACACATTTTAAAAGGACAGAGCAGTTCTTGAAATGTTTCCTGATTTACATTAATTTGTGCAACAAATGCAAAGCAAAATCCTGCTGCTGCTAACAGAACCAAACACACTGGAGGATTAAGTTTTTAATGTTATTAACAAATAGTTTAATTTATATAATACAAACCTACCATGAAAGACTATAAAATACATTAATTCACCCAAGAATTGGTTCAAAAGGGGTAAGTACAAACCTAGAGGTGTGCAATTTAGACTGCAGTCACTGGTCCAGTAAATATCATTTTCCAAGCAGCAAAATACCCTGCTGTGTGTTTTAATGTTCATTGACTTTAACATAACCATCCTTATTAAGGAGCTGGCTTCTTTAGAGCCAGTCGTGGTCCTACCAAGCCCTGGTATTTTCCCAGCCCAGCAGGAAATCAATTTGCCCTTTCTACTAAGCAGTCCCTGAGGTAAAGACACCACTGTTTTTTTAAAAGGTGTCTCTGTGAACTGATAACTAAATAGCCTGTCCAGGCCACATGGAGCACTGAAAAGCTGCTTTTGAAAAAAAATATATTTGAAAGCTTCTGGATCAGATCCACAGTGAGGCTAAGCACTGCACTCAGTGAGTATTAGGTAGTGGATCCCCTCTTCCAAAAACCCGGGGAGCAGACCTGACCAAAATCCAACACTGCTGACAGGGCAAGTCATCTTGTTTTCCTTAAATCACCCTTGCATGTCTTCAAAAAGAAGCAGCAAAAAGGAGAATGGAAACGCTTCACTAAATACTTCAAAATGCACCTTTGGGTTTGGGAAGGAGAAGCAGGGCAGAGGGGAGGGCGTAAACTTAAATAAATCAACTAGAAATAATTGAGACTAAAATAGGAAAATCTCCCAGTATTTCTATATATATATAAATTATACAAAAGCTCCCTGTAAGTTATAACACTGTTTTAAAAAACTTCAAATGGAATTTCTCAATTAATATTAAATCATCTCTTAATAATAGAATTGCAGAATTGTAACTATTCATAATAGACACATTAGCTTATTTATTCAGCATGAATAAGGACAGATGCTCAGTGTTAAAGATACTGCAATCATTCCACACAACAAATGAATTAAGACTGTGGCTATTATAACTTCTGTTGCTTGGGAGGTTGGGGGGTAGAGGCAAGGGATAAGAACTGAGTTGTTTAATCACAACAATGAACAAGATAAAAGTTAATTGGATGACTACTTGCATTTTTGCTTGCCAAAATCAATAGAAACAATGCCAGTAATTCCTTAGTTTTATGACACAGAGCATATTCCTTAGCATCCTTCATCTGTGATTAGGTTGGCTCCAGCAGTTCTAGTAGAGAAGCAAGACCAGATTCTGCTCTGTCCCCACACACAGGGGTCACAAAAACAATGCAAGCCAACCCTTCCCAAGGGCTTCCCCTCTAATCAGACACCATTATTTTCATTCATCCACTTCAGAAGCACAACAGTTACTGCTAAAAATGAACTGTCTATGCAAAGTGGGTTTTAAGGATCAGTAAAACATTTCTACATAAGTCCTTTATAAACATACAGTACCTCAGCCCAGTACAATCATTAACTTGCTACAGGGCTCTCAGGAAACAGCTCACTTTGACAGAAAGGCAAGAGTTTCGTTCCCAGTAGCACTGGTCATACACTGCAAGCACCAGGGTGGACAGCAATACACCTCATCCACTCTAACAACAGGAATTCACACACGGTTTGGTAAGGAACTCTGTTAGGCTGTATCTGAAAAACGTTTAGATGAGTGCACACTTTTCATGGAAATATTAACCCTTATTTCAGATATGAGCTTTTTTAGGTGTATTTTGGTTTACAGCTAAAGCACAGAAATCTTTTCGCCACATTAACTTCAGCTACAACCACTGATGACCCGCTTTCCTGCCTGGACACCTTTGTTCTATGAAAAATTTTTACAGAGTAGACCAAATTGTTTAAAATCGCGTACTGCTCAACTGTGACTTGTCAGACACTTCACAATTTTTCTCGTCTTTAACACTATTCTCTGTCAGTGCACACTCAATAGGGATTTCAATATCACTTTTACTTGAACCATTGTCTTTATGCAGTGCAGAAAGGCAGCTATCATTTTTCTCAGTATAGCCATTACTTTTAGCCAGCGGTGCCTCCTGCTGACTGCAGCAGAGCTGAGAGTCACAAGCTTTTGAGATGCAGGGCGAGCTGCACAGGAGGTGGGAGGTCTTGCGGTCAATGTACTCAGGTTGGATGGTCACAGAATGGATCCCTGCTTCGTGGAAAATCTTTCTTATTTTATAAGCAGCATCCTGGTAATCAGTAGGGGTTTGACACTTGACATGAAGAGTAGCAATATTCTTGCCACCTGCAAGCTCCCACACATGCACCTCATGAAGGCTGATAACCCCTGGTACACGAGCTAGTCTGTCAGCTGGAAAACATAAGAGAAAGATGTTAGATGGTTTGGTGTGCTGGCTAGGCCTCATTGAGAGCCTAATCCAAAAAGAGCTGTCTCTAAACTGTCTTTCAAGGAGCTGTACTTAATAACATACATCTGCTACCTGCTGACTTTGGTTCTTATGCAAGGTGACCACGCAAGCAGTCCCCTCCATTCTTTCTGAGCCCATACCATCTCTGCCCACTGGCCATTTACCCACAGCTTATAGAAGCAATGCTGGAGTACCACTTCCTTGGCCAAGGTCCACGTATTCTGGTTTGTTTAGCCCTGAGCATGGTAGAACTCCAGAAAGACATATGTGCTATGCTACAGTTAACCAGTGCAAACAGTGCTAGAGAGCTACAAAATTAGCCAGCCTTAATAGAATTTTCGAAGCTGTTTTGGAATCCCTTCAGAAGAAGCAACTGCAGGGCTGGGAAATATTATAATTCAATGCTGTTTCTTTCACAAACACCCCACACAAAGCATTAACAGCTCAAGACCTGGTATTTTTGATGTTGTTGGAGTACCACATTCTCAAAATGCATGCTTTAACTAATCCAGAGAGATTTGAGTCATGTTGCTAGGACACAGGCACGTGACCATTTCCTCACAGTTCTTGAGAATTTAGGGCTATTATGAGTAAATACTCCAAACATGTCATTCCAGAAATAACATATGCATTGAAATCTATCATTAAAATTAATAGCATTTCAACAACAAATTTGACTTACTCAGTAGTTGCATATTAACACCTTTGGGAACCATCTGCAACAAAATAATTGAGGTCTCTTTGATGAGTGGGAATGCAGAAGACAAGATGATGACCACCATAATTATTGTCAGGCTTGGATCAATGTAGCACTGCCAGTTACAAGGAGCATTAGGCCCCAGAGGAAGTACATGGAAAATTGTAGCAGCAACTACCACAACCACAGACCCAAGTGCATCTCCCATAACATGCAAAAGAACACCTGAAACAAATGAAAAATTCCATTAGTTTTTTCAGACTTTTTTTTTTGAGCAGCTATAATGCTGTATTTTTCAAGTCTGTTCTACCTGACATGAAAAATGCAATATTCCAAGCACTCAAATCATTACCAGATTTTTCAATAACAGCTTTCAGAACAAAACGTCAAGGGAAATACTGACTCCGAACCACAGCTGCTTAAGTGGGATGCATTATTAAACACATAGGGTACACTAGCAACTGCAGACCAACTCCAATGCCATGGCAACACAAAGTGTCTTTGCCTAAATGCCTACAGATTATTAAGAGATCCTGGCACGTGAAATCTCAACTCACAATTAAAAATTGATGACTAAATCTATCAGTTCTACCCTGGAAGCTAAGTCAGCCAGAGACCACCCCCAGTGACTAATAATTATTTCTCCTCAATCAGTTTCTACTACTCTGTTGAAATCCCAAAAAATTACAAGAGTGAAATGTAAGGAATGACTATTCTTACAGTTCCAACTGCTCCCAACTCGATTTTTTTGGATCAAGCTTGATTACTTATATTAAACTTTGTCCCACCAACACTACTAGCACTCAGACTCAAAAAAGACCAGAACCCAGTTCAACAGTTAGGTGCATGGATGCTACAGGTGTTTTTGTTCAGTTCATTTTTTTTTAAAGAATGTGCATGTACTATTCTAAATTCAGAGAAATGCTGTGTGCCACTTCTTATGTCTATAGATACATTTTTGCACTCAATGTAAAGACAGAAAACAGTCTCTTGTAATAACTCTCTTCACTGCTCTTTCAAGTGCAATGAACAAAGTAGTGTTCTTGCTACAGTTACAATAGTCTAAAAACTTCATTTTTTTTCTTTGTTTTTCTCACTGCATAATCTTGCCTCTTCCTGTCACTGCTAAAAAGCACTCCAATTTTTTCTGTCTTTACTATTCAGACAGATCTCATTCCAACCTGTGTCTAATCTGTAGTACCTTTATATATATGAGGTTAATTCCTTTGACAATACTTTTTATTCAGAGGATGAAACAGGCCAACTCCTTTTAATGTCCCTATTACAAGCAATTTCCAAAGCTCCGCTCCAATGTAATCCCTTCCTCCAGGCCAGAGAAGCTGCGAATGGCTTCCTCTGAAACTCATTAACAGCACAGCTAAGAGTTCTGACTCCTGTGATGATGGATTCTGGGTCTCTTCAGACCTAGAACCATGCCCATGCTGGTTCTCCATGCAGGAATGAAGATCCTTAGCATGAGTAATGGAAGCAATAACCATTGGGGTTCCTTGGAACCACTTGGATAAGATAAGAAAGCATAAACTCGCACTGAATCCAGCTCTTTCTGCTGGAGTCAGGAGTATTCTGCCCCATTTGGCAAACTCCCACAGGGTTTCACTTGCCGTAACAGTGTTGCAGTGTTTCCTCTTTCATTTATAAATAATCTGGATTCAGCATGTGCCATCAGCTATTGCACTAACAAGAGGGATAGGCAGGATGCAATTTCTAAGGTAACTAACTGAAGAGCGGGGCTTGAGAAGAATAAGAGTGTTCCAGGAAGGCTTATTTTGAATTGAGAAAAACAGCACACACTTAAGAATTTGGAAAAATTATGGATTGAGAATATAAAATTTGAAAAATGTGTATTTAACTGACAGGCAAAGTTAATATGGTTAATACATATGTCTCAGTTATGCATCACATGAGGAAAAAGAAGTGATCCCATTTCCCTGTAGACCCCCAAAAGCTTTAGATATAAAAACAGAACTGGAAGGCAATTCTTATTTAATAGTTATTAAGGTAAGACTATAGACAACAGTGTCTAGACAGTTTATAGACAACAGTTAACAGTGTCTGTTAACTGAGTATAGCTATATAATTAACTTCCAGCAGCAAAGCAAAAACCAGTTTTGAATTTTAAAGACACATCTGTAATGCTTGCTAACAAAAATAAATTTTGCAAAGACAAAGTTAAAGTAACACCTAAAGAAAAATCATCTTTTTAGAATTCAAGAAAGACAGACATCTTAAAATAACTGATGCAGAACTCCTCATTCTTCAGACATTTTTGACACTTGCCAGCATCAGTATGCTTAAACACTGTAGTTCAGGCAAATACAGCCTTCCCTAAAATACTCCTTGGTTTCTTATCCTTCTCTCCTCCTTCCCTGAAGATGGCAGTTTGCTATGCCAATACTCTAAGCACTCTCTAATGCCATAAAAGCCAACAACACTAGTGCCTAGATATTCAGGCAACTGTTGTCACTCTAGCACGTGGTTTAGTTTGCAAGGTGTCATCCCCTACACACATATTTGCATAACTCTGCAAGCATTTTTTTTTTTATCTGTTTTGAATAAACAGATAAACAAGCCAAAAAAATAGGTGCCTGACTGCCATGACAACCTCATCAGATGAATTCATGTGATGCCAACTTGTATGACTTTAGAGGAACACCACACCTTCTCATATGCTGTTATGCGACCACAAGAAGCCTGAGGCTATCACTTTATTTTTGTCTTTGCAACAGCCCTTTCCTAGAAGGGAAAATTATTGTTAAATACACTACTTTCGTTTCTGTTAGGAATAGGTACATAAATCTGTATGCATATGAATACCTATATGCAAGGACTTGGTTAATTTATTCCTAGATGTAGTCATAATGTTTCTTTTTGCAGATAACAGAGATCTGCCAAAGCAGAACATAAAAGGGGCTTGACTCTGTCCCAGACTCTCTCAGGAAGAGGTTCACAGTTCAAGGACTTGGAAAAAACACATGCAGAGATACCAGTTTCAACACCTTTCTCCTCATGCTGACTACAAAACTTGTGATTACCATTGCTGGGATTTAAAGAAGCTCTGTTTTCTGCCTAACAGCATTTAAAACTTGAGAACTGCCCAACTAGTCATGCAATGACAAAGAAAAGTCTCACAGATACCTGCATGACCTTCCTGTATGGCCTCTAGTGGCTTGAGCTAAGTGCAAGGAGCTTTGCTCCTTTCCAAGAAGTCCAGCTGCAGTCTTCTACAGATCCAAAACGAGCCAAACCAGCACCACATTGATTTGCCATTACCCGTGCTATCTCACATGACCAAAACCTTTTTGCCAACTGTGCCCAGACATGCAGAGGGGTCCTCAGCTCCATCTCACGCTGACATTTTGGGGGAGAAACTTAAATGGAAGGTAAAAAGTGTTTAAAGTTAATGCAACATTAGCCTCCTGCTGCCATGCCATACATACCTCTGATGTTCAAGGCTTCGGACTTTTTCTCTACTTTCTTCCCAGACCCCTCTTCAGGGCTTTTTTGGTCGTTTGGGGATTCACCTGCATTCAAAGAAGAAACGCTGTGTTGTGTATAAGTTCTACAAACAGAAAAAACATCAACCTTCTCAAGACCAGCTCCTTTCCAAGAGACGACGAGAAGCCAAGCCCGAGGCCACCCCGCACCCCCACGGCCGGCCGCGCATAGAAGGGGGGGCCCGACGGGGAGGGGAGGCACCGGGGGCGGACAGGGGGAAGCCGGGGCTGGGCAGAGGGGGACCGGAGCCGGGCCGGGAGCGAAGCGGGGGGAACGGGGAGCGGGGCCGGAGAGGCTGCAGCCGAAAGGCACCTGCTCGGTCGGTGGCGTCCCGCGGCTCGGGCGCCCCCCCCGTCGGGGCGGCGGCGACAGCGGGCGGCGGAGCCGGGGTGCGGCGGCAGCAGGCGGCCCAGTCCTGGAAGACCAGCAGCCCCACCAGGTTGACGGCCAGGCCCAGGGCGCCGACGATGAGCACCAGCTCGGCGTCGTCGATGCGCTCGGGCCGGGCCAGGCGCAGCAGGGCCTCCACGCAGATGGTGAAGCAGAGGGCGGTGAGGAAGACGGCGTTGCTCAGGGCGCCCACCGCCTCGGCGCGGCTGTAGCCGTAGGTGGCGCGGGGCCCGCGGCGGCTGCGGCGGGCGATGCGGCCGGTGGTGAGCCCGACGCAGAGCGAGATGAGGTCGGACAGCATGTTGAAGGAGTCGGACACCAGCGCGATGGAGTTGCCCAGGTAGCCCGACACCAGCTCGGCCACGAAGAAGCCGACGGTGAGCACCAGCATGAAGATGAGGCGGCACGTCTTGCCCGAGTACCGCCCCATGGCCCGCACCGACACCGCCGCCGGCACCCGCAGCGACCCCGGCCCGGCCCGGCACGGCCCGGCACGGCCCTTAACGCCGCCGGCACCGCCCCGCCCCGCGGACCGCCCCCGCCCGCCCCCCGCCCGCCCCGCCCCGCCGGTACCGGGGGGCTGCGGGGAGCCCCGGTGGTGGCGGCCACGGGGAGCTCGGGGACATTGTGGGGGGGATGCCCGGGGACGACCCAGCACGGGCGGCGAGGAGAGGTCGGGGCTCGGGGGGGGCCCCCCCCGGTTCGCCCGGAGCACCCCCGCGCCGCCCCGACGGCGGGAGGTTCGGTGCGGAGGGGCCGGCCCCGGCCGCGGTACCGACGGTCTGGGCGAGGAGGGCGAGAGGGGGGAGACAGACGGATGGACGGACGGACGGACAGACGGACGGACAGAGCCCCCTGCTGGGCCGGGCGGCGGCCGGGGGCGGTGTGCGCCATCCCGCGGAGAAAAGGAGGCTTCGTGCGGGTGTGTCCGGCACGGGGATCGCTCTGCTCCTCGTGGGGGCTTTGTTGTGACAGTCCTCGGGACAGTGGCAGCCCTGCCTGCAAGGGGAAGAGGACAGAGCCCGGCCGCCGACACAGCGTTTTGAGGCGAGGGGAGCGGCTGGTGATTACAGGGGGTGCCAGGAAATTAAGCCATTCGCAACTGCTTGGTCCTCAGAAACAACAGCGGATGTCACTAGACTACAGCGATCCCAAACTGGGCTTGGGGTCATCATGCGGTTTATTTATTTTTTCCTCTATCACTTCAGAAGCAGATAAAGTAAGAAAATCAGAACCAGGCCTAAGCAGAGTAAACTTAAATAAAAGATGTCGGGCCTAAAGAAAATAAGGTCCTTGAAGTTATACCCTGTGAGATGCCAAGTGTTTCTGTTACCCACAGCACACAGCAGTGCTGGAGCTGTGCTTCTGCAACTACAATCCTCACTGAAGTGCCACGTCAGGCACTTCACCATGCTTGACAAACCATATAGTGCAATCAGGTTATGGACCAGCACAGCTGGGCAACGCTGTCATGTCCCTCCTACCGAGCTGCTCTTCTCTACAAACAGAAATTAATTAAATGCCACGAGAATCTTAAGTCCAAAGCAATTGCATTGGTACTGTTGTTAACTAACCTCGATGCTTTGCTTAAATACGTCTTTTAAATGAGGCCTCTTAGTTCCATCTAAATTCTGTGTACACAACCAAAACTTTTTTCTTTTTTATAATGTAACCCAAAACACATCTCAAGTTGTGGAGTGGACATAAGCAGCCATCCAGAGTATGACCTCTCATGTATTTGCAAGGATTAACAAGCACAACTCCCAGTTACTGGACATTGTTGTCTACGTCCTTCCCACATTCAGTGCCCAAGTGATGAAAGTACCCTGCAATATTCAAAATTAACAGATGCATAAAAATAAATGTATTGAAAAGAAGACTTTCAATAAAAGCTTATAAAGACAAACACAGTAGTGTGAGCAAATAGCACAATTGCATCAACGCACATTGCAGCTACAACATTAGACCTAGCGACATATGATGAGAGACTTTAAATGGTAGTGCCAGATAAAAAGCAGCGTGACGGAACTCGGAAAAAGAGAGAAGAAAACTATGCACAAATTACAAGAAGTTTAAGCAAAAACTTAAAGAAGACAGCCTATATCATCTTTAGTATAATTAATGACAGCAAACGCTGCCTCTGGCACTTCACTTTACAATCAGAAAAATCACTAAAGCCCAGTTTATTGCAACTGCATAGAACCAGAATGAATTATCAGTGGTTCTTGTTC
Organism: Aythya ferina; assembly: GCF_964211825.1. NCBI lineage: Eukaryota > Metazoa > Chordata > Aves > Anseriformes > Anatidae > Aythya > Aythya ferina. Next base: position 21,580,472 of record NC_140298.1, read on the forward strand.
TAGGAGTATGTATAATACAGTAGCTGAAACATCATTAATCCTCCTGTGCAAAATATACATTCATTCTCTTTGAAAAGTATGACATGTCATAGCCCAGAACTCACTTCAAAAACATACATATATCGCAGTTGCTTTGAAGAAACCATGCTAAAAATATTATTTTCACCAAATAAGGTTGTGACTAAGTTCCCTCAGATGGAGCACAATTAAAGATGACTCACTGAACAAGTCAGGAGCAGTACTTGCTGAGAGCCTCAGCTCCAAGTCTGTGTCTGCTGATCCATTGATTTTTCCTCCTTCTTCTGGATAAGGGTCTTTACTCTTTCCCCACTCCTGCCCAACATTTGATTTACTTTCTGTCCTCTAAGCACTTAGCAAACATTTCTTTGGAGCATTCAGTGAACACTTCTTTCAACCTGATCATTTTCTCCTGCTTCTTGTTTCCTGGCTTCTGACCAGTTTATCCATGCAAAGAACTTTCCCTTCATCTTGTGGCTGCTAGAAAACCTCTGGTCGGAAACATCTCAGAAACCCAAGCCTTCAGTCACCCCATAATGCACCCCACAAAGCTCCCCAGGTCTGTTCGACGCACCACAATCACTTCCAACAGACTCCCCAAACTATCATCTGAACAAATTTACATCAACCATTCTTGTTTAGTAAGTCAAGTCACTTTCAATAACAAGAATAATTAATTTGGTTCATTCTCCAGAATAATGGGTCTTATCCCTGTTGCTCCTTTGCATTTGGATTCCCTTCCACATAGACCTAAAGAAAGGCTTGATCCTGCCCATAGGAGCCACCAACCCTTTTACCAAGGATTTCCCTTGTGGGCACCATGGTTCCGCTTGCACCGATCCACTTTTAGTACTGGGGAGTTGGACCTTGAATCCCTTTAGAAAGGAACCAATCCTTTTAGAAAGGAACCATGGTCCCAATTGTTCTGCAGAGTGCTTCACGCTGACTGTAGGCATTCAACAGTATAATGCTGTAGTACCACTCCCCCCTCCACAACTGAGATTGCCTGAGCAAACTATGTGCTATAAAACAGAACAACCAGTCCAAATATCCCCATTCCCTCTACTTCTGAATACACTGAGTTGAACAAGTCCTTAATGGCAGGTTCAGAAAATGTTGTCCAATGCTTTTTGAATTATTTGTCAACTTCATTTTCAGCTACAATACTGCTAGAAAACCTGTTGCTGCAGTTTCCCCACCCTAATCAGAAGCAGGAATTGGTAGAATTCTTCTGAACAAGACAACTTTCCTTCTGAACAGCAAAGTCCCAAAGCACTTTTGCAAGCTTCAGGATTTCTTTGTGTCAAGTGTTCAAGGCTCTCTGCACAACTGTTGTTAACACTCTTAGGTGAAACAGCCACGAGGGGTCATCCCCTATATCTAACAGCCCACTCCAACTTTGGCCATATGGGATGCTTAAGTAGCAGTAAGAGTAGAGTAAGCATATACAGAATCATAGAATATCCTGAGTTGGAAGGGACCCACAAGGATCATCAAGTCCAACTCCTATTGATATCATATCCTATATGATACTGCCCCATAATACTCTTCCATCCTTCAAGTGTTTTCAGCTCAAGTGAGTTTCTGAGCTAGATACCTCTTCACCTAGTAGCTTTCAATGATTTTCTCTTCCATGTACTTGCCCAGCCTTTCACTCATCAGTGTAAACTTAATATATCTTCTACCCATGGTGACTTCACCTCTTTCTCTCTGTTTTGGACCTGGATCCTTAGTTCTTGAATCAGAGAACAGAATGAACAGGCAAGGACTACTGACCTTCCCCATGCCACTCATGCTTTTGCAGGCTGTGATCACCTCCTCCTTAAATTACCTATTTTCAAGATGACAGGTTAAAATCTACTTAGCTGTTCCCTGCAGAGAAGTCATTACCAGCCTTTGAAAATAGGATATCTCTGAATTATTATGAAGTATTAGACAACAGTAGCAGCAGTAACAACAGTAATGTCCTTCCACTGCTGAATGAAGAATGAAAATAACATTACTCACAGCCTCGTGTTGCTATAAGATTTAGATAGTAAAATAATAATAATAATCACCAAAACAAAGATGTAATTATGGACGCTATATTTAAGAGAGATCAGTTAATGCTGCTTATCAAAGTCCTGACTGAGATTACTTTTTAACCTATCATAAAAGTAAAATGATTTACGAAAGCTATTTCGGGAACAATCTGGAAGAACCTAAAGGATGAAAGAAACAAACGCCCACACACCACCAGACGTGAGGAAGAAGAGTCGTGCCTCTTTAAGGCTGCAGGAAGAAACTATTGCACTTGCAGTGAGAAGCCAAGGCTGACACTAGGCACATCGCATTTAAAGACCATCTCTATCTGTAAGAGCCTGAAATCCAGCAGGTGGGTGAGACAGGACCTTTGTGCTTGTGTTTCTCTTCTTGTACAGAGCCCAAACCATGGCCATTCCAACAACACCTGGTGGCAGCCTTGGGAGGTTCTTGCCTGCACCTTGCACAGCAAATTGCTCTGATGGGCTCTGTAAAATAATCTTTTGTGAAACGTATTTCCGTAGATTAGGAATATTGGGTCAAATCCATAAATGGAAGCAATGTGGTTGGCTTCTGTCACAGATAAATTTGACTGCAAGATGAGTCACAAAATAAACACCAGCAAACTTTAGTGCACAATACAGTTGATACAAGAGCACTCTGTAGGTCTCTTCTTCCTGGGCACTGTATGTTCACTGATTTGTATCTCCCTCTAGTTCTAGTCAGGTCAGAAAGGGGTTTCTTGGCACACACCAAAGGGCTGAAGGACTGAAGGAAGGGAAATCATTAGGTCTGCTTCACTCGGACAGCAGAACCCTAAAAATTGTCCCTCCAGCAAGACTCGGCAGTCTGGGTGAGAGCTTTGCCAGCCTCCACTACCACATGCACAGGTGGCAGCTCCTGCTTGCTGCCAGGGCAGCTGTGACTCTCCACAGCAGTTCTGGGGCTGTCCCAGGCAGAGATCACCTTCCACCTCCTTCAGGGCATACCCAGTCAGTACATGCTCTACCACCTGGCTAGTGCTTTCTTGAATATTCTGACTACTTGATAATTCACTTCTAAAAATGTGTTGTTCTGCTAAATTTCCCATATCTACGTATTCCCACATAACCTTTCCAACCCTGATTTAATTTTGGAAACCAGGCAGTTATGTAACATGTTGCACAGACCATGAGGAGAAGACTGCCAGTCACTGATTTCATCATTGTAAATTATATTGAGTCCTACTGCAAGAACTTCATTTTCTGTCCCAGCAGCATTTCTAGTCTAAAGCTGATTAAAAAAAAAAAAAAAAAAAAAAAGGCAAATAACAACAACAGAACCGTACCTGTGCAGAGTAGCTGTCCAAATAAAACAATAGCAATGAACATATATAGTGTGTCCTTAAAATTGCTGTTGTATTGAGACTGTTTATGACTTTGAACTTAGTTCTCTTTCAGTCCTTTCATTTCCTTACAACTCACCACAGATACTGTGATGCAACACAGCCAATCTGTCTGTGCCATTACTATGAAGCTGGTTCAAGGTTGAAAGAGAATGTAGATACCCAAAGTTCAGTAGTACCAGTACTGTTGGAATCTGGGTTCACAAGTTTTGAACTTACCCTTATATGATTGTTTAGACCATGCAGGGATAGTTTTCTTTCTTTCCTTACAGACTTAAAAATGCTCATCCTGCACTTTCCATTTTGGCCAAAAGTTAGCCCTAAAATATTTGGGTTTGCTTCTTTGGATGCAAAATATTCTGCTTGAAAATAACTGGGGAAAGTGAAAAATCTCCCCCTTAGATCAGCTTTTGAGGCTTATTTGAGGAGAATAAAGCATTCAAAAAAAAAAAAAAAAAAAGGATTAACTGAAGAAAATTCAGAGAAGCATGCTGCTATGTAGACTTTCACAGTCTCTTCCCACCTGTCTTGTCTGTCTTGAAGACTCTGCATTACAGCTTCAGCTAACATGTTAACACAGATCTGGTCACCTTTGGGGGTAGCTGCTCAGAAAAACTTTGGAAGATTTTGGTGAGGATTATCTGGCACACTATTAAAGTAAAGAAGACATGCAGCAAAGATATGTGTCCAGTCTTATGTATTTGATAAATGCTAAAAATTACTTTGAGAGTTTCCCTTGCATTTTTGTTCTACTTGAGAGGACTAACTCCAGTGATGCTATAGAATTCAAAGCCAGAAAATCTAGATATTTGGTTAGAGTGGGCTTTTGTTACCTGCATGCCAATACCCTAACACCTCTGGGATTTATGGAAATAAACACATATAAAAGGACATTTGTCCCCTTATTTATATATATTACTCTGGTAACATCTAGGAGTTGAATACCATGGTGCACTACATAGGTAGCACAGATCTGTGAGGATGCATTGTGTGACTGCAGCAACTGTTTGGTGGTAAACTCGGGTTCTGCACATGTGACCAGCATCTGGCTGTAAATGCAGTCAGGGCATGAATTGGCATGAAGTGTTTACTAAAGATTGATGCTCTCAGGGAAGAATAGCATCAGCCTGATGAAGATATATTTGAAATAGAGGTAAAATAGATGTAGTAATGCTGACCTTCAGGAACAGCTTTTAGGCTTATGTCAGAAAAGCATGGTAAGCCCAAGGTTTCTTGTTATAGGTGTTAAACCCCAGGGCTCTTCACCATTCCTTGAAAAAGTCCCCAAGCCATTGGGCTGGTGCAATCTGGTACCAGTTCAGCAACACTTTTGAGAAACTTGTTCAGACCAGAGAATGCATTCTTCTCTTCTTAAATGGAGGTGAATAAAGTGATTGGTTTTAAGCATTTACATGGTGACTTCTGCATTCCAGAGACAGACCAATCTCATGTATTGAGCACTGGTTTCTTCCATTCATTTTTCCTTGCAGGGAGACGTGTCAGTCAAGTCACATTTTCTTTACACCACTAAAAATGGGGATAAAGAAACAGTTCCTTTAGTGAGTTGTTTTGAGATCTGCAGCTCAAGCTGCTTTGTAAGGCAGCCTTTACGGGAAGAGGATGCAAAAATTAATTAAGTGCTAACAGAGCACCCATTTCTATGCTTGTGGTCACACAGCAGTGTAACTCCAAGTCTCCATTTAAAATACAGTTTTGAGCATTTTAAAAATGCTCAAAAAAATTTCCAATCCCTAGAGCACTTTTATCTCCTGTAGTATATATATATTGCTGGTTCTGCTCAGTCAGCGAGCGCAGAGCAAAATACAATTGTGTTCCAATATCTGCATGGTTCTGCTCACCGGGTCTGCTCTGGGATGGCCCATGGCATTAAGACACAGGTCAAACAGCCGCTTATCCACTTCTTTTGGCCTATAAATGTTCTCACATACCCTGTGATCAGTATGTTTGCAACAATATACACAAAAATTGAGTTCAGAACACTATAGCAACAAAACCCTCTCAAATCACCCAGCCAGTTAAAGATGCTCCCTTTCTTCATCTCAGTTCATTCACACACATGTATCCCCAACCCAATTCTACCTACAAAAGCAAAAAGAGATATGCCTCAGAGCAAGGCTCAGAATAAACGCTCTTACTCTGCATAAGGTCCAGGAGGAGAAAGTATGCATGTTTTCCATTTATGTGACTGCTAGCTTATATGCTACCTCTTATCTGAGAGGCAGGCTGCTGGTGCAGAGTGAGATAGGAGAATGAAGACCCAGGGTCTTATCACGTAAAAAGCTCACATAAAATGCATGCTACATTGCAGCTACCAACATAAAAGCAAGCCACTTATCTTTATTTAATGAATTGTGAACTGTGCAAGGACCATGAGCCCTTTTATTAGAAGATTAACTTGGTTTCTCACAGCACCAGATGCTGTATGCGTGGCTCAGTGCTGAACAGGTTGGGCTGGGCGGTGTCTTCTTCAGTCCCTACTGCCCCCCAGTCTTCCCCTCAGTACAGATCACAGGACAACAGGACAAATGTTTCCTCCACATTAAATCTTTATTATTTTTCTCAAGACAAACAACAGAGAAGTACTGTAACCAGATTAATGTGGTGCTTTTCAAACTGTGGTCCCCCAACTGTTGAAAATCATACAGAAATGAGCAGAAGAGATGATTACACTGAGCTACACAAACAGAAGTAAACTGATTTCTGTGTGCAGTAAAACAGGCTTCTGCACCTTTATGACTGACTGTAAAGTGTATGGTCAATTGTCTGGTATTTATTGTAAGAACCTGATTTTATTTTCAGCTGCTTATTATGCTGTCATAATCTTCATTTCCGTGCAAGATACCAGACCTCAAAATTGCCAGAAAACTCTGGCTAAAGCTGCTCTGTCACTTCCAACAGCAACAGTAAAAAGAGTGTTTTGTGAATGATAATTCTGGTAGAAGTTTCCTGGGGAAGCTTTAATATTTCTACGTTTTAGGAACTATTTCCTGGATTTTCAGTCAAAGCAATAACCGGGCTGTGCTGCCTTCAATGCTGCCGTGGGCAGCCCAGCTGGCCTAAGCACCTCTACAGGGCAGTTCCAGTAGAGTATAAAAACATTTTATACCTGTAATATATAATGTAGCATGGGGAACTAGACTGCCTGAATCAAGTGCAAAGATAGACCTAGACGTCCCTCTCGCTATCCAGGATGGATTCAGAGATCATCATTTAAGCAAGCAGGGAGAGGTGGGTGCTTACAGCTGGCAGACATGACCAGTGAGAATCTGAATGTCTCTCTTTGTGAGAGACAAAGGAGAATGCATTGGATGAATACTTAGGACCTGGACAGAGCCAAAGGATTGCAAGAACCAGAGAAAAGACCAGAGCAAAGGGAGGAGTGGAGGAGTGAGGCGTGAGAGGCACGCCAAGCCCAGCCAGAGGGCTGAGGATGTTGGCTGGGCCTGCCTGGGTGAGCAATGGCAGCTGGCTGTGGCAGCTCAGGAAAGTGTGCTTATGCTTGCTTGAGAAGAGTACATGTTTAAGACAAGAACCTGAGGAGCAGATGTTGCAGTGAGCTGAATGAGGAGGGGCAGAACAAAGGAAAAGGATGGTGAGGCGGGTGGGCGCTTGTGAGCAGCGCTGTCGGTGCCCACTGGCGCTCAGACCTGAGCAGCCATGTTCCTTGTAGGCACGGCTCTCCCAGCCCCTGCTGACTGAACCACTCTGTTTTTCGCTTTGAGTTTTTCAAAGTGAAGCAAAATCACATAAAAGAGAGAAGAATGCTGTTTAAGTCCATTCCCTACACAGGGAACGGATATCTGAAGCCAGCTCTCCCGCTTCCCAGAAAAGCCTAGCAAGCAGAGAGCTTCTCCGCAAACCTTTAGCCTTCATTGATCACTGGACGTCGAGAGATTGCACAGGTGTCATCGAGGGTATCGCCTGTGCACCACTGGATTGCTCCAGGGTGATTCAGAGACCATGACCACCCCCTTCCATTTCTGCTAATGCTGTTGATGCACCAGAAAATTTGCTTCGATTTCCGCCTCCTAAGTGAGAGGAAAGAGTGTCTTTTCCTCATACGCAGAATGAGGAGAGGAAGAGAAGGAATCCCTCTTTTCTTTCACATTTTTAATATATATATAAAGTATATGTATAATGTAAAAGCGTACTCATATGCTTTCAGGATACAGTTTTTTGAGCATTTCTTTTCAAAGAAACATTAAAAAAATCCTACTCAGGTTGAATTAGAGGAAATAAATGTGAAATTTTACTTAAAGTGAGGATTATAAAATCAAGTCCAGAAAAATAAGCATTCTCTCTACAGTACTAAATGGCATTGTTTTGCCATTACCACAGGCAGAGAAGACCTACCCTACCAGAAAAAAAAAAAAAAAAAAAAAAAAAAAAAAAAAAAAAAAAGACAAAACCTAGACAAAACTATGCACTGTATTTATGGCACAGCACAACACTCATCAGTGGCTTATACAACTGAAAGCAAAATGGAGCTGCCAGGCATTTCTCAGAGCAAAACCTGGATGTATGTCCATGGCTGTGCTGTCCCAGTGAGCTGTTACAAGCAGCATCCTTGAAGTTCAGGGAGAACAGCATTTACCTACACAATTGCATTAATTTTGGTTAATTTCCTAGTTAGTTGCCTGACACTCTCCATTTGTGGCTTTAAGTACTGATGTGTTTCTCCACCCTGACTGCACCCAGAAGTACAATTTTCTGAATTTTCTGCTGGGATGAAACAGGTTTTCTTCCATGAAGCCACCACAAACAGAGATCATGATTTTGTGAAGAATTGGTGACAGTCCCAAAGGTAAAAGACCATTATCCCCCATTCTTGCCCCCCTCCCACTCACCCCCCCCCTTCCCGGCTAATTACATCCTGCCACTACTTTCGTCTAAGAGCAGCTCAAATTTTAAAGAATTGTGCATCTGAAAAAATGGACAGACAAAAGCTGTGCATGTGGCTTTGGTGTAAAACACCAGTAAAATTAAACCTTTAATATTGTTTGGAAGTAGCTGTAATGAACAAAAATATTTTCCACTTTAAGTCATACAGGAAACATACTAAACACTTAAATGTAAACTAACAAACTTTATTTTCCAGCTTGAGAGAACAAGAACCTCCAAAGCCCTGTCCAGCCTTCAAGTTGAACCTCATATAGAGCAGTGTATAAAAGCAGCTGCTTTGTTAGACAGGTCTCTCAGCTATTCCACCAGGATGTCCAGTTAATGTTTTGCAAATATCTGGTTCCTATCCCAACTCAAATATTTGTCTTTTTAAGAAATATGGTTGTATGTATGTGTGTAGATATAAATATGTATACACATGTGCAGAGAAAGAGACAGTGTACACACAGGTCTATCTTAAGTGAAATAAAGTGAGGCATTTTCTGCAGGAATAAAATAAAGGGTCCTCAGCTCTTTGGATTTGGAATTCCTATGCTAAGATTTGAAATTTGAAAAACCTGTCATCAGAAAAACAAACTGAAAGGCTACACCTCCATGAGCTCAACAGAACCTCCTGCAAATTCTTTACAAGGGACTGTTTGCAGTCTGACATTTTTGCAGGCATGCGGACAAAGTATTTAGGCAGCAGAGTACCCGTGGTTCTCCTCTGCCTCCCTATAAAGCTCATGCTAATGAACAGCAGCAAAGAATTCACAACTTTTTCATCGTTCCAATATTCTCAGAACAGGTTTCCTCAACTGTTTAGCCCCAAATCAAAGAAGGCTGAGACTCCCCTTTTGTCTTGACCTATTCTTTCGTCTTGTAAAAACTGTGAATTCTTTGCAAAAGATAATCAGGTCCTGGACAAAAGTTACAGCAGAATTACTCAATTATTGAGAGTTATTGATTGTGGACAACTGGTATTTCAGGAATACGTTTTTCCTAGTAAGAATCTCCTTATGGCCATAGCACATCTGTACTACAGCTTGTCCAAGGTTTTGCCAGCCAGAGGATTAGGGAGAAAATTTCTCTAGCATGTCACTCTTCACTTTAGAAAGCCACTCTATACACAACTTACATGTTATTTACTGAGAAGCACATGTAGTAATAGCTGCCTTACAGAGTAAGTGGGAAGCATGTACAGGCATTGCATTCATTACCCTTGCTAATAAAATGGAAAAAAAAAAAAAAAAAAAATCTGACATTTTACTCGCCCATCTCAGAAAAACAGCCAACAGTCTCTAGAAAAGTCATTAATTGGAAACAGCATGCTGAGATGCATAGTGACTGTATTTGATTATTTACCTTTTTCAGGGTCTCCTTCGGGTGCACGACAGTAACAGCAGTCCATGAAGATAACATAGTTGAACACATTGAAGAACAGACCTGTGATCCCAACAACGAGGACAAGCAGAGCTTTCTCTGTCTTCTGAGGATTGATGTACCTCTTGATAGCCTCGATGAAGATGCTGAACATCAGAGCGACAGCAAAAACGGAGTTGCCGAAGGCTCCCAGCACATCTGCCCGGGAGAAGCCAAAAGTGTTTGCCTTGTGCCATCTGATGCGGCTGAACCTCACCCCAAGCAAGCCGATGATCATGGAGATGAGGTGGGAGAGAACTGCAAAGGCATCTGAAGCTAAGGAAAGAGAATTGCCAACGTACGCTACCGAGATCTCGACAGCAAAAAGGACCAGGCTCACAAAGCACATGAAGATGAGCCTGCTGCTCCTGCCCGAGTAGCGACCCATTCCTACTGCTCCCTGTCCCTGCAGGTCTGTGGGACCAAGCTGTGTGGGGGACAACTGCCCTCTGCGCTTCTGCCCTCCGCCTGTCAGTGCTGCTCACACGTGGGAGCCACTTTTATAGGCAGCGGTAAAGCAATAAATCAGTCTAAAGGGCAGCTTAGTGAGATTCATCATGTGAAGGCAGCTTGAAGGCTCCACTCCCGTGAGTGCTCCACCCTCAGGAGACATTTTGGTCCTGCAAAAACAAAAACAAAACAACATAATACCAGGAGCACTGGCAACATGCGCTGTAGAAATGGATCCCTGGGATTCTGGGCACTGGCTGCTGTAAAGATGGGCCAGATCAGATCCCAGTGTCTCAGAAAGAAAATAAGGCACAGAGAGGAGATCATATGGCCCAGAATTTTAAGCAATTAGAGAAGGCATTTCTTTTTACGTAAAATGTGTCCCCTGATACCTGTTTCAGCCATTTGTGTTGTCAGTAACTTTAGGTCTGAAAAGCTCCTATGTACCTTTGAAAAAAGACATTTGAAAACCAAGCTGCGTTGACGTTATTTTTAAGAACACAGTGAACACACGCTGCTTGCGAGTGTGGTTGAAAATGTCCAAAAGGCACATTTTGAAGACAAAGGAATTGTTCCTCGATTTTAGCAATCTACAGGTCTCAGCTGCTTGTACTGTTGGTACATTTTAACATTACCCATGGAAATGGAGCCAGGTTTGAAGCCATTTTCTAAATATGTTGCCAGTAGACATGAAGGTTGAACAATAAACCCAAAGTGCACTCTTTATTTGCTATTTAGAAATCCCTGCCCATCTCAAAATCCCATCGTAATCCTTTTAAACTTGCAAGGAAAATAAATAGATTTGGGGAAAACACGACCAGAAGTTAAAGGGAAAATAAGAGATACAGAAATCTTAGATTATATTTGAAGCCATTTCTGGAACAGAGTGAAAAGAACCTGAAGCAGATACTCTTCTTTCCAATCACTGCAGTGACTGTTGAACTCAAGTGTATGCCTTGCTGTTTTTGCACACTCCCAAATCAGAATGTTTAAGGAAATCTGTCCGCTAACCGCAAACTAGGCAGTATAGATAAGAACAGGTGCCTTCCTTGAAAAGTTTATGATCCAGTTTTTGTTTGGAAAGTTCATCTGTGTAGATACATACACACAGTTAGTTACAAGATAAAACGGAAGGAAATGGCATGCAGCACCACCATAGAGAGATAAGATAATAACACTGATAACCTGAACTGACCAACTGTCCTTGCTGGCCTTAGATTTACCCAGTTGAATTAACTTAAGGTCAAAAACTCAAACACTCACCCCCAATTTTCATTTATTTTTTGCTCACCGGGATTCAACAGCCAAAATATTTATGTTTAAAGTTCAGTATGCTTGCAGCATTGCCTGCCAACAAATGTAATTTTTAACACATGGTCATTTGTCTACCTAAACAGTGCAGCTTCAACTCCTGAGGTTGGTTTTGTTCACCCTGTTTTCAGAACACCAGTAACACCTTTACAATAGCCAATAACAACATTGAAACTAGTACATGCTCTTCTTCCTCTCCCACATGTACAATTTTATTCCAGCTATTTTTATGGTGCTTTCTTCCTTTTTCAATGAAAGTGATGTTCAACAAAATTATTTTATCTGAACTACATAGCATGAAAAGCGAGATTTTTTCAACTATTATTCTCCTTTCAATGAGAATAGGCCAAGTTCAAACTTCAGAGCTCTCAAAAGTCCTATCTTCTATATACAAGGTTTCAATTACCAAAACATGAGCCCCAGCATTACCTTTTCAGCAGAGCTAAAGTGCTCAAGTGTGCTCTATTTTGTCAATAGAGAGCAGCACTATCACTGTATCCCACCTTACAAAGTTTAACCCAAACTTATCAACCCTAAGAAAAAGAAAACTATCTGCAATTCTGTTATAAAGTAGTATCAGTTAATCAACCACATGATGTTATTCTGATTCATTTACTTAGTTTCTAATAGATAATTTACCAAGAGATAAAGTTTTTTATACTGGTGTAATTAAAAGTATGAATATTTCTACTTGCAGACAGCTCAGTTTGTGCTTTTAGTGGAAGGACACCTGAGACAGAACCATCTCTGCCAGACAGGCATTAGCCTCTCCTCTGTGGAAGATCACCACAGGAGATTCAATCACCTTCAGGTACTTCAAGTCCTACTGCAACAGAGAGAAACATGCCGGGGGGCTGCAGGGGAAGCTCTGTCTTCAAACCCATTACAGAATGAGAGCACCTCAGTTCTAAGAACAGCGTCGTCAACATGTTTACTCATGAATTTAATCAAGTCAACTGGTTGAAGGTTGGCTGTTTGTTCAAACTGATAAGGTTGCAGTATTTGAGACTGTATTTAGTTTTGCCTTTTCTTTGTTCTGTGCTATTAGCAGCTTAAACATCTAATTTTTAAAATACCAGTTGTAGTGTTTTGATGAGAGCTGAAACTGCTTATCAGTTCTTAATAACCTGTTTTGCTCTGCCAGAAACTCTTGGTGCTCTTCAGTCACTTATGCCTGAGGACACCGAAGCTGAGCGCTCAGTGTGTATGACAGTGTAAGCAGTATGCAATAGCTCTTAAAACTAGATTGATTTAGCCATTATGAGAGTCTGGGAGAACAACACTCCAGTCCTCCTACTAAAACTTATCCTCAAAATACAGTTCCAGTCCATGCTACAGGCAGGATACCAGGACAGAAAGGTCTTAGGGACACTCTTCTGTTAAGTCAGCTGTGAAAGAAGTTGAACACATAGACTGATGTATCATTTCCCAAATCCTTTGCTAAATACCACCCTTGAGACTTTGTCTATATAGTGAGAAAAAAAAAAATAGATGATTTTAAGATGCAACCAATGCAAATCCTTTAGTACTAATCATCATCAGAGAATTTGCAAGTGTTCAAGCATTCTGAGCAAGGTGGTCTGAAGTATTTAACCATTTTTGCAATTTTCTCGCAAAACCTGGGGTATGACCACAAGTGATAATATGCTGGACAAGCCACTGGTTCAATTTCATATTCAGTATTTTGACAATATTTTGAAAGCTGGCCACATGCATCTATGCAAAAGCAAACATTTTACATGTTTTTGAAAAGGTGAGAAGTATGAAGACCTGCACTGTAAGTCTCATATATGCTTAAGACTTTTGGACTATTGATACAAAAATTGTATTTTGGAAACAGGCAGAACAGGGAGACATGTAGTATTGATCTAGGAAGAGTCTGGGGAGGATCTTACTGGTGTAATTTTTTAATTGCCATGTTTTCACTCAACTCTTCAGGACAAGGGGTTTAGGTAACCTTCCATCATGCAGCAAAATCAAGAATGAGGAACAAGCTAAGTATGCACCATTCAAAAGTTACTCTTTGGTGCTATTTATTGCCAGGACTTCCTTCTTTAAGCCAATCTTATGCTAAAAATGATAGGTTTTTTTCCTCTTCAAATCATTTCATACCTCTGCAACATTCAACCTTCTCTGCTAAAGCTACACATAGTAAGTGAAGGAAAAGAAAAGGGACTTTAAGGAACATGGCATAGATATAACCACAGTCTAAAATCTTTAGCACTTAAAATACCTCCCTTCAGATTGCCTATGCATTACTCATTGCAGTATCACTGTGAGACAGCTATAAATGCCAATTTATAAGATAACAGAAACAGAACTTTGCAAAATACCTGCAATGTCATTAACCTACATCCAGCTAACAATGTGGCATTTATTTTAAGATAGTCTTTCAAATGTGATTCAGGATGGGGTGGATATATTCTTTGAAACATCTGGCTCAAGAGGCAGTTTCCAAAAATAGTAGAATTTACCTTGCCTAAAAGTTAACAGCAAGTTTGTATTGAAAATTGAAAAATTTACAAGCTTTGAAGGCAAAACTAAAAGCAGTCATTTTATGTGTAAATTTTACATAGGAACACTGAACTGGAGTGTTTATGATGTTCTTTCCAATCTTTCAGACATTTTCTCAGAGTACAAGAAAATATGCACCAAAAATGAAAAAAAAAAAAAAAAAGACAGACATGAGCAAGGTATATTCCATCCTTCCCATTCAGCAACATAGAAAAAACAACCAAAGCATATTACAGCTCACGATACATGTTTATTATTAGAGGTGTTTACAGAAAAATCTGCGAATTACTGCTAGTCTAAGACTGACAACTGGGGGTGTTTATGGTTTATGGCTTTGTCTTTTGAATCATCTAAAAAGTCACAAAACTGATTAAGTTTAGGGGCTATTTCAGTCTTATTAAAAAAAGTTCAATTCACAGATAAAGGAGAAGGTGCTTTCAATAGCAGTTTAATAACTACGACCAAATAGGGTGTAAAACTTGGCAGGGTTTTTGCCGCAGACACATTTTGCCCCGCTCTGTAGTTCACGGAGAGGCTGAAAAGGTATGCAGAGACTTTTTGCTCCCATGGAGGGGGCGCCAGGCTCAAGATCTTGATCCCTGAAATAAAAGCATATTAATAAGTAAAAATCTTTATTTAAAAACGAAGATACAATAAAGTGTATTATGTATAAACTCTCAAAAACACACTAATTAGACTGAAAGTTTCAAATCTAAGGGTGTAAGTATACTGTATTACACAGGACAGCAAGAGTCAAGGACAAAGACTGTACATGAGTGTTACACCCACAGGCATCTTATATGCCTGTTTTACATTTGGAACATTTTTATTTTGATCGTGGCAGATCCTCTGCAGTTTGGTTATATTTTACCTGGCAGTGGTCTTCTTGATCCAATCCTCACACTCAATTTCCCCACAGAAAGGGATTTGTACAATCTGAAATGAAAGGGAGAAGGGGTAGAAAAAGTGAGCTATGCATCTAGAAAAACTTCTCGTCTCTGGAAGACTGGAGGACAATGTAGCTACTAAATTCTGCTTGCAGAATCATTTTAATTCTATCAATATTGTGAATAAGCTTTACTGATCTGTGGTTTTCTTTCACCTAGTTTACATCATTAGTGCAGAATTCTCAATTTGCCTTGAACTGGAGCACACCTTTAGTAAGCTTCACTTCATAGCTTCACTTTCTTGCAGTGAAAAAAGGAACCATTACCACTCTAATTTTGCTCACATTAATCTTTTGTTAGTTAAAGTTTCAATACACATGCAATTATTCTTATAGTTTGAACTAAACTTTGCATGCAGCTTAAAAGAACAGAGAAGCGGCCCATATTTTTAAGGAGTTAATAGCCTACATTTCAATTACAGTCAGCAGAATACAGTAACAGGAATTAGGCAGGAGTACTTCAGCTTACAAACTTTCTTCTTAAACCACAGCCAGTGCTAACAATATAATTTGAAGAAATTACAGAATACACGTGGCATAAAATATCATGCATACAACATATAATGGTAGATGGGGAGTCATAAAATGACGAACTTCAGTTTTCTCAATTAACTTAGAAATCTAAAAATATTTATTCATATTTCAAAGTTTAATATATAAACTATATTCAAGTTCTAATATAATATAAATAGTAAAATTCCCTTGGCACTCTCTAGAATCTAGCTGTACATGAACCTGAGTACTGGATATTGAAGACCAGGCATTTTACACATTGGCAGACAGTATCATTTGATAATTCTGCAGGAGGAGAAAAAAGGGTATACCTACAGCATTCATGAAAATTAAAAGGTAACAATTTACGAACGTGTACAAATATACAATTAACTCCACGTTGTATTCTTCCTTTTGGATTGAACTTGACTCTCCATTTAAACTGATTTTTAAATAAAAGCGTATTTTTTCCTCAACTGTTTCTCTGTCTTGAAGACTAGTATGGTTTAAAGGAGCGCTTATTTTGGAAGCATATCTTGAAGTCACATGTAGTTATACTACTCAAAGAACAGTAGTACTATTTGAACACCTATGTGGAGTAGAATTATTTGTTAAGCAAAGGCTAAAGATTTTTATGTTAAAATCTACCACCAGAATCATGAGATGCTTTAAAGAGAGCTGCTCTAAGCAAACATTACTTTGTAGTCAGCAGGAAGAACCCCAAACCATTCCAAAACAGAGTATTTTACACTTTTATTTAGTTTTGTAAAGGAAAATAAGACAATACTGCTACTTCAGCACCTATGCACAAGAACGTCTAAAATATCCATATCCTCAACTTCGTAAGCATGCTAAATCAGTCCCACCTCTGACATTCACAATCATTCCTTCAAAACTAGCTATAAATCAGATTCAAGTGCAATAGAAGCAAGAAAAGAGTATGATCAAAAGTCAAGGCTAACTTAAAACTATTTTTGAAGTCAACAAGAGTAACCGAGTTCTTGACACTATCACTTTCCATCAGAAATTCTGAAGTTTTCAGAGTAGACCTAATTGGTGTACAAAAAAAAAAAACAAAAAACCTCAACAACCGATCTCTCTATAAAATGCAGTCTTAATGATTGATTCTGAAGATTGTACTACTTGAATACATTCGCCTAATATATGAAGAATTTCACAGGCTGACAGCCGGTGACAGAATTTCAGGGTTAATGGGAGCAGATCTCTAAAAAAGAATGAGGCTCAAATCTCTGGTGAAGATTTAATCACTCATGTAAGTTTCAAATGCTTTGCCAGAACTTTAAGTTTTTCACAGATCTCTAGCATGTCTATAAAGATAGATCAGACGAACTCAATCATCCACCATCATGGGTTATTCTTACTATCAACCCAAGGAGGGTTCTGATTCCCAGCAATTCTCAATGAACTCAATGGCTTCTACTCAGGTCATAAAGGCAAATCTTCTCTGACGTAAGTAGCATGTACTTTAGACTCTAACTTGGACGCTATCACAAGATTTGACAAGAGTTTTTCGCTGTTTTTATTAGCACAATGACAGTAGCTTATCTTAATCTGAATAAAATATTTACATTAATCTCTCTGAAAAGCACCTTCTAATAGAAATACAAACACTTTAAATGCAAATTATCAAATTGCAGCAACATAATTCACTTCAAGGCACTCTCACCTCTTAGATAGCACTAGAATTTTACATCATATTTAATAAATACAGTATTTCAGCAAAAGAAGAAATAAATAAATTAGCTTGGAAAAGATTATTTTTCTTTGTGCAGCTCTACAGGCAATGCTTCATCTGCTTGTTAGGGGAGAGTTCCATAACAGCTACAACATGGATGGATGTATACAGTCTTTGAAGCTTTTAGCCTCTGATTATTTGTAAGGGACAGGAAGCGTATGAAGGCACTTAGAAGGATTTTGGAATGAAGTAAATACCCTTACCTTTCCTGAATCAAGCTCTTTTTGAAAATCTTCCATATTATTGGCCACCACCATATGACTTTTTAGGTCCTCAGAAGCTCTATAAAAAAAAAAAACAAAAAACAGAGTCACGGTAGGCTTATATACATAAT
This sequence comes from Aythya ferina, assembly GCF_964211825.1. Lineage (NCBI taxonomy): Eukaryota > Metazoa > Chordata > Aves > Anseriformes > Anatidae > Aythya > Aythya ferina. The sequence goes on from NC_140298.1 coordinate 21,598,023, forward strand.
CTCACTGGCTAACTGAACCAAGTTTTCAGAGCTAGCCAAAACAAAAATTACAAGAGAAGCTATATATTAATTTGAATCTTCTTAATCAGATTATGTTTTTCCACCATTCTGCCCTCAAAGAGATGAAATCTTGATTAATTGCTAATGGGTTGTGCTGTTAGCTGCATATTTTACTATGTTAATTCACAGTTGTGCACATCATTTCAACATTGACCAACTGTACGCAGTAACAGAAATACTACAGGCAATTGTGTTTTATTTTGTTTTTTAAATTACATTCCAAATCCGAACAACAGAATGATTTTTAAATAGATAAACATATTCTGCCTGTAAACAACCTGATCACCATGAAAGGAAGAATATTCCAGCAGTCAAACTCATCTGACATGACGCTTGATCAGCCAGTTAGATCTTTCCAGGTGTGCTTTGGAACAAGAATTTGCAATAACAGACATGCATGGGATTTGGGATATGCAATAACCGAAGGTGACAGAACACTGGAACAGGCTGCCCAGAGGGGTTTGTGGAGTCTCCTTCTCTGGAGACATTCAAAACCCGCTTGGATGTGATCCTGTGTGACCTAATTTAGGTGTTCCTGCTCTGGCAGGCAGATTGGACTAGATGATCTTTTAAGGTCCCTTCCAATCCCTAACATCCTTTAATTCTGTGTGAAACAACAGTTTGAAAAGCATTTGATTTCTTATGAGAAAACAATTGTATGAAAGTCAAGAGGACATAGGGTCTTACCATACACTTCTGAAAATAGATCTTCAACTACTGAAGCTTCTTTGACAACTTTGTATCTTTCAAAATTCCCTACCAAAAGCATCTTTTGGAAATGAATCCCATAAAATACCATCCAATTAACTATTTATGATATATACTTTTTTTTTTATTAATACTTTACAAGAATTCAAAGAAGTATTTTTAAAGTCAGTTCACAACCTTTAACATTGTGTTTCACAAGCACTTAAGGAAACTTCTGTCAATGTATGTGAACAAGTTCTGGAGGCGGAATATGAAACATCACAAACAGAAAGATGGGCCAAACCTGTCTTTCTGAACAGTCTAACCAATAAATCAAGAAATTCTTCCGACAGGTAAATTACATGTGTGATTAGCATAGCCATTTGTTATATCACTCAATTTACCTGTTATATAGGTTAGTGTGGATCTCCTCCAAAATCTGCTTCAGTTTATCTTCTGCCTCATGTTCTGAAAGAGTCAGCTTCTGTCCTGTATCTCTTCTGACAGCTACAAACTGTTGGCTTTTCATGTCTCGTGGTCCCACTTCAACTCTGACTGGAACACCCTTAATGAAAAAAAAGTGAGAAGTTACAATGAGTGATTCTCAGAGGAGTTAATATTCTTTCTTTTGTTTTTTGAAGCACAGTCCTAACACATTATTTTAAAAACTTAAGTTTCTTTGAAAGAAATCAGCACATATTGCACCGCTTTTATTAATTTCTGTCTTTCCCATTCACACTCTCTTGCTCCAGTCTTGTTTCGCTTTCAGATGTGTATCACTTTCAGATGTATGAATAAGAAACAGCAGTTCTGTTAAACACAGACTTAATATCAGTGTCGATGGCATGGAATACTTGACTATAAACAGATAGCTTTTTTTATGTAAAGCTTTTATGCTTCATAAACTTCAGTGGTAAGAACCATGTAATTTCTCATCTCCCTTAAACAGGCAGACAGAAAGTTCCCATTTTACTAGTTAGAGTCTATTGAGTTCTATCTATTTTCCTCTACATCCTGATGTCATGTGTGTCATAAGCTGTACGTTTTTTCAGTGGAAAGGGTAAGAGTGCATAGGAGAGTGGGTACATGAGCATGTGTTGTGTTGTGCGGACTTTTTGGTGCTGCCCAGAGGTAGGACAAGAAGTAGTAGGCAAAAACTGAAACACAGGAGGTTCCATTTGAATATGAGGAAAAACTTCTTACTGTGAGGGTGACAGAGCACTTGAACAAGTTGCCCAGAGAAGTTATGGAGTATCTTTCTCTAGAAATAGTCAAAACCCACCTGGACATGAACCTGTGCAACATGCACTAGGTGACCCTGCTCGAGCAGCGGGGTTGGACTAGATGATCACCAGAGGTCCCTTCTGACCTCAACCAGTCTGTGATTCCCCATACCCCATATTCTTCATGCCATGAATTAATACATTAAAATCCATCTCAAGGATGCAATATCTACTCCTCCTGCAAAGCTACATAAAAAGCTGTTCAAAGTTATTCCTAACAACTTAAAAATTTTAATTTATGGTATATTAAAAAAAAAATGTATTTATCATTTCCATCCCATTTTCTAACTGTAACAATTTTCCAGTGAAAGAAAGAATCTTAATGGCCACACAGGAAGACTACCTAAGAAAGAGCAATTGAACTACAGCCAGACACTATAAAACAACTAGCAATGACTTGTCTGTCTTTAGAGGTAGCGTGAGAAACCTGGTAAGCTGAGAAACAGATAAGGTAAAATGCTTCCCAGTTCATTCTTGTACTTATTACTCTAGTATCCTTGTATGTTTTACCCTATTAACTTCCTTATCAGTACTCAGTAAAATGAGTTCACTCTGTCTGCAATTACTTTGATGATGCAGTTTATGTATTCTACTTGTTCTTAACCATGTCAGAATTTAAGACAAGGAGATAAAATAAGTTTTTTTGGGGGGGAAACATACAGGTTGAAATTCAGAAGGGGTGAGGGGCACCAGGTAACTTAGTGAAGTAGCACATAAGCCATTTGTGAAGTTATAGCTGCAGGAGACCTGAACTATGCTGGACTACTACCAGGGCAATAAAATTTTTCTCGTTGTAAGCTGAATACCCAAAGTGCTTGTCTACTGCCAAAGCTCTATGAAAACCAGCATTCATGCTGAGAATACTAATTCATTGTTTTAATTAGGTCTCTTATTTCTCAACATGATTCTAAATGAAGGTTTTACGTATGTATTTTGATGACATCTAGCTACAGTTCAAATATAAGACGACACGTATAAATGGCTTATTCTGAATACTTTAGTATATTTTATAAAAAGCATCAAGTTTGCCCCCTGCTGCACCTCCTTGGTAAACCTATTTAAAAAAAAAAAAAGCCTCATAACATGGGTTCTTGGCATTAGAGCTTCATTTTTTAAAATGTAAGAGGTTAGACAAAAGAAAAAGAACTTGGAAACAACAGGAACTTTTGACAACTCAGGGAGCTTCTATCATCTTATAACGAAGACAAACATATTAATTTCAAATTCCAAATGAAAACGTGATCCTGTAACATCACTCTCTACATTGTTCAATTCCTAATTATCATAGTTTCGTTCCATTCTGCTATTTTTGTTTTACAAAAACCTCTTATAATTGTTGAAACAGAGCTGTTTCTTTTAACTGCTATATAAAGGGCAACATAATAGTGTTTTAAATCAACAAAATTGCTCCTTTCTTTGTCAGCGCTATACAGGTTTATCTCCTCTGTTCCACTGTGTGCAAAGAACACACCATTGTGATCCTGAAGACACTTTGTATTTGTACAAATTTTTAAACATGCAGTTGATTGGTAGTAATGATGCCATTTTCTAAGTATATAAGGTGAAGACTTTAAAGTTCAAAAACTGCTAATGACATGTTTATCCTAGCAAATAGCAAGTCTTGGAAAACACTTGTTCTTCATATATTAATAAAGAGAAACCCTAATAGAGGTGATCACTGATTATAAGGCAGTAATTGTCCATTTAGAGAAAACATCCACCTTCAGAATAAAATACACACATACATACCCCACATTTCAGCTTTGAAAAACCTTCTAGAAGAAAAAAAAAAAAAAAGTACCTTAAGTTCCCAATGATTAAATTTCCAACCAGGTGAATAGTTGTCTCTTAGATCAGCACGTACACGGATATTAACACCAAGCAGCCTTTTACGATATTCATTACATTTCTTCAATAAAGCCTCTTTGTCGTCTTCAGAAAGGGAATTTGTGATACCACAGGGAATAATTACGACCTGCAATATAACATGACAGGTATTTCACATTAATATAATAATTATGAGATAATTTTATTAAAGCTTAAGAAATTATTGTGGCCCAGTAATTTATTTCACTATCTCAGAAGTAAAAAAATATATTTCCCTTTTCTTTGAAATGATAGAGATAAAATTATTTTACATGGATGGACTATTAAAGGGAGCTTGTCCATCTCAAGCACCCTAATGATTTGTATCAAATTTATACAGCACATTCTGTAATTAGACAGCTGTGTTAAACTCTTCAGTGCGTGATAGGAAAAGCTCAAGAATTCCAAGACAGGTAAGGAAAAGAAAGGGTATTTGAAGTCATATTATGGACAATTTTTACATACCTGAACACAAGCTACTCGAGGTGGGAGCACCAATCCCATGTTATCTCCATGAATCATTGTCATTACACCAATAGTTCGAGTTGTAATGCCCCAGGAATTCTGATATGCAAACTGTTTTTCTCCTGGTTTCTTGGGATCTTCAAATACAATTTCAAACATCTTTGAGAAGTTCTGTCCTAGGTGATGTGACGTTGCTCCCTGAAATAGTGACACGCAGAAAATTCTGCTCAATTGAAAGTTAAGTCTCACTAGTATCAGTTCAAGGCTTCCATCTTACTGTAATTACTGAAAAAAAATCTTTATTAGATAAATACCTGGATAGCTCTTCCACTGGCAGATATAAATGCTTCTACAGTTGTTGTATAATCACCCCCAGCAAACTTCTCCTTTTCTGTCTTCTTTCCTTTCACAACAGGTATTGCTAGGAGATCTTCATACACTTGAGCATACAGATCAAGTATCTGCATCACCTATGATGAACATGCTATTTTAAGAATTATTTAGTATTATGTTTTTCATAAAATATGAAATATATTTATAATCAAAGTGTTAGCATCTAAAAATCTTTAAGAAAACAATATTTTCCTCAAAACTGTGATAAAAAAATAAGATTTCTTCAACTGCTTTTCATTTTGCCTCATCTTCTATGAATGAAATACCAACAAATACAAACCATAACAGATAAGAAGAGTCATGGCAAGAATGTAAGTCCAATGGTTATATTGACTCCTACTTTCCATCTCAAAGTTTGAATATCTACTATATAAATAAGGATACACCATGATATTCAATGAAGCACCTGTTTCTGGACAAAGTACTAAAATTTCTTACAACTAGCAAGTTAACTTATTATTTAGACTTTCAAGGAAAATTAACATCCTCTATGAAGATCACACTCTTCCAACTTGTCATACTGTTTGAAATGACTAAAGCCTTACACACAAGGTACATCTGAGATAAAACAGCTGCTAGCATAGTTGACGTTTATCATGATGGCTCCCAAAATAAAGTGAGACCGATTTCCACCAGGTCCTAATTAAAAAGATTTGTTTGTGTTGCCATGGAGTAAGATAAGATAACTTTCTGAAAGCAAAAGCGTCAGTGCATTTGCTTTTTTACCTCCTCTGCTGCTTCTTCGTATGTTGCAAATGCTGTGTGACCCTCTTGCCAAAGGAACTCACGAGTGCGAAGGAAAGGTTGGGGATGTTTGAATTCCCAACGCTATAAACAAGACATAACAAGGAACAAAATTGTATGCCATGATTAACACTAAAAGGTCAAATTATTTATTAAAAATAATATTTATAAATATGTTGCCACTTAAAAGTTCAAAAAATCTGAATAAAGTTAAAAAAAGTCAACTATTTACAGATTTGTACTTAATATCAATATACCTTAGTAACATAGATTATATCAAGTGATAAAAACAGATCACAAACCATGTTTATACTTGTGACATGAAATATGTGCTGTGATTAGTATCATCATGCCACATCCACATAAAATAATTGCCATACACTGCACTTATGATAGAACAGTTCAGTCAGAAATTATGTACTGACATACCACAACATTGCACCACTGATTAAGCTTGATTGGAAGATCCCTGTGTGACTGCACCCACTTTGCATATGCAGGATACATGACTGTGAAAAGAAAGCAGTTTTGGTTCTTTGCACAATGCAGCCACTTCATGCCAAAATTTTTTCTTTGATACATGTAAGCTTAACATTCTCTGCTGTGAGAATTACACTTTTATTTATAGTTTTCTTTAAAACATATTTTTTGTCTTAACACATTTTCACTGAAAAAAACTTTAATTTTATCCTGTCTCTCTAGAGAATAGCTTGATGTTTTTATGCAGGATGTGGATCAAAGTACAATCAAACCAAAGCTTAGTATATATTTAATTAAAAAAAATAAAAAACATTTTTTTGAAGTCAGTTAATTTTCAGGGTAGTAATGAAAAAGTTCCTGGAATGTAAGTTTCCCAGAGAAGTCCGCTGAAGGGAACTAATAGTGTAAGTCACATTTGCGGCAGACAGCAGTAAATTTTAGGAAATATTTTAAGGAGTTACAGTAAAACATTCAAAAAGATGGGTTTCCACTTTTCAAAAGGGACTTCATTTATCAGCTTCACTATATCAGTAACTGTTTTCTTTACAGTCAAACTGAATGACAAGACGTTTACCTGTTTCACTTGTGGGACGTACAGCAATTGGTTCAGCCAGATCTGTTTTCCCAGATCTTGTGACCCACGCAACCTAAAGGAAAAAAATAATTAAAAATCAAATAAAACAAGTTTGAGGAAAACTTCCTTTCATAGTCATGTGCAGACTAAGGGGTTGGGTTTTCTTGTACTAAGATTAAAATAATGTTTTGAAGTGTACCTCAGGGGCAAAATCAGCAATATGAGTCTTCTCTTTCTCTAGTGCAGCCTGGGATACAAACATGGGGAAGTAACAGTTTTCCACGCCAAGTTTCTTGATCTCTGCATCAAAGAAGTTCTTGATAGATTCCCAAATAGCATAAGCCCAAGGACGAAGCACGTAGCAGCCACTCACATCATAGTATTCTATCATCTCTGATTTTGTGATCACCTTTCAAAAGAGTCAGATACTGATGTTTCAATTTCATACAGAAAAAACACTCGATAATTCAAGCCTATAGCATGCAACTCCTATTTAAAAATATTTGTGCTCAAAATTTAGCAAAGATATGTGATGAGATTGCTTTTGTTACCTATACAAGAAAGTTAAGCAGGAACATTAAGTTCTATAATAGATCTGAATACTGTAAGAACTTAGCTAAAATTGAATTTCATGAATCCAAGGTAAGAGTCAGTAGCTAATTTCCATGAACCAACAAACTGCTTTTGCAAGAACTTTCTCTAGCTCACATCAGAAGATTTTTATTCCTTTGGGCTTATGCAAAAATTGTAGTAGAAGCAAGAAATAATTTATAACACTGATATATATTTACAATCTTTAAGTAACCTAGTCATCTCTTTTCTGCCCTTGTATGACAACAAACTCCTTCAAGTATCAACAGATCATAACTTTTGTCATACATCATCTTGAGATGAAATAAAACTTCCAAGCCTGTGAAATTCCTATCACTTCACTGAAGTTGTGTGCACTTAATGAAAGAGGAATTTACACATGCACGCAAATTATGAGAACACACACACACTCATACTTTTTACAGCCTACTTTAATTTATTCAGCTCTTCAATCTAGGCATTTCATTATTTGAGACAATGATAACAACATAAGAGCAAGTACTTCAATACGCATTTGAAAAAACAGAAATACAATATAATATATTAATCAATATCTGCTTCGGCTTTATAAGAGAATGGAATAATTCTTTATTAAAACTGGTGTGCACTTACCTGAGAGAACCAGTCTGCAAGATTTTCTTCTTTCTTAGCTTCTAGACCCAGCCTATGGTATTAGAAAAGAACCAGATTTGTGCCATTGAGCATTTAGCAGTGAAATTTATCTTAATCTTTCTTTTTTCCAGCCCTTTGGTTGAGGTGGTGGGACAAGGAACAGAATATTTTAGTTTTATTTCATAATGCCAACTTTTCTCCTTTTTTTTTTTTTTGTTTTTTTCTTTTTTTTCTTTTTTTTCTCCTGACAGCTCAATATGAATTGGCTTGTATGAATTGCTAGTAGTTCCTCACTGAGATAACAAGTATTTTTAAAAACAGCTCAGTTTCTTTTCCAGTGTTTGAACCCTTCTAATTCTCACTCAGGGTTTTATCAAGGAACCTCATTACAAAAAAAAAAAAAAGCACCACCAATAAGAACATAAGACTAACCAGATATATACACACACAAGCTGTTTTACCATGTATTTTTAAAAATTTCTTACCCAGCCTATGGCTGTGGTTTCAATAAACAGATGCAACTTGAGCTATCCAATTAAACATATCAGACACTTTAAGACAGAAGACTGACTCTTTAAAAAATAAAATAAAAAATAAAGATAACTAGTAAATCTCCAAGATCCTAAAGAAGGCTAAAGCCATCCAATTTTAACCAGATTCAAATGACAATAGACCAAAGTAAAGCTTACGTATATCTGTAAGCAGAGATGTTTTTTAAGGGTGAAAAATACCTTTCTCCAGAATAATTTTGATACAAAATAACCACACCTCTAACATGTAATCTATATATCTGAAACAGGAAACAAATAGTATTGCATAATATTTGTTGTGAAAAGATCTCTAAACTTTCAGCACATGGGCAGGAGAAGGGATGCACCGCAGTCATCGCTGGAGAGTTCCATGTGCAATAGGGGTGCCAAGCTCTGGGTTGGGCTTACACACTTCTCATGGTACTCACAGTACGTATTTTGGAAACCTTGGTAAAATAAAACAAATACAAGGCTTCACCCCCCCCCCCCATGGTTTATACTGAGCAAAATATAGCAGAAGCTATTTATTATTATTGCAGAAGCAAATAATGAAACACAGCAAGTTCCTAATAGACTGTGTGTATTGCCTTATGATTTCTACAGGCTAAGCAGGAATTCTCCTCACTAGGAGGATGAGGTACAACAGGCACTAAAGCTTCGGTCACTTGCTTTTGCTTGATCCCAAATATAAAAATTAATAATGACTTTGTAATTGTTCATGCTTTCAAGTGAAACAAGAAAGTTGTAAATATCTAAAAATCTGAATAGATGTAAACAGTTCTGGTTCTTAGCAAATAGATTAAAGGTCATATCTTTACCTGGTTTGTTTCTTAGGGCCTTGACCTTCTCCTGATCCACTTGAGGAGAGATCACTACCACTCTGTCCTTGCAAAGGCTCTTTTTTCGGTCCATCATTTTGCTTCTGTTGCTTACTCTGCTTTTCTGACTTGTTCTCTTTCTCTTTCTTCTTCTTGTCTTTGTCATCAGCACCACTAGCAGAAACTGGTTTATAGTCAACTCCTGCAACAGACTTATACTGGGCCTTCAACTGAAGAAGTTCCTTAACAGCTGCATCTATCTTTTCCTTGAAGGACAAACAAAGAAATTCATACAGAAACCACAGAAGTAAACGCTTTATCAAAAAAGCGAAACAGATCTATGTTTGGCATTATGGACATCCATAGTGTTGGGGGAAAGCCTCTGCAAAAGCTGATACTTAAATGTTTTAACATTTTAAGGACCATATCTGACAGGAACAATTTAAAAAGCACATTTCAGATCTCGAATTCAATTGCTGCCTATTCTGAATGCACATTTCTAATTCCTATAATCACACTGATTTGAAATAGATTTTCAAATTTAAATACCCATATAAAATTTAATATTACAGTATTTTATTTTTATACCTTTTCTGCTTTTTCTGCTTTCAATTTCCTAACTTCATCTCCTTGAAGAGCTACTTTGTTAAATAGAGCTTTAGCTTCAGGTGTGTCAGGACCACTCTGTGCTGTATTTGATGCTTGGGGCAAAGCACCTTGAGCTGCTGGCGGATGTCCGGGCTTGTAGTCCTGTCCAGTCTTTTCCTTATAGTCAGCTTTTAGAGAAAGAAGGAGTTTTACTGCTTCATCTATTTCATCCTATAGGGAGGATAAATAGCAAGATGTACTAGTGAGAACTAAAGACTGAACCGACAAGAAGCATTGATTTTTAAGCTAAGAAAATAAAATTTCCATCTAGCAATCAACAGAGGGCTTCATAGTTAAGGAAAGACTCAAGTAATAGCACAACATTGCCCCTAAGCAGCAGAAGTGTTTTTAAGCACTATCACGTTGTATGAGAATGCTTCCCCTACCCCACCAGGCCAGCTACAATCAATAATTGCAGCAGAATCTACACTGAAAAACACAACACAATGTTTTAGAAAATGACTTTAAAAAAATCCGCAAGATAAAAGGATTCTACAGCATAGAAATAGAGAGAGGAAAACAGCAGCAGCTCCTGAAAACACATAGGTTTGTCTCCTGCTCCTTTCCACAGCTCTCACAGAATGTGCTAAGTTTTGATAAATCTTGCTATCGTTGCAGCACGCTAGATACTTTTATCTTCATTTGTTACAAACACAGCAAGAAGTATATTAAAATTTTCTGCAGGATTGACATCTGTCATGCTTATCTCTGACATCTAGATGAATAGACAAGTTTGACTTTTTATATCAGTAAAATTTAGAATGAAGTTTAGAATGAAGTCTTGAAGTTGAGAAAGTATTCAGTATCAGAGTGAACTTGTGTGACATTACCAGACCATGCAAGTTTGATAGCTAAGCTCTGACCAGGATATAAGGGAGTTTATTACACCATTTGATCATTACTTGGTGAAATATTTCCCCCCAGCGGCAAAATGTGGTAAGAATTGCAACTGATTACTCTCTATTTACTGTTATACCTTGGAAGCTTTCTCTGCTTTCAGTCTGCGCACCACTTCACCTTGTTCAGCTACATTATCATAAAGTGCTTTGCCATCCACTAAACTACAGGATCCCAAGTTACTGCAGCATACAGAAGATGGAAGTGTAGCAGAAGACACACAAGGAGAAGCTGTAGGTGGATTTCCAGGCTTGTACTCTTGACCTGTCTTTTGTTTATATTCTGCTTTTAAATTGAGAAGAACTTTCACAGCCTCATCTACTTGTTCCTGAAGCAAGAAAGGAAAAAAAGCAGTTGCAGATAAAGACAGAAACAACATAGATACAACACAATAGCTAACATAACATAACCTTTACTAGAGTGGGCACTAAGGTAGCTGTTGTAATACAGCTTCTAGAGGTAACATGTTAGTAGCAGTTGTCATTACCAAGATCTGCACTAAAACTTTTTAGCCAGAATACCTATGAGCTGAGTCATGTAGGATTTAAACAGGCAGTGTATATGTGAGGGCTGATTTCAGTGCCAAGAAAGCTCCCCATTTAAGTAGCTTAGTTCCATGCAGTTAGAGCAGTGCATAGCTCTGTGCACAGGAGAATGGGAGCAAGTTCTCACGCTGAACGAAGAATGGGTTCCCTTGACACTATCAAATTACCACCAGATTCATAATTGCCATTCTAGCCTTCAACCTACAGACCTTTTTCTGAAGTTACGGCCTATATTCTCCTTCACTTAGCTTGTACCATTAAAAAACAAAAACAAAAAAATATTTTGTTTTTTTTTTTCAGGCTCGCCATGCACTACCACAGAACTTGTGAAGTCAACCATATCAGCTTAAGAGAATTCACGAAAGCATTTTATGGAATTTTAAAGTATTTGCTTAGATTTTGTTCCCCAAGTTTCACAAAGCCTGTGATTAGGTTTTAATCTAAACTGAAAATACTGTTCCACTCAGAAGTATTCACTGCTATTACACCTTTGAAGCTTTCTCTGATTTAAGTTTGCGGACCACTTCGCCTTGTTCAGCTACTTTGCTGTACAGAGATCTGCTGTCTACTGGACATGGGGGTGGAAGAGTAGAAACAGGAGAAGACTGAGCAGGGACAAAGACCACAGGTGGGCTTCCAGGTTTGTACTCCTGGCCTGTCTGTTGTTTATATTCTGCCTTAAGGGATAAAAGGACGTCCACGGCAGCACCTATCTGATCCTGAAAGAAAGAAAAGGGTAGAAAGAGGGAGAAACAAAGATGTAGAGACATGAGACTCTGAAGTACACGTTAAACGCTTTTATGAAAAGACCTGCAGATTATGTACACCTATTCTGTTTTCTTAAGTATGTAGTAGTTGTTTCATCTATTATTCTCCTAATGCAACAAAGTATCTGAAGTTAATGAAACCTCTTTATCTATCCTGAATAAAATCATAACAAAGTTTAGATCTTCCCATTGATTTAGATTTTATGGTGCCACCAAGACACTATTATGAACAGTATTTATCCACCAGGCACAAAGTATATTACTTCCTCTCTTTTTTTTGCTTTGCATTAGAAAGAATGAACACAGCTACTAGTAGCTATGTTTCTTATGCTCAGATCCAGCCAAAAAGATGTCTTGAAGATATCTGTTGTATTTGGATCTTTACTTTTCTTTTTTAAAATAATATTTAAATAGCAACAAATCAATCCTATGAAGTCACATAATTTGACTATATTTAATAAAATTAATAAATAAAAAAACTGCAGGACATTTTTACCCCAAGGACCAAATTCAGATAATCAACCCATGCATTGGCATAAATGCTTCAGAACTAAGAAATGTTTGTTAATATCCATAAAAATGCAAGCAAATTCCTAGCATTTTGTCATATTTCTAGCTAAAAGATTAATATTGGAAAACACAAGTCTTGATAGAACACAGCTCAGTGCAAATTATGATCAGTGTGATCAACCCATTCACCTCCAAAGGCAGAGGACAATGGGCTACGCAAACCCCCAAAACCCAAACAAAATAATAATTTAATCAGCCACCTTAGGTGCCTTCTCAGCTTTCAGTTTTCGGACAACTTCTCCTTGCTCTGCTACTTTATCATACAGAGCTTTACTGTCCAGGGTACCAGAGGTCTGAAGCTTTGAAGACACATACTGTTCATTCACAGACATTGGAGGACTTCCAGGCTTGTACTCCTGGCCTGTCTTCTCTTTATATTCTGCTTTCAAGGCCAGCAACTGTTTCACAGCTTTATCAATATCTTCCTTTGCTGCCTTCTTAGCTTTCAAGTCACGAACTACATCACCCTGTGCAGACACCCTGTTGTAAATAACCAGATGGTCTTCAGATGCTGTACAAGTTGGAGTAGAGGTACCACCACCAAGAGGAGCAGACTTTCCTTTTACTGCTGAACTAGCCTTTAAAAAAAGAAAAAAAAAAAAGCCAAATATTCAGCATGACCACCTTGTATAGTAATACATTTTACAGCACTTTTTAAAAACACAAATTTACCTCTTTCTTCGCACTTTCAGCCTTGGCCTTCTCTTTTGACCCAGATGTTGGCATTTCCTTAGTATGTCCATCAGGAATGTAAATCAAAATGCATGGGGCTTCTTTACAGCTGTAAGGACTATAGGAAGATTTATAAAAAACAACAAGAAATACAAGATAACACACAAAACATTTATTGCAACAAATGTTCTGCTCTTCAAGTCTCTCTTTCACAACTCCGTATTTGCCTTTGTATACAGTTGTAGCCATTCAAATTTACGTAGCTGGGGATCCGTATTGATCCCTGTTACGAACAGCAAGTTCTCTTTATATAATAATGCTATGCTGAACAGCAGTGTAATTTTAGATGTTTGATAATTCTGTAAAGAACTGTTACAAAGAATATTTGTGCACACTAATTGGGCAAATGACTGTTTTAATCTGTAACATTGTTTCTTAATTTATATTCTTAGAATCAGAACAAGGAAACCTGATCTCTACCAAATCCAAGCTAGTTGAGGTGCACCAGAAAGTGCCACACGCTTGCCTTAGACAGTTGAAGACACAGAAACATAGACAAAAAACATGATAGTCCACAAAAATAACCCACAGAAAAGTGGTAAAGAGGAAGATATCTGCAGCATTGGCGAAATATTGGCAACATTACTGTTGACATGACGTGTGAACATCTTAAAACACAGCAAATTAAAGCAAATTCTGTGATGTCTGCTTGGCCTGTTCTTAAGTAGCTTACCTCACTGGCTCATATGGTTGATCACAAATAAAGAATCCTCTTCTCTGAAGTTGTATTATGTCCCCTTTTTTTAAATCCCTAAGGCAAGGATCGCCTAACATCAGTTCTTCTTGCTGTAAGAGTTAAAATAAATCAGTCCAAACCTAACAGGGCACAAGAAACAGTAAGAAAAATGGTAGAGCTGTTGAAGGATAGTGCTAATTTTTCTAAGTGTTGAAATGTCAGTTGATTGCAGAGGCAGCGGAACAAGTACTCGCAAGAAGATGCCATATTATAAGAATGCAACATGACCAAAAAAAATTAAACTATTACTCCCACATGTAAGAGCCAGGTAATGCATGAGTATACAAAATCGCAATTAAAGTCATATTACTACATTTCAATTAATGTTATTATGAGAAGCTGAATGGAAAACATACAAACAAGAAACACACCCTTTGCTTGTTTGACAAATTAAGTTTGTCAAAGTTTTAAAAACTGTCAAAAACCAGTAACAAGAAATAGCAATGGCAAAAAAAAAAATAAAGCTTTGTAAAATATAAAGGGGAAAAACATCTTACCTTGCTATTTTGGTTGATATATTGCTTGAAATCCTCATCTTTACCTAGAACTGGCTTAGTGATTAGATGTTCATAATTAACACAGACAGTTGGGATGAGCGGTGCACGTGGAGTGTCTGCTAACCAAGTGATCTTAGTAGTTTTTTTGAAGTCCTTATTCTCTAAGTTTAACTTGGTATCAATGGACAGAATTTTTCCACTTGAATTTCTACAGGAAAACAGAAAGGATAAGAGCAAAACCTAAATGATTTGTTCTCATTTGATACTAGAGTACATCAACAGATCCACTGAAAAAAAATTGTTCAGAGTTCAATTTTGAAGTGTAGGAAATGGAAAAGTATAGTCACTGCTGTTGAAGTTCCCCTTTACTTCTGATTTTTTAAATATCACAAGACACTTTGGAACATGAGAAAAATCTCTAAATCTCTATGTATTTGCTTTACATTCTCTGTACCAACTCACTCCGTTCTGCCACTGCCTCAACATAACTATTTCCAAAATATTATGATTTCCTTCCCTCACCAAAAGTTCTGCAACTTACATTTTGATCGGTTTAATTTTTTAGTATGTAAAAGCATGTATTTCTACAGAATAAAAATTGTTAAAATTCCAAGGGTTTTTGTTGTTGTTGTTGTTGTTGTTGTTGTTTTTTGTTTGTTTGTTTTTTTGTCTGACAAAGCTGTTTCACAGTAGAACACCACCAACAAACACAGAACACTGAATAAGGGAGACATGCAGTAGGACCGACCGGTGATAGACCTG
This sequence comes from Aythya ferina, assembly GCF_964211825.1. Taxonomy (NCBI): domain Eukaryota; kingdom Metazoa; phylum Chordata; class Aves; order Anseriformes; family Anatidae; genus Aythya; species Aythya ferina. Next base: position 21,613,280 of record NC_140298.1, read on the forward strand.
ATCTATAGTAAAGTATGCTCTATGCCAAACATCCAGCTTTGTGATATATTTCAAAGTAGATATCTCTATATAAATGGACACCCACTGAAACTGTTAAAAGATACTTACTACAGACATCAACAAAAAGTTGAAAAACAGAAGTTAATTTCATCTCCCAGTATTTTTACCTGTTTAATTTAGTGATGATAATATTGCCCCAATTTATGAATGTAACCACCTCTCCCTCTGTCAGGGTCTCTGCATCTGCACCCTCGATCAGCACTCTGGAGCCATACCACACGGGTTTCAACCCAACATCGGCATTCTGTGAAAAATGATGTTTATTTCAAAAGAGAGGCTATTACACAAACTGGCTAAATTTAATGCAGTGCTCAAACACTACTTTCCTTATGACAGAATACAGACGAATATAAAAGACTTAAAATAACAGTAAGTTACAGTATTCCTCTATATCTATCTCTCAAGTTTCTAGTTCATAAGCACTGTATATGTTCCTCTGACAGTACATTCAAAAATTACATCCCCAACAATAAGTCCATCACAACTGACAGCACGCCCTATTTCCTTCAAGTCCACACATTTTCAAGATCTTACATGTAAAGACTAACTAGCTTTTAACAAACTTGCATCTTGTTATGCAAGTTCGCTTCAAAACAAGTTTCTTAACTCTCAGCTTCACTTTTTTACTAATAATATGGAATTAAATATGCATCTTCTCTCAGCTGGATAGATCCTTAAATATAGTAATATTACTGTATTGCTTAGAACAATAAAAATACTCAGCTTTATAGCATCTTGTTTTTGCATTTTGTTTGTTTTTAATTTAATTTTATTTTTCTTTAAATGCAAACAGATGGGAGCTCAGAATTGTTCAACTGATCATGAGTTTGAAATTTGTTTCTTCTGGTCAGTACTCATTTCATTACATACTGGAGGCATCATTCTTAATAGCAATATTTTAGCATGTAGGCTTGTATCTTACCAAACTTCTTTTTGACTCTAAGAGTCACAATTATCACTTGTATCTACTCAAAACCTGTTTCCCCATGAATCCACCACAAGGAAAAGGGCAAACCAGAGGCTGACCTTTACATTAAAAGAAATTGCCACAGATGTATTCAGAGCAACAAAGTGAAGAAAAAAAAAAAAAAAAGATAAAAACTTGAAAAACATTTACTTGCTTCTTGGTTAAGTTTGATATCTAAGGGGTGCTTTCAGAGAAGCTGAAGCATAACTTCAGATGTCATGCTCAAAGTAAAGCATCTTTCCTAACTGTAGCGGAAAGAAAAAAAATTGTACCAGCAACAGAGGCCCCTTCTTGAGGAATATTACTCTGAATTGATTACTAAGAGTTTCAAATCAGTAAGAACCGAACTCTTGCTAATAACTATTTGCTATCTGAATTTAAAAGCCACATCCAAAAAATCCAGATAATGGTAGGATTAACAGTTTAATATTTCACTTTTCTACTTAAGTCTAATTTTACATAGTATTTAAAAGAAATCTTCCCCTTCATCCTTCTCATCTCACATTCTTCACTCATGGATAAGCATTACCTACTGTATTGTAACAATAAAGCTTGAATTAAACTTTATATTTAAACTTCTCTGTCAAAGTTTATATTAAACAATAATAAAAAAGGTCTTAGCCTCACTCCGCGTTTGTAATATCTCGCCTCTTCTCAAAACTCCCTTTTGTCATGACTTCATCTATATGCTTTTGTAAATATATACACTGCAGTTTCCTACATCATTCTCTTAAATGAACAAACACATTCAGTAATTGCTGACTTTCTGACAATTTTATGAAAAAAGCACACCTTGGTTTTATCTCCCATGGTCCAAATAAGTTAAAATGAGGGACTCTCCTTGCTGACTGCTCTAAGCCAATGTACTTCCAACCTTACTGATCTGCAATACAAGAATATTAAGAGCAAAGCGAGAACCTTTGGATGTTTAGCCACTTCTTTCATCTCCTCTTGAGCTTCAGGAACATTTACTGGGACCACTGCATCTTTCAGTAAAGCAGTGTACCGAGGAGCTACTGGGTCTATAACCTACAGAAAACAAATGAGGGGGATCATGAATATATGCCATTGATAGAGAAATAAGATGTTGTATAAAACAATAAAAAAGGAATATTAATTGGTATTCTTTATGTTACTGCATTTTTTTTAATGTATGCCCTAATGTTACTTTGATCCAAATGTATAAAAGATAAAAAGTGAGAGAACAGTGATAATAAAAAGAGTTTCCCTTCTTTAGTTTTTACTTTGAGTAAAAACTGTGCACTGGATACTGCCATCAGAAGTAAGCAAATTTATGAGCTGTTACCTCATCAGGAAGATAGTAAGAAGTACTTTGATAGTTTTACCGGTATTAAATCTGGACCACTTTCTTTCTAGGTAGCTGAATTTAAAGCAATGCAGTTTGGTGCAGTTTTCTCTTTTGTCCAGCAGCACAAAACCTGATCCCATACTAATTTTTCAAGTGAGTACTCCAGGAATCAGGGACAGACTTAGCTATAGAAGAAGCACCAATTAAGAGTAAAATTTTAATACAGCAGCATCAGATACTATAATAAGGCAACATCATAATATTGGCTTTGTCAGGATTTCTACAACTTGAGCCTGGCAAGAAAAAGATACCACCAAACCTTCTCCCTATATTTTTATTGTCCATTCTCAAAGTCGGCCCAAGCAGTTTTCCACGGTGTTTCTCATACCTGAAATACTGGTCTGACTAACTTTTCCTAGGAACTTAAAAATGTAATCCGAGAGAAATTGTTCTCTAGGACCAAAAAAGAGATCTACCAGTTTAACTGGAAGCTAACACAAAAGAAAACATCTGCTTTTATTAATATAGTGACTTCCCTCCCACCAGTTTATTCCTGCACAAGTGAAAAACTATGCAGAAAATATAGGAAAAAATATTTAGCATCTAATTACTTGATATAAGCAAGTAAGCTGAAGCCAGACTCCAAGATGTTAGAGACATTTTTAAAAAGGACTTTTGTATGCATTTCCAAGTATATGTATTTTGTGATTTAATATCGTAATTTTCATAACTAAACGACTGAATTTTACCATGTTCTTACTAGGCTCTTTTATTTTACTCATAACCAACAATCCTGCCTCAGACTGCAAATATTAAAAATTTTGTAAATGTAAATTTTGTACTGATTAACAAGTAAAATAAGTTCTCACACTAATCAAGTTCTCACACTAATCAAGTCTTTGAGCTCATAACTACCTGTGTGCAAACAATAGCTTGCAAACCACAGTATGAACAAAAGCAATCTGCACAGACAGATGTGAATGAAACTGACTAATAAATGTGGTGCTGTCTAAGGAGTTGGAGATCTAAGAAAGTCAGTTTAAAAGGTGATTCGAAAAATGAGCCCTGGCAGTCCATCGTGGATTTCCCTCTCAAATTCAATTCTTCGTCATGTGTATGCAGCAACAGAAAGAACCAATTCATAAACCTTTGTGTATATAGAAGACCAAATGCAAAATACATGAATGAATACAAGACGCATGCCAGACAAGCAAAAGCTACTTAAATGAACAGATCTGGGTACTACCTAAGCAAAAACGAGCAGGAATCCCAATGCAAAATAACAGGTGTTTCCACAATCACACAAAATATGCAATCAGCATTCTAATAATTCGCCTTATTATAGTGTCCAAGCATCCGCTGCCAAAAAGCAACTAACCATGTCAAGATGCAGTATTCCTTATTTGACATTCAGTTAGAAACATCAGCAGTGCTGGCTTTATCTACACAGGCAGTATACCCAGCATCTTAGACTTTTGCCACTGAAAGGAAGAGTGGCTAACATGAATCAAATTGAGCAATACATATGTTTACTTTTACGGATAAGCCAAACCAGAAACGGGCAGCATTTTAAAGCTAGGAATAATGCATTTTCAGTGGGTTTGTAGAGCTCCTGTTATATACGCAAATGTGACTGTGCTATGAAGCTGCAAAAATGATTGCTTATGCTATGTATGCTTACAGCACTGTAAGCTATATGCTAAGGTAAAAAGCATTGAGTAATACCTTCTTACAGATAGCTCGCAGCTTGAAAGCAGAAAAATGAAATGCAGTTTTCATATCAGCTTTACATATATCATTATATTTTCCCATACTAATAATTAAGGCAAGTAAGTATTGGTTTAGGATAATCGACAGGATTAGTGCTAATTCAGGTTAGAAAGGGGAGGCAAGGGGGACATTCCATTTTCCTGAAAGTGTGCCAAATGATGCAACATATTGCAACTGCTACTTGTGTTGATAAGCACTCCAATGAATGCTAGATTTTCTACATATTCCAGACAGAGGATATCACAAGTAGTTTCAAATTCAAGTAAACACATACCTTTTTGTTAAAGGACCAGATTTTATCCCACTCCATATTCACAACAGATCGAGAGGAGCCCTGGAAAACAAAAAACATCCATGAATACACAGTCCTTTACAGACTAAGAACCCTCTACTATTTGCATTCATCAAAACAGTTCAGATTGGCACCTCAAGCTTGCAAAACAAGTAATTTTTTAAACACAAAACCTGTTACAGCATTTTGCAAGGACTTGCTCCTATGTTTTAAAGCAGTACACGTGAAAGCAGCAAGCCTTCAGAAGAAATCTAACAGTCACACAAGTATTTTAACTGAAACTTCATGAAAACTTGTCCTTACCAAGTGAAACTCAAATAATCAGAAAAGAAGGAAATACCCACCTGAGCAGCAATAAACTGTTTTAGACCTTCAACTGTCATGCCTCTTCTCAGGACACCACGCACAGTGGGAAATCTTGGGTCATCCCTAGCAGAAAAAAGTTTTTATCAGTATCACGTGTTAAATTCTACCTATTAGTTAGATCATTCAAAAACTTTAGTAATACTGCTGCAAGTGAAAAGCACAGCTTCAATGCACTGTGCTTGTGTGAATTAGATGAGAAGACCTAACTGAAAAGACTAAGCTCTTATCCATAGAAAATGTCTGGTGCAAATTCTCATCTACTGTGTGTTCCCACAGCCAGGTCACTGTGGGGAAGAACCAAGGAGGAGTCTCTCTACACTTTGACCTAACTGCAGAAGCATAAACCCACTGCTCATCCTTTCTAGGAAAATACATAAGGTACCAGGCCACCTAGAAGCCTCTATCTTCTGCAGAAATCCAGTTAACAATCAAAAAAGAATGTAAGAGGAAGAAGCAGGGAACAGAAGGGAGGAAAATTTCTGGCATAGCTCAGGAATGTATCTGATGACTCAGTGTGGAAAATGTGTAAGTTGCAAGAGCTACAGCCCCAAAATAAGCTACCTTATATTTATTTTAGGATACGAAAATGCATATACACAGTTACTGTAGCGTAGTAAACAGTCACATTGTGCATTCAGAAGCCATTGTAATTAATCTGTTCACAAATTCTGTTTAAATTCATGCTGCTTTGATACTTAAGCACTGTCCCAAACATGCATGCATCAGTCAGAAGTATCTTCAACAACAAAGCTGAACTACAAACGAGTAACATACCATCCATCCACGAGCCCTTCATTGACAAACCATGTAAGCTTTCTCTTGGATAACACAGTGTTGTTGAGGTTTAGCCTGCTGTACTCCCATATATATGGCTTTCTTATGCCCAGTGCCTCGATGATCCAGTAGAATTGTTCATCTCTGTCATGGTATTCAGTTGTTCTAAGTGCATGTGTGACACCTTCAATAGAGTCAACAATGGGGCAGGCAAAGTCATATGTAGGATAAACCCTTGAAAATAAAGACCTTCGATTTGCAAGGCAGAAGAACAAAACACTTTCCTCATATTTAAACATTTAAAATAAGCATCGTTTATATTTAGATATTAGAAATATTTAGCATATGATCCTAAATATCTTCAGATATATCTCTACAAATCTTTTTTATTCTTTATAATATCTTCTTTAGGAGAGCATGTACAAAAATAGATAACCCACAAAAAAACAGAGCAACACATTTTTAAAACAAAGAAAGCCATCAGGAAATTAAATTATCATAGCATTAATATTCAAGACTAAAAAAATCCTATACTACTACTGTTTTCAAACAAACAAGTTTCAGAAAGTCAAGAGACTCATTACATATTCTGACAGAAAAATGCTAGCAGGTTCCAATTATTAAGTTTACTATGGAATGGTAAATACCCTGAAAAAAGTAAAAATTACATGCCACACAAGAAGAAATTGAACATACTTGTAGGTACTACCAGTACGTGGGTGAGGTTGGTTTTTACAACGATAAAGAGTTGGATCCCTCATACATCCATTGTTACTATTCATATCTATTTTTGCTCGTAGACAACAAGTTTGTCCATATTCTGTTCCCTTTTTCATTTCTTCCCACATTTGTAGATTCTTATTAACACCTAAAACCAATAAATTATTTTCTAAGTTATTCTGAAGTTGATACAGAAACACACTTTATTACTGCAGTAACGAAAGACAAAGCTACCACCTCCCTTAGACACATTTTACATTTTGAGTTTTTTTTTTTTAAGTGGTAACGAATGGTGATGAATTCACACGTACTCAGATTTACTGCATCTGTCTAAAGGTATAGTTACTTCAGCCCTATAGCAGTAAACATTTGGGGGTACTGTTGGATGAAAATTTCAATGTGGGTTAGCAATGTACACTTGCAGCCCAGAAAGACAACCTTCATCCTGGCCTATTGGTGTGACCAGTAGGTAGCAGGAGGTGATTCTCCACCTCTACTCTGCTCTTGTGAAACCTGACCCGGAGTACTGTGTTCAGCTCCAGGGCACCGAGCACAAGCTAGCGCAGGTCCAGAGGAGAGCCACAAAAAAGATCAGGGGGCTGGAGCACTAGCCATATGAAGGCAGGCTGAGGGAGCTGGCATTGTTTAGCTTAGAGAAGAAAACGGAGACCTTTGTAAGTGTTTTTTTTTTAATAATTAAAGGGAGCCTATAACAAAGATGGGGAGAGACTCCTTATCAGGAAGTATACTGACAGGATAAGTAAGGGGCAATGGCTTTAAATTACAAAAAATGTAGGTTTTGATTGGATAAAAGGAGGAAATCCTTTATTTTGAGAGTGGCGAGACACCGCAACAGGTTGGATGAGGACTTGGGCAACCTGATCTAGTAGGTGGCATACCTGCCCATGGAAGAGGGTTGGAACTAGATGATCTTTAAGGTCCCTTCCAACCCAAGCCTTTCTATAATTTCCAGGTTTCTAGAAGAACCTTACAGTTACGCAATTAGTTAACTCATTCAACTTTTCATAAAAATCAAGTTTTGATGCCAAATTAAAAAGATACAAAAGCAAAAAGGAAGCTTAAAACTGCTTACAGTTATTTCTGTGCTTAGATTCCGTTCTTTGCTCACGCTCTGCTTTCATTTGTTCTGCAGGAGTATCATCTACATATGCCTTCCCTTCTTGAATAAGCTGCTCAGCATATTTCATTATTGTTTCAAAGTGATCTGAGGTATATGTAAATTGATCTGGTTTGATATGCAGCATAGCAACATCTTCAAGAATAACCTGCAAAGTGTGAAATTGTATACTGTAATATTCTAGAAAGTTAATTTTCTTAAACCTCTATCCTCTTCATGCCAGATGAGGTCTTTTAATGCTCCATAGTGCTAGAATGCTAATGCATAAAAATAATATGACATGTATGAAAGGACCAAGAGGCAAGCACTTACTGATTCACAGCCTATGATTATATGAGATCAGACAGATAACTTCAAGAAAGAGGTAGGACAAGAAAAGGAGATGAAAATTCAATCTGTAAGAAGTAGTTTCTTTAAGTGATATTTATAATGAAGACACGAGTATTACAGGAGTTGCGTATCTACATACTGTAAAATACACATTGGAGAAAGGGAAGAAATAAGCTACCAATAAAAGGTATAAACCTTTTTTATTTATTTTATAATAAATAAAAGGTTTTTAAGGTAAAGATTATGTAAATTTCTTGCAAGCGTGAGACTTAAATGTAATACCTTTGCCCTAAAAATCTAGTGCAAAAAAAAAAAAAAAAAAGTGCAACAACAGATCTGTATGTCATTTACCTTTGAATTTGCTTAATACAGTCAATGTATTTCCCTGTTCTCTTATCATACCTTTTCAAAGTCTTCCTTCTCTTTTTCTGGATTCGTGTCATCAAACCTCATAATAAGTTTTCCTTTGAAGTTAACTTGGTAGTGCTGATTTAGCAGGGCAGCTTTGGCATGACCGATATGCAGATATCTAAAAATAAAGAAAAATAAACAAACACACTAGCACTATTTTGGTTAGACTTTTTGGTTTTGTATGGGAAGAAGGATGAATAGAAAGCAATACATAAGTTAAACAAAAAAGAATATTTTTTAAAACATGGTACATTTATGAAAATAGATTATGCTTTTTCTACCATAAATTTACTAGTTAACCGTTTAAAGTATCTAAATCAGTAAATTTCAGGGTCATCATGAATATAAAATTAGGACTTGAATTATCTCCAGTTTTACAGACTAACTTAAATTGACTATTGATGATACTTAGTAGCCACAAGATAATCTGAACCTATTGCATTCAGAAGATTGGAATTTTCTAAAATACAATGAAACCACCATTTTTGTGTGTAAGCTACTAATAACTTAAACCAAATATAAAAAAAGTCTCTCCCAAAAATTTAAAATATACAAGCCCCTAAAGAACAGTTTTAACTAAAACACCAGAATTAAAACATTAAGTGCTACTGAAGTAATGTGAGAACCATCTATGTTATACACATATACATGTATAACTCACGATAGAGTGACAGTTTATACTGGACTAAAAGAGTAAGATCCACAAGCACAGAAGTCACATGATACTGAGCAGACAGTTTACTGAAGAAGTGTAATAGGAATTTCACAGCTTCTCAGTCACTTCTTAGAAGAAGCAGAAAATTAAAAGCTTGACAAAAATTTTGTTTATGAAATTGGCTGCGCATTTTTAAATTGTCTTCCCTATGTATCTATAGATAAGAGTAAAGTTCTATGTACGTGACACATTTGGTAAATAATATCTCTGCTGACTATACTCCTAAGTCATTTCTGGCTACCCCTGCATTAACCATATCAGCAATTAAGATGATATAATAGATGAGATCAACAGATCAAAGAGGCTGGCTGTGAGGCTCATCACATCTCCACTGTTTGGTCTTCATGGGTTTGTTTGTATCTTGGACTACATATAATCTGGATGCCCAGGCTAAAGGCCTCTGTTACACATTTAGTCTAAAGCTTCCTAAAGGGATGCTATCCTATACACCTTTCCCTTCTCCGAGTATTTATGCCTCTTACCCGCTTGCTTCAGGAGGAAACCTTACGATGACCTTTCCCATCTCTGCACCAGGAAGTTCAACAAACTTCCCAACATCAGCTTTCTTTTCTGTTGCCTTAAAAAATAATGGAAATATAATTACAGATCACAGTTGATGAACAAACCTCAGATACGTGCCTGTGCTCCAACATCATCTTTCAAAACAGACAACAAAGAACTGTCATACTGGACCCCAAATTAATCTCTTCAAAACTTTCACATTACTCTTAGCACATCAAAACCAGATTAATTCTGGAGTTCCAAGTTACTCTGTCTTCAGATTTGATCCAGGACTGAAGAGTCCTCTAAGTTGTTTAATTTACTAGACAGAAGAAAACAGTTGCTAGCTAAGTTTATCTCAGTGTTTTTAACCTGATTAACAAGTTCTATCAATTAAAGACTTTGCAGGTCTATCAGGATGCTTGAAATCATTGTTAGATAAAGGAAACAATATAGCTAGAGAGCGTGCTGGCTCAGAGGTGGCATTTTTACATTATTCCATTTAAGCTTTGAACTACATCACTCAAGCCCTTCTAAATACAAAATCGTTTGTTTGTTTTTAAACATGTGTTTACAAAATAATAATTTACATTGTAACTAATTCCTTTTAATTCTCTAAGTTAAAAAAAAAAAAAGTTCCTTATAGTATATTCATGCAAATAAAGCTACTGTCCTGAGAAGATCTGAGTAAAGCTTACCATTTTGATCTTTGGTGTACTGGAAACCCACTTGGCTCCTACAGACTGAAAAGTTTGTTGTACCTCAAGAAAGCCGTACCATCGCTTTACATGGATGGGAGCTTCATTTTTCTGTAATTGTTCTTGCCAGATGTTATTGTCTGTTAGAAAACAAAATTTTCAAGCTATTAAATTATCAAAATGGAATGATTACCAACAGTAGTTTTTAAGACCAGTAAAAGATTATGATTTTTTAAAATGTACTTACTCCTTCTTCTGAAAAGACTTTTAGCCACAAGGACATAAGTCATTTTAAACCATATTAAATAGGCCAACTCCCTCCAAACCTAAAACATAGTGCATTCATTTTGGATTCAGCAGAACACAAGGTGCAGCAGACTGCACAGCATGCACTTCTCTTTGTATCACTCACTCCAAAATTAGTAACTTTTTATTTTCAAAACAGAAATGCAGGGTGAAGCATGTGTCAATACTGCCGTTTATTATTGAAGACTCAATTCCAACACTAATATTCAAGGAGCAACTTCACTAAAAGGACTCACTAAAAGAAATGCACCCATTTCAGTTCTCTCTCAAGAGCTATAACTTTGAAAAACTACTGAATTATGCTACCCTTTACCCTTGAACATGCATTTTACTTTCAAGAGGAATTTTGTCATACTGAATGATGGACTGGCACTTATCAGTTTTAGGCATACATCTGAGAGAATATGAAAAAACAAATCCATAAAGACAGACCATCAAAGCTTATTTTATCTTCTGAAGAGTATTTCAAACTGTAACATATACATCTTTTAGTAACTCAAATTAATCACCAAAGAAATGCAGTCTGCTAAGGTAACAAAACTGCAAAGTCTGTGTATACAATTTTAATTCGTAGTCCAAAATTCAAATACGCAACACAACATTTTGGCCCATGGAAAAGTGTCTTATAGAAGCAGCTGGTAATAACGACATTATTATAGTTAACACAAAACAAGTTTTTGTGCTAAAAATAGTATTGCCATTCATAAATACATCATGTGAATTTCTACATATACAAATTCAAAAAACTTCCAAGGCTTCCTTGTCCATACTATTCCCATCTCTAGTGATGTGTAGACCAAAGCAGTATGCACGACAGTATAGACTCTAGCATAAAGCTAAGAGTTGCTAATAGCAACCACAAAATAAATAAACTAACTATCAAACATACATACATACATTTGTGAACTCCTGCTATACTATGACAGGAAACCAATGAGAATGAGAACATATACCAGTACCTTTTAGGACAGCCCAAACACACAAGTCTGCAAGACTCAGCGAGTTTCCAACCAAGTAGGTTCTCAGAGATAGACAGTGGTTGAGCTCCTGGACTGCTGAAAGAAACTGGGTGGCAGTAGATAACTTTGTAGCACTGAACTCCAGCCAGTGGTCAACCTAGTTTTAAGGGACATATTATGAGATACTAAAAATTAGTAAAGGAATGAGAAAAGTTTGTCAAAAATCTGAATGTACACTTAATAGCCGAACAGAAAATATTAACTGGAATATTAGTCTTACATATACTGGACATTAAATCCAGCAGATGCATAAAGAACATTTGAAATAAAATATACTGAAACATTCACCCAGAGCTGTACTAAATGATTAAATTCAATTTCTTCCTTCAGGATGTATTCAAACTGCTGAAATTATACTGACTTAATTGAAACTTTTCCCATTGGAAAAATAAATAGTAGTTCTTAAACATTTATTTTATCACATACAGTATACAATAATGGCAATCCTCCAACTGTTAGGGACCACATTTGTGCACTAGTTGATCATTCCGGTATCGCTGCTGGGTAATTATGCCATTTCCCCTTCAGTCCCTATCTTCTCTGTGTCAGTTCCTTTTAGGCTTGAAGAAACCAAATACCTACCCCACCTCATTTCCTTTCCCCCTTTCCCACAAAAGTCTTTTTTTTTTTTTTTTCCCTATAAAAGGAAATACATCTTGCTGCATAAACTCAAAAAAAAAATAAGAATCAGGTCCTTGGTTGATACATTGCTCCGTCCACAAATTGAATCCTTCAGTTCTGTAAGAGACATCTCTTACAATCCTCTGTCCCTGTTTCATATTCAAGTGTTCTATAAACAGTGTAAAGAATCTTTCCAACATCTGAGCCTACGTGGCAAGCACAGACATAATTACATTGCTACAAAATTGAGTTCAGTTGTTTGCAGTTATGTTCCAAAATATTTTGACTACAAATGCAGCTGTGGATGTACTTCTCAAAGTGCAGCATTATTTTAAAGGTGCAGAAATGTAAAGTATTTTATCAGAATTACCAATCTTAAAAGTGTGTTTGCAGAGGTTGTGGGGTTTAATTTTAAAACAGGTTTTGGGCAGAAAATTTAAGTAGCCACAAGACACACTATAACTTTTTTAATGCCTTACAAGCAATATACTAAAGACAACACTTCCCTTAAGACCAGCTATACAGGATGAAGATCGATTTGTACTAGCTTCAAGTGGTTGTAGAAAAGAGTTGAATAAAGTCCTTCTGTTCCCTCCCCAGGTTTCAGAGGAAATAAATTTCAATTCATCTACTAGTTCCAGTCACCAACTTAAAATTCAGCTAGAGTCAGGAAGAATTCCATCTCATTTCACACCATATCCACAATTTATAACAACTTTTTACAATTCCTGTAAGGAAGGATGACCAGGAAGTCCCTCTTTGGGAGAGAAAAAAAGTTCAGTGCCTTCATGGCACCACTGGGGAAGCATTATGGAATATAGGACTTTATATAAGGGAACATCCCATCACTGTGGTAAGATTCCTGAGCCAGAAGGAGCCAACTTGGATCTCAAGCACTGAATGAAATCAGGGTCAGAATTTTATCTGTCATATACAGCAAAAACCAACTTAGTACCAAATCACAAGTACTTTACACGGTGACATACTTTAAGTTATAACATACTTCGCTAAACAATTATTTTCTAATTTGTAGCTGCTGTAGGTAGCATGTACATATACTGTGTTCTTTGGTGTTACGCTGAAGTGTAACATGGTAGAGGTGTTACATGGTAGTAAGCAATGGCAACAGAGCTGAAAAAACTGCAGACATCATCTTAAAACTTCAAGTATCCTGTGTTAATGAATTGTCAGGTTAAGAGTAGCTGTTGCAGGGGTAGGAAAGGGCAACCCTTTCAAAGCTCAGGTTTATAACTCTTTTAAGCAGAAGCAAGATTGAAGAAAAAAAAAAAAAAAACACATAACCCCAAAAAAACCTTCAGCATCCCACATAATTAGAAACTCAGCCTAATAATAAAATGCAGAACAGATTCAAGACCTTTAAAAAAAAAAAAAAAAAAAAGGAAGAGTGATCACAGTCAAATAATGGGGGAAGGCATGATTCTTTCTCACCTCAGTGTGTTCCAAAAGGTTTGAACCATACAGGCCAGCAGAACTAGCAACTCTAGCCAGGTAACGAGCTATTGAATTCACATCAGTAAACGATACATTTCTAAAAAAAGAAAGAGGCAAAATAAAGGTATAATATTAAATCCAATCTCAACTGTACACACATAGTTGAAACAAGTGTAAGGCAAAGAACAACAAAATTTCTGGGTGAAACAGAAATTTCCAAGTCACCAGAAAAAATATCTAGCAGAAGAACTTATCGATACTCACTTTTCCATTACCAGATGGAACAACAATCTCTTAATAAAAAAGCAATTTTGTTTAAATAGAGAGAAATGAAGAAAATAAAGTTCTTCACGTGTGACAGAATGTGTAACTTGAGCTATATATTTTCCAGAATATAAGGAGCTAAATTGACTTTATTCTTTTCTTTTCTCCATTCTCTTTTCTTTCCTTTTCAGACATGATGGATGACTTTGAAGAAGATTCCTAGAGAATCTGCAGTGGAATAAAGCAGTCTCCACCCCGGTTCTAAGGGCTAGTCAGAAGAGGGGAAAAAAATAAAACTGTTCATTTACTTCACTCAATTCATACTACATAGAGACCATCCTCTGTTGAACAGACTTGGCTGTTCCCCGTTCTGTTCCCCAGACTTGCTTTCCCCATTCTGCTATTGAAAATTCTTCAGAGATCTGGAGGCCAATGGCTCTCTGAAGAGCATACTTCTTCCTGTGTTTTAATCTCCTTTCTCCATCCTATATATAGCATTTAAAACCTGCATATTCTCAGAAACCTAGCTTCAAAATAGCCTAACATAAAAAGTGAATATTTTTATTAACATTTACTGAAAAGCTTTGGAAGAAATAAGCACCACAACCATCAGTTCTCCAGATAATACTGACCTCCACAGACTCACATAGTTTACCAAATTATTATTTCAGTTAATTTCTAAAATGCACTACAGAATGGTTCTGTGCAGAGGTCAGAAATACCAGCATAATAGTAACATTACTCTGAAGCATGTACATGCTCATGACACAAAACAGAAAAGCTGGACTGCAGTTTGTTACCTGATAGATGCAGGTATACCAGAACACTCCAGAAAGCCATCAATGCTTAGCAGAATGGTTTGTTTGACAGCTATTGCCACACGAAATTTTGAAACTCAGGCTTCAAAAACAACCTTTAAAATACTACTAAGCACCTCAAGTTAGTGATAAACTTTACAGACAACTAGCTGACAGCCACATTTCAGCTAGTTAGCTGAGATTTAGATTTTAAATGCACTTTAAATTATTACCTAGGCCAAAAAAAAAGCAATTAAAATATTGTCTTGTTCAGGTTAAGCCTTTTCAACAAATGGTCCCCCCCCCAAAAAAAAAAAAAAAAAAAATCAAAGTCTGTAATATCCCAAGTGAATTTAAAGTCATGCCAAAATAAGATAGCTTCAGCAGAATTGATGCCATGAAATCCATTTACCAGAAGCATTAGTTGAGGTATGCATTCAGCTGATGCTTCTGAAGTTACAGATACACTTTTAACTGACTTTAAATAGAGAATCAATTTTTTTCAAAATGATGGTACAACTGAGCAAGAAAAAATTAATGCAATTCTGAGGTTTGGAATAACTTCTGAAACATAATCCAATGCCAGGAATGAGATGATACTAATGCACAAAAAAATCCATGCGATGGAACCATGAATTTAGACCTTTTTTGCCTGGGACCAAAGAGATAAAGGAGTTCTTTTGCTTTACGTTTCTGACCATTTCCATAAGAGCTAAAATGAGTGGTTTTGCAAGGCAGTGGAAGGAAGGCAAATTAGTATAAAATTATTTAATAGAATAGAGGAACAGATTATTTCATAGCTCATTATATAAATTTATAATATTCCAAGATCACCCTGATGTATTAAAGAAATGTGTATGAGCATATCTTGTGTATATGTATATCTTCTCATACATACACACACATATACATACATATACACATTATCTAAACTGAGAAAGGAGTTTGAATTCAAAATCTAAGACTACTCAAGAAAAAAACACTCGGGCAACTGAAAAGTATCCCATTATATTCTTACTACATTCTATAACCCACATAACGTGCACTAAAAATTATTAATGCTGTACCAGTTAAGTCCCCGCCACATTGCTGTAGCTGTCAACACTGCAAATTCAATACCATTGCTAGATAGGTCAAGAGACAATGTATAAGAACAGAAATTACATTAAGGAAAGAACTCTCATTTGAGCTCAAGTCTAACATTTTAACAGTATCTTCTACTGGAACAGCTCACAAAACATGAGTTTGTGAGCAGGTCTGTGAATAAAAGATTATCTTCAACTGTTCTTCTAAACAACAATCAGGTACTCAAAAACTACAGTTAAAATAAATGATACTGAAGTCATCACAGTATCATTATATTTTAAGAATTTAATGTCCGTGGGCCAGAATTTGTCCCTTACTTACAAATATGAGAGATTTTCATGGATATGTCAATGGTTTTTAGGATACTGGGACACCTCTTGTTATATCCAGACACCTTACATGATATAGAGTCCAAGATTACAATGCAGCTTCCCAAAACTTACAAAATTAGCCTGCATTTCTGATATGCATCAGAATTCTGTACAGATCATATAAAACACCCTCACATACCAAACTTGAAAGTACTTATTGCAATGACAGATAACTTTTAAAAGGACAGACAATAAATTTCTACAAAAAATTATAAAAGTATTTCAACAGGATGCAGATGGATACAATGGATAGCATGGCACAGTTAGTTAGCACTTTTCTGAGATAACATCATTTGCTTACGTGCAGGAGTGAGACCAAAGCAATGTCATATAAACCTTTAAAATTCATTCTATCACATATGTACACGTCGAAGGAATCATTTATACCACTCTTTTGAAGTATAAAATGGCCTTTCTTTTCGTAAATGGTGGTACATCAAAAAGGTAAATATTTAAACAACAGAGTGATAGGTACTACATAAATGACTGAAAGAGACATAAGTGTCTGCAAATAAGATACATTCTTTCCATGAAGAGGAAGTTTAGGATATATTGTAAATGTTTTGTCTGTGCTACAAAAAGAAAACAGTAATGCAGTCATCAATAAAGCGATTCTTTTCTTTCTCCTACCTGAAAAGGTTACCACCAGTCTTAAAACCACGTGATTTTAAAAACTGCTGACCCAAAGCCAGAAGGAGAGATGCAAAGTCACTTACTCAGATACACGAAGGATGGTTTCTTTGCCTTCTTCCACTGAAATTTTGATATCATTCTTCACATGTTCCACCGTCAGCAGAGCTCCTTTAAAAAGGAAGAGAAAAACATGCTCACCTTTCTTTCAGGAAAAATATATTTCACAGGAACAACGATACAGTAACATTCCTTATCAAATAGGACAGAGCACCAGAACTGGCTCCTTCAAGTAAGATTGCTCAGGGGAGAAAAAAAAAATAAAAAAAATCAGTGTTCAATCTCACACACAGGAGACTTCTTATTCTTGGCAATCCCTACGGCTTCAAATTGATAATGCCCAGCATACAATAATCTGCAGTGAGCTCAGCAATTGTCAGCAGCAATACATTTTGCTTCCTAAGGGTACTGTAAAAATGAGTCCTGTCCTCCAGAACGCAAAGAGAGCATGATCAAATTAATTTCCTTTAACAGTACAGAAACTTACACCACCACAGCCCTGACAAATGCATCAAAAGAGATCAATTATCGAATATACCAGTACTTTCTGAACATGGATGAGACTATTTTTAACCTGATTTAATGTTTATGAAATGATTAGCCATCCAAAACCAATAGAATTCTATTCATGACAAATACAGGAAGCTTATACAGGGTTTTCAGAGTAGTTCATCAGTGACAGTAAAGGATGGCCTCTAGAAATAAAAGAATTATTGACGTTTTTAGGCTATATCATCAACTTGAAGACAGCTCTGTCCATATTCAAAGTAGTGGTTTGATGCAAACCTGCTCTGATCTTGATGTTCTATAGCACAACACAATAGCTCAAACAGAGCACCGAGATAACTTGGCTGTCTTATTTCTGGAGTGGCTCTGGTCCAGACCCAGCCTGCTGAGCCTTAGTAGAGGAGCTGGTGTTCTTTTGCTCTGCTCAGAAGCACGTCCTGACAGCAAGCTTTCCATACGCACGTATTACTTAAAGGAAACTAGCCAAAGGGCTATGCGCTAGGTCTGGAAAGGCACCTAACCTGTTACAGTCTGCACAGTGCACCACGCACTTCGTCTTCCCTGACGAGAACAGACAGACCACCCAAGGCAGCTGATGTGGCAAGCTATAAATACACCACCCCAAACACAAGTCTCCGGAGCTAGGAATCCCCTAGCTCTCACCTCGGCTGCAAACCCTTCTGGCATTAAGCTTACGTTAACAGTAATCCATTCGTGAAAGTCAGGATGACGACACTTATGCAACGTGCTTGCGAGACACGTTCGGTATTTTAATAACATGCATGGCAGTGCTTTGAAAACGACGAGCATTGTGCACGCCCGGCTATGTAATTAATACTAGTGACACTAATAGCTACTACACTCTTCCCAGCGCACAGCCATGACGAGTAACACCAAGTAGGATGAGTGTGCTCGTCCTCCTAACACATACGCTTGCCACAGCGTTTCATCAGGAAATTGCAATATTTCTGACATAATTCTATAATCTTCACAAGTAGATCTCCAGTGACACTTACCGGCCATTAAAAAACAAAAAACAAAAAACAATTCCCCTAAATTAATGGTAGCATCGCTCGTGTTGTGTCACATCTTCTCTATCGAGCCTGTAGAAGCAGGAACCTGGAGCAACCTTACCCAAAGCGTCGGTGCTGCCACACCTCGAGGCTGCACCGTGCAGCTTGCACCCCAGCCTGAAACGCACCGGGGGTAACAGCAAGGAAGCAAGCGATAAACTACGGCGAAGAGCGGGCAGAAAACGCACTCTGAACGCGGCAAGATGGAGAAATGGCACGGAACGAGCGTGAAAGGCATCATCCTCCCGACAGCAGGGAAGGCTGCGAAGACGGCTCTCGGGTTTTAAAGGCAAATAAAAGACGGACAGACCGGAGAGGGCGAGACCTGCAGCGCCGCTCTGCCGCGGGAGCCCGGTCCGGGGGCAGAGCGGGGCAGCAGCCTTGCACGAGTCACGCTGCGGGGCCGAGGCAGGCCCTGCGGGGAGCTGCGGGGCTGAGGCCGCCCCGACCCGGCCCTCCGGGGGGCTGCCCGCGGCCCTGGAGCCGCCCGGATGGCCGTGGAGCTGCCGAGGGCCGCATGATGCAAGGCGGCGGCCACGCGGCAGGACGGGAGCGGGCGGGGAGCGGGGTCCCGAGAGCCCCCGGGGGATGGGGAAGGGGCAAGGAGGGTCCGGGGGGATGGAAGGAAGGGGACGGAGGGGGAACGAGGGGGTCCCGGGCCCCGGGGTGCCGGCCGCGCTTACCGAGCGGGGCGCTGCCCGCCGCCACCGTCAGGCTGAGCGCCGCCATCCTGCGCGGCACCGGGGCGGGGCGGCGGCGGCGCCAGCTCGGCGGGGCGGGGACTCGCGTCACGTCCTGGGGGCTGCCCCGGGGGTGGCCGCGGCCGGCCAGGAAGGGGGTTGGAGCGGGGTGAGGGCGTCCTCACAGGATGCTTAGGGTTGGAAGAGATCATCTGGTCCAACCATCCCCTTTCTACCAGTGTCACCCACTAAACCATGTCCCCAAGCACCACGTCCAACCTTTCCTTGAACACCCCCAGGGACGGTGACTCCACCACCTCCCTGGGCAACCCGTCCCAACGCCTGACTGCTCTTTCTGAGGAGAAATGTCTCCTCATTGCCAACCTGAACCCCCAAACAGCAAAGGCACAGCGCACCGGTTTGCCTCTTTTCTCGCCCTGTTGTGCATTCCCTTCCTCACAAACACGCCGACCCCGCAGTGGGTCTGACCGGCCTTGCAATGGGTTACAGAAACACCGCTCTCGCAGCTTCTGGCAGGGGCAGCCCCAAGTTCACATTGGTGCAAGGACAATGCACTGTCATGGTGCTTTTTTTTCCTGCTCTATTTTATAGCTGATATGCCAGCATCTAATTTGCTCGCAGAGAAATGGTGAAATGCTTGATCAGTGGGCCAGAGCTGTCCTGGGCAGCAGGCAGCGAGCATGACAGCACCCGCTACACCAGCTGGTGCCCCTGGTCCCTGTGTAGTTTCATCTCGTTTTCTCTGTATCTACCCCCATTAGAAGGCATTTTAGTTTCCATAAGCATGGGAAATGGCTCCATGCAGAATTATGTTTATATCTTGGATAGGAGCTGGTGTACGCTCTCCTTCCAGTCAAGCAACAGCAGATGAGCAGAGATCAGTTACAGACAAATTAGAAAGGGGCTTATGCAGAGGAAATCTCCAAACATACATCAGATGTCAGTTGAAAATAAAGATATAGAGACACAAGTGAGTATTACTAAGCTCTGTACTTGTATTTTGGTGACTATTTCAAGGAAAGACACACGAAAGCAGGCTTTAAGTCATTCTACATTTTAAAGTGTTTTGCAAATTCGTATGCCAATTTTGATGTGAATTCTAAAGCATGCATATCCAGGAATCCTGGAGAGAATTATGTAGAACTGAGTGAAAATTAGTCTGTACTTACTAGGTAGCAAACCTCAATCGCATTCAGTATATGGAGTGACTCAAGTTATGAGAAGCCAAAATATGATGAAGGCTCTAATTAAAGCAGGCTGAATCTGTCTTGTGCGCTCTTAGTAGTCGTGCACTTGTGGAAGGAGAAGAAAGGTAGGCTCTAGATGAAAGGATTAGAAGCATGTGTTGTTCTTCCATATGCAGCTTTAATCCAGTGTAATGATAGCATTATGGACTGGCTGATGATGATAGGGTGAGGTAAGTGATATTCTTGCTAATTTATCAGTAAATGTTATAGGGATAAGCTGTCCTCACAAAGGAAAGAGCTTCCCCTGTTCCTTTTCCATGTTTGCACATAGAGAGACTGGGAACCCTTCAGCAATAGCTGCCTCGTTCATATCTTTTGATGTTAAGATATTCCTGCTTGCTGGAAATACAGCTAGCTTTAAGCCAGTTAGCTTTAAGAACAATCTGGAAAAGCCTGGAGTTGCTTCACTGAAGTCATGTTGGTACTACCAATGAGAGGAAAACATCAAATCCAAGGACTCTAGTTGCAGTTAGAAAGGTCAGACTTAAGTATGTTGTTTGATGACAGTAGGAATAAATTTGTATAACATGAACACTATCAAAAACTGTATTTGGAAATTTTTATGGAAATTTGTATGGAAAACAGAGCATTTGTATCTTTAAGTTCTGTGATAGCTTAAAGACTGAGTGGACGCAGAGTGTGGTTATTAAGAGGACTTAATCCTGTGGGCAAGGAGGACATAGAAGGGGTTCAGTGCAACTTGCAAGCTACTTTGCTAGTGTCAGGCGAGATTAAAGGAAACAAACCATGCTGGAAGAACTTTGCTATTCAGGCTTTAAGAAAGTAAGCAGACAAATTCAGACACCCTCCCTAGCACCACAAGCCTGAGAACTCAGCAGATGTCACTTCTCTGTGCACAGAGAACAAACAGAAAAGAACAACTGCATATAGTCTGTTGAAACTGGCAACCACTCAGTATGTGTCGCGTTTTTAGGGGAAGGGGGGCCCAAAGACTCCTTGATTTGAGGGTGAAGGGCTTACATCATAAAATCTGGAGAAAACAGAAGTGTCCCCCTGAGTCAAGATACTCCAGAGCCTTCACTCTTCTTAAAGAGACTTCATCTGTATTAACTAAGGTTGCCAATTTTAGCTGATGATACCTAACTTCCTTCTTCCTGTTCTCTTCTGCATTCAAGTAGGCTGGACAATTCAATGCTGCTTCTTTAGCCCTCACACCTATGGGGGAAGGCTGACTGAAACAGTCTTTCAGTTTTTAAGTTCATTTTAGGTCGTCTTGACCCCTGCTGTCCTGTCTTTTAACCTGCACTCCATTAGAGGGGAACATGGTAGTGTCGAGTTCATTTGCTCTTAGAAAGGCACCTGGAACTTTTGCTCTCAATTTAGACACAAAAAAAAATCAGATTTCTGTGGTCCACACATATGAGAGAGTAACCTAGGACCCCCAGTAAAGATGCTTATAACTCTCCAGGATTGAGGAGGCATAGACCCTGCCAGAGGAATCAGAGGAAAGCTGGGAATTCCTTCCCCACACAACATTACCTCCAGCACACACTTTCTAGTTTCAAGCATGCTAACTAGAAATGTCATAGAAGTGAGTTACAAATTTCACAATGCTCTCAAATATATCAGTGCATTTAATACCTCACAGTTGTAATCGTGTGTCTATTCTGTACACAACTTTAACTTGGTTGGTACATACCTTGAACTGAAAGATACAGTCTTTCATAAAGTGAGAGCAGGCATTAAACACCAAAGAGAATCTTAAAATATTTGGTAAGCAAAATAAAATGTATGATCATAAAACAGCCAGATGAAATGGTTACTATTGGCTGGTTGAGTTCAATGAATGCAAAAATAGCTTTTAAACAGCTTAACTGTTTTGGAATTATGAAGCATATAGAACCCCTCTAGAACTAACTTAAAATACCCTAGTTTGGCTAGATAGAAAGGACCACAGCATCATTGTAAAGGATTACATTAATTACTGCTACATATATATGACAGAAGTCCTGCAGGAAATAAATTACCTCAGGAGTTGCCTGTATAGAAAACAGATCCTGGTCAACATTTTTAAGGGAATCCAAACAAAAAACAAAACAGCTTCATTCCATCCTGAAATACACATGCCCCTGCCTATAAAGAACACATTTCACTTCTAAGAATCAAAACAATCAACTTTATAATAATGAGTTAATCCATCCAGACAAATTCTTACTCCATTTGCATTTAACACAATAAACTCTTGTTGAGTACATACAACAAAAAACATTAAACGAAATTTGTTAAATGACTTAACGTGATTTTGTGCCCTGAATTTGAAGATGATTTTTGGATTGCACTGTTACAGTTAGCAGTAGTTTACCACAGTCATATCACATGAAGAATGAACACTCTACTTCCAAAGAGCAGGGAAAACAACTATTGAAGAAATGTCATTATTGTGTTATCTGCTAAACACAGCAAAACAATCTGATCCAACATTTTATGTAGACGGTCTGCAGGTAATTTTGAAATTATTGAACTGTTTAATGTAAGAATTAGGTTCAGATTTTGTAAAACAATTTCAAGCTCAGTTTTCTTCTTCTTTCTTTTCCTCCAAGCTTACTTTCTCGGCTTTCCAGGCTGAGTGAAGATGCTTTACTGCTTTAAGGCACAAGAGATTGTTTAACGGTGCTAGGAATACGACTGGCATAATAGTCATAATTTCTCAAGGTGGCAAGGACCCCAGCTGAATTCATGTGTTTCACTTCCTTGTTATACTGAAATGAGTTTCCATGGATATCAGTTATCTTGCCTGAAAACAAAACAAAAACATTTCATTCCAGCAAACAGCAGTTGGAGAGGGATAATCTAATTTGTTAGTATAGTGATATAACTAAAAAAACAAATCAGTAAGAAAACAAAAGCCAGACATTCTTTGAGGTACAAACGCCTGTCTTTAGATGTGAAATACGATGTTTTTGCCCTGTTTGAGCACAACAGTTTTTTATTCACTGAAACCAAATAACTAATCAGTTGTGTTTTCTTTCAGCAATACTTCAATTCCTCATGTTTCAGGAAACAAAAAACAACAGCTCTGTCCTATGGATAAATTAAAATGCTTCCTGAGTATTTAATACATTGGCAGTTGACAAGAAGGACAGTAAAATTCTCAGTTCAGGTAAAAGCCAGGGCGTATCTATAACACAAACTACAGCATAAAATAGAAATACCCCAGCTGGTTTTAAAAGAGTTTAGAGAAATCCCTTAGCAAGAGCAACACAGATTTTAATGCAAGCTAATTTAACCACACGATACCTGCATAACTAGGAGGCTAAATACAGCACTGTGCCGCCCCAGATTGCTTGTTTTTTTGTGCCTGAGCTAACCTGTTTAAAGCTTTCCCAGTTATCAACACTATACTGTAGACTACAGAGGAGATAAATAAATCATGTTGTCATGAAGCCCATATATTTGCTTGACAGAATTCAGGAGATTAAAAAACAATATTAGCATATACTGGTTATCAATGCAAACAACAGGAAAATATTATATTCAAATTCTTGTTAGTCAAACTTTTCAGAACTTCTCTATCCCATTCCTCCCTAGAACGGTGAAGTGACTTATGTTGGCTGGAGACCACTAATTTTACTGAATTACATTAATGACTCAATTTTGGAGTTTGTATATCCAAGGAACAACCGCATGATTTAGCCTATTTTTGCTGTTATAAAGAATGCAATATCCACATGTTACACAACAACATGTTAGCAATAATGAACTCTTGTGTCTAGTTAGTAGGACAATGTGATTTTACTGTATAGTAGTAGCCAATAGAAAAAATGCTTTGAAAATACAAAAAATAGTATACTCAAAATTCTGGAATTTGTTTTTTTCATTATTTGACTATATTAGTGCAGGGTAAAACAGACAACATAATGCTTTCCTGAGCATAATTTGCTGCCCCTTTGGAGTTACTGTTGATTTCAGAGGGCTCAGCCCCTAGTGAACCATGACCACACACACATATATACATAATGTAATTTTTCTTTCCAAAGGCATGTTTTGAAATTCTTTTCTTTCTATGAAAAGTATAAATGATTTTAAACTGATGCAGTTTCACTTACTTCAGAGAGAAATTTGAATACTGTTAACTTACCTCCCACAGCATGTAAAATAGCTTCAGGTGCACATGTATCCCACTTCTTGCATCCAGGACTGGCATATACATAAGCAGATGCCTTGCCTTCTATCAGCTGAATGATCTAATATGAAAACAGAGTGGTAATCATTGCAAAGAATCTAGGCATTTAGAAACAGTTAAAAAATAACACTAGGAAACTGGGATTAGATCAGTTTATTCTGTAAATTGAAAATAAGTACCAGTCCTTTCATGTATGACAGAATACATATATATTAAGATTTAGAAAGATACACTGTATTACCATCCCAAGGGATCTATTTTGATTGTTAGATAAACATTCTAAAGGGTGAAAATCTGCTTTTAGTTCCAGAAACAAGATTCCTTATCTTGTGCAAGTATTACAAAAGTAAAGTGGAAACTCTCTCTGTGTTATCTTAGAGACATTTGGGCCTATGCACATGTTTGAAAAAAGACATTCAAGGGTCTTTTTGACAGCCATGACAAAAGTAAGCTTTCAAAACTGTGGTACGAGAGTATTCCGTTTGCAAAGAAGGTTTGCAAAGGACATATTACTGTGTACTGCTCCTACATTTATCCTTAGACATGTGTTTCTTACAGGGCTTTTTCTCCAACTATCTAATGTGAACAGCTGGAAAAGTCTAGTTATGATTATACTGCATTCCCATTAGTCATCCTGGTCTTTTCTTACCTTTTTAGTTTCTCTTCTAGTAACAGAATACTAGGGAAAGACAGACTTCAGCTATGTCCAGCATGACCATTGTTACAAATGGTATCTGTACCAAATTTTGACTCCTTACCCCATGGCAGACTGAGTGCTAGGAAGACAAGTCATGCCAGGGAAGGAGGAGGAAGACTCCTGTACACTCATGCAGGTAAACAACAGTTTTCTTTCATAATTATCCTTCTTCTTCCAAAGGTACCACCTCCCAATCAAACCAAAAGATTTGGAGTTTTCATACCTTATTTCCTGCTCCTCCAACTCTGATGACGCTGTCTGGGTTCATAGCACTGATGCAGTCATTTACCAGGGCACTGCTGTGAGAACGGGTGGTAACAATGATGTGTTTGCCGGCAGGTGCTTCTGTGAGCTGAAATCCAAAGGCACCTAGGCCCAGGACTCCCCAAATTGTCCTGCCCAATGCAGCATTAGCTCCTGCCTATGGAAAAGGTACACAGGTCCAGATGATGGTTAACCACAACAGTCAGTATTTATAGGACAAATAGAAAAGAGTAGCTAGAGACATCTTTCCATCTTAGGGAATATAATATTAATACTGGAATATTCATTTAAATGGTGGCACTTAAAAGGAAATACTCTAGAGTCCAGAGCAGAAAATCAGGACACCTCAGATCTCTTTCCCTCTATGGCAATGATGTCATATAACCTTCAGAAGTTCATTTACCATTTCTCATCTGTGAAATCATGGTGAGGCATTATATTCTGCCTCCCTCCACTGATAAACTAATACGTGCATATTTCTCTACTTAATTCTAGTTTCAAGTGTGCTAACTAGAAATGTAATAGAAGCGACAGTTACAAATCACCAAATGCTCTCAAATATATCAATGCATTTAATACCTCATAGTTGTAATATGGCTGGTTAATAACTCCTGCTATTGCTTTGCCTCCATAAGCAATTCCAATGAGAACTGTTACATGGTCAAGGAGACCTGTACAGAAATAATATGAATACAGTTATGACTGAAAAAGAGAAAGTATTAAAAAAAGTAAACCATGAATTGATATGCAAAGTGGTATCTTAAAAATACAAACACTAATCAGGATTTTCCAGTGTAAAATGTTTGATTTAGTCAGTTTGCCTCAAGGTCTGCAAAAAACACTCCAAAAAGAATTTCTCTAGTGTGAGCTATGTTATAATTAATACATAATGAGAAAAGTTTCAAGGTACAACTACACAGCAGCATACAGAATGGCCTGGTTTGGAAGGGACCTTAAAGCCCATCCAGTTCCAACCCTCTGCCATGGATGGGCAGGGACACCTCTCACCAGACCAAGTTGCCCAAAGCCCCATTCAGCCTGGCCTTGAACACTACCAGGGATGGGGCATCCACAGCTTCTCTGGGCAGCCTCTTCCTGTGCCTCACCACCCTCTGAATAAAAGTATTTAGTCCTTATACCTAATCTAAATCTGCCCCCTTTTAGTTTAAAGCCATTCTTCTTTGTCTTCGTCACTCCACTCCCTGACAAAGAGTCCCTCCTTTAGGTACTGAAAATTTGCTATAAGAATATGATGACATTCTTCTAAAACTGTGAGTATAAATTCTTTAATGGTTTTCAAAACCAGCAACTGGATGACAGTTTTACATCTCTCTCCCTGAAAATGGGGAAAAAAAAATCTCACTAAAAGATTTTATGTTAACCAACTAAAAGATGCAGCAGGAAGGCAGGCCATTTTAATAGTTTGAAGAGGATGATGTAAATGCAATTGAGCATATTCCTGTGTGTACAGGAGATTTAATCCTCCAGTTCAAAGCATGTAAGAAATTGTAAGCTTATTTAACTAAAGAATTTTTTAAGACAACCTGCTAGCAATTAAAAGCAGCCCTTTGCTCCTTGAAATAATAAAAACTGGTGGGAACTTGGTAGCCCATCAGGAATATTCAATACTGGTTGGAACTGAATGTAATGATTAAAAAAATCCATAGTACTTACAGAGTACAGAAACAAAATCAGCTTTATGAAACAATATTGTATGCAGCTTCTATCATAAACGTACATGCTACTTTATTGCATTGCTGTAAGTTTTTGAATCTGCAGAACTGAGAAACCAACCTTCAGTGTACTCTTTGGTTCCATCCAAAGGATCAACCCATATTACAAGCTGTTAAAAAAAATAAAAATTTAGGAACAGCATAAACTAATACAAATCACGTAATAAACACATGAACTATGTATTTTACTTCAGTGCATTTTATTTCCTTACAAAAGACAGCAAACAAATACATTCAAATTTTTAGCATTATGATATAGGACTGAAGCCTACATTATTAGTATTTTACCAAAAAAAAAGGTCTTGAAAACTGATTGGAACTTGTCAGCAAGTATCTTAACAGAGGTATCAATATTTAAATTGAACATGGAAATGACATTACTTTCTCATGTCCAAAGTCAATCTGGTTCAAATAAATTTGAATCACAAGTTGTAAGAATCAAATTTCCGTTTCCCTTTGTTGCACAATGGGATATCCACCACTCCAGAGGTGTGATTCTCGAGACTATATTTCAGTTTTCAGACCAAAAAGAAAAATTGGCAACATTAAAATAATCTTTCTTCTCAATGCATTCTTAAAGTCAGTAACCAGTAAATAGAATAGTGTAAAATATGAAAGCCAACTTATAACATTACCTCTTCCTCTTTAATTCCAGTGTACTGAGCAGGACAAGTTTTCTTCAGTATTTCTTCACAGTGTCCATCCTCAATTAATTCCTCATCTACCTCATCAGGGGGTAGTTCCTAATAAAAGGTTTTATTATATTATAGTAATTATAATATTAATATAATAAATATAATAAAATAAAAATAATAATTACTATATTTTAATTTAAAAGGTGCTGGACTCTCCTCAATTTGCCTTACGGATTGGCTTGCAACTTACTTGACAAAGCTAATGCAATGGAAAGATAAAATGGGATGGGTATCTATGTCTTTTTTCCAAAGAGGTATTTCCTTAAACTTGCCGAAGTAAATTCCACCGTGAGTTACCACATCCTAAATTGTTAGTAAGAAATAAATCAGGTACTTACTTCTTCTCCTATGATCGTCACCTTGGGAAACTTCCGTGCCAGTGAAGCACAAATGCTCTTTTGTACCAGTCGGTCAGCTTTGGTCTGCAAGTCATTGGCTCCAGTCTGTCAAAGGACAGTTAGAAACTTAGGTGCTTCAAAACAAAAATAGTATAACGACTCATATTGCAACCTGAATATCTACCTTGTAAAGAAAAAGAATTTTAATTTGACAAATCATTAACCTAATGATATTTATTGTCCTGAGAGAGGCAGGCTAATGACTAGAAGTTTCTTTCCCTGTATACCTCCGAACTAAGATACACTGGTATGATATGGGAACAATACATGCCGTAAATGCTGCATTCTTATTCATGGATGCAAACATACTGAACGTGTATTTGTGCAAATATTACACTACGTAAAGAATAAATTAATACAAGTATAAACCCAGATATAAGAAGTACAAAGGCAGAAATTAAGGTGTTAACAGGTAAAAATAAGTATTTTAAGGCACACTGGAAAGATAGAGAAAATTCAGAAAGAGAAGCGAGATAGAGATGATGGTAAAAGGTGATTTAAAGGTCCAATTAATCTAACTTGTAGTTCTTCAAAACAGTCATCAATAGTAAAGGAATAGCAGGACAAAATGTCTTCCTAATCAAAAAAAAAAAAAAAAAAAAAAGTAGAAGGGCTACAAAGAGAAGCAATAAAAATGGAGATTTTTGAGTTGACTGGGAAAAAGAAAACTCTGAACATCAGGGGAGGGAGTGGAAGAGCTAGCTAAAAATTCAACTGTCCTTGGACCTTTTTTTTCCTCATTGTGATAAATGGATGGGAGGTCACTGTTGTGAGGGAAAAGGTGGAACACTGTCTTCCTAGCTTTTCTAAAGCTTTCAATAAAGCCAGATGGAATTGGTCTCGAGGTTTCCTGCCTGCAGAAAGTGAATAAATGATGAGAACTTTACGTTCTTTTGCATCTCTCTTCTCTCCCAACTATAACGCATAGGCACATACAGGTTCTCTCTTACACTCTCTTTCTTTCCCAGCCACCTTTGATAAAAAGCTTGCAGGAATTCTTTGAGATTGCTAGCTCCTAAGACAGGAACCTTTCCTGTTGGTCACTGTTTTCAACCTGATTTTGTGTGTTTGTAGTATTCATAAAAATAAGGTAGGTACAATCAGTGGTCTTATTTAGAAGCTATATCACCTATTACTTCTGCCAGTTTTTGTTACACTGTACTTACAATTATTCACTTGATCAGAGTTCAAAATTGCTTGTTTGTTGGTTTTATTGTTTTAGATGATGATTAAGCAATGCATCTCTGATTTACTGGGAAATAATATTAAACTTCCTGCATTAAAAAAAAAAAAAACACAACAAAAAACTAAGCTGATGAAACCAAACAATTATTTTTAGGTAAAATTACCTTAACATATGTGGACTCTCAATAAATAAAAAAAAGAAAGAAAAAAAAAGTAAGCTTAATGAAATCTGTTTATGCATTTAAAGTTAACCAGTTAATCTAACTACAGATAATGGTTCCTTTTAATCTCTGAACAGAAGTATTTTAGGGCTTACTAATGCAACTGCACTACAAGATTTTCCAAGAACCTAAAAAAGCAGGTTATGTTAGAAAGCATACCGTATTTGTTTCAGAGAACACTGTTATACATCTAAGTTCTTTTGAAATTAGATCATTACCTTCCAGGTTTTCTAAATCCTCTCTCCCCATACACCTGATTTTAAATGCTCAGAAAAAAAAATGGGGAAAAAAAGGAAAAAAATGCAAATATTTTCTCACTAGTGAGTATAACTGATCAAATGGGAAGAAGTAAAAAGAAAGCTTACTTTTTTGCATCTACTCTCTGATCTGACAATAAAAGTCATAAAGGGTCAGTCTTCTCTGTACAACTGGCTGAAAGTGCTTACTTCTAGAAAAACATAAATATCAGCAACGGCTTCAATGTAAAGACCAGGGCAGGTTCCTGGAATGCGTTGATGCTAACTTCCTTCTCCAAGTGGAGTCAAAAAGGAGAGGTGCTATGCTGGACCTTGTTCTCACTAATAAGGAGGGGCTGGTGGGGAATGTGAAGCTCAAGGGCAGACTTGTCGGCAGCAACCATGAAATGGTGGAGTTCAAGGTCTTAAGGGCAGTGAGGAGGGCACACAGCAAGCTCGTAACCTGGACTCCAGGAGCAGTCCTTGGCCTCTTCAAGGATCTGCTTGGTAGAGTACTGTAGGACAAAGCCCTGGAGGGAAGAGGGGACCAAAAATGCTGGTTAACATTCAAGGATCACCTCTTTCGAGCTCTGGAGCAACGCATCCCAACAAAGAGGAAGTCAGGCAAAAATGCCAGGGGACCTGCACGGAAGAACAAGGAGATCCAGGCCAAACTGAAATACAAAGAGAAAGCCTACAGAGGGTGGAAGCAAGGACAGGTAGCTTGGGAGAAATACAGAGAAATTGTCCAAGCAACCAGGAATCAGGTTAGGAAAGCTAAAGCACTGATAGAGTTAAATTTGGTCAGGGACATCAAAAGTAACAAGAAGAGCTTCTGTAAGAATGTCAGTGGTGAAAGGAAAACTAGGAAATGTGTGCCCTCTCCAGAAAGAAACGGGAGACCTGGTTACTCAGCATATGAAGAAGGCTGAAGTACTGAACGACATTTTTGCCTCAGTCTTCACAGAAAGTACTCAAGCCACACCACCCAAGTCACAGAATTAAAAGGTAAGGACTGGGAGAATGATGAACTGCCCGGTATAGAAGAAGATCGAGTTTGAGATCAACTAACACACCTAAAGGCGCACAAGTCCTTGGGACCTGATGAGATGCAGGTCCTGGGGGAACTGGTGGATGTAGTTACTAAGCCACCGTCCATCCCATCTGAGTAGTCGTGGCAGTCTACTGGAGTTCCCACTGACACAACCCCATTCTTAAAAAGGGAAAATAGGAAGACCCTGGGACATCTTTGTTGAGGACATGGACAGCGGGATCGAGTGCACCCTCAGCAAGCTTGCTGATGACGCCAAGCTGAGTGGTACAGTCAACACGCTTGAGGGAAGCATCCAGAGAGACCTTGACAGGCTAAAGAGACGCACCTGTGTGAACCTCATGAAGTTCAACATGGCCAAGTGAAAGGTCCTGCATCTGGGCTGGGGCAACCCCAAGCATAAATACAAGCTAAATACTAAAAGAGGGTAAGTTTAGACTAGGTATAAGGAAGAAAATCTTTACTCAGAGGGTGGTGAGGAACTGGAACAGATAGCCCAGAGGAGCTAGCAATGCCCGAACCCTGGTAGTGTTCAAGGTCAGGCTGGGTGGGGCTTTGGGCAACCAACCTGATCTACTGGCAGGCATCCCTGCCCATGGCAGAGGGGTTGGAACTAGATGATCTTTAAGGTCCCTTCCAACCAAAACCATTCTATGATTCCATAAAATAAATAAATATTTAATGCAGACCACAACACTGTAACCTACCCATAAAGCTAGAATTAACCTTAAAAATTAATTCCACCACTTCCAGTACTGTAGTCATAACCCAGATCCTGGTTTATGCAGCATACTAACTTACAGCAAATTAAGAACTTCACACAGATTATTGTAATTTCAGGTCTATTTCCTATTTACAATTAATTTTGAAGTGCCAAACTAACTTTGAAAAGCATGATTTACAATAAATGCTAAGTTTTTTGTGTTTTTTTTTTTTTTTCTTAAGAAAAAGAGATTGGCTTGTCCTAACACAAAATTCACAAGGACCAGTAACATATGTTGCATTACAGATGTTAGAACACATGTGGAAATTAATGGGAAAGATGCATTAGTATGAACACTGATTTGAAATTTGGATTTGCTATCCAAACCTTGTGTTTTGTGCAAAGTGTCAGGAAAAAATGTGTTCCTTTTAACCATCATAACATCCTTCAGAAATACCAGTCAAAATATACTTCTACTCCAATGCTCTTTTAATCCTTTAACAACGGTTTTTGTATCAAAGAGGTGAGGTCAAGCAACTTGAATCAACTGCATTGCCTTTCCCAGTTCTGATCTTCAAAAATACCAGCTTGACCTGTATCTTGATAAAAGAAGTGGAACTGGAACAAAGTAAAAGAAATACCTTCTCCACTATCCCCAGGTCTCCTGTAGCCATTACATTTCTAACAATTGTCGCAGCTTTTTCCGCAACGGAATATGCAGAGGCAACCACACGCATAAGCAGAGTTGGAGACGCCATACTGAATGCTGAAAAGAAACAAAACCAAGTTTGCACACTTCTTTAAAAATAAGGGATGACAAGAAGGAAAATATTTTATATAACATTCCAAACAGATACAGGTTATTTCAGCTGAGTAGGAAGGGGGAAGTGAATTACAGTGGGTAGTAATAGTGAGCTGTGACTTTTCAATGCAATTCACTATGCCTTCAATTTGTAATTAAAGAATAACTATCCCTGTAGCTCAAGGCCAGTAATCACCCTTTCCTCTCAGGTTTTTGGTACCTGGAATTATTATCAGGAATAAGAAGTGTTGGCAATCATTCCATAACCTTTAAAATGCAGAGTTAATTGCTTTTTATGATTTCCTTACAATTTTTCTACCTGTGTAGACTGCAACTTTTTTTGGAAGACCTCACATACATGATTTACTTCCAAGGAAAACACATGAGCACAGAGCTAGAAAAAATGCAGAGGAAGCAATTAATCACCAAACAGAATACGATAAGTATTAGCCTCCTCTCACAGCCACAGACTATTTGCAGCACTTTCAGCAAGTATTGCTTAAGTGGCAATAAGTCGTTATACAACACCGCTCCTTTCTTGCTTGAGATATCTACTAAGTATAATATAATGAGGTGATAAGTCCAGCTACTGTATATGATGTTGATGTGACCCCAAATTCACCTCTATTTAAAGCAAAGGCAAATGGCAACGTTAGAGGCATCAAAATCCCAAATGCAGCTGGTTTAAGGGCCTTTTCAGCATTTTAGAAACACTGCAGAGGTATCTTTAAAAGTCAGAAGATCTCTGAAGCTAAAAGAGTAGACCATTTGTATATTCAGAAAGTACAGTTGCTAATGTTAATTATTATTATTTACTGCTCATGGATAGGAGCAAAGTGCTCTGGAGTCATGCACAGAATAGCCAAGGTCCATACCCAAAGCATACACTGCCTATCTTGGACAGGCAGCAATGGCTACAGAGGAAATTTTGGAAATGCTATCAGTGGCAAAAAGCTGCTCCCAAACAACTGAAAAAGTGCAGAGCAAGTATGCATCATAAAATGTAGAGAGAAATACACTATTATAACATACCCCCACATGAAATAACGTAGAAAGAAGTAAAATAAAATGTCGCTTATTACATATTGAAAACATCTGGATCACGCACACTTTTCAGAGCAGACAAATTAGGACAATTAGATGGGAAGTTTGGGATAAAGAACTGAGTTATGAAGAAGATAATTCAGGTTTTAACCCCAGCTCCCCATCCTTTGTGTGGCCTTTCATTGCACATTCACTTCTGCTTCATAAAGTGAGGCTGAAACTTAGTATTTCGCTGCTCAGCGCATCAAACGTGTGCATGAAGATGCAGAAGCCTCAGAAAGCAACAGGGAAACGCTGCCTTGGGGGCTAGAAGCTTGACCCAGCGTGTTCCTTGGATGCACTTTCCTTGGATTTTCAAAGCTTTCTATGGAGAAACCCTACGAAACCTTTAGGCAAAGTTTAACATATCCCCATGAAAACCAAGATTTGCTGAGGAGGAACCGAAAAGGCAAGTTGTATGCCCCTCTCCCCGGCTGGGAGCAAGCGATGAGGCGAGAACACGCAGAAGGTGCCTCGCATCTCCGTAGGGCTGCACCTCCCCGCGCGCCAGGCCTCGCCATGAGGGCACTTTTTGGTGTGAATTAGGCCAGATCCAGCACCCAACCCGCCCCCCCCTCATCCCCCAGCCCTCACTCACCCGCTGCGGCCCCGTCCCGGCGCCTCCCGGCCGCGCTCCCCTCTCCTCAGCGGCCGCGGGCCCGCCCCTTCCCACCGCAGGCCCTGCCCCGCTCCGCAGCACGCCCTTGCCGGCCGGGCCGCCGCCTGTCGCGACACACGACAGCGACCTGGCGGCGGGGTGGCGCGACCCAGGGGGCCGTCCCCTCGCATCCTCCCCCCCCTTCTCCCACCCCGCCTCGTTCCTCCCACCGCGCGGCAGGGAAACGCGTTGCGGCGCGGCGTGTCCCTCGGCGCGGCCCGTCGGCGCCGGCCGCTCGCCGTAGCGCAGGCGGAAGCGCGGCGGAGCGCGGAGATGCTGCGGGCCTGGCGGGCCCCGCTGGCGGCCAGGGCCAGGGCCGGGGCCGGGGCCCGGGGCCGGGCCGGGGCCGCCTCGGAGGCCGGGAGCCGGCAGCCCCTGGCCGAGGGCGGGTACCGGGACAGCGTGCTGCTGCCGCGCAGCCGCTTCGCCGCCCAGCTGCCCGGCCGGCTGCAGCCCGACACCGAGCTGGAGACGCAGCAGGTGGGGTGGGGTGGGGCGGCGTGGGGGCCCGGCCCCGGCCCCGGGGCGCCGCGCAGGGGGGGTGCGAGCGGCCGCCGGCTGTGCTGTGTGCTTCTCTCCGCAGAAAAGCGGCTTCTCGGAGCTCTACGCGTGGCAGAGGCAGCGGAAGGCGAAGCAGGAGTTCTGCCTCCACGACGGACCCCCATACGCCAACGGAGACCCCCACGTTGGCCACGCGTTAAATAAAGTAAAGGCGCAGCCCCCGCCTCCTCCGGCGCTCCCCTTACCGCTCGTGTTAAGCACCCGTCCCCGTGTTTGGGCACACAGGCCTTGTAGCTTTCGTGCCACAGATAAAAGAGAGTAACCTGGTGACACACAAACTGTACAGTATCACATTGATATGGGCACCGTACCCTGACCTAATGCATGCCCAGATATCGCACCTACATGCTAAGCGTTCATCTATCGTGCTGAATATTTCAGTAAATGAGTAAGCATTTTTAGAGAAAGTGTAGCCTTTAACTTGTTCTCAAACCATTTTAAACGCATGGTTTGTGTTTAATGAACTTATCACACGTACACGTGTAGGTGAGTGTATACATGTACATGTAAATATTTACTGTAATGCATAGTTGACCCATGTTTTATTCTTCTTTATGGGGGGATAGTTTGCAATTTCATTACACTGCATTTAGTCTTTTATTTTATCTGGGTATCTTCAGTAGAACCACAATGATTAAATGTAGGCAGCTTGTAAAATATGCATTTCAGGTTCAAAATAATATTGCTAAACAAGTGTGGGTATGTTTAGGTTCGATCTTGAGAATTAGAGTGTTGCATATACTACAGAGTGGAAAAGAATAAAATGTGACCCACAGCTTCTTAAGGTACTAGTTCAAAAGGCTGGACTTCTGAAAACCGCAGGTTTTGTTAGGTGATCATTTATATCAAGAAAAAATAATGTACACTAAGCAAACTAAGTCTAGCTAAATGCTCAAAAAAGAGGGCCAGTAGGATTTGCTCACTTAAAGTCCTGCAAGTTTATAAGCTGCATCTTTCAATTATGCTGAATGTCAGTTCTTTCGCTGTGAGGCCCTTTGAGGTTCTGCCAAAGTGTAAGAGAAAAATCAGAAATATGTTAACTCTAAAATAATTATGCTACCTTTTGTATTTAATTCTAGCATAGTAATAATGTCGCTCTTCCACTTGGGGGAGCCAAAGTGCTAACTGACCCTTCTATCTTTTCAGATCTTGAAGGACATCACTAATCGTTTCTATATGATGAGAGGTTATAAAGTACACTATGTTCCAGGATGGGATTGTCATGGATTGCCAATTGAGTTGAAGGCATTGTCAGAAGTCAAAGGAGCTGAAAATCTTTCACCAATGGAAATTAGGCAGAAAGGTAAACTACTGTTTGTAATATCCTTACTGGAAAAAAGTTGGCTTAGATATTTCTACATCCGACTCACCATATTTTGAATTTTATTCTTTATATATAGCTTTTATACTTTTTTGTGTGCTTTTTTCTGTGAGGTATTGGTGACATTTTTGAGGATCACTGTATGTGTTTGCCAAGCAGACTGAGTACTGGTTTTGTCAGGACAGTTTGGCTCAATATCATACTTAAGAATGTATTGACTCTGCTTTCAATAACTCTGCAAAACTATATGGGTGATCCTTTCAGAGAAAGTTGGTCTGCATTATATGGAAACTTTTAAAAAAAATGCATTATGTATTGAAAGACGTCAACATTCAGCTGCAAAACTATTTGCAATGAGCAATTGAAACCACTTTAGCGTGAAATTGCAGCAACGAAATCAGCTAATAATTTAATGTGCATATTGCATTGAAAAGTTTAGATCAGCATCAAAATCAGGTGGTTTATTTTCATTCTTATTTTCTGGTATTTCATAGCACATTTTGAGAAATTGTCTTCATGGTTAAATACGTTTATTTTTTTCCTCTCCCTTATAAAGGCAGCTTATCTTCTAGAGACGTTGTGCTGTACGTCTTCATATTAGTCAAATAATGCGTCCTCTAGGCCTTTTTACCCTTTATGGTCACTTTATATAACTAATTCTCTGAAATACATAATTTTTTGAGCCTTAATAATTATTTAATACATATCTGTAATTAGTGCATAGTTTCGATATGCTCAGCTCAGGCTCTTCTCCAAAATGCCAATAGCGTATTTTAAATGACATTGTATTGACCTTATCAGACTTACCAGAGAAACCGTATACTTAATGGAACTATTCCTTTCAGCCAGAAAATTTGCAGAAAGAGCAATGGAGAAACAGAAATCTGCTTTCATTCGTTGGGGTATAATGGCAGATTGGGAGAACTGCTACCGTACATTTGATCCAAAGTATGAAGCGAACCAGCTGAGAGTCTTCCACAAGATGTACGATAAGGTATGCTGAAATTCTGCTGAAGTACGTTTTTGATTGTGTTATGAGTTTTGATTCTTTTAACTTTCTTTTTCCCCCCCTTTAGGGTTTCATTTATCAGGACTATAAACCTGTGTTTTGGTCTCCTTCAGCAAAGTAAGAATCAGCTTACTATTTTGTCTTAAAATTTTAACAAGGATATCGACAGCTTTTCACGTTCAAGTGTGCTAACGTAAGTTTGATATCTACCCAGAACAGCCTTGGCTGAAGCAGAGCTGGAATACAATGAGCAGCATGTCAGTCGTTCTGCGTATATAAAATTTCCCCTGTTGAAGACACCGCCTAAGCTGACCTCTGTGATAGGTATGATTCTTGGATGTTTTTTAAGTCTTAGTGCTTTTATTTTTACGATAATTGTAAGTAAAGCACTTTTTATTTGCATCTGTAGATGGATCGTCCCCTGCTAGTGTGCTGGTCTGGACCACACAACCGTGGACTGTGCCAGCGAATCAAGCAGTTTGCTACATGCCAGATTCAGCGTAAGTCTTTAGCTTAGTTCACTGATCTGTGTCATTCCTTAGCAATACTTGACAGTAAAATGAAATTAAAACATTTTGGACAACCATTAAGTTTTATTTGATGCATCTTACTTCCTTTTTAATTGATGCAATTGTAAGCTTTGTTCTGTATCTCTATTAATATACTAATTTATTCTTTCATTTTTAGTAATTTCTTCTTTCTTATGTTGTTCTATCTTGAAGTTGTTTTGACATTGAGTAAATTGAATATATAGATCTTAAAACCCATTATGCCATCTTTTTAGAGATTGTTTAAACAATTTTAAGCTTTCTGGTGTTTGTAATTATTTAGTATCATCATAAATATATATTTACGTTGTAGATATTCAATTGTGAAATGTACAACTACTGGTGAATACTTCATTCTAGCTGCAGATAGAGTTGAATCTACAGCTGCTGTTTTGGACACACAGTTTGA
Organism: Aythya ferina; assembly: GCF_964211825.1. NCBI lineage: Eukaryota > Metazoa > Chordata > Aves > Anseriformes > Anatidae > Aythya > Aythya ferina. The sequence goes on from NC_140298.1 coordinate 21,651,183, forward strand.
GGTTATTTCAATGTGCAAAGGTAGGTTTTAATATTGTTAAGTTGCTTAGAAATTGTGTAGGTAACTGAAAACTGATTCCATTTTGATGTTTTATTATGTTTGTTGATATTCTGAGAACATGCCTCCCTGAAACAATATGAAGAGTAGTCTGTCAGACTCAGTCTTGGTGTGTTGAAATCTACGATTGAGAATTTCAGATACAGGGTACTTTTTAAAATCTGGATTTACACTTGGAAAATTTAAACGTGGAATGGAAGTGTGTTTAGGCTCAAAATCTTCATTACACTGACTGCAGTATGTCTGTCTTTCAGCCCTTGTTCATGAGAATAAGCAGCTAGTTACAAGTATGCTTAATGACTGCATAATAGCTAAATTCTATGAAAACTATTGAAAAAACACCTAGCGCAACATAACTTGTAGTTCTGTTAGCCATTGTCATTTAGGATTCCTAAGTTTCTTCTTGTTAAGAGGTGTCTTAAGCTTTCTTCATAACTATGAAGACTGCATCTGTTGTCTGTACTAAGGTACTAAAGCCATTAAGTTTGCATCCTAACATACTGCATAGTAATATTTCTTAACAGGCAGACTTCTGATTCAATGTTTTGCGTTGGGATTTAATATGTCATTTGTCAATTTTATTCATTTGCTTATGTCTGTGATGCAAAGCTGGAAATATGTGTACCTAGAGGAGGTGAGAAATCGGTTTCTATGACTTTTCATGTTATTCTGGTCTTTTGCCATGTCTTATTTTTGAGAGCATTGTCTCAGGTAGAAGTAAAGCTTTTACTTCAATAAAGCTTTTACTTCAAAGAGAAAAAAAAAGGTTTGCAGAATTAAAAATGTAGATTACTTGAAAGCATTTGGATGGGGACCTACAAATAAGATAAAATAGTATTAAATATGGAAGTATCAGCAAGCATATGCTGATGATCAGTTGTTCAGTTTCTGCTCTCTGATGAGACAAGCTGAATGCATTAATTGTTTCTCTATTCTCTCCTTTTTTCTATTATTTTTTTTCTCCACACCAGGTGCAGATTTGGCAGATGGTTCCTGTGTTCATCCTACAATTCCTGGCAGAGTATCTCCCCTGCTACCTGCAAATCATGTGACAATGGCAAAAGGAACAGGATTAGTTCATACAGCCCCAGCTCATGGTATGGAAGACTACAGTGTAGCTTCTCACCATCAGCTACCCACGGTACTTTTTTCAGCTTTTGTTCTTGCTTTCCTGTAACTGTTGATCACATACCCTTAAAGCTATTGTCAAACTTTGTGTATAAAACTTGAAAATGTTTAAAAGCATTCAGATAAGTGTATCACTAACAGCCTAAAGGAATGCAGGACTAAGCTTAAAGTGTGTATCAGAATAAAAGGATAGTTTTCCAGCCATCTGTTAATTAAAGCTTCCAGGAAGGTGATAGAAGTTGATTTTTTTTGTTTCTATGTGTTTTTTTTGTTTGTTTGTTTTTTTTTGTTTGTTTGTTTTTTGGGTGTGTTTTTGCTTTATTTCATCTTTTTTTTTTTAAATGATAATATAGACAACAATTCTGTCAGTACAAGCTGTACCTTGCAGACTAGTAAATAACTGATTATGTAGGTATTACTAGAATTAATAATTACTATTATTTTTCGGTAAAGCTTGGAGTATTCTTGAATAAGGAAAAAAATTACAATTAAGGGACTAAATTTCTTTTAATACATAGTATCCTTGTGTGCCAATAGTTTTTAAACATACATGCTATTTGGTTATGCATGCTCAGTTTGTGTTTGGTGGAAATGAAAATACGGGATGTTCTTTTGGGTTTTTGAAGAGTTGGCTCTTGAGATGTTTTAAAACCTGTTTATTCTCTTATTTCTTGTTTTGCTTTGGTTGCTTTTGTTTTTGTTGTTTAACTGATAATTTGAAAAATCATTGAAATACTAACCAGGGATTTGCTGGAAAACAGTTGTGGAATTTTTGTAAACCTCATGGTGCTTGTTTCTTCTCGTAGGTCAAAATCGCTTGTCTGTCTGGTAAACTACTAAATTGCAGTTTGAAGTGTATGTAAATAAAACATAGTTTGCTTTTCATCAGAAAAGTAGCTACTTAGCATAGCACTTAACTCGCTTTTGAATACCAAAAATAGTAATTAATTGTCATGTAGTATTTTATTGATACAATTAGCATTTTTATTTTTAGGAGTGCCTTGTGGATGAAAGCGGATATTTTACTGAAGCTGCAGGTCCTGAACTTCAAAAGAAGAATGTACTCGAAGAAGGAAATGAAGCTGGTGAGTATTTGATGTTCAGCCATTTGTTACTTTATTATCAGTTACATTCCTGCAGGTTCTTGAGGGTTCCTATGAACATACAGTCATATGTTTTGAATATGGATGAGACACAGGCACTTCTTATTATGTGTCAGTTGTGGAAATAAATGAATCAAGGTTAACAGGACCACTATGGTTAAATCTGATTTGTATCTTGCCTCATTTTTTCACTCAGTCATTAAGATGCTTCAAGCAGCTGGGAGTTTGTTGAAAGAGGAGAAATACATGCATAGCTACCCATATGACTGGAGAACTAAAAAACCAATGATTATTCGTGCCAGCAAGCAGTGGTTTGTAAACACAGCAAGTGTAAAAGCTGCAGCACAGGTATGTTTTACTTTTTTTGTGGGACATTCCAAATGACATCAGCTGCTGTTAAATCAGGAAAAGTCTTGCTGTAGGTCACTCTGAAATGTGTTCTGAAGTGTTAGCAACTTGTAAACTAGGTAGTGTCTGTAGTTATTTGTAGAAATGACTAGTGCTGTCATTTTATTTTTTGTCAGTATTGATACATTTCGGGATAAATAAATGACTGAGATGTTTGTTCATAGCATTTATGGGGGATGCATAAGATTCTTAAAGAACTACTGAATTTCTTTTCCCCAAAAGAGAGTTTAAAAAAAAAAAAACTCTTCTTATCTAATACCTTTAAGCATGGTGTTTCTGTCACTAGTAAAGTTACCTTTGTTATTAAAGTAACCTTGCATGGCCATACGTCTTTATTTGCTCCTCTGTTCGTTTGGCCATGGTCTTATTTAAAATTACTTAAAAGCACTTTCTTTTTTTAAATGAAATTATGTGTATCAGCACAGAAAATTCTGACCAGCGCATTGGGCTGTCTTCGGTAACAGTGATTTTATTCTAATTAGGGCATGAGTCATTCATTCCATGTCTGTCATTGTCTAGAAAGAAAAAAAAAAAGACACTTATTCAGTGTGATTGGGTGTGAGTATCAAGATGTAGTTTCAAAGACACAATGAGCTATTAAGCATCAGATAGAGATACTGAAGCCACTTCTAACTCACGTTAGTGTGTCTGTGAAACAGAGCTGGCAATAAAATATTGGTTGCTCTCTGGGAACATGTACATAGTGTTCTAAGTATATTACTGAAGAGCAATGTGTGGTGGAGTAAATTAAATGTGACAGTTGCCTGAGAACATACTACTCAGTACTGGGAGTAGGACTGTAGGCATGGACCTTTCTTTACTGATAGCACAACCACCGTGTGTCTGAATGCTGAATCTTGTTCAACAACTCACTGTCTTACTTTATAGGAAGTGCTGAAAAAAGTGAAAATTGTTCCTACGTCTGCAGTGAACAGAATGCTAGAAATGCTGGATAGAAGGACGTTTTGGTGTATATCACGGCAAAGATGTTGGGGTGTTCCAATTCCTGTTTTTTATCAGAAGAACACGGGAGAAAGCCTGATAAACAGGTATTTATATAACTTCAAATACTGAAAAATGAAAGAAAGAGCACTGTGGTACTGCAGTTATAAAATATTATGAAACTTCTAAATATATAGGTATAAATACATGTTATTACTTGCAATTGTTTATACACACACCTAATAATCAAAAAGTCATTACTGAATATGACTTTTTAAGTGATAGGAATCAAATTGCTTAGGTACTGAAGTTATCTGAAGAGTCCCTTTCATAGCAATTGCCACTTACATCTCCCATCTTCAAGTTAAGTGACCTGGCATTAGTCACTGGCTTTTACATTTAAGCAAGGAATAAAATGCAAGTTGTAGCTGGTTTATAGATTATAACTGTAATCTTAGCACTATGAATTGAATAACGTAGATATTTTGTCAAAATAACTTTTCAGCATGTCAGTTACTGAAACTCAGTAACTGACACTGAGAAATCTGAAGAGGAATAACCAAGTCAGTTGCAAAATAAATAACTATACTTTGTTTCAAAGTAAAATGAGAGTGTTTTTGAAGGAAGAGACAGCCTCAATAAATGTGAGTGACCTTTGGCTGTATGAGTTGGTAGGTAGGTCTAATGCTTCAGATGCTAGCCTTATTCTGCCATCTTCTGGTTAAGTTAATAGTAGCCAGTTATTGCAAACATTGTGTTTTGGGAATGCCAGGTAGTGAAATGTAGAAAAAATCCAGCTATGGAAAACAAGAAACCTCGACCAAATGCAATCCTTTTTGTCTCTGAAGGCGTAATAGGGTGCTGCTTTGTACCCCTTTGGCGAGCAGAGGAGTATCCAACTGTGAATGTTCATTCTTATGAAACGATCTCTTAATAACACTGTGGAGTTCCACATTCATTGCTTTATTCCATAATAGTCTTCTGCCTTAATATATGCTAGTGTAACTCCACTGAATACGTCTTAACTTCAGATTTTTTTTGTGGAAATTCATTACAGGTAGTACAGTAACACAATTTAAATTGTGTTCCAGAACTTTTTATTACTACTGTGTTGAATAAATATACTGCAAAGAGACAAACTTATTTTCCAGAGGATAGATTGAGAATGTAAGTAGTGGATAGTAAGGCTTGGGGTGTAGGAAGGAGAGAATGGACTTTAAGCAGTTAGTCCTAAGCTTCACCTGGCGTGATAGGGTGTGTTAGGTGCACAGATATGTACTTTGCCTCTCTCGCAGCAGGCAATAACTGTGAGAAATGACTACAATAACTGTAGTCATTTATGGTACTTGAGTAACCCTGAGGCACATCAGGAAATAAACGGATGGAGGCCTCGTGGGGTGTAAAATCATTTTACCTGCAAAAATTGTGACTATATTTTAAAAGAAAGTATATGTTCACATCAAACGTTACAATTTCTGAGGAATATTATTGTAGTCTGTCTGCAGAGTAGGCTTGATGCGTTCCTTGTACTTGCTTAAAATTGCTAAATATGCGCTTTTGCAACAAACTAAGAGTATAGTGAAACACAATCTAGCAGTTCTCAGTCAAACATGAAGTGCACCATGAAGCAGTAACTCCACCAGATGTTAGAGGAGCTGTCCCCCAGTGGTTTTAAAAAAAAAAGATGTCTTCTGTAAGCGTTTGAGCTGTGTATAAGTATCAGTGGAGTTGTATATGCGCCTGTCAGGGCGTTTTGATGTGACAGACTGTGTGTAGGTACCAGGTTAGAGGTTACACATGTTAGTGACTGAACAGAGGGATGGTATGGCATGTTTGACGGGCATTAATCAAGGGGAAAAACAAAGACTTAACCAATATACTTGAAAAGTTTAGATTTATTTCATTCAGCTGACAGTTTCTGATGCTCATTTATAATCAGTATTCCGTACTTCTAAAATATTTTGCCCCAAGGTGAAATTTTCAAAGAAAAAGCGTAGAATACTTGTTAAATATGTAAAGTTAGCCATAGCAGACTTCTGCAGCCAGAGTAGGAAAAGTGCGCAGAATATTGGCCTACAGAAATGACAGGCAAATTTTGAAAGCAGTCTGTCAATTCATAGGTCATTTTCCTGGGCACCAGTTCTTACTAAAATACATAAATAAGCCTAAATATTTTGTTGCATTTGCGTTATCATTTTTGAGAATAAGCTGCTGACATATTTCTAACACCTGAGAAGTTTCATTTGTAGGTTGTACAAAGAAATATCATTAGAACAACAATAAATAACTTACATTTCAAAACACAAGCTTGTTTTGTTAGAGTGCTGGATGAACGTATTTCCAGTAGCATCTGCTCCGCAGTCTTTGAGTGGCTATCAAAAGTAACAGCATCTCCACTGGAAGTCAGTGTAGTCCACATGGAGTTGCTGTTACATGTGAGAGCACCAGTGGTCTGTCTTGAGTGATGCTGTCTAAGTATCACCTGTAAAAAAAAAAAAGAAAAAAAAAAGACTTTAAAAAAATAAATACATAAAATAAATTGCTGGATTTCCCTCTGTAAGTCAGACCATATTCATTTGGTATGAGAAAGTCCGCAGGAAACTTCTCTTTTAAAATGCAACTGCTGATGTCTAACAGACAGGATTTTTGGTAACTGAAAAATATTCTTTCTAATGTGAAAGGTAAGAGCTAGATTGTAATATTACAAATGAGATTATATGCAACAGGTTTGATGCCAGATCTCCATATGAGTCTTCCCATTTGCTGCTGTGGCCCCATATAGCCCTTAAAGAGATTTGAGTGTACGATACAGTTGTCTGAAGTTATAAATTCAATTTTCTGCTGAAGATTAGATCCATTATATACAGAGTGTATCTCATTACATTGCAATCAGGAACTAAAAAATAGTATAAAATAATAAAAACCTATAAAAGAGAAAATATTTTTTCATGATTGCAATTTGTGGTAAAAATTATGAAATATAAAGGCACAGGTCTGCAATTTTTCTGCACAAGGGGAGAAAAGGACCTTAAGTAGAATAAATGCACAAATGAACACGCTGTTTGATCGCTTTCTTGAGAAAAATGTTCTGAGTCTAGAAAATTGTGTAACTCATGAAAAAGGAGAGAGAGATCCAGAAGTGAAACTAGAGATTTATATTTCCAGTAGTAGCTCAGACCAGGCAATAAGTGTGAGATGCATTCTTTATTTTTATTTCATGCATTAACTTATTTTAAAATTCGCTGTTCAGATATTTGTAACAGTAATACCAATTTTGCAAATAAATATTGCAAAGGTTATTCAAATGCCTGAGAGCTCGTCCCCTTCTCTGTGACTCTGATTAGCAAGTAACTTAAATTTTGATATATGAAAAAAAATGGTTTTGATATATGTCTACCCTGCAGTCTAATTTGCTTTTTAAAATATTAAAACATTTCAGTCACCTGTAAGCAATAACAACTTACCGTAACATAAATACTTACAGCTGAAGTATCAAGATTCGTATGAAAAAGGAAGGTAACTTGTCTTCTTTACTGTCGTTGGAAAAGAGGTTGAGAGAACATCAAGAACTGTATTCTTCTCCTCCTGGCTATATCTTAATGCTGTCTAATTTCTGTTAACACATTAAATAAGTGTTCAGCATAATCAATATCAGACTTCAGAGTGATTGGCTGGTGTCGTGGTAGCGTGAATTGCCGTAGGGGTTTCGGTGTTAAAAACATAGCGAGTGACACGTAATGCAAGTTCTTCTAGATACGGTGTATGAATACAGGGCAAAGTTTTACAATGGTGTTTATTGCTAACTCTGTGAATTATCATGCTCACGTTGAAGCCCACAGATTATAAAGTGATGAGTAGTTATTTGAGAAAGGTGGTTTTCACTTGCACCTTGAATAAAAGTACTCTGCAAAAATCTTCCTCTTACAATACAGATATCTTACATATAGTTACTTCTTTCTCTTGTGATCACAGCTAGTTGTATGGATCCTGGGAAGAATGAGAGGGATAGGGTGGGGCATTTGTTTGTCTTGGATTTTTGAAAATGTAGGAGGAAAAGGTTTCATGAAATTATTTCCTCAAAGTTTTAACTATCTTCTCTTTAAAATGTTTGATTGGGTGATGGTTCATGTTTACTCATATTCTGTGGGGAAACTGAACATATTGGAAAGAATGCACTGCCAAAATATTTATTACTTGATTTGATAAAGTGATGTTATTGATCAATATTCCCAAAATTATAAGTTGACCTAACAGTCATGGGCTCCTTATTTCTTGTAAGTGATTCATAACATAAATTGGACCTCTTAGTTGTCTGGGAACCTTAATCTGTAGCAGAATCATACCTGCTAGTCACATCTGTGTCATGAAAATGTCTCTGAAAAAATTTGATAAATTAATACTATAAACTTTTGCATCACATAATGATACACTTGGTGAAAGGTTAGTTCATATTATGTTTTGTAGAAATGGTGTATGTTCAATGGTAGATAGTTGTAGTTGGCTACTACACTTACAGCAAATGAAGACAGTTTTTTATAATGGTTTCCCAAGGGAGGCTGACAGCAGAGTTTTACTTCCTCCTTTTTCTTCTCCCTGCCTCTGATGAGAAGGGCATGCTTACTACGGGCAATTTGGTTTGCACTACCATAGTGCTTCTGTCCTGCAATTAATTTCTGTTCTGTTCTGCAATTAATTTCCTCAAATATGCGTGATAGACCATAATCTCCTCCACTGAGGAGAGATGTCTAGCAGAGTGGAATTAGAGAAAATGCTTCTTTTTACTCTAGAAGAGTTAAGTAGGTAGTCAGTACTCAATTTAAATATAATCTTTTCCTCTTATTGCTGCAGGACAGTGAGCATTTCCTATGAGATCTGAAAGGATCTGATGCATAGTAAAAGTACATGTATGTATCTGTACCTATACATTTTATATATATTATATATTATTTTAAATAAAGAGCAGTCTTGATTAGAGACAATTTTTTTAACAAATGCTGTCATACAGCTCATCTTGATCAAAGTGAAATGTTCAGCCAATAGAACTACTAGCAATTGCAACTCCAAAACAGCCTTGCCAGCAGCAAACATTACAGTGTATTTCACAGTTCCCCTCCAAAAGACTTAGAAAATTTTTATTCAGACGCTACCACTGTAAATCACCAGCCTGTATATGTTCTGAAGAACAGGCATTGTATAGAAATGTACTGAATTTTATGACAGATCTTCTCATGCTAATGGATAACTGTCAGTCTTCCTTAAGACTGTGTTGTTAGTTAGTTTGCTTGCTTTGAAGCTGAAGGAATCAGAGAGCTACCAGACTGAACATAGATTTAGAGCAGCTTTGTCACATCTAGGCTTTTGCTCTCCAGAATGAACCAAAGGGGGGTTTCGGGGTTATTCTATTTGGAATCCCACATTTGTCAGTCCTTTTTGTTTGTTTGTTTGTTTTTATTATTATTATTACTGTTCTGTTTTAAAAAGTTTCCACTTCTGTGGAATTCTGGGTTAAATTAATAGTTGCAAGTCAGAAAAATGAATTAGAGAATATCCAGAGTCAGAAGGAATCCACGAGGCTCATTAAGTCCGACTCCTGGCTCCACACAAGACCACCCCAAAATCAGATCGTGTGTCTGAGTGGTGGTGCTTCAGACTGTAATTCCTTAAAGCTCAGAATATCTAACAAACTGATTTCTGCTGTCATAATGGTTTTTTTTATTATTATTTTTTTCCTGAGAGCTCTCTGAATTTGGAGATCTAGCCAGAAGAAAGCAAGGGACAGTTACTGGCTAGCCTTGGAGAAATTTACTAGGGCTGGATTCGTTGTTTGTATTTATCTTTGAGAAGTAACACTTCACAACTGAAAGTATAGGCAAATAGGCCTCTGTGCAAATATTTCTGAAAGGAAAAGATACCAGTCAGAAATGGAGCTCTAAATGTTGTTTTACCAAGATAAATGTTAGCAGATACATTACGAAGCCATAAATTGTGTCCCACGATCATTGAACTGGAAAGTGAATGGCATCCATTCAAGTCTGAAAGGGTTAGAATGGCACTGGTATGTTAGCTGGCTGTCATTTTGAGAGTGTTACTGGTTAGTGTGCCTTCTCTCCATAAAGTGTACTGGGACATTCTGCTTGGATTTACTTTGAAAAGACTATGACAGGTTAATACAAAACTGTTGCTCTGACATAGGCATTTTATCTCCACAATGAACAGTAAAATCGTGTTTTCTTCTCACTGTCATGTCTCATGTGGTGTTATTACGTAATAACTAGTTTTACATCTTCTTGGAGAACATAGGTTTTCATGTTTAAACTGTGTGTAAGAGTTCACTAAATGCTGTGGTGATGCGGCTCAGCTTATTGTAGTACAGCAAAAACATGGTGCTGATGTACAAATAGAAAACCAAGTGGTGACCCAAAGCAAGTTAGATTATAGGCCTTTTGTAGTTTCGAGATAATTGTACAAGATCCTTATTTTACTGATTCCCGGTTTGCAATATTTTTTCAAGAAATTAATTAATTGAATAACTTGAAGAGTGAACATTTAAAAACAGATCTCTGGTGACTTGGGTAATGCAGTGGTTTTAGTTTGATGTTTTCAGGTCATGATGGTCTGCTGTACTCCCTAGGTACAACAGGAGTTCTAAAAATCACTTCTTCAGTAAATGCTCTGTGAGTCAGCAAGATAAAGTGTGTTTTATGGTGTGTGTTTTATTTTTATTTTTTTATTTATTTTGTTGTTGTTGTTAAGCTATCTTAATGTATGCCCAGACTTGCCATTAAATAGTACTAAAAATCACCTTGCCTACTGTGGATGATTAAATGTATCATAAGCAGTGAAGAGAACTGTTCGCTTTTTGGTTGTGTTATCTGTTCACAGCAGAAAGAAAATGCTTTTTTTTTTTTTTCTTTTAATTTTTCCATAGTGTGTATATGGTTCAGAACCTTTGTCCTTACTGGAGCTGTACCATATGGATTCATATATGCCTCAGAGTGTCTATTGAATGGTTAATTACATTCTTCCTCTACTGGATACAAAAATTGCAGTTTTCCCCACATTTGGGAATAATATTATATATATACCTATGCTGCTGCTTATAAAAAAATAAAAAATTAAAAATTAAAAAGGTAGAATCCAGCCAAATGGAAGTCTGATGTGAAATCTGTACATTATTTTAAATGCTGATGTTTCTTAATTCTCCATTTGTTTGCTCTCTATCCAGTGGAGAAAAACCTACTGTCAAAAAGAGCAAGTGTTTTTTGGAAAATAGTTGTTTATTTCTCTGTAAATCTGAGATTGAGAAATAGCAAGTGAAATGAATTTTAGAAGTCTTCAAGCTGCTGGTATCTTTTCCAAGTGCCCAGTTACTGAGTATTTGCAGAAAAAGCTGTTCAGATGCATCTGGATTTCTCTATGTCCAGTCTTTTACATAACCCTGCAGCTGGTGTCTTGGAAGACCGAAGTTGGAAATCTTTTCTAATACAGGCAGAAAGTCTCTGGAGACTTGCCTGGATTAGAAGCTGGAAAAATCAGAGGTTTAAATAGCTTAATCTCTTTCTCAGTATATCTCACTGCTTTGGATCTGGAATACTTGTAGAAAGATATGGTTAATTCATCAATTCATAAAACCCTTTTTTTTTTCCCTGCTAAACAGTGAAACAATCACAGATGTCATCAAAATAGTGGAGCAGCAAGGAACAGATGCATGGTGGACCCTTCCTATTGAACAACTATTATCAAAGGAGGCTGTAGCAAAGGTAATTTTTTTTTTTTTTGTTACTTAAATACAGAAAGTGCTTGAGAGATGGTTCAGTGATGAGAAGTAATATAAAACCTTTGTATATTCTCGTGATCCTTTCCAGTCTTTTGCCTTTATGTGAATGTATCCTGTGAAAGGAATATTCAGAAAATGATACCTGAATGTGACAAGAATCAGATTTCAGCCATTAATTCTGGGCTGAGATCTCCAACCTCCTCCTTTTAGGTCAGGAGGAAAATAACATCCTACTTAACTAAATTATGAGTGCAAAATATATTGAGCCTTTGTAATTAAAATAAATCTGAATTTGTATTTAGTTATTCCTATCTTTATATTGTTGCTTTTACATTTTTGTTCATAAGCTAATAAACTGCAGTGTTACTCTGCCATCTCTTTTCTTTTTTTTGTATTTTTTTCTTGCTCCGTTTGTGTTTTCCATCAGTAATTATCTGTGAATCATTGTTAAAAATTATCTGAATTATTTTTTCTCATAATGTCGGTAGCAGAACCTGTACAAAACTGGTCCAGAAACCAAATATATTTTATTTCTAGCTTTGAAAAACACTGATGATATGGAGTATTCTATTTGCATTTTTTAATAATTGTTTTTCCAATAGGCTGGTGGTGGTCACGATGTTTTGGATTATGTCAAGGGACAGGATGTCCTGGACATCTGGTTCGATAGTGGAACCTCCTGGGCTCATGTTTTGGAAGGTACAGTATTAGTATGTTGATCATTCTTTTATAATACTTGGAGAACAAAATATAATTATTTTACATGATGCTGTTGGTATCAGCAAAACTGAGTCAGATTATGCCAGCAACAAACTGGTTGTGATTTCTTGTAAAGGTGCTTTTGCTCGTAAAGATTATGGTTTAATGTTGGCAAGCTCATATTCAGTATAGTTGAAGTTGAGATTTTTATAACATGCTATTCTGACTGTGGCATACAACGAATCTCCTCCTGAGAACATATTTGTTCTATTGAAATTTCATGGCACAAATAGCCAAGGTATTTCACTGCTAGTTGGTAACTTTTAAATTATTTTTTTCAGTAATAAATTTCAGTTTGTGTTAGAGGATTCTGTTTGAAGCAAAACAAAATTGAGATCAACAGCCGAAATCTAAGAAGGTTTAATCATTTTAACAGTGTGGGTATACAAGAGTACTTCTTAATTTCAGATTACTTTCAGTAACTAAATCAGTATCTTGTTGCTTAAAATATGTTATTTGTTGTATTTTATGTATAGTTCCAACAGCCAGTAGTTGCTACTCAGCAGGTCTGCTACAAGTGAAAAATGTTATTACAGAAAAATTGGTACAAATTTTGTATTCAGCTCAGGTAATATATACTATATAACATGTATCGATCTGTCTGTCTATCTAAAACACACTGTTTGCCTGGAGGATAGTCCAAAGTCAGGAGTCCTTTCTAAAGGAGGAGTCTGGTCCCATGCATAAAGTCTGTTGGACTTTAAACCCTCAGTACACAATCGTGTGATAACAATCTTGTTGAATTATAAAACACGTTAGTACCAGAGGTTTTATTTCTTAGCAACATGGTCAGGCAACAGTACCATCAGCAAACATTTATTTTCTGGAAGACCTTTACATATATTAAGGTTCATGATCTTAAAGAAAAAAAAAAAAAGAAAAAAAAAAGTAAAAAAAAAAAAAAAAAAAAAAAAAAGAAGAAGTTTCTGGTTTGGTTTTTGAAAGGAGTAAGGAAGTAGTGGTATTTTATGTACGCAGTTGCATCCTTGCATTCCTTGATGGCTTAACACCTCAGGATGCAAAAAGCATCTCTAATCCTGTATAAAGAAAGGACAGTGTTTTTAATAAGCAATAGCAGAATCAAGACCCTTGATTAATTTGTATAATGCTCCCATATGGATTCTGTAATGTCTAATAAATGTCTTTCCCAATATCAGATGTCTTCCTTCACAATACCATTAAAAGTGCCTCTTCTCTATCTACTCATGTATTTTCATGAAACTTGTTGGGACTTGATGCGTGTGAGGCTTCTTATTTTTGCTGTCTGACATGACTGGAGTAGCCCAGCTGGTTCAAAAGCTATGGGAAGGACTAACAAGCAGTGTGATTTCATAAGCCTCTTTATCTGCAGAAATGCTGCAAAAAGTTGTGTTACCTTTTGTTTTGTGTAGTTGAGGCTCCCAGACACTGCCAGAAGTGGAAGTACAGAGCCAGAGATTTGTATAAACTGATGGATTTAATTTAACCTTTATGAAGAATGCAATTTGCAAGAGAATTTGTTGAATTAATAGTTTTGTATTCTCAATATACTCCAGATTTTAGAACTTTTTTCAGAACTTCTTCCGATGTAAGTAAATTGGCAAGGCTTACAAACTGACTAACTGGTGGGATTCCTTTCTGAAATACTTCTCGGGGGGGGGGGGGGGGGGGATGAAATCCATGGAGAAATCCAAAATTCCGTAGTGATTGTCACAACAGGAAGAAGAGCTTCGTCTGGTTTAGACTCATGAAAGCACGCTGGCATTTGGGAGCTGGCATGCTACCTATTAATTTTGTAGTAAGAGGTCAGCTATAACAGCAGTTACTGCTTGCCTGGTGAGGACAGTGTCATGCGTGGCAGTGGTTCTTTTAAAGGATTGCAGCACATGAGTTGATTTCAGGACAGCCTGAAGATATAGTAGATGACTAAAACTGTGACTAATGTTTATAATTGTTGTGCTGTACAGTGAACTCAAGTTATTGAAAATTATAAATCCACAATTTTTCTGCCAGTAACCAATAAATAATGTTACGGATTTTCCTGCCGGTTCCAGTCTCACAAGAACAAGTAGTTTGCTGTCAGCTCCGTGACTTGGGGAATTTGCGTCTGAGCTTGCACAGGACTTGAACTACCTGTCTGAGCAAAACACTCATGAAATGAGAAGTAGCGGTTTTAAAATTCATCCCTTTAGCTGTTGGTCACACAGATTGCTTTCAAAAAATAGGGCAGGCTGGGAAGGGAGAGAGGAAGAGAAAGAGGAGAGATTCTGCCATCTGAAGCGTTTGAATGGATTGAAGGAATTGCTCAGTGACAGCAGCCTCAATGGCCTAAATCATAGGCTGCATGGGTACAGTAGTATTTCAAAGACTTGCCATGCTGCATTTCCTTCCACAGATAGTGTATAGTTCCAATGGAAATGACCTCGAGTTGCTCTTTTTGCACTAAGTTACAGGTTATCTTTCTTTTTTCAGCTTAGTGTTATCGAAGGTTCCACTTCCAGCTAACTGACAAATTGACCAAGTTGAGATTACTGTGCCATTCTGCACTGGCACCGTGACAGTGAGGTGTGACCTGCACTCTGAGATCAAAGATTTAATTACTGTAGTCACAAGCCTAAAAATGGACAACTATAACTAGAGCGTGTGTAAATTACGTAATAAACAGTTTGCACCGCTGAGAACACAACCGTAAAGTTCTTTAAGAAAAGATCTCTGCTGCTTAAAGTTTTCTGGGGATACTTTTTTCTTCATTAATGCTCTGTTTGCATAGCACTATTTTCACTGAACAGTTTATTGTTGTATGATCTACTCCCATTTGTTTTTGCTACACATGCTTCAAATATTGTTTGAAAGAAACCATTTCCACATACTTTCATGCAATGTTAAAATTATAATGTGAATGCTTTGTGTATGAATAAATTCCTTTTCACAGTACTGCTGCTGTGAGATAAGTGTTACTGGTGCTAATACACTGCATACAGAAAGGTTTGGTAAAGGCAAAATTTGGTTCTAAAGCATTTACTAATTTGAAATGCCTTGTTCTGTGATCTCAGGGACTATTTGCTTGTTTCTCCTTCTGATAGTGCTTATTCCAGTAGCTGTGTTTGGAGTATCTCTCTCAGAGAATTCTGTCTTTAAATTATCTTACAGATCTTATAATTTTCCTCATGGGCAGAGTACCAAGTGTATTACAAACTTGAGATTACTCTTTTTCAAGATATTTCATATAAAAAATGCCCACTGAACTGTATTGGTGTGTAATCTTCTGTCAGTAAAAGTTGTGCAGCTTTTTACCCCTAGTTGTGAGTTGCAGTGATGGTGGTTTTCAGCATAACTTTTTCCCTATCTTATTGACTAATATTTAACCAAATGAATGTGACTATTTTACAACTTACCTATCTATGTGTTTAAACTTTTGTGCTGACTGAGAGACTTGAATTTATCTTAGCTGATTCATTCCTGGCATTAAAATACAATACGTTTAATCTAAAAGTCAAAGTCTGTAAGATCAAAGATACAGAATCTTGAAATCCAAACCAGAAGGATCATAAATTGTAATTCTCTTTAATGACCTATGTACTACAATTCAATGTAAGATAAACAACGGAAGTCTCCTCTGGCTTCTTGAACATATTCCTCCATTTAGAAAGAAATGTGCACTGCTCTAAATAATTTATATATAACCATTGTAACTTTAACAAAACTGAGAAAGGAGAGCTACCAGTATGCTTGAAAGGCAGTCTTTGTATATGCAAATCCTATGTTTGCGCTTTACAGAGATCAAATGTTCAGGCCCCCATTAAACGTGCAAGTTACATTAGCCAGCTTGCCAGACATTCTTGTTCCTGTCAAAAAAGACCAATACAATTTGCTGTTTGTAGTCAGTTGTTTGTTTAAATTCTTCTCTTCTGTAAGTTTTAACTTGTCATTGCTCTGAAAATGTCACTTCGCTAAAAACAGTGTGAAGGAAACTAGCTATTTGTTACTTACAACAACTTTTTGATTACAACAAATGTGTTGCTGCTGTTTTGTTTCAGAATTTACACTGTTATGTTCTTCATAGTCACAAATATTCTTTTAAAAAAAAAAAATCTTGTTCTCACAGGTAATTTTGCAGTCTGTTAATACAAAGACCGATCCCTACTTCTTCTGCTTTTAAAACCCAAATTCTTTGTAGATTTTCTTGAAGAACTAAACAAATGCGTTAAAAACCATTACATCCACCCACACATTTTTCCTGTGCTAGCTGTAACTGCATGGCCTTGACCTTTGTAATGTTGAACTTCCTTTTATTGCAGGATGGATCTAAATATCGAAACTTCCATTAAGTTAAACAAATAAATCAAGTGTGTCAGCAGCAGAAAGAAGCATTGTCTCAGGGGTCCTAGGCAGAGGACAAAAGGAACTATAAGATAAAAACTGATAAAAGATTAAAAAAAAAAATTATCTGAATATCTGGAAAATTATGCCAACATCTTTTAGAATCCTGCGTTCTTCCTGATAGAATGTTGCACACTTGTGGGTTTTGTGACCTGGATGTTCTGCTGTGCTCTGCATTATTCTGTTCTCACTCTGCTGGTGACCTGGCTGAGATTGTTTAAGACTAGGAGGGACTACTGGAGTCAACAAATCTTGCACCCTGTCATACAGTGACTGAATTCCACCAGCAAAGCCACTAAGGCTTTGCTGCCCTCTTTCCAGCCCTGTGGGAAAGCTGGTTTTGCTCTTCTGCTTTAAATGTGCAGCTAATACTTGCTCTTTTTTTTTTTTTTTTTTCTGATGCCAACAGTATTCATTAGCTACAGTTGTCCTTCTCTAGCATTCCTCTTTGTGTGCATTTATAGAGAATAATATTTCTACTTGGCCTTCACATGGATAAGCTAAACAAGCCAGGCTCCTCCAGACTGCCCTCTCACACAACACAACAGGCTTTCTGTTTCCCATGTCTCCACACTTTCCCGATATTTTTTAACCTTCCTGGAACACCAGTGACCAGAAATGTAAATTCTGTCACAGGTGAGCTGTGGTCACAGAGAAAACTTCCTGGTCTCCTCTGAATATACCTGATGCAGGCTAGTCAGTCATGTTACATCTGTGACTTGTATCCCGAGTAACTCCCAACTGATGAAGTTTCAGGCTGTAGCATAGTTTTTTATTAATTTTGAAGTATGTGATCTTTTCTTGGATCCTTCATTTTGATTATGAGTATTTGGAAAGTAATTTCAGTCAAGCATTCTGAGTGTGATAGCTTCTGCTTTCATAACTTAATATTTTGTTCACAGGAAAGCAAGCTTACTTGCTAAATCCTGGAGTTCAGCCAGCATTGGATTTTAACCAACTTTGTAATACTGATGAATCACTTGTATCATGTTGGAGTAACCATACACCATTTATAACAGTAAATCTAATTTGAATCTCCTGGATTTAAAGAGCAGAATAAGTTTTAGTAATCACTTGCAAAGAATTTGTTAGGTATTTAATTGTTCAGAGTTACAGGCTGACGATATCTGAAACAAACAAACACTCTCACAAATCTCCTATTTTTAAAGGTACGGAACAAAGAGCAGATACATACCTTGAAGGAAAAGACCAGCTGGGAGGTTGGTTTCAGTCCTCACTATTAACTAGTGTGGCAACAAGGAAAAAAGCACCATTTAAGTAAGTGCATGGGTTGCAAATATGTCACTAGTTCATTTATTAAATATTTTGCTTGTGGTAGTGTAGACAGTAGTGCAGAAAGAAAAAAAATCAAACCATTACTATGTATCTGACTTGTGTTTTTGTTTTTTTTTTAAATTTTCATTATGAAGTTTCTTGTGGGTTAGATTGCAATGGATTTATTGTTTTAAAAAATTGTGTCTTAATAGATGTTTTCTTAGTCATTCAGGTAATATCCTATTACTTTATCAGATACAGGTCTTACAGGTCTGTTCTTCAGCTGTCTCTCGCTTAATAATCAAAGGGATTATTATGGGAGATACAGAATGAAAATCACTTACGATCATTGGCAGGTGTGATAGGACTAGAGGGAATGGCCTCAAGTTGCACCAGGTGAGGTTCAGGTCGGAAATGAGGAGACATTTCTGCTCAGAAGGAGCAGTCAGGCACGGGGATGGGTTGCCCAGGGAGGTGGTGGAGTCACCATCTTGAAGCAAAGGTTGGACCTGGCACTTAGGGACATAGTCTCGTGGGTGATACTGGTGGTAGGGGGATGGTTGGACCAGATGATCTTGGAGGGCTTTTCCAACCATAGTGATCCTATGAATGTTAGGCTATAAGGCATTCAGAATTACCATTTGCATGCCTTATAGCTGCGACGTACTGCCTGTCCCCTTGAAGACAAAAACACAGAGGAGGATAGTATGAGTCAATTTGCAGGGAGGCTGTGCAATTTTTAGAAATGCATCGGCTTAAATAGTAAATAAGACTTTAGTTTTTAATACATCTGAAACATGTGCCCTGGATATCTGTTAAAAATGTATTGGTCACATGGTAAAATGAAATGAGGAAAAGGAAGATATAAGTGCTACTTAGATGGTATATTCCTGGTTGGTTGAACTCTACAGATGAAGCCTCAGGTTTACCAAAGTAGATTTCCTTGTGTTTTCACTTGCACATATCCTCATTGGAAATGTATTCTTAACATAGATTTTTTGGTGACTTTTTTTTCTTCTCTAAAATTTTTCCTTCAGGACTCTGGTAGTTCATGGATTTACTCTTGGGGAGAAAGGAGAAAAGATGTCCAAATCCATTGGCAATGTGGTTGACCCCGATGTGGTAGTCAATGGAGGTGAAGTAAGTCAAACTCTTGTGTTTCTTAGAATTACTTGTTAGAATTTTTCGCCACCAGATTTTGCAACTGTCTCCTGGCATGTATTTCTCTATACAGCTGTCTTGCAGCAGAACTCTAGAAAACTTTTCCGAAGACTTTGGCTACATTGCAATTCTGTTTGGCTGAAGTAAAAACTTTGTGTTGTTTTATGTCAACTGTGGTGCTTAAAATTGTTCCATGCTAAGGAAAAAGAAAGTATTTAGAAGATGTAGATAGTTCCTTTTTTATTTGAGAACTTTGTTGTTGAAATGATGGGGAGGTGGGATTTAAAAAAATGTAAGCATTGCTTTCAAATCAATTGGCACTTACAAGCTGGGCCTAGCAATGCAGCAGTCAGAACGGGCTGCATCCCAGCAGCCTGCCTGCTCTCAGCCTGGGCTGGTTATGGATTCAGGGATCTTGATTTCATTCAGGGGTCAAGGAATTTATTCCTGTGAATTTATTCCTTCCCCAGACCCGCTGTTGCACCTTCTGAGGCTTCTAAGCAGATCTTAAACTCTAGACAAAAGAATCAGTCCTCACAAAGGCTTATTTATCTGATCCAATAAACCAGCAAATAGTTTCTATTCTTTCAAGGAAAGAAGCCATTTCCAGAGTTGAAAACAGTATGAAGCGAAAAATATATAATCTTCAGATATAAACATTGATGTTTCAATGTCAGGTATTCAAAGGATTCAATATATAAGATTAATTTATCTTAACTTACCTGAGTTCCAACATTGCTCATACACAGACTGCTCTGAGCACATGCTATTGTCCTGGCTTAACAAGAAACCTTGCTAAAAGAGGAGTGAAGGCCTCCAAATACATTGGCCTTCTGGGCACTGTTGCAGATAACATTCACAGCACTGGCAACATGGAATTGCAGTGTTCGCCATGCTGCATAACCCTCCCACAAACACACCAGTTTTTCTAGTGTGCCTTTCTATCTCTGCTTAGGATCACACCAAGGATCCCCCCTATGGTGCTGATGTTCTGCGCTGGTGGGTAGCAGAATCCAATGTTTTTACCGAGGTGCTGATTGGGCCGGTGGTACTTAATGCTGCAAGAGATGATATTAACAAGGTAAGAACCAAACATGCTAATCTTCTTCATTTTAAGAACAGGTTCTCTTCATATTTGGTGTCAGATGAGTAGAATTCATTGCAACAGATTACAGTGTTTAGACTAAAAATGACTTTTCCAAACTCATTTAAGTAGGTGCTACTGCTCTTTACATCTGTGAATCAAACAGTAAAGTGTGCTAATGAAAAGAGTGCTTTTTGCAGCATGCCTAGGTAACATCCAGTATTCACAATTTCCATACATCCTTTTG
This sequence comes from Aythya ferina, assembly GCF_964211825.1. Lineage (NCBI taxonomy): Eukaryota > Metazoa > Chordata > Aves > Anseriformes > Anatidae > Aythya > Aythya ferina. The sequence continues at coordinate 21,671,483 of NC_140298.1, forward strand.
GCATATGTTCTTCATGGTATTTTGTAATTATTCAACCAATCCATTTGAAAAACAACCAAATTTAGTTAATTCATTATAAGGTATTACCAATTTGTGTTTCATTTAAAGTGCAAACCAGCAATATTTAGTTTGTCTTGTCTGTTCCTAGCTTCGGAATACACTACGTTTCATGCTGGGAAATATGGCTGACTTCAATCCAGAAACTGATTCCATCCCACCTTCAGAGATGTACATAGTAGATCAATACATGCTACATTTATTGCAAGACTACGGCAGCAAGGTATGGGTAAATTTTATTTAGATGAGTACGTGTATGTGCCGTGCTTTTGACTGGGTATAGACTCTAGGGAACTTGCTTTAAGTATATGAGTAAAGAGTATGCATCCTGTAAGCAAATTATGACCACTAAGGTTTCTTTAAAGTAAAGTGCACTTCTTTTAGTACATATCAATTTCTGAGAGGAAGGCTTTGTTATTAACATTCTCAACTTGTTTTTGACATCAACGTGTTTTTTGCATGTACCCCCACCCAAGACCTCAAATTAGAAATCTTTAGAAATAGTTAGGAGCTAAACAAACAAAACCGAAAACTTAATCTTAGAACTTAATCTTTAAAACTTATCTGTTGTATTCCAGAATTTAATAATTTATGTCACTTGGAACCCTTCTACTGAATGGGAAAGTATGGACGTAATTTTTGGGGTTCCCCTGCCTCAAATTTGAATAGAATTTTTTTCTTTGTTCTAACTAATTAATTGAATTAATTGAATTAATGCTTTTCCCCTCCTACAACCTTTTAAAAAAAATAATTCTCCCAGACTTCCCTTCACTCATCACAGCTTCACCAAGTTCAAGTTTCATCTGGGATAGTCATTGTAAGCTTTGTGATAAAAATTAACACCCTGTTCTCTCTCTGCTCCCTCTCCCAGGTTACAGAAGCATACAAAGAATATGACTATAGCAAAGTTGTTCGATTATTGCAAGCATTCTGTTCCAGAAACTTGTCTAATTTTTATTTCAGCATAATCAAAGACAGGTAAGTTTATTACTGCTGTCTTAAAGCCATCATGGAAAAGGGGGGAAAAACACCAAGTTAATCATTTTGAGATGGAGGTGATAACACTTCAGGCAAATGTTGAGCGAATCCAGACCTTTTGGGAACATTTAATAGTTCTGTGTTGTCCTGTTGTACACTAAAATCCACAGGTGAAAGTTTAGCTGTCAGCTGTCTTTGTCATCTCTGTTTCTACATTCTGTCCACTAGGGGTACTGAATCATTTTGAAAGGTAATCAAGTATTGTACACTTTCAAAACTACCTTTTAAGGATAGATTTTTGAAATTGTATTTCTACCTAGAAATGCATACATGTATGTTATTTGTGAGTTTACAGGAAAGGTATTTTTTTTTTGCATTTATCTAGGCAACTTGATGTCTTTTAGTGATCTAAAAAACTAATGAAAAATCCTAAGGATGTGACCTTAAGCACGGATTTAGTATGGTAGCTTTGTACGTTTTGAAAGGGCTGTATCATAGGGCAAGGAGGTCGGGGGTTATACTAATCAGGCATTACACTGATCTGTGATTTCCAGAATGCACCTAAAGGAGCAGGAAAGCCCTAATACTAAATTTTATAAATAGACTAGAACAGAGGGCTAACAGACCTACAGGCTCGCCTCCCTGTGAAAAGATTATTTTCTATACAAATGAAGTAAATTAACATGCCATGTACAAAGTCTCCCTTCCTATGACAAAATATGGATGCACATGCAAATGCTCTTGTACCTGTATCACTGTGCTTGCCTAGGAAATTAGAAATTAGGAAAAGCTTTCCTTAGGCAAGCTAGGTCAGACTTGTACGCTTTCAAGATGCATAGTACTACATTCCATTTAAAGTATGGTTCTTCAGTAACAACAGTAACATGGAAATACTAAGATATAATACTAGCTATAATACTAACAGTTTTCATCTCTGTCTTCCAGGCTCTACTGCGAAGAGGAGAAAGATCCTAAACGTCGCTCGTGTCAAACTGTACTAGCGGAGGCTTTAGACATAGTAGTTCGATCCTTTGCACCAATTCTTCCTCACTTGGCTGAGGAGGTTTTCCAACACATCCCTTACAAGAAAGGTAAAACCTGTATAGTTTCTAAGGACTTCTTCTAACGTACTATTTAACTGCATAGTTGAAAAGAATGCAAATACAGAGATAAGCCATTCTTTTTTATTCTTTTAATAAACACTTGAATAGAAAAACACTAAATTAAAAATTCCTTTGTTTGCTTTGCTCTCAAGACTCAGAGGGTGTGTTTCGCACTGGCTGGATTAAAGCAAGCTCAGGGTGGAAGAAACCTGGGATTGAGGAAGCAATAGAAGGTGCATGTGCAATGAGAGATTCTTTCCTTGGGTCCATCCCTGGCAAGAATGCTTTGGAATATGAAGTCGTCATTGTAATTGAGCCGGGATTGCTGTTTGAATTAATGGAGGTAAATTTGCAACTTAGAATTAGTTGTCTGTGCAAAAAAAGCTAATTTCTGTAAACATTCTTCTTCAGTCTGTGCCTTTGTACTCGCCATAAAAAATTGCAGAATCCCAGCATAGTTGAGGTTGGGACTGCTGGAGATTGTATAACCCAGCCCCTCCGCTTGAGCAGGGTCAGCTAGAGCAGGTTGTCCAAGGACCCTGTCCAGCTGGGTTTTTAATGCTTCCAAAGACAGAGACTCACATCTTCTTCATGCCCTCTTGTCAGATAGTTATATACATTAAGATCTCCTTGAGGCATCTCTTATAGGCTGAGTTGCAGCTCTCTCAGCCTCTCTTCATGTGAGAGATACTCCCTCCAGTCCCTTCATCATCTTTGTGGCCCTTTGTTGGACTCACTCTATCAGGTCACATCTCTCTTTTACTGGGTAGGTCAGAATTGGACCCAGCACTGCAGATGTCTTGCTGGGGCTGAGCAGAGAGGAAGGCTCAGACCACTTCCCTTGACCTTCTGGCAGCACAGGCTGTTGTTGATCTGTGCTGCAAGAGCACATTGCTGGCTCACGGTCAGCTTGTCTATGGCGACACTTTCTCTGCCAAGCTGACTGTTGCTGTGTGCTGGTTCTTCGGGTTATTCCTCCCCAGGGCCACACGTTGCATTTCATATCACTGAACTTCGGGACATTTCTGCTAGCTCCTTTCTCTATTCTGCTGAATTCCTTCTGACTGTTAGGGCAGCCATCTGGTGTGTCACTTCCTCTGAGCTTTCTATCATCTGCAGACTTGCTGAGGGCACGCTCTGCCCCAGCATCTAGTTATTACTGACTATGTTGCACTGTGCTGCACACCTCACTGACCCTGGGCTATACTGCTTGAATAATACCTGTTCTAGTGCTGCTGGCAGTGATCCTCCAAAGTAATCTGCTTTCTTGTTGTGAGGGTCAAAGTAACCTGAACACATTTGACCAGGGAACTTTGAATGCTGCCATTCACATGTGTAAAGGGTTGGGGGGGGAGGTTAGCTTCCTGGCCAGGGCAAGTAAATTGGATTGTTGGTTCAAATCTTCCATGCTGATGAGGAGCCATCATCGTTATTCTTAGCATTTATTTTAAAGAATGGAGCATCTTAGAGCTTGCAGTGGCAGACCTCAATTTTGATGCTGGATTTAGACAATGTTCTATATGCATCTATTTATACAGATGTACATGGATGTGTAAACAAACTTGTGTTCTCTTCCCGAGAAGGCTATGGCAATTCTTGCAATCATCTACATAATAATCTTTTTTTTTTTTTTTTTTGCTTTAACCTTTGGTAGCAGGAGGATGCTGGGGAGCAAACACAGGTTGCAAGTCTGAAAATTAACTCTCTTCCCTAGGCATTGCAGGCTGAAGAATCTTCTAGTGTTTCACAGCTCAATGAAATAATGATGGCTTCCCAAACAACCCTGCTGAGTGAGCTACCGAAAGAAATACCTACAGATGCAAACATTATCAAAGGGACCTTTCTGATTAATTTGGAAGGTAAGAGAACTATTCCAGGTACACTTCTCTCTGCTAAGCAGTATCTGGATCTTTTCTGTACTACAACCTATTTGATTGTTTACTTCATGTGTAGAACTGAATACTCTAACTACACCTGCACTTAATGACCTCACTACCTCACTAATAATCCTTTTTTTTTTTTTTTTTTATAGGTGGTGATATCCGTGAAGAATCTTCATATAAAGTTATAGCCCTACCTACTGCCAAAGCAAAGTGTCCTCGCTGCAGGAGGTACACTTCTGATTCCTCAAGCACTCCTTGCCCACGCTGCCTGAAAGTCCTTGCTGGAAAAGGAAGCACATGAGGATGAAATGCCTTTGTGTGAGCTGCTCCAACATAATAAGTATTGAAGTGCATAAAAGTGGTGGTTACCTGAAAGGTCTGCGTACTGAAGACTACAGAACCCCCTATGCTTAAGCCCCAGCTGGAGCAGAATTATCATGTGCTTTGGGCAGAACCGTATGTGTATATAACTAATTGTGTATATCAATTTTCAGCTTAATAAAAAAGATGGTTTAAAGTAACTGATTTACTTGTTCTGATTTACTAATGTGTATTGTTTTAAGTTCACCTAAATGAAAGTGAAACTCCACCATGAGACCTACTGTTTCTTTCTATACTGGCAGCAAGGAATGCTGTGGAACCACAAAGAAACAGTCCTCCATCCTGAAGCATTTCATTTAGAAGAAAACTAGCAAGAAGAAAAGGTGTTAACCGCTACCTACTATAAAGAAGGAACAAACACACTGAAACCTCAAATTTTATTTAATCAATTTACACAAATCCACAGCAAATTAGACACAAAATAGCACTATATACAGAATATTACTTACAATACATTACAGATTTGATTGGTGTTGAGTGTCAGCTCTGACCAATTCAGTTACAGTAAAATCCTTTACACAGCTGTACCAGGATACAGGAATGTAATGCAACTAAGACACGTTTTTGTTTTTCCTCAGGTTTCATGATGACTGATTCGCTCACATATTTGTTTCTGCAGAAGTTTGACGTGCTGTCAGGAAAGGTGGTACAGTCGCTGCCCGATCTTGCATTTTTCCATTTTTCCCCTACAGCCATTTTTACTTTACTTTCATGACTGAACTAATCTGAAAGGCAGACTGGTACCAGTCCCTTAGTCTTACTGGAACTCTTACTATTCTTTAGTCACTCATTTCCCATACCGGTGTGGTGTCATAACACTCAGCATCAAATTGCTTCAGGAAGCCTCATCACCTACATTAAAGTGCAGCGATAAAACAGGATGCTGAACAGACAGAAGTCTATATAGAACAAGCCACCTATAGAACCATTTTTAGGGGGAATCTAACCCTAAGGTGACAGCAGCACATACTTCAGAAAGATAAGACCAACTTCTGTCTCTAACAAGGCAGAATATGTTCTTACATATAATGCAAGAGCAGGTTACAAGATGGAGACAGTAATTTCAATTGACTTCAAGACAAAAAACAGCTTACACCACTATTACACCAATCTTTCCTGGCTTTCCTTTAGGTAGAAAATAAACTACTAAATGATGCAAGATAATTTTTAATACCACTCCAACAGTGAAGATACTCACTATGCAGTTCCCTGTAGGTATTATACATAAGGTTTGCTTCTTTTTTGTTTGGTTGTTTTTATTTTTTTTTTAAGGCTAAGGTATTCAGTACTGTAGAGCTTCAGTGAAGTTGGGTCAACTATTTAAGCAATTTTTGACTACAAGTCAACATGTGCAGAGATCTATAGCATACTACATCTTCTATAAGGATAAGATGGGAACAATCTTACAGTAAGACATTCCTTGACCTACTTAGACTCAGCAGAGCTTAGTAATAAAGGAGAGAGTTGTAAATCCAGTTTTAGCTGAAGCCCAACAACCTAGAGACAATGCTGGGAAACTGAAACTGGACTAAAAGATGTGTCTATGTCTGGAGAAGTGAGTTCTCCCATCCAAGCTGATTCTTACTACATGGGATCTTCTTCCTTTGCATAAGGCCCCAGCACGTTTCATTCTATGTCTAGTGCAGTTGTTATTGTCACACACAACACAGTTACTAGGAATGAGCCCCACACCCATTCTATCTTCTGAAAAAGCAGTATTGGCTTTACATTATAAGAGACTGAAGTTTTTCCTCAGGTTTAATTCTGCAGCTTGTTTTGATAAATCATACATGGAAGATAGTAACTGTAGCAGTTACTGCTAGCATGAAATACAGAATTTCACAAGATGTGATTTTGTAAATAGACTAAAACTGCTGTCAAATATACCCAATTTAGACTACAGCAAAAAGCGTTCAAGTCAAATAAATAAAGCATTTGAGATACTGACAAGTATACCAGAAACTAAACATCTTTCTACTAGTGCAGAATTTAAAATACGATCCAATTTTATTAAATTATCTTCCAAAATTCTGGGGTGGGTAACATTGTTCTTTTTGTTGTTTAATAAAAGCCACACAAAAGTTGATTTCTGTAAATTTCAGCCTCATTCTGTAAAATCATGCATTGTAGCACTATATAGTAGAACCATTCCAACAAAGAATGTCATGACGAGATTGCTTCTACAGCCTCTATCAGGTTCAAAGCAAGGCTATACTGCCCATGATTCTCTGGTAAGTTCTCTATTACTCTATTAATTAGTTTAGCTGTTGTAGCAATTGGCACTTCTACATTTTGAAGTTCCTGGGGGTCCTATATAAAAAAAAAAACACAGCATTAGAGTGTTTTTACAGATGATGATCTGCATATATGCCCTGCTGGTTTTGTATAAACCAGATTACTACCCGAGAACTAAGCTGATGCTTTGACCTAGAATTTTGCTACTGATCATTTTGCTCCTCAGAGCCTTCTTAACTGGCTCCTCACACTGCTGAACAATATTCTCAACCAAATTTATTCATGCAATCTGGAAAACATCACACCTATGATTTGGAAAAACAGAGGCACTGACTTCTGAATATTGCCAATAAAACAGATTGGCAATAGCCTTTTCAAAACAAGCACATATTTTACTACAACTTCAGAAAAAAAAAGGTATTTCAGTGTCCCAGGGGCAATTCTACATCCAACACTCTCAGTTCTCTCCAGTGAGTCTTCAAATTGTATTGTCATGCTGTGTAAACCGGCAAGACTCACTGCATTTATGGAACTGAGTGCCTGTCCTTTGGAGGAAGAAACAGAGAAGTTTAACTGTTGTTGTTACAAAAGTCATTTTCCTATTTCCCTACCCCATCATGCTCTCCCCTCAGAATTTAGTCAAGTTAGAGTTATTTAGGTAAGCTCCAGAAACATTTTCCACAAAAATTTTCCACAAAAAGTTGAAAAGTCTGGTATACTAGATATTTTGACTTTTTAATATCTAGTTTTCACATGGGCTATTTAACATCCTGACAACTCAATAGAAAGGAACACTCCCAAAAACAAATTAATTACAACTGAGAAGTGGAGTTTTGCTGGTTTTATTCTTGAAAACTAACCATAGAATATCCCCAGATGGGAGGGACCCACTCAGAAGGATCACTGAGTACAACTTTTGGCTGGAACCACCCAAAGAAACAGACCTGAACATTTCCCAGAGAGCAGAGCTCAGCACCTGCCCCTCTGCTCCCCTCGTGAGGGAGCTGCAGGCCGCCATGAGGCCTCCCCTCAGCCTGCTCTGCTCTGGGCTGAACAAACCAAGGGACCTCAGCCGCTCCTCACACGTCTTCCCCTCCTGACCCTTTACCATCTTTGTAGCCTTCCTTTGACACTCTCTAATAGTTTTATGTCCTTTTTGTATTGTGGTGCCCAACCCTGCACACAGTACTTGAGGTGAGGCTTAACCAGTGCAAAGTAGAGTGAGGAACCACCAATTACCAGAGCTACCCTGTTTTTGCTAATAGAACTTGAGTTAAAATTGAGAAACTTTCTCCAAAATTTACTTAAAGAAATCGGCTTTAAAGTCTGAATTAACTAGCACACAATGCTTCGCTACTTTGTTTTGGGTTTCTTTATTACTTATTTGCTGACTTTTCTGTTATGAAAAAACAATGCAAGGAACAGAACTGGCATCAGATAAAACGAGAACTAGTTCTTGTTTCCATTAGTAAGAAAGGTTAATTCAGATGTAATCTGTGTCTGAATAAACAGAACCTTCTGTTAGCCAACCTGTTTTCCTAAATCGAGCTTAACTTACCATAGCTTTAAGCCAAGTACATAGTGTTGGAGGAAGTCTAGCGAGAAGTTCCACGCTCTCTTTTGACTGTACGTGAAGTAGAGAAAAGGCCAGTCTCTGTCCAGCCAGTATGAGCAGCTGTGATGCAAGCACTTCTTTGTCAGTCACCTGAAGAAAAGCCTGAAAATAGAGAAATACACAGAATTAGATACTATTTGAGCACGACACAGATCACCTATCTGTAGGCTTGAAAAGGTTAATCTAAAGAAGTCTTTAGGACATTAGGAAAAATGGCTTTGAGACCATTTCTTGTGTTACCTGTCACTGTAAAGAAAGCATGTTATTAAAAAGCTTCTCAGCAGTGGAAGAGAGAACAAAGGCAGAGAATTACTCTGTACTTTACACAGTGATTAGCATGATTTGGAGGTCTGTTTTGCAGTTCAGCAGCTTCCTCTTAGTTCTGTTTGCTTTTCCCCTGAAAAAAGCAATGGATTTTCTGCCCAAGGACTGGTAAACTTCCTAAAATTCTAATCAGAGAATGCAGATGAGTGTGGTTTTTTTTTCTGTCTAAACTATATATTGGTCTCATTCTCTTTATAGGCAGTTTTACGTGTCTTGTATGAAGATGACAGAAAAGATGCCTACTTAGGCAAATTTTTCAATCCATATGTCAAATTGAAGTAGAACATCCCCAAAGGAAAAAAAATATATATAATTTCTCATTAATTTCACCACTTATTCCTATATGAGTATGATCTGCAAAGGTTTCAGATCTACTTTGCTTTTTTACTAAGAGCTCATACTAGGAATTTGCACATTTGTTATCATGATTATCTCCATTAATTACATGCATGAGAATAGCTCATCAACTCTTGATGGACTTCCACCAGAGGTTCCACCTCAAGATTTTGTCAGTTGCAGAGATTACAAGTGAAGGACAAAGTCCTGAAATATCAAATTCAGTATTTTGAATACAAGGAGTTGTACTAGTTCAGACCAACAGTTTAACTCCCTGTCATGTTTCCAGATTACTGTTGAGAGGAAGGCAAAGTAAGGAAGATTACTGGTCTTGAGAAAGTACTTCTCCGGCTTGACTTTTTCAGTCTGGGCATTTTTTGAGCCTGGCAATTTTTTGAGCCTGGCAAGACCTGCCTAACCCTTCACAGTAAGTGAAAATGTAATTAGCAGAGTATCTGACATAATGCCGTATTGATGTAAAATTAATAAAAAGGTGTTATTACCTCTTCACCAAGATGATCCATCCCATAACTATACAGTTCACAGACATAATGTCTTCTGACCACATCCTCACAGATTTGAAGATACTGAGCTAGATCCACAGCCAAAGTTGGCCAATTCCTTGCCTTTTCAAAGGGAAACAATTCATCTTCTGAGACTTCTTTAGTCTTTTGTGATGAACATAGTTTTTGAACCGCTGCACTCACAACTTTGATCAAAAACTTGAAAGCAAGAGTTAAAAATTACTTCAGTAGTATTTGAAATTTTAGAAGTTTAGCAACTTTCAGTACAAAACATATACCTACCTGTTGCCGTATGGATAACACACTTTGATCCATATCCCCACTAGGTAGCAGCTGAATTGAAGTAAGGTCTTTGAAAAATGCATTCTTGCCCTAAAATTGAGAACCAAAGACAACTGTCACAGATAAAAGTAAAGGAAAGTAGTTCACTTAGATCCAATACAAGGAAGCTGAATTTTTTTTTTTTTTTTTTTACATTTAAATTGCACTGCATCTTCCATTTCTCTTTGGGAATGAAAATTAGTATTTTAAGTTAAAACTACAGAACAAAACAATCCTTTACTCATGCAATTCTTATTCAAGGATTTCCTTTCAAGCTTACATAATTTAGTGGGCAGGTGTTTGTATCTGATACACTACCAGCTGGAGATGAAGTCGATATATATTTATTATTCCCCAGCTTATTGTTCTAGATTAACATGCTAAGCATATGGAGGAAGAAATACCAACTAGTTAATACAAATTTTTTTTTCAGTTATTATCAATTGACTTCACTTAAAATTAAAGTCTCCTTGACTACAGATTAATCAAATTTCAGGTAAACCGCTGAATGATGGCATATGGTAGCTCTCGTTTCAGCCCACCACCACCTCCAGTGATGATACACTAAATGACAAACATCTCTGGCAGTCCTGCTCTGTACTGACACATGGAGTCAGAAAATAAAAAAAATGGCTGTTTTGAAAGAAAAATCTTTGTAGCGTTGTTCTTATATACTGGGGCCATTCTCCAAATTAAAAGAACAGCCAGGAGAAATACCCAATGGGATGCAGGAAATTATGTAGAAGTGGATTACAGATACTGGAATGGGGCAAGTGACAAGCACACAAGTCTAGACAGTGACTTGTGTTATCAGAAATACGGTAATAAAAGTTTTTTGAAACTTTTAAATACTTCTTTTCAGACATCACTCAATGTTCCCTAAAGATCTGTTAGAAGTTCTCTCACGAAGCTCACAGGGAAATGCGAACCTTGAGTGTGTGAACATTTTTTTCTTAGTGGTTGATATGCATCTAAATGACAAGCTGTATTCTCTCTTCAGCAAGCTCAGAATTCTGCAATAATAATCAGCAAAAGTGGATACAACAGCAACACCAACATAACATTTTTGAAGTATTTGTGTTTTCTGATTTGGCTCTTCTCAAAGCAACTAGAAAAACCTGTCATAGTGTTTTTACCATGCAGTGTTTTCAGTCAAACTAATTGTTAAGGAGCTAATTTTCATGCATCTGAGGCCACTACAAACCTTATATTCATCATAAGAAGTACCAAGCTTGTATGTCATCTTGAATTCTGGTAACAACTTCATTAACAGCACAGTGGGCTAAACGTCTGTCGTAACAGCATGCATGACCAGTTTAAGAAGTGAAAGCTAGCATATGTTATAGATACCACGAGGAAGGATAGTAATAAGTAGGTGTATGCATATCAGCTTTTAGAAGACGTACCTTGCTATCAAACAGTGAGAGAGGCTTTACACTCTTCAGAGAAAACCTCATAATAGCGTACAGGATTGTACATAACACAAACTGGTGTTCAACAAGCGGATAGTGAATGCGTTTCTGTTCAAGCGCTAGTTCTACTATCGATACTGGTCCTTCTACTGACATCCAAGCATCTTCAGTATCCAGGACAGGAGCCTGCATTTCGTCACTACTAACATCAGCCTACCGGAGGAATACATAAGTAGTCAGTCACAAAATATTACCTATATTGGTCTTCTATGCAAAAAACACAGCTTTAATCACAAGTTCTCTGCTATGAAATTAAGAAGAGAATTTTATATTCTCTAGAAAACAATATCAACATTTGTCTGAACAATACAGAGATTAGTATACACATATTATTTAAAAATTAAATTTAAATTAACGCGTTCCTTACTTTCTACAGATTAAAAACAAAAACTTACCTCTAGCAATGTTTGCAGAAGATCTGAACAGCAGCCAAGAAAAGCCGTCATTGCTGTGTCACCCATGCCTACATCCTGTTAACAGTAGGTTTTGAATTGTTTCACATGGAATTGAAACAGACTTTAATAGTTCTATATGTTTGAGAAGACAGTTGTTGACATTAACACGCTAAGCTCAGTTTATTAGCCTATTATACTTAAAGCTAAATAAACATTCACCTAAGCACAAAGATTTAGAAACAGCAGAATAAGAGAAAGCTTTCCATTATCTTGAAAAGATTAAATTATCTCAATTTAGCCATTTGCAATACTGTATTTGTAAAGATGACTGAGTAGCTCACGTACTCACACCTAATACATGCCATTTTCTGAGCAAATCAGTTGCCTTCCAAGAGTTTTAACTAATAATTATGCATGAAAAATAGTATTTTGTCATGTTGTATCTCAAGTTTCAAACTTAAAGTTTCAAAAACAAATCACAAGCTAGTATTCAAATTAAGGTGTGCCTTTTTTTTTTTTTTTCTCCAGTTAGACAGAAGTAGTATTACTTGCCCTTCTGCATAATCTGTCCTTCGGAGCTTTTCCCACCTGTTTTTAAAAATACACGTATTTTAGCACAATTAAATTATTTTTATTATAATGTATCTGTTATTAGCATTTTCCTACTATAAAAAAATAAAACAGTTCATTACAGCTACAAAATGCAACACACTGGATTGAAAAAGTAGCTAAAATATTCCCAGTGAATTCTGTGATACAGAACTAGAGGTAAAAAGAGCTAACACACTGTGATATTATAAAGAAACAATGGGGAACACGGGAAGAGGAAAGGAAGAGCAAATTCTGCAGAATATTCATTGAGATAGAAAAGGTTTAATGAGAATCTTCTCTAAACTTTTCATGCTTTGCCTATATGAATTCTTCAGAAGAGACACCTCTGTCATTGCTGTTTAGGAAAGTTATTACAATGTCACTTGGGTCTAATTTCTACACACTAAATCACATTCTGCACACAATGAATCACATAAACCAGTGAAAGGTCTCTTCCACGGCAGAAAGAAATAGCAATAATCATTATATTGTGGCAGAGCCTAAACAACACCTGAAGTGAGATAGCAGGGTCCTGAATCACAGGAACATTTAAACTCTACTTCCGCTACACTGATTCAACATCTGAAATGAAGACAACTTTTGGGGACTGATCAAGCACCACCTGTTTGGAAATTATTTCTCTGCGAGTTGGGGAAAGGTCAGACATGCTTTTACTTACATAACACAAACCCTGAGGAGTAGTTCACAGCTTTCAAATGTATATAAATAGAACCTAGCAGTATTTATTGCATGATGCTTGTTTGAGGTAATAGTCATTGTGTGCAAAAACAGTTAAAAACCCTTATTTCTTCTCCTGTGGATGTTAATGTAGGCAGAAATAATCTTGATGGATGTATATAAATGCTGGAAAAGAGCTTTTGCAGAAGGAATATCTGCTACACCTGTACACAACTTTGTTGAAAGGAATGAGGAAGACGATACATTCCAATTCTTACACAGCTAAGCAAAACGCAAAAGCAGAAAACGAGAGGAGAAAAGGAGGAGAAAAAAGATAAGTAAATTATTGTCAGTTTTGGTTTGTTTGGTTGTGTTTTTTTTTTGTTTGTTTGTTTTGTTTTTGTTTGTTTGGTTGGCTAGCTTTTTGTTTTGTCTTTAAATTACTGTCAACACCTCTCTTTTTTATATCTGGACTTTTATGCTAAAAATCATTTAGCTGCTGGTGTACATCTGGCCAACCAATAGGTAGATTCCCCTTCCACAACTTAAATAGAACTATCATTTACTGACAGTTCCTAAACTGCCTTTCAGTCCTTAAGAGAACTGTCTTCCAGTAAACAATCTGCTGCATATTATGAGCATGAAGCTTAGCAGTGACAAATGACTGATAAAACTAACAGCAAACAAGCCACATACAAGAAAGTGATTTACAGCAAGAGTTAAAAATGCTCACCACCACCCAAAAAAAGCTCTGCATTTTGCAGAATAAAAGCTCACACACCCAAAACATAGACACTCAACATTTGGAAATCTTGCTGCATGTAGAAACCTGAAAGTTTCACATCAATAACTTAACCAGGAAATAGGCACGGAGGAACACTATTATTTTCTGAACTAAAATTTGATGTGCACACAAACAGTTTCAAACTGTTTCACACTTTTTTATTTAGCAATTACGAGCTAATGCTGCATATAAAGCCTCAGTATATCAGCCAGTGTCTGCTACTGCTTAAAGCTACAAGTTGATCAGTCCAAATGACAGATTTAGTACTTTGAAGTGTGCATTCCTTCCTCAGCTCCCAAAACTAGTTTACATAATAAATCAAACATGGGATTTTTGATATTTAAGTCAAAGATGTTCCAAACACTTTGTTTAAATCCGTAGCTTAAAAATATTAGATTCACTTTCAGTTAAAATTAAGAATTCAGCCTCAAATCTACAGTCAGAGTGTGGCTCTTACCTTGTCCATTAGATACGTAGCAGAAGAAAGCCTTTTTACTATGAATGTATTCCACATCATCAGAGCAATACCTAAAACAAACACAAACTTGTGAACTCTCTGCGACTAGAAGAGAGATTTTAGGTAATGTAAGTATGGAGCAAAAAGCCATAGGCCAAAGTTCCTTTAATAGTAGGAATTAAGATGATGAATGAAACAAGAAGGAATTGTCATCCTCATTGCTTAATACCTGAACTTCACATTCCTCAAGGAGAGACTATCTCAGAGATCAAATCCAGCCAGAAGTGCAATGAATCGTTCATTGAAATTGTTGTATTTATGCAGACTGGGTTAAACATTGCAGGTATGCAGAAACTGAGACTAGGCATGGAGGTACAAGACTAGTGTTTTAGGCACAGAATACGCCTTATTTGTGTATATAATCTCTAAAAAAGGGAACTAATCACATTCACTTAAACAGAGTATTAAGAAATGTATGAACTCTGATTGCAAGGACCATGTGTCACTATTTTAAATGAAAATAAGGAAATATGTTTCAAAGCAATTTTTAGTTTTTAGTTGAATGTTAGCTTTATCAAATCAACATATTTCCATATTTCTGATGGAAACGGTTAAAGTCTCAGCAAGAAAAATGTCAGCAGGAAGTTTACTGGGGGTGATAGGGGTGCTGACAAAAAGGCCATTAATACTATGAACTACATCTGTTTACACTTGTCTATAGAAAATCGTTTAATCTGTATAGTCTTTACAATTGCAGAGGTCATTTTTAATGATTGCATCATACTTACCATGCTGAACGTGAGCATTAATGATGCATCTAAGATGGTCTATAGACCTAATGAGAAAACATGCTTCCTTATGTAAAACAAAAAAAAGTAAAAGAACAAGTTACTACATTATTTAAAACTTGTCTTAAATGTAAACTATTTTTTCTTAAGGGGCCCAAATAGATTATTTTAAAGCTACTCATGTTTGACTTATAGAACTTGTAAGTTATTCTGATCTTGCAGTCTTCTCTGCTGAAAAACATGCATGCACATGGCAAAGTACGTTCCAGCAATCACAAACACATTATGATTTCTTCACTATTTTCAGGGTTTTGTTACAATATATGTACCACTAACATTCATTGCTGAAAGATACCTCCAGTGACTAACAGTCCATTTTTCAAATACAAGAATCTATTTGTGCTAGAAAAATACATTTTTTTCACTCCATGTCATTATGATGGAGTAAGTTTAAAACCTCAAATTAATCTTTTCTGTAGCAAGGTGTTATGCTGCACAGATCACAGCAGCACTGACATTAGTTTTCATATCATCTTAAAAACTCATCATAGAACTTCATTTTCTAATATTAGAAAAGCTGTAGGAGAGCAATGGAAAACAAGGAAAAGAAAAAGGCAAAATTCCTGACAATTCCCAGCAGTAGCTAGAAGGAAGAAGAAAAAATCCAAGAAGAATGTTCAAGAAACTTCTCTTTAAATGGAGTGGATCTAGTCTGACAAATTGAGTATTCTCTTTTAGCACATATAGAGCAGAGGAAGGGTTCATCACTATTTTGTAGGAATTAATAAACTTTTGAATTCTCACAAAACAGACACAGAACACTTCACGTTGCTTACTTGAAGCAGTTTTGAGAATCTGTTAGCTCAGAAGTATACTGTCCTGTCACTGTGAGGTACCATTCAACTTAGGACTCGATTCAATTTGTACTTGACACTTACCACAGAAAAAGTGTAATGAGTACACTTTCAAACTCAGTGCTTTCTTAATGAAAGTTTTTATGAACTAAAACTTGAGAAACTAGATAGCTGTTCTTAACCATTACTACCTGCAAATGAAATTATTTTACCTCTGGGTCCTTATTCCACTGCACTACATATTCCCAACAGCAATGTGCATGGAGTACATCCAGTTCAAGACTACATGGAAACTGCTGATATGCTAGTTGCAGCAGCTCTAGGGAAAAAAAAAAAAAAAAAAAAAAAAAAAAAAAGTTACAAGACAGACCTCTTCCCACTATAATTTCTGTTATTCACAACAGCAGCATCTAAAACAGCTCTGAAAGCATTTAAGATTTCAAAGAGTCATGTTATTTTCTTACCTAGGATTGTTTCCAAGCCTTCATCTGCTTCTGGTTCCTCAAGAAAGATATTTGTATGCAATTCTGCAGCTTCTTCAGTACTCTCTGTATTGTTCCTGTGTTGTGCCAAATTCAGTACAAGAGGATTGAAGCCTTGCTTAAAAACCCACTTTGCTACAGTGTCAGCAATACCTCCTGGGAGGGTAAAAACAATTTTAAAAAAGTTTGGGATAGATACACAGAAAGTATTTCATAAGATTTGTAGCTCAGAATTGAAATACAAGAAAAGAGAGATGACTTAACCATTAATTATATTAGGATGGTTTTGCCAATCAAAAAATTCGTAATCAACTTAGAGGTTTACAATCAATATAGTCCTTTCAGTAATACCCTTTTACCATTTTGAAACAGCATTCTACATCAATTGCTTTGTTTTTTTTAAACTAATAAATACTACCAGCAGAACAATTTCCAGTGCAGTGTATTTCACAAAGTAGGTACGGATATCTCAGAAGTCTATCAGAAGGACAACCAACATCTTTCCAAGAAAAAAACGTACCTTTTCCACCTTCCAGCAATTTCTTTACAGAAATCCTACCCAAAGGCTCTGTCTGTAGAGATGAAACTTTTTTTGGCCTCTTGCTCACTTGGCTGTGCAGTAGTGTCTGAAGTATCAGACAATCCTCTAACTGTTTCAGCAGAAGTTGCCAATATTCGGCATCAAGAGAAAGTGCTTCCCAGGATTCCGTGTCTGAACCTACAATTATTTGGGAAAACTAACAGAACATAAAAACTGTTTTAGATCTGTTCACTTAAAGTAACATGGTTTTGTTTACAAAAATGCACAGTATTAAAATTGAAAGCTATATCTCAAGAGCGACTCTATTTTAAAAACAGTTTAGCTTGAGATGCGGATATGAACTGTTACAGGAAGATAAATTAATACCCCATACTGCTCATAGTGCTCAAGCCACACAGATTCTTAACAAAAAGTATATGGAAACAAAAGGACTTGAAAGGCCATCTTATAATTATTAAGTTCATGTTTGAAGGGATTCTAACCTACTTTTTGACCAAAGAAATTTAATTCTAAGTCCTTGAATACAATTTTTCATTCCTTACATATGATTACTCAACCCACATTTCAATCTCCTACCATATAAAAAAATATTTATTACACCTCATGCATCTGGAAGAATTGGATGATACCTTATCTGTGCCTTACTTTGATATTCTCATATTAATCAGCAAGTAGTCTGATAGGAACCCCAGGAATTTTTCCAGGAGGTTGTAGACCTGATTTTTAGCTTTATCATACAATCATCATAGAAAGGCTTGGGTTGGAAGGGACCTTAAAGATCATCTAATTCCAACCCCCCTACCATGGGCAGGGATGCCACCCACTAGATCAGGTTGGCCAAAGCCCCATCCAGCATAGCTGGATATTTAAATATGTGTAGCAAATAATTCTGACATATCTTTCGTTTACCTCAGCATAATATTCTTCACATTCGAATACAAGTTTTCAGGCTTGCAGGATAGCATGCTTATGCCCATGTCAGAACAACAAGTGAATGTTGAGGATGTTACTCTATTACAAAGACAGCAATTTGCATGGAGCTGACACAATAAACAGCACTGAGATGAGAAGTACACAGTGACTGACCTTCTTCTCTGTCACACTGTCAATTATCTGTGCAGTAACAGAGTTTCCAACGTGAGCAGATAATAAGGCAGCTGCATTATTTTCAGACTGAATACAAGCTGTTCGCATTTGCTGCCACCAGGGGGAAACGGACTGCGTGTCCCAGGACTCATCGATAGCAACTGCAGAGACAGAGACAGTAGGAAACTTAACTTGGGTCGTGAGATGTTAGAACCAACCCTAAAAGCAGCACTTACTAATGCAGCATGTATTAGGAGCGATTTCCAATTACTCTACATTATCTTGTTCTAGATGTGTAGCATACAATTCCTAGATTATATGTCAAATGTAAAATAAAGAGCAGAACATGAATTACTCATTCTCCAAATTTCACTCATAGGCAACAAACAGGCAACAAATCTAAACCACTAGGCAGTAAATCCTGCTGAACACTTAACTAGATTTAAGGAATACAACAAAAATGACACTTCACAATTCAGCCAGCTTCCTTTGTGATTCAAAACACTATACTCATTAAATGCACCCACTCTAGCTGGCTCTCTTCAGGGTATCTCATGTTCAGCAGAATTAATTTGTTCAGACAACAGCAACAGCTTACTCATGCTTCCAGTTTCAAGCTGATAATGGTGTCCTCTAGTGAACTACATATAAGGGAACCTGGCAGAGACATATCTATAGCAGTTTTATGTGAGGTAGAAGAATCCATGTTTGTTCATTCCATTATCTGGGGTAACTTGTGTAAAGTTGACTTTATAAAGCACCCCTCGAATTATGGAGTTGTATAGTAAACAAATGTTTCTAGAATAATGGTGTTGGTGTCTCAACATGAGTTAAAGCAACTCGAAGGACTTCTGAGCACCAGGCAAGCAAAAGAGTCAGAACTATACACAGAAAAACAACAACAAAAAAAGAGGAAAGCGATATGAACAGCCACCTTCTGGTGCCGAATAGTAGTTGTGTCTACTTGTTGGTGAGTGAGAAAGCAAGGCATGAAGCAGGCCTTTAATTGCAACAATCCTCAGATTTTGACTGCATTTTTAAGTTAGTTGCTTGTTACAGAATAAATCAAAATGCAATATTTAGTCCTGTTACAGTTTTTTGAGTGAGGGAACTAAATGATAACATGAATTCATCACAAAAAAAATAATAATAATTAACAACCACCAAAAAATTCTAATAACTAACATCTGCAAAAAAAAAATAATCTAGTAACTAACATCCACTGTGTTTAAATGTTCCAAGTGCACATTTCACCTTTCATTTTGCTCAGGAGGGACAGCATAGTATACAGGCAACTGGTAGAGGCTTGTTTCTCTAGAATGTCTTTTTCCCTGGAAAGCCATAAATTGAGAAGGAGTGACTGGAAAAGAAGAGAATACAAAATTAAAGCAACAGAAGAAACTGTGATATTAAATACCCGATGCAATCACTTTCTTGAACAAACTGCGTGTCATGGAGCTGAACTGTGATATCAATGAGTCCTTATACTAATATAGAAAGTTAAAAATATATTGCATAAGGAACTCTGACAGACTGAAAGGAAACTATACAACCAGTGTTCTCTAAAATATCTGAAAGATACTCTTCTGAATGCACAGACAGCTCATATAAGTTTGTTAGCAATCTTAACTTGGTAAAAAATAGTAGTTGTTAATATTACAGTTGAAAATCTTAACACAGCTAAGTAATACATAATTACTTATTAATTAAAAGTAAGTTATTTCATTCATCAGGTAGTTGATGAAAGAAAGATGATTGTCTCAACACTACTCATGATTCTGACGAGTTTACTTCGACTTTTTTAAAAAAACTTATTTGCTTACTGCAACAAGGAATTATAACAAATGTCTCTGTACCTGAAATTAACTACTCACATTATTTTTGTTTCTCTTTGTAAAATAAATTTTCAGCAAAACTTTACATGACAACACTTGTAGTCTACTCAGTGCATACTATAGACGTTCCCACTAGCATGGCCACATTTTCTACTTGAGGAATTGTTTTGAAATCTCAGTGGTAAGTGTAAATATGAGCAACTAAAAAAAGACAAACGTTGGGGGCATATGAACATGAAAAACAGCCTGAGAACATCATTAATCAAAAGGCCAACATTCGTATTTTTCATTTCAGTGTTTTGTTTCTAAAACCAGAACATTTTAACATACATAATAAATACCTTACTAAATATCTTACCAACAATATTTGAGGGCTAAAACCTGCTGATTCCAATGCATGACACATTTCCTCTGCGGAACTCTCTCCACACAAACACTTCCAAAAGAAAAAGTTGCCTGAAGTAAAAAGATTAGTGAACACGATGAATGAAATCCAATGCCACAGCCTCTCCCTTACATTTATACAAAATCTATTGATCAGGTCCTACTGAGTGCAATAAAAAGGACTAACTTATGTTGAGGATACTCTGACACTTTACCCTTGGTGGAGAAGGTGGTTCGTTACAAAGGACATCAGTGTTTCTACCATTACAAGAGGCAGAGGAAAACAGATTTATCAGAAAAGTTATTGTACTGTTATTAGTTCCATTCAAGGAATAGCTAGATGTGTTGGACAAGTTTATCCACTAAGTAACTGTGGAATCATACTGTATCTAGTATAGCAAACAAGATGTACTTCAAGCAATTAAAAAAGAAATCCAAAACAAACCAAATACATAATCCAAACTTTATCAGAGCTACAAATCTCTGAGCATCCCTTTGAGGCAGGGGAAAATTGGAAAAACATCTTCAAGAAACCATCCAAATTCCTCAGCACAATATTCATATTTAGAACAACAAGAAAGGCTTCTATAGATGAATCAGGGATAAAAGGAAGAATAGGGTAACTGTGAGCCTTCTCCAGAAGGAAATAGGAGACCTGGTCACCAGGGATATAATGAAGGCTGAGGTACAAAATGACATTTTTTGCCTTAGTCTTCACCAGCAAGAGCTCCAGTCACATAGATCAAGTCACAGAAGTCAAAGACAGGAACTGAAAGAACAATGAACTGCCAATGCGGGAGAAGATCAGGTTCGAGACCAGCTAAGGAACCTAAAGGTGAACTAATCCACTGAACCTGATAAGATGCATCAGCAGTTCCTGAGGGAACTGGCGGATGTAGTTCCTAAGCCACTAACCATATTTGAGAAGTTGTGACAGCCTGGTGAAATTCCCACTGTCTGGAAGAGGAATGAAACACCACACAACAATGCCAGTGTACAGAATTCCATGTCTGTACCAAGAATTCCCCAGAAAAGAAGTCATGTGGAAAGACAGTGCCTTTGAAACAGATTTAACCCAACTTACTTCCACTAGATACTTCTCAAGAGCCTCTCAAGGTCAGTTTGGAACAGATTTGCAAACAAAAGCTGAGTTCAGACAGCAACTCTAACGCACACCCCAACAGACATCTCAGCAAGGTTCCTGACCTCTCCCACCATCAAAATTTCGTATCAGTGTCAAAAGCCTCCCCAGCTCCAGAAATTAGAGGTCTCTATTCCCTCATGTAATGGTTCTGGTCATCTCCTCTCATCTCTGAGGTCCTATACATGAGGTAACTCCTATCATTAACTAAACTCTCAAGGTGCTGTAACCATGAAGAAAATGAGAATACATTTGCTCTTTGAAGTACTTAGTTACCACTGTCCAACTTAGTGGTGTTAATAAATGAAGAGTGATAACATCGCTTTAGGGTAAACATATCCACATATGTAGTTAACTTGTATTAATATCCACCTAGGTAGAAAGACTTGTCCCATGGCTAAAAAGGTCAGAGTCTAGAACTATTACTGTCACAAATTTCTTTGAGGTAGACCAACTTATTAGAGGACTCCAAGTTCAGACTAAAATATTTATTGTTTACATCTCAGAATATAAACAATCTTTAAGGTAACCTGACAAATAGTTCAGTAGCTCTTACCTAAAGCCACGTATTTGCTGTCTTCCATATTTTTCACATTAATCACATCCTTTTCATAGTCTAAATACTCCAAGAACATTTTCACAGACAATACATCATCATTCTCATCAGCAAACTGAACAGAAGTTTGGGTGTTTTCTTTCTTGTAGTTCTCGAGCAATGTTTGGAGCCTCTGAAAATCTTTTTCTTCTAGCCGAAGCAGTTTAGCCAAGTCCTTAAAAGCAGAAGTCCCCAAAAATCTCATATCCCAAGAGTATTAATTATTATTTTTTTTGTTTGTTTTAGAGAAAAACACAGCAAAGACTTAAACAGAAGTCAGAAGAGTCAAAATATTTCATTTTGAGCATTAGAAATATCTTTTTAAAAAGGATAAAATGATCAATAATCAGTTACAACTATAAATAATAATAATATAATATATAAAATATATCATGATCACATATAATATTCATAATATATAATGTATATAATTCTATTATGATCATAATGGATTAAGGAGACCTTGTTTAACTTAATTTTTAAGGACTTCAGTAGGCATGTTTCCCACACTTAGATCTTGCTCATGGTGTAGCTATTGCCCATATGGGCATTTGCTTGATAATACCACTCTGTGTATCTTCTATTAGTTTATAAGCACTTGTCA
Source organism: Aythya ferina (assembly GCF_964211825.1). Lineage (NCBI taxonomy): Eukaryota > Metazoa > Chordata > Aves > Anseriformes > Anatidae > Aythya > Aythya ferina. The sequence goes on from NC_140298.1 coordinate 21,693,927, forward strand.
TCTATTATTTAAAAAGCAAGCCAAATTACGATGCTGACCACAGAATTCTGCTTAAGAGCCCATCTTCTAATGTTTGTGCAAATATCAGAATTTGTGATTTCCACTGCCAAATGGAAATCTCTCTCAAATTAAGTTGTTAATATGCTACTCTGGATAAAGGACTGAAATCAGGGGATCCTGATTCTATTTTCACTTCTGTCTTGACTTTCTGTGACTACCAAATAATTTTAGGTATATTATTTACGATGCATTCATAAGGTAGATAAAAAAAAAAGATCAATAGAAGGTATTACAAAACAAGTACTTCATTAAAAGTTTTAGCCTACAAAAATGGATTTAGTTTACCTACTTATTTTTATCCAAGGCCCTGAAAACATTTTATACTTAAACCATTGTCAATTCTACAAGATAACTGAATTTTGAATTTACTCACATTTTCTGAGGGTTTAGTGTCTTCCTGTATGCTTTGGGAATTTAGTTTGCTCACTAGTTCATAAAGATGTAACAGCTTTAGCTTGTTTGCACAGAACTGCAGTAGTCCTTCATCCACACACTCGAGCTCTGAGGAGGAAAAAGACCCTGCATTTTAACTTGTATATATAGCCTGAAGTAGTGGAACGTATTTTGCAGCCACATTAAACTTCTCCTTTTGGAAATCACACCAGAGGACCTATATGTCAATCTAATTTCTGATGCACTGCTGTTTGCAAAGATTACTTCTAATTCCTGGCATTATAAAACAAGAACTATTTTTATGGGACTTATTAAAGAGAAAGATATTGGGCTCATTTTAAAAATGAATATGGTTGATAACGTGGAACTGAACAAAACAAATATTTGTCTTTTCCTGAGTTAAGGCCAAACCACAAATTGCCCCAAATTAAAAGACACTGAGTCTCAGATTCTTTTATCAAGAAGTAATTACCAGACTATAACCTTTTATTTGTTCTGCCAGTATTTTAACATAGTATACCCATTATATCAGAAAAGAGCCTGTCATCTATTTCTATGAATTCAGTTTCATCTCTGCACAACACTGTCATTTTTATTTCTACAATCTTAGTCTTGGAAATCTAATGCATGTAATTGTTTCTGAACTTTTAATAAAGCAATCTGAATATATGCAGCTAACACCAATGCAATGTTGAATAAAAACTTATTCCAACTTATGTGCTGGAAAAGAAAACATTTCATAGAGATTCTAAAAAGACCTTTCTATATGGAAGGTATCTCTAAATCCATTAACTTCATCTACAACAGCTTCTAAATATGATCTTCTCCCTATGAAGTTTAAACGCTATTGTCCCATTGCTATTAAAAAATCCTACAAAGCAGAAAAATGCAGTGTTTGCCACACACAGTCACTTGACCTCTTCTTCACAACCACAACATTCATGGAGCCTGGCATCTGTTTCACATTATCTTTTGCCTACTAAGCACAAGTGGAAGATATGCCACTACTCTTGTGAAATGAGAAGACTGGAACATTAGAAAAGTTTGTTCTTTATTGTGACTGTGAGGAAATAATGTTGTGTATGACAATACGGGATTAATGGGAGTAATACACAAAAATACACACAAAGACCTCACTAAGTATACAACTGTCAATTCCTCTTCAGTGGAAAAGGACACTTAAGAAAGAGAGTTCTTACAGAACTGCATATGTGAAAACTCCCTCTCTCCTTTACACACCACTTCAAGAAACTGGTCAAAACCACGAAAAATGTCCTCAGCAAGATTTCCCCTCAAAGCTTTTAAAATATGAAAATGTGTTGCCACATTCTCAACTGAGGCTGTCTCAAGGGAAACAGCCATTCTAATTGGCAAACAGTTTATTTAGGACTATGACACAACAGTGGTAGGGATTTCTTGACTCTTATTGTTAAGAGTCTTCACCTCCTAACAAGCTGAAATGAATCCAGGGAAAACAAACAAACAAACAAAAAATGCACAGATTTCTTCTGCTGAGAAGTGGCAACATACACAAAGTGGCAGGCACATGCTTCTCCTCTTTATTCCTCAATATCCAGCTGGATCTCCTAAATGAGGTCACCTCAAACACAAAGAAGGTTCTCCTGATTTGGAAAGATCCAAGTGCATTATTTCAAAGAAAGAACCTCACAGACTTTAGCAACTACGCTGTTTTTTTTTGAATGGATAATTAATGGATAATGACGAAACATGAAATTTAAGTCAGTGAAGCTTACCAAAAGAAGACACTAGGCATCTGACCAGAATTCAGATACTCAGTGCCTCCAGTACATTAAGATTTACAGATCCAAAGTACTATATCTTTACTGTCTTCCTAAGAAAGAGAGAGAGCACTAAAATATCTCCAGTCTGTGAAGCCTTTTATCAAAAAGAAGCTTTTTTCTAGATGCAAGTGCTCAGTCCAGTTAATTTATTCTTCTTTTTATGTACAATCACAAATTGTTACGTACGTGGCAAGTATAGCAAAGCATATTTGTTAGCAAGCTATTTGCTGTCTGCATGCAAAAAAAGATAAATCTGTAGAAGCAACATACTGTGAAATCTAGCGTCAAAACTAAGCAGATCAAGTCTGATACCCCTGTGGAACAGAGCAGTTCTACAATTGCCTTACAGCACTGCAGACAGTGCAAATGCCTCTCCATATTTGCAAAATAAATATCCACCTACCCTGTTTTTCTAAATTATCCATTAATGTCTGAGTGATGTTTGTGAGAGATGAAAGTGGCACGCGTTCACTTGTCAATATACTTTCCAGAGCCTGTCAAGCAGACATTCAACAGAATTAAACATTTACTTCATTTTACTGTTAAAACATATAAAGTAAGCCAACAACAGCAAAACTTTGACAACTATTTTCAGTTGTTTTTTTTTTTTTTTTTGTCTTCACATATACTTGTGGCATATTTTGATTCTATAGTAAGGTCTGCTGGTCTGCTCTATTTTTATTATTTCAATTCTTATCATGGAAGATGCCTTGAGGAAGGAACAAGTAAAAACAATAGCTCAATCATTTGCTTCAACTCTAGGAACAATTAAAATATTTTTAAATATTTTAAAAGCATTTAGCTCTAATCTAATAACACAACATTTTTCTAATATTGAACTATACTGACTTTAAATATTCACCTGTTTCTTTGTAGCAGGGTATTTAATATCAAGTATTAATTCCTTCGCTTCAGCTTCAATCGAGTCTGCAAACAAAGACGATGATATTAATTCATATTTTTCAAAATGGATTCTGACAAACAAGTCTACCTGCACCACAGCTGAGATGTACATGATCAGTTCATGCTATAGAGTTGAAGACAACATTAGAGAGCTTGTCGAAATAGGCTTGGTGAAAACAAAACAACATAACACCTCAGTGGCATCTCCAAATCTATCTTCTGTAAGAATTATATATTATTTCAAGGACGAAGGATATATAGATTCAAACGCTGAGCATTACGTAGCGTAACAGGTTGTATACAGATCATGTTTCTAGCAAGCACTCAAAGTAGATTTTAATCAAAGATTTAACTACCAGACAAAACTTATACTGGACCTTTGCATGAGATAAATTTAATCCAGTAGTTTACAAAAAAATACAAGCCACTTAAAGATCATAATTCATAGCACATGCAGCTGTTAGAAAGCACTGTTACCATACCTGTGTTTCTATACTTACAGGACAAATAATAGACAAACCATTTAATAAATAATTTCTTCAAACTGTATGTTAAGAGAACCTACCTGGATCTGAGGCTTTAGCTTTGAGTAAAACATTTAACTTCTTCACTAGATGCATATCCTTTGCTCGCTCACTTTTTTTGTCACTGTAGAGAAATAATTTAACTGTATGAAGAAAACTGAAGTTTTCTACTTTACATTTATGATACTTTAAGGTAATGTTATATTAATAAAAATAAACTTAATGCTTAAAAAAAATAAGGATATTACCAGAGTAGTACTCAGCCTGAGAATGAACACAAGAATCACTCTCTATAAATAAAATAGTTTCTAAAAACAATAATGAAATTCAGTTGCTTAAATAGAGTCCATGAAGTCCTTACCTCAATGCAAAATGAAAAGGTACATGGACAGTTTTTACACTTCCAGCAACTGGATCAACAAGACATATCTGGTAGGTCTGGGGCTGCCATCCCTGACTGGTCACATTGTTTAAACCCATTATTTTATAACCAGGATACAATAACCTGAAACCAATGAAAAAAACATGGCATTTACAGTAAAGAATGAAATCAGCAACCTTCAATTTTCGTATCTTGAATAAAATGATACTCTTTTTTTATATATAAAGCTAAAGCTTAACAACTGCTAGATGTGTTTATCAGTGATGTCTGTAGAGTGATGAAGCATGACAGAATCTCATTCTATAAAATAAGTTGCTGCTTTCACTAGAAACACTCCAGAGAATGCAGAAAGAGCCTGCCAGTGCTCTCCTCTTTTGTCACTGGAATATGCATGTACTGGTGTACTGCACCAACACAGCGTAGTGTGCCCACATCCTAACCATTTCTTACCGACAATGCTTCCCCACATTGAAGGCCCCAACACGAGGCCCTTGCTGTGTGCTCCACACTTCCAAAATTCCTCTTCTTGGAGCATAGATCACAAGGAACTGAGCCACTCTGCTTGGACACTGTGCATTTCCAAAAGGAGAATAATCCACCTTCTCAGTTTCCCTCTCATGGAGGTCCTCTACAGTCTGTATCCAACCAACTTCTGCATCACGGTACCCTTTGTAAGAGAAGACAGAAATTCATTAGTGTACAGAAAATAATGCAAGATGAGGATACATTACCACCCGCTTACCAGTGGCAAGCTGTCAAACTTTTCAATAGCCCGATTCCTGTTAAGCTTTGGTCCCTGCACTCAGAGCAGGGCCCATCAGAAGACTCCTCAGAGACAAACCAAATGCTGCCTCCTGCAACACTTTTGCGAGGAACAAGTTCTTCTGGGAGAAGCCACAAAAAAAAAACAAAAAAACAAAAAACAAACAAAAAAAAACCTCACCTGGTCTGTACTTTCAACATTGCATCAATGCACAAACTTCTCAGAGAAAAGAGACGCGTCCAAATTTCTTACATTTCAAAACTAAAGAGAAGATTTAATGAAGAAGGAAACTTGCATAGTCAAGTAGGATATGTAAGTTTTTGTTCATATATTTTTGCAATTAAAATGCAATTCTTAGTAAACAATGCTCATCTTCGCTTTCTCTCTGGGTAATGCAAGTACAAACTCTTACAAACTTCATAAACAAAAGAGGAAGAAATATTCTGCTGACATCACTAAATGCAATGTTTTATAGTAAGCATGAATGAATACTCCAATCCACAAGTGAAACGTTAATGCATAGAACAAGCTTACGACAAGATATATTACACCAAGAAGGCTGCAAAGTATTCACAACTGTATTAATGATAAAGATATGGTCCAAAATATTTAATTCATTAGACAGATTTGCTTAAGATAAACAAACAAACTCACATCTCAACACTCTCACTCAAAGCTGCTGTAGGGAAAGGCTGGCAAATGTGTCTGACAACCAAAAAAAAGTTGGGCCTCTGACAGTACAACCTACATTATATGAAGCTCTCAGTAAGGAAGAAAAGATTTATTAAAAATTTTATTTAAAAATATTTAAAAATTACTATAGCTATTACACTGCCAGCACGTCCCTGAAGTTGCTACTATATTCATGACCACTAATCTGAACTGTCAGGAGAGAGAGAGATTTACTACCTATACATAAAACATCTCTCTCATCTCATTAAAAAAAAAAACAAAAAACTGCAAGATTTTAATTCTGTAGAGAGAACAGATGTTATAAGATTAGGTATGATTACAATTTGAAAGCTTAACATCTACATTTCCTTAAAAAAACTCAGTTCAGAAGACACTGAACACTCACTTGCTATGCAGTCACCATGATGAAATGACAGTGTAATGAATTGTGTGTCTTCTAAACAGAAGTTTGAAAAATCGTTTACTTTATCAGCAGAATTTAAGAAAATACTACAGATTATCAAGCGAAGAAATCTTGGATAATAGAGCTAAAGATCTTTAAAAAAAAAATAGGCCAAAAGCGTTCTGCTGGGATACAGACTGCAGGGAAACAATACAAACCAAACTGTTACTATATGCTATTTCGGTATTACAGAGATTGGTACAATACCTGTATGGAGTTCACAACAAATCCATCTTTAATATTCAGTTTGTAATAAGACAACATACTAAAGTCTTTCATAATAATGGAATAACATTTGGAATTCTAAGTCTGAATATAAGAAGCCACAGTATTTTTGAAAGATATTTGCTGTATTTACATGTACTATCATACCTTTCCACATGCGAACTGCAAGTCCTCTTGTAACATCCAGTAAAATAACTCTTCCAAAATCATCTGTTACTGCTGCTAATGTGTTACATGGAGAAAGACATATTCTTTCACCATGGCGACGGGAATCTGGAAGTCCAAACCTAAAAATCAAAGAAAAACACTAGATACAAATTTTTCTGAAAAAATACTAAACAGTATCCTATAAAGACTAATTTTTCTCTTCCTATTTTTCCTACCATAAAGATTTGGGTAAAATGAAGAGCAAATGATGACAACTCTTTGTGCTCTCTACTGAGAGATCCTGTAGGTCTGTCGATGTCCTACTGAAAACCAAACTTCAGAAACTAGGATAAGCAGCTGCCTTGGCAATGTGTTGTCACACAAGGTTCTCAGAGCAGTGTTACTTTGTAAGCCCTCTCTGACTGCCAAATAGTCTTGAAAATACTTTAAATTCAATCTTGATTGTCCTTCCCAATTTCTTAGTCTTTATCAGCCTTCTTGAAAGCATTAAGTTACAACCTTTTTTCCCCCCTTTCTCTCTCCTCACACAACAGGAAATGGAGATGCCTTTTTTTTTTTTTTTTTTTTTTGAGAGGCTTTAAGTTATAAGCAACAAGCAACTTATGCAGCTTCTTTGAAGTACTTCAGTGATAAACTTCAGGGGATGTTCATGCACTTACACTAATATTAAACTGTGCAAACTTCTTTTACAGCAACAACAAACACACAGTAGAAGTTGAAGAAATGTATAATTTGCACAGAATAAAACTGAAATGAAACAAAGCTTAAAACAAGTGATCAGCAAATTATCATCACGGTTTAAAGTCAGGAAAAACAAACAGGTTCAGTTATGCACTTTTCAAAATAATTCAAATAATTAAGAAAAGATTTTTAAAGCAATTGAGACAGTATTATCAAACTTGCCTCACTGCCAATGGGGTTGCTGGTTCAACTTTTGGTTTCTGTTTTTGGGCAGGTTCTTCTTCATGTTTGCTCTTCCAACCAAGCCAGCCACTTGCAATAGAAAATGGTATTAGGAGAATTATATTAATGTTTCTGAAAAAAAAAATCTCAAACTATTAGGTAGTTACTAAAATTAAAAAAATTTAATATTATTTTTTATTTCATTACCTAGCAGCATGAAATAATGCTGAAGTCAGTTTACTTGCAACTGCTAAGGCAACATGAGACAACAGAGGCTGTGAGCTACCCTGGAAGGAAGAAACAAAAAGTTTAGGTAGTTTTTTAGGCCTCCTGTGGACTTTCAGCTTATAAAGCACAGCTTTAAGACTCTACAAAATTTTAATTAATTGCCCCCCGGAAGAGCCATTCTGACATCTTTACCATTTCAAAATCCTCCCGCAAGTCACTGGTAGCTCAGTAAATTTGGCTGCAACAGAAGTTAAATAAACTCTGTGTATGAGTTATCATGAAGAGTTAGCTGGTATATGGCTTTGATGTCCTTGCAAATACCAATGCTAACAGTTCTGCCATAAACATATTGCAAAAGCAAGTACAAAATCAAAATTCCAATTCTGGCATTTTCAGTCAATTTTTAACCCTGATAAGGCCAGCACAGATGTAGGGTCTGAATGTACAAGACACACACAGCTACATTGCCAACCTTCTCCTCCAATACAAGAAACAAAGGAAGTTTAAGCGTATTACAGGCAACATTAAGCAAAAGCTGTAGTTCTCTTCTACAAGTAGCATTGTCACTGTATGAAGTCACCACAGTATACTCAGGCCAAATGCATGACCGAAGCCCAAAAGCCTGCAAAAATCCCTAAGAGACATGTTTACACAACCACAACCTAATTATAAATAAAACCTCAGATTACCTAATTTGCAATAAATTAACAAATTTCTATCAAATTTGTTTTAGGATAAATAATCGACAGAAACCTGTGGCAGACGTTACTACCATTACCAAATGATTCCAATTTCTGATGAAGAGGGGGAATCATCAGCACACAATGTCTGTAAGCATAACTTAGAAATATATAGAAATAAAAAGAATTACTTATTCAAACAGTTTCAGAAAGTCAGCTTTGTGGTACATACCTCCAGGGCAAAAAAGAAACCAGTGAAAGGATTGGATCCAACAGTAACATACTGAGACATAGCAGGTGGGCTGTTTTTTATAGCTGCATTATATCCACCTATATTGGAGGCAGTCTTCATTTGGTCAAAAGGACATAGTGTCATGATGCCTAACAAAAACATTGAAGTGAGTGTCTTATACTTTCAGAACAAAAACATGCAATGCAAGTCTGAATACATTCCTGCCTTGCTTTCTTGACTGACCAGCCAAGATTTGGGAAGGAGTACCTCTAACCATATACATTCCAAAGAATACAGCAGAAATAACCTAATGTCTTTTAGTTAATTATAATGCATAGTTTGCTTGTTTAGAAGAGCAAAAGTAAGACAAAGCGTCCAAGTTTTCATTAAAAAAAGCTGACTTGTGATGATAAAAAATAGGAACAATCTTACATGATAAGAAAAGTGAAGCTTCCCACATATTTGCTGAACATTAACAACTACAGAACCAGCAGAGATGCACCCTGAAGAACAGTATCAGTATTGCAGAGTTCAGCAGCAAAACACATCTATTGATGGTTAACCAAATGCACTTCACTTGCTTGTTTAGCCCTCTTCTGACCTCCCACATGCTTTTGTGAAAAGATGGAAGAGAAATGAAGTTTACTGTCACTCTGATCTGCCTGTCTGACAAGAATTTGGGCTTCTGCAAATTCCTAAGAAGTAAAAGTTGGAGTCTAGAAGTACATTTGCCTTTTTTGAAAAGGCACAATCTCAAATTTTAGTTTCTTGATATGCTAGATTCAGGCAAAACCCCCATCAGGCTGAACTTGCCTGCCAGACAGTTCTTTAACCTGGCAGAAAAGGGAAGAACTGCATCTGATCTAGTCTCTCTGGTCTGTTTCTTGCCAAATTAGAAGACAAGACAGATAGCACTGTAATATCCTTTCTCTCCCCTCAAATGGACAGTGGATTGTCAAAGAGACTAGTAGACAAAATACAATGTACTTCTGATGGTGGTAAATTTTATCATTCATTACACCAGCCTTCTCCCAGTATTTATTTTTATCCAAACACTACCACTTACAAGTGCTATCACCTCAAGCTTAACAACACTAAACCGTTCAATTTCATTCAAGCCAAATATCTGAAAACAAACAGAAATGCTTACCAATACTAGCATGGTCAACAATTGTATCCACATCCTGCAAACCCCACTTCTTATAAGCCAATGGTGGCGGCTGAACATTCTCATTGCCAGATGCTGCAGCTGACAAAATTTGATAAAACACAGAAAAACCTCTACTGAGTCAAAGACAAAGCAATAGCATAATAAAGGAAAAAAAAATGAGAAGATTTTAAGTTTATGTTTAGAATGTGCAAGACAGTCAATATCACTCAGGCAACTTGCACTCTGAGGACATTTTCTGTTGTGGAAGGAATCTGCAAAGATGCAATAGATGCATCCACATTAAAGGACAAGCAAGGAAGATACAAACTTCACCATGATTTGATATCTGACAAACCTAAGTAAATTTCATGTAGTGTAATGTTCTATTAACAGACTCAGAAATAAGTATTTCCTCTTAAACATACCTCTTGCTACCTGATTGCGACATGCGCGAAGGGACTGAAAGAGGCTGAAACCATCAATTGTCACTATTGCTGCTGGATACAAGATACTTAGTTCTTCATTCTGTGAAAGCAAATGGGAGAAGACAGTTACTGTTCTAACAGTACAAACTAGAAAAGAAGCTGTTAACTACACAAAAAAAAGCATTACAACCAAAGAGTTAATTTCTAACAAGCCCCAGGCAGCAAAACCACTAAAATTAAGTATTAACACTGTCCCATATACGAACAGTTATTTAAAGCCCATCATTTTATATATTTTTTTTTTTTATCTTGTTTCAGTGACTTATGTTTGGTTAATATATTTTATGTCTTAGAGAGAAAACAAAAGTTACAGCAGCTTGTGAAGGCCACAGAAAGACACGTTTATCTAGAATACAACTGTCAAGGTTTTACAAACAAAATTAGCAAAGGAGATTAGTATCTGAATTACCAACCCCTTGGGCACAAAAATGTCATATAAATTGGAAGATTCAAATTCCTTAATCTTTCCGTATTTCAAAACTGAACGTCATACTAAAAATCACATGAGCATCTGCATAAAGCAAGCTTGGAAGTTTTTGTAACTTCATTAGTTTTCTGCATAAAGCATGTCAACTCAGCCAAGAGCAAAGAAAGATGACTTTTCTACTAAATAGCCTGAGGTCTACAAAACCTTCTCTATACAGGAAATACTCAAAATTACATGCAGATTCTTAGCACCACCTCCAATAAACACTTTTTTTTTTAAATTTCCACTATCTTCTCTGTGAAGCACGTGCTTACAAATGAGTATATGTAGCTCTTGGCATCTATCAAGATGTGTTTTCTCCTTTCATCAATATATTATCATATTTTGTGCACATAAATGAAAAAACAGGAAATGAATGAATCCTTCCTTTGCAACACTGTCACAGACAAAACAGAAACAAATCTACAGAGCAAACTCAAAAAGTAAAAGAAAACTTGAATCCTCTAACTATACAAGCAAAAATAGTTCTAGAACAAGAAATTCATAGTCTCTTGTTCCATAGAATTTTCTACCCATCAAACACTGGTAAAGGATGTAGAGGATTCACAGAGAAGACTCCCTTCCATACCCCTTAACATTGCCACTTCGCTTTTGAAATAATCTGACAAAACCTGTTCTGTGACACCAGGATGCCTGGGAATTTCATAGGTTCTGCACTTAAGCTGCAGGACAGGATCTTCATTTAGAAGCTGTGCAAGAAGCAGTACTCCACTCTAAAAGAGAAAGAATAGTGAGTGTGAACAATATTGTCCTTTTTTTTTTTTTTTTTTTTTTTTTTTTTTAAGGGAAGGCAAAAATCAGTAACTACAGAAATAGATATTTTATAGAAATGTTTATTACAGTTTATTACCTTGTGGGCCTGCCATGCTGAGAAACATACCTCAGTATAAAAACGAACATAGCCAGAGGTGAAGCCAACCACAATGCAGGTCCAGTCAGGACGACCTGTGGAACTCCTGTTTCACAAAGACATACCAGAAGTTAAAAATAAATCCTGTTCTAAGCTGCAGACGTAAGCGTAATTAATATAAGGAGACTGACAATGCATATTCACACGAATATCAATTCTTACCTCTTTTGACTTGCCAGTGGGATACATAATACACTACTCACACATTCACTAGAAACAGAAAGATAAAACAAATAAGTGCATTTTATCCTCCAGTTGTGAAAGTTTGCTCTACATGACAGATCTTGCCAAATCAGGATTTTTAATATTTTAAAAAAATATTAACTCAGCACATAATTTATCAAATTCATACCAAAAAAGGCAAAAAAAACCACTTTCATTTAAAAAATGCTTTAAATTACAAGTTCACATGAACAGTGCCCAAATAGATTGCATAAGTACTTACTGCACCTTTTTAATGTTCTTTCATCATTCACAGACTGATTACTCTGACAATACTTTTCAGTAAAGATTTAAGTCAAACGACACATATATAAAGGAAAATACATTTGTTCTGATCTGTATTGATATATACCAAGTCTTAAAAAAAAAATTGAACCATGCTTATCAAAATGTACTTCAGAAGTACATTATGTAATTGAGTAAGATTTTACATCCACCGCATTTCACCACTTTATAATTTGAGAGCATTTCAAGAGCATGGTCTTCTCAGCTACAGAAGAATCTGAGCACATTCAATGTAAGGCAGGCAGGGCATGCAAAAGGCAAGCAGAAGGGCAGGCCACAATATTTCAAATCAAAAGTTATTTAACTGTTACCACAATAGGAAGTTTTCTGGGGAAACACAAGCAGTACAGAGGTTTTGTGAAAAAGCATATACATTCAAGATGACATTCCAAACATCACTTTAAGCATAAATGCCTGCAGTATTGTAGATTATTTGCATTTGAGGTCGCCTTCACTCCCCATGGAACAATTAAATTACCAGGCTAGACAATTACAGACAGAAGCTTTCTAAATGCAAGTTTAACATGAGTTGCAACACAATCGCAGCTCAGTGAAATCTCATCTTTAATAGGAAAGCTTAGCCACCACAGGGCATTTTCAGGTGAAGGCAACTCTGGGCAAAAAATTCAAGTCTTCAGACAATCTGACAGTATCTGTTATATTTACACTTACCCAGAAATAAAACCCTCACCTACAGGACACCCTTAAATCAAGCCACAGCAAATATAACTGTTTATCTAAACAAAGCTACCCATTCCAGTATGACAGCATCTCTTGGGGCTCTGACAATATTAAGACCCCAGAGTTCGCTTTTTTTTTTTCTTTGTATTCAATAAAAAATGACAGGGTAATTTCAGATAGGGAAAAGTCCTAAACAGACACACCATAAAACAGTTCAAATATATGGCAGCAGCAAGCTTATTTTTACAGATTGGAGATAGACTGGTTAAGTCAGTGCCTCCTACAGAATAACAGAAGGTTGATGCCAACGGTCATGTTCAAAGGCAGGCAGCAACTCAAGACTGCAAACTCCATAAGGAAATCCAAATCCTATTCCATATGGGAGATTCCAGAAATCATCAGTCTGGTTATCTGAAGACAAATCTAGCAAAAATTTCATATAAACACCACATGTATGACCAAGGCAAATTTTCCAAGTCCTCTTAATGACTTAGAGCCTAAAACCATTTCAAAACATGACAGAAACATGTAAAAGACTATTTACTATGGAGGTCAAAGATGCAAAGCATAGATGAAATTCAATGCTTCTAAGAAGATTAATACATTAAAAAGCATGTTAATGTTGATCACTGTTTGTAACTACGACTGACTTCCTAATTAAAGAGCTGACTTTCTACTTGCTTTAGGTTTTGAAAATGTGAAGAAGAATTTCTAAAACTTCATACATTTCCAGTTACAACATGCCCTGACATAATACCATCTAATCCATAATAAATAATCCATAATAAAAGAATACATATACTTCTATCTTCCGGTAACAGGAACTTGTAAAAAGCTTGATAATCCAGATTTGTTCAGAATGCCTAAGTTATATGGAAATACAGTGATTTGCAGAGAGCATTTCTCAATTTTATGAACTTGTCTTCAGATATCACACTGCCCATGAAGAGTGACCTATGCAGACAAAGGTCACACAACTTACTAGTGTTGTTTTCAACATTAAAATGTATAAAACCGTGAATGTGCTTGGATAAAAGCCAAAAAACTATATGCTACCAATTATTAAATACAAAAACATTTTAATCACAACTACATTTCAAGACCTACCCTTCTTCAACATTCAGAGAGCCACTCCAGCCAACAGCATACTGCATTTCTTCTTTTCCCTGGTCACTGTGCTTCCATTTAGCTGCCATTAAAAACAGATAGCATCTATTGAACTGTAATGTCTTGCATCTCACAGATATAATTCTATTCTTAAATCTTTGCTTCTGTATAACACATCCTACCACACTTATTTTAAGCACCAATTAGATACCTTGAAGACTGTAAATAGAACACTTTTTACTATCTTTTCTTTAGCAATCTTGTCTCTTACAAACTCAAATAGAACATTATGCTGTTACAATCCTTCTGAACACTTGGTTTTGTTCGAAAACCTACATACAATAACACCCGCTTCCTGAAATTTTAACAGGTTCAATTAATATAACAGGCATCTTTGGGATAAAAGTATTAAGCAAGGGCAAGCTTCTTCTGGAATGATTACTGAAGTTGAGCTCAAACAGATAGCAAAACTTTAACTCCCCAAAACAGGCATGGGAATCCTACACTAAATCTGACATCTTTTAATGATCGCATCATAACCAAGGTTAGAAAACGCTACGCTTTCTTATTGACAGGGTTGAATTGCAACTGACATTTTACTGTTGAATCATCTTCCAGTTTCAAATGTACAACTCACGTTGCGTGGGATTTGTCTGACGCCTAAAACTTGAGACACAGGGACAATCTACCACTGCCATGTGGTAGGTACAGTTACTACAGAGCAGTTCAGCCGCAGCAGTTCTCTAGCAGGTGAGCTAAAGTATCTACTTATTCTTGATCCATTAGGAACTTTCTGAGGAGTACCACTGTCATTTTATTTTCTGTGAAAAATTAGCAACTAACCTACATGTTTTTTAGAATATATAATGGCACGTAACTCCATTTGCAGCATGACAAAATAACGCACATTTGCTTATTCACGCAACTCCAAGCTTCAACAATTTTTTGTGTGTGTGTGTGTGTGCATGGTTTTGTTTTTAAAGGATATTAAAGAATCACAGAATGGTTTGGGTTGGAAGGGACCTTAAAGATCGTCTAGTTCCAACTGCCCTGCCATGGGCAGAGAGGGACACCTTCCACAAAATCAGGTTGCTCAAAGCCCCATCCAACCTGGCCTTAAACACTTCCAGGGATGGGGCATCCACAGCTTTTCTGGGCAACCTGTTCTGGTGCCTCACTACCGTCAGAGTGAAGAGCTTCTTCCTTATACCTGATCTACATCTACCCTCTTTTAGTTAACGCCATTCCCCCTTGTTCTATCACTACGCTCCCTGACCAAAAGTCCTTCCCTATCTCTCCTTGTAGGCCCCCTTTAAGTACTAGAAGGCTGCTGTAAGTTCTCCTCTTCTCTAGCCTGAACAACCCCAGCTCTCTTAGCCTGTCTTCATAGGAGAGGTGCTTGAGACCTCTGATCGTCCTCATGGCACTTCTCCAGACCAGCTCTAACAGGTCTGTGTCTTTCTTATGCTGAGGGCTCCAGAGCTGAATGCAGTTCTCCAGGTGGGATCTCATGAGAGCAATGGGGAAGAATAACCCCATAGCATTAGGTTTCCCAGCATCAAGCACATATACCACCAATTGCACGTGTTAAGAGAAATACCCCAGGCATTAGCACATTTGCAAATGGAAGATGGCTGATCAAGTGTTTATATAGTATTCAGGGTACCTCTAAAAACAGTTTGAGAACTCTGCTTTAGAGTAGAATAAAAAGCCACACATTCTTCAGGATGGAGAAGAATTTTCTATCAGACAATCCACCTCAATTTTCTCACCTTCAAGTGTGACTCAGTTGATTTTTTTCAAAGGAGAAGAAAAATAAGTTAAAATATTTTAGTAAGGGTAAAACTAACAGAAATGTTTTGTTTTGCTTATTGGGCATGATTAATGTCAACAGTGCTGATTAACAGGGTATTTATACAGCATATTTTGGATTTAATTATTAATGATTAAATATTTTTCTCAGATAACACTATAGATGAGAAATAAGGACAAAATAAGTAACTTAGCAAGCAATACCTAGAAAATGCACAACAGCTACTACAGAACATTACAAAATTCTTCAAAATATGACTTGGGAGGGTAAGTAGACAGGAGAAAAAAAAACAGATCTCACTACTATTAAATGTACTAGCACATATACTTAGTAGAATGTATACTTACACACTAAGAAAACTGCTTTCTGCTCATTGGCTATTACCATCAGGTCATTTGTTGGTGACAAGGATAACACACAGTCTTGAAGCCAGTAATTTTTCTGGTTCTTGGAAGCAGATTCCTCTTCTTCCTACAGGTAAAGCTTTAGTTAATGCATGCAATCATTTTTACATACAGAAACACCTCTAAGATTCATGACACTCTGACTTGCTGTCAATACCAGTGCTGAATGCCCAATCACCTTTCAAGTTGCTGGCCCTCCAACGTGCATAAAAAGCCATGATACACTAAAAGGCAACCTTGCACAAATTATATCTGCATGTTTGCACATCAGAAAACAGAAAACTCCCCATTGGGAGTTTAGATTGTAAGTAATATTTATTTGGGGTTGTAGTGGGTTTACGTGGCAAGGTTTTGGTAGCAGGGAGCCATAGGGGTGGTTTCTGTGAGAAAGATCTAGAAGCTGCCCCATGTTTGGGAAGGGCCCCATTGTTTTCCAGATCCGAGCCAATAAGCGATGCTGTTTTGCGCCTCTGTGAGAGCATATTTAAGACAGGGAAAAAACGCTGCGCCACACAGCAGCCGGGAGAGTCAAGGGAGTGAGAGAACAGCCTTGCACCAAGGTCAGTGTAGAAGGAGGGGGAGAGGTGCTCCAGGCGCCGGAGCAGAAGTCCCCTGCGGCCTGTGGTGAGGACCATGGTGAAGCAGGATGTCCCCCTGCAGCCCATGGAGTACCACGGTGGAGCAGGGTTCCACGCTGCAGCCCGTGGAGGAGACCACGGTGGAGCAGGTGGCCCTGCACCGACGGAGGCTGCCGCCTGTGGAAGACCCCTGCCGGAGCAGATTCCGGGCCGGACCTGTAGCCCGTGGAGAGGAGCCCACGCAGGAGCAGGTGATCTGGCAGGAGCTGCTGCCCGTAGGGGAGCCAGGTTGGAGCAGTTTTCTCCTGAGGGATGGACCCCATGGTACGGACCCATATCTGGAGCAGTTCTGGAAGAGCTGCTGCCTGTGGGAAGCCCACGCCAGATCAGTTCATCAAGGACTGCATCCCGTGGGTGGGACCCCACAGCACAGGGGACGAGAGTGACCGAGAAGGAGCGGCAGAGAAGAAGTGCTGTAGACTGACCATAACCCCCATTCCCCGTTCCCCTGCGCCGCTCGGGGGGAGGAGGTGGAAGAGGGTGGATGGGGGGGGGAAGGTGCTTTTGTTTTTTTTTTTTTTTCCTTTGTTTTCTCACTTCTCTCGCTTGTTAGTTGTAGGCAATAAATCTTACTATCTCCTTATGCCGAGTCTGTTTTGCCCGTTACAATAATTATTGCGTGATTTTCTCGTCCTTATCTCAATCCTTGAGCCCTTTTCACATATTTTCTCCCCATTCCTCTTTGAGGAGGGGGAGTGAGAGAGCGGCTGTGGTGGAGCTCGGCTGCCCACTCGAGCGGAACCACGACAGGGGTCTTCCCTTCTACAGTTCAAACACAGCAAAAGCTTTAGACTATATTTATTAGCAAACTATATGGTTCGCAGCAGTAAAGTACAAATCTCAGTTTAAGCTAGCTTCAACCCAGACTTTGTAAGAAACGCCTGAGGATTAAGTGAAGAGCTAGTTGTTTTCACCTACAACTCCCTAAAGTGAAGTAACAGGAAACTCCTCTATTAAAAAAAACCAGCTACTTCACACACTGACCAATGACCCTGCACTCTCTATGCATTATTACACTTATTACACCTCATTGCTATGTGTGAATTCTACATTTCCCTCTCAGCTGTATTCCTGGTGACAGCAAAAAGGACCAGAGGGATCAGCATGGAGCTGGGACAGGAAAGGTTCAGACTGGGTGTTAGAAAGGTTCTTTACTGATAGCAGTCCGGCACTGGAACAGGCTCTCCAGGGCAGTGGCCATGGCACTGAGCCTGCTAGAGTTCAAGAAGCGTTCGGTTCTGGTTTTTGGGTCATCTCGAGCAGACCCAGGAGTTGTACTAAATGATCCTCATGGGTCCCTTCTAGCTTGAAATATTCTATGATTCTATGAAAGGCTCTAGGAAAAGATCCGTGCATGACAAGAGATTGGCTTCTTCCCACTCCTATCCATCATCACTATGAATGGCCTAGTCCTTGCCTACGCAATATCAACAAGAGAAAGTTCCTTGCAGAAAGGCAATCCTGTCATGAAGTCACAAAAAACTTTTTCCTTCCACAGAAAATGTACAGTCATGCAACCTCAGCAGGGATACCTGAGGTTACAAGACTGCAGTCCCAATTGCTAACAATTTTTATCCAGGTATTTCTAACACACAGAGCACACTGGCATTTTTCAAGACTTTACAAAGAGATAGTGATAATGATTTCCTGGGACACTCATGATTTTAACTCCTTGTGACAAAGGTAAACGTATTAAGTGCAAAAACACATAACCAGAAACCAAAGAAAATCCCTGCAGTTATTTTTAATGTAATGTGTTTCAAACTGAGGAAATAGAAACCAAAATCAAAGACTTGTTTAAAGATTAAAAAGAATTAAAATACCTCAGAATTCAAAAATATCTGTATGCATAAACAGGTAACTTGAAACATAAAAGACTTAAAATATGGCCAACACACTACTGACAAAGGTGTTAAAACAGGAAAAGTTAAGTTAACTTAAAAAGTCAACTTGTTAGCTTCCTAAAGTTAACTTTAAAAGTTAACTTAACTTGTAAAAAGCCTACTTAAAAAAGTGAAATACAGCATTATTAAAATCAGCTCTTAAAATGAGATTTCAGCATCACCATCCCTACTAAATAAGAAATCAGTTGCATAAAAAGACACCTTACAGAAGAATCTTTAAAAAAAATTAATGTCTTTGTAAAAGTTCCATGTTGTCTTTGTGAAAGTTCCATGATACAGATACTTGTTCAGGTGACGAATAATTCCAAGAAGAGATGCAATTTATGCTACCTCTAATGTTTTTAAAACTATTGTTACAATATTGTAACAGAAATATTGTAATATATCTTTAGCAACATAACATTGTTATGTTATAACATAACATGTTAACATAACATTACAATAATAGTTCTCAACTCTATTCTAGACTGATGAACTCTGTTTTGGTGCGTGGTCTCTACTTCCACAAATATGCTTCTACACAGAATCATCATCTTTGTGTGGATGACAGTTCCTTCTTTCTTAAGAGTTTAACCTAGAACCACCAGCAATTTCGGATGGAAACAAATAAGCAGAGAGGGCTTCACATGCTTGGCCAGAAGCACTTACAGGACTTTAGCAAGAAGGGTGTGAACTACATTGCATAAGTTTGCCATTTTAAAAAGAAATGAGCATAAATGATGACAGTTACAGCTCAGCTACACCTGCTTGATCTATTTACATCGTAAGCAGAAAACATTGAGGCAATTACGAACATTATGGCACATGTAATAAAGATGCAGCCTGAGAAACACATTAATTTCATCAAAATTATAGTGGATTTGAATACCCATCCTATTCAAGAGTTTTTATGCTCCTTTCATTCCTTGACATCAGCTTGAGAGTGATTCATCCCTGGGAGAAACCATGCTCATTTTAACTTCTCACCTCAGTTGTAGTATGTTTCCCTGCTCAAGTAAATAGCTAAAAAGATGCCGTCCCACTCCTTGGGCGTACCTCCTGCATATTCAGACAATTACAACAGTTAAGAGTTTTATTAACAAGGTGAGGTCCAGATTCCTCAGTGTACCTCATTAGCTCTAACACGGACTTAATCAAGCAATGTTGTTCAGATGATTCATTCAGATGCGGAGGATTTCTGCAGACAGCTTTCCTAACAAAACATCGTATTCAAGTCAGCTGGCAGCTAAAAGTCTCTCAGCCTTACCAGCAATCTGAGACCAGCTGTGTTATTCCCAGCAGCAGTAGCTGGGCAGAGGGATGATTTCTTTCCCTTTAAAGAGCAACTGTTCTGCACCCATCCCGTATGTATAATTTTGTCTCTCCTGTAACATCATCCACACATCCCAACATAAGAGTACTTAATCACAACATAAGAGTACTCACTGCACAAGCATTATAAAGATGTTTATGTCAGTGGTTCTGGATTTAGGGGTTCAGTTTAGATCTTAAAAAAAAGATTATATTAGTTCTCTTAAGAAAATCATCAACTGAGCAGCATCAACACTGCTGAGAGGTAGACATCAAGGCAGTACTTGTCACCATTACAGTTTACTTCACACTACAGCATGAAATTCTGATAGTCTTACCTACAGACCATGCATTCACAAAGTTACTTAAGATCCGGGATAATGCACTTCAGGACTGGATGCGTTTCTCTACTAAAATAGAGTAATATGTTGTTCTGATTATGGTTGAAGGTACTGAGAATCATAGAATCATTTAGGTTGGAAAAGACCTCTAAGATCACCTACTCCAACCTTGTTGCTATCTCAAAATAAGCAGTACTCCTGAGGCTGTTGCAGTTCCCTTTTTATAAGCATCAGGTACCAGCCCACTCATTTATAAGGAAGCTCTCTTCCAAATCCCAGAAGAACATTTAGTTCAGTGTTTGTTCTCAGCATGGTATTTTTACATGCAACTGTGAACTAAGATTTTTCTAAGAGTAACCTAGATCCTGAGACTAGATGGATGAATTTGTCACTCCACAGTTACTGCTCAGAAGCTGCAGAGAAAATGGGACAGAATTGGACAGGCCTACTAACAACAACAACAACAAATTATATATATATATATATATATATATATGAAGTAGTTTATATTTATAAATATAAACTGAAGCTGGTTCTGTTGCCTAGTCCTTAATGTCTATGTTTCACCAAAGTTGAGGTGGATTTTAAATACTAATAAGATGCGTTGTTTTTACTTCCTCAGAAAGGACTGCAAGACTGTTCCCACCAAAGGGACTCCAAGCGAGACAAAAACAAGGCTTACTGTCTCTGGATAACTATAGGCAAAGACTAGGCAACAGCATCACAGAAAGAGAGAAAAAAACCTACAGAATACAAGAATGAGTAATTACCACAATAACTAAACCATTCAAGCTATATTTAGAAACAATTACGAGAGCAATGGACAAGAGCAGAAGCGTTTAAAATGCTGTTCAAGATCCATTTTAGCAAGTTGATAACTACCAAGGGGAAAAAAAAAGTAAACGCAAACAAGTAAAATAGTCCTTTAGAAAAGATAATTTTAGCAATCAATCCTCATAAATATGAACTTACAGGTTCTGGTAATTCTGCTTCATCCCAGGCTCCCCAGCCACCATCTTCCCAGTTCGTTGGTTTACCTGCTTTAGACAAAAAATATTTGTCACATGAATACAGCATAGGCAAGCAAAAATACAGTCAAAATGAACTGCCAACTGTTGTTTTCCTTTCCCCGTCAATGCATAATAACTTCAATAATAGCAGATACTAAACAAGTACTACAGGAAAAAAAAAAAACACCACTAAGTGGTAGAAATGGATCTCTTATTTCCACGTTTGAAACTATGAAAAAGTAATAACTAGACGATCTAATCTAAGTACAAATTGGAAATGGGCATAACAACACCCATGTTAAATTAATTCTGACAGACTGCATCTAGAACTCTGGATCACAACTGCTTACAGTGCCTGGTGCACCACATCGCTGAGACTTCAGTAGGGCCTCTGATTAATTTGTTCAGTAATGCACGCAATTTGGTCTTTTCTCAGTTTCTCCACAGCCATTTCAAGAGAGCCAAGATGAATTTCTAGTTATATACAGCAAACTGAAATGCAGAGTTGGGAGATAAGGACAAATACCCTGCGTGTCCACTTGACAAAAACAACAACAACAAAAAAAAAAAACTTTCTACAGCTGGTATACAGTTGGTATGGAGACCTAAGACCTTAGTGTAAAATTTAAGATATGCTTGATTTCTAATTGTTACAACTCCAAAGACAGCAAAAGTACTATCTTGTATGTATTAGTCACAGAGAGAAAATAAGGGTACAGTATGCACTTTCCAACCCTTCAAGACTTCATGTACCTGTCTGTGAGCATCAGACCAACTGCCGTAAGAAGCCCTGCAACATCCGAAGAACCATGTGCACACAATTTTATGAGAAATAATATTTCTGTACACGAGTAAGGTATCTTTCTTTCTTTAATGATGTGGGTTTTTTTAGTCAATTGCAGGATCAGCCAGTAGCAACATAAGTTCCTTTTATGAATGAGTGACTGCACACACAGAAATATACCTATGATAAACAAAGCACCAGAGACCAAGATGATGCAGATTCCACAACCACCCCAAAGCAGCCACAACAAAAGCTGACGCTGTGCTCTCTGAAGGCAAAAAGAGCACAAGGACATTGGCTATTTACCTCTCCGCAAGAGGAAAGAAAATCAGCTAGACACCAATCAGTTTCAATTATGTCATTCAGAAACCTCAGGGAATCCGCAAGCTTACAAAATAAATACCTGAGAAAACTGCAGTTTGTAGAGACAGGCCTACTTCTCAGTTGCCTTATAAGGGTTAACATAAGTCATATGTAAAAAACGTTTGAAATTCTTTCATCTAAAAACACATAACTTAATGAGAATTAAAAAGCATTAATTACTGCACAGGCAGTAAGGATTAAAAAAGTGGAGACTTCCTACAGTCGGTGAGTTCGGCACAGTTCTCAGCCATCACTGGCACCCACAAGTAGATAGGCATCGCTGCAGCAGCTTAAAGCGCCAAGTACTGAATGTTACTGCTGATGTTACAGCTGATGTTACTGCTTCAGATTTCATAAGACATCAAGACTTGCCTGAGGATTTCACTCAAGTTCTTCATTAACTTGTCATGGCTACATTGACCTTAAGAAGTAGTTTACGCATCACGTCTCAAATTTGCTCAGATTTAGTTTTAAGCAAGCCAAACTTTCCCATTTTGGATGGCCAAGCAGTATGGATAAGAAGGTTTGCATCTAGAAAGCTCCAATTTTAATTCCTCTAAAAACTCTGATTTCTTTAGAAGAAAAATAAGTAAATAAATAAAAATAAGAATCCAGTACAATAAAATAGAAATCTGTACTCTGTTTAAAAAGGTTTTTAAAGCTTTTGTATGGCTAATGAAAACAAAAGACTTCTTTAAACAATATTTTAGCTTATTTCTTAAGCTTTCCAGCAGTGCTGTTAAGAAGGTGTTTCACAAGGTTGGATGACAAAATGACTGTGTGAATAATCTTTGTTAAAATTGAAACATCTGCACCATCTACAGAAGGGGTGAGTCAGCCAGTTTTACCGCATCATTGTCAATACAAAGCTGACGGCACCGCTATCTCAGGCCTAACTATAAAAGCTTCCAAGGGTCAAAGCCTCATCTTGTGCTTCAGCTTGAGAATTTTCCAGTCTACAAAATATAAAGGACAATTACAGCAAATACTGTTGAATATAAACTGCAAGAAGAAAGCAGTAACCAACTTCAGTATTTAGGTTAAGGTAGTGCCGTGGTTTTATTCATCTGGGCAGCTGAGCTCCACCACAACTGCTCTCTTACCATCCTCAAAGGGAAAGGGGGAGAAAATATGATGCAAAAGGCTCAAGGGCTGAGATAAGGACAGGGAGATCACTCAACAATTAGCGTCACAGGCAAAACACACTCAGTGTAGGGAGATTAATGAAATCTATTACCTATTACTAACAAGCTAGAGAAGTGAGAAACAACAACAAAACTAAAAACACCTTCCCCCCATCTTCTACCTCCTCCCACCAAGCAGCACGGGGGAATGGGCAATGGGAGCTGCGGTCAGTCCCTGATGCTTCATCTCTGCCGCTCCTTCTTGGTCACTCTCTGTCCCTCCCATGGGATGCTGTCCTTCCCAAACTGATCCTCTGTGGCTTCCCACAGGCAGCAGCTCTTCAAGCACTGCTCCCACATGGCTCCATCACACAGGGTCCATCCCCCAGGAGCAAACTGCTCCAGCACAGGTCCCCCACGGGTGGGCGGCAGCTCCCCCCAGACCCCTGCTCCTGCGTGGGCTCCTCTCCACAGGCTGCAGCTCCGGCCCGGGGCCTGCTCCTGCGGGGGCTCTCCATGGGCCGCAGCCTCCTCCAGGCCACATCCACCTGCTCCACCGGGGGCTCCTCCATGGGCTGCAGCGTGGAGATCATCCAACACTGTTTATTGGCTCGACCCTGGGCAGCAGTGGGTCTCTTTGGAGCCAGGTGAAATTGGCCCTTATCTAACATGTGGCAGCCATATCAGACACTTCACCTATGCACTGAAACAGTGAGTGAAGCAGGGTATTAAGCAACAGACAACTAAACTCTGAAACAATGACCAGAGAAGCTGAGGGACACGCCTGTACCTTACTCCACCAAAGCACAGTGTAGTTCACTGGCGCCAGTGAATCACACAACATCCCACAGAAGCTGTCAGCTTGCCAAAACTGTCCTGTGCACCAGCACTTGATAACATTGGTCAAGCGAGAGATGACTCGGTATCCAAGTTGCCTGTAACAAAGATTTTGAATCGTTCCCCCACAATTTCCTTTAGTAGTATTGTAGATCAGAAAAAGCAACTGTAGAATGAGACACCAATAATAATCAACACTAAACAACTCTTGAGTTGTAACGTTCATTTTTCAAGTCCACTGTTGGGAGATCAAGCTCTGTTGTGCAAGCCTACATTTCCATTACCTCTATCTCAGACCAGTAACGGATGTCTGGTATATAGTTCTCCCTAATAAAGCAGCAGCAGTTAACAAAGAGCAGCAGCAACATGACAGATTTTGCTTTATTGCAGAGACTGCAAAAACAGAAGTTCATCTACTGGGTCTATAAAAACTACTTCATTCTTCAATTTGAAGCATTCAAGCAGTAAAACTTTATCATCAGTGCATCTGAAACTTTAAAGGTGCCCCCTATGCTGCACATTTGCAAAATTGATGCTAAAGCATAAGAGACTTTGTTTCAAGCATATTTATCATAAACTTAAGACCCAAAAGAATAGTTTCTATACTGAGGAGCATGTTGTTTAAAAGACGTGAAAACAGGAAAGAAACTTTAGCAAGAGATCTAGACTACTGAGGTTTACCTAGCATTTAACACATCAAATTCAATATGTAAAGTGTTTTTACTCAGTCTAAGACTTTCTTCCTGAAGTGCAGAATGTATCCGAGTACAGAGAAGTGCAGAGAAGGTACCAGAGCAGTCTGTTTGTCCAAGCTGAAGAGCTCCTCTTGGAAACCAGACCCCCAAAGCTCAACATCATACTACCCCTAACTGCATCAATAGAAGGCTTTAGAACAAGCAAGTTAATAGATTTTTTAAATACGAGAGAAAATTTAATACACACACGAGATAATCTGTCTTCAATAGGTTTGTATATGTTGTCTGTAAAGTATCAAGCTGCATCAGGTAAAAATCTAACATATACAATCTTTTTGCATATAAAAATGATAAATAAAACCAAGTCATACCAATTCATTTCATACATTAATTTCATGTGTACAGTTTGATGAGTTTATGATCTTTCAGTTTCCTTCTCATCTGTGCCTTAAGAACTTATGAAATTAATATGTAACAATTTCTTGTAGAATTATTAAGTGAAGAGTTACAGATTCTTTTCTACATGTATGTACAGCTAATCTGATATCACCAGGTTGCATAATAAGTGAAGAAATACCGGTTTCTTTTCTGTATGGGCCACGGAATTTTAGAAATGGTTTTAAATCTACTTGCTATTCAGTAATCAGAGGACATTTTTCCTCAAAGTTCCCCTCAAGTGGGAACTGTCAGATATACTAGACAGCCTTGCCAGCATTACTAGCAAACCCTTTCTGAGATCAGTATTATGTTTACTCTTTCTTATCACTTCAAATGTCCCTAACAAGTGAAAAAAGAAAAGATGACATTCAAGCTAAATTAGCTCACTAATCTGAAAAAGAAATTGAGAAACATTTGGAACAATTTCTCCTCTAGATGGTCACAATTGCTTTAACTTTTTTTTTCACTGTTTAAAAATCAATCCATGTACTACACAGCTTTTTCTTTTTTTAAATAATGTTGCAAATTTCTATGCTTTACAGTTATAACTTAACCCTAAAACCAAAGTCTAAGGTACCATTGAAGGGGAGGAACCTCATGATACTACACAGCACAGGATACAAATTAAACACACGATATCCAAAACACGGTATTTCATCTTTCTTTCAAATGAAAGTCACAGATCAGGTTATTGCAAGAAAGAAGGAAGAATATCCAGCTAAGGAGATGTTAAAGTTGCAAAAAAACGTCACACGTGAAGATGGTTTGGACAAAGCACTCTGATGCCACTCTGTCATGTGCTGAGAACATCACTTAGTCTTTCCAGTACCTCAGAGCATATTAACGGTTATGCACGAAACATAATGCAGCAATAATATTTTTGATATTTTACATGAATACAGACATGGAAAGAAAGGAAGCTTAAATGTGTATGATGAAATCTGGATAGAGAGAATCTGACTGAAAATGCAGTACAGAAAAGACTGTCAGAAGGCACTTCAAGAGGAATATACCAAATTCAATAAGAGGCACACAGAAACACTTAAGAACCCTGCTGATAAAAGCAGTTTAGAAATTAATTTGTAATGCATTTTTTTTCTTTTTAACCTAGTTTCAAACTCTGAAATAAAAAGCCTGGCTTTCCGTATTTCTGAATTAAATTAGCTGATCCTGATAAAGCGAAGTGCATAAGCACAACTCCGAAGATGAAGTTTCGAGGAACCGAGCAGAAGAGCGTTTTTCAGGACACTGTCAATTTAACACTGCTGGATTGTGCAGAAGAACTCTTTTACCAACATTCAGCTATCATTCCTACTGTAAAAAGAGGAACAATAAATAACCCACATAAGGGTCAAAACATCCCCCGCACTTCCAACAGCCCGAGCCCCACTCCAAAATAAGCAGAAGCATCTCAGAATTGTACACTGGGCCGTGAGCCGCCCTGAAGTGACACACGTGTTATCAGACACATAGGCATCACTGCTTGGGAACTCCCAAGGAGTAGTGGTGTTTTGTTTTGTTTTGTTTTGTGATGAATTTCATTGATGTAGTGGGAAATAAACGCATTTGGGAACTATAAATATCTGCAAACCAGATTTTTTGTTTTGTTTTGTTTTTGTTTTCTTTCATATTAACACCTCCAAACTCCAGCAAAGCACCAGTCTTAGCTGGCTATGGCACTAAACTGCTGTCATCAAGTCTATCAAGAGATTTAAAATGCACAGTTCAAGCTCAGTGTCTATTAGAACAGGCACATGAATTCCTCAAACAAATTATAAACATTATAAAAAATGCTATGCCTTATTGCTCGGTTTTCTGCTCTTTGCAGTTATACATCCATCAATTTCTTAATACTAGAGTTCTGTTATGCCTGTGAAGTTTGATCATATTTTGCAAATTGCATGGATTTAATGATTTTTTTAATTCACATGCAATGTTTTATTATAGACAGCTGTATAATGGAGTTAACCGTCACAGCTGTTCTTTGATCTGGCCAATACATCATCCAAGAACATCTTCCCCACAGCAAGCTGTCAAATTAAATGCAATACAAATACTTCCTATCCCTAGTATTTGCACACTGGAGGCAGCAGTCTTCAAAGCCACTTAGATACCACTAGGCTCAGGCTCCACAGAGGATTCATGCTTCATTATCAGCAATAACTTTTCCCAAGAATCATCATCATGCTTAAGAGTCCCATTCTTCATTAAAATGTGAAATGGCATTCAAACTCTTTTTTTCCCTCCTAGAGAATAAAGGGACAAGAACTCGTTATTAAGCACCATTAACCAGTTTGCTCCATAACACTGGCAAGATCTGCCCCAACACCTTTTATTCTAATACATCCGATAAAAAGTAGCTAAATGTTTTTAATCACAGCAGAGCAGTCATTATCTCAGGCAATGGACATTTAAGCATTGTACTATTAGGTGTTCCAACGTACGACTGCATAGTGCAAGCGGGGAGAAACACGTCAACCCTTCCTTCCAGTGCTTCCTGACCTGCTCCACTGGCACTTACAGAACTGACTTTGCATCAAGCTCAGAGGAGGACATAGTTATTTTTTCTTCCACTTTATCAGAAAAGTATATAATTTGCAAAAACTAGACAAACTGTTGGGTTACTGCAAAAGGTTAAGTGTAGTTGATAGGATGCTTTCTATTATCTTTTTCTACAGCTGAACGTGTTTAAATTTTACCTGCATAAAGGAAGAAAATATCTTAAAAAAAAATCTGCGTTTTTATTCTAAGTCAGTTACCTACATCCATATTTTTAATATACAGAGAACTTAAAAAAACCTTTTATAGTTAAGCCTAAATGTAGATTAGCTTAGTATGTTGTAATTAAATGAAACATGCTATGTTAAGCTACAGCTGTTTTATTCATAGGAAAGGTATCTAACTTCTGACCCTACAAGCTTTTAATAAAAGTCATAGTATCACATACTGATTTTAAAAGCCCCTTGCATTTTCACAAATATAAATATTTATATTTATATAATGAAAAACACTTTTACAGTGTTATATTTACATTGTTACATTTGCATGTTACATATTTACATTGTTCTGTGAAAAACACAGAGAACACTTTTACATTAATCTCTGTAGATTTTAGCATACCAAATAGTCACAAAAAGTATTTGTCAGTTTGCTCAGAATGAAAAAAATGGGCAATGCTAGAACAGCAGAAAAACTTAACTTCAGATGACAAGTTCTTTTTGTTTCTTAGTTGTTGAAAGAAAAAAAGATAGATAGCTTCTCAAAAAATCCAAAACCTGAAAGGTCCTGAAATCACCTTTGCAAAAACATTTTTTTTTACCCAAAATCTGACAGCAGCTATAAATAACTAACAAGTTAGGACAAAAAAATAAAATAAAATAAAAATATTTTTAAGTTATTGTTTAATAAAAACGTTTAGTATGTACTTTTTTTCCCTAAGGTTGTCAGCATTTTTCATTTAGCTATAAAGTTTAAAAACTAGTCAAGGAGTTTCCATACAAATGCAGACTAACTTTGAAAATAAAATAAAACCCCTCCACTTGTGGTTTCTTCATGGCAAAAAGTTCTTCCATGTGAGCCAAGTAACAGCCAAAGCATACAGCAGAGAGGAAGCAGAGTGATTTTGAACTGCCATGCAACAAGTCAGTTGCTTACATGGAAAAGTGAATGGATTAACATGCAGGTGAAAAACAGTAAAGGAACAATCAAAAAACAATTAGATATTTCCAGCCAGGGAAGCAACTCGGAGCACAAGACCTTGAGAGTAGCAGTGACTGTGGCAGATACACCATCTCAGCCTAACAGGAGTTCCCAAGCCTCGCAGCTCCAGTGATTCAGGTCCTTGGGCTGCAGAGCAGCAGCAATGCAGACTTCAAGAAACAAGTGTAAAAGGGAAAAAGATCTCCTATGCCATGCAAACAGATCTTTTTTTTTTTTCTAATTTCAGATACAACTTACTCGTTTCTAACTTAAGACACCTCTGCAAGTTGTACCAGTGTATGAAAGATGAATGCACTAATAATTTCTGCTTCAAAATGATGAGACCATATTCCTATGTAAAAGTCACTTTGAGAACTCTTACTCACGTTCATGCTCTTGAGCCAAGGAAATGGTTGCAGAATTAAAAAAAAAAAAAAAAAAAAAAAAAAAAGCTACAAATCTGAAAGACTCAGGTAAGTCTAAATTTTGAAAACTTCTAAATTCCAATACTCTGCCATGATGTCTGAACGACCACATATAAATATTCCTGAATACTATCTACTCATTAAAATGGATGAACAGTGCATTTTAGGATGTACGTTGTCCTTGATGCTACCATGTTTTGTGGTTTTCCAACACACTAAACGCTTCCTCTCTTCACAGCGGCCATTTGACAAATCCACACCACCGAAAGTATCCAGGTTGTTACTTTACACCAATTGGCCTTGCATGCGCTACCAAAAAAGAGAGAAACGCTTTAAAGGCATTCAACACAAGCTTTTAGAAACACAAACACGCTGCCATCTGTTGCTTCTACCTTCTGTTTCTACCAAGAGGCACAGACAGGATGCTACAGGTACCAGAACCCTTCCTTTCGATAGGGATGACACCGAAAGAGGAGCCATACGGAGCCTGGGCATGTTTTTTGGAGCATTGCAGCAGCAAAACAAGCACAGGTAGTGGAACATAAGTGTTTTCTACCAGAAGTTTTGAACAATCTAAGGTATGACAAGTAGGGGTGGTTATATAAAACTCTTGAGAATTACCCTATGCCAAGTGCACTTGAACAATAAAGTACACAAAGTCTAACCCTGAGCACAAGAAGACCATGGATAAAACAGGCTACGGTACGCGTACACAACTTTTGGTGGTGAATTCAACTGGCTGGACGCACACTGTTTTCTTAAAGCCTTCTAACAGCTGTTGTGTGACCCCTCCTCCTTCCCACCCCCTCCCAAACCTTGCACGTCTTCAACTCCGCCGCCTGCTGCTCCCCCTCGGCGCCCCGCGCACCAGCCCCGCGGCTATCCCTTGCACCACCTCGCCCTGCACCGCAGCCACCAGCCCCACGCAGCCCCCCTGCCCCTGCCGTCCTCCCTCCCTCCCTCCACCCCGCTGTGCAGCCCCGAGCCCCCGCCCCGCACTCACCGCCCCCCACGGCGCCGCCGTGCCGCCGCTGCGGGCAGAGGAAGTCCCGCGCCGCGCCCAGGTCCCGCAGGCGGCCGAAGGGGACGAGGGCACACGCCATGGCGCCGCCGCCCGACCCGGAACCGCTCCGCGCCGCCCTCCCGCACGGCACCGGCCGGGCGCCTGCGCGGGGCCCGCACCGCTCCCTCCGCCCCTCTGCTCCTCCTCCTCCTTCTCCTCCTCCTCATCCTTCTCCTGCTGCTGCTGCTGCTCCGCCGGGTGCCGACGTGGCCGCTCAAGGCGGGGCCGCCGCCTCCCGAAGACATTCGGAGCTCGGCTCGCCTCAGGGCCCCGGCCCGCCAGCGGCAGCAGCGGTGGGGATGAGTGGGATTTACTGGGGGCGCCGTCAGTTAGCACACGGCATCAAAAATCCCCCTCCAGGGCAAGGAGAAGAAAAGCGTGTGAGAAGAAGGCCAGGGGATGTTCTCCGAGCCTCAAAGGAAACGTGCTGTCCGCAGCCCTTCACAATTTTAAATAAATTCTACTTTACCGTGGCTTCTTATTACTGCAAATAAATCCTACTTTACCGTGGTTTCTTATTATTTTATGCTTATTTTTAGCATACTCAGTGTAGTTTGGGGTTGGGGGTAGGCTTCTTGGGTGCTGGTTAAAGACCATGCAAGACCGAGCACTGACTTATATTTTTATTCATAGAAGTTTCAACCCAAATCACCTCAGATTTTCCTGAAGGAACAGACCATATACACAGTCTGGGTATACTGTCACAGGCTATAACCTCTAGAAAATATGCGTCAAATTTTCCAATAACCTGTCTTCAACTTGTCCTGACAGCTTCTAATGTTCTCACCTGTTCTATTTTGCTGCAATAATCAGGACCCAGTAACAGTTTTGCCCTCAGCGCCAGCACGGATATTTATTTTTACATTTAAAATCTGTGGCTCCTTAGGCAACACAAGGGTTAGACGTGGATTTAAGCAGGTGAATAATCCCGCACCTATTCAGTTCAGAATGGCTGGATCCTGCGTTTTTCTGAACAGGCATAAAATTGCATGTTGTGTACCAAAGGAAGGAGGCTCTTGGAAATTAAGGTCACAGTGGGAAACGTTGAAAGCAACAGGTTTGGAGGAATGACTAATGACTTTAAAAACACTAATTAAACATATAAAGCCTATGGGAAAGAAAATAAGGGTAAATGTGTAACATATACAAAGTTGCTAGTAACACCAAGTAAACAAATAAAGAGCATGGAAGAAATTAAACAAAGAACATGGTTTGTCATTCTCTAGGGATACTTTCATCATCTAATGAAAATATCCTCCTCTGAGACTAGTAACTAGTAACAGTGTAAGACACTGTCATATCCCTGCCTGATTTGCTGTATGCAAAGAAGTTGTGTTACAAAACTGCCAAGATTCTAATTAATACATAAAATAAGGCAATAAATAATTCAACAAATGAATTAATATTTAAGACAGGATTGAGCTCTGATGAACCCATGTTATCACTTTGGGTACTGAATTACCTTTTGTGTGTTTGTTGTACCATTTTCAATACGTATTAATTTTAAAATATTCATTATAATTATATGTGAATCCATTAAAAAAAAAAAAACAAACTTTGAAAAAATAGTCATAAATACTAATCAAAATTCTGGAAGCCACTCAGATAAATGCTCAATCAATACCCAAAATTAACCATACACTTACAGTGACAACAATACTTTGCATTTATGTAGGTTCTGTCATCTGGAGCCCTTACTGCATTTTACAAAAAAAAAAAAAAAAGAAGTACTCTGAGTGAAACTGTTTTTCAGTGATGATCTCCACTTGTTGTTCATTCATGCTAGTTAGCATAAATAAATATGCAGAGTCCTGAATTTGGTCTTTGATAATAAAAGAAAATGAAACCAACCGTTTATTTAATAGCTATAGCAGACTCACATATACTGTCATCTCAGCTTGATACAAGCAATTACCTTCGGAAATATATCATATATGGCTTCCCAGTAACGCAGTTAGCCCTGTCTTGGGATATCCATATGCAAGCCTCTCTGTCTATCCAGTGGTTAAGGCGCTGAGCTCTTTGTTCAGAGCTCCCAGCAGGCACGTGGCAGAACTGGGGCAGGGCCAGAAGCATGAAGATTAAATAGTGCTGTTACAGGCAGATCGTGAAATGTAGTAAATGCTGCATTTGAAGAGCAGAAGACAGAAAAATGCCTTTGAAGACTATGTATGCCACTGGTATTTCTCTCTTCCTATAAAGTTCTTGCATACAGTGAAGTGCATTCTAGGCCCCAATTTGTGGAAGGAAAACAAAATACCAAAGAAATGACTTCCATTTAGTCACTAGGCCAGATGTTCTGACTCACAGCACATGCAAAAGAGGAGTGAAGACAGGGAGGGCTGGACAAGTACGTCTCTGGCTGTTCTGCGCTGGGTTATGTCTGGATGTGAACAATCTTTTTTCCACTCTGCATACTTAGGCACGCAAGCGTAGCAGCTCTAGTTGAGATTTATCTACAAGAGCCTACAAGGCTTAACAAAATTCTGTATATGCCCTGCCACAAATTCATCCTTTGAAATTTGTGGCAGTGTGGGAGTCATGAACATTAACATGCTCTTCACTGCACTAAAGATTTTATTCACAAATTGGTATAGAGAAATGTGTTTACTATCCCAATCTTCCACTAAACAAACAAATAAAACAATGAAATCCTTCCCCACAAAATGATAGATAATCTGAATCTTAGATTCATATTCCAGACTTTTATTTTTGAAATAACAAGATTTTTAAGATCACACGAATCTTTTGTCATCATTGAATGCTTTTGATTGGTGCTGCCCTCTTAGACTCTTCCTTTCCATTTCATGACTTTTGCCTAAAGACGTGGTTTAAGCAGCATTTTAACAGCCAAAGTACATTGCCCCACAAATATACCTATAGATGATGAAACCCCCCAAAGTTGTCATCCCACAGTTTCCTCTGCATTTTTGAAGGGCAGTCCTGAAACAGAAAGGATCTGACCTGTGCTGAGCCAGTATTTTTTGTTCCAAAAGCCAGTTCTGGAAATGAAAGCAAACCCTGCCTCACTGATGTATCTGCCAGTTTGTAGCAATGTGGTGTGCAGCTGCAAAGCCTTGAGGGATGACAATCTGTCTTGCCCCTTTTTTTCTCACCTTTCTGGGCCAGGCTCACACTGGCATCCCTGCCTGCCTGCTATCTGTGCCTGCAAAGGGCAGGTGTTGCTACGCAACTGCGCACCAGCCACCACAGGCTAGCTTTAGAATGGAGAATTAACTAAATTAGTTCTGATGAAGACAAGATACATCTGGAGAGCACCAGAAATAAAGAAAAGAAAAAAAAAATAAAAAAAAATAAATAAAAATAAGAGCTATGATTTGCACTAGAGAAAAGGTGGCCAATCAGAAAGGGTAGTTTTGAAGGGAAACTAGGAATGGCATACAATACAATGACATACAAGTGGAAGAAGTAAATACAGAATTAAGCGTCTCCATATCTGTGCATCACATAGCACAGCAAAGCTCCAAATCTAGGGTGCTGGCTTCAGGATACTGCCATAGCATTAGAGAATAGAAATTACTGCCATAGCAAAAGAGAAAAAAAGTGATGCCACAGAACCTTCCACCTCACCCTCACGCTAGTCCCAGTTAAATATGGACTCTCACACACCTCTAAGAGGAGGTAAAGAATATGGAAGAAAAGCAAGACAATTTAATAGCTCACTTTTCTGTCCTGGGAAATTGTTACCTCCATTTCCTCCTTGAGCCACCCTGGCTTGCATGACATCAAGCATGCAGATGCCTTGGGTGACTTCTCAATAGCTTGGGACTTGCTAAATATTTTTTTTTCCTAATCCTAATAATATAATTATTGGATTAATGCATATACCATCATTACTTTTTCTTCCAATAGGAGCATTCTGTGCTCACTGAGCATGGCCAACTTTCATCCTTTCGTATTGCCCAAGTTCCCCAACCTCAGAATCCAGACCATAGCATTCCACGGAAAAGTGCATCAGCTATTAGGTTCAATATTTGTATAATTCCTCTAGAGATGTAAGGGCCAAGCAAAAATATACAACTTTTCCTGAGCATATTCATGTTCTGTCATTAAGCTTACTTACTCCTATCTGTGCTCACTGTTCATGAATATTTCAGCAAATAATCTCATGGGCTGGAACAATCCCAGAAAGAAAAAAGTATACAACTATTGAAGAACATTGCCAGAAAAGAAAAAAAAAATCTATGCTATGACTGTGATTCTGCCATTTATAATTCTCTTCACCCCCCCCCCCCCCTTCCCCCCCCCCCGTTATGGAGCATATGCATACCCCACTCAATTTCTGGTCCATTCACGACAAATCAGTGTGAATGAGAATTCAAATACTGAATATTCAAATCGGAAAATTTACAGGCCAAGGATTCTTTGTCACAATGAACCTGAGAGTGATCCTAAACCAGCTTAACACAGTTTTCTGGTGTTCAGAAGACTGAAAACAAAAGCAGAGAGAAGTTAGGAAGGTCATTGCTTTTCAGCATTGCAGCTTTGCTTATAGTTGTGATAGTCCATCATTTAGTCCTTTTCTCTCCTGCTCTTAAAAGTCAGCAATAAATTTTAAGAGCTCTTGGCTCACAAATGTATCTTCACACAACTTACAAATGCTACTTCGAGTCGTACTCAGCCCCTTCAAAATAAGATAGTGACATCTTGCTGAGGTGATCGGCTCCGGGGCAGACGCGTTCTGCAGCGGAGCGGGGGATCGGGCAGGCAGGGCTAATTTTTCCAGCATCGAGCCCACTCGAGGGAGCCACCAGGACCCGGCAGCCCTCGTGAGGGAGGTGAACGAGGCGAGAAGGAGGCGCAGGCAGAGCCAGCAGCGCCCCCTCCCCGGCCGGTCAAAAGCTGCCCCTAGGGAGCAGACAGGGAGAGCAGGAAGGGCAGAGCGCTCCCCCCTGCCCATACGAACAACTCTAATGGCGGTCTGCGGCTACCTCAGCTGCAATGGTGTACACCAGGCACAGTGCTCTCTAGGAAGTCTGTACGCACCCAGACCGACTGCCCGCTCAAAACTGTGGCAGTTCAGGTCTCCCGGTGCAGGGAGTGCCTGAGCCTGTTGCTACCACCTGCGGGGGGCAGAGAGACTGTGTGCGTGAGGTGCGAGCAGGTGGATGACCTGGTCCGCCTCATGGCAGAACTCAAGGAGGAGGTGGAGAGGTTGAGGGATATCAGGGAGTGTGAGTGGGAGATAGACTGCTGGAGTAACTCCCTGCAGGGCCTCAACGAGAGGTACCGGGGTGAGACACCCCAAATGGGGGTGGACCCCCTGCCCCGTTGCTGTCGGGCAGAGGCAGGGGACCTAGGAGTTGAGGAGGAATGGAGACAGGTCCCTGCTCGACCTTGCAGGCGATGCCGTTCCCCACCGGCCCCACCTTCGCAGGTGCCCCTACGCAACAGGTTTGAGGCGCTGGAGATTGAGAGGCTGGTAGCTGAGGAAGAGGTAGAAAGTGTACCCAGGAGGATGCCTAGGGTGAGGAAGTCGACTCCATGCCTCAGGACTGCCTCCACCAGGACAGAAAGAAGGGTGATTGTTGTGGGAGACTCCCTTCTCAGGGGAACAGAGGGCCCTATTTGTCAGCCTGACCCTACCCGTAGGGAAGTCTGCTGCCTCCCTGGGGCCAGGATCAGGGACGTTGCCAGGAAGCTTCCCAACCTGGTTCGCCCCTCTATTATTCTCTTTTAATAGTCAAGGCTGGCAGTAATGACATTGAAGAGAGAAGCCTGAAGACCATCAAACGGGACTTTAGGGGGCTGGGACAGTTAGTGGATGGAGCGGGAGTACAGGTGGTGTTTTCGTCCATCCCTATGGTGGCAGGGAGGGGTACAGAGAGGACAGGAAAGCCCACCTGATAAACACGTGGCTCAGAGGCTGGTGCCAACACAGATTTTTTTTTTTTTGACCATGGGATGCTTTACTCGGCACCCGGCCTGATGGCCGCAGATGGGTCCCTATCTCTAAGGGGAAAACGGATCCTGGGCCAGGAACTGGCGGGGCTCATTGAGAGGGCTTTAAACTAGGTAAGATGGGGGATGGGGCTGAAACAAGGCTTGTTGGAGCTGTGCCAGGGGGAACAATGGCAAGGCTGGGAGAGAAGGCAATGGCCCAGCTGAAGTGCATCTACACCAATGCACGCAGCATGGGTAACAAACAGGAGGAGCTGGAAGCCATCGTGCAGCAGGCAGGCTGCGACTTGGTTGCCATCACGGAGATGTGGTGGGACCACTCTCATGACTGGAGTGCTGCAATGTCTGGCTATAGGCTCTTCAGAAGGGACAGGCAGCACAGAAGGGGTTGTGGTGGTGCTCTCTGTGATATAGAGAGTTTTGATGTCATGGAACTTGAGGCTGGGAATGATAAGGTTGAGTCCCTATGGGTTAGGATCAGTGGGAGCAGTCTGTCCCCACGTGCCCAAAGACAAGCCGGCGGGGAAGAAGACCGGCCTGGCTCAACAGAGAATTGTGGCTTGAGCTTAGGAGAAAAAAGAGGGTTTACAATCTTTGGAAAAGAGGTTGGGCAACTCAGGAGGACTATAAGGATGTTGCGAGACAGTGCAGGGACAAAATTAGAAAGGCCAAAGCTCATCTGGAGCTCAATCTGGCTACTGCCATTAAAGATAACAAAAAATGTTTTACAAATACATCAATGCAAAACGGAGGACTAAGGAGAATCTCCATCCTTTACTGGATGCAGGGGGAAACTTAGTTACAAAAGATGAGGAAAAGGCAGAGGTGCTGAATGCCTTCTTTGCCTCAGTCTTTAGCGGCAAAACCAGTTGCTCTCTGGATACCCAGTACCCTGAGCTGGTGGAAGGGGATGGGGAGCAGGATGTGGCCCTCACTATCCATGAGGAAATGTTTGGCGACCT
Organism: Aythya ferina; assembly: GCF_964211825.1. Lineage (NCBI taxonomy): Eukaryota > Metazoa > Chordata > Aves > Anseriformes > Anatidae > Aythya > Aythya ferina. The sequence goes on from NC_140298.1 coordinate 21,731,364, forward strand.
GCTACGGCACTTGGATGTATGCAAGTCAATGGGGCCAGATGGGATCCACCTGAGGATACTGAGAGAACTGGTGGAGGAGCTGGCCAAGCTGCTTACCATCATTTATCAGCAGTCCTGGCTATTGGGGGAGGTCCCAGTCGACTGGTGACTAGCAAACGTGACGCCCATCTACAAGAAGGGCCAAAGGGCAGACCCAGGGAACTATAGGAGTGTCAGTTTGACCTCAGTACCAGGGAAACTCATGGAGCAGATCCTCTTGAGAGTCATCACGCGGCACTTACAGGGCAACCAGGTGATCAGGTCCAGTCAGCATGGGTTTATGAAAGGCAGGTCCTGCTTGACAAACCTGATCTCCTTCTATGACAAAGTGATACGCTGGGTGGATGAGGGAAAGGCTGTGGATGTGGTCTACCTTGACTTCAGCAAGGCTTTTGACACTGTCTCCCACAGCATTCTCCTCAAGAAACTGGCTGCTCTTGACTTGGACTGGCACACGCTTTGTTGGGTTAAAAACTGGCTGGATAGCCAGGCCTAAAGAGTTGTGGTAAATGGAGTCAAATCCAGTTGGAGGCTGGTCACTGGTTCCCCAGGGCTCGGTAGTGGGGCCGGTCCTCTTTAATATCTTTATCAATGATCTGGATGAGGGGATTGAGTGCACCCTCAGTAAGGTCGCAGATGACGCCAAGTTAGGTGCGTGTGTCGATCTGCTTGAGGGTAGGAAGGCTCTGCAGGAGGATCTGGATAGGCTGCACCGATGGGCTGAGGCCAACTGCATGAAGTTTAACAAGGCCAAGTGCCGGGTCCTGCACCTGGGGTGCAACAACCCCAAGCAGAGCTACAGGCTGGGAGCTGAGTGGTTGGAAAGCTGCCTGGAGGAGAAGGACCTGGGAGTATTGGTTGATAGTCAGCTGAATATGAGCCAGTGGTGTGCTCAGGTGGCCAAGAAGGCCAATGGCATCCTGGCTTGTACAAGAAGCAGTGTGGCCAGCAGGTCTGGGGAAGTGATTGGCCCCCTGTACTTGGCTCTGGTGAGGCCGCACCTCGAGTACTATGTTCAGTTTTGGGCCCCTCACTACAAGAAGGACATCGAGGTGCTTGAGCGGGTCCAGAGAAGGGTGACGAAGCTGGAGAACAAGTCCTACGAGGAGCGGCTGAGGGAGCTGGGCTTGTTCAGCCTGGAGAAAAGGAGGCTCAGGAGTGACATTATCGCTCTTTATAAGTACCTTAAAGGAGGCTGTAGCGAGGTGGGGATTGGTCTATTCTCTCACGTGCCTGGTGACAGAACAAGGGGGAACGGGCTGAAGTTGCGCCAGGGGTGTTTTAGGTTGGATATTAGGAAGAACTTCTTTACTGAGAGGGTTGTGAGGCATTGAAATGGGCTGCTCAGGGAAGTGATGGAGTCACCATCCCTGGAGGTCTTTAAAAGATGTTTAGATGTAGAGCTTAGGGATATGGTTTAGTGGAGGACTTGCTAGTGTTAGGTCAGAGGTTGGACTCGATGATCTTGAGGTCTCTTCCAACCTAGCCAATTCTGTGATTCTGTGATCTCATAGGCTTAGTCAGAGATGGAGTCCAATAAGAGGGATTTATTGCATTATTCATATCTCTGAGGTACATTTTTTAAATAATTGGTTATCTGAGCAGAATATTACATATCTGTCTTTTCAGTACATAAATTAGGACTCTCTGGAGTGGTGATTAAAAGTTGCGGACCTCTCTTTTAGTTTTGGAGTTGTTAAGAAGGCAGCTGACATAGCCATAGATGCTGTTATCAGTACAACTTTGCTAACATGGTATCAAACAAGCAAAAATATTCATTTCCTGTGTTTGAAGTTCATCTTTTCAACGTCTTCATTCATTACAGTGAGACTTTGATGTCACAGATCTGAGAGAAATATCAGGGAAAGGATCAGCAGAAATATAAACACAGAAGAAAGGAAGCCTACTCTTCATGATCCTTAATGAAAGAAAACCTGAACGTCAGCAAAACAAATTTAGCTTCTCTGAGGATGAGTTCAGACTGCCATCTGGGGGATTTAGGTCTGATAAGTCTGACTGAAGGGCTGAGAAATTTAGCCTGCGTGGTCAATCCAACTGGATGCAACGGTATCCAAACACTCACTGCAAATGTCTTGTCCTATGAATTTTGTACTGAGTTGTTCAGTTTGCAAACTTTTGCGAACCTGGCCTAATTACTGAGTACTTCCAAGATTGTTTGGATGGATAATTTTCAACCTACAGCCTGTCTTCAAACTTCTTTTCAGTATTACTTATTATTTTAAATACCATGGGTATGGTAGGTTTGATTGGACTTGCAAACTGCATTACGGCTGTAGACATAACATTTCTATTGAAGCGCTTTCTTCATCATCTTCCCACTTAACCAAGGTAACAAATCACATCAAAATCAGCATGCCACTTATTAAGGTGTATTTAAACATCTGTAAAAGTGTTTTCTTGAATGAAAATAGTATTTTGTCTTTAAAATTCCCCATTGAGAGCATCAGTAGATAACCAAGCTGTTTATATAATGTGGGAAACTTATTGCCATTTAAGACATGATGAATTTATGCCCTGTTGTCATCTGTTCCACTCAATGGGATTTCAGTAAATTTTCTGATTCCTAAATGTAACTAAAGAGACAAGGTTTTGCAGATCAGTTGATCTCTCACCCCTGTTAGAAGACACAAGGAAAAGGAACACCCATAAATGCCTGGAATGATGTACTGCATGCACAGAGCAACTAGCTGCATATGGCTGAGATGGATTACATGTTTAGACGTCCAGGTCTTGGATAGAATGGTATGAAAAATGCATGTCTTGTACCTCCAGAGAGAAATTAACCATCTCTAGACAGAGATGGGAGACAGGCCTTTAAGCTCTTTGTAATTTCTTTAACTTCATAGTGCCACAGGCTTGTTAGATTGGCCTGTGCCACAAGCACCGAGTATGCCAGTGGGCTAGCAGCTAATCCAATTAACATTAGCAGCTTTGTTTCTAAAACGGGAACTGAAACACTGGATAACAATCTTACTCCACTTTGCTATTTGAGCTAGAGCTCTCCTTCAGATCTGAAGACCTACACAGCATGAAAAATAAATTCTCAACAGAAATGAGGTTGCCAGGGAAAGAGTTTCTCATCCCACTTTTAACCTGTCTGCACAGAACAGGGTGTGTTTATTGTGCAGAGGGAGAGGGAGATTACAATGGTTACATAAACAGCTTGCTAAATTGGCATTTAAAACAAACATTTACAGGTGATCCAGTCTGGAACTACCTATTACACTGATTTAAAATGATAAAGAAATATTAACCCCCTTCTTTATCCAATTTTAGTTGTATGGGTTTCAGGAGGAAGATATGCTTTCCTACACTTTTTATTTATGATGTTATCCTTTTGAGAGTCTGTCAAAAAAGTCCTACATTTGCATGGAGTGGAAACAAACTGAGTAGCTAGCACAGAAACCTATTCACAATCTCATCTCAGAAGTTGCAATAATTCATGTTATAAATCATCCACGTGGTTTCAGAGAGAAGATATCCTGAAGATAACATGCCATTGAAATTTAGGGTGTTGGGTTTGGGTTGGTTGTTTTTTTTGTTTTATTTGCCCTTTTTTTTTTTTTTTTTTTTTTGTAAATGCGGCTGTGGCTATAATTAACTTCACAGCACTTGCCTCCTGTGTGTACTTGAAGTCTAGAGATACTAAGGGAAAGAATTAAAAAAAAAAAAAAAAAAAAAAAAAGTCCCCAAAGACACTTTCTTGTCTAGAAGGGTTGTTCTGCTTTGTTTCTAAAGCATGATAGTGCTGGACGGAAGGCTCCAAGCCACACATACTGACAGTCCCTCTAGATTTCTGATGGCTGCGTGAAGTCAGAGGAGCAGTGATCACTGCTTGGCAGTTCCAGCTTGCCTTTTCTCTTCCTAAGCAGTAGGGAAACAGAAGCAGGACACATTTCTGGAGTAACGGGAGCCAGGAAGGTGTGTAGCTCAGAGTAAGATGAGGTCCTGTGTTTTCCAGTTGACGAGTTAAAAAACAATATGTGGTTCCTAAGTATTGCTGTTAGAGGGCAGCAGATATCCTAAAAAACGAAGGTCTCCAGACACTGTATGACCTACTTCTGCCACGGCTTTGTAGCGTCCACAGTGGGAAATCTTGAGCAGCAGAGAAAGATTGCATAGCACTCATTTCGACCCCTGTTATTAGTTAGCTATGAATTTTCTAAGTTATAATTGCTCAGGTTAATATTTTCCATGCTTTACCTTTTTTGTAACTTGGGATTTCTTGAGAATTTGAGCAACTTTACAACCCTTGGCAGGCTGGAAATTAATTTAGAACCTATTATTCTGTCAATGTTAAAAATATTCTTACTATTCATTTCTTCAATTTGTCTTCAAAATTTTCTAAGGCTTGGGAGAGGAATTTGTACAAGTATAATGCTGGAGTCTAGAGCTTTTTTAATTTCTATTAACACACCAAATTCTATTACAAAAACCTAATACAATCATTTGACTTTTTTAGTATTTGCTTTTTAAACTTCCAGGTATCTCATCAGTACTGTGCTTTTACTGAAGCGTCTTTGACAGGATACCCGCACATCTTTCTCTTCCTCCAGCTCTCACCAGAATGAATATCAGTGGTGTCAGGGAAAACAAAAAACAGCCTAGGATTCTGGAAACCACTAATTTAAGTTTTACCTCTTTCAATGACTGTTACTTAGCAGTGCCCACTCCTAAGCAAACCCATGTATCCTGACCTAGGAGACCATCCTGGGGCAAGTGAGTTAAGTACTACAGAGTCAATTCCCCAGAATGGGAACTGTATGTTTAAGTGTTTGTCAGTTTCACTACAGCACTTTCCAAAGGAAATTGTCTGTAGGCCTAGCTCTGATACTTATAATTACTGCTCTAAAAAGGACATTTAATTTGCTCCTCTGGAATTTCTGTTTAAACAGTGGAAAATTCTGACCTGAGCCTTTGAAATACTTTCTTTACGAAACGGTGTATGATCTCCATCTAAAGATGGTGTGCAAAACAAACAAAAAAATAACAGCATTTTAGTTTACTGACCACTTGAATCCAACAAATCTGATAAATGAGTCCAGGCATCGCTGTTGTCAATACACACAGAATTGGTGAAAGTTCTTTTTTTTTTTTTTTTTTTCATAAATTGCCTAGGCCTCAAAATTTGTCTAGTTTTGCTTGTAACTGTTTGAAATAATCACACACCAGATACCTGGAAATGCCACAGTCAAGATCATAGCCAACAGCTGCCAGCACAGTCAGAGGATAATCCTCAGATTACAGTTATTTTTAGGGTTAGGATTCAGGTTCGGGTGGAGTGAAAGCCTAGAGGTGGAATGGTGCTACGGAAGGAAACTGTGGGCTGCAAAGAGAAGGGCTTTCAGAAGTTCTTGTAACGAATGTGCTTGTCAGAGGCTCAGCCTAATTTGGGGTTGGGAACACCATGAGCGTTTGGGTCCAGCTGAGAAAGAAAGGCAGCCTTGAGCTGCGCTTGGAGGGTGGCCGGGAGGGGGCTGCCAAAGGCGAGCATCATCTGGGAGGAGAACTGTCCTCGGGGGAATTTTTCCTGGGGGCTCACGGAGTAATCATGATCATAACACATAATTATGCATAGCAATCCTAGTAGAAACACTGGCCAGAATGTGAATAACCATTCAGAAAAAAATGATGAAGATGACACAGTGTGGACATCATATCATTAAATGTGCTAACGTCCCCAAGAGGCAGCCTCCGTGACCACTTTTATTTTAACTGGTTAAAGAAATTATTCATTACTGCATTAAGCATCTTACTTTTTTTTTCATCTTCTCTGTGGCAATTTAAGAACTCATTCCACTTTCCCCATACTTATATATTTCGAGTCCTCTTATTTTCTAACACTTTTTTTTTTTTTCCTTTTAATGCACAGGTATTGTTATACCAAGGTCAGTGACAGCAACATCTGGCCTGTATTTCTGATGTGCGCTTAGTTACATTAAAGTAATTAGTTAATTTGTAGGTGTGCAAACAGCTGTTAGTACCAGGAATAATTTGTTTCAGCTGAAAGCAGAAATGAAATCATCAACGTACATTATTTCTTTTTACCCAAGGAACAGGGTAGATTTGGGAAAAACAAACAAACAAACAAAAACATTAAACAATGGAAAAAAGAAAGAAGTGCCCACTACCTGGTGAAGGACCATGGCACTTTCTCCAGTGGACTGCTATCTGCACGTTGTCTCAGATGCCACACACCCACCTCTGCAAAGCTTTGGGAGACTACAGTGAGTGTAGATGGGATATTTTTCCCCATTGATGCTTCCCTTGAGATGTTTTTGGCCTGGCTGTGCATCAGGGGGAGCACCTGGTGCATCCCACTGCTTGTGGAGGAAGTAGAGGGTGTTGGTTTGGGGCCAGGATTGCATCCTAGCCAGAGGGAAGGGCTGCTCACTTCTCACCTGTCCTGCTATAGCTCCAGCTATACAGAATTTGCTCAGGTCATTTCTGGAGAGAAAAAAAAAAAAAAAAAAAAAAAAGCAGCGAGGCTAGAAGAGCAATCTCCCATGTTGCTCTTCTGCCAAGCCAGTACTTTCAGACATGTATTATTATTGTCTGGATACTCCAACCTACCTGAATGAAAAAAAAATAATTTGAGCAGACAGCCAAAATACCCACTAATTAACTTCTTCCAATGTTACCATCAAAGCAGGCTGTAGCTGGAAATAATCAGTTATAACAGAGCTCTAAAACTTTATTAACTGTTTCATTCTTTAGCTGCTTTGTGCTAGCTGGACATGTTTTGCAGCTAGGAGAACAACCCCGTTGGCACTTTGCTTCTGCCCTGGCCTTTGATGCGGGGCTGCTCTGAGGCTGCATCTCCTCAGACTGGAGGGATCTGACATGAACACTGAGTCAGCACATCAGGCTGAAATAAGGAACACTGCATTTTGCAGACCACTGGCAGGATAAAAGCCCACAGCACACCCACTGGTAAATCAAGCACATTCCTTCAAGCCAGGGAGCAGGGGCTGAACTTCTGCAAGCAAAGGTTGAAGAGCACTTTTCATCTGGAGTTAGAGAAGGAACGCAGCTGGTAGTGCTCTACATGGCTGCTCCAGGTTTTACCCATCATTCCCCAGAAAAAAAAAAAAAAAAAAAAAAAAAAAAAAAAAAAAAAAAAGGACAATTTTTAGGTGGCAGGCTGGGCTTTTCTTTTCACTTGGGGAAGATTACAAGATTCAAGACAAGCATACTAAGATCACACATCTGCAGCCACTCCCCTTCCTAGGAAGGGAACAGCAACATTTTTTTCCCCCTCAGCTTCTACAGAGGAGATCTTTCTGTGTGCCTTCTGATAGCACCTGCTGAACAAGAAGGGATTTAGGGAAACTAGAGCTATCCTGGCTAAGCAGAGAAGCACAGCAGCACCAGGGGGCTATGCTTCTAGCTCAACAACCTAGCTCAGTGCCATTTCTCGGGGTCCTGCATATCATCGATCTTTTGAACTGACTGCGACAGTCTGATGATGTTTAATTGCTCTCTATTGTCCTAAATTGTGTGCTAATATCCTCTGTGCTCTCCATACACTGTAAATTTCCTTTGTAGCCAATATCCCAGCTCAGCAAAGACTGAGAAGCTACCAGCTTTCTAGAGCCCCAGTGCCTTTTGTGCAATCTAGCCGCTGTCCTGTTGCCCACAGGCACTCCATCCCCAGAGAAACCTGGAGTACAATCACACACACCCCTTAGCTCAGGAGGTCTGTTTCTCTTTCTGCCATATAGAAGAAAATCCCTGCTTAACCAGCTCCCCAAATGCATGATTATTTTTTTGTCAGAGCTGCATTTCTCACCTTGAGCCCCCTGCCCCCCAGGCACAGTTACACTCACTTTTACACTAAACTGATTCCAGATCCGGACGTTGTGTAAAGGGAGCCTGGGCAGCAGGGTCTGCTTGGACTTGAAACTACAGCTAAAATTACTTTTCACTCTTTCTGTGCTTGTCCTTAACCACAAAGCCTACGTCTCCCAGAGGATACACCCCTTGCGCTCCTTTCCTCTTCACCCTCCACAACCGCACAGCTCTTCTCTCCCAAACAGGAGGCGAGTATCAAGTTTTACTCCTTTATTACCAAAACCACCTCCCTGATCACTCCCACAGATGCCCTAGTGCTCCTTTTCCTCCCTCCCCTTGCCCTACTCCCAGTTTCAAGACCTACCTTTCTCCCAGGTGAGGGTTGTTTTGGTTTAATTCCAAAACCCACCAACCTTACTTGATTTCTTATTATTTTGGTTAAGATTGTTTTTCAACTTTGAGTCTCTGTTATACAAAGTAAATTAATAGGCATGACATTACAGCAAAATACTCTCCCACATCATAAAAGGCAGGGTTTATTTCATTTTCACTACAAAGCTGACAGGTGTGTTGCCTTTCCTCTTCTTCAATTAAATCCAGATTCTTTCTGAACTCTGTGCAATTATATTATAATAACATTATAAGAAATTATCTTGTTTGGTAATTTACAATGCCTTCTTGTGAAATAAGTTTCGTTATGTTTTGAAATTCTCTCCTGAAATAAAGTTAAAGTTAGTGTCACTGCTACCCAAGGCTACTCTGTGTATGGAGAAATTCCTAGCCTGTTTAATAAATGGTATAGCTTAAGAACAGATTTTCTTCTACAAAATTTAGGCTTTCTCTTGGATACATTGAGGTTCAGACTTCTCCTTGTCAAATTATATGTAATTCCTTCGTCCCAAAGTATTCTGGACAAGCGTTGCTCCCAGGAGCAGGAGAGGGACAGTGCTGCCCAGCAGAGACAGCGCATTGCTCATTCAGAAGGAAAGCTCCCTCTGCCTCCCTCCACAACTGCAGGCTTGGGCAGATCATAGATACAAAACTGCATTACAGAAATCTGTTTGCAAAGCCAGTGCTGTGTCTTATCTTAATTTAAAAGGCAAACATAGCTGCTGAATAACAGTTTATACAAAAAATTTGGTTTCAGTAATCCTCCATAGAAGACTAACAAAATATTCATTTGTTGTTTCCACACTGGCATTGGTGAGACAGTCTCTTTTTAAAAAAAATATTCGAAGCATTCAGAGACATTTCTTTTAGTTGACTATTAAGTATTGTATCTTTTTCTAACATTTTTGGCCACATATAAGTATTTTTTTTTCTTCTATTAGATTATCTATGATTATTATATATTAGGTTATAGCTTTTACATTGTTTTCTGAATATTTTCATGCATCATGAAGGCACTCTATTGCTGTAGTTCATGTTACTTTATTTCTGACAGGTTGAAATTAAAATAAAATAAAAATAAAATAAAAAAATACTAAGGCGACCCCCCCAACAATATAACATTAACTCAACTTATTGATGTGCATCAGGTTGGACATATTACCCCTGGTTCACAGTAGTTAGAAGGAAAAAACTGCCATATATTTTGTAATCCATAATCTGTAATATTCTGGTACAGATCAGATATCTGTGAAACAATTTTTATAAAAGCGTAAGGAAGTGTTCCTGGCACCCATCTGGTTACTATATTCCCATATGTAATGAAATGTTTCTGGTTAAGCCTACTTGCTTTGTGGCTTAGAATATCTTGTGGTGACTACTGACTTCAAATCATGTGTCTGCATGTGTCTCACTTCAGAGCTTTGCCTCTCCTGATTTATTGTAAAACACAGCGAAAGAGTTGCAGTAACTCCATACTGAAGTTTAACAGCAAGATGCAGACTTGTGTTACTTAAATATCAAGGAAGCTGATATCCAAACCAAAAATCAGGTGTACCTGAGATTCAATAGTTTGTTGTTGTTGTTGTTGTTGTTGTTTTTTCCCAGACCATATTTGGATCTAGTTACCTTTCTTCGGCATTTGTTTTTATCCCAAAGTATTTATTTTCAAATAATGTTCCTCACCCTTCAGTAATATGAGTCAAAAAATATAGAGTTGAAATGTGAGTAGCAAGCCCAAACTGTACAGAATTGAGACACTTACTTCCAAGAATGAACATTAAAAAGGTCATTCAATGCAGGCCTTGCTGGAGCAAGGTTAAAGGATGGTATAAAGCTGTCTTTGCAGCTCCCAGTTTTAAGCCTAGGAGGCATCACCCCTGGAAATGCTAAGAGCATATTGAGCTATGTAGGCTCAACCTGCCCTGCTGCAGCCGGCCTTTAGAGATGCAGTGCGCATCATCTGTCCAGTATCTACCGGTGCCATGGCTGGAACACAAGCAAATCACCATGAGTTCATAAAGAGGCTCCCTAACTTTTATTATTAGTAGTATTATTTGCCATTTAAAGGATAATAAAAATTATTTGAGTGAACTTCACATTTTAAGGTGAGTGCTTTTAAAGACTGAGCAAGTACCTAAAGAGATGTGTATTACATATTAGCAACATCTGCATCAACACTATGAACACTGCAGAGAAATGCAGCCAGATCCTCAGGAGATACTATGTCTGTGGAGCAATACCAGTTTACATTAGCTGTGGGTGGAGGCCAAAGAATTCAATGACCTCTGAAATGAATCTGGTAATGATAATACAACTTCTGCTGTAATAAATTATATTAAAAATAAACAAACAAAACCCCTGCCAGGTTCTGTTTAAAGCTGGAATGCTTTATCAGCCTTGGAAGAGGCAAAAGACCAAGTGAACTAAGATCTTATTCACAAATGTAGGCTTTTAAAGTCCAGGCTGGGAAGCAATGGGATAGAAGAGACAGAACTGCTTTGATTTTCAAGCCCTGAGAAGCAAAGATGGGGTGAGCTTGTAGAGTTTTCTCTGAATCATTTATACATGTATGAGTAAAAATGTATTTTAGTCCTCACATCTGTGAATCAGGCACCTCACAGTGGAATTTAGTTCACACACTTATGTGGAGAAGACAAGGGAGTTCAGTTGGGTAGTTTTGTTTTTTGAAGAAAAAAACAAAAACAAAACAAACAAACAAAAAAAAAAAAAAAACACACACACACACACACAAAAAAAAAAAAAATAATAAAAAAAAAAACAATGCTAAGAAGGATTAGTCCAGAATATTGAAAACTTCCCATAAATGACTCTTTCCATTCTTTGACCCAGTTCAGCTCTGGGCTGAATCTGTGAAGCTGCATGGGAGCATTTTATAAACTTAGATGAGAGCATGATGTGGTTTTATATCCACATTTATATATAGGATCTTGCATAGCGCTCTGCAAACAATGACTTAGATGCTGGTAATGCATCAACTATGTAAGCAAATGTGGCAGCAGCTCTATTTCAGTAATAGCTGGCACAGAGTAGACCCTGTCTGACTGAAAAAGGAATTGTTGGCCAGGCCATCAGAAGAAGAATTGCTCTCCAGCCTTTTTCTAAAGGAGTGATGAATGCTTAGTGTCCTCCTGGATGCTGTATGATTTCATGCTGGGTATAGGCTTGCTTGCCTTTTGTCCCACTGTGCTTTGAGTATACATAATGTCACCTAACCTATTTCTTGCCTAATAGTGTTTTTATAAACACACATTAATTTTATATTTTAAGTACTTTTCAAGTTATAACAGCAACTGTTGAAATGTTTGTTTCTGGTTGAAATTGAGGAGCACATCCTATATATAATAATATTGCTAGTCGTAAGCTTTTTCTTTTTGGCAGCAGATTTGAAGCAGTGCTCTTGCTTTACAATGAGAAATTGCTGATCAGCTCTCTTAAGGGGGGAGAAACATAGGAGTTTACAAAAAAGTTACCAAAGTAGAAAGTGAGATAAGGACTGATTGGTTGTATTAATGATGGTACCATAGGATGGTGCCAGACATTTAGTTGCATCAAAACCTTTTGGTTTGTTGTTTAAAAAGTGTTAGCTTTGTATTTTCTCTGGCTAAACTTTTTCCCAGTTGAAGGAACAGTGGAAGTCTATACTGAGCCTGTGCTGGCTCGCTACACTGGGGCTTTCAATCTGGCTGTCATTGCACCCAGATGGCATAGGAGGTTTTCTGTTTTTATTGTTCTGAAAATATAATTGGTGCTGATTTGGAGTTGTGCATCCCAACATGAGGTCATGATAGCTTAGCTCAGCTTTGATCCTACCATGTCAATTCTCACCTGAACATGAGCTGGCAGTGTGCCCAGGTGGCCCAGAAGGCCAACGGCATCCTGGCCTGTATCTGGAATGGTGCAGCCAGCAGGAGCAGGGAGGTGATCGTCCCCCTGTACTCGGCTCTGGTGAGGCCGCATGTCAAGCACTGTGTTCAGCTTTGGGCCCCTCACTACAAGAAGGACATCGAGGCCCTGGAGTGGAGCGTGTCCAGAGAAGGGCTGCAAAGCTGGTGAGGGGCCTGGAGCACAAGTCCTGTGAGGAGCGGCTGAAGGAACTGGGGTTGTTTGGTCTGGAGAAGAGCAGGCTCAGGGGAGACCTCATTGCTCTCTACAACTGCCTTTAGTTGGTGTGGGGAAGGTGTGGGGAGCTGGGGGTCAGCCTCTTCTCACAGGTAACTAGTGATAGGACTAGAGGGAATGGCCTCAAGTTGTGCAGGGGAGTTCAGGTTGGAAATTTGGAGACATTTCTTCTCAGAAAGAGTGATTAGGCATTGGAACAGGTTGCCCGGGGAGGTGGTGGAGTCACTGTCCCTGGGGGTGTTCAAGGAATGGTTGGATGTGGTGCTTAGGGACGTGGTTTAGTGGGTGACATTGGTGGTAGGGGGATGGTTGGACCAGATAATCTTGGAAGTCTTTTCCAACCCTAATGATTCTATGTCAAAGCCCCCCAGATTAATACTGTATATCAACCCCCCTGTTGCTCATAGCCACCTGTGATGGTGACTGAGCAAGTCAATCTTTGTGGCAATTATGATGCTTTTGGGGTTTGAACATAAGAAAAATTCTTACAAGTAGAAACTATATAGTTTCATTCAATTTAGTAAAAACTCTAGAAACAAAGACATCTTAGAGAAGAGATTATGTGCCTGTTATGCCTTGTAACTCACTCTTGAACACAGCGATCTGATCATTACTTTTTTTTTTTTTTCCATTAATGTTTCTCTAAAATTAATTTTCCTGTATTGCAAGGTTAAGTGAACCATTTCTGATATTTTCAGTCCATGACTGGTAATGCTGTTATCATTTCCTGAGTACATGTTTAGGAAAAAAAAAATAGAGCAGTAAAACTTTCAGGTCAGATTTTCAGTGAGATCAATGGATCTACAAAGATTGTAGCCACTGCAAACTAGGACTTTAAGTTGGAAATGGGCCGGATTCATGCTTTTGTAACACTGATGGAATTCAGGTTTTGATCCTGACATAACTGGCCAGTGTTTTGTAATGGGAAGCATCCAAATCTGGAACTTAAATATCCTGAGGTCTAGAAGTGTTTATGTTCCCATCTGAAGTTAGGGAGCACTGCTATCTCTAATTTGTGGTATGTCTGCTCCACAGGATTTGTGGTCTCTTTTCCCACAGACAACGCCTCCTACAGACTCTTTTTCCAGCTGCTTCTTCTGATTTTATAACCAGTCAACCCAGAACAACACAGCAGATAAATTCTAATATACAGCATCAGCTGCATTTCTCCATTTGTTTATTTTCCTTACTGATAGAGATGAGTGGTTTCAGTGGCAACAAGAGCAACGTGTCCGGCTCCCGTTTTATCCCTGGTCTGGAATACATTAGTCTTCTCTTGTCCTACTTTGGTTTTACATGTCTTCACTGTAACAATGTCTTTTCCAAAACTGCAGGCCATCCACTAAGGCGTATGATGAAAGCAGAGGGGGTGTGATTTTTGTTTATAGTCAGCATCACTCCAAGGCTTGTGCTAGTGATGTTGTTAAAGAGCAAAGGTTAAAAATCACTTCTCAGTATTCATTCAGAACTTTGGAAGTATTTTGTGTATGAAAAATTTGGATGGCTTGCCTTTATGAATAAAATTGCATATGGCAACCTCACAGTTTTTTATTCAGGTAAGAATTAATTATTTTCTCAGATTGAAAGACACAGAAATTAGAATGCAGAAAGCTCAAAAGAACTACAGAAAAAAATGAACTGGGTCCAATATCACAGGTAAATTCCTGGACTTCTAATTGCCTGTTCATTCCTTTTGCAATTTGCACACACTACATGAAACAAGAAGTACTTGGTGTTTGTCAGGCCATTTTAACAACACAATCAGCTGAAAAATAAGCAGCTCAAAAAGTAGTAATTCGGGGTCTGTTTTTAAATATAACCAAACAAATATTTTGCCATAGCTTCTCACTGTAGGACAGTGACTATAAATTTAGTACTACTTTGTCATTTTGCAGTAATAAATGTGACATTTTAGTTTAAAAAATATTATGTAAATGCAGTAGCAGTCAGACTTATTGCAACAACAGATACTTCCATGGACACAATTGTTCTTGAAATGGCATTATGGAATTCAGGTTTTCCCAGACACTCTTCTTTGCATTTGTTGCAGGGTGTGAGGTTGCCTTTCTTCCCTTTATCCTTCAATGTGGCTAGCAGAATGCAGTATCTGATCTCCTATTGTTATTCTAAACAAAAATGGAGACATAGGGGTGTGGTATATTACTGCATAAGTTAAGCTACAATTTTTATTTAAAGAATTCTACATTTTCCTAAGCACACTCAGATTTGGAACATCACTGGGATTGCAACAGATTCTTAATGGGAACAAGAAACTTTGTGTTTACATAAAGTCTCTCTGGTGACTGTCTGGTTTCTGGAACATGTGGTAGCATATTCGTACTCCACACCCTGCATGAGTGATATAGTTATTGTAGCCTTCTTACAAGTGTAAATTACAGAATAAAATCTGCATTCAAAATAACTCGTAGCCCTTTCACACTGCCTGTATACCTGCCTGCTTTAGGATTCCCTTGCTCTACAGAGGTGTAAGAAGGCCTTAATGAAAATGCAACTCATGGCCTACTACTTTGATCGTCTCACTTGTCTCTCCTTTACGTCACCCTTTCAACTACATAGCCAAAGAGAAGGTGGGTGGGAGGAGGGGGGGTGTTGCGATCTAGTGTTTTGCATTGCAAAATGCTACCTAATTTGTGATGACACTTTTTGCAACGTTATTATGGTGATACTTCCTAAATAGGCCTGTCCATAAGTAATGAAATAATGACAAGCTAACGCTTTGAAACTTCCTACTTCATCCTTGGGACGCTTAGAAATACTGAGAAGCTGTGTTGGCTTGTGTTTTCCACGGGAATTTCCATGCTGCCTGCCTGGCGTCAGGCAAGGGAGAGCAAGAGACGCAGAGACTCCACATTTAGAGATTGGTTTTCTGCTGCCCTCAAGCATGTAGGTTGCTTATAGCTAACCAAAGCAGGTAAAAACCCTGCACATTTGTTGCTTCCCTGACACATCTAGCCAGGATGTAGTCACTTTCTGCCATTGAATACGGTGCCTTGCTTGATTCTACCTTGGCTGCTTGTCCTACTGCAATTGTTTATGTACCTCTCCTGGGCAAAGCAATCTATGAGTTTGCTCATCATGTACCATTACATACCATAATGAGTGAACACACTCTGGGAAAATGTATGCTGAGTACAGGGTTTGGGTCTATAAAGTGACTTTCATAGAACTTTGGGGAGTTTGGGTTAGAAATCATTCCTAATTATTTGCAACAACCTTTGACAGCGCGCAAATTCCGATGTACATGCATTAAAGGAATAAAAGTAATACTTCATACTGCTGGGGGTATTATCATTATTCCAGATAATGTGCACCATCACAATACTGACTTAAAATTGGCTTAGCACTGAGTAATACATGACTTGGAGCAGTCATTGAAAAGTCTTCGCGAATTCTGTGGCAAAGGCTAATGTAAATAAAGGAAGATCAAAGTAAACTTTGAAGTAGGAAGGGAGCCTGACATAGCCTATCAAGACATACTGTACTCAGGCATAACCCAACAAACTGGAAATATTTCATTTTCAATTTCCTGCCCAAGATACCAGCCTTAAGCCTTACTTTTTTTTTATTATTATTCTTATACCTTTTGTTTTTCACTGCCATTAAGTAGAAGCTGTGCTGGCAACTTACTTTACAGGTTTTTCCTAAAGATATGGGGTATATTTTCTTTTTTTTTTGTAAGAACTGTTAATAGCATTTCACCATGCAGCAGAACAGTGCAGCTTACCAGCTGCAGGATGAATGCAGTCAGTGCTGCCCCAAAAACACCATGCAGCAAACAAGGAGGAAAAAAAAAAAAAAAAAAAAAAAAAAAAAAGACAAAAAACCATAAGAGAAGGTGCCAGCATATAAGTATATCCATGCATTTAGCAGTGTCCTTTCATTCACCTCCATTTTCATCTTCACGTAAACCTCTCATAAATGCTCTTTTGGAACCAGCTGTGCAGAGTCTTATTTTCCAGACCTGTCACATACACTTAATAAATTCTCAGCTTATGGTTCCAGCCTCATATGTCTATGCAGGCTTTTATGGGAAGCAAGACCTTTCTTTGTAACCATACAGGTCTTTGCAATTCTCCATCTCCAATGCTGGAGGCTCTGCGGGACAATCTTTATGCCTTGTAGGCTCCCCAGTGCATATGGATGGGGCTTTCTCTCCACCATTTCATTCCACTGAAGAAGATGAATGACCATTGTTTTCCCGTGTGACATGATTTAGGTGTTCCTGCTCCAGCAGGGGGATTGGACTAGATGATCTTTCAAGGTCCCTTCCAATCCCTAATATTCTGTGATTCTGTGATCAACTGCAGAAAAATCAGCTGCAAAAATCTCCATCTACTGTAAGTGCATGCTTCTACACACAATCACACCTAAAGGCAAACTGCTGGAGTGTCTTCTTGCTGATGTGTAATGCAGCTAATCGACCACTGGGCTATAGCAATGAGCTATAGCTCATTTGAGAAGTGAGAAGCAGAATCTTTCTTGGTGAGTTATGTCTTTTGGAGACAAGCCCGAGCAAGAAAATCCAAATCCTAACCTGGATTTCTCTGGAGCCCCTGGGCATTAACATCCCACAGGTTAATGGACGTCTTTTATTGCTGTATCATAGACAAAATTTAAGTGAATTGGATGTATCACTTGGCAAGCCATTAGTAATGAATTCTGATAATTTGGTGATGTGAAAGTGGCAGAGATGTCCTGCCCTGTTTGCTGCTGGAGGCCCTGCAGGGCACAGTGCTGGGGGAGCGGTGTGGCTGGGCTGCTTTCATCCGAGCAAGACCACAAAGAGCAATCTGGCAGCTGCTTGCCTTCCCAGCTGAGAGCAGAAGGCACAAGGTAGCAGAAAACTCCTTTGTACTCCCACTGCATAGCTCTGCTGCAGCCAGCTGCACACCTGGAAATCAGGACCCCCTTTTGAACTGTTCTTGAGCATATGGTGAGAGCAATCACCGTGAGAAAAGATCTAGATCAAAGTGATGGCCAGTAGATCAGCTCTAGCATAAACACTTCCATTTCCAAACAGACCTAGCTTCTTGCAGAGATTAAAGTAAATCCCATAGTATTTCATCCTAGCTATAATCCTAAATAACAAGAAATCTGGATGCTCTGTATAAAATTATGTAACTCTTCCATTACTTTTTGTCTTCTCTGTCTCAGAGAACATCAGGAGCTTCAACAGTCAGGTAATCAGCATCGGGGTGCACTCAAATGCCAGATGCGTTGTTCATATGGAGGAGCGGCCACCCCCTAACATGCAGTGCACCACTCACTGGATTTATTTCATTACATGCTGTCTTCTAGAGAAAGAAACTACCCCCAGCTGAGCAATTGCAGGGCCTGCACTCCCAACTACAATTGCTAGGTCAGTGCTTTCATTATTATGGGTTCTTGGTGGAGGCATAAACCACCAGAGCAGAGAGCTCTCGTGGTTTGTACAGCTCAGCAGAATGCACAGGCTACCTAGTTTAGATGTGTTTTATTAACACTTGAGCATTCACTTCATGGATAGATAGCTTTTGACACTGTAGGCACATATATAACAGAGCCCCTGTTATGCAATATATTTTTTTGGGAAAAAAATGATTTTCTTTTTTAAAGGCATGTGCCTTTGCAATGTGAGGTGTTGCTGTGTCATCCCTCTGCCTTAAGGGTTGTGGTATGACTGGTATATCACTGCTTGTAGGAAACCAGACTCTGGGGATGCAGCCATGTTGCCAGAAAGTCTGCACACTACAGACATATCTTTTGAGCACTGCCAGTAAGCTGTGGCTGTGACTGCATCCCTAAGGGTTCCTGAAGTGTTTTGGACTGTAGGTGTAGCTCTGTGCTGCCAGAAAGCTTTTGGTTGTGGATGTCTTTGTCTACAGGGCTGAGAAGTTGTGGGCTGTTGATGTATCAGGATGGGCTATAATAAAGCCTGGGTGCAGAAAGTGTCTCTCTCTTCTACTAAAGGCCCTTGGGCCATCCTAGAGCTATTTGCCTCCAGAGAATCTGGGACACATGCTGTTATGTTTGCCATAGCATATCTACATGGTAATAACGTTCTACGTGTGATAGCAAGTTTGTGGCAACTTGTGGCCCCCTCTATTAGCATATGCGCCATCCCTCTGAGGATCTTGAGACAAAACTTTTCTAATTAATCAAAATTAATCAAAATTAATTAAATTAATTAATTAGAATTACTTACTAATTAATCAAAAAATTATAAATTTTCTAATTAAGGCTTCTTACACAAGTAAGGATTATTATGCCCATTTTACAGATGGACATTGCCATGTTTGCCAGAACGCCAGTGTGCCGCCTGCTGGTAATGTTTTTAAAACTTTTGTGCCTGTTCAGGCTGACTAGCTAGCTCTTAACCACATATAGGACTGATCTGAATAGCAGCTGAAACTAGCACTCTGCAGCAAATAATAAATCTTCAGCTGGAGCTGTTGGCAAAAGGAGCTTAGCTGGCATGTATACAGCATACACAGAAAATACCACAGGCGTTTTTTTTCCTTTTTTTCAGGAACAGCATCTTATGGTTCAAGGGCAAGCCCCAAATGCACACTCTTGCTCCAGATCTTGGGCAGCCTCAGCAGAACCTAAACACCAACTTGGGCATGACTTTGTAGCACAAGATAGCGGTCTGTGCTACGCGCAGGCCCAAAGCAATGAGTTACCCTGCAGGACACAGTGTGCAAAAACCTACCAGGGATCCCATCCAAATCTTTGTACTTCTGCCTGCTGCGTATTTCCCCCTGAACAATTAATTGGCTCTAAGGCTGCAGTCTAGACAACACTTTCTTTCTGAAGTTAAAAATAAGGAAGTGTGAAAAGGTGCTGAATCTTTGCTGAGGTGGAACAGGCTAAAGTTTTAAGAAGGCTATGGGGATTCTGCTTTTTATGTTTGCTTATTACAGTCGCACCTTATGTTTTTTCCTCTGCACTGGAAGAAACAGAGATTGCCTCATTCAGTAGTAACATAATGCTGAGTACTTTTTTCCCTGAGTACTCAAAAATACAGATCCTGATATGTGTTTAGCCAGGAGATGTTTCTGATCATGTGCCCAAATGAAAAATCAGGCTCCAAATACCCATCTGGATTCAGAAATAAACTCGGCACCTCAGGCTCATCACTCATGGAAAGAATGACACATACAAGCATGACTTCATGGTCATAAGGCCTTGAAAACGTACATCCAAAATGTTTGTAACAATGTACATTTTATCACTTTTGGAAGATGCTAAAAATAAGAGCCAAATGATGAAACAGTCTGGAGTATCTGCAGAGAAAAGGTGCTTTGTGCCAGTAAGTCAGAGATATTAGCTTTTGGCTCACAAGTCTGAATTATTTTCTGGCCATACACCCGAAGGTGGATCATGCAGATCCTGCAGAAATGCAAGAAAGCAGATGCCATTTGCTTCCTTATGCTCAAACCCCATTCTAAAAACTCTATCAAGCATTTCATATCACATATGTTTCTACCTGTTTCTCTTTTCTTGAAATAAATATAGAAAAGCAGTCAGTCTTATTAGATGGACTCAAAGTGAATTTCCAGATGCTTTGATTTTTATTTCTTTCCTCGTCTTCCTTCCCCCAGGTAAATCTGCTCTATTTTTCTAATGAAACCTGCAGTATGAACTCGTTACTAATTATTTTATTTTATTTTATTTTATTTTATTTTATTTTATTTTATTTTATTTTATTTTATTTTATTTTATTTTATTTTATTTTATTTTATTTTATTTTATTTTTGTGATAACCATAGGAAATAGAGCTATTTTTTCCCCTAGAATTGTGTGATTCTTGCAAGAAATTTTTACATAAATATTTTCCAGTTTGAGTCTTTAAATTACCATGCTTCAGGCACAGCTGCTAAGTAGGCAACTGCACTAGAGTTGACAAGCTGGAGAAGCCCAGGAGGTGGCTTGTGAAGAAAGAGAGCGAGCAGTGGGGTTTGTA
The DNA here is from genome assembly GCF_964211825.1 of Aythya ferina. Taxonomy (NCBI): domain Eukaryota; kingdom Metazoa; phylum Chordata; class Aves; order Anseriformes; family Anatidae; genus Aythya; species Aythya ferina. The sequence goes on from NC_140298.1 coordinate 21,751,714, forward strand.
CTGCTCACGGCTGAGTGCATGCTCTGTTTCACTTCCAACACCAAAGGACCAGATGAGCTGTGCTAGCCCCCTGCTTTGTTTTGAGTAGATCTCCACCCATTTTCTAAGCACTCCAGTAAATTAATTTAATGGCATTTTTGCGTGGTAACAATGGCATTATAAGGAAACACCACAAAAAGATTTTTTTTTTTTGAACCTGCAGCCCTGCCGATTTACCTTGCAAAGGTTTTTCTAAGAGCTACCTTCCTTCCATCGGAGAGCAGAGCGATACCTTGTGAGCTTTGTGTCAAGGCAGCTCAAAATGGGAGGTGCCAACATCCCAGTGAGCCATGAATTGTTTCTTCGTCCTGCACAAACTCAGCCACATGGGGCACCCTCAGCTCCCCCTTCAGTTACAGGCGAGCCTACTTCTCCCTCCCTGGCCCTGCTGAGGAAGGCTGGCACTGGTCCCAAACCTCCTCCAGCTCTCTCCTAAGGCTGCTGCAGGTGACCTGCCAGTTGGGCTGAAGGCCAGATTGCAGTGCTCTGTCCTCAGGCAATGAGCAGTGAACCCTGAGGAAAATGGGTGAGAACCACGGGGCTGGTTTGGGGTTTCTTGACCCACAGAAGAGCAAGATTCTCCAAACAGGGCTAAGGGCATTGTAGGAGACAGGAGAGACTTCAGCCTGTCCAGTACACTAGGAGAACCGTATTCCAGGTCACCTTCAGGACGTGTAAGGGAATAATGTGGGGAGAAGAAAGGGAGCAAATAGCTTGGAGGATCCTGAGTATCTTTCAGGCAGGGAACAAAGTGAGGTGACAGCCGGGGACACTTGGACTCACTCTTCTGTGTCTGTCCCAGACCTGCTCCATCTGCTCCAGCAGCTTCCAAGTGCTTTATCAGCTCTCGCAGCTGTGAAAGTGGTGTGTGAATCCCTCTCTTTAGCTTATTTGTAATCAGCTACATTTTTGATGTGCTGCCAATACTCTACTTTCAGCAATTCTACCATGAGTGAGGAAATAGTAAGTATTCAATCATTTACACCATGGCGATACCTGAAGAGAAAGTCACAGAACAAAAAAAGGAGGTACTTGTCTGTACCGACTGTTTTCCTCCTGCCAGATTTCAAAGCATGAGACACATAATAAAGGTGTTGGGATTCCTCAGAAAGGGCATCAGGAATCTTTTACCTCATGAAGCAGTGGTGGGGATCCCTGTGAATTGCCTATGTCTATAAAGCTGACATCTGAATTTGGCCCACGTGCATTAAACAGGCTTAGAAGGTGCTAAGGGGAATTTAACCCTGTGTTAACAAAACGGCGCGAAGCTCTCCACATCAGAAACCCTTTTGTGAGAAACACCACATCTGACAGCAGCGATCCCCCCCTCCTGTCCCAGTGCCACCCTTCTGCCTGCAGGTGAAGGTCACAGGAGCAGACAAGCCACCAGAAGGCTTTTAGCAGCTTCCCATTGCATCACACCAGGCAACCACCAACAGGAATATTAGTGCTAGTTGAGCTGGTATGACATCGGTTTTGTTCTAACCCCAAAGCCTGTCTAAACCTATTCCATCAACACTTTTTGTCATGTATGATAGGTGTAGTGATTAATGTGGAGAGACCGCGTTGAGAAGGGCCGGCCCACACCCTCATCCACGTGTTATCAGTTCCCATCTACAGAAAACATGTCCGGGCAAGACTGGCCTACATTAGTGTGGTGAGGTGTTTTCTCAGGAAAATAATGAGATTATTTACCCAGAGATTAGGGCGCTGGGTTCAACCTCCCCACGGAAGGCCAGGCTCCCCAGTGACCCAGGCCTCTCCTGATGATGCCATGCAGCTGTGTCTGCTGTGCTGGGCCTCAGCCTGAACCTCCTGGCTCAGGTGTGCGGCTCCTACCAGCTGCTGTTCACTCAGAAAGCAGAGCTGGAGGCTGCACAGTGCTTTCTAAGGACGGTTGCAGTGCCCAGCTTTCTTAGAATAAGTTTAACTGACTATTAAGGTTGTTTTTTTTCTTAAAACAAATAATCACTGCTGCAGATGCATGAAGATACTTCTTACCAGGGAAGAAACTATGTGTTGAAGAAATGCCTTTACAGTACAGTTGTTTGTCATTAGTTTGTGCTACTCTTTCAGATTTACTGCTGTAGTTAAAGTGCTTTCATCTGGAAAAAAAAAAAAAAAAAAAAAAAAAAAAAAAAAAGTTTTAATTTTTGATGGCTTATTCACTGAATTAAGCTGGCATATTTTTGAATTCCAGCATAGACATTTATAAACATTTGTTTCCTTGATGCCATCAGTTCCCTCAGTCCCAGCTCCAGCACGGAGGTATTTTTTACAGTGGGAATGTAGCTATTTTCACTTAATGTGATGTTTATTTTGACATTTCTGCCTGTGCCCTTCCCCAAACACTCACTCTGGGGCACCTTCACAAATGCTTGTTGCACAGAACATGCTGAGGTCCCAGTAAGAAAAGCAGAGCAGAAAGACTTAATTTCAAACCAGGTCTCAAGGCAGCGGGAATTTTAAAGAGGCAAACACATATTTGTTAACGTTTTTTCCCTCTTAATTGCCTATAATTTGTCATTTTGTTTTTTAGTTTCTTGAGGATTGTTATGAGAGAAAGGCAAACGAGTAAAATGCAGTGCAGCTCAAAGCAGACTGACTGCCAACTAGATTTAAAAAAAAAAAAAAAAAAAAAAAAAGCTGTAATAAATCAGTGAGTCATCTGGCATTCAGAGGAAAAATGTAGGATGTACAGTAGGAAGGGAAAGTACACCACGGAAGGGGTTGCTGCAGCACGCCCCATTTTCCTGCCGTGCCCGTGTTACTGATGACTGGAAGCAGGCCGCTGGGCTTGGGCCTTAACCAGCATGTGAGAAAGAAGCTGCTTCTCCATCATTTCAACAACAGCAAAGGGAAGAGGAAAGTTTGCCACTTTCGTCAAGGGTATTGCCAGAAAAAAAGGCAGAGAAAGAAAAAAACAGTATGAATTACATCTAGGTATTTGTATGTATGGCATAGATTGACGTAGATTGGAAAACATTTCAGAAAGCCAAGCAGAAGTCGTTAGTGACTGTGACAATGGGGAGAGAGTAGGGCATGAAGAAAAATGTCTTCTCTTTTAATTATACTGTAGACTTTTTCCCTTGGGTTCTCTCTTGGTTAGAGTATTAATGCTTTGTAGTTAATTGGCACTTCTTTCCTTGAGAGCAATTGTATTATATTAATTAATATAGCATTGTTAACCTATTAATCCTGCCAATTGGCTTGAGGTGTTGCACAAATGGTTAAAAACAAATGATAATTAAAATGGATCTGCTGTTTATCAGTGTTTTAACATTGAAGTAGACGACTCAGCCCAGCAAACAGAGGCTGCGGGAGCCCTGCCTGTAGGGGATTCTCTGCAGGCACACTAAAGGCAATTTAGAAATGCAGGTTCCAGCCCTGAGATACCGTCTCAGGTGAAGTTAAGTCCTGATTCAACAAGCCTTTTCAAGTCATACATAGCTCTCAAGACGTGAACTGTCTCACAGGAATTGAAGGAATTAAAAGATTTCCTGAGACCTAAGTGGTGTATTGCAACCCTGGTGATGCTGACCCAGCTATCAAGGTTCACTTCAGAAGGATTTTCAGGTGCGTATGGAGCTACAGCATCAAGGCCACTTTGTCCATCAGATGGCAAGAAGTGCTCAAATTTTCGAAACAAACCTTCAGACATCATTATAAAATGCCTTCTGGGAAGATGTGGGAGACGGTAAAGCAGGAAGAAGACTTGGTTTTGAGACAACCAGTAATTTAATGTTCTGCAGAGGGCCATCAGTAAAATATAGGGAGTACTGTGGTTGAGTCTAGACAGCACTTGCACTGAGCTATACTCGTGGTATGACATATTGGCACCTCCTGTAAGCTGCTATTTTATTCTCCAGAAACTCAAGCTTCTTTAAAAGAAATATAGAAAGATAGAGAAAATATGTGTATAAATAAAAAGGCAGTCTGGGCAGAGAGCAGGGCTGAACTTGCACAGAGTTTGGGACACTGCCATGGGGAGGTCAGAGGAGTCAACTCTGCAATGATAGATGAAATATCAACATTTTAAGTGCTGTATTTGCTTGTGTAATGGCTGGGTGCATGGAACAGGCACACCCTGCAATCACACCCCCGGCTGACAGGGAACAAAAGATCTTTGGTGGTTTTAGAAGGTGTGCATGCAGCAGCGAAGCTGTCTTTTTAAACTAAAATCACAAGGTCTACCCCACTCACTGTTACTTGCCATCTTGTTTTTGATTTTTTTTTTCCTCCTGTAAAGAAGGAACCAATCCTTCAACATCTACTGGAGTTCTCAGGTCCTTTTGACACATTAGGCAAAAGCAGAGTTCTGCCCTGTAAAGCTTTCCATCCTCCCAGGTGAGGGTAATTTTCCAGAAAGCTGTGGGAGTTATTTGGATGGGTCAGTTCCACGTGGAATTTTATTTTGAAGAAAAGTATGTTTCTGACAGAATACTGGCAGCATTATTTTTTGTATTATATTGGACAATAAACTGTAATGCACTGCAGCCCGGTTTTAACAGAGAAGCTTCACAGTCATATTATAAAGAGGAACATTAGCAGTTTTATCATCTTGTTCCAGGTAATCATCTTGTTCCATGTAATTATTAGCTTTCGCTTCTTGGATGAAGTAATCTTTTAAAATCTGTTCCTATTTAATTAGCCACATTCCCTACTGACTGCCACAGGCATCTCCTGTGCAGGTGTAGTCTTGAAGCTGTAAATTCACTTTCAGAAGCGATTCCAAAAAAGAGCTACTCAGGCTGGAATCAGCAGCAGAAAACCTCTGCTCTGTAAGTCTTGCCATTCAAGACAGGAAGGTGATCAGGATGTGTAACAAGGACTACATCTTACTTTTGGGCAGGAAACCAACCAAGCAGTGAGACCTGGTCAGGGGTAGGTGAAGGGATAATCATTTTAAAGATGGGGCAGAAAAGAGGGCATGCTGCACTGTGCTGGATTGTACTGCAGACTGTTCTTGTAATGCTTCTGTGCTCAGTACTTAGAAAGCTTGATTTTAGCTCCCGTGTTACCTTGGGTTTAGGTATTCTTATCATCTTATCACTTACTTAGCATCATCCAAAAGCAGATCCTAATTAGCTGATCAAAAGGCAGGTCTCCCAGTGAATAATAGCCTGGGGATGGGCTTTATATCCCCACTGACTGAGGGATAAATCCAGTGATCACACATGCACATTCATATCCTGCCCTTAGTCCATGATGATCTGCTCCATGTCATCTCAGGCTTTAATGCCAATGTAAAAGGCAGTAAAACTGACAGCAACGTACAGCCACTCCCAGGATTTCAGACTGTTTCCTGACTGGCTGTTTTTTTTGTTTGTTTGTTTTTGTTATTGTTATTCAGGCAAAGAGGGATGGTGCAGCTCTGATTGTCGTGGAAAGAAGAGAGTGGAAAGAGAAGAAATTGGGGCTTTACTATATTGCACAGTAAAACACAAATCAGTCTTTGAGCACCTCTGCCATACAACAAGGTAGGGCAGAATCAAATATATTCAGTTCTAGCAACCATGGTGATCCAGCAGTCTCCAGCATTCAAGGAAAACAGTGTCTGAGGGGAACAAAAAGGAACGGTAACTCTCTGTCCTGGTTGGACCCCTTAAGCAGATGCTGCTGGCAAGTGTGGTATCCCTGCATTGAACATCTTGTCCATGAGTTTCCTGTTTGCTATCTCAGTACGTTTGTGCCTACTCTGAAGCAATAAACCTTGCCCAAACAGAGCTTTAGATGATGTCTGACTTAGTGAAGGTAATGACCATCTGCTAAGAAATATAAGCCACTTTAAAAAATGAAAGCTGAGTCTTACTAGTGGTAATTTTTTCATCTCCGCAAGCAGATGATTTTCTTTAGGTGCTACAAAAAGAGACTTCTGGGTCCTCTGTAAGGAAGAGGTTACATTCTGGTAGGTTACATTCTTGTCTGTGTTCAGAGCTAGAATAAATAGCCTAAGGTAAAGGGAATCCTCCTCTGCTCAAAAAGGTTTATTCTCCTGACCCCAGGCTATAGCAATAAAGAAGTCCTTTGAAATTACTCCACAGTCCATGATAACCTTTGTGAATCCCACATCAGGAAGGGATCTGGCAGAGTTACAGTCACTGGTGGTGCCATTATACTTTCTTTGACCCCCATCCAAAGCATCTCTGTATTGCAGTCCTCGCTGAATGCCTCTGTACCACGTGGGTGGGAAGAAAGCCATTAAGGATCTCCTCTCCTCTCCTCTCCTCTCCTCTCCTCTCCTCTCCTCTCCTCTCCTCTCCTCTCCTCTCCTCTCCTCTCCTCTCCTCTCCTCTCCTCTCCTCTCCTCTCCTCTCCTCTCCTCTCCTCTCCTCTCCTCTCCTCTCCTCTCCTCTCCTCTCCTCTCCTCTCCTCTCCTCTCCTCTCCTCTCCTCTCCTCTCCTCTCCTCTCCTCTCCTCTCCTCTCCTCTCCTCTCCTCTCCTCTCCTCTCCTCTCCTCTCCTCTCCTCTCCTCTCCTCTCCTCTCCTCTCCTCTCCTCTCCTCTCCTCTCCTCTCCTCTCCTCTCCTCTCCTCTCCTCTCCTCTCCTCTCCTCTCCTCTCCTCTCCTCTCCTCCTTGCTGCTGCATTTGGCTGCAGTAAGGGTAAAAGACAATCTTCATGCGATAGTATCATAATTATTATTGGTCTTGGCTGATATCCCAAAATGATATCAAGCTCACTATAACATATAAGAAGTCATTAAAAGGATTAAACCAAGCTTAAGCTCAGTCTAGTTCTCAATATCTATTGCCTACCTACTTGCATCTGAAATGGAAGAAGACTGTTCTTTGACAGAGAGCCTGTTTTTATTTCCACAGAAGGAATTTCACAGAGGTAAACCCATCAGTTTCAGGGGAGATGCTCTTGGTTGGACCTAATATAAAAAGAATGAAAATCAAGCTCATAATATTAATTTTATATTAACTTTCTTCTTGGTAACCACCACCACTCCTTATCCCCACCATAAAGACATTGATGCTGGTGTGATTTCTGGATATAGTTAAATGGAGGCCAATCAATTAATTTTTATGTAGGTGGATTGCTCACATACCATTCTGTGCATGTGACTGGCATGAGTGAAGGACCATCAGACCCCTTTTCTGCTTTTTCTACATATTTTCTTTGATAGTCTGACAGTGTCTGAGCACTTCAAAAGCATACAGGGGTTCAACCTCACAGCAACCTTGCGCAGTGGGATAGTATCCCAGTTTACAGGGGGTTACACATTCACACTGCCAAACTTTAAGCTTCTCACTTGGTCTATAGGAGCCTTAGGCTCCTTAGAGAGTCAGTTAAGTCTCAAGCCACCTAAATTAGGTATTTTTAATTATTGCAAAGAGATTAAAACCCTGACTTTCAAGCATGGCTTCTGGTATGGGGAAATGCCATTTCTTACTGCTCTTGAAGCATCTTGACCTTGACGTGCTCATAGGAAAAAATGTAGATCCCATGGACTTCAGCTGGAGTTGGAGGCATTAAAGGCCAAGCCGCAGGTAGATCAGACTGGGCACACACAAACAAAAACAATGAAAGTAGAAGCCACTTTTGAAAACAAGCCCTAAAGCTTTCTACTGAAGGAGGTTTGGGGTAAATAGAGATTACTCCCCTAAATTTTGAGCCAGATGGCATGCCTTCACCATAATATTGTCCTTTGCTCTTCGTCAGAGAAGCTGCAGAAAAGTCTGAAAGCATGGCAGGTCAAGCCAAAGTATTTCATATTTTTTTTAACCCATAATGCAAACCTCTGAAAAAGAGTGTATGGCAGGTATGGTCAAGTACTTCCGTCTGGGAAGTTACTGTCCATGTAAAGAGGGGCAAAATAATTTATTGGGAGTGGAATATATTTGGCATCTTCCTACAAATAAACCACTTGTTCATAGTGACAAAAATATGAATAAGCATGTTAGCTTCTTGATCTGCAATTATTGATTTTTTTCTGTAAACGATCTTGTGGTTGCACTGCCTCTGAGAAGTGCAGGGTAATATTGATCATTATGGAGTTGTTAACTACTCGGTAAGGTCTCTATCATTGATTTTGTCTATTACCTTTTCTCTCCTCTGTTTCAGATTTTCTTTCTCTTTCCCAGAAATTCTGCCTGTCTGCTTAATATTGTGCTCTGCTTTATATTTCACTGCCTACAGTGAAACATATTTCTCAGATACCATAAGCTATAACATGTGCTGGGCCATGCAAGTAATGTAGCTCACACATATTTGCTGCATATCTTTGGTGCACCAAGCATCAGTCACTGCTGGAAACATGCATAGTCTAAAAGGATTTTCTTGTGATGAAAGAATAGGCAGGAAGCTAAATTTTAAGGTGGTGATCTGCCTTGTGTCCTCAGAATGCAAGGAGAATGGAATTCAGAATAAAATACCATGTAACTGCAGCAGTCAGCACTTCTGGATCCCTGTGTAGAACTGACAGTGCAGGTGAAATAGCATGAAATGTGAGAAAGCAAAAGCTATGCAATGTGCTGGTATATATTAAAGCTGAGAAAAAACATATTTTTATTTTTTCCCATTCTCTTCCAGTTATTTTATCATCAGACATTGCTACAAAGAATGGAGGGATGAAATAGACTAAATCTTGGCATTTTCTTAAGTCATTGAATTATTAATGGGAAAACAAAACAGTAACATCCCTATTAACCTGTATGAAGCACCTCTTGACATGAGCAAAACAAAAACAAAGCCAGTAGGGAATCCTGAAATTGCTGGCATAAACTACTTGATAGTGTAGAAAGAAAAGCACTTTGAAAAGACTTCTACAAATCCTCAATAAGTCCCTATATCTTATGTAATCCTGAAATGCCTAACGGAATGATATAGATGTAAACTTTCATATCAGGGATCAAAGGTAAAAACTATCCCCAAATTCCTCAATAAAAAATCTCCAAAGTCCTCAACTTCTTTTGTGAATCTGGTCCACATTCTTTAATCTCTACTTCCTGAGCAAGCAGAAAACTAGATGAGTTGTAAGTCTAGGGACAGGAGAAGATTTCACAAGTTCCAAAGCACTAGGTTTCTCCTCTCTGTTTTTAAGGCTATCTGCCTTGAAAACAAAACAAAACAAAACAAAACAAAACAAAACAAAATTAAGCTGTGTTTTCCTGTCTCTTTCTCCCTTCCTCTCCCTCTTTATGATGTTGAAAGCAGGCCTGAGAAAACTGAACCTCTAAATCATGTTGCCTTGCTTTTCTTTCACCTCATACTATTTGGATTGTTGATTTGCTGTCTTTACTAGTTTTGCATGAAGATCTGTTGGCATCTTGTAAGGGTGTGCGTCGATACATCTCATGTGCAGGAGGATGTGATGCAAAAGGAAAGATATGGTTGGTGCTGAATAGCTTCATAACATGGACTTCCTTCCACCAACATGTTAATTCAAAATCAAAAAAGAGATAGAAGCACCTGCAGCTACATCTGGGCCTGGATTTGGGCAGGTTAGAGAGCACCTTTCAGGTAATCATAATCACAGAGAATTAAAAAAATATATATCTCTTTCAATGTTTTTTAATTCTGTACCGCAGGTCACTTTCAGATGATATTCTGTGGGCGGCACACAGACTCGTCCTGCGTTCTCACCTTCAGACATATTTGCACTTTTTAAAGAAGGCTGTGTTGCTCATGTCTGTCATCACTTGTTGCTGTAACTTTTTAATTAAAAACTGACAACATGAAGAAGACTGAATATGCAGTTGTCAGTGATTGATTTATATGAAGTTTCTTGAAAGATTTCTCTATGAATGGAGGCTCTTTGTTACTCAACCAAAAGGAGAATGTGCAAGCCATGGACATGTTCTCAGAATCTGAGGAGGCATTATTAGTCATGACAGAGCATGAGCTTTCATTTGAACTGCTCATGAAATTTCGCATGATAGATTCCATTTTAAAATCAATCTGGTGGATTTATAGTTTCCCCAGGCAACTAGTCACAAGTAATGCTGTATAACTATTTTTGAGGTAAAAGTACCATGCAGTGCCCATCATTTTATCCGCTCTTCACTGGTGCAGCTAATCCTTTTTCTCAGCCTAGGGGGCACAAAGTGAGACATGGAGCAGAAATTTGACATCATCCAGTTGTCTGACAAATCAGATGACTTGTAGAATTGTTACAACAAAAAGCTGGGATCGGCAAATGATTCATAGCACAATCCAGCTAATGATCTATGTGGAGTCTCTGGAATATGAAATCAGTCAGTGGCATTTTTAAGAGACCAGCACCATGCTCATCTTTAGCAGTAGCTGCTTGTATTTGCCTCCATTTCTTCTGTTAAAATTATCTGTGCAATGCTGTTGGATGACATCAACAGCAATTGACAGTGATATTCCTACAATATATAGTGCTGTGATGATTTGTTCAGCTTCCTAATTAATCTTCTTCCACTTTATTAGTTATTTGGCCAAAGAGAATTGATACAGTATTTTTGTTCTCCTAACTCTGTATGTTCGTCAAAGTACTTCATCAAACGATAATCAAAGTTCTTTTTCTTTTTTTCTTCTTCTTTTTTTTTTTTTTTTTTTTTAACATAAGGAGATCAATATGTCCCCTTTAAGAATGCTAAAATGAAGTTCAGTATTACTAGGTACTGGTACACTATCACTTTAGCTTGAGATTGTGAAATACACCACTGTCTTTACTGGTGTTGCAGGCAGGGTTAGCTGGCATGGTGGTAGAAGCCTCATTACCAACTTGTAACAATTTTACTTAAACTTGTGCAGTGGAGTGGCCTGAGAGATTTTAAGGGAAAGCTTAGTGAAGATGGATCATTTATGATTTTAACAAAGCAGCCAAGTTTTACCTTTTGGATCAGAGCAGGAGATGTGTGCATTGGTCATGTAGCTTTAAATCTCCAGAAAACACACAGCATGTGAATAGCTGCATGGAAGGTTACAGAACCTGTATTTTCTCACAGAGAGGCAGGTAGCAATCTGCTATAAACATGCAAATATTTAGTCTGAAGAAATCAGAACTAGCTGCTCTGGTAACAGAAGTGCTGACTATGAAGTTACAGTGTGTGGCTAGTGACCACTGCAGGCTGTGATATGAGAGGATATATTCAGTCCTGCAGTGGTGCTAAGGAACAAATCTGAATTGATGTCTTAGAGTTTTAAAGCAGTTTTCAGAGGTAAAATGAAAAGTAGCAGAGCATTAAGCATGTGTCATACAAGGTTTGTAAGATATTTACTGTGAGGAAGTAGTTACCAAAAGCAACCAAATCCTAATGGCCAGCAGAATTTCTGTAGTTAGAACCACATCCCCCCTACATCTGTTTCCTACATTGGCTGCTGCAGCTTGTGGGCTCGAACATGGGCCACAGACACTGCCACCACACACTGTCGCTGTTGGCAAGCTGTGGGTTTGGGACTTGCCAGGTTCCCCAGGCTAGGCTTAGATCAGGAGATAGAGAACTTGGGGTCAGACTTCATATAGGGATAGTTTGGGGGTCCCCAGGTTAGAATATAATGTGTAAAGTTACCACTTTTTGATATTTTAACGAAGTGTCACTACCAGCATTGTAGCAACTATGCCCTAGCATGTCTTTTCTATGAGCTAAGTTTCACTGGCATTCCTCCAGACCTTCACCATCTCTCTCAGAAGAACCACTAGAATATGGAGGCCTTTAAAGAACACTTCCAAGACAAATAGGGAATAATGAAGACACTGTACTGGTTGCTCTATCCAGGCAAAGCTAGAGAACACCGGGTGACTTACCCACCAACAAGATGGACCGCCTTTTTCCAAGCATTGCAGGAAGTGACTCTGAACGTTACGTGGTGGTTATCTATTCATAAAGTACCAAAGACTGCAGATCAGGCACTGAAGGCAGCAAAACAAACTGTGTAAAACCCACTGAAAGCTCTTTTGATCTTGTGTATGCTTTGGGATTCAATCAGGAGACTTACAAGCAGACAACACTGCACAAACCTTCAGGGCTGAAAATTGCACAAGAGCACAGCACAGAGAGGAATACTGAAGCCACTAGGCCACCACCGTGACAAAGTCCTTTCTCTTGCATAAGGCCTTTGTAAGACTATGATTCCTCAGACTTGCCCTCACTGTAATGTCCTCCTATACAAAAAGAAGCTGGGGTCACAAGGGAATGACTGATCTGCAGACCAATGTCCTGTATTTACATGAAATACTATGATCTCCCTCCCCCCCAGCTAATTACCCCTTGCCCTGCCATGTTCCAAGGCATCTCATCTTTGCTACACGAAGCCCTAGAACAAGCACAAGTGATTTGCATTACACCTCACTACCACGTCTGGACTCCAGAGTGTGAAATGAAGACAGGGTGTTGATAAGGAAGCTGAAGCATTTTATTGCATTTGGCCTGTGACGGCACCCCAGACTGCTGCACTCTGAAGAAGGTAATACACCATTCAGGGGTAAACAGAGGGGCCTCCCACAACAAGAAACATGCAGTCCCACCCCCTGGAGGACAGAAGAGAGCAAATGCATTACCTGTATTGTTGATTCTTAACCTTTTTGATTTGCAGACCTCTTAACGCTTTTCCAATGGAGGTCCTGATTTATAAAAAATTAATTTGAACCCTCTCCTTGCTTTATTACCTACCTACATAATTACCAAAAGGTGAATTCACTAGAGAATTATTATTCAAGACACAATGGGCTGCTTATACTTTTACATTTATATTCTGTTATTATTCATCTTTAAATAAGGTTATCCTGATGCCGCTCAGTTGCAAAATTTCATTGCAATACGACCTATAAATAGTATAATATCCTTCTATGCTGTTAACTCCAAATATGAGTAAATGCAAACACATATTCTTGGTTACATGACATTCCTTCCCTCCAACTATTTTCTGGTCTCTAAAAGCAGGCATAGGATCCTGTTTCCCTGACTACATTATACAGCTCACCAATGTACCTTCTTTGGCTTACATATGTCCAGAAGATCTCTTGACCTACTGTTCCACACAATCCTTCAAAATCTTTCTTTTCCACTCACAAATGTACAAAAAACATCAGGCAGCTAGCATCACAGGCTCATAAATCTAAGACACATCAGCTTTTACTCAGCGTTTCCTGCTTATTTCTGCTATTTCAGATCATATTTATAGCACTCTGCAAATACATAGTTCAGAATTAGACCACTGTTTTCCCCTGCCCAACCAACAGGCAAAAAGTTTCAGAAAGCAGAGATGCATAGGACAAGCTGTTTTTTTTTTGTAATGGTATGGAGCACTGAACTGACATGTCAAAAGCCACTGAGAAATAACCATTCTCACTGATGATTCCATTACATGAAGGGTGTGAAAAGAGCTTAGGTTTGCATAAATAACCTCTAAAAGAAGGAAACCAAGGAGGTGATCGTCCCCCTGTACTCGGCTCTGGTGAGGCCGCACCTCGAGTGCTGTGTTCAGCTTTGGGCCCCTCACTACAAGAAAGACATCGAGGCCCTGGAGCGTGTCCAGAGAAGGGCTACGAAGCTGGTGAAGGGCCTGGAACACAAGGCCTGTGAGGAGCGGCTGAGGGAACTGGGGTTGTTTAGTCTGGAGAAGAGCAGGCTCAGGGGAGACCTTATTGCTCTCTGCAACTGCCTGAGAGGAAGGTGTGGGGAGCTTTTGTGTCTGTGCCTGTTGCTGATGCAGGCCTGAGTGGAGCATTTAGCTCTCCTGGGGAAGAGTTGCTCTTGTTGGTCACCCTTGGAGGGTGTCCACACCGCACTCCACTCACCTCTACACCAAAGCTGGTGCTGCCCCGAGCCGAGCTGTTGCAGATGAATGCTCTGCTGCAGTACTTGCTCAGTTTCATCGTGACCAATGCATAGCGAAGAAGCAGGGCCATTTGTTTCCACTTCCCCAGCCCCCTACACTTTGTGGTGGCCACCCCATGGTGTGCTGTGAGAGACATCCCCAGGTACAGGACAAAGTGGTATATCACCACAGCAGGGGCTGTATTCCCAGAACACCATGCTGTTCATTCAAGCAAGATCATAGCTACGTAAACACAGTGGTCAACAAGGAGGATACTATAAGCCAGCATTGTGGCTTGGCTATATTTACACTCCACAAAGTTTAACGAGGCTTGAGCAAACAAAACAACGCAGTGCAATATCTGTGTGTAAATGTGTCTTTGTCACAGAAAATAACGCAGTGCTGGTTCTACAGGGGAGGCCTCTCCCTCACCCGGATCCAGAGTGACTCCTGTGAGCCACTCCAGCAGCCTTCGCACAAACCTGCCTTCCACTAGAAAGAATCGCATGAATGCAGAAGGCGATATAAGTTCAGATGTAGCTCATGGAAAATGTTTCAGAAGCCATTTGGCCTTGATCCAGCCTCAGGACAGCTGAGTGCCTGTGTGAGCTCCAGGCTCCTTGCTGCGAGTGTTGTCCCAGTGCTGACAGCGCCACGACACACCGAGGAGGCTTGGCAGGACATTTCACTTTACTCAGTTTGTGCAAAATATTGGTGTAACATACGATGTTTTGGAGTAACCGTCTGAGTTATCAGTAAAGCTCTTTGAATGTGGTGATATTCCTCCACTGCCTGAGGCGTGCAGAGCCATCTGTTTATCGGATGCGAGTATGAGGGACTGGATCACGCTCCAGACATTTTTCATGTCAGCCCAGCACAGGCTGCCTTAAGAAAAAGAGAAATTGAAAAGGAAATTCCTGAATAAAAGCAGAAAGTTCATGCCTTATATGGTCATGAGCATTTGAGAATGACATGCCGATAAAAAATGAAGATTAGAGTTGCACAGTAGATTATTGCCAAGTGTTCTGATGAACACTTTTGGCATATCTCATTTTATGGTGTCCAGAGCTTCTAAAGTGTTAAAAAGAACTTCTCTAGAGACAATTAAAATAAGTGGGATCTGCCTTGTGACTCCTTTGGGATTTGGAACTTAAGTGCTAAACACTGTCACTATTTTATCACAAGCTTAGGTACTTCCTAGTGAATGTTACGTGTCTTAGATTTGAAGATCAGAAGCCTTGAACAGATTACAAGAATTCCAGAATGAGACAGGCAGAGAAACCTTGATAAATATATAGGGTAGGAAACAGATAGATCCAGTATACTATGAGCATGACAGACATGGGCATAAATAAAGATGCCATCATGGTCAATATCTTTTTTTTTTTTTTTTTTGTAATTGACTAATTGACCTCTAAGCTGCCAGGGGTGAGACTCTTGCCCCACTGAAACCAATGAGATTTGTGTCACTGACTTCAAGACAGACAGGATTTTACCCCATGCAATTAGCTATGAAACAAAGCCAAATCCCATGTCTGCCTTGAACTTTGACTGACTTGAAATCCAGTTTTGAACTTCATAGCCCATGTTCAGCTTTATATGTAACAGATGCAAAGCAGAGGCTGTCATCTTGAGAAATACATCCGTAGGGGAGCTAGTCCCAGAGACAGCTTTAGGAAAGAAGAAAACCACAATCAAAAAATCTGTTTTTCATGTTGGTCTTGCTACTGCAGCTAACTGTACTGGAGCGTTTGTCTCCGCTTCTCTCCAATCCAAATGAATTTTTCCTCCTTCTCTTGAAGGGAAGCATTTGAAGCCCCCAAAATATTGCCAAAAATCTGCCTGTTAGTATCCCAGACCAGTAGGAGTGATTTTTACTAACACAAGATGATTTATGACCATATTTAGAAGACAACCAGGTTCGTCATATTTTCATGGTAGATGGGAGTTTCCCTTGGAGAATCTTCCCACATCCAAGCCCCCATTTAATAGAAGAAAAAGATTCCTCTGTTGATAATTCTGTAACATAGAAGAGCTTGGGTTTTAAAGTGCATATTTAATATATATGCATGATTTTATTTGCAAGTGTAATAGCTAGTTGTACATAAAGGAAGGTCTGTATCACCTCATTGGTGGTAAGCAATAAATTATTGACAGTAAGAGTATGTGCCCAGTGGCTGGAATTCCTAGAGGGAATATGGAGGGACCTTAGTTTCTGGAGGATGTCCCCAGGTGCAATAATTAGTCGGCTGTTTTCAGTGTCCTCTCTCCTTTCCATCATTAGTCTTCTCATGTCCATGTTCGTTGTACATCAAACTTGGTGGAATTTAATCTCAAATGAAGGGCAGAGTGACACACAATGACACCCTGCTGTGGGGAACTGGGGAAAATATGCTGCAATCAAAAATTAATAATGGATTTACTGGCTTGTCACAGCACAGACTTATCCATCTTTCTAAGCTGCTAACTGCCAAAGCGACAGTACAAGGAGCCAGCTGAAAGTTGGGGTGCATCCTGGACTCATTCCTGACTGAGAATATTAAGAAATAAAAGCTGCCTGGGATGAGAGTACTTGCAGAAGGCTGTTCATATGATTTGCTGATGGATTTTGTTATAGTCAGGCCATGACAGCAGTACCATGAAAATATTTAGCAATAATATGTTTCCTTTATACTCATAATATGCTTTAAGACAGCTATCCACACACTGTTGCTCATCAGTCGCATGCAATTATCAATAATCTTTCCCACGCATAGAAGAATAAAAACAGCAACTTTCACCTAAATGTCATCTCTGAAGCTTTTTAGCAGTTGTATATTTCTGTTTAGTCATTTTCTGGATTTTATTAAAATCTCAGTGGTAAAAGCACTCCACAATATTTTATTTTATTTTTTTCTTTTTACTCTATACTCTAGAGCTCGATAAAATATTTTGCCACTGGGGAAATACAAGTGAGGTACTAATGGAAGCACAAAACTGTATCATGGATATGGTATAGGCTGTTTACCTGTGTCAAGAAGAAATGACACGCTGCAATGTGTGTTACCATGAGATAACACACGCCTTCTGGGAATCAGGAAACACTGCTTTGCTTGTGCCTTCAGCACACCAGGAAGAATTATCTCATGATAATAAAATAAGTAACACAAAATGTCTAATTCCTGCGACAAAATGGCAATGAAAAAATAAACAATTACTTCATTGTTATGAAAGATCACGTTCCTTCCCACTGACAGAAACATTAGTAATTGAAGATGTCTTTGGGTTTTGTATGAGCTATCTGTAAGCCTGCACATAGTATATCCATGTATGTGCCATTTATTATGCATACAGATGTAAATATATAGTGTTATGTACCATTTTCAGATGTGTGTGGACATTTGAATGACACCATTTATACCTACACCTTATAAATTATGCAGATCTTTAACTTTGTAACTGTTTAACATGATGTTACCCTTTAATTGGAATATGGAATTGTTTTGAACACATAGCACTATCACACCTCTTAAAATGCTCTAAATGCTAATGCTGCAATAGAAGAACAGAGCTTTTCACTGCCAGGATTTATGCACGAGCTTATAACTCAGTTTTGGAAACATTTGACGATATTTAATTTTGCAAATAATTAAGTAAGCATATTTAAAAGGTGATGTCAATGTAATTGTTTCTATAAATGGATAATTACTTTTTTTAAAGAATGGTAAAGGGAAGCAGATTTAATCAAGAAAATCCACAATGGAATACCTTTTGAACCCAACTTTTCTAGTTTTATAGGTAGTAGTTATAGAAATTTACATTGCTTGGAGTACCCAGCAGAATTCTGACGCCTTGCCTTGCCTTGCCTTGCCTTGCCTTGCCTTGCCTTGCCTTGCCTTGCCTTGCCTTGCCTTGCCTTGCCTTGCCTTGCCTTGCCTTGCCTTGCCTTGCCTTGCCTTGCCTTGCCTTGCCTTGCCTTGCCTCGCCTCGCCTCGCCTCGCCTCGCCTCGCCTCGCCTCGCCTCGCCTCGCCTCGCCTCGCCTCGCCTCGCCTCGCCTCGCCTCGCCTCGCCTCGCCTCGCCTCGCCTCGCCTCGCCTCGCCTCGCCTCGCCTCGCCTCGCCTCGCCTCGCCTCGCCTCGCCTCGCCTCGCCTCGCCTCGCCTCGCCTCGCCTCGCCTCGCCTCGCCTCGCCTCGCCTCGCCTCGCCTCGCCTCGCCTCGCCTCGCCTCGCCTCGCCTCGCCTCGCCTCGCCTCGCCTCGCCTCGCCTCGCCCTGCCCTGCCTTGCCTTTTGCCCTGCCTTGCCTTTTGCCTTGCCTTTTGCCTTGCCTTTTGCCTTGCCTTGCCTTGCCTTTTGCCTTGCCTTTTGCCTTGCCTTGCCTTGCCTTGCCTTGCCTTGCCTTGCCTTTTGCCTTGCCTTTTGCCTTGCCTTGCCTTGCCTTGCCTTGCCTTGCCTCTTGCCTTGCCTCTTGCCTTGCCTCTTGCCTTGCCTTGCCTTGCCTTGCCTTGCCTTGCCTTGCCTTGCCTTGCCTTGCCTTGCCTTTTGCCTTGCCTTGCCTTGCCTTTTGCCTTGCCTTTTGCCTTGCCTTGCCTTGCCTTGCCTTGCCTCTTGCCTTGCCTCTTGCCTTGCCTCTTGCCTTGCCTTGCCTTGCCTTGCCTTGCCTTGCCTTGCCTTGCCTTGCCTTGCCTTGCCTTGCCTTGCCTTGCCTTGCCTTGCCTTTTGCCTTGCCTTGCCTTGCCTTGCCTCTTGCCTTGCCTTGCCTTGCCTTGCCTTGCCTTGCCTTGCCTTGCCTTGCCTTGCCTTGCCTTGCCTTGCCTTGCATGTTGTTGGATCATCCTCCCTAAACTGAACAACCTTTTCTTTGGCTTTGCGCCTTTGTATTTCATCTTCTCCCTGTTACTTGCTATGCCCATTTATCGCATCATTTGCATTTTAGACTGTCCTTCCCTTTGTCCTTCACTTCTTGGCATGCTGTGTACTGGTGATAATAATAACCAAGATCTAGATTCTGAGCCTGTTAGCAGAAGAATAAACCCGAAGCATCTGTGTTGGCCTCAGCTAAGGTTTACAGAGCTTGCAAGGACCAAGATCTTGACACTGAAGTTGCAAATATGCATGGGCTTTTAGCACATATAGTGCTGTAGCATCAAAGCTTTTGTTTGTACACAACCTTAAAAACACTAGGCTCCTGATCTCTAAGTGTTAAAACTAATGAGTGTTATAAAGAATTATCAGCACTCCTAATTAGCAACATAGCTACAATGAGAGTGGAACCTATCACCATGCACCACTTTATTATTATTACTGGGAATTAATGCTTGCTTTGGCCTGTAAAATGAGTCACACCAAGGTCTGTCTGCATTAGGGATGACAGGGAGCAGATTGCCTTCTGGTATATACTGGGACAGCCCCACTGGGGTCAACAGAGAGGAGCTGTCTCACAGCCCCAGGGGTGATTGCCTTAGGGACTCTGCCATCAGCCTCACTGGGAGCAGGCTGAAGTCTCCAGCGTGTTTTCTCCAAGAGTGAAACAAAATGAATAGCTAACTAGGAACGAAAACTAGGGCAAGAAAAAAAAACACTTCCACAAATGTGCGGTTCACTTTCAGTGATTCAAGTTTACTGTACATGCTACATCAAAACAAACCTTTGCAATTAAATTTTTCTTGGGGGAAGGGAGGTAGTTTTTTCTGAACTCCTACACCCTTGTTAAAAGCTTAAAACAGGCCAAGTTGTGCAAGGATCTGTTGAGACTGATGCGGCAGGAAAGTGCGCTGTGACCACTCCCATCCGTGTGAAAGAAGAAAGGACCAGCTCCTGAAGTGAAGTCTGCCCTTGCACAGCTTCATCTTCCTCCCACGTGCTCGTGTCAGCAGTCCTGATGCGGGAGCAGGAGCCCTATCCAGCCCTTACTCAGCAACAACTGCTATGGAAATCAGAGGGAAGGGCGCGTGCTCAGCTGCTTGTTATCCGTCAGGATTAAACTACAGCGAGTTTTGTTTCCAGTAAGAGCTCTGTAACAAATGACCAGAAGGCCTTAAGATTTGGTCGGGTGGACTTGTAATGTGCTGCTGTGGGGCAAAATCAGCAATGCAGTAAAAATGCCAAACATTAGGCTTGAGACACAAATCTAACCTGAAAAATTTGTATACCTTTTTTGCAGCTGGAACAAACTCTGGTGTTCTCAAAGCTGGGCTTGCAGACCTTACCGGAAAATTGGTTTAGCACTCCAGTGAGATCTTCTGACCCATGCTTCATGCCAAGCATATCAGATCTCTGTTAAACAAACAAACAAACAAAACGATTTTCTTAGGCAAACCATTAGTTTACTAAACTTACTCTCTTCTATTTTAGTTATTTTTTTTAGCGCTCATAAGATGTGCTGGACTTTATGATACTTCAGCTGGGTGTCTTTCATTTATTTTACATCACTATCACTAGCACTGCTTAGCTGTGTTTTGAACAGGATATTCCAGAACAAAGACTGGCATTTTCCTCCACCCGTGTGATCACTGGCATCACCCCACAGCATTTTCCTGGGGTCTGAATGGAGCTGATGAGTTACAGAGGGGACAACTTCTTCTGTAGCAGCAGAGGCATACTGGGTGTCAGATAGTAATGACTGGCCATGCTCGACCCTGACGGATTTGAGTCGTGACCTAGATGTGGGAAGCAGCGGATCACCTAACAACATGAAATACAAACATAATCCATTACCTTTATTAAATACAGTGTTGCATTTCTTCCTACTACAGATATATAATGACCGCGCTGTGGGCAAAGATGAAAATAGAATGCTTGACATTATGCATTTATATAATACATAATAATGCTTAGCATACATATAGCACTGTTCATTTTCAAAACCCACAAAATCATTGAAAATTAAAAAAAAAAAAAGCAAGATATATCAGTATATTGGTTCATAATTAATTTCCCTCCCCCCTCCCCCCCACTAAAACTCACATGTAAATGCATCACATGAGGGAGTAATAGATCTATGGCCAGATTCTGATCAAATTTTTTTGGTGAAAATATTAAGCATCTTTGAAGTCAATGGAAAACTCCCAGCAATATAACCAAAATCTGAATCTGGATCCTATTTCTACATGCCATAAAGCCGAGCTGTTATTGGATAGCATGGCACATCTAAAAATAAACCTTTAGGTTTATTTTTAGCTCATTCTGGAATTGTGTTGACATTCTTTCTTTCTTTCTTCTCTGGCTAATTTAAAATGTTAAATCCAATGCTGTGCTTCTTTTCTTGCCTTTCATGTTCTTGTATCTGTTTCCATGCAGCCTCCCTTCCGAGACTGGGTGAGCAAGATGATGTGTCTGTGCAAGACGATGGCACTGGTTGCAGACTAAAGCCCTGCAGGGTCACTTATCACATCTCAGGGGGGACATTTTAATATGATATTTAATGCGCCCTGAAAATGCACAAGATGAGACCTTAAAGTACTTCTGGACAACAAGGCTCAAGCTAGCAGTACGGTTGCTCGCTAAATGTTGTAAGCTCTTTGAAGGAGACCTCTGGAACCTTTCCTCCTTTATAACCATCACTAAAGCCATGACAGGCAAGGATATTACCAGCTCCGGCTCAGCTGCTGCTACAGGATGTCTGATGGCCTTTCTCTACTCCCGATAACCTCAGAGAAGACTGTACAAATTTCAGTCCAGCCTTCAGTCTGCTGTGAGACGCACTCAGTACAGTTCATGGCAGTAAGCAGTTGTTTGCCATTTTGTTCCCCAATCAAGTTCTGGGAGGGATAAAATTTACTTTCTCTTGTGGGAGTACCTCATTCATTTCAACAGGCCATTGTGGTTTAACTGTTAAAAAGTCCAAGAATGCCTGAGTCAGATATTTCCTTCCAACATTTTATTCCATCCTGTCATTTTGTCAATTATCTTTACGACTATTCTGCCAATTTAATGCCGTCAGCATAAAACAAAACAGGAGCACTGCAATTTTTTCAGGGGGAGGTAAAAAAAAAAAGTACCCAACTTCCCAAGACATTTGAAAATGGCAGAATGACTCAGTAAAAAATTAAACCCAGTCCACTCAGCAAGGTATCTTAACCAAATAAGATATTATAAAAATAAGTAATAATAGTAAAATAAAAGTTCTCCTGAATAGGTAAATAAATAAATTCACTCATGCAGACACACATGCTTAAATCTTTCAGTCAGAAGTTTAGCTAAAACCTTAAAGCAAGAAATAATCTTAAAATCTTCACCTGTGGCACCTCCTTTGGTCAGCTTATAACGGGAGAGAAAAGACTGCTGGAAGTGACACCGGACTCACTGGAGATTGTATAGGGTTTTTGCAGTAGTTAAAGACTTCCCTGCATCAGAATAATTCATTAGATTAATTCTTACCAAACCCTGAAATTATTCGTAGATAATAATCCATTCTAGTTTGGATCTGAATACACAATGCTACTGCAGGATAGTTTTACACCTTTCTGCATCAACAAGCTCTTGTTGCACTACCACAACATGCATCTTTGGAAAAATCAGATCCTGATAGGGACAGCAGCTCCATTTAGCAGAGTTTCTGTTTCCACAGAAACCACACCACTGATGTCTGCAAAGGGCAGATGCAGAGTGAGAACATCTGTGACCACTTAGGTTAATTGCCTTTCCCAACTCTTCCCCCACTTTCGGTCTCTGATGGCCCTCTGAAGATCAATGGCAGATCACAAGGCTTCTTGTTGCAGGCATTCTGCCATCCTGCCCCATCTCCTGGGGTTATCTAAATCTGGTTTTAAATCTGTATCCTGAGGGTCTCAGAGGACTACTTATAGTCTGCTGTCTCCTTTGTCCCTGGCTTCCTCTCTGCTTGTCAGACCTACAGCTGTAGCAACAGCTAGAGAAGCTTCCCTGATTCACAAGACTAATGCACATTATGTCATATGTGGCAGGCTCAGGCACAGCTTTGATACGAATCACGCAAGTAACTGCTTTAAATAGTTATTTTACTCTTTAACTTACTTTCGTAGCAAATAAATATTTTTTAGATAAAGACACAACAAAGTGTTGCCTTATGTTACAGATGTTTCAAATGCACTATATTACCTAAATTTATCTTTTCATTGTTATTACTTGCTAGATTATGTTGTAGTTTTTTCAAAGAATGTTAATGTTTAAAAAAAAAAGAAAAAAGATATAGACAGTGATGATGCATGGAAAAAGCCTTACCTCCTCTACCATTATACTTAATCTAAATCCAAGCTACAAAAAGAAAAGAAAATGAAACTTCTAAGAAGTGAGTTTGAAACCACCATTGAAACCCACAACAGTCAAAAAAGGGAGAGGAAAATGAAAACAAGTGCTTACATTCATGCAGTTGCCATTGCCCCAGGTTTTGTTGTGGTTCTACCTCAGTGCTATGGTGGCTTGCTAGCTTCCTTTTTGAAACTCTTCAGATGTGGTAAGAAGTTGGCTGTGGCTGTAGAGACTGGGGGAGTCAAAAGAAAGATGAGATATCAAAGCTGAAGAAAACAATTTCAAATACTTACTTTTAGCAATGATTATTAAGACCCAGTACAAAGCTCTTTAGCAATGCAGGACCCATTTACAACCCTTTTCTGTTTTTCAGAGAAAACTGTTTTTCTGTTCATCAGAGGCACGCCCAGGAAAAGGGGAACCTCTTTACTAATGGTAGGTCCTTCAGACCATTGGCAATGAACTAGGACTGCCCTCACGGCTTGTTCCTCAAGGGTGCAGCTCATTTTTAGGTGCTCTTCCTTCTGTGAAACAGATTTGGTAACACTGTTTTAGAAGCTTTGGAGACTTACAAGTGCAAGAAAGCTCTGTAAATACAAAGTGCTTTTAGGATGTTATTGTATTCCTCACAGCAATCCAGAGCAACCTGTGATAAATGCTGTTTTTATTTACTGTTTTCACATTAAGTTCTTACATGGACATTCTTATAGCAGTTCCTTATAATGGTATGGAAACAATAAAATCTTCAGTTACCTAGAAAATGTGAAGAGACAAACTTAACTATAGTCAAATTTCAGTACAATTGACCTTGAGATGAGTTTTGGCCTGTTAAATCTGTGTAAACTTCTATTTGCATACACACAATAAAATATTTACAATAGGTATGTATTCCTATTAAACTCAAAAATAATCTTTTTTTTTTTTTTAATTTAATTTATATATACATATTTAAGATTTGTTTGGAGGCTTAAAGTATTAGGGGCAAGTTAAAGTATAACTTTTCACCAACACTGTACTTCCTAATGATTCTTGTGGCAAAAACAGAATCTTGACTGCAACTAATGATGTATTTACAAAGCCTACGTACATATAATTGTCGTCTTTCATGAAAGTAAACAATCCATGGAGCCTTGTATCTGTAGTTGGTAATGACCTCAGGAGTTAATGCTATTGCAGACTTATTACATACAGATAGAAATATATTACTTCTTACAAATTTTATCATAGAATGATTTGGGTTGGAATCGATCTTTAAAGATGATCTAGTCCAACCCCACCGCCATGGGCAGGGACACCTCCTACTAGACCAGGTTGCTCAAAGCCCCATCCAACCTGGCCTTGAGCACTTACATGGATGGGGCATCCACAGCTTCTATGCATAACCTGTGCCAGTGCCTCAACATCCTCATAAGCAAGATTTTCTTCCTCATATCTAATCTAAACCTACTTTCTTTTAGTTTAAAACCATTGTCCCTTGTATTAACTCTACACTCCCTCATAAAAAGTCCCTCCCCAGCTTTAATGTAGGTCCCCTTTCAGTACTGGAAAGCCACTATACGAACCTTCCCTTCTCTAGGCTAAATTAACCCAGCTCTCTCAGCTGTCTTCATAGGAGAGGTGCTCCAGCCCTCTGATCACCCTCATGGCCTTTCTCTGGACTTGCTCCAACAGGTCTGTGTCTTTCTTGTGCTGGGGGCTCTGGAGTTGAATGCAGAATTCCAGGTGGGGTCTCACAAGATTGGAGTAGAGGGGGAGAATCACTTCAATATCTACCTGGATATTGAGCCTTCAAGCATGACTGTAAGAAAGTGCGACCATCCAGCTAATTCCTTACCCACCAAGCGGTCCATCCATCAAATCCATGTCTCTCCAAGTTAGAGGCAACAATGTCGTGCAGGACAGTGTCAAATGCTTTGCACAAGTCCACACAGATGATGTCAGTTGCTCTTCCCCTATTCACCAATGCTGTAACCCCATCATAGAAGACCTCCAGGCATGATCTGCCCTTAGTGAAGCCATGTTGGCTGTCACCAATCACCTCCTTATTTTCTGTGTGCTTTTGCACAGTTTCCTAGAGGAACTGTTTCATGCTCTTGCTGGGCACAGAGGTGACACTGACTGGCCTGTATAGTTCCCTGGGTCTTCCTTTTTTCCCTTTTTAAAAATGGGGGCAATGTTTCCCCTCTTCCACTCAATGGGAACTTCACTGGACTGCCATGACGTCTCAGATACGATGGACAGTGACTTAGCAACTTCACCTGACAATTCCCTCAGGACCTTCCTTTTTCAGGTCTTTCATTTTATTTTTCACTATATAGTAGATGTTCCGGTATAATGAAAGGCAATAAAGACCAAGATTTAGGTCTATTTTGTTCACATTCAAGCGGTCACACAATCACTGTGTTATTTCTGAGCCTCACCCACTTGATATTGAGAATCAGATTTGGAAAATTTGGGGGGAAAAAAAAGTTCATTCAGGTTAGTGCCTGAAATTGCTAGTACAGTTGTGGATAATACTCAGGGTTAAGGTGGTGGAACATCCACCCTCCAACCCTGAAGTTCAACCCAGCTATCTAATGCATTGTAAAAGGCTCCAGGCCATCCCAGGCAGATCCCAAGGCAGTAGGCTCATGCTGGGGAGACATTTCTGTGCTTGCGCTTGCCTGTACGTGGCTCCCAGCCGGCACATCCCTGAGAACACAAAGTAAAGTGGGCCTCAGAAGCAGCCAGCTGGCTTCTTGAAGGACAAGACATTTGGGCTTTGCTTCAACAAGACACAAGGCAATGAGTCCATTTGCCTATGAGCCAAGAAGCTGAAGCTGACTCACTGCTGGAGCTCCCCTTGGGATGGACAAGTGCCTACAGAGCCAACTGACACCTTAATTTCCTTACTAAACAAAGTTGTCTGGTCATAAATAAATGTGATATTTCTGGGAAAAATGTGGAGAATTAGCACTTTTCAGACTAATAACGGTGTAGGAGCTTACATCTTGTACTCTGCCTCCTCTCCCTTTGCCTAACAAGCAGCCAGGAATAAAACAAAAACAGGTACTCACCCAGGCTCGAGTAGGGGCCTATGCAAGTTTCTTAGAGCTTGGGCTAAAAGTTGAGATCCATCCCAAATCTGCCTATTTACACGAGTGTGTTCCTCTCACTTGTGATGGGAGAAGTAAAGACTTCCTCCAGCCTCTCAAAACATGGATCCCAAGAGCAACACTCCTGCTGCCTTCCCACCTTCTCCAAATGATAGCTTTGGACTTGCAGCGTGCTGCTCGCAGCCCTCCATCCCTGCAGAGGCTGAGTGCGGAGCTCTGCTGTTGCTGGCATCCCAGCCCTGCCTGCGCTTTGTGACTCACGCTGGGCATGGAGTGGGAGTTAATGCTGCTTGGAGCAGCAATAACTTTCTGCATATTTTAGGGCAGGTCTCTGACAGTTCAGAGCATCCTTCTTGCAGGCTATTTTTGTGCTCAGCCCATTGCCCATGTGGAGCTTTGTCTCTCCAGAGAGCAGGTGAGGGATGGCAGCATTACCTCTGTAGCTGCTTGCTCCTCCATACAGCTCCTCAGCTGCCCTCTCTGCATTTTCTCACTGGGGGGTGGAAAGGCCTGTAATAATAACCAACAAAAATTAGACCAAGCTTTTAAACAAATGGGTGACCTTATTACTGTGAAAGACGCAGGTGATAAGAGTAACAACCATGGCCAAAACAACTGCAAAGCAGGTCTGCAGGTAACAGGAATTATTATGTATTTTTAATTTCTGATGAACCAACATGTTCATATGTCTTACTGTCTGAAACATTCAAGCTGCAAGGCAGGAAGTCTTTCGAAGCTTTCCCTTAGCCAGTGGTGCCATTAAATACATTTAGAAAACATTTGAGTTTACACTGCTTTCTTCGCTGACCACAAGCGCACAGACAAATCTATACCACGGCGGGCTGGCATCGGGGGGAGCAGTGACTAAGGAAGGGTTGCAGAGCCAGGCCCCACACACAGCCCTAGACACATCCTTGTACTTATTTGGGATAAAAGTGAGCGCATTTTGATGAGCTAAGCAACCAAACTGGGTTAATATCCAGTTTGTCAACAAACTTGTTTTGGCTTGCTGGTGAGACCACGGTTGTTTACCCTGAGTAAACCCAATCTTGGCTTATTTTGTTCCCATAAAAATGAAGGGTTGTGAAAGTCTCCTCGCAGTCGGTAGTGCCAGCAATGATCTAGGAGCTTGCTGAGGCGCTCACCAAGATTTCAGAGGCTTTGAGCTGAGGACCAGCTGGGAAGCTCTGCCTTTCCAGACAGACAAATCATGCATGCTCAGAGCAACGTGATGCTGAGTGTGCAAAGAGAGACTGGGCTAACACGGAGATGTCCTCTGTGTGTGCGTGTGTCAGCAGCAGAGGAAGGGCTGTTCTCCCAAACATCTGGAAAACTGGTGTCGGCTGAGCAGTTGCTGAGGCTGTTTTTAGGCTTGGGGTACCTCCTGAATGACACCAGAGGTAAATCAGCCAGAACTAAACACATTTATAGGTAAAAAATAACAAAGTACCTCCTTTCACAAGTGTGTAAGGGCTTCCTGGAGACAGGTGTGCAGTGTATCAAGTGCACTCCGGAATATTTTGTAAATAGTTTTTGAGACTAAGGATTGTTTGCTGAGTTTATTAACATGTTTACAAACTCGGCTATGAAAACCCTGAGTCGTCGCAATGGAAATTCAGGCACACTGTCTTCCTTTTGGTTCTGGCGGCGGGGCGCTTTTTCATTTTCCCGGATTATTTTTAGAGGGGGCTGGCCGGTTTCGTACCAAACGCTGCTGCCGCGTAAACACCACCAACTTCTCCAGGGACCAAAACAAAAACAAAAACAAAAACAACAAAAAAAAAAAGCGTGCGTGTTTCTAATTTCAAGCCCATGAGCTCACCAGCTGAGCCTCCGAGGGCCCGGCCAGGAGCGGGTGGGCGGATGGCGGCCGGGGGGCACACACACGCCTAGATGCGGGCAGGTGCTGCCAGCCTCCTCGGGGCCGAGGCCAGGCAGCAGGAGGAGGAGGAGGAGGAGGAGGAGGAGGAGAAGGAGAAGGAGGAGGAGGAGGAGGAGGGACGGGGAAGGCCGCGGCGGGAGGAGGAGGAGGAGGAGGAGGAGCCGCTGCCGGATGCTGCGAGGAGGCGCCGTGGCCGCCCTGCGCTGCCGGCCGCTCACCTGAGCGGGCAGCGGGCGGGGAAGGAGGGGCCGTGCGGCCGAGCTGCGCGGAGCCCGGAGC
This sequence comes from Aythya ferina, assembly GCF_964211825.1. NCBI lineage: Eukaryota > Metazoa > Chordata > Aves > Anseriformes > Anatidae > Aythya > Aythya ferina. The sequence continues at coordinate 21,779,947 of NC_140298.1, forward strand.
CCGGTGGCTGCGGCGGTGAAGGGGGCGGGCGGGCGCGGCCATGGCGCCGGGCGCCTAGCGGGGCCGGCGGGCGGCAGGAGGCCCGGCCCGCCCGGAGCGCCCGGCTGCCGGCGGGGCTGCGCGGCCTAAGCTGAGCGGGCGGCCCCACCGCCCCCTCCCGGCTCGCAAGATGTCCACCCGCACGCCGCTGCCCACCGTCAACGAGCGGGACGCGGAGAACGTGAGTCCACCCCCACCCCCCGGACCCTGCCCCTGCCCCTGCCCCCAGCCGCACCGGGGAGAGGCCTCCCCGCCCGGCTGCGCTGCGCCGCCCTTTGTTTGGGGCGCACCTTGGCGGTGGGCTGCTGCCGGCCTGTTGCTGCCGGCCTGCCGCTGCCTGGCTTTGTGTGGCGCCGTGGGGAGGCCGTGTGCCGTGTGCCGTGTGCCCGGCCCCGCTCCCTGCCCGCCGGGTTGTTTGGTGCCTGCCTTTGTGCTCGGCTGCACCGTCCCTGCGCCCTCTCTCCGCGCCGCGGTGGGGTGGCGGGCGCTTTGTGGCGGGGTTCCTGCGGGGAACGGCCCCGCTGCCTCGGAGCAGAGCGCCCGAGAAATCCCCCAAAGTCCCGGACTTTGTCTGGCCCTGGCCGCCCGGTGCGATCGCTTACCCAGGCGGTGGGATGGGAGGTGTGAAATGTTCCTCTTAGGTGAGGGAACCGAGATTAAACGAGGTATGCTCGGCATGCGCCCTCGATATCGTTAGTTGCCTTCGGGAAAAGTGGCAGGAGCAGTCATATGAAATTTCACACGGGCAATTTTACCCGGCCTGTAGGTTGACGGAAAGCGATCGGTGAGGAGCGCGGGGAGGCGGGCAGGTGGGTCGCAGCAGAGCGGTCCTGCCAGGGCTGCGGGCTCCAGCCAGCGCCAGGGCCTGGTTGTGTGCAAGGCAAAGAGGCAGCGTTTGCTGAGTAGGTCACTGAATTACAAGAAATAAAGAGTAAATAGGAGCAGAGACATTAGGAGGTGAAGGTACCAGGAATATAGTTAGAGGAACGAAGGCTTCAGTTTCAGTTGCTCAGTGTAAGTGTAATTGACGAGGCCGTGGCTGTGTGGTTCCCAGTTAAAGCTTAAAGCGAGCAGATAGATCCATGTGGTCTGTCCTTTCTATTCATTCATGGACTGATGAGTCCTCTATTAGTGTCAGAATGGAAGCAAGTCCTTGAGATGAAAATGAATATTTAGATTTAATTAAATGACAAGGCCCAGGTTTGAGTGATGCGTGTTACTTAGGAGTTTCCATTTCAAATGTATATAGGAATGTAGACAAGGGGTAGATGACAGGAAGAGATAAGAAATATTTATGCATGTATCCAGTAATACAGTGCATAAGACTTGCAAAGTGCGTTTACAGAAGGCAAATGGAAATATTTTCAAACATCATCAACTTCTGTAGAATGAAAACTTCAATTAAACTGTTGGTAGTTCATTTAGAAAATGTGCCGGTTTTGAATGCTCTATTTTGACAACTAGATGTAAGTAAGGATATTTTTTTTATTTATTTTAGAGAAGGCAAGGGTGTCTAAAAATCAGGTGTGTACAAGATATCAAAGTCCACAAAATTACACATTTGCTACTGAAAATCTTGCTGTAAGTCTGTAACCTAATACTAACAAATATAATACTCGGTCAGACAGACTGTAAAGAGCTGTGCAGCAGTACGTTCCCAAATCTGTACAAAGTGATTCTTGTGCTGCTGTTAGCAGGGTGTCTGCTGGGTTTTGGGGCAGGGTTCCTCAAGGCTTTTGTCACCTCTGCCCTCTGGGCATTGGGGAAGCCCCCTTGGGTACTGCTGGTTGCCCTTGCCCAAGAGCTTTGGTAAAGTGGCAGGTGTGGGAAGAAGGAGCTGGCCTGTTGTTGACTTCGGGGACAGCATAATTCCTTGGTTTAAAATGGACTCTGTCAGGGTGAGGTGAGACGCTTAATTTACTCTTAATGTGCTTCCTCCTGTTAATAAGCACTAATGGACGGGCAGAGTGTTTGTGCTGATGGGCCTTGATGCTCAGAGGTTAGCTGGTGAGCTCTGGTAGCTGGGGTGGCAAGGCGCTGCATCTGCCGGGAGAAGTTACTTAAAAGAGAGGGGCTGGGAAAGCAGGAGTTAAATTAGAGCAGGGTAAGTCTGAGTGTTCTTGGCCTGGTGAACTGACTCCCTCTTTGTAGTGCATATCTGCAATTCCCAAGCACATATATTAGCGAAGCTCTCAGAAGTTGTGCAGTTAATGGTGATCTTCTGGGTAGCAATCTTTTCTTCCTTCCTTGTGGCCATCTCTCAGAAATGTTGCTCCATTGTGTGACTCTCAAGGGATAGATTGTAGCTCTGCATCCCGGAGAGAGCTGATTGATGGGTCTGAGTACAAATCTACGTCCGCGTCCAGCTGTGCTTTGCACATGGTGTGAGATCGTTGCATGAAATCATTGGGAGCTACCCTACCACTGCCACCCCCGGGCTCTTGGCAGCTGCTTTCCCTGTTCTGTTTTTTTTTTTCTTGTTCTTAAGAAGAAAAGAAAAAGTTATGTGTATTTTTGTATATATTTCAATGTAAACTGTTCTCAATAAGTATGCAAGCGTGTGTTCTGTCATTTGAACGAAATAATAAAATTGGACAGAGCACCTGTCATAAGAATATACTCCCCTTGAAGAATTATGAGAGTTCCTGGCTGGATGTGTGAAAACAGCGCACGGTTCCGTAACTGGTTGTGCCTTTTACACCGCAGTGCCCTTTGACAGTAGTCCAGAAGGGGTAGGGTCATGCAGCAGGTTACCTGATAAATTCTTATCAGCCAGCTTGAGTGAAAGGAAGGAGGACCAATGGCAATGGACAAACAACAGGTGGAGGGGAGCAGTCATCATGAAACAGTCAGTATGTGTATAACTGATAGGCCTGCATTATACAAATTCACACCCAATCTTTTTTTCCTTTTTGCTGTTCTTTTCATCTCCCAGTGCGATGTTTAATTTTTCTAACGCATATGCCCCTCAGTGTTTTGCGCTGGAAATTTTACTTCTCTTTCACCATAGCTGTGTTTAAGGAAACAAAATACAGTATGATTGTCAAACATTTTTTATTATTGAATGGTTTATTGGGAAAGCTGAGGAAAATTGATGGGTAGAGGCAGTGCAGTAAACATTATTTTCATGCCTATTATCAGCTTTCTTTTTTTTGAAAGGAGGGGTAAGAGTAGTATTGAAAGTAAACACTTTCCTGCGATTTGATTTCGTATGTGTAACTATGGTTTCCTCTTGATAGTGATGTGTAGGCTGCTGTAGGTAATGTTTCAGGGCATTCAGACAGTTGGAGTTGGGGTTAGTTTGGGTGAATGGAGCTTCCCATCTCTGCTGAGGCTGGAGGAGGAGAGGGATAAGAATCTAAAGCTCTGAGCTTGTTGTAGCTCTTTTGTTTTCATTGAGTTGCTGTTGAGGCTTTTGTGTTTTCTCCTTCATATTGTACTGTATGAAGTGCTTAAATTGGGGAACATTCTTCATGAATTACAGTAAGAGAAAAGAAGGGTGCAGGTAATACATGATCTTGAATGCTTTCTGAGAGTTCTGTATAAGGAAAGACACGTGGAATTGCAGTGGTAGGCTGTATGCCACTTGCTTTTTAAAATTAATAAAAATGAGAAGGCTGTATTTTGCTTCTTCTGACATAAAGGCCTTGTAGGCTGGTGTATTATTTATTTATTTATTTAAATTTGTTGGTAAATGTCATTCAGTCTTTTGAAGCTCTTACTCTTACTTGTGGAAGTGTGCCGGGACTCTCTTTGTGCTGTGGCGTGACCACTCCCAGCGAAGGCCCAGGGAACTGTTTTGCCTTGTACTTTTCAGGCACGCATAAGTTGGTACATCCTGCTCCGGAGATGGCGCGTGTTTACTGGAGGAGAAGGAACAAACAAGGCGGGAGAGCCAGCTGATAAGGCTGGCTGGAGCTGAGGAGGAACGTAGGAACTGCAGCGTGCCTTACCCAGCCAGTGCCCTGTCGGAGTGATTCAGAGATGTCATGGCAGGGGGGGGTTAAGGCATGATGACACAGCGACTTACAGTCATGCGATCAACTACATTATCATAGAACTAATTGTGATAATTCTGACACACGCACACCCCGCTGCAGGCTAGCGAGGGCAGGGTGATGTCTGAGATGCCAGCTAAAGCAGGTGTGGTGAAGGATGGCTCGCTGATAGCGGAGGCTGGGAGACAGCTGCATTTTTAGAGGGAAACAAATTGAACGGGGCAAGAGATAAGAGGATGGAATGAAGTTGTGAGGTCAGGGAAATAATAATTATACCATGTTTAATTTTTTTTTTGCCTGGATTTGCTTTTGCACAATAAGAACACATGGTTTTGATTTGGACGGAGGGGGCGTGGGAGAAAGTATCTGACAAGAATTCTTTCTTTCAGTGCCTTAAGCAGAAGAATGGCCTAGTTTCCAGGCCTTGTGGGTTCAAGAGTACAGCTGTATCTTTCTTATCCACAAGAGATGGGCTTTAGCAAAGTGGAGAATGTCTGTGTTTTTTCCATGCAAGATGACTTTTCTTGATCATAAGAACTCCATTAGGCCATATGTTTGTTTGAATGGTAAGAACAGGGCATGCTCTCCTAATCTCACTTTGAAGGTTTGTGTTTTCTTTCTGCTTTTATTTTTTTTTTTTGGTTCAAGTCTTGAGCAAGCTCCTACGTTGTGGGGGAAAACACATGTTTAGCTCCAGCAGTAAGCACAAAAAAGGAGAGAGCAAGGTTCATTTTATTACAAAGTGTGTTAACCGCTTCGCATTTAACCTTCTGCAGGAATCACAGCTGGGACAGGTGGTGCACGTGTTTAGTGTCCTTCTTCTCCCTTCCTGTAAAGGCACATATTTTGGAACAGATCTGCCTGTGTACAATCTCATTTCATGCTTCAGTGTTCTTCCTAGGTGTCATAACAGAACGTGCTGTTACAGTTTAGAAAGAGTTAATGCAGTTTGATTGTACTGCTGATGTCATTTCATACTTCATGGGTTTTTGGAGGTTCATAGGTAAACATAACATTGGATTGTTTGTGGCTGGTCTTCTGAAAACTGGACTTACATGGGCAGGGGAGTGAAATGCGTAACAAGAACAATGAGGTTAAGATCCCTGTAGCCTTGGGAAGGGTGCCTCTGCCATCATCCTTTCTTCATCCTGCAGACTTACTGTGTGTTAGTACAGCTTTTTATTTTCCATCTCTGCACTTAAAATGTTTTAATGATCAGTAAAGACAGGATTTTTTTTTTAATAGTACACAATTTTGTTTGGAAATTAATGTTTTTACTATATATGTGGTACGCTGCAACTACATGACAGTTGCTGCTATCGAGCTGAAGGAGCTCCTGCTACATCCTGATACCAATAGCTTAAACCCAAGAAAAGTAGTATTTCATTTTTATTTTAAGTGCATGTTCTTGATCAGTGACTTTTATTTGCACTTGCAGGTTTCTTGTTCTCAGAATTTAGTGTAGATCTACTCTTGAAATCTTACTGATATTTGAGAGAACTTCTAAAACTTTTTCAGCAGAGCAGATTTAATGAGAAACTATTGTGTAATTAGGACAGAGATTACTGTTAACGTGGAGCTAGAAATCTGTTTCAGGACTTTATTTGCACCACAAATTGCACTGCTAACAACTTGAGAGGTTGAGCAAACCTTTCAAATGTTTAGTGATATCACAGAGAAAGCATTTTATCACTGGTGTTTAGATATTATCTATTAGTAGCTATGACTTTTTTTCCCCTCTTTTTAAATATACATTTATGCTCTATGCTGCCCTCCAGGTTAAATATGCTGCGACTAAGTTGCTGCAGACAGTGGTGTGTTTCAAACTTTGCTTATTTGTATTGTGGTCATGATGTGATCTGTTGATTTCTGTTGTTGGAAACAATGCTTGCTTTTTGTATATGATTTTTATCTTTCTGGAATTTCATAATCACCATTTTTTTTAATGACTTCAGTAATTCTTGGTCTTTAGTCTTGAATGTTTGCTCCTCTTTAGGTAGTGGTAAATTAAGAAGAAATGGTGTCCAGTCGAATATTTTTGAAAACAACAAAGAAAGCAGGAAAGTTCCATCGAAACATTCATATCCCGCAGCATAATGAACATAATGCAACTGAATCTGAATCTTAATAATAAGCTCTTTCTCCACAGTTACTAGCAAGCCTTTGCTTGTTAACATTTTTTCACTTTTTTCAGATTGTAAATCAACATTTTTATGTTCTTTCTGCTCAGTTCTGAACTGTGAATTTTAAATGCAGAAGGTAATATTTCATCTAAGAAAGAAGTTTCCTTGCTTTTTTTTTTTTTTTTTCTGTGACTTAATAGAATAAATAGCTAAAAAAAAAAAAAAAAAAGTGACATCGAAGGATTGCTGAGATCTGTGTCAGTTTACAGCTCATTGGTGATGATGCAGTTTAGGCAAAGTTCCGGTGGGCATCCTAGTGAAGCTATGGGTAAAAATTCCAATTTCATTTCCAAATTTCATCTTGTTTTACCCAAGTAGTGACCAAACTTGCTTTAACAATCATGGTAAAATAGTTAAAGGCAGGAGCATTGGCAAGTACTCTCTCTGCTTCTTTGTGAACTGACATGACAGTAGAAAAACACACTTTTTTCAGGTGAGCATTTAGTCAGGGGTTTCTTTATGTAAGCTTTCATGGGAAACACCGACTTAGGCTGAAAAATGTGTGTTTACATTCGTAGTAAGGCATCCGCACAGTTAAAAATCAGGCGGGTTACAATTAATCTTTAAGGCAATGGGCTGGACGTGCTCATGGAGCAGTGCCATGGGTTAGACTGTAATGAGCGATCAATAGAGTGTACTTATGTAAAACCCCAAAGTGCAGGTTTTCTGTGCATCTGTGGAGAACATAGGATCATTGTTATTCTAAAATTCTTCATTTTAACAGGACAGCTGATCTACCAGCACTTCTACATTCACTTAAATTGTTGGTAAGCAGGCTTTCTGTTCTGCTGAAATAAAGGTGTTGTCTGTGTGTTCACGTCTCTTTTGTTTTTTCTTTGCTGTTTTATTTGGATCCAGTAAAAGTCATTTTGCTTCTTTTATCTTGCCATTCCTGTGCTTGTGGAACACTTTAGGTGTAGGCTGTGGGTGAAACCATCAGAAGTGGCCTGCGCTCTGCTTACCTTGTTGGTGTTAATGTGGTTTTCCATCAAAATGACTTCTGTGAAGACTCCTGAGCAGATCAAGATACAAGGGCTCAGTATCCCTGTCTCCTGACCCTTTGTGTGCCAGCTGTTTCAAGTTCATGACATTTTGCAAAAAATGGAGGATGTTACAGAAACCTGCACTCATAATAAAACAATCCAATGTGCCAATGTGCTTTGGAAAACAAAAAGGAGGGGAGCTATGTTTTCAGTTCCAAGGTGTATATCAAATCCAAAGAAGCACATACAAAAATGAGCAGTAAACCTTTCTTTAAATTAAGTCGTTTTACATGTCCAGTAGCTATATTAGCTGGATACGTGTAGTCACAGTCCCGAGGATTTCTCAGGTAAAGATAGATCAGCAAGGTTGACTTGCACTGAGGAGAGAAGGAAAACCCTTCCACAAAACATATTATAGATTCAGCATGAGGAGCTTTTCCTAGTTGTGTTGCAGTACTGTATTTTAAACAAATATAGTTGTAAGGTCAATGGCTTGAAAAATTAGAGGTTACAACTTCTTCGCCTCTGACGGAAAGTGCTGTTGAGCTTACGGAGTTACTGGGTAGCCTATGGCAGTCCTTTGCGAGAGCAGATAATGCTGATATCACTGGTGACAGCCTAATTGTTTTTGTATTATAAAGTAATAGCAGTGCATGATAACTTTAAAATCTCAAGTAGAGACAAAATTAGTCGAGGTTGGTAGGTGCTATCTTGTATTAGCTAGATGTGGTTGGAGAAACCAGATGAGCTTTTGGATAGACGGGGCTCCAGCAGGGCTTGCAGGAAAGGCTCCTGCCCCAGGCTAACCTCGTGGCAGAACCTGTAGTGCTGCTGCCCTTCTGGGGGAGGACCCACGCCTTGCTGGCGGTGCACTGAACACACACACACACCTTCAGAGTGAAGACGCAGCCTGAGTCACAGTGGTTGAGGGCTATTTTCAGCTGCCGTGGAGCCTTTCCTCCTGGCTTCCTCCTTTTGCTAATGTTGGGTCGCATCTTTTCCATCTCAGCCGTGTACTTAGCAAGAGAGTGAAATAAAAATAAAGAAAAATGCTTTTTACTTGCATTTAAGCAGCTACCTTTTTCAGAGTGGAGAAGGCCTCTTAATTGTCTTCTTAAGGGTTATTACTTGGAGCAGTTTTATTATTTAGTCCCTCAAATATTTGATCAGGGTCATTTTAAACCTAGTGATAGTTGCTAACCTGCTGTCACAGCCCCTTTTTCATGACATATTTCCCAATATCCATCTTTCTGAGATTCCGTCAATCCGTGTTCATTAAGCTGCTGGCCACTTAATACCTGTAATTTCCTATTTTTATCACCTTTTCCCCTCCCCTCTTTGTTTTTCCCTACATTTTGCTTACTTAAGTGCTTTTGTGCTGGAGATTGCATAGCTGTTGCCAACTTCCTTGTGCTTCTCACTCTTTCTGGGACCTTTTCCAGTTTTGCTCGTGACATAACCAAAATCAATAGAGCTTTACTAAAGCCGTGTAGTGTATCTCCTGGTTATTCTTTGAGCAGCGTCCTTTTGTTTGGATCTCAAGGAGTATGGGAATGATCTGAGTCGCAAAGATAAAGGGAGAGAATAAATGCTTTGCCTTGGGTTGGTTGGGGGGAGTTGGCTTTGTTTCGGGGGCAATTTCTGAAGGTACTAGCAAAAAAGATTGTTACAGCTTTAAATATTTGCCTCTTAGAGGTACTGTATGTTTCCCACTTTACATTTCCTTTTGCCCCCCAGTAGAGTTACTGTGCTTTATTCTCTTAGGTGACAGCTGAGAGTAACCAAGGTTTTGTAATGATAAGTCAGGAAGGATGTACAATTTTATAATGTCCTCTGTGGAGGGAGGTTTCCATTGTGAACTCGGTTGATATGTCAGGAATGTATTGTGAGAGAAGTGCAGAGCTAGGGGAGCTAAGTGTAGGAGATACTGCACTATGTGTAGCAGCAGCGTAAATTACTTGCGCTTAAACAGTAAATATCTGAAATTCCTTTCGAGAGTGCATGCTTGGCCTCAGTTGTATATAAGTATCGTTCTAATTCTTAGATGTTTCTGTCATTACTTAAAATAAGCAGAGGCATAGTTCAAAAACTCAGAGACCCTTGCACATTAAGAAGAGTCTGATTTGTGCCATGGAAATTACGGGACTGTGTTAAATGCTATGTTGAGTTTTTACAGAGGATATGGTAGTTTTCCTCAAATGGATTGCATGTGCAATGTACATGTATTTGCTCGTCTCTATTTCAGATAGTATTATTGATTGAAGGCAATAGAATTCTCTACAGCACTTGGGTTTTTATTTAGAATTATTTATTTTTTTTTCTAACAGTAATCAGATTTTCTTCCCCATGCAATTACTGTAGTAGGGACTGTCTACTGGTGGTTAAAAAAAAAAAATCAGGAAAATATTGTTACTTGATGGAGTTAAAATAGCATTTTCTCCATAAGATCAGACTCTAGAAGGAGCGGCAATTGTAGTCATTAAACACAATGAAATTTATACAAAAATTATTAGCAATACTGTCTCTGAGCAGTCTTAACCATGTGTACATACATACAGTAGCTTTTCAAATTTGTTTCTCTTAATTCGGTATTAAACAAGGCTGCCTTCTTTTTAGAGTTCTGTCTTCCAGTGATGGACCATAAGATGCATATAGAAAGTATACAAGAGCACTTCACAATGAAACTCTTGCTCCGTCTGCTGCATAGTCCAGAGCAATCTTATCGATAGAAAGTTGGTATGAGCAATGAGGATCGATCTAATATAGATGCTGGAATTGGCAATTTGAGACCTTGTTATCAGAGTGGCTGCAGTGGTGTTTGTGAACAGGATGAGAGAAACCTGGTGGCTCAACCTCTGCGAAGAAAAGACAGCTGATGAAATAAACTGCATTTAAAGGTCCTTTTTAATAAAGTTATTCTCACTTATCTGATGGCTGCAGAAATACAGTGCTTATATCAAAATCAAGTTACACATTTTTGAAATGCTAGAGGATTTTATTTATTTTTGGTTGTGTGACCTTTTGGGGAAATTCATGTTTTGGTATTGTCTACCAGCTTTTTCAACATTGCTCACTAAATCCTTTTCCTACTGGCATGTAATATCTTGTTTAAAAAGAATTATTTTCAAAGTGAGTGGTGTCAGGAGTAGCACAGAAGAGACAAACTGCACTTCTGTATCCATCTGTTTGTTCTTTTCCCTTTCATATAATAGTTCTTAATCTGGAGAGGCTAAACTAAATGGAACAGTTGACTATCAGACTACAGTTATGTATCATAAAGTGAAACATGAATGGTGCATGAGCTGTTTTCCTAATATTATTTTGGTTTCATTGGAGGTATTTCCAAGACTAGCTCAGTGGGAGAGCAGCAGAACAAAGAAGGAAGTGAATTGGGAGACTGGAACGTACATTGACAGGTCGTAGTAAAGTTTTTACCTCCAGATAATTTTTGAGAAAGGACAGAAAGCTCTGCCTAGCTTCATGTCAGGTGGAACATGAACAGCTTCTTTGTTGTCTGCTTGGTGAAAAGAGAAAGATACCTAACATGAGAGCTCTCATCCCTGGAAATGGAAGGCTTAGTAGTTAATTCGGTAAATTGAAGGAAGAAAATACAGACTGAGTTCAGTTAGCTTGCAATGATTCAGGCATTGCAACATTGTGATTGCATCTCCCTAGAGGCAAGGAGCATCTTAGGACCGCTGGTGGTAAGAGAGAGCATTACTGACTGACCCGTCCTGAGGCTTGGAACAACGCAGTTATAGCCATCTCCAGTGTGTGTAAGGACAGCTCTCCTTATAAAGTTTTGAGGATGGATTCCCAGTCCCTGAAAGGGGGATTGGTAGTTTCTGTGACCTGCTGACACTGTCCTCAGGTTCCCAGGATTTCTGCTTTCCTCACTTGCCCTTCCTTATGACTGAATTAAATTAATTCCTGCTTTAATATGAGACACCATCTGATCGAGCAAGCCACTTAAACTGGAGAGTCCCAAACTGTAAAATGCAGTGCTGTACTGCTTGCCAAGCTGGTTCAAAGCATGACCAGTTCCAGAGATTGCCAAGAGCTGCCTCTGCTTACAGCAAGCTGGAAGCTGCCATTGCTGCTGCCAGCTATTTGCTGTCCCTCACTGTCCTGATAAAGGAGTCTGGAAATGCCTGACCTTGACATCTTGCAGGCAGGGAGTTAGTGTCAGAAGGCCGTGGCTGGGGATCTGCGATTCCTCACACACAGACTGTCAAGGACTGGAGAGAGAAAGCCATAGCAATTTTTTTGTAAAATATTTTTTTCTGCTGTTGGATTGGGTGTTTCTTTTTGTGTCTGTGTTTGTTTTGAATAAGTGTTAGTTTTTGTTTGACCCTTTAATCATAAATTCTTTATATTCTTAAGCTTCATCCATATATATTATATATATATATATATATATATATAAACACGCACACATATAACATTTCTTCCAAATTTTCTTACCTATTTATTTTAATGGACAGTAAATCCAGCATATGTTGTTTTCAGTATTTTCTTTGCATCCTGCAGTGTTTTTTCTTTCCCGTCTTTTGGTGAGTTTTGTAACCTGGACTATTTCATTAGTTATGCTCGGTCTTTCTCTTGGGCTTGGCTTTTGCATTTCTTTTCAGTGCTTGCACGTAACTTCTGTTCATGGCTTGAATTCAATACATTGACAGATGTCTGCAGTATATGTGTGCCTGTTAATATTCATAATCTACTGTATTACTGTGTCAGCCTGTTTAAAACATATAAGGAAATACTATTTTTAGCTATAGTACGTACTTTGCAAAATCTTTGCGGTATATTGCTGTTGGCTGCTTTTTTCCTTTTTTTTTTTCCTTCCCTAAATTGTGGTAGCCTGTAATGTTAAATAACTGAAGCCCAAAGGTTAAAAGATGCATGATTGCATGAGTGTAGAAACAAGAGGCTCTGAGGAGATTGTTGTCTGAGCACTGCTCAGAGCACGCTCTTGGGTTGTAAGATATAAGCTGGTCCAAGGGGCAGACTGTGTTTGGACAGCTTAAAGTTAAGCGTAAATCTGTGCAAGTCTGGGAAGATATTTGCTAAGCTGAAATATGCTGTAGCATTACCCACATGTAGGTAAATTGTTACTACAGTCCAACTAAGTCCATGTTTTCTGATCTGATATTAACACTGCTATTAAAACAGACTAAATCATCTATCAGGGGAGCCTTCTTTTAGAAGGCAGTTGATTTTCCTGAGCCAAAGATACATTATTTGCTCTCCTCAGAAAGTCAAACTTTGTATCAATGCTTACGAAAAAAATGTGTCTGCAGAATGCTGAGTCTGATAAAATCCTGTCTTAAAACTGCATCTTGGTGGCTGAGGGTGTCCAGGAGACACTTTGCACTTCAGTCCTCTGAGGCAAGACTTGCTACTGACATCAGAAGGCCTTGCTGCAGCGAGGTGCACCAGGAAATACTGGCAAGCCTGATGTGTAATGAAGTTAAGCTGGTAACCTCTAGCACAAAGGTCCATGAACATGCTCTCCCGATAAGGAAGGATCCTTTGCCAGTGCCCCAAAAGGCATAAAATACGCCCTATTAGTCCATGCAATGTTTTTCCTCTTCTAACTGTCAAAATTAACAGGTTGCCTAACTACTTTTGGATACGTTTGTATTGTGTTGTTTGAAGGGAAATATTAAGATCAGTCTCCGTACCCTTTAAACTGGATTTTCAAGCTCCTTAAAAGGAATGACAGAATGGTTCAGGTTGGAAGGGGCCTTAAAGATCCCCTAATTCCAACATCCTGCTATGGGTAGGAACACTTCCCACCAGGCCAGGCTGCCCAAAGCCCATCCCGCATGTCCTTGAACACCTCCAGGGATGGGGCATCCACAGCTTCTCTGGGCAACCTGTGCCAGTGCCTTACCTCTCCTTTGAATATCTCAAAGGTGTATTCCGAAATTATTCTAACATCCTCCTCAGTATTGGAGAACTGCAATTGAAATGCTGTGGGACGTGTGCATCAATCACAGAATCACAGAACTGTAGGGGTTGGAAGGGACCTCCACAGGTCATCAGGTCCAACCCCCTGCCAAAGCAGGTTCCTCAGAGCAGGCTGCCCAGGTAGGCGTCCAGACGGGCCTTGAATATCTCCAGAGAAGGAGACCCCACAACATCCCTGGGCAGCCTGTCCCAGGGCTCCGTCACCCTCACCGTGAAGAAGTTCCTTTGCGTGTTTGTGCAGAACTTCTGTGCTCCATTTTGTGGCCATTGCCCCTTGTCCTGTCCTCACAAACCACTGAAAAGAGGTTGGCCAAATCCCTCTGTCTCCCACACTTAAAATATTTGGAAATATTAATAAGATCACCTATCAGTCTTCTCAAGGATGAACAGACCCAGGTCGTCTCTCAGCCTTTCATCATAGGGAAGATGCTACAGGCCCCATATCATCTTTGTGGCCATCCTCTAAATTAGCTTATATTGCTTTCAGTTTGGATACTGTAATTGGTCATCATGTCGCTTTTTAGCAGCAGGCTTTATTTTAGAAAGTTAATAAAACCTTGAGGTAAAATGGTCTTTTCATAAAAAGATGGCAACCTGTCTTGATAGATTCATCATTGGTGAATCCAGTAATGGGAGTGCAACGACTAAGGCCTACTGTCCAGCTTGCTAAAGGAATAACTTAATTTTCTCTTTTATGAAGTAGAAAAGTGGTATGATAGGTTTTATTTTCCTGTTGTTCCTGCCCAGACAGTGTGATTCCACAAGAGGTTAAAATGGAGCTGGTGTGGTCCCAGGTTGGTGGTGGCGCTGCCTGGGGATTTCTGCGCTCAGGGGCTGGAGGTCACCCCACATGAGCCTCCTGTGGCACGGATATGTCTTAGGTATCCAATAGACGAGAAAAAAAATCACATTTTATAAACTCAGAGAGAAAGAGGTGGGATTTGGAGCCTGGCGGTAGTTAGCCGTGCGGATGTTCTTCTGCCTTCTGTCGAAGAAACCTCAGGTGGCCCAGAAGGCTGCTGTTTGATCGTGATCGAGGGAGATGCTTAGCTCTATGAACTGGTCACTCTTTTGTGAGTAAACCTTGCATCTTGCTGTTCTTCTCATCATTTGGAGGCAAGCCTTGGGTTTCCAGACTGTAGTCTGCAGGCTGCAGGAACAGCCCTTTCCCCTCAGTTTTGAAGTTGGATATTCAAGCTTTTTCCATTTCTCGTACTACTGCAAACACTTTGAGAAGCTCCATGTGCTTGACACGATCCTGAACTGTAAGTTGTTTCATGTTTCTTTTCGCCTGCCTTTCATCAGGCCAGCTGAAAAATGACCTGGCTGTGTCCTTTATAAGCACAATAAAAGCTCCTGCCGGCTTCCTTTGCCAGAAGTTTCTCTTTCTGGGTGTGTTCTTGTTTGGTTGGTTCAAATTAACTATCAGCATTAGCTTTTCATTCCTTTTTGTCCAACTGAATGTTTTTGAGCTACCTGTGGGTGCCATGCCACTGAGCAGTAGTGCCCCGTACCTGAGGATGTCTCTGGGCGCTGGCAGGGAGCTGCGAGTGCTCGTCTGGAGCTCAGCACTGGCAGGCTTGAAGATCTCATAAGGTAGGTCAGAAAACACTGGCAAAGCTAAACTGATCACCTCCTGAGGAAAGCTTGCAAGAGGCACTGAATGTTTTAAATGTGTCTAGTAGGCTGCAGCAGCAGCAATAACCTTTCTGCTTCCTTCCCCTTTTCACTTTTGATAAACCCTTTCTGTCAAAAATACGGAAGTCATGTTAGGTTTCACATGTGAGGAACATTAACCATTTTATTTGAATTTTAAAAGAAAAGGTTTGCTCTTTTGCTTGGTAGGGCCTGATTGTAGCATCTAGGACTACACTGAATGATAAATAATTAGAAACTAGGAAGATTTGAAGAAAAATGTTTTTTTCCTCCCCTCAGCTTTTAGCAGGCTTGTCTTGATTTTCTTTGTGTTTAAGGTGGTGGGCTCTCAGCTGATTTGCTGTAGCAATTAATGGAGGTGATAACGGGCTGACTGTCCTAAATTAGCCCTGGAAAACATTGTTTGTGTGTTCGAGATGAGTCAGGAACGAAAGTGCCAGGTTGAAGTAACTGTGCCAATTCTGAGTGAACTAAAACAAACGCAGGAAGGTGCTGCTCTTCGGCACCTGCATGCCAGGCCGGGGGGCGGCTTCCTGAGGGGGAACGATAAGCTGAGGAAACGTGTTAGCTGTTTGCGGGTTATGAGACCTGCTTTGCTGCCACGAAGGTAATTGTTTTTGTGCAATGTTTTGACTGGCGTCTTTCCTGAGAGGGGGATGTGTGCATTTTTATTTTTTTTTAAACCTTTGAGTAGAAAGTATCTGTGATTGCATTTGATAATAAAGTCCACCCTTCTATATAACACCGTTGTGTTTAGAAAAAAAAGGGGAGAAAGCCTGCTGTAACATGGACAGGGTTTGTTAGTGTCACTGTATAAAATTACACGTGTTCTTCAGAGCTCCGTGTGTGCATCAGAAACGTGTTGGGTAGCTGTGCATGGCACCGTGCTCTGTCTGAGGCTGCTTGAAGTGCAGACCTGTAAACGCTGCATCCTGTGACTAGAAAAACAACTCAGTCTCAGAGCTGGCAAACGTATTTCTGTCTCATGAAGCTATCTTGAGCATTTAAGACTAAAAAAAAACTGCTGTGGGACTCCGACACCTTCATAATGAGCATAGTGTAAGATGTGTTCTGTGCTCAGCACAAGCTTGCCTGTCACCAGCATATGTGAATGCTTCCAGAAAGCAATCCTTATAGTGTGTGGACATTAATGTATTGTACTTTATCTCACAACAGAAATAAGTTTTAGTATTTTCTTTGAACCTGTGTTTCCGAAATTGAGAAAATTACAATTAGGGAGAAGAGGAAAGATACCCCATCAGTTAATAAAATGCTTGCATATGCTTGACTTATCAGATGAGCTTTATCCAAACTTGTTTCTTATTGCTGATAGCTGCGAGCTCTTTTAAAAGTTCATGCCTGGAATTCCTACGTGTTATGTAAATCAGATATAAACAGAAAGATGCACACGCATGTGTTTGATTATTTTCTTTGTGCACTGCTGGAAAGCCTGTGTGAGCAGGGGGTTTTGTCTGACCCCCTTCTGTCTCTGCCATCCATCGGTCTTGGTCTCCAGTTAAAAACCTGTGTATTCCATTCCCTCACTATGTTTTTATTTGTTTGTTTTGAGCCCAGTCCTGCATATTGTCCTGTTTCAGTGGAATAGGTTGATTGCTTCATTTCTTTTAGTAACAAAATTTCTATACTGCATTCCCAGTCTAGTTTAATTGCTGGTAAGGAATGATGAAAAGAATCACGTGTGCGTACACACATTCTGTCTTTCTAATTGCTGCATCCAAAGTACTTTGTGTGCCATATGAAAAGTTAGGGTAGAGAGTAGTAATCTTTTGATTGAGATTGGAGGTGGTGCTGTCATTTTGCCGCTGATTTGATTTTTTTCTGCAGCAGAAGGAAAGAGAGGCAGTTTGTGAGAAGCTCTTCGCTACTGAAGAAATAGTGACAGACAGCAAGCAGTTAAAGATGAAAAGAACTGGGCATACAGGACATGACTTCTAATCTTTCTCCCCTTTTCCTCCCTGCCCTGGTGTTGTGAATTAAAGCTGTTACTAATCAAAGCTGTATAGAAGGTCTTCTAAACCATTTAGACTCCTCTATCTGGGCTAGTTATTTTGATTACCTTGCAAAATATGACAGGTGTTACAAATGCTCATGTGTATGGCAGGTGCTTGAAAATGTTTGGGGTTATGAATATTAAAAACTTCTGCAAGGAACTTGAATTCAGAGCAGGAGATAACACGGAGCGAGGAAATGGGATACTGTGCCTTATCCAGCAATGAGTGTACTTTGATTCTGAGGGTTGGCTGTACGGAGGGGTTGACTTGCAGTAATGCGAGAAGGGGCAATTCAGGACTAAGAAGTTTGCTTAATCAAATGAGGCGTGAGGGTAGGCACCTTGATATGTCAAAGTTACCATGTAACTCAGAAGGACTTTCAAGCCTTACGTGTTTGCTTGAAAGAGAGTGTGGTTTGGTGGCCAGAGTATAGTTCTGGGGACTTCTTAAGACTAAGCTATAAGAACAGGTAATATAGCTGATGATATTTATGTTTATATTTGAAGATTAATTCAAGCATGCAATCAGTGAGAATACCACCCCAGTGGCTAGCGAAGTGGCTAAAAGATGCTGAGTAGGTAAAGCAGAGCACCCAGTTGGCAGCTGCTTCGTGGTGTTAGCTCTTCGGCACTGCCCCAGAGGTGGTGTTGCTGAGTGTGGCATCGTCTTGCCTTTGCAAAGCTGCCTTGGGTAGAGAAGGGCAACGACAGCTTTGGGTCTTGGCAGCGGGACGTGGGGAGCAAGGGATGGGACTCGTGCAATGTGAGTTAAGATTGGCTTGCTGCAGTAATCCTAATGTGACTTGTCAGAAACAAACCCAGCTAGGAGCAGTAAGAGTTAATCAGCTCTCTTCAGTAGTAATGATCTAAAATTGAATGCCAGAATTACTACTTTTCTGTTTATATTTCTGAAAAGGTTGTTTTTAAATACTTGGCTAATGCCAAATACCTAAATGGCTACCTTACTGTACTGTTTCAGCTCTCAACATTTAGTACTGCCACAACTTTTTGTTTAAAATTGTTGTATGAAACATCTAATTTTGTGTTGATTTTTAGACATTTTACTGAACACTGACATAAACTGAACGTACAGGGAGCCTTGTTTGTGATGTACTGGGAAACAGTGCATTACTAGTACATGATACACGTCAAGGCAAATTAAAAGATATCTCCAGAAATGTGAGAACCCCTAATTAAAGCCCTGTGCAGGAAGTGCAGGTTATTAGCTAGAATTGTTATTAGGTGGCAGGTATCTTAAAGGGGAGTGGTGGTGTGGTGGATTTTATTTTATTTTTTTTACAGCCCATTTGTTTCCACCATCCTAAAATTCTCAGAATTTAGTGGTGGTTCTTCTGAAATAGCGTTTTAAAATAGCCTCATAGTACCTCATGCATAATGAATGAACGTGTAATGGACCAGCAAGGGCTTAAAATGATGTAGGCTCCCTTAGTCTGCCCAGTCCCGTAGACTGCCACAAAAAGCCCAGCATCCAGACTCGTCGTGGCCATGAACCTGTGGTTGTTGTTTTCTTCTTCTTCAGACAGGTTCTGTTGTGTTGTCTTCATGATTAAATATGATTAAATAAGTGATTTTGATGTTAAATGATCTCTGTGGGAAGCTGCCTTTATCAACGCCAGTGGCGTTGGTTTTCCTTGCCTGTCCAACTGCTTGGCTAAAAGATCCTTTCCAGTGCCCAGTGGAAATAGGCTAACCCTATGAAACTGGCGATTGGTACTACGGGTAAATGCTTTTGGTAGGCATTATATTTCATGTCGGGGAGGTCTAATTGTGTGCAGAAATAGGCTTGGAGGCTTCTTAAAACTTGCTTGTCTAATACAGTGCGGGAGCTCTGGATGGGCTTCTAGGTACAGCTCTAATATTCATGGTCAGCGTCGTACAAATATTATTAATAAAATATAAATTACCTTGCAGGGTGTTTTCTTAGGCAAGATTTTCATTTGGGCTCTGTTTTATCGCGTGTAGGGCTGGTGTCCTACCTTGAAGGAATGTTTCAAAGCCTCTTAGCCTGGAGCTGTCCTTCTGATCCTCTGAGTCCACAGAAAGTATTTTAATTACGCGCTTCTAAGGGATAAACACTACTGGCAGCGTGGTGCTTCGTGGCTGAACATATTCATCCGATACACAGCACCCGAACACGCCTGACTTCCTTGGTTCTGTGACAACTTGGGAAATGCTTTAGCTCTATATTAAGCAGCGGGGGAAAAGTAGTGTTTTGCAGAGACGCTCAGGTAATGAAAAGAGAAGCAGGAAATGATATTTAGGAGCGCTGTCCTGGCCACGGTGAATCATTACTGCTGATGGAGGTGATGTAAGCAGAGCTGTGCTGCCTTTTGGGAGGAACATTTGGGCTGTGCTGTGCTCCCTGTTTGTGCCGGCTTCATTGCAGCTCTTTGCTGGTTTTCCCAGTCCTCGTGGTGACCAAAGCGCTGCCTCCTGGCTCCGCGCTCAGCCCTTGGTCTGTGTCGGGCTCAGTGCTCTGCTCAGAGGAATGGAGACACCGCTTCTTGATTGAAGCAGTGAATAACAGAGACAATACTAATGGATGTGGAGTTGTGCTGTGCTTTATGCTTACCGAAAACTTGAGTCTTGGGAGGAGGAGGCATGCCTTTCTGTTGCAGATCTACACGTTCTTCTGGGAAGACGCTGTTTCTGCCTGCAGTACTTGCCATCCTTAAAATCTGTATCTTAAAAGATTGGAGGCTAAATTTCACGTGTTATAAGTCTGTGCCCATTTGCTGCCAATACCATAATGCACCTGAAATACAGAAACCTTTACCCCACTTTGACACCTTCTGTTCTTTTGCTTTCTACTGGGAAGGTTTCCAGGACTCCTCTGTACCTTGCCCCATGTCCTTGGAAGTTGAGGAGTACAGAAGCAGTGCAAACTTCAGTTACTAACATTGAACGTTGGGTGCTGTATTGTATTAAATCTTGTATTAAAAATAACATCCTTTTAGTTCTTCAGACCTTTGAAGTTTAAAATATATTTATGAGCTTTATGGAGGTTTGTTTTTTCTTTGATAATAGATGACTTTTTAAATAAATACGTGGACTGTTAATGACTTGACTAAGAAATCCTATGGCTTACAGAAAGATGCAAACAGGTTTTGGGAACAAAGCTTGCTTGAAAAATACATATTTTCTCCTACTGTTACTTGAGATGAAGGAAGTTGGGGAAAAAATGAGTGAAATCTTGTTTCCTGATATGCCAAAATACATTTCTTTTGGTATTATGTATTTATAAGAGATTAAATTTGGTTATGATTGTACCAATGTATCCGCAACAGTGGTGCGTAGTGTGTAGCTTGGCATAGTTTCACATTAGAAAACAAATCTGTAATGGCTTAATGATTAGCATGTAGATGTCTGCAGTTTTACTTCTGGAGCTAGTAAAATCTTTGTGCAGACCTTTTTCTTGAGACATGCATCAAACCCCATGCAAAGGCAGCATGCTCTGCTTAGACTACTATCTAAAATTATCACTTATACTTGTGAAAAGCAAGTAAGTTACTCCTCTTCACACTTACTTTGTTTTTAGTCTATTCAGCTGCAACAGTCTAAAATCCAAGTGAGTTAATTACTAAATATTTTATTTGCCTTACAGCATACCTCTGTGGATGGATACACTGAACCACATGTCCAGCCTATCAAGTCCAGTAGCAGACAGAACATCCCCCGATGTAGAAACTCAATTACATCTACCAATGAAGAGCATCCTCACATTGGAAACTATCGCTTACTGAAAACAATAGGAAAAGGAAATTTTGCCAAAGTGAAACTGGCAAGGCATGTTCTTACTGGAAGAGAGGTAAGCCTTTGCAAAAACTAAGATAATAAAAGGCTGACATAATATTTTATATTCTCTTTGGCTATCTTTATATTAAGTATCTCTGCTCTTTTTTTACTTTTCTCTTCTGAATATAAAAATCCCAGTTTCTGTCATCGCAAAGGAAGATGCAGAGAGGCTGTTGCAGGCTGTATGAAAAATTATCCAGTGTACCTAAACTTTTTCTCCTAACCACACTCCTCTTTTGAGAATGTAAATTCTTGGAGAAGAGATGAGAAAGTCTGCCCATCAGAGAGGGTATTTTAGGTTTGGGAGGAAGTCCATTTCATCCCTCTATTTCCAAAGCCAAATTCAGAGAAATTGATAAAGTACCTCTTGGTGCTTGGGATGGGGTGGCTTTCTAGTGGACAAGATAACATTGTTCTGTCCAAATGCTGACAGAGGTATAAAATGATTCCTTTGTGATACCATCCAGTGGCAAAGTCCTGAACTCCTGCTGGTAGATCCTGATAGGTGAGAAATTTTGCTTGCAGAAATGCATAAAAGCAGACATGCGCTTGTATGTGGCTTATAGGCACTTATGACATATGTATGTTTTATACATAGACATATATGTGTCTTAGGCACATATATGGCTTTGCTCATAGATGTGCAATATACTGTTGTTCAGACTTTTTTTTTCTGAGATTAGTAATCCATGATTGCTGTTTTGTTTTTTTCCTGAAGGTTGCTGTGAAAATAATAGATAAAACCCAGCTAAACCCTACTAGTCTGCAAAAGGTAAGCAAACCATAATGTCTGAAACTCTGTAAACATTTGAACTATGATCTTTTATTTCCTTTGCGAAGATATTTGGTCCCTTTATCTTGCTAAACAAGCATCTCTGTGTATCTGTGACCTTGGGGGACAGTGGTATCCTACTGTCTTTGCTATAACACGCGTGTGTGATTTGTTTGCTGGCAGTTACTCTATATGGTTCCTAACTAAGCACTGCTTCTTTGCTCTTCCTTCTTCCTCCAGCTTTAGATTCTGCTGACAATAAAGTTCATGTCTAATTATATACACAAATAACTTGTCTACATACTAAATCAAAATGAAATGCTATAAAGGACAGTGTTTTTCTTGGATTTTTCTTTAATGTAGTAATTGGTTTTTGTGGAGCTGTAAGAGTGCCAATTTCTGCTGCTCTAATGTTTTTTTTACCTTTGTCTTTGTTCTTTCAACTTTAATAAAATATTTGTTAACTCAAGGGACCTTAGACAATTACTTTTTGTGTATAGAATTGAAGAAATGGCTGAAGGTAATCAGAACATTCTGATTGGGTTTATTGCACTGTTGGTACCTGTAGATTGAAATTCAGAATCCCTTTATAGGCATTGTGATGTTGTGTTCAATGTTTTACCAAAACCCTGGATTGTATTTTTGTTTGTTTGTATGATTTAACCATGCATATGTTTGGTTGTCAGCTGAAGCATGGAAATCTTGTATTGTCCTGCTGGAGGTTACTTGTTTACAAACAAAAATATATTTATTTTTTTTAAGTACTTGACTCCTGTTTGTAGCTGTAGAATAAGAGAAGCTCAGGCTTATTACTGCTCTTTTATCTCTGGCTGCTGTTACATTAATTTTATTGTGTAGCTTTGGTTATGGGGAGTTATGAACAGCTTTGTTTTATCTTCCTTTATCTTTAATTTCTTTGAGCTCTTTAATTTGTTTACTTTAATTTCTCTTCCGTGGTAGTTTTGTTTGTGTGTGGGTTCTTGAGGATTTTCTTTAATTCAACCTGTTGTGCAGGGTCCATGCAAAAGCTTTGCTGTCCTTGAGTCCTGTCCTGTATTAAGCAAATCTCTTTGCTAACAATGAGCTGGTGGAAAGGGACCCACTGAGGCTGACAGAGCATATTGGGGAAATCCTGTGCTGCTTGTGTAGCTTCCTACATAGCCTGGAATTTGTGCTGGGAGAGTTAGATGACCTTGTCTCATTGTTCAGCAATAAGAAGGTGAAAGACATACTTTCCCAGTGTGTTTTAATTGAGTTGCCTTTTAGGGTTGGGTGGTTCATCAGCATGCTCCAAATTACTAATTCTACTACTGGTTTGATATGTCATCTGTGTGTATATATGAAAGGTATGAGTTCTGTTCTATGAAGTCTCCAAGTTTCACAGGACAAAAATAAAAATATAAAAGTTTGTTTCTTTGTGCATTATGTAGTGTCAGTGTAATGGGAATTTCAGAATTCTATCGTTGGAGTTGTACTGTGCGTAAGACTTCAGCAGTCAGTTTTTCTTCAAGATATGTTAGAAATGGGGAATGGTGATGAGTACTATGGTTTTAATTGTAACAGGCACTTTTCTAATGAATATTCATAGACAAATGCTGAAGTAAGTTACAAGTAGGGTACAGAACTACCACTCCTGAGTTTTTACTCACTTAAGGTAGTGGTTGAGACTACCATCTCTAGAACCTTAATGCTGATGAACGGTATGCAGGTCGGCAAAACTGGTAGGCTGTCAATAACTTTTTGACATGCATTATTCATCAGACATTACAAATACATGGTGATCTTTTTAGGTTTTGTGAATGACCCTGTGCCTTTCTATTTCCATTCGCTACAGTAAAAGGGATACAAAGGGGAAGTAGGTCTCACATGTCCTGTTCTGTTATAAACAGAAATATTTGAGCATATAACCTCAGTTGCTAACCTCAGTCACAAAAGCTGGGTCTGTTGTTAGTGATGGGTATGAAAGCAGAGAAAGTTTACATTGTCCTTAGCCACTTTCTGATGTTATTTATGCTATATAGTATGGACAGGCTACTTTGCAGGCATAGTAGCTACTTGAACTTAAAACATCAGATGTTAGGAGATGACAAAAAAAAATGAATCTTTTGTTTGGCATCACTGAACATACAATGTGAAAATTTGTCTTAAACTATAATATCCTTCCATCTTCAGGACCTCTCCTTCATTAAATAGATAAGCAATATTGAATTACGGGCACTGCCTTTTACTTGGTTTTCTAGTTGTTCAGTGTGTGGTTCCCATCTTACTCTATGAGCACCTGGTTAAGAGTTAGAACTGTTTTTTTTTGTGTGGTTTTTTTTTTTTTTTTGGTAGACTTTTGTCCTGATGGTAGTGTATTGTACTGACAGCTTTTTCCACTGTCATGATGGTAATTTTTTCCCAAATGTAAGAAATAACTATTCTGTTTTCTGCATGTCTACTACATAAAGGTGTCTTCTTGTATTGACTTCACTGATGACGTTTCTGAAATAGCATTGTGCTGCTCTTATCTAAAAACACTGATGAAACAGAAAGTGCTCTTTTTTTTAATTGGTTTGATTACTGAGTGACATTTCCAGGTTTTCAGGATGGTCAGTGGGGCCTTTTTTCTTTTTTTTTTTTTTTTTCTTTTTTTTTTTACTCACCAAGCATATCCTAGGCCTAGAACTTAGGTTGTGTTATTATTAAAACTAGAACAAAAGTAGTAGAAGTGGAACAATTTCAGTGTTTTACCTATTCAAAGCTCTGTGTTGTTGTTGTTGTTGTTTTTCTTTTTTTTTTCTTGTGCATGCAACATCTCAGTAGTTAATTAGGGACTAGATTGACTCAATTAACTTAAGATTTCTTGTGATTTTTTTAGTGACTTATGGTAATAAATGTAGATGTCAACCTTACATCAAGCAGATGTGGTAGCAATAGTGTGACAGAAGATCTTTTGTATTTTCTGCAGCCTGTACCCTGAAAAATGAAACTGCAAAAGCAGGAGTCAAATTTTCAGGCCTTCTGCCTTTTCCACAGGTACAAGTACTACAAATTGAGTTTGATGTTGGCTGTCCTCTTCTATAAGTAAAGCCATTGAGGCTATAACCCGTATGCAACAAGGAGATGCTTGTTTGAGAGCTTTTTTAATGGTAACACTCTAAGACTGAAGAGCAGTTTTATACATGTGTGGCAAGCAGGGGAAAGGAAGTCAGAAAGCACTCTCACCTTTTGAGACAGTAGTATGCTGGTGCTCAAGAAAATCTGGTTATGCTTGAATTCTGAAAGAGCTTTTTTTCTTTTGACAGTAAAATAGATCATTGTATAATCCTGTAACTCAGTTTATAAGTGAAAGGAGACTTAATTGCATTATTTTGTCCAAATTTCTGTAAAATCAACAAACGTAGCTTTGTAGAAAATAATTATGGTCTGGTTGCTTTAACACATCTCTTCCTTTGCATATACAAGAATGCTAGGTATTACTGAGGGGTGTGGTGGCTGTTGTTCAAAGATATATCTGTTTGTAAATACTTCAGTATTGACGTAAGTAATGCTAATGACCAACATACTTCTGCAAGGGGAGGTGAGAAAAATACAAGATTATACTCCATGGAGCACTAATTTGGGATAAGATTTGCAATATAAATTAATCTACCCTAATACGTGTTTACAGTTTTATTCAGCTGTTATTTATTGTTCAAAGATTTTCTAGATTGTTTACTTCTTGGGAGAGAAAGGTGGAGGGTGGAGGAGTACATGTTGGCATTTTCTTAGTTTGTATAAATGTTCATTTATACTGGACCACATCGAATCCTGAATATACACCAGGAATGTAGGAACAGGGTTGTGGTTTTTTTTTTTTTTTTGCATGACTTCCATCCCACTCCCCTGTTTTTTTTTTTGAATATCTGTATTCAAATAAGGTTCTCTGCTCTTCCTTCCAAGTTCTTGAGACACCTTCCCATGTCCACTTGGGTCATATGGGCCAGGAACTATGCAAGCTGTAGCATGGCTGTGTTTGTTGTCCTTTGTGTAGTACTCTTCCCTGATTTCAGTTGTTTGTCCTGGTTGGAAGGTATCTGTCAGGCCAAGCAACTTTAACAAAGCCATGTGGCTTAGTTGTCTGGCAGTATTACAGAATAATAAATATGGTGATCTGAGGTTCTGTAGTTTCAGTAGTGGACAGTTGTTTAGGTGGGAAGTCTTAGGAGAAGTACAACCACCAAGGTGTTCTTCATCTTTTCTCAGAGTGAAGAATTTAGTTATTAGATACCTGCAGATAGGTTCCAAGATCTGAGTTGCATATTTCTAATAATAAATGTTTTTAATTTTATCAATGATATGACTCATGTTTCCTAAGAAATGTGAAGCATTTCTAGCTTCCCTCTCTAGGACTCTGCCGGTAATACTACAAATGACTTACATTCTAGTGAAACTGTCCTGGTTCACAAGATTCCTTTTCCTTTTGTTTATTCAGTAGCTGCCAACTTGACATTACTTACATTATTTTCTTTTCGAGCTAGTTAGATTATTTTCTTAACTAAGTTTTTCACATTATAACTGTGACCAGAAAGAATGAATGGATGCAGGTAGCTAGAGCCATGCACAGAAGATGATGTCAAGTTGTTGGTCAGAGAGATAAGCAGTGGTTTTGTTTCAACAGCAGGTTAACCTTTTCCATTTTTTTTCAGCCATAAAAAAATTGTTTTCGAGGTAGCTTTATAAATATCAGCAGCAAAGTGAGGCAGAAGAACATCAGAAACTGTACACACAAGTTTGAAAACTTGTCCCTTTCTGTTGTGTGCAGGCAGGCCCTAATTTTGGCCAGGTCAGAGTGGTGCAACGGGGAATATGATTATAAGGAAAAGTCATGAAAATATTTGAAAATAAATAGTTTAACAGAAGGGAAATTAGTTGCATGTGCAACAAGAGGATTAGTACGCAAGTACCATGTTGGGAAAATGTCTGTGTAGCAGCAGTGGGCTGAAGATAAAAGCAGAACAGAATTTCCTTAGCCTAAGAAAATATCAGTAACTGAGACACCATCATTTCCCATGGGTCATGGAAATCTCATGGCCAATAAATTACCCTTTTTCAATTCTTACTCTGCTGATTTCTCGCTTTACCTGCTTTCATACAATTGTAGGGTGGCAGACACCATCCCAACTGTGAAATAAAATATCCAGTTTCTCTTCAGCTTGTGCTTGGCCTAATTTGTGTGAATGAGTATCATCCAAGATAACTTCTGCTGTTTCAGTCTCATCTAGTTATTGCTGTAAGCATGCACACACATCTCAACCAGCAGGAGAAATGCTTTTGAGTCACAAAAACAAACAATGAAAGCACCAAAACAAAACAACAACAACAAACCCACCCAGAAGTGCCCTCCCTGCCAAAACCCAACTCAGAGACATTCTCCAAGAAGGCATTACTCAAATTCACTTTGAGTTCATTCAGTTCATTTAGAATTTGCCTTAGAACAGCTCATTACTTTTAAAAGGATTGAAACTATACTATCCCTACTTCTTGACGTGTTCTTGGTGACTACCAGGCTTGCTTACCAGCTTTGATATGAGAACATATGCTTTAGTTTTCTGAAAAATGTCTGTCAACAGGATATCTAATGCATGAAGTTGGGGGGGGTGGTGGTGAATCTGTTGGAGTTTGTATGGAATAAACGTAGGCCCATACTTTGGGTCTTGGTGATGTCTTCTAATCAGAACCTGAGCAAGTCAGTGTTTCACATGACAAAGTGTATGCATCAGGCTAGTTGTCAGTAATGTTCTGTATAGAGGAAAACAGACTTTTATGTCCATTTCCTTTCTGGATGAAAAAATTACATATGTAGAATGAAAGCTGTCGTCACTATGAAATCAATTTGAATCTTAAACCAATTAGTAAACTTTTAAATCCAGTGAAAGTATTGAATAGAATAACTCCATGTAAAATTGTGTTTCTTTAATGGTGTTTTTTGTAGATCTGAAATTATTTATAGAAATTTAATATTTTAATCCTACTTATTAAGACGTGTTCATTGCTATAACTTTTATATCAACTGTAGCACTGCTAAGGTGCAAAATAAGTCTTCTGGCAGGGATTGCAATTTTGCATATATCTGCTTAGTATTTCTTCTGAAGCTGTCATATTGTGCAGTCTGTCGGTTTAGATTTGTTAGCTTCTGATGAATTCATTTACCTGAAGAACCTTTTTATTTTTTGTGCAACAAATTCAAGTACTTAGAAAAAAATAATGCTCAAAGATCAGCCTGATGTGATGTTTTTTTAACTGGCTTTGTGAACAGGGAAGAATATTTGCTAAGGTTCATTCTAGTGCATTGCATTACATTTTGAACATGAGTGAACTGCATCATATTGCTCGTGTTGTCCCAGAGGAGTGCCTTTGTAGGCATTACAATATACAAACTAAAGTGCTACTCTTTCAGGAGGTGTTCGGTCTGCAGCTTGCATCATCGTGCCCTTTTGCAAAGGTAGCATCTGAATCAACGAGACTAGTCTTGAAACCGAGAGGTGTCCTCTGAGACATCAGACGAGCATAACAGCCACAGCACACTTCTCCGTTGAGCCAAGTTTCTGTGTAAGAAGAACTGTAGTGCTAATACGTTTGCAAAATAGTTAAACATTATGCTGAAGACAGTGAGCTTTTGTCCCTGCATTTCAGCATCCTACTGGGATTAGAGAGTGTGCAGCATAGTGAGTAACTTAGACACTGGGGATATGCTGTTCACTGAAGTAAAACAGTGCAGAGTTGCCAGTGTTTACAGCTTCAAATACAGGGTAGCAGAAATATGTTGCTGCTTTCGGGTTGCTTCTGTCTTCCCTTTGAGCCCCTCGGTTACTCTTGCTCCGCGTCTTCTTTAATTGGTAAAACCAAACTCAAAAATGCTAAAAATGCAAGAGCAGAAACCTCTTAATGGTCTATCTTCTTTCTGGTCTTAAATGTATATATTCAGGGCTGTAAGTTTTTCCAGTTGTTTTTAATTATGTGACTCAAGATCATCAAGCAGACTTCAATAAAAAAAAACCTTCCTGCCTTGGCAGGAAAGAGAAGGGAAAGGA
Source organism: Aythya ferina (assembly GCF_964211825.1). NCBI lineage: Eukaryota > Metazoa > Chordata > Aves > Anseriformes > Anatidae > Aythya > Aythya ferina. The sequence goes on from NC_140298.1 coordinate 21,808,433, forward strand.
AAGATGTCTGTGACCCAGTGTAGGATCGGGCACTTGTGAGGAAACGGAATTTGCTCGCTTCACCTCTGCAGCGTAAGGACTGGGATGTCAGGGTTCCCAGTCTATAATTCTGTTGTAACATTGATGTATGAGACTTCGTAGCAGTAGTAGTACACCTTGTACGTGCACCCACACTTATGTATGTACTCAGGGTAGTTAACTGGGCTTGCCAGCAACCAAAACTATCGGTGCAAAATTCAGTTATTTTTGGTCAATGGAAACTCTAAAAATTGTTACTCCAGGAAGGGCTATAAAATTTATCTGTGTCTGTGTAAAGCTTAAAAATTAGTGTGGCTTTGGTATAGATCTGGTAGTAATTTATGGTCCTAGCTATTACTGGTTATTACATAATTTATAATATGTGGATTTCATTTTTTGGACTTCAGTGCATTATATTTATGTACCCATTGGAATAGAACATTTTATGCTAATGGTAATCCCTATGGTTTATGCTTTTTCTTTTTAACATATGGAACATATGGTTTATGCCGTTCCTTATAAAATTGCTTATCTTGAGTAACTTTTCCCTAATAAACACTCTTTAAGAATGTTGTCTTGCTTCCTTAACAGTTGTTTCGAGAAGTACGAATAATGAAGATACTGAATCATCCCAATATTGGTAGGAGTCCTGCATTTCTGCAGACTTTTTTATTCTTACGCTGTTTATACTTTACTCTTTTGGCTTTATTTTGAGTATACTTCACAGCTATGCATTTTTTTTTTTCCTTAAAGTTTTTTGAGATAATAGGACAGTAAGTGTTCATTGCCTCACCTACCTCATTGTCCCTGTTTGAAACAAGAGTTTTGATGTGAGGAGATAAGTTGTTCAGTCAAGGGAAACAGCATCACAGAGCACTCTGGTCCACTGAGGGCCCAAATTCCCCTCTTTACACTGAAATCACATGAGTTCCTTAGGTGAAACAAGGAAAGCTCCACTATTTCAGCCTAGGAAAGACTCCTACCGCCTGATATTTCCAGAAAATTAGAATTGCCAAGTATGTAATTTTCCCTTTCTGCTTTAGTTCTTTCACCTGCCCCACAGCTTCAGGGCCTTACTTTGTGATGACAATTCTTCTGGCTGAGGAGGGCTGGACAGTCTTGTTCCAGAGACACTTAATGCTCCTGAATCGGCCAGAGGGCTTGTTGCATACAAGGTACGGACAAGGCATACAAGTTCCTACATGCTAGGCACTCCCCTTTCATCCCTCGAGTCGTTTGTTGCTTTTCCAGCATTCTCAGCTTCTGCTGGTTTTTGTGTTTTTGTGGGGGGTGGTGATGAGGTTGTGTTTGTTTTAAAAGAGTGGTTACTGGTTGGCATCTGAGGAGAGACTGAGAACTCCTAACAGTTCTGGTACCTATTCAGCTTTTAGTTGGTCAGCATCTCAAGTTTCTAACTGGGAGCAGTTTACTAGTGGAACAGAGAAGGCTTGTATGATCTTGCAGAAGTCTGTCAAATTAAACACTAATTCCAGCATGAACTTGTTTGTATAGTGTGCATAAACTTCTGAGGAAATTGTAAATTAATATGCTTTATTATCAACCCTGAAATTAATTTTGCTTTTTTTTTTTTTTTTTTCCCTCAAAAGAATGCTAACCTAAAGGTTATAAAGTTTTCTTATAGTGCAGTGTTCTCACTGGCAATAAATTATACTCACTTCATGAATAAGGCTTTTTTGTTTGTTTGCATTGTGCGTTTACTCCCTGCTGCAATCTCTCTCTCATTCATTTTTCTTGCAGTAAAATTATTTGAAGTTATTGAAACAGAAAAGACATTGTATTTGGTAATGGAATATGCCAGTGGGGGTAAGTGGATTCTTAATTCTGCTTTAAGGATAAACTGAAATACAGAAAGCCATGCCGGTTGCATGCCTAGGAACAATTTAAGGATTTTATGATTAATGGGCTATTCCAGTTTGCCCTTCACAACGATCCTAGCAGACCTCCCAGGGCAAAATCTTTTTTGCTTGCATAATGTTCTGTAAAGCAGCCTGTTAGTTTTGTGCTTAAGGGTAGTTACTGATCTGAGGTTTACTGCAGAAAACTTGGTGCCTATTCTGGGTGAAAACTTGACTTGGTACTGATGTGCTATATTTAGGCAAGCAGTAGTCCTCATTTTACCTTGAAAATGCATGCTAAAGCATTTGGAGAGGCAGGTCCAGGGGATGGAAATAAGGAACGAGAGAAAGGGATCATAGAGAGCATGATGGACAGTGGGTGCATGCTTGGGAAGCTGCTTATCATCTGAATGGGAATTGTTTGAATGTGCGGAGGGAGTCCAGCACAAGACTAGTGACGTTAGGAAAAGCTGTGTTGGTCACATAGTGCAAAGATGAGGATCTGAAAGGAATTTGAGCAGCTTTATTGGAAAGAGAACAATGAGGAAGAAAAAAAGGAAGTAATATGTACACTGTGAAGTGAGATGGCTAGAGACAGGTGAAACAAATCTGATATATAAGAAGTGATTTGTTTCCTGGATTATTTTATATCTGACAAATATTTTTCATGATCACTTTTTTATGTTTTGCAGTGTTTTTAAAATAAATTAGTTTTGAAAAGTTGAGGAAGTTTTAGTATGAAATTTTCAATTTTTGTATTTCTTGACTCATACATGTGTGAAAAAAGCAAATGAATGCAAACAGTAAAAAGGATTTTTTTCCTGGCTGCTTCCATTTCTCTCCTCTCTGGAAAAGGGAAGGGTTTGTTTTCAAGCATTGCTTGATTGTGCTTGACAGTCAAAAATAAAACCTGAGCACTAGAACTGATGTTTTGTCCTTCTCATGTTTAGGAGAAGTGTTTGACTACTTAGTTGCACATGGAAGAATGAAAGAGAAAGAGGCTCGTGCAAAATTCAGGCAGGTATGAAATTAACATTCACTCTTTCTTTTGTTTCTATTTATGGTATTTTTAGATAGACATGAGTGTGTGCGTACTTCTTTTGCTTAAAGAGAAGTTCATTGTTGTGGTAATGTTTATTAAAGCTGGAGTGGAAAAAATCCCTGAAGAGAAAAAATATCTGCTTCCTACGTAGTATCTAAAAATAGTAATAGACTGTTTTACATTCTTTTTAGTGGATGTTCCTAGGAGCCACATCTTTTATTGTGACTCATTTGAGGCTTTAATTCTTTTCTGAATATTTTAGTATTTAACAGACACTTTATCTAGAGGTGTTGATATTATTGCACGTATATTGCTGTATTATGTCACATTGTTTTGTATGACAGATATTCCATAACAAGGTTTTAGATTCTTACTTCCAAACATTCTCATCCTAATCTTTTTTCTTGAACTGTTTTTAGTGATTAAAACACTTTTTGTGAAAAGCTTTAAGAAAGAAACAAACAAAATTTGGTATTTTTCAGAATTAATGTATATGGTTTACATGTAAAGAACCTGCTTTTAACTTGCTGTTTCAGACTTATTTATATTATACATGTGTAAATATATATATATATATGTACACATATGTATGCAAAAGATATGTATGAAAATGTGTAACAAACTATTTTGCTAACAGTTTAATGCACAGGTATGCTGCTATTTTGGAGTACAAAATGTAAGGTGGAATATACATCTCTTGTATTTCAGAAAAGAGAATTTTGATTTCCCTTTATAGCTATTGGTATGGTGTGATCAGCGTTTAAAATAGATGTTTTTCTTGTTACTTTGAGGAGTATATATGGAACTTTTTAATAACAAGATGAGCTGCTCTTAGGGATTTTCTAGTCTTTATATTTGAACTGTAAAGAAACTTTATGTATTAACTTTATTATGTTTTGCTGAATCATATCAGGAGCTAAAATTACTTGCTGATACTTAAAAACTGATGCTGAGGTTGAGCTAAAATATTTCACTGATCATCTTGTTTCAGATTGTATCTGCTGTGCAGTACTGTCATCAGAAATGCATAGTTCATCGTGATCTTAAGGTAGGCTGTTATTCATTCTTAGTTTTACTGATTGACAGTGTAGACTTAATTTCATCCTATATGCTTCTCCTTGCCATAGACTCTGAACATGTGAATGTTCTATCGCTTGTTTGTGTTTTATTCCTGATTTTCTAAAGCACAAATGTAATGTAGTTTGCCTGCTGAAACAGGCAATACAAGAATAGAACATGTGTTACTTTCATCCCAGTTTTGGCTCTAGGAGTAAAACGTGTTCTCTAAAGTATTATACCTGCTGGCGTAGATATCTACACATTGAAGCTGCAGAATTTCAATGACAGCAGTCAACACCACTTAATTAAAATATTTTCAATTAAAAAATATATCGCAAGATATGTAGACCATACATTTCTTAGTGATTAATAAGAAATATATTCGATTTTTAATCAAAATCAATTTGAACTTCTGGTTTATACTTTATTGCTTAATTCAGGCCAAAAAATAAATTGAAGGTAAACCAAAATTACTGCTACTGCATGTGCAACCTAAGCCTTTAGTCTGAAGTTGTCTTCATGCCAAACTTAGATATGATAGGACTTGGACACAAGATCTTCGCCCATTTAAAAGTTTGTTTGTACTCTTGCTTTAATGACTCTGTGTTTAAAAAGAAAACACTGGTATAGTTGGGTTTTGTTTTTTTGTTTGTTTTTGCTAATAAATCTAAATATTTGTGAAAAGCTGAGCTTGAGTTATTCCTAAGTTTTTATTTCACCAGTGTATTTTCTCTAAATTCCTTACAGTACACTGCAGCATGCTTTCAACCTCTTTCTTACAAATCTCTTGTTGAGTTGTCTTCTTCTGCATGTGCATATGGTGCTGGGTAATGCATCGCTTTCTGCTGAGTCCTCCTTTCCCGGGACTGTTAGTATGTGGCATTGGAGGTACTATTGAATGGCCAGTGCTTCTAAGTGAGAATGGAAGGAAAGGGATGGATCTTATTAAAAGTGTGTGTTTTTTTTTTTTTTTTTTAATTAATTAAAAAACATCAAAGTTTTTAATTGATAAAAAAAAAAAAAGTACTCTTCTTGCATGGGGGTTTAGCATCTGCAAATATTTTGTCAGCTCTCTGGAGCTTGCTGCCACCATTGCTTTTGGGCTTTCTAGAAGACTGTACTTGGAGATGTGTTGGTTGAGCTGAAGAAGCCCCTTTTCGCTGGCGATCTCTTACTACTTGTGACTGTGGGTAGGAGGGAGGAACCGGCCATCTCCTCACCCTTATGTGGCACTTGTTTGTTCTGCCCAGCTATGTAATTAACTCTTGCTGCATTTATTTAGCATCCTGCATCTTGCTCTTTCTCATAGAGCCCGTTACAGCTTCCACTCTTCATTCATTTCTTAGTTGCACAGCACGCATACACTTCTCTGCAGAGCTCACAAGACTATAGAAAACTGCTCTGCAGTATTCACATGATATCCCTTTTACCATCTGTCCTAAGTGCCCTGCTGCTGGTCTTCTTCCTTGTTGCAGAGCAGGCAGGCAGGCTCCAAAATAATTTCTTTGTTTGCTTTCCTCTCTCCACTTTCTCTTGGATGGAGTTATGCTAGACTCATTTGAAAAGTTCAGCGCTAGGTGTGATTAAGAGCTAGTCAGCCTAGCCAACGGAAAATACATTATCCAGAGTAAAAGAACTATACGTATGGTTTTGAGGATGTGCTCTCACTTCCTCTCTCCTTTCCAAACATTGTGTGTCATCTCTGTCTCACTTAAAACTCTTTGCATAGAGCTGGAGAGAAGGAGGAGGCAACTTTTAAAGTTATCTGCTTCTGTTGCTTTTCTCCAAGTTACAAGCATGATTGACCAGTTTACTTCATTAGCACCGTCATGACTGAGGTCTAGTACCATGCTGGAGATTTGATAAGCTTTTTTTTTCGTTTTTATAAGAGAAGGGGTAAACTCTAATAAATGTAAGTTACTTCAGACTAAAGTGGGAAGAAGCATAAGAAAATCTGCAATTTTGTCCAGCCTATTCCGGCAGAAGAGGAGTGCAAGGCCCCTTGCTACTTAACCTGTCTCCCTTCAATTTGTTTCAGTGATCCTAAACAGCTTGCGTAGAAAGTGCTATAAATGAACCCAGCTTTGCTCGTACTGTGACGGACAAAGCTTATTGTGCCCTTTCTGTGTTAACACTTTTGCTCTGAACATGTAACCAACAAGAGCATAGTCTTGTTATTTGGCATATTAATAAGGGTTCTTTTTGGCTGGTTGTTTTTGATGTTTTTGTTTAAGAAAGAAACCTAAAAGTGCAGGGTGTTTGAGTAACAGACTACTGTTAAACTAGGAGGGCTATTGTAATCGCAGAGCAGCTGCACTGACAGTAATGTTTTCACCACAAGGAAAATGAAGTCTTTGTGCAGTAATGTAGAAGGCTGTCAAATCTGGAAAATAGCTCTGTGGGTCTGTCTGCAGGCATATCAGCTGGAACCAGCTGAGATTACAGGTCATGAATTGGGAAAATAAAATATTTTTTAGGAAAGTTGGTTGGAATTTAACCTTTTACAGGAATAAAATATAACTTGTTCTGTTTCATGTCTACTGGCTTGATATGCTGGTTGTTGATTCTCCTTTCCTTTTTATTTTTAGTAAAGTAAGCAACAAATTGTCTGCTGCTTCAGTGATCCTAAACTAAGATATTTGCGGAATTTGTTTTCTTGTCTTTGTTTTGTTTGTTTGTTTTTCCCTTCTCTGAGTAGAATGAAAGAACAGTTTTCCATCTGTTTCAAAGAGGGCTCAACTCTGAACACAATATCCAATGAGAGACTTCCGTGTTTGCTATAAAGCTGATGTTTGCCAATTAAGAGAATCCTGCACTTTGGCTAATGTCTGTCCTCCTATTGAAAGAGAAGGATTCTTGCACTTCTCAGTTACTGAGAAGTAATTGTGCTGTTGATATGTACATCTGGAGCCTGGACACGTCAGGAGCCTGGATACAGTTAGATGAACAAACATTATCCAGTTCTGCTGTGCACGTTGCATTCTTGTATCTTAAGAAATGCACTTTATTCTTTTCCAGTAAAGTATTAGTACGTCTCTAACCACGCTCTTTTTTATCTTCTGATGTTAAGTATAAGATGCGGTTCACTGATTGTCCAGGTTCTTGAGTGATTGCATAGATGTATATGTGATGCATTCCATGCACATGGTGGTTGCTGAATAGCCATTAATATGACGAGATGTATAATACATGCATTTTTCATATGCAATGTAATAGAGTATTAAATACCTTGGTGATGTTATTGCTAAAGCAAATGCTAGCAATAAAGGAGGGAGAATTTTTTTGGCACAGGATGCTAAGTTAAGGCATGTGGTGTGAAGTGTTTCATCTTGCAAGCAGAAGAGATCTTCTTTTAAATGCCTTTTATCATTTATCCCACCAAAATGGAAGAGATCTGAAATTTAGTACATGCTTCTTGGTGTCAGAAGTTGGCATGAACCTTTCAAAAGCTGAAATTGCTGTTCTGAGATGTCTAGATGCTTCAGTCTTAAACTGAACAGTTCTATTTTCCTGGGTAAATATAGTCAATTTTCAGTCTTAGCCGTGTATTAAGGAGGATTAGTTCCTTTCTTTCTGCAGGAAAGATACAGAAAATGAAACACTTTTGCATTTATTGATTAAATGATGTACTGTAGTGTATTGATCTTATACATAGCTTGTCCTTTTCCTCTTTCATTTTCCTTTTAGGCAGAAAACCTTCTACTTGATGCAGATATGAACATTAAGATTGCAGACTTTGGTTTTAGTAATGAATTTACAGTTGGTAATAAACTGGACACATTTTGTGGAAGCCCGCCTTATGCTGCTCCTGAACTTTTCCAAGGAAAGAAATACGATGGTCCTGAAGTGGACGTATGGAGCCTTGGGGTGATTTTGTACACACTAGTAAGCGGATCATTGCCGTTTGATGGTCAGAACCTAAAGGTAGGGTTACAATATGAAATCTTGACTTTTATTGTCTTTAAAATCTTCAATATCGTTTATAAGTTCATCTTTTAAAACTTTATTTTACAGGAATTGAGGGAGCGAGTACTGAGGGGGAAGTACCGTATTCCGTTCTATATGTCCACAGACTGTGAAAATCTACTTAAGAAGCTACTAGTACTGAATCCAATAAAACGAGGCAGCTTGGAAGTAAGTAATTTCGTCTTTAAGAAAAAAAGGTTTTGAAATTTAATAATGAGCAAAATGCAGTAATTGCTTAATGTTTCTATATTTACTCATGATCGGTATTTCCTGTTTTAAGGGCTGAAAGTTTTATTTGTGTTAACAAAACAAACAAACAAACACAAAACTTAGGAAACATCCCAGAAACAATGCAGCTTGAATATAAAGGTGTCAATTAAGGTATCTTTATTGCAGCTGACTAAAGACTGTCATTTCAGAGTGTTTCAAAGCGCAAAGTGCTCACACTTGTTTGGATCAGATAATAGACTCGAAATGTGGGGAAAACAGGACAAGATTGTAAATATCTTTATCTTTGAGGAGTTTTTCAGAAACAGAAAAATAGCACCCAGCTGTACCATAAGCATTTCTGAGAATAACACCTACTTACCATAGAGATGAAAGTAGAGCAGGAGATAAACAGAATGCTTTTAAAATAGTATTTGCATGAGTTAATCACCAGTGACCTTTGTTTCTTCTTTCTGAGTACAGTTGTGCAGCAGTGGATAGTGTTCCAGAGATTAAATCCCATTTAAGCAGCTTTATATTTGTTTTGGTGTGACTTCTGCTTCCTGGCATGGATGCTACCTACCTGTTCAAGGAAGCATGCATTTACTGAGCTCTGTCTGCATGCAACTTTGAAGCTGACAACTCTTTTGTGACTTGATATAAATAGTTTTAAATTGAAAATAATCTGTATTGAAGAGAGTAGAGTTATGACGTCTGTTTGATGGATATTTATTAATTATGCTGTACTTATTACTGTCTAGAGGACAGAGTGATAAGAGTTAGATCACTGCAAGATGGTGAAATATTTTATTTTTTTTCCCCATGTTGTTTTTCAGTTTTAGGAAAGAAATTTTCTTTTTCTCAAACTTCTCTGGACTTTCAGCTGTTTTTCTTCGGCTCTAATTTCACGTTCATTCTGGATACTATGGTGTCTTCCAATTCTTTTAAATTTCCCTTTTATCCCTGGAGAGAGGTGTTACACAGCAGCCTTACATGAAACTATAGTTGTCAGATTGTATGGAAGAGAGTAAGTAAATATTATGTGGCTCAAGGGTATCTTGAGTCAGCACTGGAAGTAGTGATGATAATTGTCAGTACACTAATGCAAGGGAAAGAGATATCACAAACTTGTTTTAAATGAGTGCTCATGAACTCACATTTGTTAAAGTAGAAAGCTATGGTACATGGTTTAGAAAGAAATGGTTATTCCTTCTGTATAAGCACTTTTAAAAATACATAGAATGTATTATATATATTTATTTGAAACTTTTGAGATAGAACAGGCAAGATTTTTATTAGCCTTGAAAGTCAAGGAAATCTTCATCAATAACATCTAGTTGGATGGAATACGGTTTGGTTTGATGATAGTCAGATCTTTAAATACCCTGACCAAGGCTGCTGTTCTGTAATCAGCTAACTAGAAGCCAAGTTGAACTTACATAGATGTAATATTGATCCCAGAATGGGATCATTTGTGTAATTTCCAAATGCTTGCTTGTAAGAACCTGTTTGAACAGTTGCACAATAACTCGGAATGTCTGTGAAATCTTGTGTTTCAAAGACAGAAGATAGCAAGAAGATAATGTTTAAGAAATGTAAACCTAGAGTAGCTTACACTGAACTGTAGAACCATATACCTGAGACATGAAATACAGTAAATGGGAATTGCTGGGTTTGCCTACTCAAGAAGGATGAAGAAAAGGAAGTAGGATTTGAGCAGTGTGATTTGTCATCCAAAAATCCCATTGTGCTTCACTCTAGATTTAATTAACAGTATTTAAAAACAAATAAAAATTGCCAATCGTGTAGTATTACTCTGGGAGCTTATCATGTTGCCACAAGGCTACAAGTAAATAACAGAATCTATTGTCAAGTAAGCTCGTGATATATGTACCAGAAATGCAATATAGCAATAAACATTCACAGTCCCTTCCCTCTGGCCCCCTCAAAAGCCCCCAAATCAGTTCTGTGGCAGAACTTTGAACAAATCTTTGTCATCTTGTAAGCAAAACGCTAACTGGCTCCAGTACAAAGTTTTGTATTGTACTTGTAAGGATACAGCTATTTGGGTCTGTAATTTGGCAGCAGCACTGCATACAAAGAATTTGGTTATATCAGTGGAAAATTGAGTCTTTTGCTCTTTGTGAGAGATAACTTAATTCGGTGTTTGCGAGGCATATTTGGAGCCTGTGGGAAACTTGACTTGTTGGCACTTGTTTCTCTCTTCTGTCAGTCTGATGAGTGATATTAGCATCCGTCCCTGAAGAGACATGTATGCCTGTTGCTGTAGGAGGAAAATTGTTTTTAGCTGTGTGTTTTGGTTTTTTTTTTGTTTTTTTGTTTTAAGAAAAAAAAAAAAGATGAATATGTTCTTAAGGAGAAATTGTAGTGGTGGTTAGATGTTCCAGCTGCTCAATGTTGCAGGCATACAAAAGGTCCAGGCCACAGTAGGAAATTTTCCAAGGAATGCAGGAGAAATTTTTAAAGTAAATATCTGCGTGGCACAGAGAGAGTTAAGAGGCATTTTCCCCACAGGCTGAACTGTGAAAGTCTTTAGTTCAAGTGCAGTGAGAAGATGCATAAGAAAAACACGAGCAGTTGGGATCAGGGTCTTGAAATGAATGACTCTGGGAAGCGTAGGCGTGCTTCTGAAATAGTCCTTAGTTTCTAAAATCTCAAAATCTCACTTTGTTATTACTTGAAGAAATTATTTATTGTGATATAGTTTGTATTGTAGTAATGTCCAGAGGCCTTAACCACGATTAGGGCATAAGTGTGTCAGTCTCTAAACTAGGCAAGATTAAGGGACCAATGGAAGTGAAATGAACAAAATGAAAGACTTGTGTTTGTTGGAAGTGCAGTCTTCTCATCGTTTTTTCTGATGTTTCAGCTGGTTGCTTCTGTTTTAAATGGTAAACAAACAGTATAGAGAATGAATTAATGGGGAAAAAAAAAAAAAAAGAATGTGAAAGATCAAAGGAGAGACTGTAAGATGTTAAGGGGGAAAAGGTGGGAGGGAAAGAGCAACACTCAAATTATTATGAATTTCAAGTTATCTTATTTCTCATTGTCTAGCACAGTTTTAATTGGGTACAGTAAATGGCATATTGAACCGATGCTTATTTCTTTACTTAGCAAATTATGAAGGATCGGTGGATGAATGTTGGCCACGAAGAAGAAGAGTTAAAGCCATATACTGAGCCTGAACCAGACTTCAATGACACCAAGAGAATAGGTAAGACTTCATCAAGGATGTTATGCATGGCTTACATAGGCAATTTTATCTTGTAAGTCAAGCTAAATTCTTATACAGAATTTCAGATACAAGCTCATCATACAAGTAATATGTTTTCTTTTTATTTAAATGAGAAACTTTATTATAACGCCTTCCTTATAGCTAGTCTTGTGACTGAGCTGACATGAATTTATATGCTCAGGAAAGAACAAATAAGATTACAGAATTCAAAAGGCAAAAGCAAACAGGCTTTTTTATGAGGGCAACAATTTTTTATCTGCCATGGTCAGAGAAAGATACTTTGGCACTATAGCTGTCATGGTTTCTATTTGCCAGTGCTTTATTTGTTGAATTACATTTAATAATGTTGAGATTTTTCAAGAAGCAGAAAAAAAAAAACAAACAAGGAGTTGTAACTTTTTTGATTTTGCACAGCAAAGATGCTCAATGATTTGAATTTTAGTTACCTTTTACGTCATAAGTTTGTTGATTTACTGTTTGTTTATTTTTAATGTTCTTAAAACTGAAATGTAATACCAAATGCATAATTCTGCTAATGTCCCTAACTCTCTTTCTAGACATTATGGTCACTATGGGTTTTTCAAGAGAAGAAATCCATGAATCTTTAGTAAATCAAAAGTACGATGAAGTCATGGCTACTTATTTGCTTCTGGGTAGAAAACCACCTGAAGTAAGCGCTTGCATTTTGCATCTTAGCCTTAAAATATGTCTGGTTTGAATATTCTGATTGTCAATTATTTCATCAACTATTGTGGAAAAATATATATAAAAATAGTAATTTGGAATTGGTAACTTCAGTAATTTGTTTACCTTGTTTTTAATATCCTCTTGGATATCTAGTTAGTTCCCATCTGAAGGAATAGTCTGAACATAGTATCTTGGCATTTGCTTTTAAACATGTTGAACTGCTTTTTAAGGAAGTTAGCTGTTAATCTGGAGTGGTGTGACTTTTAAGTGCTGAGCCTTCCTGTTATGTCATAGTTTACAGTTAAAATCTGAAATAGTTAAGAATATGACTAAATCACTTATTTTTCTAAGTTGTGTCATCCTTTTTTCTCAGAAATGTACTCATCCTTTCTCACTTATATATATATATATATATATATATATATATATATCAACAGTATATAATTTCATTATAGCAATTAATACATAAGCGATAGAAAATCATTTGGCTTTTTGGAACTAGAGGTATCTGCAGATCTTTTTGGACCACAGGTATTTTCAAGGAATCCAAGCTGAGACCAAGGGTTTCTTTTTTTTGAAGGATTTTTCTTTCTGCTGCTTCATTGACCTTCCTTCATTTCTAAGATAGTGTAGTTCTGATATGAGTACGTTTTTCCCACAACATCTGTGAACCGGAATTCCCTTGTGATAGCAGAGCATGGGGAGAATAGGTCTAAAATGATTTTAACTTTAACTGCGTGGAAGAAGAGATTTCTTTTCCACTGCTCTTACAATTTATACTTCTTAGGTATCATCAAACCAGCACCTGAGTTATGTACCTTATAAAGACATTTCAAAGGCTATAAAGAATCCCTGGATCGATAATACTGGCTTTTTTAGACGCTGTGACTCAGTCCTACAAATTCTCTTTGAACTTATTAAAAAAAAAAGTGGGGGGGGAGGGCAGGGAGAGCAATACTTTGGCTTAAGTTTTGAAGCAACACAACTTTTGCTACTGTCAAGATTCTTCTAATTATTTATTTAGACCATTTATTAACTTAGCTTTAGATACGTTTTCTAAAATACACAAAACACTGAAGTGATAAAATTCATCTTGAAGAAAGCTGAACTCCAAATACAATTTTAAATTTAAAAGATAGCATTTTTGATTGGAACTCTTCAACTTATTATGCTGTAAAAGTACTGGTAATGATGAATTCTGTTTATGCTTTGAAAAAATGTTTTTGTCGTAGTTTGAAGGAGGTGATTCCCTCTCCAGCAGCAACTTGGGTCAAAGGTCTCGTCCCAGCAGTGACCTCAACAACAGTTCTGTGCAGTCTCCTGCTCACTTGAAGGTCCAACGGAGCATATCGACTAATCAGAAACAACGGCGGTTCAGTGATCATGGTGGGGATGACATTCCAACAAGTAAAGTAACATACACAATTTAAGTCTGAATGTGCAGTGTTTTGTGAACCTGGCAGGTCCACCACTCTGTGCATTTGTTGTCTTCTTGTCATGCTCCGCTGTGATGCTTTTATCTGTATGAACGTTTCTATGGTAAATCTAGATCAATGTAATTTATGGATTTATTTTTTTTGGATTTGTTATTTGGTTGACTCACTAAATAAGAGTTTGAGGATGTTTCCTGTTTAGTAGGTAGTGGCAAAATACTGATCTGAACCAACTCAAACTTGAAAACCACTATGTTTAGCAGTACATTTGGAGTTTGTTTGTTACTCAAGACAACAATTTGACCAAGTGTTCAGGAAGCATTTTCAGATGAAAGTGGTTACATCAAAAGTGAGTGCATTATATATAAAACATTAAATGAAAATTTTCTTTCTCATAGAGAGAACTGTCAGATACTAGAAACATTTTAAAATTGTTTGGCCCTTCTTTTTGCCTAATTTATATTGTTCTAATTTTTCCAGTATTTTCCCTCTGCGTTAGTGTGGCATTTAAAAAAAAAAAAAAAAAAAAAAAAGTAAAATAACCAATATTGTGGAAGAGATCATCAGCTGATGTGAAAGTACTAATGCAAAATCAATTTCCTCTGATTTCTCTTTAAAAATGATACTGCAGGAATTGCATTGGTTTAAGGTTGAGAATTAAAACTATTCTAAGTTTTACATACTGATATGAAATGTGAACTAATTCTGAACTGCACATCAGTAATGTAGAGAGTGGATAAAAAGAACTTAGACTGTCAAAGCTCAGTCTAATAGGTTGGCATATGTTCTGAGTTTACAGTCACGGTTGTTCAGATAGGGGATTATATTTAGACTGAATCCAAAAAAAAAAAAAAAAAACAACTATTTTGGGCAAGAGATTATTTTTAGGTATTATTAATATTGTTTTTCTTTGGCAGTTGGTCCATCAATTCCTCCTGCTGTGTCATACACAAAAAGGGCTCAGGCAAACAGTGTGGAAAGTGAACAGAAAGAAGACTGGGACAAAGATGTGTCACGCAAACTTAGCAGCACTACAGTGGGATCCAAAGGAGAGATGGCTGCAAGTCCACTTGTGGGTCCAGAAAGAAAGAAATCAACCACGGTTCCCAGTGTGAGTGTGTGCACGTTTGGTTTGTTGTGTTTATTTTTCTCTATTTAAACAGAATCTGCAGCATAATGTTACTATAGACATAATGGTTACTGAATAAGCTACTAAGCCTATTTCTGGTAACTTCTGGCAGACAGAAGTAGGCTACAGTGAATGTGTCTTAAAATAAACCTTTCCCTTCCCCCCTGCAACTTTTTGTAATGCTAACATAACAGTAAGCATGAGAACGTCTGGATTTGGGTAAAATGAAGGTCTGTCAAGACAAACTGTGAATATTTAGGAAAATAATGTAAGATCAGAGCCAATATTGAGTGTCCTTGGTTTCTAATGCTTGTGTTATCCACAAGGAAGGGACTTTCTGAATTGGAGATTTCATCTGAATGATCTTTTCTAATAATATGCCTGTTTGTCTTTGTGAAACCACTTTATTTTGGACTTCAGAAATGAGATGAGGTGAGGGGGAACAAAGCATTTGTTCCCTTATTTGTGTGCCTGCTGATGTCATAGAATCATAGAATATCCCAAAATAGAAGGGACCCAGAAGGATCATCACATGCAACGTCTGGCTCCACGCAGGACTACATTAAACCAAATATATGAGAGCGTTGTCCAAACGCTTCTTGAACTCCAGCAGGCTCGGTGCCGCTTTTCTCGGGAGTCTGTCCCAGTGCCCGACCACCCTCTGGGTGCAGACCCTTTCCCTAACCCCCAGCCTGACCCTCCCCTGTCCCAGCTCCATGCCGTTCCCTCGGGTCCTGTCGCTGTCCCCAGAGAGCAGAGCTCAGCGCCTGCCCTTCCACTCCCCTCGTGAGGGCCTTGAGGCCTCCTCTCAGCCTGCTCTGCTCTGGGCTGAGCAAACCCAGGGACATCAGCTGCTCCTCGTACATCTTCCCCTCCTGACCCTTCACCATCTTTGTAGCCGTCCTTTGGACATGGTCTAATAGTTTTATGTCCTCCTTATCTATTGTGGCACCCAAAACTGCACACAGTACTTGTGGTGAGGCTGCACCAGTGCAGAGCTGAGCAGGACAATCCCTGCCCCTGACCGACCAGCAATGCTGTGTCTGATGCACCCCACGGTACACCTGGCCCTTTTGGCTGCCAGGGCACACTGCTCGCTCATATTCAACTTGCTGTCAACCAGAACCCCTAGATTCCTTTTGGTGCGGCTGCTCTGATGTCTTGTTCTTTTCTTTATACTTTTGTTAGGAAATGATCAATTTGCTAATTCAGAAGTTATCGTATCGTGTGTTGTTTCATAAACCACTGTCATATAGTTGCCTTAGACATCTTTGTTCTAAGTAGGAGAGTCTCTCTCTCCTAATGTGAAAGCATTTACTTTGTCTTTTGGAAGTTCATACATAGTATTATAAGTGTTTGGAACGCAAATGATGAAATGCTGCATAGGAGCAGGTATTCGTGATCAAAAAAAAAAAAAAAGGATGCACGGGCTATAATGTTAAGTAAGATTGAAGTACAGCTTTTGCTATTTAAGACAAGTTCTACTAAATACAAAAGTTTTGGCCACCTTTTAGTACAGTAGGCAGGAAGCAGGAATTCTCATTACCTTTGGGATTGTACTTGCTGTCTTCTATCTTGGATATTCTGTGAAGATCATACGCATTTCTACTAGGATTCTCTTTAAACAAAACAAATACTGAAGTTCATTTGACATCCTGCAGGCTTTGTATTCAGTGCATCCAGAGATGCTTTAAGTATTTTTTTACAAATTTTTACCATTTTTTTCCTGCACAGAGCCTTTGACATAAAGGCTGCATAGATTGCGTGCAGAAATTTTGCATCTTCTAAGTTTAGATTTCATATCTGAACTTTCCCAAAACTATATTGCCCCAAAGCTTATTAGTCATGTTTGTTACAACTTGGTATGTCAAAAGCATTTCTCTCCTTTGTGAGATCTGGTTAAATAGAATATCTTTGCTATGAAGATTGAGAAATTGATTTTCTTACAAATACTGAAATTTATATTAGTATAATTTACATCTATTACTATTTTGAGGGCTTTGTGCTAAGCTTTGTGATGGGCAAGATTAAGGAATAAAGATGTTTGATTTTGCAACAGTAGTTACGGTTGAGCAGCTTACACAGAAAGAAGTTATTTTATTCTTTGAAAAATGCTTAAAGTTAACATATAGTTATTATAACATGGAAAATCTGTACTCTTTTGTGTGCAGCTTTGAGGGTAGTATAGTGTAGGGAAGGCAAGCTTTCTCAACATATTTATCACCTTCAGTCATATTAACAGTCATATTAGTCTATGATTCTAGTCTGACTTCAATTTCAAAAATATTTATTGTCTTTGTTAATTTTCCTTATGAAATGGCTTTGAAACAGTTTATTCAAGAATCTCTGTGGGAAGATACTAAAGCAGAAAAGCTGTTGATGAGGGTGTCATAAATCCACAATAGATCTTGCAGTTTTTGATGTTCTATCAAAACTAGTGTATTTTGGAATCACGCGAGTCTTCAGCAGCTATTTTGTGATTAACAGGAGGAGGAGGAGAATGTTTGCAGGTATTTTATGAAATACACACGAACTAAAATTAGTAGTGGAGGGAGAGAAGGTCCCATCATTGTTCATTACTACAAGACATTTACCACATCTTATGTAAATTCTTACAGTAAAATTCCTCTGTGTTCTGCATGATAATTTCAGGGTTGACTGACATAGATTAATATTATTTTATTTTTTCTCTTGAAAACCCTTTTGACAGAGTAACAACAAACCATAAGAGTAGAGCTCTAGTTAGCAACTTAATTTGCACAGGAAAGCCTTGAAAAGAGCCAGGTGCATGTGTTCTCAAGGATTTCAGTTAGTTGCTTCAGCTCTTGATCGCAGAGTGAAATAATTCAGCAGTGCAGGATGTGGGAATTGGATAGTAATACTCAGAGAAACTTAGTTGTGTTGACATTTGTTTCACTATGCTTTCTCTTAGTGTTCTTTCAATGGCATAGTAAGGAGGTGGTGAATGAGGTATGGGGTGGGGAGGAATACCTGTTGATGCAACTGATTTGTGTTGACAGATTAGTACATTTGAAAGCATTAGAGGTGGCTGAAATTCTGTTTTAATTTCGGAGGCTCAGGTTTGTTGTTTTTTTTTTTTTTTTTTTTTTTTTTAACATAATACGTAGTAGAAGACAACAAAGTAATTTAATTTTGGTCTTAATTTTCTTCTAGAACAATGTATTTTCTGGCAGTGGAATGACAAGAAGGAACACTTATGTTTGTGAACGTTCTTCAGATCGCTATTCTGCAATACAGAATGGGAAGGACAACAGGTATTCCTCAACTTTTCTTGCATTGTTAATTGGGATATGCAGACTAAGGCATAGAAGTAGGTTATATAATAAATCAACACAAGTGTGAAGCATGGTGTAAAATACAAAGTTTACTGTGTGTTTTCATCTTTGCTTCCACCACAGCTTCTAGATTTGTGATGAAATTTAAAATTGTAAGTGTAGATCTGCCTTTGTCTTGGTTTTTTTTGGATCCTCTTTCAGTTCCCCATTTAATTGCTCAAAAAGTGCTTTTTTTTTTTTTGTAAAAAAAAAAAAAAGACTGCAGTGCTTTCCACTGTGTTTTTGTTTTTGTTTTGTTTTGTTGTTGTTGTTGTTGTTGTTTTTCTTTTCATCAGTGGAATGAATATACTCAGTTCTTTTTGAAAAATGAGGAAGAATTTTTGTTTCAGTTGTTTGGTGTAGCTGAACATCTTGTGCCATCATCAGAATAGTCTGAATCTGAAACCTTTACTTGTTTGCTACAGATATGGTTTAGCTTTGGGACTGTTGTTGCTAATACATTATTAATGCAACTTCACTTATGTTTATGGAGGCAAAGCTGTAGTTTGGCTGAAGTCATTTGACTTTGTTTTTAAAAATTCATAACAGAAGAGTTCTGCTACTTTCATCCTTTCCTTGCCACTTAGGCAAAGCAGAAATAAAAATACTGATGGAAGGAACTGTTATTGTGAAAGGTTCAGCTCAGTTTAGCAGTGGCTGGGGGAAAGAGCTGATGCAGAAGGTGAATATTTTGCTTGAAGCAGAGTAGCCTGTTCTGTTCTCTGTGGAAGGCAGCTGCAGGTGCTGCTCTGTGAGACTTGGGAAGAGCCTTTCTGTGCCTGAGGGATTCTGCAGCCCCAGGGGGCAATGCAGCTTTCTTTATGGGGATTTAAACTAGCATACTGAGATCTTGTTTCAGTCAGACCAGTAAGCTCCCGAGTGAGCTTTTACAGCTTTTTAAAATTTTATTTCACTTACAATACTTATTTAACGGTAGGTTTGGGGGTTTGGGGGTTTTAGTTATCATTTGTCTGTAGGGTTTTCATCTCTTGGAAGATAGCCAGCACAGCAGCCCTGGTACTGATCACCAGAGGGTTTTGCAAATTCCAGTGCTGTCGTTGTCAGAGGCGTTTTCGTGGCATATTGATATTCTCCAAGGTATTGAAGATGTCTTTCAGAAATAATACATTTTTGTGTTGCTTGAGAAGTGTAGTACCAAACATTATGGTACGCATAATTCCAAATGCATAGCTTTCCAGAGTGTGTTACCATGACAGAAAGCAAAGTGATAAAAAAATATGGACATGAGGCTAACAGTGTCTTAATTGCTCCATACAAATGTAATGCCTTTGTTTAATGGCTAAAGACATTTTGGCTAAAGACACTTTCGAATACTTACTCAGAGTTAAAGGGAACAACTTTCTCTCCTGAGAATATTTTAACCACTTGCAGAAAATGCAAAATTTGGAACTTTTTGGTAAACAAGTTGGGGTGGGGGGGTGCATAATTCAGAATTGCTTTCATGGCTGCTGGGTGGTTGCTGCAGGTTGCTGTGAGTTGATTTCTTCCATAGGTCACCTTTTCCTTAATGCGCCATGCAGAAGTCCAGAGGAAAAGTAAACTTGGAAGTGACTGTGTTTTTAAAGAACCAAGTGACAATGTGACAGCAATTCCAAGTAAAACATGCTTTGAGTTTTAGGTTTTTGAGTTTTAACTGAAAATAAGGTATTCACTTGGCAAAAGAGATTCCATTTAAGCCTTTTATGATATTTTTTCAGCATTTTTTGACTATTTCCATGTAGCTGGCATAGTCTTTCTTCATCACTTCAAATAACACGTGTGTAAAGCTTTAATTGCAGGAGGAATGAAAAGGCCCAATTTAACATACACAGTAGCTTGATTTACACTTTCTTGTGTACAATACTGATGAACATTTAATGGTTTACTCACAATTCCGTATTCTTTACTACAGCTGAAGGAGGCAGCTTAGTCACGCTGTCTTATGATTACTTAAACAGCACTTGCTATGTTTTAAATGAAAAAAATGACTAATCACTTTCCATAGGGTTTTACTCTAACTATTCTTTTCCCCTTTCGTTTATCTGGCCCTCCTGCCTTGCTGCTGTGATAAAAGTCTAACAGAAATGTCTGCAAGTAGCACATCTTCTGCAGGCTCTGCAGTAGCTTCGGCTGTATCAACACGGCCTCGACATCAAAAGTCTATGTCTGCCTCTGGTCATCCTATAAAAGTTACACTGCCAACCATCAAAGATGGCACTGAAGCTTACCGGCCAAGGTAACAGATTGTTATTTCTTTAATGCTTAAAAAATTGTGTTCCTCAGTTCATTATATACTCCCAATATGTTTGTAATCAATTTAAACCTGCCTTGTTGCATTCTGTTTTGAAACAGTAGGTTTCTTAAGTAATATGGTGTGTTACAGATGATTTAAAACTGATTTTGATCATCACACTGTTTGTGTACATTTAAAGAAGTTCCTTGACTGCCTCCCTCTGGAAGCTCCTGGAAAACTTTTCTAGTTTTAAATTTAGCTAATTTGGACAGGACCATACAACATAGACCACTGTAAATTCATATGAAATACTGAAATGTTAACCATTTGGTTTTGGAGATTACTAAGCTTATTTCTATCTGAAAGCACCATAATGTAGCTGCTCTTGCTATTAACTGCCCAAATAGCTTTAAAAATTTATTTGTGCCAGCTGGTTACTTCTTCAGAAATATTGAAGTTTTTGGAATGCTTGTATGTTAAAGGTTTTGATTAACATGTTTTTCAGGAAGAGGGCTGGGAAATAGTTTCAAATCTCACTAAAGACTTTAACCTTTCTCCTTTGTCCTATTACTTGTGTGTACTTTTCTAATTGCTCTTAATACATGAGATAGGTGGATTCTACACTGAAAATCTCTCTTGATTTTTTTTCCAAGCATGAATCTTAACAATCAATAGTGGGTTCAGTTTTGAAAAAAGGGGAAAAAATCGAGAGCAGGTTTTTTTTTCTATCTCTGAGAAATGGTTGTCATGTAGGAGGGTTTCTAGCATAGTCTTTCTCTTTATTTATGCTTCTGTTTTCCCAGCAGTGCAACTCAAAGAGTGCCTGCTGCTTCCCCGTCTGCTCATAGTATTAGCACTACTACTCCAGACCGAACCCGCTTTCCTCGGGGGAGTTCAAGTCGAAGCACTTTCCATGGTGAGCAGCTAAGGGAGCGGCGTAATGCCACTTACAATGGACCACCTGCCTCACCATCACATGAAACCGGTGCTTTTGCACATGCTAGAAGAGGGACATCAACTGGTATAATAAGCAAGATAACTTCCAAGTTTGTTCGCAGGTTAGTACCTCGATTTCTAAGAAAAAAAAGTGCCCAGCCTATAACTAGGGACATATTTGCAAAGTCATTGAGAATTTCCAGTTTAACAGTCTGAATTAAATGTAAATTTAGTCAGAATACTGCTTGTTTTGTGTTCCTTCCAGAACCTGCCTTGTACTTCTGTGTCTACAGTTACCATTCATGTTTGACCAGCTATTCTCCTGTTCCTTTATATTAAAAGAGCAAGAGAATGCTTCTCAAATGTTTTTTTTTCTTCATGTTTTATAGATAAAAGATGCTACTTTTAAGTTAAAATGAAATGAACTTAAATACTGAAAGCAGTGACTTAAAAATGAGTCATTAATGTTAATGATACTTTACTTTTTAATGATTAACTAGTGAGTCTGGGTGCAGTTTGCTGCAAGGGCTGTATTTGCAATGAATTTATTGCTGTGCTTAGAGGGATTTAGTGTTTACAAATTATTTCAGGGAATTACATTTCTGTGAATAAATGAGAAGCTTAGAAGTGGGCAGAAATCTGGATATCTGGAAATACCAATATTTCAGTATCATGCAGCCTCTCATATCATGTTATTGTGATGCAATAAGAAGTCTTCGAAACTAAGTTCAGGATTCTGAAAGAAGAAAAAGGACACATGCAGTGGAGGCTCCTGGAACCACATTCATTCCAGTGATGATGCTGACAGTAATAATAATGTGAGGAGAGGTGCTGGGGAAGATTTCTAAATACACTGTTTGATTTCAAGTGACTGTTCACTTAGCAGTCATAATAGCTTTCCCAAAAGAAGATTTAATTTTCAGTTTTCCTGTGACAGCAATTTACCTATAATTCTTAAGCCTATTCATGGATGTGTCCTTACTGCTCTGCTGTCAGTTTTGCAACAGAATTGTGTTTTGGAAGCATCTGTTTTCTTTGCAGAATCATACTGCTATGTACTGAATTCTCTAGTTTGTGCATAAAAGAAGGATAAATTCAAAGCTAGTTTAAGCTTGTAGTTGCAAATCCATACGTACAAGAACATGAATTGCTTAAGGTGATGTTACACAGGGAAAAAAAGAAGAGCAAAAGCTAGGAATGCAGAGATGTTCCTTGTAAAAGTAACTTAACCTGGTCTGCAGAAATCATGTCAATTACGTCTGAAGTAATACCTCCTATGATGACGCTTCCCCTCCCCCCCCCCAAAAAAAAAAAAAAAAAAAAAGATAAAAACAGTATGTGAATAATTTTCTTGTTTCAGAAACCTGAAGATACAGAACTATGATTCTCCACTGTTGGTATCTCCAGCACTCACATAGTTGCTGGGAGAGGGTCTGTTCTATGAAAGATGCAGTAAAGTTACTTAACTGCGTTATCAGTTGTAGATTTCCAAATATGAAGAAAGGTATTTTCTGATAAGTAACTCATCAGTTTCATGAGCAGAGGCTGGTTTTTATGTTAGACTTCATTGCTTTCTTGTGAAGAATAATATCTTAATTTTTTTTTTGAAGAGGGATGGAAGGATTAACACAGTCATTACGTTAAACTGCAACATTGCAATATTATTGTAAACTGCATATTTAAAATTAGCATAAAATTAGCATATGATAAATTGTGTTTTTTGATTGAAACAATCTGTTCTATAGAACTCTATGCAATTTACTGGTGTGCTACTGCTAAAAATGTCAAATGACAAATATGTTTGCTTATAGTGAAGGCCTCAGTATTCTGCTTTGTTTTTAAATTTGCTGTTTGAGACTTACAATGTCTGGGATTACATACATGGAGGTTTTGTTCTTTCAGTTGGCATCACGTAACTTGCATGCCTTTAACATCTGTACTGTTTAGGAAATAATGATTTAAAGCATATTTTGATTAGAAAGTGTCATGAAATATTTTTTTTACTTTATTTTTTGACAAATGTAAATGTGTTTTCTGGTAAGTATGTAAAATAAATGCATAATGGGGATGTTTAATGGATATTGAAAATATTTTGTATCAGTGTTTTATAACAAATGATACTTCTCTGATGTTAGTTCCTAAGGTATTTGTTTTGAAGGTATTAAATTAATAAGCTAATTATAATTGTGTTCTCAAAATGTTTGCACTGCAGCATTAGGAGCGTACCTAGGTTGCTTGTACAGCCTGTGAATGTTTTTCAAGCTGCTCCAGACTAAAAAGGCACAATACAAAGTAGTTCCTTTATAAAGTACAACCTGTAATTCAACAAGATGGAAAAGATATGTTTAACTTACAGCTCACCAGTAATCCTACTGAAATCAGTATAACAGCTGATGTGCTTAAAGTTGAGCAGATGTTGAAGTAACCTTTCTGAACTGGGCCCCAAACATTTGGTCTTGCAAACTCTTAGGCATGCCTTATCTTTAATGATGTGAGTCTATTTAAGCGTGGGCATGCACCTAAGTGCTTTCGGGACTGAAAAGCCTGGCTCAAAAGGGTACAGAGCGGAGCCCCCCTGGACCACCCTGGCTGACTGCTGTTCGTGCTTGCTGGACTTACGTGTGGCAATTGCTCTGTCTGCAGTAGGTTGAGAACAACATGTTAATTTTACCACAAGTTTAAAAAAAAAAAGGAAAATTAAAATCTTAACTATTATGTGTCAGAGCTGAAAGAGGTGAAGGTATCATAAAGGGAAATTAAAATTACAGATGTGAAAAAATACTATTAAACAGTATTAGGTTTGACATTATTATGCTGATTTTTTTTTTTTTTTGTTCAGTAGCTATTTAACATTGTACTAGATGTAGGTTATTCTTAACTTTTTATTTTTCACCTTTATCATTGAATCTCAACCTTAACTTTGTTTTGAGGGATCCAAGTGAAGGCGAAGCCAGTGGCAGAACTGACACCTCAAGGTGAGGAGCCACTATTAATACTTCGCTCCTAGATCTTTTGCATCAAGCTTTAAGTGATTTCTTAAAGATTTTAAATCAGGATGTAAAATAGAATAGAACTCAAGTAATCTGCATTTTAAAAATGTTATGGATTGGGGTGGGAGGGGTTTTGGTGAGGGCCTTTACCCATCATTCTTGCTTTTTTGCAAAGTACGTTAATATTAAACCTAATTTAAGTATATTCTTTTGAATAATAATGCCCCCTGTAAGAGTAAACTAATTATTTAGGCACTTAAAATCATGCTTTGGCTTATAAATATTTCATGGTGTTTACTTCTGGTTTCAGTAGAAAACATAGTATAATTTGTGTGTGTGTTTGTATATATGTGTATATTAAATTTTTACTGTAGTTACATATTTTGTTTATTACTAAAGCTGCTGGTTGCCAGAAGTAAAGATCCTACAGTGCCTGAGAAATGAATGCCACTTTGCACTGAGAAACTAAGTGACATTCAGACAAAAAAGGGTGGTGATTGCTAAACATTGAATTTGTATGGCAACTGCCTAACACAAATCTGTAGGTGATTCCTTCATATGCTCATTTTCCAATATATCTGCTCCTTTGCCATCTTTCAGCATTTTATTCTGCATTTTTGGTGTGCTTAGCATAGTGCGTAACCTTTTTCTTTTTATGCTATCTGAAGAACAGGCATTGCAGTTCGCATTCTAAACTGGTCAAGTACGCAAAGTCGTTGACTTAATTTTCAAAACAGAGCCAGTAAATGTTTATTTAAAAAAATAAAAGCAGATTGTTAATGGGATACATTATTTAATGCACAGCATGTTTTACCTACATTAAAGTCTACTAGCTGTATAGTCTTGAAATAGAAAGGGAAAAGAGATCAATCAAATGTTGAAATGAAATTAAGTGTGAAGTTGCTTTCAGTTCTTGCTTTCATTCTCTAGCTTCCTCTACTTTTTCTCATCCTACATTGTCTGTTTTGGGCTAAAAATTGTTTGAGATCCTATCCCTATCATGCTCTATCCCATAGTGTTGATGTGGTTCTCAGGGGTTCACGATGAAAGTTAAATTAAAAATGTTTATTTTGGCTCCTCTCTGAATAGCAACAGCTTATAGACAAAATGAGAGCAGCACCTTTCCCCCCTCACTTTTCCCAGTGATGGATGGGGAGGTATCAGGCATCTGAAATACCTGGGACAAGAACAGAAATAGTTGGCTGTAGAATAACTTGAAACTCTAAAATAATTAGTGCTGTTTCTCAAAATACTTTTTACAATGGTAAGGAAGTGTTATTGCAAGAACACTTACTGGGAGTTACGTACTTGGAATTTTGTCCAAGTCATTTTATCAGCTAAAAAACTGTCTACAAGCCACTGTTCCTTCTGCGGGGGTGAAAAAAAAAAAAAAAAAAGCTGTTGGCTGGGTTTCTCAGTCGGTGACAAGCAAAGTGTGTTTGTGGTGAAGCACAAAATTCTGCTTCATCAGTTGAAATAAAGCACATCATGATAAGGTTTCTGAACCAGAGAGAGGTCAAAAATAGACAAATGAGAAAAGGGGGAAGAGTGAAAAAAGGTGAGGGGAAATTAAGTGAAGACTTGTGAATTGCAGGGTGGGGTTATTTCCTCTGCTGCTTTTACAGTATGATTTATGCCTCGGGATTGTGTCCCTCAACTTCAGTTTTGTTGGTGTATGGCATGCTGCAGATCATGAAATCAGCAGAACTTCAGTCATGCTTTACATAGATTCCACTTTCTTTGGAGCAGTATGGAGTAATGTTTGTCTGCAGTTATCATTACATATGTTGTCATCAGAATGCTTTAGAGCAGGGGTTTCCAAACTCGTGTGTGTGCCATTTGCTCGCGTGCCACCACTGGTAGCTGAACCAGTGCTGGCAGCAGCTCCCAGTGCTGTGCCAAATTGCACTTGAGTGCAGGAGATGGTGCACAACTCTTCCAATAGTACCCATTTAATGCTTTGGATTAGCTTGCATGTGACTAGTGTAGTGGTGTGTCAGTTGCAGTTTAGAAACCCCTGTTCAAGAACTGTTTTTCTCTTCTTTCTCTTGGTTGTACTGCTTTCACTTTTGACTGTTCTATATGTCACTTCTTCCAGGAGTGTTTCTGGAGAGCCAAAAGACAGGGAAAAGGAGGATAGCAAAGATTCGAAGCCACGTTCCTTGCGGTTCACGTGGAGTATGAAGACCACTAGTTCTATGGACCCGAACGATATGATGAGAGAGATTCGGAAAGTGTTAGATGCTAATAACTGTGATTATGAACAAAAAGAGAGGTTCTTGCTCTTCTGCGTTCATGGTGATGCACGACAAGATAGCCTTGTTCAGTGGGAGATGGAGGTCTGCAAACTGCCAAGATTGTCACTCAATGGAGTTCGTTTCAAGAGAATATCTGGGACTTCTATTGCATTTAAGAACATTGCATCCAAGATAGCAAACGAGCTTAAGCTGTAAAGAGAAACTAAATTTTCTGGGATCAGGGAAGATTCATACATGATCTACACTTTGAATGTACTGGTTACACCTAATGTGATTGGCCTGTGAAACTCCCCATGTAGAAATTGCCCTTATTGCAATAAGGTTATACATAGTTATTCAGAATTGTAAAGTTAAATCCAGTATGACCTATATTAAAAAACTGTAGCTGAAGAAGTTATGTTCACATGTACAGGTAAGTATATAGAGCATTCTGTTCATTTTATGTTCATAGAGTTGTATAATAAAAAGATGACTGCTTAAATTCAGATCTTGTATAGTTGTCTAGATTTCTGCACAGAAATGTATGTTTGATGCTTTGAGTTGGAAAAGTTCTTCTCTATCATTTACATTTTTGGTGGTTTTATAAGTCTTACCTTTATCATGCGTTTGTTTTTTTAAAAAGAAAACAACAAAAAAAGAAAACAAAAAAACAAACTTGTGTCCTGAGTCAAATGCACAAAAATAGTTTTCACAACTGTAGCATGACCATTTTTAATTATTTAAAGATTGTTCGTGATTTGAACCAAAAGTCGATGAATAAATCGGCTTTTGTTCTACACAAGACTGTTCCTGCTTATCTTTGGCTCTTATCCTTGTTATTGGACAGTGTTTAGTTGAAATACAAACGTTTACAGTGTTGGCACTTACAGTTTAAAAACTTTGGTTTGCCTTGGGCCAGCTCAGAGCTCTGGGGGAACAGAAACCAGGCGTAAGTGATGTTCTGTCTGCAAATTACAGTGCTTACTCCCATGGCCCATTAACAAATGTAGCACCAAAATGCAGAACCGTAATAATTTCATTTGAATATCATGGTGTAAAATATCACTTGTTTGCTGCCTTCAGAATACTATAAATTCCATTTTATGGAAGTATATTAATATTGGGACTGTTTAATAGCACAAGATAATCTGAAATGTTGACCAATTGTATAAGTTAATAATACCACCTCAGGAATTAGCTTGGCTTTTGGAATATGTGCCCCCAAAGAGTACATGCAATTCCACATAATATTTTACAGCTAAACATACATTGTTTATAATGATAAATTGTTGATTTATGCTTTTGTGGTTGTACAGTTTGTTCCCATGTAACCTGTTTGTGTTTAATATTTTACCAGATTTCTTGTATTTATTCCACATCATTATGCCTGTAATGTGCAGCTTTGTAATTAGGCATTTGCCTACAGAAAAGAGAAAAAAAAAAAAACACATTTTTTTCCTTCATAATTAACGATTATAAACTATGTAAAACCACTAGTACTGGTACATTTTAATACTTGTTATTTTGTACTGAATTAACCATAGAGGTTGGTTGTGCAATGTTATTTAATGTCGTAATTACTGTAATATCAACATATGGGCCCCATCTGCACACTCTTGTGAAGAATAGAAAGTTCATTAAGAAATTGTCACTTTAAAAAATAAAAATTAAAAAAAAACTGTGGTAAACTCTGTAACCCTAAGTTAGAAGGCTGTAAGTGTAGTAAGTGTGCCATTCAGTAATGGCTTCTTGACCGAGATGGACTTTACATACTGTACTGTGATGTAGCTTTCCTCTGTAACAGTTATGTTCTGAAATGGACGTGTATTGTTGCCTTAGAAAAAGGGTGATGTTTGGAAAGAAAGAACTGTAGCCCCCTTTTTTTATTTTATCTGATGTTCATTGAAACAAAATCCAATGCAAGTCATCTTGATTCACTGGTGCACTCTATTAAAACTTACTTGAACAGTTCTCATACTAAAGTACTTGGTGTTGGCCCTTTATAAAAGTGCAATATTTACTACAGTTAGCCAGTGTAGTCTAAAGGTTTCTGATTGCAGGTGCGCATTATGTCTGCGAGCGTTTTAGTGTGAAGACTGCCTACCCTCCATGGTATTAGTGCCTGACGTGATGGAGGAGGTGAGCCCGAGCCTCAGGGCTTCCTACCGAGCTCAGACTTCCTACCCTCCATGGTAATTCAGGATTAGCATTGCCTCAGTTCTGTGCTTCTGCAGTCTCCTGAAAATGTCAGTGGCTTACTGCTGCTTAGAAAGGGATGTCTGGGAGCCTTTCCAGAAATTCATCAGAAGTCGGTCTCAGGAAGGGTTTATGTATCTGCTCAGTTGACCCGCAAATGTCCATTTATCCTTGAAAATACACCACTAGGGTATAACCATGAAATGAATCAGAGATCATGCCTGGACTTAGTAATGAAACAAAACCCTCTGCCTTTTCAGAAGGTTCAGTGGAAAAAAAATGTAGGTCATACTCTGAGACGGTAGATTAAGTGCTTACGACAGCTTCCTGCTTTGCAGGCTGTGTTTTCACCAGGCTGACTTGGCCCCAGATTGTTACTGGCGTTCATCGCTTCATGTAACAGGAGATGGATTGATGTTCCTTACAATACAGGTAGCACTTCAAGAGGACAGGGATTACAGATCTTAGTTCTGCTCTCCCGTGAAACGCTTACAGCATCCCACTGCCAATTTAATATTTCTGTATGGAAAGGGACAGTTTTGCAAATAGTGTTATAGCCAGTAACTGCCAGCAGCATGAAATTGTGCTGATTCCCAAATCCCGTTAAATACCATCTTTTTTTTTTGTGCCTTGTTGGAAGTTACTACTTTGGTCGTGAGCGAAGTTATGTTCTCTACAGCATTTTGTCATGAAATGCCTCAGCAAGGGCACAATCTGAGTGCAGAAGTTGTGGCTGTGCTGCACCCAGACGCGTCATTCAGCTTGTCCTGTTACTGGCAGGAATGAGATGCAAAGGTCCAAGGAAGAGAATTATCAGAACTGCTGGTTTTATTGGCAAGCAGCGTGTACTTAAGTGTGGAAATCAGTAAGGCACTGCATATTGTGTCCTCAGTGCCTGATTTTTGAGCCCCTCAACAGCTGCTTTGTTAAGTAGCTACTACACGAGTTACTCTTTGGGTGTGGGAGGGGGGCTAAGACCACCGGGATCTGAAATGTAGCTTGACTTTCCTGGGAGAGAGGATCAGTGTGGCATTTTATCAGCGTGGCTTTGACTTGAGAAATCTGGAAGTTAAATGCCACCTTGTTCTGCAGATCTAGGAGGGTGTTGCGAGTAGATACTGCACACACAACTTTCATTTACTGGCAATTTATTAATATTTTATGGTAAATCACAAGATTAGATTACACTTAATCATTAGTCAATTTAACACAATGATTCAACATAAGTAACAATTGGAAGAGTAACTTAGTTAAAGATGGGAGAATGGCAAGGTTCACATGAGACTTACTGGAGTGTATTGGGGGGGGTTCAAAATTTGATTACACACTTTCGGCTTCCCTCACATTCTGGTGAATTCCTCACCCCTCTTCCTCTGTGTTTGTAAGCAGATGATCCTGATCCTCACGAAATATACCCTGAGAGGCATCCCAGCTCAGGGGGAGACCGAGGGTCACAGCCTACTGTGATCCCTGGAGAGCTCAAGGGGCTCTTTGCTTAGCACCACTATTTATAGGACCGCAAGACGATTGCTGGTCAGTACTTTTCCGCCCTGGCCATGGTTCAGATAAGGCAATTTTGCTGTTTTCCTCCAACTGCGCCATTCCCCTACCTTCCAGAATGTACGGTTCTGGTACTTCCCAGACCCCTGGCTGCAAAGGGAGATCGGGGAGCCCCTGTTTGTACTCACCTGTTATGGCTGTTGCCCACTGGTGATAGAAGGGGGATGTGGTATCAGTTAATCTTGGACCACAGCCGAGCTGGGGTAAGAGCCACTCCACCACAGAGGGGATAGGGATCTCTCAGCTCCTCAGATGTCTTTGATTGTACTTGTGTTTTGGGGGGCAGGTTTGGCTTGGGGGGAGTATGGGGATTTGAGCAGTTAGACTACAGTGTGGTTCCACTCTTCTGTTTTGGGGTTGCTTTTTTGCTTGCTTTCTTGATGTAAGGCATGCAGATACTTTCAAACTGCATATGTCCTTTTTCATGCAGCCCAGTTGAAAACATCAAAATTTCTGCAGGTCCATAAAAGGACTCCTGCTTCTGTGGACAAAAAATAATGCTTGAGAACTAAGTGCCGTCAGTAACGCCACCTAGTTACAATGAAACCCTAGGAGCTGTTGGATAGGAGACTGGATACCCAGTGGCCTACACCCAAGAGGTGCCTTGGAGCTCCTAATCTTGGAGAACATGATGTTGGGTTTCCTCTGCTGCCAAGCAACCTGAGACAGCAGACCCTCATTGAGAGGTGATCATTCTCTGAGTTTTTGATGCCTGAATTCAGGATAATGAAACAAACACGTTGGGTGCAGATGTGTGGAAGGGCCTTCCCCTCTTGAGAAAGTAGGTGATCTTTTGCTATCTTTGCTCATTAACAGGTCTATGAATAATAATAGATGCAAACACTTTTAAAATCCCCAGAAATATAATCAATGCTTTTTTAATTTGTTTGTTTTTCCCTGGAGAATATTCAAGGTAGCTTGAGGTTAGCAAGACGACAGATCCCGTTCAACAGCTGCTTCTGGGTTTTTGATATTTTATTTCTCAGCGCTGGCACTTCAGCATCAAACCTTACTTCATCCATCAGGATGCCCAGAAGCACATTAAACGCGAAAGTGCTGCATCAAAGCATGCGGTAGCCAAGTTTCAGGCTCTCTGCCACCTGAAAGCTGTTGAAGCTGGCACTCGGGAGGGAAGCTGCGGTGCCACTGTGCCTCACTGCCCGCAGCGCCGGGGCTGTCCGGGCACACACACAACCCCAGCACCTGGCTGCAGGCCCGGCGGGGAGCGAGGTGGCCTCAACGGGCCCTGGTGGCACCGACACGGGGCCGGGGCCGGGTCCTGGGCCGGGTCCCGCCCCGGGAGGGGCAGCGGCCGCCTCGGGCCACACCTGCGCGGCGGCGGCGGCAGCACCATGACGGTGGGGGCGCGGGGCCGCTTCTCCCGGCGGGGGCCCGGCGATGACCGGGTCCGCATCCTGAGCGGCCCGGAGGAGGACGAGGAGCCGGCGGGGGTGGCAGCGGGGCCCCCGCGGGACCCGGAGCGGGACCCGGAGCGGGACGCGGAGCTGGCCGGGGCGGGCGGCAGGACGGTGCGCTTCGCCCTCCTGCCCGACGCCTACCAGCCGCTGCGGCCGCCGGCCCCCGCGGGGAAGCGGCCCTACAGCAAGCGGCTGAAGAAGTACGGCAAGGTGAGGGCGGTCTGGGGAGCCTGGGGGCCGGGGGAGGGCAAATCCAAGCCAAAAACACGCGAGGTGTTGCCGTCTCCCGGCCGCCGTTTGGTCGGGGTTGTTGCTGCCTTCCTGCGTGGAAGGGCGGCCGGCGGCCCCGCAGCCTCCGCTCCGCAGGCTGTGGTTAGGAAAGGGCTGATCAGAAGAGCTTGTTTTGATTATTAATTTGGTTATTTTCCCTTGTTCGTGTTACTTGAATACTTCTACGTCTTGTGCAGTTGTAGCAGCAAATAGTTTCAGTGTGCGCAGGAAGGTCCTGTCCCGGTGTCTGGGATCATTTCCCACCTGAGGGAGCGCAGATGTCTGTCTGACAACAGGCTTTCTGCCCCATTCTTAAAAAAAAACACGTGATTTTGTTAAAGATATGCTTGTGAAGTGTGGCATCCAAAGCACTCCAGTCAGCTTGGCAAAGTTACTTAGCTCTGAATCTCCTCAGACTTTACAGACGGCAGCATAGTAGCGAGCTGCTCTGCAAGTATTTCAGCTTCACGGAGCGGGGACGGATGGGAACCGCTTACTTCAGCCTCTGGTGATGGATTTGCTGCTCCACGTTTGGCTTCCCAGTTGCAGGAAGCACGCTTCGAGAAGCAGCCTTAGCTCAGGAGGGCTCACAGCACGCGCCTGGTTCCCGCAGAGGGGCTTTGGGAGCGTGCGGCCGTGCTGCGGTGCTCTGGTGTGAAGGAGCTGGTAAAAGTGCTCAGGGCACACGGCAGCTCTGGGGTGCTGCCTCTGTACTGCCCAGGCTCCAGCTTTGCCGGGAGGGTTTGCAGGGCTTGGCTTTGCCAGGAAAGAACAAGTTGTGTAAGCACGGGTGAGGCCGGGGTAAGTCAGTTGTGTGCAGTGCGGGAAGGAGGAAAGGAGCCTGCGGTGCGACACAGCAGGGCAGGGGCGGGTGGAGACGGGAACGGCCCCACGTCTCCTCCTCCAGTCCCCTCCATTTTGCTGTCTTGACTCCCAGTAAGTTTCCAGAGGTGCAAATACAATGGCATTTGGCATTGCGGAAGGCTTTCCTGTGTCAGTGCCGTTGTACAAGCTTCAAGAAATCTTGGGGACATAACAGATACTGAGTGGATTTCACTGATTTCATGATGTGTGAAAATAATCCCCCATTGCAGCGTTTTTCAGGTTACAAGAGGCAATTCTGATCTAGTCCCAGGCAACCACAAAGTGGAACTGACTAACAGTTAGATTGGATTTCTCCCCAAACTGACTCACCTTGTATTAATTCCCCAGTCATGAGTAAAAACCATTGAAAGTGAAACTTAAATTAATCAGGTTTATAGTTTTAATAATCCGTTGCAAGTTTTCTCTCAGGCACACACGACTTTTTAAACACAGAGGTGAAGGTGGGTCAAAACATTCTTGTTTTGGCACATTGTTTGTAACTTAAAGCACACAAAGTTACTCAGGGCATGTGTTTGTGGGACACACGTACTAGGTAGGAACTTAAACTTTTTATATTCCTGAATAGAAATCCACATAAAAGCCTTACTTCCTGTGGAGGCTGCATCCGCTCCGCTCTGTGGGTGTGTATTTATATGTAAAAATAGATGGTAAAACATTGCTCCATGCTGAAGCCCTCATCAGCTGTGAGAGAAGTCTATTTTGGGGTTGGGGACACTGTGTGAAGGAGGCTGTTGCAACAATTTTATGGCAAGCTATTTTCCATTACCTGTCCTTTTTTTCCCCCCCTGTTCCCACACCTCTCCCTGCAGAACGTCGGCAAAGCCCTGCAGAAAGGATGTCGCTACTTGGTGGTCGGCTTGCAAGGACTGGCAGCAGCCTACTCCGCTCCCTTCGGGGTGGCCGTGCAGGTGGCATCGCTCGTCCGCTAGAGCACAGGGTGAGCACGAGCCTTTTCCAGAAGACTGCGGCTGTTTTGGCTTTTTTAGGATTAAATCATCATCTAAGACTGTATCTGAGAAACCTCTTGGACATGCACAGCCCTGACCCCCTCCTGCAACCCAATTCCCTGGACCCGGTGCTCTTTCCTGCAAAAATCTCCAGCGCTTTTCAACCTTTAAAATTGGATGGGGTCAAAGAAATGCAAGGACATGGAAGTAATTGTGGACTAACTGAGCTGAAGAGTGGTGACAGACATGCACTAGTTGTCTAAAGTTACGTGTGAAAAGGAGCCGAGGATGGATGGAAAAGCAGGTAGATGAGGGACAGAGAAGTGAAGGGAAGTAGAGGATGAGGGTGGTGGTTGGGGGGTGCATGAGAGTTGAGTCTGACAGGGGGAGCTGAGTTGAATCTCAACATGAGAGTTGAGTCTGACAGTCAAAGCTGTGGAGGAAACAGGTAAGGAAGGATCAGTAAGAGGTAGCCTTTGGCTTCTTGTGTCTTTTTCTGAGATGGTTAAAATTGAGTATATGTAAAGATATACATGGATATAAATGGGCTGTGATCTGAGACATGGTGAGCTTTGCTGCATCACTGTTGTTCATCTCAAACACTGGCAATCATGAGCCCTTAAGTCTTAGCACTGCTGTAAAAATCCAGAAAGGAAACAAGGTGTGTTTGTCTTCTGATTTTGGGGCATTAGAGGTTCACTGTGATTAATATGTTAAAACTTCCCTCTGCTGCTGTGAAATACACATAGTGTTTTTTTAGACATGGTTTATATCTAATGTACCTGACTCTAGAAACTGAGGCTTTAAGAACACCCAGCTCTGTCGTGTTCATTGGGAGGGGAAAAAAAAAATAAATCACAAGCTGCATCTGAAAAAACTACACGTGCCGTTTAGGGCAGCGTGTTTTGTATAAGAGTGGGGCCAAGTAACCTGCTGGCTCCGTTTCCATATGTGGAAGTTGTAGCCAGAGGATGTCAGCGCTGGATGGAACAGCTTCCATGTCACACCCCGAGGGATATAAATCTCCTGTTGATGATACAGGAACAAGTATTTTTAAGGGCCTTCAAGATTCTGTGAATTGTTGTTGTGTTTTTTTTTTTTTTTTTTGTTTGTTTGTTTGTTTGTTTGTTTTTAATTCCCTCCCACATCAGTCTTTCATGGTAGCAGTAAATGATTTCCCCGCTAGCACTTTCTCTGTATTATAGATCTTTGTAGTCTTGATAGTGTTTTTGTAATCAAGGAATTGAGATGTAACAAATGCTGCTCGGTTGATTTCTTTGCCTTTTCTGAATGGAGGGGAACTGCATGTCTTAGCACACTGGACTGTATTTCTTTTAAATGTAGCAAATGGAATGGATTTGGAAAAGAAGGATGGAAAAGTATTTTTTAGTGCTCTTTTCTAACTGGACTGTAAATAAAAGTATGTGATCCTTGTGCTGTGATTAACTAGGCTCATAAGCGTGCACACAAGCGAGGAGCTTCTCAGCCGTGGCCCAAGCAGAGAGGGGAAGCTGCCGTGTAAACTTCCCTGCATTGTTCTGCTTGTGGCCTCAGCCCTCTCCTAGGGGGACAGGGCTGGAGTCCAGGCTATGAGGAAACAAACGCTCAGGAAAGACAAGGTATAGAAAGCTGACTGCAGAGGACAGTGGTGGCTTCTAGTTGCAACTTTCTTGAGCTTCCCTGTGTGGGCAGACCTGTGCCTTTGATCTGCCCCACCAGTGCGCCAGAGGGTATGGATAACTGCTCCATATTCTGCAGTGGGAACAGAGCGGTCCTAAAACCCACAGGTCACAACAGTCAGCATGTTTGGGGATTAATTTTGAACTTTGTTATACCACTATATGTTTTGTAGTGGTCTTTAAAAAAAATATAACTGATTCATATTTTATGAATAAAGCAATGTTGGAGGGATCACAGAATGCTTTGAGTTGTAAGGAGCCTTAAAGATCCCATAATTCCAACCCCCTGCCATGGGCAGGGACACCTCCCACTAGACCAAGTTGCTCAGAGGCCCATCCAGCCTGGCCTTGAGCAACTCCAGGGATGGGGCATCCACAGCTTCTCTGAACAACCTGTTCCAGCACCTTACCCCCCTCTGAATACAGATTTTCACCCTAATATCTCTCCAGCCTGACAAGGTCGCTCTGGATGCCATCCTTTCGCTCCAGTATCCAGCTTGGTGTCATCAGCAAACTTGCTGAGAGTGCACTTGATCCCACTGTCTGTGACATTACTAAAGATACTAAACAGCGTCAGTCCCAGTACGGACCCCTGAGGAACACCACTCATCACTGGGCTCCACCTGAACACTGAGCTGTTGTCTGCAACTCTCTGGATGCACCCATACATCCAGGATGCATCTCCATTTTCTTTGTGAAGTGCATGCCCACCTATTCGTCCACATGTCATCACAGAATCATAGAATGACAGAATGGCTTGGGGTGGAAGGGACCTTAAAGATCATCTAGTTCCACCCCCCCTGCCATGGGCATGGATACTTCCTACTAGACTGGGCTGCCCAAAGCCCCTTCCAGCCTGGCCTTGAACACCTGCAGGGATGGGGCATCCACAGCTTCTCTGGGCAGCCTGTGCCAGTGCCTCACCACCCTCTGAACAGAGATTTTCTTCCTAGTACCTAATCTAAATCTACACTCTCAGTTTAAAGCCATTCACCCTTGTCTTATCCCTATGCTCCCTGGCATGAGTCCCTCCCCAGCTTTTCTGCAGGCCCCCTTCAGATACTGGAACGCTGTTATAGGGTCTCCCTGGAGCCTTCTTCAGGCTGAGCAGCCCCAACTCAGCTTGTCTTCATAGGAGAGGTGCTCCAGCACTTTGTGGCCCTCCTCTGGACTCACTCCAACAGGTCCCTGTCCTTGTGCTGGAGGCCCCAGAGCTGAGCGCAGTGCTCCATGTGTCCTCTACACAGAAAGAACCCCCCCTCACTGCCCCATGCAGGATCCAACCCATTCAGGGCAGGGACTTTCCACAAAGGTAAACATGAACTTTAGCTCGTAAATTGCTCAGCACAGAGCTTACCACTGACTTTTTTTCTGCTGACATATGGCCTCTGCTCACATGGTGCAACTTTAAGGGAATAGTTTTGTTGCCATCCATGCAGGCCCAGAATGATAGGTAAAAGTAGTGAGCCTGAGGAAAGGAAAACTTGGTGCATATTGGTGAGCCACCTGCAGAACACTGTCTCTAAAATAGACCAAAAACGAAGAAAGAGAATCACAGGATTAGAGAATCATTAAGGTTGGAAAAGCCCTCCAAGGTCATCTGGTCCAATAATCCCCTTACCACAAATGTCACCCACCAAACCATGTCTCTAAGCACCACGTCCAACCTTTCCTTGAACACCCCCAGGGATGGTGACTCCACCTCCTCCCCAGTCAACCTGTCCCAGTGCCTGACTGCTCTTTCTGAGGAGAAATGTCTCCTCATTCCCAACCTGAACCTCCCCTGCTGCAACTTGAGGCCATTCCCTCTAGTCCTACCGTTAGTTACCTGTGAGACGAGGCCAACCCCCAGCTCCTCACTCCTTCCTTTCAGGCAGTTGTAGAGAACAATGAGGTCTCCCCTGAGCCTTCTCTTCTTCAGACTAAACAACCCCAGTTCCCTCAGCCGCTCCTCACAGGACTTGTGTTCCAGGCCCTTCACCAGCTTCGTAGCCCTTCTCTGGACACACTCCACTCCAGGGCCTCGATGTCCTTCTTGTAGCGAGGGGCCCAAAGCTGAACACAGCACTCGAGGTGCGGCCTCACCAGAGCCGAGTACAGGGGGACGATCACCTCCCTGCTCCTGCTGGTTACACTGTTCCTGATACAACCAGGATGCCATTGGCCTTCTTGGCCACCTGGGCACACTGCTGGCTCATGTTCAGGTGGGCATCAATCAGCACCCCCAGATCCTTTTCCTCTGCACAGCTTTCCAGCCACTCTGCCCCAAGCCTGTAGCACTGCATGGGGTTGTTGTGGCCAAAGTGCAGGACCCGGCACTTGGCCATGTTGAACCTCATCCCATTGGCCTCTGCCCCTTGACCCATCCTGTCCAGGTCTCTCTGAAGGGCCTTCCTACCCTCTGGCAGATTGATACTTCCCCACAACTTGGTATTGTCTGCAAACTTACTGAGGGTACACTGAAGAGAAAGAAAAAGAAAAAGAAAAAGAAAAAGAAAAAGAAAGAAAAAGAAAAAGAAAAAGAAAAAGAAAAAGAAAAAGAAAAAGAAAAAGAAAAAGAAAAAGAAAAAGAAAAAGAAAAAGAAAAAGAAAAAGAAAAAGAAAAAGAAAAAGAAAAAGAAAAAGAAAAAGAAAGCTGTGGCAATAAAACATGGTGATTCATGCAAGACTATTTTCTTCCTCAAAGTGAACTCTGTATCACTGAGGCTACCAATTACTGCTGCTTATCACTGCTGCTTAATCAGTAATTCACTCCTCAGTGAGTGCAGTGCATTTGTGAAGCCAAGCTGAGGCCTGAGGGCTTGCTACTCCCTTCACCAGCCCAGCTCCAACAGCAGAACCCAGAAAATCTGTCTCACCAAGGAGCTTTTGGGCATAGGCAGGCTATTTTATTAACAGGGGTTGCCCTCAGCCTTGTTCTCCAAGATCCTTTTAGCCTCTCAAAGTGGGTGTTGGACCCTCTCATAGAAAAAGGTGGGACATGGTGGCTCTGGGGAAGATTTGCTTTGATGTTGGAGCTGGATGAAGTGCATGCCTACCTTCAGGACCTCGCTTTGCAACTCTACCCATTGCTGCACCAAGCAGGTGTAGGTTTTCAGGGGTATGGTATGGTGCTATCTGGTTCCCTTCACATTTCTACCCCTTTCACCATGTTTTATAATGCATGGCAACACAAATAAGTTCAGGAAGTTGGATATATATATACAGGAGTGGCAAGGAGCACCCACCTCTCCCAGGTTTCTCTCAGAAATGGACTCCACTTCCCGACAGCCCAGCAGGTCGCTTGTAAAATGAAAATCCCCAGCGTTGCTCAGTGAGTCACGGAGCAGAACAAAGCTCATTTCTGCTGTTTTTTTTTTTTTTTTTTTTTTTTTTTTTTTTTTGCCAGAGCATTTAATTACTGCTTCAGCTTACCATAGGTTCTGAGGAAATGGCAGAGGCCTAACAGCTATTGTCCTTTGTCCCGCAATGCTAGCAGTGAGGAAGTGCTCTGGCATGGCCTGCTTTTGAAGTGCCATGACCAGGGAAAGCTGTACCACACAGCACCACCTCACTCAGGTGCTCCCAGGATTTTGCCAGCCACAAGCCAAGGTTCACTGCAGGGATGAATGGCCTTTCTGTCCTACACTCTTCCATGGGACTGGCAGGGGGGCAGGTTTTGTCAGCCACCTCTTTTCTTTGCATCCCAAGCCCCCTTCCTCTCATGAGGTAAGACTGGTCTTAAAATCTGTGCAAAGCTGCTGCAGTTACCTGTACATGGAGAGCTTTGGAATTTTTTTTTCTTCAAGGAGCAATAGAGAGCCTAGATAGCATGTAGAATAATGGAGATGATTAAAAGAAGAAAATGAAAGAAAAATCTCCCTTTCCTTGTCATTGGAGGAGGTGGTATCAGGCTGCCAGAGCTGTTCTGGAGTAAAGTGCAGGCTGAGCTCAGCAAGGGTGATACTCCTTCCTGGATCCTGCATCTCTGATGAAAAGCTCAGGGCTCTGGGCTTGTCAAGCTGGAGGAGAGAAGGCTCAGGAGAGACTCACCAGCATCAATACCAAACCCCATCAATACCAAAGATGGGGTTGCACACAAGATGGAGCCAGGGTCTTTACTGAGGTGCACAGCTGGACAGCAAGGGACAATGGTCATCAACTGGATAACAGAAAACAAATTAACAAATATGATAATTAAGCATGAGAAGAGGCTGTCCTGGGAGGCTGGGGGGTCTCTATCTCATGAGACTTTCTAGGCATGACTACAAAGAGCAGAGCAACCCAGTCTCCTAGCTTATATTTACCTCCTGTATGGAGATGTAGAGGAAAGGTATCCTCACCCTTCACTGTCCCTTCCTAAAAATGCAGAATGAAATTTTGCTTCGGATAACAGGGAGGAACTCGCAAAGATGTCAGCACAAACTGCACGAAAGTTTGGCCCTCAGCAAGGTTTCCGCTGAACTGAACGCTGCTGGTTGAAAGGCAATTGTCCTTTAGTGCCATCTCCTGGGAAAAAAGAGATTTCCACCCTTGTTAGCCTCACTCATTGTTCTGCCTCACCTCCTCCCGGGGGGGGGGGGGGGGGGTTCCTGCCCTCCCCTAAGCAGGCCACACAGTTTGACAACAGCGATCTTCAGGATTTTCGGTCCCAGCAGTGCAATGTGCATCTCTGCATATCAGCGTTTTCCACCCCGTTGAATCCCGAGGCTCTGAGTCCCGTTTGCAACTGCTTCAAATGTAAAGACATGGGAACGTTGTTCTTGGTTTTTGTTTTGTTTTTCTTTCAAAACCCCCAAACACATTACATTTTCCTCTGTGATTCTTGCAGTACCTTAAAAACACTTATGAAAGATGCCTCACTGGAGGAAAGGGGATGAGCCCCAGCCACTTTTTGTTTCTGAATCTCATCCTCCACTGGAGAGATCCCAGCTGCTGAAGACAGGACATGTAATTTCAAACACAGGAGGAGCAAAGCCCAGCAGACTGGAAGGACCTGCCCCAGGAGTCGCCAGCTCCAGTATTCATGCATAAGTAGCCCACATTAGTGGGATTATCTTCCTATACAACTGGCCAGTGAACAAAGCACCCCACTGACCTGCCTGGTTTTATGTATTTACGATTCCTTGTGTAGGAAGAGCCTCACAAAAAGCCCCCCTTACCTCATTGCTCTGAGTCCATTAAAAGGCATCTCTCATTAGTGAGACTATTTTTAATTCTATCATCGCCAATTATTCACCTGAGATTTTTCCCTACATTTGATTTCAGTGAGCTCATTTCTAGTGCATGACTCACCAAACTCTGATTTTCTTGATTATTGTAAGAGGAAACAGCAACACTTTTATCCTCCCCTCTTCTCTATGAAGGAATCTTCTGAATTTATTTATTTTTTGTTCTGACTTTGGAAAAAGGACACAATTTGTGTGTGGGTGTGAGTGTAACATCATTTTTATCGTATTTGGCTTAAACCATTGTTAGATGACTGCATACTCAGCTGTGTCACCCCCTCATCCCCACCTTTTGTGGAATTAGCAGTCACTGGAAAAATACCTGGCATGTCCCTGGTGTGGGACAGTTAACTCCTTCACTGGGACAAGCCTAGCTTCCACTCAGCTCTACCCTAACACCCTTTCTCCTCATCTAGGCCAATGTTTTGCTGTCTTTGTCATTACAAATTTATTTGTAATGTCCACCCAAATCTCCCAAGTTCAGCATTTCCAAATGTGTATGTCAGGTCTATGCCTTTCCATATACTGCACTGTTCACATATCTGAAGACCTACAGCATCCCCAGTCACTTGTAATTTTTCACTTGAAACAAGCAAAATCCTTTAAATATTTCCTCACAATTCACCTTTCTTAGACTTCTGACTGATCCATTGCTACAAGAGAGTCTAGATTTGCCTCTAGAAGAATGATCAGTGCATCTAAATGCACTTTTACTTTTTCATTTGTTTGACTTTATCAATTTGTTTCATGGATGCTTCTGAGCTGACCACACTCCTTTGCAAGATCCATTGCCTGCTTGTACAACTAAGAGAGCCCCAGTTTGCCATGGGATTGACACCTCAAATCCTCCAACTGAGCAGTCACATTTTAAGCAAATTCAGCCTGAGGCAAGGATCTGGTGCAGAGAATTTCGGCACAGATGTCCTGCAGTTCGAAGAAGTTATAAGCGACTGAAAACAAGGTTGTTTTCTGCTGAATACAGGCTTACCATACCCACTCTGGCTTTGACAATTCTGCTGCATGAGATGTTTGGATTTTAACAAAAACATATATATATATTTATTATTTATTTTTTGATTCTCTCATTCTTTATTAATAATGCTTTATAGCAGGAATTAGTTGCTCCTAGGTAAGCACAGGTGCACCTGATGTGGAGGATAAGACAAGCCTGCTGATTAAACAACTTACAAGAGGTTTTAGAGAGCCTGTTGTATGGGTGAAGAGAGCTTTTCTCAAAGGCTGCAGTCTTAGACCTGAAACACTATGCCATGACCATGCTCTCTGCAGTCAGATCTAAATTTACATCCCCTGCATCACAACAGGAGAGATTATGCAGATGCTGCCACCTTCTGTTATTCCTCCTTAAGCTCCTCCATGTCATAGTCTTCAGGAAGAGTCAGGGCTGAATGTGACAGCTGCTTGTCAGAGCTGGTCTGAACAAAATCTCTCTAGGGACCAGGTTGGCAGATTTAGAGAACAAGTTTAAAGTCCTTATTGAACTTGGACATATATATATATATATTTCAGATTCATATGCAACCTCTAGGAAAGGCTAGCTACATCTGCTGCTGCTGTTTCACGTGGGCACCAGTGATACAGCCCAGAGCAGTCTGAGGAGTATCAAGAACAGTTACAGTGGCAAGGGACTGGGGAGCAGGGGTAGTTTTTTCATCAGTCCTCACCGTTAAAGGGAAGGGGTTTGCAAGGACCATTTAAACCTGGCAAACCAACAAATGGCTACAGGACTGGTGCTGCAGCCGGGGTCTGACTACTTAGACCATGGGACTTGCTTTGAGAAACCCGGTCTGCTGGGGGCCACCTGTCAAGGAAGGGGAAGAGCATTTTTGGTCACAGGCTTGGCAAGCTGGTGAAGAGGACTTTGCAGAAAAGCTGCCGGGGCAGGGCAACCTTTAACCATCCCACTCCTCACTGCCAGTGTCAGCGATAGGTGCCCAGAGCCTGGAGGAGGGTCACGGGTCAGCAGGACAGCACTGAAGAGCAGCACAAGGGAGCTCCATCGGTGGTCGGACTTTAAACGTCCCTATGGAGAACCAACAGAGGGTTCTGCAGGGACCAATTCCCTCAGCGAAGCACTGCGAGAAGGACTTTCAAGGGATTTGGCAGAGCCCTGGGAAGGGCACACACAGCAAGGGGACGCAGCCCCCAGCGGGAGCAGCGGGCCGGGGAGGCGCTGTGAGGGCTGAGCGGCCCCGTGGCGGAAGGGGGCGGCCCCGCGCCTCCCCTCACCGCCCCCATCCCGCCCCCGTCCCCGTCCCGTCCCTGCGTGCGGCCCGGGCGCCATGAGCGGGCCGTGGGGGGCGGCGGGCCCGGCGCTGCGGGGGCCCCGTGCGGGCTGGCTGTGGGCGGCGGCGGCGGCCCTGGCGCTGGGCGCCCTGCTGGGGGCTTGGCGCTGGGCCGCGGGGCGCAGCCGCCGCCGCCAGCGCCGCCCAGCCCGGCTGCAGCGTGTGGGGACGGTGTCGAGCCTCTTCGTGTACCCCGTCAAGTCGTGCCGGGGGGTGGCCGTGCCGCGGGCGCAGGTGACGCCGATGGGGCTGCAGAGCGGGGAGCTGCGGGACAGGTAGGGGGGAGCGGGGCGGTGCGGGGCAGGGAGCCGCCAGGGCAGCCCGGTCCTGAGGCTCTGCGCGCCCCCCGCGCTGCAGGTTCTGGCTGGTGACCAAGGAGGATGGGCACATGGTCACCGCCCGCCAGGAGCCCCGGCTCGTCCTCGTCTCGGTCGGCTGCGAGAATGGCTGCCTGGCCCTCAGCGCCCCCGGCATGGAGCCGCTGCGGCTGCCCGTCCGGCTCCCCAGGAAAAACCCGGTGCGGAACTGCAGGTACGGCGGGTAGGGAGGCTGGGGGGGCTCCTGCTTCGTCCCCTCTCCCTGGTTATAGCCTGCCCCTCTCTTGTACGCCTTGCTTTTCAAGTCTGGGGAACAGCCAGTGTTTTCTTATTCAGGAATTTGCAGGTGCTGCGTGTTACACCAAAGGCTAACTGCTGTAACAAACGCTTTAATTTTAATCTGCTGCACGGCGGCACAAATAAATATTGGGAGAGATAACGCAGTAGCCACAGACCATAAATCGTGATCTCCAGTCTCCGTGCCGCGTCGTGTTTACTCACCGATGTTGACTTCCCGCTTGGGTGATTGCACCTCAGAGCCTCGGTCATGCGTTACCTCTGTAACATGCGTGTGCCAGGCGGTGACACGCATGTCAAACGCATACACAACTTTCTAAAACTTGTTAGGAAAAGATTTAAGTAGGCTAAATATATTTCAGCAAGGAAAAACTGCCAGGCCTTGGTATGGGTGCTGGCTCGTGCCCAGGAGTTTGGAGCTGGGGCAACGCGACAGGGCGTCCGGCTGCAAAAGGCTGTGTAGGCTTTATCTGTAGCCTGTAAGTCCAGCTGCAGGTTTTACTTGGGTGTTTAAAAGCTCTGTGTTTGGGGGAGTCGAGTGTAGGACTGAATCCACTGAGTAGGCACAGTTTTTATTCATGGAGGTAACACGTTAGGGATATTTTTCAGCTCTCTTGTTAAGAAGCCTCTGTGTTCTTCATCTGTGCCTGTTGGTATGTGGCGTGATACTTAAAGCTGTGATCGCACAGTGTTCCCATGGATCCCTAAACCCCTGAGTTAATCAGTATAGATCTGCTTCTGAGGTGGAAAACAGTGCTGTTGGAAGCTGCTTCGTGCCAGCGCCCAGGCAGGCAGTGACTGAGAGAAGGGAGGGCAGCGAAAGGCAGCCAGGTGCTCTCTTGGGCAGTGGCATTTCACCGCCACCTGTGCCATGGAGCCCGTGTGAGGATTCCAGCAAACAGAGCAGGGATGTGGCTGTTGGAGTTAGTGGGTGAGAACAGATGTCATGCAGACACTGCTGAGCGACAGGCCTGCCTTACAGTGCTGTGCTGAGAGTTTGTGACAGCCACAGGAGTACCCCGAAGAGCTGGGGGCTTGGCTGAGCAGGACACACAGCCACTTGAAGTATTTGGGTGCGTGCACATACCTGGGTGTTTCTGAAAAGACAGAAAATAACTAGGAATGAGCTGTC
Source organism: Aythya ferina (assembly GCF_964211825.1). Classification (NCBI taxonomy): domain Eukaryota; kingdom Metazoa; phylum Chordata; class Aves; order Anseriformes; family Anatidae; genus Aythya; species Aythya ferina. The sequence goes on from NC_140298.1 coordinate 21,853,028, forward strand.
AGTAGCTCCTTTTGCAGGGGCAATTATACTGTGCATGAAATAAAATTAATCTTTCTGGCAGCAGAAGCCCACTGCTAGCTGTCACTGCATGAAGCCTGCAGCCTGCCCATGGGCGAGGAGGGCATGCCCATGAGATGCGAGCAGAGAGAAGATGTACCCTAGGAGCTGGGCCAAGCTAGATGAGCTGCTTGGGCATCTACGTGCTTTAATCCATGCAGCACGTAATCGCACAGGTAGAAGAAACTGCAGTGTAGTTGGGTCAAAATCACTACTGTGAAGACCGTATTAACTTATCCATAACTGTTGTGGAAGTTTAGTGGAAGATTGAGCTGAGGTTTACCTTGTGTGCCAGGAAAGTGTTCCTGGCGTAAACTTTTTTTGCATTGTGCTGCCAGTGGATTTTTGTGCACCATGGACTTTGCTTCCATTATAAATCTTTAACCTCTCCTAGTGTATAGCTCAGTGTCTTAGGCTTGAGCTTTGCTTGTTGGATTAGTTGCTTGTTGCCAGTTCTCACTGGGGTGAGGTCTTGCCAGCAGCCTTATGCAAAGCTGACATACATCCTTTTGTTATTCTTAACATAGATTTGTGTGGTGTGGGAAAAAAAAAAACCAACACCTTCCAGAGACTTTTCAGGGGACAGCTAGTTTTTGGGGAAGCGTCTTGCTGAGAACAAGGGCTGAAATTTACATTGCTCTTTGTGCTCTGCCTCATGTGCTGACAGGCTGATCCTCAAGTGGTCTAGATGTAGTGTGTGTTTGGTTTGGTTGTTTTTTTTTTGAGGAATGTGTGAACACCAGGTTTTAACATCCTATTTTGCAGCCTCAGCAATAAGGTGTTCATTGCTGCTTTATAGTAAAAAAATAATTACAGCACATGCAAATTTATTAATCGGTGTCAGAATGTAAGCCGAAGCAGTCTGTTAGGCAGCAGAGTTTCACTCAGCTCTGGGTAAATTTTTACAGCACTAAAATTTGAACAAAAGGTTCCTTAACAGTCAGGGACATCAGCAAGTGCTAATTACAGTGACTAACCGCACCACAGTGTTCATTTTTGCAAATTAATTACATTTCAGTTGATTTCTGGGCCGAGATCTTTTGTTGTTAGTCACACACAAATGCAAGAATAGACTTTTTTTTATAAGCTCTGAGCACCTAGTCTGTTCATGGCTCATTCTTTCACCAACTGTTGCTGTCTGGCCATGTCCACGCTACCTAGCTTCCAAAACAAGTTGCCACAAGATTGCATGCTGGAAATGATCCTTGTGCCAAATCCAGAAACCAGCTTCTGCCTCGCTAATTCAGGCGGTTTGTTAAATGTATCTAGCTTCTACTATTAAAATGAGATGCTTACTTTTAAATAATAAGCATGCTTGAGTCTTTGGTTTTACAACTAGATTGCTGATATGTCTTATCCTTCAGGTTGTTTGGACTGGATATTCAAGGCAGGGACTGTGGAGATGAAGTGGCTCGGTGGATCACCACTTTCCTGAATTCGGAGCCCTATCGACTGGTGCACTTTGAGCCTTCCATGGTGCCAAGAAAGTCAAAGGACGTAATAGACCTTTTCCGAACCACAGATGAGGTACATGAACATTCTTGTTCTCAGAATTACTTTCTTCTCATTGTTTCTTTCCCCAGCCACCAAATCCGCACATTCAGTTGTTTGTGATGAGCCCATTTTAGGAAGGTTTATATCATGTACTTAAACCATGTGAATGTTTTCCTTTTTTATGATGAAATTACTTGCTTTAATTTTACCTTAGATTTGTTCTAAGCTGTTGACCACTCACAGCTAGAGTTTGACACCAATATTTAAAGAAGAGCTGCAGATTTAAATACCATTCCTTTTGTGACTCAGAGAATGGAAGAAAATTATGTTTTTAAAGGTGTTTTGGAGTTATAACCTGTATTGTGTAGAAAACTTCCATTTAGTATCCCGTGTGAGATCTAGGAATTTACTGATACGAGTTGTATTACCTCATAGTTTATTTAAAGGGACAACATTCAATCCCGGTGTCTATAGTTACAGTCCTAGGAATTACCATCCAGAAAGGGTTACAGAGGTTTCATCTCCCTCTTTCTGTGGTAAGAAGCTTGAAGAAGTGATATTAGATAATGATAATATAGGAAGGGAAGGGAGTTGCCATGCTCAGATGTCTTTATATCATCGGAGCTACTGATGTCCTTCTTGTCTGAACACAGCTCCTGTATGAGGATGGAGTGAATTCTCCCTGATGAGTGCATACTTTTTAAGGAAGTACAATTTGTGAATGCCTTACATTATTCTCGTGGTGTTTTTATCTATAGGACATTGGTGTAGTGCTTGTTGCACAAAGAACAGGAAGTATATAGTTTGTTCTGAATTCTCATGCATATGCATTTATCATGTAACTGAGACTGGTACAAAGACTAATGGTTTCAGCATATGGTGTGTCAGGTTAGGAGGGGTGGCATTCAGGAATCCTAGCATGAAGAATAGAAGAAGCATAGAAGCATTCAGTTAGTCAATTATAGTCGACCATGTAAGTTTAGCAGATCCATAAACAAATCGGTATCCTTCAAAGCTTGCCACAGCATGCTGTACTGATATATTTAGCTCTGTCTGTAACACCTAGCATAAATGTCTGGGGTGTGCATACAATATCAGTTTGTAAGAAGTTGCAGCAGCTTATATAATTTCAGCTTCATTCTATAAATAGAAGTTTAATTTTACAGTTTGAGCAAAGGAAAGTGGTGGCAGTTACTGAAATAGGAAAAGGGCAGGTGTTTTACTTGCTAATGTCCTTCCATCAAAATTAAAATCTGAATGCAGCAGCCTAACACTGCCAGGCTAATATGTGGTCACCAGTTCCAACATATCAGTCCTTTTGCTGTTCAGTAGTTCTGCCAACTTCACACCCATGCTCTTACAGCAGCCTTACATTTTTTGGTGTTTATTTATGTAGGTTGCCTATCCTGACTGTAGCCCGGTCTTGATCATCTCAGAAGCTTCACTGGACGACTTAAATACCAGACTGGAGAAGAAAGTTAAGATACAGAACTTCAGACCGAATATTTTCGTGACAGGTTGCAGTGCGTTTGAGGAGGTAAAATAACTCTTAAATGTCTTTTTGAAGGCTTGTGTGTGTGTTTTTTTTTTTTTTTTTTTAATGGTTTCCTTGGGGGATGGTGCCAACAAGGATGAGGAAAGCTGCTGTTTGGTGATATACAGCTGGATTCCAGAGAGATACTTCTGCTCACTTGCATGCGAAGCACAGAGGGAGGAAACAGGTCTGTGAATACTTAATTAGCTTAGCAAAGGAAGAAACAAGTGGCGGACTGCTAATGAAAGCTCACTTTCAAGTGTGAAGTAAGGAAAGCTATGCATGCTGTCATTAATCAGATTAAAGATACAAATGAACAGTTAGTAAATTGTGAGTGTGATGTCCGATAGTCTTTGGCACAAGAGTAAAACTAACCATTGTGATTCTGCAGCACCAACACTACAACTCTGACTATATTCTGGTAGTTCAAAAGGTACCATCTATGAAGGTATCTGGTGATGAAGTGAACAGATGACGATGGCATTTAAGTGTTTTGACATCATGTTCCCTTTTTCCAAACAGCTTGCTCTGGATAGATCTGGTAATTCCCCAATCTGTGAAGTTCCTAAAAATGAAAATGGGTCTTCCAAGAAGGGTTGCAATGTTAAGCTTGTGCAGAGAAGTGAAAACTTAATTTCACTAAAAAAATTTCTTACTGCCGAAGTAGTGACTTGCAGAAGTCACAGATCAGATTATCACATGCACAGTTTCAATAAACTTGCTTTAAGTTCAGGCAAGTGCATGCTGCAGAATGGGATTTGTTACCTACATATCTCTCTTTCCAGATGTAATTACTGGTGGGTCATGGATTGGATGAATGTAGGGACAACATTGTATGTAGATTTTCATTAAAATTGTACCATAATATAACAGCACTTCCTTGAAGATGCAAGTAAAGGTAACCATCTGGAATGGTACAGCCTCTTTAAGAATGACTGTGCCACTCCTAGAAGAATGGTTGTATGTGCATGTGTCTAATCTGTGCTTAATATTTTCCTTCCCTCAGGACACGTGGGAGGAAATTCTTATTGGCAGTGTGGAAATGAAGGGGACAGTGTGCTGTGCAAGGTAAATATTTGAGACCGTTACTTTATGTAGGTGGACAGAGATTTATAATCAGAAGCTGTTACTGATGTGGTGCTGTCTGTAATTGCAGGTGTATTTTAACAACTGTTAACCCAGACACTGGGGTCCTGGACAGGAAGGAGCCCCTGGAAACATTGAAAAGGTTGTAAAAATACCAGTGTGTCTCAGGCTGTGGGATTGGATTTAGGTTAGATCCAACAGATGCTGGGCTGATGTTTTAAAAGTGCTTTAAAGTATGTGCAGGATGTAATAATGCAGTGTAAAGTTATGTGTGTATTGGCTTCTGTTCTACTTTATGCAATTCTATATAGTAAGAACATTCAGGAAGTTATCTCTTCTTACTTGCAAACTTTACATTCTCTGCCTCTTTCGTCAATGCTAGTGAGAATGCTTGGTGTAACAGAAATTTAAGGTATTTAAAGGTCTAACTTAGCAACTTCAGCATTTCTTTTTAAAATATCTTCTGTATGTGTATTATATACGTGGACCCGTGAATTCAATGAGGTTCTTTCTCTCTATTTGAACTGCTCAGTTCTCTATAATTATAGTATTTATTTAGTTTGTAGTATAATATGGTGACTGTTCATATGTCCTCACTCTCAGCACTGATATCTTGATATTTAGGATTTGCTACCATTGATTCTAAAAACAAGTGTTCTCTCTCTGCAGTTACCGCTTATGTGATCCATCTGAGCGACACATTTACAAATCCAGCCCTCTCTTTGGAAGATACTTTGCTGTTGACAAAACTGGAACAATTCAAGTTGGAGACCCTGTGTACAAGATGGTCCAGTAGCGAGGGATGTTTTTATCAGAAGATGACTTTTCACTTCAACATATTTTTCTTATTCTATGTGAACACAGTCACTGACATAACTTTTTCTTATCTCTTGCAATATTTTTAATACTATGTTCCTTTGTAAGGTGCGGGAGGTCTTTGAGGCTATGAGCTGTCAGGCACTTCAGATCATTATCATCTAGTAGCACGCATGTAGCAAACAAATTTTTATTTTTTCTGCAGGATGTGTTAGAGAAGAGTCTAATCCAAGACAGACTTGACAGCACTACTTTATTACACCTCATAAAATTTTGTGTTAAGCTTGATGTCAGAATCCAAAGTTATTTACAAGGGCTTTGCATCATGTATTAGATACAATCAGTGCCTACAAAGAACCACAAAAACAGTCATGCCAAGCATAAAATGCATATGTTTATCATGGAGCTCCCTTCGCAATTGAACTGTAAGTGCTGATGGCAAGGCTGTGTCTTAAATTCTACCCTTCTTTGGTCCTAAGTATCTTTATCTTTGTATGGAGTTACTTTACTGCAGTGTTACTTACTCTGCAGTTGTTTCCAGAAGATTGCTTTTGTTTTTTGAGATTGGAGCAATATCAGAAGGAGAAGCTTTGTGAGCTGACTGAATGCTCCTCTGGTCTATAGGTGGGAAAACTGTAAGACTATAGGCTCATTTATTTTATGACTTGTGCTTGAAAGAATTTGAATGATTTTTTTTTTTCTCCTGTGAAGCATACTGTATCGGCTCAGCTGTAAAGTAGTGATTTGTTTGACTAAGTGAGCCACTTTCTATAGAAAGGTAGGCTGCTTCCACAAGATTTAGACCAAAGGGATCTGGATGTGTAGAGAAGTAAAGCTTTATACATCAGGGGAGAGGAAAAAAATAGATTTCCAGTGCCAAATAGCACTGAGCAGACATTTGGGAAGCTGCAGTTTTAGACGGAGTGTGTTAACATTATGCATAATGCATTTGGATTTCTCCCTCCCTGTTCTAACCAAATGTCAAATAATTATGTTTTTTTACTGTATTTTATGTTGCATAAAACAAATAGGGGTTGGTGAAGAGGGAAGAAACTAGTAGGGTGATGGCAGTAGGATCTTTTCTTTAAATATAATTATGAAGAAAAAAAAAATCCAAGCCTGCCGTTTTTCAAATGCTTGGATGCCTGTTGCTTTGTTATGGGTTGCTAGGTCTAGAAAGATTGTTGAACTAGCAAAAAAGAGGAATTTAATGGAGTGTGAAGGACAAATAATGACCTAATTTGGTGTTTAGAATCTGTTTTGTACTGTGAATATGAAATGGGAATTTTGCTGCATGTTCACAGCTCAGACCTGTAATAAAATGAAGAGTCCTTGTGCCTTTGAGCAAATTCAGATGGGTGTATGTGGTAAAAGCACGAAGCAAGCATATGGGGAAGGTACTTTTCTATTATTCGTGAACTCAGAGTTATTCCAAATAGCCTTTTATTAGCAGTGGACACACAAATGCCCAGCTAGGTCTATATGTTGCATACCTGTGTGTTGTTATGCCTAATGTAGCAGCTAATGGGAGAAGTAAGAGAACAAGCATCGTCTTATAAAAGGAAAGTAATCCTGAGGTTCATTTAAAAAAAAAAAAAAAGCATATATTGAAAATCATGAATATTAGAGGCTGAAACATTGTGGAATTCCAAATAATATTATTAAGCAAAGACAGCCTGCTGGCCTGCAATTAGTTAAGAGTGTGTCTTTTTCATTAAGTCAAAAAAGTGGAAGGAACAAGAGCTGAATATAGCCTCTAGCCAAGGGTACTTCTTCGTTGTGGTTCTATCATCACTTTAGGAGTTATATAATGCATTTTGTGGTATAGATTGTGTTGCATCCTGTTGATTGGATTTTAATTGTTCATTGATTAGACTAATTTTCAAAGGGGGCTGTTTTTTTCAATGAGAAACTGCATCTGTGTTTCTGTTGACATTTAAATCCATTATGCGATGAAAGAGGGCCCTATATGGGAGCTGGAGAGGGTAACTAATTAATGTTGCAACATAAACATCTTCATATGAATGTTGTACTGTTGTAACTTTAGAAATTGTATTTGATTTCGCTAAAGCCATTTAGAAATTTGAAAAACATGTAAATCATAAAACTATTTTTTTTTAATTGTGCACTTAAAGGTGTTTAATTATTTTTTAACTCTAGAGAAAAAAAACACAAGTATAAACTTCTATTGAATTGTAACCATTGTAAGGTGTGAAATTTGTGAATGTTTTTTCTGTGTTTTTCTTTTTCATATTTTATTTCTGGTGCTGTTTACCGGATCTCATACATAATTGTTTTTTCTTTCAATCTTTATTTTTTTAATCTTACTGCAAAGTTCAAGAAAATACCCAGTTAATCAGAGGAAGCCACCCCCATGCATAAGAAAGCAGAACCATGAGATGTGAGTAGTCAGCAGGCTCAGCTTCACAGCCCTGTGATTTTAGATGATGGAAAAGATGTTTACAGACCATCATCTTTTCTCCACAGACATACAAAAACAGGGCCAATTCATTTGAAAGCAGGAAAGTAGTATACTCAAGTCAAGAGATGTGAAATAGGAAATACGCCTGAAGCATGAAGTCAAGTCCTGGTTTACAGCATTTTTTGGGCTAGTGTAATTCTTGCAGAAAACTGAGATTGGAGAACATTCCTTGCAGGCAGAAATTTCATGGTTGCTTAGGATTCGATTTGGGTACATCTTAAGTTAAAACTTGACCAGGAAAAGAGAAAGAACTCTATTTCTGCATCTTAAGGAGGGAAAAAAAAGGTCCTTTAAAGAGGTTCCTGGCTTTTGCCACTCTTAAGTAGCAAAGGTTTTAAAAGGGATTGCCAGAAGGTGTTCATTCCTTATCTTTTCTAGCACCTTAAATTGTCTTATTCTCACTTGGAAATCTGTAAGAAGTTCCTTGTACTAGGCGGCTGCAGGGCTGAAGACTAACTTCAGACTTAGCTAAATGAATTTTCTCCTACCTGTTCAGACTATAGACTCAATGAAGGCTGTGGCATGTCTTTGTGAAGAGCTGGGGTAGGAATCAAATTTTTGTGACTATGTAAGGCTAGAGCATCTCTGCTTTTGGACCATATGCGTTAGGCTCCTAGCTGACTGAAATCTCGCTTTTCATACAGCATTGCAGAGCAGTGCTGGTACTGTGCTTCATCGAAGCACTAACCCTCATAGCCTCTTTGCTGTTGAACTCCAAAAACAATAGCTCTGTTTATTATTGATTGAGATACGTCTTCCAAAGCTTCTGAAGGATGATGCATGTTGTGGTTTAACCCAGCAGGCAGCTAAACACCACACAGCCGCTCTCTCTTCAGTCCCTGTCCATGCAGTGGGATGGGGGAAGGAATCAGGGAAAAGAACAGTGAAACTCACGGGTTGAGTTAAAAACAGTTTAATAGGACAGAAAAGAAAGGGAAAATAATGGTAATAAAGGATGATACAAAACAAGTGATGAATACCACAATTGCTAACCACTTGGCCAGTCCCCAAAAAGCAACTGCCCTTTGCTCCCATATTAATTGTTCAGCATGATATCATATGGTATGGAATACCCCTTGGGCCAGTTGGGGTCAGGTGTCCTGGTTCTGTCCCCTCACAGCTTCGTGTGCACTCCTGGTCTCTCTGACCAGGGCAGTATGAGAAGCTCAAAAGCCTTTGACTTAGTGTAAGCGCTGCGCTGTAACAACTAAAACACTGGTGTGTTAGCAATGTTATTTTTCTCCTAAACACAAAACACAGCACCATACCAGCCACTCCAAAGAAAATTATCTCAGCTGAAACCAGGATAACGCTTCAGTCACAGCGAGCACAATTATATGGACTGACTCATGGGTAGTTATTTTTGACAGACCTCCCTCTCCTGCCTTGGCATAAATCAAAAGTGATGGCTGAATCTCTTAACTTCATTTTACCAAGATTTCACTCATAGAAGTGTAGGGCTGAATTAAAATCAGCTGGGTCACAAAGTATATTTTTCTCTGTCAGAAACAAAGCAATAGGTGTTAAATTCAGACTCGGGGAATGCGTGCTTCATCTGTGTCCACGTACCACTGGGCACTGCCCATTATGCTATGAAAACTTCAGGTTTGTAGTAAAAGATCAAAGGCCACAATGAAAAAGATCATGAGAGAGATCAAGAGTGCCAAGAGCATCCAAAGGTAAAGCTGGAGCTCCTGATCTGGTCCCAGAATAGGAATCTTTCACTGTGATTACACTTGTGTGGTTTGGTGGTCAATATTAACTCCATGCTCCTTGGACAGAGCAGAGTAAGGCAGAGCAGAATATCACTTTAATTCCAATTAGCTCAAGTGACAGGAGACATGAACTTTCTCTCAGCTCTCCTTTATTCCTACATTTGATAGGCCTAAAGCTGTCAGACAATGGTTTACCACATCGCAAGCCACCTGGCCTTTAGCAGAACTTACTCTCCAGCTCATGCTCTCATGTTCAGAAATGTACCCTGGTGAGTCACAAACACCCTAATGGGGTGGTGTGAGAGCTGCTATGTGAGAGCTACTCCTGGAAGAGTACCAGGAAGCCAGATAGGTCCATCAAGCTAAACTTTGCTGTAGAAAGTCTGGAAAAACATCTGATCCTTTCAGACTTCTGAGAAAAGTATCTGCACAGCCCCAGAAGTGATTGCTGGAAGAGGCTGCATTTGCTGTCTCCAGCTGCACCAGAGGACATTTAGATTGGACATTACAAAAAAAATGATTCACAGGGAGGGTCAAGTACTGGAACAGGCTGCTCAGGGAGGTGGTGGAGTTCCCATCTCCAGAGGTGTTTAAGAGGTGTGCAGATATGGCACTAAGGGACATGGTTTAATGAAGGAACTCAAAAGGTCAGGTTGATGGTAGGACCTGGTGATCTTGAAGATTTTTTCCAACCTAGATGGTTCTATGATTCTGTGATCTCCCTCCTTGCGAAGGAACCCTTCATCTGCTAAACAAGGTGGCAATGCTGGCTGCGCCTTTAGGGAGTACCTGTTCTGGGAGCAACTGTGTTTTGTTTGGCTTATTATGAAAAAATTCCTAATGCCTCCAAGCAGTAGAAAAGCCTCATTGCTGATCAAAAAGTTGAGACCTATCCTTAGTATATGTAATTATAACAGCCATATACCAGCATCTTTGTACCAAAATTATGCTTTCCTAAAAAGTTCTGAGCATCTTCTGCGGTCCTTGGGATACCAGTGCTTGTCTTGCATTCCTCTGACTGTCCCCCTCCACTGAACTTTCTACATAAATAAATATAGTTGATGCCAACTACTTCTAAAGGGAAGAGACTATATTTAAAGCTATTAGCTACTATAATAATTTCTGCCCTCACTGGTCCCAGTGGGATTGTTTGCCCTTTTTAAGTGCAGTACATTTGGATAAAGTATACATGTATGTCTCTGCCCTTTCTGAAGGGTATTCTGACAGATGCTATTTAATATATCCTCCATAAATCCAAGTGGGAGAGGTCAGTGTATTTTAACCAGTCATCTAGAGGGATCTGTCAAAGTGGATTTGGAGCCAGATTAGAAGACATCAAGATGCATAAATTGGAAAGAGGGGTAAGCATGCCCAAAAGTGAGTCTGAATATAACTGCAGTTATACTAAGTGTGTTTATTCTAAATAAAAATAAAATAATAATAATAAAAGATTATATCGCAGTGTTTATAATAGGCCTCAGACAATGTTTTTGGATTTGTCTGGGGTTTACTTGCAAAGTGTCAATGTGTGGTCTACATGATCTCCCATAAGTGACAAAATCAAAAAATTCTCCACAAAATGCATTTTTGAAAAAGCAATTCGATTACCCCCCATCCTTTTTTCTTTCTTCGTCAGGGGTAATGTAATAGGGACATTGTATTTCCTTCACTCTTAAACCCTTGTTGTAGTTAGCTGTTTATACAGTATGTGCCTACTTATATACGTATGTATGCGTATTTAGCATTGCATGCACAAGCAATCAACTTTTATATCAAGATGGCATGGTTTGCATTTATAATCAGGTACTTTGTTTTTGTCAGGCTTGCCAGCCCCAAACAAATCTCAAGTTGGCAACATAATAATAATTTCTACTTTATTTCCATTCCTGATTGCTTACTTTTTCCCATGAGAAAATCCTTTTGAATGATGTTTAACTTGTGTAAGGACTGGAAGCTCCATTCCTGCAAAATGTGAAGGTTCCCTAGCTTGCTATTATTTGATTCTCACCACAACCTATTATAGATGCCTCCATGGATTTTTATTTATTTATTTATTTATTTATTTATTTATTTATTTATTTATTTATTTATTTAATCTTCCCTGGCAGATTTCCACTCAAAATGGAGTCATCACTTTTGGTCAGTCTCTGGGACTAAAAGTGTGCTGGCGTCAGTGAAATACAGCACAATGGTACGTTTTGTCCCAGCCCTGTATGAAGTTGTTTCCTTGTAATAATTAGCTTTTGAAACTTTAGAACAAGTCTTTTATTTTTCTTTCTTATATTTTTCTTGGCTTAATTTTCCCTTTAATTTGTTTCTCCGGCCTTAGTAACCAGAAAACATCTGGTGCAAAGGACCTTAAAAGAAGCTTTTTCTAAATGCCTCAAACACACTAACGCATCCCTTAGTGCATCTGAGTATTCAGTCATCTTTTTTGCAGGTTGAATACATGCTTTGGACCTGTGGTGGCTCTCCATCCAGTTGCTTGTGTAGCTCCCAGGGCAGTGGGATGTCACGGGGACCCTCAGCTCTCCTGTGTGGCCCTTCTGCCCCAGCTGTGCTTCAGCTGCAGCTGCCTGAGCAGTCTGGGAGAGGAGCTGGAGATACAGTGCTGGTGCAGTTTTAGGCTGAGCATGCTAAAACAGCCAAACTTTTAGCATATATTATCACTGTTAAGACACCTGTTTCTCAACAAAGACCTTTGTGAACCAAAGGGTGAGGCCATGGTCATAAATGCAGCCCTGTCCTGAAATGCCAGCCACCAGCGGGTTTCCACCAGGCTCCTGCAGGGACCTCCCCTGGCATAACCTGAGACCACTGAATTTCATTGTTACAGTCTGTGGTCCAGGAGATCATTAACAGATGGGAAAGTGCTGCATGATGTACTCTTCAAGCAGACCTGTACATGCAGCAGCCTTGTATGTGGGTAGCCATTTGTCCAGGTTCAGCATCAGTCGGGAAAACCATTGAGTGGCAAAGACAGGGAAGAAGCTGGAACGGATTGCACAGGCTTTGGGAGAGGTTTTGCTGTTGGGGATATTTAAGGACAAGCTGGACAAGCCATGCTCTGAAACAACATATTCCCTTGCTGCAGGCAGTAAATTGGATGATTTATCATGGTCCTTTCCAGCCTCCTTGTTCTGTTCCTTTTGTTTGTTTGCTTGCTTGCTTGTTTGTTTGCTAATTTAGCCTATAAACTTGCAGTGTGCAGCACCTCCTGTCATGATGTCCTTTCCCATGGGTGCTGGCAGAACAGACATGGGAGCCTCCTAGAGAACATCCCTCTTCCCTGATTATAAAAACATGTCATCCTGTGCTAATGCATCCACCCACATAGAAATGGTCTTCAGGGGATGTAAGTAAAATGCAAACATGGGTATTGCACAGTGGGCATGGCCTGGAACGGTGCTTAAAGCATTGTACCCTATAGGTTCAGCCATTTACATGATACATCTGACATTTTACATCATTAAAGCATGCTAATTCCTGCCTATGCTGGAATAGATAACTTTGGATACAACATTCTGTGCAAAGAATGGACAGGCAAAAGCAATTTAGATTGTTGTTGAAATCTTCTTTCACCTTCTGGAAACAACAAAACACAAACAAACAAACAAAGATACTAGGGCATTTGTGGTCTGTGGAAACAATGAAAAACTGAATTAGTCTGACATATTCAGAGAGCACAACAAACACATATTGATTCATTGCAGTTTTCATTTGTACTTGTCAAAACTCGCAGCACAATATGGTACATTTTCACCCTCAGTTTTCACTGGAAATTGCTTTTAGAGTGACTCACTCCTTGTTTGTGTTTTCTGTGATTCCTGAGATGTTTGAGATGTTCCACATTTCAGTAGCTCTTCATTTGTCTACTCTCTGCCTTAACCACTGGCATTTTTAGTTATCTTCTTTGAACCATGTCATTTAAAGTTTTGTTAGCCCTAAGAAACCCTATGTCTAATATATGCAAGAGACCTGGAACTAAAGAAACATTTCACTTGAATAAGGCGAGTAGAATTTGACTTGAGATCTCTGTGTGCTGCTACAGGTGTTCTTTGCCTTTCTCCTTTCTTCAGCATCTTTAATGTGAACACTGCAGGGATTTGTCACCTTAAGCCTGGTTGCTTCCTCTTCAGATCTCTGTTTTTGTTGTTGTTGTTGTTGTTGTTGTTGTTGTTGTAGTTTTTTTTTGTTTGTTTGTTTGTTTTTTAATATGAGCTGTTTAGTCTAAAATTTTATGATAAACTTTTCTTTCAGGAGCATCCCTGTTTTTATTAATATGTTGTGTATGTATGCAAATGCAGCACTGGAAGAAAAATTTGCTGCAAGACCTATTCCAGCTGAGGTCTGCATCCACAAAGCATCGCTATGGTCTGCTGCCACTTACTATAAGGGTCTTATACATGTCTTTGAGGGACTCTAATGCAAATCAGCTGAATTCTGCCCATTTTTGAACATCTTAAAAAAATCAAAAATTGAAAGAATTCAGCATGAACTCTCCAGCCAGTGTTAGGACTCTGTGCATGAAGTTCAAGCTACCATAAATATAACAAAATGTAGGTTTCCAGGAAAGGGAGTCATTAATTTGAGAGACGGGTGTCCTTTGTAGCATCCCAGAGGACAGATCCAGCTGAGCATCCTCCAGTCTTGCCTGGAGAGGCTTTGCATTTGGCGGCACTGGGTCCAAAATCTGTGCTAGCTCTACGGTTGTCAGCAAACTATTCTCCTACCCCTATGATTTTCCAGATGTTCAATAAGTAAAGCTGCATTTTATTCTTATTGTCAGCTGTTTGACAGTGCTTCTGCTTTTTAAATAAATACAAGAGTTAAGATCTTAAATCAGTGATGCAGTATAAATACACTTTAAAACCACATTTGAATAGAGTTGCTGTTGCTCACCTGTTAGGACTCTGGCCATTGCTGGAGCTCAGATCACCCTTGGCTGAATGTTTCAGGGAGCTTTGCCACCCTTGCTATTTAGGTGGAAGTACAACTCTTTCAGCTGGGATCCTGGGGGAGAACTCCCTCACCCTTGTGTTTGGAGAATCTTTTACTGTGGAATTGCCTACCCCATGTATCAATGGAAGTTGTGCCATTGTTCTCTTTAGAAAGAGGACCAGACCTTGAATGGTTTAAGAATTTATGTACTTCTCCTATTTAAGAGCATTTTAGTCAACCATAGAAAAAACATACGAAATGTCTGTTGAAAGAGGCCACCCATACTAGGCAGCCTGTAGACATACAAAATTTCCCAAACACACCTCAAATATTCTGAAAGCACCCAGCTCTTTTGCTACCAAGTGTGTGGTTTCTAATGATGAGCTGCATATCCCCAAACAGGCACGGCACACACATTGTACTGCAACATATGCTGCCCTCCTTTGTTGCAGGGGGAAAAAAAAGGGCTGTCATAAATCTGTGTTTTCGAAACAGTACTTCTGCTTTTCTGATGGTGAGCCTAATTTTTGCTGGTGCTTGAGGCACAACTTAAATGATCCTGCTCTGATTCATTTCAACAAACGGGTTTTGCTTTCAGTGAGAGTCTTTCTTATAGCATCAGCTGAGACACAATCCTGAAAGCTTCATCCCTGGCTGCAGGCATCTAGCAGAGGATCCTGCTGTTTGCTGGGCCAAATCACCCCCAGGAGATGCTTCTGTCTTTCCCCTAGCTACGGAGGAAACTAAGGTAGACAATCTGGTACCGGGAGCTGGGAGAGAAGCATCCAGGATCCCATTCAGAAACTGAGCAAGGGAATGCATTTTCTCATACAGCTGTCTGATTTATTTTTTTTTTTTTCCTGAATACAATTTTATGAAACAACTGCTGTATCCCCTTCTTATTTGGGTTATGCATTGCATAGATCTCCAGAAAAACATTATCTCTATAGAGATCTTAACAACTAGCCAAATTTTATTTATTCTTTCCTCTCGTGTCACCAGGTGATAGATTGAAGTTCAGCCTCAAAGTTTTCTTTACAGAATGAGTTTACTCCTCCTAATAGCAAAACAGTCCCAAAAGGAATATGAAGTATATTTTAGAACATATGTTTTATGTTGTCAGTAGAGTAGTGAGAGAGAAGGAATATGACATGCAAGACTGCTCTGTTGTACTGTATTTTTTCTAGCAGGCCAATGTAACTCACACAAAGTTAGTTTAGATGAGAGGGATAGGATGTCTTCTATTTCTTTTCTGTGCAATTACAGCTTAGGCAATGACCCTGAGAAACTAGTCTCAAGCAAAAGGAATGCTGTAAGATGGTAAAGGCAAGCCATCTACTAATGGGCATCACTAGCTGTATTGTGATAGTCTATATTCGTGTTCTTCCTTCACCTGTCTGCTCTCTCCAGTCCGTCCCTGTGGCTTTACTTGCCTTTGCTCACTGGTGCTCATGTGATTATTCCATGCCCTTGCTCTCTTTCCTAATCACACCCATGAGTTCTCATGCCTGGTGATGTATATAACTCCTGGTCAGACTCCCACTGGCTTCAACAAGACCTTGCTTTCACCTGTTTTTCCTAAAGGAACAGATCCACCATAAGTGCTAAGGTGATAGAGAGCAAACGCCGCACCACTGGGCTCTGCCGTGCTCTTAGCAGCACCGAGACACTTTGCCTGGTAGCTGCCCCTCTGCAAAACCCTAAAGCAATGAAAGTGCCTCTACCTGTGAGCATGACCATGTGAAGGTGACAGGAGGGAAAAGGCAGCGTGATTTATCAACAGGAATTTTAAATAGGCTGCACCCACATTTGAAATCTAGTTGTTCTGCTAGGAACAGCTTTTAGCAAAAAAGGGCTGCAAATTGTTCTGGGGAGGAAATTCAAAATTAGGGATCATGCATTTAGGATCTCCTAGTTAAGATCTAGCACACAATGCAGTAGCAGGTGCCAGAGTTGGTTTCCTTAAATGAAGAAAATGTTGGCCAGCAACTGTCTGCTGCTGTATTACTGCTGTGCCGTGTATCACTGACACTTTCTGACACTGGGCTGCAGGAAAAGAGTGCATTCAAAGTACCAGAGAAAGTTTAATACTATGGGGTTTATTTATCTAGGACAAACACTGGGTATAGGAAGGTGAAAGAAATCAAAATTCAATTTGCATTAAGTTTTAGTTGCATTAATTTGCAAAATTTAATTTGCGTTACTCTCAGTCAGCATTTTTGGGCAAAGATAGTGGAGGCAGCAACTTTACCTTCGTATTACTGTAGCTACATTGGTGTAGCACTATTAGTTTTCATTAACTTATTAGAATTGTATTAGAAATAATATTGTCCAGTCTTTATTACCCTTGAGAATGGATTAATATATGGGGCCAATTTTCCAGCTGCATGAAATGTTCTACTGTCTGTTGCAGATGGGACCGGGACAGTAAAAGAAGCAGGCATTGTTTTAGGATACGTGGCCTTGGAAAGGTTCAACCTGTTGGGAGTGATAGCTCTTACTTTTTACTCACAGCTGCTTCATTCTTTCATTGGAATAAGCACTCAGAGCTTGTGCAAATGAACCATGCTTCCAATAAATCTGTATATTTACAGCACAGTTCATACTGGAGAGATTAAATCAACTGAAGTGCTAAAAAGTTTACTTAAAGCAGTTATATTTATTTTTCTGAAGGAGTCTAAATATATATGACTTCACGTTATGGGTTTTCATTTTGATAAGCTCCTGGACTTTATTTTGTGTATTTTGTGTACCTCTACCCTTAAACTCATGTGTGTAACCACACGCACACACATGCACAACATCAAAGATGTCAAAGCCATACACTTGAACGAAGAGATGATTGCTTTTAGAAGTAAGTATCAAGAGCAACATTGACTGGATTCCTTCTACAGACTTTTTTATTAGATGATTGAGTATCTTGAGAAGTAGCTCATGGTTATAGAAACAAAAGTAACATTGAAAGGTGGTGATACACTTTTTATTCATGCGTTCTGTGGCTGTAGATGAGTGATGGGAATCAGGATTTCCCTGTTATTCCAAATTTCCTCTTTGCAGCAGCTGTTGTAGGAGAGGTGATACTCTCAGTCACTTTTTGCTTTGTTAATGGTTATCTCTTCTTTGGTCTGTCAGTGAAAGTACATAGGTGGGATTTCGCCTATAGGCAGCCTATAGCTTATAGGACTGGTATGATATTCAGAGGTGAACAGCGGAGTGAAATGGATGAGACTTTTGTTTAGATGGGGTCTGCTCCTAGCTGTGCCTGAAGTGACCCCACGCAGCCTTCCTGAGCCTCATGCATTTTATCTCTGAGATGGGTGATTGATATATGCTTTCCTCATAAAGGAGGAAGATGGAGCTGTACTTAGCAATAACCTTTCTGAAGAGTCAGCATTGTTCGATGAAGTCAGTGTCAGAAGTAAAGGAGGAAGTAAAGGGTCCCCTACCAGCCCTTCCCTGGCTGCCAAGGCATTGGAGCAAGCCCAGGTTTTCTTACACTGAGTGGAGGGGTTGGCTGCTGCTCATTTGGTTGTTTTTATAAACAACAGAGGAGGGACAGTGGGTTTAATAAACATGCTCAGAGTGGGTAGATAAAGCCTCTTTAGAAGTGCTAAAAAACATACAAAGAGTGAGATACATTTTTTTCACGGTACATGGATTTCACAACGTTCCCCAACACCTCTCAAATCTTGTTGGGCTCTTTTCTTGTCAGAAAGTGAATTCTTATTACAAACCCTAGAAATAGCAAACCTTTAAAAAGCTTATGTTATTGTAAAACAATGTAGCTTTTACTGCCCTTATTTCTAGAAGTAGACACACTGCACTGTCTGAAAGAGAAAACAAAATTAAACCTAGGCTGATTGACTAGAGTAAGTGTCAAAACATTACTGTAGGGATTTTGATTTGCCCCTAATTGTGAAAAATTAAAATCTCTTTAACTCCATAATCACTTTTTTTTGGTATTGCAGATGGCATCTTGAGAATCTATCCTGAACACAATGGGAATGTCAGCATGAAATATTTTACTGTTTCAGGTTTTTCTCAATTTTGTTTCATCTAAAAATATTAATGGAGTTCAGATGTAAATTGATGGATTCCCATGTATAAACATCTTTCTGCTGTCTGCATTTATTTTAAGCTTTAGTGTTCCTCTCCAGCTTTATCATGTAGAAGAAACTGTTTGAGAAACAAGTTTTTAGCTCCACTCAGATCAGCTCATTTTATGTGCTTGTTTTGCACTTGGTTGCACTGTGTTTATACACAGTAGTCTTTCTCAGTTTCATTTGTGTGGTGATTTTCTCTAGTTTTAATGGATCTTTTAAAAAAACAAACAAACAAAAAAGGCAAAAAAAAAAAAAAGAGCATAGGTTAAAGTGGGCTGGAGATGTGCTATTTAAACCTCTTTAAGTCTTATTCATTTATGGTTGAAGAAGATTTCAGTGCAACATCTTCATTAGGACCTAGGGTAATCCATCACTACAGAATGAGAAGAATGTAATTGAATCAGTTAGAGCAGATTATTTCCATGTATTAATATGCCCAAATGTGTATATGTATCTGCAGTAAGTCATGTACAGAAAAGCTTACTGGGGTTTTGGAATGTCATGTACTGAATTTTGAGCAAGAGCTGGCTCTTGGTTGCTTGATTGCCCTTTTCCCTGCCCCAGTATCCCATCTTATCATCACCCCAGCCCTGGGTCTTTGCTATTTTGACACCTGCTGGGTCTCAGGTTGAACCCAGTTAATTAGTCCATGTGTTGTTGTTTATTTCAATAAAAATACTAGATTATTTACGGAGAAATTAAGCAATCTTTTCAGCCTCTGAGCACAGCCTCATGGGACATCCTAGGACAGCTGTAAAGTTCTTCTTTTTAAGAAGTTCTGGTTAATGTCAGCTGAGAAAGCTCTTGGTAAACAAACGAATAATTGATTGCTCGGCTTTCACATAGCTACTGCGTTTCTGGGCTCACATGACTCATTTGTGAACCATTCCTGTCGTCCTAATGCCATAACATTGGAGAAATGATGATTGTTTCTTGGAGGATTCTTCTGTGGACATAGTTGCCAAGACCAAAGCTGTAATGGTTTGTTATTATGACCTTTGTTATTCCATTAGGCTCAATAGCTTTAAAAAAATGATGTGTGCATACTTTAGGAAAGTTTTTACCCCTTACATTGACCTGACATCATAGTTTATACTACAAAATGTATTAATGACAAAGTAGTGTTTTCATGTCAGGAGGACAAATTTTAACAACTATAATCTGCCCTTACTCATCATAAATATAAATGTATTGGTAAAACAGACCTTGTTAATGCAGCCAAGACAAATGCTAGACTATATTTCAACTCAATTGAAACACTAGTCTATACACTTCATGATTTTTTTGTGTGGCTTCAAATACATTATTGTCAAACTGAAGTTAACGTGCATTTTCCAGTGGGTATTGCAGAACAGTAATGACCCATCAGACGCAAACAATCTAGGTCATTTTTCTCTATTACTCAAAGATGTGTAAATGTCTTTGAGGATATAGAAGGGCATAGGGAGCATTCAATTAATATTGTTTTGATGGGGTTTTAATACTTGAAAAAATCAACAGTAAAAAACCTTGTGAGCATGACAGTCTTTGCAAATTGCTTTGCACAGTAAACAGTTTAATTTGCAATAAATTCTGTGCATTATGGTTAACTGAAGCACGCCCTGCTCAGTACGCTCACAGCAGAGATGATATAAAGTAGGCTTGCTGTTTGTGATTGCTGTAGGTTACTCTGTGTTCTTCTCATATGGATGAAGCTGCTCTGAGAGGTCCTGAGGAAACTGGCAAGACATTCTTGGTCTCTGTTTTTGCAGCATCTTTCTGGAGGGGACATGCCCATCACTGTAACTATCTCTGATGTCTGTGTGCTACCAATGCTATCTACTCTCTTCTCATGGAGACTTTGCTATAAGCAACTCCTGCAGAGGGAGAAAGTACTGAACTTTCAAGTCTTTCATGGGATTGGAAAGGAAGCTGAATTGAAACAAATCTGGCTCTTCTTATACGGGGTTTGGGTAAAGTTTCTTCACAGTTAAAATTTGTTTGCAGGAGATACTGAACTGATGAAGGAGATGCTTACAGGAGAAATGCACCAGAAGGTCTCACTTCAGCTAAAAATGGTACTGAAGAAATCCTTCTGCCACTTAAATATGACTGGGCATTAAGCAAATTTAAGAATTCTTGTCCTGTCCAGAACGTAAGCTGACAAGTAGGATCAGGTATTTACTGCTACAAAAACTGCTAAGTAATTTTTAATGTCAGAGAGCAAAGTAAGACTTTGCTCAGCTTATCTCCCTGAAGGAGAAAATGTGCAGTGCATGGTGTTACCCCATGCAAATGGATAAGCACATATTTAGAGACTCATCTTTCTGGTTTTAGACCTAAATCCTCATGGAAAACAGTATGCCTCTCAGGAATCCTGGATGCAAAGCTGTCGTGCTTCTGCTTGGTGCTGTTTAACTGCAGAGTTAATCAAGTACAATTGCTTAAGGCCCTGAAGGGAAGGATGTAATAAATCTTGGAGTATTTGTTCTGGTTTATGGCTGAGAGAAGCTGCATAACATTAAATCAGATGTTATAAACATTCGCAGTGGCACATTTTCCTTACTTAGGGCATTGTGGCATGAGTCTTGAGAAACTAGAGAGGGTATGTCCTAAGGGCTGGATGCATTTCTTTTCTTTCTTTCTTTCTTTTTATTTATTTATTTTTTAATAATTGAAGGCATTGGTTGCTGAGGGGAGGGATTGGGTCCCATCACACAGTGAGCTGCTGGCTGTGCATCCCGTTCTGTCGGGTAGAGGGCAGTCGGACACAGGGGACGGGCTGAGCCTGCTCCTGCTTCCCAGGCCTGCGTGCAAAGAAATGCTCGCTTCATCTGGGAGAAAAAGATGTGGGTTTGTTGTACCTGGGCTTTGTATTCCTCTGGAATTGGAGGCATCCCATGTGCAGTTTGGAAGAGATTTGATGCTGCAAGTGGTGCCTATATGGACAGTGAGCAGACACGTGGTTAGCAGGATCAAAGCAACCACTGAAGCAGCCTTTCTGCAAAACACAAGTCTCTGATGATTAGATATCTTGCCAATATCACACAGCCCTTCTGAATCTGCAAAGCCTGCCTCAGATCAGAGGATGTATGTTGTCTCTCTCAAGATGTTCTACCCCTGGGGCTGAGAGGACTGAGGGTGGTTTTGCTGGTCTTATGTAGAGATTCCCTTTTGAGGTGGAAGCAGAGAGATGAAACAGATGAAAAACCATCCTCAGATATGAATCCTCCTGGGTTTAAAATTGAGCTGCCCCAAGTTGCTTTGCTGCTGTATTTGGGGACAGTCCCAGCACACTGCCCTGCAGAGCCTGCACTACTCATACAGGTGGCACATTGTGCCCTTTGGGACTTTGGTTGCTGGAAGCAGAGCTAAGAGCTCAGTCATGTTCCCCCAGCAAGGACACGTGTCTGCCATTCCTGTTTTGCCTCCTCTAGGGGACAATGTCCTGATGCAGTTGAGTTGCTTTTCTCCTCATTTACAAGCACCTGAACTTTGGACCTTTGGAAAGTGTAAATGTTGTCAAACTTGAGGGGCCAAGACCAGACACTCTTGTTCCAGGGAGGGAAGGGTGTGCTTACAGCTGAAAGGCATCAGGCTTCAAGTGCTTCATTGTTTCATGGCCACGTTGTGAGCCGTGAGGCAGACAATGGGCTGAGCAGCCAGGGATGGGTGCTGCTGAGCAGGTACCTGTCACCCTTCCCCTCTAATTTAAAAATCCAGCAGGGGCTGCAGCCATACATATTGCCTCGCTGGTGCCAACCCTGCCTACTAGTGTGCCCTTGCACTGGCCTCAGCTTTCTGCTCGCTGGTGCCTGACCTCCCCATGCCGGGACGTTTGGGATGCCTGAAACATGTGGGGCCATGGGATTGGGCTCTGCCTGCCTCACACACAGTCCTGACAGCTCAAAGACACAGGTTGTTGGGTTTTCTTCCACAGTTGTAGAGAGCTACAAGGTGACACCAAGAAGTATAATCATTTGGGAAGATGGGAAGGAAAATAGTAATTGTCTAGAGAAAATAGATTGGCAGGACGGTGTCATATAATGATGGAACAAGAGGCATTCAAAGAAATTAAAAGGTGGCAAATCTGAAACAGGTTGGAGGAAACAGTTTTATATGATATGTGCTTGGGCAGAGGAGCTCCCTGCTGCAGGCAATAGGATCCAAAACAGGATGTTTACTTCAGTGTCTTGAGCTCTAGGAGCTGGTCTGAACATCCCAGAGAGAAACCAGTGATGGGGAGGTGGCCAGCAGCATGGAGAAACAGCAGAGAGCTTCTGCAGGGAGCTTTTGGCAGTGCCAAAACTTGAGCCCAGATCTCCTGCATGTCATCCTTCCTCCTGGAGCGGAGTTCTGGCTTTCTAAGGTGTCGTTCGTGGGAGCAAGGTGAGCAGGGCTTGGCTGCAGACCCTGGTGAGAAATTGTAATTTTGAGTGTCAAGAAAATTGGCTTTTATTCCTTTGCTCCAATGTTGTTATAAAAATAAATCTCTTTGGAGATATTCATAAAAGTTAATGGAAGTCTTGAATAGGGCTTTTTTCCTCCTACCAACCTAATAAAGTGTATTGCTTTTTCTCCTAAGTATTTTTATATTAGCAGGCGGTGGCTGCCGCTGGAGGAGAACCACTCCAATGCCATAAAATGACTCCAGATGGAG
Organism: Aythya ferina; assembly: GCF_964211825.1. Lineage (NCBI taxonomy): Eukaryota > Metazoa > Chordata > Aves > Anseriformes > Anatidae > Aythya > Aythya ferina. The sequence continues at coordinate 21,875,895 of NC_140298.1, forward strand.
ACCTTCTTGCCATCCGCTGACTTCAGGCCGAGCAAAGCTGAAACGTAATGCTTGTCCTGATGGCCACCATCCTCGACCAGGAAATAAGGGAATGTGTTTGGCTCAGGGAGCGGCAGCGTGCTCCCCTTACAATATCTGATTTATGGCATGTCTGTTAAAACAATAGTTTTGGAATAATTTTTAGATTTTCTGGAAGCAAAAGCAGAAAATGAAGATGAATGAAATGGGACTGGTGCTCTGGGCTTGACAGAAATCGGTCCCCAAAGACCTGGCGCTAAAAGTCACACTAGCAGCCTGGACACAGGGCTCCTGGCAGATTGTTTTTCCAGCTGCTTGGGAAAGTCACCGCCGCCCTCTCCCAACAGCTGATGTGGGGATGCAGCCAAAGCCTCCTCCCTTGGGACCATGACCAGGCACTCCCCGACGGGGCCATCGCAGCCACCCCACCCCAGCCGGCAGCTCCGGCACTGGGGAAGACCTGGGGATGTGCATCCAGCCTGCTGCTGGGTTGCTGGAAGCTGGGAAGGGTGATCGAGCCCACCAACACTGGGACAAAACGATGTTCAAAATAGTTAAAAATAAGAAAGACTAGTGGTGCCCCCTGTTCAGGGAAGGAAAAGAAACCTTTTCACTGTTCTTGGAGGTACATCACTGCTATGGTAATGGCAAGGCAAGGCAGCTAAGCAAGCCCAGGGTGAGCTCAGCCCTGTTCAGGACATCTCTGCAGAGCACCCAGTGCCCGAACATGCTGTTGCAGCACCAGGAGGGCACCAGGGCTTGGACACGGTGCCACCGCCCAGAGGCATTAGGATTTGCTGTGTCTTCATGCTGAAATGCTTCAGGGTTTACCTGTTGCAGCCTCAAACCTCAAACAAAGAAATTCTGGCTCTGTTGAGGCTCACGTTCCTCCTGTGAAGGCGAAGGAGGTTATCTATAAGGTGAGCTGAGCTAAGGCATGCAGTACAAAGGAGCTTTGCATCATCCAGGATTTTCACTCTTGTAGACAGAAGAAACACTGCCCTGTCTTGCCTAGCAGACAATGTATTTTCTTTTGAAATTATTTGTGTGATGCTAAATTTTGATTCTCTTTTTCTGTCTCCTGCCAGGTTTCCTTTGCCTAAGTGATCTGCACTGTAACACCTCCTACCTGCTGTGCCATTGTCCTGCACACTGGTGACACCACTGCCCAACTGTTCACCTCATAATTATGTGGGGCTTTGATAATAAGACTCAGTGAGCCAGCACTGAGAGGATCTCACAAGTTTTCCCCTTCTGCAGTAGCACAACGCGGCAGGTGACCTGGGCATCGTGCAGTGCATGGCTGCCTGCACACAGAGGAAGTTCATGGGAGAGGTTTTCCAAGCTTTCCTTTCCTGGCGAGTGATCCATGAACACGTTCTCCAAGCCAAGCACTCGACTTTCTGTTGTCTTTGTGGCAGCACACCGCAGATCAGCTGTGCACCACGTTTTTCCCCCTTCAGAAAACTCGGAGGCTTCAAGGAGGTGACTCGTAGTCCATTGTTGGATACCAGCTCTGGCGGGTTTCCTTCTCTGCTGAAAACAGCCAGCAGGAAAGTAATTACAGGAGCAGATGTGATTTGTGACGTAAATGTTCCTTCTGGCTTTTTTTTTTTTTTTTTCTTTTGCCTTTTTTTTTTTTCTTTTCTTTTTTTTTTTTTTTTAATTTGAGGAAGTCCAACAGGGTGATTCCAAAGCAGCAGTCAGCTGGTACAGGAGATGTATGGGCCTGTGGTGGTGATTTCAAGCTTTCCCTTGACAGAATCAGGTCTGGGGAGAATTTGCAATACTGTACAAGTCACTTTTTAAAAGGAAATGAGCAAGTAAGGCAATTTTTCAGAGCAGATTCAATACATGTATCCTGCATAACCCTGTGTGAATCCCAGTGCTCCATTTGCTGACTTACTGGTGTCTGTCCTGAGCAAGACGTAGGAGCATTGCCTGTAATTCCTCTGCAGTGATAAATCAGTCAGTATTTTGCATCTCACATTTCTCTTGCAGACAAGTTAATTCCACAGTTGGATTAACTTATTTAGGCCCTTAAATCACTTCATTTTCAGGATGCCATGTAATTTCAGCTGAATCAGATGCAGACATACAACGTATAGCTGTAACCTTTCTAGATGCTCGCTTGACTAGTGTTTTGTAAGGATGAGGCCAGTGATTTACCATGTGTTTGGTCCTACAACACGGGGCTATGAATGGTACCCGGGTAAAGTCTGCAGTCCCAGTGCTTGCAGCTTCATACACAAACAGCTGACTGTGCCTCCGAGCCTCCTCAGAGTAAGTGTGGCAGCCTCTTGATGCTGGCCTCGAACTGTGTGCCAGAAATTGGTCACCATCACTGCTGGTGCCCAATGAGCAGCTCCAAGGATGCTCGACTCTCTGCGCACAAGGCTCACTCTTCCAAAACTCACCTGGCAACATTTGACCAAAGCAAGGTCTCAGGGACAGAGCTTTCCATGGCTCTGCAACCAAAGCCTAGTCAAGACTAAGATCCAAGGAAAAATGTGATTTTTGCTGACAGGGTCTAGTTTCCATCCAAACAGATACAACTTTGGTGATCCCAGACATCAGGAATAGCAAACATTATTCCTTCCCCTGAAGTGTGTCGCTGTTAAGCTTAATTTATTTCATGATCTTTGAGGGGTGGCAGAGAGCAGGGGGTGGCTAGCTGGCCTGGGGCACAAGACTGTTGGACCCGCAGGCAAGTGGCAAAGCTGGCCAAGTGGCACCTGTTTAAATGAGGGCTGGCTTCGTCTCGTAGAAGTTATTTATATGCTCTTATTTCTGGCGAGAAAAGCGCTCCTCCAAACGGTGCCCTGCCTCATTACCGATCCCCACCCAGAGACCTCTTTTCAACTCGGCCAGGCTTCCCAGCAGCTTGCCGCAGGATCTGCTCAGACACAATAGCTCCAGCGGGTTTTATTGCATTTCACTTTTCCTCTCTGCTTGGCCAGCTGCCAGCAGAGATGTTCTATGCAAAGATAATGGCTTCGACTTAATCATTCACCTCTCATGTGTCTAAAAGGAGTTAAGGACACTGGAAGCTTCCAAGAAAAATAAATGAACAGTGCTTGTTCAAGGGGGCCTCTTTAAGGCTGTTTCACTGACTTGAAAAAAAAAAAAAAAGAAAAAAAGAAAAAAAAAAAAAAAGAAAAAGAGAAGCAGCAAGCTATTCCTGCACATCACCCATGCCCTATTTATTTTTTAAATGTGTGTTTAAATTTGGCGGAGCAGACATGAATAGAAGGGTTATAAAGTGTTTCTCGTTTTCTTGTTACGGAGAGATTTGCAGTGTGTTTGGAGAGATGGGTCCAAAGTGAAATTCTAGTCAGGCTCATTTCTGGGGCTGTAAATCTAGATCCCAGCCTTGGGGGACTCCATCATATGCCTGCGTATGGGTGACATGCAAACAAACAAACAAAAAAAAACTGGACACCTCCCAGTTTTGCTGAAAACCCCCGAAATGGGATGTGCCCAGGGAAGTGGTGGAGTCACCATCCCTGGAGGTCTTTAAAAGACGTTTAGATGTATTGCTTAGGGAAATGGTTTAGTGGGGACTGTTAGTGTTAGGTCAGAGGTTGGACTCGATGACCTTGAGGTCTCTTCCAACCTAGAAAATTCTGTGATTCTGTGATTCTCAGGGAAAATCTTTGTAGTGAAGAAGCAAAATAAATCCTTGCTTGCTTGTAGTTGGGGTGGATCAAGACACCAACATTGATCCTGAACCTGAGGAACGAGCTCCTAAATTGTGCAATGTCAGGAGAATCTGACCTCATTTATCCATGTAACTAAAAGCAACATTATGGTTGATCATACATCATATGACTGCCCTGAGAAGTGGATGCTATTTAGAAGGGCATGGGGCTGCTTTTTTCCCTTCTCAGGTATCCTGGAGCAAGATACAGGTGGCTTCTCTGGAGCATCGCCTAGAGGGCGAGCTCTTGCCGTGACTGTTGCTTCCTCCAGAGATGGGAGAGTCCACAGTGGGATCTAGAGTAATCCACTCAAACAGGTAATGCAGACAGATCCCTTCTTCTGTATGGCATTGCTCTGTGTTGTTCCCAACCTTCAAAGAAGCTCATTTCTGGAAAAGAGAAAAATATCTGAATCCATTCCTCCCTATTCCTTGTCCCCCTTCCGTTTTCCAGGCAGCGTGTGCATGCCTGTGTGGTGCTGCTTTGTGCCCACACGTGCACGTAGGTATGTGCATGTGCATGTACATATATGTGCACCTAGCCCACCCTCCCCACAGGTATGGGAGGGTCTCTGCCTGCACCCATCTTTGCAAAGCAACCTTTCTGTGAGTAGTACAGATTGGGACACTCACTTAAATCTCCTTAAAATTGTGGAAAAAGGAATAAAGTTGTAACTGTCATCACCTATTCAGAAAAATTCCTGCAGTGCAGACACCCATTTTCCAGCCTTTGAAGGCTAGGGGAAAAAACTATCTTGCCAGGTGGAGTGTGATGTCTAGTTCTTCCCTTCGGCAAATGCAGGGGTGAATTTAGCAAGTTTGGAGTGAGTTGGAGGTGAAATGTCCCTTCCTCTCCTCCCCTTATATTCCCTCTCCTCCTGGGCAAGCAGCACTCATCTCATTAGAGAACACATTTCCAAAGACATGCTAATTTTGATGAGGTTCTGATGAGACACTAGACGAGGAGCTTTTTTCCCCTCCCCAGCCATGAGTTCCCTGAGCTGAGCGCTCTCTGCATGACTCAGATTTTTTTTAAGAACTGGAGCCCAATAGACGTTGTCCTTACTGATACCACTGGGACCAGAAGGTCTTTTTTTTCCCACCAACCTTAAAAACATGCTGATATACTGCAGTTTTTTTCTCAATATTTTGTTTTTATTATTATTAAAACAGCACCAAGTCCCAAAGCACCAAAGGATGGGATCTCTCCTGCATTTTCTCCCTTCATCACTAGCTAAGAAAAAAAAATAGGGCAATTATGCATAGGAGAAAACATTAAAGGACACTTCAAGCATCCCTGGTTTCTGGCTGGCTGAGAAGTTGATGGTGATGATGAATTTGGGGTGCAGGATGGGGCCACATCATTGGTGTCCCACCACCACCACCATCCTGACAGTGGGCTGTGCTGGACACAACCTGCACTCCCCTTCGACCAGAGGTGTCCAGCCGAGGCCGTGTGTTTTCTCGTGTGAATCCTCCAGAGTTCAAAGGAGCAGGTTTGGGGCCAGGGTTCCTGCTTGCCCCCAATGGCACCGCCCTGCTCCGCGATATTATTCAACCCCAAATTCCTTCAATTGACAGCCGCACTATTTCCAGTCTCTTAGTCAGCATACACTGCTCTGCTTTCCAGTCTGATGAGACCTGGATTTTCCCACACTCCTCCGTAAATGGAAACACATTGTTCATCTTCACTTTATTTATTTATTTGGTACAGAAAAACAAGATACTGCTATAACTTTGAAGTGCTGTCTCTACAATGGTTGGTTCCTTTTCAGAGCAATGGGTTTTCCTAAAAGCCGCTCTCAGCAAGATCCTTATCAAAATCGCCTTAGCGGGAGACAATGAACATTTCACAGCATGAAGAGGAAAAAAATAAAAAGGTCGGTGAGAAGACAAATGCTCCATGTGAGGAGATAGCCAGGGTGCAGATGAGCTCCCCCAGCCTTGTAAACACAGATTATTTTCTGCCTGACCTCCGGTTTGTGAACGTTTTGCTTGTTGAGTCAGCTCCGGAGCTTGTTGCGGGGTGGGTGTTGTTGGAGCAGCTATGAAAACAGGGACCCGAGCTCCATCTGAACACCTCTCTCGGACACCCACAAGCCTCACCTCAACGTGCCCAGGGGGGCTGGCTGCTGGGGCTGGCAAAACCACGGGGTCTGGGGAGGTGCATGCTTTTCTGCAGGCTGCTGGGGTGGTTTTCCTGATGGAGCAGCTCCAGGCAGGCAGGTAGGGGAGCAGCTTTGTGCGGAGGAAGCATGTTGGCTGCTGTCTGCTGTATTTTTAATTATTCGGTGGATGGTTCGAAGCCAAGGCTCTGCAATCAGTCAGTGTTTGTGGGTTAAAATAGAAACAAACAATAGGTTAATGTAAACCAAAGAGCACTCTGGTTTAGAGCCCGATGATAACTCTGCATTGTGGAGTGGATCCTTGTCCAAAGGCTTTGAAGATTGTTCGCTGTAGTTATTTTCCTAAAGATGGGTAACTTTGTTCTACTTGCTCAGCTTCTTATGGGTTTGAATAGACAAGGGTCCGGTAAAGGTGGGTCTGGCTCTGAGCTCTGAAGGAGCCTGGAGGGAAAATGTGTTTTTGGATCCTGATCTCATCCAAAAAATGTACCGCATTTCACTACCCTTAGATAGCTTACAAGTTGGAAATGCCAAGTAACCGGAAACTTTTGCTCCAAAGTCAACTCTGCTTTCATTAATAATTATTTTAAGACTGCATTCATAGAACAAAACAGTACTATATGGAGGAAAAATAGACCTGGGGGGAGTTCAGGGCTGAGCAAGAGTTCACTCTGCCATCTCCACTCCCACACTGGTGTTCAAGGAGCGGCAGCCTGAGATGCAGGGGAGGTCATGGTGAGGGATCCAGAAGAGGAAAGGAAGGAGTGAAGGGGATGAAGGCTGCCTTGGTGGGGTGAAGACCCCAGCACCCACCATGACAGGGTACAGAGAGTGTGTTCTCCAAAATCCTTTGGGTAGCTGAGATGTGCTCTTGACCCCATTTTACAGATGAGAAAATGGAGCTGCAGGAGATGAAGATGCATATTATATTGATAAATGTGGTCTCAGCCTTTTTCTTTGGGATCTGATCTGGCACCCCTTGGCTTATTTTCCTGTCATAATGATGCAGCCTGTGCCTGTAAACCACTTCTCCAAGTCATGTAAATCATTATAAATATTATTAGACTTATCACCTCTGTGCCTAATATACCAATACTGGCAGCAATTTTTGAAAACACAAGAGCAACAAGAAACGTATGTTCTGAGAGTCAAGTTAGTGGGATTTTTTTTCTGCCAAGGACAATAATTTTTTTCCTTTTTTTTTTTTTTTTTTTTTTTTTTTTTCAAAATAAACATCACGCTGGAATGTGCTGCAGCAAATGGCTTGGGCTCTATTATATTTCATGCAGCTTTCTAAACAGTTTTCAACCCCACTGGCACGGTGTCAAACAGAAGGCAACCAACAATAGCAAAATCCCATTAAAGCTGAGAAGGTTCCTTCCTGAGGTGAACACGGCCAGAAATAGTAATCTTGGCTCTCTTTTCAATTTGGCATTGGGGACTAATAATGCATGTTCTACTAATGGAAATTATCTAATTTCATCCAAGTGCAGCTCCAGAGAGAGCTGGGCTGACGCACAAACAGTCAATATAACAACATTCTTCTTGAAGAGCTGAACAATAGGGCTTTGGTGGGACTGTGATTAACAACGTCAAACTAAGAACAAACAGAAGGTGTAAAAATAGGCATCTGAGGAGTCGACACAACGGACTATTTTTCATCTGTAAGGCCAGAGGAGAATAGCTTGTTAAATTGTATGCTCGGAGCACTTCATCAGATGTGTGGGGAAGGACAAAAAAAAAAAATAGAAAAGAATCCTATTTCCCATCTGGGTCTGAATGTACTAAGGAACTGCACATGCCTTATTAATATAAATCATGCTAGGAGCATAATTCCCATTAGCATTAAAGAACCATTTTTCAATGAAATACTCCTGCACCAGGAACACCTAACGGGAAATAATGGTGTTTGCTTCATTTGAAGAGAATAGTAAAACACAGTGTAGAGAGACCGAGAAGGTGGAGAGCTGTTTCTTCTCTCCAACACTATGGGTTTGGGGGTTTTTACTTTTTACAGACACTGTAAGCCCTTCCCTTCCCACTCCAGCAGGGCCGTATCCAGATGTGGTGCAGAGAAAGGGCTGCCCAGCCCATGGAGGTGGCAGGGAGCGGAGCTGGGCTGCTCCGCTGTGTTGGGGCAGTGCTACAGCCCTGGGCACAGCCTTGCTGCCTTATTCCCATGCTGCCATGGGTGTGCGAGGGATGGTGCCTGGTGCATTAAAGCACAGAAGCGTTAGGGGTAGGTGAAACCGCTGCATAGCTCATTAGCCCTGGTGCCTCGCCGGCTTTTCCCAAGGCTGTGGCTCTTGGCTGTCGCAGCGCGTGGGGCCAGCGCTCTCACCCCAGGGTTTGCGTGGGCGCACGCTGGCTCCTCAGCCCCAGCGTCACCTTGGAGGGATTAATTCCCTTTCCTCGGCTAAGTGCCACAGCCCAGTCCGAGGTCTCAACGAAAGGAAGCACTAGCCTTGAAACGCTAGACAAAATTTCCACCTCTGGTTAAGCAGGTATGTTTATTTTTAATTTTTCCAAAATCTCAAGCAGCTGCTTACTCACGGTTATTTTTAGCGTGAGAGGGGAGCTCTGTGTTTTCATAAAATCCCTCGATGTACGTTTGGTCACTGGGATCTGGGGCATGACACAGCACTGCTACTTTGCCTCTGCATCCAGGAACGGACGAACCCCCTGCTGGGGGTCTGCCACAAGCGTGTCCTTCGTGTTCTCCCTCCTTCTAACACCCCCCAAAAAATGATGCGAACCATGGAAATTAATAATGAAAGAAAAGCCGCCTGGGTTTGCTGGGGACCCAGCTAACATCCAGCATCTCACGGGCACACGGAGGTGATCCTAGAGAAGGAAACCTGGGAAAGCTGGGAAGAGAAAACCCCTGCAGCTGATCTCCCCCCCAGCAGCCACACACGGAGGCTGATCGTAGCCCCAGGGTCTGCTGTTGTTGCAGATCTCGTTGTCGGCGTGCACTAGAGGGTGCTGCTCGGTTAGCGATGGGCAGGGCTCGCCGCCCGTGCTGGCGCTGCTCGGCTGGGCTGTGCGTGGCGGGGCTCGCGTTAGCGCTGGCCTCAGTGAAACGGATGGTTTAGCTGGGAAAAGGAGAATTTCTTGGCCTGGAAAAGCTTCTATACGTCTGGGGTCAAGGGTAAACATTTGGGTTAGTCACGGTGACAAATGAAAGGAAAAACTGGCCAGACTTTCCTTTTTCTTTTTTTTTTTTTTTTCTTCACTCTCTGTTTCACAGTTGCAGGATGAGCGAGTGCTTTGAGAAGCCAGCTGAGACATGAGACAGCAAAACAAGAAGAGGACAGTGACCGTAGACGCCGAAGATAACAAACCTTTGGAATTCACCGCTGCAGGACAAATAGCCAAAACCCCATGGCAATGTTTTTGTGCAGGAGTAAAAGCGAAGTATGCTTTATGACTGCTACAGTGTTTTGGCTAAGATAAGGCTAACCAGACCACAGGCATCGAGTTATAAAATGATGTGTTAGAGGTATCAGTAGGAAATGACTTCCCTCGTGTGCTGCCATGCTCCATCGACCATGCCTGCTCCGGTTTTGTTTCCATTCGCTGAATGTGCAGAGCAAGAGCTCTTTCTGCAGGCAGCATCCCAGGGCTATGGCGGTGCCTGCCATGGGAAAGAAAGCATCTCCCTTGGGCCAAAGGGATTAAATTGGGATTTTTGTTATTATTTTTTTAAGGGTTGTGATGGCTTTGTTCTGCTGGGATTTTATATATGCTCCTAATAAAGAATGAATTGGTTTTAAGCTCACCAGGCTGGTACCCACTGTGTTCAAGCCCACTCAGAACATGAAAGGAGGGCTGGAAGAAGCATAGTAACTATTCTCAGATCCAGGTGAATTTCACAGAGTTCTTCTAGAACATTGTGTTCCTTCATTAGTTGACTTTGCTTTTTATATGCCTGAATTCTGATAGCTTTATTTCCAGTTTCCCCACATTTTTGACCGATGTTGTCAGGAAGGTGGAAACTGTTTCTTATTTAAAGCATTTCTATGCCGTTATTAGTGTTTCCTTCTTAGATGCTGACTGGCTTTTCTGCACAGTGACTTTAAGGTACTGTTGCTGCAGGGGCCATCGGCCTAATGCATTACTGCACAACCCAGCTTGGGTCTGGGGAAAAATGGATGGGGTTCCTCTGACAAAACCATCAGGGGATGACCCTCTATGGGAATGGAAATTCTCCGGTTAGACCTAGACATGGGTGTGCATGCAAACGCTTCTCTCCCCAGCAGCTGCACAGGAGCACAGTAAGTCAGCACTGCTGCACATTGTGTCACCTTTAATCAGCTACCAGAGGTTAATTGCAGAATGGCTCTCTTCAGACCTCTACGCTTGTGTGGCCTGGAAAATCGCTGTGAAAATCTTCAGGCAGTTTATGGTCTGGCTGCAGTGTAAAGGTGGAGAAACCTATGGTATCTGTGATGCCAAAGAAGAGAGTTTGGGAAATGTGACAGCAGAAGGCCTTTTCTTCCAGGTAGAGTTAATCTTCCGCAGATTGACATCCCCAGGGATGGGAGCAGGCAGGCAGGGATGAAGCAAGTGCAAGTGTTTGGCACTTCAACCTCAAGCAGCTTAAACCATTACAGCACTGCAAGCTCGCAGTGCCCAGCTGCCTGCCCAGCATCAGATGCCTAAAAATGGGCTTCCCAAAAAACAACAGACGGAGCAAGATCTGCCTGATCTAACCCCAAGGAAACCCCAAAGAAGGGACTGTCCTGACCCTGCTGCTCCTCAGAACGCAGCCTCCTTTCCTGTGGCTGCAGAGTGATTCTGCTTTCCAGCTGCTATTTATTACCCTGGCTTTTTTTTTTTTTCCCCAAAGATTTATGTATCTGCAGCTTTTCATGGAAAAAAGGAAAAAAGAAAAAAAAAAAAAAAAAAAAGGAAGGAAAGGAAAGGAAGGAAAGGTCACTCCTTTCCCTGTAAACATGGTTGTGGAAAGATGCAGTGCCCTCTTACATGTCAGGACTTTGAGCTAGGCAGATGGGGAGAGAGGGAAGTGAGGGTTTGTGAGTGCTCCCTCCATCTGAAGGGACCTTTGGGACTACACAGTGTTTTGGGCGAATGTGATTTTGCTTCAGAGCACCTCTATCATGCCCAATGGATTGAATTCCAACCAAGGATCCCTGCTGGTGCGCCCCGAGACCTCTCCCCGGTGCTGCAAGCGCTCAGGCCCAGCTGATCCCCCTCGTGGCCCTCCGGACCAAACCCGGCCACCGGTGCGAGGCTCCCGGCTGTCCCCGAAGTGCTGTCCGCCTCGGCAGGTGGCGACAGAGCCCGGCCTTTGGGGCCCGGGGCCCGCGGGCGCTCGGCGCTGCACAGAGCGGGGTCCCCGCAGCATCGGGGCGGCCGCACCGGGAACAGCGCTACAACGAGATGGAGGCGATTAAAAAAAGCTCCTACGTATAGGGAGAGTGGTGTTTTATATATTAGAGATGCGCATAAATATACTTTAATATAAAATGTATAGGTAGAGGTAGAAACAGAACGACCTCTATGAACATAAAAGCTGTATGGGGAGAGCCAGGGAGAGCCAGGGATGGGCCGAGGAGCTCCGAGGGGCAGGAGCAGCCCGTGGGCAGCCTAGCCAGGCCCCTCCGCAGCCGCCCCCCTCTCCGGGATGCTCCCGGCCCGGGGCCGGCGGGCTGCAGCAGCGCCTCGGGGTTAGCCCGTCTATCTCCGCAAGAAACTCGAATAACTCTTTTCCACCTCTCCTTTGTCGGCCTCGTAGGGAGAGAAAAAAAAAAAAAAAAAAGTCCTTCGAGACTCTATTCAAAAAAAAAAAAGCATCTCTCCAGCCTGCACAGTTCATTCGCCTCCTTCTCGAGTCCCTCGGAAAGCAAGATTAAAGGGGAAAGTCGCAGCTGTATATTTATGTTTTCATTGCTAGAAGGGAATTGATTTCCTTGCATTTATTTTTGTAGTTGCAATACACAAGGGCGGATTTGCGTCACCAAAGCAACTTGCTGGTCGAGATAAAGTTGCACAAATATTGAAAAGGGAAGTGCTCGCGCTCATTATGAAGTTTTTCTCCGGAAGAAATAAGGATTTCTGCTGTATCCTAAAATACTGAAGCCGCTTCTATTTTAGGACAAATCTCGCAGGCACATCCGCTCATTTAGTCCGGGTTGGAACCTCTCAAAAAAAACAGGAGATGACCTGGGCTGCAGCGAGCCCCGGGTTTCCTGCAGCCTTCTCGCTCCTTGCTCGGGGAGGAGGCGCCGCCGTTGTCATTGCCGCGGAGCCCTGCGAGCCCCGGGCCCGGGGAAGGGAGCGGGGAGGCCCTCGGGGCCTCCGGGGAGAAGGCTCGGCCCTGCCCGGGGAGGCCGCGGGGGGAGCAAGACGGGGCCGCGGAAGATGCGCGGGTCCCGAGGCGGCGCGCACCTGCCCGCGGGGGGCTCTGAAATAAACTCTTGGGAAAAAAAACGAGGGGAAAAATATAAAAATACCACCCGAACACCTTTTTTTTCCCGCCCTGGAGAGCATCCCCGGGGTGGTGTGACAGCGACAGCAGCAGCGGTGGCACCGGCAATGGGAATTTGGCGATGCGCAGCTGGGGCGCGGTGGGAACGGCGCAGTTCGTTGCCCTTCCGTGCAGCGGGCCGGTGGCACGGCTTCGCCTCGCCGTGGAAACGCAAGTGAAAGCGGAGTCGTTTGATCCGGTTTGAAACCAGCAGAGCCGCTTTGGGGTCATCTGCACAAGGGGAGTAAGGGGAGATGGGATGGGAGACGCAAGGAAAAGTGGCTTCCCCTGTCGAGGCAGGAAAAGTTCAAAGCTAACCTACCCTTTCTTTCACCTTGTTTTCGGACACGTCTTGGCAAGCCGTCGCCTCGTTATTTTTCGGTTTAATATTGCTAACAAAAAACAAACCAAACCAAAGCCGTGCCTGGGCTTTCCTGAGGGACGGGCTTCGCCTTTACACGTGCCCACGGACACGCTGGCATTTGGCTTAGAAATGTGCTCACGCTCGATTACAGGTGGTTTCAATATCCCCCCAAAATCTACATCTTCATACCTGGCGAAAGGAAAATAGTTTGGCTTTCTGGCGGTTCCTTGGAAAAGGCTCCGAATTTTAGAAGCCATGTAAAAAAAAAAAAAAAAAGTATTTTTTGAAACAAAACCAAAACAAACCTGCAATCGTCTGACCCAGGAGCTTGTTCACAACGGCAGCAATGGGCTTACACGGCCCCAGCTGGGGAAACTACGACTTAAAAAAAAGGTTTTGTTGTGTTTTGTTTTGTTTTGTTTTCTTCTTCTTTTCCCGGAGTCAGGTAGGGACAGATATGGACGTTGGAGGGAAGAAAAAGCACGAAATAAGCATTGATATGTTTGTCCCTAAAACATTCTAGCGAATATAGTTCATGGTCGTATTCTTAAAAAAATATATATAAATAAATAAAAATAAAAAATTGGGGTAATTCGGTTGTCAAAGTTGCACAAAATTAAGAACTGGTCTTTACGGTGGAAGGGGTGTGCGAACAGATCGGGTGGAGAGCATAGAAAAAAATCAATAAAAGGTGGTTGCCGACACGACACAATTTATTAGCCACTGCTAACGCAGGACCCAACGCGCCCTGGGCCCCGAGCAGCCCAGGAGCTCCCCCAAATCCGTCCGTTGCGAGCATGATCACTGCACACCCACTTCGCTGCCGCCCGGCCGAGGCTCATTTATGCCGGGAGGAAACGTGGTGCACCGGGAAGCATTTCCAGCCTCCGGCTGCGGCTCCGTTTCTCCGCGCTGGGAACCACGGCGCGGGGGGCAGGCGCTGCGCGGAGCAGCGGGGGGGCTCCCCCTCGGGGCGCTCCCCGACGGGCGCACACCTTGCGGGCCGGGGGCACACGGAGCGCGGCACTTGCGGGAGTCGGCCCGGCTCGGCCCGGCTCGGCACGGCCCAGCAGGGCTCGGCACGGCTCGGCCCGGCCCGGCCCGGCCCGGGGCGTGTCTGCGGGCGGCGCGTCCCGGCCCCGCGGAGCGCGGATTGGGCGCGTTGTGCCGGGGGGCGGCGGGAGCGAGGGCTGCGGCGCGGCCGGGAGCGGCTGCCAGAGAAAGTTTGGGGAGGGGTGGATTTTTTCCCCAGTGCGAGGAAGGGGGTTTGTTTTGTTTTGTTTGCGCCGCTCCTCTCCCGCGCTCGCCCGCTCGCTCTCCCTCTCGCCGTTGGTTTTGGGGACTTCTTCCTTTTTTTTTTTTTTTTTCAGCTCTTTTTGACTTTTTTATTTTTTTAGATTTTTTTTTTTCTCCTGCCCCTTCGGCAAGTGCTCCGGCCGCCGCCGCCGCCTCCCGCCCCGCCATCCCTCCCCATGCTCCCGGGGCGGCGGGCAGCTCCGCGCCGCGCTCCCGGCAGCTGAGCGGCGTCCCCCGGCGGGGAGAAGAGCCCGTGCTCGGCGGCCGCCAGGATGTACACGGCCGGCCTGGCCCCCTTCTACGCCTCCAACTTCAGCCTCTGGTCAGCGGCGTACTGCTCGGCGTCGGGGCCCGGCGCCGGAGGCTGCTTCCCTCTGGACGCCGCCGCGGCCAAGAAGCCGTCCTTCTGCATCGCCGACATCCTCCACGCCGGCGGCGAGGCGGCGGCCGGCCCTGCCGAGAGCCTGCCCGGCGGCCCCGGGGCCGGGCTGCCGGCGGCGCTGGGCGCCGTCCACCACGGCGGCCCCTTCCACGCCGCCGCCTCGCCGCTGCGGCCCACGCCCGTCGTGGCCCCCGACGCCCCATCCGCCGCCGCCTTCCCGCAGCGCCTCTCGCCGCTCTCGGCCGCCTTCCACCCCCCGCACCACCACCACCGGCCCCCGCAGCACCGCTCCCCGGCGGCGGCGGCGGCGGCGGCGGGGGGCGGCGGGGCTCCGGCCCCTGGCCGGGTGCCGGGGGGCCACACGCACGGCTCGGCGCCGGCGCCCGCCAGCAAGGACCTGAAATTCGGCATCGACCGCATCTTGTCGGCGGAGTTCGACCCCAAAGTGAAGGAAGGCAACACGCTGAGAGGTAGAGAAATCGGCTCGGCGCGGCTTTTGGGGGGGCTTTAAGCGGCCGCGGGGCCCCGTGGCTCGCCCCCCTTTGCGAACCGGCCGAGAGAATCGTCAGCGGTGTGAGGACGAGTTTTTAATGCCCCCCCCAAACCCCCCGAAACAGCCCCCGGTCCCGCGCTGCGCCGCTCCGCAAAATAGCGATAGCGTAAAAATAGCTGAACCGGCGGGTGCCGGCCTCCCCGGCCCGGCCGGGGCTTTTCGTGGGCCGCCAGGGCCGGTTTTAAAGGCTTTCGCTGCCATCCATCTCCCCTCGCAGCGCGTAAACATCCTGACAGAGCAGCCACCGGAGGGGAGGATGTCCGAGCGCCGGGGCCCCGCCGCGCCCCCCGAGCCGAGGCAGGGCGAGCCCCGCCGGGGTCCCGCGGCGTGCCGGGCTGGGGGGCTCGACCGCGGTGTAACGGAGCTGTGCTTGTTCTGTGCTCGCAGATCTCACCTCCTTATTAACCGCCAGCCGCCAAAGCGGGGTTCATCTCCCCAGCTTGCAGCCTTCCGCCAGCCAGTTCTTCGCGTCTCTAGACCCCATTAACGAGGCCTCTGCTCTTCTGGGTCCCTTAAACACAACCCCAAGGAGCTCAGTTCAGCACCAGTTTCAAGACACTTTTCCAGGTACATCCCGTCCCCCCCCGTCCGTCCCGGAGCGGCCCCCGGGCCCGAAGGGACTCGCCGGGCGCTTGGAAACGCCAGGACTTTTTCTTTTTTTCTTTTTCTTTTTTTCTTTTTTTTTCCCACGATTTTATTTTTTCTAGCGAGGCTCAGGCTTGGTGCATTTCGTGGGGGGAGGCAGAGCGGCTAGGGCCTGACACAGAGGTTCCCCCCGGCCAGTCAGAAAAAATACCTGGGCCTGGAGAGAAGGGGCTGGGGAGGGGGGAGGGGGAAGGAAACACGGACTAAAATCCGTGCTGTTCGTGTCGGAGGGACCACAGGCCTGCTTGTAGGACTCGTAGGCTCGGGCCTTCCCTGCCCCTGTCTCCTTCGAGCCCCTCGTCCCGGCGTCGGTGCTAACCGGGCCTCCCCCCGGCCCGTGTCTCCTTGCCCCCGCAGGTCCGTATGCGGTGCTAACCAAGGACACGCTGCCTCAGACCTACAAGAGGAAGCGCTCCTGGTCCAGGGCTGTTTTTTCCAACCTGCAGAGGAAAGGTTTAGAAAAGCGCTTCGAAATCCAGAAGTACGTCACCAAACCCGACAGAAAGCAACTGGCGGCGATGCTGGGGCTGACGGATGCTCAAGTAAGGGCGGCTTCGCTTGTGTTTCGTGCGTTCCCGGGTTCCTAACTTCCAGTTTTGTTCAGGGGAACACTGTGGGGGCGGGGGGGGGGAGTGTGTGCAGAAAAGCTTTTTGCCTTCCTTGCTCTTTTACGGGCCTGCTCGGGGGCAGGGCCCGGGGCCGAGCATCAGGATGCGCTTTGGTGCAGTGCAACTCGCGGCAGGAGGCAGCTTGGGTCAAAGGAAGTAGAGGCGAACACACTATTTTTAATGCCTCTCGCTCTTGTTTTTTTTTTTTTTTTTTTTTTTTTTTCTCTCTCTAAATCTCTCCCCGCATTGTGAAATCCTCGGTTCAGGGGAAGTGAAAACTCTTCTTCAAACGGAATCATTAAACGCCACTCTGCGATGATTCCACTATTGAGGGCCGGCAGCGCACGGAGTTGTATAACGCTGTGGTTTCTTGAGCAAGATTTGGTTTCCTGGAAGAAGAAGTAGAAGGGGAGAGAGAGAGAAAAAAAAATATATCAAAGCAAAAAGGGGGGCCCTTTTGTATTGAAACACGCAAATAATAAGGAAAAAGCCACCTTAGTCGCCTAAGGGCGGGGGCAGAGGAGGACGAGGAGGGCCGGGTGGACCTTTTTTTTTTTTCTTTTTCTATCTCGGGCCGGCCTGCGGGGAGGACGAGAAGGCCGGGCGGTGCGGGGTTGTGCGGGGTTGTGCGGGGTTGTGCGGGGCGGTGCGGGGCGCGTCCCGTGCTGCCCGTCTGAGCGCGGCCTGGCCGCAGGTGAAGGTGTGGTTCCAGAACCGCCGGATGAAGTGGCGGCACTCCAAGGAGGCGCAAGCCCAGAAGGACAAGGAGCCGCCGCCGGAGCCGGAGCCGGCGGCCCCGCGCTCCGCCCCGCCGCCCGCCGCCGCGGGGGAGCCCGAGCGCAGCCCCAGCCGCTCCGACGGCGACAGCGACAGCAGCGACGCCGACTCCCTCGACATGGCCCCCAGCGACACGGAAAGGACTGAGGGCGCCGAGCAGAGCCTGCCCCCCGCCGGGGCCGCCAAGCCCCCCGGCAGCCCCGGCCTCCCGTCCCCGCCGACCGCCGCCAGCCCCGAGCCGCGGGGCGCGCTATAGACGGGGCGGCCCGGCCCCGCCGCCGGCCCCCCGCGCTAATTTATGTCCTCCTCCTCCTCCTCCTCCTCTCCGCCGCCCGGCCGCGGCCCCGCAGCGCTGCACGGGGGCCCGCCGGGCCCCGCACCCGCACCCGGAGCGGCTGCGGAGCGGGAGCTCCGGCCCCGGGACGATGGGCGAGAGGCGAGCTGCGGCGCTGCTGCTCGCAGGAGAGCGGGACTCCTTTTTTTTTTTTTTTTTAATTTTTATTATTTTTTTTAATTTTATTCTCCGTCTCCCGCCCCTCGCCCTCTCCAGGAAGGTCCGAGCGAGGGACTCCGAGAACGTGGCTCTGAACTCCCTCCTCCCTCTCCCCCCGACCAATTTACAATGTGAAGTATTTTGCCAGCATCCTCGTGGGTTGCGACGTGTTGCTTCGAATAATCCGGCCAAGAAATACTGCACTGACAAAATATATAAATATATATATATATATCTCCTGTAAATAAAATGTTTGCTATGGTTTGTAACCACGTCAGTCTGTTGACCAGGGGAGAGGGCTGGTGAAGCTGACCCAGCTTCCTACGCCTCGCTCAAAGGCAGCCACTGTCTGCTCCTCACCGGGAAGGACTCCCGGTGCAGTCTTCGCCTTTTTTTTTTTTTTTTTAATTATTTTTTCACCTTCTTTTTCGAACGGAGGCGAGGACGAGAACAGGATTTGACTACGCAAAATAGCAACTGGGCAAGAAAGCAGCCGATCGCACTTTATCGATGTATTGTGTATTTACCTATGGGCGGCTCTTGGTTTTAACGCACGATCGGACGGGGCTGCCCAGCTGCCCGCGAGGGTCGGGGCTGCGGGGCGCGGCTTTGCGCCGATTTCGCTCCGCTTCGCCTCCAGTGGCCAAACACCCCCCAGGCCCGAAGGGGTGGAGGGGGGACGACAGTGCCCCGTGACGTCACGGGGGAGCCCACGGTGACGTCATACCCGCGGGGGTGGGGGGGACGGACATGAGCGCAGCCCCTGAGGGGCGACGTGCTGGTGGGGCGGGCGAAAAGGGGCCGATAGGAGTGGAAACCGAGGGGTAAAGGAGTGCGCAGAGCCACAGCGGGCAGGGCGATTTTCAGAAGCCTGCGCACAAAACTCTGCTGCGCCCGCGAAGGGGAGCGTGCTCGGGGAGCCCTGATGCGGCAGGGAAGCGGGCGGCATCGGGGAAAGGAGCTGGAGGGGATTTGTAGCTTGAGTCCCCCTTGAAGGCTTTTCAGGGGATATCATGACCTTTTGGGGGGCCGCGAGGCGCGCAGTGGGCCCTGCTGCTTGCCTCCAGCCCCAGCAAACGGCTGTTCGTGGGGCCGCTGCCGTGCACATCAGTGCAGGGTTTGCTGCAAGGGATTTGTAACTTCCGCCAAGAGCGAGGGAAGCCGTGGGACAGATGTCCAGCGAAAGGCTGCTATTTCTGTCCCGTCACACCAGCGCGATGCGCCTCACGGACGCGCGGGGCTTTGTTTCCTCGAGGCTCAGCCGTGCGGAGCGGGCACGGGGCAAATCACGGCTCGGGAGTCGGGGAGAGAGGGGCTGGGGTGGCTCTGCTCACACGGGGAAGGAAAGGCGAGTCGGGAGAGTTTCTCTTCCCTTGGGCTAGGGGAGTCTGCGCCTCCTCTAAGAGCGGGGCTGGCTGTGCGAAGGCCGCCTCCAAATAACGCCCTGGTCTCCCCAGATGACGGGAGGGACCCCCTTCCTGGACCCCGCGGCCGGGAGAGAGCAGGGAGAGTCATTCTACGATAACACGGCAAAAAGGGGGGAAAAATAACACTATAACAACTAAGTAACGGGGAAAGATGCTCAGATCCAAATGAACGAGCTAAAAATCCCTCCGGCTCGGGCCGGAGGACTGGAGGTGAAGGCGAGTGGGGCTCCCCTGCCCCTCCAGGCTTAGGGCCCCGCGGCCAAATGGCAAGGCTGGGAGCAATTTTGTTCCTCTCCCCCCCTGCAAAAGGAAAAAGACATAAAAAAAATCTCTGTCCCGCATTGCTTCCGTTGTACATGTCCTCGGGCAAAAACCGCGACAACGAGCTGTGGGAAAGATGCGCTGCTGGGGAGATTTGTGCCCATCTCGATTGGGAAGGGAGCTCGCCTGGTCCCGCGGGGCTGCTGGTAAAGAAGCTGAACCTCCGCGGAAAAAGGCGAACCAGCAACGGAACTGCAGCCAGCTCCACTGCTAGCCATCGCCGAAGTCGACCTGTCCGTACCTCCATACAATAACCACCCAAAATCAGGTCCGAAAAAGGCCGGGGAGTCCCTTTTTTGTTTGCTTTATTTCTTCCACGTCTGATAACACGAAAGAATTTTGATGCTGGTTATTTCTGAATGAGAAATGCCGAGCATCACGCTGTGAGAGTCTCCCATTACCCCACTGACCCGATTCTTAAAATCGGTGGTCACCGCCTTCGAGCCGATTCCTTTCTCCCCCCTAAATCCCTTGTGACTTTGCAGACCTGTGCCTGCCGATCCCAAATCCCTGGGGCTGCGCCCACCCGCCGCAACGGGGCCGTCTCGGAGCGGCTCTCCCCTGCCCGGGTTGGGGCCGGACACCCCCATGTCCCCCGGGAGGGGTCGGATGGGGCTTCCCTTGGCACTGCCCAGTGCTGTCCCGGCCGGGCTCTCGGGATTTTCACTTCCGAGTGCTCAGCGGAACTTCTTCGGGCTTATTTCGGATATGCGATTGTAGGGAGAGCAAGGAACGGGAGCGGTACACTCTGCCGAACGGAGAACAGAGGTTTCCCTGCCTCCTCCCTGCCTCGCATGTGTGGGAAATCGAATAAATAACGAACCGGGAGGCCTTTTCGGGCCGCCTCGTCATCTGAGCCCCTTCTGCGAGCTTTGGGTCCACAGCCGCACAGATGCGCAGCCGGGCTCGTCTGAGTCAGGTCCTGCCGACTCCTTCTCGGGGAGAAGCTTCCCAATAATCCCACATTTCCCACATTACCAAGTGCAACGACATCTTGTTCTTCTTGCCCTATTTCTTACCAGAAACCTCCCACCTTCGAAAAGACTCGAGGCAGCCTCGGAAATAAGAATAGTCACGTTAACAGGAAAAAAGAAAAAAAAAAAAAAAAGATGCAATATTTTAAGCAAGAGATTTACTGGAAGGGTGAAGAAAGGGCCAGGCGGGGCCGGACAACGAGCTGGCGTTGGGGTCCCACTCGGAAAGGAGGGGTCCCACCGTGCCCCCAGGTCGGGGCCGCTTTCCCCCCCCCCGCCCCAGAGCCCCACGGGCTCGGGGCTGGCGGCGGCGGCAGCGAAACCTGAGTTCGGCTCCCTCCTCGTTAGCTCGGCGAGAGCAGCCCCGCTCCTTAGGAAAATATTTTTATTTTATTTTAACGTCGGGCTTAAGCTGATGTCTTAAAAAATAATTGTTTTCAGACCCCGGTTCGCTCGGCATCGCCGTTTCACACTCACACGCACACACAGCTTTCCCTGCAGTTCATGCCTCGGGACTGCCTGGCGTCGGCAAGACAAACTGCAATCTCCGAAATGTCAACTTTTGCCACAATCTCGACTAAAAAAACCACCCCCTTCTTATTGCTGTTGAGCGCTCATCAGAAATAATGGCTGTTTACACAAAACCTTTATTCACTTTCTTAAATAAACACCAGTGAATTCAAATAAAGCAAACCCTCAGCTATAATTCAAGCACAACGTTTGCTGTGTGTATTCTCGGCTGCGGACCTGGAGAGACTCCTAGGAGAGAAATATGAAGTCTCCTTTCACAGTCCACCTCCATTAGCTAAATATTCTAGCTCACCTCGGCCGGGCTTATCCCACCCCAGCTTTTCTTTTTTTGCTTTTTGCTTTTTTTCCTAGCTGAAGCGGAAATAGTTCCTCCCCTGTCGCATTACAGAGGTGAGGACCGGGCGCTTTTATTTTTACATCAATTTGCAAAAAAAAAATCCCCCAAACAACCCTTCACTCCCGTCCCGGAGCCCTGCCTCGGGGGCGCGCTTCGGGTCGGACCGGGACCGCACTTCTCCGCCGCCCCCCTGCGACCCCCGGCCGCACACAGACGGTGATGCTCCGGGCTCGGCGGGCCGGGGGCGCTCGGGTCCGGGCACACACAGGCGCTGGGGAGGGGGGATCGAGGCTGGGGGAGCTGAGCCCGGCGAGGCGATGCCATGGTCCCCTCGATTGGAAAGCAACACAAGCGAGTTTGTGCAAAACCAAGCGCTTGCAAGTGCAGCGCGAAGCGGCGAGCTCGGCCGGGGAGCGGGGAGCGCTTGGTACCTGCGCGGGGAGCGGCGGCAGAGCCCCCCCTCGGGGCGGGGAGGGCAGCCGGGGAGCCCCGAGACCCGGGGAGGGCGCTGGGCACCGGGCATCGCTCCCCAGAGTGGGAGGGGAGCCCTTGGTCCGCGGCGGGGCTGGGGGGCTCGGGCCGTGCGCTGCCCCCCGCTCCCCTCGCCGCCCCTGCTCCTAGGCCGGGACTCGCGGCCCCGGCCCTAATGAGATCCATTAAGCGTATTATTGATGTGGAGGTTTGCTGTGAGGTCCTGGCTGGAGGGAAGCGGAGCTCTGCTCTGCAGATACAGGCGCTCTGATCTGCACCACCTGGCTGAAACCAGAGAGCCGCCACTTCATTAATGGGTTTAGCCTTTGCTAATTGGTGTCTTTAGGAGCCCTGCCAAATTCTGCTCTGGGAGCCTTGGAGGCAGCTTTTGTTTTTCCTTCTGCCGGTGACATTCGTTGACGGCAATTAGACCCCATTCCACTCCTGCGCCGGCGGGCCGCCAGGCAGCGCCAAGCCCCCGAGGGGGCGGGCTGCGTCCCCGGCCCGGGCACCCCCTACCCACCGCCGGCAGCACCAGCAGAGCTCGAAGCGCCACACGTAACCCCGGCGGTGGAGTTAGCGAGTCCCCCGACCCCCACTGCCGCGGCTGCAGCAGGTGACACGGGCGGAGGGGGACCGAGGGGCCCGGGCGCCGCGGACCCCGCCGAGAGCGAGCGCAGGGGCCGGGCACGATCCGGCCTCTCCTCCTGCGGGCCGGTGGCCTGCGGGCTGCGAGGGGAGCCGAGCCCCGGGCGTCCCGGAGCAGCCCCCGCGGTCTTGCCAGCCCCGCGGCCGCCGCAGCCCGGAGCCGCCGGCGCCGCCGCCGAGCCCCTTTCGCCGCCCGCCCTCGGGGCCAGCTTCGTCCCCGGCCCCGCGGGCCCGAGCGGGTTTTCCGGGACTCAAACGGCCGTAGTTAATGAAATCCGCTCACCGCAAATCACAGAGCTCTGCCGTACGCTATAATCAAATTTCTGCTTGCCTTAAAAAACCCAGGCCACCCTCCTCCACCCCCCCCTTCTCCAGGCAAACCCCAAATCAAAGGTTTCCAGCCATCACACCCCTCCAGCTACGCCTCGTCCCAGGCCGCCTCTCCGTTACCGTCGGCTCTTCTTCCCCAGCACCGCCGTGCCCAGCCCCTGCCTGCCCTCGGCGGCCCAAACCGGGACGGGTCTGTCCGGCCGGGTCACCCGTGCGGGGATGGGGGCGAGGGGATGGGGGCGCTGGGGGTGCGGAGGGGGTGTTGGAGGGGGTGTGGAGGGGCTGATGGAGGGGATGGAGGGCTTCCTGAGCCAAGCAGTCAAAAAGAGGGGTCGGGGGGACAAACAGGCTCCACAAATCACGCTAGCCCCGTTTCTCCGCTAATGTGTCACCAGCCGCGGAAGTCAGCTATTCACGGGTCAGAGAAAGCTGGTAAATCACACCGAGCTGGGGTTTTACCCTCCTCACGGCCCCGTTGTCACCGGGCTCTGCTGTCCCGCCTGGCGGGCCCTGCCCCGGTACCGGGCCGTGCCGGGCCGTGCGGGCGGCGAGGCGGCGGCGCAGACGCGCTTCGGTGCGTGCCAAATGAAGAAGCACTTTCTGCCCCCCCCCCCCTCTTTTCCTCTCCTCTTTACGTTTGCTGACTTGAGCGGCAGCCGAGAGCAGTTTCCCCTGGAAAAACTGCTCCACGCCGCAGCCCGCCGGGGCCCGGCGCTGCCCAGCTGCCCCGGGCGGGGAGGCGAGGGCTGGGGCTCTCCTTGCTGTTCTCTGCCCTTCTCGCCTTGGCTCCCGCACTCCCTCCCTTAATCCTTCGGCGGGAGAGCTGCGTGCTCTGACCCGTGCGGGACCGGGACAGCCCCGCCGGGAGCCCCGAGCCTCCAGCCGGTGCCTGACCCCGGTGCCGGGAAGCGGGAGAGGAAGAAGAGCTGCGGCACGGAACCAGCCCCTTCTCCCCGAAGGCATCCCGGTGCCATTCCCCTCGCCACCCTGCTTTGCAAGGGCAGATCCCCGTGGGGAGGAGTTGGCCTGGGTGGCCCCCTCTACAGCTCCGGAGAGCCCCTCTCCGCCCCCACCCACTGGTGTCCGTGACCGTCCGAGCCGTGGCCGGTCACCAGCCGGCGGGTGAGGGGGGTCTCCTCTTTCTGGGGACAGCACCCCCTGGGGACAGGGCCGGGTGGGACGGGAAGGGCACGGCCCCGGGGGGTGCGAGGTGCCCCGGTCCCGGGAGCGGCCCCGGCCGGATCGGGCCCCTCGCTCCGGCTACAGTAGACGTGTTTATTTGTGAGCGCACCCCTCGCCGTAAATCCCGCCATCTATAATCATTATCTACATGGAAACTTTTGCCCCCTGCAGCCCCCAGCACTCTCTCCCCCTCTAGTTAGCGGTGATGATTTTAAAAGCATGCGATGATCTAAGCCCTAATACTAATATTATGCATCATTTGGACAGGATAACCATGCCACCTTGTCAAACGCTGCCTCTTTACACAACCCATTTGCTGCATCGCAGAGTCATAACGGCGGTGATGGATGGGCCGGGAGCCCCCCCGGCGCCCCCCGGCGCGGGGAGGAATGCGGGCGGGCGGAGCCCCCGCGCCCGCGCCCGGCCCGCACCCCGCCGGCGACAATTTATAGTCTGTATATGTTTGCTGGCTCCAGATATCGGCAACGTAATGGATGGTTATATTTTATGAACCCGAGCCTCAGATCTAGGGGATCGGGAGTCCCTTCCTTGTATGGTGCACTCCTGTCTCTCCCTTAATCCGCCCGGCAGGCAATAAACCTCCCCGCTAAATGCGCCGGGAGATAACGGCCAACTTTTATTGATTGCGAGAAAATGTTTGAAACTAAATAAAGGGCTTTTATGAGGATCCCTGCGAAGAGCCTTATTCTCCGCGACCATTAGCGCGATATTGACGTTTTACTGCGTGTAAACTGTGAACTTGTTGGGCTATAAACGGCGCAGGGAGGCGACTGGGAGCGGAGCGCAGCGGTAGTGATTGCGGGAGGCGGAGGTGCCGCCGAGCTGCGGCCACCCCCGGGCTTCCCCCTTCGCCCCTCTCCTCTCCCAGTCTAAACTTAGGGAGCCCTGGGGCTCCTCCACAGGGATGCTGAGCACAGCGGGGCCGAAAGGAAACGCAGACGAGCGTTGGAAGGGGGGACACTGGGGAAGGACCTGGGGACTGCCCCCGGGATGGCTGGGGAAGGGTGAAGTTTGGAGCTGGAAAAGGGACGATGTCGGGGGGTCCAGCCCGGGGGGGCTGCGCCGCAACCCGCTCCCCTCCCGGGGCAGGGAGCCCTCGGAGGGACCTTTCTGCTGCGGCCGTAGCACGGAGCGGCGCTCGGCAGAGCTCTGCCAAAAGCACCACGAAAAATAACCCCTTCCAGGATCGAGCCGGAATTTGAAACAGCAGAGAGATCACTTTTTTTTTTTTTTTTTGGTGTGTGTGTTTGTGTGGCGGCGCCTTAATATTTCGAGCACGATCCTCTCGTAAATTGCTCAAGATGCTCCGTGGTTTCATGATGGTTGTTGCTGGCTGCAGGAGGCCGGCTCGGGAATCTCAGCCACGTTATTTTCTCCTGCAACCTTCTGGGCAACTTTCGAGAGAGAGGCGCAAGCGTTTTTTAGTTGCTTCTTGTTGTTGTTCTGTTTGCCACGCTTTGGAAAGGTAACTGTAAAATCACTCAGTGCCTGCGAGTTGTATCGCATTTTACTGGAAAGCTATAAAACTGTCTTATTCCCTGATGCTCCTTGATTAACTTATGAGCATAAAGGAAATGCTTGAATGGTGTTCCCTCTGTGGTTTTCTTTCGGCAAGGGGAAGCCAAGGGAAGATGCTAATATTGTCATCTTATTTTACAATTTATGCCGTCTGCCCAAACGCTATGTATATACAAACGAAGGCTCAGCGGGGTTCAGTTTCTTAAATACAGCCCATATATTTCCGAGACCGTACTTGCCTTGATAGCCGGACCGGCAAATTATTTAGCCTGCCTCCTTAATGCTGTTAACATGTTGGCTCCCATTTAAACAAACAAAGCGACCCGGAGCCATCCATCAGCTGGGCAGAGGTGCAGCCAGCGGCGTGCCCCGGTGGGGTGTGCTGAGCCCCTCGGCTCGCACCAGGCAGGATCCCCCCTCGCTAATAACCTGCACATGGTCCCTTGGCTTCTCCACGCAAACGCCATGTGCTTGCACTTAGCTTTATCTCTAATACATGTGGATCTCTATGCACACATATATGCTGGAAACACATGGCCGGCCTTTTTTTTAATTAAGATTTTTTTTTTTTTTTCCAAGCCCACAGCCGGTGAAGCGTTGTGAGGAATATTTAGCCCGTTAGCTGAACTAGCTGGTGAGAAGCAAAGTCGAACAGAAAGGATACGAGCACTGCTGCTCACGGAACTGGAAAGCATTTGGAGAGTTGTTATATACACTTCAGGTCATAAATTAATAGTTGATTTATTCTTCAATCAGGAAAAAGCCATTAAGGTTTTCTCAGCCCTGGTCTGTGGGAAAATAATTTCTTTGATTGAGTTCCCCCTAAAGACCCCCAGAAGTTTTCTCTCCTCTGTCATGAACAGTCTGCTCTTTCCTGTCTTCCGGATGGAGGGAAGAGTAGGACCTCCGGAGAAATGCAGCTTTCCAGCATCTTGAATTTCACTTTGCATCTTTCTTCCTACCTGCTGATTTATTTTTTCTTTGCATTCGGGACCTTTCTAAATCCATCGAGAGAAAACTATGGAATAATGAGAGCGGTGCATCATCTTTTATCAGCTTTTTCTGCCTTGCTGGTGGCCAATATTGCAGCTCTGACGGAAACGGATGGGGGGGGGAAGGTGGAGGGGGGGTGCTGAGCAGTGGGAAAGCATGGCATGGAAAGAAATTCAATCTAAGGAATGAGAGGAATGGATAAAAAAAAGCAAGGCTGATGACTTTTTCATTGCATAGATTTCCTATTGGAGTGGTGGTTACCAGTCCCTCGTCCGCATGTTTATTTAGTGTGTTTCTGAAGTGCTGGAGCTCCTCAGCCAGCCCGTGCCACTGCAGCAGCACTCCACGTTTCCATGGCCCATCCCCAGACCTAGCCACCCCTTTGGCACGACAAAAAGGAACCTCTCCAGCCTGTCCTCCCCATGGCAGCGATGCCAGGTTGCTGTGCATGGCTTAGTGACTTGCTGCCCCCCTGTCTGGTGTCACACTGAACCCAGAGACTGTCAGGCTGCCACTGCAAGGTAGGGAGTTGGATATCACATGGCCATTTGCCTTGACATAATCAGGTTTTCTCCTTCCCTCTCCCCATCCAATTTACAGGGAGCTGTTTTAGGGTTTCCCATGCTTCATTTGACACTGACACAGGTTGGAGGACCCTCTGCTGTACAGGAACTGGCAGTGCACAGACGGGGACCCATACTGGTGGATGTTGATCCCCATGAAGCTGGGGGGAGGGTGAGCTGGATGATGCCAGGAGCAGATATGCTGCTGCAACGTTGAGCCCTGCCAGGATCTTGTTCAGTAAGTACTCCATGGACTGCTCCAAACTCAACCCTCACTGACTGAATTCCTATAGAGCCCCAAACTCCAGTCAGTCTTGTTAGTTTAGGACTGGGGTTGGGTTACAGTACAACGTGGTCAAGCGCAAGCTCACAAAGTTCCCACTGATAAAACCAGGCACTGTCCTGAGAGATACAGAGCACTCTTCCCTTCTGTCTTTTGCTTTTTGTAAAGGTTGAGGCAAGTCCACCAGATGGGATTTGTGCTTTTGTGTAGACCCCTGCCCTTGTGATGAGACTTACCAAAGCCAACAGCCCAGGAATCTGCAGTAATGAGAACTGTCAGGACCAGCCCTGCCAACTGCCTTGCCAAGGCTGGTAACTGAAGTCTGGGGGTTTCTACTAGGGAACTTTCAACACTGGACCAGTTTTACTGCACTAATGCACCATGGGCAAGACTTACTGAGGCCTAAGTCTCTCCCAAATTATTTGCCAGTTCTGCTATTTGTATTGCAAAGAATGAGGCAGAATAGGAAACAGAGCAAAAAAATGAAAAGCAATAGCAATAAGCCTGCTGGGGGGAAATATTGTATTTGCTTAATCGATTTTTAACTTTTTTTTTTTTTTTTTTTTTTTTTTTTTTTCCAGTTTGGCATGATAGATTATTTTAAGGGCAATTTACACAAGGCACAGCAGGTGAGATTCCTTGCATGACATTCTTTAAAAAGGCTAATGTGGAATAGTAATCAGAAAAATGAGTCAGAGCCTAGGCTCCTCCCTGTAGGAAAGAAAGGTTAAGTGAGTATTTTTCGTCCATAGGTGTCTTTTTTTTTTTTTTTTTTTTAAGCATCTTCCTAAAATATTCCTTGTGATATCAATCGTGCCTCTTTTTATGCATATTCTGGAGCAATTATTTAATCTTCGTCTTTCTTATGTCTGTCTCTTCTGGCTGATGGGTGACGTGCTCCCTTTCAAATGGCCTTACTAAAGGGCAGGAGGCATCTTTGTTAAACAACTATTTCTGGGAACAGAGATATATATATATATGTATGCATATATATGTGTATATACATATGTTTAATATAATATGTATAATATATTACTTTTTCAGATCTATTTTGTCCCTTGAGATGTGAGATTGATCTGAAACACCTACAAAGATGCTGTAGAAAGTTTATGTGAGGTAACGAGCTCATCCTTGTGTTCCTTGGTGAGATGGTGTTGGCTGAATAAGGTCAGGATGATGAAATGACACATACATTCTGTTGCACATTTTAGGATTGATTTTATTTTCTCTTGCCACTTGGGAACATGAAATATGGATAGGTATCCTGTGCTTGACTGAGATGAAACCTGTCTGCAGCAGAGCTCAGCATTCTTAAGAGACAATTGTTCCTAGTTCCCATCTGCTGATGGACAGATTCAGTTTGTTTTCACTTCAGCATGGGAAACAAATCTCCCTAGCTTTCAGCCACTACATTTGTTTGTTTGTTTCCTGTGTCAATCCGTTTGCTTGGTATCATTTTACCAAAACTTTGATTTCAGGATTGCACTGTCAACATTAATATATGAGGGCTGAGCTTACTCTGCTCAGAGACGCCTTGCTCCAAGACTGCAATGAAGCCTTGCTCAGCATACAGAGCACATTACAGTGAAAAGCCACCTGTTGAAATAACAGAGATCGTGCCATTTTTTACACATGCATAGTAAAAAATGGAAAGATCGGCTGCGTGAGAAGTTTCCAAACCCAAAGTTTGTTGAAACCTCACTGGAAGAACACACTCCTTCACTTCTATGCCTCTGAAATACAAAGCATCCGTTAAAAGTGATAGACTAGAAGCCAAGGCAAACAATATTATAAGCTAAACTTGAACACTTTCACTTCCAAATACTGATCTTGTGATGACAGATTCATTTTTCCAGCTCTGGCAAATTTGTTTCTACCCTGCTGGAAATTATCCTGCGAGTGTTTATAAACTTGTCCTACCATTGAAGGACTCCATGTAGGACACATTATTCAGATGAAGGGAAGATCTCATGGCTGTTGGCAAGGTGGATTTATGTAAATAGTTTTGATGTTTGCCTTTTGCTATCGAAAGCCCTGCAGATCTGTTTGCTAGGTGCCTGTGACTCTTTATTTTTACACTAGCCATCAGCTGCTAGGGGTCCAAGGTTAGGAGATAGGGTGGAAGCTGGGAACAGAGGTCACAACCTTGGATACTCTATTGGCTGGTCAAGGCTTTAGTAAGTCATGGCATGTCTCAGCCTGCCCATCTGGTCAATGTGTGGCTGCAGCCTTCCTGCAGGCTGCTCTTGCTGGACTAGATAGGTGTGAGGTGTGAACCACAGGGGACATTGCCTCCTGCAGGGTGCCTCACTGGTAGTTGTTGCACTTCCTGCTGTAGCAGTGCACTGATAGTACACAATGGATGTCTGCAGAAAGGCTGAGCAAGGAACATCAAGGGCTGTTAGCAGGGACAGAAGCCAAGAGAAGCCCTGCCAGTCTGAGTTTCCTACAGACCAGCAGATGTACCCTTTTGTATTTTTCCCTCCTTGCCTGCTCAGTCCATATGCAGCGTTTCCCTCTGGTAACCTACTTTCTGCTCCAAACAGGGGCTGACCTGTTCAGATGTTGGTCTCACTGACTGTGACAGGTGTGTGGGGGTGGATGGTCCAGAAAGCATCTTGTGTCCCATGTTTGGAGGAAGGTCTTTAGCTGTCTGACTGGTGAGGATAGTCTTGCAGGCATGGAACATCTTCATAGGCCAAGAGGATGTGATGGTGAAGAGTGGTTACTGCCTTAAGTTGTAGGGCAACTACAGGTGGAAGAAAACCACAACTCTTTTTTTTTTTTTTTCTTTTTCTGAAGGAGTAGACAAGCAGAAACAGAGTCTTAGGAGGGATGGTGCACAGAGGACAAGAGGAGAAGTGTGTGCCTTGCTGTGAAATGTCCCATATAGACATATAGGGTCTCAGGGGAACCCTGAAGCTGAGTGCAGACCAGCAATAAAGCTCACCTCAAGGCTATGTGTACATCAGCAATGTGTACTTGCATTAGAAGTCCCAGGCTTCTGCCTTCTGCATTTGAAAACCCTTCAGATCTCTTTGGCTAGGAGCAAGTGCTTATTTCTTGGTATGTAAACAAACTGCCAGAGGCCCAAAGATGCACATTTGTTCCCTGGAAACATTTTCACCAGTGCTGGGTCTGATCGACATTTGGTTAGTCACTAAAATATGAAATAACTGTCCTCCTCACTGCCCACCAGCCACAAAACCCCACTGCTGTTGCTGATGTGCTCTCTCTCTGAAAGCCTTCCAGGCTCTTGAGCAACACAGTGCAATAAATATTAAGAAACAACTTACTGCAGTGTTATCAGGTGGTAATTTCCCTCCTACATCCCTCACCCAGAGCTGTCTTGCTACCCCTGCTCTTTGATTATCTTTGTCACATGGAACTTTCTATTAAAAACGGCCACTGAAAATAAGGGTGGCTTTTTTACTTAGCCCCCTTCAGTCTGAAAAAGACCAGCAATCCAGATAACCAGATGAAACTTCAAACAAAAACAGATGTGGAAACCAACAGAAGGAGGAGGAGGAGGAATACTCTTTCCTTCCCTGAATATCATGTTTTATTATATCTGTGTATGTATGAGTGCTTCACAACAAGGTCATTTTCATTAGGTAGGTAATTACATTTTTAATTCCCTCACTGGGAGCCGAGAAAGTCCCTTCAAAAACCTCAGGGTTACCTTTAGCCATGGGGTGATGGGTTCATGGCCATGCTGCTCAGTGTCCCCACCTCCACCTCTTCCCCAGGGCCATTTGTTCCTTTGTCTCTCCTGTCCTGTCCTATCCTGTCCTCTCCCCTCTCCTCCTCCTTTTCCTCTTCTCTTCGTCTCTTTCCCCTTCAAGAGGGCTGGTGCAAGGGTTGAGATTTGAGAGAGATCCTGTGTTAACGCCTTCTTCTACCACAGCCAACCTGCCCTGCAGCTCCAAACCTCAGTTTCCTACTATTAGGTGCGGTGGAAAAAAAAAGGGCTATTTAAATACCGGTGAAGACTGGACTCAGGATGCGGGTATGGTTTAAATTAAGG
This sequence comes from Aythya ferina, assembly GCF_964211825.1. NCBI lineage: Eukaryota > Metazoa > Chordata > Aves > Anseriformes > Anatidae > Aythya > Aythya ferina. The sequence continues at coordinate 21,906,976 of NC_140298.1, forward strand.
TGTGATTTTAAACTAATAAAACTAAACCTTACCAAAAAGCTTGGATGTGTACTTACTTCAGTTTAAATTTGGTCCATTTAGGTTGCTCTTAAATCATACTATACATATAACTGTATTTTGACTCAGTTTTAAACTAAAATAAAAATATCCAGACAGTGCTTTGCACAGCTGTTTAACAACTGTTAAATACATAAATAGCTATCACATACTAAAATACTGTGTTGATATGAGCCATATAAACAGAAGAGAACAGAAATACAGTAGTCTTTTTAACCTGATCTAATTTTGTGTCTAGACAAGCTTTACTCAGCATCAGAGTCTGCATCGAGGCTGCTTACTGGTACTCAGAGAGAACACGGTTTTGGTAGGTCTGACATGGTCTTGCTTCCCAATGGTGTTCTTTTTCTTCAAAGACTGATGTTTATAAGACAAATGGCAAAAGCATTTCCAAGACTGCCGTTGGAACTGCCTGATGAAAACATCTCTGTAGGCCTCTGTTAACTACACATGTTGCTGGACCAAGTCAGGAGTTTGCAGTCCTTTTGGTGCCATCAATACGGTGGTTCTGCTTGAGGCTGGTGGGATGCTTTGAAGGTGAAGGGAAGGGTAAAAGGTGACAAAGAGATGGAGGAAAGGTATTAGGTTTTCCATTTTATCTGTATTTTTCTGTGCGAAAGAATAGGACTTCTGCCAATGCCTTTATTTATCCGTTGCTACGAAAATCACTTTTGTGTCCTAGTTTCAGCAGTGTTAATATTTTTTTTCAGTAAGTGATTATGTTTTATGACCAGTTTAGACTTATATGGAGGTGCAGTAATATGCTATAAAACTCTACCCTGTAAGCTGTATACAGGACATATCAAGTAGTCTAAAGTGATTACATTAATAAGCGAAGAGACAATCCTTCTTACAATTTCATGTTAGAGCAGATGAGCTCACTGCTCCCGAGGAACACATTAAATCACGTTTGTGTAGAAGGTAGAGGGACCCTCTATGCGACTACTGTTTCAAGAAAATATGATGCAGATACAGACCCAGATCCAAGTATGGAAATGAGCTGGTGGGCCCCTCCGGCTTTCTGGCAATCCACATGCTACTGAGGAAGAAGAAACAGCTGCTCCAGCTATCAGTGGAAAAGATGACAGCAGAGGGAATTAAGCCTCATGGAGGGGTCCGGCTCCCTGTGAAGGAGCCTGGGGCCAGGGGGAGCACACACGGATGTCCCCACACAAACGAATATCTGCACAGGGCTGAGAACTCCTCGGGCAAGGCACAAGCCTTTGCGCTCAGGCTGGTTGTGACAAAGCTGCGTTGATACAATAAATAAATGGGGCCGAGGTTTACAGTTCAAACAAGCTATGAGGAGCCACCACAAATCAGCCTGTCATGTTGCCACCAACTTTACAATCAATCTCACATAAAGGGCTTAGGCTCTGACTCCTTTCTTCAGTTTGCTTATTTTTGTGGGCTAACTGGCTGCAAGGGAGTCACTAGAAGATGACTGGGCTCAGACCTTTCTGTTTTAAAAGGAGTGAAGCACTTTAGCAACAGAGCCTACTTGAAAAAAAAAAGGGATCAGGAGAAAAGCAAACAAAAGCCAACCGCCTATGCACTAATGGTTTGGGTCTAGCCTGGCCAGCCAGAAAGGCTTATTGGAAAATGCTGCTGAAGATGGGGGATGCTGTGGCCAGCTAGGGATAGAGTGGTTGCACTATAATGAATGAGACCTTGGTGTGTACCCTTTGCATGGTGTGTAATTAATCCCCATCACACAGTTAAAATGAACTTTTGGATTACCTTGCACTTACCTCTTTGTCTTCTGGCCTTAGCCCCATGTCCTACTCCCTTGTGAGGATGTTTGCATGGAGAGAGCTTCATCCACCCCTCTGGACAGGCCTGGCTCAAAAACAAAGCATCCCCATCCAGTGAAGCAGGTTCCTGGCTCCTGGCGGGCACAATAAAAACAACAGGAAGAACTCAGAAATAAGGGATCCACCAAAAGCATTGTACAGGAACAACGTTACTTCTTTTGCTTTTAGTTTTGCTTTTACTCTGAACTGGACTAATGGTTTCCATGTTTTTTTTCCACAATGACTCCCAAATGTTTTTTCCTGATCAGCATGCTGAATGGTTGTTTCATTTCGCACATCATCATTAGCTTCACTCCTTGCTACCAGGCATACTATTTTGCCTCTGCCTTCACTGAAAGGCATTTGCCATCTGCTGATTCACTCACAACCATATTGGTGTAGTAATATTGCTTATAACAATAATAATCATTATACGCTTGGCTCCTATCTCCTGCTTTTCATCGGATCTCAAAGTGCTCAAAAGTCCAAATTGCTCTGAATACTGTTACAAAACTCATTGTCACCAACTTTATCCACCAGCGCATCAGTCCTGTTTCAGCCATCCAGTTTCAGGCTGTTTACCAGAGGCTCTGGCATATTGGGAATGAAATGCTCCTGTGCTAAATTAATCTCTTTGATTTTGTGAAGAAGCTTTCTATCCATCAATATTCCTGTACTGTTAATTCTCCATAACTCTCCCCTTTAGCCATAACTCTCTTGTGTAGCGTTTTGTCAGGTTTTCTGTGTGGCCAATCCCCCCCCTGCAACACACACTCCCAGCTATCCTCCAGGGTGCTTAAGTTACAGAATATCTGAACCACTTATATTTGTTTAAACTCATATTTACTGCAAATGACTCAAAGGGAATCAACCTACATTTTAGTAGGTGTAGCTTTCTTGCTAATGTGGTCAGAAATGAACGTAAACAAAATCAGCTTTCTAATTGTGTTTTTCCAACTTGGCTAAGCTGAATTTCTACTCTTTCTTTCTCATACAATAATCTACTTTAAGATATCAAGGAGTGTGGAACTCATCTGAGATAAACTCTTGATCTCTCACATCTGAAGCCTTCCAGTCACCTTTAACTATTCACACACCTTTCCTTATTTTATTTTATTTTATTTTATTTTATTTTATTTTATTTTATTTTATTTTATTTTATTTTATTTTATTTTATTTTATTTTAGTAAAGGTATTAAAGCAACTGCTCTGAAGATGTTTTGCCTCTTCTGCCTCATTTTGAAGTCTCATTGCAATTCTAGTCTGAGGCTGGAGAGACCAAGTTAGCAGAGATAATGTTGAGTGTATGCAGAACAAAGCAAAAAGTGAAGAAAACGAGAGAAGTAATACAAAGGGATTTTCCAACTCTGTCAATAAATTTACCACAATAATTACTTCCTTCAACATGTTTGTTGCTAATGGACCTGCATACAGAACTACTTACAACGTAATACTTTCAGCGATTACAATTCCCTTTTTTGTTTGCAGGATATCCATGAATGGGTCTGAATTTCTGCAGTTTTCTGATTTAAAAGTGATTCTTCAGCTCACTGCAGAGCTGAGCATACACATAGCACATGACATGTGCAGGTGTTCACTAGGATCATCATTGCTCAGCAGTCATTCCTTCTTTCATTAAAACCTGTTAGAGGGTCTGAACATCACCTGAGTCTGATTAAAACCACCCTCTAGTGCTCCCAGCTTGATACAGCAGAAGAGTGGAGTACTCAAAGGTCAAAGGAAAGGGGAAGATAGGTGGACAATGCCTTTGTAAGGTGTAGTGGATATCACACTCAAGGCGAGACAATCAATTGTGGTAAGAAATCCCTGAAGGGTCATGAAGTATGTGAACACATCAGATGTAGGAGGTCTTAGAAGTGGTATGGGTAGGGGTAGGCTGCTCTTGTGGAATCTTGTATCATTTGCCCAGCTTTCATACTCAGCCCAGGCATAGCATGGGTTCTGGTCGTCTTCAGAAGGCCCTGAGAAAATTTTAGGGGGTGAATGCTTTGGGGTGAATTTTACTTCAAATGTCCAATATGAATGTATGTATAATTGTGAAAATTATGTCTCTAATATTATTGTCAGCCAAGTGGTATTTCAACCGAGACAGCTGAAGCGCATGGAAAAGAAACCACAGAAAGCAAATGTCATCGAACGCACAAATTTACACTGGGGCAAATGTTTGCAGGACACTTTACTAGGTGTTTACACAATGCTCACAGCTTAACTTTACTATTGCAGAAATAAAGAAAACAGATACTTCCCACAGGAACAGGAAAAGCCTCTGTTACTTGCCATGTTGCAAGGTCATTAAAAAAGAGGATTCTTGAAAGCCCTCCACCTTCTCTATTAGAAAATTAATTTTTATGCAATTTAACAACTTACTGTGATTATCAATGAAAAAAGAACCAAAGGATTGCCCCAAGCTGGAGGCAGGCTCATCCCAATCATCCTTTTCTTCTTTTTATTTTTAATTTATTATTATTATTATTATTTTTTTTTACTGAAGAATATTCCTGAGGAAGCATTATAGCCATTGAGCAGGGGTCTGGTGCTTGTTATTGCAGATGGTACTGAGGTGAAGATGAATACCAGACACATTAGGCTTAACAGGATGGGTTTTAGCAACTTGAACATGTTGATGAAAACAGAAAAGCTAATAAATCAGCCACCAAGGACCAGACTCAGAAATGCAGTCTTTAGGATTTTTTTTTTTTTTTTTAATGTGGGAAGCTTCTGAGGTACAAACAAATATTGCAGATGCATACTTAATGTTTAAACGCAGTTGCAATCTGTTTGGACATTTAGCTGAATTTAAACACTTCTGGGTATAAAACCAAGAATCAAATCCAACAGAACAGATTTACGCAGGCTGGTCATGAGAAATAGGGACTATACCTCCCATGGTTATCTTAGCTTGTGCATGGCAAGGACACCTCTCTTACAACTCTCTGGCTGTTATTTTTTAAAGTATCAAAGTACAGCAAGCTGTTAAACAGTGGTGCTATTGTACCCAGGAAATAGGATATATCATTACATTTTGTGGTGTATTGTGAATTAGCCTAGTGATCAACGTGGGCTGCAACCTTGAGAAGGGGAAACATATATAGGTGCATGTTTCTCTGTGAAACACATCTGAGTGCATGGACCCTTTCTCAGCCCACATAAGAACAAATGAATCCAGCCCTCGGCATGAATATAGTTCTGTTTGTGTTTTAAGATATATATGTATGCACATTTGCCAAACACACATTTTCTGAAGGCTTTTTCAATATAATGAGAAGAGAGAAGAGAAGATTGAAACAAGTTTAAAACTATGTGGACCTGGCTGGAACTGTGTGAGTTACTTGTGTAAGGATAGTTTTGCTTCCTAAAATAATACGTAGGGAACTTGAACCATGTCTTCCCGTCTTCACTGCTCCTGTTTCCAAGTTGCTTCTTGCTCCATTACAGTGGATCTCCATTAAGGTGAATGATGTTTTCCTGAGCTGTGATTTAAGGAGGTATTTTGGAGGAATGCAATAGCTATTTTAATTTCTGGAGCTATACTTAATAGCTATTTAATTTTCTAAAACATAGCTTTGGAGAAAGCTGACTAAGAAATACTTGTATACCAGATAAAAACAAAGTTGCATGACAAGAACAGTGAAAAGAGATGTGAAAAATAAAGCCTTTTCATTCTATTTCTTTAAAAGCTTTTTTTTTTTTTTTTTTTTTTTTTTTCACTCTACATTTTGCACATCTGTCCTGTTTGATTTCATACAAATATCCAGTTTTCCAGCAATAAGGAAATTGAAGACACTATGCTGCTAGAAATCACATCTTTTCCATTTCAATTTCAATGACTTTGCTGTGGCTTCAGAAGCTTCTGAAAAGACTTGTATACCTGAAGACTCCTATGAAACTATGGGAAATAATAATGACAGTGGCAACAGTGAGTAGAAAATAGCAAGCACCTCCATAACTAAGTCAAATCATTTCCTTTTTGTGGATGAGGAAGATATGGCGGAGCATAAACAGGTGAGGTAAACATTGGTTTCTGCCCTGACATTGGCTAAGAGTGAGGTCTTCTGACCAAAAAAGCCATCTTCTTCTACTGTGAAAGCATGAGGGCTTGGCATAACTCACATGAGCATGAAAGTCTAGTTGTGGACTCAACCTTGACAATACCCTGCACTGGCACCCAACAGACACTTATGCTTTACGATATTTTTTATGCAGTATCCATTTATCTCAACTGTGTTCTGAGTCTCTGGGGAACCGTACTTCCTTCAGTACATCACTCACCTATGGATCTTTTTTTTTTTTTTTTTTTTTTTTTTTTTTGTCTTTAAAAGCTCACTTCAAATAAAACTGACCATTTCACCAAAAATACCTATTTAAAACACCTACAGGCTGGTAATACCTCTATATACAACCCAACTCTGAGCCAGGCAGTGTGGAGTAGGGGAATTAATTGATTTTTCCTATTTGCTTGCTTTTTAATATGTCAGTTCTTGTGAATGGTTGTGGTGAACACTAAAACTATTGATTTTAAACTGGCCTACTTGAAAATCCTCGGCAGAGGAGCTGGATTTGTGTGTTTGCAGTTTGTACTGTACTGGCTAATAACATTCTTCATTGACCAGAAGCAATGCAAAATGGGTTTGTTACAACAGCCATCACACACATCTGAGCTTGAAGATTCATGCATTTCAGTGGCTTGCATTTAAAGAATTTTTTTAAATGTTCGTAAATAGTTAAGGCCAAGGAGATCTCCGCCACATAGGCGCAACCTATTCACAAATTTGGAACAAAAAGTGGTGACTTATGTGGACAAATTATTGGGTTGTGGGGGGAAGTACTTGTCGTGCACCAAGACCTTGTTCTCTCTAAGGAAACTCTTATCAGTGTACTTACACTGAAATAATTATCATTGCAAACCATCACATAAACTATATGCATTGTTTTAAAGTGTTGTCTGCACTGGAGCAACTTATTACAAAATGTTTTCTCACCAGAGTCACTCGTCCACTGAGGAACCCTAGGGCTTAACATGTGCAATGTCTACATGAACACGTGTACAAGATGACATATCTGTGTGCATACTTGTGCAACCATTGCAAACTGTTTTTCAGCTGAATTAAGTGAACACTGCCCTCAAATTATAACAGTTAAAGGCAGCTCAGATTTGGGGCTTAAACTACTTGACAGTCTTCCTTTAATCTGAACTCCTTGGTGTTTTCAACAAGAAGTATTATCCTATTTTCCAAAGGTCAAATAAATCAGCTTTAAGCTCATGCAAAGGTAAACAGACTGATGCCTGCGTAACTTTTCTGAGTTTATGAGATATTCTGGCAATAGGAACACAGAGAACCATCATAAATCCTACCACACACAAGCACCTAATTCCTGGGGTGGAGTGAGTATGTGGGGGGTTCCTCTACCGTGCAACGCAATTTCTCCTAAAACTGTTATTAGGAAATATTAAATCAAGCAGAAGTGCAAACCCCAGAAGGAGCATGCTTTTACGGTGGAGCTTTTTCCACTAGCCAGTTCTGAAAAAGTCACCACATTTCAGGAGGGGCTAGAAGATGGATCAGGAGACATCTTCAGCCGTGCTGGATGGTGCCATTTGGACACTACATAAACAAAATTTGTACTTCCAGATGAAAAATAACTCAAGAGGATTACAGTTTGTGTTTTACAACCAATCCTTTTGAGCTTTTCTATTATCATTATTTTAATGGCCATAAAAGTATGTCGGAAATCTCTTTCCGCGCATTCATATATCTCTATATATGCATATGTATATACGTGTGAGGATGTACATACATATTTATACACATATTTACATGCAAAAGAAGTCCATAGTAAATACATGTCATTCTATAAATGAGTAGGCTCTACAAGGGCATAAATGTCTTTAAAGACCTTTTCAGCAAAAGTGCTTAAATTATAGGCTCTCATTTCTGAGTCCTGGTTGTAATGAGATCCGGATGGCTGTCAACAGAGATGCCTTTAAAACAGTGACTGTAAGAACACTTCATGAAACAACATGAGCATGCTTTACAAACAAGGGCTGCTAACGAGGAGAAAGGCGGTTAGACTACAACTGATGCAGCACCCTTTCTCACCACTACAGCACCTGAGAGTGGCTTGGATGTGAATATTTTTACCAATAAGGTACCAGGAGGACGTGGAGTTCAGTTCTGGTTGGGGCTCCCTCTTTTTATAGTAGATCTCTAATTCTCTTGGCAGATATTACAGGGGAAGTTGAGTCTTGAATGCAGTGGGTGGGTCCTTCAGGGACAGGTCTGGTCATTTGTTAAGAAAGATTTCATCCAGAGACATGGCAATGATGGGAGTCCATCCATTGACTTCAGAGAGGCATGGGGTGTAATATGAATACAGAGGTAAACAGAATATAAGCTGGCACCTAAAGATACAACATCAGGCCCTCTGGACTGCTACCAAGGTTTGATGCAAGGCTGAGATGGGTGGTGGCCAGGGGGCAGCTGCACACACAGCTGCTGCCACCTTCTGCAGGCTTGCATGTTGGTGGCACTGCCTTGGCTGTTGTGCCCATGCTGGTTAGCAAGTTCTGGGAACCGTGGCATGCATGCGTGCACATGAAGGGGGGAAACTGGCACCCTTATTTTGCTTCTGGTTTGGTGTTCCCATCTCTACACACTCTCCAAAGATAAATACAGGGAGATTTCAATTCAGTTAACAGCGGTATTTTGGTAAAACGCCCCCAGAAATCAGGAGAGGCTGATGTTATTTTAAAGGGTCCTTGTCTCCATTTATATTAAGTGAGCTGGCCTGGGGTTTGTCCAAGACAGAGCAGAGAGACCACCGAGTAGTCTCATCAGCAGAGCACTAATTGTGGCCATTTATTATAGTCACTTATCTGATAGTAGCTTCTTTATCTGTGATAGTTTTACAGGGATAAAATCCACCAGGCATTCGCACCAGTATATAAACATGTTACCTTGTGGCAGAGTGTCTGTTACTTACTGTCAACACTTGCCAGCGAAAAAATGCCTATCTCTAGCTTATATGAAGTAATGATGAGTTTAATATGCTCCAGTGAAAGCCACAGAATAAACAAGGCATCACAAGTGTTTGTCTTGTCTGGCCTCTTAAACAAATAAAGGTGACTGAGGAGTACAAACAGCACCGGGTCGGGGCTTATCAGCATGGTGCTCGCAGCACTGCTAATGCAAGCTGCCCAGGCAGCGAGTGCTGTGTGCCTGCTATTGCAGGGAGCACCCAGGAAGCCCTTTGTAAGGGACACGGTGCAGAGCTCTTCCTCGGTCACACCTTCTCCCCACCAACACAGGGATCAAGCAACAAGCCCTGTGTTGGTGGTGTACATACCCTACAGCAAGAACCATGTCATCCTACTCAGTGCTTTCAGTTCAACGGAGGAAAATCACACCACCAAGTGCCCACAAGTGAGAAAAAATAAAATAAAATCATAATTTCACTGCTGGATCAGCCAGAACAAACACATTTTGCATCAGTTAGTTGGATGACTGGTGGGATAACTGGTGGATGACTGGTTGGATAACTTGGGGGACTGGTGGGCAAAAATTGAAGATGGGTTCTGCAGTCTCTGGGGAGAGCCTTTGTTGAGAATCACCCCTATTAAGGAAGGCACTTAAAACCATCCATCCCCTGGCTGACAATAAATAAGCTTGCTTGCCTGCAGTGTTGATCTTCTGATAAGTGATGGAAATACATCACATTTGTCATAATGAAATACTGGGGACAAGTGGAGTTAGCTACCTAAGACAGATGTTTATAATGTCAAACATTGCATGAAATCAATAGAAATGAAAAATTCTGTTATGAATGTTTTATAAAGGATCTCAATATAGTGATCAATCACAGCCCAAGGGAGTGGATCCACACAGACACGCACCTTACACAGAAATTTTGAAATCTTTCATAGTTTGCAGAGGTCTTTGGCAAGCGTTGAAACCACTCCTTGACTTCTTGGGGGTGGTTCTTATTTTCAGCCTGGCAGATTCAGCTCACCATGTTCTCTATGCAAGATACCATGTATAGAGTATATTCCCTTGCACCAAATGTGAATTTTCATGCAGATTTGCCCTTCCTGTATCCCTGTACCTTAGGCCATCAGGATGGGAGTTTCCTGCTTTTCTTTTTTTTTTTTTTTTTTTTAAGCTGGAAAATGTGAGGCAGTTGAAGCTTCATCATCTCTCACAGTGGATAACAGACGGACTTGAAGGCTTTATTGTCTGCTTTCAGCATGCTTATTCGCAGTGCTGCAAACAAACAGCTGGATTGTTGGGTGACAGCGTGGCTTTCATTTGGCTCTAGAAGAACACGTGGAAATTGTTTGAAGGGGTAATTTCATTTGGAATTGCTTTACCCCTGTAAACAAAGTGGCCCAGGACCAGATGAATGGCACTGGCAGCACAGTCCACCTGTTGGCTAAATCCTTCTAAAAATAGCTGAATGCATGGCAGATGTGCGAGAGTGCTCATGGCCAGGCAGGGCTGCCCAGGGCCCCAGGCAGGTTATCCATTGCTGCTTGGTGCCCATCACATCCTGCTGCCATTGTGCAGCACTCACCATGACACCGATCATCTTGGTTAATTGCTGTTGTCCAGCGATTCACATAACCCCAGCATTTGTCACCAAGCTGACCTACCACTGCAGAAACATCTCTTAATTTGCAGCCTCCCTGGTTGAGGAGGTTGGATGTGCAGGAGAGAGGAGATACGGGCTCAGATTTCCAGCTGCAGCCTAGCGGTCTGCATATCAGCAGAAAATGTAACCCAGTTTTTCTAGTCAGTCACACAGTAGATCCAGCCCCGGATATGAAAGTTGAACTAATCTCTTTGCACAGGCAATCAAAACTCAGCGGTTAAAGCTAATTACCAATACTGTCGATGGTGCGTGAACCAGGGGAGGACTGGCCACTTTTCCCAGGGCTGCACAGCTTCTACGCTGCTAGCGGAGTAGAAAATATGAAAACAAGGTATTATTTTTGTCAGTAAATGAAACATATCTGCCTCAAATTTCCTGCAGAAGACAGCAGATCCATTGAGTAAAAGCGTGTCATTTTTATAGTCACTTCTCTGAGCACAACCACATTTAAGAAAGCCACAAACCTGAATGGCAATATGATTTTACATTTAAAAAAGAGATTTAACATGTTACAGTACATTTTCCCTAGGCTGAAGGGGAACTGTTTCTTGCTTAGCTGGGAGTTCATAAATTATCAGGTCGAGTTCATGCACTATTGTGTTTCAGGACAGAGCTGTTTTCCAAATAATGCAACGTGGTTGTTCTCTTCCACGGGTAGGTACACAGGGAGAGCCTTCAAGTCTGAGAGATGGATATTGCAGACAAACAATCGAGAGACGGGAGCAACTGATTCTGATAGAGTTAAAAATCTTTTACCACTTCAGCGGCTCTTGCTTAATCTCCTGTTTTCAGAGCTGATAACATGATCATAAAGTTCACTCCTGTCTGAATGCTGGCACAGACATTTCTCAGTGCAGAAGTGAATTCCAAATATGAACATTAGGACTACTATTAATAAAACCTCCTCCTTTCAAATGACAGAAGTGCAAATAAATGCAAAATATTATTTGTGATAAAAGCTGAAAATTGTGATAAAATGTCCAGGGAATACCTGGCTTTGTAAAAACAACATTGCCTAGAGAGAAGCATAAAATATTAATTATGATGGTACAGAAACATGCCTCTTGTGTTCAAACTTTGACAATTCTGCAATGAGAATTTTTAATCAAAACCAGGGTCTCCCTTTAGCTTTCTATTGCTCTGTGAAGTTTTCCACTGAATGCAGACAACAGTAAGAGGTGAAGGTCTGCTTTGCAGCCTACTGCCATCCATGGACTTGGAGCACAGCAGAGCTCCAGAACCTGCCTTGCAGAGGGCTGCCCTTTGACAACTCCTGCTGCAGCAACAGCAGCAAACTGAGATGGTGTTTGGAAGGGAATATTGCTTTTTCCTTCAAAAGGAGCCATTGGTAGGAGGAAAAGAACCAAAATGCCTTCTCTGGACAGCCCTGGAAAGATGGGGAAGAAGCTTCATATTTTTAGGCCTAGGAAGCTGCCATTTCTGAGATGACCTCCTCTTACCAGGAGGTTGTATTTGGAAGATGTGACTTCTAATCCCAGCTCCCTAACAAGCTTTTTCTAGAAAATCTTTCCATTGTGTGAATCTCAGAGGGGAAAAAACCCCTCACTTAAGCACAATGTAAACAGCGCCATCTGAATGACTTTGAGACTGGACTGGTGATTACAAACAGTGTCTCTCCCAGTGCCCCCTAATTCTTAAAACCTAACACTGCAGCCGTGACAGTGCTATGGGGATATTGTATGTATATCAGCCATGATTTGCAATGAGCTGTTTGAAAACACGTAATAAAGTCTAAGTAAAACTGTCATGAGGTCTTGGAGTGGGAAAGAACTGTTGCTGTTAGGTCAATGTCATGGTTTAATTACTGATTTTTATTCAGAAATGTACCTTAATTACAATTATAGCCAAGTTTTTTAGCTTGTTAACAGTAGTGTCATTGAATTTGATAATTATATTTCCTAAGTTACTTCTTGAATCTTTTATTTAAAATCCCTATTTAGGTAGGTAGTCATCTGTACCTCTTCTCACCCAATATATTTGCTCTCTTTTTCTGCCCCTGTCGCTAGCCGGAAATTACAAAACCAGCTTCCTTAGGAGTGTTTTGATGCTTTCACTGCCTGCCAAAATCAGGAAGTATAAAACATATAGAAAACATTTCTTATATTTACTTATTTTAAGTATACGTATATATTTGCAGCAAGATATCAGATGAAATTTGGAACAGGTTTTTATGTTGCCCACTGCTCTAAAGCCAAGTGTAACAAGATTGTGGAATGGTCATGATAACATTTATGCCTGCGAACAGTCTGACTGCATTAGAGGATGATCATATCTTTTAGTACACATGTGATCATATATAAAGTTTTTGGAGCACAAATAGAAGAAGCACACTGCATGGGGACACTGATTCTCAGCTGGGCTATTCCCACACTGCCCTAGAATGACACAACAGGCTGGAAGAGACTCCAATTCAGGTAAAATAAGCAACTCTGAGAAGATTCAGACCCAGTGCTTGAAGACCATGCAATATTTAGGCACAGAAGGATGGATTACAGATTGTTCAGCCTGAATTCCATCCCAAAAATCTGTTAATTCCCCTTTTTAATACTTGTGCAAGTGCCAAAAATGTCTTTTATTTGCTCCAGCAACAGCAGCCGGTTAGTTAGATGCTATCAGCTACTTCTTCATTCAGTTGTCCTTTGCATGCTGATAAACACCACATAAGACAGGGGAGAGAAACCTTAAGCCACAAGTTTATCCTATGTATAATAGGATGCACCTTGAAACAATTTTGATGTCTCCATTGAAATCAGCTTAGGTTAAGCCTACATAAATAGTGTCAAAGGGGAACACACCCAGAACGCTCTGGGAGATCATGATAAACACTCCTGATGCTTTGCAGCTGTGTTCATCATCTGTGCATTTCACAATAAAATTTTACAAAGCATCCAGACACCCAGCTGGTTGTATTCACTGTGAGATGGCTTCCTCCACCATGGTATTTTGTTCTGTGTCTGTGGCCCTCTGTTACTCCCTCCCCCATCTTCACTCCCCATCATTTATTTCTTACGAGGGGTAGCAAATCATGGTATTTTTAGATACAGTAGGTTCAAGGAGGGAATTTTACTTTTGAACGTGAGAAAAAGAATATTCACTGAATAGAAAGGAGGTCCTAATTGAAGTTAATTGCATCAAAGAACACACAATTTCCAAGTATCGTCCAAGTATTTTTGAGTCAGTATTTGCTGTTGACTGTAATTTCCCTCTGAAGTGACTAAGCTTGGATTTTGAAACTTTTATATACATGGCAAAGGCTCAGCATGCCAGCAATCATTTTTCTCCTCCCATGTCTCTGCACTGAGACCTCAGATATCCTGAAAGCCAAGAGTAGCTATTTGTAGGATTCTGGCCTCGTTTTGTGAAAGGGAGTGAAGGAAATCATACTAGGAGGACTCACACCTGATCCTCCTCTCACTGACAGCACATCACCAGCGTGACTCCCTTGATGAAAGTAGAATTCATCCTGATTTACACCGAGAGCATTAATGAGAGAGGGCTCAGGTTTTAAGTGCTTGGGCTTAGCTGTATTTCTTCTGTTTTCATTCCTTCCTGGCGATTCCCAGGAAATCTCACTTTGGGGAGATAAGTGCCTAGAGGAATGTTCAAATTAATTTCAGAGCTGCCTGAAGTGGCTGTGCAGATAACCAGCAAGAGGAAATGCCCCAACACAGGGATTTATTGTGCTATCACTGCTCTTCATTGAGCTACAACATCCTAATCTTTCATGATGACATTATTATGAACCAGCAAAAGCAGGGAGAGCCCTGAAAGGCTGCTGGCCCAGTGAGTTGAGGGTTTCCTCAAGAGCTGCTAACCTTTTATGTTGACTTGAGCAGGGCTAATTTAAATGTCCCTCAGGTCATTTGGGTCCACTTGTGACTTGGGTGCTTTGGCCCTCTGACCTTCTTTGTGACCCTCTTCTGGATCCACCCCAATAGGTCCACATCTTTCTTGTACTGGGGATTCAGAGCTGAATGCAGTACTCCAAATTGGATCTGGATGGGATCTCTAGGAGGGTAGAGCAGAGTGCGAGAATTGCCTCCCTTGACCCAATGGCCACGCTTATTTTGATGCAGCCCAGGGTATCATCTGCTTTCTGGGCTGCAAGCACATATTGAAAGCTCATGTCCATTTTTTCATCCATCAATACCCCAAGTCCTTCTCCACAGGGATGCTCTCAATACATTCATCTGCTAGTCTGTACTGATGTTTGGGATAGCCCCAACCCAGGTGTAGGACTTTGCACTTGGCCTCATTGAACCTGATTAGGTTCACATGGGCCCACCTCTCAAGCCTGCCTAGGTCCCTCCCTCCTTTCCTCTCTCATGTCAACTGTACCACTCAGCTTGGTGTCTTCAGCAAACTTGTTGAGGGTGCACATGACCCTTTGTCTACATCATTAATAAAGACATTAAACAGCACTGGTCCTAAGATGGGCCCCTGAAGGAGCCCATTTGTCACTGGTCTCTGTCTGGACATTGAGCCATTGACCACAACTCTCTGGTTGCAGTCATCCAGGCAATTCTGTATTCACAGAATAGTCTACCCTTACAGATCGCTGTCTTTCCAGTTTAGAGGCGAGGTTGTCATGTGGGACCATGTCAAAGGCCTTACAGAAATCCAGGTAGATGACATTTGTCAGTCTTCCCTTGTCCACAGATGCAGTCACTCCATCATAGAAAGCCACCAGATTGGTCAGGTACGATTTGTCCTTGGTGAAGTCATGCTGTCTGTCTTGAATCACCTTCCTGTCTTCTGTATCTCTTAGCATAGCTTCCAGGATGATCTATTCCATGATCTTCTCTGGCATTGAAGTGGGGCCCACTGGTCAGTAGTTCCCTGGATCCCCCATTCTGCCCTTTTAAAAAATGGGAGTGATGTTTCCCTTTTTCCAGTCACTAGGGACTTTACTTGACTGCCAGGACTTTTCAAATATGATGGAGAGAGGCCTGGCAACTACATCAGCCAGCTCCCTTGGGATCCTGGGATGCATCTCATTGGGCCCTGTAGACTTATGTATGTTCAGTGTTGTCAGGTGGTCTCAAACACAATCTGCATTCACAGGGAGGAACTTTGTTCCCTTCAGTGCCTGTCTTGGGGTTCAGGTACTTGAGATACTTGAGAGATATGGGAAGAGTGGTTACCCGTGAAGACTTAGGCAAAAAATTTGTTGAGTCCCTCAGCCTTCTCCACGGCTGTTGTCACCAGTAGTCTCATCTTGTTTATCAGATGCTTGATACTCCAAGCATCAAGCCCTGGATTTCAGACAGTAGGTGCCCAGCATCCAGGCCATGAAACAAGCACACAAATGGAAAGGCTTCTAGTTGTAGTCCTACTGGAGGCTGAGAAGAGGATAGGAAGAGGAGGAGAATTTTTTTTTTTTTTTTTTTTTTTTTTTTTTACCCTGTCTTCTACAGTACCTTCAGTTTCTTTGTGTTTTGAGGGAAAGAAATGATACTTTTTAATTGGTAATATTAAAAGCCATAAATGGACCGATTCTTGACAAACCATTCATTGCACCATTGCCTTTTAGAATCAGGATTAAACACATCATAACTCTCCCTCCTAGCTTTCAGGATTACAGCAGTTTTCTCCAATTTCATCCCAATTACTTGGCTTGTAGGCTGGGATCTGAGTTGGTCTGGAGAGTCCCATCTTCTCTTGAGGTTAGATGTCAGTATTGAGTCTGAGACACATTTCAGACAGTTTGCGTCATTGTGTAAACAGTGATAACAATATTTAATGATGATAAATCTGAATTTCACCGCAGAACTATAAAACAACTGAGAGAATGAATTATGCAATTTACAGCTAGCAAAAAGGCAGCCAAAGGGAAAGCAAAGGCTACATACAGCGGAGAGACAAATTTAGTGGTTTGAGAATACAGTGTCATTTGTTTTTGTGTTAGGTAGCACTTAGCAGTCATGGCCCATAAATAATCTTTATTGCAGGGAATCTGGGAATGCTAACTGTGACTACTTGTCACTGCAAGGGGTGACCACTCTGTGTGACACAGCAAGGTGGATCCTGGGTCCAGACAGTTTACCTGAGTCTCGTTTGTCCCTTGATGCCACAGGGCTGTTAATGGGTGACACTGGGCTGCTCCAACCTGGAGGTTGTTTTTACCCAACCTCCAGGTTGTGTAAAAACACTGGTGCTCATTGAAGACACATTCTGTCCCAGCCTAATGCAATTCTGCTGTGCTTGTTAACTTAATTACCCAGATGAATTATGAGTTTACAGTCCTACAGTCTGAACACTGGAAAGAAAGGGAAGAAAAGGAACAATAAAAGAAAGTTGTACAGGAGGGAGCTGCAAAAACTCAAACACTTCTATTTTATTTTTGGTTCATTTGCTTATTTTTAATATAGGAAGACCAAAAAGAGGAAGAAAAAATAAGGAACACCATCTGTAAACTGTATTCCTTCCCCTTTTCCTTCTCCAATGTCATCCCATCATTTTCTTTTTACTTATTTTTCTCATAATAACAGTATACAAATCATTTTAGAATTGTATTATTTTTCATGCATTTTTCCACTTTACTGCTGAAAATCTTGAGACACAAAAAGTCAGTATTCTGCAAAGGTTTCTATAAATGCACATCTTGAGGGAAAAAAAACCAAAAGACACAGAGATCTGTTTTTGAAAACTGAACATGATTTAGCTTACTACCTTGAAAAAAAAAAGAAATCTTGAATAGTGATTTTTCTTTTCTTACAGAAATTCTTCAATCAAAAATTAGTATCAGCATCGGTGACCATTTTATTATTATGATTTTATGTTGATATAATACAGATGATGTTATATACTATAAAATAATGATGTATGCAAGAAGAAAACATTCAGTATGTTGGCCTGTTGTAGTCAGGGGTAAGGGAAGATGAGAGGTTAGATTTGCACACCTCCTTCCATACACTTTCTCCAAAGGATGCTGCAAGGGTGGCTGAAGTCCCTGAGGACAGCAGTACTGAGCACACTGCCAGTGTGCAGCCTGGAATAGTCTGGAGGTGGCTCCCACTGGGGCTCCCAGCAGTCACCTAATGGGTTGTTCTCTTAGCAGAAGTTTCCAATGGCTGAAGGAAGAAACAGCAAACACCTTGCCCAGCCACACAAACACTGACTGCATATTGGTGGGACTGGGATGCCCCATGGGGTACTATATCCACTTTTGGGGCCAGCCTGGTTGTTATCCCATGAGGACAACAGGACCATGGTGGCTGCAAGCATTGTGGTGGGACAAGAAGGGCCTATTTGTTCTCTGGGGTGGATGGAAGCTTTGGAAGCTGAGTTTCTAGGACCTTCTTCACCCCAAAATTCTCCACTTGGGTGGCCTTAGCCTTATCTGCCTGGCTCCTCTCCCTGTTCCAGGTGCAGCACCTCTTATGGGGATATCGTGTCTTCACCAGGACATCCCTCCCAAAGAGAAATCTGACCACAAACCCTGCCTCTGTACAAAATTTGGCACAACTCTGACCAAAACTCTGCAAGGGCTGCTTGCCTCCTGCCTGAAAAACTTGAGACAGTTTTCAGATAGTGGCTACTTTCTTCTGGGAGGGCTGTGAAAATCAGTAGCCTCTGTCCTTAAGCCCATTCTGAACCACTCTTAGCAGAAAGTGTTTGAGCTTCCCGCAGCACACAGTGAAAAAAATCACTATACAAGAGCAAGGAAATGTGAAATTGCTCAAAATCTCCATTCTTCTGGCTTCTATGAGGATACTGTAAGTTACAGGGTAAACAACTTTTGAAATGACATAAAAAAAAGTGATGTGTCACTTGCTAGTGTCCCTTTAACTATGAAAAATAACAGCAACATAGGAAAAAATGTAAATTTACCATTCGGCAGATCTTCCCCCACAGCATAATGCAGAATTTGATGAATAGAATGAATGAAACAACAGAGGATCCAAGCATTACACAACAGCTATAATTGTGCTAACCAGCTGTAGTCATCTGCTGCTTCCAAAAAAAGTTCAGAGCGTTTTGACAGTGTCGCCTGTGCGGATTGGAAGGCTGCAGCAAAAATGTATTTCCATTTATTATTTGGAAAAAAAAAAGAAAAAAGAAAAAAAAGAGAGGATCTATTTCTCAGTGTCAGATTTTTCTTGGAAGGTGCCAAGACAGCAGAGACTGAACAGGATTGCTTGTTGCACTGGGGAAAGAAAAAAACACAAAATAATAATAATAATAATAATAATAATAATAATAAAGTAGTATGTCTTCCAGGGAAAGAGGATTTTAGATGAGCACATACTGCTGCATCCAGCTGCCTTGGTGACCAACCTAATCCCTGCCTTTTCTTGAGAGTGGTGGTAACACCATGACAATCTAGGTCCCAAGGAAAAAACAACCCCAAGGATTTTTGTCTCAGGGAAAAGTTTTTTTTTTTTTTTTTTTTTTTTTTTTTTTTTTTTGACACAAAGGCTGCCATGGGACTGTTACTTTGAAAGTGTTATGGTGTGGCAGGCATGGCTGCTTGAGACAAGGCTTAGGAATTTAGCCTCATGAGGCTCAGGTTGTAGGCATTGGCATGCAACATGTGGCAAAGGCTGGGGCTGTGCAGCAGCTGAGCCAGGAGCTACCCAACTCAAGGAGCAGCAAGGGTTTCTGGGTGGTATCATCCAAAACTATGTTTTTTCATGCTGGTGTCCAGTCATATGGGAGAAGGCAAGAGTGTGCTGTGGACTGGGAGGTCACCATAACTCTGTGCATGTGGGGCAATCTGGGAATGCAGATGAATCCACTTCAGAAAAACTCACCGTTAATACAATTTCAAATGGGCTGTTTTTTAATAGAATGCCTTTTTTGATACTTTCACGAGCCGTGGAGCTCTAGGAATGCTTTGGTGTGCACGGTGTGCAGGTCAGATTCATTTAATTTGGAGGTGAGATGGGCAGTTTTATCCAGCTTTTAGTACTTGGTTTTGTTTTTGGTCACAGATCATTTACTGAACCTGTTTTAAGTGGAATGGAGTGTTTTTTTTTTTTTTTTTTTTTTTTTTTTTTTTTTTTTAAGCCAAGAGGGTTGGTTCTGGCTTGTTACAAAACAGTGGCTTTCAACAGGATCCAAATCTATCTTCAGCTTTTCTGGGTAACTCTAAATGAGTACTTTAACTCGGGGATTTCTGTGCCGAGGAAGAAGGGAAGTTAACAACTCAGCACAGCACACAAGTAGAACTGGCATAAGGGTGTTTCTGAACTCCTGCGTCTCCCTTTTTGTACTTGCACAATAAAAAGTGAAACTGGGAGGTTGCCCTGCACATAAGGAATTGCAGATCTCTTGTTCTTCCTTGGATTTCAGCACATGCACTGCAGAACCTATAGCCAGAGACAGTGGGACAGCACCCCAGTTAAGTAGCTGTCCTGTTTAGGGGAGAAAAGCCTTTTATTTAGGTTAGAAAAGCCTGGAAGGGTTTAGTGCTTGCCCATTTTCTTTGAACACATATTTCCATGGAAACTGTGTGGCCTGATCATGTGAGTTAAGATGAGTTAAGGGAGCAGATATTACATAGAACTAAATTTAGAGTTTTTGAAAAGGGCACTGCAAATAAAAATTGCAGGAAAAATAAAAATTAAATGAAAATATGGATGGAGAAAGCACACAGACCAAACCCTGAAATACAGCTTCAGTAAAACTTTATTGGTGATAGTTTTCCTTCAAATGGGAAGTCAGACTAGATGACCTCTAGAGGTCCCTTCTAACCAAAATTTCTATGATTTCTGTGCCTCATATACAGTTCATCATTTCTTGTTATTGTTTCTTTTATTACTTTTCCTACAAAAAGCCTAGAATTTAAAACTTAAATTTATTTTTCACCAGAATATTTGAGCCATGATGTCTGTCACTGGATTATGCTATGGGCAAACTTTCATATTCTGATGTTAAAAAGTGACAGAAAGAAACAGGTTAAGTCAAAAAGATTCCCTTCAGTTACCATTGGGCAACATGGACTCTCAGGACTCTCTCAGACTCCCTGTCCTGCTGTGGTATTGCCATACAGAAAAAAAGGTGTGATAGATATTGCAGTTGAGCTCCTATGATGAAGTCTGGCCTCTGTGAGCACGGGTTGAAGGTGGAGGTGGGAAAGGGTGCAGGCTGGCCAACTGAACAACATTGCCTTGTTCTAGCACTTGTGCTAGGTGGCAGAGGTCATCTAACAAAGAGACCACTGGACAAGAAGCAGCAAAGAAAAATAACCCAGCCCACTTTGAAATATTTATGCCTACACACAGGAAACTTTAAGAATTTGGCCATCCATCTGTCTGCAAAAGACAAACAACATTGGAGACACCGCAAATCACTCTCCCTTTATTAACTTTCAAATCTTTTTTAGATGGGGACATCTCGGATCCAGTTAGCAAAGATCTGGGCAGAGCAGATTGGCCACCTTCATCTGTAAGTTTCCACCAGCATCCCCAATGCTCTTCCATCCATGCTCTGAAGTGAAGGCTCAAACATCACTAGCCATGAGAAGGTGTGTGGACCACATGAGGTTTATCCTACCATTTCATCTATCTCACTGCCCAACTCAGCAGTAAATGATTCAGTTTTCTGTCTAACATGGGATTTTAAAAGATCAAAAAACTTTGGCTTGACCTCAGCAAACCATGACAAGATGCTGGGTGTCCTCTTCTTCACCAGCTTTTGTTGCCTTCACAGTGATTTTGCAGTGTTCACCATGTACCTCCACTGTGGCTTTCAGCCATGTAGTGCTCCTCCCCTTGCATATATCCTTATTTATTTCAGATACAGTGGTCATAAGAATTCTCCTCAGGTAAATTTTTCTCCTTTGATAGGTCATGTCATGTGCTCCATTATCAAGCTGTGGGTCAGGAAGACCACAAAACTTCCTGAAGGTGCTGTGCCCAACCACATGAGGGAAGTAGCCATGGACTCACCTCCTGCTATGGGACTCCTGGGTGGCAATAGGGCCTGTTGTGGTGCTGAAGTCTCACCTTTGATGTGCTGCCTCCTGGGAAGTGGGTGCAGAGCCAAGATGGATGGTGGTGGCTCCAGTTGCCAGGAGCATGCACAAGGCTGGGAGCAGGGTCTCTGGATAGAGCTGGAGCTGCATGTATTTTCATTGCTTTGGCTACTTGCAGAGGCTCAGCCTGACCCCCCCCCAACAGCATCTGCTCTCTGGAATTTGTATGGTTTATCTCACGCCCCAGCAGGGTCTGAAGCAGCGTGCTGCACCAAGCCCCTGCTTATCGCGGCTCTGACATGGCTTCTCTAAGCAAATGTTTAGCCCTACTTGACTTGGGATGAGTGCTGTATTGATTATTAACTTTAAACAAACATCTGGTTTTCATTACGAATGGTAGCAGACCAGAGAGGGGTGCTGTACTGGGCGGTGCGGTCACTTAACAACCATCAGGGCTGGCTATAAAGAAAATTTAACATATCCTGTAATTACAGTCTGCACAGCACAGGGGGATTTGGGATCTGCAGATCTGATTTCAGAACAGAAGAAAATGTTTATTGTATCTGCTACGCACATTTATTTACTCAGTAGTAGCAAGGCTTTTGAAATATTGCCTGTGCAAGAGCTTGTTCCTTGCTTACGAGAAGGACTTTCTTGTTTCAGCCAGGAAACATGAGAGAGGCTCACGGTCAGGATGGCCTGCTTAATGCTTTTACAGGCTTCGGGACTACAGGGTTTGCAGAGTACACGGGTCTGTTCTGAAATATAAATAACATCTTCCCCGCAGCAGCCAGGGAAAGCTGCAGCAGGGCAGCTCTGTGGTGGCCTGGGATGGTGGCAACATCACCCCAAGGACTGGTGGCCCTGATGGTCCCCAGCCTCCAAACAGGGTTTTGAAGGCTCTCCAAGGGTGGCCCTCAGCCTGTCCCCATACTAAGGAACCCAGAAGGGTGCATTTGCACCAGTCGCCCACAGCCCGTGCTGGCTCCCAGGGAATTATCAGCCGGAGGGACGTTTTTGGGATGAGGTAATGCTGCAACTCGAGCTCCAGCTGAAAGGACAGGGTAGGTGGAGTTTCTATGGAGCCAGACGGAGCTGGGATCCTCTCCCGCTCTCTCTTTTTCTCTTTTCCTGGCTCATTCAGGCTGTCTCAATTAAAGCTCGGGTGAATTAATCTTGCACTCTTAATGTCAGTTGCTATTTTTCTAATTCACCTCCACACTCTTAAAGACTATTTCTCCAAACAAAACGGTTCTGTTCTTCAATTTCAGGCTGTCAATTTCATGGGCTGCTGATACATTTATTAGGTGTGTAATTTGCTATTTTTAGGAGGCTGCGGGGGAGCAGCACCGTTTCTTTCTTTCTTTCTTTCTTTTTCTTTTTTCTTTTTTTTTTTTTTTTTTTTTTCTTTTGCATTTATAAACCTCTTACAGTTCCCTGTCCACCAAAAATATTTTTACTATTTAAAATATAGCATCAAAGTGAAAGTATCTCCATCCAAATTCCTCTCTGGTGTAACTCTACTGACCTCTATTTCACAAGAAGTGAATTTATTCTCTAATTTTATTTTTTTTTTTGGTAGACGTGATCACTTCTTGGCCACTGCTGGAAAAGCAGGAAAACATCCAACTGTATGGACCAATGACATGATTGGAAACAGGCCTTTTTCAATTTAGCCTGTCCCTTAGTCTGACTATCTCTGAAATTACAGAAGCAGATGCACAACACAGGATCCACAATCAAAATTTGCTGCCAGACTTTGCTCTTTTCAAAGCAGTCATGAAGAATTTGGCAGTGATTTAAGGCAAATTCCTACATGGTGTGGGGGATTTATCTACATCCCTACAAGAGGTTGGTCAACACCCTTTGAAGGAAACCCCCTTTTTCAGCCACACCCTTTGAAGGAAAACCCCTTTTTCAGCCATGCTCAGCCTGACAAGTCCACTGTCCACCCGTGGAGGCACCATGGGAGCAGCCACAGGCACCACAGCCATGAAGACAGAGAGATGGCAATGTCTTTGTGGAAATCAAGAGTCCACCAGATCACCAGCAACAGTTAACCAGTGGAGGAGTGTTTACATGACACATGTTGTAAATGGGAAAGGATAGTGGTATTAAAGAAGAGATGTTTGCACTTCCCATGTCATTTGAAGGCCTATGGCTCATTGCTTAATGCAATAACAGCTAAATGTTTCAAGTTTTGAGCAAGCCTCCTTGACCATTATGTTAACCAAGCCATGGTTGCCTCTAAGAACCTCCTCTCACACAAACAGCACCCTCCAATGAGAAATCCAATGAAAAAGTAGCTTTGCATCTCTTTAAGGATTTCAACATGTGCTAGAAAGTGTTACTGAGGAGATAAGGAAGGGTGACAGCAGGAGTGAGAAAAGGACAGATCTGATCCAGCAGTCTTCACTCTTATGGAGTCTTCACTGATGTCACAAGTCTTTCACGTCAGTCAAATTTGGGGTTGTCATTTCAATATAGTCATCTGCCATTGGATCTGGGCTGGTGGAAGAATTTTGGGTAGGCACCATACATGGTTCTCCAGTGAAAGTTACCAGGGGTAGAAGATGCCTTCTATCATATCCTCATGTTTGTATGACTTTTTTCAGCTGCACAGGGAGATTTTTTTCTGCCTCTTACCTCTCTCCACATCATGGGGGTTGTTGGATAACAATCCACATTGTGCATGGTTGTTGCTGTGCACCTTCTGCCATCATCATTGCCAAAGATGCCTTGTGAAGAAGGGGCATGAATTCTTCCCACTCTTCTCCAGCTTTTGCAGCCACTTTCCATGGCATAGCTCATGCCAAAGCCCAACACCTTTCATTGTAATTGCACTTTACCCTTTGCTGTGTCATTGCTTCTTGTCCTGTTGTCCCTGTTCTTTCTTCCCATACCCACAGCCAAATGTGCAACACTACAGGTGGGAAACAAATGTATTTGTGCACAGACAGCTTTGAGCCAGAGGTGGATTGGAAGGCTTTGGATTGGCATTGGGGCCAGGCTCTCCCAGCACTAACTTGCCATACTGAGGTGGCTAAGGGGCAGAGAGGAGGCTGTCCACTCCCTTCATGGGCAGAAATGAATGAAGTGGAAATAAACAATGCAGGAAAGCAGAGCTCTAGGGCCAGACCTCCAAGCATAATTAGACACACAATTTCCTTGTGGGCCTCCCACTGAAATCAGTGGGAGGTTAAATATCGAAGCACCTAAATGCCTTTGGAGATCTGGCCCACCGCCTTCTCATTATAAAATGCAAGAGATAAGCTTGCCTCTGCTGTCTAAATGCCAGATGCATTTGGACCTGTGTACTCTCTCCTGTGTATCTGTGCAATGGAATTTCTCTAGGCTCAAATTCTCCCCCCCCCCTTTCTGCCAGCCCTCAGCACATCCCTGCAGTGTGCTGGTCTGGTCTGGGTATGGTTTGCAGTTGATGGCTGCTGCCGAGTTGCTTCAGAAAGCATCTTGGGACTGTCATGGAGTCCTGCTGTACTGTAGGACCAGACTGGAAATCTCTGCTGGCAATCTCAAAGCAAGGGAGCAAATCAAACTGTGCATCAAAAAGCGGGAGGCAATATTTAAATAGGAATGCAAAAATAAGGACAGTTTTTCCGTAAATGTGTCTGAAAACCTTGAGAAAATCTGCTTTGGGAGAATGAGGTGAGAAACCAAATGTGTTGGATTCCAGGGGCTAAAACTCATCCCCTGCATGGCTGTCCTTCCAAATAAACACAGAGAGTTAATTAACGACTGCTATCTCTGTGGATTTGCTAGGTATGCTCCAGTGTGCTTCTGCTGCCGCCTCTGTGGTCTTCAGGCCTTACCAGTCCAACAAATTAAGCAGTTCAACTCCTCCGTGCAGGCTCATCCAGGGCTCATTACGGCTAATCGAGTGGTAGGTGATGGACACAACAGATAGTCTGCTGATCTGCACGGCATGATTTATCTTCATCAGGAGGAGTGGCCGGTCCCTGGCCTGTCCTTCCTGGGGCTCTGGCTGCTTGGTGGGAGGCCTCACCAGGGGGGCAGGACCAGCCCTGGCCGGCGGCAGGGGATGTGGAGGGTCAATCCCCCCAGCCGGGGAGGCGACAAGCACACCAGAGATCAGGGCTAGTGGCTGAAATGCTGCTCTGCTCAGTCCTGCTCTATGCACTGGTGCCGGGGTGGGGGGAGGCTGTGTTCATGGATGCCCATCAAGATCTTTGAAGGCTCACAGATGAAACTGCTGGAGGGTGGTTGGGCATTGATGATGGATGTTGGCATTGCTGGCTGGTTGCTCCAGCCCAGGGGTGCAAGGAGCTGCCCTTGACTAGGGGCAGACAGCGGATGCTCCAGTTCCTGCATGAGGAATTCCCCTCTCTGTGGATTTTTATGAATTAGTAAAGAGGAAACCAAAGGGGAAAAAGATGGCAGCGCTGGCCAATCTGTGGTGACAAGGTACAACAGCACTACAGAAAAAAAAAGAGCAAATTGAACACAAAGTAAATACTAATCTACTACTAGTAGTAATCAAATGATTGAAGCCTTCCACAATGCATGCAGGTATTTGTTCTGTATAAGGCAATTCTTAGAGTCACGAAGACAAACTTTCTGAAGATGGCAAAACTCAAGAATCAGTGTTGCTCTTCCTTATTTTTAACCAAAAAGCGAAATAAATATTGAGTGGAAAATGTAGACAAAAATGTTGAAACCCTTGACTAGCTGTTGTTATTTTTTTAAACGGCCTGTGCTGACTCCCCCCGCTTTGTGTTGTTATAGGGGCTCCTTAACTTACTCATAGGCTTGGAGGCCAATGCAGTCCTAAAACATCTTTTATCCTATTATAGGAAGAGGTTTCCATTCACTGCTGCCAACTGTCAAACCTAGGGAGGTCATGACATTTTCTGACCCTGTCCACCCTTATAAGCAGCATCCAATCAGATGGGTTATTTACCAGATGACATTTATTTTTGGTAAGTTTTTTTCATGTGAAAATTTATACTGGTAAATAATGCAGGGTAACAATTTTTAGCCACATTTTTTTTTTTTTTTTTTTTTTTTCCCATGGGTGAACACATATTTAGGATAAATACAAAATTGCTGTAAGGGGAGATGAATTGTTGTAGTTAAACAAGTTTGAAAACATTCAAACATTTAATGTTGACATTTTAAAGACAGCCTTTCAGTAACATTATTCAAAACCAATATTCGTTTCAGATTTATTTCAGTTTTATTGAAACTGCTTGAGAATGACATAAAAAAGTCAAGAAGGAACCAAAATACAGGCTTCAACTCGAACTTCTTTTTCCTCCAATATTTCTTTATTTGCGAAACAGAAAACCCCAACCCCAAACCAACACACATTTCAGGTCTACTTCAAGCAGATCTTCCCCCTTGCACTCCTCTCTTGTTTGGTTTTGCAACTGAACTGAAAGACCAGTTCTTTGCTTCTCTTTCCTGGCAAGCAGCACCTTTCAGTTATTCTTCATCTACAACCATTGGCCACAAGCATCTCAGCCTGACTTATTTTTGTTTTCATCTTTCCAGGGCCAGGACAAAGTGAGGGTAACCTTTCTGAAGCTCAGCAGCCCCAGCAGGTCCTCTTTAGGCACCCTATGCTGTGGCCACTGCCCCTGTGGTTGCTCTGGGGGTTCAGAGGCACGGTGGTGAGATGACATGGGTGCCGCAGGTACCTAGAGATGTGCTGTAAGGTTTTAGAGCATGTCTCTCTACTTTCTAAGAATAGTGTAGACATAGTTACATGGAAGAGTGAACAAGTGTTTTTGCAACTTTCCTGCCTGACTTCAGCATGCACAGCTGAGGGGGAAGTGGCCGGTGGTGAGCCATATATAGGAGCTTTAGAGAAGTAGGAAGATATCAGTGGTACAATGCCACACATATTAATCATGCAGAAAAGCAATGTCCCAGCTGATGGGGCTAATCAAACCAGACATGAGAGTACTCATGCATATGCAGGTGAACTCCTCAACTCCTGTGTCTTACTGCCAGAGGGCATGGTGGTATCACTTTAAAGGGATGCACCTGCTGCAGGCCATGTGCAATTGAAAAAGTCCTTTTTGAGACTAATTCTGCTTAAATACTTTCTGTGTGTGGCCAGATGGCTGTTGTTCTCGTTGAGCATCACCCTGGTGTATACGGCACACAGTCACGGCTTCGTCCAGGTCCTAAAGGCCAGCCCCACAGGCTGGGGGCAACGGTGCAACTGCTGTACCCAGTGTGCGTGCAGCAAAGCTAGAGGTATGCACTGAATCACCCGTGATTAGCAGTTTATAAACCACACAGACCACGGTAGCCTGATTTCTCTTTATTGTGTGCAGCTCCTTGGGAACCAATGTCCTGTTTTTTATACAGTTTACTCCAGACAAAGGTCCCTTCCCTTTTTCTGATCTTGTCTTGCTTTTTCCTTCCCAAGGCTGGCACATCAATAATTCATCTCCCTTGTATCCAGGAGGTTTCTAAACAAGAGGAAACTTCAGGGATGGAACAGAAACATAAAACATCCCTGCAGCCATTTGCCTTCTGCATGCTAAGAGAGACAGAGCTGCACCAACTGGCTTGGGGGTTTTGCTGAGCATCCTGGTTGAGCCCAGCTGTGATTAAAACCTAATGACAATACGTATTTCTTGCTTATTGGGTAATAGGGCTAGAGCCTTCAAGTGCCATATGGGAGATACATTTATGGGAGTTGGCAGCAACTGCTAATGCTGAATGGGGACAAAGTTAGCAAGAAATCTGCTGGAGGCAGCTGCAGAACCCAGGAGTCCTGGGCATCCTCACCTTTGCTCAAGGTCTGCCTTTAAAAACAGAAGTCTCTTTTCTGCCTTGTTCTTTGTTCATGACTTCTTATTCACTAGTCAGTGGTATGTAACATATCTCTTCAGACAAGTACTCCCTGCCTCCTGGGTGCAGAGGGGATCAGAAAGGACTTAGATGTTCAGTCCCTGCTGTTGTGCCCACCTGCCCACAGGGTGAATGTGGTAGACCCTTGAAATATGACTAGAAGTGACTGGAGAGCAGTTGACTTGTGAGGAGGGAGGTGGGGGATAAGCAAATGCACCAGAAGAATTCAGAGTTGCCTTCTTTCCATGTGTCTTTGGTTGTTTTCCTTCACCAAGTCTTGGAGGATGTCCACAAGGGCCACTGTCTGGTGGACAATGTTCTGAGCAAGTGCCTGAGATGGGGATATCCGCCTAGCTGTACCAATAATCAGTTTTGCAATGCTTCTGACATTTCTATGCCTTTCTTACCCCTCTTTCCATGTAGCTTTTGGATGTGATGTTGTGGACTAATGTGCCCTGGGAGCTGCATGATGCCCAGCTGTGAGCTGAAGTCTCCAAAGGTACACTCACAACAAGCCCAAGCTTTCCCAGCCTGATTGCATCTCCTTGCTGGCAGGTCTGTCACTACCTTACAAGCAATACTTTACCAAGACCTGGCTTTACAGCTCAACAATTGCAAATCCTCTTTTTTTTTAAAAAAAGATCAGAAAAACAAAACAACAACAACAACAACAAAAAAAGAACCCTCTTTTCTCAAAACTTTAATGGATACAGGATTTTGTGGCTGGATTATTTCTCATTCTAAGAAACAGGCTCGTGTTGCTCCCATCCCCTGTCACCTTCTTATCCATTGCTGAATTCAGTTCAAAACCACTTTCCTGCCTTCCAAAAGCCCTTAGGACTCTGCTTTACCTTCCTGCATTTCCTACCAGTGTGCTGCTTTCCTCCTGGACCATATTTCTGTCCCTTCCTTGGGACAGTCTATGCTGTTTCACTTGTGCCTGCTCCTTATCCTTGCATGGAGTCAAACATCTTTTCCTCCTCAATCAAATCCCTCCTCAAAGTTTTCATTTTCTCCTTAGCTTACATTTGAAGGTCTATAAAACATTTTTTAACCTGTGTATTTATGATAACTTATTAACCCCCTCCCCATACACACCCACACCCACATTTTATCAGTTACCTGCATTTGCACAACATCAGAAACACTGGCTTGTCTTGGTAGGGCACAGGCCAGTGGTATTAGATAAAGTTCTGTGGAGCTATTCAAGCAGTAAACTGATGGGACAGAGATTTATCATGGAGAAAACCCACCGTTACATGTAACGTGTAACATGTAACTTGATATTCATAAATGATGGAAATAATTGATGGAACTAGAAAAAAGATATGAATTAAAATGATAGCTGATTCATTAAAGCACAGAAAAAGAGATGACAGTTGAGATTCACTCTCCTTGAACGAGATGTGCCTGATCACTCTGCACAGGCCTGCAAGGATGGAATGGGATCCTGGCAGCAGTGTGTGCACATGCAACAGACAATGCCTGAAAGGTTAGTAAAAGCGAAGTCAGACTCATTTTTCTTTCATTGAAAAAATGGCCATTTCAACTAAACATTAAAACCTTGCCTGTCAAAAACATCAAATAATCTGTCACTTTATGGGAAGGGGCGAGAGTGAACTTTTTTTCTTTTCATTTTTATTATTTTTTAGCGAGCAGCTTACATATATCCTTGCACACCCAGCCACACATATATAAATATAGATGTATGAAAATAATATTAAACATAGTTCAATCTCATAGCACATAATAATTAAGGCCCCAATTTAAATAAGCATTTCAGCATATGCTTACAATCTACCTGGCTTCAAGGGGGCTTGAACACATACTTCATTTTAAGCATATGCTTCTATGCTCCTTCAGAACTGGGATTTTACCTGAATGAAAACTAAAACATAGAACAATTTCCTTTTTTATTTCCTTATTGAGTAACATTCCTTCTATAACCCAGATAGGAGACTTTTAGGCATTTTTAGGCAGAATGTAATTGTAGGCAATCCCAGACTATATACCAGAGGAAGGAATACTGTGTGTTGTTCTGCTGACAAGCTATCACGATGGATATTTTTATTTGATTGTAGTCCATTCATAGCATGAAGTAACAGTTACTCCACTGAAGATAAAGTAAGAGAGATTTGGATTAGAGCCATGCGTTTGACTACAGTAACTTTATTGGCTAGAGTCTAGTTTGTGTAATCACTAAAATTAACACATGACAGTATGACTGGTGAGTTCAAAGCGGGAAAAAATCTCAGATACAGTTACGAAAATTACTCCAGTCCAATTACTGTAAAAGATGAAGATAAAGTTAGTGTCCCAGTGAGTCATCCAGCCAAGATTCACGTTACAAAAAAAACAACAACAAAAAAAACCCTAAACCAAAACCAAAAGAACAAACAACCAACCAAAAACAAACAAACAAACAGACAAACAAAAACAAAAAAACCACCATTCCAGGGGTAGAAATAAGGACAAAACTCTTTCAGAAGAACCATGAAAAATATGTGCAGAACACAGTCTGATTATACAAATTTGCAGACTGTTCCCAGCAAAATGAAGCAAAACAAACGATCCTCAGTAATAAAGGAGCAAATAATCTCCCTGGTGAAGAAAATAGAGTGAATTTGGCCTAGTGTGTTTTTCATTAGTTCTTTCCATTAAAGGAACACATTGTGCAATGAAGTTTGGCTTAATATTTAAGTTTTGATTAAATTAAATAAGCTTTTACAATATTTAAGACCAGTAGAAAA
Source organism: Aythya ferina (assembly GCF_964211825.1). NCBI lineage: Eukaryota > Metazoa > Chordata > Aves > Anseriformes > Anatidae > Aythya > Aythya ferina. The sequence goes on from NC_140298.1 coordinate 21,938,031, forward strand.
TATTTTTATGATTTGTTACAAATCCCTAGGGAAATATTTAAAAACAAGACCAACAAGCAAACATGTTATTACCATATTTTCAACTTAGGTTTTGTAGTATTGTGTTGAACATTAGAATCTGAAAGCAAAATTTAGCAGGAACTGAATGGAAACCAATCTGTTAGCTAACCAAACCAAAGTTAGCTAGGGTTCAGTCTTCATGTTGACAGAAGTGGGGAAGGGAAAGGGGAGGAAAACAGGAGAAAAAGAAAGGGGAGGACAGAGGAGAAAAAAGAGAAAAAAGGAAAAGAGGGAAAAGAAAAAGCATGGAGAGTTGGGGAAAAATACATCTGCCAATATTTGAATAACCTCAGTTATTTGAAACAGGGTCATTTTCCTTAAAAATATGTGTTACGCTAGATTCTGGCAGTGGGTTTTCATGACTGAATAGAGTTCTTCCTGTCGTCTCATTTTCTTTTACACCGAGGTCAGTTTTTATCACTAGTCATATAAGCTGGTCTCATGTATAATTCACTTGTATTTTCAGTCCCTTTACATTGCTAGAGAGACAGTCTGAGCACACATGAGAACTCATCCCCATGTTAGTTTTATTCACATTTTTAAACAGACTGCATAAATTCAATAAAGAAATATTATGCGCATATGGTAAATTGTCTCCATCATTTACCCTGCTCATAACAAAATATTTCCCAGTTGCTTGCCTTCTCATGGCTGAGCTTCCAGGCTGTCTCATCATGCCTTCCTCTCACCATCACAATACCAAGAACACAGCCTTGTCCAGTGGCAGCATTCAGGTGACCGGCAAGCACATGGCTCCCTGTGGCCAGCTAGCCTCTTTTGGTACTCCTGCAGCTGATGAGCAGCAACGGCTTCCAAAGTAAAATACTTATTCTGTGTTAGATCCTAGCACGCTGCATAGAGCTAAGGTCACAAGCTAACATCCCTATGAAGGACTGAACTGTGATTTAGCCTTAGAAGAATTGGCTTGTTCTGACTCAGTCAAAAGCCGTTCAGATGGGCAGCACTATACAAATAACTAACTTGGTCACTCATGTATTTCAGTCCCTGTTTTACCTCTCCTTTTACTCTAAACCCAGTCCCCTATAGGGACAATGTTTTTCGTAGATCTGTTTTGCATATTAATAATATGAAACTAAAATTGAGGGAAATCTTAAACCTAGGACAAAATATTTTGTACTTTACAGCTAATGTAATTTAAACAAGGAAATCAGAAAAAGCAAGGAAAATAGATACTGCAATATCATGGAGGATGGATAGGGGAAAGTGCTGTGTTCCCAATTAGGGTTTGTTTGGTTCTGTGCCTATAGTGATATGCTGTCTATACCATGCACATTTGTAATGCACTTTGAGATCTCTAAGTGCCATGCTAGAGCCAAGTAATGTGATTATTATTATAATCGCAGCGCCACAGTGAAAACTGCAGAGCACTTAATACTGTTTTCTCTCAGTCTGAGGAGATAAGGAGCTAAGCATTTTGAAAGAGGACGTGCATTCGCAACAGACAAAATAACTTTTTGTGTGACTTTTTGTGCTCTATGGAAGTAGTTAAAAGAGGGTTGGCGGACATCCCACGGTGCGGTGTCAATGCAATTAGCACTGCTTATTGTTGACTAGGACAACAGAGGTGGGGAAATTGCTGCTTGTTAGTCTGTGATACATTATGGCCTCCTAATGAACTCCATTTTATAGCCAAACTCCTTTAAATTGTCTCTTCCAGTGATTAATTCACCTCTTTCTCCCCTTTCGGCAGGCTGTTGTTGATAGGGAGTGTCCAGTGTTGAATGAGTAAAAAGTACTAATGCATGTTCTTTTCAGGGAGAGATAACCCTTCTCTAAACATGATGAATGCATCTTGTATGGAGGAAGATACCCTGTGCAGCAAGGGCTTATGTATAAGCACTGGAAAGCATGTACGGTGGGGGGGCTGGGGGATCCTTACAGCTCCTGGCTATTTGCAGGGGCATTTTTTGGCTGTTGGGTTAGCGCTCACTGTCACAAAACTGGGGACACCCTGCTGGTGCTCCTCTGGGGAGGGACCTTTTTTGGCTTGATTCCCTTCCACAGGAGGGCTCCTGCTCACACATGCTGTCTTTACACTAGAGTCCTGCAGGCTGGATTCATTTTTGATCTGTCCTTTGTGAAGTGAAGGTCTCATTGGTGTCTGGACTGGAGATGGACCATACAGGAGCAGAAGCATGGTGTGAGAGCTACTTCCTCAAGAGCAGCTCTGCTATGCTTGCCTCCCTGCTTTCCCAAATGCTTCTGACTGAGGGCTAGTAGGAGTTAAACAGGGTCGGAAAGGGAAGGTGATGGTCCTACACATTTAGCAGCATGGACGTAAAAGGCCAAAGATGCTTAAGTACAGTGGACTGACTATAATTATGTATGTATATTACCTATATACGTGTATGCATACACATATATTCCTTTGTGAACACACAGTTATTCACACATCAGAGTTTTTTCTAGCTCATCTTTGGCAAAAGAAGACAGCAGTAAGAGAAAGAGAAAAAAAAAAATCTTCCCCAAGCTGATTATCAAATAAAATACTGTTTTATTTTCTGTCTAATAAGTACAAGAAGTTCCATAACTCCTCTGATTAGGCATATTATCCTTCTTCAGAAAGTCAGCTTGATTTATGCAGAAAGTGATTTGGACATACTTTCCTCTGGCTATAGAGATTTCATAATTCCTGGTGTATGTCTGGAAAATCTCCCCTCGTCCCGAGTCCAAACCAAATTAATGTCTTCCAGAATGACCTGAGGAATTAATGAGGTTTTTGCTGTCAGTTCTGCCCATGCAGGGTCAAGTAAATCATTTGCTGGCCCTTACTCCAGTGTTTTTCACTGTCTTTCTGACTCCATGTACAATGATAACAAAGTTGCAGATGCCTTTGAAATACGGCATCACTGACACTCTCCGTCCATCTGTTGGGACATATTTTAGGCTCTGTTTCTCTGTCTGCTGTAAACTCTGCCTTTAATGGAGTCAGTAATTGCTGATAAATGGGGTATCAATGAAGTCAGTGTACTGTAGGTTTCCCCATTCTTTTCTGCTGATGTGTGCTATTTAAATCTCTCTGCCATTACTTAAAGTTATTGTGTGTTCTTGTCTTTAATTCCAGCCCCAGCATTCCTGGCCCCAGTTGTGATTTTTAATACATAGCAAAACTAGGTACTACGGAGAGCTGTTTGGCAGTAAACAAGTTATCCTCAATTCCCCACTCTGCTGTCCCCAACCAAAGAAAATGTGAAGCACATTGAGAGTACACACATTAAGTTCTGAGTAATTCACATATTTTCTTTCTCTCATGTCATAAATATTTTAAGCCAACCCAATTTTGACATTGCAGCCAAGCAATAAAAAACATGATCCACCCCCCTTTGCACCTCTCCTTTGGTCCCCATGTAGTAGAAATCCTGAAGTAATATGAGTCCACACTTTATCCTACATTTTATACTACCTTTCTTGATAATTTATCACCGCTTTTAAAGGTATTAAAATGTTAAGATGAGTACCGCTTGTGTCTGACAGTGCATGATCTATAATCTATTAGGCTGTCTGCCAGATACCTCATTTTGTTGCATGGCATCTTAGCATGGAATAATGACTCTAGTAGTGAAAATAATGATGACACTTGCAGTAGCATCTGCGGCAAGTAGGCTCTTTAAAAACCCAGGTGGACACAGTCTCTCTCCATGCCTAATGCCAAAAGAAAGGCAAACAGCAGAAGAAATGAATGGGAAAATCAGATCACTCCATGTTGTGTGTCCATGACTACTGGCAAGACCAGAGGATCTATGAAAAAGTTGCAAATAAATTCATGGTGGACAATTATGGAAAAGCCATGACATAGGGGTATTGTTCTTAAGGTTCTTCAATCAGGATAATTTATGCCCAGAAAAATTGGAAGTTATTGGTATTGCCTGTAAGGTCAGGAATGAGATTGCATCCTGGCTCAGCTGTATGAGTCTTAGTCTACAAGAATTTTTGGCCATAGTTTGAGGACTTTTTTTTTTTTTTTTTTTTTTTTTTTTTTTTTTAAGCCTGTTGCACAGCTCCCAGAGCCCTCAGGGAAGGGGTGCTCCGAGCAGCTGTTCTCCTCTCCTCCTTTCTTTAGCTTTACTGGAGGAAAGATAACCAGCTGAGAGACTTGCAGCATGATCCTCTCTGAGCCTCAGTGAATGAAGAGGCAAATGGGGGAGCGAAGAAGCCAGCCTATAACTGATGACACCTGTCTTTGATTGAAGAGTTCTTTGCAGCTGGTCCTTGGTTTCAGTGGTATGACTGAGGTAATGATTAGTCTGAAGTCCGTGTTACACTGAGTTAATCATATCATACAAGACAAATAAATTTATAAGATTTATAAGATAAACTGGAATAAAACACAACATTTTGGTGGCTATGGTGAGTTGTTATTTTAAAATGTATTCACGCTCCCACACATTAAATACTCTGAATTGTGCCAATAGTTCATAGGACAAGACTTTGCTCCAGGAGACTTGGACTTTTCCTGACTGTCTAATTCAAGAACACAGGTTTAGATTTATTAATATTTCATAAAATGCTTTGGAAGTTTCATGTGGAAGAAGGATTATTATGACAATATTTGCAAAAAGACAATTTAAGCTTTGTTCCTCTGCAGTTCTACAGATTTTAAGGCAGGAGAAACAGCTATCTTATGGTTATCTAACATAAATTCCTGTCAAAGGCCATGGGTTTAAATTTGATAAGTCCTGCATAAAAAAATTAGTACCTTTAGAAGTTAAGTACCTAGTACTTACTTTAGTACCTAGAAGTTAAAGCCTATTTTTCAAAAGATGTTACCTTGATTCAGAGACCTCACATCATGAGAGAATGTCATACATCTAGGATGGTTGCTGCAGTGACTGAATGCATTCCCTGTTATAACCAGCGTGCCTTAATTCTGCTGGTTTCATCTTGTAGTCACTAGACCTTGTTATGCTCTTGTCTGATAGGGGAAACATGTCTCCTTGTGTAGATGGCTGAAGGGCAGTCAAGTCAACTCTCAGCGATCTCTTGGGGAAACGTAGCAGATGTAACCTCTTAAGTCTCTTCCTGTTAGACAGCAACCCCATGAAAGAAATTCTCCCTCTTTGCTCAAGGGGAAGCCTGACCTCCCCGTTTGCTGTCCTTATTTTGCTGAAAACTTCCTTCCTGGTTCTTTTCCCTGAAAGAAAGCGGCTTCTGGATTTTCATTCTTCTGGGGCAGCTAGGGTGGTGTGATGACTCTCATTTCCTTCAGTTTCTTCCCCATGCTTTTTTTTTTTTTTTTTTTTTTTTTAACCTAAATAATGATTTCAGTGCTTTTTGCTATGGCCAATCTAATGCAAGTGAAGCAGTCATGGACTGCCTCTTGGGATGATGTCACAAAATTTTCAGGAATATTTCAGCTTGTCATAAATTTTATATTATTAAAAACAGTTTGTCAGGTATACAGCTGAGCAAAAGCATACTAGAGTTTATTTTTAACTCTTGATCAAACTGTTTCTTCTTGTTCTTTTTTGTCTTGCATTCACTCAGTCTATGGCCTCTGTGATCACCTAAATTTTAGTCACCCCCAGGCTAGTAGGACTAGGGGAGGAGGTTGGGTAAGAGATTCAGGCAACTGTAATTCCTGCCAGGTCCTTCCAGGAAGTTTGGGGTATCTTTGGTCCCCACCACACTCAGCCAGCACTGTTTGCTTATATCTGACTGGGTACCTGTACATCTTGGCTGACACTGGAGTGTACCATGCAAATAGAATTGAGATGGGGCCATTCACTGTTAGATTGATTCTACAGATATCTTCCTCTTTTCTTTGTTTTCAGTAACTGTACTCTTAAAGCACTGTAGGATTGACCCCTCTTCAGACTGGGTCTTCTGTTAACCTTGCATAACCATGCTTTCTTGTTGTATCTTAATTAATTCTGTGTTATAAGGCAATGACATTACATTTAAATGACATTACATTACATTTCATCTAAATTACATTTAGATGAATGAAACCTCAGCACTTTGCTGTGCTGAATCATATTTAAATGAAGGCATGCATTCAGACTCTTTGTTGCTGTTAAAAAGGAGAAAGAGACCCAGCCTTAAATACTGTTTTGTTTACCCAGCTCTGGAGTATGTCTGTTACAGTGCTAAACATACCAGTACCTAGAGAAGAGGTTTCCAATGGTTTGTGACAAAACAAGCTCTGAAGTTTTTGGAATTTCCTGAGGACACCTATGTGACTGACTACCAAACACTCATCTGCAGAACACAGATGTTTATAATTGCCTGGCTGTGCCTCACTTGCCATGAGCTAATGTTGTGTCAGAGCACATGTCTTTGGAACCCATGGACTACATGATTTTTGAGTATATTATACTAGGGACATTGGTGTCTTGAATGCGCTCAAAGTGTACAGAGATGGTTGTTGTTCATGATCCATTTTTGTTTTTATTCCACTTTCCACCATTTTAATTTAAATTCCTTCTTAGTTTTATGCAAGTTGTATGAAATCTAAATTCAGCAAAAACCTTTCCCATGTCCTTCACTTGCCCCACTATTAAATATGTTAACAGAAACATCTTAAACATGTAGTTTACACTGCTCGTGTTCATCCTGAGTTTCATGTATGTTAACCTCCACAGTTAGTTTGCCAGGCTCAATTCTGATAATTTTTTGTTGGTTTGATATTCATATCTCTTTTAATTCTTCTGTTAAATTTGATTAAGTAAAAGATCTTATGGGAAATTTTGAAAAAAAAAAAGTCTACTTTTTCTGAGTATTTTCAATAAAACGATTCAGTTCTTGATAAAAAATGGAAACCAAGAGCTTTAAAAATACAATTATTTTTTTTTTTTGTGAAAATATTTAGATTTCCATTTAAATGTTTGTGGGATTTTTGAATATCAAGCTATTTTACAGGAAAAAAAAATCATTTCCAGTTTTTGTCCAGAAAATTTTGACCCTAATGAAAATTTCCATGAAAATGTTTGCATTGGTCTAAAAGCAGCTTTTTTACCCCTCTTTTCCAAAAATATTTCAAATGAAAACATTTCTATATGCTACTTGATTTCCCCCTCACACCTGTGTAAACCAAATGCAATTCCATTGAAGTGAATAAAGTTATGCTGTTAGAAAAAAGAAAAAGTTTAAGTTCATTGCATTTGAATAGATGACTTTGTCTATTAATAAGTCAAGTTTGTTGTAAACAGAACCCCTAAATATAGAGATTCAAATCCCAGCAGTATCATGGTCAGCCCTTCACCCATGAAAAGCAGCTCAGCTGGTTCTTTGCAGTTAATTCTATAATATTTCTCCATGTAAGAGTAAAAACAACTGAGGAGTGGAAAAGGGCATGGAGGATCATGAGGCATAACATTAAGTCTTCTCAAGAGGTGGTCAATGATGGAGCACTTAGACACTACAACGTGGAAAGTCTCCACTGTTGCCATTGGTGTGGAGAAGAAACACAAAGAACTTCAGTCTTCTAATTTTGCTGGTCTTGGAGTTTTGGACTTGCCTTTATACAAATAACTGGACCTGAATCTCCCATGACAGAGGAATGAAAATATTGGAGACCAGAACCAGGACTGATAATCTCTAAGTGATCTGAGCCTTTTCATTACACTTGATCACAGGTAACCATGTGAAATGACTTCATAGGACCGGAGCTGGGGATATCCCAAACAGTGACAGCAGATGCTAAAGAATACCAGGGCAATAGGATAACAGTCTGGTTCTAACTGGCAGTGTCCAACATGTGCAATAACTCACATAAAATACTACTTTTCCTGATGGAAGAAAGCAGAAAAATAGATAAAACGGGTATTCATAGCAGGGGAAAAATGTGTAGAGGTTCTGTTTTTAACTGGTGCTTTTCATTTTGTCTCAGGAAGAAAGGCCTGGGAAAGTCATCATAGCTTCCAAAATATATACCCAACCACTCTGAATACAGACACTTCTGGAAGACTTGCCATGATTTTTGGTGGCACGAATACCTACCTGCACACAGTGTTGTAAGTGCAAGATCTGGAAACAGGGCAGTGGCTGGTGGGGAATCTGCCTTTTAACTTCAGGGACTGGAGACTTGAAAGTTGAGATTTACCCAAATTATACCCCTGAAGACAAGTTTAACACCCACTGGTCTTCACCGCAACCATAAAAGTACACAGAAACATCTCTGCAGCCGTTCTTTCTGCAATGCAATTTGTACTAATTTTTCCAAGAGTCCCACCACTAGTATTACTTAGCAGCTGAGATGACAGACAAGACTTCCATCTTTAAAGCCTCTTTCAGAGAGCTCCTTCAGCTAAGTGCCCTGTGGGTTTTCTGTCCTAGTAAGTCTCGCTCTCTCTCTCGTTTTTTTTTTTTTTTTTTTTTTTTTTGTTTTTTTTTTTTTACGAGAATAAAATGATGAAGGAAAATTAATTTTCATTGCAATGCAATGAACTGTGAAAGAGACTCTTAGTTGTGGTTTGGAATGCAGACACTGCTGGCTACCTTCTCAGACCATGGCTAATCACACCACTGACAGACTGGAGCTCACCAGCTGAACTGAACGCCTCAGTGCAGCCTCTGCTGCTGCAAGCCCCGAATGCGCTGTGCTGCTGAATTCCTCAGAGTGTTGCATAAGGGATGACTGCTGACAGTAGATCAGGGAAAACTGCTTTGGAACTGTTTTATGCTGTTTGCCACTGCAGCGGTGTTATTCTGCCATCCTGGAGATGCTTTGTTTGGTCCCTTCTTATTAGTGTCTAGCTATAATTCTTTGGCTTGTTTTTGCAAGATGATCACTGGTATTTCCACAATAACAGACTGTGGAACATTATTCATGTTAACCTTAGAAGCAGTGGGAAAAGCATGTGCTTGTGTTGCCTGTGCTCCAGTGTGCTCCTGGTGATCACAGCTGAGTGTACAGTGAGGAAAGACAATTGTGGAACACATCCACAGAGCAATTCTATGAACAGCTTTGGATCAGCGTGTTTATACCACTCTCCTCCTTTTTGACAGCTTCCTGTGAACACTCAAATGAGGGATTATTCAGCACATTTCTGAGTTCTTATTGTTCTTGCAAATGCCCATGTTTGCATGTGGGCAAGGTACTCGTGTGTGAATGTAGATGCTGGGAATTAATGATGGAAGTATTCTCTCTCATGTATTGTGTTTCACTCATTCCATCACAGATTGGGAACAGCCTGACCAGAAGTGTGGACCCGTCCCACATGGGATATAATGAGTGACTGGTCAGAAAAAAGCTGTCCTAAAAGACACACAACACTCTAGAAAGCTGAGCTATGTGAACACAAAGAGTTCCATAAATACTTGCAAAGAGTAAGAAACTTAGCCCTGAACTGAAATGAACTCAAATTCTGTTGCTAGATGATCTGAGTCTGAGGAATTGTACTTGTCTTTACCAAGTCAACTGCTTCTAGGGGTCTTGCTCCAGGTGGGTTGGCATTTCTTATTTAAGGTGGGTGAGAAACAAACATGGAAAAACAAAGAAACAAGACCGAAGACTAAGCAAATGACTAAAATAGTCAAGTGTATAATCTAATCATTCTTGATAGGCAGGTAGAGCATCTTTCATGTGTGAGGTACAGCTTGCTCCCTATATCTGTGCTTAGGAGCAGGGGAGGGGTAAATCACATACCTGAAGGTTCCTGAGCTGGGTCTAGGAATCTGTGATAAGCTGATATCTGCAGTGAAGCCTCATGCACTATCTGGTCATCTGCTTCTGGCTCTTACTTGCTTAAAGGTCAGTAACAATGATTAATCAAATTCATCAGGTACTTCCTCAGACAGGCCTCTCCATGTGTCTCCATGCGCCACTGTGTCCACCACATTTTATGTCCATAGATGGTAAAATCAAGTGACTAAGACCCATCCCTGCTTATAGCCAATACAGCCCCACAGAGGAAGCCCCTTCCTTCTCAAAAGCCAAATTTGGGATGTCCCACTGCATAAGCACCCAAAAAGGTTCCAGAGATAGGCTGTGAACCTGAATGAGTACCAAATCACGATACCAACCACTCCAGCAGACAGGGACGAGGAAGATTATAAACTTTCTGCTTTCAATGTGAATGAGAGTTTCTTAGGAGTCTCTATGGAGTGTCTTAGGGAAGATCTGATGGACCAGAGGAGTGTCATGGTTATGTGCACCTGTGCCTGCTGTGGCAATAACACCTGTGGCTAAAGCCTCCTCTCCTAAACAAGAGGCTTGGCCTCTCTAACAATTGAACTCAAAAGGCTATGGAGTTATTTATTCTTCTAACCCTGGTGATTCCTCCCTGAGAAAACAAAATGAATCATGCCAGGTCTGGGACTCCTGAGAGAAATGGCTACGTTTGGTACACATGGCTTTAAACAAGTCTCTTCCACCCTCTGGTGATTAAAAACAGCCTGTGATCCTCTGGGATTCATGGCATCCAGGAGACATTGTTTTCTGGGATGTAAGAGATGGACTGCACGTTTTCCTCATCAGTTACCAACTGTGACTGTAAGCACCTCTCGTACCTTATTTAGGCTGCTGGAAAGGTAGTCAAGGAGGGGAGGTGGGAGCAGAGGGAGAGGTTGAAAGAGAAAGCCTGCTCCATCACCATCTTCCTCCTCAGGCAGGGTCAGGCACTTAGTGCTTGTCTCTGCCTCTGTAGGCTGAGCTTTTCCTCTTCTTGATCTAGCCTGAGTCTTTCCTCATCAGGAGGCTACATTCTCTTACTCTCTCCAAGCACCTTGGAGGGGCTGGTGCAGAAAAAGAAAACTATTCAGTGGCTGCTTTTAACTCGGCACTGATCTGATGTTAACTAGCACACCTGTCCACAGACTTGGCCATGCCAGGGAACTCTGAGAGCCAGATTCATACAGTGCCATGCAGTGCAAGTTTAGGTTGAATTAATATACTTAGACAAATTTTCATTTCCATGCACTTGATATACACTTTTTTTTTTTTTTTCTTTTTTTTCCTCTCTCCCCATTGGCAACTTTAGGAGACGTTTTTCTTCCTGACGCCATCTTGGCACTCTCACTACCAGCATGTGAAAACAGCTGAAGTTATACATATGGAGACCTCATCCTCAGTTGCCTAATGGATTCAGAGGACATCCTGAATATTCATCATTTCTCTTTTTATGAGCACCTTGGCAATTGCTTCCAAAGTTAAAGACTGTTGTAAATTAAAGAATGGCACTTGGTGAATACCAATTTATCCGCATTTCAAGACTTCCCTCACCCCCCCTCCTCTCCCCTCTGCACAATATTGAAGTTCCTGTAGTCTTTGTGAATACAGGGCATTGTTTCTGTGCTGCCGAGGCAGAATTGTTTGTGCATCCCCAAAGACTGTGAAATGTCTGCGCCGGGGCTGCTCATTTAAACTCCGTGCACTTACTGTACCCTCTCCGGAATTCCCTTCCCTGAGAAGTCAGCAATGACCTTCTCAGAAGTAATGTTAAACACATGCTGAGGAAGCTTGGCTCCTTGACAGGCCCTTTTAATTATTAGTTGTAAATTAGCAAATCATGTTTTTTCAGTTTCATATCAGTGGCTGCTTTGCCGGGTTTGGTATTTTCCAGGTACATAGTCCCATGCTGTCTGTGAAATACAAGCTAAGAGCAGACTCATCTAGCAGTATCATCATTTGGTGCTTTGTCAATGTGAGTAATTTTTCCATGCACCAAAACTTGATCCCTTAAGAATATTGATGGTGTGGAGGTAATGCGAAGGATTAATTGCAGTTAACAGTTACCAAGATTTTTTCTGAACACATGTCAAGTTCATAGCTCCCAAAGAGCAGGACTAGCTATGTCCTAGTTTTATACACAGGGCAAAGAAGCATAGATGGATCCATCATGCTAAATGGTGAGCACTCTGTTCCTGGCCTCGCAAAATGAGACAGATGCAAGGTTTTCAGTGAAAAGTACTGGGATCCACCTCCCCGAGGTGGTACAGGAATCCTGGGGAAAAAAAAGAAAAGGATCAGGCTTGGATTTCTCAGGTCTCTCTTCAGTCTTAGCTCCATCTTTATTCACAACTGGGCTTTACTAAGATTTTCAGAAATACAAACAGTATTGCTGACACTTATAGTTTTATTGTAAATCTGGTAGTTTGCTGTTTTTCTCTTAAATCTGCAGCTCCTGGAACCACATTTATATGACAACCTCAGCAATGCACAATAAAAAAAAAAAAAAAAAAAAAAAAGATTCAGGGGGTTGAACCCGAGATTCCTTCCAACCTAAACCCTTCTGTGATGATAAAGGTAAACATTGGAGCTGCCCATGGACAAGGCAGGAGGATCCTTCCAAGCTTTGCCCCAGTGCATCTCTCTCCCAGACCACGCTCTAAGGCCCACACCTATGTGTTGAAGTGCCACACATGACATGCTAGTATTTCTCCTCTTTTTGCTTTGTTTTGAAAGAGCTTGGGTTGCGGTGTGACCGTGTCAATGGCAATCTGATGAAGAGCAGAGAGCTGTGCAGACTATACAGCACTAGCACCAGCTGATTGAGATAAGAGGATGGCTCCTCTCTGATCACTTTTTGGGAATCTTCACACTTGCCCAGAAAGAGAGGGTGATAGTGAACACCGCAAATCAGGAAGGATTTGAGGGATGTCAGCATGGCAGCTGTGGCCAAAAATATGAGGAAAGAATCACCTCATTGGGCTAGAGAGGATTGTGTTTAACACCTTTCTACAGATACCTTAAAGGAGGCTGTAGAGAGGTGGGGGTTGGCCTGTTCTCCCACGTGCCCGGTGACAGGACGAGGGGGAATGGGCTAAAGTTGCACCAGGGGAGTTTTAGGTTAGATGTTAGGAAGAACTTCTTTACCGAAAAGGTTGTTGGATACTGGAACAGGCTGCCCAGGGAAGTGGTGGAGTCACCATCCCTGGAAGTCTTTAAAAGACGTTTAGACAGAGAGCTTAGGGATATGGTTTAGTGGGGATTGTTAGCGTTGGGTAGAGGTTGGACTCGATGATCTTGAGGTCTCTTCCAACCTAGAAATTCTGTGATTCTGTGATTCTGTGATGTTGGAGATATATCCATGGCTGTGATATAAGTGCTGCTGTGAGATTGTTCCCCAACTGTCTCTCAAAGCAGGGCAGGGGAGAGGCAAATCTGGATCCTTGCTCTGTTGTTTTTTTCTGTCTAGACAGACAGGTATGGCCTTGATCTCCTCAGTTAGCTGCTGGAAATTATTGTTGGTCTGACCAGACATCTCAGGGGACATTGTGAAGATGGGACACCACAAGCTGCTCTCAGCAGAAGTGAATTGAGGCACGTGGCAGGCTGGGATTCAGCCCATGAGAGATGGGAAAATAAGTGCCTTGGCTCTGGATCCTATCCACAAGACACGGAGTCCTTCTTTTTAACTTCAGTTACCTCCTGGCTGTCTGAGAGGCCATCAGAGGTCTCCTCGTCTTGAGCTGTGTTAAGAGCTGTTCATTAACAGCTTATCAGGTTCCTATGGGTCTGTTTGAGATTAAAAAGACAGAAAAAATACGTTTTTTAAAAGTGCTCTTTCATATATATATATGTGTGTAAAACATATATACCACTTGCACACAATGTGGTCCACTATAGGGACTCATGGAAAAAAAAAACAAAAACATGTTGAAAGACTTTGCCAATTTCCATTTATGTTTATACATGAAATAAATAAATAAAGAAAAAGTAACCATCTGTAATTCGGGTATTCACTTCTGGTCTGGATCAGCATCCCAATAATTAGATCATTCTTCTGATTTTTTGGAAACGTGCATAAGGAAAGACACACGGAGAACAGGCATCAGCTCTGAGACTTCTAGGACTGTAGTTCTAGAAGGGTGTTTTTCCTTCAAGTTCAATACTTCTGCTTTTAGTGCAGAAAAGGCTCTGAAATGCCCCCTCAAACATAAAAGAGGTGCAATTATTGTGGTAGTAGGTAGGTGGCTTCTCTTTTGTGCAGAATATTGTCTGTGAACTGAACTGCAGGAAAGTAGGTGAAGCCAGGGGTGATGAAAAGTGGGATTAATTACAGATACAGCTAAAGCTTTCTGTGAGTCTTTGTCATGCTGGCCGCAATTAATCTCTGTGGTGATGAGAGACTGCAAATACGATTCTTTAGTAAGAGGTGGGTTTTGATCTGATACAACAGAGAAATAATCTCTTGCGTCAAGTTTTAACTGTTACCTCCCTGAGTGTCCCCAGAATGAAGGATCACAAACAGGTAAAGAGCAAGGAAACAAATGAGTTCAGCTTTAATCTACAAAGCAGCATTAGGGAAGCCCTTTCAATTGGCATGAGCAAACAACAAATTTGGCTTGAGGTTCATGCATGGGAGGAAGGAGGACTCAGGAAAGGGAAGCGGTTAATATAATCTGAACTGAAAAAGTTGGATGGGTTCAGATTTCATGCAAGTGTGTTTACCCTCTCACTATCATCTTGCCTCTTTATAGCTGAATTTCAAGATGAATAATTATATTCTGATGCTGTAATGATCTGATAAGCTTTTGCATTGCTGTGTATTTTTCATCTCTGGACCTCAAAGAAGTTTCCAAGCACTAACTGATCTTTGCGTAGGATGTGAAGCTGGCGAGTATTACAGTCTCTATTAGGGTAAAGCACATGCAAAAATTCTACAGCTAACCTTAAAGAAACTGGATGATTAAAGACTGAAGACAAGAGCTGGCCAACTCCCAGACGGCACCCCAAATTTTCCAGTTGCTTCCAGGACAATGCATAGCTACCCTAGGCTCTGGAGCAGACTAACACTTGCACAGTGTGGACCCTTTTGAGTCAGCCATAGGAAGAGAACAATCACTTGTTTATACTTATGCTAAAGGGTTTTTGTTGATCAAGGGCTCATGCAGGGCTTTGAAGAGTTTCAGAGAATCTACAACTTTAAGAGAGCTCTCTAGAAGCTACGTTTTTTGTAAGTCAAATCTTGGTCCTGATGGTGTAGACAAAAAAATGAGACAAGTGAAATCACCTGAAACCTTATGAAAACTGGTCCAAAGTGATTTGCTTTATTTCTGAATGACTCGGTGACAAACTCCAAGGTAAAATTTAGTTCTACTGCCTAACTTTCTTTGTGAATTATTTAAAAGACCATACCTTCAGTCTTCACTTATTAGTGCTCATTACACCATACTGCAGTTGTGGAACAATTTTGTTTGTATCTTGCATTTTTGTCTTTGACAAAATCAGGGATTTTTTTTTTTTTTCTTTTCTATTATGGAAATGTACGTCCTTTCTGTCAGGAAAATTCATGTCTGAATCAACTTTTAAAACTTTTAAGAAATATATGTGAATATATGTACATGACTGCTTCCAAAATAAAAATTTCTATTGACACCCAATAATCAGACAAAATTATTATTTCCTGATGAGAAATGTTCCCTTAAGTTTGTATTCATTATGCAGAGTAGTCGTTGTAAAAGACACATTAACTTGTTAATACTTGGGAAGTTTAGGGTAATATTTACAATTTAAAAGGTTATAAATGAAGAATGCAGAGAAATGTAATAGAGCTCTTATAAGAACTTTAATTGGCTATCAAAAACCATCCACAATTTACCCAGTGTCTCCTTCCAGGAGAAAATGTTGTTAGTTCAGCTGCAACTTCTTAACTTCATCATATTTTATATACTTTGGCCATCACATATTGCCACAAGGTATACTATACAGTGTGATTTAAAATGTGTTCTGATTAAGTATATAGAGAAAGTCCTATTCACCATGCGAGGAATGAGGAGGGCAGCATAAGAACCATTGTTTAAGTGTGGATTACTTTTAATGATCATTTGTTAGATAAGGCTTTTAATCTTACAGTTTGATGGTGTGATTCCTTTATTTATATTCTAGGGTATTGTTTCAATCATAGACCTGAAGAGCAAACAATGCTGTTCAACTCCTCCACTCCCACTGAATAACAATTTGGAAGGAAAATGTAGGGAATGTGTCTCTATGGAAAATGAAAATGAGAAAAACTGTCCAGAAAAGCATCACGAGAGACTGCTCAGCTGAAAGACAGAGTGAAAGATCTAGTGAATGCAATAGAGGGAGTATTCTGTGATATTTATTATTGCTACAAAGGTGCTTATTGAGGACCTAAAGTTTTGTTGCATATTAAAAAGAATACAGGTTTACTAAATGTAGAGAGAAGGGCAATAAGAATGGTTGGAGACTTCTCTATAAGAAGGGTTAAAAGGTCTTGCTCTCTTCAGCTCCAAAAAAAAAAAAAAAAAAAAAAAAAGTGGCAGGGCCAGAATCTGACAGAACCTTGTGAAATGCTGAAGGTGGTGGAGAACATGAAGCAATGGTTACTTGCTATGTACTTGTACAAATACCAGAGACTGTGTCAGGCAGTAGTTACAAAAGCAGTGGCGGGAGATATAAGACTCCTTGCTTCTGGGCATTGGAGAGGCCAAAAGTACTAATGAATTCTGCAAGGGATGAGACAAATTCAATAAGGGTATGTCCACCAGTGACTGCCTCAGGTAATTCAAAATTATCCCTTCCTGGAAACTGTTTCAATGGGAATGAATCACTCTGTGATCCATGTCCTAGTTCTTCTGTGCTTTCCCTAAACATCTGTTCCTGGCCAGTATAAGGAGGACATTTCTTAGTCACAAAATTGGTAGACTGGACACACCAGGATGAACCAGAAGTTCAGAGCCCTGTCTCCTATATTGACCCATTTGTATTAGTGATGCTACCATGGAAAATCCTTCCCCTTCAGTAAGAGCTTGAACCACTGAAACAGGAACCTTGAAGACAAAATTGTATTGTGAAAATAATATGAAACAAGTAGAGTTTTGGCCCTAGTGAGACATTCAGAAGTATGTTCACATTCAAAATATTTGAATGAATATTTTTAGCAAATGTGACAAAGGATGTCTCAATGCCTTTATCAGCACATTACAATACAAGTAAACGAAAACATTCTTCCCCAGGAATCTCCAATATCTAAACCACCAATCAAGACTTTCAATAAAGAGGGAAGAGAAATGATTCCTTGGGAAATTTCAATTTTTAAATGAACCTTAAGCCCTATCCAGCATGTCAGTCATGTTAATGCAGGTGTTTCAAATTTGAAGATGAAGAGTTTTGTCTGAAGACTCTCCATAGAAAATGTCTTGCCAGCTCTTCCCTTCCTTTTATAGTGAAGGAGTTGGCCTTCTGTTTGCAGAAAGAAGGTAGGAAGCAGGAGGATTAAGAATAAGAAGAGTTCAGTGCTTAGTTTCTGATAATGAGGAAGGAATTTGATGCAGCCGGGAAAGTTGGGAAAGACATTACAATGCGGATGAAAGAAGGATGAAAAAACAATGTGATCCTTATTGTTAGAAATCTGTTAGATGTGGGGAGTAGTTAAATTAAATGTTGCAATATTGCATGATGAGTCCAAAATCCTGAAAACACAAACAAGGACTAAAGTTAATCTCCTCAGAAAAAGAACCTTGGTGTTCATCACCTAGGAACAAATTTGGGTTTCCTCACAACTCAGTCTATTAACTTCAGTTTTCTTGGTCTCATGTAAGAATGTGGAAAAGACTTCTGAAGCTATTGTGTATAAGCCACCACTAATGCCTTCTGTTATCAGTGGTAATGGGCATTGTTGGAGAAGACAAGCCAAGAGCACTGCACATTACTGCAATCTTTGCTGGCACCCTCAGAGATCCCGGGGACTCATACAATGTGCAGCTTTCCCTATGAACTTGAAACTGACACATAGACAGGCCAGGACCAGAGAGCCCTAAGTTAGGACTGCCTCTCCAGCTACCCAAAGCTTGTGCTGTGGACTTCACAAAGGCCACTGCTAGTGTCTTGTGTCCACTGCCTGAAGTTTTAGATAAAAACATGACCTTCTTGTGGTGGAGAAGGTGGTTGCCTATTTGAAGAGGAGATAATGAACTGTATCTTACATTTAAGTAGTTATTCTCACAGCAAGAAAGTGAAGAAAATGCATTTTTCCTCTTCAGCTGAATATTCCACTCATTTCTTTTCTGCTCTAGGGTTTCCAGCTTTCTAACCTGATGAGTTATGGACAGTCATTCTTTCCAACATTAGCTGAATTCTTTTCTAATTATACATGTTCTGAATAGCATGAGGCAGACCTGCTGGTAGAACATTTGGTGCAGAGAGCATAATAAATTCCACAGAGAGCTTGACGTGCCTTGCCATAGATGCAATATTCATTTTCATCACCACAGAAGAGATGAGACACTAAGCCAGAGTTTAAGAAACTGGCATGCTCCTTCACCAGGATGTGTGGGTGGGATTAACGTTGGCTGTTGAGTTGAAAGGCTGCCTTATAAGACATCTTCACTAGAATTAATATCTAGACATTTGTAAATCATATTTTACAAAGAAAAAAGGACAGAATATGCAATTAAAACCAGATCTATAATATACAGAAGAACTGTCACAATTTTAGCACTTTTTTATTTTGGGATAAAGTTGAAAATAACGCATCCAAAACATAAAATATGTCAGGAAGATTTAACACATGATTTTTGTAGCCTAAGATCTTCTCTCTGGAAATTAGAAGTTAAATGTTTACAATAAAAAACAACTCTGAAAAGACTGTGGGTTTAATGTCAGGCAATGATTTACAGAACAAATATAATCAGATTTCAAGTAAAAGCACTTTATTTTATTTTATTTTTTCAGCCACCAGGCCTGCAAATCCATCTTGGGACCTCCAGACATATTCTTTTCTTGTTTCTCATGGATAGTAATAATGTTTCTAAAGACCATCTGTGGAAAAGGCCTAACATGTCTCTGGACTTTACAAGATGAATATTTGGATTTTGGAAAAATGTGGAGAACATAGAGGCAAAAGTAGAAATTTCTCTTCTTTTTATAGATCATCTGTAGTCCAACTAATGGCAAGATAAGAGTATATTTATAGGAAAAATAGCAAACCAGGAGCAAAAGAAAGCATGTGGAGGTTAGGACATGTTACCCAGTAAATATACATTGGAAGACTGTGAGAGATGAGGAAGGAAAAGATTTTCAGCTCTTTCTCTCTGCTGATGGCTGAAGTTTCTCTGTTTCATGATGTGCTGCTGGGGATCTGGAAGGTGGACTCCTCACAGACAACTCCTACCTGCCATGAATTGAAGGATATTATGGAAAGAAGCTGGATGGAGACAGCCTTCCTTGTCCTCTCCTGGAATGAAAAAAAGGACAGTCTAGTCCTTGCTACAGCTGTGCAGCTTTCAGGCACTGTGTAAGGTAGGTGCAGAAGCAAGGGTGGATTGGTGCTCAACAGCCCAGCTTGGGCTTTGACACATCCTAGAGAGATGAGAAGATGATTCCTGATACCACTGGTATCAGTAACTGCAAGCTACTGACCTCTAACAGCAGACTGGCCTAGACTGCGCACCTACATGTAACCTGCTGTACAATTTGCCCCCTGTGGCTGTTGACACCTTCTTTGTGACCACATGTGTCTGCTCATCCTTACTCTGCAGCACCTTTTCACTTCCCTGCTGCTTCTTCCCATACAGCCAAGACAGTGCTCCCAGCCTGCCTGCTCCTGCCTGCCGCTCTCTGCTTTGCAGGCAGCGTGGGGCTGGTGGAGCTGCTAGCCTGCAGGAGGAATGAGGATCATATCCCTTGCTTTGGCTGGATCCTTCCTCTGCCTAAGTGGGCAGAGCAGCGTACTAATAACTGTACAACTAAATAAAAACCCAGGAATGAAAAAGTCACTTTTGTGTAATGTATGGCTGTATGATTCCCATGGCTCCAAGTTCTGTTTGATGCACCTCTGCATTTTTAGCATGCCCCTGTGGTCACAGATGCTCAGAGCTGGCAAACAGCCTTCTTCCAAGGCAGCTGTGAGCCTGGTGGGATCAGCCACATTTCATCCTCTCACAGAGATGCTACTTTTGTTCTCACTTGCTTTGTTGTTTCCCTTTATATATAATAAGAGTCATTCAGAGTCAGCGTAAATGTTTGTTCAGAAGAGGGGATGGAAAAATGTAAGAATAATTCTGGTAATGGAAGTAGAATATAAACAAAGAGCTTAGAGAAAGTGGAGAAGCAGTGGAGAGGTTTCCTGTTTAAGAAAGGAAAATGGAAAAACTAAAATGGCTACTTATGGAAATGTAGAATAAACCTTACACAGTTTAATGAAAAAGGAAGAATTTGGATCTGCTCACAGCTTCATGAGGTATTTTAACACAGACAGTGGCAAAAAAAGAGATCATCTTTCTTTTGTGGGGAATGTGACTTCTGTAGTACTTAAAGATACATGATTTCTATACAGAAGGAATAGTCTGTAATTGACAGTACAGCACAGACACAAAGGTGTGTGCAGATTGCACTGCTCCTGATGGTGCTGGAGCATGGAAGGAAAGTTGGCACATTTCCTTTAGACCTTTCCATTTCTGCAGAAAAGGAATCTCTCAGAGATGGGCACAAAGGAAATCAGTAACAGGATTCCTACCATGGATCCTCCCTTCTCGCCTGATTGCAAAGACCTAAGCTTTGCATCTCAGCAGGCCTGCGGGACCCTTGTTTCAGAGGATATGATGTATTTCAGAATTTCGTGATCACCCTAATACTGCTGAGCTGACCAGTACTACTGTGCTAAAGGAAAGAACTTATACTAGGATTATTTTTTTGTCTTAAATGCATGTGTTTCACTTGTTATTTCAGATTTATTGGTGTTTACTTGTTGCTGAATAATGAGCCAGAGGGTAATGGAAACCTTAATACGCTAAAAAATTGGAGCCAGTGTCATCAAAAGCTTCCTGTTCTTTACTGGTGCAGTGTTGCCACTTTATTTGCTTACTCTGCAAGACAAATGTGTTTGTTGCAAAATTTTGGCCAAAATCCTAATTCACACTTGCACAGGGCTGGGATTTCATCCTGGCTGCCTGCGGAAAAATGAGAGGGAGGTGACTGCTGCTTGGCCCCACAGTGCACATGTGTATCACCACGAGACCACAGGATGTGCTAAGCTATCAGTGACACACACCAGAGATGAGCCCATGTTATCCCAATCAAAGCTGACTGTTTTGCTGATGCCAGTTGGGCCTGGGGCAACGTGGTTTTGCAGGAAATCCCTGTGATCCAGCAGGGGCATGCAGAGAATTAAGTCATGACACGCACACTCTGCAGATGATGCTACCCCAGCTGAAGTGTCGCACTTAGTGTCCAGATGGTCACATAGTGAAGTCAAGGTTGAACCTCGTCATTTCTGAGGGCTGGATGATAATTTTTCCACCTGCTTCAGGCAGCTGGTTGGGGTTTCTAAGAGCCGTGGGACCATTCAGTTTCAGTGCTGCCACAAGCGGCCAAGAGTCCTTGGCTATTTCAGCTATGAGAATTTTTTGAGGGCTACTACCTCCTGAAAAGCTACCAAGCACACCAGCTCCCCCAGCTAAAAGCAATGACTTCTTGTAGCCATCAGTGTCAGAAAGTGGATGTGGCCTGCACATTGTCTTGTGTTTCTCTGGGCTGGCTGGCACCCCTGAGATGTGGGGTCCTCTCAGGAGATCTCACCCTAAAGATGCAGCTGTGGGCGTCCACCAGGGGGTCAGAGCCATGCAGAGCTCCTGTCCAGACCCACACACTGTGGCAGCAGGTCAGCCTCCCAGGTGGACCAGCACAAACCCTTCTACCTATGTCTCCAGCATATTTGGGCATTTCAATTTGGTGGAAGTGACAGAGGGGAGGAAGAAAATGGCTTTAGCATGATGTTTTTTTTAACGTATAACCCACACTGCATTTTCAAGCCTCTGTGTTTTCAAGCCTCTGCTAACAAGAAGGTCCTCTAATGATCAGACAGAGTTCTTTGTAAAGGAATTTGCAGACCAGAGGTGCTCACCATCAATTTCCTGCTGTCTACGATTACTATCATTGCATTTTTGAGGCACTTTTAAAATAAACTATGCAATGATGTAATGCACACAAAAGGGATGGGGTGGGAGTGCAGAGAAAGGAAAAGAAGCAGCATCTGGATTTTGACTGGTATCTTCTATAGAGCATCTTGATGTCTGTAATTAGTGTCATGTTATGAGAGCTTAAAAAAATAAAGGCGCCAGAGTTCCAAATAAAACATAAAATGGCTTTGATAGAATAAATGTTACTATCATTGTTTAAAAATGTTGTGACCTGTCTGCTATAGTTTCTGAGAAAGATATTTTCCAGTGCTGCTGCTCTCACTCTGACTCTTTTTAAAATTCTATTATTACAGATAAGGACAGAGGAAAATCCTCAAGACAGACTCGTTTTAAATCTCTGTAACACAATGCCAGCATTGTCTCTCCTCAAGCTGAACTTTTAAATTAAAATAGGCATGATCTTTAACAGAGTTCTGAAACACTCTGTTCTACAGACACTTTATCCCCTTTATTAGAGAACATTAATAATTCAAATGTTACAGCTTAGGTTAGGCAGACCCATTTGTCTGGTGCTGGAATAATTTAACTGTACTCCACTGTTAAGAGCTGTTTTGATACAGAGTGGGCCAAATTCTGCAGCCTCTTTCAAAGCCATGGGAATTTTACCTGCATCTTGGCTATGCAATAGGGAGGGACAGGCACAAATAAGAGGTCTTGGCAATCTTTTCCTTAACCTTTAGCATGCACACAGAATGTACAAACATGCACTCCCAGCCCAATTTTGCAGACTGCACAAGGCAACATTTCCATTTCAGCCAGTTGGATTTTTGCCCTAGCAAGGCCTCTAGCTTCAGGATCCAAAAACTCTACATAAACACACTTGCAAAAACATATGCATCCCACCTTAGCAGTAAGATTTCCCCCAAGCTTATATTTTACCATGTGTGAAGCAGGATTTCTTCAATGCAGTGTGCACATATGCCTCTGAATGCACTGAATTTTCAAATCACAGGGTTTTCCTGTGACTTTTTTCTAGGATTTCAGAGCTAAGACACTTTCTACCTATAGGTTAGATGGAGAACTCATTAGTAACAGTGATTTCCAGGCCTACACATCTATGAAGTCTTTGTGTTAAGCCCAAATATATGAGCATGTAGTGGCATCCAGATTAGTAAGTAAACCTAGTTTTATCAGGTGATTTCTTTCTTATGAAACCAGATCTACATCCAAATACTGCTGGACTTGGAGTACTTATGATATGGAGCTGACGTCCATGTATTGACACTAATACTAATAAAACAGAGGCAATGCCCAGAAAAGATTTTGTTTGTCACTTTCAGAAGAAGCAACATGAATGGTGGTGTACGAATAAATGGATTCTGATCCTGTTCTACACCTTATCTGGGGCAAAAGGGCCAGTAAAACTCTAGTAGCCTTAGTTAGCTTCTACATGAGCTGGTGTAAACACTGCTTCCAGATAAGAGAGGTGTTAACTTTGTTTCAGGTTATCATTCCAAGAGAAGTAGAATCATTATAAATAACAGAAAGACTGCTGTTAGCTATTTGAATGTAGATTAGAAACAGATTATATTTTATATAATTTTCTCTTACAATTTATAACTACCTATTACATAGATTTATCAATAAGAAAAATGTTGGTTGCCTAGCCTTCCACCAGTGTTAGTCAGAGCAGACCATTTTTATTCTAAGTGCAAGAAGTGCAATCAGACAGCCTTTCTCATATCTGGTGGATTCTTTCTCCTATCTGTTGGTCTTCTACATTACTAAACATGGTAATCAATGTACAAGTAAATTTAAAAGTGAGGAGGAGTGCAATAGTAGACATATATGTAGACACACTCACTGAAGGCAGCCTGCCAAATGCAATGCGCTTACTTATAGATTTTTTTTTTCTGTAGCCATATGGTAGAAAACCCATTTTGGTTTTAGTAGAAATCTAGAAGTGACACCGAGCAGTGTTTACACATGTAGAAGTGACACAAAACATGGTTAAAATTACTTTAAGCCAGGTTTTTAAGGAGATTTGGAAACTTAATGTTGGTTTCTAATGAGCTGTCAAATGCCTGATTCAATATCTGGTGTTCTTGAACATCCCATTTGAAGTCTCTCTGCATCTTTAAGCAGTCAAACACATTCACAAATTGACTCCACATTTCCCTGACCTCCAGAAATGAAAATAGGGTTCGTTCCTCCTTCTCTCACAGGCATTTTGACAAGGAAAATATGTCAAAGACGACTAACTATTTCTACCATGATAATGGAAGACTTAAAGAAAAGATCCTTAAAACCCCACTGCTAGTGCACCAACCCAAACAACAACAAAAAATAAAAGCACAGGAATGGAAGAAAATGGTTCCAAGTTACTCTCTTTCTGCATGCTTTAGCTAGAGGCAGGGGATAAAATAATTTTTAAAAGTTTAAATTGTTGTCTTTGTCTTAAACCTAGTGTAGGAGGGCAGGCTCTGTGTTACATTACTGAGATGGGGACAGGCATGAGTACTAATGCACCCAACTTTGAGAATCATATTCAACTGGCTGAGGTTGTCCATGGCAGAGCAGTAGGTTATGTTTGAGTAGACTCAATAATTGTGACTTTTAAGCCAATATTTTCCCACTATTTTCCCTGAAGAATATCAGGTCTTTGTTGTGTGGTAATATCTCTGGGGTTCAACTGGGTTCTTCTTCTAAGTTGCAGTGAATGCAACAATGGCAAGCACCTTGGGTAGAAGGGGACAGGGAAACTGCTGAGCTTTCTGGCAGCCAAGGTGTGCTCCTAGCCTGCTCCTCACCATCCTATGCTTGAGCTGGGGATCTCCTGGAGAAGAAATACCACTTACAACAAAAATATTAAAATGTATGGTGAAGCCTCTGGGTGAGGAAGAGTGGCCACCACAGTAGGAGAATGGGAAGGAAAGGGGACAACCGAGGCACTGGTGTTGATATTTAAGAAATTTAGGGTCTGGCCCAGCCTGCCTACATCTTTCCTGGGAATGCATAGTCTGTTCACTTCATTTTTCCATCCCTCAGTTCTCAGAGGGGTTTTCTAACCCCCCCTCCCCCCCAAAAAAAAAGTGTATGCAAGGTGCTGAAAGCACCTGGTTATCATGTGCAAGACTAAACATTGAGACAGTAGGAAAAGAAGTCTTGTACTTACATATGAGATGTATAAGTCTCACAAAAGAGTAAGCATATACAGTTCTACTAAATCACTGTGGCCTTCAAATCTATTTAAATGAAACCTTGCATAGTCTGCTCAGCTGTTCCTCATAAATCATAATTTTAGTTTAAAAATGAACTTCATATTTCTTCTGGGGTTTTGTTCTTCCATAGCTACATTCCTGGAACTGCTGCAGCCTAGAGGTCTAAAGGAGTCTTCCTTGAGAAAGAAATCCCATCTTCAAATCTGGAGACTGGAATCAGACTCTGGAAAAGGCTCAGAACTGAGGGAGGAGAGTGCTAGGGAGAATCACAGAATCACAGAATTTCTAGGTTGGAAGAAGAGAAATGGGAAGGACATGATGTTAGAGCACTTACACAGAACAACTGAGGTAGTTTTCCGTGTTGTCTCACAAAATGCCTGTGGTTTAATAGGATGATTTGATAGGAAGTAATGTACTAAAACGAACAAAGCAAAACAAAACAAAAAGCAAAACCCAACCAAGCAAAACAGAGTTTGAAGCATACCTTTCTCCTGTTTGGAAGAACTAGGTACATTTGCCAGCTTCTCCCTTCCCAAATTTAATGTTTGTTTTGCCTGAAATGTTATTGCTGTTCTGTGACTTACTTGCACTTGTTTTTTATCTCCCAATAATTTACGTTGAATTTATTCCCTGACTTGGTGCAGACACACAAAACCCTGTCTGCTTCCCATCTTTCCACCCAGAGACCCACTGACCTGCCTGGGCAGCCTCTGGAAGATTCTTTCCTCAGCCAAGGCGAACTGTTTCATTTCCAGAGTTTTCAGATTTCTCTGTGCACATGTACCAGTTTGCCAGCACTATTGTGGCTGTCCCTCGGCTGTGTTGCCTGTGATCTTTTGAAGGATGACATGAGAGCCCTGATCCCTTTCCTGTTGGTCAAACTGCGGTAGTCAGTTTTTGTTCTCTCCACCCAGGCTGGATCTAAAGAAATATATTGGTCATCATCCCTACGGAGATCAGTGCCCCTTGTTGCAAGTTATATGACTTCTAATGAAAACCTTTCCTACAGACTGGCAATGCCTGTGAAATTGCACCAGTAAAATACAGCTCTTTGGCTTTTTCAAGACCATGTAGAAAGCCTGATGTGTGAAACTGTTTTTTATGAAACCCAGGCCTAGTTTCACAACCATGACATCACTTGTCCCAATGGATTTCAGCAGGTCTGTAACTCAGAAGTAAATGTATGTGCAGGAACTGAAGTGTAGACCTCCTTTTGCAGTTGACAGCTAACCAGCTGACTGGAGAAGTCCATACTTATTCATTAGTAACATGGCAGAAGTGCCCAGAAACCCTAATGTGGCCCCATTCTTCCAGGTGCTGTGTCCATGGCCAGGACCAGCCATTGGTCCAATTTACAAATACGATGCTGCGGTGTTTCCTCTGCTTCATCTCACATTGGTAGCATCAAATAATGTTCTGCTTGTTGTTCTCCTGTCTCTCTTCCAGACCCACCAATGCTTTCCAACACTGATTTCCAAAAGTAAATGTAGGTCTTCAGTTTCAGTTTGTGGAAAGATGGGTCCCACTGTGAGTGCACCAAGCAGTGGGAGCTGGTCAGGTGCTGTACCTGAGAAGAGAGTCAGAACAACTGCCTTGCAGTGCTGAAGGAAAATCAAATTATTTATTCCTTTGAGACTCTGCCAACATTACCCTTTAAGAAGATATGACTCTCTGAGGAGGGAAAGTAGTGGTAACATTCCTCAGCTATACAAATGGTTGACTGCTTTCCTAAACATAGATATTGCAAACATGACAAATGTTTGCAGTTATGCCTTCTTCTGCCATTTCCTCAGCTCTTAATCTGCCGTTGTGAACAACCCCTTTTGCTGCATCCATCTCTTGTCCTTGCCTGCAGGAATGCCCCACTTGCCATGTCTCAGAGTTGTTGCTCTCTTGACACACCATGGTATTTATGCTCTCTCTCTGCTGTTCCCCATGTTCTTTGGCTCACAAGCTTGACTCCATAACATGAAGGACTTGGTCCACAAGCCCTCCTCTCTGGCTCTTAGCAAGAAGACACCAGCTGGTCACTCGAGTGGTCTCCCAGTTCTCATCCCTGTGCCACTCTTTCCACGGACCTCCCACTAAGTGAGTTTCCTCTTTCTCTGTTTATTCACCCCCAAATACCACCACACAGTCTTAATTAGGTCCAGCTGGGAAGCATATGTTTAGTTGCAGGGACTTTGGACCCACATTAAAGGGGCAAGTTCTCCATGACAGAAAGAGTTAGAGACCAGGTCCTTAATCTTTGCAGGAAGACAAATGTGGAAAAGAAGAGCTGTCCTCTTGCTGACAGTCATGCATTCTTTGGATAAGTATATCCAACTGATATCAAATAGGAGTGATATAGTAGTTGGCAGCACTTTCTCTCTGATGTGTATGGTGCCTTCAATCCTTCTAGCTCAACAACAATTCTCCTGATTGGTGGACTAGCAATTGCAAAATTTGCAAGAATTGCAAAAAAAAAGTCACAAGGGAGTGTTCACCAACCTTGGAAGTTTTCTGTAAAGTTTTTTTCCAGTGTCTCAAATCATAAGTGTTATTAAGGAGAAATCTACCCATGACTCCTGAGAGACTATATGGTCCTTAGTCTTGGTTTGTAGATGGAAACTATTCACCAGGAGTGAACAAAGGTGACAACTCAGGATTAGCCAGGACAGGTGACAATTCAGGCTTTGACCAGGAATTTAAGTCCTTTCAGCAGTATCACCAATATTTATCTAGATACCAGCCAAAAGCACCAAACTGTGCATTTTAATTCTTTTGAGAAATTTATAGTCATAGTACACACTGCTGTAGGATTCAGACCTTGATGTGCATAAATGCAAAGCAGTAGCAAGACATACAGAGCTACTCCTCTCCCTCCTTCTCATTCCTGTACTTTGTTCCTGTTCCCTCCTGTTTGGAAGGAATGGTGTAGAATAGCTAGCAGAGAAGCCACCATAAAACCATTAAGCCTCCTAAGAGGATGGATGGGAAGAGACACCACTAGGCTGGGTAATGCCTCTACCCTTCAAACATACTGGTTACTGGAGCCAGGCAGACACAGAATAGTAAGCAAGGTGGGCTATACAGAAATTTCAGGTGGCTTTCTAAAAAAAAAAAAAAGGCCATATAAACCAACCTGTGACTCCCTAGACTGCCCATTCCTGCTGTAATACAGCAAGTCATTGGTCCTCAGATTCATTTTCTTTTTTCTATAGTGAATGCCAAGAAAGAATGAAGAATGTGTATTGAAGACTCTAGCAATTAACACTATTTAAAAAAGCTCTAGAAATCATCATATCTTGGTAAATTAGGAAATCATTATTTCTGGACCTTTTGGCAACATCATCAACTGCTCTAAAGCAGGGAATTTATGTATCTTTATGAAAGTCTTTTCCAGTGAGATTCACTGGCCTTAACATCTCCAGAACAGGTGCCCACAGATTAGTTTGCTACATACAGATAGCATCTTCACAGACAGAAACAGACTGGTTGAGGTCATGATCCATTTGGCATGATTCATCATCTGTCTCAGAAAGATATTGGTTACATACTGGATGCGCCTATTTCCCTCTAAGTTAATATCCAGGTGTCAAGAAGACTAGTTTACAGATAGATATCAAACTCTTTGTGCCCCAGTTTTCTAAACCAGCCTTCAACATGTTATAAAGCTTTGTTCTCTGCCTTGGCTTCCTGTGAAAATACGGTAGAATGAGGAAGGTGTGAGTTTTTATGGAGCAGAGGGAATTCCTCCTTTCAAAGTCAGTGTTCCATGCAGGTATTTTCACGCACGCACACACACACACACACACACACACACACACAAAAATGCTTTTAAAGGTACACAGTTTCCACTTTGAGAATCTTGTGGGTGACCCATACATTATGAGCTTGATTTTGAAACCTTTTGTGACATGAGCCATCCTACAGCAGTGTAAGGGGGCAAAGCCCTGGCACTCTGCCCATTTTTACCAGCCAAAGGGCTGGCCATATATATAGGTAAGAGTCATTTTGTGTGAGTTAAGGTTGTGAAATCACCTCCCAGGGAAGTCTAGGACAAGCCTCTTTCTAGTCTGAAGAAATTTCCTTAGACCAGGTAGGAAAGCAGTGAGGGTAGAAACTCCTGAGCCCACCCGCACTCACATTTCCTTGTCCAAGAACATCAGATTTTTGGGATATAGGCTGAAAAATAAAAACATCCTATAAGGAGACTGTTTAATAAGTTGGGGCAGCCAAGTATGTGAAAACTCCTGTGATCTTCTCAAGCCTTGTTGGGATTGGCAGGGAGGTTTCCAAAGCACATGGAGGTGGTCAGACACTTGAAAAGGACTAAAGTGTCAAGTGCCAGGCAGAAAAAAAAAATCTGTTAAATGTTATCACAGTATCTCTTCTCGATGAGGTAAATTTCCATGCACTTGTGACTTACTGTATGGCAACTTCATGTGCTGATTCAGGCCATAAACAGTCTGTCTTTATTCAGTGTAAATATGATCTCCCCCAAACACTGTGTGCTTCAGGATCTGGTGTAATTTGATGTGAACTCATTCCACCCACCGCACCCAGTTAATATATGATCTCAAAATCATTTAAATCAAGTGCATTGTGACATCTTATTCCTGAAAGTAATTCTGTAACAGATAAGATCTTTTCTGTGCTTGCATTGCCATGATTTTTCTACCTGTCTAGAGGCTTCCAGATATAAATATGTAGAAGGAAGCCTCTCTACAGCATTTGTGGCTTTTTAAAAATAACCACAGGCTCCCTGAAACTAGTGTTGCCTTAGATGAGCTGAGCTAAGAAGTGCAGTGTTCAGCACAGATGTGGTGGTACAGGATTAACCTCATTAATGAGGCAACAGATTCCTCTTCACCTAGCAGTCTCCTTGCCCTGCCCCATCAAAGTCTGCAGTAACTCTGGGTCAATACTGGCACTGCTAGGCAGTTGTGCTCTAAAAGCCCAGGCTCCAGCACAGGTACAACAGAAAAATCTTTGTGACTTGATCTTACAGTCCTTTTTTTTTTTTTTTTTTTTTTTTAAATGACTTATCCTAGCTCAAGCAAGATTTAATTCAGGGAAGTCTTGTGGTCAGTGTACATGAGGAAAATAGCCTCTAATGACTGCAGTTTGTAATTAATGGACCTATGAATGTTTGTGAGGTTGTCTAGTAAGTTGGAGTGGTTTCGGTAACAGTGCTGGTATAGACACACAAGCTGTTCTCTTGTGTTACTACAGTGTATATCAGTATGCAGCTCTACTAGCAAGCACAAAAGAATACATTTTTTTATTATCTTTATACATATACATAATATCAGATACACAAGAATACATTTTTTTATTATCATTATATCAAGTGGTGACAATCCATGATGATGCTTCTGAAGATACAACTACAGTGATGAAATTGTCTGAGGACTCCAGGAAGCTGTGAAGGTTACTGGCCTTAATGTTTCTGTGTACGGATATGCAGCATTCTCTAATTTCATAATCCTGAGATTTGTCCTAGCATTTCTCACACCTTCCTTTTGCAAAGAGGAGGCCGTCTTACTGAGAAGGACTGTGGGCGATGTACTTCACCAGGTTTTGAACACATACAGAAATTTTGCAAATTGAAAAATGACTTACTTAAGAGCATTCACGTTACTTCACGCGCTATAACACATTCTTTATAAGTTCTGGTCTTTCTGGTTGAGAGAAGAGCTTAAAAGCACAGCATACCTCTCTCAAGATACTCACACCCTCAAGATGATGCTTAAACTGATCCTGCTCATAGAAGATAAAGCTGGCTGCGTGGATCACAGCAAAATTCACAGGCTTGAATGCCATCCTGCTATTCAGAGGCACCGCTGCTGAAGAGCCGACCTTACCGTGGAACCCGGTGTTTGCTGTGCTCAAAGGGGAAAGCCTGTGCTGTCTAAGGCTTAAGACATCTGGCTTGTTGTTGTAAACCTTAAAATTCCAGAGAGTAAAAGCCATTTTCAGGTACTCCATCACAAATCAGATTTGAGGTTATCAGTGTGTACATGTAAGGTTTAGGATTCCTTTTAATCTATGTAAACAGTGTGCTCAAGAGCTGCATATATTTATGTAGAGATCAAAGAGGTGGCAACGTCTCTGGAGAATAAGCATCAAGAAAAGTCATAGGAATGGTAAATGATCAGTTGTGAGAAGGAAAACTTGAAAAACTTGAT
Source organism: Aythya ferina (assembly GCF_964211825.1). Lineage (NCBI taxonomy): Eukaryota > Metazoa > Chordata > Aves > Anseriformes > Anatidae > Aythya > Aythya ferina. Next base: position 21,969,268 of record NC_140298.1, read on the forward strand.
TCTAGATATGGCAAATAGGTTGCACTCAGACGTGGCTGTGACATGTGTGCATTGGCCTGGCATGTCACCGTCTGCTTATAGCCTCTCATTAACGAGTAATACTGCATTAGGTCCTGGGGAAGACAGATTGGCCCCCAGCTTTCTCCTACCAGCAGTTTCCTGCCTTTTCACCAGCTTCTGCCTGCACCTGGAGTGGCATTATGAACGCTCTGCCTTGCAAGGAATGGGCTCATTTTCACTGCCAACTTTAGTCTCCTCTCCTGGGAGTGGAATCAGCTACATGGTATCCTCCTGGAGCTCCCACTTTTTCTGCTGCCCCATATTTCTTGCTGTCTCCCACTTTGAGTCTGAAACAATACATGCTGAAGTCAGTGAAAATTTTCCTCTGTCCCTTGATTCACTTCTCTGGTGACTTTGGCCAATTTCTACTGTGGCCTGAGCATATCCAGCAAAGCACCCAGCAACCTGTGTCCAGAGGGATCAGCAGGCTCCCCTGCCACCTGCCTGCTGGTGCAATAACAGGAAATCAAGTCAGTAGCACCTGGCTTAGCATTACACTGTATGGAGCAAGGACCAGGCCCAGAGAGGCTGTCCAACCACCTCCGCCTTCACTTGAACCCTCTATTCGCTGGCTGTCTCAGAAGTGTTGAGGTGGGGGAGCAAACAGCCTGACTGAGGAACAAGAAGCCTAGTTAATGACTGCTTCTCTCCTCAAACTGTTCCTCTCCTTGCACTCCCTAGAGACAGAAAGAGTCCCGTTTGCTTTTCCAAGGCCATTCCTGTCCCTTCTCTATGCTGTGCTGGCTGCTAGCAGATTGCCTCCTGCATAGCAGCTCCTTTTGCAGAAAGCTGAGGGTGGCAGGGCAGTGTGATGAAAAGCTGCTGAAATGTACTTTTTAATGAGAAAATGAAGTGTTTTCCATTGCGGTATGATTACTTTTTTTCTCAAATTCAGCAAAAAAAGAGGAAACAAAAAGAGGAACATGTGTTCATTTGTTGTAACTGGAGTTTGTGAAATGAAGTCTTCTTGAGAAAGCTACCAAACATTCATTTCAAAGAATACGGACATTTTGGCATCCAAATATTGTAGCATATCCAGAATATAATTAGCTCCTGAAGTGGTTTGAACTTGTAAATATGTCTTTAGATCATAAACTGGTCGGTAGCTATGCCGAGCTTTAAAGCTGACTCTTGGAAAAACAAGGCTTGGAAGGAGAGCTCAAGCCACAATAGACATACACTAGGACCCAAGAGAATTTTTTTCAGGCATGTGGCTCATCTATTTACATACTTTACTGTAACCTTTTCAAAAACCTTTATGCCTTGGGCAGTGGATGAGATTACTATTAGAACAATATAGGTAATCGTGAATGGTTTGAGTTGTTTTGCTGTCAGTATATATTTCACTCAAAAGTTAGGCTTTAATTTTCACTAGGCAATTAAAAAAAAAAAAAAAAGAAAAAAGAGAAACATCTACATCTGCATAGCAAGTGTAAGATCATCTTTGATGTGTATAGATGTGTAGCTGAAATTAAATCTCACAACACAAGAGAACTGCAAGTAGGGTTGGAGGACACAGTCTCTGTTGGGTAAACTAAAGTACAGGGAGGTGGAATTATTCCCTATAGATGTGTTCAGTAACACACTTGGAAGAAGAACCCAAAAGACACCAAGGATATTACTACTCCTCCCTTCTGATTTCTCAAATATACTCTCCAGGCATGGGAGAACCCATTCAGATCAGACGAGATCTGATCCAGACCATTGCCCAAAATCTAAGCAGTTAAAGTCTGTACAGTGCTTTCAAACTATAAAGTACACTATAAGTGCTAAGTATTATTATTACTTTGAATCAAACAAAACCCAAACCTGCTTGAGAGGTTCAAAAATATTTGCTTAACTTTTATGTATTTATTTTAAACTCTGGCTTGACTCTGTGCTTCCTGTTGTCTCCTGGGACTGAAAGTACAGATACTCAAATGCCACAAGGTGGCTGTGCTAGCAGTATTTCTGACTTGGCTGGAGGCGAGGAGCTCTGGAAATCTCACAAGAAAGCCTTCTGTGTGACTCTCCACAGAGAGTTTAATCCACCTGAAAAGTGGTGGGTGAGGTGCTCACTGCAGGAAAAGCTCCCGCCGAAGTCAGAGCGTGCTGCTGAAGGGCAGCCAGGATGGTATTATACTTTCCCAGCAGGGAAGCTGAGATTTTGGATGAGGCTCTTTCCAGAAAAGGGGGGATGAGCACTGGGGGTTTCAAAAGAGACAGGAGGACTTAGGAAAACCATTTCCATTGACTGCTTCCCTGAATTTTGAATTTTGGGATGCTGGTGCATGCTGTGATCGATGACTTGCTTCCAGCCAGCAGAGAGGAGGGGTAGAAAGAGTATCACCTGCATGAGACCAACCCTCCTGCAATTAGTCAAACCATCACAGAGTCTGTTTTCCTCATTTGATAGCAGTCTGGTCGGTTCACCTCTGAGGTTTGCATTGCCGTTTGAAGTCAGATTGAGTCTATTAACCTCTTAACTGCTCCTGGCCCTACCTGGCAGAGCTGCATGCTACACTGATTTGGGTGGAATGCCAGTAAAATGTTGGCAAAGGAACAGATGCTGTTGGGACCCAACAGAGAAGTGGTTAGCCGCATGTATGTTGTTCAGCTCAGGAGCCTGAAAGCTCATATTGTGAGAAGCACTTTTCACCATGTGTAAAGTCTGACACATATTTCAAAGGAAAGCTTTTAATTACAGTTGGCAGGTCTGCCCCCATGGCTGAAAAGTGGCTTGATTTTTGACCCCACCAGCAGAGGAGTCTGTAAATCAGGCTGCCATCGCAGCACTCATCCAAGCAAAGAGCTGCAGCCCCACTGCCAGCAGAGGCAATACAGAGGGTCAGCAGAGGCTGAGTGTGACCTTCTCAGCTGACTGCTGGACTACGGGCTGCAAGACGAGTGGCTTGAAACAAACCACTTCACTTCTGTGCCTCGGTTTCTTCTGCAGCTGCAGAATAGGAGAAACAGTGCATCCTTTCTTTAAAAATTGCTGTTGGACCTAGGGATGGAAAAAAGCTAGCTGCTATTAATTGTAGTGTGTTCTGGGGACCACAGACACGTCCTAACTGCAAAGCTGGCTCCGGCTTTGAGTTTGGACAGTGCCTAAGTTCAGGAGCGTTTCAACTCTAGGTTTTAGGTCAGCCCAGAAATGTCACAGGCAGGAGTAAAACTGGTTCTGGGTTACTCAAAAGATGGGAAGTTTGGACAAGAGGATTTCAATTTAAGACATTATTAGTGTGGGACAAGAGGTAATTGCTTGGGAACGTAACAGTCATCCAACGAATGTACAGCCCAAACCTAGCCCCAATTGCCTTGCTGCTTGGAAAACCATGTTTTCACTCAGTCTGGCACCTCACTGCACTTTCATATTTAGCCTCCAGCAAATGCAGTATGAACCAGAGATCTCATGAATAGCACCGTGCTGAAGAGAAATCAGGCCCTCTTTTTCGAGCATAAACAGAAATCCATTTTTTAGATTATTTCACAAAAGCTGGAATGGAGCTATAGGAATTCAGTTTTTGTTGTTGTTTTTAATTTATTTCTCTTGTTCACAGAATTTTCTTTTCCTGTAAAAAAATAATGCTGAAAAATTCAACAAAGTAAGAAACTGATCAGTTGGGGATAAACCTTAAGAAATAACTTCTAAGGAAATTGAACGTGCTAGCACCTTTGAAAGTAAGCATTTTTTTTAAGGTGTCTGGCTCAGAAAGCCAACAAGTTCAGAGATTTTAAACAAGCCATCCACAGACTGGCCTAAAAAAAAATCACCTAGGTAAGTGCAGTACCCTGGAAGCAGCGCCAAGAAGCTTGGCCATACTCAGGAAGCTTTATGCCTTGAGACTGTCGCCGTGCTCAGTGTTTTGTGGCAAAGCAGGGGTGAGGACTGACACTGCCACTGCAGCCCTGGCACTTTAGGCAATCCAGCTGTCTGGCCTGTTGTGAAGCAGCCTCCCAGGCAGCAGCTGGGCACTGGGCCCCTTCTGCCCCCCCCCCCCCCCCCCCCCAGACCCTTGTTTTTGAAGAGAGAAGGGGTGTAACATGGTACCGACAGGAAGACAAAGCTCGTAAGCAATAAGGAATGGCTGACGGAGAAGGGGAAGAAATATCCCTCCTAGTGGTTGTCACAGCAGGCTGATATGGTTTCATTATTATCTCAGGAAGGAAGTAGCAGTGTGCAGAACAAGACAAACAGTCCCGTTGTGACACCTGGGGACCGCAATCATTTTCACCAGTGATTAGATGAGAAAGTGAGCTTTCCAGCTACTGCCAAGCATCTTTCAAACCACTGTTCCTCTAGAACAAGAGCCTGGTTTTGCGCAGAGTCCCCTTGATGATTCTGCATCCTGTTGGTGGTGTAGGCGTCCCTCTGTGGGCAGCACACTGTATGCACACATATTCCTCAGATGTGGGCTTCCCTGAATAAACCCCTGTAAGTGCTCCGCTCCTAGTGATGGGTTTGCAGGACAGGGTGGCTAGCTTACAGGTACTCACTGCAACTCAGCAGTCAGATGGATTACTGCACGTATTTACTCTGAGTCTGGCTTGTTTCTTCTCTCTTGACATTTCACAGAACTACCAGTAACCAGTAAGAGCTGGTGGGTTTTAAAAGGTATCAGTAAGGAGCTAGGCAGGTAGTGTGATTTGCCTCTTAATGGAAAAACAACCACCTAAACCTACAGGTACTTTTAAAATCCATAACCTATTCAGATCTTTGAGCATATAACTTTAAAACATTCTGCAGGTGCATGCAAAAACCTGTTGATGTGACAGCTGAGGTGCCAGCAAATGATGCTCAAGGTGATGAAGCATCACTGTGTCCGCAGAAGCAGTGGGTTTCTGTGCCAGAAGTGGACCCCAGCACTCACACCCAGGGCTGTGGGGCTCTGAGCTGCTGGCAGGCATCACAGGGAGACCTTTTGGGCAGAAGTGATGCTCTTCTTCACCTTTGAATGAGACACTTCTCCATGATCTGGCCCAGTCAAATGACCTCTCAACAGAAACTATAGGGCATTCCTACTTCTTCGTGCATGAGTACTGCAGCACAGGAGCTGGAGGAAACCAGCACAAATATTTGTGATAGGTGCTGCATGGTGACAACACATAAGAAGAGTGTGAATTTAATTTTGTTAATCAAAATGTGTGAGTCCAAGTGAGAAGAAAAAATATATTTTCAATTACAATAGCCCAACTCTGTGTGGTCCAGATTTATTAGTGTAACTACACTTTGACCAAGCTAGTTCCATGGTTTCTAAATGTGCTAATTCCCAAATAAATGATCTAAACCAAATCTAACTACTTATACCTCACCAAAGCCTTTTTGGAGTAGCTTATACTCACCCTCTGCCACCCCCTCCACCCCCCCCAATCAAAAAATAATTAAAAAGAAAATAATTGAAAGATTCCAGTAAAAAAATCCAGATAAAATCAAGAAATAAAGGTCAGTGTGGACAATAGTCTTTTAAATCACTGCACCAGCTATTGATGTGATGAGCACCCTAGATAAGCTGTGGGTACTGAAAAGTTCCTCAAATAGCCATGCCGCATGTAAATGATTTAGGAGAGAAGCTACATTAAATAACTTGTTTATTATAGTAAATCCAGAATGACTTCATGCTAAAAAGTTGGATGGGTGTAATGCTCCTCTAGCTGAATACTCTGAAGTTTATATGAGAAACTGAGTTTTTTTGGGTTTGAGCTTTCATCATTCCACAAGCAATTGTAGCTATGCACTGACACCACTAGGACAATAACAATGATTTAACATGATAGTAATAGCAATATAGTCGAAGCTTCGTCAGAATTTCCATTTTAAACTCTGTTTATTTAGAAATAATATTTCAACCAGTTAAAACTGCATCAAGCACAAACTTGGCATTTGTGGTCAGCCGGATGCCTGGATGTAATTACTTTCTTTTATACAAAAAAAAAAAAAAAAAAAAAAAAAAAAAAAAAGGAAAGAAAAGAAAAGAAAAGAAAAGAAAAAGAAAAAAAAAAGAAAAAAAAAAAAAGAAAAAATTAAGTTACTTGATTTTTTCATTATTTTCAAAAGCATTTTTTTCTTTTTTTGTTGTTGTTTCTGCCATTGTCCAGATGAAAGAAGTTTAATCTTAAACAACATGGTTTTGCAACCACGCTGTCCATAAAGAAAACAAATTGCTCCTGGCATTAAAAACAGATGAACAATTTAGGTCTGCACGAAGCTGATCCTCTGGCTTGGAGATCAATGGGAGCTTTGTTATCCATGCCGCTAGATGCGAGAGCAGCCCTGTGCCGGGGGAGCCTCCGGAGCTGAGCTCCCCGCGTGTGTCCCTGTCTGCATGTCACTGCCATGGGGCTGGGGCTGGGAGAGCCATTCACAAAAACTCCATCAAAAAGGAGGAGGAACTGCCCAACATCAGGTTGTGGTTTAGCTCCCACATCGCTATCGCAGGTGTAAACTCAACAAGTAATACATTCAGGCAAGGAAAGTGACCCCACTGCTCTTCCCAGCCATTCCCAAGAAAAGGTAATCCCAAACATGGGAGCTGACTGTGGAGGTGGCCTGGCTATGGTGTCCAGCTCATGGAATAAATTCAAGTTCTGTATCAGAATTTGCTGAGTTTTGGGGAAAGATGAGAACTGGCCCAACCTTCCCAGAGTATTTTCCTAGACAGTAAAAAGAACAAAAGCTTGCCTTATGGTGAAGCCACATATTCCTATGCAAAGGACAGAAAGCCCAGCATGGCCAAACACCAGATCTCAAGCACTATAAACCCCAGTTAAGGCTGACCTCACGTGAAATCCAAATGCATTTCAAAGGGAAAAATGAAGGGCAAAACCACCCAGGCGACATTAATCCTCTCTTGAAATCAAGTCAGGCAGCTATTTCAGAGTTTATGACCTTAAATGAGAATAAATTGATTTTTAAAAGCCTCTTATATTTTATTATTTTTAAATGTACACCCTCCACCTCCCTGTTTTTCCCTTCTGTATGCCTGGACTTCAGGGAAGAATTAAGACTCTTCAGGTGCCTTAAAACTATTTACTACCCCTGAAACATAACATTAATTTTGATTTACCAGTGTTTAAAAAGTCGTTTGGAGATGATTGCAACAATTGTGTAAGGAAATGTACAAACTTTGAGCTCAGATGACTCATTTTTATGCTTGATTTGTGATTTAGCAGCAGCATATTAAAGTGTTGTTGCTTCTAAATACAACTGAAATATTTTCTTTTCATAAGGCTGCTTAATATATAACAAAACTCCACAGAAACAAGTGGGAAGCTTGCCTCATTGATTTTAATGGGAATTTGTTTACCAAGAAGAATTTGCTGGTTCAATATTTTCCTAGTTGTGCAAAAACAATTTGCATGGAAAATAGATCTGACATATTTGGGCTTTTGATGCTGCAGAAAGACAAATAATAATAATAATAATAATAATAATAATAATAATAATAAATTAGGGTGGCCCTTCTTGCAGGGCTTAGAAAAGCCAGCAGTCTGCACTGTTTGCAGGGTTCACAGCACTTGTGAAAGGAAGCAAGCTCCTTGGGTGCTGTCGGGTGGCATGCAGCAAGAATAACATTTTGGGGAGGAATCAGGATTTTGGGAGGAATCACATTTGTGTACACAGCTGGTGCATGACAGAGGTTGGTGCTGCCCCATGGCTGAAGATGCTCAGGGCTTCTGAGGCCAAATTTTCAGAGGAAGAGAACAAAACTGGCCATCAGCACGACAGACACTTGGTACATTGCATAATATTGTGTAACACTCTTTGGAAATAATCCTCCCCTCAGCTCCGAATGATGTGGTTGCTGATGTGTTGTGTGATAATCGTGTCTTTCTGTGGACAGCTCTGGCAATAACAGCACTGCAGCCTCTTCTAGCAGGCATGTCAGGCACCATCCTGCTGATTTCTGAGGACTTATTGCTTCCGTTGCCTCTCCTTCTCCTCCTGCACCCCCAGATATGACCTTGGCCATGGCTGCATCCCACATCTGTGACACAGCTTTGTTTTTTCAGTGCCCCCAAGAGCCAACCAGCAGTGTCTTGCTCATCAGGTTGTACTTACCTGTGAGCTGAGGGAGTACCTTAGGCAAACCCCAAAGCCCAGAGAAGGCACAAGGATGCTGCTTGTCTTGATCTCTTTGCTGCCACACTTCCATCACCCTCATTGTTTTCTGGGGTGACTGACAGCCCCGGGTACCTCCTACCCATCACAGCCTCCATCCAGACATGCACCCATGCTGATGGACATCAGCATTGTCCATCCACCAGTGCTGGGACAATCCCACCAAGCAGAATGGTGCTCCTGTCTGCTGAGCTCCCCTTCCTGTTGCTCCCAGATGTGAGGGGTTGTGCTTCTAAGCCACTCTTCATTTTGTTGTAACAGCTTTTATTTCATTTAAGACTTAGGAAACAACACCGGTGTGGTAGATGGTGGACAGAAGAAGAAAAGATGGGCAGAACTTCCTAAACCTTGGCCTTCTTTCAGATTCACAAGCTGATGAAAAACCCATGGGAGCTTTTCCTGTATTGTTTTCATATTCTGTGTAGTTGGAAAAGTGAAATTCTTCTGAATGAGCAAGATGAGGAAAATACTTAGCTCTGACGATGCTGGGAAAACTCTGGGGTTATTTTCGTCCACACATATAATTTCTGGCCAGAAAAAAAAAAAAAAAAAAGGAAGAAAAAAATGCCTCAAGTGTTCTGAGTATGTGAGTTTCTTATCTTCTATTAGAAAACATAAGCACTGGCAGGAGAAAGCAGACTTTCTTCATTAGGTGCCAGAATATTTAACATTGGTTCCTCAATATTGGAAAAAATAGTCAGAAGAAAAACAAGAAAAGTCATTATCTGTTTTTTTTTTTTTTTTTTTTTTTTTTTCCTCTTTTTTTTTTTTTTTTTCCCCTTTTAATAACCTTTTCAGTAGCACAATGCATTCAAAGCTAGGCACATTCCCCTCAGTGCAATATGGTCTCAAGACATGATTTAGATGGAAAATTTAAGTAAGATTAATGCAATTTATTATCCGCCAGGATATCCCTACAAACCACACTGCTTGGCTGAATTTTTGATTCTCAATCTAATATTTCAGATGAGATTTCCAGACGGGTGTCTTATTCCTCTATTAGTTTAGTGAGGGTGATATAGAGTTTGTAAAACAGGAGAGGTTAAGCTAGTTTTAACACTTGATTAATCATTTAAATTACTTTGTTACTGTTTGAATCCATTGACTTTTGTTTACCAAGCAACTCCCTGAAACCCAAAGCCAACAAAAACGGCAGGCAGCTCTCCAAGTTGTTAATTTATTCAATGAGTTCTTCAAAGGAGTTCTAAAAGGGGAAAAAAGGAGCAAATTTATAGTTGCATTGAAAGGGTAGAGCAATTCTTGTTCATTGCTTGCTAAAAATGTCTAGGTTTTTATGACTCAAAAAAAGCCAATATTCAAATATGCTGGCCAGCTCCTGCAGATGTATATTTTTTAAGCAAATCAAACAAGCACTTAAGAGAGCCTGACTGCATGTTCATGCAAATAATGATTGAAATAAAATCAACTTGTGTGACAAGCCACACATTCCTCTGCTTTTTATGTGCAACTGTGACTTCATCTGAAGTCAGATTCTCCAGAGGAAAATTTGAGCCCTTTTTAGCAGGAGCAGGATCAGTCCTGTAGGAAATCAACTCAAGAGCACAAGGACAAAGCTTTTTCAAAAGCAACTGTGAATGGGTGATTAAAAAGCCCCCTTCAGTTACACAATGTACATGTGTACAGTTTGCAACTGTCCACTGGGGAATGGAGAAAAAAAAATCCCAAGCCCTAAATCAAGGGGAAAAAAAAAAAAAAAAAAAGCTTTCTATTCTGCATATTACAAAGTCCGAGTTTGGTAAATTGATTACAATTTCTTTTCAGAGACCTATCAGGAATAAACCACTAAGTCTTAGACATAAATTTGAATTCCAGAGTCTCCAGCTAACCCAGCTCATAAATGAATTCCTAAATGCTGACTGTGCCAGAAGACCCAGCACTGCAAAACCACTTGGCAGAAGCCATTAGTTTCAATGAGATGAACTGCTCTATTTAGCTCCCATTCAAAACTTTACAGAAATGCCAGATTTCCATAAACACAGGTTTCCTTGAATTTCCAGGGCTTTGATTAACTGGTAGATGAGGGTGTCTTACAAATATAGATTTGTATGCAGAGTTCAGCTCAGAAAGCATGAGAGACTGGAAACGGACTATAGGCTTTTCTTTCTTACTTACTTTTCTTTTTTTTTTTTTTTTTTCTGACTTAACAGAAAGCAGGAAAACTCCTTTAGAATATTTTGGAGCTGAGACTTTAATAATTAATAATTATTTTGTGGTTTAACACTGTTGTAGATCATTTTCCTGTCATTTATATCATCGCGTGTTAAGCTTTTTGTGACAGATTAATATCCTTCAACTTTTATAGTACGGTTTTAAAGTCCTGAAGCAATGAAAGACTAAAAGAAAAAGAAAAACCTACCCCCCATTTTTTTTTTCTCTTTAAAAAAATAACTAGTTTGTGAAATCTATTATGGGTAATAGCTATTTTGTTTTTCAAAGGATGACATTTTAATTTTACTATTTTTTCTTCTGTTTTCTTCTACTTACCTTCACTTTTCATGATCCACCCATCAGTCAATCATGTTGAGGTCAGCAATGTTTTTCAATACGTTTCTTATGGTCACAGTGGTTGAGTAAGGAGGTTTTTTTTTTTTTTTTTTTTTTTTTTGTTTTCATACTAGTATTTATGGTGTTGATGTAGCAGCACAAGAGATTAGAATATTGATTCTTTTTTATTGACTCTCTCTCTTTTTTTCCCCATTATTTTTCCTCCAGTAGCAAATGTTCCTAAATAACTCACAAATGCTTTACTACTATGCTTGTCGTCATAATCTAAGAATAAATGGCATTGCTAGCAAGAGTGCAACAACTGCACAGATAATAACATGCAACTATGGTTTATTAACCTTACACCCTCTTAAATCAGTCATAGACCCATAGCAGCCAAGAAAATTATTGTGGTCAAATGCCATGAACTCTAGCTTGCTTTTAGCACTAGGAATATTTCCCCTCTTCTCCAGCTTTCCTACAATATCTCTGCTCCCAAGCAGGGTTTTTATAATAAAAATTATAGTTTATGTGCATGTTTTTTGGTTAGGCTCCGAGAGTCTGATTCAGCATTTTTTTTAATTATTTTTTTTTTTTTCGGTATACTGGCTGTGTGGGTGCTGAGCCACGGAGCCTGTGTGTGGCCCCGCGGCTTGGCGCCCACACAGTGGAGTCCTGCTACAGCTGGCAGAAGCTCCTGGGATTTCATAGCACTACGTTAGGCCTTTGGCATTACCCCACCCTTCCTGAGCACTGCCTTTGAAAAAGGCCGTATCCTTTGCCCGTGTATGGATCATGGTCTTTCCAGAGCATTCTGTTTGGTCAATGAATGAAAAAGGTTGCTGAATCCTGTACGTGCAGGAACAAACGTTGTCCAGCTTTTCATCACAAATTCCCCAAGTTTATGATTGGCTCTTCCTATGGGACTGGCTACCAAGGAGGGGAGTTTGGGTACAAGTGACTGACAAGCATTGTTGGGTTGGCAGAGGGGAATTCAGCCAGTGAGAAGACTGTTTTTGGAAATGTCTGGCTTTGGAAAACATAGTCAGAAGCTGCACAGTGAAATAAATGCAAATCTGTAGGTAAAACCATTAATTTAACCAAATTATACAGAAGATGTTAAGATGTTGAAGACATAAAACATAGGCAAAAACAAATCATATTGCTGAAAATTGAGAGCTGCATTGTGTGGATTACATGAAGTCCAGAAATGAGCTGAGCAATTTAATTGTGAATAGGATAGAAATGTAATGTTTATGGAACAGCTACAGTCATGACATGTTTTGGGGTACAAAATCCATGTCTTGAATATTTATGTCTCTGGTTGGGATAAATATGATATAGAATATAAATTTCAATTTGACTACTTAAAATGTATGGTCCTATTTACAAAAGAAAAACCAGAAAAAGAAATCATTTCAAAAAAGAAATAGGAAAAAAAAAAAAAACCCAACCCCAAAGATAATTTACTACTGTTGTACTATTTCTCTTAACAGAAAAATGTAACAGGAAGAAACCACTGAAACATAGTTGAGCTCTGAAGAACCGTGTTTCTTGAGTATCTGTAAATCTATGAACATCCTGCTGCTTTGGCTGGTTTCTGTGAGCCCTAAAGCCCCAGCTTTGGTGAAAGGCCACACACAGATCACAGGCTGTACAGGAGAAACTCTGATCTCTCCCTTGGCATGGCACAGAGGCTGTCTGTCCACTGGGGAGTCAGTGTCTGAAACACAGCAGTAAAGCTTGTCTCTCATAAGAGAAATGGGTCATCTTTTCTCCTGAAACAGGAGGACAAGTGTCCTCCTCTTGTATCCAGATGGGCTGTTGTGTGGAGCACTCACTCAAAATAGGGGACCTCAATGAGAATGTTTTCCTCACCTGCATGAGGCACAGAACTTTGTCTCTGACATGCCCTGAGAGCAACCTCAACAAAGATGCTGAGGTTGTTGCATCAGTGTGAGTGGAGGAGCTCAGGGGTTCAGCTTATCTAGGGAACACGTACGGGAAAAGTCTTGGGCTGTAATCCCTGCTCCAAGAGCAGGCTGTTTGTTTTCCAGTGACTGTTTCACTGAGAAAAAATGTGTGGGATAATGTCATCACACCACAGAGCATATCATCTCTTCCATGTGGGATTGATACTGCAGACACGGGGTAGCTCTAATTTTCTTGACAAGGATTTTGTGTCCCCCGAAGGTTAGGACAACTTATGGAGGCTTGCTCAGGGTAGAGGGACTGGACAATAAGAGAAGGGCAGAACAAGCCATGCACAATGCCAAATGAGCCCTTCGTTCACTTTGTCCTCAACTTAAACGTGGTTCTGTCAGTGCCCTGCCAGCTGCGGTCCCTCCCAAAGCGAGGGGCACCAAGATCTGCCCTGCACGTGGTGCTCAGCACAGCACAACACCTGAAGAGGAAACAGCCTGACCAAACAGCCAGGCAACGTGGTATCACATTGCCTGCTGTGCCTACCAAGCCTTATCAGTCACCTCTGACTCCAGAAGGTGGTTTTAGATGGTTTCTTGCTTGTGTGGAGAGATGCTGGTGAAAATGGGTTGCTCTTACTGTGCAAGTGTGCCGAGCCTGGTTGTGTTGTACAAGTACGCACAGGCACAGCTGCACTGAGACACACACACACCTGCATAAACACTAACCCAACAGTGGGATATTTGCTTGAGACAGAGCCACGGGATGCAGCTCGCTGCTGAAAAGGGGGGCAGAGGTATTTTCAAGTGTAAAGCAAATGAAAATTTCCTTCAGTAAAATTCATACACAAATCGGTGTTTTTAGAAAATGTTCCTACTTAAAAAAAAAAAAAAAAAAAAAGACAGAAAAAAAGAAAAGAAAAAAGAAAGAAAAAGAAAACCTCTTATTATCAGTTGTGCTAACCCATGTGAGTATGTGAGGAATTCTGCCAAGAATTTTTATTTCAGATAACAGATTCCAAGCTCCTATTATCAGTGTGGAGGAATTAATACCCTATGTTCATATTTTTGCCAACACCAAATGTGGAAAATGCTTAAACCACACCTGTTTCGGTTCTACAACACATACACTTCTGCTTGCCAGCTCTCTAGCTGATAAAATTAGTTAGGGGATTTCTGATCCTTTTTTTTTTTTTTTTTTTCTTTTTTGTTTTCTTTTCAAGGCAGTTACAGGACGCCAGTAGCAAGGGTATGTGGTTAGCTCTTAGGGATGTGAGAGGGAAAGCAGAAACACTTCAAATCTTTGGCAGCAGTTGCACAGAGGAAGATTTGGCTCTAATAGCGAAGGCTGGCTGGTGCAAGGGTGCCAGGCCACACCGCGGGCATGAGCGAGGGGATGTGAGGTCAGGCTGCTGAGCTGAGCTGGTCTGCTCAATTCTTCTTTGAGGTATCGCATGGCACCTGAAGCAGTCTGTGTCATAAAGAGAAGGAGAGGTTTTTGAAAGATGGGGTCTGTGTCTATTTAACGCTCCGTGCGAGATGCTGAGGCTGATGACAAACAGCAGTATGCACTCAGATGCACCTAGTAATCAAGTAAAATCTTCCTGGTCACTGGATTCAAATACAATTTGTGCAGTTTTGCATAGCCACCAGGACTCATTTGATTCTCCTCATTAAACATTTGTCTAAAATATATGGTCTCCTCTGTCTAAAATTTAAGTTGCAAAGCAAGGTTTTTATATAACTGTTTCTTCAGTCATCTGTAATTATTTTTGCCTTCTTTCCTTCTTTACTGTTTTTGTCTCAACATGACAAAATCTAGTTAGAATTACACTGAAAGGACTGGATTATTATCAAAGAACTACATTAACTAACTAATTAAATTTAATCTATATTATACTACTGTCATGGATTACAAAATAGGTTTTTCTGCTACATATAATATAATAAAGAATAAATAGGCCAACGCTATTTTATGACTGAGACATCTGAAGATACATATTAAAGCTAAATGGAAATTGAGATATTAAATTGTATAAATCATATAATATGTATTAGACTGGAATTTCAGGTATTGCAGGGGGTGTAGGCAATATATTTTATCTGATAAAGGTACTGGGGAGACATTTCCTACAAATCTAAGTGGGATTAATACAATGGTGTTATAATGGCAAATGAGCTGTAATTCTGCAGAATGGTTTTCAAATTCTACTGGTGTTTGAAATCAGGAAGTTCACATTTAAGGAAGAACATTTCTAAGAGTTAAACCAAAAACAATTTTTATTCTTTCACGTTTATTCCTCAAACTAACAGGCCTTTTCCTTTTTATCTGAGAAACTGAATCCCAGTATCTCTTCCATGTCTCCTCAAATGATTTATTTGGAAATATTCAAAGGAGAGTTTAATTGCCACTATAGGCTAATGGGTTTGAGGCAGGATGAGTGATGGATTTTGCAAATATTTAATGGACTATATGCACATCTGGCTATTTTTTTTTTTTTCTAAAACACAAAAATTTCTGAAGTCAGCCATTTTTCCTTACCAATCAAAAGGAGAGTTTAGAGCAACTTTGGCAAGAAAAGAAGTCACCCCAGAAAACAGTCAGGTTGAAGATATTTCCCATGCTGGACCAAACCAGGATACAAAGGAAAACTTCAGATTCTGGAAGTCTGACTCAGGTGTTTATAAAAATTAAGTGATGCTTTAATACTCAAGCTATCTGTTTAATAATGTTTGCTTTTCTTCTTTGTCTTTCTTTTTCTAAATCAAACCTGAATAGTCTGGAGGACAGCTTTTATTTGTAGCTTCTAAGTGAACCAGATGTAAAAGTAGAAGGGCAAAGCAAATTAAGTTTAAATTAAACCTGTTGGCAGGCTTAAGCACAGTGACTTCTTATTTGCTACTTCTTTTCCAGTCTGTAGCTTAGTTTGAGAAGAGATGGGATAATGGCTTCCTGGTGTTCATCCCCTTCCCCTCATGTTAAGGAGACCATAACATTTCCTCTAGATACCTTTGTGGAGAGCTCCGTAACTCTTTCATAAACATAATTTGTGTTGCCTAAATCATGTTTTCCAGGTTATCATAGCATCATTTACTTAAAGATGTAAAATGGAGAATCAATCAATTCTTGTCATAGTCTACCATAATATTTAAATACCCCACCATCACACATTTATGCCTGACTTTTATGCTTACTTCTGGATCAATGATGAAAAAGGTGAACAGCCTGAGAGCCTGACTCACTGAGATGCCTTCCTAGCCATCTCCATTTAACAATGACTGCTTTTGGGGCCCTGGTGCTTAGATGGTTCTTTACTCCGTTCAGTACATCAAATGCTGTATTACAGTGTGTAATTTCTGAAATTCTGCGTGTCATGTAGTAGTTGTCAAAAGCCTTAAAATGTCTGTTATATTTATGCAGGCACTTTTATCAACCAAGTTTATAATCTCACAAGAGAATGAAATCAGATCTGTCCAAAGAGACTGATTGTTCATAAAACAACATTTGCTAGCATTATTTCTTTTCCAGTCTTTTACTTCTTCTTTGATTATATCTTGTGTCAGTTTTATTCCTGGTTCTGTAATTGGAAACCCACAATAACAGTGCTATAATGTTTCACAAATCTGCTCATGGTCAGCTCTCCTGTTGATTCAGACTGCGAGCATTCAGTTTTTCTATCTTCTTTATACTTTTCTTCAAATAAGATGAAAACCTTTAAGCTACCCAAGTACATCCTGTTAAAAAATGCGTGCAATGTAGAACCAAACCAGGATCCTATGTGCTGGCACACAGAGCTGATTTGCAGCAACATAACAATTTGCTGCCCACCCTTTGACAAGCTGTCTGTGCTTGATGTCTGCCCATTGTGACCATGATGGGGCTGTCTGAGGTTAGAGTTACACCACAGCAGTAGGACGAGCTCTCTCCTCAAGCATTCAGGGGTAGTTACAGTGTTCTGGCTGATGTGTGGCAACTTGGTAAGGTATTACAATGACATTGGGCTGAATCCCCAAAAAGGAGTCAATTTTAAAAATGCAGCAAGGGCTCCTAAGTCCTTTAAAAATTAAAAATTGTATACACTGTCTCTTCAGTGATTCAAACACATGCATGTATACCTTCATTGCCATTGACAACCAGTCAGTCCCATACACAGCAGGCATGCCTATAGACCAGCAAAGGACCAGCAAAGGACCAGCAAAGCATGCACTGTACTGCTCAACCAGTTGGCTTCCAGAACTCTTCTGTATATGCACCGTGTTTATCACAAGTGTGAAAATCATAGTATTACTTTTTTTTTTATCCCCATTTTTTTTCCCTTAATTTATGCAAACAGCATTTTGAAAAACACACAAAAATAGTCTTTTCTGGCCAAAGCATTTTTTTTTTTTCCTTTTTCTTTCTCATTTGCTATTGGTACAGGAATGCTTTTGCACTTAACACCTCCATGAACTTTTTGTGACAGAATATTGCATCTGGAAGGCCCATTCTGAGGTGGCTGACTGGCCTGCCAAGTGCAGGCTCCAAACCCTATCTTCCCCAGGTGCTAAATTACCTTTCCTGATAGGCTGAACTAAATCTGGGGAGGTGTTTGGATTAGGTTTGAATGGTGCAGTGCAATCGCAGCCATCCCTCTTCCGGATACCCAATAGCCCTGTGAATATTCCAAACTGATAATGTCGGTTTTGAAAGGGAGATGGTCTGAGAAAGCACTTTTCAGTGCAATTTTCCTGAGCAGAGATCAAATGTGGATGTTCTAGGGGAAAAATAAAGAGCAGGGATACATGTGGAAAATCAGGGTTGTGGATGCATTCCCTCCATGTATGCCGGCAGAGTGCTCACTGGCTAGGCTACGATAACATCAGCGTTCATGTGAATATAGCCTTCTCTCTGGCACTCCATAAACAACTTGTTGTGACTTCCAAGGGGCACCAGAACATGGCACACGGGGGTCCAGCAATGCCCCAGCAGAACATGCTCCTTGGAGAGGATGGGCTGGCAGTGGTTGTGTGCTGGGAGAGACAGTGAGAAGAAAAAACAGCCTGCTCTGAAAATGGGAGGGGGGTCAGAGAAGACATTGGCTTTTCTCTAATCACTTGCAAGACTGAAAGAGGCTGATTTCAGAGAACTTTGTATTTGTCCTTCCTTGTCTGTAAAGCATTGCACCATTAAAGGGGATTTGTGTTATTGGCAAGAAAGCCTACAAAACAAAAATTGCAGAGATCTCAAACTGTAGTCATCTCTGGATGGTCTGTGGGTACTTTAACCTTTCTGTGCATAAATCATAACAAGATGTATTATGAGCATCACAATATGCTCAGGAAAACTGCATCACAAGCATATGGAAACAGACGCTCTGGGTGAGAACTAAGCTCATTTCGTCTTTGTCATGGCCAGTTACAGATGTCTGAGAGAGAGAATGAGCACATGTGGCACTGTGTCTCCCAAGGGGCTTCTCACCACCAGTGACTCTATATCAGGCCCTCCCTGAGTCCACTGTTGTATTCTTCTGTGAGCCACAGCCACCAAAACCTGCTGGACTCCCTCTAGCCTCATTCACTAGCTCACTAGTGCAGGTGCAATGCTGGGTGAGCTTGGCCAGGGTAATTCTAGCCCCCTGAGGTCTGGTAGTGTGCTGGTAAGGGTACCCAGCTGTCTTCCTTCCCTGCCTCTGCCCTCAGCCCATGTCATCTGTGCCGCTGTCCTTCCACCTCTCTGCTTCCCATTGCCAAGCACAGCATGGAGCGACAAAACCTTAACAGCCAGGCCCTGTGCCTGTTATCTTGCCCTTGTGCATGCCAGTCATGCAGACATCACCAGAATGAGCATCTCTTTGTGGAAAAAGACATCAGTGTTGCCCTTGAAACAACAGTCCATCACCAGCTACCTGGGAATTCTCCCCAGTTCTCATTGCAAAAAAGGAGATTATTTATTTATTTATTTTAATTCTTTGCTTTTTGTGCTCTGTTTTCATTTCACTAGTCCTTCGTGTTCTGATATAGATGTATTTCTCTGGAAAAGCTCCTGTGCATCAGGATCCCTGCTTTCATTTATGATCTTAAGGGAAAACATCTGTTGCTGTTGCTCCCTTATCATTTGTCTTCAGCTTTCCTTGTAGCTGTTTTTTACTTGTGATATCATCATTCTTTTTGTATCTTTGCTATCTTTCTGTGCTGTTTCTCCCCATCTCTATGATAGGTCACATGCTGTTGTCAGTGTTTCCCAGGACAAAGTCTCATTCTTTATTTTTCAGAGGTGTTTGAGCCAATGTTTTGTCTGTTACCACTTGTTGCGATTTAAATGTTCTATTCTCTTGATCCAGAGTCATTTTTCCCATCTGAAAGAGTCACAGAGAGACAATCTGCCTCAAAATTTGAATTTTCTCATTTTTCTCTACAATGAACAACTGTTGGACTTTCTCCTGCTTGGATTTTTAGCTTTTTAAAGTTGTATTATTGTTGCTTTGGTGCTGTTCATTGATGGCTGTTATGGGAAAATACTGAATACAAAGCAGAGGCACAGATTTGTCTGATTTATGCTGCTTCTCCGAGTGCCTTGCCACTCTCCTACAAAACCAGTGGAGAAAGAGGACAACTGAGAACTTAAGTGAGTAAAATTGTCTTTACTTCTCTTATGACTAAACCACCACCAAATTACATAGTGACAACCTAGTGCAACTGTGCTCCTAACTGAGGTAATTCAGGAAAGGGGTTAGAGTTGGATGGGCAGCTTTCAAACCACGCGGGGAAGATATAGCCCTTGACAAGGATTTGATCAGCACAATATCCCAATAGAATGCTTCTTCTATGTTTTATTCCAGTGAAGTAAAAGAACAGAAATGACAGATAGAGAGCAATAAAACCCCCAGTTTTATAATAAATATAAATTTTATTTATTTATTTATTTTATATAATCACTAGATTGAGTCAAATCTGTGTCATTCTTAAATATTTATTTCTTGTAAGTTAAATGAAGAATTAAATCCAATTGCTTGACACATTAACTGCTACCACTGAGACCTTGATAAGCCACATGCACTGAAATATTACCTGGACTTTCAGTGACTGATACAGATACTGATTTCTTTTCCAAGTATGTTAGGAAGGACTCAACATGCTTAAACTGGAACTGCTAGGCATACCTGCCAGTGCACAACTGAATACTACACACTCAAAATACAATTCCCATGAAAGAAGACTGAGGATCATCTGAGAAAATAATGTAGGCAAACATGGTACTTTTCTATCCCAGATATTAAAATAAAAATTTTGCTTTCAGGAAACATAATGCAACCTTTTCACATGCCTTAAGTGAGTGTGAACAAAATTGCATGTTGTTTGGGATAGGCAACACTGATACTATAAATATGTGTGAGGTCAAGGGTAATGAAACCAAGATCTTCCAAGAAAGCTCATTTGCTGATCTCTGCATATCAACAAATTCCCTTCTGTTGTCTACTGTTCTTTAAAATTAAAATGACATTGTTCTGATTACAATGTGCTTAGATAAGGCTCAATTTGTAATCTGTGTTACACCTGTAAGGGTATCATCCTGTAAGGGCAATCAAGTGTCACACTGCAGTAGCCTTCACCTCTGGATGAGCTGTAAACTAAGATTTGGATTGTGGCTTTGAAACTGAGCAAAGACTTCACATGGGGTTTGAATTCCACCATGCTCAGCTCTCAGGGGCTCTTTTCCTGTGAGATCAAATACCTTGCTAGCCTAGTCCTCATGTTATTTCCATCACTAGAGGCTGCATGTGATCTGCAGGCTCCTCCTAGCTTTCAATTCCACACAGAATTCATACAGAAGATCTTGATCTAGAAATGCTTACCTCAGTCCCTTTCTTTTCCCCAAAAGACTGGGGGGAAAAGAATGCTAGATGCTATGCTGAGACCTAAGCATGTCTCTGATCCTAATATATAGCATTTCCCAGTAGTTCTCGGGATCTCCCACAGATTTTTACAGGGTGTTTTGAAAATTCAGGTATAAGCTGTGAATGAAAAAAATGTTTCTGGATTTCCTAGATGCTTAGAGAATGGAAAACAAAACAAAACAAAACAAAGCTCTAGTGTAAATCTTTGATGACCATTTCTTTTCCCTCCTGGAGTTTTGCAATATTTCACTTAAGTGGTGCAATACGAAAAACAAACAAACAAACAAACAACAAAAACCCCCATAAAACAAACAAGCAAAACCTAACTTTACCAAAACAAACCCACAAAAACTATTCTAAAGGATTTAAAAATTGTAAAGAACAGAGACACCTGCATCCACTCAGAGATCCCCAGTTCAGTTAGACATAGATTCTGTGTCGTAAAAACTCAAGCCAAGTAGTGAAAGATATGAAAAAACTTTTTTTTTTTTTTTTTTTTTTTTGGCTTCTGCAGTCTTATCAGAGTGTTCTGCCCAGCAGAACTGAGCCCTGTGAAAAATGTATATCCCCAAGTTCAAATGAGCAGCATAAAACAATATCTAAAAGAAGTTAATTCCATTGCTTGTTTCTTAAATACTTTTCAGTGCAAGAGATGGTTTTATAATCATGTGTCTATGATCAGAGACTTTTGGATAGACACCAAATCAAAACATCAGCAAAGAGAATGGGGTGATGTGGAAAACTGATTTATTCACTCATAGTCAATAAAGTAAGCATGCAGTAGCTGGATTGTAAATAGCACTGTGGAGAAGATTTATAAGTCTTAACATTGGAAGACAGGTTTATCCCAGTTAAAAGCACATTTTAACTGGAAGAACTCTTCACTGTGTTTATAAAATGAGGCCTTGGGTGCAAGATGAAACCTTAGGCCTGTGTGAATTTTAAATGGGCAAAATATGTCATCTGCAAGCATGTTTTTCATCTCAAAGTATGTAGTTAAAATAGATCTGAAAATGTAAAAAATAAAAATAAAAGGTTCTAAGTAAAATAAAACTAGGCCTCAGCAGGCATATGTACTATGCTTAAAACTTCCCTTTGCTCCAGATTGCTGTGTTTATAAATCAAAATTATACGTCCAGTGGGGAAAAGGGAAGTAAAACTGTTTCCAAATGAAAAAAGGACAAGTGATTCATTTCTGTTAAAATCATAATTGAAAATACAGAACGTAAAAATGCTTTTAGTTTACTCTTGTTTTTATTTGTAACATTTGCTTTGTTACAGATAATATGACCAAGGCTCTGAAAAAGGTCCATTTACTACTATAAATTTTCCAACTATTTGAAAAATTATATACATTGCAGGCTTTCTTCACCCTATAACGTAGTGCTTCATCTTTAAAAGGGATAAATGCACTGCCTTTGATTTTCTGATAGAACAGTCCACTCCTGTATTCCACTTATTAAACAACAAAATAAATATATCTTTATTGACTGTAATACATAAACAACTCTGAAGAAACTCCAGTGAAATCTAATGAGGTATTTCCCTTTGCCATGTGACAAGGTTCAAATATGTGCATATGTGCAGTACAGAAAATAAAATTGACTCTGACAATTGGATACCCCAGTGAGCTTCTATCTTTGCAACAAATGTGCTCTAAATTCCAAAGTGCTTTGACAATAACCATTTATTTCAATGCATCCTCCCTAGAGGCTAATTCTTAGGGGCCAAATCCCTGTCTCATGAAAATAAGAGGGAGTTTTGCCATAGGTATTAGTGTTGGAAACACTTGATCCTAAATATGTTTAAAGCAATCATATGAATGCAAAATGAAAGGAATGAATCTGTTTAGCTCTTGAAGTTCCAAGGACACGGAAAAAGCATAAAAGTCTGGTATTTTTTATTTTGAAGCTCTCCATGCTGACAGAATATCAATTGCCCTTTACAACTTAGCAAGGTGCTTCTTTAAGGCCTTCAGGGGTGTATTAGGGGTGCAAACAATTGTCTGTCTTTCAGTGCAGTGAGTCTGATATATCTCCCTAGGTATGGCATGCCCTTCTGACAGCAAAATATTATTCACAGGAGCTCATTTGTGTTAGAGACTCTCACAGGTTTTGACTGGAGATAGAAAGGAGATATCTGTACTCACAGATGTGTTGGAAACATAACTTGTTGCACCAAGAGATGGATAAGGATCCTTTATGGGTGAGAAAATTTGGAAGCATAATGGGAGTGGACACCCCTGGGCAGAGGGAAGACACAGTCCTCTAGGAGGGGTGCTAGGGTGTGTGTGAAATGAATCCTTTTGAAATTCAGTCACTTATGCTACACAAGTCATTGATGATTTATGGTACCAAAGAGAAAAGGAAAATTATGTAAGCATAGGTTAATTTTTATTTTTTAATATTTTTAATAAAAGTAGAAAATAAATATATTACTAGATATTACTTATACTCATGTAGGAATTTATGGTAGATATCACTGGCCTTCTAAGATGGGTTGGAAGCTGTATCAGTAGGTTTCAATTGTGGGGTGAAGATGAAGACTATGCAACCAGATTAATGCCATACAATCAGTCATCCTATAATTGTGGGAAGCCATGTTAGTAAAGGGAAAAAGAAAATCTCTGAGATGCTTCCAAAAGGTTTCCCTTTCAGGATTAGTCCCTCACTTCTTCGATGTAACTCTCATAACTGGTCTCAGCTCAGAACCACAGGACCGTCACAGTCAGCAAATTTAGGATATTCACAGTCAGCTCAGAGAATAAACAAAACATGAAGTAATTGTGAGGAAACTGTGATCTCCCTTCAGGCAATTCCACAAATTAAATAGAAACAGAAAAAAGTGCTCATTTTATATTGGTCACATAATCCTGAAGATGAGACAGTTTCAAGCAAGAGAACCCTGGATGCCTGAAAACATGAAATACAGAGAAAAATTGGTTCTTGTCTTTTTAAATACAGAAGAAGGGCTTGAAATTCAATGGTTTGCTTTTGTTTTCTATTTCATGACATTCATCAAATCACAAATCTTGCTAATGTCTTCAAACAGCATCTTCAGTCAAGGCCTTATCTATTTTTGTTTCTATTCTGGTTGTTCCTCAAAAAGACTGGTGGCAAGGCGTGACTCTGAAGAAGGTTTGTACTGCTCCTCCAGCTGTGCATTTTATTATTTACATTTTAGAATAGACAAGGAGAAGAACTTGTGTGGCATGGCTCCAATATGCTTTTTATATACACATCTTTATATGCTTTTTAAATACATGTCTTAGAAGCTGTAAAGCTTGGTGAAGGCCACTACTGTAATTTCTGCAACAGTATTTTTTCACCCAGAAGAATACTGCTCACAGCACTGTTGCTCCCTCACATTTAACTCCAACTTGCTGTGTAATTAGAATGTGTCTGACAACACTTCCTCTTTCCTAGAACTGCTCTAATTAAGAGTTGTTTCCTCATTATAAAACCAGGAATATGACTGGTAAAACTTTCATCAGCTTGCTACCACCTACCATGGGTACATGGGCTTATTGACTGGGAGCTGAGGACTACATCAGTTCCTTGTTGGTGTACTCAAGATGTTAAAAAATTTTGTGGATAGAGTGTGGCTACTCAGACTGATTTTTACCGTGTGATTCACAGAGAAAATATTAATGAATGTGCTGTGGATCAGGATGCACTCAGCAGATGTGGCATTAGAGATACTTTTTCAGGGAGAGAAACAAACAAATAAAAATACTTCATTTTTTGACATACTCAAAGCACAGATGAGGAACTGAGTGTTAAAAAGATTGCGTGACTTACCCTGGGTCATACAGGAAGACTTTGTCAGTGCTAGAAACTGAATGCAGTTTCCAGCTTCCAGCTAACTTCTTATTTGATCATCTTCTGTCACTGCAGGAGGATTACAGAGAATGCAGCCATTCCTCAAATAATTGCTGGGAATCCTGAAACATGATTCTACGTACAGATAAATACATTACAAAAGTGTCTGTTTTCCAAAGATGTGTCATAAACATTGCATCCTAACCTGAATTCCCTTTCCTTTGTGTTCAAGTGGCTTAGTGTTAAAAATGTGGTAACACCGCACAACAAAGCCCACAGGTGGAAATCCATACACTCTGCAATACTGCCTTATGTTCAGATAGCCCTCTGTAGATAATAATTCCTGCTCTCACAAATATGTGGTTTGTTGTTTACTTAGGTGTAGGGAAAAACAAAACAAAACAACAAAACAAAACAAAAAACACTCATTATTTCTCATCTTCTCGCTTAGTAAACAAACCACTCAAAAGTGACAGCTTGTGGCAATTCTCATCAGCTTCATAGGTGAAGCAGTTAATGTAGACTCCTACCACAGCCAGCACTTATGTTACATGCTACTTTTTGTTTCTATTTTGGTGTTGCCACTATTATTTTTGCTTTGCTTTAACATCATTAGTTATGGTTCTCAAAGGTGAATCCATTCCAAATGTACTTTGTGTGGCTATGTTTAACATTTGCCAGTGGTTTCAATAGATTTGAAGTAGATTCAAGTATCATAAAACCAGAATGGATCAGCAGACCATCTAGTCTGGCTTTCTGTGCAGCCCAGACTATAGAATTTCACTTACTAAGTCAGTGATATCTAAAGTTTTTAAAGTAACTAAATGTGTGTGTGTGTGGGTAAACCAAAAAAAAACCCCGCATAGGTAGATTTCTAGCCACCTATCATAGCCTATCAAATTGCCTCTTGTTTTGCCTTTTAGTTCTATAGTTGCTTTTGCAATGAAAGAGTAATTAATAAACAATGCAGCAAGACAAGGGAGTATCAGTCGAAAAAGGGTCACAAGCAGTAGGGCTATGATATATGATACTCCCGAAAAAAAAGGCAAAGCGATTTGGGGAAAAAATGGTATGATGAATTACAGGAAATAGTAAATTACAGAAAAGTGTATTCTTTGCTACTTTTTCATAAATCCCTTGAAACTATTGTCATGAGATGATGATTAGAAATTTCAGTAACACAGTGGTAGAAACAGTCTGACTCAAGAGACTGTACTTTTAGTTTGGTCTGCAAAACTTCCGTCTTTATATATGTGGAAAGTGCAAGAAAGTGTATACATATGAATTAACAGCAATCCATGCAAACAATAAATAATTTTATACATTGTCATTTATCTTCAGATATATTATTTGTAAATTACAAACCAGATCCATGGAACTGCATTCATTTAGAGATAAAATCTGGCCTCCTATTTTTATTGTAATCCACAATTATAGATAGATGAATAAAATTGTGTAAATAATTTACTCTCTTATCATTTCCCTTCACTCTGTGAATGTTTCCTTGCACACAGTTTTATTATATAAGTGATCTTAGTATCTAGGTCATATAAGTATGGTTACAAAGACTGACAATGCTGTCAATCCAGACTCTACTAATTTATTATGTTTGCTACTCCTGTCTAGCCTGCTTACAAATTAAAAAAAAAAGTTTACATTTCAGAATTCTCTTACTTGATCTTCTATGCAGAAATGGACGTAAGTAGGTAAATCCTTGATGTGCATTGGTACTGAAGTCTTACATGCCAGTTTGCTCAACTTTATTAATTTACTTGGCATGAAATGCATTTTCTTCCTTCACAGGGGAGCTCCGTTCAGAAAGGTGCCCTCTGGGTGGGAGTAGATTCCTCATTTTCCATCTGTTTAATTTTATCCATCAGGAATTTATACAATGTCTGCTGAGACTGACAGAAAGATGGCTATTGACTAAATGGGCTTTCAGTCATGTTTCAGGAAAATGAGGAAGGCATATTGATTTTTCGGTTTGCTGTTAAGGCAGATTTTGTAATTCTGTGGTTTTGGCTGACACTATGGGCTTGGCAGGGGCTTAAACCTGCAAAATTCAAGTCTAAAATTTGCCACTTCCCTAACTCACTGCTGTTCATGGCTCATACCAGGAGTGCTGTGGTATGGGGACATGGCAGCCATCAGGCACCTGAGGCAGATTTTCAGCTCATGCCATGGCTCCGCTGCATGTCTTACAGCTCCAACCCAGCTACATTTCACCAAGCTGATGGATGTAATTTTGACATTCTCCTTTTGTAAGGGAAGAGATTGCTGGTGTTTCTCACGTAAAGCTTTCAACAAGCTCACAGTTTCTCCCAAAATATTTCCCTTCATCAACTCTGGGGTTCAATGACTGAGCACACAACAATGTTTGTATTACCATTTGCAAACCTAAGAGCCAGTGCTAGGATCCTAGAAGAGATGAGTGGGAATTAAGCCCTGAACTGCCCTTCAGTTATGCTTAGACACGGCCACATAGATTTTACTGCTACAGCAAACTCACCTCAGTTCCACATACATCAGTAGCAAGCAACAAATACATATATTCGGCACTTCGTTCAAGTTTATTCTTAACCTTAATTATATGAGTGTGCTGATTGCAGCCTCTGGCATAACTCAGGACTCTTGTATCACACCTGGTGTTTTAGTTGCACTGTTGAGCTGGAGCCTAATTTCAAAGCCAGGCAAGCAAGGAAATTAGATGTATGGTTTTCACAAATATTTCAGCTGACTCTCTTAACAATGAGGCTACTCGCATACATGTCTAAAAAAGTATTAAGGTGGGTTGCTACAGGCATCCAAATTTGGAGATGTTGGCCTAAATGACTTGGATAAGGAGAAGTGTTTTGTATGTGAGGTGTTAAATAAAACCCTTGAGTTTCAATAAATAAATACTGCTATTAAGGAAGTGGTGACAATGTGCAATCTACAAAAACGGGAAGCCTAGGAGGTGCTGTGGTAATAATGCAGTTACTTGAAGCACATTTAAAATACAAATATCTCTGTGGTTTTTTATTTGCTTCCACTCTTTGAGTCATTCTGAGAAACTTCACAAAGCTGTGCACATTCCCATTATGGCTGAAGCATGATGCACTGCTCATTGCATAAGAAAAGCTTTTCTCCAGAAAGCTACACCAGGGGCTGGGAAGAAGTCTTTTCCAGGCATTGGAAAATGCAGTTTTAAAGCTAAGTGTAAGGGAGGACTCTGTTTCATGTGCATAAAAGAAGAAGAAGAAGAAAGGCAAATATTCTTGGCACAAAGAGACAATAAAAA
Source organism: Aythya ferina (assembly GCF_964211825.1). NCBI lineage: Eukaryota > Metazoa > Chordata > Aves > Anseriformes > Anatidae > Aythya > Aythya ferina. Next base: position 21,996,831 of record NC_140298.1, read on the forward strand.
AAAATAGGGAAGTAACTACTCTCAAGCTTGAAACATTTTTGTCATAACATGTGCTGCTGAAGTCACCAAAATGTTGTGGTGATGGTGTGGCTTTGTCCTAGCTGGGGAGAGGTTCTTTAGATAGTAGTACTTTGAGTATTTATTACAAAATCATAAACATTGCCAAATCCCTCACAGGGTTTACCTGAACCAAAATTAGTTGATGTATCAGCAGTTCAAAAAATTTTTGTATCCTCTTATTTTAAAATCAAGGAATGGAATAAATTATATTGGTTTCCAGAAGCTACTTAGTATATGGCAGAACTTTAATAGTGTTCGTTTTTCCCCAGGAGATTCAAAGACAAGAGAAAAACAGGTCCAACTATCTTCAAATAAATAAATAAATAATAATAATAAAATCCCACCAAACCATGGGTAGATTTATATTGCTGAAATAAAGGTGATTTTTTGTTTGTTTATTCTGGATGCACAGTGAAAGAGTCATCCATTGATCAGGGCTGATTACAGATACAGATCTGCAGCTATTATATGTACAAAATTAGATGCCAAAGGATTCCTAATGCTGATGTGAATGTTTATTCATTCACAGAACAAAGGTAAATACCTATAGATCTATCCAAGAATCATGAACAAAATATTTAACACAAGTTGAGGTGCTTGTGATCACTATTAAAATACAAGTGTATTTATTTATTTTTTTATTTTATTTTGCGGTTTACTGAGGTCCACAGGGATCTCCAAATTTAGTCAGAGTTTGCATTATAGGTCTGCCCATGCCTGTTTCTGCTCCTGTCAGTTATTCAGGCTTTTTCTAGCTTTCCCTATGGAAATGCTAAACATTTCCAACTGAGTTTGACTCTTCTTTCACTTTTCTCTGAGCCATCCATCTTCCAGCAAGCTTCATGCTGATAGATCCCTGAGGTCGTGCATAACCCCAGAAAGAGTCCAAGACTGCTGTGTAGATAGAGGAATATGTCTGAGGAAGGCAGGATGGTGTTATCACAGGATGAGGGCCTCACAGGTCATTTAAAAGACCAATTTGGAGGGGGGGGAGAGGAGGGGCACTTCAGTTTAAAAGGAAATGTATTCACTTGTAGATGCAGACAAATATCCAAATTTGCAGAAAGAGTTCAATTCCCTCAAACCTTATTGATATCAGTGTTAAGTACCACACAAGATTCCAGCAAAAAAACATGGAACTTCTTAAAATACCGAACCCTAAGCCTAATTTTAAATGCTTGCTGGGCCAGGCCCAAAAGCTGAAATAAAGACGAGACCATATCATGCAAATGACCCATTCCTCTGACTACTCATAGAGGAATGGGCTAGAGGTACTGAGCATGTCAACACTTACCTAGGCTTGGAGGGCTGGGTGCATTCTCATAATCAGGGGGAAGTGTTGGAATGTATTGTTGCTATGTTTTTTAAGACCTTTTGAAACTGTGGCCCTAAGGAAATGAGGAAATACAGGGGATGAGGTTACATTGTTATTATTTCACTTTTTTTGAACAGAGGATTATATGTCTGTATTCATATATATATTAGATTTCTAAATCTTTAAAAACACAGGGCCTGTGGTGAAGGTTCTATGCTTTATTCATTAAATGCATGTTTTTCTATTTAAACTCCCCTGCCTATCTAGCATGCATTCCTTGTTTGCTCTCTTCTCTTACATACTCTTCAGAATATTCTTTTCTAAAAACATGTGTGTGCAAACTTTCCATTTCATAAATAAAAGATTTGCTTTTTTGGGGTAATAAATCAGTGTTTCCGGCTTTCCTTAATTTTAGACTTGATGCTGACAGCTACTCTCTGACCAGGTTTCCCAACACCCTCACACAATAAGCAGCCGTTGCACAGTCTTAAAAACAGGTGGTATCAGTCCCTTCAGACATGCAAGAAACTATCCTGTTTTCCAGACTACTATTTTCCACACATGAATGTGTTTCCAGGTGCTTCAGGTAAGAGAAGTAAGAGAGGCAATCTTCATGTTTCCCCTGAGACTGAGAGCCTCATCCTGCACCCACATACATGACTGCCAATTCTGTTGACTTCAGTGAAATCATTCCTGATTTATGTCAATTTCAGGAAGATCAGAGAAAGACTTATTAGGGTTATTGCTCTATAAATTCCAACACAAGAATGTTTATGATATTGTCACCACAAGAAACAATCTGTATGCCATCTCAGACCTTCTAGTGTATTTTTTTCACACAGATGTTAAAAGTTCCAATACTGATTCTAAAATATGTCTCCATATACATATACATATAAATGTGTGTGCGTTGTACAGTTTGTAACACAGAAGAAACATAGAACTATCTCACTAATTGTAATTAGCCAATTTGGTGGACTTTCTTTTCAATTGAAGATGTCTCTTTTTATATTTGGTTGACTCCCTTATAACATTTCATCAAATGCAACCATTTTATCTTCAAGTAGCTTCAGAAAAAAAAAAAAAAAAAAAAAAAAAGGAAACAACAACTAAAATGCCTCAGATCTTTCTTCTGAGGACAGGCCTGGCAGGTGTTAGAGATGATCCTTCGTCTGCTTTCACATGTATAGACTCTTGTGGTGAGGAGCCTTGCCCCCTTATAGACTTATCTTTTTCTTGCATTCTATTGTCTTACCCTTCTGACAGCTCAATGTGCTCTGATTTGATTCCTTTTCTTCTCTCCTCTGGTTGCTGGGGTTGTCTGCATTACTAGCAAATCGAAGTGTTCTGAGATTGCACCACACACCCTAGCAGAAACACATTTCTCCTTCAAAAGTCATCCTTTTATGCTCCCATTTTCATGGATGAGTAAGAGAGAGTGCAAACTCAGTAACTTCTAACTGCCATCACAGTGTTTTCCCAAAAATCCTTAAGCAACTGCTTTTCTAAAGTGCAGTGCATAGGAAAAGAAATAGCAAGCTTTTCTAGATTTCAAATAATTGCACAGTACTGTACATCCTGTTCAAATTGCCACAATAGGACAAATCACATGAGAAAATCAATGCTTCTGCCTAACAAAATTTCCTCTGTAATACATGGGAAATTTCGCAACTTCCAGAGGAATCACTTCTCCACTCTGTCGTCACCCCTTGAATCTCTACTAAATAAACTCCCTAACTCATCATTTTGAACTGTGAGAAGAGGATGGCTGAGACGCACTAGCGTACAATGCTCTGCCAGGCACCCTTTACTCTGTGTCACAATGGCCTCTAGTGGATTTGCAGCAACTGACAGACAGCTCTGTCATCCCCTGGTGTCTGCCAGCTCCCCAGGGTATATGGCATGGCTGCAGGGCGCAATGTAACCCCCTGGGACCAGGGACTACTGCACCTGCAAGACCTGGGCTTGGGCTTGGGCCTGGGTCAGGGCCTGGGCCTTGTCACCATGCCATATACTCCCTGTTGAGTTACTGTCCCTGCTGGCTGCTCACTAGCGTATTTTCCCTCGGTTCACAGGGCACCACAGAAACTAGCAATATATTTCCCTTATGGTTTCCTTTGGAGAAAAGGAAGAAAACCAAGCAGACCTGTGCACCTGCTGTATTTAATGTGTTTCAGTGGGGGTACAACAGGAAGAAAACTAAGACTTCTCCCAGATGGATATAGCATTAGCCCCTTGCTTTATCAGTAGAGGACAATTGGTTTCTTCATTAGAAAAAAAAAATATTCTAACAGGCTTCTTTGGCTTTGACTTCACAGTGGTTTGAATTAATCTGGTGAAAATTTGTTAGTATAATTTCTATTTGTAAGAATAATGAGTATAAATCGAAGAGATGAGGAAAAACTCAAAGCAGAAAATGCTGTGCATAGAGCAAATTACTTTCGCAATACTGCCTTTTAAAGGACCACTGTTACATTTGGGTAATTTATGCTTCCTGCTTTCTAAAACATATTGCCTTATCACTGAAGATTTTATGCTGCCATTTGTCTGTTGATGGCATAGGAATGAAAGCACTGCCACACACATTTGTCCTACCTTGAATTTTTAATTATTAATCATATTCATCAGGGTCTAGCCTGTTCAGCTCCTGCAGTGAGCAAGCTCTTTTTCCCATCTAAGCACAGCATAATGGTTGCACACCAGCAACCACTCTTGGGCCACGGTGTTGGTGATGGGCAAGGTGAAGTGATTCCATTGCCTCTCTTCCTTGGCAGTGTCACTGGTTTGCAAAAGATGTTTTTCATTCCCTTTGAAATGCTTAGGAGACATAGGAACTTATATATGATAGAATCATAGAATAGCTTGGGTTGGAAGGGACCTTAAAGATCATAGAACTCCACCCCTCCTGCCAAAGACAAGGATGCCACCCAGTAGATCAGGTTGGCCAGGGCCCCGTCCAGCCTGGCCTTGAACACCTCCAGGGATGGGGCATCCACAACTTCTCTTGGCAACATGTTCCAGTGCCTCACTACCCTTACAGTGAAGAATTTCCTCCTAATGTCTAGTCTAAATCAATCATCTTTTAGTAAAAGACCATTCCCCGTTGTCCCATCATTATCTACCCAAGTAAAGAGCCCTTCTCCATTTTTGTAAGACCCCTTTAAGTATTGGAAGGTTGCAACGAGGTCACCTGAGAGCCTTTTCCAGTCTGAACATCCCAGCTCCCTCAGCCTTTCTTAAAAGGAGAGGTGCTCCAGCCCTCTAATCATCCTTGCAGCCTTCTTCTGGACTTGCTCTAACAGGCCCACATATTTCTTGTGCTGGGGGCCAATATATGCACTTGTAGGTTAAGTTAGGCATCGGATGTAGGAAATCATGTCTCTAACAACAGGTACAGTGAGAATGAGCACTTTCATAGACCTAGGTCTACAGGGTACCTGCTCTAGCACCTTTGTTCCTTAGTTCCAGGCATCCTGGGAATCTCCTAGGAGGCAGTGGACTTTGCAAACAAAGTTGTCATGCAGCACAACTCCCTCAGATACTGCGGACCCCTTGAAAATGAAAGAGGTTTTACTGCTTTTAACAGTTACCTTTCCATGCCTGGCTGTTTTGCTATGCCAAGAAGTTCTGTGCCCTGTTTTACTATGGAAAGAGAAACTAGAGCCTTAATTTTCTATGCAAGTGCCTCTGCAGCAATAAGATAGAAGAGGAGAAACAGAAAACACACAATACAAAGGCAGGCTTGTGTCTTTGCTGAATATTTTCATTGTTTTCCCTGAGGAGCCAGTGGGTTTTTACACACAGCACTAGCACATTTCATTTTGACAACAAGTCAGACTTTCCAAGTCACTACACCTTTCACAACACACTGCAAACTGTCAGTGTGGTAACTTCCTTAAGTTTAATGAAGTTACCTTATGAAATCTCTTGACAGAACTGGCCAAAACCAAAAACAACCAACCACCCCTCCTGCCTCCACCCTCTTTCCCCCCCTCAAAAAAAAAAAAAAAAAAAAAAAGCATAAGGCTACTCAAAAATAAGAGGAGTCCCAATGAAATGTGATACATGCAATCTGGAAAACCTCTGAGGAGAGAAGGAAGAGTTGTGTGCTGACAAATGGTGCAAACTTCTGCCTAAGATTAGATTTCTGCAGGCCGGATTTAGATAACTGGCCCAGTTTTTCCAATGGACTGAATGCTTGCCGGCTCCCAGTATTGGCCCTACAAGCCACAGGCAGATCATTAAGCTTGCAAAATCCAAGCAGTAATTTTGAACTTAAATAAAGCTCCAGGGTTGATATCTTCTAAAAGATCCAAAGGACTATTCCATTCAATGTCTAAATCTGTGAAAGGCCTTATTCCATAGCCCACCCTGGTAAAGTGTTCCTAATCGCCTCTTTTAAAAAATCTAAGTCAGTTTTGTCAGGTTTTTTTTTTTTTTTTTTTTTTTTTTTGTGGCCATATGATGATCCTAGAGAGGTAGCTTACCTTCACTGTACAGCTGAAGAAATTCCAGGATAATTGCCACCAAAAATTAAGACATGTCTGTTAGTGACTAGAAGCAGAAACACCCACTTAGACCAGATTAAAAAAAAAACAACACATATATAATTTAAGGATTAGCAGGCTAGCAGAGTTGGAAGAATTTCAAGCTCTTTACTGGGCTCAGGAGGAAATCTCTTTTAATATTCCATTTCATTCAGAAGTAGTCAAGGATTAGTGGTTTCAGAGGAGCAGGTCAATACTGATGCACAAAAGCTCTGGGGAAAGTCAGTGCTTCTGTCCCAGGTGCTGTGGGAAAGGAACAGGTATCACATCTTTATCCACACTATTTGAAGCCAAAAAGAATATGTAGCAGGAGAGGTTTTTTTTTTTTTTTTTTTTTTTTTTAAGCTGGATCACTGTTATTGTAAAGCTGTCTATACTAAGAAAATCTCCTGCCTGCTATTCAGTGTTTTCTGGATGTTTTCTCCATTATGCTCCATTTCAGTTCTCCCTCTTCCTCCCTCCCTCTCTCTCTCTCTTAACTCTTGTACAGAGATTTCTTACACAAGAGATCATCTGGGGAAATCCTCATTTTTATCATCATAGGACTGATCCTGTGCCAGACCTCCTGTGGCCTTCAACACAAGCAGGTCCAAGGCCCTGCTCATTAAAAGCTAGTTGAAAAATTTCAGTAAGAAGGAACTTTAATAAAACAAACAAACAAAATCTTAGTACTTGAGGTCGCTTCTAAGTGAAATAAGATTTTGGGCTGGGGGGGGGGTCGGAGCTTGTTTCGTTTTGTTTTCAGCAATTGAAACAGCAGGTTTTGGTATGCTGCCTTTTCTGTTCTTTGATTTGGGAATGATTTTATTGAAATAAAAAAAGTCTGTATTTTTTTCAGAGGAAAAAAAAAATCAATTTCCTGAACAGCTCTATAAATGATTGCAGATCCTAATCTGGGCTAGGGAAAAGCCATTTGGACTAGTCAGGCAAATGCAGGGAACTGAGCCATCTTCCTGATAAAGTCCACTCAGATTTTGACAGATGATTTTTGCACTTGCATATCAAGCATGTCATACGTCTGCTCTTCCAAATTTTTTTGTATCTTCAAGTGAAACCAAGGATACCACATTTCCTTTAAAAATACTGTTCTTACTCCTAACTTCTCTTACTGTAATTGCCACTAGGAGGAAAAAGAAGAGGTTAGCAGATTAACACATATCAGAAATTGTCTTTAAGAAGTTATCACTACAGCCCTGACACTGTGCTGCTGAAGCCAGAAAGAGGACTGCAAACTTGAATTGCGTTGTGCTCAAAAAGCAGAGACTCTGATAAATCTGGGGGAAAAGGAAGGGAAAGGGCATGGAAGAAAATCTTCATGTTTTTGAGTAAGGTACAAGCATTGCTTTTCAACTCTGTATTGCTTGAATGTGTGTGTTACTTTCATATTAAAACAAACAAACAAACCAAACAACGACAACAACAAACAGAACGTAGAGTGAAAAATAGGGCTTTCCTATCTGCAAGTGTCTGTGGTCTTCAGCAGTTGCTAATTGTGGAATTTTAAGTCCAGTCTCTATTTCCAGGCACATTTCCCTTTTGTTCCTTTTCTACACTGTGCTGACAGTATCATAGGCACTGAAAACTCCTAGGGGTAAAGGTGAAGTCCCCTGGCAAGCAGTTAACAAGCTGGTTTCAGGGACACTGTTTCTGTCAGCTACTCTGATTTTTCTATTAGTAAACGCAGTCTCAATTTTTCTGTTTAAATAGAAAAGAAAAAGCTGTCCTTTGTGCCAGCTGTTTAGTATTTGAACAATTAGACTCTGTATTTATCTCCTTTAATAAACGTGATCAGAGTAAATGTGATGATTAATGAATCCTGATAAAATATTACCTCATTTGCTAAGATCTTGCTTAAGTACCCTTTAATGATATTCCTAAACTCCCATGCTAACTGTATTTAAAATGACTTTGCTTTCTCTTTTTTATTTATCCATATCCTTACCTTATCATGTTTGCTCACATTGGAAGTACCTCATTCTATAACTCATCCCTTTGGTTTTACGTAGATTATCACTGATTTTGAAGCCAATGTCAAGGTATGACAGAAATGTGACATGATCAATCTGTAACTCAACATGGCATGTAATCATGAGTGTAGTTGCTTCTGTGTTGATAGTACTGAAAACAAGACATAGAAAACAGAAAATAGCTGCTCAAGGGACTACCTCTGTATGAGCTTTCATATCACATGGTACAGCGCCCACAGATACTGCTGTCTCTAGAACCGTGTCAAGAGTTGTGCTAGGCAGACAGTGGGACAAAACCTGACAGTTAAAATACATTTTCTATAGACTAGGTCCAAGCACCTTGATATTCCTTGAGTTCACTTGTACTTTCCATTTTGATTCACTAATCTTTCTATTACTTTCCTCTTTCATTATCTGAATGAATCCAGTTCATGACACTATAGTCTGACCAGATGGGTTAATTCAAGAGGACATGAGACTATGTGTGGCTGCTTTCACTCGTGTGCAAAAGTCTCTGTCCATAAATTTAAAACCTCTCAAGAAAGCACTTGCAGACACACATGCACTCACACACACTTATGATTTTTCACACCTTGTATAAGAGAATCTCAAGCACTTTACAAATCTTTAAGGGTGCATTGCACTCCCATAAGATGACTAATGACTGAGAACACATTTGTAGGACCTCAATTTGGCCTACATCACACATCACATTTCTGTGTCTGCTGTAGGAATTGCCCAGTGAGATTCAAGCAGAAGTTCATTTAGCCCAGTAGTCCATGTAATAGCCAGAAGATGATATGTTGGCATCATCTATAAAGTATAAAGAAATGCAAAGCAGTGTCATTATTTATTCATTCTAGCATTTCATTATTAATTTTTAAATTCTCATTTATGTTTCTTACATCATTTTTCTCCCTTAAACTGAGCAGTTCCACGCTTTGCATCCCTTTTATGCCCTTTTGAACATTTTTGGAAGCCTGTCCTGCTCTGAAGAATGTCTGCGTATTCAGCATTAAATTTATCTTTACTCTGACGTGAAGAAAAATCACATGAGAGATATTTGTTTTTGGTATTTAAAGTCAGTGTTTATAGGCCATGCTGCAGAATTCTCTAACACCCCCTATGAACTGAGGATGTGCAGCATTAGTAGCTGGATACCATACAAACCAGTGCTCCTTCAAAATAAACTTGTTAAACATCTCACTGATGACTTTTGAAAACCTGAACCTAAAAGATTGCCTATACAGCTACACAGAAAATCTGTACCAGAACCTGAAATAGAACACCAGTGTCTCCTATTCCACAGCTTAGTGTTTCTCCAAAGCATTTGGATCTCTGAAAGCCCAGGGACAAACTCCGACTGAACTCTTTCCCACATGGCAATACTTGACCACGATGCTAAGCTTTTCAGGAGGAAAGGAAGATGGAAATGATAGTCCAGTGTATCTGAGCCTAAAGGAGGACCTGCTTATTTTTTTTTATTTTTTTATTTTTTTTTATATTAATATTTTCTCTCTCCATTAAAAGCATAAATGGAAGCCTAGCTCGGTCTTTAAATATGTCCAGGATAGTTCCATTTCATCAGAGTTAGTGGAAAAACTCTCAAAAAGAGTACGACGCTGAAGTGAGATATTTATGAGGTGAAAAATTCAGTGGAGAGACTATCACAGGGATTTCTGTTTATTAGGTAAGTGTTCTCAAGCTCTCATGACACCTGACATTCAGGTCCCACTCTAGGGAAACACCCCAATTCAGAATTGTGCACTCCTGACTATTACAAGCAATCGGTTTACCAAGTTCTACATTCAAGATAAGCCTTTTTTATTGTCCTTGGACTCGAAATCCCAAGAGACTTCAGCAGGTGTTTGTTTCATGCATGTCAGGAACTTCTTTATATTAAATCTGGAGGGAAAGATCATAATATAGCCAAAATCAAGACATTGTATCAAATAGGCTTGCTGGGAAAATGCCAACGTTCTAAGAAAGATTTTAGTGATTTAACCCAGAATTACATGCTAATAAGTAAACATAAAACAAATTGGATTGGATTTAAGATGTTTGGCAGCACAAGAGCTTTGAATAGCACAGATAGACTTCCCTGTCATGTTTTGATTTACTAGAATAAATGAGGACATTTGTTATTTAAAGTAGTTTTAAGGAGCAGTTTTGTAGCACAGTAAAATTTAGATGTAGTTTCTATGTGCAGCTTCTACAGCAATATCTTCCCATGCCTGCACATGTGTGGCCACTATTGACTTTCAGTGAAAGTACCATCTGTTTACTTGTGAGGCACCATTTGGTTTATGCACATCATATTACCATAGTTAGGGCCATGTGCTACAAGGTTCTAGGCATCAGGAGAATTGAGGCCATTCAGCATCTTGCAAGAGAGAGTGCTAAAAATGGAAAGGTAATTTTTTTTGGCCAAATGGCAGGTAGTAAATCTGTGTTGGAGAAAAAGCCCTATTCCCCTTGTATTCAGAACACTCCAAAATCACCCACACCATCCTTAGATATGCTACACACAATATGCAAGCACGTTTGTATGCTTAACACTTGAATGCAAAGAAGGCTACAACAAACATTTATATAGGCACTGCAGTGTAGAAGTGTAAACAAATTCTAACCCCACAACCTACTTTAATGACCCTTTTCATGTCAGTTGATATTTCTTGCTCTATTTCTTCATTTTACAGTACTGCAAATCTTTTTCATGTCACTCACATTAGTGCAAATGTTATTTACTGCAACAGTTTGTTTTCATGAGAGAAGCATCATCATTCTCGTACATTTGTAACCCTATTTTCTAACTTGCCTCTGCTTGCAGAAACAGAAATAGAAACTGTCCCTTTGTTTTTACTACCAAGAATCCCAACAGTACTGTGCTACTCACAAATGAAGAAAAAAGTTAAAGAGCTAACCGAAGATCTTGTTAAAAGAGTTGGAGCACAACTAAATATTTTTTAGGGGAAAAAGTCCCTGGGAAACAAAGATTTCAAAGCAGTTTAGTCAGGCTTAAAGAAAGTGATCCTTTCTGATGCAAGATGATATTTTCAGCAGAAGTACGTTACTAGGATTGGTGAAGAGATTTTATATCTGTATTACTTAGCAGTATTTGATTTTATGTAAACAGGTGCTATCCACATATCTTATACTGTTTACTACATATTTTTGGATAAAACTGATGAATAAATCTTTTGAGTGTGATTCTGATCTGCTATCAGGTTCACACTGGTATCAACAGAGCTATTGATCTTTTTTGCCACTGTGGGAAATAACAGAAACACAGTCACATAGCTGTGGCCAGAGGTCTGGAAAAAATTGATAAGTTTCAGACAGAAGCTAAAGTCATTCTATTGCCTGTATTTCAATTATCTTGGCTTTCACAGCTGTATTTGGAGTCCTCTTGTTTTCCATTACTCTTAATGGCCTGCAGTCTGGTAGTAAGGGAAACCCTATGTAGTCTGCTGGCCTGATGTTAGGTCTACCTGGGCATCCCTGATGTAGTGCAGCAGAGCAGTGCAGACAGTGAAGTTATAGGAAAATAGGGGTACATTACAAAGGAGTATCTGTAGGCATGCAGATAGAGCTACTAGAGCTCTACTTCCATGAGAATACCATAGGGCATTCTTGGGTCTAGCTTGCAACCTTGTATTTCAACAGTTTCTCTGATATTGTTCAGACCATGTCAAAAGTGTGAACACATATCGTGGATTCCTTATTCATATATCACTTCCCTCTTGCCCTGGCACATCCATATGATCCAGTACCATAAACTAGTTCATAATTTTTGAAGTGGCAAAGCACTAGTAGCTCTATGTGCATGCATACAGACACTCCTTTGTAATGTACTCCTATTTTTCTATAACTTCACCATAAGACTTAGTTATGGTTCCTTCCAGCAGGAACAGAAATTTGCATATTGCAGCTTACTGAAATAATTTTAGACTCTCCTTCTTCTCTGTTAACATATTTTCCCTATATTTAAGTTCAGTAAAAATAAATTCCATGGTACATTGGAACATCACTTTTTTATTATTATTATTTTTTTTTTAACATGAGTGCAATTTCTTCTGACTATGTTGCAACTAAGTAAGAAGAAAAGATTCTTTAAGAAGAAGATAAAAGCTACTGCATAAATGATTAATCTGCACAAATGTTTATCATCTGGAATATCATCTGCTTTTCCTTTTTTTTTTTCCTAAAAAAAACCCAAAACTTTCAGTGCAAACAGATGTCTAAGGAATCCCCTTTTTTTCATAATTTTCAGCAACATGTTATAGATATTCTATGTGCAGTCTATGGAAGAAAAGCAAAATCAACTTTTGGCAGGTTCAGTCTATCAAGTTCATAAACTTTACTGTGTCTGTCTTGTCCAAGATTAGAGACAACCTGCCCCAAGTCAGTTTCCCATTTGCACTTAATTAGAGAGTTCATTTTAGAGGTCAATGAAAAATAGCAGAGTACGTTTTCATAATAATTCTCCTCACAATAAAATTATTTCTCAGGCACTCATCCAATTTTCTCTGGAACAAGGGCAAGAAAAGTGGGGACACAAAATAGAGTTATTGGATACCTTATCTGGAACTACCCAACATGTTGTCCATTATCCAAGGAACACATAGTACATTCTGGATCTGAGGAAAGAAGCCAAACATTGCATCTTTTCAGACCATTTTCCTAACTGTACAGCTTCATTTTCTTCTAATAACTGGGACAGAGATTTTGAAAATATTTTGAAAGGTGGGAAGCAGTCTGCACACGGAGTTTCTCGGTATCCCCTTACATACATTTTCATGGCTGCAGATAACAAGGTGGCCCTATGGGAAATGCCATAGGGGTGCTTGAGTTCACAAGGAAACAGCAGCAAAAAGTGGTGAATAGCAGAAGGGTTGTGTTTCATGCTGTGCCATCACTTGTCAGAGGAGGAGTACCTCAAATAATGTTTGTCAGCCACATCATGAGGTTCCCTAAGAGGCACTTGCAGCTGGGTGAGTGGCCAAGATAGGATCCATGCCCGCGCTTCTCCAAAAATTAACAGATCCTGGGTTTTGATCTGATACCATCTCTAACTTACAAGGTTTCTTGAAGCTTGACTAAATAAAAGCTATTTTGCAGAGTATGAATTAATTTCTCTGAAGATGTTCCCAGCACTTGGTCAGCCAGATTCCAACAAACATCCAGTGAGGAGCAAAACCAGCAGTGTGCAGGGACTTAACATGAAGCACTTGGAATCTGATGTGGGTTTGGGGCAAGGAATGAGATGAGTTTGTTTATTATTATAACCAGTGATCAACCAATTACAGGTTCTCATTTGTGAAAGTATCACTTCTTCGAAGAAAATATGGCCAGGTAGGTATGATTTTAATTTCTACAAAGAAACAAGGAACAAACAGTCTGAGAAAAGACTTCAGACTGCTGGACAACCAAAATCTCTAGCAAAAGTAGGTTATAATTTTCATATGTCCTGCTTTTTGACCCATGATTTTATTTTTTTATTTTTTATTTTTATTTTTTGGTATTAGAGGAGATGTGTTCAACACACATGATGTGTTTGTGTTCTCCTGTGTAGAACAATTTATGCCTTCTCAGACAATCTCCACACTATCCAGATTACTTTTACTGTCTGGTGTCTGGCCTCCCACCTCTGAAAATGCATGTATCGCAAAAAATACCTGATTTCTTGTTTAAAGTCTCAGGCACTTAGGATATTTTGGCCTTACATCCCCAAGGGCATCTATAGAGCGCAAGTTCTGTGAGCTGAAAGTTCAAACCAGGGGACAGCTTATTGGATGAAGACAAAGATCACAACAAAACACATTTTGTTTGAGTTTTTCATTTTAGATTTCTTGTTTTCATTGACTAAGGGAAAGATACCTTATTTTCCATATGATGTCCTTGCTTTTGGGTAGTGAGTTTCTCTAAAAGATTGTAGTATGATGTCAATGCTAATGAACAACTTAGTAAGGAATAGACAGTTACCCATCTCAATATACTTCAGGAGCTGGTGACCAAAAGCACAAATCTTTTGCTTTTTAAACTATTTCTTCTGGAGTGTACCATGAACACGTTCAGCCTGAAGAAAAGAAGACTCCAGGGAGACCATATACCAGCCTTCCAGTACCTAAAGGGGAGCCACAAGAAAGCTGGAGAAGGACTCTGTCAGGGAACGTAGTGATAGGACAAGGAGTAATGACTTTAAACTAAAAGAGTGTAGATTTAAATTAGATATAAGGATAAGGCAGGATATATTCTTCACTCAGAGGGTGGTGAGGCACTGAAACAGGTTTCCCAGAGAAGCTGTGGATGTCCCATCCCTGGAAGTTGGAGACATCCACAATTTCCCCAACCATCCCCAGGTTGGATGGGGCTTTGAGTAACCTGGTCTAGTGGGAAGTTTCACTGCCCTTAGCAGAGGGATTGGAACTAGATGAACTTTAAGGTCCCCTCCAACCCAGCCCATTCTATGATTCCTTGATTCTATATTGCAAATGTATTTTCTTGTAATCTTAGATGTTATTCTTTTCTAAAGAGTTAGCTTTTGTGCCCTAGAAATCACGGATCTTACTTCACTTTAAGCTTCATTATTTATTTTATTTCATTACGAAGACCCCAGTTGAAAGTCCCAGTTGCCTAGAAGCATAGAACATGTGTAATTTGGACCACTCTCAGTCTCCTGCCTGACAATATTTTTCTGTAGGACAGAGACAAAAATATACTGAAATTCAGCAACTTGCAAAGTCCTTTTAGAGTAATCACTTAGGAACAAAAGCTTCCTAATAAACTGTGGTCAGAGGAAGTTTTTTTTTTTTTTTTTTTTTTTTTTTCAATAAAGACAGACCATAATTGTTGTAGGTGCTTTCCTAAATCAGATTTCTTTTTTTTCTTTTTTTCTTTTTTTTTTTTTTCTTCTTTTTTTTGGCTCACCATCATCCTTCTGAAGAGAGGAAGAAAGATGCAGACTGGTTCAAATCATCTTGCAACACTGTATCACATTTCAGATCATTTACACTCACGGGCATGTCAAGAAAACAGACATTTCAAATTGATCAATGCAGTAATTGAAACAGCAAGAAGAACTGGGGGTTATTTTGTCAGCAATAGCTTTCTTTATGAGACTGAACAGTGATGCCTTAAAATGGGATGTATCCAGGGAAAGCAAGTTTCCTGAAAATGTTGTAGCCATTACTTTAAAATAATATTATTTAGCCTTCATGGTCTATCCCTTGTGGGTTTTCAATTCCCTAGCACACTTTCTTTCCAACACATCTTTGATCCTGGTCTCAAAAACCTGACATTTTTATTTTGCAGAAACTGGATATACAATGGACTAGTCAAGAATAAGGGCCAGATGCCCTAAATTGGTACTGCTCCATTGCCCTCCATACTGATTTACAGAAGACAAGGATCTGGCTGAAACCCTTCCAAAGCCTTGACTGCTTTGCTTTGCTGTTTCATGTAAACACTTATTTAATTTTTAGTCTCACTTCCTAAGGAAATGGAGCTTATGCAATCATGTTCTTTGAGTGTGCACGCATACACGTGTGTGTGTGTATGAGTGAGAATTTGTTCTTTCCCTCAACCACTTTTGAACCTGGCAGATAGGCTCAACCAGGCTGGAGAAGGCAGGATATTTAAATGAAACTACACTCCTGCATTCTGTATGACAATGATTTTTCTATCCTGTATACTGTATCAAGTGCACCCTCAGTAAGTTTGCTGATGACACTGAGTTAGGCACAAATGTCGATCTGCTCAAGGGTAGGAAGGCCCTGCAGAGGGATCTAGATAGGTTGGACTGATGGGCTGAGGCCAACTGTATGAGGTTCAACAAGGCTAAGTTCTGGTCCTCTTCAAGCTAGATGCTTTCCCAGTGGGTTCCCCCATCAAAACCTGAGCAGCCGAAGCTCAGATCATCCCAGTTTAACCAGCCTGGTGTTTCTGAAGAGCTCAGTCAGTTCTGTTTTGTCTATTTACTTCAGAGCCTACCTATGCTAACCATCTAATCTGATCAAAACCTTTAATCTTCAACTGACATTAATAAGCTCAGCACCACCACTGAAGTTGCTCCTTTTCCTTCAGCTACTGAGCAAAACAAAGTCAAGCACAGAATTTCCTATGGCTTTGTAATTCAGTTGCACTTATTTTGTTCTGCTCTTGCCAAGGGT
Organism: Aythya ferina; assembly: GCF_964211825.1. Taxonomy (NCBI): domain Eukaryota; kingdom Metazoa; phylum Chordata; class Aves; order Anseriformes; family Anatidae; genus Aythya; species Aythya ferina. The sequence continues at coordinate 22,012,891 of NC_140298.1, forward strand.
CTCAGACAGAGAGATCAGAGGTCAAAGGGAAAGTTATTGATGCTAATTTACAAACAACTTCATGAAACTATCCTCATTAGTCCTGTAAAAAAAGCAACACAATAAAATTATACCTGCTTCACAGATGAATCTTTGTGACAAATGATTGTGTTTGAGGTGTACAGAGGTAGCAGGCTTCATTGCTTAATGGAGCGATGTATTTAGCAAGAATGAAAGAGAACTCCAAAGACAATTATGTGTAAAAATGCCTTACCATTTGCCAAAACAAATAAATATCTAAATTTTCTTTTTAGCTAGCAAAACAAGCAAACAAACAAATAAACAAAACCCAACCCAACACAACCCAAAATAAACCAAACAACAAACAAAAAATAAAAGAATGAACTGTTAGTTAAGCTTTGCTTAATAAAGATGGGACAGGAAAGTTATGAAAAAAGCCAAAAGTCAAATGGAAATCTAAGATACATTCAAAATAAATATGACTTGGAAATGAACAATAATCTGATATGCAAATAATGTATTTAAGAAATTCAAAAAGCAGTGGGGAGAAAAGTGATTTTTTTCCCATTGTAAACAGGAAGGGAGGTGATGCTCAACAATCATTTTTATTTACTTTATGAGATAATTTATGCAAGGAAAAGAAAGCATCAAGAGCATACTTTGCACCCTGATGCGCAGTGGTGCAGAAGGTTCTTTTCTTGTGTATGAGTTAGGCCCTCTCTGTAAGAAACAGCAGGTAATGACAAATGAAACCAAGTATACTTCACATCCTGAAGTGCTTTGCTGAATTGGGAATCAGCATCTTATGGAAACAACCTCTGGATCACATGTATTTTTTTAACCTATGGACACCATTAAGTTAAGACTGAAGCACAAATTTGTCCACTTCTAGTGACTGCCTGATAAGAATAAAGATGGACAGCGGCCAGATAGCCAGAATGTGATCATGCACTTCCCCCGCTATTGATTTAAACAAAATGTGAACAGATCTTGCATAGCAAGGCTTGCCGAATGCTTATGGTGACCTCATCCATGTGTAGTTATTTTGGCAGACAGTAAAAACTTTTTTAAAAGGCCAACAAGAACAGTTTTATGAGGCTGTTTGTGAATTAGTATCATTCTTTTGCCCTTTGCCCTCTGGTCTACTTCGTAGTTTGATCTCCTTGTCAAGTGTTGGACAAAAGGAACTCAAGTCAGCATAAAACCATGGGAAGTGCTGTGACTGCCTTTGCTCCTTGCTCTAGCCATAAGTCTTCAGCTGGTTGATTGGTACAGCTTCATGTGTGGAGCTATGCCTGTTAATAGCAGATGAAGATGTGGCCCTTCACAGTGTGATGCTAGTTTATGAACGCTGATTGTCCTCTATCATTTGACAAGAACACAGACACAAAGAAAAAAAAAACCCAAGCAATCCATACCACCATGTCATGTCAGGTAAAACTTGACTGAAAGGCTTTCTGTCTGTAGGCACCCAATACATTTATATAAGTTTCATCATTCTCTCTGTACAGAAAGAGAAACTGAGGCAAAGGGAGCTGAAATGACTTGTTCACTCTGATCTGTATGAGTGCAGTTCCTATTTCAGAAAGAACAAAAAAGTTTCAAAATAAAACTGAATCCAAACAAACTGCCAAACAATTATCCTGTAATAATACAGAAATTTGGAGGAAAAGTGTAGTGCGTCAGCCTCAGCTTCCTTGACATCTGGACATACTTAGGACCTGTATGAGGAATACAGACCTAATGTGGGTTTTTGCCTTACCAGAGATGGGTTTTGAGAAACCCCATGTCACTTCTTTATTTATTTTTCTCTGGATTTTCTCAGGAACCTTCAGGATCACCCTTGGTCTGGCTCCTCAAACTTCGTTAGACCTTAGAGGTCTATGCACCAAATTATGTGAGGCTGTGAGTTTTCACACCTCTGAACCTCAGCTCCCCATGTGTGTAATGGAGGTAGTTACACTGCTGTACCTTATAGGCACGTCATGAGTTTTGGAGGTTAGACTAGAGACATAAAAAATAAACCTTGAATTGATAAGAAATTTTCAGAAGTGGAAGCACAAGCTGCCACAGGTGGGCAGTAATTGTTGTATATTTAAGAGTCTTTTATTAGTAGTAGTAAATATCTGAAAGCTTGCTAACAATGAGGGGTTGCTTTGATGTGACTAAGTCCCATAGGAAAAAATAAGACTATTCCTCCAGATTATTCAGATCGCTTGGACCAGCAAAAAATGAACTATAACTTGTACAATTTTGATGAAAAAGCTTTCTTGCAAGATGTTCAATGCTTCCAGGAAGAGGAAACAAACTGACTGTCTCCTGCTGTTCTGGTTCTGCAAAGCAAAGCAAATGGCATAGCAAAATGGGTAGCTTGCATAGCAAAACACATTGCGTAGAAAATGCTGCTGCAAAACTCCTAGATTTGCTGAAAGCTCTATTTAGATGAGAAAAGATAGGACTTGAGTGAGTTAAAAATAACTGAAGAATGCAATTAGTGCAATGTTATTCATTTTGATATTAAGCAAGATTTATTTGACAGTAACACCATATGCTCAGTGGTGCTGTCCACAAGATGACAATTCCATTTTGCAACAACTGTTGAAGTTCAAAAATTGTTTTCATTCAGCTTTGGAATAAAAACAAAAAAGCCTTTCATTTCTTTATAGAATGGAATTGGACTGAAATGGCTGATTTCAGATAAAAAACTCAGCCTTTGCTTTTGTGAGGTCTTTTTGCTTCTAATGTATTCTTTGGTCACCCAACAGTCAGAACTCTGGGAGAAAGCAAGGGAGGGCAGAGATAATCTGTAAGTTTTCTGAGGCCCTGATATAATTTAATAGCATTGCTACTACTACTCTTACTCAGCTTTTGATACTATTCAGAGGATTTGTACTGAGAGTGCTTGATTGTGGTATGCAAGCTTTGTCAAGAATGAGACTGGAGCCTTTTTGTGATGGGCAAGAGAGAAGCTGAAGATTTTGACAACAGAAAAGCTTTGGAAGCAGCTGAAGTGAAAAGAGCAAAAGTTTGGTGCTCCTGCTAAAATGTCCATCATTGTGTACTTCTTACAATACCAATATTCAGAAACATCAGGATAGTTTTTAAATTCAGTGGCTTAGAGAGATGCAGTCTTATTCTCTCTTCCAGAAGTTTTCTTTCACAGTGACTGTAGGCTAAGAAATTTAGGGAAAAAGAGAAGTTTTCTTTTTCATTGATTATTGAAAGCCTGGATTTTCATTCAAAAATAGCCCCAAACCTGAAGGTTTCTGAAGGGGAGAGAGAGAGAGAGAGAGAGGGAAGAGAGAGAGAGAGGGAAGTTTCAATTAGGAAATGCTGCTATGACACCTTGTGGGGATTAGTGGCCTCAGGTATTCATTTGCATGAATGGCTGTTTGAACACATTTCTGGCTGACTGGCATCAGCTGTCATGCACTCCCTCTAAGCTGCGTGGCTCTCCTGTCTCCATGAGCCATCACAGTGTACTGTGACTGTCCTCACCCTGATAGACACTGGGAGCTCATGCTTGGCTGGGGTGTCTGCATCCTTCACAAGTATGAGGCAGCCCAGTTGCCGTTCCCATGGAGTACCACTGTAGCATTTCTGAATTGAGTTGCTGTTTTTAGCCAAAACATTCTGGTTTTGAGGATTTTTAACTCTTCAATAAGAAGTTAAAAGACTTGGCAGAAAACACACAAAAATTGTTGAAGCACAGCCTTCTACTGAAAAAAAAATATGTTTGCGAGAAATATATTTTTAACCAACTCTAACAAAAGAGCTCTTCCTAAACACATCCAAGAGCACTGCAAAAAAGCAGGTATCACCATGAAGGGAATTTGCTAATTCTTGTAGAAGCCGCATGTCACAAACAAGACTTGAGCTCTTTGCACTCTCAGTGCTGTCCTCTGGCTGCAGGGTCCTGCTCTGCCCCTACTGTGCTGCTCTGCTCTTGAACAGAGAGCCCTGCTCTGTGTTGTACACAGACACACACACACTGACAAGGTTACAGCCAGGACAATTTGACACTCCTGGCTTTAGTCATCTCAAAATCAGGCACATCTGGTTAATAGGAGACAGCACCACTGGAAGAGCTGCATTTGCTTTGAATTGGCAGGTGATAGGAGCAGAAGTATTTGGGAAGAAAGAACCTTCTGATGGCTCTGTGTGTATATTGCTTCTGTTTTGAGTTTCTCAGAAAAGCACATAGGCAAAGGCAGATGACTGCATGGCTTCTGCACTGTACTCCTTCCCGACACAGAGCTAGGATGTCTGCCACAAGGGCATTAGGTCAGCCCTTGCAGATGCAGAGGAGTGAAAACTCTGTGGGATGGTGGAGAATGTGTATGTGTGTATCCTCACGCTGCCCAATAAACATGTTCATCCAATTAAGAGAAATAATGATTCATTTACAAAACAGGTACTAAAATAATACTCATTTAAGACAATCACTGCTACTTCCTTAGCTTTTCACTTCATTGCTGCTTATGTGAGTAAAAACAACAAACTAAATGGAGACCTTATGGGCACCAGGGACCAATTAATGACACGTGACTTCCTCTCAGGCTTCCATGAAAATAACTGTATTATAATGGTCTGTGATATTAATATCATCTTTGGGAAAGTCAGGCAGCAGCTCCACAGGGAAGGATGTAGCATGAGCAAGCACTCTGGAATGTGCAGTATTTGACAGAAGAGAAGTGGTGTCTCTCTATAAGTTTCATCTCTTCTTGCTATTGAAACAGAAAAGTAAGCTGGGGAAACACAAATGACTGGGATAATCTCAGAAGTTTTTTTTTTTTTTTTTTTTTTTTTTTTTTACAGGGGAATACTTTTCCAGTATCTGAACTGAATAAATTTCAGAGCCTCTCTACTTTTAAGATATTGATCATCAATCTACAGGCTTAATGTAGGGATTACATTCTTAGGTGAGTTCAGGAACCTAAATCTATACAGCCCCAGACTCCTCTTCTCAGGCTGTACTTTCACACAGTTTAGATCATTTCTAGGATCTCCTTTTAATCTCATGGCTCTGTGGATCCCTGCCAGGTTTTTGCTGCAGATTATGTGGCTCATGGCTGTGAAGAAGCAGCACCCTGGCAGATGTAACTGTGCTGCCTCTAGTCCCTCTTGCTGACAGAGCTACATGGAGATTTTTTTACAAGAAGAACCTACTTTACTTCTTAGACTGGTCTCACTGGTCTGATACATAGTTCTGCTGTTTTAAAGTGCTGCTGAACTGCCATGTGCAAGAGGTGGAAGTTATTGGTCTCCTTATTCTGGTGATATAACACAGAAGAACCATAAGTGAGAACCATGGGTGCCCATGGAGACATGTAGCAGCAAGAAGGGTGATTGGTGGGGAAAGGAGCAGCCACAGCAGCCCATATTTCCCCTGCTGATCCATGTACCTGAGCCTAAAGGAAATCGAAAATGTTTAATGTGCATGCCAGGGTGACAAGTAGAAAGAGTACAGGGAAAGCAAGTGGGAGGAGGACATGGTTTAATGTCTTTCATGATGACCTTGTCCTCAATTTCTGCACACCCGTGGTAGAAACTCCAAAGATGCATGTTAGTAAGCAAGGACAGGCAGGATGGAGGCAGTCTAATAACCGAGCCTGAAGTGGGTTAACTGCAAAAGTGGATTGGAATAGCATCACGTTTGGCAGAGTGATTTGGGTTAGAGGTTCAGTTCAGCTCAGCCCTGAAAAGTTCAGATGCTGGTTAAACTTTGGATAAACTTTTGACCCTTTTTCCATGTAGGACTCAGACTAGAATCACACAAACACAGACTCTCTCATGAGCTTTCTGATACTGCTTGTTTTTGACTGAGCCAGTAATAGAGGAACAGATTTCCTCACGATACTCCTGTATTTCTGCTTCCAAACTCAACCAGTTTTTCTTCCCTTTTATTTTCCAGACCCAAGAAGTTTTTCATTCTATTCCATTTAAGGGCTGGATGATAACTGTGGGCAGGTCCAGGTTTATCCTGATTGATTTTTGCATCTCTGGGGATGACTGTCATCTTCACTGGCCTTTTTCCCATCCAATGTTAAATAGTTTCATTAACAACCAGAGAATTAGCCAGTCCAAAGACACAGACTGTATTTTCCAAACTTCAACCACTGCTGTCCTCTTGACCGCAGACGCCTGACCCCGGCAGCTCTGCACGAGTTGTCCCTCTAATTTTTTACTCGTCTTCCTCTGACCATCTTCATTTAATGACCACCAGCCAGCTTTGCTTGCTCTTCATGTCTCCTGCTCCTTTCTCTGTGCCCCCGAGTCCTCTCTCCTCATGACTCACGAACAGCAGCTCCCATAACTTCTATGTGCTTTCCTCCCACCCCCCGCCCCATTGCTGGCTATAAAGGGGAAGAGAGAAATATCTTCCGAAAATATCAGCACTTTCTTCCAGCCCACTCGCATCATCTGTTTGCTGATTCCTCTCCCGTAGCCTGTGACCTCAGCAGTGCAGAAGTTTTAGTTCTGTTTTCTTCATTGGGTTGATTACATTGTCAGCACTTAAAATAAATAGGAATTAATAACAGTAAAATTAATCAACACTTGGGAGCATAACCACCCTTAGGATTGATGGAGGCAACTCCTAGGTGATAATTAGAACCAGCCTGAAACTTTTTTTCAAAACTTAAATGTAAATTTCCTCCATGTTAAAAACCACACATTAAAACACCCTCCCACAGCATGCAACTTTCCTTGTTCTTTTTTATATCCTCACAGCTTGGCAGGTCCTGTATTGGCCGCAAAAACAAACAAGAGCATCCAGCCCTCACCAAATATTGCTTTCACATATTTCTGGCTCATCCAAACTTAGAAAGCACCAGAAATACAACTAAGCCAGAGCTTAGGAAATTCTCAAGCCTACTTTTTTTTCAGGCCCAAGAGGTGAAGGAAACATATTTGAGCTCTGGGATTCTTTTTCCAAATGGAAACCAGTGTGGTTTCTCTGCCAGCGAGTGCTGAGGCGGCTGGGTCTGCATGCTAATACGAGCATCCCTGCGCTGCCGTGCTCACCTATATGGCGAGTACAGGATCGGAGCTGAGGTGAGGGAACAACGCCCGTAACCATGCAGTGCACCCATCCCTGTAGCCAGAGGCCAAATTCTTCTCTGTTGTAACAGTTATTTAATAATTTTTGTTGCACCCAAGCCGTGTTTGCCTTCAGAGGAACCCAAGGTATTAAAGTGCACAAAGGACCAGATTCATCTAAGGGGGTTCACTCCACAGAGGTCAGCAGTAAGGACCTGAAAGAGCTGTCATTTTTTGCTTCCAGATTGTTCTCCTGCCCTTCTTCTTGCTCTCTTTTCTCCTTTTAGATTATAAAGGAGAAGCATCTGTGCTGCTGCCGTGGACTGGGCGAGGAGGGTGCTGAGATCCTGCAGGCAGGAGTGAGATGTGAGTGCCTCAGCTCAGGAAACAAGTGTAGCGACTTTGCAGTTGTGTGGGGAACAGCGTCTTCAGAGCAACTTGGTGTTGTGGCTTTGATGATTTCTTCAGACACTGTAACTAGACTGACAAATTGACTTTCAAGTGAAAGGTCATTGAAAAGGATTGCGGATAAAAGCATCTGGATTTACAATTAAAAAGCTACAGAAGTTCAGTTTACAGCTCTACTGGGTTCTGTGCGTAGGAGTTTCTATCATATAATTTGGCAGCTTCTTCTGCCTTCTGATTGGGATTGTAGAAAATAAAAATTCCTTGTGGTTTCTTTATTTTTTTTTTCTTTTTTTTAAACACAGTGGAGAGTTGTGGTGTTTTGGCAAGTCTGATACAAAGAAATATTGTACTGGCATTGTCTCATATTGTAGGTGACCTCAGGCCTGAACTATACGGGGGAAAAAATAGGTCTCTGTTGAATACAGCGCACATGTGCTTGAATCAGATTATAGACGGAGTGTGAAAAGCAGAGTGTACACACAGTACATATAATGCTGATGCTGTGGGCTTAAATGCAACGTCTGATTCTCATCCCATTCCAGCGGTGTAAATCAGGAGCAGTCTTGAGGCACTAAGGCTCACACCACTCTGGTGTCTGAGGATACTGCTGTCATCCCAACCTCTCCCTAAGCCCATGGCCAATGGGCATTTGCAAGGCTGCTAGGTGGCAGAGGTTACTTAACACACGCACGACGTATCTCCAGTGGGCTGCTGCCTTTCTGAGTATTTGTGAGGGAATGCTTGTGAATCACATTCTTTTTTTCCTTCTCCCCCTTTTGAGATCCAGGATGGGAGCTGCAGTCCTTGAAACCATTCCCATTATGGCAGACTGTACATGCAGGAAGGTTCCCTCTCTCTGTGCCTCCCTGGCACTCGCTCCTCCCTTCCCCTTCTTTGTGGGACATAAACCTAAGCTAAATAGAGATTTGTCCCTATCAATATTGACTTGACTGATTTCCCTTTTCCTGACTTCTCTAATCCTGTGGTAGATTTTCTGTGACATTTGTTTCCGGTAGCAGATTCATATGAATGCTCACTCTTGAAACAGTACATTTCCAAATGTCTATTAAAAAGCAAAACAATGTGGTCAAAGAAAATAAAGGGGGATGTTTTTCTCCACAGTTTAATTTCAGCAGCATCCGGTATTTTTTTTTCTACTTGAAAAAGTAGTTTTGTTCCAGTATGTAGGGGTTTCCTTTTGTAAGAAAACAGACTCAGTAGGGCTATTATGTGAAGCTGTTCCTTAGGCTCCCTTGCACTGTCTTCTCTGCAGAAACAAGTATTCTGCACCAAATATTGCTCAGAGGGAAGAGGCCATCCACCGCTGCTCCAAAACCCAGACTGCAGCTGCCCACAGAAGCCTGGTGACCTTCAGGCTGATGGTGGGGCTGAGGCACTGACTTCCCTCTCTCCATCAGCAGGTTGCTTTGTCCCCAAGGAAGACACTGATGAGCCCAGAGTTTGCTTCCAGATGCCTCTCCTGGCCCTTCTGTGATGGGCACAGTCACAGGGGCAGAGTTCTTGTCATGGAATCATGGAATCACTTAGGTTGGAGAAGACCCTTAAGACCATAATGTCCAACCATCCCGCGTCACAGGGTGAGAGCTGACCTGAGCATGTTGGAAGCTCACACTGTTACCAAAGGAGGATGGGGTGAGAGGAATCACCTCTGTACTGATGGCAGAGGAAATGTGGGCAAGGAGCTGCTACAGCTGGGGTGGAAGGAGCCTGCCTGCCTCAGCTTCCCATCTGAAAAATAGGTACAACACTCCTCTCCCTTTTGATCTCTTGCTTTGAATCATCCATGTTGCACAACATGAATTACGTCTGCGCTACACACAGACTAAAAGAGAGGGAGGAACTGATGACAAATTCTGAAATGTTAGCAAAGAACGAAGCACTGGGTATGTTGTTGTTTGTTTATTTCTTTAGAAAAAAACAAAAACAAAACAGTATGTCCTCATTTGGTTAACGAGAAGAGTAAGTACGCCCAGAAGTGCAACATTCCCTGTTTCAGAGAGCTTGAACTCTAGCGTGCAGGACATACACTGACAAAGGCAGAGAGGAGAGCACTGAGGTGGGAACTCTTCACACGGCTGCAGCTCCTGTGTGAAGGAGAGGCCACAGAGGTGATGGTGCTTGGGCTGAAAGCTGCACTTGGCTGCCTACATATTACAATAGACACCACTGCATTTTTGGCCAGTGGGAAGGAGACCTTCAGCTTTTTGTGTACTGGCATGGTGGAGGAACGTGCTCTCTGCTCCCATCTGGAAAAGACCCAAGGGAGGGAGCAGAGGGGTGGACAGATGGACGGACAGACATACACAAGGTTTGCACCACACTCCCAGTGAATGACAGAAAATACAGCCCCGAGACAAAGCAAATGAACCTTGTGGTTTCTGAGGGTGGCTTTGCTGCACAGCCTTCTCTCCACCAGCTTATCTTACACAAACACTGGTCCGAGTCCAGTTTTCTAAGGCAATCATTAGCCAAATATCACCTTTCTGCTCTAAAATGGCATTGCTGGGAAAAGGATACTGACACATAAGCTCTCCTACAACCACTGCCAGTTGTAAACCCACCCTATCCTCAGTCTGATGTACTCCTTGGCAGGTTGCAGATGACCTCCAGCACTTAGCACTGGGGTTGATTCTCCTGGGCGTGTAGTTGTAAAGGTCCCAGCTGCACCCAAGTGGTAATAGCATCAGGGCTGGTCCATGAGGCTGGCTTAGGACAGGTGGCAATGAGACTGCTATTTTTATCTTCACTCCACAGCTCTGTATGTTTAAATTTAAATCACTATAGCTATACTGTCATATATAGTGTAAGACCATGGTGATGTTTTCACCAAAGACCCCGAATACAAGCAAAAATCACAGTGGCTTCAGCAGAAGGAGTTGTGTGGGTTTGTGAATTGCCTCTGGAGCTGGTAGTTTGCCTCTGGCAGCTTGTAACAGGCTTTGGTAGTGCTGGACCTGCACTGTGAATGGGACATGTGCAGGAGAGGAGCGTGTGCTAGAGAAGGGGCTGGGGTCTGCCTTCTCTACACCCTGCTCTCTCCTTCCCACTGCATTCATGCCAGGAGGTGGGCAGGCCAGGGAAGCACATTTCCCACCTGCAGGATGAGGGCCACTGAGCAAGCTGGGGAAAGCCGAAGGAATTTGACAATTTGACCATTTGACTGACTTGCAAACTTGACACCTTTTCCATGCAGAAGTAAATTGGAGTATCGCTGAGGTGGACGATTGCTGAGCTTTCTATTTTGGTTCAATTTCTCCCCCTCCCCCTTTTATTAGTTTTCCTTCAACTCCGCTTTCCAATGTCACTGAGTTATTATTATCCAGATCCAAATCTCACAGTTTCTCTGAAGGAGAATGTGTATTAAAATACCAGATTTACCAGAAAACATCTGCAACTTGCAAGCCTATTGTATTACTATTATATGAGCAAGCCATTGTAAATTCTTTTAAGTCTGTAACTTATTTCACGTTTTAACACACTGTGTGCTTTACAACACCATTTCAAAGTTTATGGCCCTTTTTCTTTAGCCGCTTGTTCCAATTGCATCTTATATTTCATCAAATATGGTAAAGAAACCATGAGAATAAATTGATGCTCCATATGAACACCCCTATAAATGGATGTTGCCAAATTGCTGTAAAATGGTTTTCCTTTTTAGCCCTCCAGAATTGTTAGTGGGTTTCTGAGGCCAAAGTCTACAGGGAAACGTTATGACCATTTAAGGCCTCCAAACTTTATGCTTCAGTACAAAAGGCCTAAGGGCGAGGATTTAAAATGGATGAAGTGGAGAAATTTGCACTTCCTTAAGAAAACACAGAGCATTTCCTTCCGCATGTCAGAAATGAAAACAGAAAATACAAACTAATTTGTCACGAATTTTTCCTTCTCTAACTGCCTCTCCAGGCCTTCCCTTTCCCCCTCCTAACACTACGCACCTTATTTTTGTGGGTCCCAACCCCAGTACTGGTGATGGGCAATGCTCTGTGCTCCATGCTGTGTAGAAGGGCACTGCTGTAACGTTTCCTCGTGTTCACAGCTCACTTCTACCACCCTTTTCCCCTGCCCAGGCTCACTCTTGCAGACAATCCTTCAGGAGATAAGCACCGCTTGGGGACACTGGCTCAGTGTTGGATGATAGTTCACTGTTTGGCTTTAATTAGGCACTGGTGTAAAACAAACAAACAAAAAAATCACTTGTCATATTTATGAGTTACTGTGAGTTAATAATATGCTGGGATCCATTAGTTAAAGCGCATTTGCTCCAAACATGTGGCCTCATTTTTTTTTTTGTTTTTATTCAAGCAACATTTTTGCAGATGAAATGCTGTTGCCGTTTTTCTCCCAGGCACTCAGTAAGCCTCAGGGAGTTATAGCATCAATTATTTTCCTTCTCATATGCAGAACAAAAAAAAAAAAAAAAAAAAAAAAAAAAAAAAAAAAAAAGTGTCCTAGCCAAAGAAGTTGGAGTTATTATCCAAAATAAAAATAATGAAAAAGAAAAACATCCAAAAATAAAAAGCTGCAGCCAGCTGAATAAATGTAGTCAAAATTGAAAACACAAAAGTCTGCAGAAGATTGTCTTGCAAATAAGACTGGCTCTGCTCTCCCTGTATTTTTAGTTATCTCCTGTCCTGCCTGAGCCAATTCCTTTTCTGTTAAAGTCTGTCTACTTGAGTCAGTTTTCTTTGACTCTGTTTTGAATGATAAATTCATTAGTGCCTTGCAGGTGGATTTGCCTGAACTTAGAGACTCCAGCAAAGACTGAAAAGGACAAGCAAATCTAGCACATGAACAGAAACTTATTTTCAGACCCTTGCTTCTGAAACAGGGCTGCATTTATGTGTAATAAAAATCAAGATGTTCATCTTTCTTCTTCTCCCCCACAGCAATATTTTTTCAGAGCTGAAGATGTCAAGAGCAGAATTTACCCCTCCCTTGATGCCATCTTTTTTTCCCCCTTCTTTTTCATCACAGCTGCATGGACTCTGGCCAACTCAAACTGTACCTTCGCACTTCACTGCTTAGGACTTTGCTGCACATTCAATTTGACAAGACTTTTATACAGATAACTGATCAGACAGGCTGAAACTTCAAACTCAATGTCTGCAAGGACTCCAGTACTTTGCACCTCACTACTTTACCCTTACTTAGGCACTGCAAACGTTATAAAAAACCTCTTGCTCTGATAGCCTGAAAATTAATTTGCACTGTTAAGCCTAGAGGAACAGAGCAAGCTCCACTTGCTCATTGGTTCAGAACATGTTTTGCCCAGCACTCCTAGGAAACGTCTCTGGAACATTTTCCATATTGTTGCTGCTTTGCTGGTAATAAGTTGTCTTCTATTTTATAAGTTTGAATTAAACAAAAAGCTCCTCCACTGCTGACTCAGCCTCCAAAGCTGCACTTTATATATGTCAAACAACATATATAAATTTATAAGGTGAACAATGGTTGTATTTAAGTACTGATTTAGTAATCATGAACTTCGCTGGCAGTATCCTTTGGAAACTAAATCCATAAATTTTATTAGTATTAAATGTTTCTAATGGGAGTTGACAAATACTTGAACGGAGTTGCTTTTTCTCTACACTTGGCAAAAGGAAAGGGGAAAAAATTCCTATTACACAATGAGAAATGCATTAATACTAAAACCCATTCATCTCAATTTTGTACAAATATAATTTAAGACCTTTTACAACCATTGGTGAAATTACAATGTGCTGTGGGGAAGTTGCAAAAATTTTATGAGAGTAATAAAATTGTCATTGTAATACCATTATAGGGTGCAGGGACAATATAGATATTTGAATTACCTATTGTCCTTATGCCAGGTTGAAAGGGCTACATGCAGGAATTATAGCATGTAATGGAGACAACTGTTGAAACAAACCAGAGAAATGAAATCCAGGTCCACTTTAGCTGGCCTAAGACAAATCCTCATTAGAAACCCGGACTCAGAATACCCTTCCCACTTGTGTCAACAACAGTGAAATTTAAACAGGCGGACTGTTTTATATTTGTGTCAATGGTAGCACAGAGACCAACTAATTAAGCAGAGATTACATGTAATAAAATGGTGTCACTTCTGAAAAACTGATGTTTTTAGCTTCTGTGACATATTTCCTGGGGTTTGCACTCAAGCTGACATGAAGTAATCATGGAGGTCTCTCTTGTTCATAGCCAAAAAACCCTCTCAGGTAGTTCATGGCAAATGCAGGAAATCTTACCTGGGATTAAAACGGTGTTAACTTTCCAGAGGTGAAAATTCCTTTCACTGAAGGATACTGTTGCTGAGCTATTTCCAGGGAAAAAGCATTGCCTTCTCCTTGCATGTCCAGGAGACGAACAAAAGGAAAAAAAAAAAAAAAAAAAGAGAAAGGAAAACAAGAGAGGCAATTGCAGCCTTGTATACTAGCAGCATTTCACTGGCTGTATTCTAGAGAGTAATAAAAGCACTGAAATAGTTCAAGCATCTGCCCTTGGCTGAGGGACTTGTAATTATACACTATGGACTCCACTCCCTTGGAACAACTGTCTTTGATTCCTATCTCTTCTTTTATTACAGCTGAAATGCAAAACTCCTGATGAAACCATTACATTTCCATGTGAAATTCACAACTATAAGGGGAAACCTCTGCAAAGTTGCCAGACATTTGAAGGGGGGCAGAAACATATGGGCAGAGGTTGTTAAGTTCCCTTCCAAGTTTCAAAGGTCTGACCGCTTGGGGCAGCCTGCTCTGGAGCTTGGGGTTTATTCTCATCCCTTCAGTAAATACTTTGGAATGAGAGTAAGAAAGTTAATTTTATTTCCTGTTTATTAAGAGTTACCATATTTTGAACTCTGCAGTTCGGCTGATCACTCTCCTTAAAATCACTGGCTTCTTAGTCCCTGCCGAGATTAAAGGAGACATGGCAAAATCTCCCAGTAAGCATTTCTGAACACACAGAGAGTCACTGAGACCTACTGTGCCTTTATTAAGGTTTCCACCCCAACTTGAGATGACACTCTCCCACTGGTGGAAAAGAGGCAAGGACCTTGTTTGGACCCTCGGAGAGATGACCAGATCTTGCTTTGTCTGCCCAAGTCTTCTCCACAGAAGAAAGAAAGAAGCAGACATCTGCTCAGCCCCTCTTTTTAGGAGGCATCCATGTCCAGACATCTGCTCTGAAATCCCCAGCAGGATGCACAGCAGTCCTGGAAAGCAGGTCTCAGTAAGTAAAAGTGCCATTTGGGGCCCTTTAGGACAGGAGGACTTCACTCCTGGCTGATAAAAATGAAGCCTGAGATGGTGCCCTGCCTCTTCTGAGCCCCACCTGGAGCTGGCAGTGCCAGAGTCAGCGTTCACAGTGGAAAGCCACCCCTCCAACCGACACAGGCAAAATGTCCAAGGAGTCTCCCTGACTGTACACACACACTTAATCTTTTATTGAAAGCAAATTAAGAGCACTCCTTTCTGTGCTTATACAGCCTAAGCCTTCCTCCCCAGGTCGGGAAGCTGCTCAGCAGCCTGAGCTCCCGTCACGCTTATTCCCCTGTTTCACACGTTGCCAAGAGGCAAGAAGGTATTTCCCTACACTGCAACCTTTTATTTTCTGTTCTTTTTACTCTGGCTAATATGTCTTCTTGGTAACCACAGTATAATAAATTTCATAGAGCATGACCGGCATACTTAGTTCATATTATTCATTTGCAGTCATTTATTTTTCCCGGCTCCTCTTTCCCTCCTGGTCCCCTCTCCCCAGTGCTCACTCTGTGGAATGATAATAATACATGCAGAGCGCCAGCCAGCTAAGACAAGCTGAAAAACAACAAGTAAGGGGATCTTTCTGTGCTCACACCTGTTTTAAGATTTGTTATCCACAAAAAGGAAAGCTGTGGGGATTCACTCTCTTTCTTCCTCGTAGACCCCAGTGGAATATACCATTAAACCGCAGGGAGGAGAGAAAGCCTTCAGCGCACTTAAATATACTTATGTCAAATCCATCTCATTCTTCCTGCCTTCTTTCCTCAATCTAGCCACCGTTCCCAAGGGCTGGAGAACATTACAACCCATTCACTTTATATGAATGGGCACAGACAGACTTTTTCACCATTTCGATATGTCTACATTTGCAGGCATATCCTGTAGGCCAACTGAAACAGCCTTAATTTCAATTTACTGTCTCCCTGAGGAACATGCCATTCTCCTGAAAGTGGAAAAAACCCTCAATGGCCATTCCCTACCCACCCCCTCCTCAAGTTCAGATCTGAACAGGAGGGAAAATTTCTCCCAAGATTAATGAACTGCAGTTCTGATGCTTATAACAGGGCACATGATCTTTATTAAACAAGTAATGAACAAGTTTCACCAAAGTACTGCGTTTGGAAGGTGTTCAGCTTTGCTGTACACGACTCATCTAATTCCTTTTCCTAGTCCCTATAGAACAGTGTTATATTAAGAAAAAAAAAAAGAAAAAAAAAAAAAGTACCTCAGTGGACATTTAACCCTGCCTTGTGTTTCAGTGGTGCCAAAAGTAATGACAAAAACAACACTAAAAAAGTAGCTAAGATCTTGACTAACTAACTTCACATCATCTTAGCATCAGTTCTGGAAGGCCTAAAGATAGGATGCTTCCACCTTCCTGAGACAAGTACTGGGGGTTACCTATTAATGCAGCAAATCTTAAACAAAACAGATAACCAGGGCAGATCCAGCAAATAGTGGCACTGTGGAAAAATACCAGTAAAACTTGCCAGGTCTTTGTGGTCACAGCTTTGATTTAGAGCAAACCCAGCATGCAGAAATCTGGATTTAGGAGAGGAATATGCATTTCTTTTCAGAAACACTGATGCCATACTGTCATTTCTGCTCTCCTGGTACATGGCACTGCAGTATTTCACTGGGCCTTTGGTAATTGTCTGGAAAAACTGCCAACAGAGAAGTCAGCAAGTAGTGCACTACTCTGCAAGGCTATAGTTAACCATTTATCATGTAATAGCCACAGTACAAACCCAGCAATACCTTCAAGTGCAGTGCTGTAAATACCATGATATTCCAGCAGGCTTCAGAGGAAGGCTGGCACAACAGGCATGACAATGTATAGCCAAAGAGTGATTTATACTATTACTGAAACAGTTTTAGCTTTCCTGGTGTATTTCTGAATACTTCATGTTTTCTGTGTGTCTCTTCTGGGAGTATAATAGTTCGTGGATTGATGGGTCTTGTCTAAATTATCCAAGGGGCCTGATGCTGTATATTTGCCCACAGCAGTATTGTATTTACGGCAGCTCTTTCTGGTCTGCTCATATTTGAGATGTCCAGGCATGGGTGGGCAAAGGAGAGGGATATTCTGGTTAAAAGAAGCCAAAGAGGCTTTGGGCTGGGCTAGAAATGTCATCTCAGCTTCCCACAGACTGGCAAATTATAGTGACAATAGCTGTTCTCTTTTCTGCTGTAGGCAAGCATTTTATTTATTTTAGCTGAACGGCAATTAAAAATAGCAGCAAACTGAGAAGTGGTTAGACTGAACACACAGGAGAATCAGACTCCATGGAGAAAGAAGCTTTGCTTCCCAGAGTTACAAACGGCCTCCCCTTAGTAGATTGCATGTCTTTTCAGATTACAAATGACAAAGTCCAAACTGAAACTTAAGGGCCAGTTGTCAGTTTTATGTGGCCACGGCTAAGCAAGGAAGCCAGCAGTCTCAGCAAGTATTTTCTATGAAAATCTCTTGATCTGCATTTTAGGTTGTCCCATTATCAAGTAATGGGAATAGTAAATCTTTCCAGGGAATATCTTGGGGAATTCTTAGATGCAGTCAGATTCAGGATATGGCACAAGGCCATCTCTTAGCCAAATTAATAAATACTTTGCAGCAAGCCATGAAGAGTCTTTGGGGCTATTATTCTAGAGGGTTGTTCTGGTCATTGCTTCTCTGTTAGTGTTACACTATAGCCCCCTTACAATCACAGATCGTTGAATAAAAGAAACATTATGTTGGGACTAATGCTTATGAAATGCTTATTACTTATGAAATATTAGTGGTATTAGTAGGAAGCAATAGGAAGAATATTCCTCTCTGATCTTCTGCTGACTGTACTAATGTCTTAGAACATTTTTTTGTTGGTGGTGGTGTTTTTTTTTTTTTTTTTTTTTTTTTTTAAAAAAAGACACAGTTAAAGACAGACTAAAGCTTGATCTGTGATCCAGCAGAGGCAACTTTGAATGGTGAAGTTGCTCCATCTGGTTTTGCAGGGGACCAGAGACACTTGGAGGCTGCACCTGAGATCTGCATAAGGAACTGCACTCAGTCTTAGGGCCATGTTTGAGGACTTAGTTCAGAGTTGCCCTTTGCAGCCTTCTGTCTAAGGAACAAGGTGGCTCCTGCAGAACTGAGAGTATGATGAGTTAACCTGCACCATCAGGCTTTCCAATGGAGTCCAAACTATTTTTTACTCTTAGTAGACCCAGGAGTTACATTAATCATCTCTTAGCTGAGAGAAGCCTATTTTTCAAACACCCAGGACAAAGCCTGCTAAGCCTCAGTTGGGATGCAGATAGGGAAAATACAGATGAACCTGAAGTAGTTGCTGGGCAGTGGCTGACAGGCAAGTTCCTTTATTTTCAGCCAGAGCAGGTAATTTGGAAACCCAATGTGCCAACAGCTGTGAGGTAGTCAGCACAGTTTCTCTGCAGAGGCTGCCCAGGATGGCCTTTCCCTCACTGACAGTTCTCTTTTGTGAAAAACTTAGCCCCAAGATAGTGAAGCAGTTGCCTTTCATAGCCAGGGACTGGCTGATTGCAGGACCCCACAAAAGGGACACTACCGCCCAGAAGTAGTGGATCACGGTGGTGTCGCGCAGCCTGTGTGCTCTCCTTCTCCCCAGAAAAGCCTGAAGAATAGCTAAAGGTGATAACAATGCAGGCAGCTTGTCCATCTGCATCACTGATTGGGGTTCCTGCCCTGTCCTACGGGGACAGCCCTTCTCTGGGGTGTGAGGACCACAGAATCATGCAATATCCTGAGCTGGAAGAAGCCCATGAGGATCACTGAGTCCAACTCCCAACTTCCCAACTGCGCAAAGGGCAACCTAAAAGTTAAACCATATGTCTGAGAGCATTGTCCAAATGTTTCTTGAACACCATCCCTGTGCAACACAGGCTGCAAGCTCAGGGGTGGGAGATGGAGCAGTGCCCCAGCTTTCAAGACAGGCTATCTGTATAACTGGAGGTGAGTCTTATGCTCTCCATGCTCTCCTGCTTCATGTTAGCATATGAAGATAGACAAGATATGGGTTTGTAGGGAGAGGCTACCTCATTAAGGAAGCAAAGTTGCCTATCTTGAAAAACCAAGCGAGCTCCCATTGATGCATGTTACACTGCATTTTGTGATGTGGTAGAGGAATGGGGATAATGCACACCCTAGCCCAGTGCATTCAGGTGGCTCTATTATGAGATTGGAAAGTTTTTTTCATCTTACCTCTGTTTCACATGCAGAAAAATGAACTTTAGCATAGAGGATGAACTTGCTGAAGTTCACCTAGCTAAGCACAAGGTAGAGAATATGTCTTACATAGTACTTGGTCTCTACAGCCAAACCAAACATATACATGTACACCTAAGGAGAAAGGATCCTGTGAGAAGAGCTGGAGCTACAGAGTTTTCTTAAACACGCACTCAAAGAAGAAATCATTTTCAGAGAGGAAAGTATGCACTGGAAAACATACTCAGTTTTAATAGATATTAAAACAAAGATATTAGAAACAGGTGTTAGAAACAAAACAAAGTGTGAAACTTAATAATTTGCCTAAAAATGAAGATCATTTTGTTTTTAGTGTTAAACTTGAATTAAATTATTCAGCAAGCATTCAAGGTACTTGAGGCAAAGCATTTTGAATCTGATGGACAAGCAATAAATTAGGTAAAGCAAGATGGTGCAGTGGATCAAGGAAGCTAGGAGATTGAGGTTAAAGGGGAGCATGCATAGTGCACTGTACCAGAACATCATCCACACCGGCTTTCAAACATGTATCAGAAAGTAGATGCAAAAAATAGGAATACAGCTCCATCTGTGTATGCTGTTTCTTTTCATGGTTCTCACCACCTGACCTCATTTTCCCATCAGTTCCTCAGTGACGAGATCAAGGTGAATTTACTCGGGATGGGTAAGTCCTGAGAGAGCAAACACAGCTGTTGGTGGGGAGCATTCCTTTGAGAGACAAAATGAAGAAAGCAGGAGGTGACGACTTTTCTAAGCCAGCCCTATTAAAGGTACTTCTCCCATTCTCTCTCCAAGGCTTCATTCCTGTCCCAGTGCAGTCAATGATAATTTCCCTCTTGAATTCACAAGGAGGATTGAGCTTCTGGAGGGCAATAGCTCCTGACCCGGTTTCTCCTCCTGTTATTATGCTAGGGACCAAGCCTGGACTGCTTCTCTTCTGCAAACTTAAATGCATCTGATTTGTATTCCCTTCAGAACAATCTTCCCAGCCTTTATTTGTCTTCCCCATAAGATGGTTCAGACAAAGAAGCAGTTTGCATTATACAGTACCATGGCTGAGGTGAAAGGAGTCTGTTTTGTTCTGAGAGCTGGCTTGGGACAGGGGCCCAAATTCAATCCATAGCAGGAGACCTTTCTAGGAAACCAAGGCTGTGCTGTTTTGCCTTTTATGAGAATAAGGGTGCCATTCTGCTATACATGTATCCCGGACAGGGTGGACTTTGGTTTTATTCAAGTCTCCCAGGTTTGTTCCAGCAGTTGAGTTATATGCATATTTTGCTATACACATAATACATAGCTTGGCAAGCAAAAGATAGGAAGGGTAAAGGATGGTATGTTTACCTTAGCTCATGGGGATGTCTTTGTGGTTTAACCTTCAAATGTGGTGTGCGTAACTTTTCTCTAACCACAGGTTCAAGTCCCAGCTGGGCTGACTCAGCCTTTATCTTCCTCAAGATAAATTCAGTCCCGTTCACTTCACAGTGGGTGGGTGTTTCAGATGAAGCCTTAAAAATGAGAGTTTTGTCTGGTCTGGTTGGACCCTAATGATCCCTTAGCACTTTCCATTGGTTGTGGGCCAGGATTCCTGTTCTTTGCAGCAGCTGTGTTCTGGGAGCATGAAGGAAAAGCTCTGCGACACTGATGTGCTCAGAGTGCAAAGCACTAATGTTGTGGTGTTGAAGAAAACAGTGAAGCTGTAAGCCAAGTTTACTGAACCCTGCGGTCCTACTGGAAATAATGGGCATGCTGAGTATGTCCTGAAAGAGCTGGGACTTGAAGTCTTTGGCTGCAGAGAAGGTCCTGTACCACTTACTGATGTGGTGTTAAGTAACAAGTGTTTTTTCTGATCTAGGAGATCTCATCCTACTGTGGAATAGGAAACAAAAGCATTCTAACCTTTGCATAAGAACCAGAAGATGTGGAGCAGTAGGTCAGTAGGTAGGGCACTTGCACAGGGATGTGAGAGGCTGACATGACGGAGCATACTCAGCATATGGGAAATACAGGGATGTCTGCTGCTTTGAAAGCGACTCACACTAAAAATTCCATCCTGGTCCTAAGAAACCTTTCCGATGACATCTCTGTCAAGACTAGTGTATTCCTGGGAGAATCAGCTTTAGGCAAAATACCATGTTTGACTAAAAAAATCTCAATTGGCCCTACATTTCTGGCAGCATTGCCACAGAAACGCTGCAATTAACACGGCATGAGATCCCTTCCATCAGCTATGTAAGTAGCACTGCTCGCACATATACCAAAGGCTCAGGCAAGTGTATTAAACAAAATAAAACCACTCTGCACCATTTTGCCAGAGCTCAAACAATTTCTGAATTAGTTTAAAAAGAAAACAGGTCTTCACTTTTTCCTCAGTGTGTCCTTCAGTGTTTGTATGTCTCTGTCCACCCAGGACTAGAGACACTGTGATAGCACAACAGAGATGAATAGCTTTGGATTTCTGGCCAAAGCAGAAGGAATGGAAAGATCATGAAAGATGACCAGTTTGCTTGAGATCTCTATCCATTTTGCAGACACAGGTGGTTTGGTTTAGCATCTGAAACACTGGATCCTGAAGGAAACCAAATGAAACTTCCATCCCTAAGGAGGAGCCCATAATTAGTACAAAGAATGGACAGTGCTGACAGGTCATATGGGCCTTATGGAACTGTATTTCCAGAAGAAGGCATTTGCTAGCATAGTCAGCACACTTTTGATCAGGCAAACATATTTCAAGCATTTAGGCTTAAAAAAACACTCTGATTAATGTACTGTAGGTGGAACATGATTTTTCACAGTACTGAGTCTCCTAAGTGTTTTCTATTCTAGCAGGCAGATCTGTTCAAAATACTATAAAATAAAGCACCATGAAAATGTTGGAGATTGTTTGGAAGCATCATAATAAAAAAATAAAGTTAATAGTGGTGTTCAGTCAATATAAGAGCATTTTCTCCTTGGTTTCTTCACTGACTACATGGCCTATATTATGGGTGACTCGAATAAGATTTCTTTCTGATCTTCCTGGAATGGTGAGGGAATTGGAAAGTATTACTTGCACATGAAGTGATTTGAGAGCACACATGAAAGTGCTACAGAAGTGTTAACTAGCATTATCAGCTGTGAATAGATATCCTTATTATCAGCAGATACACTTCAACAGTCTTACTCTACTGTGCATCTGCAGCCAAGTGTGATCTCATTTTATACAGCAGCAACCAAAAAAATAGGTTGGGTTGCTTAATATTAAAATGCATTAGGGATTAATATGCAACTGCGTAACATCTTTTTTTAACTTAAAAGGGATGTGGCTCAGTACATGGTTGAGTAAATTTATGAACATGCAGTATTACTAGGTTCTGCTGTCCAAGTACACTTTATACTGTAAAAAGCTTAACAATGCAACTATTTTAATTTATGAAAGATTTATTCAGTTTTAAAGTGAGAATGAAATCAATAAACTTCCTCTTAGTTTAACTCTGGGGTCCAGCTGAGTCCTTGATGTGCTCACCTGCACTGTGAGAGTTGGCAGAAAGCTGGTTTAACTTTGCAATGACTATACTTATCTCACATGTTTCTGGCATAACAGTTCTAAGACTGACGTATTTCAGAGAGAAGAATTTCAAATAAAAGGTTATGTGTGCAAGTATAAAAAGCATGGGACTTGGAAGCCTTGACTTAAATCAAAGGAGCAGGGTGATGAGGAAGGAGAGGTGCTGGCAGCAGTGTGTATCTCAGCTCCATGATGAAAACGCCCTTTTGTGTGCAAGGATCATAACAAGGAACCTCCTGTAGGGTGACGTCTCAGCATGCGTGGTGCTGACTGTACCCCATGGATCCTGCTGTCACCTCCCAGAGATGTTTTTGTTTAAAAATAGATGCTTAAAATGTCTTCACCCAAGACTTATTCTTCCTAGACATTTTTACTTACCATGCCTACATGTCCCATCTAATTGAAGGACAGGAGAATGCAGGGGAAATTGCTGTGTTATTTATCCTAATAAATTAACAAATTATCCTAATCTATCCTAATAAATCCTCATAAATTTATCCTCTGGGAGACCAGAGGGCAAAACATAGAAATCTCTTTCCCACACCAAAAACAAAAACAAAAACCAACAACATCCCAACACCAAGAGATTTAATATATTTTTTTTAGTCACAAAGACCTTTTTTAATGGTTTTCATGAAAGAACAACTCAGAGCCTGACATGGATGTGCTCCACAAACAGAGCAAGATACATGGGGAGTGATAAGTTCTAGCTGGCTTGTGTAAAACAGTGAATTTGGAAAGCTCTCCCCCTAGCTTCTAGATAAGAGGTTTCCTCTCAAAGGCAGTGACAAATGCCAACCAGTCGAGCTGTAGCCTTCTGCCTCACAGCACATCATTTATAATGACAGGCAGCAGACGGAAACTCTTCCAGCAGGCATCACTGCTAAACACACTGTGTCTCATGACCAGCAGGGAATGTGAAGTCTGGATGCTGGTCAATAAAAAATAAAAAGGAGTTCCATGGAAGAATTTAAAAACCCCACGAAACAACTAGGTTTCCTAATGATTTACCTGATTTGTAAAAGTAGAGTTTCTGTGGCTCTGCAGCCCCATAACAAAAGTTCTTAAAGTACTGACAAGTGACTAGCTAGGAGCACAATCCAGCAGGAACACAGAGACAACCCATACTTAAGAAACCTCACCAAAAAAGCCATCTCAGCAGCCACCAGAAAATGCTGCTTGATGCGGATATAAATTTTTAGCCTGTATCCTGCATTCCAAAGAGAAAGGCTTGCTTTTCCTTGCTTTCTAATTCTTCTGTTTAAACTTGACTGCATCACAATTACAAAGCCACCTCTTGATGACTGATCAAACACCTCCTGCCTGGAGAGCAGGATGTATATACTAAAGCAATCTTATTTTCATTTTAGCCCCCAAATTTTGCTTTCATTTTCACACAAGCATCATCCCCAGTGGAGGTACTCACTCATAACAGAACTTTTTTTTTTTGTTTGTTTTTGTTTTGTTTTGATTGTTGGGATTTGTATGTCTGCTCCACAGGCTCCCCAGCCTTTGTGTATGAATGGGGTCTCCAGTGACAGGAATTGTGCTGCACTTGTGGTGACTCTTCATGTGCACTGAGAAAAAGTGGGACATTTAGCTAGTGACAGGAGAAATACTTCGGGTTGAACATGAATCAGTGTGAACCTTCACCCATCCCTGCCGCTGATTAGCCACAGCCAGGAGAAATTCAGTGGTTCTGGGAGAGCTGAAGGTAGAGAAAGGCAGGACCTGAGTGGTGCCTTGTAGAGGCAGGACCTGTGCAGTATGCTTCAAACATGTCACGAAACAAAACAAAACTTCTTCCTACTTAAACAGACAAGAAAAATGACAGGAATTGGAAATGCCTGGACATTCCCAACAGACTTTACCCAGAAGTATATCAAAGTTTGGTTTGGAGTAACAGCTACATGCCATTGAAAAATTACTTTCTCCCCTCAGATAATTTATAGAGTATCCAGGAGTGACCTGTCGTCATGATCTCTGCCTTGAAAGCAAACTAAAAACAAACAATAAAGAGTTTTGCATGGATTTATGCAGAGTTCCAGCCCTTAATTAAGCTGTCCAGGGCTGCTGAGTATCCAATCTGCTCTCAGGGATGATGGCACAAATCCAGAGCAAGTCTACTGAAGTGAAAAGTGCAAGTCCAAAAGGGAACAGAAGAGCATTATTTCTTGAGCTAGGAGTGGAGTACCAATATAAGATTTCACTGGAACCCAGAGCACCTTGCTTGTGCAGGGTGGCAAGCACTTTGGGCTGAATCTAGCCAAGGTATTTGTTTGCAGTGTCATTTTTTTGCCTTCAGGAAAGTTTCAACCTGTCTATAGGAATCTGAATCCTGCTTCTGTTTAATTTGTACAACACAGTCTAAGTTTTCTTCTGGCCGTAAGGTGTTACAGGAGTATAGGATTCAGAAAGAGTAAAAGGACCGTACATTTTTTCAGTTACATTTCAATTTGATCCTGCCATGTGTGGCACATGTGGGGACCAGACTTCTGTCCTGATTTGGAGACTCGTTGACCTGAAAGTACTTCACATGAATGCAAGAGTCCTGCTGTGGACTGCCAGGGGTAGAACCCGGTGATTATCAACAGGGAAGTCTTTTTCTGGGAGGAAATCAATCAGCTCTACATTTCCAGGTAAGATAGGCTGCAACCCAGACACTGGGGCTGTGTCTAACCTCATCATGTCAGCAGCAGAGTTAACACTGCCTTCCCCGGTGCCCAGGCAGTGATCGACAATGCTCGGTCTGTCTGTCTGGGGCACCTGCAGATAACCACCTGAGATAGATCAGCACAGGAAACCATTTTCACACAGCATGAACATGCAGGTGGTGAGCAATGTTAGGAGCATGATTATTATCCCCTCTCTAGCTAACTGTTCTGGGCCCCCTGCATGACGTCTGCATAGTTGAGATGTCATCACTCAGCCAGATGTTGAAGTCACATCTATCTAAATCCAGTTGGATATATGGAAAGTGTTGTCTATTTTGAAGGGCATAAATCAGGGGGCATTTCTATGAATAAGGGATTATTACTAAATCGTGCACTTTCCATTAATAGATCCCTATTAATGCTGCAGGTGTTAGTAGTAACTGCTCTTTGAAGCATTACTTAATCACCCCCTTTACAAATCCCTGTAATCCAGCTCTCATAAAAGTACATGGATTATTGATTGAGAGGACCTCTGGGATCTCTAAAATGAGGTTCAGCTCAGATGCCTGCACAGTGCAGGAGACGCACTGCAGATCACTCCCTGGAATGTCTGCCAGGTGTTTGCAGTTTCATGCATAGTGTGTCTTGGAAATAATAAAAATGGTGGGGGTGGAGGGGAGGTCATTCCCATCCGGGAAGACCAGGCTCAAGTGGAGGAAGGAGAAGGAGAATGAGGGCTATAAGTAATAGCTGGAGAGGTTGGAGGTGCAGAGGTTATAGGGTGGACTACTTCTTCCTCTCTGGGAAAGCTGTGAAAGTGAAATTAGAGAGCAAGTGGATCAAACACATGTTATGTTCTTCTCAAAGCTGATGTATGACATGCAGCCAGGTCTGTTGCATGCCTGCAAGGCACACAAGCAGTCAGCACAAGCCTTTAGAAATGTTCTGGGTACAAGGTAGCTAGGAAGGTAAATTAATAGTCGGAAACCACATGAAGGGCTTTAAATAAAAGATGATCCCCCACAGCCCAGTGTTAATATTTTGGGATTACATCTGCAAAGCATACCGCTGGTTAGATTTGAGCCAGTGGAACTGAAACGTGCACATTCTCCAGGCTTAGAAGATCTTAATCGCTGAGGTCTGTGTGGCTTAGATCTGTGAAAGGTCTTCAGGCCCCTTACGTGGGGCTTGGACCAAATGTTATTGCTTGAAGGTGTCCCCAAACCATGCTGTGGGGGAAAGACACACTTAGATACTTTTTGTGCCAAGAGAAAAGCAGTGCTATCTGCTGAATAACAACAAAACAGCAAGAAATAAGCCCCCACAAAGCCCCGTGCCCACAAAACTACCCTGCTTCCTGGGCTGCTCTAGCTGGGAGGTATCTCTACTACAAACATTTTTGAGCTTAAGAAACCTTGCAGGCTAGCAGGGAGGTCCTTGAAACCATAACCCCATTTCACAGGCACCATTGGCAATCCATAGTCCCAGGTCCTTACTTTGTGTTGTTCTGTTTGACTCCTCTATTAGCTTGAAATATCCCCATCCCGTGAGGCTGAAGAGTGTGGTGCCTGGCATTGTACTGCTGTTTGGCTGCAGTTTCTGGACTGTGTGTCTGCAAATCTTCTGGCTGGAGCAGGCAGCCCTACAGCCTAGTCATGGGGAGTGGGAGCAAGAGAGAGTCCCCACATCATCTTCCAGAGATGGCTGAGAAAGGCAGCCACTGCTCCATGGAAAATATATAAATGGGCCCTTCATTCATCAAACCACACTCTTCAAAAAGTGCTAGGAGGTGAAGAAAATTTCTCAAGAAAAAGTAAGGTTAAGAACAAAAATCAGCCCCTGACAGAAACACTTGATAAAGTGCTGTTTTCCAGGGTGCCACCATCTGGTCTGTGTTATGGGGAATAACCTTGATGTTATTACACTACAGGATTATTGTTATATAGTAGTGTGTAAAATATCAACCAAATGTAACAAGCACGAGAGAGACACATAATACCACTGATTGCTGGAACAACAAACAGTTCAAGAAAGCACTTATGTGAGAGGGCAGGATTTGGTAAGGTGCTCAAAGGTAAGCACATTCCCCCGCGGCTCTGCTGAATGGGCTCATTTTCTTAAACTAAGGCTCCAAAGTCAAATTCCCCCACCTGAATTCTCCAGCCTTTCACAGAGAAGTGGTAGTGGCTTGAACTCTCATGCATCATCCAGCTCCAGCAGGTTCAGCAGACGGGTGCCCTGCTGACTGTGCACGGCACCTTGTGGCTTTTTTCTTTCAAGAGGACTGGCCTGGATAAACAAGTGCTTTCCAAGGAGTATAGCTGCACTGCTCTGTGCTTGTATCAGCTCTCCGTACCTGAAAGGGAATGGAAAAGATGCGGTAGAGTTCAACCTTTCTTTTCATATTATAGGGCACAAAACAAAAAAATGACCAAAGGAACAAATGTAACAGGGTGCTTGACTGTCACCCGAATGTTTCTGCTCTTCTTTTTCATCCCTGATGTGGGATTTTTTTCCCCTGATCTCTTCCCACTTTTGCCTTGAATGTTGGAAGATGAACAGCTAGGCTTTCTCAGTTCACTTTCTCAAGTCATCTTGGAGCACTTGAAGGCTTTTCCCCTCACATCCTAATTAAGGGTATATCAATGTCCCATTGGGACTGGAGCAGTTAACGAACACCATCCGGCAGGTCACTTATAAACTATTTGCCCTGAGATTGAGGGCAAACTCTGGTGAATTCCCAAGGAAAGAATCAAATGAACCTGTTAATGAGCAAAGCATTAGGAGGAAGAAAAAAAAATGAAGCAGGATCTGAAGTCTTAAGGAAATGTAGGAAATAAAGGTTTGTTTATCTAATGGTTTTAGTGGTGTCGATGCACAGGACTCTCTCTCCATTTTAAAGCAGTTGCAAACAAAAGATTCAGTTGCAGATAAACTTTGGGAGTTTGCTTTTACATGAGACACCTGTAAACATTCCTTAAAGATGGAGAGGAAGAAGGATGTGCAGCATATTCAAGTAGAACCTGGCAGCAAGGATTTTGTATATTATCATCACCATCTGGAACACCAAGATGGGTTTTAGTCACATCTCGTTTAAACCCTCTATACAGTAAATCATATTCTCTGTCCCTGGCAAATTTAGTCTAAAGTGGTTACTACAATTTTCCAAAAAAGCTGCCATAACCTGAAGAGAAGCTCTTGGGGTCTTGCCAGCCTATTAGAAATCTTGTAGGAGCCTGGTTTGGTGAAAGTTTAGTAGATGATGCAGAGATCTCCAGTGTCAGTTTGCCTGTCAGTGAAATGACTCATGGATCAGAAAACAAACACACACCAAAAATAATAATAATAAAAAACACGTGTTAAGAGCAACCAGACTTTTTTTTTTTTTTTTTTTTTTTTTTTTTTTTTTTTGTGACTGTGTCTCTGAGGGAGCTTAGCCTTCACTCTGAGCTGGCCTCAAATGGGGTTGGTTTCTTGGACTTATAATTAAGATCTGACATACAAAACAACTAAAAGTTGTACTGCAGTAAGACAAAATGACTTCAAAACTAGAAAATATTTGACTTGAATATAGCTGCATGATTAATGTTCTTTCAGATGAAAATGAAAAAATCAGCCGTTTAAGAATCAGTTACTTTCAAAAAAAAAAGGTTTAATTGAAGGAAAATTATGTTTAAATAAATCTTATCAGAATGTGTAGTGCAGATAAAGGAAAATATCCTACATTGTCGCAACACCTCTTTCCATTTATCTGCAGAAAACATGCAACAGGACATCCACTATCTCTCTGTTTCTCTGTTTTTGTTAGAAGTTGACCAAAAGAACCACACAATTTTTTCAAACCTGAAGCAGCAATGCAGGTGGTTGGACAGATGGGGGGGAGGAGGCTTTGAAGTGTGACAAAAAGAAAGGATGTAAACGAGATTTTCTCCATCTTCTGATGAAGTATTTCTGACATAGAACAATGGAAACAATTATTATTTGATCCTTAATGATTGTCACATGACATTGGTGCTAGAAAACACATCCCGACTTTTCTAAAATTATAACATGACCAATAAAAAAAAAGAAGAAAAAAAAAAGTATGTTTATTATTTTTGCCAAAAACTGAAGGGCCCTAAAGAAAAGATAACAGAGAAAGGAATAGAGAAACCCTGGAATGGGTTTTTGTGATTTAAAAAAAAATATGTAGAAACTATACAACTGTTGCTTCTGATAACAGTGGGCTGACAGCATCTTAAAGCCAGCTGGACTGTCACCCCTTCCTCTAGGCAGATAGCTTCCAGGTTCTTAAATTTGTTGAAATTTACTGGCCCTATCCTCCTCTGCGAAACAGCTCCCCGCATCATGTACAGTGTCCATCAGCAAAGGACTGACAGCTGCTGGAGGTGTATCACCACCTTCCAGCCACCCTGGGGGAGCAGCTGTGACAAAGAGGGAAATACAAAAAGGGGGGTGAAGGGGCATAACTGCTGTTTTGCCGTTCACTCCTAGGCAGTGAGGAAAGGGCTCACTCAGTGTGGATCCAGCAGAAGGCATCTGCCATGGGCTACACACATTAAGGAAGGGTCTCCGTAGCCCAGCTGAAGGAAGAAATGAAGAAGAATGACTGACATCTGCCTCTTTTTTTTTGTTTTGTTTTTGTTTTTGTTTTTTGTTTTTTGTGATGTTCCAAGGGGACTGAAATAAATGGAAGTTGGTGGAAGTTGGGTGGTTGTTCCTGCTTGACAGCCCCCGCTCCCAAAGTATGGCTCTATGTGAGGCTGTTGTTGTGGAGTGCCTTTCGCATGCCCCAACTGCAGGAACCTCCACCAGCTCCTGGCAGCTTCAGTAATGGGAAGGCCACTTCACAGTCAAAATCTTTATGAGCTGATAATTAGCCCATTTCTTTCCGTGTCCACTGACAACTACAGGGTGTTTTCCACTGGCTTCTCCAAAGCCCAGGCTTTTTTGAAGCAGAGTAGAACTACTTTGGTGTGGGGCACTTCAACAGGAACACTAAATATTTTGATGGATGAGGATAGCCAACCAACAGCCAAGAGAAGGGAAACTTTGACCAAAGACAGGAAAATCATAACTTAATAGGAAGTGTAATAATAAGTTACTAATGCCCACTGACTCCCCTTTTTCAAGGTCTTACCTGCAATATAGATAGTGCAGCACTGAGGTCCATATATTGACTTCAGAAAATGTTAGTGATTCTCAGCAGAGCCTCCCATTCTGTAGCCAGAGGATCCAAAACATCAAGATAGTTTTGGCTCCTTACCTCCCCAGATAACCCCTTACTCCATTTTTTGAGCCAGAATACCATGTTTAGCTCAAACATAAGTCAACTATTCTGACAGAGAAGTCAGCAGAGGTTTCTAGTCATTAATCCCAGCTGAATTGCTCCATATCTTCTTACAACACTTGCAGGACTATGAGAGTTGTGACATCAAAATACAAGAATTAGCCAGCTGGCCCCAGCCAAGGCCAAGGCTAGTCTGGCTCCTTTGTCTCTCTGTGTCTAGAACCAGCTGCCTCTGAGTAAAACTGGTTTCTACCACAGGCATTGCATCTACCATGGTTAAATTGTCCCCACAATTCAATAGGTGACAGTGTAGGTTCAAGGGGATTTCCACTTCCTCAGGTTGTCCTATTCCCAATACTCTATTTCACAAACAGCTCAAGACATCAAGGGAACTTTCAAAGCAACTTTCTCTATTTCACAATGCCTTGGTAAATCAAACATATGTAGACAGAAAATCTAATAAAAAAAAAAACACACAACCACAACTATGAGTAGTTTTAATCAGAAGAGTATATTGAAATGTAGATAGTAAAACTGCCATAACTAACTGCAGATGCTAAAGAAACTATAAAGCCGCAGTCAGCATGGTTTGCCACATTACTGTATTAGAGCTGAGACTAACTCTAGTTTTACTATTTGACTTAATAAACTGACATTTTTTATTATTATATAATGCACCAAGCTCCTGTAGTTTTACTGTTGTAAACTAATTCAACCATAGTTTAAAGAGAGATGTTTTTGTTTGCTTTTTTAATACACACAGTGAAGCTGGGAGAAGTATTTTAGTAATATATTTTCTGTGCCTTTCCCTTAACCTTCACATCATATACTTGTGCTTGAATACATGATTTCTGCCTGCAACCAATTTTCATTTTGCTTGTGCTTTCCTTAGAATAGGAAATCATCTTCAGTGATTTTTGCAGCACAAGGATTTGATATTTGAGACAGAAACAAGTGACGATAGGATCCCAATTTCAGCCAGATATAGAGCTATCTGAATCTGCCCTCATAGAGAAACACATATGAAATACAAGCTATTTTGCACACATTTCTTTCTGAAGTTTCCACGAGTGATAGTGATCATTGGGTCCATGAGGTAATCACGACAGTAAAGGACAGAAAGATCGGCTTCAAGGAAAGGGATGCCTCTTTTCTTCTTACACTGTCATATTGGTACACGCAGCTTAGCTCTTGCTCTCTGTGTTCACTTCCTCTCCTTTTATATCCCCACCCAAACAGTGGCAGTGTCATATTCTCTGGGAATTGTGAACTGGTGCCAGGCTGACAGCCATAGAAACCACAGAAGCAGAAACATTTGTAGATCTTACTATCCTTCTCCCACAGGCAAAGATGACACAGCTCTAGAGTGGATGGGGAGGAAGCGATTTTAAGAAAAAGAAAAAAAAAAAAAAAGAAAAAAGAAGGACCAAATTTCACATTAACCATCAAACTAATGTCAACTGACAGTGATTTTCTCTGTGTGTCACTGTTAATTGTGTTCTTAGTATTTTACATATAAATGTACATCTCAGTAGTCAGCCTCTGCAGCCAAGGAATATTATGGCAAAACTCAGGCCTGTGATACTCATTCAGGCTGGTGTATTAACATAAGTATTTAAATTACTGTATGCACACATGCGCACACACCTGTAGTAAAGCCGTAGGCTTTAGGATTGTGCAAAGGCATTGGTTCTCCCTGTTCTCTGACAGTGATCCAGGGCTGCCGCGTGTGGTCCAGGAGCGCCACGGGCACGACATTCCCTTCAGTATGGGGGATGGTGTTTTTGGGTTTCCTGCTCACACAAAACACCACTTGTCGAGGAAATCCTGGCACAAATGGCCAGAAATCCAAGCATGCCCTTAATTCAGACCTCATGCACTGCTCCAAGAGCATTCAGAGACAAACGGAGTCGACTTGGCAGTTTCCTTAACTGCCAGATTTTCTCACCAGACAAAAAGGTATAGGCCTGAACTTCTTCCTTTTCTTTTTTAGAATTAACAAAAAGAGCTGCACTTTTTTTTTTTTTTTTTTTTTTTTTTTTTTTTAATTGCAGTTGGTAAGTGTTATTTATTGCCAGTGCAAGAATTCTCACAGGAGACCAAGTTAACTTTGGTTCGAACCAAGACAATTGACCTGAATGGTCAGTGCCATTGTGGGAAAGCCCTGGTCCAAACCTGATCTCTGCCACTGAATCCAGGTATAAGCATAAACCAAGTAGGTTCTAAGAAGCCAAAATACTTATAAGGTTTGGATACAGGCAAAGTTAAATTCAAATGTCAAGCTCCTGCAGTGAATCAAGCTGAAGCACCGCAGCAAACAGCCCTCTCCTACCATTCAGCTTAAATGCCTGGGGAAAATTAATCTTTGGATGAAAATCTAGGGACTTAACTCTGCATCTTATGTTAACTGTGAGACCTGGACTTCAAGTCTTCTTTATGGCGAGTGAATGAATCCCACGGCTTTCGATATCATATCACCAAGTCCAGTTGACTACTGAGCAATGCAGCAGCAGCAGAAAAATAGGCATAGCAGAACCACTAAATATTTAGCCACATTCAGGCCATCTTCGTAATTTTTGCTTCCTTCCTCAGTTATCTTCCCCTGACAGCCCGGGAAAAACAGGCAGCTATTTTAGGTGCCTCACTGTTATCGCTGAGATGCAATCACTCTGCTAAACAAACCTATTTCCAATGCGCTGCCACATAAACCCTGGGCTGACCTTTGACTCTGTCATCTGAAATATGACCATAAAAATAATGTCTGTAAACTGCTTTTGGCAATTATGCCGCTGCTGGAATGAAAGGACGTTGTCATTAGCATGCAGCTTATGAACCCCAGCTTGCTGGGGCTGGCACACAGCCAGCCTGGGAAACCGAGCCTGCCTTAAAGCTGACACAGGTTCAATGGGATAATTAGGCAGCTTTTTTGTTCCAGTTTGTTGATATAAATGTGGTAGAGATTAGCCTTTCCCCCTCAGCTCTGGGTAATGGTCAGGGCTAACAGGTGTCAGGCTAATGGTGGGGTGGGAAATTAATACTTGGTTTCCTGGTACTGTCCTTTGTTGGTTTTCCTGCAGAGGAATGCCTCCAAGTCTTCTAGCACTTTGCAAGTACCTTCTCTCCTTCCCTCTCTCCCCCGCTCCCTTCCTCTTTCACTCTTCTTGCTTAGTTTTGCCCAAAACATTTTATCAAGAAGAATGTCCTGTTGAGTCATGTAGAAAAGAGCTAGGAAGGGCTGGCTGGAAAATAAATTACAATCAATCAGATCAGCTAATCAACCCTCCATTTATCAGGCTAAGGAATAAAACTTAAATTTCAAAATAGCAATTAGACGGATCTTTTTCTGAAGTTAGTGGGAAATCTCTGGGGAAACGAGCCAAAGCAGAATAAAGGACACCCGGAACGTGATGCAGCTCGGAACAGACTGCCGTCACCACTTATACAAGTGCCTAGGGCACTTAAACATCTGGTTATCTTAAGCAACTTGGGACAGGGTTCTTGGCGCTCAGCAGGAATTGAAAATGCCAGATCAGCTAACAGCTCTCTATCAGTCCTCAAAGCAGAGGCTATCTGTGCTTAATGTCAAAGCAAGTGAGACAGCAAGAGAAATCTTAAGCCTGCCTTTATGCATACTGTAGCTCTCTGATAGCTTGTGCAGAAAGCAAGCATTCATGCTTGTTTTACTCATATGTGCTGCTTTTTGTCTCAAGGATTGCCAAAGCACTGTAAAGGCACTTTTCCCAAATCACTTCACCAGCAAAATGTGGCTGCTTCTGGGGAGAAACCTTCTTGATAGCGCACCAAAAACACCTGGCAGCTTAGCTGGGAGGGGAAAACCTTCACCTTCTCATCACACTGTCTTTCTCCTCCTCTGACCTTGTGCCTGTCACAGTGATGTCTCCAAAAGCTGCCAACCCACTAGTCAACTCCTGGGATATGGAGGTCCTATAGCCCATTATTACTGCTCCCCACAGAGAAGCTGAAGACATGGCTACTCTACTGAAACAAAAATGGTGTCCACCCTCCACAACTTCTGGCTGAAGCTGTTTCAGCCAGACAGAGGGGCCACAACCTCCCCAGGCTGATGCACACACCCAAACAGATCTCCGAAGGACTGAAAGAGCTGCCCAGAGCCTCAGCTGCAGGCAACTCCAGAATCTGGAAGTCCCCCTAGAGCCTGGAGGCAGGTAGGCCCAAAGCAGGAAGGCAGGAACACAGTGCGGCTGAGCAAGGACCTGCTGGTCATAATGAAGTGTAAGAAGGAAATGCACAGGCAGTGGAAGCAGGGACAGGTGGCCTGGGAAGAGTACAGGGATGCTGTCTGGATGTGCAGGGATGGGATCAGGAAAGCCAAAGCACAGATGGAAATGAACTCGGCAAGGGATGCAAAGAATAATGAGAAGGGATTCTATAGTTACATAGGAAAGAAATCAGTATAGGGGACACAGGAAAGAAAAACTGAGAGAACTTACTGTCTTACCCTCATGCACCTCTGTGAATAAAACAAAGCTAAAACTAGAGTCTTTCTTTCAGCAGATGAAAGCTGGAGATCCAGTGGATGGAATTTGGGAGTCAGCAAACGTTTCAACTGGAGATAAGCTGTAAGCTTTTAACAGCGTGAATAAGTCCCTTAAAACAGGTTACTATGGGGCTGTAGTGAATTCTTCGTTTGCTGGGGTCTCTAACTGAAGAGCAAATGTATTTCCAAAGAGACATGCCCTAGTTTGAAAACAGTTTGTTGGGCTGAAGGCCAGAATCACTAGATAAAATCTATGGCTCTTGTAATAAAATAGGTCAGACTAGGTAATCACAAGGGTTTATTGCAGTCTTAAAATCCATTAATCTATCTATTCTATAAAAACAACAATGAAAAGATATTGTGTCTATGAAATCCTGCTTCATGCAATTGCTGAGAGGTATATCTGAGTTTGCATGCCACAGCAATACCGGAGTTACCTCAGCTTTGTGTGGGTGTTGCTCACCCATCTGAATATGAGTAATATTTTTAAAGAAAAAAGCAATAATTAGCTTCCCTATGGTAGATTGCCAAAGACCACAAAACAGAGGCAGCAGTCATTTCACAGAGATTGACACGCCCTTTCCTCAGCTTGTCTTACTGTCAATAGCCTTATAATTAATTTGATGTAAATGTAAAGGGAGAATGGTGCTAGTCTGCATCCCAGCAAACACTGACACCAAGAGAAGATGAGACACCCTGCCTACAAGGTAAAAACACAAAAACACAAACACAGACAGCACAACAAGAAATTTTCATTCCATCAGGAATTTCTATCACACTCAAATCCCAGCAAAGAACAGCTTCTATTTTTTTCAGCCTGTGGGGCTGGTTAAAGTTTTCAAGGCACAAACCTGTATTAGTGACCAAGAGGAACAAGATGCCAACACTTCTGTAGGATAAACATGTCCTTCATATAATTGCCTGTGTTCAGTGTGGTGTTACAGGGTCCAGAGCAGCTGCTTTGATGGTTGGTCCAGACTGTTTCTAGTGTTGTTTTGGAGAGGAAGGGGCAGAGCATTGGCAGCATCAAGGCAGACAGACAGATGAATGCAGCTGGCAGCCTGGCAGTAATGCACAGATACTGTTCAATATCATGCTGCAATGCTGAGGATGCTGACAACACAGCAGCACTGCAGGTGTGGGCTGAGAGCTTGTACTATGAAATTAACCCACATGTAATCATGAGTCACCAAGTCTTCCCATAAGAGAAATATCTCTCACCACACGTCATGGTGTATTCTTCATGTGTCACATATGAATCCTTTGCTAAAGACAGCGTTCTGATCCAAGGAAGTCTGACCTTTAATTATTGCCTTCTATAAGGCCCTTGGGTACTTGTACTTAGAGTATAGCTTTAAAAGTCTGAGCCAACAGAGAGAGAGGAATATGCAGAGCAGTCACTGGCAGACACAGGAGGTATAGGGTCTTTGTAAAATGAAGAGGGGAGATGAGGGAGAATAGCCAGAAGCCCAAAATGATGATTTAAACTTTCATTGCCACTGACTGAAGCTGAAAACAAATGTTAGGTCTGCCTTGAATAGTAGATTCCAAACAATAAAATCTTTCAGACCTAAAATTCAAAACACCATTGAAATGTGGAAGCTGGAGATGGGAGAGGTCAAAGAGGATCCAGGTCTGGTCTTGCACTGGAAAGGTTTGTTGTTACAGAAGAAAAAAAAAAAAAAAAAAGAAGTGAATGTTTGCTGTTTTGCCCAAAACAGTGTCTTTAACAGATCTCTAAGAAGCAGGGTATGGGGAAGTGTGGGGTAGGATTTCACAGCTTTTGACAGCTGTCTTTTGCTTTCTTTCTCCATGCACAGTGACAGCAGATTTCTCTCTCTGAAAGTATCGGCTAATTCCAGTGGGAACAGGGATGCCTTGGGAGAAAACATTTCTGCCAAACTGCCATTTGCACCAATTCTGTGCTGATGTACATCCATTTGGCTTCGCAGTCATCAGACCTCATTCGCACTGATCTTAGCAGAAAAAATAGCCTTGCAAAATCTTTTGTGTCTTCTTTGACGTGATCTACACAGACTACGAATATGTCCCAGTATGCAAGAAGATACATTCACCTGAGTGAAGATCTAAGGCATCTCCCCAACAGGCCATTATGTCCCATAAAATCTCAGCTGCCACTCAAGCCACTGATTTATTTTTTTCTTGCACTGCACCAGAAACGTGTTTTTCCTTGTTTCAACAGAAATCATCTTATAGATGAGTAAATAGTCCATTCTAGAGGAAGGCTTTAAAATATTTCCAGATGAGCTTCCATCTGGGCAGCAGTTGAGAATAATCCATTGCAGGATTCTGAATACAGAATCCACAGTATCAGTAAATTAACCACCCCACAAAGGATCCAATGTTATTGCAAGGCCTTTCAATATGTATGTCAATTAGGAAAACACAAAAGCTCAAGAAAAGAAGAAATAATTGCTGCTGAGATTGAGGTGGGGATAAAGATGACTAATGCACTTGTTATTGAACATTCTTCAATTAATTCCTTGGAGTAGGGGTGGGTAATAGATCTCGTTATCTAATCTTACACATATGTCCCTAACCTGCACTTACTTTCAGAAGGTATGCTAGGCACTTTCTGTTCATGGAGAAAGCCAAAATGTGTATGGTTTTCTGCAAGAAAGATATTTAAGGGATTTCTGTTGGAGGATAGCAGAAATTCTGGAAGTTGAGAGAGAAACTCAAATATAATTGTATTGCACAAATGCATCCATAAATTTGAAATGGGGTGAATTTGGAATATCATCTCATCTTATTGTCACATCAGGACAGGCAGAATTGCTTTTCTCTTTGAAGGAAACCTGAGAGAGAAGATTTGCAGCTATACCAAGAATAAGGACTTAAAATATTTTCCAAAGAGAATTCTAACAACAGTTTACAGCAAGATTACAAAGGGGAAAAAAATAAAATAAATAAATAATAATAAAAAAGGTGTATCATAATTCTTTGAAAGGAAAGTACTGTTCATGTGGAATATTCTCTAAAGAGATCTTGGAAATCTTTACAGTTCATTCAATAATATATTGCCTAATAAGAGTTTCCTCTTCCCTCTTGCTCCCTTCAGTTGCAGTGATTCATGATGAATTCATACAACACGATGAAGTCATCTAACAATCTCTGACTAACAATTAACAATAAAAGAGAAGTTAGTACTGTTTATTGTTCTGGCTCAAATACAAGAAGGAGCTAATAAGATAAACCATAAATACCCCCAGTATTTCTTAAGTGCTGTTCTCTGCAGCAAAGGATATATACAGGTGAAATATGAAGTTGTTGCAGAAACCACGAGGGAGAAAGGCTGTAAATAATAAAACCTAGTAGATAAAATCTGTTCATTATGGAGAAATTACCATTTATTTCAGCTGCATGTAGTAACATTTAAAAGGTAACAGAGCTAGATGTAGGCATTTAATCTTTATTTTATGTAAGATTTTAGTTAAACAAGACCAGGAAACTCACTGAATGGTGTTACTGATATATGACAGATTTGAACAGTCTGAGGAAACTGAATACAAATGTCACTTAATTGGTGATAAATTATTGCCAATGCTTCCAGTATGGATAATGCATGCCTGTTTGAAATTGGATGGGTACTAAACCATACCTGCATACTACCAAGAAGCCTGAGGAGTTATTAGCTCTGATTTTGTTTATTCTTGATGTGTGATTTTTTCCCATAAGGAGGACTGTGGTTAGCTGGAAAATAGGTACTCCATACATTTATGCTTGTGGAAGTCCATCTGTAACATGCTTGGCTCATCAATTCTTATTTAGATTCCCTTCCCAAATAAATGAGGGATTGCCTTGATGTTGGCAGGTGCTGAATGCTACAAAGCCTCAAGTACTAGCAGGTCCCACAGTGCCAAACTTCAGCCTTTCAGCTGTGAGACTTAGGCTCACTATGCTCACTTTTAGAGACCCAGGGAAACCTTCACCATGTTTTCTTCACTCTCTCCTTCTCCTGTGGTATATTCATTCAAGCACATGAATATCAAGAATATTTATTTATGTGACTAAAGGGAATGGATAACAGTCCCAGACTGGCAAGGATAGTAAGGTTTATAAAATAATGCATACACACTGGAAAAACATAAAATTCAAATACACACACAACAAAAAGAAGAAAAAAAAAAGGAAAAAAAAAAAGAATAATGGAGAAAAATGCTATTTCAATTTTTTTCATAGTACAGCACGAAATACAGAGGAACTCCTCCCCCACTTTTCTTCATTAACATCAGTTAAAACCTGTGCTTCTCAGTCTTTAATGCAGAAATGAGATACTCATTAAATGTTCGTTCTTTAAAAACTCTCACTCTGTAAAGGGAATACAATCTGTTTCTCTTTAGATCCCCATGTTAAAGGGCCTTATGGTGGGTTTCTCATAAGCAACCTCTAACCATTCTGGCTTGCTGTAAGTATAATGTGGAAAGAAAGGGCATTTATTTGAAAAACAAATCTTGAAAGTTTAGCCATTAGCCTCAGCGCCTATAAAATCTTCTGGTTCAGTCTGGAGTCTCTCAGGGGTAAACGCACAGGTGCAAAGTGCTGAACAGCTGCAGCAAGTGATGAATTTAGGGAATGGCATGAAGTTAAAAACCAAGATGACCAAATGAGATACATTTTACAATCAAAGCCCAAGCTTATGTTAAAAATTAGAATGCCTTTATAGATGCTTTTGTTTTTCCCCTGAGCCTTCTAAAATCAGTATGGCAGTGAAGGCAGAGCTAACGATAAAAGTATTGAGTACTTCTTGCAAGTTCTGGCTCAGTGGAAAGCTGGAGCATAAAATGTTTGTGGATTATTATTATCTCTGATGTGTGTGGTAGTATGAAAGGCACAAGATCAATGCTCTTACCCTACTCATTTACATAAAGGCCTCTTCATTTTACTCAGATAGCCATAAGAATCTACACAATAAGTGTAAACATAATTTGCATGTGTTTAGAAGTGCTTTTGCCTTGCCAGAGTGGTATAAAGAAGCATTACTGTGACTCACATTTTTATCCTGTGAGTAAGAAATCACTGTATTCAGTTAAGTGAGTAGATACTGGGGCAGTGTTAGCCACAAGGTGATTTAGAAATAGTCCTGCTTACTTGACTCAAAAATCTGTGGCTGCAAACATCACATTAGCACAAACTAGAGTCCAGCCAACAAATCAGTCCTTCCATCCCCGCATGCAGAAGACCTCCAGGTGGAGTTCAGCAGGAGCCCACATGGGTACTCAGAGCTCCTCTACCCACCTGCTCAGATCTGCATGAGAGAGATTTTCTCTGCTTAACTAACACTGCTGGAAATGGGGAAAGGCTTCCCTGGCACCCTCAGTTACACAGGATTTTGAGCTGGAGCCCTGTTGCAAGCCCAAGGTTTAGTACAGGACAACATGGTACATATGGGAGGGGGGAAGCTCTGCCAAGGCACCAGGTGGCGAGGAACAGGGTCCTGTTCCTGAGACACTGAGAGAGAGGAAAATAGTTCAAGAGCAAGCCAAGGCATTTTGTTGTAAAATTAAGCCGAGAAGTAGCCTTTCTGAGACATCTTGGGGTTCTGGTGGATGCAAAGCTTGACGTGAACCAGCAGCGCATGTTTGCAGCCCATAAGGCCAACTGCATCCTAGTTGTGGCTGTCTCATCCCTGAAGGTATTCAAGGCCAGGTTGGATGGGGCCTTGGCCAATTTAATCTAGTGGGTGGCATCCCTGTCATGGCAGGAGGGTTGGAACT
Organism: Aythya ferina; assembly: GCF_964211825.1. Classification (NCBI taxonomy): domain Eukaryota; kingdom Metazoa; phylum Chordata; class Aves; order Anseriformes; family Anatidae; genus Aythya; species Aythya ferina. Next base: position 22,053,587 of record NC_140298.1, read on the forward strand.
ATATGAACTTCAAGGTCGTTTTCAACCCAAGCCATTCTATGATTCTATGATCTCTCAAGTAGACAGGATCAACTTGTATCTGGCTATTTATTTTGTTGAATAACACCCCTCACATCGTACTCACCATAGCACAAAAGTGAAACTTGATACCTTTTTCCCTATTAAAACATTTGCCTCTGTTACCTATGTCAGGCTTCACCCTGAAGTTTCCTCTTAGCTGTGTGTGGCCCCTGGCAATACCACAGCCCCATGCAGCTGACAGAATAGTTCCTACAGCCTTCCAGAGAATCAGGAACCAGGCCAGTTTTGAAGTAAAAAACATGTATTAAAAACATTAGTCTTCGTTTAAAAACGATCAATCTAAATGCACATATTGGACCAACAATTATCAATATGCTTTGCTTTTGTTTTTCTTACAGGAGAAATTAAACAGCTCATTTAATGAATCAGTGATTTTCTCTTCCATCATTAAGTCATTTCTAGAAAGAGAAGAAATACTCTAAGTCCAACAATATATTTATCATGTTTAGTGCAAAATAAATCCCATACCAGTTCTTCTATCCTAGGCTTCCCAACGTCTTGTACACGCTTTATAAACACTATTAATCATGCAGAACCTGTCAGCAGCGTTAGCAGAGCACATAATGTATTTGGAACATTTGTAGCATAACAGCTTTGAATGTAAAGGTCACCATCTCCACATTAACTCCATCAAAATAATTGGGTAATTTTCCTTTAAAAACACACAAAACAGTTTCTCTTGGAGGTCCCATGTGGCAGCTGAACCTGACATCTGTGAAAGAGAGCATGGAGCTGCATGTATAGTATCACAAAGCTGCATGGAAGATCAAAAGAACATATTTGCTTATGTTAGCTCGCAAACAGGGGAATGTCAAAACCAGGAACTACACCAATGCATCGAAGTCAAGCCCAAGCAAGCCAAGCATTTTTTGAAGGAGAGATACAGCCCTTGTCCATCAGCGGGTGGGATCCAGCTGGTCTGCAGAGCGCCTACAGAGTGCCGTGGCTGAGTAAAGCCCCCTTCCTTCCTTCCCTTCCTGCTGCTGGCCGCAACCATGCCTCTCCTCTGCTGGGCATGGGCTCGGAGGCCAACTTCCTCTGAAGGCATGCCAGCACTACTTATCAACTAGCTGGGAAGCTGTCAGCATTTTTTCTTCACTTCTCTCACAGACCCTGTGATTCTGCCTTGTCCTATGGCCCAGGTGCTGCACCTCCTTCTGTTTCTTTCTACAAAATCTTGCCTCTGACTAAATGAACTCCTGAAAACTGAATAAGTAAATTAATAAGGGGCAGTTGACAATGAGAAGAGATCTGCTTTCACCTGCCCACCCTTGCTAGCACAAATTACATAGAGCACACCTACAATCTGATCAGCCTTGAGCATCTGCGCAGGAGAACATTGCTCTGAAGATGAGGGCAGGGGACCACTCTTTCTGGTCATGGTGAACCTTTAATTAATGTTTTCATCATGCTTTTGCATACATTTGAACATGTGGGAACAAGGTCTGTGTCTTGTCCCCAGGTATTCTATACATGTGAAAAGGTCTTGAATCTTAAAGAAACAAAACTGGATCATTAATATGCTGGGGATCCCCACAGTTTAAGCAGTGGTACTAGTTCATAAACACAGCTGCAACCAAACCTGGGTCTGGCTGCACACATTCTGTATTGATAGGCCTAAATGAGATAGCTCTCAAGAGCTATCTTTGGGCTTCGAGTTCCACACCAATCCATCTCTAACATGACAATGTTGGTAGGATCTGAAGTTAAGAGAGAGATTTAAATTTTAAATAAGTCTTTGGGAATGACATGTTTTTGCAGTGGTGCAGGGTTCATGGCCTCTTGAGTGTCTTTGAGCCTTAGCTCTAAGTCAGAGGACTCCCAAAACCAGCTCTGTCACACTACCCAACATTGGGAAAGGATCTGATTGAGGGCAAAAAGGAGTTTAAATCCCTCTGAGGATGGTGGTGTGGTGATGCAGGATGCATCTGAGGAGCTACTCTTCTTCCTACAAATTTTAACCAGGCTATGTCTGTGTTAATTGTCATCAGCAAAACACCTTACAGAGTGCTTATAAAAGCACTTGGCCTGCTGAGGGTGACAGAAAGCATCCTAAAGGCACAGGAGGGCTTGGAAAGCAATGCAATTATTTTCTGTTGGGCTATACAGACCATAGGCCTAACTGTGTAATTCTGCCAAGGCTCCACGTTGCCCCAGTGAAGTTCCCCTTCAGGCCTCTCTTTTCAGTGCTTGTGCTTCAGATAGCACTGAAGCAGCAGCCAGAAGCCTACCAAAAGTGAAAGCCTTCCTCTTTGCTGTGAAAGGAAACAAAATGACCTGTATTTCACTGCACAGATTCTCCTCACAGTGCTTACACTGAGTTTTAGCAGCTATTGTCCCACTGAGGCAGCCAAGTGGCTCTGGAGGAGATGGTGAGACCATGGTGCTCTGTGGCAGCACCTGTCTCTGCTCCTTACAGCCCCTGGGTGCTGAGAGAAACTGGAGAGGCTTTTGGAGATCAACACTATCCTACGAGTAGCTGCTGTGATAGTCTGTGACTGACAACACCGCACGGATGGGCTCTGCCAGATCTGTTAGTGATTACAGGTGCCCTTGGCAAGAGGAAGCAAACAAGGATAAATTTGTATGGCCAACTTCTAAGGAGTTACTGAGGCACACACATTACAACCCACTCCGTACCTTCCCCCCCCTCCCCCCCATTACACAGCCATTTTTATGAAGTGAGAAGTGGTTTGAGTCAAAATAAGATGAAACAAACTTGTGACATTTTAGTGACTGGAATCCATTCCTTTTTCTGCAAACCCAGTGGAAACTTTCCACAGCTTCATTATTAATGCATTTGCGAAAAAAAGCTGTTTGACAACTTACTGCCTGACCATTTCCTACTGTGATACACTGACACAGCTCTAACCAATAGTTTCATAGGATGGAAACTGGAAGTCCTTTTAATACTCAAGATTTACCTCTTTTGGTTCAAGATTCTTAAAGATAAGTATAGGATGGAGTTGTTACAGCATATATCCTCTATATCCTCCATTTCAGTTCTAAATCACTGCAGAAAACAAGTAGAAAACATCATGGAGATACTGGACTTTATATGTAACACCAAGAAGCAGATATGTTTTCCTTCCCATGAAGATTTCACCTAAATCAATAAAATATTAGCATTAAAAAAAAAATAAATCCTCCCCCCCCAAACATTCAAAAGTAACCATAACAAACTAGAAGCTAACTATTGCTTCTCTTTTATGCATAATCATATTTCAAAAAGGATTTGCAGATGGAAAGCCACAAAAGATCACCAGACAGAATGAATGATATCACAAAGAAAGAAACATTCATGCACTTGTATACACCAACTAAGACCATCACTACAAACCCTCGGATTCCTCTAACCAAAACAAAATGGGAAACAACAGTAGGCTTCTCTGTACTGCACACTTCTGCTTGTCAGAAAATAACAACTGCTTTATGAAGTTATCCTTACAAGCTACATTATTGTGTGTAGTCAATAGTAAATGTAATAAATGGATTCCAGCCAGCATGTCTGTTTTGAACTTTCCCAGATTTGTTAACCCAGTGTCTGGTAGATGACTTGCCATTTGGGGCCTGCTGTAGTGAATACTTTCCATGTGCTGGGTGCTTCAAGCAGCGGTGTGAACTTTGGGCATCTCCTTCACAATCAAAAAGCCACTTTGCTCTTGTTTTAAAATAACTCCTTTCATGAGAACTTTAAAGAGAACAAAACCAGTGTGCAATATCCACCCCTTGGAGCCAAGTTTGCATATGTGTTACCATGGGTTGGAGACATGGAGAAATATATCTTCCACTATTTGTGTTCTCAACTGAGAGTTTTACTGCACTGGGAACATAAACCTGTCTGAGGGAACTGATGTTGGAGAGGAGATTCAAAACATCCAGCCCATCAGGACAACCAGAACTACTGATAGAATCTTCATGGAAGTATAAGTAATAAAATCCCTTAAATCTGTCCAAATGGTGGGCTGGAAAATTCATTAAGTCTTTTGTACCCAAGGAAATAACCAGAAATAGATTCTTTCATCAGCACTGATTTCTCATCCAAAGACAAGCTGGTGTTTCTGTATTTCCTAGTGTTCTCATTCCTAGATAAGGTCACCATGTCCTCCTCAGTGTTGCAAATCTTTCCCTTCCTAGTAATGGCCTAGGCCAAGTTGCTCTAGCGCTGGCCTTACATGGTGTGGTGGGAGAAAAACTACTTCAGTTCACAGCCATTTGATTCATTGCTGTGGCTTTTAATGAGTGCCAATAGCTCAGATTTTGCAAAGGAAATAGCTGCCTAATATAACTGGCCCTAGGCCACCAACTTGTTTTCAAATAGCACTGCCTAGCCCTGACCATTAGCCAAATCCAAATCCCAGACAGAGGGAGGGGTAAGACTCTGTATTTTACTGTTCATCCCTCATACTGTCCAAGGACTGCTTTTGAGCCATAAAACTATACCTACAAAGGGAACTGGGCAGGGAAACAAGCACACTGTCCAGGACACTGGAAAGGAGGGAATGAGAATGGCCAGTCCAGGAGATTTCTTTCAAAAGGCCAAATGGCAGCTGCAACTCAGGCTATCAAAGTCAGACTGAAACACCGCCATTTGACCTCCCTGCCAGGTGTTACTGAGTCCAAGTGAAAAGCCAAAATGCTGCACAAACTTCTGGCCCTACAGAAGGAAGAGACAACCTTTCTCCTCCAGCTTCCAACCTCAGGGCCAAGGCTCCAGCCTGAGCTCTTGCTTCTGGCTCTGCCATAAGGTCAGTGCGTTACCCCCAAATCCATGGTTTCCCATCACCTCTCCCAGCTCTCTCATGTGCACAGAAGGGACACACTTCCACCCCTGTGTGAGCTGCCTGGAGATGAAGAGCTCAGAAGTCTTACAGAGGTTGCAAGGTTGCTCTCATGCTCCTCTCACACAAAGCAGAAAGCAGGAGGATGCTGAAGCCAGGACTGCAGGACAGGCTAGCATTTCTGATAAATACAATAAAAGCCGCCCAGCAATCAGTAAACAGTGGTATAATTAGCAAATGTTTTTCTATTTACTTCCTTTAATATGCAATAGGGGGAAATGAAATAAAATGTCAAGGACTTCATCAAACAGATGGTTCTGCACTTATTATTTTTCTCTGCTGCATTGTTTGCGTCAACTACAGAAGAAAATCCTTTACGAAGTGTGACTCATGGATTCCTGGGAAGCTGCATTCTCAGCAGGGGGAGGACAGCAGGGGAGGAGAGGAAAGGGGAGGGAAGAGGACTCAGCTCATGAGCTTTTATTAGGAGCATTATTATGTCTCATTAATTAATCTGACCGCCGCTTTAGTGACGTCTCGGTCTCATTTCACAGGAAAAAATTACTCTGGATTGCCAAGTTAAATAGACAATTACAGGAAGACCAAATTATGCCTACATTGCATTCCCTCAGGGCACTGGGCCAAGTTTATGTCAAATCCATAATAACTAGACTACCCTCACTAAAAACAGCTCCTGTGGACATACGTCATGAACCATTTGTAATCTACACAGAGGATGTATTGATCTTCCTTGGGCTTCCTTTCTCATAAACTCATAATAGCAAAGACAGGATTTTCTAAGTATCTAACTCTCTGCTGCACATATGCAGAGCATAAGCTGTGTTAAGTCCAATAAAGCCTAATTAAAGCATAACCATTAGCTGTTTAATTTCCTTTTCCTATCCCAAGGGGCAACTGCCTAGAGAGCAGGAGGAGAAGCTTAGTATGTTTCAGAGGAGGAATTAAAGTAAAAAATATGATTTTTCCCTGAAGAAAGACACACAGGTAAAATCTAGGAGAAGTTTATTTTCACCTGGAGAAAAAAACAAACAACTTTCAAGGTCTGCTCTCAGTACAAAACAGATGGAGATCCATATGAAAAGAAGGGTTGTGAACGTATCTGTCCAAGAGAAATGGAACCCCCTTAAAAAAGTAGTTGGCTAGTTGACACCAGAAAGATTTATGCCTTCAAATCCCACTACCATAGTTCATTCTCCCACCTGCAACCCTGAGTTCATTATATTCTTTCTTTCTTTCTTCTCCTATGTGTAGGTCTGTCCTTTTCTCCTTGTCCCTGTCTGAGAACGCCCAGCTGGATGTTCCACATTGTCCCCACTCCCAGTATGTTCCCCAAACAGTCTCCCCAGCCCTGGTACTTCAGAGCTACCTGTCAAACACAGATTTCCTTACTCAAGCCAATGAATGCTGGTAGCTCAAGAGAAACGGTTTCTCTTGACCTCCAGGGGTCTGGTGTGTCCACAGTGACAGAAACTTTTCTCCTTCCTCCCACACCTGATTTTTCTCAGCAATTCTCTCAGACCAATCATAATTTGCTTTTTTTTTTTTTTTTTTTTTTTTTTTTGTAATTTCTCTACTTAGTTTTCAGGTATGAAGAAGCTGTATGGATGACACTGTGTCCTCCTCATCTGTTCTTAGGTCTGGGAATACACCTGGCATTTGGCTCTTGCCTGGCGGAGATCTGGGTCAGTCCTCTGGCATGCTTTTCATAGTCATACCTCAAAAGTGGACGTGAGCTGAGCTCCACGTGGCTTCCCTGGCAGGCCTGGGGCCACCCAGCTTGGTCACCACCTGGACTCTGCAGACCATCACCACCAGCCCCAACAGTCTTTCCACCTAGCACATGGAAATAACGCTTTCCCCAAGCACAACATAGGCACAACTACTCCCTTTTTGCCCCCTGGCTCCCCACACCACATATACACACACATTTCTTGCTCCACGTTCATGTCATCTCTTCTCCCTGCCAAAGTTTTCTTTTCTTCTTCTTTTTTCCTTTTTTTAAATTTTTTTTTCTTCTCCCCATACAACAGTGAGAACAACTTAACTGCATGGACGGTGTTCAGATCAAGCCCCTGAGGAGCAGCCAGCTGAGTTTGAATGTGTCTGTCAACCCGGTGTAAATTTTAGTATGGTGTTGCACATCCGTTTTGTTGTTCTTGGCAGCTGGGGCCAATGTCCTCACCACACAGTTCATGCTGGTCAGGACGAGCACAAGAGAAAATGCAACCAGTGTCACAGAGCTGCCTTCCAAACTAATATGGGGATCCTGGAAGAGGCTTTATTTTCTCTTTCTTTTGCCTTAATGCTGTACAAACAAGCAATGAGTGTTATTAAATGTTTGTTTCTTTTCCAGGCTGTAACACTTTCTTTTTCTCTCTGCTGCCCCAGTTTAGGATTTTTCATGATCCAAGCCAGCCTATTCAAGTGACAAAGCAGATCACTTTGCAAAGTGGCCTTCAGCCAAAACTGTGACCTTTTTAACAGTGCGGTGAAATGGCAACATTTTGATTATCATGGGGCTTTTGTTTTGGAGTAAGGAAAGTTGTTTTTCCTTCTTTAACGACCAAGCAGTTCTTTTTACCCTAAGAGCTGTTGCATGAAGAAAAGTAGAAATTCAATAAAAATTGTCCAAAGCTGGTGATGAGATATTCCATGTTTTTCTCTGGCATTCACAAAATGTTTTGCCAAATTTTCTTAACTCCTGCTAATATTTCCTTTTAAAAACTACTGCTGGATCTTCAAGCAGTACTGGCAAGTGGTGCAAGAGTGCCTAAAATGCCTTATGCCTTATTATGAGATGCATGAAGCATTCTTTCCTCTTTAATTTTAAAAACTGAAAAATTCTTTTAAAAAGTGAAAATTCCATTAAAAAAGAAAAACTCCAAACACAGTCTTTGTGATGGAGGCTGATTGGCAAATGGCTGTGCACTGATAAAAGGTTTCCTGTTCTGAAATAGCAATAGGAAGAGGTGGAAGCATCAGCTTTTTGTTTGGTTCTCAGCGCCAGCTCTGAGTGCAGGCAACCAGAGCTGTGTTGCACTCTTCTTGATTTTGTTGGCTTTTGACAATTCCATCTTGATAGATTTTACTTAGACACCACTTATTCTGCAGTCACTTCCCTGCAAAATAACTGAAGGATCCTCAGCTTAAAGGAGATTTTTCAACACTGCAGAATTCTGAGCTGAGAAGGGAGACTGCCTATCGTACAGAGCCCTGCCCCCTGATTGCAAATATTAATTTATAATCATGCTTTGAAAACCTTACTGCACCTGATATTAAGATCCTCAGAACAGAGGGTCACATCATGTAAGGCTCATAAAAGCTAATTTTACAGCTGCAAAGTCAGATTTTTTTTTTTTTTTTCTTTTTTCTCCTCCCAAAAATAAATCCACATTCTCTACTTCAGCACTTCAGCAGCAGCTTTAGGACAGTTCATAAGTTCAGGCCCTAAAACGTCTTGAGGTATTCAGAATAACTAATGCACTGGGAAAGTTTTGCACACAGGAATACTTCTATTTATAAAACTTCCAGTGGTTTCCTTTAAGTTTTCTTCTCTCTCATGAGTTATTATGGAGTAGAAGAAAGTCAGGTGCTGCAGTACAAATATTAAAGAGAAAATAATAATAATCCCCAAACCTTTTAACTTCCCAGTGTGTAGTGGGTACTTATGTGTACGTATTTTGTAATAGCTTTGTTGGGACTGAAAAACCCACATCAGTTATAATAGGAAGAGTTTCTTAAGGCTCAGGGCCTCCTTCTTTACCCTTCTAGCCTGGAGAGACTTGGAACAAGGAAGGAAGTTTTGAAGTTCTGGAAAGGTGTGTTAACCTTTCCTTAAGGCCTCTACATTTAACTCCTTGAGCAGGTAAAGCTCGACCTGCACAACGTCATGTGTTATAGCAGAGCTCTTTTCCTGCAGGTCTGGATGACAGTCTCATCTTCTATTCTAGTCCAATCACCTTCAATTACTTTATTATTTACAATCCAATGCCTGGTGGAGAAGGTGTTTATAAGGAGGGTAGCTGCCAAGCTTCACAAGTCAACGGCCTAATCTTCTGGTGCACGTTTTCTCCACAGAACTTTCCCTCTCTTTATGATCCCCCTGCCAATCAGCAGTGCTGCAGCGAAGGTGTTTACAGGCAGAGGTGCTGCAGCACTTCACCTCCTCTGGCACTATTACGCAGTTGTAAAAGTCATCATGTAACGTCTCACCTCACCGGAGCAGGAGATGTCATGTAGCATGATGAAGATGCTGCCTGGTGCGTAACCCTCCAGCAGCCCAGGAAGAACATCTGTCACCAATGTTTCTACTGCAGCTTTATCTGCACCTGGTTGTTCTTTCTGTGAGTTCTTGTGTGATTTTTCTTCCATATACTCAGACATACTGTGGTAGATTTGTTACTTTACACTGATTGCCATGGTCAAAGTGCTTGTCCAACAGTTGCAAGAAAAAGCAAAGAAATTAGCACCAAACAACAACACATCTTCCAGAAAAGAAAACATACTGCTTTTTTGTGACACAACATATTCTACATACTGTATGTCTCAGCATATGTCTTCTAGGGTGCAGCAGAAAAACTCAAATTCTGGCCCATTAGAAAGAGCCACAGTAGCATATTGCAAAGTTATAGGGCAGAATGAAAACACATTTGTTCATGCATCACATGAAATTTAGTATCGGGGACAGGAGGGAATCATACTGCAAATAAGCTGAAAACAGGGTATCTGCAAGAAGACATCAGAGACTGAGGGTGAGATATAAGACTGGGCTCATGAAACCTACTGCAGAGGACTAGTCTTTTTCTTTCATCTGTTGTTATTTCTCAGATTTCAGTGTAAAATAAGGTTTGAATGACCACCTCTCTCCTTGGGAAGGAGGAATTGCTAAGATGTTAAAGGAGGAAAAGGTACTGTTTACTCCGTGGTGGTTTAATCCACGCTGGTAGCTTACACACAGAGCAGTTAATGGTTTCTCATTCATGTCCTCTATCATGGACTGAGGGCACGTATTGTGCATGAGTCATAATTCGCTTGTTTGTATAATTCCAAAAGGAAAACAAACAGCCCCATATCTCCTGGTCGTACTAACAATAAGATGACACATACTTAATCAAAATAGAATATGCTGAATTAATTCAAATAGGCCAATTTTCAAGAGAGACAATTGGAAATTCCTCCCAGAGCAGTTAGTCACTCAGGAGGAGTTCAGCCAAACACAGGATGAAATTTGTCACATTCATTCCAGAATTAGTCATTTCTCAGAACTTATTACAATTTTCTTTAACGTGGTTCCAGACTTCGCCTTGAAGCAGATGATGAATGAAAGATTGATGCATCTAAATTTTACAAGGCTCAGGCTCAAGAAAAAAATCTGTGGGGAAATTTCCTTGCTCACATTTCTGACACAAAGCCAGGAGATGCCATCCCCTGGCAAAGTCTTCATTAATGGAAAAGTTTAGGAAAATGAAAGACCCTGTTAACCAGTTGCTCAGAAACAAAATGATGAATAGTACCATTTGTCAAAGATCCTAATTTCTGCAGCTGGCCCTTTGTTAAAGAATTATAGATAGTGGTTGCTAGAGAAGGAAAATGAAGTAATTGCTGACCCGTCAGCCACTCTGCCAGTGCTCAGAATGTGACTGGATGTTCTGCACTGCTCTAGGTATTCCAGAAACCTTATACCTTACAGCGAAGGGGTATAGGGTATTTGGATAGACTGTGCTGGAAGCACTATCAGGTATAGAAATAGGATGAATGGACACAGATGTCTTGCCAAAAGATGACCCAGCTTAGCAGAAGCCTTCCTTATTTACCTATATCATCCAAGGAAAGAAGATATTCCACTTACAAGGCAGAAATAAAAGAAACACTGCATGCTGGATACCTATGATAGAACGTTATGACTATTTTTTGCACCAGAACAACTAAACTCTAACTCTTGGATACACATCAGATCATGAGGAAGAAGAAGCTAAGGCACAAGGACGCTACTACCTTCAGAGGCTTTACAGAAACCCTGTATTTAAATGTGTAAGTTTATCATCAAATACAGCAAATAGTAAACATCCCCTCTCTTTACATTCAAGTCTTTTCAGGCTTATACCTGTTGCATGCTTGCCCAGCAAGTAGTACTTTTGCTACGTGACATCACAAAAATGTAGATTCCTAAAGAAATACATTGGAAAATGATAAATACTTAGAACGCTGATGGATATACCTTTGATTTATTACATTAATAATATACAAATTTTCCCCTACAGGCAAGAGAAAAAAAAAAAAAAAAGTTTGTTTGACTACAGTCAAATTTCTCCTGATTTAGGTGAGTAATAAAATTGTTACGAAAGACATTTGGAAAAAGTCATCACTGCATGTGCCTGGTCGTCTCTTTCAAAGCTTAATGCTTGTCCTCAACTTTGTTTCCTTTCAGACAGTCTGGCTTTTTCCTGCCAATCTGCTCATCAGTGTTCTGGTCATGTTTACAACACCACAGCTGAAAACCTGCAGGGAGTCAGGAATGATCATCTCATTCATATGATATTCCTGTGCATGGAATAGCCAAATCTTTGAGAAGAAAAAAAGTTCAAAATAAGTATGTCAGATGATTAGTCATATTAGTGTCATGTTTCTGAACAGTGAATTACTCATTTTATATCTGCAGAAAAAAAAAAAAAGAAAAAAAAAGAAAAAAGAAAAAAAAGTCATGATTTAGCTTTGACTTTCCTGGAGGACGCAAAGTTAAAAATTACTCAATGGAAGAATCATGCAATATCATGAATATTGGATGCTTTTTCTTTTCAATGAGAAGCCAACATAGTTTTGAGAGCGTTAAATGTAATGAATAAGCAGTCAGCAGTCTTATCCAGCTCTGCTCAAAAAATATATATGTATTTTTTTTTACATGGCAGCTACGGATTGTAAATGCATGTTATGTGACTTCTTCATCCTACCAGGGAGGCTTTCTGGGGAAAGCAGAAGGAGGTTTGTGGCAGCTCTCAGGCTGACTCTCTGACCAGCTTTGAGAGAATTAATTTGTCACCAAAATGGTACACTGGCTTTTGGTTGGTAGTCTGGAGTATGGCAGTGACTCATTAATGCAGTTATTTATGCCCAGAGAAGGACATTTTCAAATTTGTTTTGCACAGGCTCATCTGGTTCTGTGGCCATCTGCTGACAAAACCAGGTAAGCCACTGAGTGGCTGACAATATGGAAAAAGACAGGATGCCCTCCTCTGGGTTGTGGCCTTTCACTGTAGATTTCAGAAATTCTGAAAGTAACTTTTTTATTCACTCAAATGGTAATGTTAAACTGAGAGCAATTAAAAAAAAAACAACAACAAAAAAAAAAACAACTACCTAAAATGAAAATCTTAACATGAATCTGTTTATAAAATACTGTTAATAAAAACAGAATACAAGTGAAGTGAAGGAAGTTTTAGCACGTACCAGCTACCCCTGTCTGCACTGCAAATGTTGTGACAGGGCTGGTGCTTTCCAACACTGACAGCTGGAGTGTCCCGGTCATTTGTCACATGAGGATTATGGTCCCACTTCCATGCTTGGCAGAGAAATGAGAATGGCAGCTACCACCCCCACCAGCTGTTTCATTTGCAGCTCCCCCTGCATGCTGTGCCCTTGCTCCATGTCCAGTTGTGTGCTGCACCTGGGTTTAATGGTGGAACCAGTCTGTATTCCCTACTGGCACAGTTGGTCCTTGCCTGCAGTTGAGCAACTGAGAAGCTCTCTCACAGGTGCTGCGAAATGCCCCACAGTCTATGAGGATGTCCAAAACACATGCTGTCATCAGCCAGAAGAGGCACATGGCCTGTGCATCCTCAGTTAAACCTCCCCTCAGTTTTGTGTGCTCGGGGTGGCTCCTCTGCCACCTTCAGCACCTCAGGCTGTTGCTTCCTCTGAACCTACTCGAGGTGATGCTGCCTGCTCGGTGCTGAACGCAAGCCATGACAGAGCCCAGCCTGCTTTGGCATCCCATCCAACAGCCCTGGTCCTGACAGTATCGCCCTGGTCTTTGCTACCAAGTCAGCATGAAGCAGAACAAACAATATTCATAGCCCTAGCCCAGTGCCAAAATAGCTTAGCACAGTGCTCTTGCAGCGGTGGATGTCATCAATTACACAGCAGCTAGGGAAGGTCATCCTCTCAGCACAAATATTTATACGAGGAGCCTATGGCAAATGTCTCCATTCTTGACACTTCTCTGTATTTACATCCTTAAATAAAACTCCTCAATTACTCCCCAAAATGAGCCATACAAACACACTGTTGGACTCTCAGTTAATGTCACTTGTAATCCTTCCCCTCTGAAACAAATCCTCAACATCCATTAAAACCACTTAAACCATCCATTAAGACCGATCTTCAAAGCCTGGCCTGAAACACCCTGTCCCCCTAGCTAATCATTCCTTCCATGGTCTTCCCTCCTCCTGACCAGCAGAGATCACTTGTAAGGCATGCTTGAAAGCCTGGCATATAACTCCAACAATTTTCTATCAATGTCATTATTCTTCTGTATGCCCCAGCAGCACCACCTGGGCTGCGCTCCAGGCAGATATTCTCTCTTCTTCTATATTACTTTCTGATTAGAGCTATTTCAGCAATGACTCTGAGAAGAAAGAAGTAGAAAGAGGGTGGGAGAATATTGCAGCAGGATTGTGTAACGGGATATAAAGGGGGATAAGCAAGCTGCAAAGATACACAGGGCCTCTTTCAACCATGTCTACTGAAGACCTTTCAGTGAAATGCAATGTTTGGTAACAGAGCTGTAGATATGTACTACCACCAGTGCTTCACATTTGCTGTTTGTAAAATAAGACAACAGTAAAGAGTGAGATAGAGAAAGTACAAGGAGAATACACGAGAAAAAAAAAGCTTGATATTGGGTGCAAGAACTCATACAGAGACTGGCAAAACAGAGGTATTCCCTGGGTTAGGCTCTGTTAACCAGAGACCATAGTCATATATATCAGGTGTCGGCTGACAACATGCCCTCCCCAGAAGGTATATTGTAGGAAAAAAACCTTGGAAGAAAACAGAGGACAACAAGGTATCACCAGAACAAATGCATCTCCAGAATGCTACCTCTTGATCCAAGAAACTTGTTCCCATAACCGTTCACATAGGTCTAACTGGTAGCTGCACTTGGCCACCAAATGGTGACATTTCATGATCATGACAAAGAGGGAGGAAGAGGTTGTTGTTGTTGTGTATTGCTATGCAGCACAAAAGCAAGTTTGACAAAAGAGGTATGATAGGTAGAACTACATCAACATGACAAGAATTCATTTATGTCCTGCCCGTGTCTCTTTCCAACTACTCTTGCTCAAAGTGGACCATGCATTTGGAGTCTGCTGTTTTCATGTGGGCTACTCATGAAAAGGTAGGGTGTAAAATATGGAGGGATAAAATAAAAAATTTAGCAGGTCCAGATATTACTGAAGAAATGTGGATTTTTTTTTTTTTTTTTGAAAAAAAGCCAAATGATTGAAACATTAACTTTGTTTTTGCATAAGCACACCAGTTTCAACTACAATTTTGGCAGCAAAGCTTGTTAATTCCAGGATGGAAACTATGAGTCAAAGAAAGAGAACTGAGGTTTGGGGCACTAACCAGGGACAGGAGTGTTATGGGAGCACCATTTAAACCCATGGTGTTCCCCACTTCAATGAGAGACTTACCAGTGAAGAGCCAAAAAAGCTTTTTGGGCAACTTCCATGAATGGTAGGAGAAAGGCAGGGAAGGGAAAGGCCTGAGACCCTAAAGGTGTGAGCTGGAATCACCATGCAGTTGACAGTACTGAGTAAGGGTGAGTGGAGAAGGTAGGGTATAGAAGAGCGATTCTCTTTCTCTTTCCTTCCTTCCTTCATTTCACTTTATTTCTTCCTTTCTTTTCCTTGTTTCTTCCTTCCTTTCTTTTCCTTCTTTCCATCCTTCTCTCTTTCCTTCTTTCCTTCCTTCTCTCTTTCTTTCCCTTCATTCTTTCTCTCCCTCTCTTATTTTGCTCTTAATGGGGCTCTTTGAAAAGTTACAACTTTATTCCCTAGGTGGAAGAGAAACACATTTTGAAGTCTCAAAATCTTGCAGGACAGGAAAACTGCTCTCTACCCAGCTCAAAGGAAAAACCACATCACCTACAAGATCTGCACATGCACACTCAGGAAATACGACTCTACCTAGAGCTTATTAGCGCAACTATAAATGAATTGTTCAGCTCCCTGCAGAATTTATGTACCTTGCTTGGCTTGCTGACTTTGGCAGTTTCTTCTATATTCCAAGCAATAAGAATTGTCTGCTGCATTTCTTTATTTGCATGCCTAGTTTAATACAACTGAAATGTTTTCCTGTGTTCATTCCATGTCATAGATACCTGTCAGACTTCAAAGAAATACTCAGAGTACCATATTTTCAAGTTTTCCTCCCATATCCCGTCTTGGTTCAGCAATTGACATTTTCCAGTCTCAATCTTTTTTTGCTATTCTTTTCAGAAAGTTTCAATCTCATGATTTTAATTCTTCTTACCTAAGAAGAAAGAAAGAAAAAAAAAAAAAAAAAAAAACAACCTCACAATTAAACCCTTCACCTTTCCCTTCCCAAGAGAAACAGTCTAAAAGAGGGATATATTTTCCTTATATAGGGCCCTGGATTAAGGATATATTTGGAATCAGAGACTTGGTCGGTAGAATTTGATTCCTGTAGCTGTTTTCTTAGCTGCAAAGGAAAGAAGAAAGTTTCTATGTGCTGCACTGAGAAGTCTGAGACCCTGAGGATAGGACCATTCTGAACATGAATGAAATCATGTGAAAACAGTCTCTGCTACAGGACACAAGCCATGCAGACACTACAGATCTGTCATGGTGCTGAGACTTGACATGGTACCTGAGTTCACTGACATTAAATCACAGCCAGTAATGCTATGGGGCTGCTGATAGCATGGCAGGGAGAGGAGAGGTAGACACATGTATACGGAACATGTTACCTGAACAAAACAGCTGTTGTGGTACATGAGGAACAAGCTCCCTTACCCTTCCTTCAAAACTCCAGTGCCTGGGGCCATCACATGCCTGATGCAATGGAGGAGCCCATGCAAGAGTCTGCACAACTCACAAGAGGTAAGAGGCAGGAGCCTTCCTTATGGCCTTGCTCACAAGAAGGTCTGACTTGCTACACATGGCTGCTGGTTTGGGGTGCTAGCATTGGACGTCTGCCATCACCCTCTTCTTTGTGGCCTGCTGTTGGAGGAGGGTGACCTCCCACTTCATGGCAATGGGGTGAGCTTGGCTCAGCTCTCCAAGGAGGAAACCTCAATTTTCTTGTCCCGCTTAGGGTCATTATAGCTTTGAATTAGGCCTGTCCTTTTCAGTTGATGATGACCTGCATTTGGGTTTCACAGAGGAGTAACATGAGTTTCTGGGGATGCCAGGGCACACAGGGTCACCTGGCAGCTCAGAAAATGCCTAATGAAAGTGCTAATAGCACAGGCCTCTTGGGAATTGTGGCTGATTTCTCTTTCCCTATCTCCTCAATCCATGCTCTTGAAGAGCATGTTAGAAGACAATGGATGGTTATTTCTTTGTCCCACAGCAAAAATAGGTGTTGTGAGATAGTGGTATCTGGACAGAAAAGCTGCTTTATGGCTCCCAGACACCTGCACATGTCAGGACTTTGTCAGCACTAGTTTATGAAACTTGGTCACAGAAAGACATGTAGTTTCAGCTAGTACAATGACACCCAGTGTCTGTCTGCTTGGTCTGATTCATGCATGAACATAAACCCCATGCCAAGCAGAAGGCATATAGTCACCTCCCCTGCTCTACCAGTAGAAAAATTTTCAGGATGACTAGCCAAATAAATGACTTACAACTTGAGCTTTTTATGCCATAGCAAGAGCCAACCTCCAGCTTTGTAGCTGTATATAGTCTACTTTGCTTGGCAGAAGAGGTCTTCTGGTGTGCCACCTGTGCAAAGAACCTCTACTATCTCCAATGATTTTCTGGCAACTGATCACACTTGATCTGCTTCATTAGTAATTGTCAGGGGAAATTACATTTCTAATTAAAATGTTCAACAGA
Organism: Aythya ferina; assembly: GCF_964211825.1. Classification (NCBI taxonomy): domain Eukaryota; kingdom Metazoa; phylum Chordata; class Aves; order Anseriformes; family Anatidae; genus Aythya; species Aythya ferina. Next base: position 22,070,553 of record NC_140298.1, read on the forward strand.
GCTATTCTTACCAGAAGCTTTTAGCTCACAAACGTCTCATTACAGAGCTGCAAAGAGAGAAAGACGGGGGAAGGAGAAAAAAAAAAAAAAAAAGCACTGCAGGTACAGATCTTGTGGTTGCCTTTGGCAAAAAATAAAAAATAAAAAAATTAAAAAAAAACGTGACTATGGAAATCTGAGCAGGGCTTTCCTTGCCAACTTCAGAAATGACAGTTCTGTAAAAGTCAACCTTTGAGTTGAAGTATAGCCAGTTGAGTGGGTAACCAACACACAGCTAAACCCAGAGAGATAGACAGAATTATCTATGAATAATTGTGGAAAGCTGGAGAAAGAAATGTTTGTCAAAAAGGAAAAAAAAAAATCCTTCTCAACAATGAAAATGGCAAGTGTATGCCATGGGGACATCAAGAAACTTCCAAGGACATGGCAGAAGAGGAAATGGACCTTGGTTAACAGTGCAATTAGATGAAAATCATTCCTCAACAGGAAAAGGGATGGTGATTAAAAGCCAGATTGATCGATGGGGGGAACTGGGAAATGTGGCATACATCCAAGTCAAATCCTATCATCATTTCAACAGCCCAAGTGAGGTGATATGGTCTGCATCAGGCCAAAATTATAGCACAAGGTGTTTTTCATTGCAGCCTTCTGTTTCTTGGTAAAGACCTGAAGGTACTGAAACCCAGGCTGACATAACACACTGCAGGTTCTCCCTTTCAAAAGGGAGGAAGGACGGGGCTTAATCCAAACATGCAGATTCTCTTTTTTGCCCTAACAGAGCTCCTGTAAATTCCTAGGATTTTGCACTTTTTAATGTTTTGAAGTTGGGGGATAAGGCACAGAGATAGCCATGTGCAGAGTTACATGGTCTCAGCCCACGGCTGAGGTTTGCAGAGTTGCAGATTGACAGCTTACCCAACAGCCTGGGAGAGCACAGTAAGCACGGGGCTGTGGCATGGATGGAGAGCAAGGATATGCTGATGGGACCAGGGAACCACAATTTGGCTGTGATCGATCCTCACTACCCAGCTCAGCCAGTGGTCCAGAGGGGTGCTCCAAGGTCATGAGCTGTGTAAGTTATGTAGAGAATAACTTCTATGTAATTAAAAGAGCTACCCACTGACAATTCTTACACACTATTTAAAGCTCTTATCAAGGAAGGAAAACAGGAGACTCAATGTACAGAAATACATCCCCCCACCTGGAAATTATGCTATAAAAAGGAAGTAACTTAAAATAGGAGGTAGGATGCAAAGACATCCAGCATCCAGCTTCCCAGGCTCAAGGATCAAGAGCTTGCACTGCAATAATCACTCCTATCTCAGCAGCACCCCACACCGCCAACTGAGATGTGATGGCTTGCTAGCTGCCACTTAGCACTGAGCAGCAGAATGGGAGCAAGACCTGTATCTGGGACACCCAGCCACATCTTGTGCTGGTGATAGAGTCCAGAGCCAGCCAGCTGTCCTTAAAGTGCTGTTTGGTGACTACCCACCGTGTGGAGGCAATTTCCACCACAGCCCTCCAGGTGTGCACTGCCCAACCCTTTGCCATTTGCACCAAGAGGGAGTACACACAACCAGAATGTAGCAGGCAATTTTGCAGGTATACTGCGCGTTATGGAGTCAGAAGATTAATTGCGGTGATTAATTGCGGGGATTAATTGCCACTCACACAGCCCTCATCTCCTCTGTCAGTCAAAACGGACCCAGCAGCTACAGCAACATGAAATGTCCCCTGCTCTTTTGCACAGCCACTTGTTTCAGTAGTGCTTTGCAGGATTTGATGAATGAGAGTTTCTCTTTGGTGTGTTTCAAGAGGTTTACAGTTGGCTGAGATTAGACCTGAAAAATCCAGGATGGCCACAAGGCAAAGCTCTGAAGTCACCCCAATCTCCAGGCAGGTTGGTCTCCTTGAGCATGTCTCGGCAAACAAACAAGGATCTTGAACAAGGCAGGAGACCACTGAAGGTCCTTTTCTACTCATGGTAGAAAAGGAATAATTTGGGCTCATAGAAGAAAAGGAATAATATTGGCACAGTTGCCTTAGCTCTTGTAAGACATCACATTACATGCTTGTGGCTAGCTGTTATGTAGGGGGAACAACTTTATCAGAAAAAAACATTTGAGTGAATTTTAAATATAAAAATAACTCATTAATGGAAGATTACTCTGGGAGCCAGCTGAAAACGTCTCTATTTAAATCCCAACATGGTGAATGGAAATCATGGAAATACGGGCACTTGCTTATTGCACGACTGTGCATTCAAGTCAGTAATTCCACTGCACTGTTTACTGAAATAGTGCTTGTAGATTCTGAGATGTCAGCAGTACAAAAGCTTGCTGCACCACATTGCTAATTAATTTTGCTAAGAAAGTTTTAAAAATTATTTTGTGACTGTTAAAAAGTTGTGGTTTGGAGAAGTAGAGAAGAAAAAAAATATATATATATATAAATAGACTGGATGTTGAATTTGAATTAAGGGAGCAGACAGAACCATGTTTATAAAAAGCAGTTAATAAAAATAAATAAATAATTGAGTTCAATAGGGAATCCTAGTTTTCCATCTGTGTGTTTTTCTAATTCAAAGCTGTCTTCCTTACTGTGGCTCCTTTACTCAGAAGTGCAGCAAACAAATCTCAAAACAACATAACAATCTTCTGTATCATCTTCTCTCCTCTATTAGCTGCTTCTTGTACCAGAAAAAAAAAAAAAAAAAAAAAAAAAAACAAAACACTGTAAAATATGTTTGAGGTGATCTAACCATGTTGATGAGATAGCCTTTAACCAGAAGTCACCCAAGAATTATAATCAAAACCAGATGGGGTAGTTTCAGGAAAATATGTGGACTGCTAGCATGGAGGATCTTCATGAGTGAAGGATCTACTGTATATGGAAGAAATTTTGCCTCTCTGCTTTATACCTCTAAAGTGATGCCTGTGCCACAGATAACCTTCCAGGGTTTGGGACTGAGACTGGTTGGCCTGGAAGAGTTTACATTCTGCTTTTGCCTTTTAAACAAAAAAGCCTGACCACCACTCAGCTCAACGTTAATGAGAATTTACCCCACTTGGTTTTTTGCGTGGTACCTCCCAGTTCTTGGAGGTACTCTCTCCTGAGTAAATACAGTAAGAAATACCAAGCAGATACCTTGCATGTCCTCCAGGCTACAAATGGATTCATTTATGCAATGCTTTTCTCCCTAAAATCCACACGTTGTTGAGGTAATTTATAGGACTCTTCCCAGCAGTAGCAGTTAGCAATATAAACAGCCAGTAAATTTCAGGGGTGCACTGGAGGCAAAGATGATTCTAGATTTTGGGAGGTTTTGTCTATAAAGTTGGAGCCTTGTGGGACCCTCAAAGCCAAAATAGTAAAAGTCACGTTATTAAACATTACTCATTGAGCTGAGAGGTTGCAGCATCACGTCTGAAATGGTGGGTGGCTTTTTAGCAAATGCCACTTGCTGCTGAAAAGGAGACAGGCTCCAAACGGAAATTTGCCCTACGCCTTTGTGAAGTGACAGCTTTGTTAAGAGAGATTTTCAAAGGTGTTGCTGCAAAGGTAAGTGCTTAAGTCCCCCTTGGTGCTTTTGAAAACCTCCTCAGCTCTATGAACCAAATTGCACGACCAGCCCCTCTGAGCTGCTAAGGCAGCGTGCAGTAGGCAGAACATCCTGGTTAAATATTTAATACTCAAAGTAGCTCTAGTCACCTATAGCTCCAAGAGCTCCAGTCACCTACAGCCTCCTGTGCTTCTCTGCTGATGTCTCTAGCAGGCAAAAACAGTATCACTAGGCTGCTACACCAGAAGACTATAACATGGACACTTTTTGCAGATGATGTCTTGCGATGAGGTCTAAAACCAACTTCTAGAGTTCTTTTCTCCTCAGGACTTCCTGGGGATCAGCTGCGAATGCCTGTGCTTCATTACCCTCTTCCCCTGCTCTTAAATGGTAATGAGTCATTTTTATTTGAACACTTCACCTTCTTAGCAGCCTTCAAGAATGAAGTCAGTACTTCTGACAGCTACATTGCATCAAAAGCTGACCATGCAAACAGGTAGGACACTGCATGGAGAATCAGAAACCTAGAGCTTTCACCCCAGCCCTTCTATGAGCTGAGTATGATTTGCAGGTCACTTTACTTCTGATATCCTTGCAAGACATTTGGACTGTGAGCACAATGGGTAAGAAAAACACCTTCTTGCAATGTTGGACAGCATCAACCTTGGCAGAACTTTGACTTTGGGTGAATCCAACCACAACAGCAATAGACAGCCATAGACAAGGTCCCGCCATAATCATGGCAAAAAAACATATTTCAGCTGAAGATACTGAGAGCTAAAACAAATGAAGTTAATAAAGATCTCAGTAGCTTGAGTCTTCTGTATTATTTTCACCCAGTCATTCCCTCTAACATATCTATTAAAGATAAGGTTGTTAATTATACAGCTATGCAGCACTGATACTAAGTTAAAGTATCCCAGCTGTATAAACAGAGGAACATTGAGACAATTGTTTTTAATTTAGGTAATCGCTTTACTTGCTGCTTCAGGACTGTTTAAAGAATCTGTTCTCCCTACTAATGGCTAAAATAAAACAAGCTGATGGACTTGTCATCATTGCCAATGGGTGGATGACAGCATCACAAATCAATCCCACACAGCCAGCTCTCATTAGTACCATGCTGGCAGTATCTCTCAGAAGAAAGGTCTGTCCAGAGTCAGGGAGAAAACAAGGTGCCCCCAACTCCATCATCTTCAGAAGCTGAAGTACATACATACAACAATCAAGTCCATTGGCCCAAATCTGAAAACTGGATGGAAAATTCTGATGCATGAAAAAAAAATCGGAATGCTCTGAAATGCGCTATGTTAACTCAGAACCTTGTTCCCCCAAAATCTATGATGTTGGTTCAAAATGATGCCACAAGCAAGGCTTAAAAGAGGAAATAGAAAGTACATTGGTGATAATGAGACCAGGCACTAAAACAGCAAAAAAACAAGAACTTATTCGAACAATCACTTATTACTGTTAAGTTTTCAGTGCTAACTTGGTTTCATCTTTCTCCCTGATCTTACGTCTTCACCTACTTCACGAAAATGAATAGTCAGAGTTGATATATGAGGTCATTTGTAAATTGGTGAAAGAAAATGAAAGTAATTTACTCCAGAACAGAAAGCTGCAAAAAAATGGATGTAAAAGCTGCAACCCTTTCCCAAGCCAAGACCTATAGATCAGTTGAGCACCTGTTCAAAAACATTAATATGTTTCATAAGAGTGATCTTGAACAAAGATTTGCTCCACACTGTTTGTAGGCAACTGGGAAAAGCACAGTTTGGCAGTCAGAAGTTCTTCTAATCCTGCTGTCAAATAGGTGTTACAGGTGTTTGCTCTCATTTTAAATTAGGTCAGTTTTGAAGGGGCCAAATGTTTCAAAATGATTAGATAGATTGACCCTACCTGCAAAATACATATCTTGATTTGGCTAGAAATCCAAAGGCATTTTGGTTGAGTTTTCAAAAATATATTTAATTCAGAGCAGTGCCCATAAGCCAAAACATAAAAAATAAATAAATAAATCTTGAAGTGTTGCTCAGTTTTTCTTGATAAATATGAAAGTATAGCAATTCCAAAATGAGACTGTTCTCACCAGCATCCTGGGGGCTGTGCTGGAGTGGGATGGTATTTGGGCTGAAGGGCTGGTTCCTGTCAGTGACACATCTCTGTTCCACTTGGTATGAGATCAGCATGACTCCTCAGTGACAAGCAATTGACTGCACTGCAGCTTATATTTATAATTAATTTGTTTAGCCATCCCTAAACTGATTGGACTGGAGCTCATGGCAGGATGAATTGTAACTGGATGCTCTCAGTCCGCTGCATACTGCTTACTTTTTCTTTGGCTACTTGATTTTCACCAAGAGTAAGCAACAAGCCCTAGGTACGGAAGCACATAAATCTAATCTAGTCTAAGTACCTTCACTGTTTTGTCAGGAAAAGGACAGGTCCCATTTGTTTGACACCCTCCTGCAAAATCCAATCTTTGCAGTCATGTAGTCATCAGAGCAGTTCATTCTCCACTCAACAACAGCAGAGCAGGCAATACTGAAAAAAAAGTGGATGATGACATTCTACTTTTCTTAAAAATAACAAAATAAATAATAATAATAAAAGATTAACAACAGCAGCCTATTCAGTTTAAAAACAAACAAACAAACAAAAAATAATCACATAGTATCAGGCCCCTTTAAGCAGAAGAGATTAAAACCTTTGGGAATCTTTGGGATGAGTCTCCCAGGCTCTTGCAGCAGCAGGGTCTCTGTCACTTGCTGCTTTCTCCTTTCCCCTCCATGTGCAGTCTCACACTCGCCCCAGGTGGCTGAGCTCCAAGGCACCATCACTAGCCAACTGCCTGTACTGTATTCTCCTGAGTGAAATAAAGATCCCTTTAAAAATAATTATTTTAGTTAAGAGGGAGGCAGAGGGGTGTGCTAGACCTGAACACAAGGCTAGAGAGCTCTAGCTAGGGAGAAAAGCTGGTCTGCTCTGTTTGTTTGCCTCTTTGAAGGACTGCTTTAGGGTCTGGCTCTAAGTTCAGGATTTTCCATACTGAACCTGATTTGAACCTGAATCAGAGCCCAAACTTCCTTCAGACATACATCAGCTTAGGGACAAGATCTGACCAAAGACACATGTGAGCAACTCCCATTGAAGTTAAGGACTGATGTGATCATGCACATGTGTGTGTATAACCATAGGAAGACTATGATTACGTGCCTTTTTTATGAACTTTGGGTACTTTCTGTTTGAAGTGTGTTGGTTTTTTTTTGTCTGTTTGTATTTTTTTTTTCCTTTCCTTGCCTCTGTACTCCGTAGTGATTCTTTCTCAGTCTGTCAAAAAAAATAATAAAAATAAACAGGCTTCTACTGACACTAACTGTTGCTCTCAGAAGACATCATATATAAATTCTTGCTGGATTTCCATCTTGGTCAAGCATTTACAGTAAAATTCTGCAAATGAGAAAGTCAGGGCTATGCCCTTCTGCCTGGCACACTGCCTGGCTGTGTATTCAGAGTGACCCAGAGCTATCCAAGCTTGTACTGTAAGTCCTGCAGGACTCAAAACTTTGAATGAACTTCTCTGCACCTTCTGCGCTGCTCCAGGCTGCCTTTGATCTCTGTGGGACTGTACACATTTATACCTGTACAGCAAGCAGTTAACGTTAGGTAGGTAAAGGCTTTTAGTTTAAAAGAAAGCTGATAAAATCTTCCCTTTCAGCAGATCCCTCTCCCCAAAACTTTACTCTTCTTCTTTATACAAAGGAGCCTTTTTCCATGTGGAAAGAAGCTCTCTTAAGGAAGACCAGAGGAGTCTTAAAGGTTCAGTCAGTCTGCAGGCATAACAAGGTAGAAAAAAATCACTGGGGAAGATGTACTACATGCGCATGGAGCGCATAAGAAGCTTCTTTTAGACTTTTTTTTTCCCTGCCAAGAGCTGAAGGCCAGTTTCAAGTGAGAATGGCAGCCTCATGCCTTGAAAAAAGCAAAGATCCTGAACAAATACAGATATAGTTACTGCTCTAAGCATCAGATGTAAAGCTATGTGTCACAGATATGTCAAACAAGAAAGCAGTCATGTTAAACATAGCTGGCTGATCTGTCCTGGTCCCTCTTTACAGGGGCCATTACCATCTCTATAGAACATTCTTATTACAGCAGATGCTACTTAGAAAATGGCAGAGTTTGCTTTCTCATTATGATAACCGTAAATACTTAACAACTGCCTCTGTATACTACAATCAATTGTTTTCTTATTATTGATCTAGAAACTATAACAAAAGTTAGTGTGGTACAAAGTAGAGAGCTGCTGTGTGTGTGGAAAAAAACTAATAGCTTCAAGTGCGGCACAGTATGAAGTGGATCTCCATACCTTCAAGCTCTCAAGGAGAAAGGAAAAAAAACACTGGATCAAATATAGCTTTGGCGTGAGCGGGTGCAATTCCCTGAGGGATTTGCACCCGCTTATGCCAGGATTGAATTTGGCTCATGGAACTTGCAGGGTGGTCGGGTAATTAAATTATATGGTGGTTCAGAATGCTTCTACAATGCCAAATGATGCAATATTTTTTCAAAAAGGACAGCTGTGCATTATTTAGAACAACCTAGTTCACTGCGTTCATTACTACCTTGCTCTCAAGATACAGCAGTTTTCCAAACAATCACTGAAGCATCTTAACCTTTTGTCTTTATACAGGAACACTGACAGTCTGAATTATACACTGCTTCCTCCTTATTAGACGCTGCTTATAAAAAAATACTGCCACTGTGGTCTACAGTTCAATGAAGTCCATTGTAAACTCCCCAGTATAACATAAACCTCCCTAAAACACATAAAATTATTGGCTTCCAAGACCAGTCTCACTGAAAGAAAGCTCTGTATTTAGTCTTTGCTTAAAACACAGGTATTTGGTTTGGAATTCAAGCTCCCAACTCAGTTTTAAAAGGTTGGGTCCAAGGAAAGTTGACACGGACCATGTAATTTTAATTAAAGAAAGATTTTGCTCCTTTATGACCAACAGGGGCATTGTAACATTGACATATTGATGCTAAATAATTATGAGTCCATAAATAATTCAGTATATAAAAGTGTTGTATGGCCAGTGCCAGGTAGCGAAGGGAAATAGCATTGAAATAGCTGACCTGCCAGCTTACTACTACAATGCGAGTAGATAGACAGGTAATGTGACCTAGCAGCTATCAAAACAGTGTAGCCCGTGGTGTTCACTACCCACAGAGAGCACTTGAAAGTGGAAAACCGAGGGCTGTCCAGTTTCGTCACCTCAGCATTTTAGCACCACTGTCATGGAAGAGGATAAGCTTTTAGGAGTGGTACCAAGGAGAAAGGCAGCAGGGAAATCACATGCAGAAAGAGAAACATTAGAAAGCAAATTAGTGATTAATTTAAGATTTTTTTCCCCTTTTTTTTCAGGAGCTGGGCAAATACCACAAACTTATTTCCATGGATAACTGTTCACCTTTAAAACTGAATTCAGTTCAGATGTGCTCCTGACCCTTTGGTGTTTGCTCTCTGTGAACTTTCAGAAGTCATATATTCATTGGCATGTACAGCTGGGGAAACAAGCTTTAACCTCTCACTCTGGGGCATTCATGCCCAAAAGGACATATTTTAAGAAAGATGGGTGGTTTTGTTAAAAGCTTGATATGGGATCTTGCAGCTCTGAACCAAATGAAACATGCTGCACAAGTCTGTGATGAGAACCATCCCCATAAGGCTTTCCAAATACATTTCTGCTCTGTGACATTAGCTATGATAGCATCCCCATAGCTGCTGTGAGATCAGTACATTTTATAGGCAACAAATACGAGTCAGAGGCCTCAGGCAGATGTAATCAAGCGATATGCCTTAAGCTTCACAAATAGGGATGCACATGAATCAAAGTTGCACTGAAACTCTCTCAATCAACTATAAGACAACAGGGTGTACAAGTGACCAGGTTTCGTAGGAATACTTGTCACATATGAAACTTCGTGTCTTGATAATGAAAAAATATCTTCCAGTTTGTTTTCTAAGATTCTCCTTTCTGGTTCATCTGCTACCTTTCTGTTCCCTTCCCTTTGGAATGACTCAGTGGCTTCAAGTACTTCCTTTGACTATGGCAGTCACATTGATCAAAAAAACCACAACTGACCACCTGTGACCAACAAGAAGACAATCAATGCACCTCCAACAAGAATATCCAACAGGAAAGTCCCTGTGTTGAATTAAATCAACAACATAAAGACAACTGCTAACAATTCTGCTAGGAGACATGATCAAATGAGGGCTTAATGGAAGAGCAGGTGATGAACAGGAATAAAAAGGAAATGACAGACTGGTACTTGTGTTCACCAACAGTAAAAGACTACCTGAAACCAGGAAAACCCTCACACCCAGCAGACTGTACAGTTTTAGCAATTTACACCTGAAGACTTACTTTTTAGGGTATGGGCTTCATTCATTGCCCCTGTTAACACCCACCTTAGATCTTTGTGTGTGCCCCAACCTGACCCTGTGAGCATATTGCATTTGATTTTATTTAGTGAACTAGAACACAAATAATAAGGAATCCTTTTCCTTCAAGGAAACAGCCTTCAAATATCTGTTTGCCCAGTGTCTGTGTATATGGTGCCAGACATGGACATAGTCAATTCCTACATGCACGGCCAGAGGACCAAGTAGCACAACAGCTGAAATGTGAGAACCATGACTTCCATCAGTTTCACTGGGGCTGGGGGACGCAGGGCTTGGCATCTGCAGGGTATGAGCAGTGGGAGGGCAAAATAAAGCCCAAGGTCAATTTTTATGTGTCAATCCAAGGTTGCTGAGAGGCTTGTTTTGTTTTGACCCCATGCAACTCTCATCACATCTCCGCTGCAGGTGCAGCCCCCTTTCATTCTCTTAATCAAGACGTTTCCTTTCCCATAGCTGGGGAAAAGAATAGGCTTCTCTGACTCCAACCTGAACAGCACCTCTCGATGAATGATTTCTTCCCTCTTATTCCTCTCCTCCCCCACAATGACAACTGCCTTATGGTTGCTGTTGCAAGGACCAATGTAACAGGCAGCACTGACAGCTTGGTAAACACGGGGCTTTATTTGTGCCCTTGCTCTGCTCAAAATCTTCATCCCTCATTTTTTTTTTTTTTTTAAGAAGGGGTATGTATCTAGATCCTTAGTCCAATGTCACAGGCGGAACTCATGCTTCTCTTCTGGCGAAGTAGAAGGCCTTGGCATCTGCTTGTGGACTGGTTTAGCAGAACTATGGAACAGCCTGGACAGAGGGCCACCTTTGCTATATATCCCTGAATCTTCATCAGGACTCACAAGAACTTACAAAGCTCACTTTCCTTGATATATACTTAGGAAGGGAGCTTTGCAAATGCATTAGCATTAGCTGAATTCTACCCCCACCAAAACAACTAGATTTTGGGAATGCTTTCAAGTTCAAGAAGACCTGAGCAAGTCAAGGCCAAAGGGCATGCGTCCTTGGCTCGCTGCAAACAAGAGAAAAGCCACCCACCACAAATTCACATGCACACCAAGCGGTGGAAATCCTCATAAAATTATCACTCTTCTTTTTGCTGAAGCCTACAAGCTAATAGAAAACCAAGACAAACAACACAAAACAAACAAACAACCAAAGCAAAGCAAAACAAAACACAAACAAACAAATGAACAAACACCAAAAAACAGCTTAACACAAATTCATAAAACATCTCATGGGGAAAGAGTTTAGGGGATCAAAGACAGAACAATTAATTGATCATAGTGTACTAAGGCTAAGGAGAGACAGAGAAAAAAACAAGTAAACTGGACAGTGCAGTCCACAGCCTAGTTACAAAATCCATTTGGGCTGGCAGAAATGCACCTCTGATTTCTGTGTGTCTTTTCCAGCAGTCCTTGTCTCCACTTCCCTGACGGAGTAGGGGCATCCCTGTTGTGGAGCCCCAACATGGTTATTGTCACTTGAGGGGAACTACACTTGAGAAACACATATGTTTGAACATGTTTTTTAACCAGACAGAACAGACTCAGAGCTTTTATATCCTCTTATACAACCTTCTTAAAGAAGCCTCCTGAACCAAAAAAAAACCACTATTATTTCTATGGCTGACAACCCAACTACACTCAGTTCAAAAGAGAGAGCAACGTGTGCCTGAGCAAACGGTTTACTCTCCACAAGGCCTTTGTGCTTTGTCAAATTAACACCTGGAGAATGAGACAACGCGGAGTTTCATCCCCAGGCAGAACGGGCCATCCCCCAAGTTTCCTCATGACCTCTTTTGCAGAGGCACTTTCCAGAAGTGGGAACAAGTTGACATACATTTGCCGTGTGTGGCCCAACCCGATTCCCAAGCTCTTAGCTGTTTAATAACCGTCCCTCCAAAGGGTCAGTCTTTAGCTAAAGGATACCCTGCAGTGAGATGTACCCGATCCTAATGAATGCTAATAAAAAGCATTTAGCTGACTAACACAACATAAAACTGTGCCCTATTTCATTGCATCTGCTTAATAAGAACCTCATTTAATATCAAATTACTGCCTGCTCAGCCAAAGCCTTGTATTTGTGGTAACAGGGCTGCGAGGCGGGAATATCAAGAGCTGCAATATGGAAATTCCTCACTAATATTCTCTGCAGGACTGTGTGATTACTTAATTTGTTTAGCTGAGCAAGTCCAATCGCTCAGCCAACTGTTTCACAACACCGAGTGCAATGCTAGGCAACTGGTCTCCCCACAGGCCTGCCATGCCATATCACTTTTCCTGGGATCCGGCTATTAACAGTTGCTTTGGGGATTTCAAAGAGGATCACAGATATGGTTACCAAATGAATGAGCTTGTAGTAGTGAACATGAAATCCTGCTTCTTCCCAGTCAATCAAACACGAGTGAGAGGATGTCTTGTGAGACAGCAGCGACAAAGAAACAGCGTGGTAGGGCCCTACCCTCCATCTGTTCATACTGAGGAGCACCAGCAACGGACAATTGTCTGCATTAAAAAAAATCCACTCTTGCCATTTTAGAGAAAACTGCCCTAAAATACTGCTTTGCCTCTTCTCCTCCCCCACAGCCACTTGACTCAGCTGGCTGCTGTAGAAAATCAAGTTCTCCATAGTGCACATCAAGCCTTTTGGAGTAATTTTTAAAAAATGTAAACAGCGATAATTCCCAGCTCCCATGAACAATCACTTACCAGAAACATTTTTACACACATTCTTTACGGCTTTTATCAAACCTCAAGCCCTAATGTTTTAGGGGGAAAGATTTAGTCAGTATATTTGAGGTAGCAGAAGGAACCGTATTAATAAAGAAGGATGAATGCTACCAGGCATAGACCATGCTTTAAAAAAATAAATTAAAAAAAAAAAAAGACATCCTACCATGATTTTAACTCTGTACACACTTTTAACATGACCAAATGATGAAATATTCTGTCCAGTCCTAGCTTCCTTTTAAAAATAAATAAATAAATAAATAAAAGAATACTGAAAAATTGGACAGAGTGTGAAACAGAAAACAAATACGAATGTGATTTAGTCACTGGTGAAGCTGCCTTATAATAGAATTTAAAGCCTTTGATTTGCTTGGTTCAGTAAGAATTAGCTAGATTATAGTACATGAATATCTTCACAGGAGGAAAATGTTCTAAACACATTGTTGAACAGAAGTAGAAAAATTACCCATGGAGTCATACAGCCTTAGGGGTAACCCACCGTGAGCACAGGCTGACAAGCAAAGCAATAGCTCTACCACTACCATTTTCAATGCAGATATCTGGGAGATAGAGCTTCATCAAGTTACTGTGCTCAGGAAGAGAAGTGTGCGGAAGGCAATGGTCTGCACCAGGTAGGACTTAAAGAGTGAGGTATCGGATAGGGTCTGGCACAAGCGCAGAGGGGAACCAGAGATGGAAGAGAGTGAAAAAACCCTGAGGAGCCCCAGTGTTGGGAGGGACCTGCCCAATGCCCTGTGAGAAACATGGTGGGGCAAACTAATGCTGTGCAAAAACCTGCCTCCATGCAGGGTGTTGGCCTGGAACAAGATAACTTCTCTCTACATACTTCCCTCTAAATAGTCCTCTTTTCACTGTGATTTTCCACCATCATTGGCATGTAGCTCTATTGCAGACAATGTGCACGTGCTAACTCCAGGACAAAGCAACTGGAAAACAGTGCAGATATTCTAGTGTATATTTTCCTCTAAGAGGAAAAATCACGTAGAGGGCCAGGAAACTAGCATTGTTTCAAGACTCTCCAGGGCTAGCAGATGTCCTGAGAGCTGTGGAGAAAAATGTTTGTGGGAAAGGTCAGTGCCTGCATTACGCACCAGGACCACAGCCACGACCACCATCCCTGGCAGAGGGGAGGTAGCTCATGGGCACCAGAGAGCAAAGTAGTGTTGGAAAATCAGATATACATGTACATACAATGGCACACTAATGTAACTGATGGCCCACTTCTTCTTGGAAATAGTGACCCTATTTCTTCTTACTCTATAGGGCTTCTGCAGACAGTTTCTGCAGCACTGAGGCAATAGCTATATGGTCAGCTTCTCCTCCCACCATAGTTGTGTCTTGTGCCCAGGTTTACTGCTTGCTTAACTGGAGCAAGGGCAGTTTTACACTGCTGCTTGCCACAGAAAATAAATAAATAAATAAATAAATAAATAAAATAAAATAAAATAATCAGACACCAAGCACAGGCCTAATTTTGCCATTTATAAAAAACTGTTTTGCACAGATATCCATTGTTTCCCCCCCTCACTTTCTCCCAAAACCAAAGTTAGATACCTTGAAGGAAATTTTCATCTTCATTTGTATTAGAAAAATGACATTTTTTTGATCTGCTTTCCTGCTCTAAAATTTAGAGTTTGTCAACAGCTACATGCAGAGCCCAAATTCGGTAGGAACTGGTGATCGCATCATGATTCATTCTTTGGTTTCTCTTTCTGTATTTGCTTTCAGTGGCAGGTTCCAATGGATTTATGTGAAACTGAGAAACTCTTGGAAAACCCCCAAACAGTTCAGACTGATTTAAAGCTGGAGATGTACTTCCAGGGAAGGACAGAATTTGTGGGAAGAACTCATCCCTTGTTCATCCATGAATCATGACCAAACTTTGATGTGAAACAAGAAAACCTCCTCCCCCCAAATGCCCTGATCTATTATTCAATTAAAAAGAAAAACAAACAGAAACACCTTATTTTGCCTCTTTTAGATTTTCAAAACCAGGATATTTCTTCACCTCCAAGGAGCACCATTAGACTTAAAGCCCTCAGCCTTGGTAGTACTGGGATTCTAATACCATTTATACACAAGCTGAGCGGGGACCATCATCATGTCTGAAACTGCTGCCAGTGGTTATCATTATGCTAGAGAGACTTCCCCATCTGCATTCCTGTGAACCTGGTACATCACAATTTGTGTCTGCTGAGGAGTGCTTTGGAGAAGTCTGGTAAAACAAGTCATTGAGTGTAATCTGGAGGAAGTTTGCAAGGAAGAGCAATGTGGCTCCAGAACATCTATGGTGTAAATAACTTGGGTGTATGACATCTTCCACAGAACCATGGCACAATTGCTGATTTACAGTCATAAACTTACCTGTCTACTTCCTGGAAAACAACTCCCTCCTGGGAGTTTTGTAATTTTTAAATTCAGTCTGTTCATATACTTTGAACACCAAAAGGTATCTTGTTAGCTAATTTCCAATAAGTTCCTCATTGTAATGCAAAATGCCAAAATGAGTCAACAAGGGGGGAAAAAAAGGAAAAAAAAAAGGAAAAAAAAATGAAAAAAGAAAGAAAGAAAGAAAGAAAAAGAATAAGTCTAAGTCAGCAAGGCTCATGAAAACAGATGAAAACTAGGATAACCATACTGTAAAAATGAACTCCCTGGGCTTGTGTTCAGACTGACAGCTCCTTGTTTGACATCTATCTTTGGCAGTGGAAACAGCAAAATCAGAGACCCAGAAAGAAGGAAATGCCCACAGCAGACTGAAAAGGCAAAATCTAGAGGACCTCTTTACAGATGTGTGCTGAGAGCAAGAAAGCATCATCCTAAACCTACAAAGCACATCTGTGAGTCCCTGCCCCTTACCAGCCAGTCCCAGAAGCTATCATGGTCTCGTGGTTTTAGTGGGACAATGGACAGAGTCTGTGAAAGGCTACAAGTGCCCCCAGAAATTCAGCATCTGATGGTGGAGCAGCTTGAACTAGCACAGCCACCCAGACCTTCCCAAATCAGACACAGAGAGGACTACCACCTGCTTGTGGCACCTCTGCCAGGCAGTTAAATAAGGCTGATGCCTCTGGCACATCACAAAGAAGCAAGCATATAGCAGGCCACAGTGTCCTCTAGAGGTGGAAAAATATCTTATACTTTAGTGTCAGAGGACAGGAGGAAACCTGGAACCAGGATTGCTCCACCAGTCTGGGAAGGCTTGGTTCAGCTTGCAGAGGGATGAGGGTGGAGGACCACTGCTAGAAAGTAGTCCCAGATCACAGCTGGACATGTGTGCAAGAGGGATAGGCAGGTCAAGGTCACATCACGTGGCTGCTTCACAGGGGATGCTGCCCCCAGCACAATGGAAATGGCCAAAATTTGGTTAGCCAGATCGAAATCACATAAATAGAAAAGCCCCTCAAGGGTCTCAGATGTCTCCTTAGATCTAGTAGCTTTGCTCCTCATTGCACCTCTTTTTCTCCTGGAGAGGGCTTATAGACCTTGGGTTTGCTGGACCTAGCTGCCCTGATGCTGTGTGGGTGCAATAGGAGGGAGCCCATTGTGAGAGGGTAGCTGCTTGGTCTGGTGGTGGCCTGGTCTCTTCAGTCAGGTAAGAACATATTTGGGAAAATAAGATTGAAAAAAGTATTTGTAATTGCTCTTTCATGCACTGGTTCAGGCCAGTTGCCTAAGCATGAAGAACCTGTGCGTTTGGATAATCCTGAGGCTTAATACAGTTGTGCGGAACAAGGCTCCTAAATGCCTTGAAACTTACTTTCAACTAGTAACCCTATAAAAACAGGAGAACCTTCTACATATATTTAAAAAACAGCCATCATTAAAAAAATAAATAAATAAAAAGGGAAAAAAATTAATATCACAGAAAAAAGCTCAATAATCTTGCCAGAAAGGCAGACACTCATGCAGAAGATCCTCTTTTTTGTACCACTCACCACAGCTGCTGGTGAGCACCAGTCACCACTTGTAACACGGCCATACAAAACCACTGTATGAGTAAGAGCACACTGAGAAAAGGCAGGAAATGAGCACCTGGAGCAGCAGGAAGGTAAGGGACTGAAAGACTTGTGAGAGTCCCAACTAGGCCCTCTCAGCCCTCTCCTTATGATACCAGAGCCAAGTCAGCCTGGATTCAAATACACTGCGGCTTTTACAACCAGGAGGAAGAAATTAGACTTGGAAATGCTGTCTCTTTACAAGCAGACACCATTGCATCCATGTAAGTATTAAGGCCTGATGTTTGATAAATCAAGAATCAAACAAAAGAGAAAAAGACCCACTCTACTCTGTAGCTTTACCCTCCCCATCCTCCTCAAGCTGTAGGCTGCTGCTACTCCCCTAGCTCAGATACTGCAGAGTCTCTGGACTTTTTCTTGCCCCAAGAGATCCAGAAAAAAACTCTCTTGATCCACCAGGTTTTATCTTTTGAACAGACTATTATTGTGTGTATTACCGAACAAAAGAGCATTCAGTAATTCCCTTTAGCCCAAGGAGGAGGACAGCTGTTCCTCCCACCACACCTTCAGCTGGGCCTTAGTCCAGTCCAGAACAAGCCACAACACAAAGAATATGGGGAAATCAGCCACAATACAAACAATTATTTATAAACTGATAATGGCTGCAGATATGCAGGTGCCAACCGTCTCCACTTTGGGGAGGGAACATACAACGCGCCCAAACACTGGTTGCTCACCAAGCAAAAACTGAGAAAACAGTTGCCCACCAGAGGATTGAAAGACTGAGGGTTTATAAAGGAATACTTCATGTCTCTACCTCAGTCTTGCAGTCCTATTGCAAGAACACCTTGAAAAATACAGTATTTTCCACAATGTTAGTCTAGGATTGGAAGGAGAATGGAAGGAACTGAATTTTAAAGTGTTTTTAATCAGAGCTGACCACTGCCTAGGCTCGACCATGAGAGAATGGCTGAACTGATGGTCGGTGCCCCACAGCAAAAACCTGCCCTCCTGCTCCATCCAGGTGGTCAGATTCAGTAGGTCTGCTGGGGCAGTGCAGTGAGACAATCCCTCCTGCTCAGGGTCTACGATCCAGGTGCAGTATCAACTGTTGGGTCAAGACTCAGAAGTTTGCATCATGCACACATTTTTAAGTAAAAGTGTACCAAGAAAGAAGTGACAAACACTCTGTGTGTAATCCTGCATGGGCAGGACTTCTAAGCACAAAAATACAAACAGACCAATAAACCAATGTACTTCTATATTAGATCTCCCAAAGACATGAAAATCCATTTTCCACTGAATAGAAATTTCAAGCTGCTGGATCTATATTTGGTAGAAAAGCAAAGTTGCCAAGGTGCCCAGCTGGACTCTAGTTTCTACCCACTAGTGCTTTCCCAGAAGGGGCTGTGCAGAGCCAGGTCCCTCCCTCTACTCACATCAAGGCGGTCCCATTTAGGGTGTTCAGCCCAGGATTTTAGCCTTCCCCCTTCGGACAAGGGCTTATGCTTTGCTCGGGAAAGGGAGGGGAGAGTTTCATTACTTGAAGAAACCGTTAGAAGCTGCACTATTGCAGTATGCCCAGCAGATGGTAATATTTGTTAAAATTTTAGCCCGTACAGTCCCTGAACAACAGCAATTTGCACCTGAGTGCTACTGAATCAATGCCACTATTTGAAAAGAATTACATTCTTAAAAAAGTATTGAGAAATAATTGTTAGATTTCTGCTTTCCTTTCAGAATAATATCTCTGCATAGAGCACTAAGTACTGCATTCTAAAACAAAACTCATTTTCATCTTGTGTTGATCATATGTGCTGAAGTCCACAAAAGATTAAAAAGTTTTTCTGAGAGTGATTTCTGTAGACAGATGTCTGTCCCTGGCATTTCCCATTTCCAGAAACAGGTGGTACAAACTCATGGAATTTTTTTCTTTGGCTTCTCTTTGACTTTATGTTACTGATATTTGTGTCAGTGTTCATTCAAATTATTTATTATCTGATACTTCAAACACTTGGGGGTTGATGAGAAAAACACACTCAAACTATTTTCTGTGAGGAGCTTCTGTATTATACAGCAAGAAAGGCAAATGTGAATACACACGGAAGATGTCTTTCTGATTCCTGAACTCTGAGCAGAGCAAGCATGTTGCTCATGCAGCTATATAGCCCAGCAGCAGCAACATCCTAGTTGCTCTGGCACAAGTCACCAAGAAACTGGGAACCAGCCCAAACACAAGTGCTTACCCCTTCTCAGATGGTGTACAAAGTCCTCCACATGCTGAGGATCCCCACAGAGGAAGATCACTTTCTGTGCAGGATAGATCTTCTCTGCAGTTTTTAAAGAAGTGGAGGTCATACATTTCTTAGCATTAACATGGTACAGAAGAACTCAAGGAACGGGTTATGGTCCAGTGAGAAAGGCCAACAGGAACAGTTCATTGCTCCAGAATGCCTAGAATAGCCACATTTGGCACAAACTGTGTTGACATTAATTTTTAACTCTTTCACCTTTCCTAGCAACAGTGGAGGATTTTCATAACTCTATAAATGGCAATCAAATGGCTTTATTTATTTATTTATTTTTCAGAGATTTTCTTCCTCCTGTCCAAGAATCTGGTATCCTTGAGAGAGTCTAAGAGAAGACTAATGATACTACGTGTTTTTATTTTTTAAGGTTTGTACTTGTCTACATTAGTAAATGGAGAGTACATGTACATTAGAGGTGTTATCTCAACTGTTTTGCTCACTTTCTCACAAATTCTACATTCCTTTACTCCCCTTTCATAGGTCTTGAACCTAAACCAGCCTTTTTACTTCTGACCAAGACCATCTGCTAAAATAACAATCATGAGGCCACATTTCAAGACAAGAGAGAGATATTACTATAAGCTGTTATAACCTGCTCTGATCCTCTACCTAACACAAGACAAAGAGTTTCCCCATTAGCTTGCCTCAAACTCTTACCAAGATCTGGTTAGTTAGCTGGCCAGAGGACCACAAGGGTATTGTACTGATACATATAAGTAGATCCCACAGATATTTTTTGTTTAACAGCTTGGTGTAGTGGTGACCATTTCCCCCTGCCATCCCCTACTATATTTTCAGCATAGAGGTCAATGTAATGTTTTTTGTTTGTTTATTTGCTCATTTGTTTTTTGGTATGAAGTAACTTCACAATTTCCCTTTATCATACTAGAAGGAAAGAGAAGATATCCTAATTATAGGATATCTTCTATATCTTCCAAAGCAAAGCAGACTGCCTTGTCTGGGAGATAACATTATACTCCAACTCAAAGTCCAACTCCTCCACTAAATGCCAAACCTGATAAACAAGACTCCTGCTCCAAACTCAGTAGATCAGAGCCAGGAATGGCTTCTTCAAAGAAAGACAAAAGAGAGCCTCAGCAGCCTGAGAAGCCTCCAGCACTGAAACAGAAGTAACAGCAACTAGCCACCTTCATATAGCATCAACCGTTTTTTAGGTGTTTTGTTTAGGAGCCACTGCCTCCACCTTGTGATCCCTACACTAAGATCCAGCAGCTTCCCTCTCTACCTTGGGCATCCACCCCCTGGTTATACCTGTGGTATATGTCTGCCTTCCTCCCCACAAGGAGCATGCTCTCACAGCAACTCTGTGATAGCATTGCAGGTGCTGGACAGCTTTCTTAGGAATAAAATGACCTCCTAACTGCCACCCAGAAAAGCCCTATGGGAAAACACAGCCCCTTACACTACTGTGTATGCAACTGCTGTGCTGTGTGACTTGTGTGAAAGGCTTGGAGGGGGCTCTCTGTAATGTCTCTGTCCATGCCTGTCCTCACAAATGCACCTTTTTGCAGGAGGAACTTGCTGTAGAGCTGGAGGGATGACCTGCCTCCATTCAGCATTTGCAGCCTTCTCTTCCCTCAGTAAGGACTCCTACGCTTCTCTTTTTCTCCTTGAAACAAGAGTCATTTTCCTCATGGGATGAGGGGGAAAGCCTGAAAACAATACCTCACCAAAGAAGACCACATTAACATCAGAGACAAGGAAACTAAAGCAGTTTAATTTGAGTCCACCTGCTGAAAGGGGAGAGAATGGAGCTGAAACCTTTCTTCACTGAAAATTTTGCTTTCAAATGAGACCATAGGCTCATCTAGGGCTTTTCGAGCTAGCCAGACACTGTTTCTATGACTTCAAAGATCAGACCTTGAGACCTCTCACTGCTTTCTGTGCTCCCACAGAAACTATGATTCAGGTTGATGGATTTAGGTGGGGAGGAACAACTCTGGGCTCCCCAGCATGGAGATAAAAATCCTTCAGAAAAGAGACTTCAGCCTCATGAGGAGATGAGGAATCTCAGCTTTCTGTAGGTGGTCTGGCCAGAGAGGGACAGTGACCCCAGAATGAGTAACTCCCAAGGGAACAGACATGGCACAGGAATTGTTGGAACAGACCAAGCAATCCCTCCTGCTAATGGGGGAGAGGGAAAAAACCTACTTACAGCTAGATGATCATCTTTTGCAGAGGAAGGTGATGACAGCTGGGATGAAGGAAGGGGAAAAAAATTCAGGGCAGCACCTTGTGTGGGAAACGATTGCTCTCCTGCCTACCCCAGCTGGCTTCCTCTCAGAGCCAGCCAAACAGGTCACTGGCTACAGGTGTCTCACACCCTACACTGCCATCTCTCAGCAAGTTCCATTTATCCATGTGCTGTGCTGACCCCAGGGATTAAAAGTCATCACGGGGAAGGATGAGCACAAGAGGACACATAAGGAAGTAGGGTTGGTGGTGACTTCATCAGGCTCGTGAGTTAGGGCTTATGTGGCTGCAGTTGCCTGTTATTGCTGCCTCTGGGACAAGGCTGAGCATCTTCAAAAGTCACATCAGCAGGATGCTGCTGTACCTCCCCGGTTCAATTCAACTGCACCTAAAGAGTATACAGCCTGTTTTGAATGGTTTTCTTGTCTCCAACATTGGTGCCGTCTTCTGCAGGTACTTCCAGGCTTCCTTGCTCATCACATCATGATGAAAATGACTCTTGTTTAAGGGATGAAAAGATAAACATAAGAGAGGGGGATACAAATGAACAAATATTTCACTACTGTTTATAAAGTTCTATCCATTTGGCAATAAATTCATGCCATGTCTGCTCCTTTAATTAGTTGACTAATCAGGGCTGTGAAGCTCTGACATATTGCTAAATAATTAGCTGGGAACAAGTGCTTGGTGTTGGCCCAGGAATTTTCTCTTTGCAAGGTGCCGGGAAGACAGAGGGCTGGGGAAGAAGTGGGAGCTCGTGCCCTGGGACGTGGAGAGAGACTGCTGTGCACTAAGGATGCAATTGCAGAGTTTGTTAATTCTGCCATTAATTCTGCTTTTCAGAAAGGGCCTTGCCTGTGCTCACTGCTCTTCCAGTAAAGATGAAGGCTGACATTGTCCCCACCTTGCTGCGGGGTACCATTGGCATGCAGTAGCTCAGTGCTCCCGTTCTGTGAGGTGTGTGGAAACTGAGGCGAGAATGGACAAATCTGGCCCACAGAACATGAGGATGGTCCAAGAGTAAGTGAATGACTCTCAGGAACACAAGAGGTTGCTTTGTCTCCCTGTCCTCTCAGGTCATAAGGGGAAAGAAGGCCTTGCCCAGATGTGACCCAGCACTGACCTGAGACCACACTTGAATCTGTGATCTGTCCCTATACACGTGCAAGAAGCAAAACAGAGATATTCCTTCAGTTTAAGAAGAAAGGAGAAGAAAGACCATACACACTTATTTCAGAGGTGATAATACGACTGTCTGATTTTCTGCAAGGAATGTGTAACACAAGATGACATTTGCTTCTCGGCTAAGTGGGTGGTTCATAACTGTAAGCGTACACAACATGTAGCAAAGGATTTGGCCACACAGGGAGACACAGAAGTTGAGGTAAAACCTTGGAGCAAAGTGCACTGCAGCAGAAGCATCCCAATAAGCAGACCCTTCATGGAGAAGTGTGAGAAATGAGCAGGCTGTGTATCAAAAGGTGAGGTGTTTCATCATGTGAGAAATTAGCCTGCAATGAAGCCAGGGGTAAATCTGTCATTGCTGAATGGGCTTAATGGCTCCTTACAACTGAATCATGTTTTCACATCTTTTTTGAATCTGGAACAACTTGAGCTGCTGGGGGTTAACCCATTCACATACTCATGGCCTCAGCCTTATGCAAACACCTACTTTTATTTCCACAGTGATTACATGACACAAATCTGAAATATTTCTCAGGAGAGAGCCAGCCCCATTTCTTGGCCCCCAAAGCTCAGAGCAATTTAACTGAGCACAGGAGACTTTGAAGCATACACACATCCCAGACATTAACATCCCAGGGTGTTAACCAGTCTCAGCATCAACTGACAACTCATATCTTACACCTTTAGAGGACACAAAGGATTCCCTGCAGAAATTAGATGAGCAGGAAAATACTGTCCCACCTTAGAGAGATAACCTAAGATACACAAGGGTGGTGTCTTGGGGTTAGTAGCAATATATAAGCTCATTTATGATTTCATACAGGATGGTGCTCTCAATTAGTATTGCAATTAATACTTAATTAATACTTCTTTACAGGAGCTGGAAGATGGTTCACAGCACTTAGTTTCTGATAAATGTAGCCAGATATACAAGATATACATACTAGTGTGTACAACAGATGAGAGCTAAAGCCTGTCAGGAATTCCAATGAACAGACAAAGTGGTCATCAGAGGCTATGCTGGAACATAATTTGCATGTGTGCACACATCCCAGATAACACTGCAGACAGGAACAAACCAAACTCCACTGGCAGAGCATCTCTGCTCAGGGCCTGCCTACCTACCTAAGGCTGGGGACGTGCCCAGGCATTTCTATGGTCATCCAGTTTCCAAGGTGGATAAAGGCTGTCAAGTTACAACATGACTGCCCTGGCTGATCAACCAGCCTCTCTGTATTACAGCTTGTCTTCGTTAATGATAATATATACCATTCTGACACCCTTAGCAGTTGTGCTGACTTGGGAGTTCAGTAGCGTTCATGCACATACTGAAACCTCTGCATGTGTATCATGGCCATCAGGCTCTTGGAGCTATGCATTTGCATCATGAATCTGACTAATTTTGTACCCTTTGGGTGGCTCATACCTTCGTCATTTCATACCTCGGTGGCTTTTACAAAGCAGATACACCGAACAGCGGTGTCAATATCTGTAGGAGGCAAATGTCACCATTTGCCCTGGTCCCATGCAGGTCTCTTGGTCACATAGCTCAGACTTCCTCCTGGTGAGATTCAGCTGATCAGTCAGTTCAGTGTCTCAAAATGTCCCGGTCCTATAACCAGCAGCTAGAGCTCACTGGCTTTCCACAGGGCTGCTTCACAAGCTAAGCTTTCATTACCCATCTCTCTTTATATCTCATGTTTTTCAACTATAGCAATATATCCCATGCCAAAAAAAAAATAAAATAAATAAAAAATAAAAATATTGGGAAATGTATTTGTGCACTTAGCAGAAACAGCTGAGTTTTGTTTATACAGCTGAGTCCATGTGTGAAGATGGGGAATTGAATTATTCACCGCACCTCTCAGACCTTGATGACTAAATTGGGATTTGTTTCCTTATCTTCCAGGGAGAGGGAGAGAGGAGGTTGAGAGAGGAAAGGTCTAAGAGAAAAGAGGCTGTGTTGTGTCCCTCTGCTCTGCTGCCAGGAGCACTGCAGATGTTATAATTAACCACCTATAGCAAGCAGAAGCCTGGTGGCACAGTGGGAATTACAACCTTACAAACCCTGTTATTAAATAGTCACGCATGGTGCTACCTGACATATCTCTCAGGGTTTTGTTTACCTTTTTTAATCAAAAGGAGCAAAAATGCCCAGGCAATTTCCACATGATTTTAACACCTCTGTGTTAAAACACCAGCTTGGAACCTCTAGATTAAAACGAAACAAAACTAAACAACAACAAAGAAACCACACACACACCTTTATGTTGTTGCCAATATGGTGTGAAGGGAAAGGCCTGGTTATGCGGTGCGATGTGCTGTGGGGGTCTGTGCTCCCAGCAATGACTTTGGCGTCCAGCTACATCTTTATGTAGCTCATTTGGCAGAAGGAATAAGATTAGGGACCTCTAAAAAACAAGTCATCTGTAGAATATCTCAAGCTGAATATGCAAAAATAGAAGTTCAATAGATATGCAAAAATAGAACATCGTTTTTTGTTGTTGTTGGCAAAAAAGCTGGAGATATTTGCACTTGTCTAACCTAGAGGTGGAACAGTCTTTCAGGATTGGAATGTGACAATTACCTGAAAGAACAGGAAAAAGAAAAAGGAAACAAAATTTTTCCAAGACAATAGGAAGTATCAACCACCAGATATTAATTTTTAATAGTGGGATTCAAAGAAGCTGTATGAAAAAGGTAGGTGAAAAGAGGGCAGGAGGGCAAGAGAGACCCAGAAGTCCTCAGGAGACCCAGAAGAGGACAGGAGCAGTTGATGTCATGGCTGAGGGTTTACAGATGAAGATTTTACAAAGGTTCTCTCCTCTTCCAAGAGCTTTGCTTCTATCACCAGGCAACTAGATCCCCTCATATCTCTTATGGAAAGCTAAAGTACCTTGTCGTGGTCAGGGCTGGTATCTGGGCTGTCCCCAAGGGCTGCCCTCCTCCAACAGAAGTGTGCAGGCACCTGGGGGTCCATGCAGGAGCTGCCCTACACCGTCACCCTTATTCTAAGGCTATGCCAGAGGCTACTATAAAAGGTTATTTGGGGAGAACCATAGAAAAAATAACTTTCATCAAAAAATCATATCATACACTGCATATAAAAAAATACACGTCCCCCAGGGTGGAGATCAGAGAAACTGTGAATAAAGATGGGTAAGAATAGAGGAAGAAAGAAAGAGAGAGACCAAACTATGAATTATTTACATTTTTCTATCTGGAGTGCAATAGTAAGGGGACCATTTGTTTTCTTTCAGTAGTATCACAGAAAAAAAAATAAAAAAAATCTAAAGTTCCCGCTATACTGGTACTAATTCTGGGGTGATGGATTGGAGCAAACAGGAAAACAGGTAAATTAAAGAAGCCTACTTAATTCTGGGTTGCTTCCAACAAGTACCTGCAGTATACAGCAAGAAAATCATACAAAAATTTTTCTCCTTCACATCTACAAATTAACATTATTCCCTTCTTGCTGTGGCCCAAACACTAACAATTACCACCTAAACCCATTTCATTTACTGATAAATTAAAAAAAAAAAAAAAAAAAAAAAAAAAAAAAAAAAAAGCTGTCTATTCTGTGTTTTCTTCTTCATAAAATGCAGAAACTAGCCTGGATACTCAAAGCTCTAAATCCAGCAGTCCTTACAGGTCTACTTTCATTAACACAGATATAGTTTCTCTGGCTGCCCAGGTTACTCAGAGACTGACACTTTTCACTTCAATACCTCTTGACAGTTTAATGAATGTGAGGAAAAGACACCCACTGTGTTTCTTGCTAGGACTTGTTTCCCAGTAAACCCTATTCAAAGTTTTACATAAGGGCAGGTGAGTAGCGCAGCTGCTCTCCCAAAGAACATGAGTATTTTTTGTGTTTGTGCCATGACACTGCTAGGATACCCAGGGTTATTTTGTACCCCATGCTTAATTCATGTACAAGGTTAGCAGAGGAAGCTTCCCCTCATCTTTTCCCTTTATGACCTCCCCATTTGAGGTTTGAATCCATTTGATGAGTTACATCAATGCTGCCATCTGTTGGGGAGCAGTTCAGTATTGACTCCAAAGACAGATACATACAGTGTTTTGTGTTTTCTTCTGTGTGAACTTTACACATATGTTGGGATCCCAAGTGTCACACTAACACACAGTACTGCAAATAAGCCAGAGTTAACAGTGAATTAACTGTGAATGTTAAATAAAAATAATGATGAGCTGGAAGGGGGTGCTGTGAAGATCTCGTGAACACATCTGCCCTGCTGATGGGAGTTTCACAGTACCACTGGTCCCTGCTGAGCTCTCTGGCAAAGATGGTTCCTCTGCAGAACCCAGTGCTAGCACCCAGTTTGGTTTGGGATGTACTAACTTGTCCTAGAGACCACTGAAAGGATTTTCAAAGCATTCATAGTACAAACACAGTCCAGACTCCACAATTAAATTCCACTTTTCCTCTCTAAATGTTTTTCTTTTTCTCCATAAGTAGCAGCCCCGCTACCAGATGTGCTACAAGTTAAACTTGTTTGCTAAATGGTACTGTCTTTTTTTCTTAAGGAAGAGGATTTAAAAGCATTTTAGTGTGAAAGGCAGCCCAACAGATTTTTTTCCATCCCTCTGCTCACAGAACTCAAAGTTCACAACAAGGACTTTTTCAAGGAAGACATTTCTTAAAATGTTAGCAGTGTATTACTGATGGAGAGTCTGCAGAAGGAACTGAATGGTAATTCACTTGCAATCCTCAAGTCACACTCCATTTCCCCGGTGTATGCAATAGCTGCCCTCTACAATTCACACTTTTGGTTGTACTACAGTTGCCTTAGAAATGAGCAGTCTTGAACAATGAAACATTTTTGTATGATTCATCTTTTTTTTTTGTTGTTGTTCCTCTACTTTCTCCCCCATGCATCCATCAGTAGTTACATCACTCTACTTTCCTGAGGTAGTATACAGCTCCCAGGCTAATACCTTTAAATATAAAATGCATCTTGAGTTAAACATTAGCTATACACCAATGGCTAGCTTTCCAGCTGAATGATCAGCCTTAAAGGAGACGTTTTTCAACTGCTCAGCTGAGGAAAGAAAGATGCAAAGCAACCTAGAAAACTTGAAAGAAAACATTCAGTGTTGGAAAACAAATTCTATGTTACTTATTTACATTTCTAACTAGTAATCACTTAAAAGTTCTATCAGCTTCTAGATTTAATGATGTAATAATTACTATAAGCTCTCAGGAAAGTAAGAGCAGATCCTAATGGAAAAAGGAAGGTGTTTTAGAGTAGTTACATGTTTCTGTAACACAAATGCAAAACCAAGTTCCAGGAAATAACCTGGGGTGCACCTTAGTCAACTCTTGAGGTCATCTACCAGCACCAGGGGATCAGGCCCAGTCAACATGGGATCATGAAAGGCAAGTCCTGCCTGACAAACTCATCTCCTTCTATGACCAGGTGACCCGCCTGGTGAACGAGGGAAAGCCTATAGTCTACCTAGACTTCAGCAAGGCCTTTGGCACGGTCTCCCACAGTATTCTCCTGGAGAAGCTGTCAGTCCATGGCTTGGACAGGAACACTCTGTGCTGGGTTATAAACAGGCTGGACGGCCAGGCCCAGAGAGTGGTGGTGAATGGAGAGACATCCAGCTGGTGATCAGTCACCAGTGGTGTTCTCCAGGGGTCAGTGTTGGGGCCCATCCTCTTTAATATCTTTATTGATGATTTGGATGAGGGAATTGAGTGCACCTTCAGTAAGTTTGCAGATGACACCAAGTTGGGGGAAAGTGACAATCTGCTGGAAAGTAGGAAGGCCCTGCAGAGGGACCTGGACAGGATGGGTTGAGGGGCAGAGGCCAATGAGATGAGGTTCAACATGTGGGTCCTGCACTTTGGCCACAACAACCCCATGAAGTGCTACAGGCTTGAGGCAGAGTAGCTGGAAAGCTGTGCAGAGGAAAAGGATCTGGGGGTGTTGATTGATGCTCACCTGAACATGAGCCAGCAGTGTGCCCAGGTGGCCAAGAAGGCCAATGGCATCCTGGTTGTATAAGGAACAGTGTAACCAGCAGGAGCAGAGAGGTGATCATCCCCCTGTACTCTGCTCTGGTGAGGCCAAACCCCTAGTACTGTGTTCAGCTTTGGCCCCTCACTACAAGAAGGACATTGAGGCCCTTGAGCGGGTCTAGAGCAGGGCTAAGAAGCTGGTGAAGGGCCTGGAGCACAAGTCCTGTGAGGAGCGGCTGGGGGAGCTGGGGTTGTTTGCTGTGGAAAAGAGGAGGCTCAGGGGAGACCTCATTGCTCTCTGCAGCTACCTGAAAGGAAGGTGTGGGGAACTTGGGGTCAGCCTCTTCTCACAGATAAACAGTGATAGGACTAGAGGGAATGGCCTCGAGTTGCGCCAGGGGAAGTTTAGGTTGGAAATGAGGAGACATTTCTTCTCAGAAAGAGCAGTCAGGCATTGGAACGGGTTGCCCAGGGAGGTGGTGGAGTCACTGTCCCTGGGGGTGTTCAAGGAAAGGCTGGACGTGGTGCTTAGGGACATGGTTTAGTGGGTGGCATTGGTGGTATGGGGATGGTTGGACCAGATGATCTGGGAGGTCTCTTCCAACCTTAGTGATTCTATGATTCTGCCTCCCATGGGTCAAGTTCTTCTCACGGTGGATGGTGACACATGTCATGGAAGCTTTCTGCATTCAATTAGAAGAGAAAATGTTTCATGAGCTTTTGATACAGTTCATCAATCCAGTGAGCACAGTTTGTGCCTGGCTACCTTCCCTCACTTAAACCAAGGCTGCTACTGTGGGCCAAATCTGGACGTTATGTAAAAGCTATTAAAAAATTGTCATGTGAAGGGCACAGTGGGATTTTTTTTTATCATTATTTTTTAAAGGTAGCTGTCACTTTACCTTTTCTCACAACAAACCTAACGTTAGAACCTCCTGCATAGATAGCAATTTTTGATACATTTTTCTGTCCTATAAATGAGATTTGTCCATAAAATTCTCATATGCTCTCCTTATTTCTGTGATTTTCATTTCTGCTCCCTGCAGAATACAATACAAGCACTCAGATGTACTTTGAAGGCTTTTTTTTTTTTTTTTTTTCACATGTACCCCTCTTGAAGAGAAGGTGTCATTTTACTGCCCACTTCCACCTTCCTGAACAATCTTGTCCTAGATGACCCTGAGAAAGAAACTGCTGGTGATCCTAGTTTTGACTAAAGCTGTGATCCCACAGAAAAGGAGACTGTTTTTCCAAGGTCAAGAGAGCTCTGAGCACCAGCCATTAGAAGAAGCATAGCAGCTTCTTACTGTGGAAGATGAGGGTAGGTTGCAATTAGTCATGCTACAGCTACAGGCAGCCATTTCCACCCAGCTTCTCTCTAAAAGACAACAGCCATCCCCATTCATTCCAGCCTTCAGCCACCCAAGTGTTGCTCCTGTCCTTCCAAACTATAGTCAGGACTCTTTAGAGATTCGTTGAGTCCTGGAGGCTCTACCACAGTCTTGTATGTTGATTGTCCTTATTTGATCCATCTCTTTGTGACACTAGGGACCCAGAGGAGCTTCTCTAAGGTGGGTATGTCCATCAGGGCATTCCCTCCACAGGCACTGGCTGCAGATAGCAGAACAGGGACCAGGACATAGCAGTGGAGCACTCTGTTTTTGGTGTAAGTAAAGCTGTACAAACCACGGATGTTTATGCACCTGTCAGAGCTTATCTTGCAAACTAAGATGAGTCTTGCACATCTCTGTTTTCTATCATAGTAAGTGCTGAAACAGGAAGTCTCTCCACACGTGCTGCATTAAGGCTGGGGCTTCAGCCCAGGGAAAGGGTGGTCAGCCAAACCAGACAGAAAGGATAAGTCAAGGCCTAGGAGAAACACGTGTATTATAGAGATTGGTACATGAAGAACAGCATTGATATTGCACACACTAACCTAAATACTGGCTATGATACAGGTCATTTTGCCCTCTGGGTTTTGTCCAAATTAGGCTTCAGTGCATTTTCCACCTGAAGTGACTAAGGAAGTGCTTATCTCTCTGCTAATGCCTTTCAAGCAGATTACTGAAATGACAGCAGCTGGGTGATGACAGGGAATGAAGGACCTCAGCGTTTCTGCTCTCCTGTGCCTAAGCAGCCTTTCTGCAGCCTGGCATCAGGTGCCTTCACTGGAGCAGCTTAATGTCACAACATGCTCCCAGTAAGTGAGAAGCTATAGTGTCCTTTAACAACAAATCATTTTTGTTACTTGTGCTTGGACACATGACCCCTCTTTCTCAGCTGTGGATGTGAACAGTAATTTAAAAATAAAAAATAAATTAAAAGAGAGAGGAAAAAAAACAATTGGTATGGAAAAGCCTGCAGTGTGCCTATGGAGGTAGTAGAGCTTTGAGATAAATTTATTTGATCAGCGGAGAGACAGCACCTGAAATTTATGCTATCATTAAATTTTCATGTGCAGTGGCCCAGTGAATCTACAGCAGTGTCACAAATCTGTCAAACCCAGAAGCAGCACTGTTGCTTAACAAAGTCTCAGCTTTTTCCCAAAGTGTGTAATGGGGCAGGGCAAAGAAGTTCGTAGTTGAGCATTGATTCTTGTATTTAGTCTGTGGCAATGGCAGGCAATAATTCCATTGTTCACCAACTGTTATGCTTTATAAAAAGCAAAAATAAAACTGATCTAGCGTGAAATGAAAATAAAACTGATCTAACTAAAAATGAAAGTGTTATTCAATCACTTTCAGTGTTCTCTGTATCTTTGAATAGAAATCCAGTTATTCCCAAATACAGTCAGATATGGCATGTCACCAGCTGATCCAAGACCTGAAAGGGGACATGATCTCATTTTCAGAAATTCAGCCTGCAAGGCAAACTACAATCAAAATCTGTGAGACCAGAGAAATCTCTGACCTTACCATAGCACCTCTCACAATAAGGACTCCTTATTCTTTTAAATTCTTTATTCAAATGACCTGTCACTGTTGTTTTATTTTACTCTAACAACATCAAAGATTAAAGTGCTCAGGAACAGAAGCCAAGTTTAGCAAGTTCCTGAAACCAGTGCATAGCTTTTTCTGGAATGGAGATGGGCAGAGACACGTGATATATTTTGGCTCTGTTCTGATGTTACAGCATGCCTACTCTCTTGCTCCCTACTCTCTTGGATGTAGGGAGCCAAAGGTAGAAATCCAGTCTGGATCCTCAAAATAATTTTGACCACCACACTGGTGGGAACCAGGAGGAAATGAATGAAAGTTGGTGGAAAGGAACAGTTGAGCGGATAAAGGTTGAGCAAAAATCTGAAGATTTCTAAATGGGATCTAGAGAGGGTTGGTGAGCAATCAGGTAGATCCAGCAGGACAAAGAAAGGAGCCTGAGAGGGTAAAGCTGGAGTTCTGTTCTACAGTGAAGATACCATCTGCATTTTTCTAACATCTAATGACTGTGAAATATTATTCAAAAAAAAAAAAAACATAGATCAGGCTTGACAAGGGCTCTGTTTGTTAAGGTGATTCATTTGTCAAGATCAGCTGATATATATACGAATGTGACAAAACACCTTTATTAACAGGCCAGGAGAGAAAACTTCCCATGATTGCATCCAGTGTTAACAAGTGTGTCCGCCAGTAACTGAAGGTACATCAACAGAGTATTTAGTTAGGAATTACATCCAGATGGTTGCTAGAAAAAGCCTAAGTTATAATTTAGGAACCTGCATTTATGCCTATTTTTATTTATTTTTTAATATGTGTGCCCTTGCTTGACTGATGATGTGAAGACAAAAGGCCAAAATGTATAGGCTTACGGCTTTACATCCATTTCTGCAGGGAAGCCTAAGGCTCAGCTCTCCCCAAGTGCTGTTGTTATGTTGTACTCCCATGGGTGCTTCTGAAGGGGTTTTGAGTTGTGCAAGCCAGAAGAAGAGATGGCATGGATGGGAAGGCAAGAGATGCAGTGTGCAGCCTTACCACTCTTCCTCACATGGTGGTACCAGGAATACACATTCTCTTTGATAAAGACTGAAGGAAAGGCACCTCACAGTGAAGATACTTCTCTGGCTTGGTATTCAAAGGAGAGAGACAGGATGGTGGCAGTGAATCGGAATCATAGAATGGCTTGGGTTAGAAGGGACCTTAAAGACCATTTATTTCCAACACCCTTGCCATAGGCAGGGAGGTCACCCACTAGATCAGGTTGCCCAAAGCGCCTTCCAATCTGGTCTTGAACACCTCCAGAGATGGGGCATTGACAGCCTCTCTGGGCAACCTGTTCCAGTGCCTCACCACCCTCTGAGTGAAGAATTTCTTCCTCATGTCTAATCTAAATCTATCTCCTTTTAGTTTAAGACCACTCCCCTTTGTCCTATAATTATCTACCTGAGTAAAGAGTCCCTCTCCATCCTTTTATAAGTCCCCCTTAAGTACTGAAAAGCTGCAATGAGGTCAGCTTCTCTTCTCCAGGCTGAACAGCCCCAACTCTCTCAGCCTGTCTTCATAGGAGAGGTGCTCCAGCCTCTGATTGTCTTTGTGGCCCTCCTCTGGACTCGCTCTAACAGGCCCACATCTTTCTTGTGCTGGGGGCCCCAGACCTGGATGCAGCACTTCAGGTGGGGCCTCATGATGGCAGAGTGGAGGGGGACAATCACCTCCCTTGACCTGAAGACAATCACCTCCCTTGAATGAAGAGAGTGGGATCCAATCTAACACGTTACACTAACACAGATTAAAGAGCTGGTTCTGCACAGGATTATCAACTAAGAGGTCCTCAAACAATCCCAGCAGGAAGTTCAGCATTGTGCATTTACAGTTTCATTTTTGGCTACGTCTTGTTAACTTACCATACAAATGCTGATGATTTGTTTACTATAGTAGCCTAATTTTTGTAAGCCTAGTGTGTCTGAATCAAAGTTTAAACAATAGAATTACATTTTTATATAATCACATTTGATGAGAAAGCAAGCTGTGCAGAAGGAGGTTCCACTTGATGTTCTCAGATATCTTGACAAAGGAATGATAATTAATTCTGCACTATTTCTTCTGAAGGGATAGAAAAAGATGCAAAAAGATAATGGTTGATGTTGGTTATATAATCTCTGCCCATTCTGTTTGCTGCAATATGCTGATACTGAATGATCTGAAGTATAAAGCTACTTTGAGCCCTAGCGCAAGAAAAGCTTAGCACACACATCAGGACAAAAAGCACATCTCCATTTTCTGGCCAGGAGCTAAGTCATTTTTGTCCTGATTCACAATGACAACTCAGACCCATTTATGATGGTTCTGGGAGGCTTAGTGCCAGCAAGCAGATTGCCTTGGAAATCATGTACAAGCATGGGGTGAAGACTGTTCACACACAGAAGACCAGAGCTGAATAATCAGCTCACCATGTCCAAATCCAGGTTTTTGATCCAGGCTACGCACTTTACCAACTTAACATTTACTCCCAGTTCTAGCTAGGGTCTGATGGGTTAAACTAAACTAAAAATGCTGATGAAGATAATTTCTCTTTTCCTCACTCACCCTTTCCCTCCCTGTGAACATTTCCCTGTGACCAACAGAGCTCCTATAATCTCCACTGAGGGGAACATAGCTTGGAGAACATCCTTCTTTGCAATTACAGGCATATGATACATTCTGTCTTCCTCTTCTGAGCCCATTCTCAGAAGTGGAAAAAAATATATTTATGAAGAATTGCTGACATACATCAAAGAGTACATCATGCAGTAGGTACATGTGAAGTTTCAGTAGAAAATCAAAATGTTTCAGAATTCCTCTGGTTTGGGAGATTTTTGAACCATTTAGATTTCTAAGCAAAATAAGGTACGCACTCATTCTGGGCTAAATGATAATTTGACAAGACATATGAAAGACATTTGTCAGTAAAGATTAGATGTAGTTCTGAGCTTTGCACAATCCAGGGGTGGCTGAATTCAAGACTCCAGAGAAGGGCAGGGTGGATATTTCTAGGCAAAACAAGGAAAAACTTGTATTTTCAGAGTGACTTCCAGCAGAATGCAGGTTTTAAAACTGCCTTGTTTGACTATGGGTTTTTGACACCTATATGAAACAGAAACTAGATTATAAGCCTTGAAAAGATGTTGAGACCAGATGAATATCCCAGAGCGAGCTGTCTCCTGCTTTACTTGAGTTACTTTACTTCTTTCCACTTGTGCTCCCACCTCTGCTCTCTTATCACCTGGTACTGTACCAATGCACCAGGGGACTGTTAGCTATACAATAAGCAAACTGTAGAACAAAAGCAGACATTACTCACCAAAATACCTGTCATTAATCCTAATGCTATCCAATTAGTTTCTTAGACAGTTTGTTCATGAATTATGCAGAGAAATGGATCATTTCAAAGCAAATGGAAAAAATCTTGTGAATCTACAGTGCAATATTGCAGTACTCTCATATCTATTATTAATTATAATGTACTCTTATTGCGGATCCCGGGCAATGAAATGGCTGTATTTTATCTTGTAGAAGATTCCTCCACTTTAATATCATTCTTAATAGGAAAAAAATAACCTATTTTAATTTAAAAAAAAAAAGGCATGAATTGGAGGCATGCTGATGCTACTATCAGCATCACTGAAAGCTCTTAATGAAAACGACTACCATTCCTTAACTGTGGCATGTTCAAAGAAAAAATGTGCTGCAATTTCAAAGGATTTCAGAAACTAGTTTCCTTGGGGCTAATGCCTTTAGTGACATGTAGAAGCTCAGGTAAATCTATCATTTATGCTGCCAGATCCACATGCTGTAAAGCCTCACCCAGTCCTTTGACAGCAAACACCAGCACATCACCAAGGACTCCATGAAAGGACTGAGTTATCTCAACCCTCATTTTAAAGACAAAGGCACTTGAGGCTTTGTGAGAAGGGATTCACTTATCCTCAGTTAGGTAGTACCAGGAAGACAGGAAGGAGCTCCACATCTCTCCTATATATGTCGCATTATAACATCCAGAAATCTCTTACAATGCTGAAGGCATGCTGATGCCCCATATAGGATACATTGTACTGGGAACCCTGCAGTAGACTAGATCCATGCTTGTTCTTTCCATGGGGGAGTGCATCATTTTGCAGAGGTGCCAGTTTACATCCTTACCTTACACCAAGACTTACAGATGCAGGCATGGCACTGAGCAGGAATTCACTTTGCCTCCATATGTGACCAAGAGCAATGTGCCTTGCACGGGACAACCATGCTGAGAGCTGGGGTCTCTGAGTACCACAGCACTACAAATAACATTCACAGCATAGCAGGTGAAATGAAGAAGAGGTTTTGCAATAGCATAGGTGTTGCCAGTTACTTTGTCAGAAGGAGATACTTTTCTGAATCAAATACAACTCTCTGTGCCTTGGGAAGAAGGCTTGCTGCATCATTGCACGTACTCTACTAAGTTGTGTCTTTTGTGGAATTGCTGCTCTTTGGCCATCTCACCCTATAGTAAAACAGAGAGAGGAAATTGGCTCTTTCAATTTCACTGAGGGGTAGCTTACATCACAATTAAGAAAAGAGGAGACACACAAGTCCCAGTACAAATTTGTTAATATGGTATGGTTCCCTTGAGGCTTACCTGCCATGGATTCATGTGCCCCAGCCCATTTATACTTGCTGGATTTTGTCATTCTCTGCTATATTTGTGTATGGCTGGCTGACACCAAAACCTAAATACATACACTGCCACCAGAGCAATGTTAGGGAGACAATAGTAAACAAGAATTTGTCATGATTACAGGAACCGCTTTAAAGAACAGCCTGAGCCATTTTAAATGTCAGTATTGGTACAGCTAGTTTATACCATGAAAACAGCAGTAAAATGCAGAATGTTTTTCAACCCAAGAAATTGCTTCATTTAATATCTGACCCTAATAAGTATAGATAGATAGACAGTTTTGGCTGTTTCTGCATAGCTCTTTTCCATTGTTTTCCTTATATGCTCTATCAATTTAATAATCATAACAATGGTCACACCAGAAAGCATTATTTCTGATAAAGGACCTTCTGCACTGGTTTGTATGGAAAGCACATGAATAAAAGAAGAAGAAAGGGTCATGGCTTGGAAAAATGAGCCACATTCTTGTCTTTTCTTCCCTTTCCCCTTCCCCGAACTCTTAATAGGGGTCCTTCCTTTCTGGAGCTTGCCAGACTACCACAAACAAGGAAATGCATCTTGTCCTTCAGCAGGTAGGAAGACAACTAAGACATAGAACTAAGCCCTCCAAGATCATCTGGTCCAACCATCCCCCTACTACCAATGTCACCCACTAAGCCATGTCCCTAAGCACCATGTTCAACCTTTCCAACACCCCCAGGGACAGTGACTCCACCACCTCCCTGGGCAACCCGTTTCAGTGCCTGACTGCTCTTTCTGAGAAGAAATGTCTCCTCATTTCCAACCTGAACCTCCCCTGGCACAACTTGAGGCCATTCCCTCTAGGCCTATCACTGTTTATCTGTGAGAAGAGGCCAACACCCAGCTCCCCACAGCTTCCTTTCAGGCAGCTGTAGAGAGCAATAACATCCATCTCTTGAAGGTATAACTTCACCAGGGAATCTGGTGGAAAACTTCAATATCTGTCTAAATCAAGTGTCTTGAGTCAGCCTTGAGGTATTTACCAGTGTATAGCTCTATGCCTGCAGAGGCACAGGGAGCAAAAGAGCCTGTAGTGAAATGAGTCTCAAATGCATTGCTGCAAGTCAGGAGGAAGGAATGGTAAGTAAGCCCCTAGGTTTCACAGCCTGGGTTTGGCCTTCATTGTAGCACTGGGAATTTGCTTTGCTAATGTCTTAAAAAAGAAAAACAACCTTTAAAGTCATGCAATGCCACAACACCTTCAAGAGAACAGTAAGCTAAGAAACATCCCCAGCTATTTGAGAACGATACCACCAGATTCAAGGGGAGCAAAATTAATCTCTCAGTTGGCAACCTACACAGAAAACATTAGTTTGCTCTGGACTTTGACAGATTTTCAGCTTCTGAAACATAAAAAGTTAACATGGAGCTGGGATGGGCCAACGCAACTTGTCATAATTCAATAGATCGCTATTATGATACAATCCAGAGAAAACTATTTGAAGACTTTGGAAATTTACACCAGAATCTCCATACTAAGGGGAAAATAAGATATTCATAAAAATATTCTAGAATTCCCCAATCTACATGAATTTGTGCCAAAAACTTATACAAAACAAAATCATTATTCAATAGCCACTGCTCTTCTATTTATAAGGTTTATGTCGTTCACTGGCAAACAGATGGAATAGCATTTGACTTGGATGACAAATCAGAAACCATGGAAAGTGGAAAGTGAATTGCAAGTCATCAGCCTGACCCTACTGAAAGCTGAAAATTGTTGGTCCAAATTATTCTGAGAATCCTTATGAATAACAAATACATTTGAAGAAGCCCAGATCATTTCATGCACAGCTCAACCAGAGAAAAACAGGCTAAATTTATGAGCATCACTCTCAGTGGACAAATTAATCAGCTCTGCGATATGCTACAGCTACGACCAGAGAAAGTATCTTAGCATCAAGCATGAGTAAAATTTCAAGTGGCATTCCCCAGCTACAAACTGTAACTCCTTTAATGCCATTTTGGGCAAGTTTTCTGGCCTGGGAATTAAGAGGTAGAGCTGAGTTGTCCCAGCTTGTCCATATGAGCATATAATACCCCTGGTATTGGATGGGCTCTCAAGAGCATGTACTTCACATTCCCCTTTGTGAACAAATGGCCAACAGTTGGGAATGTTGGCAGGACATGACACAAAGGGCAGGCCACTCTCAGAGATGAGAATGGCATTAGGACGAGTGTGATTTATGGCAGTGACTTTGGGGTTTCCATATCCCTTTCGGGTTATTCTTGCCATGAGCACACTGACTCAGAGGAGCAAAGAGCTTTGAGTTGGAATAGATACCGGATGTTTGGCTTCAGGCTTGGCAATCTTGCCGTGACCTTGGCAATGAGAGCCAAGGGAGAAGAGATGAAATGGATGAAGGATGGAAATAGCAGCCGAATCAGAGCCCTGCAGATTTCCTTCATAGCTCCATGTGGGAGCGCCATGTAAAGCTAGTCCAAATCAAAACCTCAGAGCAGTATTTGTGGAGAGGAAATGCATCAAAATGGTTCATAACAAAGTGAGTAAGTCATCACTGAATAATACAAAAAAAAACAACAGGGTCCTGCAGCCTGACAAACCCTGCAATCTGGGGTTTATTTTCACTCCCGTCCCTTACTGTCTTCACATTCACCTTCTCTCAAACCAACGTCTTCTGCCCATGCAACATCATCCTGACACGGACCTTCCTATCCACAGTTTCTGCAAAATATTTGGCTTTTGCCTCACCTATTTTTCTCCTCCTCTATTTTATCACTTTCCTGCTCTATTTGTGTGACCACTGCTCAGGATCCCCACAGTGTTCCTGTCTTCATTGTGACCACCTAGCAGCTCTACTAAACACCCAGCACCACTCCCCACTGTCCTGCTGCTGCTTTTCCCCATTGCAAGCTGTTCTCACTGCTTTGCAGAGTGAAGCAAAGGCCCCCCCAAAGTGAAGGAAGTGCTCCTTTCCTCCCTCACTCCATGCACCTTGCTTAAAGGAAGGCAATGCGCATATACATGCATATTAATACACACACGTAAAAGCTTTCCCTTCCAATGTTCTCAGCCACTGCTTATGGTAGAATCATCCTGGCAGTGTGCTTCTGCGAGAGCCTTTGAGCCTGTTCCCTGAGAACACCTAGGCTACCTCCAAGGGGCAGATGCAGCAGGTCAAACTCTCTGGGGGAAAAAATGTCTAAATCTTCATCGTCTTCCCTCCAACAAAGCAAACTGTGTGACATAACCCAATGAAACCACAACAGCCTTGTTATGGCCATCTGGTTAGTCATGTAGGTGAAGCTCTATGTTTGTGCTGTTTTCTCTGAATTTCATATTTTATGCAAAAAAATAAAAAATCCACAAATACTGACAAAAAGATGCATAGTCAAATAAGCCCAGGAAATAGAAAAAGAGACAGATGGAGAATTTGCCTGGCTAATTTTCTCCCCTGTGGCTACTGTGATGTTTCTGCTAGAAAGGATGCAGAAGGAGGCCGAGTGAATAAATATAAACTGACTTTGCAGGATGCACAGATAACTCTAATATTTCTTTAAGCCCACATGAAAAACACCAGTGAAATGAAATAGGATTAGAAAAACTCCAGAAAGGAAACCTTACAACTGAAACTAACTGAGAAGTGGAATTTCTTTTTTGTTCTGGTAAAATTCTTTCTTCAGTACTGAAAACAAGGAACACTTTCTGTCCTTAAGATAATATCTTTGAAGGGACCTAACCAGATATTCAAGGTAAAGTCCATAAGAAGCATTTTACCAAAAAGACAGAATTTCAGTGTTTGCTTCAGTGAAGGCCAGTGAGATGCTCTGCAGTTGTGGTCAGTGAGGGCAGATAGTGTGTGCCTGGCTGCCTGATGGGTGCAGTGTGCTCTGCTTTCTTCAGCATGACATTCAGCGAGATGATGTGGCAGCTTCTTGCTCCTCTCTCCTCTCCCCCAGGCAAATTTCGATCTGTTCCTTTCCCCTGCATCACCCTTCCCCATACCCAGTCAAGCTTTCTGCCTGTTATCACCTCCAGTGGTTACCAAAGGATGGTCCTGCCACCTGAATCCTTTGCTGCCTGGCCAAGGCTGTGGGATCCCGGGGGTTGCTTTGGTCCCTTTGGGCAGCTATAGTGATGTGACATGGGTCAGACCCACAGCAGTGAGTAGCCTGTGCAGATTTTGTGGGTTTGTTGCTTGCTTTGCCGTACTGTGGTGTTTCTGCACACCACATTAAGGAAGGGATAGCCATAAAATCCTGTACATATTTTTCTTAGCATCTCTGGCTTCTTAGTCAAATGTCAAAATCATAACTACTTCAGAGAACTATTTTCCTTTTATGTACAAGAAGCAGAAGACAGAGAAAGAGAATTCTGTGTTAAAACATTTTCTTTGCTTTTGTTTCACAAAAGGAAGAATTAGGCAGTTAAATAACAATAAAACCTGTAGCACTCGTTTTAAGCGCTGTTTACAGTGGGGGGTTATATTTAAGGCTTCTGTTCTCCCTCCTCCCACTCTTTCTCTTACCAAATAGAAGGGAAATTGCCTAATTTAGTTTTGTTGCTCAGTTGGCCATATTAGTGCATCTCACTCAGAAGAGCACCCTTGAAAAGAATGGCATGTTTTTAATACCCACTTAATGTCAGTCTTTGCATTTCTGCTTAGTGTTGATTAGTGAAGTCACTTTGAAGATCAGATTTACAAGCTATTCTCCTGGTCTCCAAAGGAATGTTAAGTATTTCTTTGCTAGAAAATTCACTGTATTTGTAGCTTGACCTCCAGATGTAAACATCTGCTCTGTTCACCCCTTGTAAGGGTAAAATTGGAACATTTTCTTATATGCCCATTTTTGTCCTCCATCTCCTTCAGAAGGCTGTAATTATTCCTGAAACATCGTTTATTACATATATTGGTGAATGTGCATTAAATAATCTTTGTAGAGATGTGTGCTTTTGCTTCTTGTGCTTTTGTAGGTACAATTATTAGTGATGGTGGTGGGCATCCCCATGTCACAGGAATTGCCTTAGAAATGTAGCAAAAAAAAAGTGACTGCATAGAGTCAAGTTCTGCATTGGCAAGGAGACACTATAGTTAAAGCAACACTCAGAAAGAAAAAAAATCTTTGTATTTAAATCATCTCCAGTAAGCAGCATGATTGTTGTCATGGAGCAGTGCCTGGAGACAATTTCTCCTAGATGGACCCTCAAAGGGACAAGGTGTTGTCTCGGCAGGACTGGGAAGCACAAACACGGGGTTACATAAAGGTGTGTGTAGTTACTGGCCTGGGTGATTTGTAGTTACTGGCCTGAGATTTTATGCTATAGTGAAGGGCCAGCATAGATAGGTGCTTGGACTCCGTAGAACAGAATAGAACAGAATAAAACAGAATATTTCATTTGGAAGGGATCTAAATAGATCATCTAGTTGAACTGCTAGACCACTGCTATGGTTATGGGTCCCCAAAGGTACCCTGTACAGGTACAGTGAGCTAGAGAATCCATGCAGGTAATCAGAACAAACTTGTCTATCTTCAGCAAACCATGCATTCAGTGCACAG
Source organism: Aythya ferina (assembly GCF_964211825.1). NCBI lineage: Eukaryota > Metazoa > Chordata > Aves > Anseriformes > Anatidae > Aythya > Aythya ferina. The sequence goes on from NC_140298.1 coordinate 22,112,172, forward strand.
TCACCTTGTCACACGCTTCATCACCCAGCAATTAAAATAGTTCCCAACTGCAGCTGTTTCTCACCAACCTCACCTTTGCTTTCTCAAAGAATGATGCACTTTTTGAAAGCCTACAAAACCACACTGGTGGAAAACCTCATCTGACAGCTCTTGCAGAACCTCACAGGAAATGAGTGAAGCGGGAAGCACATTGGTTATCTTTCTTCAAACAAATTATTTTAAATCCTTTCCCTCCCACCTTCAAGTGGGTTCTCATGCTGGTATGGGCTGTGTCAGTCATGTGCTGCTGTTATTGCACGTGGCAGAGCTGGCAGTGGGGACCCATCTGACACATCACTGAGCACATAACCCTTACTATCACTGACCTGGCTTATCCTGGGGACAAACTCAGCCTGACATACATGGGTGTTGTTTCCATTATAGCTGTTTTGTAGAGATGAGGGACAAAGAAGTTAAAGGAAGAGGGCACCAGGTCTTTCATCCTTCTGTAATCTGTTTTTCCCACTACATGTTTTATTAGCCTGCAAGGCTCATTCCTAATCAGAAGAAGTCACGCTAATTTGCCACTCACACCCAGTTTATTACAAACATGTATCCAACGTGCAATTTACTCCCCCAGTCATAATCATAGCTGAAATTATCACAGAGCCTTCCTAGCTGTTTCTTCAGCTTTTTGCAAACTCCTTGCTGGGCTGGATTTGACATATATAAAAAAAAGATCCTTGCAATGAGATGGAGGACCACCACCATGCTGGAAACTCTGACAAGACCCCAAATCTGTAGACTGTGCAAAGGATAAGTGACTAACATACTCTCATTGGGAAACAGGTTCCAATTGGCTTGAAAAAGCATATAAACAGAAAGCAACAACAATATGGAAGAAAAACAAAACAAAACAATCAAACAAAAAAAACACCACCACCAACAACAAAAAAACTGTGAATACCTCCAGTTCTTTTTTTCCAGTGCTTAACAGGAAAGCACCATTGCACACAGAAAGATTGCTCAGTCTCTAAGTTCAGGGAGTGATACTCCCTAAACATAACTGAGTAACTCTGAAGTCTGATTTTACAAACTTTCCAAAAATACAGAAAGTGTCAAGGCACCTATTTTCTTATTGAAATTTAAATCTCTTAAAATAAGTGCCAGGAGCCTACAACCCTAATAGGGCTAGGTATGAGACTTTTAAATCACTTTGCAGAAGTGATTGCATATTTGCAAAACTACACAATTTTCTCCTTTCCTTTCCGAAATGTGCACACTGTTTCCTTCCATTTCAGGTTACCATAGGAGTGAGGCAAGCTTCTGCTTGCTGTATACGTAAGAGTCATGCATGTTCCAGGACTGACATCTCAGCAAGGAAGGGCACAATAACCCAAGCAACAGAGGAGAGCAGGGGGACAGTAGCCAGGCAGCATGGGGTCTTTAGCAGGTTTGGGTAATAACCCACACTTGGTGCTGCCTAACGTGCTCCCCCTCCCGCCCCCATGAGCCTGGGAGAAGTCTGCCTGTATGGCTGGGGAAGGCAGACTTTCAGGTATGGTCTGGCTAAAATTGAGCCGGTTTGCTTCAAAAATTTGTAGCAGGCAGATTTGCATATAAATTGCCCATAGCTGTGAACTTCACGATCTCTTATTCCTTTCCCCAGAAAGATCACTGGCAGGTTATTGATACATACAATGACTTTACAGTGTCAAGTTTCTATATCTGCTACCATCTTCCAGCAGAAAAAAAGAAAAAAGAAAAAAAAAAAAACAAAAACAAAAACAACAACAACCTGCAGTTGTTCTGTGCTCAGGTCAGGGTGTCAGATCAAACTCATTTCTCTCACTTCAGCCTCCATAAATTTCAAATCAAATTCTCATGATTCATCACAGCACAGGAACTGGTACAAACAACCACTGTTTTTTCCAGTGCAGAATCAAACTTTTCCCTCTCTGCTTCTCTGAGCAGCTGCACTTTGATCTCCTCCTCTGAGCTACCTGAGGCTGGAGAACTGCAGACAGGATAAGAAAGAGGGTGACAGTGACTACTGCTACTGCTGGGAGAGGAGGGGAGGGAAATAAACAGTTAAAAACCATGCTCCATTTCCCATCCCACTGCCTACTCTTTTATGAGAAAAAAATAAAAACAACACAGTGCTTCTGGTATGTGAATACAACACTGAGACAAGCCATCTAAAAAGATGAAGTGAAAAGAGGAGGAAAATTATATTTTATCCCCAAATGAGGCCTCCTGTGAAAATTGTTTAGCAGGAGTATTTTCCCTAGCCTTCCCTAATGCCTTTGAAGCTTTCCATAAGAAATGCTTCACTGCCCTTGCCCAGCCACATCTACACAACCAGAACATGACCACGTCCTCCTGTCTAAATGCCATAAACTCCTGTTCATGGACACAGGTGCAAGACTCAGCTCCCCACTGACATTAGAAGTGCATGAGATACTGAATCCATGCTACCTGCTGTCAGAGATGATAAGGGCCCACCATGAGATGGACGTAATTGGCAGAACAAGGAGCCTCAGAAGGAAGGATGAGGTGCAATGCCCCCCAGCAGGAACCAGGCACCTTGCTATAGGTAGGCCTTAGGTTACTGCTCTGCAATTTCACTAGCTGGGGATTGCAGAGGACAAGGAAATTCCTCACCTTACAAGTTATCTGAAAGTGATGGTTGTTATCTGTGAGCACAACTATTCAGTGTTGGATATATGATGGTCTGGGGACCTAAGCCTAATTCCTTATAAAAATAATTATGGAAAATTGCCATATTCCTGCAATTAGTTTTAAGATGATCTAATATAAGCGGTGTCCCAAAAACTGATTTTCAAAGGAAAGTTCTCTAAAAGTAGGAGATGTTGGGATTCAATTGCCTATTCAAACTTTATTCCGTTCCTTTTTGCACATGCATTATTATACAGCTTTTAATAGCATCCTACAACTTGCAAAGATCTCACATCTTTACTGAACGTAATGGACTGAGTGCAGGAGTGACCTGGGGTTGGAGCACAGATTCCAGATTGTATCCCAAATTGCCTGGCAGATTGTGAGCAACTGAATGTAGGACTTCCAACTGCAAAGTATCTGGTAACCTGACCTGTGACAACAGCCCCAGTGCAGTGACTCCCATGGGAAAACCAATTTGTTTTAAATACTCTTCACTGCTCTTAAAAAAAAAATAAAATGTTTACATTATAAACCTGTCATAAATACATTCAAAATGAAACAAGCAAGACCATGTTGCTGGGGAGAAGAAAAGCAGGGTGGGAAGACTAGAGATGCTTTTGAATAAACAGGAAGCAAACAAAACCTTTAGGAAGCTGGCCAGTGGGACTGCCAGATAATGCTTCCTATAAACCGTATGGAAAAAAGTGTATTTACGCAAAAAAGATACAAACTGTGAAACAGCAAATCGGCTTTAAATTTTGAAAAAGGTCTATTTGCTTGCAAATCTCTTGTCAGCTGCAGAAAAGATATCAGAAAAGGATAGGACTGAAAGTCAATTTGCTTGCAAATCCTACAGATAAAGATGACACTGTAATACAATTGAAGAAGTAACATGTACATCATTTTTCTCATTTTGCAATTTGGAGGTTATGAAATTTTTCTGGAGCATATCAGAATGTGAGTTTTAAGAAAGAAAAAAAAGCTGGACTGCGTTGTGTTTATTTGAACTAAGTTTAGATAGCAAGTTGTCTACACTTTGGCAAACTCACAGTTCTGTGGGAGTAAAAATAAACTGTTTAATGTAACTTCCAAGGAAAGAATGAAAGACAATAAACTCAAACTGCGGGAAACAAGAGTAGTCACTGCTATTACTGCTTTTAAAACAGTAAGCTTTGGTCTAAGCTATCTTATGTTCATAACTCAACAACAACCAGAAACTCAATACTCAGTAACAGTTAGACAGTTTTCCCCAAGCTTTTTTTTTTCTACTTTTCTTTCAGTACGTGTCAATAAAATCTCACAGAAGCAGGAAAATATTATCTTGGCTTTGCAGATCAGATGCCAAGCAGACAACTGCATGTATGAGGTGCCTCCTCTCTTTATGTAAATGAGTTATGTTTTAAGGAACACAGAGGATTTGAATGCAAATTACACAGATAAATTTTCATTAAGCATCCTAATAAAAAAAAAAAAAAAAAGGTTCTGAGATTAAGAATAGCAGCTTGCGTAAATGTGCTTCTGTGTTTTTCTCTTCTCTATCGTGCAAATTCTGCCTTGGTTGTGCTCCCAGGGACTCCCCACCCCACAGCCCAGCAGCAGCTCTCTTTGCCCGCAGAAACAGGGGACACCAGCACCATATCCCTTACTTCCTATCTCCAGCACCTGCATCTATGTTCACTGCTACAACAGCGTGTAAAAGGACTTCACTGGCAAGCAGCCTGCCACTTCAGCACAGGCACACCTCGTCCCTTTGTGCACACCCGCCTTGTGTAGGTTTTCCTGCAGCCTTTCTGGCACAGGGACTTCACACAGGGATTGGGCTTTCACCATGGGATTATGGTTTGTGATTTCAGTGCATACCTCATCTGGTGAAATGAAATAAGGTGATGCCTGAAAGAGAAGCTGTGCCAGGGTGAGCAGTAGGAAGAAATGACAGGTTGCAGTTCCTAATGTGAGATATGAGTAGCCCCATCATCAAGCTAGGATCATCCGGCTGCTTGTGCTGCACAGAAACCATATGCCATCAGGGTGCTTTTTGCTCTATTTGGTCTCTTCTTCATTGATGTAACCTGCAGGGTTATTTTTAGCTCTGTATGAGTTGTCTGCAGGACAGCTCCACCCCACACCTAGTGGCAGCAAAAGTGAATCCAGAGCAAGAGAGATGAACTCTCCTGAGCATCCTCTGCTAGCTCCCAAACTTCTCCTCTGTCCAGTTAATGGCCTTAATACTTATTTTAAAACCAAGAGTGGGTCATGATTTGGGTTATAAACCAGCAGGACAGCTCTTCCCCTCTGGGCCAATGTGTCTGAAAGTCAGAGCTGGTTGCAGGGGTCACGGCTGGAGAAGGGAGAGGCATTTCATACACAGTGCAGTCTCTCAGATGACCATCAGTGACCTCAGGCCACCTTTAAATCCTTTGCAACACCATCTTCCTACATGCTTTGCCCCACCAAGGAGTCCTGCAAACCTGAGAGCCCTGATGCCATTGATTGCAAAAGAGAGAAATTAAATCTAATCCTACATGTTTATCCTGACACAAAAGAAGGAAAAAAAAAAAAAAAAAAAAAAAGACAGAATAAAGAAGAAGGAAAAAATAAGAAGCCTAGATCTTTGACCAAGAAAAGAAAAAAAAAAAAAAAAAAAGACTAAATGTAGTTGAGTTACACTGCCTGAAATGACAGGTCTGCCTGCACAAAACCAAGTTTTTTTTTTTTCCCTCCCACAGCCTCCAGGAAATGGGCAGCACTGACACCATCAGTTTTCAAGGACATTTGCTTCCATGTCGCTAAACCAGCAAGGCATCCAGCAACAAGCATAAGCAGCGGGGACTGCCATTTTGGCTGATGGTATTTTGTTAAGCTTTAAGGTTGTAAAGCTGCTCTTAGATGAACTTTAGCATTCTTGGCTCAGTGTGGAAAGTGTGAGGAATTACTGCAGGATGGAAGCCCAAGAAGGGAAAGGCTGATTCATTCTTTCAGTGTGAAAGCACACACTCTAATTGCATATTTAAAAAGCATTCTAACTTTCACAGCTATTATGCTGGCCGATGCAGCTTGAAGAGCCTGTTGGCTATTTGTACATCTCTGCTTTCCAACAGAAGAATAAGGGTGTTACTGATAATAAATACGGCATTTTGCTTACTTTGCTGAAGTTAACATCAGTTAAAGCTTCACATGTTTGTGAGGGCTCGATAAGCAGGTAAGGCCTAGAATGCTTTTTATCTTCCCAAGTGGTAGTTTCACTCAGATATATGTTAGGGCTGTTATTTTTCTCACTGACTGCAAATAATTTCTTTCCTCAAATGTTTTTCTCAAGGTAAAGCAGTCTGCACCATAATTTGCAGGACTTCAGGTTCACAGCTGGTTAAGAACTATCTTCCCTATTCTGATAGTCAGTTCAGTGGATAACAGGCCGAACAGCTTTGCATCCTGACAAAGGGGAATCAGCAAGGAGAAAGGAAGAGATTTGTGGCTCAGGCACTGGATTAAGATGCAAGAGAATGGAATTTAGTTCCTGGCAATAGGTATTACCAGTGCCTTGCAGAAATTCCTTCACTCTTGGTATGCTTCTGCTGTCTATCTGAAGGAAGCTGCCCCTAAAGCTCCGAGTCACAGGGGTTCTACAAAGGCAAATTCATCTTATTTGAGAAAAACAGAGACATAAATAACTTCTGCAGCTTCCACTTGGTTTAGGACTTCTTATGTTGCACTTGGACTGGGAGTTATTTGTGGTAGGAAGTAGGTATGCAGTAGATTGAAGAGATATTTCTTTTCATCTCAGAGGTATGCAGCAGAAAGCGTTTAAGCATCTTTCAAAATGCAGAATCCTAAGTTAGTGACAAATTCATACAAATGCAGGATTTTGGAGTAAAATATCCCAAAAGGCTAATGCATTTGCATCCAAGGTTGTATAACTGGCAGATGTCATCCTAATCTATTTGTCAAACACACAGCCTTAATCAGGGAGTGTTATACGACAGCTAAGCACAACCAGATCACAAAGGGATGGAAAGTCTCCAGAATATTAATGGAAGATTAGTTCTGCAATTCAGCCTCTGAATTTTCAGGAATCTATTGTTTTACTTTTAGGTTAAACTGAGGGCAGAATAAGCAGTAAAGCATACCGATGAGGCATTGTCATGAGAAAATAATAATTTGTTTCATTGCAGTAAGAAATCTCATTTACATAAAATGAGAAATAATTAAATTGGAGCTGAACAGTGTGTGCTATCACTCTAATTGAATCTGAGCTACATGTCTGTGGTTGTTTTATCAGGGCTGGTTCCTGGAAAGTGTTTGTTATTAGTCATTTTTGTAAGAAAAAGATGAACCACCACTTCTTAAATGAGCAAGAGAAGTAAGTCCTGGAATAAATTTGCACTGAGCACCACAGATCAATGCAGACAATAACAATGTGTCAGTAGAGCTATGAAGACCTTAGTCAATGGGGAATTTAAAGCACTTGTGAAGAAAACCTTCTGTATAAATTTTATGTCAGAGAAAACTGCTAAAGCTGTCCACTCTGACCCTTTTAACAACTCAGGGAACATGATTTCAACAAATAATGTCTTTTTTCCTATTTCCTTCCCACGTGAAGGAACAAGATCAAGCTCTTGGTGGTTGTAGAACATGCCTTTCAATAGCTTCCCCATTCAGGCGGTCCACCCAGCCAATTTCTCTTCAGAGATGGTACTACTGAAGGTTGTTTTTCTCTTCATGTTTGCTTTTAATTTCAGTATTCTTTCATTGGATGTCCTCCCCTTTTACCTGTTACATAAAAGCCCTCAGAAACCCGAAGAGCTGTCTAGAAGACCTAAGGCAAGCCACAGCTGGGATTTCACCCTTGCTTAAAGGAGTCTAGTAGATTGAAACTCCTGCTTCCTCACTGTATGGCACATGTCCTAGATCTTTACATGGGTCTTTTTGACCAGTTAAGTGCAGACACCTCAACTACATGGTATTTGCAACTGTGACTTGATCTCAGCTCTTTGTATATGTCTCTTCCAAATTGCCTGAGCTTTTAAGGCACCATTTCCAGTATGCTCATCTACGCAGTAACACGGTCCTTGGCCTTCCCCCACCGTTTATGAGAAGAGCTCTTCCACTTCTTGAGCTGAGGAACTCTGCTATTCCTTTCAACATCCCCAACAAGCTACACCTGGAAAAGCACCTTGTTCCCTGCCTATGTAGGGATTCTTCTTTCTTTAGTCACATTTTGTCAACAAATTCTGAGGAAAACTACTCAAACTGTGAGCTGGGTGTGATCTAGCCTTACCTAAAACATCCAGTGTATGGTTGTTCATCTGTACTACATGGTTTTGTTTAAAAGCTGTGATGAGACTGTAAGTTTTGGACTGACCTGATCAATTGTGTTAGGACTGAATGCAGGAGGTTTATACTAAAAAGGATGGAATGAGTGGGCTCATGCTGTGTTTCAGTGAATCTTGCCAGCTGTGAACACTACAACATTTGTTCTGGCATTGTGTTGTGCTCCTTTCAACGCATCTTTGGAAATACCTGCCTTGACCTCTGCTCCAGGTCTGGTCTCCTCTCCTGGCAGGTTAGGGCAAGAACTGAGACTGGACGAGAACAAAGAGCAAACTGTGCTACTCACTATGTGTTTGCCTAAAGAATTATGGGAATCACAGATTTACATGTCATACAGAAGAAAGGTCAAAAGAGGTTTGTGACATGCTCCCACCAGCACAGAGAAAGCATCATCCTGCCCTCCCAGGAGATTCAGCTAATCTCTGCAAAATCCTCCATCAGTATAAAAGAAAGCACATATCATAGCACACAGCTGCAAAGCACAACCGAGGGGGCAATGCTGACAATTTGCCTTGATCCTACATGAAATGTTTGAATGGCTCCCCCCGCAATTACAAAAAAAAAAAAAAAAAAAAAAAAAAAAAAAAAAAAGCTCACCGGCAGAGTTCTTCATTCAAATGATTGACCAAAGTCCATTGCAGTTAGGTGGTGAACATGTGTTCCCAGCTCCCACACTACCAGCTTTTTGGCACAGCTCAGACATGTTTGGGACAAGGTAATGGAAAAATTGGCGGAGCAATTACATCCACCAGTCATCTATTTAAGCATTGATTTGATTGCTATCATCACAGTACAATAAATGTTTTAGCCAGCCCTCAAAAATAAACAATATAAAATATATCTGCAATGCCTGAAGCACTCAAAGCTTGAGCAACTTGTTAAAATCACACAGGAAGCTTCAGAAGAGTAGGAAATGGAGCATAACCCCATCTAGTACCAAAGCTCAAAATCTCTTGACCACAAGAGCAATATTGCCTTATCTTTAATGAAAGATCTCCAAATATTCACAAGTGTTATTCAAACTTAGTTGCATTTGTGCTTTCAGATGGTAATTCTAAGTCCCAAACATACTGACAGGTATTCTCACATTGCTGAATAAATCTAGGCAAACCCTCAGAGGTCTACATTAGAATGACTACATGAGAGTGACCTACCTAGCTCCACACAAAAGTTAATGTCAGAAAAAGGCTAGTACTCATGATTTCTTGGCTTCTAGTCTTATGATTAACTCATCATATAGAAAATAGGACAGATTAAAGAGCAACACCAGGGAAATGAGCAACAGATTCGTATGTGACCAAAGACTTTTTTTTTTTTTTGTGACAAAAGCTTGGATGTTTGCGTTGTGTGTGTGTGTTTTTTTTTTTTTTTTCCCACGGAGTTGTTTTGGGTGGAGGAAAAAAAAAAAAAAAAGCGAGTTTAGTGATTCTGCATGAACTCGAATTGTTTCTGTTGAATTATTTACTGGAATAATGTCTTCATACATTTTCGTTGAAATGTCTCCTTTTTATATTTCCTTAATAAAACATTCAGAATTTTCAAATTGAAATTGATTTTATTCCAAAGTTTTTTGTTTTTATTTACTAAAAGAATAAAATATTTTTTAAAGATCATACATATGACCTTTTCAAAATATATTGTACCATGATTCTCCAGTCTTTGACTTCCTGACATTACCAGTAAACCATAAGATCAAAAACACTGCTCAGCCTAGTTCCTGTTGTTCATTTTACAGTCATCACCTCCATCACTAGCAGTATTGGTAAACCTTTTGGTATTCTCAGCACAGGTCCCCAACCCATGAAAACTATGTTAGAATAAGTCGAAGAGCACAGCCAAAGTAAAACAGATGCTAGAGCAAAGGTCCAGTTTCCTACTGTTTGTGTGCTTTGTCATACAGCTTTTTCTAGAAAAAAAAAAAAAAAAAAGATATATATATATATATATATATATACACACACACACACATACATACATATATTCCTTGATCCTCAGCAAACAAGAGAAAATATACATCATGGTTTTAAAGGACACACATTTCTGGTATTGACTGGCCAATTGTCTACAGCAAACAAAATGGCAAAACGTCCAACAGTTGTGTTTTTTAATGCATTAGCTCTTCCCCAGCTTCCATTTCTCATGAAACTCAATGTATTTGGGGAAATAAGCATTGGTTCAGAATTAACTGATCAAAGGCAAGGAGGACTGGTAGACACACTTTTCTTTCAGCCTAATTTCTTATACCACTGTCCTTTTTAAAGCTCATATGAGAGAAAGGACAATAAAATTTGTGGTTGAAAGGAATAGAAGGGAAAACAAACAGGAAAAAAATGGAGTGGCAAAAGACATGGATTGAAAGCTATAACTTCACCCTATCCCCTGGCAGGAGTGTTTCTGCAGAAAATGTTTGTTTATTGGAAAGAGCTCTATGCAGAGGAAGATAACCTTTTCTGTTTATTGCAGGGGAAGACGACTTTTCCAGAAGCTAATGTGTATGATGGATGAAGCACACTTGCAGTTTCTCTACCTGATCTAATTCTGAGCCAATAGGAAAAGGAAAGCTTACTTTGATTATCACTTGATTTGATGTTTTCCTTTGCCTGAATCACACCTTTCACATAGGGGACCTACTTCTTCCTTGTCTATAGAAAAATCTGACACCCCCTGCTCTTTCTTGCACATTATTCTATAGGCTTTGCATGTAAAATGACCCTAACCCTCTTCCTCTGCTCATCTCACCCACCAGAGCTGCAGAAGGGTGACTTAGCCAGCTTTCCCAGGAGATAAAGGCAGCAGATATGGAGAACAACCCAGCCTTCAAAAAGACCACCTCACTAACCACACTGAGGCCCAAAGAGAGCCCAATGAGACCTTCTCCAGGCTAAGAGGAACTCACATCCTTCACCTTTGACACATCTTTCAGGTAACACATGAAATACATGCCTATCATTGGCTATCTCAAGAGGTTGTACAGGAAAAGTGGTTGATAATTAGGAAGGAAAATATTTTATCATTAGGAAGGTGAAAAGAGGGGCAGTGGCAGGGAGAAGAGCTTGGGCATGGTCACAGAACAATGCTGGGTACAAAGCCACCACGTGTCCCACTCTTCTTGCTTCTCTCAGGCTACACAGACATTGGTTCAAGTCCCCCTCAGACCGGCTCTTGCTTATGGCAGTCTGTCATCTCACAAGAGTTCTGTTATTGTTATCAAGATATTTTTATCTTTCTAGGTCAAAGGCATGTTATAGGCTTGCTGACAGCAGGTGATGATTGTGCACCGGCTGCCAGACCCCCAGGTGAGTTGTGTGGTGCCAGCACGTCTGGGAACACTCTGGGGGTCAGAACCAGCTGAAAGCCTATCCCCTTGGCATGAACCCCTTACAGCCTGCACTGCTCCATTATAAAACATGGAAAAGGGTTTTGGAGGGTCACCTTTGTGTATGGTACAGCAACAGGTAACTGAAACGGAGACAGAGCTTTTCTCCTTCTTGTTCCAAGCTGTGACTGCTTTGGGCATTTTGGCATTGTGGATCTTTCAGATGGTATTTTTTGTTACTTGCTTAGGCAATGCACTACTCCAGCCATGTACTTCTCAAGGAGAAAATCATAATTAAGTCAAAAGAAATGATTTTAAAGGAATTTTTATTGCTTTGTGAACCTATCCTATTTATGGTAGAGGTTATTAGAAAATACTTGTTTTAAATGGTGAAATAAGCAAATAAATTTGATCAAGTGTCCCTGCAATACAAAGATTGCTTCTATAGGAGATGGGAACAACTGTGTCCAAAACATTAGCCTCCAGTTCCTGAAGACAGTATAACTACTAGCATCATCATAACTACATATAGGTAAGAAATGTTTCTCTCTTAATTTGGAGAAAATCCTGTGCTTATTCCCATTCCTCAGATACATACCCTGCATCTGCACACAAAAGGACTGAACCATCAGCCTTCATCCATGGACATGCCACGGGAAGAGAGCTGTATTCAGACTGAAGCCTGCTTCGCAGTGAGGGCATGGTTTTGTGCAAATGGCAGAACACCCCTCGTGTTGACAGAGCTCTGCCTGTCATCTATCCTGGTTCACCTAGTTTGTTCAGCCCAGCTCCAGCCAAAAAACGTAAGTTAAAGCAGTGAAGACCAGGAAAGCGGTGATGCATCAGCTGTCCGTACAAGCACACATCATTCACACATTTTTAAAGGTGAGCGAGTGGAATGGAACGAACCCATGCTCTCCTTCTGCCACCTGATTAAGCAGAACAAACACTATATTAATGGAAAGAAAATATAACTTGCTTTTGAAATCAGCCCTACAAGACATAAGTGACTGTCAAGCCAAACATGGCTATCATATTGCACTCATCTGAATAAAAAAGTGACTCATTTTTCCCCCTGCTTATATATCTGTCTACCTCCTGCTTCCTCAAGTCCTGTCATCATGCTGGCAGGACCCAGGTGCCAGGAAGCCACCCAGCAAGACACTGGTGACTCTCCATCAGAGGAAGGGCCTGCTACCTGCAGCAGAGTAACCTCTTTGAGGTTATCTAGCCTTGGGCTCCTCCAGTTCTGAGAAACTTTGGAAGATACAGGTCTGACATATCCTCCGCTGGATGAACAAAACTTCTGAGGATTGTCCCAAACAAACTCCCCTTTCCAGTGCAATTGCTCCACTGCAGGAAGTCTCAGTGCCACTCCACCACTGCCCAGAGTGGGAGGAAGCTTCCCACCAGCGCCTTTGTGCTCATGCAGCACCTAAACAGTGTGCACGGCAGTGGTGGTGGGAAGTGACACATCAATGTTCAGGAGCATGTCAGATTTTTTTCTGTGCCTTGCAAGCTGTCTCCTGGAGCACTGGAGGATAAATACAGAGTGTTTCCACAGGGCTAAGTGTATTTGCAGTGGTGAATTTAAAGTAAATGAGCAAAGGATCAGAGCCACTATGCCTAGGTGCAGCATTTCATCTAGCAAACTGAAATTGCTGGCATGTGTGTGCCCGAGCTCCACCCAACACACTTCGGTATATAATACTTGCTATAGAAGCACGACCCAGAACCACAGCAGCAGGTCTTCCTTTTCTTACTGACACTCTATCACTTGCCAGGGTTGTAAGACACCATTCATCTTGCAGCCACCTGTGCACGAGGCTCTTGGCTGCACACACCGGAGCACTCTACAACAGAGGGTGGGATAACAACGAAGGCTTTGCACAGAGAACCAAGAAGAGGCACGGTTCTTGCACCTTCCCCTCAGTCCTCCTCTTATTCATCCAGAAAGGCTGAGTTACATTCTTCCTACTCATTTAATGTATTCAGCCTCTCTGAAGTTAAGGACTAGCCCCTTAATTCTCATTTCTTCCACTCACTGCATTGTTGTGCATGTTAAAATAAAGCAAAAATAAAGTAATAATAAAAAATACCAAACTCAAAGATGTGATTGGTTGTATGATGCCTAGGACCCAAGCAAAGACCTAAATGAATTTTTATGAAAAATTGAGTTGCTCACCTAGTTATGTATCACTATATTCTGCTAGTGATATTTTCAAAAATAAGTAGGTGTGCAGGCAAGGTGAGGCTCTGGCAGAACACAGCTGTGCAGAGACCTCCAGTGTGGACTCGGCACTTGGAACAGAAGGTGCATGTGACTTCAGTACCTGTGGGCTTTTTTGACCTCTCTAGATCTCAAGTTCTTTCATAAAATAAAAATGTCTCAACCTGTTTATATTTTCAAGAGTCTGTAGGGCAAGTGCCCTTAGTTGGTTTATTTAGTTCAGTATGCCCCTTTCAACAGCAAAGTGATCATCTTTCACAGCTAGAGTTATGAGAATTAATTATCAGCTTTGCTCTCAAATAGGTGAAGAACTTTGTACATGACAGATATAAGATGAGGTACAATCATTTTAATATAGCACTAAAAGCATTTGGTGCTCATGTCTCGAGTGATCAATTGTTTACAGAACAGCCCCAAAGAGGCCCTAATCTGTGCAAGAACGTGGGGCAGGTGGTCCGGAGCCCCCATACTTTCCTGCCTGCCTCTGCATTACATTCACAAGCCTCGTACATGCTCCTCTACAGCAGCTATGGGAAACAGTGGTGGTGATATGAGTAGGGCAGAAGATGGAGCAATGGTTGTTCCCACAGTGCTAGCCCCACAGGTGAGTGGGTGGGCAGGACAAGGACATGGGGACATGGGGCTGGGGGTGGCAGGCAGCTGGAATCCAGCAGCCCTCCCACTGTAGCCTCCAGTGAGCACCAAAGGTAACACATTCACTTCTGAAATGCAACATCACTAGAAGGTCAATTAAATTATAGCTCTGGGGAATTCCTTGCTTTATAATTTACAAGGATGCCTAAGGGAGTAGAGGAAACACAGAGAGATAAATAGTAAAGGGCTTAGACAAATGACACTTTTTTTTTTTTTTTTTTAAACATTTCCTTTCTTGTTTTAAGGACATGCCTGTAGATAGACTACTTCCTCTTCACTCTGCACAAAAGAATGGAGTTAGCGTACTACAATCTAGGGAAGAGTTTCTTAAGGATGGACCCATTGCTAGAGTCCTTTTCTTCCCAAGGCAACGTTGATACTCATTCCTTCCCCACTCAAAACTTCAGCAACTTTTGCAAGGTCTTCCTGCAAAAGGTGGCAACAACATTTGCACATGAACTCTCTCTCAATTCTGCACACACTAGCACTGGCCCAGTCAAAGAAAGCAAATAAAACAAAAACTGAAACAAAAAACTGAAAGAAGTTAGGATGAAAGCCATCTGAATATAAAGAATCACTGCAAAGATGGAAAGGAAAACCCAAGTCAGGCAAAGAACTGGTGGTCTAAAACTGGAATAGAGAAGAAAAAACCTCTCTAGTTAAGCCCAGTGCAATACTGCAGGGATGGCAGCAAGAGGCTGTGCCAGAATTCAAGAAAAAATAAATGTTTTCCAATAATGGTTTTTAAAACTAATCCCAGGCTGTGGCAGGACATGACTTTTCAGACGCCCTTTGTTATGATTTCTACAACAACTCTACTGAAATCAGTCTCACCGGCTAAGGATCAGTCCTAGAAAGTTAAAATAAAATCGTCCTAGCTTCCATAGAAGTACTGTGTAAAACCTCAGCCTGAGGCTTTGCTTCAGGTTTACTGTTCCTGTTACATGTCCTCTACCCAATTTGCCAAAGCCAAATTCTCACTCCAGCCCAAGGGCAGGTCCCACTTCCGTTTTATGTAAGTGAGGGAACAAGTCATCACCAGCAGGCCGGCAAAACCCACCCAACACTTCCCATCATCTCCACCTGCTAGCAGTTTCACACCAGAACTGATAGCCTGCTATGACATTTCCCTAGAGTTTTCCCAGCAGTAAGAATGCTCCAGGGATGGCTCAGCATCATTTCCCTGAAGGTCAAAGTATCGGCTTCAATACCACTGTATAAACTGATGTTTCAAAACTATTTAAGACAGCCACCTGAAAGCCAGGTCCTAGAGAGTTGGAGAGCATACTCTCCTTTGGACTGCAAAGCCCTACAGCAGAGGACATCCCAGCTATGTTTGCTGTTCTCTTTCTCTACAGCATCAGCAATAGACCCACAGAGCAGAGGCAATATAATACTATCCCAAACATGAGATGCAAAATCTGCATCTCTCCAACAGCCTGAAGAGGATTTCTTCTTTTTCTCAGCTTCCTCCTACTCCTCTCTCCTTCCCCCCTACTCCTCCACCCCTTGCTTTAGAATGAATGAGTAAGGTCAGAACAGCAAAGCCAGCACTAAACTATGCAGCTTGCGTCTGCTCTTCTCTCTCCTTCCTTCTGAGAGATGATATGAAGGCTCAGTAATGGTGAGCCTCAGGAAGATTTAGTTGAGCTATTTTACTGATGAAGGAATCTGGTAGGCTCACCACGCTGTTTCATGAAGAGAAGCTGTGCGTACGCACACACGGCCTCTGCTTCACTATTCATCACTGCGTCTGAATTCCAGAGAGACGAAAGTTTAATCTTAGCTCTGTGCTCACACAGGAGTGGTCACGTAGCCCAGTATTTCAACAACTCTCGTTTCACCCAGTGCCGTTCGACCCAACCACATGGCCCTACTCATCTACCATCATCTCATATGCTGGCCTCAGGACAGTCACATAACCTGCGTCACTTCCTACCCTGCTAGCTAAACACATGGAACTGAGTAAACTCTAGAAAAATAACATTCCTTGTTTCAGGTCTTTGTTGAAAAGAAACAAAAACAACAAAAGCAAACAACAACAAACAAACCACAACTGCTCATTTGATTCCTGGCACAAAGAACCAGGGCTGAGGTCTTTCACACTTCACCAGAGGTACCAATATAGCTCATGTTGACTGACAGAGAGCTCCAGATGTTTACTAGATAGCAGCTTTATGAGACTGATTTAAAGACCTATCTCCATGTTTGTATATAAAAATCACCGTTACCTGAGGCTGAATCACTAAGAAATGCTTTTTTTTTTTTTTTTTTTTTTTTTTTTAAGCACCACTATAGTAGTTGAAGTGACTATGAATGAAGTTACATGTGTAAAGATGACTGGAAGCATGGACAAGACAACGGAGAACATTTTGAAGGGTGAACTCATGCCTCTTTCATCTCCTGCTGTAAGGTAAAAATACATGTAAAATATTAGCAGACCATGGAGCCTCTCTGCTCAGTTCTTAGCCTGTTCCAGCTTTTATTTTCAACTCTGGTTGTGTTGCTATTGAATAAAATATGGTTTAAGCAAAACCAGATCCTTCAAACTCTAAGACTGCATAAGGCACATCATGCCATCTTCCCTGCATGGTCATTTTTATCAGGACCTCTGCTGCCAACCATCTCAAAACTGCAGGGAATAGAAAAGCAGAAAGTCTTGGGAAAACTGCCTCCTTTATAAGGCATTAAAGAAAAAAAAAAATGGCAGCACCTCATCTTCATTAAATCGATAACCTGTGTGCATTTCAGACCTAACCCCAGCCTCACCACCCAATCCATATCACACCTTTCCAGAAAGATCTATTGCACACAGGTGCCACTTTATCCCAGCTGATCCTGAGTACACAGGTGTCCCAAAGTGTTGCACTTCAGCAATGAATTTTGCTGATGCTGCTATTTTACTCTTCAGTCATCTCTGACCCATTTGTAAGCGCTCTGATAGCCAGCACTTCCAGCACCTTCTACATGTACGCTATTTTTAGAAAGCACACTTTATACTTACACTTACATCTGTCATCGGGAGACCCACAGCCAACATCTTATTTATGCTATTGTATTCTGACACATTGTCAGGCCCGCGTTGCAGCTGCAGTTTGATGCTACGCTGAAGGTCATGCCTTTGGTAGCATTTTGATGAGCACTCTTCTAATGCAGAAGGGCAAGGGAAGGAAAAGACCAAGGGCTCTCTTTTAAATAGTAAAATGTGGTGGGAAGGGCTAACCTAGTAGACTTGTATCTCACTGTGGAACTAGAACTTATATAGCCTTTGAAGCGTTAGGCAGGACTGTCAGGACAAAGCTTTCTTTTGACTTAAAAACATATTTTTAAAACTCCAGAGCTGAAGCCTTAGGGAAGGTTATGCAAAATTTGTTAGTTGTAAGTAGTTAACACTTTCCTTTCTACAAAAAGTGAAATTGTCCACAAAAGTCTCACAAGAGGAGGGCATGGCGGAGTGTGAAATCTCAATACAGCTTCACTTCAAGTAAGACTGGTGCAATGTGGTTGTCCATTGCTATTTGAATAATTCAAAGAGGACCTGTGCTCGTCCCTTCATGTTTTTCCTTGAGATTAGCACATAAGCAAGACACAAGCCAGCAGGCCATACCAAAAACTGAGAAGGGCCTTTCATTTGCATCAACCCTGTAAGTAAATGGAAGAGTGCTGCTTTGAGACAAAGAGGTGCCTCCAGAAATAAGTGACACTCTTGCAAGGAAAAATGTGGGCTTTGAGAGCAGACCTTTTTACTTTAAACCCTGCCTCTGGCACCTGTCTCACCTGTCTCCCACAAAAATTACCTCCTTTGCCAGAAAGAGGAACAACAACCCCAAATTCCCCCCACAGTGAGGTATGTCCTTTGTCCTGAAGCCACCACAGTGACACTGCTGCCTTAAACCCTACCAAGGCCAGTAAACAGTGAGCAGCACAATCCTTGACTCTTTCCCCATTAAACATGGGCATAAAACAGAGGTATGTGAACTGTTGCTTTGATGTGAAGATGTTATGCCCTTTAGGTTGAAGAGAAGCTCTTCCAGCTCCTGGTTTGAAGGAAATAGCTTGTGTCAGTTTGCAGGTTACACAGGCTGACTCATCTGCTTGTGAAGGACTGGCCACCAGGAAGCCTCTTTCCTTTTCTTAAGGACTTTTTTTTTCTTACTTTTGCCTTTGAATGCTTTGCTGTGCTTTCCCCCCCCCCCCCCCCCCCCCCCCCCCACCTTGAGTATGAGATTAGCAAAGCTTTTGCTGAGCTGTGTAGTGGGATTTGATACAATCACAGCTCCCTGGGATAACAAGGGGAAGCAGAAGTCACCTGAGGTATATGGGGACTGCAAACCCCAGTGAGAACGGGCAAGTAGTTTACTTAGAGTATTAACTGGAATACTGAGGAGAAAAAAATAATGCAAAGTTCATGGCTTAGTTACATTTAAATAAAATGTAGGCCTTTCTACTGGAACCCCGGAAAGCGAAATGTTTTTAAGTGGATAATCTGTGTCCCAAATACATGTTTCCTGATCATAATTCCTACTGTGTTGTGGCCATTGAAGAGGGGGAAGCTTATAAGCAATATTATCAAGTACAATTTTATCTGTATTGATCCTTTCAGAGGAGAAAAAAAAACAAAAACAGATCACCTGCAGCTCCACATAGGAAGATCAGCAAACTCAAATCTCTTGTTCTTATGAGCAATCATTCTGGATCAGACCAAGCTCCCGTCTAGTTTTATTCAGTATCACCTACATTTTGTGTATGGGAATTACAGGGCAGCAATAAACCTACCCATAAGACGTTTAACCAAGCTGATAATTTCTATTAGAATTATCAAGCTTGGAAATCATTACAAAATGGATTGCCTATGAAAGAGGCTAGTTTTGTTGTATTTCCCAGGGTTTAGGAGTAATTCTGTAAAAATGTGCAGACTTCATGCCTGTTCATTTCTGTTCAGTACTTAAATAATGATTTATCTTGGGTATAGAAACAACTCAGCAGCATAACTCACATCTGCAATATAAATCCCTGTATTGCACCACTGCTGCCTGGTCATCCATGGATCTGACTGAAGCAAAGCAGCAAGACTTACCTCTTTCTACAGACCCTTTTGCTGAGTTATCAACATTGAACCCTCAAACCCCTCCTCAGATTACTGGCTATGGAAGCTATTATGTGCAGGAAGCTATTACGTCTGTCCTGGTGCTGATGTGGGTGGCTGCTCTCCTGGTAACAAATTCAACACATGTACAGTTACCCGGGAATCTTCATGTAAATTATCCTGTGTAAAAAAAATATCAGGCCATTTCATCCAGTTTGGGGAGCCATGGTAAGTGTTTGGATGGCTGGGAAGGTTTCTGTGCTGCATCCATGGGCAGAGGTGGGAATTGCAGTTCCCATTTCCACCATTCTCATCTGCAGTGCAGCCTCACTGTGGACGCTCCCCAGGCACATATAGGGAAACCTACCTGTGTGCCAGGCTGCTTCACTGAGCCTCCTAGGAGTGCCAGTTTCGCCCCTTGGCAATGTTGATTAAATGCACTGAGCACATTATACTGGATCATACCACCTCTCTCGCCTTCACTCCAGGCAACCAGTCTTCATCAAAATCCATCCCATCCCAAAAAAAATTCAGTCAGTACATGCACACGGAAAAACAAATCCAACGCTCATTATTCAACCTCTGGGACAGCTTTTCCCCATTGTCTAGGTGACAATGTACTTAGATGCTGGCAGACGAGAAAGAAAGTGGAATATGAAAGCAGCGCATAAAAAAAAATAAAATGTTAGAGTTTGGTAAAAGTTGTGATCCTGCACCTTTTCATTAGAAACAGCTCAGAGGCTACAGAGGTCTGTAGCAGAACACCCAGACGTGAGAGGCTTCACAGGT
This sequence comes from Aythya ferina, assembly GCF_964211825.1. Taxonomy (NCBI): domain Eukaryota; kingdom Metazoa; phylum Chordata; class Aves; order Anseriformes; family Anatidae; genus Aythya; species Aythya ferina. Next base: position 22,132,236 of record NC_140298.1, read on the forward strand.
GGGAGGAAATAGTGTAATCGCAGCACCAGGTGGGACCCCATGAATTGTTACCCTTTTATGAAACCATATGACATCTCATGACACAATACAAATGACATCACTCCCCTGAGAAGCATTACATTTTCACTGATTCCTTTGCCCATTTTGAAAGACCAAACTACAAAAACATTTACTTGGTAGTGATGTCATGGGACAGAAGGGCGAAGTCTGCCTCGTTTAAAGCCTGCTTCTCCCTGGAGCTGGAAAGCCTTTGAGAAATGGAGTTGCATCATACCAGAAAATAAACACCAGGGGACTCAAAGTGCAGAACATCAGTACACTAGCCAAAATCTCATAAACACTTTACAAGGTAGGCAAAAGTAATTGTCTTCATTTGCTGTATTGCATTTCACAACTACATTATATCCCCAAGTACTTGCAAAAATGCAACAAGGCTATGAAGCCAGGTGCTTGAAGTTTGGATGGAGGAATTAAGGTAATCTTGTCCATTATAACAGAGTCTTTAATTATATAATATCATACTTCCCCCCCCAGCCTATGTTTTGTTCAATAAGGAGCTATTGAGGCAAACCTTCCTCTAACACAACTTATGTGCCCCAGATCTTGATGACCAAACACTGCCACTTTTGACTCACAGCACCCTGCACCTGGCTCAGAAGCCAAATTCACAGAATCACTGAATTATAGGGTTTGGAAGGGATCTCAAGAGATCATCGGGTCCAACCCCCCTGCCAAAGCAGGTTCCTCAGAGCAGGCTGCGCAGGTAGGCGTCCAGACGGGCCTTGAATATCTCCAGAGAAGGAGACTCCACAACCTCCCTGGGCAGCCTGTCCCAGTGCTCTGTCACCCTCACTGTGAAGAAGTTCTTTCGCATGTTGGTGCGGAACTTCCTGTCATCCATTTTATGTCCATTGCCCCTTGTCCTGTCCCCACAAACCACCAAAAAGAGGTTGGCCAAATCCCTCTGTCTCCCACACTTAAGGTATTTGTAAACACTGATAAGATCCCCTCTCAGTCTTCTCTTCACCAGGCTGAACAGACCCAGGTCTCTCAGCCTTTCCAGACAGGGGCTCCAGGCCCCACATCATCTTTGTTGACCATGCTGGACTCTTTCCAGGAGATCCCTGTCTTTTTTTGTAACAGGGAGCCCAGAACAGGACACAATACTCCAGGTGAGGCCTGACTAGGGCAGAGTAGGGCGGAGGATCACCTCCTGTGACCTGCTGACCACACTCCTTTTACTGCACACCAGGATCCCATTGGCCTTCTTGGCCACCAGGGCACACTGCTGCAGGGGCACACAAATTCGTGGGGATGTGGGCACTCCTGCAGCAATGTCTGCCTTGGAGCTGCAGGCACCAGCAGGGTGCTTTAGCAGAGGACCCTGAAGCCCAGGTCCTTCAGCTTCTGCAGCTGCTTTCTAGCAGCACATGACAAAGGCCCAGCCCACTTCAGAGCCTGTAGAGGTCATGCTCAGGTCCCTCCTCCATGCTCTCTCGCCTTTCTTTGCCCTTTTCCCAGTCTCAATTTTGCCCCTATGTACTCTGTTCCTTCCTCAGCCCCTCTGTTCCCTCCAAGTTCAGTGTTCCCATGTTGTTATCATCCTTTCCTCCATTACATCCCCAGTCCCAGTCCTTTCTACCCCAGGTCTTTGCCCCAAACTACCTCTACCAGTCTTCCTAGAGAAAGTCTTTGCCCCTCTGAATTTACACTCAGCCGATAGCTTCAGCTTATAAAAAGAGAAATGGAGTGCTGTTTTGCGTTGCCTTTTTAAGGGACCTTTCCTCAGATAATAAGCAGGCACGGACAGCTGCAGCTGTCCTTCAGCCAGCACCGCATGAAATAGCCTTCCCTTCACCCGCCGAGGCTCTCGTGGGGAATATCTAGTAAGCTGCCACCCCTCTGAGCCACCACCAATGATAGGGGCAACATATGCCAGGTCCCGGGGCACTGCACATGGGGGTCTACCTTCAGAGGGAGCTGGGGCCATGCCCAGCTATTCTCTGAACCAGAGGAGTTCCTGTTTTAGCAGCACCAGAAAACACTCCTGCAGACTGCAGCAGCTGCAGCATTAGCCCTCAGGAGCTGGGCTGATGGGCATAATTAGCATCACTCAGAGCACAGTGCTCTGTACCATGTATCCCAACAAACGTGATGTACATGCTGGGTGAGTGCTTAGCATTTGGAGAACTTACCCCCACATAAAATCTGAGCATTTTCTAGCTTGTTTATATGGTATATTTCACTCGAGAAACACAGAAAATATTGTCTTTCCAACTGATCACTTTTAACCATCTCCGGTTCTACAAAGCAGCTGTGAAGGGTGCTGACTGGTATGGACAAACCTACACATCTGGTGGGTGTTCAGCTTCAAACCCACAGACACAATATGAAGGAAGCAGTTGAGGATTAAAAGGAGTATTTTGTTGTAGACAGCAGAGAATTTCCCTTGAATGGCTGGATCACATCCTTCTCTATCTTGCTGCACTCAGTTTCCTCATGCAGAAAGGAATAAAAGATACATTTTCTCCAAGCAGCAGTGTCATCTGCTCATGCATTTGACAGAACAGATAAGCAAGAACCTTCACAGTGAAGAGTTCATGTTTTTGACTTACAAAGCCCCTAGCATACACTCTGTGGGCCAAACTGTTTGGGGAAAGACATTTATTTGGAGAAACCCCTGTAAACATCTACAGAGCTACTTCACTTACTTGAAAGCATCCAGAGGAGGGCAACAAAGGTGATAAAAGAGCTGGAAGGAGTGAGGAGAAGCAGAGGACGCTTGGGTTGTCTAGTCTGAAGAAAAGAAGGTCAAGAGGTGACCTCATTGCTCTGTACAACTTCCTGGGGAGGTGAAATGGGGAGGGGGATTTCACCCCTCCAGGTTAACCAGTGGTAGGACACGTGGGAATGGTACAAAGCTGTACCAAGAGAGGTTCAGACTGGACATTAGGAAAAACTTCTTTACTGTTAGGTTGGGCAAACAGTGGAACAGACCTCCTAGTGAGGTGGTTGATGCCCCATACCTGTCAGTGCTCAAGAGGTGTTTGGATAGTGCCCTCGATGCTTTATATTTTAACTAGCCCTGAACTGGCTGTGCACTTAGATTAGATGATCTCTGTAGGCCCCTTCCAATTCAGATATTCTATTCAATTGCCTTGCCAAGATACCCACAGACAACTGGACAGTGTGTAGGGTTGCTAATTGCCTCAGCCCCTCTTTTCATTATGCTGACCAGCACAGTTGTGTTATTTCCTTGTCCACACATTGCTTGGATCATTTTGCCTCAGACCATGGTGTTTCTTGGTAGGGGGATTCATCCCTACAGCACCCATCTGTGCCACACTGTTGGCAGGAGTGGGCAGTGATGCTACATCCCCTCTTTATCTTTTTTTTTTCCATGCAAAACATAAAAGAACATTGCAAAGACGTTTAGATGTAGAGTTTAGGGATATGGTTTAGTGGGGACTGCTAGCGTTAGGTCAGAGGTTGGACTCGATGATCTTGAGGTCTCTTCCAACCTAGAAATTCTGTGACTCTGTAACTGTTCATTGCTGCAATAGTAACATCTCTCCATCAATATATTTCACATTCAATTCCAGTTGAGAGCCAACTGGCACAAAAGAGCAGGTAACACAAGCTTCCTATCCCTCCAGGGGGGAGACTGGTGCCAGGTACTTTCCCCCTTACCTGCGCTTTGTTATCAGAGCTCTCTTCCAATGCTGCACCTGCTGTTTCTAAAGAGTGGTAGAGGAAATCTTATAATAAACCCAGCTATTGCATTACAACCCATGTGGCATGCAGCAAAAGAGCTGCATAAAGCCCTCAGTGACAGATTGCTGAGTTATAAATAGGTGAAGGACCAACATAGCTGGAGTGACTTGTAGCTGCAGAGCAGCCCTCCAAATTAATGACATTTATGAAGTTTCTTGCTGCAGCTGGCTTGCCAGCTGCCCAAAAACTGTCTCTGTGCAGTGTGCAGCAGCAGAAGCTTCCCTCAAAACACTGTCAACAGGCACATCCAGCCAAGGAAACCTAGTGGAAGCAGGACTGAAGGTAGACAGGTGGGGGAAAAAGTTTTTCTTCAAGGTTCCTGACTTTCAGTGAGTGTTACACATCCAGGCTGTGCTTTGCGTAATGCTGAAGCTTGTATTGTTTAACTGATTTGGGCAGCAATTACATCCTCTGGACTTTTTTTTTTTTCCCCCTGGGATAACAGACACAGGTTTAACTATCAGAACTGTCACATTTCCAAGTTTATAATCTGCTAAAGCAGGGATTATTTTATGCCTGATGAGCTGCTCCTAACAGCCTGCAGGCTCCAAGGCATGCAGTACAACACACTGACTGACTGGCAATGACTTTTCTTGGGCACTCTCACCTCAACAAACACATACCAACTGAACTAGGTTAACACTCAGTTAAATAAACAAAATTGAAAACAAACAACAAACAAACAACAAAAACCCTCACACTAAATTAACTTAAATCAAATTGTAATTGCTGGGAGACAACAGCAAGCCAGAAGACAGCTATAACAGATTAGCTGAGGAGAGGAAAAAAAGTTCTATGAAGTTTTCCAAACCTTGCATAATAATTTGGCCAAGATTATAACACCTTCCCAACTCCCAAGGGCTAGCAATAGTGCTTTCCCTTCCTGTGATGCTTCCCTTTGGATGTTCCCAAAAGCCAATTCTCTGGCTGGGGCTGAGCACAGCAAGGGGTCAGCAGGAAGCAAAGACCTGAAAATGCCTATTTTTATCCAAAGCAAACCAGGTTGAATGCAAAGGTACAAAGATACAAAGGTACAACCTTTTAAAAAAAAAAAAAAAAAAAAAAAAAAAGGTTATTAGAAATCCAGAGCTGAGCTAAGATCAGCTCAAAGACGTCTTCAAGGAGAGGAGCCACCAAAAGAGAGATTGACAGGCCACATCTTTTTGGCAGTCACTATAGGAAATTTCTGAGACCCGGCACCTCCAGGAGTCCCACACAGGATTTAGACCTGATCCCGAAACAGGCTCCTATGCTTCCTGTGGCTGCATTAACTGTCCAACCACATCAGGAAATGCAGGATAGCAAAGCTTAGTCACCCTTATTAAATAATGTTACAGAAAATATAAATGTGTCATTTCTGGGTCTGCAAGAACTTTTCAAAGAATAATAAATAGATCAACAACAATAATAGTAATAATAAAGTGGTAGAAGCAGAATATTTTAGAGCATTAACCAGAACAGGAGGAACCCAAATCAGTTAGTAGCTGTAGGAGTTTATACTGACATGGTAATGGAAAGTCTCAGATGGGATTTGGTCATGTTATGCTGAGTCCACACATTTTATCTTCCTGGCTACAGTCCATATCTAAAAAGACTGTCCAAATACCATGACAAGTTTACTCTGAATACAAAGAAAGCCTTTCTTAAACATTTTATTTTCACATAGAATCAATCACACAATGATTTGGCTGGGAAGGGATCTTAAAGATCATCTAGTCCAACCCCCCTACCATGGCCAGGGACAACTTGCACTAGACCAGGCTGCCCAACACGTGTTATCTGGGGACTGCAGACGGCTGAATCATGCACAGTGATTTCCCATACTGCTATAGATGAGGGCTCTGCAAAATGAAGATGAGGGTACTAAGTCTATTCAGGATTATGGACCTCACTGAACACGATAATGAAGCAGTGAAGGAGACTTTATGATCCCTATATATTTGTATTATTTTATGTGACTGAGGGTTATATCACACACATGCAGTCAGACCTTTTCTTTTCCTTTCTTTTCCTTTTTAGCTGTGAGTCCCACCTCTAGTGGGAAGTGCCCTACTATGGACTGTCTTAAAAACAAGTTAAAAAATATTAGTTTCCCAAGTAGTCAAATACTAAAGAGGCTAGAAACCAACTCAGCCTAGCATCTCTGGGCTAGCAGAGAAATTGTGTTGCTTCTACTTTCTGTAGCCTTTTCTCTTTTTCTTGCTTTTAACATCCCTTTTAAATGTCAAAATCACTTCTGTTATCTTCCTTGCCCACAGCTACTCCCTGTATCATTCTCTGGATCCTCCCAGCACCACCCCATCCTATTTCTTTTCTACTTCAGACTCAAATACCCAATCCTCTCTCTCTTTCTCTCTCCTTTTCATCTCCCTCCTGCCTCCCCCAGAAATCTTTTTCTCTCTATGGACACATTGTTTTCAGCTTCACAGGCCCCCATGGATGCAGAAGAACCATGAGTCACCCCCCAGGACCACCATGAGCCATGCTGAGCTGGGCTGTGCTTCCATGGGGCTCCCAAATCCACCATCTCCAAGCTGCCTGCCGTTGGCTGGGTACAAGCTGCCTGGTCAAGGTCAGGATGTTTTTGTTGAGTATTTTGAGTCACACACCAACTTTGGCTGTGTCCAACAGAGTAGGCAGAGAGGAGTCTGTCACTGCACACAGTGAGGGTGCCTGGAGGAGTTGCGCTGCGGGCACACTTGGCCAACTGGCTCAGGAGTTAGTTGGGCACACTATGCCATCAGCGAGCTTCTGAAACCAATGCACAAACACTCTTCAGAAGAGCTTAAACACCCGTTGGAGAGCTGACAGGCTGAAGCTTGCAGTGTTAATGGCAGGCCTAAAAATACCTCCCCAGGAATTCAGATTGCATGGCATAACCATTGGGACTTCTGATTTCCAATAAAGTCGGAAGGTGTTTTTATCTATTAAAAAACCACCTGATCTCATGAAAGTTTTCAAAGAAATCTTCTGGCAGTTCTGGCTGCTACTGAAGTGCTTTAGATTAAGTTTCATACAGAAGACAAGAATAGAAATACAGAAAACAAACCCAGTCCCTTTCTATACAAATAACAACTGCACTGCCTAGTGATAAATGTTGTCCTTCAGCAGTCAACTTCTCATTCAAATCCTGTGCATATGACAAAACTATCAGTAATCTGGGCCTGGAAATGCTGGAAATATCACAAAAAGTAGTTTCTAGAAATGTTAGGACTAGGCAGAGAAAGTTCTGCATCCTGATTTCCCTGCAGCCAGCAGCATTGTCTGGTGGCCACCACGAACATCCTGCCTTTGCTGGTCCTTTCCTCCTTGTAGTTTGCTGGAGAGCAGCTCTTGGTAGCACAATGAAGAGCTGAAAATACTTACACTGTTGGGTATATATTACATTAGAATAAACAAACAAAAACTTCCAGTCTTCTAAATCAATATAAGGCCCCAAACAGCATATTAGACACTGAGGTTGGACGTCTCGGCCCCATTTCTAGGTTTGCCTTTCCATCTGCTCTCTGAAGGTGGCTACTCCATGACTGCTTCTCTGCTGGTGACATTTATCTTCTCTCCTACAAATCCTGAAGTACCAAGAAAAGCATGCAATGGGTTGCTAACTGAAACTATTATATAAAGGAAGTAGTAAATATGCCTTTCATTTCAATCTGCCTTGTTGCTTTTAGGGTAGTCTCACACATCTTGAAAATGATGCAAAAAGGCTGAAGTAAAATAGTTGTCTTAATCAGCTGCTAAAATACTAAGCCAGAAAAAACTTTTTTTTTTCAGCAGTGATTGTTGCTCACATACCAGTGAAACCTTCAGTAGACAAGTCCCAGTGAATAGTCCACATTGAATACACAAATTAATAATCGCTCAGGCCTCAGGTAATGCAGGTTAGAAATTTGGTTGCCAGAGCTAGCAGAAAATGCCATGCTGCTCTGTGTATGGAGGACAATTAAAAATAAAGTAATATTAAAGCTGAGATGACTCTGCCTTGCTCTTTGGACATTATCTTGTCATAGTGCTCTGGAAGTAAGGTTTATAAATTATAGACATTATTGGGAGCTACATGTAAATTTCACAAGACAGAAGCGGGTTATTAGAGAGAAAGTGAATAAAGAAAGATGGAAAATAACTTCAGACAGCCTGAGGAAAATAGTAAAATTTGCTCTTGGCTACTACTGCGTATTAATCAGAGGTTTTAATCAGAAGTAGCAGCTCTTTCTGTCAAGCATGGTGATATGTTGTCACATCACAGCAACAAACACAAATGTATGAGTCAATATTCTGAAAAATACAGGGCAGATTAGTGAGTTATCATCTCCTACAGACCTCCAAATTCTACTAGTGAACAATGCAATGAGCTACTCAAGCATCTGTCTCTAACATAGCTTACTCACTAGGCATTGTGGGCAGGATTTCAATGTGAGGAACTGGAGGTGTTAACCTGCCAGAATTAAAATATGGACATGTTTTTGTTTTGTTTTTTTAAATTCTCTACAGCAATTTCAATCATTTCCTGACACGGAAAGGCTCTATCTTTACTTGATCTGGCAGATAACAAGGCAACACAAAGCCAAAACAGAAACCAAATAGTTACTTCAGTGCATGAGAGCATGCTTCAGCTATTCATTTTGAACATCACAAATGCAGAGTCCAAACCACTAATCTAGCTTTACTTCCTGCCATTTCAGACAGTTAAAAACATTTGACAGTAAGACAGAAAACCATAAACACAAAAATATAAGTTAGCATTTTTAAGAGCATTTTACTAGATAACCTAGAAATGAAGATGTCTCATTCCAAAAAAAGCCTTCAATGATTATAAAAGCACTTGGCTTCAAGAGGAGAAATAAGTAACTATACACTTGAAATGACATCAAAAACCCATGCTATACACTTAGCCAAGTGGGGAAGTTGTTAACAAATAATATAAATTTAAACACAAAATAAGAGAAGGTTGGAAAAAAGAAAAAGAAAAAGAAAAAGAAAAAGAAAAAGAAAAAGAAAAAGAAAAAGAAAAAGAAAAAGAAAAAGAAAAAGAAAAAGAAAAAGAAAAAGAAAAAGAAAAAGAAAAAGAAAAAGAAAAAGAAAAAGAAAAAGAAAAAGAAAAAGAAAAAGAAAAAGAAAAAGAAGAAAAAGAAAAAGAAGAAAAAGAAAAAGAAAAAGAAAAAGAACTGAATTTAGCATTATAAGCAGTTTTTGTTTTTTTCCTGAGCATTCTAAGAAGAAATCCAAGTGATACAGAAAGAGCAGAGTTATGAATAATAACAAAGAAAATACAGAAATAGTCAAAGTAGTCAATAGATATTTCTGTACTACAGAAATAGGTAGAAGAGCATGTGTTCATATCATATGGTGATGAAATACCCTGTGTTATAAAAATAACAAGCAAAGGTTTCATAGAAGCTAATGTGGATTCAAGTTTTAAAAGAAGTGTCCAAAGGATTATTTATATCCTTGAGGGTGAAACTTCAATTCTTTAAATGTTGGAGAAGTTCCAGGAGGATAGAAGAATTCATATATTTTACCAGAGAAGTCAAATTTTACCAAGACAAAAGAATGACTGACGTGGGACTTTGTAACAGAACTGACAATATTTTTCACCCTAATGCAATAACTTCACTTCTAGAGCAGAGAACAGCAACAACACAAATCCATGTGCTACAGGCTAAGTGGCTCTCAACCTGGATAGCTTTCAGATATCCAGCTACAGTTGTAAATAAGAGATCATTTCCAAATACATGTGATTATTTGGGATTTTCTAGAAATTGGTCATAACCTTCAATTATTTACTATTTTTGTCAGTTTTGTCAACACACAAGAAAAAAAAAAAAAAAACAAAAAAAAACACATTCTTGATCAGGGGTTACAAACAAGATAGAGATTTGAAGGCTAGCAAGTAATGAAGACACTCTAATGCCTGGTGGCCTGAACTGCTGGTTAGCCAAGAGCAAGAAAATAGCTCCTGCTCTAGAAGAGCCAACCATGTGGTTCTGTACCCTTGAGTGAGGAATTAATTCAGACCATGCTTACCTGAGAATAAGCAATTTGTAAAAAAGGCTTATGTTGATAGCAATAATCAAGCTGCTGTGAAATGCTGTGACCAGCATATTTAAAGTATGCAAACAGGTGAATATCAAGAAGCCAAACAACTGCTCATTTGGCTTTGTTGCAGCTACTGCTGTGCTCCATTCTGGTATCCACATGTTTAGAAAACAGCTGAAAAAATTGTAAAAGGATCAGTGAATAATGAAAGAGTTAAAGAATGAGGGGTGTACATAATTCAGTCTATTTAATTTATGGAAAAGAACATTACAAATATTTTAATCACAGTTTTATCATCAACTTTCACAATTGCCATAACTAACCATTCCTGAATTCAGCAACCAAAATTATATCAGGAATTAACTGATGGAAGATGAACCTATGAAAATTCCTGCTAGAAATAAAAGACAAAGCAAGAGGGGAATAACTGGTCATTGGGATTACATAGCCCATACCTTGTGATAGATCATTCCTCACTGGAAATCTTAAAGCAAGAAGTGCATCATCTGAAAGCAATGCTCCAGATGAGCTGTAAAGTGGACTTTGTGTTGTAGGTCATCCTGGGGAATTGTCATGACCTTTACAGCCCCACAGCTGATCACAGATGAATTCTCCAAACAATTCTGCTCAAACCTACCATTTAAAATTGAAAGACAATAGAATTCTCAAAAATATGCATTTCTAACCCATTCTGAGGTTCCTGTGCTATCCCATGGACTCACACATGAAGATGTAACCGTAAGGAGCTACTGTCTGATTTGCTGATTTCTATAGGAGTGGTTTCTTGGAACCAGCAGACATCAACATTATAATTCAATGCTTGGTTCAACTCAACTCATCTGAAAAGCTCAGGGCAAAATAAAATGGTGAACTGATATATATCTTTAAAATGGACTTCTGACCAGTCTTTGACATGCTTTGAGAGCACATGGAACAAGTTTTCACAAGTACAGTGGGCTACATAAGGAAGAGCTGTGTGGTTCCTCACAATAACTGAGTTCACAGTCCACAGCTGGTCATGGGACTACACCTTGAACTTCAGTAGTTAGCCCCAACAACCTCTGAGCTGTCACATCCTGCTTTATAGAGGCTGGCCACAAGTCTGCATAACAAGTCTGCATAACACTGTACTGTGAAGCTTGGTGCTTGTGGTAGTTGGCTCTTCGTAGTTTGCCCCTTAAATATTTACAGACATTATGTATAACTCACGAATTCTCAAGAAGTTACTGAAAACACACATTTCTGACTGCCTCATTGACTCAGTCATTCAAAGTTAAACATGTTCTTAAGTTCAAATGGAAATAACTTGGAAATGATGGTCTCTTTAAAATATGAAACACAAAGCAGGTCATGATAAATACCACAGGAAGATAAATTTTCATAGAAACGGTTGTCCTATTCAAACTCCAGACTAGCAAAAAACCTCAGAGGTAAGGTCCAGCAGAGAGATGATAAGAAAGACCAGGTTATCTTCTCAAAGGCATGCATGAGGTCCAGAAAAAAAATAAAATAAAATAAAATAAAATCACTCTTGGACAGCCCTTACATTATAGTCTAACTTCATAAGGGGGACTTGGAGTGCCAAATGTATTTATTGTTGTCTCTTATCTATTATATTCCTCAATGTGTTGATGGAAATACTCATTTCATTTCGAGCCTGAGAAAGTGCTATAGATGCTTATCAAACCTTATCAGTAATTGCTCCTGTCCTTACCTATGGTTGTCCTAGAGAAGGGGTGAATAAGCTACCACGCATGAAGAAAGGGGCTCATCAGCAGTCCTTTACAGGTAGACCAGCTCTGAAAAAGAGACCCTGAAAGGAGCATAGACGTGGCAATTTCAGCTGTGCAATGCCTGGATTCAAATCTGTCAAGAGCCAGAAGACATGCAGAAAGGAGTGGTTATTTATCTATCCTGGGCACTGTCAAGGCAATGTTTCACTGTCGTGGATTGGAGGGTTTATTCTCTGCTATGGTAGTCCCATGTCCCAGCCACAGTTTGCACTTACTTATGTCTGATTCTCTAGTGAAGTAACTCAGCTGAGCATTTGCCTTTGGGTTGCTGCTGAAAATAAGAGACTAAAGCTATCATATAATTGTAATCAATCAAAAATAATTCTCAGGATTATTACTTCTAAAAGGATGTATTACGAAGTATTATTACATCTAAGAGGATGATTGAAGAACTTACTCAAGACCTGGCTTCCAGGAAAAATGATCTAGAAAACAAGACTAACTGCTTTGTTTCCATGTGTTGTTGGGAAAGCGGTGTCTTTAGAGACAGCCTTTTTATGAGGGATAGATTGACTAATATGAACCCTGCTCACAGCACGAAAAACAAATCTTTACCATGTGAGTGGTCAAACAGTGGAACAGGCTTCCTAGTGAGGTGGTTGATGCCCCAAGCATCAGTGTTCAAAAGGCATTTGGATAGTGCCCTCAATGAAATGCTTTAACTTTTGGTTAGCCCTGAAGTGGTGAAGCAGATGGACAAGATAACCTTTGAGGCTCCCTTCCAACTGAACTATTCTTTTCTGATATTTTTCACCACTATTGTACAACACGTATGTACAGACTAAAACCCCAAGGGTAGAGGTTTCATGTACACATGCAGTGTTTTGCACAAAAGCCTCCTTGCACAGTGCAAACAAATGGAAAGATACAGAGCATACGAGTAACTGTTGATCATCTCTTGCCCTTCCAGTTCAAGATCATCCATCATATATTTTTCTTTTAAAAAGAGCACATTCATATCAATGGGCACGTATATGCCTATACTATTTTTTTTCTTGGCTTTTTCTTCTTTGCATGTTAAATGCCTGCTACTCAATCCGTGCGATTGGCTTGCTGTGAAAGACCTGGCAGATATTTCTGTAACGTGAAGAGGGAGATCTCCTGAAGGAAACACATAGGTTTAAGTGTCACTCAGGACTTTACCCAAGACAATGGCATGGTACATGGCCACCACTAACAGTTTGCCATTAGGCTTTGACCTCAACACTATAAGGCCACATTGGCCATGGAAAGAGCCACTTCAGCAGTCAGGAAACACTCACGGGGAAGGGGACAATTCCTTCCTAACAGTAAAGGGACAGGAAGATGTCTTACAGTGAGATGCTCAGGATCGCAGTCCCATCTTATAGTGATGCTTCTGCTGTTTTCAGAAAGGAAGAGCTATATTCTTTTCTAATTGACCTCAAGGCCCAATATCACAAAAGATAACCACGAGCAGAACTCTTCCCCAAGTTTTCTCAGAGTCCCTCTCCCTCCTCTTGCTGTGAAAGCAAAAAAGAAAACTCCATATTTTATATCTGCTGTACATCCTCTGATAGTTAAAGGGAATTAAGTGCCATTTCGGCAAATGGCAAATACAGCAGTCAGCGAAAAAAGAAGCTTGCATCTTTATATAAAGCTTCATTTAATGTCCTTTGAAATCAACGTAAAGCCTTGCATTGACGTCAGTGAGCTTTCAGTCAGACTTGTACCACTGTAAATATAAATTCAGTCTTTCCAGTAGCAGAATTCATGTAATAAACCACATTTTTGATGTACTGAACAGTGCAATCAGACTTTCCTTTGATCATCCACAGCAATCTCCTTCTGTGGGTTTTAAAGTGTATTACAAAGGGCACCAAGCATCATCAGCCTCAATTTACAAGCAAGAAAGAAGAGACAGGGGGAGACAAAATGATTAGCAAAGCTGCATAATACGTCAGTAGAGAGATGATAATATAGCACACACTTCCCAATACAAAACCAGGGTCTTTATCTATTAAGTCATGCTAATAGAGGATCTAGTTTATCACTCAGATATCAAAATAAATCTGTTTTTCTTCCCAGGCAGAGCTTTCAGAGGGAACAAACTCCAAAAGTTTCAGAAAGAAATCCCAGTTGAAATGGAGGTTTAAAAAAATAAATAAATAAAAAAAAAATAACCAAGAAAAAAAGTAATAAACAAAAATAACGTGGTGCAAAGTACCTGTAACAATCCCGTGTGGCCTCTACAATATTTAAACCAGGCTTAGATCCATAGTGAAATTTCATACGTGAGCCTTACCTTTAACTGGGCAAAGGCTTGTGGAAGCTATAATTTGGATATCTCCTGGTTCCTTTCTCCTCCTTGGGGAGGGCTTCCTAACTAGACAACACCTTCTGCTGCATACCCTTATGGCCCCTTCTCACAGATCAGGTTGTGTCCGTACCTCATGGTAAGTTCTCCCAAGAGGAGGTGGCCCCAATTCCAACCACTTGGCATTGCAGGGCAGCCGTGGCCCAAATTTCCAGAGGTTAACTAGAAATCAGAGCAGTCAATGGCGCTGTGCACAGCTCCATGCCTTGCTGTGGGGCCAGCTACCCCATGTTCAGCCCACCAGCAGTTATTACCGCCTCTGTAGGCTTGGCTGTGTGTGGATCCATCCTTTGGGTACCAAAAGCCTACCTTTGGGATAGTCAGCTATGGTGCTATGTCACAACCGACTTCAGGGACTGCTGGGACCCTACATGCTCTCAGAGCGGGAGCAAAAATAAGGAATTAATTAATTTAAAAAATATAAAAATCCGGCCTCACAGCTGAAATTCTTCATGTTTCTATGGTCAGGTACAATACCATGTGCTGACCTCAGGATGCATGGGTAGGAAAAGGAGGAAAGTCTGATCAGTTCATATTATGTCAAGCAATCATGTAATTACTCAGTTTAAAATAAAATCAGACTAGTACAAATAAAACACTTATCTAATATTTTACACATCATTTCCCCTGCTCAGAATCTGTAGCAGTGCCTTACACTGGTGTTAGCCTTTACAATTAGTTCAATTTCCCTAAATTTCAGTGGGCAACATACTGGCTATCATAAACCCTTGTAATTTATGCAGAGAAAAGCCTGATTAATTAATCAGTCCTTTTTTATTATTATTATTTTTTTTAATTTTATTTTTTATAAGCACAGAAGTGGAAGGGAAAGTGGAGATACAGAAGCACTCCAAAAATCAGTAAGGAAATGCTATTTTTAATATAAAAAAAATAATGGCTCACAGTGTAATGCTCAAAGTCAGGACTTAAAAACTATTTTCTATTTCTGCTAGCAGAGTAGTCACAGCTAGGAAAGCTGGAGAGCCCACTGCTTCTTGTGCATCAGCAATGAGCTTATTTATATAAGCTGCCAAGTGTTAATATATAAAAAATCGCAGCATGCATAGTTTGTAAACAGGCAGACAATGCCAAAAAGCCAGTAATATAAACACACACACACACACACACACACCCCATCTCCTCTGCGAGGGGAACGGGAAATACAGCATGCTGAGCTACCTGAGCCTTGCATGAAGAAATGCCTTCACCAGTCAAATCTGAAACTGCCAGATAAATGTTCTCCCAGGCGCGCACTTGCACATCAACATGACATCCCGTGGCAGGCTGGGTTAGCCTCAAGTGCTTGCTCTTACCTGTTTGTGCCACGCCATTCTACATTGTCCTTCCACCCCTTCATCCAGCCCCAGGAGCTAGACGGGTGCTTCATGGCACATGCATGAGGCCTAGAGGAGCGAGAGGCCTTTGCCTGGATAAGCTGCTGGGGTAGCACCTTTCTGCCTGTCCTCGCCTGGTGGTCAGCACTACACCCCTCCTATCACCTCAAGTTTTCCAGTCGTTTTCTCCTGAGTTGCAGCAGGGGTACAGGTTCTGCCCGTGGATGTGGGGCACTGCTACGCTATTCACATTTCCTTTTCATATTGCACACACAGACATAGGAACAGCGGTGCATTTTTCTGTGTCACGATACATATACCACATGGCCAAGCTACCATTAACCCCCCTGGTCTCCAGCAATTCCCTAGGGTGCTGTTATGTTTAAACTTACAATCCAACTCTTCTCCTTAGATATTTCCCATTCATCTAGAGAACCACAAGCAACAGCTTTTCCCTGTCAGAAGAATGTCTTGGCCTGTATTCTCTTTTTACCAATAAATTTCATTGGGGATAAAGCCTTAACATCCTACTGACATTTTGTTTTCTTACGCCCTGCTATTCCATGGTATTATAATTGGAAACATCTCCAGCCATGGTCACTGTCCCACCGAAACTACAGAGCTGCACCTGACACCATGTGGGCTCCTTCTTTAGCACCAGTGGTCGAGGGGAGAGGACACAAAGCTCCTGCTGTGACAGGCAGGATATGCCCACTGTGATTTCCTTTCCTGAAGGTGCATATGAACATTTGGCTGCCCTTCATTTTAGGTTTTTGAGATGTTCCTCTCCCCAGAGGAGGTTAAAGACAGCTTGGAGACCTGGGTGGCAGCTTCACTGGCAGACGGCATCTAAGGTAAGTCAAGTTGACTAGGTCTTTCCTAAGGATATCAAAACCTTAAATTGTTTTAGAGTCTGTTGAGCTGCAGCTGGTTAACTAAGTCTGGGGAGCAGGGCTGAGTCCCTTTCTTGCTGGGTGGTGGTGATAGGGCTTGTTCACACCTCACAAATGAAAAGTTTTTCCATTAAAAAAAAATAAGTTAAAAAGGCATCTGTATTTATTTGCAATGACAGTTCCATAAGAGCTGCCTAAAGCGATATTAGGAGTATGTCTACATGGAATTTGCTAATCATACCTAAAATACATATTTGCTTCTCCTGAGACTCATTAACAGGGCTGGGGACAGATGGGGCTGAGGCTGCACTCCTTTATGGCTAGGTGGGAAAGCGAGCTCTGCCTCCTGGAAAGGCTTGAGAGCCACTGCCATAACGGACTGTGATTTAATGTTAGGAAAAACTGTATCCCCTCAGTAAATGTACTTGGACTAGATTTTATGTAAGTAAACACAGAAAAACCTCACTCATTCTTATGTCACTAATCCACACACCTCATAATTCGCACAGGGTGACGGGAGGAGAGAAAAATCAGCACACCATTGATTTCCAGCCAAAATGTAGCACTGATTTCTCACTGTTAAGATTTCTGCTATTAATTTTCTACACTACAATAGTGTTTACTAATATACACAAGGCCACACACAGACCCTGTAAGTATTTGTTGCCTTTGATCTTCATTATCTACTGTGCGTAACTAGATGCCTCTATACAGGCAGACATAGAGGCACAGCCTTTTTTTGTCAAACTATATTCTAATTGTTGTAATTAAATAAAACATTATGCCTTTTTTCCTGTATTGTTTAAGCTCAAATATTTTTACAAATCGGTGTGTACCGTCTCAGCATATTTTAAGAATAAGGTCTTTCTTTGCATCCTTGTGCATTCACTACTCTTGGAAAGACAGTGCTGTCATAATCTCCTCTGCTTTTCCATCATTCCCTCTATCCACAAACATTTCAGAAGCATCAAGTAATTCAGCCACTGCTTTCTCACAGCTGCCTCCTTACCAACTGTGAGAGCATACTTCTATATAAAAAAGAGGAGTCTTTGAGGAGGTACGGGAGTCTGAATGCACAAAAGTGCAGGGTCCCTTGATCAGCAAGAATACACACACACAGAGCCCCACATAACCCCCCAGACGTCAGATCAACTGAGTCATATGCAGGCACTTGGTAAGCTTCCACTTCATGAAGCAATGGATGTGCTTTAATCATCCATTGGCAGTACCCAAAAGAGTGTCTGCATAAGCAGGAAAAAAAAAAAAAAAAAAAAAATTAATTAGTTGCTAAACCTTTCCCAAGAACCACATTACCCGCAGACTTAATGATCTCATCTCCTGGTTGCCGGCTTTTTTGGGTTCTTCTTAGCAACTTCTGATTCTGGGAACATTGCTTTTTTCATACACAGGCACATAATTCTCAAGGCCAAGTGGTAACATCCACTGAGTTCAAAGCTACTGTTCCATGAGTATACCATCATGTTACAAAAAAACTCTCAGCAACCACAAATGTCTTATTCCTCCTGAACTGCGAGACTTCAAGACTTCATTTCTTCCTTGCCATCAGTAGTCCTAAACAAACATACCCACTAAACAAGCCAAAACAGAAATACCTACCACCAGGTTTCCAAATGCCCCTGACCCTGGAAATTTTGCTGCTAGGGTTGTGTTATGGGAAGAAGAGAAATGTTAGGGCAATCCTGACATCACTGCCCCACCACCTGTATGTGTGTGTTTGGTAGGAGAGTCTCTCTGCCTATTCAGCAAAGTCAATCACAGAAATTTTGCTGTGGCAATCTCCTGCACCTGGATATTCCTCCCACCAACACCTGCCTTGCCCTACCCACACTTCTGCTGCAGACCCAGCAGGAAATGGCTTGTGCTGTCAGTCCTGATGGGTCCTCATCAGAGCAGCACTTTCGCATGATGCAGACATCGGTGTACTCACACCGTTGGGCCAGAGGCAACCATGGCATTTCATTTGGTGGTAGCACAGTCCCACCCCCTTCATGATTGCCCCGGGACAGATGTGGAGAAAAGACTTGGCTCTGCTTACTATCCAGCAAGCTAGTTTTTAAAAATTTCTTTTAATTCCCTTCAACCCTTTCTCAGCCCAACTTGTATGCCACTCAAAAACTCTACCCAGCCCTGCCTGGAGGCAATTACTATGGTCTGGGTTTGTATCAGGATTTATGAAAAGGCTTCTATATATTCTGGCAGCAGATTTATTTGTTATTTTTGTATAACATTCATAGACTGCAAACGATCACTGAGGGTGAGAGTGCTATTGCCAAAGAATTTCCTCCAGGTTGGCTGCAGCATTGTATTACTTTAAAATAAATAAAAGGAATGGTAGCTCAGCTTCCCTGCCCACAGACACAGGTTATGAACAAAAATGTCTTTAAATGAAAACAATACAGATCGATCCTCCAACTCATTAAATTGCTTACATATTATTATTATTATTTATCTATATATTTACATAACAGAAAACTGCAGGCCCTAGCCTACAACTGGGTTTTGCTGATGCTGAAATTCATTCACAAGTAACTGATGCATTTCACACATGCTACAGGTAACTTTCAGCTTTTGGAAACTACCTGTCTGGATTGGATTTGAGTAAGTGATCTGACAATGCAAACAGGGCTCATCCCATTACCCTTTTGCTGAGCCATTGGATTGCCAGAAGCTACAGAGTTAACACCCAAAGCCAAATTAGTTTCCCAAGTATGAGTTTAAAGACCATGCTGTTCATTAGGAAGGGAGAAGAACACAGGAATGTGATGCTTCAGGGATTAAATTTTTCAGGTTGTAGTAGCTTAGAAGCAAAGAATGATGTTTATTTCTTCGCAACTTAGAAGTTAAGTTATTCATTGAAACTTCAAAACCCAGTGTTGCTATCTGGATTGCAACGTGGTAAGGACATAAAAGGCTCAACACAATTACGGTAAAAATGATGGAAGCTTATTAATAAAATAATTGCATTAAATAATTATATCCTTCTTTGGATTAAAAAAAAAATCCTTTAAAGTATTACTAAATATGCTTGAAATAAAATTAGTCAATCAGCCACCAAGTTATGCGGTTAGGATGACAGAAAGCAGGCTAGCTAATTGTGGAAGGTTATTGCTGTGAGATTCAACCTCAGGGTTAGCTAAGGAGAAGATGATGAAGGATTAAAGCTGAGCAAGAGCAGAATAAACAGTGTGAACCTACCAGCAGTGGGGAAAATAATGCTGTTGGTGGATCGAGGTGAGTCAGATTGCAAGCATGACCCACTGTCTGCACTACTCATGGAGACATGGGCTAAGTAAGCAAGTGATTAAAAAAAAAAAAAAAAAAAATGGTGCTAAACACAACAAAACTTGAAACCTAGATTTATAAGTAGTTACTTCGAAATAGGTACACAAATTTTGGCTTGGACTGCCAAAATTAGTGAGTAATTTTAAAAGCATGGGTACAGAGAGACAGACTTATTTTGTAATCATTCCAACACTGTCGTTTTGATAACTAGCCTGGAATTTGAACTTCTGCTTATTTATTTTCTGGGTTAGAGTGGGACTGATAAGAAAGAAAGAAAAAAAAAAAAAAAGATCATCTTTTCTGAGAAATACTGCCTTCTGTCTGGAACAAAGTAATCAAGTGTGCAGAACTTAATAAGAAGGCAGGAAGTGGAGGGATATCTAGAAAAACAAAGAAAAGAAAAAGGGCATTTTTCTTTACAAATTATCTCCAAGTTTCCTTTTCCAGAACAAAATCAGAACTTGAGAAGAGGGGCAACAGGAACCAGGTGTGTGGACCCCAGTGCCACGAAAGCTTCAGCTTCAGGCATTTGAGAGCTTCAAGGTTTTTGAGAGGAGCAGGTTTAGAGGCTTTTACTTTGTAGGAGCTTAGGGGCTTTGGGCACTTCTGACTCAAGACACTGTTAAAAAAAGAAAGGAAGATAAGATGTTTAAAAGGAAATTCACAAATTCATCAGACACCTGGACTTTGGTAGAGGATGTGGAGCTAAAAATATGAAAGTACCACCCTGTCTCACTAGATGGTCAGTCTTGAAGGGTTGAGGATGCCCGTGTTCCCATTGCTGGCTCACCAGCCTAACAGGTGGGACATCTTGTCCTTCATTTTCCTGGTTTCTGTAATTACGTTTGTTCAACTATGCCATGTTAAATATTCAGACAAGCTCTAAGTGGGGTTTTCCAAGCAACTATATGCATCTTTTTCAAAAACATGCAGAAAATTCCATGTCACAAATATATTTTTTTTCTTTCACTTTCTAAAAAATTATTCAAACTGCTAATTGCGAGGACAGGTTTGAGGAAATTAGATTGCTAATACTGTGGTCACAGGTCTGCAAAAGTTGATAGCAACTTTCAAGATCGTGCTATAAACCTCTATATAATAATTCAGAGGAGAAAATTGTAGCTTTATCCATGCAAAACCGTAACTAGGTGAGTATACTTTTAATAAACAAGACATCATATTCTGAAATTTACATTTTAACACAGAAATGTTGCTGAAAAACTATTTTAAATTATGCCTTTTACCTCATCAGTGAAATGAAACAAATTCCTTGGTAACAACGTGCACATGCTCTTTAAAGAAATAAAAGGTAAATTGCCAACTAAAGAATATATATGTCAATTATCAAGATATTAAAGTCCCTTTGCGGCATATTTCACTTGCTTCTCCACAGGAGTAGTTTGATCATCATTACTAACAATTTTGTTATTTTCAACACATTTCAGATAATTTTCTTATATTGCATTGCAGGGCTTTGTACCAGCTTTTGCTGCTTGTTCCATTTTATCACAGAAAAAACAGCTTCAACATATTGCTTTCTTCTTTTCATGATTTTCTAAACTATGCTAAACACCAGACTACCTTTAATTTAGCACTAATCATCTTTTGTGAATACCTAAAGCCTTTTGTTACATTTCTGAATGACCATCCATTATGGATGAAGGCATGGGGGTCATATAGCTGAAAGAAAACAGGAACATTTTTCCCAAAGATGGGTTAAATGCTCTAAATTATAAAATATGCATGTTACTCCTTTATCACTAGCCTGATTTCGGCACACCTTGATTTCCTACTTGCAACAGGGAAAACCAAGCTCAGAAAGAGCATGACAATTTGGACACAGGGTTGTTGGCACAGCCAAGTGCTAGGAAAGCTGAGCTGAACAAGTCAATAACAGCTGATATGAGGCCTTTTCCACACACACAAGTTTTGATATTCCCTACTTCTTGAATTGCTCTTTGGTCCTTCAGAGCACTACATTGATTCAGTAGCATTACATAGTTTCACAATCATATTAATCACAGAATCACAGAATTTTCTAGGTTGGAAGAGACCTCAAGGTCATCGAGTCCAACCTCCAACCTAACGCTAACAGCCCTCCACTAAACCATATCCCTAAGCTCTACATCTAAGCGTCTTTTGAAGACTTCCAGGGATGGTGACTCCACCACTTCCCTGGGCAGCCTGTTCCAATGCCTCACAACCCTTTCTGTAAAGAAGTTCTTCCTAACATCTAACCTAAAACTCCCCTGGCTCAACTTAAGCCCATTCCCCCTCGTCCTGTCACCAGGCACGTGGGAGAACAGGCCAACCCCCACCTCTCTACAGCCTCCTTTAAGGTATCTGTAGAGAGCAATAAGGTCACCCCTGAGCCTCCTCTTCTCCAGGCTGAACAAGCCCAGCTCCCTCAGCCGCTCCTCGTAGGACTTGTTCTCCAGGCCCCTCACCAGCTTCGTCGCCCTTCTCTGCACCCGCTCAAGCACCTCCATGTCCTTCTTGTAGCGAGGGGCCCAAAACTGAACACAGTACTCGAGGTGCGGCCTCACCAGAGCTGAGTACAGGGGGACGATCACCTCCCTAGCCCTGCTGGTCACGCTGTTCCTAATACAAGCCAGGATGCCGTTGGCCTTCTTGGCCACCTGAGCACACTGCTGGCTCATATTCAGCCGACTGTCCACCATCACTCCCAGGTCCTTCTCTGCCTGGCAGCTTTCCAACCATTCCTCTCCCAGCCTGTAGCTCTGCTTGGGGTTATTGCGCCCCAGGTGCAGGACCCGGCACTTGGCCTTGTTAAACTTCATGCAGTTGACCAATGTTCTTGATCAATGTTCTTGATCTTGTTAATAAGCATTCCTACCCCGCTACCACATGCAGTGTCAAGTGCTCTTCAAGCACTTTCAGGACAAATCCAGAGATGTGCATCAGCATTTATGCTTTAGGCTCCTTTTTGAGGACCCCAACCTAACTTGTCCCATCTGCACTTTGTACAAGGAGCACTGAGCCCTGAAACATAACCAATCTTTTCCCTTCATTTTATAGGGGAGGATGCTGAAGATGAGAGTTAAGATCACATTTGAGCACATAAATGTCTGCCAGCCCAGAAAAAGAAACAGAAATAAGGAAACTTCCCCTAACATGGGTGTCAACGTGAGATCACAGACCAGGGAGAGCAGTCCCTACGGCAACCTCTGTACTGGCTGGTGGATAGGATGGTCTCCAGGGAAGGAGCTGAAGGAGCTCATGTTCCTCAGATCAGAAACATGGAATTGCTGTAGCCACAACACTGTCCTCGGGAGCATGGCTTGTTTCTTCTTGGTGTTGGCTTGGAGCTGATGGTTTCCAGGGGTCCCAGCTGGGCTGGATCCTCACATGCAGATCCAACACTGAACACCCAGCCCAAAGACATGTCAGGAGTCCATAGCAAACTCAGGAGGAAAGGAGAAGCCACATTTCCCAAGATTCCTTTATGTCCATCTCTTACTACTTTCAGGATATCAATTGAAGGCCTTTGCCAGTATACTTGAATGCTTCTAGCCTGAGTAGTTCAAAGGGGATCAGGCAAACAAACATTTGGAAGGAAAAAAACCAAAAACAACAACAAAAAAAACCAGCATAGAGTTCGTTGTTAAAAATTGTCATTTAGGAGGGCTCTGACTACAATGTCCCCTAATACTAGGAGGCTGAGGAGAGTAGTAGTTTTGGTGAGCCTGAAAATCTAGGAAGCTTATGACTTCAAAATCTGTATAACAAACAAGGCAATTAGGAAAAGCTCCACTCTCCACACACATTTCCAGTTTGCAATAGTTGCTATCTGGGAATGTTATCCATTGGAAAATATTTGCATTCCCTATTGGAAGAAACATCATCATTTCAAAAACTGCCTGCACCAAACCATTTCAAAAATGGTTCACTTACAGAACCAAAATGTTTTCACAAGAGTCAGCAGCAACTTTATTTCATTTTCAATACACATTCAGAACATTAAGTCCTTCTTTGGAATGAAGAATTGAAGGGTTTCATTGCTGAAAAGGTCAAAGTGAAACACCCTGACCTTATCAAAAGGGCTTCTTTCCAGTTATTTTCTAAAAAAAACTTTATGCATTCCATGCAATGCTTTGCTGTATTGAAATGAATCATTTTCCTAATGAAAATGAAATTATTTTCCTTTTTGCTATAGAAAGAAAAAGTCATTCCAAAATTTTTCATCAGATCAAGTTAAAAGACAATTATCTATGAACACAAGGAAAATAGAGTAGATCAGCCTCAGTTGAGCACAAAGGGGTGTTTAGCCTTGACACCCACCCAGTATGGAAAATTCTAGCCCCAAATAGCTGAAGTTCAGCAAAGTTATAAGGAACTGAAACATGACCCTTCTCTTGGTAAGTGCAAGGAAACCACAACAAGACTGACAGTCAGCAGAACTGTGACAAAGTGCCCATGGCCTCTCCTTGAGGCAACAGAAGTTTAATCTTTGGGACAAAAGGATTGCAGGGAGGCCAAGATGGTTTTCAGGTGGACAAAGCTGCTGCTGGGTTGGAGCTCCAGCCTTGTCTTGCAGTAGTGGGATGTCCACTAGACCCAACTGGCTTCGGTCACCAGGGACACAGCTAATCCTCCTGGCCCTTGCTGGGAGGCTGGAGACTCCAGAAGGATCTCAAATCCTTGGATGGGCACAGTCTCCAGAGCCTTCTGCAGGTATCATATCATCCACAGGACTCAGGAAGACGTCAATATTTTTTCCCCCAGCTCTACTACCAGGATAATGAAAGGCAGCTGTGTCTCAGAGCACTGATTTTGTCTAGATAAACACCAGCACACCACTTTATTGCAGGCCTCTGCATTGATCTTCAGGGTCACACAGCTCTCCCCACTGCAGACAGAGAGGGACTAGGGTGGAATTTTGGCCATGTAAACTCCCTTCCCATCTGGGTCACCTTTTCCATCTGTCTGAAACAGACCAGTGCTATCAAAGAAATGTGTGAAGCAAGATTATTGCTTTGCTGCAGCCCAAGTCTGAGCACCCATTTTTTTCCCCTGGTCAGCAGCTCATCCTGAGAGATACAGCTATCGATTACCAGAGGTGGTGTTCCCAACTCCCCAACATGCAGCAGGGATCCTGGGATGCACCTCAAACCCAGATGAGCTTTTCCTCACTTCTGCATCCAGTTTCCCCTGTATGTACCATCCTCTCATTCTCAGCATCTCCCCCCACACAGTACTTTTCATCAAGATGGTTATGCCTTTTCCACCCTCCAATCATTAAAAGTCTTGAAGTCTTTCACCTTAAAGGTGAAAAGGAAGCAAAGAGGAATAGCACCTTCAGCTGAAATGGAAAGGAGAATTTTAATGAGCAGAACATCGCGATTCTTTGGATGTAGGCTATGTGCCTGCAGTGCTCCTGAAAGCATCTGGCAGCTAGAAATGTAGGCTCAGAGAGGCTAAAGAGGCAAAAATACTATAGGATATCTCCTTGGAATCTCACAATGATCCAGAAATCCTTTTGCCCAGTTTCTCCATACATGACCCTTGCTCTGACTGACTGCAGTAAGTCACAGTTCCTCTGCTTCCTCATGCACCATGTGTGGTCATCTTACTGAAAGCAAGGCAAAGGTAGCAGGAGTTTATTTACTTAATATCTCAGTAGTTTATCAAGCCATATCCAACCCAGTCATCCTGGGAATTCACCTGAAAGGGACACAAGAACCAGAGTAGCCTGGATTCTAACTTGCAAGGAGCAGCTCTTCCCACGTTGGTGAGAGGGAAAGGGCCCAGCTCTGCAGAAGACTGCACTGAGCTGGGCTGCTGTGTATCAAGTAGCTGCAGCTGGCTGTGACCATGTAGCTGGCATATTCCCACCAAGTCAGGGTGTGCTATAAGATGCTGCTGTCTAGCTTGAGCATTCAAAGCCAGTAGGCTACGTGCCATTAAAATGAGAAAAATAGACAAGGAAAGCATTCCCAGCCTTCAGCAGGCATGTCCCAGAAACCAGTCTCTTGCCTGAACAATGCTTAGTGATTTGTGTGCCATACGGATGCAGGAGACTAAATAGCCATGTAGCAGCCAAAACATCAGCACCATCGCACCTGTATCGGCCTTGTCTCTGTGATCCCTGTCCTTGCACAGCTTCCCTCCACCACATAGGACCCACTGCTTTGACATGGCACAGCCTCCGCTCCAAGCAGGAACTCTTTACCAGATGCAAGGGGGAACAAGACTGCTGAGGATACTGGTCTGGTGGATGAGGGAAAGGCTGTTGATGTAGTAGGGGGATGGTTGGACCAGATGATCTTGGAGGGCTTTTCCAACCTTAATGATTCAGAGACCCCATCTGCCCCACCCTCTGCACTCTCTGCTGGGTAGCACCTTGCTCTGGATTTCTATTGTGAGGATTTCAGGAGGATGGCAACAGTACTGAGTGTTGTTAAAGAGTCAGGTTCCATTTTCAGGAGAAACTCACACTGCCTCCCTCAAAGAAAATTTCTGCAAACGCGGTTTTGACTGGAGTCACCGAGGACAACAAGAAATCAGAATTTGCTCATGAGCAGTTCCAGCTGCAGCCTCCAGAAACACTTTTTGAATTTGCCCAAGAAGAAAGGAAATAAGGAACAGAGAAGAGCATGGCAGCACATGCCCTTCACACGGCAGCTCTCCCTCAGTTACAACCCTGGCTCTGCAGCCAAGGCCGGAGCAGGTGCAAGGCCCTGCCAGCTGCGGTGCCCCTGACAGGTGCTGGCGCTGTGCAGCTGACGGTGGCTGGCAGCGGCCCGGCCTCCCTCCCAGCAAGGAAAGCTCGCGGCCCCACTGGTCCCAGCAGGACCACCTGTCTCGCCCACGGTGGGACCTGCCAGGCCTGCACCCTTTCACAGCCAGGCACCCCAAACTGAGGGTGCACCACACACACACCCCAATCATCTCCCAAAGCCCTGCAGGTCCCAGGCCGTCGCCGCTGTACAAAGCCACCCTGTCAGGCGAAGTCCCTGACAGGCAGCACTGGAAGTTCATCTTTTCCAAATACGTCGAAAACAGAAGCCCAGGGCTGGATGTAGGTTTGCTGAGATCAGGGCTATTCTGGTGCAGACAAGCTATGTGCTGCTGATAGGGAGGATTAATGAGTCAGGCTGCTCATCCGTTGCAACCAGAAACAACTCTGCAACTATTTTGGTGCCATTTCTCTGCAGAGATCTTGGGTTGCTTATCAGCCCCTTCCCCTTATATATCTCCCTGTAATCGAGGCTACGTTAAATATAGGGTGGCAAACTGGCAGCAGCACCATTTGCACACACTGCTGTGTTTAGAGCCAAGGTGCAAAGGGCCATTTGCTAGTGCCCACTCGGTAGTAAAAGGGGTTTGGAGAAAGGCACTAATAAGTCCTCAATGTCACTTAATTGAAGCTAAAATTGTTCAGTGCATACGGGAGAGCCAAGCACACTGTGGACCTAGTTTGCCTTGGCTCTAGCGAGAAGGACCTCAGCTTCTGAAACTCCAGCCAACTGCCACATTTTTTGGCAACCTGCGGAAGTTTTAAGAAATGGCTTGTGGCATTAGTACGGCAAAAGGAGTCCTAGCTCCTGTGCTCCATTCCTTACTTTGCTCTTGACCAGACACATCTCTCACCTGCAAAACGGGAAGGACAATGCCTCTGTAAAGGATGAGGTCTTGCCTCATGCTTCCACGGTGTTATTTACAAATGTGGGTGACACTTAGGGGCAGAGAATGACCCCTGAAGAAACCTAATGCCATTTATTGCAAACATACTAGGCTTTATACAGAGCTGTAAACATTTTATTTGCCTAGACTGGAAAAGGTTACGTAAATAAAACTGTGCACCAAATCCCCAACATGCCTCAAAAACACAGAGTAGCAACCGGGCTCTCACTGCAAGCTTTCCAAGATTTTTAGTGATGTTACACAGGCAGGTTCAGTGGAGTCAGCTGGCAGCAGGCATCCAGTGCATGAGTTCCCATTCCAGACTGTGTCAGGGAGCCCAGACCAGAAGAGCCCACCCTGGTTTGGTTCCTCCAGCAGGACTAACATGTGAAGCATGGCTGGAGGCCAGACCGTGACCCGGCTGTCACTGCAGCCCTCGCTACTCAGGGAGTGCGGCTGAACACCAAGGAGGGCTCGGAGAACAAGCCCAGGCAGCGTGCTCCTCAGCACCTTTCTACCTCCTGCTGGAAATGAACCACTGCAACCTGCTGTCAGTAACTGCAAAAATCTGTTCTCAGTTGTCAGAGGCAAGGCAAAGCAATCTGAGGCAGATGCACAATACTGCACCTGAACTGCATATGTTTAATAGAGCTTTCAGATGGACATTACCAGGGACCAAGTTTTGCTCAGGACTGTTGGACAGACCTTTGAAAACAAACAGCTCTAGGCAATTCCTCAGCCCAGCTGCCAGTATCTCACCTTTTTTCATTCTAGTATCCCCTTTGATCACCCCAATGGATTTAACAAGTGACCAGAACATGTTCTCAGTGAAGCCCCTGCCTATGCCTCTAACAGGCATTCTGTACCTGCACGTACCTTGCAAACCCAGTGGCTCTCTATTCAGAGTCCTTGCACCACAGACAAACCTCTGGTCATCCATATGACCCATCCACAGCAATGACCGCGGTGTTCTACAATCTGATCTTCTTTAAATGCTCCACCAGTGCGTGCCAGAAGTGCAACTGGATACGAAAACCTCAAGTGCCAGACAGCTCCTTCACCTCTCCACGACAAATAAATCTTCATGATAAATCCATGCTCTCCTATGTCACATCTTATATATAGACAATCAAAGGAGCTAAGGTGCAGCAAGAAGTGTGAAGTGAAGGCATATGTGTTAAATTACATTTATCCTCTGGTTTAGTGCTTTCATCTGGCTGAAATAGTTTACATTCACAATGTTTCAGCTTTACTCCCTGATACACACGAATTTCTTTAAGTGTTTCCGTACTGTACCAAATTCTCCCCATCACAGATACAGCACCTATTATCCCCAGGAACTAAAATTCTGGTTGTTTTTCCCTGTCACCGAGATGAATCCAGCCCTGAGGTATGAGCTCCCTGCCTCTGTGCTCACAGGGACAAACTGTCAGCACCCAGGTACATAATGAACAGGAGGGCCTGTCATGATGAAGGGTTTAAGCCTGACTAGATCCAAATAATTTAACAAAAGCTCTGAATTTGTGAGGCAGACACCATACCTCTGTGTACTCCAGGCTGTTGACTCCATTAAAATGCAAGGAGAAGATCAGCCACTGAGTCACTGTCAGGTCTCACGCTGGTTAAGTACTGTTACAGCCCGTTTCACACCTGCCAGGCCTCCCCATCCTAGACAGCACAGACTGGAGAGACCAGCATGCTACTCAGCTGGTTATCGTAAGGTGTAATTACAACACCCACACAGCACCCCTTGCTTCTAGTAACAAAGTGGCTCCAAGCAGGAGGTCTTAGTCTCTGGCCTCTCTGGGAGAAATGCTTTCTGGACAATGCTCAAATCAAACCAGGAGCCCAACAGGGTACCTGAAAACATTTATGGATTGTTAAGAATGCCTCATACCTTTAAAATGACTGGTTTTAAATCTCTTTTCTCTGGTCTGAGGAGCAACAGGGTTGGAAAAGATGCAGAAAACAAACAAATCAAGACAAGAAAGGAGCCTGCTGCTCCACCTTACGCTCCACTGGAACAGGAGACGAACAGAGGGAGAGGAGGAAGAAAGCAACCACTCACCAGAAGCAGCGTCCAGCTGAGCAGACTGATTAAAATTGCACCCATCAGTAGGACAAACAGAGGCTGGCAGCACCAGGGACCACTCCTTGGACCACAGCACAGCTTGAACCATCTCCCTCCACTGCTGGCAGAACACTAAGTTGTGCTTGGGGGAAACCAAGGGCTCCAATTATCAGCTACCAATTTCAGGCTGTGCTGAAACCATTTGAAACCTGCTCATCCATCACCACCTCTGTGGTACCTACAGGAACAGCAGGCAAGCATGCCACAGGAAAGCAGACACCTGCTAATGAGCCAGCCATCAGCCACTCGTTATCTTTGATTACCTCCTTAACTCAGTCAGGAGATAGCGTGCTTTATTTTTGTCCTCCCTCCTGAATCAGCATCTTCATTTCCTGGGAGACTTTGCTGCTGGTGGTGCCCATGCCGAGAGCCAGCTCGACAGTGGCCAGTCAGGACTTGAGGCTGAGACACTCCCAGCCTCTTGGGCACGTTCCCACAGCCCTCGTGGCTCCTATCTCTGTCCCATCAGCTCCTGGGAGTGCTTTTGGACACACCTGCCTACAACCAGTGGTTGGCAGACCTTGCGACCATACAGTAACAACGCGCTCCCTCTGTAATTGCTTCACCATGAAGCCTTCATAGCCCACACCTGCCAAGTGAACAGGTGAGGGACCTCTGATTTGTTTTTCCCCAAAGGAAATTGAGTACAGCAACACAGATCTTGAACTTAGTCTCCCCTTTCTCTAACTCAGACCAGCAAAGAGCATTCCTAACCTCTCTGTCAGCTACTGATGCGACTCAGGTGTACCCACACATGGAGAACAGCTGAAAAAGGTTGAGCCCAAGTGCAAGGGAAGGGGGAAGGAGACCATCTCTGCTAGGGGATGTTCTTCCTCCTGGGGCATTCAGATTTCCAGATGGTAAAGGGTGCTCCCTCTATCGAGCCACTCCTCAGCCCCAGAACGGTCAGAGCCTGAGAGGTTTTGATGCCTGGGCACCGCTCGCCACCAAGGGCATCTCAGTGAAGGGACCAACATAGGAAAGAAAAAAAAAAATCAATTCCAGTAGAAAAATAATTTAATAAAGGGATAAGTTTCAAGAAAATATCTGTATAGTAACAACATTTTAAGTAAAATGTCCACAAAAATATACATGTCTAATGTGATTATACATCAGTTTTCTGACAGGTCCTGTTTTAAACTTGGTTCAGTCCACATTGGTTTTCATCTAGGAAAAACCTTCACATCTACCAGGCTTCCTGGGATATATCAGTTTGCACAACAGAATCATACGAGAAACGTTTTCTAGCTCATTTTAGGCTCATACAAATAAACTTTGATTTGGAAACAGTCAAGATCAGGTTATACCATATCATCAGGAAAAAAAAAAAAACAAATAACAAACAAGGAAAGCGAAAGAAGTCAGCCACCTAAGGGGCACTGTCGGGAAAAAAACACCAGCTCTAAAATATGCACCACATGTAACACTGACATAGCTGGAAAAGGGGAGGGATGAAGGGAAAGATGGGCAAAGGAGAGGGAAACATCCCAGCGTGGCCAGGGATCATGGAACTGCAAAAGGAACAGCCGGTAGAGAAGCCAGGGAAAAAACATGGAGGAGACCAATATATTTCTATAAAATAGTTTTGTAGCACAGAAGATAAGCTAATTGCAGGAAATGAAAAGGAATCAGTAAAAAATGTTTATTTCTTATTTTTCTAAATGACTATTCAGCTGTAGGTCTGTCCCCAAAAGCCCTCCCCAGTTGTGCCAATTCAGCTGAACAGCTCCAAGCTTGATGTACTTCCAGGAGAGAGAAACATGGCTACAGAAAGCAAGGGATGCAAGAGTACAACAAAAAATAAAGAAAGAAATAAAGAAAACATTCTACCAGCGGAGGACAGGAATAAAACACTGAAAAGGAGATGTCAAACAAAAGATACCAGCAACGTACACTGAAAAAAAACAAACAACACACCATCCCACAAAAAGCAAATGGAAAATCACTAAAGAAATAAAAGGACACGCATTTTCCAAAGGATTTTTTTGTTTTTATAATCAATTATTTTTACATAGACAACTGAAACACACCAATATTTTGTGCGAAAAATATTTTTAAATAAACTTTGCTTGTTCTCAATTTTTGTACATTCTGATATACATATGTAACAAGGTTTATGGCACTGTAACCAGGATCAAAATCATATAAAGGAACAAAATAATTGCTTTCATTTATCCCTTCTGAACCAAGCCGGCTGCCATTTCACTATTAGACCTTAAAATTATTATCTAATTATTAGTGAGCAGCCAACTCTAATTGGATTGAACACTCAAAACAAACCCCAAATTATTATTGCACAAGAAGCCAGTGAAGGCATATGGCATAGAATGATCAAAGTCCCTTACTGTTAAAACCTTACACCCCAAAAT
The DNA here is from genome assembly GCF_964211825.1 of Aythya ferina. NCBI lineage: Eukaryota > Metazoa > Chordata > Aves > Anseriformes > Anatidae > Aythya > Aythya ferina. Next base: position 22,163,851 of record NC_140298.1, read on the forward strand.
AGAAAAATAGAACTGGAACATGAAACACGCCAAAAAAACTTTTTTTTTTCTTTAGTTTGAGTCAGGAGTGTGAAAAGTGCCTTGCAGACTTTTTAAGCTGCTCTCATCTCCTTTGCATCAGTGAGCATTTTGCTAGGTTATCTTTAGCAAAGCCTTTGCAGAATGAAGGCCCTCATGTTTCAGGGAGTCTTTTCTGCTTTGTTTTGGCCATTTGCATTTCATCTTCAACTTAGGTTTCTTCAGTCTATGAACCTGCACAGACTACTTAGCCATAAACTCTATGAGTAGCTGGAGAGCAGGAGAAAGAAAAAACAAAACAAAAAAGCCCAATATTTCTTCTTCTCGTTTTGATTTTAAGAAGTATTCCTTTTGCTTCAAAGCTTCCCTGCTCTGCCAGTGCCTGGGAAGGAAACCACAACCACATCCCAAACATGGCCAAGTTCTTGGATCTCTTTTAAAAACCTTTACTCACAAAAAAAAGGTTTTTATTCACAAAAAGTCTGCCACAACCCACCCCCCCCCCCGGAAGCTAAAAAGAAAAACCCACCCATCACTGCCCTAAATTAGGTGAAGAATACGCTAACCCCTTCGTTGACTTCACCATCACACAACAGTTTCTACGCCGATCAGCTTTGGTGTGAGGATTCGTGGTGTGACGCCGTTGTTTAGATCTTCCTCAAACTCCAGTAACTGCCCCATAAAGTTAAGGTTGGGGGAAATGATTGGTCGCTTGCCTTTTACAAATTTATAGGCATCTGTCATGGTCATGCGTGTGTGCTTCATCAAGTATGCGATAACTATGGTAGCAGATCGGGACACACCAGCCTGGCAGTGAATGAGGAGACCTTTTCCACACTGATGGGCTTCCTCTGCAAATGAGAAAAACAGAAAAAATAAAGTTTCTGCCATTTCGTAAATTAGAAAAGCTCAGTGCAATTAGGAGTAACTTGATGTTAAAGCCCCTCTATCTGTTTAGAGGCACAGCAGCATCTCCTCCCCTTCCATCTCCAGTCTATGGGTTTCACAGTTTCTTCAGGTGGTTAGAAGAGGAGGCTCAGGGGCGACCTTAATTGCTCTCTAGAGGTACCTTAAAGGAGGCTGTAGTGAGGTGGGGGCTGGTCTATTCTCCCACGTTCCTTGGTGACAGGACGAGGGGAAATGGGCTAAAGTTGCGACAGGGGAGGTTTAGGTTGGATATTAGGAAAAACTTCTTTACCGAAAGGGTTGTTGGGCATTGGAATGGGCTGCCCAGAGAAGTGGTTGAGTCACCATCCCTGGCTGTCTTTAAAAGATGTTTAGGTGTAGAACTTAGTGATATGGTTTAGTGGAGGACTGGTTAGTGCTAGGTCAGAGGTTGGACTAGTTGATCTTGGAGGTCTCTTCCAACCTAGATGATTCCATGATTCAGGTGAAGCACACAGACCAGCCTAACAGTGAAGATCTCCACATTTGCAGATCTCTCTGTTAGAGATGAACTGCCAGCAAATATTTATGCAGGCGGTCAAGGTCCACAAAAAGGCAGCCTGAGCTCCATCCCCACCTCTCTCACAACACCACTGTGTTATTCAGTATCTCAGCTTCCCTGCCTTGATAAGCAATATGCCTTTCCAGAAGTAGGTATTTTCACATTCAGTACATAACAAAGAATATATGCACTTTGTTGTCCTAATCTCTGAGGCTCTTGAAATCAACTTCATCTGGGCAATCTGCACATTTCAGTTTCACTTCCTGCAGCTTTAATCTTCACTAAACTTGTGTTTGTTTTGTTGGCTTTTTTTTTAAATTTATTTATATACATATATGCCAATGACCTACTGTTTAAACATTTACAAACATTCTCAAATGCAATTTAAAAGTTTACCCTGAGGGAGGGAAAGCTTTGACTAGTTACTTCCCCAGCTGGCTAAATTTACTATGGAAAAAAAAAACTCAATGGAGAAACACTTGTTTATTAAAAACAAAGATAGCCCCTTGAGCTATAATTATTAAAAAGGGAAGCAAAATGGGTTTTAAAATACTTTCTAAACCTTTTCAGAGCAAGGCTACTTTCTCTGCTCTTGGTTAGATCATGAAACAATAAAAAAAAAAAAAAACATAGTGTGTGGCGTAGGAGCTCTAACCCTGCAGTTCACGGGGATGCTGGATACAGAAATCTTCCTCTCACCCCCAGAAGGCTTCAGTGGAGTTTTGCAGTTACTTTATGAAACCTTAGCCTACTGCATCATCCTGTCTTCTTGAATTCAAAGTTTTAGGTTTTACTGGATTTCCTGACCCAGTTTTTGTTCCCTAAGGAAAAAAAAAGTGATACTTCCTCTCCCTTGTCCTCAGAGAGGGCTCTAGCCCTTCACTTCTCCCCAAAAGGTGCCTTCTTCCCCTTCCTATGAACATAGTGATCAGTAGGCCTGACAGTGCTGCTGGTAGAGCTGGGGTTGGGTTAGGAGCCATTGGAAAATAATGACTTTAAACAGAGATCTTTTGGTTGCCTGCATGGCAGAGGTCAATCAAAATGGCTGCTGTTGGAAGCTCCTTGTGGGAAGACTTGAGAATTAACACTGTATATCATCAGGGCTGCAGCATAAGCAGTGTTTCACCTAGTCACCTTCACTGAAACATCTTACCTGCAGGCTGTATCAGCACAACGACCCCCTGCTAAGCAAAACACAACCAGACCCAGCAGCACCCAAGAGCTGCCTGCTTCAGAGCAGTGAGTCCTAGCACCACTGAGGCAGATGGGCTCAGAAGAATATGCTGAGCTTGGACTCCCCACCCCAGGACCCAGCCCTATGACCAGTACCTGATCCTTGCTGAGCACCAGAGCACCCCACGGAGCCAGCACAAGCAGTCTCAAGTTTCAGAGGAGCTGTGCACCTATGCTCTCACTCAGGAGCCATAAACAGTGGCTATTTTTGAGAGCAGGGACAGAGGAAGACAGCTCTGAGTCCACTTTTAAAAGTCCATGGGGTCAGCTAAGGACCTAAGCTGTGATATAACACAGAAGCATGTTTTCATCATCTTGTCTTTCATTATCAAGCCTGAACTATTGGTAACAAGATTAGCCCAGCCTCAGCAAGAGGGAGAAAAATTGCATGCCTGTGGTTCTGCACCACATCCAGGCTGTTTCAGAAAACCTCTAAGGACATGTACTTGGGCTTGACAAGCACCAATGGACATCCACCGTGCTGCAAAAGGTTGTGAACTCTGTACATGCACTGTGGAAGCTGTGCCCACAAATACATAGAGGAGGGCAAGAAAAGGTCCTCAAAAGCTTTCAGTATTACCCCATGTCCTCACTGACCAGGCCCCCTGCATGTGGATGAAGGGTGCATTGTGTGGACCATAGTAAGGTTCAGAGCAATGTGGGTAACTTCATTACTCTAGCCACCTCCCCAGTTTCAGATGGAGCTGCATCTCTACTGTGAACTCTCTCACAGCCTACAGGGTTTGAAGCTAATTAATACTAGTTGTCACCACTATCCACTCACCCACACATACACTCCGAAGTTACAAATCTAATGGTAAAATAAGTGGAGTGTGAATGTTTGTCAGTTTTCTCATAAAACTGAGCTGGGGAAGACTCTGTTGTCATTAAAAATAATGAATATAAAAATTTGGATGGAAGCCACTGTGAAGGTTAGGAAATGCAAAGGAATCAGGAAGAGGGGATGACAAAAAAAAATTCTCAGCTGGGGGAAGCAGGGCTTCAGAAGTACTAAATTTGGAGATCCAGCATCACTATCAATGGATAAAGTTGTACCCCTAGGCTACTTAGTCAGATGTGCCAGAGATGAGAATCAGCAGAAACACAAGGTGCTCAGCATTTCTGACGATCTAAACAGAAGTAAATATGACCTTGCACAGCCTTCATGGAAGTTAGAACCTGGAATTAATATTATGCTTTACTAACAGGTAAGGAGAGAAGACGGTAAAAACAGGAATCGTTTCAGCCGAGGATAATTACCAATGAACTCAAAAGCCTCTTCAAAATACTGCCTGAGATTCTGCTTGTTGCTGTCAGTGGCCGGGAGCCGCTTGTAGTTGAACATGCCTTTCTCATAGTGGTACAGGGGCAGGTGGGTGGTCACATTGATCACATAGCCTATGTTCATCCTCTGCATTTTCTCCAAGTCCTGAGCATCGTGCTCATTTCCGAGGAAGAGGAAGGGCAGGATGGGGGTGAGCTCAGCGTTCTCGATGTCCGGTGTGGTGGGGATGGACTGAGGTAGCGTGGGGGGCACCGCGGACGCACCGCTGCCTCCTCCCCCCTCTGGGCACTCTTGCAGCTGGAGGGAGTTATCACAGAGGTTTTCGTGGTTCTGCCTGAAGCCGCTGAGTCCTCCTGGGGAGAGAGGCCAAGCAGATATTTTGGTTAGAGACCACAGGTAAAGCGCCGCTTCGGCCCCACCTTCCTTTTGAGCATGCCCCAAGGACCACCAGGACTGGTGTCAGCCCTGAACATGGCTCTGTGCAACATCAGGGCGCCGGGACTGCCTCACCTGCGAGCCTGTGGCAGGAGGTGAAAGAAAAACAAAGGCTTTTTTTTCCCCTCAAGAAGGAAAGCATCAAAACCACGAGCAAAACAGCTCCAAGCACACTGGAACAGGGCAGCAAGTCGGCCTTTTATCAAGACCTGTTCGTATGGGCAGGGAGTTTGCTTGCCAGAGGGCAGGCCTGCAGGGCACCCCCAGCCCCAGGAGAACAGCACCTGGCCCGACAGGAGGATCACCACCCCTCGTAATGTAACAGCAACCAGGGCTCTCGCTTAACATGTGGCAAACAGCTCTCCTTTTTCTGCCCCAGTTGTCTGAAAATATCCAGCAAGAGCTATTTTTAGGATATTAATATGGATTGGGAAACGGGTCCGAGGGGGAAGGGAGAAGTCACTTTTTTGGCTCACGTTTCCCCCCGGCTCTACCGCAAGTCACACCACTGGTTTTTTTCAAGCAGCATTTTCCCTTTTCCCCCCACTCCAGGCGGGTGTCTCCCCAGCCCCGGGAAGAAAAGCAGAGCTCCTTTCCACACCTCGACCGGCGGTTACATCAGCCGCGGGCTCCCCACCTGCCCAGTTTCCATAGCGCTTACACAAAGCGCGGGCTGACATCAGCTGGCATGACATCAGCCCTCCCAGCGCAAACAATGCCAGGAGCACCACTCGGCGTCGGGCCTTCGGTTCCTGGGAGCCGATGAGGTAATGCGAGCAGGTGGCTCGGCTCGGCTCCGCCACCCTGGGGAGGCAGGGGCAGAGAGGGAGGAACGCCGCCGTGCCCCCCGCCGGCCCGCACAGGCACGGGTTCCTCTTCCACCGGGACGCTTTGGAGTCACGCAGCCTGCCGAGGCGGGCCAAGTGTTCAGACTCAATTGCACTTTTGTCAAAGGAAAGCCAAAAAGGGAAAAAAAAAAAAAAAAAATCAGGAGGGGGGAGAAATACACTTGAGTTACTAGAAAGAGCTCCACCAGCCAAAGTAAACGCTGAATGTCACCATCCTGCCTTTTTTTTTTTTTTTCCCTCCTTCAAAAAGGTTATTTGTCTTTTCGGTGCTCTTTCACGATGACTTAGCAAAAGAAAGGTTTTAAAGCCATGCTGTAACACTGGCTTTGGATCAGAAACAGCCAAGAACTTCAATACCCAAGTGTTGAGTGCTGCAGCTCCCAAAGTCCCAGTGCCAGCCCACAGGGTGCAACCCACACAGGCCCCATCTCGGCACCCCACACGGCACATGATGGGTACAAGTGCCCCAGACCAGGTCTTTGGGAAGGCTGAAGACCAATTAAAGCCCATATGCACTATCTGAATGAGTTTACAGGATGAAGCACAAACAGAGCTGCCTTGAAAGATCCAAAGCTGTTGTAACAGGGGCATAAGGACAGAAGAAAGGGCAAGGATAAAAATCTGAGCTCAACTGCCAACCATACCACTTGGCGTCGATAAGGTCTGAAAAAATCCTTTCAGGCTGCTCAAGAAAACAAGCAAGACCATGGTCCATAGTCCCCATGCTGAAGATGTCCGACATCTCACCCAACCCAACTGCTACAGCCCGGGCTAAACGCTGAACCCTGAGCCACCTTCTGGTTGTCCCAGCCCCTCTCCAACTCTTACTTTGCTTTTGCATTGGTAAGCAATCCCTTCCACTTAAATGCTTCTGTTTAAACGACACCCAGGGCATGCTAGGGTTCCCAAGGAAACCTCCAAAGAATAAGCAGCTTCAGTCACCCCAGGGTCAGTGCTGATCTTCCACAGCCTTCTGGGAAGAAGCGCCCATAGGTGGAGATAAGATCCCATTACTTCATCACTTGGGTGCAGACACACTTATGGTGTGGCAGGCATCATCTTTCACCAGCCACCTCGCAGATACAGCAGGGATGGACAATCTGTAGGCAGCGAGGAAAGAGCTCACTATATCTTTCCTCTGTCGCCTCCACCTGCCCCACCGGTCAGAAGACACCACCACTTCTGTTACCCATTCTTCCTCAGTGCCTGGTGTGAGCTTGGGCCCAGTGGATGAAAACCTCGTCTTCTCCTCCCTGTCACGTTTTGCAGAACTCCTCTGCTGTCACCACAGTCAGCAGAGAGCAGGAGGGGCAGGGCAATCCTCACCGCTCCAGCAGGAGTGTCAGGCCAAAGGCTGGAAAGTGATTCCAAGCACATCGTATAGAAGACACCCAAACAAGTGCAGTAGCCAAGCACACAACTGCTCCATCCACCATTTCTTTCTTGGTGTCTGCTAGTGAAGAGGAAACCTTATGTCAGCACACATCCACCCCCCCTTGTTTTTCTCCCTCATGGCTATGGAGTTACAAAGTTAGAGTAGCATATACATATATAATGTTTAGAGTAGCATGTATAAGCAACTCTTGGAGCATACAGCCCTGAAACAGTGTGTTACTGGGGATAGGATCCATCTCAGACATGAGCAAGGAATCAATGGACAGGAACACTGGGGCCCAGAAAGGATGCAGCAAGATGCTGTTGGAATAAAGCTTAACTCTAAACACAACAGTAGGAGCTCTGCTTAGGTCTGTGCTGAAATCAGCCTCTCAGGCCTCAAAACAAGATCTAGATGCCTCAGCAGCACTGCTCCTTAACTCCACTTCCCGCACACTTAGCATGCACCATCCTCACTCCTAGTCAATTTACATGGCACTAGCATAATTTAAATGGAGCTTGTGCATGCATAATACTCTAGTTTGCCATGTTTGAAAGACTACCTCCAATAAAGAAACAAACAAAACAAGCCCAAGAGAAGCTCATTATGACCACTCAGAAAGAGTCAAAGAAGGATGGACTTTGGACACAATGGTAAACACAGCATGCAGAAGACATCATTTAAAGTCTTTGTGCAGTAGGGGAGAGTGAGTGAAGATGCTCAAGCGTTCCCAAACCTGGGGCAAGAAGGAGATGTTAGTGAGGGCGGTGGCAGGGAACACGGGTGAGGGGTACAACCTGGTAGGAGCCTCTCACCAGTACAAAAGCAAGCTGCATTTAGAAGCAGCTTTTCAGCTGTTAGTTACAATATACTGAAAGCCTTCATCATATACAGAGAGCCTCAGCAGACAGGCAATATATGAACTGGAAAGGACCATCAGCATGTATAGCAGTACAGTCTGAGCTCCAGCCACGAAGCCTATGCTCAACTGTGTAGCCACTTTCAACAAGACATTTGGATGTTCAGGTGCAACCCACTGACAAAACAAAAACGCTAGCAGCTAGACTAGCTATCAGTGTCCATTTCTATAGAGTGCTGTACTTGTAACTTGTCTTTGTTATCTTTAAACATACCACGTAGCTGTAATAATCAGGTAAAAAGCCTGAACCACACAGCCAATTTGATATTGCCCATAAACAGATGCGGAGAACATCCCAAGTGTTTTTATGCATGCTCTTCTCCAAAACAGCTGCTGGGCAGGTTTTGGGAGCCTGAACCTACCCAAATCCAAATGAAGTGACAGGCACACAAGGATGCCCAGTGCACCTAGAAACCCACGATATTTCTATCAAAAGGGAAAAGGATAATAGAAGTAGGATGCCCACAGCAGACAGGCTGACCTGCTATCTAGTGAAACGCATCAGAAGCCAGTGCTCTTGCTCACTGCTGTTGTGAAGAGCCAGAGAGGTTTGCAGTTATCACTACAGAAGCCGCATGAAATATTCCACCACCCTGCCTTGCCAGAACAGTTAGTAAGTGACAACAGACTAGGGATTGTCTGAGACGTCAAAACTTTTAGGAAGTTTTAAGTCAGCACTGTGTACACTCCAGCTATTCATACTTGTTTGTTCAAGTTCTTTTTTTTTTTTTTTTTGCAGCCATCTGCCCATAAACATCTTGCTTGATGCTTCTCAAACGCCCCACTGCGCAGCGCCTGGGCAGCAGCTGCACGCACATTTCCCAGCTCCACAGCCACCCAGGAGCCCGGGGCTCACACCAGTGCTCTGAAGCCAGGTTAGCAGCTGGACGGGAGCCAGGGCAGCTCTGAGCAAATTGAAGAGAGACAAGCAGCATGATGCTCGCATAAAAGTCACGCCAAACACGGTGTCTGTCATTTGCTATCGGGAAAGGGTGCATTTGATGCAAAACAGGCACAAAAACGTATGGCAGAAACAAAGCAACCAGTTTTTACAAGCGACCGTGACCTTGCAATAGGAACGGACATCTTTACACAGAGCAAAACCAACGACGCTTATCTGCACGCATTTTGTGTGAGTGATTTTTAAGGGAAGACAGAACTAAAAGAAATTCAAGCAGTTCAGTAACACCTGCCCCCCTCCCATGTCTTCCGTGACACTTCTTCATCGGTGTGAGCATATATATGTTAGGATGTGGGCTTATGATATGTTCTTATAGATATACAATATGCTTCCTACCTGGAAACAGGCTCTTACCCCACAGTAAAGAGAGTAAGTTACATTGCTCCCTCTCCCCCCAGGGGAGGGAGAGCTGAAGCAGAGGCAAGTACCATGAAGTAACCTGACCACAGGGTAACACCTGCACTTACCTTTACATCACCTCATGTGCACGGCTGGGCTTTGTTTTGAGAGCAGCAGGTACTGGGTGTTCCTGTTACAACTACAAACAGGAACGTGTTTTTATACATGACAGACTGCAGATGTGGGATCCACATTTAGATAGAACATGTGATCCCCATAGACAAACAGGCCTTTTGTACAGCTTTGAAAGCTATTCAGATGGATTTTTGGATCCACACGTCCTCAATTACAATACCACAAAGCCAACTCAAAAAAAAATAAAAAAATACCACCCACCAAACTAAAGCACACATGCAACAAAAGCAGAAGTCTCACAGGGTTGTGACAAAGATATATTTGGGCTGCAACCTCCACCCCTCCCAAAGTGCCAGGCTCTCACAGGTAGGGCCACTGGAGAATATGGTGATACGTAGCTTGTAGTGAGTGACTGAGAGCTTCAATAGCTGAGGAACGAATCCCAAGTTTTAGCACATCCACTCAGCAGGTTTTCTGCGAGTACCTACACACTACATCGAGCCCCTACAGCTCAACCGCGATTGTGTTTAACATTAAAAGGTTACAGCTTTAAGCAGTTAGCGTGTAGGGCACAAGCTAACACCAAGATAGGAGATACTCAGGGAACTGGTGCGTATCCGTTTAAGATCACACTTCGAATTTGTGCAAGTACAGCCTGTTCCTTTAAACCTGTGACCTCATTTATTTACATTACTGCAGAAAAGCACTGCCAGAAGCAACAGCTGATGACAGTCTCATGTATTTTTCCACTAAGACAACAATTAAACTGCTTCTGTGTTATTAATGAACAGATGACTTTGCGTCAAGTCGACTCAAAGCGCAGGACGCCTCAAGGTTAAACAAACGTGGCTCCAGCATGTAAAAATAGAGGTGTGCTGCAGGCAGGGTGCTGCCCAGCCGGGCAGGAAGGTGCAGACCTGGGGCCACCCCTGCACCCTGCTGCTCCTGTACCATGGGCAGGATGTACCTGGCACCCGCTGATTAGTATGAACTAATCTGGGTCATGCTGTTATGCATCTTCTCTCCACGCTCGGCTACGCTTTTAGCAGCGAATCCATCACAGCTACTTGCCTCCTTCCCCCCCAGGGCAAAAAACCAGCTTTACAGGCTGAAGAAGGGTTCTGCCAGCAGTGGCCAAACCCACTCTCAGGATGTGGACAGCCACCCAGATCACGGCTCCTTACCACCAGCCAACGCCATGCCTAGGAGGTTGATGGCCATGCTCAAAGGGCCTTGTATCTGAGCTGTAACCTGACGAGGGGTGCACCAAGCGTACATCTTCCTTCTGCTATTTCTGTGTTGTCTGACACAGGTAAAATCCCTAGCTCTCCACATTTCTTCTGTTACTCTCTCAACCCCTCTCCACTTTTTGCCTCAAGCAGGGGTAGGCCTACGTGGTACCAAAAGCAATACTAGGGCCTGTAGGCACTGGCAGCATGCCTAGAGAGCACAAGAGCAAAAACGATGTTGTAGTGGAAGATCTAGCCATCACCACAACATAGGTACTGAAAGGATGGACATCCAGACTCCTCACGCATCACTAGACAGCCATTTTCCCAGCAGAGCTCCACAGTAGGTTACAGAGAACTGCGTTTCCCAAATCTTTCAGAGCAACGGCGCTAACTCAAGCATGTCACTGCAGGAGTGTTTCTCCTGTCTGAGACAGACGTCCTCCTCACTGCAGCTGTTGGTGAGCATTGCTCAGGGTTCATCCTTACTGCTGTAGAAAGCTCGGGAGTTGCACCACGGCTGAAAATATTGTATTTGGCCCACATAGCAGGAAGCAGAGATGAGAAGGACAACTCCTCTCTCTCTCAAACAGGGTGGGGACCTATCGAACCACATTCGTCTAGATGACATTAGAAGTAGCTCCTTTGACTTCAAGGAAATTTTGTTGCCTTTTTTTTTTTTTTTTTTTTTTTTATAAAAACATTGGATGGAGATTAAACTGAGGTTGAGCCCATAATGCAGGGGGATATGCATCCTTCAGTGGTACAAAGATAACACAGTGATGCCAAGGCTGTTTTACACATTACTATTTCTGCTGTTGAAGAATAGAAGAAAATAAATAAATAAATCAATAACTGCAGCCACGTTCAGCCCTTTGGAGCAGAAACCTCATTCACCACCTTTTCACAATTTAAGTATCTTCATTGGCTTCGAGAATCTACATTGATTTTAGAGAATCGGGGGGCAGGGGAATGCAAAGGCATGAATAACTACAGGTTTTTTTCTACTCTGCAGCTGCTAACGTGAGACACGTCTCACTTGCCAGTCCTACAAGTGTGTTTCTTGCCTGTCCACAGGAGGTTCAAACAACCCGTTGCAGGGTTTCTTTCCCTGTCACCCACACAGCATTTGGCATCAGCCTTGCCACAAAAGATAAAGCTTTAGACAAACAAACAAAAAAGTAAAAGTAAACATAGTTCACAAAGAACGGCTTCCACCTTGATACACTCAATCTAATCTAGTCTCCCTCTAATCAAGCTGCCAACAGCACTTCAAAAAGGGGAAAAAAAAACTCCCAAAAAAGCAAACCCATGCATTCCAGAGAAGTTGCAAGGTCAGTTTTTTTCCATTTGTGAACTACCATGGGAGGCTGGTTTGTAGACAAGCTCTGGCCTACAGGAGTTACAAGCACATCCTTGACACAATTGCTTTGAGGTCCCTTTAAAAGTCAAGCGTGCAACACCAGATATAAACCGATAAGTTCCACCCCCAGCTTTGAGGCATACGTGCATGCATTTGCATGTTATTTCTAATTTCAACTCACTACATCTCACGCCCCTTGCTACAGCACATCCTCTCCTACTGGCCTCTTGCAGCCCCTAATCTTATCTACTGTTATCTAGTACTTCAACACCAGGAACAGAGCGGGCTGCTGCCCTGAAGGACACAGCCCAGTGGGGCAGGAGAGAGGTCACTGAAGGCAGTTTCCTTTGCAAAGGGACACTGCCTCTGCTCAGCTCCTCTTATTTCCTCCTGTCATGCTTCCACCCTCGTTCAAATGCATTTTCTCCCATAATGTCTCCCACACCTGAACATGAGTTGCTTCTTCCCAACACTAGCTTCTACCCCTTTGCTTTTCCTCTTCAGAGGAGCACTAGATCATCCATTAGCTGTAATTAGAAACAAGCAATTTTTATTAATTTTCTTTTTAACCTGCTGCTGTGGAATGTTCGTTAGTATTTTTGCTTGAAAGTTGTGTGTTGTTTTTTTTTTTGTTGTTGTTTTTGTCAAACTTGGTTTTGCCTCAAACTCCAAACCTGGGACACAGGCCACTTATGCAAGTTACATACCTCCCTTCCCCAACTCACTCAACAGCTCTTCCAAAAGCATTAATGGTATCTTCTGGACAACTTGCCAGCCCCTCCAGAAGTCACTGTAAACACTTCTGGACCACGTCTGAATTCAGGACAGTGGTTCCAGCTTTGTAACTAGAATCCCCTATATGCTGGGATATATAGTCTGTCCATGTGGGAGAAACAAAAGCATTCACAGGAGAGAGAAAGAGAGGAGAAGAAAAGAGAGGAGGGAAGAAAAACACACCACGTGACAGCATCCTTCAAAGTTATTCTCAGAAAGCAGTCAGGAAGATGAAAGAGGAAAAGATATTCTTGATTTCAGTATAAAGAACATGTGTATATATATATATATGTGTATATATAAATAAATAAAAGAGCACAGCTTGGAACAAGAAAGTCAGTCCCCCAACCCAAACACACTACTGTGACAATTTTGCAGTGACAGATGAGGATTGGACTTACCCTCCCTGGAGGGCAAGCATTTATAGCAGAAACTCAAAATTAGACACGTTACAACTTCTCATAGCAAAAGTATGCTCTCCCATGGGGATTTAAGCTAACATGAGGTCCAATTAAATAATCACTGGAAATGTCAGCATAAACCCTGAAGGAATACATACTTCTACTGTGAAATGCTCCCGCTGGAAATCATATTAACAAAAAGGTCATCAAGAAATGCTAAAGCTATGTATGAAAGGGAAGTGAGGGGGGAGGGAACAGAAACTATTTTAATGTCATAAAGATACCACAAATTGTTTTATATTGACAAAGAGCTATAAGTCTGTTTTCACAGACAGGCAGAACAGAACAGACCTTCCCAAAATATCAGTGCTCAATCTGTATTATTATTAAGCTTATTTTAAATTTCAACATAATATTAAATAAATATTATATTTTCACATTAAATTGCCTCCCATGATTGCCTATCAGCATATGCATTCCTAAAGCAACCTGCCCACCCTCACTGCTTGACCCACAGCCAGCCAGCAGCGGCGGTGCCCATGCTCTGGGGTGTGCAAGGACCGAGGTAGCTCAGAGGGCCCCGGCTCAGCACATCTGAAGAGAGAGAAGAGACCAGGCACTGTTTCAGACATCTGCATGTGTAGGAGGGGACAGTTATATTTAATTAGTACATATTAGAGAACACTGACATTTCCATGGGTCAGCCATCTATTTGTTCACTTTACCCTTTTAAGGGCAACCTCTTCTCTTCAGGACAGCTTCACTCCAAGCAGGCTGATTTGTTTCTCCCGAGAATGAACACAGGCTCTTTTCCAGTCCAAACCACTGTTCCTCTGCATCAGAAACACCAGCAGTACATTGCATTAATGTGAAAGAAAAACAGAGCGCTGCTGTAACACACCAATGTTTGTGAATGCCATTCATTCCTGCTGGATTTAAATCCTCTTAAAAATGAAGAGTTTCTGTTCTTTTGACTAGAAATAATAATATCTGGCTCTCATTTGACACTTTCCAACAAACTATTTTGAAGCACATGAAGAAAATCCAGAAGTAAAGGGCACTGCCTTGAGATATTTTAGTGCCATACTGTCCTAAAATAAAAGCATCAAACTACCAGAATGAGCAAAGTGCCGGCCAGCTCCCATGCCGTCACATAGACAGCATGGCCAGCCCAACCAGAAATTGAATCCCGGTATGCTACAGGACTGTTTGTTGATGTAGGCTCAGGACCACTGAGCTGTACATCTCGCACGCCTTTCCCACCTCATGACATCAAGCCAGTTGCTGAACACTAAGCAACTCACACCTTCCTGGTCTTCAGGAGACTCAAATTGGGTCACAGCACTGGGTCACGCGGTGGCTGACAACCCTCATGGCTGAGGAAGCATAACTAGAACCTACACTCCAGGATCAAAGGAAGAAGAGTTACAGAATCCAAAACTCAGCAGCAATCAAACAAGGAAATCTCTTCATCTAGATCAAAACCAAACTGAGTCTCCTTGTCTTCACAGACAAATAAAGAAAACTTCCCAGAAAGCACAGGCACTGTGTTTTTCTTTGATAGAGATGTAATACTACCTTACAGGGCTAACAGGAAAATACCTATGAAGATTAATCTCAAGCTAAACAATCATATTAAGTGTTTTTATTTATACCTACAATATGCCAGCAAGTTCTATTGTGTAAATTAAGAGTAACTTAATTTCAATCAAGTGAACAGACAGGACTCCTATTATCTTAGCAAAGAAAACAGCCAAGACAAATTAGAGTCCATCATTGACACAACACAGGTCACCTGCCTTAACAATAGCTTTTGCTTTAAAATATTATTGGTCACTTCCTCACTTAAGGCTTAATATCACACTTCAGTGACATAAACTAGTGACAAACAATTCAACTAATGTGACAGAAATTTGCAAGTTATCCTTTATTTTCCAAATTCCTTAAAGCCATTGTGAAAATAAATATATATATATATAGAGAGAGAGAGAGAGAGAGAGAAATTCATTTGTAGATGAGGAGTAGCATTTGTTGTTCTTTCTTCTACATTTAACTTGAAATGTTTCTTCTCTGTTATGGTGAATGGAGTGTGAATTAAACTCGGGCATGTTACAGATATTTTTTAAAGCTAGATTGTAGCAGAAAAAGTTGGAACCAACACCTTCCCCTAATCTTATTTTATTTATTCCCCTCTGTCCCTCACCCAATTTCTTCCTTTGAAGCCTTTATCCTGGCCAGAAGGCCCTCCCAGCTCCAGAAGTGCCTCTGTGCCCCCCCAGCAGCAGGTGCTGACAGATTTACAGTCCCCCAGGGCGCTCCAGCCCCAGGCCCCCAGCTGGGACAGCCCCGTGCACACACTTGAGCCGCCTGGAGCCCGGCCAAGGATGCTGCGGGGACGTAGGCCCAGCAGTGCCCCTGGCAGCAGCAAGGGGAGGCTTATTCCTTTGGGACATATAGGACTGGGTGGCACCTGCACCTACAGGGATGGTCCTTGCAGACTGGCTGGTTCAGGTCTTGCTGCACCGACTACAATAGGAGCTGTGATGTGCTCTTAGATGCACCACCATACCAGGAGAGCACAGGCCTGTACTCCTCTGGGATCTGAGCCACTCACAGGAGAGCTTTTTTGAGAAAGGACATAACCTGCTCACAAAGCAGAGAGAGAAAAATGAAACTTGAGTTTTCAGATGAACAAAAGCCACCCACAGACAAATCAGAGCCTACAGCATATTACTTCAGCAGAGATGCAGCGTTAAGGGATGAGGGTGTCTGTAAGCCCCTCTCCCACTTCATGGGCCAGGAAGATCCATGGCTGAACCTGGTTCAATGACACTTAGCACAGATCACAGTCAGAGATGAGATCAGTGTTAGAAATGGTGCAAAGAGGGAAAAAAAAAAAAAAAAAAAAAAAAGGAAAGAAAAAAGACATTGAAGTGACTTGTCCAAGGCCTCACAGCAAGCCTATTGTGTGCGCTTAGTCAGAGCTCCCCGGCCCTGAAGCTGCTCTGCTATCTAGGCACAGTTATCCCTCCAGCCAGATTACCCCTTTCCTGCACCACACAGGGAAGGAACTACTCCCATCTTCCTCTCCCATTCAACCCTTAAAATGCTGCTGTACAGGTCCAGAGCCAGGTGTGCAACCACCTGCCTGAGGGACTTTCACTCCTTGGGTACCAACAGCTTTCAGAGCTGATGCACAAAAACCATCTCCAGAGGGCTGAGATGCTTCCAAGGCATGAGTTTGCCTTTATCACAGATACCGGCCGAAGCAAAGAGTTTCCTGTACTGAACAGTCACAAGGCATTAAAAATCCCCACAGATTCATTGCTGAAGCTCATGGGGCATAAGAGTATCAATCGGCCACACAGCAGAGACCATGATTGCCTTGGGATGTTGAAGCTGCAGAAATAACCCCAATGAAACATTTTGAAAGTAGGCTCAGTGCCCCTACATGTGTGCTTTTCATAGTAGCTCCCATTCTGCCTCCACATAGTACTGCTACACTGACAGGCACAGCCACGACTGTGGCTAGTTTTCCACCCCAGCCAAATCCCAGAGGCACTGGTGCACGAAGAGCTCTACCATTATAAACTCTGTCAAGAAATTTACTGGATCAAGGCCACAGCTCACAGGCAAGAGGCAACCACTTGAAAGACCTGCCAGATGAAGCTGAAGCAAGAAAATGCAGTACTCAAGAGGGCACGTTTACTCACCTTCTTCTGAATAGGATTCTCTACCGGCTCAAAATTTCAGGGGAGGAACAAGCCATAAGATATCTGCACTTCTTTCAGCCCTGACTGATCAAGCACCTCAGGTTTACTTCACAAAAAGTTTAACTTTCTGTACTTACTACAGTACATAAATGTTTTAAAAATAAAACATTGAAGACAGTTTCAGGTGAGTACCTAGAAACAAAGCTCCAGGCAAACAACCACAGTGATATTCAGGTCAACCTTGTGTTTTCTGCAGCCAGTGTTCCTCCAAGCCTACCAGAGACAACCCAGAAAGGCCAAGGCACCACGCATAATCTTATCTTTTGCACAAAGGGACAAACAAAGCATTAGGTCATCCTTTAAACAGATTAACAATGATCTGTTTCATTAAGCAGGAAGACTTCTATCACCCTGCAAGCTCACGATGGATATTTCTTTCTTGGTTGGTTGGTTGATAAACGTATAAGATTCAAGTGTTAAGACCGTGCGCACACTGCTCCCATTCATGGTATTTCTTCACTTAAGAATTCCTTCTGTAAATAAAAAAATTGTAACATGGCTTTTCACCAAGTAAAGAGTCATAGCCTGAAGACAAGTGGCTGATCCCCCACTTCAAAAGGTATTGAAAAGGCAAAGAAACTTTTGTGCTCCTAAGCATAGTTTTAAAGAAAAAATAAAATGCATGAGTGGCCACTGCTTTAAAAGAAATAAAAGCATATACATATTCTAAAAAAGAAAAGTATCTGTGTTATTTAAAAAACAGACACTGCTCAAACCTCAAATTCAGTTATTATTCCAGCCCATGCCTCTCAGAAAGGCTGTGGTCACTTTAAGAATGAAAGGCCATAAAACATCGGTAAGCACTTCTATAAAGGCACAAAGATCTTACTGGTAGAGCATCTCACCCATGACAGGGGAAGGACAGCACTTAAGGCTTTCAGCTAATTATAACCCAACTTATATAAACTAAGAGCATCACAGAGGATGTCTCCTCAGTTGAAACAGAGCTGGAGCCAAACTTTTCTTTACTAGCATTACAGGTATTTGGCTAATATAACAGTTTCCTTCTTGATTCTTAGTTTGGTTTCCAAGTGTATTAGAAACTGGACACCTAAAAAGAGAAGTCTTCACGCTCGCCTCTTTCCAAAGCATGGACTTTGCTCCTTTTGCCTCCCAAAACATGGCAGGTACCAAGCAATCCAGCACTTCAAACTTTAAGATGCCATCATCTGGGAAGAAATGCTACACTTTCCATTACTGTTGAACTGGAAAATTTAGTGGTGCAATCTTCTGAAGAAGCCTTCCACTTCAGGTAAAGAAAAGATTTTGTTCTCAAAAAAAAAAAAAAAAAAACCACAAACAAACACATAACAAAACAAAACAAAAAAAACACCACTATTACCCCATTTTATCTATAAGCAAAAGGTGTACATGCATACACCCCACTCATTTAAGTGTTGTGGCTGATAACTTAATTACCTTAAGGTGGAGGGGCAGGGGAGAGGAGGAGTGTATTTCAGGTCCAGCAATCAGCCTCTGAAAACTGAAGGTAAAATCCCTTACAGAGCCAGGAGAAGTGTCATCCCCGTACCATCCCCCCGCAGTGACTGATGAGGCCAAATTTCCTCCACAGCACAGAGGGAACACATTTTAAACACACTGGATGTTTCACATGTATTACTTAACACTTAAAAATACACATTTCCCGATTTCAACCATGACCTAATAATTATTCAGTGGAGATCTCCAGTGGAAATAAGTGCCAGGCACATATTTAATTGGACAGCTGGATTTTTTGACCGTTGTGTCAAGTTCTACTCTCAAATATACTTGTGCAGAGTAATTCAATTAGGGCTTAAAGTAACACAGGCACTGTTGAATTACATAATTAATAATAATAAATCATGTATTTGCAACAGATTATGACAGCAGGTATTCCAAAGGCAATGATCGTAGTATTTTGCAATGACATGGGAGAGTATAAAACAGGTACATGTTTATTCCTTTTATAGGTTTCTTGGCCCCTTTGTAGTTGTTTCAACTTCACTGATAGGTGACTTCAGCATTGGTGAGAGATCTGAAGTTATTCTTAGACTGTGGCAGCAAGCCTGAAGGGATTTTACTGGCAGGTTTTACACGCCTTGCTATTGAGACCCAGTCACTTAATTTATTTCCCTGTTAGATGAGCAATGACAAGACTGAAAACCAGAGCACAAGTAAGCTCCTCAAACCAGGAACAAGAACAGAGAAGCAACTAATTGTTATCATCGCCCCTTGAAATGCTCCAGCTATCGCTTTAAAGCACAAAGGGGGAAAAAATGGATTATTAGCAAATTTACATCTTACATCTTTGTTTCTGGATTCTGTCTTTCCCTGTGGTCAAACACAGGAGCTTGAGTACTGAGTACAAGACTTCAATGGGTTCACAGGGCTCCTGCAGCTGGGGCTCGAAAAGGCAGAGGAGGAAGGGTAAGATGAAACCAACAGCGCTAGACACTGACTAGGGAGACAAAAGCAACTTCTCTTGTTGAAAGCTGTTGAAACGTTTTGGCACAGATGCTTCAATTTTTCATTTTCAGTTCATTTGTAGATTTAATTTAACTTGAAAAGAGATGCTCAACTCCAAACCTAAACATTTCATTCTGTGTAAAATCATACTTCCCATTTGAATGCAAATGCATTTCCTACTTCCTATTTTTATGTCCCAGGAGCAAAATAAAGCACGCGAAAAGCCCAAAACTGCAGGCCATTTTCACTATGAGCTAACACACCCAAGGAAGGCAAATTCTTCCAGTAAGGCAGAAATACTTCGGTGTTCTCCTGTAATGGTCTCATCACAAGGTGTTGAGTTTGTGGGAAGGCAGGCAGGCACAAGGCCATCCAGGATAACCTGGGCTGCTGAGGTCTTCCTCCCCAAATTCAGCAACAGTTTTGCCATCAGCATCAAGCAGAATGGGGGCCAGGCTCACATCACTGTTTTCACCTCCTCTCCTTCCCAATACTAGGCAAAAAAGATGCATACACAAAGAGAAAGGCCTTTAGGTTTTAGTAGAAATGCAAAACCAGTCTAGCATGAATGACTGTGAGCACGCAGGGGAAAAACACGACTGCTTTATATTTTATATAAGATATGAATAGTAGCTTCAGCCCCGATGGCTTCAGCTGCTAATGCCCATGTAACAACAGTGTTAAGAACATGGTATCTTTCTGAGGGAAAATAAGAAAAAAAAAAAGAGTTACACCACTATTTAAGTGACTGATATAGCTTCTGTACAAAGAAGTGATTAAGTCTTTGCTTCTGAAGAGCTGAATTGAAAATGATACCAATCTTCATTTGTGACAAGAAACACTCCCTGTTAAAGGAAGTAGCAGAGAGACACAAAAGGAGGCACAGAGCTCTTAAAAACCCCGTAAAGCCCCAGCGCTCTCCTGTCAGTCAGTTTATATCGGTCTGCTACATTAAAAATAAATCAGACCACCTCTTTTTAACCGGAGCCTAATAAGGCACCCTATACATACATTTATCTATAGACCAGTCTGGCCTTTGGAAACAGCGCAGGAGTTTATCTGTGACTGAAAAAGACTGGGGCACCTAACCCTAAATACACCCGGGGCCACGCCGCTACCCGGCGAGCAGTAAGCCCGGGCTGAAACCCAACCCCGTGCTGCTGATCGGGTTCCCCCCACAACGTGACACCGCGCCACGAGCGGGGCGGCTGCGGGCCGCCAGGCCGCACCAAAGATGGAGAATGTGGCACCGGGTCAGCGGGACGTGGAGTTGGCCAGCGCGGCTAGCAACCGGTGTTTGCAAACACAACACGGGATCAGATGGGCCGCAATAAATTAGGACTGGACTGCAGCAAGAGAGAAAAACCACTTGAAGGGAAAAAAAAATAAAATAGAAAGAGACAGGCAGAGAGCTACCCCCGGCCTCTTTTTGGTGTCTGCACCCACAGGCGTGCAGGCCCACCGGGTGTCAGCTCCTGGGTTACTAAAGCATGAGGGAAAAGTAAAAACTGAACAGATCAGTGAAACTGAATAATGAATGCTTCCAGTACCACTCCTTAGGCTCTCTTTCAGTTTCTGATCCCTTCTAAATGCTGCTTTACCATGAGCTGAGCACACTTTGAGCCCCACTTCAAAGACAGGGAGGGAGGTAAGGTGACAGCAGGAGCACTCTTGTTTTTGTATCTTCTCCCTTCTGCACTTCCCCAGGTGAGGTCTGCTCTAGCCCTGCCAATTACTACACCCAGAAAGCAAGGGATTTGGCTTCCTTTGTCTCCCAACACAGTTCCAGGTCTGCTGGCAGAAACAGCTCAAGGAGGGGATTTCTCCTAAGCAGGTCTTTGAAATAGATGCTTACATTTCTCAGTAGCTGAAGACCAAAAATGGCCCAAGTAATCCCATGAGCAACCAGTTAAACCCATCGTAGCACCCAGAAAGCAGTGGTCAGCCTGGGAAGGTGGGAGCAGGGGCTGCCCACGACCTGCCCACAGGGCCCATCAGCTCCATGGACCCATTTCAGTAGGCGCCTCCTATGTCAGGGGCAGAAAAACTGCCAGTTTGTGGTGGCAGGAGCTGCAGTGTTTTCAGAGAAACATAGAGAAGTGGGGTGCTGAAGATGCCTGCCTTCTAAGGGCAGGAAGACTTCCAGACTACACAACACAAGCCATATGCCTGGCTGCAACAGAATGAGTACCATCAGAGAGAGGAGACCTCAGGGACGAGACCTCTGCGAAGCACCTCTTCTCTCTGTCACACAGATAAAGGGCACCGTCTGACCCGAGACACTCAAAAGCATACTGTGAACCTGCAGCAAGTGTTAGTCAACCCAGCATGACCCAACACTTGCTGTGAGTTAGAAGAAAGTTCAGTGCAATTTTAAGTTTCCACAAGATCTAGCCGAAGACGAGTACCTCACTGAACTCTTAGCTCCTAGAAGCGTATGAAACTAAAACAGAGAAAATGAGCTAAACCATTAGCCCAATCCATACTTCTGCCACACCATGCAGGGTACTTTTTCCTGTAAAAGTTACTACTTTGAAGTGAATTAAATACATACAGTATGAGGTATTCAACAACTCCCACAGTTTCTCAGTACCATAGCCAATCTCTATCAACTATGCCTCCAAATGGTATAAATACCCAGGGGGCAAAGAGCTTTGATCTAGAGGACAGCATCATTATAAATAGGAGATAGGAGCTACAGAAGAAAGGGAAGAAAGGAAAAGTGTCCTTGGATGCTGCCTTAATTGGTGGGACACATTCCCCCCCTTGAACATTAATGGATAGGCCAAAGAACTCATTAAAACACAAGCCTTTCAAGTAGGAAAAAAAATACATATGAAAGTGTGCATCCATACATACACATGAACACTAACTACCCTTTCAGACCCCTTTTTAGAGGAGTATCTCCCTCTGTCTGTTACTCTGACCCTATACCACCAAAACAAGGCTTGACGGCTCCTCAAGTTTTGTCAACTGGTCCATGATGCAATGCCCTAGACTAAGCAGCCTCCTTTGTCTTTATTTTTCCCTTCTTTTGCTCTCCCCATTGCCCATCCCTAGCACCTAGGAGTTCAATTTTATATAGACTAAAATAAGTCTGCTAAGTAAAGGTCAATCTGGTGACTAAGAGAGAAGTATGCCCTCCTGGACTTCTGCCCCTCAGGCTATAAATATTTAGAGAAAACAGTTGGGGAAATTCTTTGTCTACATAGACAGACACCAGGAAGCATGTTTCCTTCTTCTCCCAGCTCCCACCCCCTCCACTACTCAAGGACAACAGTCAGAGAAAGGGGAGCATCTCCCCACTGCTGCGCTTCCAGCTCCATGATCTGGCCATGGAAGACATTTGCTTTGCCACTCGTGTGCCACTTGAGGCACACAGCGCTTCCTAGAGATAAACAGCCACAGTGAGTGTTCAACCCCCAGCAAAGAGTACAGCCAAATACATGCACAGCATGTGGGTCAAAGAGGGGGGTTACCTTTTAGGACTAGGGGTTCCTTGCCTTCTCGCTTGAGTGACTCCAGCACTATATGGAGTGGCTGGGAAGGCATTACTCTGCTTGGCTCATTGGTATTCTCATCATAAACTATGATTTCTTTGGAAAAGATCCTCTTGAAAGAGTCCTTGCCTTCCCGGCAGGAGATCAAGTCCAAGACGGTGATCTTGCCCTGCTGGAGCCTTCTCCGGCTGATCTTGTCAGCACAGTTAATGTGGACAGCCCCTTGAATGTGGCTTTTGTTATACTCCATGAACGGCCTGCAGTCAATGATGACAGGCCCTTGGTTCTGTTGGTGGCTCTTGCTGCATTTGGTCATCTTCTTCGCCAGATCGTTGGGGTAAATGATTTTGATGCTAGCTAGCTGCTTGGTGGTGCCCGAGACCGGGCTCCCCACTCCACCCAGGGGGCTCAAGTTGCCGGCGTTCTCATTGCTGTTGACCATTTGGTTGGCGGGGCAGGCTGTGGGGGCTCCGGCGCTGCTGGTGCTCGCTTGAGTTTGGGCCTGAGTGTCCTTGTCGTACGTTGCCACAGTGCAGCAACTGGCACTGCTGCATCCACAACTCAGGGAGCGTGCAGAGCCGTTGGATGAGGGCATATACGTGAGATTAGCAGTCTTTAGGGACACGACAGCTGCGCTGAGCAGACTGGAGTGGCTCTCGCTGGCAGAGGAGGCAGGTTCAAGATAGCTAGAGTCTAAACAAAGGTTGAGATCCTGAGGTCTCACTGGCCTCGAAAGTGCCACCACTACCCTATCGTCTAAAGGAGACGGAGGCATGAGGAGGCTGAGGACTAGCGAATTAGGAAGAACTCAAGATCACCCTGCAAAAGAAAAAAAAAAAAAAAAAAAAAAAAAAAAAGGAGGGGGAATGGGGAGAAGAAAAAGGTGATGAAAACAGATCATGAAATCACATAAGCCTCCTGATACTACAAACCACTCCATCAATACCTGTTACCCACAGGTTAACAGTCCCTTCCAACAGCTACCAGCCTGCAGTAGCTGTTGAAGAGCCCTTCCAGTCCCACAGCAAGTACTCCAGCTCCTTGCATGCGTGCGAGTGGAATGCCAAGTGCATGCAGCTCCCGTGGACTGTGCTGCTACACCCGGGGGGGGGAGGCATTTGTATCCATACAGATGGTGCTGAGCTATTCTGAAACCCCAGGCATGCACCCGATGAAGAGGCACACTCTCGTTTCCTTGCAGTAAGCAAAGGAAACAACTCTGGGACCGACTCTGCTGCTGGGAGCAGCATACAGGAGCCAAACGTCTCAGTGGCAATACGCGACTCTTCCAGCAAGCAGAAATAAGATTAACTTTTCAGTAAATGATCAGGGGCAAACTCAAATGCAAAGTTCAGAGAAAATAAAAAAAAAAAGGGAGGGGAAAGGGGGTTCTGGGGACCTTTACAGAATGTGGGTTCATGCCTGGCTCTCCCACCTGCCCGGAGGGGCTACAGCAGCCCCAGGCCCAGGCTTCCAGAGGGGACCCCAGTGCCCCGGGCTCGCAGCCCCTGCCGCACAGCACAGCACGTAAGCCCCGAAACCTCCCCAATTCCATGAGAAACTGGAGAAGAGCAACAAGCCCAGCGCAACCTGAAGGGGCTGAAGGGCTGGGGAAGCCACCCGGCCCCAGCACAGCTCCGCCAGGACCCCCGCTCCCCTCCAGCAGCACGCCGGGGGGCTCGCTCCCGAGCTGCGGGACAGAGCGCGGGCAGCTGCGGCGCGGCTTCTCCCCCCCAAAAAAAAACAATAATAATAATGGTAATAGTAATGATAATAATGATGATAATGATGATAATGATGATAATAAAAGGAAAGCAGCGAGCGCCTTCTCCTGATGCAGTTTAAAAAGAAAGAATAAAAGGTAAGGCAAAGAGATGAGCTCCCTAAAAAAAAAAAAAAAAAAAAAGGGAGGAAAAATAATAAAAAAATAAAAAATAAAAAAGGGAAAAAGAAGCGGAGAAGCGAACTTTTACCCCGCGGCTGGGCAGCGCTGCGCTGCCCTGCCCTGCCCTGCCCCGCGCAGCCCCGCTCCCGCGCCCTGCCCCGTGCCCGTACCGGCGCGTGGCGGCGCGCTCCGGTGCGTCCCGCGCCGAGGGGCCCCGCGCGGCCGCCGCTGTGCCTGGCGCTCGCTGCCCCGCGCCGCCGGCCGCGCGCCGGCCGCATCCTCCTGCTTACTTTCTCTTTTGCTACCGCGTACAAGTACGGCGCCGCGGGGGCGGGGCCCGCGGCCAGCGGCGTGGCCGGGGGCGGGGCCGGGGCGGTGATGTCACCGCCAGCCAATCGGGAGGGCGCCGCTGCCCCCCCCTCTCCCCTCAGCGCGGCCCGCCGTGGGGCTGGCGGGGGATCCGTGCCCTCAGCCCGGGGGGGGGGAACGGGCTCCCCTCAGGGGCAGCCTCAGGCACCCCCAGCCCCACCTCACATAGGGGAGGCTGGGCTCGCTCTTCCCCCAAACGATGTCCTCTCTGCTGAGCCCAGGAGCTCTCCACAGGCTGTTTGATGCCCCACACGTGGTGTGCGGGGGTCCTTCCAGCCAGGACGAGACCTCCAAGATCACCCAGTCCAACCTCTGACCTAACACGGACCAGTCCTCCACTGAACTGTATCACTCAGCTCTACATCTACATGTCTTTTAAAGACCTCCAGGGATGGTGACTCCACCACTTCCCTGGGCAGCCCATCCCAATGACTCAAAACACTCTCATAAAGAAGTTCTTCCTAACATCCAACCTAAGCCTCCCCTGGCGCAACTTTAGCCCGTTCCCCCTCGTCCTGTCACCAGGCACATGGGAGAACAGACCAACCCCCACCTCGCTACAGCCCCCTTTAAGGTACCTGTAGAGAGCCATAAGATCGCCCACTGCTTCTGCTTTTGGGCATCCTCCCACAGTTACAGGTGTCCTGGAGCAAATGCGTGCTGGCAAATGTTTGGAGTCATTGGTTTCGCCATCTCCCTCACCAGATTCCTCAGTACTCACGGTGTGCCCTGAGCAAACGCCTCACGGCTTGTTCATGGCGGGGCTCACCGCGCACAGCGGCCATGCAGAGCTGACCGCAGGCAGGCAGTGCTCCAGCCAGGCCAAGCTTTCTCACCGTACAAAGGGAGGCCACGTGTAACGTTGTCTCATTCTTGCCTTAACGTTGTGTTGTTGTAAGGACATTGGCTGTAAGTGATACAGTCGCTATTCATCCCATTTCAGATGGCTTCCTACAGAACTTTTACTGACTTCATCTTCAATATATTTTATTAGCCTATGACATACGGTTGGCCTTCTTCCTGCTCACAGAAACCACATCCCGCTGTGATTTTCTTTCCCTGAGCATTTTCAATGAACAGCTTTCTCAATGCTTTCGCCTTCTGTAACTCAACACCCATAAGAGACACAACTTATCTCTCCCGTAACATCGACACTCCTATTTCCCGAAAAGCACACAAGAGCTCTTACTACCAGAGCTGGCAGGTCTTCATTAAATTTCCACTTCCAGAAGCAGCAGCCCATGGGATTTGGACATTCATTTTTTTTGAATGCTTTTGCCATCTCAGTGGGCTTGCTCACATGTTTGTAGAAAACTGCAAGCAGACAAAGAGAAATCATTGCTGAATTGAAGCAAATGTCCCTAAATTGTCATGGTATACTAATTGCATAAAACCTAATCAAACTCGTTCAACCTAACAAAATGGGTAAAGATTGCTAAAAACACACATCGGATATTTAACAGATGTGAAGAAGGATCCACCAAAATTCCCACTAACACCACCAAAATCCTTTAAGTGCTCTCAAGTTAAAGAGTCCCCTGTTATGGAGGGATTTCTTCCACGTGAACCATTCTTGTCTTCTGCTGTACAATCAGGGACATTTCTTCTCTTTTCCCCAAATGACAGAGGGAAGGAGAACCCACCCAGGATTCTCCTCAGCCCAAGGATTCATCCCTGTATCCACAGCCACACATTGCTGTTTGTAGCAGAGAAGGACACAGTACACTGATGGGCTTTGGAGGTCTGATGTTCACCCGTGTGTCCAAGTACATGTATGGTCACCCAGGGACATACACAGAGGTGGTAGTGTCTCATGTTCATGTAGAAAAGCTCTGCCTGGACCAGGCTGAGTGTCTGTGTGTACGCCACTAAATTCGCCCATGTCTTTCTGTAAGTGCTGTGTGATTCTTGGTGGGTTTTAATGCACATACTAATAATGCAATCACACCCTCACAGCCTTTGTCCTCAGTACAAATGCCAGTTCACTACACAAGCGAAACTGGAAAACCTCCTGGTTTAGTTCCTGTTAGTTTTTGCAATAAAAGGTTACCTTTTTTTTTTTTTTTTTTTTTTTTTTTTTTTTTTTTTTTGGGGGGAGGGGGGAGCTTATTTTCAAGGCACCTTCCTCAGTAAACCACAAACTTCCCTGTTAAATGATCCTCCCTCTGGTACAAGAGGAAACTTAACTCCCTTTTAGACAAACAGTTCATCTTCTAAGGAAGTGGGTGGGTTTAAAACCATGCACAAAATGAGTTTATAATGAACATTAGATCCAGCATTAGCCCCAGACAAGTATCCCTGTACACCTGTTTCCTTTGGTGACATCTGCAGTGGGGAAACTGCTTTAAAATGACCTCGGTAAGAGACTAAAACACAACAGCTATGGCACCATAGCTCCATGTGGATGCTTTTTGGATGCAATGGTAACTGCAGCCTGTGACTAAGCACAGTGCCCAAGCAGGACTATGCAGCAGTAGCAGCAGTATTGGTCCCATCTTACCTCCTAGCCACACCGTGGGCACAGCCTTGAGGGGGACAAGTGTCTCTGCATGGGAGCTTGGCCCTACAGCTATACAGACCCCCACCAGCCATCAGGCAATGAAGTGTGCCATCACAGGGATCTGCGTGTCCCCACGGGGACAGCTGTGCACCGGGAAATGTGGGAGGTGGTCTGACACCTTCAGCATGCAGCACTCAAGCAGAAGATGACCCGCTCACAGCCTTATTTATACAGTTTCATTAAACAAATGCAGCTTTAGATTGACATTTTAATTCCTCTACAGGACATTTACCCAGGGCTCCAAAACAAATATATTTCCACTTACCTGGCAGGATGTGCCACCTCCAAATCTACAGAGGAATGATTAAACAGGAGTTTGCTTCAGGAAAGCAAGCTAGTTTTTTCAAACCTACCTGGGTCCAGCTTGTTCATTTGTATTAAAGCTTTTCTGATCATGTCTGGCTGCAGCCTTCTCAGGAACCTCAACAGGATGGTCACTGATTTTTTGGCAGTTGTTTTATTATTAACATTTCCCCGTTTAAGCAATGGCTCTTTGGGTGAGCACACAGTTACTAGCCTCCTCTGTGTAACATGTACCACAGGGAGCAGAACAGACTCTGGGCACAAGGAGTCTTCAGGTGTGCTCCAGGGGACAATGCCAGGATCTCATCAGCAGGAAGGGACAGATGGCACATGGGTACGTGAGGATCGGGGAGATAGAGAGTGTCAGAAAAGAAAAAGGGAACTGCTTTTTGAAGATCTTTATTAATAAATCGTATTCAGATCAGACATGACCTTAGTTCCTTTTCTTAGAAACTGGGTGAGACCCCGAACTATGCCTCTCCTTCATATAGCCAAAGGGGAAGATGCCAGTGATGGGGAACTGAGCTAGAAAGCAAGAGGGCTGGAGAAGGTCCAGCTGGAGCCACTTCTACAGCTCTGCCTAGCAGTTTGGGGTCATAAAGGCTAGTCCTCCCGGCTTAAAGGAGAGATCAGGGAAGGTGAATTATTCGAATCAGCTCTATCAGAAAGTTAAGTGCATGGATAGTTGCTGCCCTGACAGTAGCTGTGAACTGAGAAAGCAGCACAGCTATTGACAGCCAGCTGGGCCGAATGCCACCCTGCCCTGCACCCAGACAAGCCTATTGATTCACCGAGAGCAAACCCTGC
The DNA here is from genome assembly GCF_964211825.1 of Aythya ferina. Taxonomy (NCBI): domain Eukaryota; kingdom Metazoa; phylum Chordata; class Aves; order Anseriformes; family Anatidae; genus Aythya; species Aythya ferina. Next base: position 22,192,258 of record NC_140298.1, read on the forward strand.
CTTTCTGTGTGCTCGCACAAGGTCTCCTTCCCGGAGGCAAATATCTGATTGTCCTGTCCTGGCAGCCTGGGATCTGCAGATGGACGTGCATAGGAAGGGCGAGGGCACACTGGAGACAGCACCACAGGACAGGTCTTTTGAGAGTCATTCAAGGCCCCCAGGTGAGAGATGTAGGTGCAGTCTCGGGCAATATTGAGCCCCGATACCCTTTTGGGTAGCTGCGTGAAGCCAAGCCCTTTCTTCCTCAAGCTGCAGAGGGCGGCTGCCTGCCAGAAGTGATGCTTTGTGTGCTCTCCCTTCTGATTTTTATTTTTATTTTTTTTTTCCACAGGCTGATGCAGCCCCTCCCTCCTTACCCACGGGGAACACACTCCCTTCCCCTGCAAAGGTGCACTGTGTATTTCTCCCTCCACCCCTATAAGCAGAAGGGGAAGCAGGACAGGAATATGACCTTTATGGCTTATCTGCACGCAGAGTGGTGCCAGAACAGATCTTCAGAAATTCTTGTTTCAACTGCTGCTGTTGGAACAAGCCCTCTTCAAGGAGAGCAGCTCCCGAAGGTTCTCGTCTTGTAGAAGGTCATTCCACTCCAGACCTTCCACCTGGCTGTGGTTGTGATCCTGGTCAGCAGCAAACACCGGCCAGGCTCTGAAGGTCAGGGGTATGAAAACGTGCAACACTACATGGCCAGCTGGAGACTCGTGAGACAGAAGATGAATGTCTTCATAATGCAGCCCAGTTCCTACCAGCCCCACTCACTGCCATCAGCAAACTACCTACCAGGGTGCAAATCATGCCAAATCACCAGTGCTGGCAGTCCTGGTTCCCCAGCTACTTTTTGTGCCACATCTTGTGCCTTGCAGCCTGCACTGTGCTGCTGCAGGCACATGGCACGGGGAGCTGATGGCCCTCATCCAAAAACCATCAGAAGAGGCCCAGATCCTGCTTTTGGTACCTCTTCTCTCGGCAGGTCAGCTCTCTAGTTTGTGTCAGTGCTCATGCTCAGAGAGCAGAGGAGAAGTTGATGGGGGTTTCCTCCAGGGTAGGCAAGTGCTGCCCCTGCCCAGGGCAAAGAGCAGAAGAGCTTCGCTAGCAAAGCACCCACACTGCGGGGGAGCCACCACCTTTGGTCCTTTGCCCAAAAGTCAGCACCAGCCTTTCTTGGGGGTGTGGATGAAGCATCTCATGCCTGCTTCAAGGGGGCTGAGCAGGGAGGAGGACTCCAGGGTCCCAGCCCTCCGCCAGCCCAGCAGGGCTGAAGGCACCACGCACACACCCAGGTCTGTGGGCTGGCCGCAAGGTGAAGCACATCCAACAGCTACGCTGTGCTCCTGCCTTCGCAGGTCTGTCAGAGGAAACTAATTGAAGTATCACAAAAGCACTCCAAATGTTTGTGCTGAGAGAACATCCTAATTTGTTTACAGTGGGAGCTTTGTGTTGTAAGTGGCTGCTCATTCAGATCAGCGCTCTCTGCCAGTTCCCACCCCACCCCACTTCCATCTGCATCAGAGCTGTCAGCATCTTGCCTCCAACGAAAAGGGCATCACTGTTCCTTGGCAGCAGGCAGGGTAAGCTCTGTGCAAAGTGGGAGCTTCAGCAATTTAATGGATATACAGACCTGGAAATATCTGCTCAGCCAGACGAGGGGCAGCCCAGGTGGCCCAGCCCAGCCACCTCTCTCCCCTAGTGCAGCCACCACCAGAGGGGAAGGAGAACCCATATTCTTCCCACCCGAGTACCTTCTACAGAACCACGCTGCTGACTTGATGGGAACAACACCTGAACCACGCAGACCCAGCCCACGGCAGCAGACTTGTTTGTTTAAGCGGGTTTTCAAGCAATCCCTCTCCTCCTGCCTGTGCGTCAAGCAGCATCCCTTCCACGGGACAAACTGCCTCTTCCACAGCTTGATTACAGCAATCCTAAAATTGGAAGCGAGAACCTAACAGGAAGAAAGAGCTGGGATCTTATTGAGATCAACTCTATTTCTGTCACATTGACTGAAATAGGCAGTTGACCTTGTTCTACTTATGATTACTACAGCGCAAGCCACAGCTTGCTTTGCCACCCGGTGCGGGGCGAGCAGGTAGAGCAGAGCAGAGTGGAGCAGAGCAGCACCTCCCCGTGTTGCTCAGCATTGCTGGGCCTTGGCACCCTGCACCCAGGGCTCCTGCCCTATTTCGCAAACGCTGTGTCCCCAGCTATGGCCAAGCAACCAGCAGTCGCCCCAGCGCAGCCAAAATCAGTCAACGGGGAAAGTGGAATTCATATTAATGAATTCCAAATTTTGATCTCATTAGTCAATGAGCAAAGTGCTCTGGGTCATAGGATGAGCTTGTTTTCCCTCCTCCTCTGCTTCCCCGAGGCTGTGTACAATAATTAGGCTCACCATCCTCCTCACACTGATATGACAAACCAGTTTAACTGCAGACAGTGCTTCCCTCACCAGCCTATTGTACCAAAGGCAAAAGGGCCCCGCGCTGGCTTGCGCAGCTTCCATTTCAAAGATTTCAATTCTGAAAAGGATGGCAGGTTAGTCAAGAGCATCTCCTGCCTCCACAGAGCCTCTCCCCCCACCCCAGCAAACCACTCCTCACTACTGACTCTCCTCACAGCTGAGTCTGACAACACATTTGTTGTCCCCTTTCATATTTGCCCACCTACCATGGTGCCAGTGGCATCGGCTGCTCCTGCTGATCCATGCAGGGCAGGTGAGGTCAGGTCAGGTTAGCTGAGGTGGAAGGACACCAACTCACTGGTTACTCATCCCAAGGTCTTTCCTTGAGAATTCACTGCTGCTTTTAGCTTCATGAGATGTGCTGGTATTGCTGAGCCCCTAAAAATGATGTTGTTTGAAGAGGAACAGCACATTCCTCCCCTCGCTGTGGTTCAGTAGTCACCTGGTCCTTCATGAGGTGAATGTATTAAAGCCACCAGGGGACCAGGGAAGGAGATTGAGGTTCTATATGTTAGGAGAAAAAACTGAAGATCAATTTAGCTCTCGCTGGGTGAGCCTGTCTCAGTGGCTTGTGACCAAACTTGAAGCACCCAGGGAACTGCCTGTACTCTTACTGAATAAATCAATGCAAGACGTTCAGATAACAAAGCCAAGGGGTAACCTAGAAGGGAAAAAACTTGGATTTTCTCAAGCAAGAGGATCCTCTTTAGACAAGGCCCATCACCTAAACAGTATAATCAGTGCTTGCATAAAATTTTTAGGTCAAAGCGTGCTCAGTTGATTCATGGGATTGGGGGACTTCCTAAGGGACTTCTACCACTCTTGGTACAAGGAAAACAAGCTGATGGGAGACTAGGAAGCTGTCTCTGTAGTGCCCACCTGTGAGAGTACAGCAAGCAGTATTTGACCAAAAATATAGGTCTTAGGCAAAATGCCTATGCTTTCTTGCTAGGTACATTACCCACTCTTGCATTAGGCTGTCTATTTCTAATAGGAAATCCCAGTGACCTTCTCTTTTGTTTTACAAAAAAATAAAACAAAGTTCATTTATGGTTAATATTAACGTCCCAGACATTTCTTTTGATTTCTGTTTTCCCACGCTGATGATTCCATAGCTGATGGATTGTGAAACCACAGTGAAGGGACTCACAAAACAGATGTCAGCAGAAGAGATTACAAACTATGGGCTTGTTTCCCCAGCCCACTGAAGATTATCACCACACCTACAATCTACTCAGACACCTCCTTGAGAGATTGATTCATGGGTTGGGCCGATAATAATTTTTCACCCTGCTATCTGCTGAAAGCAATTCAGCATGCAGCCAACAGCTGACCAGTCCTTTCTCTTAGTCCAGTCCAATTGCTATAGTTCTCCTGACCTCTAACGAGTTCCTTTATAAGAAATACCATTCTCATTAGGCAGCCACATGACTGCTGCTCAGCTGGCTATAAAATCTTTACCAGCAAGCAGTGGCCCTGGCTCCAGATCCTGGAAGCAGTTTGCCCCACAGCAGGTGCATTGTATTGGAAAGACATCTCCTAGTGAGACACATTCTTGCTGTAGTTTTGGGTTATGTGAATTATCTGTGCGTACAGTAGTCTCACAAGCAGCACAGCTGTAGCTTCACTCCAGTGTCTGCTGGTGGTTTTGGCTAAGCTGAGTCCTTGCTTCTCTGTTCAGCAACACAGTAGGTATTGGGAACTGGCTGGGCAAGCACTAATTGCAGCCCCCTTCTCTTTCTCAAAGCAGCACCTGAACCAACATATATGGGGTATTCAGGGAGCTTTAGGACAGGCTGTCAGTATTGTGTCATTCCTGTGCAACACCATATTGCTCTGTCACCTCACCATGGTGGCCTCCACCTTTGCAAGTGATCTCTGTAACTCATGGGTCATCTTTACAGCTCTGGCTGACAAGAGTCACTACAGAAGCAAACAATTGTAGCACTAGTCCTCAACAGCTCAGTCAGTGCTGCCCATGCCACCCACAAGGACAAAACCTCACCAACCTCCCAATTGGCTTCTTTCTTCACTACTGAAGAACTGAAGTTCAGATTGGGCTCACAGTAGTGGACCTAAGCACACACACAGTGTTTTGCACCCTCAGACCATTGTCAGCATGCTGACCAGTCCTCCACAACACCCACAAGGTGTTGAGACAAGGGAAGGAGGACATTGCACTTTGCAAGCCAGTCAGATGGGACCATATTCGGTTGTGCTCCAGAGTGACCATCTGAGCAAGATCCTGTCCCAGAGGGACTATGGCAGCATAGAGATCCCAGGTGATTTAATAACAGATTGTTTAAGATACAAGAGGGTTGGGAGCAGACCCAGAAGGAAGAATCCAAGACAGAGGCCTCTCAGCCCCAATAACAGACCAGTAAGAGCGTGTCAGGATAAGCATCTGAATTTCAATTCTAAGTGAATCCTGCAACAGAAGCAAAACACTTGGGCTGATGTCATAAATAGAGCCTGGGTGCTTTTCATCATTGTTTCCTAGTTCTGCTCTTCCTAAAGCCCTGGTAAATTTCAATTTTATAAACAAGCTTCAAGAACACTGCTTCCACTCCCTCTCTTCCAAAATAAGGTCGTTAATTACAGAGATCTAATAATAACAATAGAGTAAACTTGCAGGACTTCATATGTTATATATGAGGTGGTGACTCAGCCTTGAAACATGGCAGAAGCTGGTGTAAGTAACTGTAACCTAGCAGGAGGGAGAGGTTTCTATAGAAAAGTCGAGTAAAACACTCACGCACGCACCAGGACATGGTGCTGCGCAGACGTTTCTGAGCTGTGCCAATCACTTGTGCTCGCATCAAGCAAATCAAGTGGATTTAATCAAAAAATGAAAAGGGTTTTTTTTTTGAGCTGAACAAGTATGTTTACTATTAGTCTGATTAAAGTAGTTTTCAAATATGACTAATCTGATCTGGCTAGCGGGAAAGTAAATAACAGCTATTTTTCCACTAGACGCAGTGATACTGCGGTAAGCACCGTCACCCCCGGTCTCATGTGGGCCTGCTTTGATTTCTGTCGGGTGACTTTTGTTCAGGATTTTGGTCCTCTTCCTTTCCAGGCAGCCATGCCATCCAGATGAGGCACCCAACCATGGCTGCCTTAATTAGCAGCCGCCCCCGGGTACATGGAGCGCTCTGAATCACCACGCGAGCCTCCTGACCAGGCCTTATCAAAGGGGATCTGCAAGGGGGTGGCCAAAGTCAACAGCACAAGTCATTACTCATTTTTTTTAATCAAAGGAGTGTAAAAATAAAAAGTGATGATATTATGGAGTGAAAGATTCTTTCTTGATGAGCGTTAATTGGTCACTCGTGGGAGCCAGGAGTAGGTTATGGTCTCCAGCCCTCAGGTGGGGTGACAGGCCTGTGTCAGCTGAGGCCCGTGGCTAGGCCGAGCAGGGATTCATGTTCAGCGATGGCCACTTCCCGTCCCTGAACTCATCCTGTGAGAAAAGTCTCCTCTCACTGTCTCCTTGGTCACTTTTGGCCCTTTCCCTCCCCAGAAGGGATTACACCCCTCATCTTGTGTAAAAAAATCCTGGTTCTCTTTCGCATCCTGGCCCCATTCTGCTTTCCTCCTTGGCCGAGGAAAATCCACCCAATAACCAGCTGTCAGATGTGAACGTGTTTCGGAAAAACACACAGCAAATCACTAAGGAAGAACAATTTTTCCAAGAGGTGTTTCCAGCAGCAGTGCAGTAGACATATACATTGACAACAGCAGCTACTGGATCCTCACATATCTGTACAGGCATAACACATGTTCAGGAAGATTTATCTTCTCTATTTCTTTACTTCCTACACTGCAGAATGACCTCTTCAGAAATAAGCCCTCCAGAGGGACTTTCCCCATTACATTGCTGAAGATGTATTTCCGTGCCCACACAGGCAGCCTTATATCACAACCCAGCAATGATCACCAGCAGCAGCAGCACCGCCCAGAGGCTGCTGAAGTGCAGAAGGAGTTGGGAACTGGACTTTTTTTTATTACTCGCTTAAGGGCAAAGATCACAGACTACATGTGTTCCAAAGCCAAAAATATAAAGGATTTCAAACTATGGCTTGCATTACTTCAAAAAAAAAAAAAAAAAAGAATTTCTTTGTGGCATCATGACCAATCATGGGCTAGCAAATGTCACAACTCAGCCAAGCCTTATGTCCAAAACTATTGTCACCGGTGTATGTGGAGGAGCTCTGGGCTATGTTACATGCACAGCCATACAGTGACCTTCCCACTTGGAGGACACAGAAAAAGCTCTGGGTACACAGAATCACAGAATGGTTGAGGCTGGAAGGGACCTTTGGAGATCATCTGGTCCAACACCCCTGCCAAGCAGTGTTGCCGAGAGCACACTGTGCAGGATGGCATCCAGGATTGTTTTCAGTATCTCCAGAGAAGGAGACTCCACAGCCTCTCTGGGCAACCCGTCCTAGGGCTCTGTCACCCTCACAGTAAAGAAGTGCCCCCTCATATTCACAAGGAAACTCCTGTGTTTACAGACCTGGATTATTTCCCTCTGTGCCCCATACTTCTAAACTACACACATGAGTTTGTGTCTGCAGTTAACAGGTGAAGACAAATCTGTGTATGATCAGTTTTGCCAAGAATCTGGAACCTATGTTATAAAAACATACCTCGAGTGTATTCAGTGTTACTGAGATGATCAACCCTGCGTCAGTTTTTAGTTCCAAACTAATTTTAATGGCTGAACTGTAAGCACTCAAACAACAGGGTAATGGAAATACTCACAGGCCCTTATCTGCAGCAGCTCTGCTGGCTGCTGTTATGATGCTGTTGCTCACTTCTAACATCTTTTTTTTTTTCCTCAGAAAAATCTTTGCCTGTCACCTAGTTATCTGCAGGACGAGCAGAACAGGGATTGAGAAATGTGCAGCAAAATTGTTTCAGATCCATGGAGGCTCCACTAATGAATCATCAAAGCTTTCCCTGCCAGGGAACACATTTCTAAACCTAATCACAGCCTGAGCACTGCTTCTCCTCTGTCCTCATCAGAGTGTCAAATCAAGAAGAGGAGTCCACTGACTGCCCCCTCCCAGCCCTCAGATCACATCCCTGCACCACAGAGCGGTTGGAATAGCGCAAGGTGACCCTGGCAGGGTGGGACATGGACTCAGCACCATCCCCAGGGAAAGAACAAGCATGGGGATTCGAGGTCCTGCCTTCCCCCGGCACCACACTACTTACAGCAGGCAAACCACTCCTGCAAATCATGATGAGATCAGCATAGGGCTGGCCCTAAGACCTTGTGGACCTATCAGTTTAACAAAATCAGCACCCCTTTGGCTTTTGATTTATATACCATGTATGTCTGACTAGAGTGCATGTGAGTAGCACTAATTGGAAATGCCACAGGAATGAGCAATGCCCTCTGTGTTAAAACACAGAGCTCACACAAACAATTAGCGTTCAATACAAAATCAAGGAATTGCTTCATCGGGCAAAGGATGTATGCAACTGGCATGATGGACCGATAAACAACAGCTCCCTTCATCTACTCCATTCATCGCCACAACTGAAACACAGCAATCTCTCATTTGCAGCTCTTCTCAAAAGAGTGCATTGTATTATAAAATTTCACACACTTTCAAAATAGATGAAATAAAAGCTTAGGAGGACAGTTGTGTGATCTTATGGATATTTCATTCATGACTAACATTCTTCTGGCAAACTCTACACAAATAAAACTTCAGATCAGGCTCAGGAGAGCAATGGGGGTTTCCAAGCATTCAGTCATCTTGGTTGGAATGGCTTCCCACTGTAAGGAACAGCAAGGATGGTTAAGCCACTGCTCAGAGGCCTGGGACTCACACCTTTCACCAAGATATTCTCAGGAAGAAACTCAGGAAGAGCCTGGAAATTTTAGTTTGACCTCCAAACTTCAGCATGAGGATTTTAAACAGGGCAGATTTGGTGAGGGAGCAGGGAGCCAAAGGAAAAAGGAGGTTGTTTTAACCTGATTGCTTGTTCAGCCCATTATAAAGGAAAGGATTTGCAAAATTCAAACCTAGCTCAGTGCAGGATTTGGGAACATGCATGGGTAAGCAGTTGGGAGGCACTGTATTGATATTTTTTTTTTGTACTTCTGTCTTCATTACTACATTTGCTGAGGTCAGTGTATAATGCAAGCAAAAAGGTGATAAATGTAACTTTTCCCCTTGAAAGTGTTGTGCCTTCACACTTCCCAGACACAAAATCTACTGAGGTCTGAACAACTATGCATATAAATAGTTTCAATTTACATAGTGTGCATATGTATATTTACACACAGAAAATGCTTTTGGTGATTCCTTCCATGTTATATAGATAAACTGCTGTTGTGAGTAGTCCCTGTGACCTACCTAACTTGATTTTTCTTTTTATCTTCCTGTTCACTCACAAGAGGTTTGGTATCAGTGAACCCTCAATGGACAACCAAAGAACAATGACATTGTCCAAAAGCTAGCAGATGCTCCCAAAGGTGAGAACTTTTAGTGCTTTTGATTCCTTCTAACAGAGTTGTTATGATCTGTCTCATTAGCCCTCTAAGTGTTTCATTCATTCTTTTAATCCCACTCACCTATTGACCTTAAGGCTCTCTCTGAAAGGAATTTTCAGATGTTAATTAGGTCTTGTGTAAAACAGAGCATTACTGCTTGTACATTTGCTCCCTCTTAAATTTTCTGGGATACTCCCACATGGTGAGAGGCATCACAAGAAGCTGGTGACCTAACTTCTCCAATTCAGTTCTTACTTACCCTAGTGGAAAGGGTTGTGATAATCTCACTCAGCTTCAAGGAGCCGTTCCTAATCTTCCATTCTGATCTTTCTCATTACAGAAGCCTTCCCGTGCCTCGGTGACTTTATTCCTCTGCTAATGAAAAAATGCCTGGGAGAGGAGTCACGTTCTGATTCCCAATGATGAGCTCACTCATCTTCATCAAGGGACAATGTTGCACAACTTGCAGTCATTCACTATGGTAAAGCCAGAGCTGACAAGTCATGGTCAAAGACTTGTAGTACAGTGAACACTTTAAAGGAAGAACATTCATTATCAAACTACAGAAAGGGGAAATAACAGGTGATTCATGAGCTTTACACATGTAGAAATCAAAACTGACACGGAGTTCGTAATTACATTGGAAAGGCGGTGCAACATATAAAAAAGAAGTGATTTTTTTCAGCAAATACCACTCGACCCACATGCAGCTCACACCCTGCCAGGATGCAGAAAGAGGATTTCTTTTGCAAGAGAATTAGATGGAACCATTGCCGGGGTGGAGGGGAAGAGAGCTTTAGCTGAAATGCTACCGCTGGGAGAAGGTATAACACATACCCAAGGGCTTAACATTGACACAATTTAAGAGCAGTCAGGTGGGTATGTTATAAAATGTGCCTATACCCTACAGGCACCACAGGCACCCATGGGACTTGAGTGATTTCAGGAACAAGACTCTTAGGGCTGCAGAACACCTTCCCTGGTTGTGCAGTACAACAGTTCCATAACCCCTGAGCCAGCTGCTTTGAAAGAGGATCTGAGCACACGCTATGCATAAATACGAATTCACAGGCATGATGCAGGTCTATTAACCTTTTGAGTCATATATACTTGACCTAATCAGCCAGTTTATTTTCAGGTTCCTCTGAAGATACGTCTTTGTTGACAGAAAAACAAAGGATTCACACATTTTTATTTATTTTTTTTTTTCTGCTGATGGACAACCTTTTCCAGATTTTCAGGCTCTCAGAGCCAAATAGACATCAGGCAGCAGTTACCACAAAGGATTTAAAGCCAGGCACTTGTATTCCAGACCCTGCACAGTCAGAGGAGTGCAAGAACCTACCAGCAATGCAGATATCCTTGCAGTACAGCACACCCCTTTCACAGCAGGAAGACCAGGGATATTATGTCTTGGGATAGTTGTGGGAATGAATTGTCAAATGTCTCAGACTGCCCTTGTCTACACAGACAGTGGTAGCTAAATATTCCAGTGCATATAAAAGCCTTTTTGCCTCCCACATCCATTAGTATGTCATTTTGTACAGCCCCCTGGAGCATTGAATCCAACTCAATATAGCTGCATATGAAACAGTACACATAGGCTGCCCGAAAGATGTTTTGATATTACAAGGAGACATTTCCATATATAGTAAAATACTCATTCACCCCGAACATATATGCTTTTCATAGGTCAGGAAATTAAAAATAACAACAACTCATGTTAGTGTAAGATACAGTGAACTATGTTAGACTCATCCAAGCCAGCTTTAGTCACCACACATAGCCCATTTGACAAACTGGCATGAGTAATTCTGAGTGGAAATCAGAAAAAGTGGGTAACCAAGGCCAACAGTAACAATGAGGCCAATGTCCCTTGTCATGTTGGTCAGAACAGCTCCAGTGATACCAAGGGCTTTCTGCCTATTTATGCCACTTGAGGTTCATGCCCATCATTACAAAGGGATAGCAGAAGGTATCAAAAACCCCTCAATCCCAAAGAAGGGCAGGTGTTTTGCCATTACTACCAGACCCTGTAGTAAAAACCTATTGATTGAAGGTTAAGCACATGCCTTGAGCATTTCTGAGGGACCAAACACTTATATATTTTGTTGCCTCAGAGAAGCAAGCAGCTAGCTCTGATACTGCTAAACTCTCCCATTACTCTCAGGGTACTGGTGCTTGCTGGGTGTCGGTGACCCCAGGGAAATGTTTCCCTCTCCCAGCAGTGTCCACTTCCACAGCTTTTCTACTGATCTCCAGATGAATGGGAGAACTAAACATGCAAGAGCAAGGCAACAGAAAATTCTTCTAAGTGTCATGCTGGTAGATCACTGTTTCAAAATCTTGGCTATAATCCTGTCTTTCTAGTGACGCTTTTGTTAGCCTTGCAACTCCATTCTCCCAGTTACTGGTACACCAGGAGCAGCAGTGCCCTGTTGTATGAATGTGAAATGGAGAATGGGAGATGAGTGAACAGCCTTTTAAAATGGCTCTTTATATACAGATGCACACATGCATGGATGTGCACGAAGTAACAGGGTGCAGAGCTGCCATTTCCTTTCTTTATTTAATTACGAATTTTCCTTAAGTGCTTACAGCTCAAAGTGACAAACACTCATTTCACTTCTCCAAACCCCCCTCAGCCTCCTGCACACAGCTGGCCAACATGGAGACATTTGAGGCTGTCAAAGAACAGAGCTCGCCGTTGTGCAGAGACGCAGTGAAAAGTCCACAGGGCACATCTGTCCCATTTAAGCTATCAGCTACAGCTAATGTGAACCGAGGAGTGTGACAAGGGCTACCAGTCACCCATGGGAGAGAGTTTTACCTACAGCCACTGCCACAGTCCATGCTTATCTGGACACTGTGAATAAAGCTGCCTACAAAGCACAAGACTTTTCCCTGTGTTTCCTCATACCTCATGTACCAGACGTGCAAGAGAAGCGTGGCGCTAACACCCAGCGGGCTCTTGCCACCTCATCTGCTGCCTGTTCAGAGCACTGGCTGGAGTAAACTCCCTGCCACTCCCTCAGCACCTCACTGATGTGTTCATGGCCATGGGATGTGCCATGCCTGAGCTGCCCGGGCCTGAACAGCTGCTTCAGTGCAGGTTCAGCTTTGGAGGGGATCAACAGCTGAGCACATCGCACGTTCTTCACCACAGAGAATGGTCCGGCCAGTCAAGAGAGCAAGTGGGAGGTAGAGGCATGTAGATACATCCCTCATCATGCTGCCCCTAGCAGTGTGCTAGCTGTCTAGCTCAGGTGGCTTTCTCCAAGGTGCATTTTAAGAGCAGCATGAACAGGGATGGCTGCATTTGTAGCCAGAGACTCTGCACCCTCTTATCTTCTGCTGAGGCTCTAGCTTATTTCTTTTAATCCATATCATGACCTCTGCTTTTAAACACGGCATTTCTACACCGCTACTTCAGTCTCCTTTATGCTAGCATCCAGCAATGATAAGTACACTGAAATAAGAGGACACCAACAACAAAATCTGCTGCAGAGGAGAAAAAAAAAAAAAAGGTAAAAAAAAAAAACATTCCCCATATACTTTACTCATGTCTTTACGTAATTATGCACCTCTGAATCCGAAACACTTTTCCTGTAATGCCTTCTAATACACGACTCATGCCATGCAATCCAACCAAAGAGATGCTCTGAAACCTACACAAGTCTTCTGCTTTGGATCATCTATCCGGGAAAATCCCCAGTAGCCGCAAATGAATCCCACCTCTGGAAACTCCCATCTTGGTAGAGTTCAATCCCTATCGTCCATGGACAAAACACAAGCTGTATGCTTTACTCTTGCATGCACGTACTGTGAGGCCAATCTTGCATGAACAGCATTTGAAAAGGAGAAGAAGAACTGGTTATTTCTGGCCACTCAGATAAGGAAAGGACTACAGGCTGAGGAAGATAGGGAAGAACTAGGCATGTCTCAACTGGCATTTATTGTCCTACTAGGGTCAGGGGAAAGATTAGGTTGAAGAGACAGCAAGCAAAAAAATTAAATGAAAGAGACCCAGCTGTGGAAAGAGCAGCCCAGTAACCCTCCAAGGCCCAAGGTGACCAGTGCCCTATTGGGTTACCTCATAGCTGTGGCCACCAAGTGAAGCACCATGGTCATTATAGGCCATGGTAGCTTTAGAAGCTACCAGAAGACCTCACAGATAGGTACAGCCCCTGACAAAAGTTCCTCTCCCCTGTGTCAAGCAGACCTTGCCTAAAAAAAAAAAAAAAAAAAAGCTTAGTTCAATAAAATTAGTGCTTCCCTTCACCGTAATCAATACTGGCAGACACACTGAGCTTGATCAAAGGTGGATTCATGTCTGGCAGCACACAGCACTCATGTGTTGGTCTTCAGCAACAAAGAGAGATTCCTTTTCCCGTCACCAGGGGTTAAAGCAGTAGGATCTCACCCTCAGAGTGGTGCCAAACAACAGGTCCCTACTGCCAGCCTGAAGCTGCCCCGTGCAAAGGACCCAGCTCCTTGGCTAAGTTGCTGCAGAGGTGGATCTGCAAGAAAGTTCCCATCATTGCTCATAAGTGGGGGTAAGGAGAAATGATTTTCACTGAGGACAGCATCAACCATGACTCATTTGCCAGAACCAGAGGAGCAGTGATGTTCTGGTGCTGGGGCAGATGTGCACCTGGGCAGGAGGAGGGTGGGAAGCAGTAACTCATCACCAGGCAGTGCTCAGAGGCCCTCCAGACTGCAGGCCTCTCTCTAACAAGCCGCAAATTGTTAAAATTCTAGTACATTTCAGTGAAATCAAGTTGCATAGATTCTAAAATCTGGGCACATTACTAATTTGACCCCCAAGCCAACTGCTGTTCTCTTACTACTCATCAGAAATGGGAACTGAAAAAAAAATAAAAAATAAATAAAAATAAAAATAAAAATAAAAATAAATAAAAATAAAAATAAAAATAAAATAAAAATAAAAATAAAAATAAAAATAAAATAAAAATAAAAATAAAAATAAAAATAAAAATAAAAATAAAAATAAAAATAAAAATAAAAATAAAGAAATCTAAGAGCAATTGCTGTGCCATGGATGCATGCAGTCAGACCCACAGACCCAGCTGAGGCTGTGCTGAGGGCAGCTGCAGGACAGTCTGCCTCCAAATCCTGGGGAAGGAAAGCTAAGCTTTGGGAGCAAGGATCCACATTGCCATCCTGCTGTGGCCATGACCTTAGCAGTGGCCTTGCTGTGTGATGGAGTGGTCATGAATTCTTGGAGGTCTACATGACACTACAGCATTTTGTACTCTTACAGCTCTTTCTAAACATCAAGTAATTGCTTAGTAATAAGCTAGTATGATCATTCCCACTTTCTAGAGAAAGTGGGACAAAAATTACAAAAAAAAAAAAAAAAAATTGGAAATTGCACCCGAAAGGCCTAAGTTTGACCCATTGCTTTAGGAGAAAGCCCAGCTTTTCTCTCTCTCTCCTTTTTTTTTTTTTTTTTTTTTTTTTTTTTTTTTTTTTCTGGTGCTTCCTGCAGATCTTTGATTAGATCTCTGAAAGAAAATGAAACTGAAAGGAGGCTGCGGTCTGGTTACATGCAGGGAGAGGAAGCTAACACCTGACAGGTGAAGCTTTTGTTGAACAAGCTCTGGGTCAGACCAAATTCTGCATCATACAGGTTCTTGAAGAGCACCATTTCATTTAACAGATTAATTGTATTAGGAACAAAATGATACTGATCATTTTACTTGTCTGATTGTGTGGAAAAGCTAAGATTAAGCAGCAATCAGTTACTGGTCATTTAACAACTAATTAGGGTGTGGGTAAAAGGGACAAACTTGAAGCCAGACCTTAAAGGCAGACCCCACTGCTCAGCATTTCTACAGAACTGTACCAGTCATTGAGGAGTAGGGTAAGGGGAGGCGATTCCCAATATTGCCATCGAGCTGCAGGGACTTACAGGTTGCCTGTTCCCCATCTGGGAAGGGATGTGATACAATTTATGTGCTCTACAAGCTGTTTCCTGCTGAGCTCCTGCACGCACAGCCAGCTCTGTGTAAAACCCACCACCAGCGCAGCACAAATCTGGGTCAGCGTCTCAATGCACCTAGTGGAAATAATTCCTCCCTCCCTTTCTTCATCCTAGCACTGGCCAGCACATGCATTGGGATCATCTTTTCTTCACATTCCCTCATTTGGCAGGAATTTTCATCCATTTTCATCCTGGTTTTGGATGCAGTCCCAAATTCACTTCACATCCCCAGCAGCTGCAGAGCATGCATTTTGAGCAGGTGAAATGCAAAAGAAACTCTACGTGGAACAGCATGCCTTGCAGCTAGCATCGCAAGTGAGGGAAATCATGGCATGTCCCAGATTTGCTGCAACTGCCCTG
This sequence comes from Aythya ferina, assembly GCF_964211825.1. Lineage (NCBI taxonomy): Eukaryota > Metazoa > Chordata > Aves > Anseriformes > Anatidae > Aythya > Aythya ferina. The sequence continues at coordinate 22,207,600 of NC_140298.1, forward strand.
GGAAAGGTTTATCAAAAGCTGCTGTCTTGCAAATGCTTCTGTTGCGTGACATCCACCACAGTCTCCTCCTAATCTACAGCGGGTGTTTGCCCGAGGCCCACAACCTATGTCTTAAAATTGACATAAACCTGAAAGTCCCTGATAAGGGAAGACACAAGATGTGGGTAGCAAAAGGTATTGAAGATCGGAGTTGAAATATACTGCAGGGCCATGCAGATTTAGCTATCTCATTTTCATTCGGTTCCCACCAGCACACCACGCGTCCCACAGACAGGAGGTGTACACAAACCACAGCATCCCTGGGCAAGGACCCTGCTTTGGCTGTGCCTCCCTGTCGCAGCCTCAGGGAGGACACAGGGGACATCAGGTGACTCCAGAGGAGACCTTGTTCCCCGATCTGGTGGCTTCTTTGTGACGGAGCCCTTTCTCTCAATAGCCATGGTTTTCAGCCAGAGGCCTGGTGGACTCATTTATAACGACACAATTTCACAGTCAGGGAAGGGCCTGAGATCTCTTCTCTGAACTTTCAGAGGTCTTTTGGATTAATTTTCAGCTCACAGCCACTTCCATCTCTTGCTTCCCTGCTCTGCATTACAAACACTAGCTACTCAGCTGCAACCTCGGTGCCATTATGGGCTGCAGCCTGTCTAATTTGGAAATGCAGGTGATTAGCCCTTTGATCCTTCTGAGTTCAGTAAGCCTCGATAGCAGCAGAAAAAGGAAAGCAATTCAGGGAGAAGTTGTATCCCACTCCCCACTGTCCTAGAGAAGATGTCCTCCAAACTCACTGCTTCAGGAAAAAAAAAAAAAATGTAGCGAGGAAAAGCCCAGAGAACTTTCTTGGAAAAGTACTAGCAGAAAGAGACCAAGAGGCGTATGCAAAACGTGAATTTTTGTATTCAGCTGTTTGATTTTTTTATTCCCCCTGAGTTTAGGGAGCTGGGCTGCACCAAGGCAAACAGCTCACTTCTCAGTTTCTCCACCCCATGAAAATGAGCAACCAGAGTAGCCAATTTGAGCTAATTGGTGCCAAGAAAACACAGTTCTTTAGGTTGATTAGTCCCACAGAATCACACACAGAATCACACAGAATTTTCTAGGTTGGAAGAGACCTCAAGGTCATCGAGTCCAACCTCCAACCTAACGCTAACAGCCCTCCACTAAACCATATCCCTAAGCTCTACATCTAAGCGTCTTTTGAAGACTTCCAGGGATGGTGACTCCACCACTTCCCTGGGCAGCCTGTTCCAATGCCTCACAACCCTTTCTGTAAAGAAGTTCTTCCTAACATCTAACCTAAAACTCCCCTGGCTCAACTTAAGCCCATTCCCCCTCGTCCTGTCACCAGGCACGTGGGAGAACAGGCCAACCCCCACCTCGCTACAGCCTCCCTTGAGGTACCTAAAAAGAGCGATAAGGTCGCCCCTGAGCCTCCTCTTCTCCAGGCTGAACAAGCCCAGCTCCCTCAGCCGCTCCTCGTAGGACTTGTTCTCCAGGCCCCTCACCAGCTTCGTCGCCCTTCTCTGCACCCGCTCAAGCACCTCCATGTCCTTCTTGTAGCGAGGGGCCCAAAACTGAACACAGTACTCGAGGTGCGGCCTCACCAGAGCTGAGTACAGGGGGACGATCACCTCCCTAGCCCTGCTGGTCACGCTGTTCCTAATACAAGCCAGGATGCCGTTGGCCTTCTTGGCCACCTGAGCACACTGCTGGCTCATATTCAGCCGACTGTCCACCATCACTCCCAGGTCCTTCTCTGCCTGGCAGCTTTCCAACCATTCCTCTCCCAGCCTGTAGCTCTGCTTGGGGTTATTGCGCCCCAGGTGCAGGACCCGGCACTTGGCCTTGTTAAACTTCATGCAGTTGACCTCAGCCCATCGGTCCAGCCTATCCAGATCCTCCTGCAGAGCTTTCCTACCCTCAAGCAGATCGACACACGCACCTAACTTGGTGTCATCTGCGAACTTACTGAGGGTGCACTCGATGCCCTCGTCCAGATCATCGATGAAGATATTAAAGAGGACCGGCCCCAGCACCGAGCCCTGGGGGACGCCACTAGTGACTGGCCTCCAACTGGACTTGGCTCCATTTACCACGACTCTTTGGGCCCGGCTATCCAGCCAGTTTCTAACCCAACGAAGCGTGCGCCAGTCCAAGCCAAGAGCAGCCAGTTTCTTGAGGAGAATGCTGTGGGAGACGGTGTCAAAAGCCTTGCTGAAGTCAAGGTAGACCACATCCACAGCCTTTCCCTCATCCACCCAGCGCGTCACTCTGTCATAGAAGGAGATCAGGTTCGTCAGGCATGACCTGCCTTTCATAAAGCCATGCTGACTGGGCCTGATCGCCTGCTTCCCCTTCAAGTGCTGCATGATGACTCTCAGGAGGATCTGCTCCATGAGCTTTCCTGGCACTGAGGTCAAACTGACAGGCCTGTAGTTTCCTGGGTCTGCCCTCCGGCCCTTCTTGTAGATGGGCGTCACGTTTGCTAGCCGCCAGTCGATTGGGACCTCCCCCGATAGCCAGGACTGTTGATAAATGATGGACAGCGGCTTGGCCAGCTCCTCTGCCAGTTCCCTCAGTACCCTTGGGTGGATCCCATCTGGCCCCATCGACTTGTGCACATCTAAGTGCCGTAGTAGGTCACCAACCAGTTCTTCATGGATAATGAGGGCCACATCCTGCTCCCCATCCCCTTCCACCAGCTCAGGGTACTGGGTATCCAGAGAACATCCGGTATTGCCGCTAAAGACTGAGGCAAAGAAGGCATTGAGCACCTCCGCCTTTTCCTCATCTCTTGTAACTAAGTTTCCCCCCGCATCCAGTAAAGGATGGAGATTCTCCTTAGTCCTCCTTTTTGTGTTGATGTATTTATAGAAACGTTTTTTGTTATCTTTAACGGCAGTAGCCAGATTGAGCTCCAGATGAGCTTTGGCCTTCCTAATTTTGTCCCTGCACAGCCTCGCTACTTCTTTAAAGTCCTCCTTAGTGGCCTGCCCACTTTTCCAAAGCTTATAAACCCTCTTTTTCCTCCTAAGATCAAGCCACAATTCTCTGTTGAGCCAGGCCGGTCTTCTTCCCCGCCAGCTCGTCTTTGGGCACGTGGGAACAGACCGTTCCTGCGCCATTAAGACTTCCCTCTTGAAGAGCGCCCAGCCTTCCTGGACCCCTCTGCCCTTCAGAACCGCCTCCCAAGGGACTCCACCAACCAGTGTCCTGAGCAGCTCAAAGTCAGCCCTCCGAAAGTCCAATACAGCGGTTTTACTGGTCCCCTTCCTGGCCTCGCCAAGAATAGTGAACTCCACCATTGCGTGGTCACTCTGCCCTAGACAGCTCCCGACGATCACGTCCTCCACCAGTCCTTCTCTGTTTGTGAAGAGAAGGTCTAGCGGGGCACCTCCCCTGGTAGGCTCACTAACCAGCTGCGTCAGGAAGCTATCTTCCACGCTCTCCAGAAACCTCCTAGACTGCTTTCTCAGGGCTGTGTTGTGCTTCCAGGATATGTCAGGGAAGTTGAAGTCCCCCACGAGTACAAGAGCTGATGATTTTGCAACCTCTGTCAGCTGCCTGTAGAATTCCTCATCCGTCTCCTCATCCTGGTTCGGCGGTCTATAGCAGACCCCGACCAGGACACTAGCCTTGTTGTCCCTGCCGATCCTAACCCAAAGGGACTCGACCTTGTCATTCCCAACCTCGAGTTCTACAGCCTCGAAAGACTCTCTAATATAGAGAGCCACACCACCACCCCTTCTATGCTGCCTGTCCCTTCTATAGAGCTTATAGCCAGGCATTGCAGCACTCCAGTCATGAGACTGGTCCCACCACGTCTCCGTGATGGCAACCAAGTCGTAGCCTGCCTGCCGCACGATGGCTTCCAGCTCCTCCTGTTTGTTACCCATGCTGCGTGCATTGGTGTAGATGCACTTCAGCTGGGCCATTGCCTTATCCTCCGGCCTTGCCATTGTTCCCCCCGGCACAGCCCCAACAATCCTAGCCTCAGCCCCATCCCCCTTCCTACCTAGTTTAAAGCCCTCTCAATGAGCCCTGCCAGTTCCTGGCCCAGGATCCTTTTTCCCCTAAAAGATAGGGACCCGTCTGCGGCCATCAGGCCAGGTGCTGAGTAAAGTGCCCCATGATCAAAAAACCCAAGATTTCTGCGTTGGCACCAGCCCCGGAGCCACGTGTTTAACAGGTGGGCTCTCCGTGTCCTCTCTGAACTCCTCCCTGCCACCATAGGGATGGACGAAAACACCACCTAATTGTAATCTATATCCCATTGTAATCTATAGATTGGTGAAATTATTCTCTCCAAATAGAAAACTTTTTTAACATTAAATGAACTAAACTAGCCTTTTAAGTAATGTTTTGTTCTGTAGAAAGTAGCATGAGAATAAAAAGGAGAAAAACAAAACCTGCAGAATATTTCTGCCTGGCGTGACAGCCTGCAAAGCCTTATTCCCATTTGCTAGCAAAAATATTCACACAAAAATGTTTAGAATCTTTAATATGCTGCAAAGATTTAGTACCAGTTACTGAAAAAGTTTAATTCAAAAGAATCATATCTGATCATTTTGAGTCATCAAAATTATACTGAAAATCTTGCAAAACCAGGCTTTTTGGGAAGACTATCATTATTCTGCCTCTTCAATAAGCCTTATTAACAGGAACAATCTAGGTGGCACTGTGATAGCCTGCTGAACAGAATTTAATCAGAAGGAGCTAATTACAGATCCAATTTTCATGTAATATTCTGTGGACTTGATGGAAACATTCAGCCCGCACAGCCATTAAAAGAAGACTTTTTATAGCAAGCCAATTGTCAGTTTAATCCACATTTGAGATTATTGCTTGTCTACCTAAGGAGAATAGCCAGTTTGTGCTGCTGCAGTAGGTCAGTGGACAGAGGGCTCTCATGCACGACAAGCCAAGATAAGATTTCAGAATGGATTTAAAAGGCCTCCATGAATATAATTCCCTTCCTTATTTGTGAACTGCTACAAAACAATCGATGGCTACGCAGCCATTTCTTTTGGTTTAGAAGTTTGGGGGGGTAAGGGAGAAACATTTCCATTAGCACAAAAATCCATCCAAATGTAATATAACTGAAACAGTCCCAGGTGCAATCCCAGTAATTTTTATTAGCAAACTGCAGTAATTCATTCCTCCCTTGGTGTCTGTTAGATGACTTTAGTAAGAAAGTAGCTCATAGCAGGGCAGAGTACTGCATTAAACAGAGGGCACCATCCAGTCAATCTGAACACCACAGACGATTTTAAACTCCCTATTATTAGGAAAGTGAAGACCTGGATGTGCCCCCATGCCTTTATCTTCACAATAACAGAGGCATTTAATGGGGATAGAGATGAAGAGACAAGCCATGCCTTCTTCCACCCCAGCTGATGCTCCCCTGCAAGTTAGCTGTGGAGTTGTAGTCACCTCCAAGGTTTCCAAATTTGTGTAATGAAAAAAAAAATTCAAGTTCAAAATTAAAAATTTCCCACTAGCTAGAAAATATTTTAGAAGAAACCAGCTCGTAAGCATGGAAATACCTCACTTCTCCAATGCTATCTTAATATCAAGTACTGCTACCTTTGATGAGTTTTAATATTAACATTACTGTAATTGTAAACACACCGAGTGAAAAGTAATAGGAACATTGCAGGCTGAAATGAAATGTCTCCACCTTGTCAAAACAAGGTTGTCTGGCACTGATCAGAGCAAGCAGCGGGTGTTGAAGGGGCACGTGTCCCTCCTCCCACCACTGTAACACTGGTGTGATCCCACAAAACCTTTGGATTTTGACAGAGTCCATTATCTGATGCAAATGTGACTCAGAGAAAAACTCTGAGCCATTTCTGGAAAGAAAAAAATAAAATAAAATAGAAAAGCTCCAAAACCTCCACACCACAACACACATCTACACAGGCTGAAGGTTCTTCTGCCACAAAACAGGCAGATATTTAAGACAATTGGAAATAGAGGAATAATCTCTTCCTTGCTTAATACCCCTTTGTAACAATATCATTTACCATACTCAGATTGATATTTTTTTCCTTATCTGTGCTCTGGGCCATCCAGATACTACTGCAATGTACACATCAAGCAGTCGTTGGCAGTATATGATAATCACCCAGGAATGCACTGGTTGTCACATGGCGCTTTGCTCAATACAGCTGTTAGCTAGCCCGGCCGAACAATAAACATTTCAAGTATTGCAAACGTTCTTCACGGGAAGGTTTGTTATTAATGTAAATACAAAAGTGCTCTTGAAACAGCCCGATGACTTCAGCTTTGTTTGAGGAGTGCCCAAAGTTATGAAGGTGGAGAATACAGCACTTAAAACTCAAGACATTATTTCCGTGTTATTCAAGCAGTGAAAATTCATTTATAAATATCTCTATGACCTCAGGGGATTCACAACCACAAAACCCAGAAGATTAAAGAAAATAAACTTAAAATACCTTCCTCACACAGTCATGCATTTCTTTGCTGATCGTAAGAAGTGATGGGCAAACCTCAAAAGGCCCAGATGTTTAGTTACATCTCCAAAGCAGCTGATGGCTTTCTGAAAACCTTCTTCATGGAAGACTTCCACTCACATTTCTTAGGAACAAGGAAGATAGTCAGGTTTGAACTCATTCCCTTGCACTGCCAACTCAAGTCCTTCATTGGCCACACTGATTCTCACTAACACAAATACCAAACATACAAACCCAATGCTATTTTCATGGCAATATTGGCCAAACCACAGAGGAGGCAAGCAGCTGTGAAGAGCCCACAGAACATTGTTCAGATGGCATTTTCTGTAAAAAGAGTGTCCTGGGAGAGATTAAAACCATTAAGAATTACAAAAATAAAAGGAAGTAAAAGAAGCAGGCTTTCCTGGTGGGTGCAATTTTCCCTATCACAGATATTCTTCCCCTCATACCAGACTACCAAACACTTTGCATTTGCACAGCAACCAGCCAGGAGCTAGGGGATTTTTTGCTGCTGTTGCTTTTTTGTTGTTGATTTTTTTTATGGTGGTGGTGGATTTTATTTATTTATATTTACTCTGAATTACATGTTTTCTGGCATGGGCTATAGAAGTAGATAAAACCTAGCTGCAGCAATAGCTTTCCAATTAGCTATCATCCGTGTTTCAGTGAACAAAAGCCTTTAATTAAAGCATTGAGCTACACAGGGTCTGGTTACCATACAACTAGCAACATCTTCAAATATTTGGATAGTAAACAATCTTCATACCTTGGAGACAGGCGTCAGCTTTCCTACTTCATGTTGAAGGCTTTGCAGGCATTTTGCATGTGTCTTGCAATAAGAAATGACAAAAAGAAGTGCTGACAAGGCACTGCAACTCAGCAGTAAGGTAGTGCTTTGGAAAAACACAGTAGACGTGTGATGGTTTGTAGCCTTTTATTCTTTGTGGTTTTGGAACAAACTCTGTGCTTATGTTATTACAGACGTGGATTTGATGGTGTACCATGTTGTGAGGTTGAATTATGCTCTGGTTGAAAGTACAAGAAATTGCTGATTTTGAAGTACTTACTGGCCAGCTGCTCCTAATAGTGTAGAGCAATTTATCCATACATGACATCACAAGCATCCTATTTAACCTCGCTCTTCAGATTCGGGAGAGAGGGATTTGCATATTAAAAAAAAAAAAAAAAGCACTGGACATTAGGAAAATTATTTGTGGAGGGAAAGAACAACTAAAAAGGTTTCTATTAGCTAGATGAAAACCATTAAATATGCTAAATGAGTAAGTATTTTGATTACAATAGGTACCCACAAAGTCTAAATAAAGTGAGCCTGCTAAAATATGTCACAGACCAGATGTAAAATAGTACTTAGATACCCTGTTAAGTTACTTTATGTTATTATTTCTATTAAATCAATAGAATTTTGTATGTCTCCACCTCTTTTTAAGTACTTACAATGAATCATTTCTGCCCCTTATCCCTCTACCTGCAGTCACAAAGTACAGATTTGCCTTCTATAATTCATAACGCAACTACATGTCAGACAGGGTTCCTGGTGAAAGAGGGGACAAGAGAAGCAGCAAAGAAGAGCCCATCAGCGTCCATGGAGCAAGCAGTAGATGATGGTTCAGGAAATCCACATTCTCTGATCATGTCTGAAAACTGTTGAAATTTGGACAAATCCCCCAAGACTGTGTTTTTAGATTACTCAGACACCTGGAGTTGCAGATACTCAATAGGATTCAAGTCAATCTTCGCTGAAACCCTTGAGCACCTACTGATTTAATCACTGGGAGAAAAAAAAATAAACCCCAGAGGCTTCTTTTTCTGATTCTGGAAGCGTGGGTATCTTTAGAAATCCTGCCCTCATCCAAAATGATTAAATAATTATGTTTACCTGTCTCAGAAATCATTTTGAGGTATCTGGATTTAGATTTCACTTTAATAAAGCAATTAAGCAGATGTGAAACATCCATGTTTAAAGCTGTGACCCCAAACTGAGTAAGAACAAGCCCCACCTGCCACCAAGCCCTGAAGGAACCTAAATTTATGGCATCCCCATTGGTCACAAGTACATGTATATCAGGTTCATCAGAAAGTCTTTGCGTGATGAGAGCTGCCCAAGGGGAACTTAAAAATACCTTCCCAAAGCTTCAGCTGTAAACTAGACATGTCCTCCATCTTCCACTCTCCTTAAAGAACAAATCCAGCACTGACAAATCCAGCACGACAAATCCTCGCCTACAGTCATCGTCTCTCAAAAACGAAACTGTAGGTATATCACCTTCTCCCCATCCTTTGTATATTAACTTCATTTTTATTGCAGCTGACCAGGAAGGGGAGATTGGAGATTCAGCACCTTCCTCAGCCCACCTCCTACCTTCTCGTGGGGCATTTGATTGCCCAGAAGCTGTATGGATTAGGAAGAGAGCTGGTAGAGAAGGGAAACAGAGACAAGAACAACTCTCCTTAGAGCTCTGTCATGTGCAGCAAAAAATTCACTCTTCATGGCACTAGATATGAAGGGAAGAAGAATGGAGGGGACATTGGTCTGGAGGATGGTCAGGACTGACTGGTCCCTGCTCCTGAGGTTGTGTTTGGGTTTTAATCAACGAGCAGTCGATGTAAAGTGTATAAGCAGCCACTGAAGCAGCTCCAGCCTGAGAGTGTGTTATTAAACAAATTCTTGCCTAAGAAGATGTTATTAAATTGCCTCAATAAGAACCATGAAGCCCAAAGTGTCCAGTTTTGCAGGGCTAGGCACAAGGCACCCTGGAAGGTTTCTCAAGGGTTATTGTATAATCCAAAGCCCATTCACCTCAATGGGAAGTTCTTCACTGTCTCACTGAGGTTGGACTCGGTCATTATGGCCATAGATCTTACTATATTCAGAGCCATATCCCTGACTGCTGAGTGCTCAGCACACAATCATGCACACATTGCTGTATTAGGCCCTAGCAGAAGCAAATGCTATCGATATTGTTACTCTTCCAGTAAAGCGTTCCACAGCTACATCGCCGTTCCACTTCCAACATCACCCTTAGGCAGACAGCATTTACTTGCAGGCAGCGCCATTTGATACACCCAAATATTTCTCTGTGCTTGTGGGCTCCCTACAGCAGGTATACTTCTGTATCTCTGTGGGTTTCGCTTTTAAATCCTTAATCACTGGACTGTTTAAAGAAAAAAGAAAGTACTTCGCTTTCAAAGCAGCGTAGATATCGCTAGGAAGGCCCCCTCCACTAATTAAAACCATCTATTTGCTCTTTGTGTACAGAGAAACGTAACACAGCAGGAAACAACTGCCGTATCAAATACCACTTTATGGTAATTGTGGTTAAATACCAACTTTTTAATGGTAACCTACTTACGCAGGTTTGGCAACGGATGCAAAAATAAGTAATCACTTTTTCTGGAGGACTACCAAATGGCAGATTTCCCAAGTCAATCAGTTCACCCAGGGGCTGGGAACGCAGAGAGCAATTTAGTGCTGCAAGGAATATGACAATCTATTTATAATGGCACCGGGTGTGAGGCTGAGAGGAGAAACTGCAGCTGTCGCGTGAGGATTATAAGTGACTGATTGTTCCTGACAAAATGTATTGATATATCAGAAGGAAGTGCAAGTTTAGCTGCCTGACTGATTCTCTTCCCGTTGTACAGGTGTGTTCCCAGCTTGAAAGAGACCAGGCCCTGCAGCTGAAAATGCTGTATGTGATCTCTCCCTGGATGTGCCTGTGTAGCCTTCGTTAACTCTCTCAGGGAATTACCGCGATGGATCCCATCCAGCCTTTGTTGAAATGAACAGAAAAGCTAACCCAGTTTCAGAAGACCACACGGGAGCATCTTCAAGGACAGAATGCATCCTTAAATGTTAAATAACAGCTTTGCCTCTTCAGTTCTTGAAGAAGCTCTGTTTCCTTTCCCTTGTTTACTTATTTTCAAACTGCTGCATGTATTTATATGGGCTCTTAAGTAATAGTTCCTCCACCCTAAGGGAAGGCTGCTTTCCAGCGCAGAAAAGCAAACAATGCCTACAAAATACACACACAACGTTACATATCAGGCATTAAGAAGACTATTATGTTTAGGATCAAGGGCACAAATGTTAGTAAACAGTAAAATTATCAGAGCACCCAAACCCAAGGGACTTTGGAGAACCAATGATCCAGCAGATGACCCACTCCCATGAGAATCAGGCCCAGGCCCTGCTTCCCCCTCTGGTTTAAAGAGCCCAACTTCCTTTGCAAGGAGTGAAACAGCAAACATGTTCAGTGAAACATGCTTTATCAAGCAGGATGCTATGCACGATCTTGCTGTTAATACAGACAAGGGGACTTTTCACTCACTGAAGTGGTTAACCATAATGCAGGGTGTAGTTTACCCCCTAAACGAGTTCATTCTTTCTCTGCAAGAAGATAATCCAGGCTTGATGGCTTCTTTCCCACATTCTCATCTACTCTGTAGTGATCTGAGATTTGGGGCAGAGAGAGAAAAGTCTGATGTGAAAACCTCTTGTGTGTAAATAGCTATATTTCACAACCTTTATGTCCTTGGAGCACACATTTTCCATGGTTGCATAAGCACACTCAACCCAGAGCAACTGGAAGAAACCTGGTCCTCAGTTTATATATCCCACTACCCTGACATCCTAAAACTAAAAACTCAGCAAAAATTTAGGAGACCTTTGATCTCTTGATTATAAAAATTCAGGGCTAAAAAAAAGGAACCCAAACGTGTCCTTTGCTACTTTGCATATCCTCATCACCTCAAGATTGTTCTCTGAGGCATGAAGGTCTGGTGCACACGCTGAGGCTGTTTGGCCAGTAGTGATAAGCCTATCGGGCTGCTTTTAGCTAGTACTTTATGACTTGAATATGTATAATTTCCACCCATTTTTTGTTCAGCCAGAAGAACCCCCTGACGATATGGCAGACCAGCTATGAAACAAGCTAGTGGCATACAGGGACATCACCACACATGACAGAGGGTCACCTCATGGCACTTGGACAAAGCTGAAGTAGATGGCAACACACCACAAAGCAATAGATCAGCCACCAGACTGCTGCAACCCAGCCACCTTCATTTTCACCTTGCTGTAGCATATAAAGTCACCTGTATGCATAAACCCTGCACCTGGAAGAGATTTTTTCTCTTTCTGTCATACAGGCAGGTGTGGTAATACAAATCTACGTGCTCTCCCAGCCCTGTCCAGTGGCACAGGTGGAAAATCAGTTTTTGTTATATCCTAGATAGGCAGCCAAGGGCATGGGAATAAGATAAATAAGTAAGGCAGAAAATTACAGTCCTGGCAGACTGTATTCTTTCCACGTAAAGAAGGTGCATTTTTACAGCACTGTTCATCAGGGATATTAAATCCATTTGAAATATCAAACATCACCACATCACAGTAAGTGCTGGTGTAGTCGAGGGAAACTGTGGGATACAGAGCTCTTAAAATGCCTTGTTTTAGCAGGCTGGTCTAGAGAAATAGACCGTCTAAGCATTCTGAAAAAGTGTGTGGTGTTTGGGGGGGATTTTTGCTTTTAGAAAGTTTCCATCTGTCTTTCGAAACTTTCTCTTTTAAAACATGAACTAAAAGGTAACTTAAACGATGTTCACAGAAAAGCCCTAGTTCTGGTACTCTCTGGAAGCCTCAAGTCTGCGCCACAGCTCTGCTGTGTGCACTGATTCTCTCCAGCAATTGCCAAGGTGCACCAGCACACACAAAGATGGTCTGAATGCATCAAGCAGTGATAACAAGGAGCCGATGCAATTACTCTTCACTCTCCAACACTGAAGAATGAATTAAAGCAGTGTTTTAGAAATGAAACTGACTAATTTATACCATTAAGAGGTGCCTTTAGCCTTTCAGATTAGTGCTATGAGGCCTTACTGCAGTTTAAATTAGATCTAATAGGTTTTCAGGAACTACATAAAATTAGATGAAAGATTTAAATATTAGCTCCCTTTTGGCCTCATCTAAACTAGGGGACCTGGAAGCCTGCAGTACCACGTATGGCCTATCTCCATGCTAGAAAGAGCCTGGGTATGCAGGATTTTCTGTCCTCCCCCCTCTCAGAAACCTGGGGTCTTTATGAGAGAAAACTAGTGGCATTAGGCCAGAAGGCATCTTTAGCACTATCAAGCCACGGGGCTGCAGAGCATTTCTGCCTCGCAGTTTAGTCATGGCCACTGTGACCCTAGTAAGGGATTGTGCCTGTACAGAAGCTGAAAGAACACAATTCTTTTAATCCATCACAATGTGTGTCAAGAGGGCATCACTCGAGGATGATGAGAATAATGAAAATAAAGTAGCCATATTGCTATAAGCAATCAAGGCAAAACATGCTGGTGCTGGGTGCTACGAGAGGACCAAAATCAAGTCCTACTCTGCAGTACCCTCCCCAAGCTGCACATAGCCCCAAGCCCTTCTTGAAGCCAAAGGGCAGAAAGGAAGCCTTTGTCTACTTCTCAGATACCATCCTCCTTGCGAAATTTTCCTCTGTACACTACTGTCTTCAGGTACAGGATCACAGTAAAAATATCTGGCACAGCATCCTCCTTCCTCCTTAAATCCAAGAACTTCACCCCACGAGACTTCCCAACTGCTCCCAAAAGCAGAGACTGATAGTTGTGACCAGACCTCCCACTGGGGTGAACGGGTGCAGTGATGTACAGACCTTTACAGGCAGCAGGTACGTACCCCATAGATTCAGATCTTCATTGCAGCCAAAGGTAGTTACAGCTGCTGTACATAGCATCATCCTGCTCCTGCACTGCAATAGCAGTTAAAGGCAGGTGGAGGGGATAAATACCACTTCATATTAAGAAATCGGGAAGCACTCTCATAATGAATGCCCACACTAAGATGAAGGTGACTTGATTTTGGTAGCTGGATCCTGTACGTGTCTTCAAGTGCAGTCTTTTTATTAGTCATATTTTGATGGGTGCCAAGAATCTAGTTAAAAGGAACATTGTACAGCTCAGACATGGAAAAAGTTAGTTCTTTGTGGTATTGCATTTTAGATGAAAAGCCACTTCCTCTCCTGCACAGAAAAGCAAGAAAGCGTAGGCTTCAGCTTTATCAGTCACTGCATCTGTGCCTTCGTAACAAGCTCAAGGTTTGTGAGCCAAAAATGGGAGGTTTGTGGTCCAAGTCTTTCCCTCTTTTACATTCATGTAAATTTGAAACATCTAATACTTCACTGGAGTTTACAATGATGGAAATGGTGAATGCTGGAGTTTCAGCTTTTTCATTCAGGAAGAATGAACTGTTTCACAGAGTAACAGGCTTTCAGTTAAGGAGGAGCAGAAGTTATTTCTAAAACTACGCCAGCAAACTACATTGAGTTTCATTGAGCTGCTGCTGTGCATGGGCTCAGGGCAGGCTGTGGGCAAGGTACTTGCTCTGGGTGAAGAGCACAGCTCTACAGAACCAGTGGTCTACCCCAGTGCTCACAACCCTTCTGGCTGGTCCCTATTGGTCACAGCTAGAGTCTGTCCTGACCATTGAAAGAAGCAACCTTTTCCTCTTCTGACACTTGCTATTACTTCTGCTTATAGTTATTTCAACGGAAAAACATGAGTATTTATTTTAAGGCTATCTTTATACCCTGAATTTTTACTTGGAGATAAAAGAAATGACAGAATCACAGAATGGCTGAGGCTCTCTCAACCCAACACGGATTGAGAGGCTCCTTGGCTGCATAATCTACATAGGGTGTATAAATTCACATAAAATTGTTTAGGTTGGAAAAGACCTCTTGAGCTTATCTAGTCCAACCCCCAAGTTCAAGCAGGGTCACCTAGTGCAGTGGGCACACATACCTTTCTATCCTTTATCTTATTTATCTTCCACATTCAGGTATCTTCAGGACAGTGCTACTTCAGTGCCTGTCTCCAGTTGAGCTAAGTATAATTCTCAGTACATTTCAGTGGTCATCTCTATCTTTTTTATCTAGCAGTCTGCTTAGCTAGCTGTCTGGTTTGATATTTCTAGTTTGCACTTAACTGGGATGGATATTTCCCGTTTGTCTTTCCCCATAGTCATCTGCATCAATCAGAGCTTTTTTCTTGCTTTTGTAGCAGACAAAAAAAGAAATACAGCTGAAGTCATGTTTATCAATATTTTTGATGAAGAAAGCTATACCATACAAAATGTCCTGGATACATCAACCTGAAGATACCATCTGAAATAGAACATAGGCCTATAAAGAAAAATAGTAATAAAAAAAAAAAAAGAGTAATAACACCTTGTAATTGTGTAAAAACATCAAGCTCTTAGTAGGAGCTATAGTATGACTAATAATATATTCCCATGAGCTAAAGGACTGCTTTTTATTATAATCTTTTAACCAATGGATAATTTCAGATTTTGAAAGGCAGTATAATTAATACAGAAATTACACACATTTTGGTAGTGGAATAGGAAACACTTCCCAGATAACCTTTTTTAAGAATTAAATTTACATTTATAGGCTGTTAATAGCAACAACATAACCACTGAGGGTACTTAATTCATTGATTTTAATACAGTATGACAATAGCTGATGAACATTTCACCAGAATGTCATTACTATCACTTTCCCTCCAGCATCCCAGCTTCCCAGCATTCAGAAAACAGATTCATTATTGAAAAAAATAAAGTGGTGTGTGGGGGGGGTGATGCTGAATCTCAGATCTTTAGTCAACCTATAATATTACATTACTAACCTTTTTCAGAAATATCATTATTCACATGTACCTACTCATGAAGCAGAAGGCAAAAACTCAGTATTTGGTGTTAGTGTTTCCAACATAGCTGCCACTTGTAGGAAAGAAGGATTCAGTCCTTCTTTCCCAGTCTCCAGTGACTGCCATCTCTGATTTCCAGTGTGATTCCCATTTGCTGAATGACACCCTTCAATGCACTTTGCCCCAGAGTTTTACCCTTGTAAACCACAGACACTGAAATCCTTGGCTTGTTTTCACGATTACAGAACAGTCTCTCTACTAAGCTGCTGATTTCTCATACTCAGAGTTGTATTTTATAACAACATTTTGTCTAAAGTTATTTTATATAAAAGGTTGATCTCTAGGGAAAGTTTAAATCATACCCCTTCAGGAATTACTGAGTTTGTTGAGTGTGAAGAGGGAAGAAAAACAAATTTTCAAACTTTTTAGAAACATTTTAAACAAGTACAACTAATGAGAGCTTGATCAAAGCCAAGTGAAGCCCTTTGGAGCAGCTGCATTCCCTATATTTGTGAAAATCAGGCCATTTAGATGTTTAAACAAGAACTATTGGGACTAAGCCAAAGCCATTTGAAATCAATAGGATTTTTTTAATGACTACAGTGCAATTTGTATCATGGCTTTAGAAAACTATCTTTTTAATTCATTGTTGCTGCTGACTGGTACAAGATGGATTGAGAGGTTCTTCAGCTGCAAAAACTACGTAGGATGTATAAATCCACGTGGAATTGTTTAGGCTGGAAAAGACCTCTTGAGATCATCTAGACCAACCCCCCAGCTCAAGCAGGGTCAGCCACAGCAGGTTGCTCAGGGCCATGTCCAGTTCATTTTTGAATATCTCCAAGAATGAAGACTCCACAACCTCTTTGGGTAACCTGTGCCAGTGCTCAGTCACCTTCAGAGTTAAAAAGTGTTTTTGTGTGTGTGTGTGTGTGTGTTCAGATGGAATTTCCTGCCTTTCAAATAACACCCATTGCTGCTTCTCCTGTCAGTGGGTACTACTGAGAAGAGTCTGAATCACCCTTCTTCATTCCCTCCCATCAGACATTTATACGCATTGCCAAGATCCCCTCAAACCTTTCCTTCTCCAGGCTGAACAGCGCCAGCTCTCTCAGCCTCTCCTCAAGTGAAAGTTGCTCCAGCCCCTTCATCAACTTTATGGCCCTGCTCTTGCCTCACTGCAGTAATTCCCTTTCTTTTTTGTCCTGGGGAGCCCAGAAGTGGACCTGTTGCTCCAGATGTGTCCCTCTAGTGCCAAGTAGAGAGGAAGGATCATCTGCCTCAGACCTGCTGGCGATGCTCTTCCCAGAGTACAGGCTGTATTCTGTCCCATCATCCAGGTCATTAGATGTTAAAAAGTATTGAACTCGCCTCCAAACGGACTCAATGCCACTGATCATAACCCTCCTCTATGCCCAGTAATTCACCTAGCTTTCAATCCACTTCACTGTCCACTTATTTAACATGAACTTTGTCAGCTTGCCTACAATGATGTTATGGGAGACAGAGTCAATGACTTTACTAAAGTCAAGGTAAACAACATTATCACCTTGCCTCTGTCCACCAAGCAAGTCACTTCATTGTAGAAAGCAATGAGGTTGCTCAACCATGATCTCCACTTTGCAAATCCATGCTGACTATGCTCAATCACCTTCATGTGTTTGAAAATGTCTTCTGGGAAGATTTTATCCGTCACCTTCCAAGTGATAGAGGTGAGGCTGATCAACTTGCAGTTCCCCAAACACTCATTCCTGCCCTCCTTAGAAGACTGGAGTGCTATTTGCTCCCTCAGTCTTCAGAAACCTCTCCCAGTCATAATGATTATTTGAGATAGTCAAAGATAATCGAGTGAGTTCACAATGACATCAGCTAGCTCCCTCAACACTCGCAGGAGTAAACCATCAGGCCTCACAGTCTTAGGAATGTTCAACACATTTAAGTGCTCCCTAGCTTGACTCTCCTTCACTGAAGGTGTCTTCCTTGTTCCAGACTTTCCCTCTAGCCTCAGGTGCCTGGTATTCCTAATTTTACCAGTAAAATCTGCAGAAAAGGAGGCACCAAGTAGCTCAGCCTTTTCCACATCATTTGTTATCAGTTGCTCTGCCTCACTTACCCATGGGTTCATGTTTTCCCAGATTTCCTTTTTGGTGTTTATGTGCTTGTAGTAGTCTCTTTTCACCCACATTGAACTACCAGCTAATCTTAATCCATAAACTGACTGACTCCTGACCTATTCCAAAGCAAATATTATCAAAAAGAAACGTACAAGAACCTATAAGAAACGACCATATTTTTGTAGCCATTTCTATTTTTTTTTCTTTAAACACACAATTCCACAACTGAATGCACTCTTTCATATTACTAAGGCACACAGTAAAAGTCGTGTGTGTGTGTCTGTGTGTGTGACTAAACACTCAAAGAATGCTTAACTTGAAGGTGAGGTTTTCTGCCCCATCTTCAGGGATCAGGAACTTAACAGTAATGCTGCAGGCCTGAACTAGACCCCACCAAAAAAACATACATTAGAAATGTAAGTGAGCTATGGAAATGTATAGACCATGAGCGTGATAAATCAGGAAGATATTCTGGAGGCAAAGATTCTATGCTGGCTGTGCAAGTAATAAGAGACTGTGATTTCACAGTGAGTCCAGCATGTCCAGGTGCATCATTTGTGTTGTACAGGGCACTGTGTCACAGGGTGCTGCACAAGCAGTTAGTCACGTTCTCAGAGGCCAACAGCACAACAACATGCCTCAGGCTCCAGCCCTGCCAGATACTATCCACAATTTTCATCCAGAGTCTGAGAGATCCCAGATAACCAAGCTAGTCCAAAGCAACAAGGCAGCTCTGAGGTTGAGTCAGAAAGTTAAGCCCAGGGGTCAGAATCTGGCCCTGAACCAGCAGGGCACCCAGGCAGGCAGGACCAAGGGCAACAGCAGGCTGAGGAGTTGCTCCCAGGGCAAGGGAGCTGAGGCCTCAGCCACAGCTGTATGGGCTAGCACAAGCTTTTCTCCAAGAGCCATCAACAGGGCTAGAGAGTGGTGCCCCTGCAGCAAAACCACCTAGAACAGGGGAAGTTCAGGAACAACACACCCTCAGGAGGCAGCAGATAATCTAGAGGTACCTGCACTTATGGCAGCCTTCCTATTTGTGAGGCAGCATTTGCTCACCAACAGAGAAAGATTGCTCTTTTCCTTTAATTTTGATACGAGAGCCCTCTCAGATCTTGTTTGTATGCTTTTCAGTCTCTGCCTTACTTCACAGGGCTATTTTCTGATGCTCTAATAATAGACCACACTGTAATTCTCATGACTAACACTTAATTCTTGATGTAATCCAGGTCCTACCTCTGCTTGTCTGGAGTTCAATCTTGACTGTCTAGCAATTGCTGGAAATGAAACTCAAACAGAAACTAAGCAATGGTTGAGTGAGCACAGAATTTATTATTCAGCTCCCTGCTAATATTACACATAGCTTAATTATCATCTACCGTCTCTTTCAGAACTCTGGATATGCATGGTAGGTATTATTGACACCTCACAAGAAATAGTCATACTGTGTCTGAATCCTGTTCTCTCCCTTTGCTTCCTTGTTTCATTCTTGCATGATACCTCACTTATTTATAAACAGAATTACCGAAAGTCTCAGTTGGCTGATCTTCCCAAATACTGTTTTTCTTGGTTAAAAAAAATAAATAAATAAATAAATAAATAAAAACAAGAATAGTACCACCCTGCAGATAATTAGAACTTAAAGGTTTCTACTGCATGTTAGCCTGACACCTCAGTTCATCCATTTGACTAGTGCTTTTTAAAACTTAATAGCTGTTTTACTGCACCATTATCAGGAGGCTTACAAAGCATTGCTTTCTCCAGCCAGGAGAAAGTGCAGTTTGTGCAGTCCATCATTTACACAATGACTTTTCAGCAGGTGCAAAAGAAAGGGTAAGTAGAGGACTGTATTACAACTGTATGCTTTATATAGGGTTATGTAAAATATATTATTATACAATATGTGACCGCATACATTTGTGAATAATATATAATATGAAACATCAATGCATTAAAATTGCATTGATTCCTCCCTCCTGAGCCTTCTTTTTTTTCTTTCAATAAAGATTTCACAGGGACATCTGTGGTTTTTTGGAAAGTGCTTTAAGGCATTTCTTTTAAATATGTTGCAAATATGGAAATTGATTGATTGATCGACCTCATTGTGAGGCTAACGTTAATAAAGCTCATTGGCAAGTTATCAAGAGACATAAAACAATGCCATCTACGTCCTTTCACCAAAAGGCAGAAGCACTTTTCCTGACTTTCTGTGACAGCTTATTTGTGAGTTTCAAGGTCACTGTGGCTAAATCTCCATCACTTATTACTGGCGAACTTCGATTGGTCTCACTGCTTGCTGTTTAACGAGCAATGATCAGAGCAAGAAGGCTTACTTTCAAAAACACGCCTAGTAGTCTATAGCCTGTGTAGCCTATAGAGGCTACACAATAAAGCAGGTTTCCATTGCCTTAAAAGTGGCCACTTCCTGTTGTGACACTGAAATGAGACTGCTCAGCACTGTGCAATGTCAAGATCTGTATGACAGGGACAATGCTGCATCCCCTCCACCACCCACATCTCATTCCCAAGGCAGGGAAAAATTTGAAGACCCACCTTTTACCAGCCTTCAAAAGAAACAGGACTCTTAAGTCAGGAAATCCTTAGGAAAGTGTTCCCTGATCTCTGCTCATAGGAAAAAAAATATGTATTATTTTTCTACTATTTTACTTTCCAGTGTGATGGCTGTCAGATATTGTCATGAAAAGTAATCTTAGTGGAATATTGCCTCAGACAGTTCCTCTACTCATCATGATCCCATCTCACAATTCTTACAATTTAAGATTAATGAAACCATCTTATCATTTACACTACCTTGTAACCCATCACAGTCGTGTCAGATTCAGGTATTTATTCTACTAAACACACTAATTTACACCTGCCTAGATTGGTCTATATTTTTTCCCTAAAAGACAGCCTGTCTTAAGACATCCAGAAATGAGAACCTGCTTCTGCCATTAGCACTTTTCTCTGGTGACTGATCAACACAGCTCAGTGAAAACATTTACTTCACTTTCAGTTTAAATGGCCTCAGCTTTGTCAATTTTTCCTGTTATAGTATTTTTTCCACTAAATTCAATAGCCCTTTAGTACCTGCTATAGTCTGTGATTATTGGGTTATAACTAAGATATCTTGCAAGCTGAATTTTGGTGAGGGAAGTGGGCCAAGTTCTTGAAGTCTCCTCGGATGGCATTTTCTCCAAACACAAGAATAATTTCATAGGCATTTTTCTGCCCAACCTTTTCTGCAAATTTGATTTAAATGAGGAGAACAAAACTGGACTGACTTCCACTGTTGTGTCTAAAAGAATCATTAACTCACCCCTCTCCAGTCTTTAACATCCCTGTTTATGCACTTAAGAGCCCCATTAGACTTTTTGCCACTTTATCACTTGGGAGATTGTGTTGATTTAGTCACAACTTTTAAGGGTTGCTACTTTCCATGATACCTTTATTAATTCTCTAAGGTTTGTCTGCATTTCCTTCCACCCTGTGTTCATCACTTTACAAATGGCTGCAAAACATGCTATTTGATTTGGGGCACACCAGGAAAGCAATTCACACTGTTCAGTGTAGCTCAAAAATCCTCAGCATAATTTACTAGTGCTACTCAGGGAAAAAAAAAAAAAAAAAGTTGAACTGGAATTTCCCTATTTCCCTTGGAGTTTTCCTAATCAAAATGTTTTGGGTAGATAGCTAGATTTCAACAAAGTTGTAATAGAAACCAGGCACAATAATGAAGAAATGGAGCTGTGGGTCTTCACCTCCACCCTGCTGTGTGGGAAATGTAAAAAGTTATGAAATCTCATTCCAAATTGGAGCTTTCCAACTCCCACAACCCGCAACAAAACCTGATTTAGAAGTTTGAGTCCTCTGCAAAAGAGGATTACCTTTCTCCAGAGCTCCATCACTTGCCCCTCTACCACTCTGTATCATCTGCAGCTTCTCACTAGCAAACTGGAAAAGCCATTGTTTATATGGAGAATAACACAAGGAACATCATTAATGCCTTTTTAATCTGTTTTGAATGTAGTACAGCAGCTGGGGACAAGGAGTTAAGCCAACCCTAGAAGCTCAGCCAACTCTATGGACCATTAGCAAGTGATGACTCCGGTTTCCAGACTGGGAAATCCTACACAATTTGTTTCTATTTACCCTTCTCGTTGCATCTCTTCCTTAATATTCCTGAAAGTGGTGTCTGTTAGTTTGCCTTGTATGATATTTTGGAATACTCAGTATGATAACGTTGTGTTGTATCTTCTACCACCAAATTAGTATTTTGTTCAGTAATACTTTGTGTCAACTTTTACCAGTATCTTGAGATTCAGGGGAAAAAATCCCACATCTAACTTTTCCTTTATCAAGTAAAAGATTATTTGTAGTGTTTCTAAGTTCCCCATCTTCAAACAGGCGCAAAGGTTAAGTAGCCATATATTCTGACACGCATAACCCTACCATGTAGCAGAAGTAGTAAGGATCACACATCATTGTTTCCAGTGGAGGTGTATTCCAAGATGCAGAACAGCTGGTTTTGTAATCTGGTTTTAGTAGATGTTTTGTAAGTCTTTTTCCTCTCCTTTTCTCCATTGCTTCTTTCCTTAGCTTATTTCCTCTCTCACCACTTGACCAGCAACAGCAGCTCACCATTCAGTAGTGTTATGGTTTAACCCTGTCAGGCAGTTAAGTACCACACAGCCACTCACTTGCTCCTCACAGCAAGATGGGGAAGAGAATTGGAAAGGTAAGAGCAAGAACTCATTGATTGAGATAGAGACAGTTCACTGGGTAAAGCAAAAGCTCTACACACAAGCAAAGCAAAACAAGGAATTTATTTGCTGCCATCATACATCATGCATTCATTTGCTACTTCCCACCAGCAGGCAGATATTCAGCCATTTCCAGGAAAGCAGGACTCATCATGCATGACGTTTTTTTGGGAAGACAAATGCCATTACTCCAAACATCCCCCCTTCCTCCTGCTTTACCCCGCCTTTTACTGATGAGCAGGTTGTCACAAGGTATTATACACATATACCCCTTTAGTAAGTTGGGGTCAGCTGCCCTGGCTGTGTCCAGCTTCTTGTGCACTCACCCTCCTCTTTGGAAGGGCATCATGAGAAGCAGAGAAGTCCTCGACTGTACAAGAACTGCTCAGCAACAGTTAAAACACTGGTGTGTTATCACCACTGTTTTCATCAAAACTCCAAAACACAACATCATACAAGCCTCCATAAAGAAAACTAGCTCTAACCCAGCCAAAACCATGACAAGCAGAAAACAACTTGCTGAAGAATACTGATGATAAACTCTTCTCCATTCCATTCTGAGCAGGACCTGTTAGATGGTTGTCATTCAGGATGTGAGACCCCAAACAGACACCCCGTAGGGTTAGTTGTCACAGGAAGGCTGTCAGTTTCCAAAATAATAATAATTCTCCAAAGGAAGATGAGTCTCAGGATACCTATAGCTAAGCCACAGCTGTGCTGCAGGCCTCCTTTGGATGTTGGGCTTGCTGATTGTTCTCAGCCAGGGAAGGATAACATTTACTGGGTTATTCATTTCAATTATTAGCTTTTGGACCTTCTGATTGGTCTTTGCTACACATCTATCCATATGTGCACAGCAGGGCCTCCATCACATTTATATATAATCCACATTATGGATCCCATGGATTTCCTCAGCCCCACTGTGTAAAGAAAGTTTTATAGCAGTGATCCAAAACCAGACAAAAATTGCCTCAAAGAGTCCTTTTAATAAGACCTGAGGCATAAGAAAAACTAAGGAAACAAATATCCAACAATGACAAAAAGCATTTCTAACCCGCTGATTTGACTAGAAAAAGGCTGTATCTGCACACGCAGGCTGACCTACTGTTTGAACTCCAGAGAGTCCTTACTGCAGCCCAAGTCACAGATGAGTCTCTGCTCGAGCTTGAGTTACGTGCCCAAAGTCTGCCCCTTCAGAACAGAAGCACAGAACAGGTGCTCAAGACCTGTGTTCATGAGGATCAACCAGGACTCAAATCATGAGCAAATGCTTCTTTGTACACATTGTTTGTTCACGTAAAACTCTGTCCTGAATGCTGAACTGCACCCCTGTGCTCCCACAAATACCTTAACCAGCATTTCAAGCATTGTAAGGTGGCTGCCTCAAGCTCTGAGTGTGGTGTGTTGCCACAGCCCCTAGATGGCTTGAGAAGGTTCTCTGTAAGACAGGAGAGAGCCCCATAAACACGTGCAGAAGGTGAGAATGTGGTAGAAGAAACAAATATTTGTAAGTGGTTTCACTCATCACCTGGGAGAAATAAAACAGCAGGAGTTATGTCAGCCACCTCTTCAAAAATGTTTACAAACACCACTCTTCTCACCCCTTGTCACCTCCCAGACCAGAGACAGAAAGCAAGAACACTAGTACATCACACCCCTTAATATCAGTTGAATCTGTGATCTGTGTTCTGGAATAGTGCTGACGCCTCTCATTTTCCAGTATTTTGTTATTTTAAAATACTTGGACTTTAATCTCTTCTCTCTCTCTTGAAAGACCAGCAGAAGGACTTGTCAGCAATTTACCATGGGAGAAAGAAGTGGACTGATAACACAGATCTCACCAGCTGTATGTACTTAACATGAACAAGGTGCACGCTCTGAATGCAAATACACGGCTCTGGCTTCTGTACTGAGAGCTTAAGGCCAGATGCTCAAGGCACGTGCAGGAAGATGCCTGCACTGCCCCATATTCTGAGGCTTGGTTCACAGAGCTGAGAAAACAGTACTAGGACCTGATGGGGATCAGTAGATCAATATGTCTAACCCAACAGCAGTGAACATTGAGGAAGTACAAGGGGTGCAAACACAAACAGCAGCCAAACTCTTGTTCTCCCTGAAGAGCCTCTTTTGTTTGTCAGGAACCAAGTTCTGGGCTAGATGATCAGGTTTGGCCTGGAAGCAAAAAACTTCAGGCTCACACAAGAGTACAGAGCAGGTAGCAGTGCAGCACCACAGGACTGTCCATCCATGAGTTCCTAAAGGGTGCCCCCTCTCAGGCAGGGTAGCACTTGGATTTCACCCCCGAGAACACAGCCTGGATTGAGGGTAGTCTTATCTCAGGCACATGACAAACACCATGCAGCTGGTTCTGCACCAGCCCAACATCAGGTCACCTCCACAGCTCTGCTCCCTCCTGGCACACAGAACAGCTGTGACCTGCTTGGAGCAGTGAGCTGGCTGCTCAGGGTAGAGAGGCTCTGCCATCCACATTGTGCGGTTCAAACTGCCAACACAAAAATCAGGCTACTTTTCCACATGCAGACTGGGAACAAGGAAAAAGAGTCCTTTTAAGGCTGGTGCAAACATTTCTGCAGGATGAAAATAAAAGAAACTTTTGTATTAGCTCAGAAATATCCCCCCAAACTCCACCTGCTTCCTTTTAAAATCTGTTGCCCAGGTCTCCAATGCTGTGCCTAGAATGGTACTAGCCTAGTTTGGGAAGGGAGAGAAAATCTCTAAAATGATTTCTACCATTACTGTGAAGAAGTTCATAAGCAGAAATAAAGGATTCCAGAAAGTTATGATGCATGGCACCTACCTCCCAGCATCTATTGATTTAAGCCCTTGGAACTTGGTTTCAGCCTTGACCTCTGAGCTGTATTTGCATTTGTTGTGCAATACCTGGCAAGGCAGTGCCATGCATAAGGTGTCAGCTATCCAAGTCTTCAATGAAATCATCAGAACAAATATGAAAGAAAAAGTCACCAGACCAGTATGGCTGCTGTATGGGGTGAGGAAAACTGTGCTTGACTTGAGAAAGAAAGTATAAGATAAGGCTTTAGACTGGGATAGGAAAAAAAAAAGAAAAATATATATACTACACGTAAGAAGAATGTCAGGATCATGGGAGCAAGATGCTGCAAGTTCCTGCAAATGAGCTGCAACATAGCTGTGGTACAAACATTTCAAAAAGCATTAGTTCAAGAATATTTGTGGATAATTACCCTCTATAAAAGCTCTAGGGACAGGATTTTCAAAAGCACTGAAGTGCCCCTTCCCCTCTGCTGCCAAAATCCAGGGGGCTTCTGCTATTGACATCATCAGGAACCGCATTAGGATGAAGCAGACTGCTTTTCAAAGTCCCTCTGAAATATATGCAACACAGCCAAATAGCATAATTCTTATAGGCCTACTTATATTTACTAGGCCATCAAACTAAATTTGCTATATGATCCATGAAATCATAAAAAGCAAAAAACTATATACAAAGAAATAAGCCCAAGCTCTTAAGCTCAATGCACAATTTTACACTATTATTTTTAAATATGATGGCAATGCCATAAAAATGCAAACTGCTGTCTTCGAGACTGGTCACACATTTAGAAGGCTGTCACTGGAGTACACTGCAGAAGCAACATGAGTGCACCCCTTCCATAGGCTTTCACCATTTCCAAAGTTTGCTGGAGATATATCCTTCCCTCCTGTTGCTCTGTAAGGAGACAAAGTACGATGGGGGACATGTTTTGTTGGCTTTTTTTCTTGTTGTTTGTGTTTTTTTTTTTTTTTTTTTTTTTGAGAAGGAGAGTGGAGAATTGCTTAAGTAGTCCTTACAAGAGGATTTACTTCAGGCACAGCTATCCCCAAGACAACTCCCAGTGAATTAATTCTGTTATCCTGTGAGAAAGTGTTGAGGAAGGAAGGATGGTCTTTGACTCACTGTAGGATGGGTGCTTTCACAAATAAATTCATAAACCCATAGACATCTGAAATGTTATAGCCCTTAAATTCACATTATTTTCCTTGTTTCTCTCTTATGCAGACTATAAACTGTTTCAAACTATTTTTTTTTCTTTTTTTTTTTTAAAAAAGGCAGTGCTACTCAGAAGGTGTCAGAAAGTGAAGGCTCTTTCAGGTGCCAAGCTGAAGGCAGGCTCCTGAGGCAAGCTCTCTCTTATTACCACTGCCTTGAGGAGAAAGGGTACAGGTTTTCCTTATCACCATGCCCTCCTGCTCACCATCCCCTGCCACCCACATGCAAGGAGACTTTGGGGTCTTGGTGGCTGAGCCACCCCCTTCTACAGTGTTTTACAAGGATGCCAGACCCCTCTCCTGAGGCCATTGACCATTAAAAGGAGCAGAAGCTCCAGATCCCTCTCTTGCCTCATGAGGCAGGGTCAGCTATGCACTCTGGATAAAGAGTGCAAAGCCTCTCACTAAGGACTATAAGCATCAAAGACAGTGGGATAACTTCTATAAATACAACTCCTCTCACTTACCACGTCTATGATCAAACGCTAAAGGAAATGTGCTGAATTGGAGGATGGTCATTTGAATTTGGGAAACTCTACTGGGATGCCCAACTGTACTATAGATTTGGCCTTGTGTCTTTTCCCATAGTAATATATATCCCTGTCCAACTCCTTGAACACATCCACAGGCACTAGAACACCCCAGAGGGATTTATGGCCAAACTCTTCCTAGAGTGAGCTCCCTGTAGTCAAGGAGAAACTGGAGGTGGCCTCTAATGCTGAATGACAAGCTGTGGCCAACGTGGAAGATCAGAGGTCATAGCACCACCTACCTGTCACAGCACCA
This sequence comes from Aythya ferina, assembly GCF_964211825.1. Lineage (NCBI taxonomy): Eukaryota > Metazoa > Chordata > Aves > Anseriformes > Anatidae > Aythya > Aythya ferina. Next base: position 22,234,501 of record NC_140298.1, read on the forward strand.
CCAGGACATGCCTCCTCACGGTGACTTTGTCCCATATCATGCCTTCACGTACGCCATTCCCCAGAGGACAGGCATGAGTCAGGGAGCAGCTCTTGGCACGGCCACACAAGAGACAATAGAGAAAGGAGTGTATTATTGATGACAAAGAAAGCTTTTTGTTTGGTTTTGATATTTTCCAGCTCGAGGGTGGGTGGGGTTGTTTCATTTTTACAAGGCCTGCTCTTGAGGGCAGATCTGGCAGTCAGCTCCAGTAAACCACCAGCACAACATCCTTACAGACTCAGTGTCCAGACTCAGTTGTTAATGCCTCAGCCCATTAATGGCTCCTCACATGGCTGACACCTCCATTTTCACTGGAGTTTATTTACAAATTTACCTAGAGAAGTGTCTCTTCACTGGCCTCATTCTCCCTCCACGTGGCTGTCCTCTCTTGTCTTTTCATCTTGGATTTGTTGTGTTTTGCATCAACACAGTTTTATTTATGCCACATAAAAATTCATAAATAATGCCTTTGTGACCAGTGAAAAATTAATAGGGAAAGGCTCTGTGTTGTGCCACAGCTCAAGGGTATCAGAGATGAGCTCAGAAATCAGAACAGACACGTCAGCCTCTGTGATCTTACAAGGCCTTCTGTGACGATCTCTGGCTTCAAGCCACGTCTCTGAACTCAGCTTTTTCTGGATGCCAGAGGCTGGTTACCTTCACTTCATCACCGCAAACCCAAACCAACTTATTGTTTTGAGAAATGGAATCTGTGCTGCCCTAAGAAAGTTCATTTCTCCTAAATGATGCATCACACCTGCAGCAGCCAGAAGAGGCTCTTCTCCTTCACACAAAACTACCGTGGAGCTGCTGAAAGCCCTGACACAAATTGCTGCTCCCACAGAAGGAGGGGAGGCTGAGGCCAAATGCATCTGTCATCCTCAGGGCCTTGGTGATCCTTGTTACATACAACTTGGCATTCCTCATTTTTTCAGCCTCCACTAATGTTAGGTGGCTCCTGAAACACAAAAAGCACATGTGCTCCCTGCTCCAAATCGCTTACACAGAGGGAAAAAATAGTGAGGTGGAAGAACTGGATGGAGATGGGTGATGAAAATAACAGGATACAAATATTTAGCCATATCCTTGGTATTACTACATTACATAGTGTACATGTGGTATATATAAATAATAATTAACTGCAAGTGCATAAGAAAAGACCATCAAGATGACAATTGCCAAACAAGAAACATGCCACCACTGAACATGATCATGAAGCCCACCAGCCACAGAGTGCAGAGTAAAACAGGGGGTCTGTGTCACCGCCACATGCATAGCAGTTACACAGTTCCCACTCTGTCCATTTCTTTTCTCTGTAAGATTTTCCTTTGTGCCTGGATTGATACCAGAGAGGCTTAGAAAGAAAGCTTAAAAAAAAAAATAAACAAAAAAACCACTATACTTCTTCCACGTGAGAGATAAAGCATGAGAAATACAGAATACATAATAGAAAACTTTTCGGAGAAAGGCACTTCCTCAGGCTTGATTTGAGTGCTGACAGGAAAAATGGAGGCAAAAGGAGGCTGCAAGTCCCCACACACTGGTAACTTTTGCCCTCACTGGTGTCCTCGTGTATCAGATTTGGCAGCCCAGCAGTAGCTGTGAACAGCACACGATGACATCCTTCAGGACGTCACTGCACAGGCACAGATCAGCAAGCGAGATAGTGCCTGCCTACCCTTGTGGAAGAGACCATGCAGTCCAGATGAAGAACTTGTGGTGGAGCTTCTTTCTTTTCCCACCACCAGTAACATTAAAAGGACCTGAAGAGAATGTGATGCAGAGAAGCAAATAACTTCATCCTAAAATTAGATTACTTAATATTCCAAGTACAAGAATACGCGAGGATCCTCCCTGGCATCCAACCACACGGCTAACTCCTCCTGCAGAACTGGCTGCCTAGCCAGTCCTGTTTAGAAATTTCTTTAAAAGCTCATTTCTGTGCTTTGTCTCGTCGCCCTCTCTGCCTGCCAAAAGCAAACTTCCCCAGTTTGGCAGCTGTTTTGCATGTGATGTCATTTTTCAAGTGCTTTGCAGTGTGCTACAGCATTTGAACTTCCCAGGCTGGGTTCAGCACTTACCCCCCACCACCACCTATAGAGAATACAGCCTCAAAGCATCAGGCACTGCATCAAGAAGGCAAAACCCAAAGCCACGTTCAGCAGGGTGGGCTCAGCAATCAGTACATGAGGTCCCAAAAGGAGGAAAATGGCCACATAGTGCCATTCCTTTGAAAACACTGCTGTTTTGTCATGATTACCTGAATCAGGGCAGATTTCCACACATCCATAGGGGATCAAGGTGCACAGCGACTTCACTGGGGTTGGCAGCGCTACCTTCCTTCGTACATATTCCTACCTGGCTCTGTAAGACAAGAGCTATGCAGTTGTACTTCAAGTGCCTATAGGCAACACGTTTTATGTTCCTTTTCACCTACCCTCCACACTGGCAGATTTCAGCCAGATTTGACAGAAAGCAGATGCCTCCAAGTAAATTACTTTCCAACATGCTTTGGGAAAAGAGGTGGCATGGTGGCAGAGACACCTGAGAGATGAAACCTCAGAGCACCCAGTTGAAGGAAAGGCTGTAGTCAAGGCTCACTGAGTAGCACACAGAATTAACACAGGCTCTCCAACACCCTTCCTGTCTCAGTTTTCACCAGTATAAGCTTAAGGTCCCAAGCCATACTAAACGAGTTAAGGCTGACACAAGCACAGTATTTGTGCCTATCTGTTCTGAGAGTCAATTTTTATTGACCCTCAGAAAAGATAGGTTCAAGCCTCCATCAATTTATTAACGCACCATAAGTAAAACAGTGCACTAATTAGCAGAGAAGATCAGCACAGGCAGACACTGAAAAACATTTAGGTCTCACTTACCCAGACTGACTCCTTTCTGAAATATTGCTAGTTTACTTTTACTCATATGGGCAAGTATTTGTGTATCATTTTAAAAGGCAACACTTCCTAATGCCCTTTAAAACACACAGCAGTGTCATTACTCTTTCTTTGTATGCAAATCCAACCTCTGAGCAAACACCAAGGCTTTCATAAGCAAGCAAAACAGTTGAGCAGACAGCACACTCATTGATGCCACTGAATTTCATCAGCACAGCTCTTATCAGAACATTTTCTGGATAAGTTTTTTTTTTTTTTTTAAGTGTCAATTTGACACATCCCAGCACAAAGATCAACAGCCATTCCACCCTCAGCTGCTGAGCTGAGGGTTTTCTCCCATAGCAGGCCTACTGTTTTGGCAAGGGCCTCCACTGTTGGTCCATTTTATAGCTTGCTTTAAAGTGCAGAGCTTCACACACATTCACAAGTCAGAGGTTGATCTGCAGGACATCCCCACTGCTCTAAGTGCCTGCACAGAAAATAACCGGCAGACCAAAGCTGCTGTCCTAGGGAGGACAGCACAATGACTGCAAGTCTCTTCCTCCTGCCATGGAAAAGAAGGTTTTCCTTAGCAGGCTGTCCCTTAGCAGAAGTCAACATCACTTGTGGGTGCCTGGCTATCTCCATCTGCACCCTGCCTCCTCACCTTCACCCGTCCCCACCAGCTCCCTGTCCCCCAGCTCAGCAGCCTCCTGCTGCCTGCACCCATCCCACAAGAGTCAGCACCCAGACTCCAGCCACCTTCAGCAGGTGCAGGACCAGCCTCATACCACCTGTGGAGCAGGGCCAGCTTGCTGAGGGGCCAGGGTACTGCCTCTGCCCCTTTTCTAGGGCACCAGGCATCCTGCCCAGCTCCTCCACAGCCAGACACCAGTCTTCCCTGTTACCATGTGGATATACAATATGGCACAACAGGAATAGACATCCCATAAAATCCTGGTTCCTCTGTCAGAGGGCAGCTGGGTCATCCTGCATTGGGTTAGGAGCGAGGGCAGGTCCCCAAAACATGCCACAAAGGAAGCAGCTGGCACAGGATCCATGGCCAAAACCCCAATGATGATCACCTACAACCTCAGGGTTCATCCCAGCTAATGATCCAAGGATGAATTCACTCCACAAGCAGGTGCCTTCACGGCTGCAGGACCAGTCCCAAACAGCTGGCAAAGCTGTTCACAGATTAGGTCCTGTAGGGCATAAAATGAAGAGTAGTGGCACTTGAATTCAGCCCAACCTAAAGGCTCCTGGCAACTCAAGTCCCTCCCCAGCTTGCTCATACTGCCAGGGGAGAGCAAACAAACCTCACATCCGTGTGTCCACCTGGCATCCAGGAGACAGCCAGCACCAGTTTGCCACATGGCATTAGGGCACTCTGTTAATCCCAACCTCTTTGAAGTGTAGAGATATGACATTTGCTCATCTTTAGCCAAACAGCAGCAGGGAAGACCTTCTCTTACCATGTATGTGGCCGGCAGCAAGCCCAGCGGCTCACACAGGTTTGGTCTGAAACCCTCAGAGCAGCTGTATCCCAAAGAAATGTTTAAGAATAACAAGCACATCAGCACTAACCAAACCCTGGTCATTTCATTGCACTTATCACTTGGAAAGCCACACAGCCAGCAAATTAAACAAGCTAATCCGGCCAGTGTCAAACACTGCCAAAGCACATCAGTGAAGATGACGGCAGGCTTTGCCCTTGGCTTCTGCAAGACAGGCAGTGTGCTCTTTATTTGCTCTTCTGCGATAACAGGTATTGAATGCCATGCAGGTGCTAAGTCTGGAGAAAAAAAGCTGTCCCTGCAAGGTCTTCATGCCTGCAGGGAAGAGGCAGCATCAGTGCATCTTCACTGCCCCCATGCTTATTCAGCCACATGTTGTAATAGGGATCTCAGTATTGTGTGGCCAGCGTACAGAGGCATTTTGTCCGCAGCCACATTGTTGGTGTATCAACTGACATTTACCTCAGCTCTCTTCCTCTCCTTTATTGTGATTCATGCTCCATACTAATTAAACAGCACATGACAAATACATCATTATTAACAGCAGCTGGAGAGCTAGTAAATCTTGCAGCAGCCTAAACAGAACAGCCATGCACTGCAATAGCATCCTCTGGGTGCTGAGACAGGGCTAATGAAGAATGCTGAGCTGAGGCAAGGCACCAACACCTCCTGCCAAGCGCCCATGAAGAAGTTCCAGACCCTCAGCAGTGAAAGACATCTGCGTGCTATGTGCACAGACAACTGCAGGTAATACCAAATCCCCATCTTACTGCTCTGGTTATGTGCTGCTGGATGAGGGTAGCTCAGCTGATGCCACCTCCCCCTCACCCAGCCCGCAGTCACAGAGAGACCCTTTGTGTGCTGGAAGTCTCACTTTGCACAAGGATGCTGCTCCACATCAAGCCCAGAAAACACACTGACATAGCTTCAATTTCCATCCTCAGCTTTCTCCTCCTGTTCTAGGGCACCTCAGGAAGATGAAGCAGCTTGCGCTGATGTACGCTGCGAGGGGACAAAAGCAGATCATCAGCATCCTAGAGCCAGGCCAGAAAAAAATATAGGAAAACAAAATTATCAAGTTATTGTAAATGGTAGCCAAGAGTTAAAATTCCCATGCACATGCTGCGAAGCTCTTCTTTCCAGAGGGCAATTGCCCAACAGGCTTTTAGGATCCTGTATAGTTATTGCTTTTTTCTCTATTCATCTTCTGTTTGTCTCTATATACAAAAATATTGCTGTCAGGCAACACAGCAATGAGGAAGCAGCAGTGATTTGTGATGATTTGGTGGAAGAATTCTTGAAGAATAAGAACTAGATGATGCACTTTTACAGCAAAAGTCTGCATTTTTCTTCACTGTTGTCACGGGTTTATTTATACAGAGCAATTCATGTAGAAAACCTCCCCCCAGCACTGGGCAATCCAGGGCACAGACACACTGAACATCACAGCCCACAACTGCAAAGTAAGCCTGGACAAAAAAAAAATAATAATAATAATAAAAAAAATGGTTTGACCGAAAGACCTTCAGGGATTTTACATTCTTAAAGGCTTCTGGGTTCAAGGGATGTTCCCAAAGCTGAAGTGTCTCAAGTGTTTGCACAGCATAGCCCGGCATAGGAAGGGTGTCTCCAGCAAAAGACATTAGAGCCTGGAAAAGCAGACAGATTTTGACTCCTTGTTTAACTAGGAGAAGCTGGAGATTTTCTTTTTGTTGCTGGCAGAAGTACAACATAAAGGTACTCCTGCTAGATTTAGAAAATTGTTTCATGAGTCAGGCAAGCACGAGAGGAACAAACTGCTGTCAGCTCACTGGCAAGGAAAACAAAGCTGTAATCCCCCTCCTTTGGTTTCATTCCCTCCCAAATGCTTCTTAAAGTGCAGGTAAGCCAGACATCACAGAAATCCTTTTATCCTCCACTAGAAAACAGCATCTTCTAGAGCAAAGAAGCCATCCGTATGCTGAGCAGAAGCAGACAGCAGGCTGCCACAAGCATTTCACACATGCAAAACCCAATGCTGGGAGGAAGGCCAGGCAAACCCACTTAGGCAGCCTGTTTCTCTAGGACTCCTACAATTCCTTATGACTTCCAATCAATATTGTGACTAAATCCTCACAAATAACAAGCTCCTCATTTCAGTCTGACAGACCTCTGCCAGTTCCTGTGAACATTCTGGCAGTCAGACCTCTTGCAGAAGCTACTAGATAACACGTTTTTCCTCTGTATGAATACCTACCTACATGCCCATTTTTATGTATGCATGAGCCACAAATGCCAGCCTGGTTTCCCAGCACAGATGGAAAAAGCAAGCCCTCTAGATAGCTCCCTGGCACCTGAGCCACTGAAGTGTTGGAGCAGTTACAGCTTGCTTCTGACCATGGCAAGCTCTTTTATAAGGCCACATCCCATATCTAGAGGAGACTTTCCAAGTTAATCAGCTAAACAAGAGCAACAGAGACCCACAAAATGGATGAAGAAGGCACCAGAACCAGCAGCACCCCAGCTGTTTCACCCTCGGCTTCACTGCAAAGCACCCCTAGAAGCTCTCCACATCCCACCTGCCTCCTGAGGTGTTGGGGGCTGTCACAGTGCCCACCCAGCTGCCTGTCCTGCCCTGCTGCTGGGCTCAGAATTCACCTCTTGGCAAGGGAAAGGTATTGGGGTATTGGAGAGACAACCAGCATTTAGGAAAGATGTCCCAGGATACCACCAGCACATGCACATGGCAAGGAGGAGACCAAGCAAAGCGGCACAGTGCACGAGGGAGGAAGCACAAGCCCCAGGTCAATCTGGCTGCATGCCATCAGTCCTCAAGTAAGGGCCCATGAATGAGGCCAGACGCCAGCCGAGCAGGAGCACAGCACACCCAGCCTCCCTGGCATGAGAGCTGAGCTGTGCCCACACCCACAGAGAGCTCCACCAGAAACACAACAGAAGCAAATCCACCAGCCTTTTGCCCCATACAAGGGGGAGCCCATCCTTACCCAAATCTGCAGCAAAATCCATGAGCATTTGGCACGTGTTTGATCACCACAGCAGGATCTGTGGGGGATCCAGAACAGCCAGCACATCTGCCCAGCAGGCCTGAGCCATGCCCGTGCCCCTGGATGCCTTTTCTTTGGGACCTGGCACAGAAACCCCTGCACTGGGGCTGCTACTCTGAGGCCACGTGAGGCAAAGCCCTCATGCCACACTGTGACTGCATCTTCAGTGAGCTCCCATGCTGTAAGGCATCAGGTTCCTTCACCCTTCATTTTAACAGATCTCATCAACTACACCTGCCCTGCATTTCCTGCACTTGGGCACAATCTGCCAGCAGCAGCCCCGTGCATTAACCCTCTGCTTAAGCTCTGCAAATATAGGACGGTTTGCTCCTGTGTCCTCCTGGCCCTCCAGCTGTAAATTGTCTTTCCATCATGACTCATCTGATTACTTGCTGCCAGGGGCTCGGGGACTGGTAGCTGGGCTAAAGCTGATCCTCCCACCCAGGACACAGAAATTGGTGTTTTGAGACACTGCATCTGCACCGGGCTGGTGGTAAGCATGTGAAGCCAGCCACTGCTTTCACCAAAAAAAAAAAATAACAATAGAATTTGAGTGCTGATAATCTTTCTATCACTCTGCTGCACCCACCTAGAAGGATCCCCAGGCAGAGGAGGGCAAGAGAGATGTGGCAGAGGCTGCAGGACCCATCAGGGCTGAGCAAATACCACAGCAGCCAGCTCTGGTGAGCTTTGTCACAGCTCCCATGCTAGCTGGTTACAGCTACCTTGGGCACACAGGCTGTAAGGTGATGCAGCAGGACATGCTTTAGGGGAATTTAGTGAGGGGATGTGAGAGGGACAGCATCAGCATGCAGAACTTTTGCTGTCCTTGGCAGACCATTGGACTGAAAGTCACTCATCATGCTATAGGCAACACAGAATTAATTTGGTCGGGCACAAATGACATTTTGTTATCATTACCTGGTGACTCAGCGCTCTATATTTTTCATTTTCTGCCACTGCAAATGAGACAAGAGCCTCTGAAAAAGGAAGGCAGACAGATGTGAGTCCTGTGATAGGGACAATGGAGAAATGTGCCACAGAGCTGGTACTGCTGGCACGACACGTGAGCCCTGTGACAGCTGGCAGAGGAATGAGTGCAAGTGATGTGAAGCCAAGCCATGTAAATTCATCATGTGCGCAAGGAAATCTCTGCATCTGCCAGCACCAAGTGCGTCAGAGCTCAGGCACAGAGCTGAATCTTACACCCGCTGAAGTCAGTGGTAAGGCTCCCGTGCACTAGGATGCATTTCTTAATGCTTTCTGTAGGTAAGAGCTAGGATCCCTGCACAAGTCTTTCACTCTCCTACATCACGAGAAAGTAAAGCTCACATGGAAAATAAAACACAATGGCTTTCAGCAAGATGTTAAAGCAGCCAGCTCATCGACGCCACACTTCAGAGGTGAGGCTGCATTTTACATCACTGAAACAACGCGTCGTTACTGGGGAAGAGGAACAGAGCCCAGATTTTCAAATCCAGAGGGGTTCTGCTGCGGTGCCGCTGGCACCCCCTGATGTGCAGCGCTGCCTGCATGGCCCACACCTACCAGCCCCAGAGGGACCTGCAGCCAGCACGCCTGAGCACCCCAAGCAGAAGGGGACAGGTTGTCCTGGTCACTGCAGGGTGCATCACCCACAACAAAAGGTTAGCACAAGTTCTTACCATTGCATCACATCGTTTCAGGTAACGTCGGTGGAGGTCTTATGGAAATTCCCACTCCTCCTTTGGGTCAGGACCAATAACTCGCAATGGGCTAAGGGCCAGTTTTATCCCAAGAAGCCTGCCCTCCTCTTGTGCTTTTACAGAACGGGTGTCCCATCAGAACCAGCTTCTTAATCTGTCAAAAGTGATAGCATCCTCATAATAAAACCAACAGCTCTGCTAGATTGCTACAGGCATAATTAAAAGAAACTGACTGACATTTTAATATATGCTGCTCTCGGATCATTAATGGGGTTGCTGAAAAGATTCCTTGGTCTTAAACTATAAAAAGTGAGCTTGTCGAGAGGGAAAGTGTTATGGCCCTAGCCAGCACTTGGACTTCAGTTATGAACTAAAACTAACACAATTCAACTGCAGCTTAACTGAGACAATAAGCAGGAAGATTTTGTGCTCCAGTAGGTAAAGAGTTGGAAGCTGAATGGCTCCTACTTGCTTTCTGGAGACAGAGAAGATGAAATTCTGATTCCTTCTATCCTGATTGAGACTTAAATTCATTGCTGTTGGTAGAAGCTGTCCCAGGGAATTCAGCAGAGGCATTCAACACTGCAAAAAGTCCTGGAGGGACTCGGCAAAGAGGTGCTTACTGTGGATCTCTCTGAGCAACAGGGTGTAAAGTGCCCTCTCCTCTCTCCTTTTCCTTCACATGCACCCCTCTCCTCCAGGAGGGGCAAACATCTCAGGGAGGGAGCTGCACCGAGTCCTTGCAGGGCTCAGGTTCCTTCATAGCCCTGCAAGAAGACAGAGCTCAAGCAAGGATAAAAGACAAATGCATCAAACTCACCAGCTTCCCTTACAATTGCTCCACAATGAGTCAAATGTCAAGTTTTGGAGAATTTGCCCATCTGGAGATAAATGGGTAGACAGATAGTTAATCTGTTTCCCTCTGCAGAAGAACTAACTGCTGTTGTTTCCCCACGACAGTTCCCAGTCCCCAGAATACATCTCCACAAGGTACAACAGGGTCGAATTAAAGCATGAAGGCCGTACCTCTGTGCCAGCCGTGGATCAAGAATATATGGCTGAGCTTATTAATAACTTTATTCCATGTCAAGATAGGTTTCTCAAGACCAGCTACAATAAGGGTGTATTAAATCAATCACAATCAAAACCCAGTCTGCCTTGAAGTGACTTCCAATTAGAAAGCAGTAACATTATTAAAGGGCTCAGACAGCCAAATTAAAGAGCTACACTGCGGAGGAATCATTTCCCAGAGGGCTGATTTTCATCATCCTCAGAAATAAAAGCCTTCAGAAGCTCAGATTCCTCATCAAGAAACACATTATCAAATTAAAAGACTTTCTAACATTATGTCACTATCAAGTTTTCCCTTTTTGGAGACTTTTTTTTTCTTCTACCTAACTACCACCAAACTGAACGGGTAAAATCATGAAGCGGTGCCTTCTTCACATCTGAATGCCCACATTTGATCTAAAATCTTGATAAAGCACAGGGCATGGTGACAGGAAAATATTAATTGCAGCTTTGTTGAATGGATTATATTTTTAGCCGGGGAACAAAGAGCTTACTTGATCATTCAAAGAATCAGGAGCGAGTCTGAAATGAAGTGATGAGCTTGGATTAAGGCGACAGATTAGAAAGTGGAGTTTTGCAAACCAATTTCAAAACTACGAGAGCAAAGAGGACATGATCCACTTATCTGCTTACTGATCTGAGCAGTAACCACCTCGGTAACTCCCAGGTGCCTCTGCCATACATTCATAATGAACCAAGGGCAAAAGCAGTACTTTCCCTATGCCTAAGAGGGGAAAATATACACATCATATGCAATATTTGCCTAGCCTGAACGTTTAAATATAAGCCTAGAAAAGCCATAATCTTGTATCTGTATCACAGAGTTCACCAGATATTTGAGACACGTGGTAGAAAAATAATCTCCAAGAGACTACAAGAAAAAAAGCATCCATTATCTTGTGTAGTGGACGTTAGGTGAAGGCCTAGCAGAATCAGGAATGTCAGAGTTTTTGTCATATTCTCTGGTAAATACTATATACATGTATGTACAAATCGTCTCTGATCTGAGACTGTTACAGTTTACAGTCATGCAATATAAGTCATTTTCTCAATTGGTGGGAGAGCCAAAACAACAACAACCACATTGAAGGAAACCCCCCAGCGTGCATCACTCCTGACCTACAATATTACCTCTCTCACCAACCCATCCCCACCCCTCACATTCACTTGGCTTCCAGCTCAGCATTTGCTTTCATTCTCCCGCATCCTCAACCCTTTTTTTCACATTTGTAATTGCAATTAGTTCAACCCCCAAACAAAAGCCATTGAGAAACAAAAGAGTTTTGCTAAAAAGTCCAAAATAAAATGCTTGAACTTTCCCAAGAGAAACTTCATTCAGACAGCTGGCTACATTTGACTAGTAAAGTCTTCTGGCTGACATGAAGCTGCTTTCCACCCCCCTGCTTTTTTTTCCTTTTCTGGGGGGGGAGGCGGAGGAAATAACTGGTTGCATAAAAATGATACCCAGACACATATCTGCCCCTGTCTCTCCCCTCTGGCATTCCCTTGCACCCACCCCATCTGCCCCTGTGGAGCCAAGGTAGCAGCAGCAGCTGGGGCAGGGCGAGCAGGCGGTCCCTGTACGTGCAAATTCTGTATAGAGGAAAACCAGCTGTCAGGAATCTCGTCCCAATTCACCCATGATGAAATATTTCAAATACAAAATACGTCAGAGCTGATGCCCATTCCTGACAGTACAATTTTCGTTTGAAACGTACTTAATGGGGAGCTACCAAACCAGGCATATTTTGAGCCGAAACCGCAGCAGCCACAGAGCCCACTGCTACTGCAGCTACAAACATCCGTGCACAGCCTGCCCACGTGCAGAGGAGCCCTGGCCTCTGCTACAGGCAAAATACATCAGTGGTCCAAACCAGGAAGGAGGAAAGTCTTTCATAAGTTACCATGCAACCTAGGGACGGACTGCACCTGAAAGAAGGGTGTTGATAACTCCGGTTGACATCTTTAACACCTTTTACATCTCCTTTTTGTTCTAGGTTTTGAAACAGCAGCTCGATTGAAATGGCAGAACTGGGAGGGAACAACGGGGGAAGAGACAGACAATATTAAAAGAGCAATAAACCAGAGCTGAAGAAGTATAGATGTGGCTCTGAACGGCAGCCTTGGCTGCTGTGCAGCCGTGGGTCCAGCTGGCGATGTCTCCCTCACGCTCCAGCCTCTCCATCTCTGTAGGGGAATGGAAATTGCTCTCCACTTCTTTGGGGTGTTCCTCAGCTGTGTCGATTCAGTTGAATCCAAAATGGCTTGAATGAAAGATTTTTCCATAGCAAAGAAATTTCATATTTAAAAGAAAAAAAAAAAAAAAGATAATTTTTTTTTTTCCAACTTGTTTGGCCAATTAACCAGGCCTGTGCCTTACCCCCATGAGGAGACATAGAGAAGGCATATGCAAGTTTTGTCTTTGTCACCTGCCTTCTCCCCCTTCCCTCCCTCCTTGGAGGCTGTGCAGGAGCCCAGACATGAGGTCACATCTTGCTGCAGCGCTTCTGCAGTTCTGCGTAATCCTAACCCTAAATGTTAAACCAGAATGGAAGAAACTGGTCTGCAGGTTCTCACACGGGGCTGCAGGAAACACCTACACTAATTTCGTACGTTGTTGTCAGCAGAATGAACTACACTTGTAGCAGCTGCTGATTTCACGCCTGGCTCTCCAATTTCACAGGCCTGACACGGCAGGGGTGCAGGACAGCCGTGACTCCCAGGCACACAGGCAGCCAGTTTATTCCACGGCTGCCCTGGCCAGTGACTTAGGTGGGCACTGATTTAACTAAGCAGAGCTTTTGACTCCATAGCACAAGAGTAAAAAAAAAATAATATTGTGGACTACATTAGCACCAGTTTATCTATACTGACAGCAAAAAGCAACAAACAAATTTGGCAAGGCAAGACAGATGATGGTGATATGAATACCCAGGCAGACAGCACAGCCTTGTGTACTTTGTCTAAGAGCTCTTACGTTTATGGCTTTATAACTCATGTCAAATTCTTTCTCTAGAAGTACCCACCTTTAACATAAAATATGCCTTAGAGCACAAAACTCTATCTGCAGGCACAAGGTCAGAAGTGTTTTGTGTGTAGAAATATTTTCAAGCATCACATCTGGGATTACCATGCTTCCTATGAACAGCAACCCTGACAACTGCACCTCTTCTGCCTTGCCCTAGGCACCAGGAGTGCTTTGTGCCGGAGGTGAGACGTCAGATGTGGATGCCACAGCCCCAGCATCTGGTGAGCTATGCACTGAGGCCAACAGATTTGCTGCTTTTCCTTCACATTAAATCTGCATGTAGTCCACCAGCAGCTGCCAGCTACGACAGCTGTTTTTTCCTGTAGCGTTTTGCTTGCAGCAGAAGGGACGATCTCTCTCCTGCAGTGACTGGCACCCAGAAGCCCTGATCCCCAGACACAGGCACTGACGCTGCCTCAGTACAGCTGTGTGCATGGAGCACAAGGTCATGGATGTTCTGCTCCTTCTACAGAAGTCAAAACGAATTTGATGAAGTCAAAGGATCCTTCAGCAACGAGAAACAAGCCAGGGTAAGCCAGCACACTTCCTGAAGATGAGAGAAAGTTTGAACCTAGCTCCCCATGTGAATGCTGCATTTGGTTGTACCTCCCAAGCGCAACACCCTTGCCCAGTTCAGCAAGCCCTTTCTTTCTACCCATGTCTTATTTCTTCTCCCTGAAAGGCACTGCTGCCTTCCTGAGCAACCTTCCCCAGCAATGGTTTGTCTATCCCCAGGTGCTCCCAGCCTGCAGGGGTGTTGCACTGCTGCAACACCAGGAGGGATGTGGAAGGCCAGAAGAGGAGTTCACTCAAGAAACCCTCACTGCAGAGGCTGGAAAAAGTTTTGGAGATGTAGATGGAGCATGAGAGGGGCAGATGGACAGTATTTCTGAAGCCAGGGAAATAGTTTGGAGCAGAGGGAGCTGGTGCAAATGGCGACTCGTTGCTGGGGCATCATACTTTTGCAGGAAAGACCCCTTTCCTGATTCACTGTTACTTGCCCGGATCACTGAGGCAGACCCGAGAGCCACTACTCTCAGGAAGCAGCACCAGCCAACAAGGTTTTAGCCCCTACTTGTCCCTGTCCTCAGGAAAACACTGAGGGCAGCTGACATACATTTCCTCATCACATACAGCTCCATGGCTCCCAGCTCTGGCCTGGGACCCTTCTCACCACCAAATTACCTTCCCGTCAGCACTGGGAGAGGGGCAGAAGGATGCAAAGAATCTAAGACTAGGACAGGACATGGCCAGCAGCATTCAGAAGGATAAGCTGGTAAAAGAAGCTGTGAACAGCCTGGGTTAAAGTTGAAACTGTGTCCTTGAGTACAAAGCAGCTGTGGTTAGGCAAAGTGTGCATCACAAGCACAGCTGAGAGTTGGGCACCTTCCTTTTCATCACACGCATTATCCTGCTCAGCAGCACCAGGCGTTTACTACAGCTCAGCTTCTCTGCATGGGGGTTGATAAAAGGTGAAGTTTTGCAGAGCACCAAGGCTCCAAATAACTGAGCTAAAGCCAGGATTTGAAGGGAACTCTCCAACACCACAGAGCTTTCATCTGGTGAGCACGGTGTGCAATGAGAAGGAAGGATACAGCTCTCTGTGGGCTTCTGCTTGCTGCTCATCACCTCCACACTGGGCTACACTGAAAGATCAGCTTTCCAAAATGCTCCACAGACATGGAAGAATGACCAGTAAAGAGGTGCATCCATTCCGTCTCAAAGTATTCCCCATTTCTCCCATCTGCTAGTACAGCCTGTGAGAAGACAGGGAGTCCAGCTTTGCTGCAGCCCTAAAACACCCTGCAGCTTGCCCAGCCGATGGAAGGGGGGCAAGAATCTGCACAACTAGATTTGATCAGGTGTCCTTGGCACTGGCATTCGCTGCTGGTCTGGGCTCCCCTTTACAACCATCAGCAAATGAAATGTGAATTTCATCTGCTGTGAATTTACGCAGCCCAGGTGCCGAGTGGTGGAGCAGCAACTGGAATGGGAGCAGCTGCCCCTCAAATCAATAACATGCAGAAATGCCATGGCATTTACTGTCATTTCGTTGTATCTTTTCTCCATAAGGAGGAAGGATATTGTGCAGCAGGGGTTATATTTGTGGTATGCAGCTAAAGGCTCCTGCAAGGAGCTGACTACTGGCTACAAGATGCTTTTACAGTCAAACCCTGTGAAATAAGAGGCTCCCCCTTCCTGTTCAAAGCCACCACTGGATGTAAGAACTTCAATTTCTTCTAAGGCACTGTGGGATTTTGCAGCCTAAGAGCAGAAAAATCAAGTCCTTTTTAGCTTTCTTTTCATCAGTAATAAATATCCTTTTGAATTCACATCAAGTCCCATGAAGCAGCCAGCAGACTCAGTGCCTGTTGCTGCTGCAGAACTTTTGTTTCTCCCTTGTCCTCGTCTCCTGGTCTGATATTCCGCACCCTTTGACTTTCCTTCCAAATTTCTGGAGGGGTCAGTGAAGGCAAACATGCTTCTCCAAGGAGCCTTCCCCCATGCTGCCTCAGCCAACCTGCCTCTGGAAACATTGAAATGAAAAGTTTGATATCTGCATTGCAGAAGATAAACACCTTGGCAAAGCAGGTCAGGCAGTACCCAAGGACAAACCTCTGCTTAGAGGGAGGTAGATTCAGACCAGGACCAAGGGGAGGTAAGTGGAGGAAGACAAAACCACAAAGGTGTTGGAAGTAGCAATAAAGATACTAATTGCAGGATGAATAAGGATAACATGAAAACAGCCTGAACCACAGATACAGGCAAATACATCCATACTGTGGGTGGGCACCAGTATCAGGACTGGCTTTCCAGTCTGATAGTTTTCCTGAAGTGGTAAGGAGCCACTTTAACCAAGTGGTGCACTTACAGAGGGCAGACCCACAAGTGCTCCACACAGACCTCTTCGCTTACAACCCTGATGACTTTTTG
This sequence comes from Aythya ferina, assembly GCF_964211825.1. Lineage (NCBI taxonomy): Eukaryota > Metazoa > Chordata > Aves > Anseriformes > Anatidae > Aythya > Aythya ferina. The sequence goes on from NC_140298.1 coordinate 22,250,698, forward strand.
CTCACCCAGATGGAAGTGTCCTATCTTATTTTCACCTTTTTGCTAAGCAACACACCACTTCCTAACTTGCTCTTTGAGGTACTTTCAAGAGTCTTCTGGTGGGTGTTGCAGGGTTTTTCTGTACCCGGAATGTCCTTCCCCTTCCATCCCACGCCTCCATCACTCTGCAGCAAGTCACAAAGGGACCCACCAGGGGAACTCATTCCGTACATGACACTGACTCATTCCTGATCATTCAGCAGGTGGTTCGAGACAAAAATAATAACGCACATCCTGAAAGAGACATTTCTAACTCCCCTAGCTGCACAGAGCACTGGGCTGTAGCAGTGATGATTCGTGGTCCAAGCCTCAAAATTAATAACCACCACCAGAGATGTTTCAGTCAGCCCAGAGCGTTTGTCATCTCCATGCCACTTGACACCTGGGGCACTCGCTGTACCAAAAGCACAGGCTATGAATAAGCAAAACCAGGCACAGAGAGCTTCCACGTAGCTCACATGCAAGTGAGACAAAGATTGTGACTTAGGAGACACACCTTGTTTAGAGAGAAAATGCAGGTAGAAGATGTTTTCCCCCAGGTTTATGCTGTGATTACAAATGGTTGATAACCACTGCCATGCTGTGAAAAACCTTTAATTTCCACTCAGATAAATGAAGCACTAGCAAATACTTAATAATTCAATGGAGTTTAGTAAAAGCAAGGTTATTAATTGAATTAAGTTTTACTAGATGTGCTTATTCCTCAGAAATACAGCTAAGCGAGAAGAGGAAGAGAGAGTAATTATTACACAGCCTGCACAGTCACACACATTCATTTATTGTTTCCACTGTGGTTTGGGTTGGCTCCCTAGCATGCTCTGCGTGAAACAGCATGACAGAAATGACTTACCAGCAAGTGATACCTTCTTGCTCTTTTATGAATGATCTCTCTCTCCTTCCTCTTAACCTCTTCACACAGCAGGGAGCCCAGGTTGCTAAATATGCTGCCTGCTGTGGTTTTGCACCGTCTGCTGTCAGCCTTTTTTAATGACATGTTTTTCCACCCAGCAGCACTACCACCCCCCTGTCATTTTGAGTAGCATGGCACACGTCGAGGCACCAGTTGAGGCACAAAGGATGGAGAGCCCCAGCATTAGACTTGCAGGGAAGGAAAGATTCACTAACCAGCCCTTACGGCCAGCTTTACACTGCTACGGGTTTTCTGGCTGTAATTTAAGGTCCTGCTCCACTCACAGCTGTACCTAGAAGGACAACTTGGGGCTCAGGACCTCTGGGCAGGTAATGGTCTGTGAAGGAGCAGCCAGCTGCTGACAAGCACCCAGGCCCATTGCTTACAGCACACTGCAGGGCAGGCTCCAGTGAAAACGGGCTCCTCATCAGGCTGTGGGGAGGAGGTGCTGGGGCAATGGCACTGGCATGCACAGGGAAGGTCATTCGGGGGAAGGGCCATGTAAACTCCGTTTTATTTGCTTCAGTGTTTTACAATCCAATGTGCTTCCCATTGACTGGCCTCCACCCTGCAAGCCATGCCAGGGGACAGCACGCCTGTTTCCAGTGGTGGTCTCCATTACCACCATCACTTATCTCACTGCCTGCCAACATCTGGAGTTTTGGTTACATGAGATTTATGGCTGGCAGTTTCCTTGCTGATGAAAGCCCAGTCCAAGCAAAAGGATTTCAACAAAAGGAGGAGGGTATCTTATCTAAACCCAGAGCCTGATGCACACAGATCCTTTCTCCAGGGCTTGCTTCTCAGCTATGTGCCCTATCTCTTCTTGGAGTCCTGTGTGCAGAGCAGCCAGCTTTTCAAAAGGCACGAGATGCTTTCTGTTCAAATCCACTCACAGACTTCGTGTGACCTTGACCAACCCTGCAGCTACTGTCCTGAGGGACGTAACCAAAAGGGCATTGACCAAGCTTACTGCTCTCACTGAAGCTGCATCATTACAGGTGCCTCTGAAGTCATTTGAATTCACCACCACGAGCCCCACGTTCCCTATCTAAATAAGCTTTCCTGCCGAGCTCCTTTTAAGAAGCCAGGGCTACCAGACTTTAATTGCCTTCTTGTTTATGCTTATTCCAGACCGTGCAATGTAACAGATTTTGATGTACTCCGAGTTGTTCTTTATTATCTCTTTTCTGATTAAATGCGGAGGGGAAAAAAAAAAAAGAAAAAAGAAAGTTGGAATGCAAGTAGCCCCATTCTGAGAGCAAAACATATCTGTGCTTTGACTATATTTCATTCCAGTTTTGTGAAAGGCAAAATCTTGCAAAATAACTTTTCAGCACTACAGAGTCAGAAGCAATATGTGCCAAGACAAATTTCCTTCTTATCAGGCTCTTTCCAAAGCAACAGTTCTAATTTTCAAAAAGCCATGAGAAAAATTTGTAGAATTTTCCAGCAATTAAAGTGACAATTGGAAATAAAGCTGTTCAAAAATCTGATTTTTCCATTCTCAAGACACAGATATTCCCCCTCCTAGCCAAACCAACAGGCTAATAATTTTCTCAGATAAGCCTATTAAAATAGAAATCGATCCCCAGCTGAATGAAGGGTTTACAAAGCCTCAAACTGAGGTTTTATTGGAGACAAATTGATCCTTCTAAAATGTAGTAAACATTCAGTTTCAAGGAAAATAAAAGTAAGTACTTTGGAAGTGTTAAAATGCTTTCAGTTTTCCCATTTCTCTTTTAGAAAGAGAAGCATGAACCATATGATGAATTGATCCAAATACTTGGGCTCCAAATCTTCCTCCTCCTATCCTCCAGAGACATGGACTGTAGGATGCAAAACAGTCTCAAAAATCTGTGTTGTTCTGGTTGGAAATTTGACCATGATGTCACAAGCTTGTGATTTCTACTATCAGATTATCAGAAGAATCAACTGAGCTCCCTAAAGCTTAATTTAGTGTCAGTACACATGGTATTATCCTGCAGAAACAAAGGGCACTCAGATTTAAAAAACTCAGCAGCATATTCTCCTGTCAAAGACATCACATTCAGTGGCACATAAACATCCTGCTAGCATGGATCAGATTTTAGAGTAAGATTGGCTATCCCGCTCCAACGGCAGAGGGAATTTGGCACCTTATTATGAAATAACAGACTGTAATAATCCAGCTGTGATATCAGTTTATGGCATTTACTTCAAGCCTACAAAAAATTCTCAGAATTCACTGACAAACACACCAGTTTTGATCTCTAAAGAGAGATTAGGCTAAAATTCATCCTCAGGCTAGGCAGGTACTCATGATTTGAGTATGAGATAAAACATCCACAATTTCCATGGCACCTCATCCTAGAGGCTGATTTCCCTCTTATCTCTTTGTGACCAACACCCACTTTAAGTCTGTTGAATTTGGCTTCCAGCTACATGCTCTGCCTTTTCCTCACCCCTTCCTCCCCAGATACCACCCGTCTCCATTCCCAGACTTCCCCTCCATCTCTGATCTTCTCACAAGGGCTGAGTTTTTGAATTTTGGCATGAAAAGCCATTCTCTCTAAACCAGACCCCAGGTTTGTGGTTCTTGTCCGAATTTTCACTTTTTTGGTTTTGTTGCTGCTAAACCACATACAGACCCACTATCGCTCCTTCATATGAACCACACACTCATCTCAGCTCTCAAGGCCTCCCCCTTTCATACACAGGAATGACACCAGCAGCTTCCCCCTCCATGTAGAAGGGTTCAGTCCCAGAAACTCATTCACAGACAACCCCCAGAGATGCCAGGAGGGATGGAGGGTTGTAAGCACCATTTCATTTATTTCAAAATATCTAACCTGAATATCTTACCTTAAGTAGTTTTCTCCTCCTTCCCCAAGAGCATTAACAATTCCTCTGTCTTTAAGGTTTCCTCTTCAACAGGGACTAATGGGATACAAGACTTGACAAAAGCTTTAAGGCACTCTGATGTATATTCCAGTTAATTCAAAGCCAGTTTCACTCCTCCTTGTCATACACAGTTCACAGGCGATGACTTGGCAGTTCCAGATCCTCAGAAGAAAGCACAATGTACTTCTGCTGGGGCCTAGGCAGCAAATGAGGTCCCAGAGTTAGAAAAGGCCCTCATATACCACCTCCCACTAGCACTCAATAGCACAATTGATACAATTTTTATCTTTATTATTACCTTATTTTAAACTCCTGCACATTTTCATGATTTGGTTTTGAACACATTTCATGTTTTACATAGTCAGTCTTGAACCCATTAATATTTACAACCAAGCCAGATGCTGTCAGAAATGCTAACCCCTTGCAGCTTCCATAGAAAAAGCTGTATCAAAGAGAGGGAAGGGGAGAAGCAATATGTAGCTTTCATCAAACAAAAGGCAGGGCAAGATCAACACTCATCAGAACCCAGGAAATCCACCAGTGATGGAAACAAGATCCCAGTCTGATGCCCAGCTGGACATCAGCAAACAAAGCCACAAGACCTAAACACCAGGTTTAGTCCTCTCCACCTGCAGGAGTGAATTAAACTTGCAGTATATATATTTTCATTATATTTTTGTTATTATTATATATATTGTTATTTTTGTATATTATTATTGTTATTATTATTATTAATATTACATTTAAATCAAGGCTGGATAGTGTAGTAACTACAAACTTGGGACCCTCAGAGAAAGTCTACTAAGGGCTTCAGTTCCAGTTTCTTCAACTCTCATCTCATCAGTTTCTTCAGCTCTCACAGGCAGGATCAAAAGCCTCTGGTTAGTAAGGAGAGCTTTTATAATTATTATTTGTTTCTCTCTATAACAAAACAAACCAAGCAATAACCAATCTCAGGAAAACCGGGCAGATTTGTCAGCTCTAATCCTGAACATACTGGGTTGTCTCCACCCAAGGTGACTTTGGTTTGCTAATAGAACAAGACAGAAGCATTATTGAGCAAGCAAAGCAGAACAAAATCTGTTTGGCAGACATAAACAGTTCATTCACAGTGTGCTCAAATGTGTTAGTTTGGCACACCTGAAAAAAAAAAGGAAAGGTTCAGAGTTGGCTGAACACGCCCCAGTAGTTTATACTAAACATCCAAAATACAAGCTCAGCAGGTAAAGCCTTTACGGATGTGGTTTTCTCCCCCAGCACTATGAGACATTGTGCTGTTACACAAGCCATGTGTCCAGTTGCACATAACAGTATCAGGTCTTAAACCTTTAGAAATTATAATGTGAGTAGAAGATGTTTTAGAGTAGAGCCCACACCAGTAGGACCATATTGCCAGGCCTGGTTTCCCTCACTAGACACTAATGGACTTCAGGAAAGAAACATTCCCCATACCCCCATGCAACAGCTCTCTGGGCCACACAACTTACCTCCCCCAAAAACACTCACCTTCCTCCCACAGCCCATGGGGCCATGACAGCATCCTGTTACTTCCAGGTTCCTAACACACTGACCTAGAAAATAAATAAAAAAAATAAAAAAAATAAATTAAAAAAAAAGGAAAGTAAAAGAAGTTCTGTCACTGCTACTAGTGCATAAAGCCCAAGTCAATGGCATATTTTTAATTAGACTGCAAAAGCACTGTTCTTGTCCAGCAACACTGGCCAGAACCCCACCTTGCACCATCATGGCCAGCAATGCAGCTGCTGAACTTTGCTCAGCACAGGCTGGGGGGCAGTGAGTCCTGCAGACTGGCACAATGATTACTCTGCTTTGCAAAGCTGCTTTCCTGCCACTTAACATGAAAAGGCAAGCACTCAGGCAATCCATCTGAGCCACCGTGGTGCAAGAGGCAGGAACGCAGGGGGAGGCAGCAGGTGTCTCTCAAGAGTCCGTAAAATCCCTCGCTGGGGACCCCTAATCCTGTCAGAGTCAAATTGTAGTCAATTTTCCACAGTGTTTAAGTACCAAGAGAGAATTGGTTTATCACGGGAAACACTTCCTCTCCAAAGCTGTTTAATTATTTCTGTATCTGTTGGGTAGGCATAAAATGTGTGCAGGAGTGATTTACAGAGAGGGAAGCCAGAGAAAAGAAGAAAGATGCAGAAACCGGGCCAGATCGTCTCCTTCATAACGTGTGACTGTTCCTTACAGGTCCTGGGGAATGGTCTGTGCCATTGGGTTTCTCCCGCTATAGAGGGCTGTAGGTTGTAAAGCTGCACTTGACTGTAACATCAGTATTAATTTCTCTCCCCATTCCTCCATCAAGGAGCGGCACACATGCAAAGAGGAAGTTGAGCCTGACTGCAACATCTCAGACCACGGGAATTAACTTCACTGCTCTCTCTCCACTGCTGACTTGTTGTGCAAATTTGGCCATTTTACTTGTGGCTTGATTTCCAGAACCAACTGTCCCCAAAACCCAGGTCACTAGCATCTACCAGAAAGTTTTCTGATATTTAATATGACTGCAAGATCCTTTACACACCATCTCTCATGGAAGTCACGACACTTCAAGTACCGTTGGTAAGACTTTTGTGGTCCTGGCAGAAACAGGAACATACGGATCTCACGGCTGTCATTACAACTGCATGCCCCTTCTCATGTTAACGTTTGGTATGCAATACTGTTCATCACAATAGGATTTGATGAAATTCTTCCAGCTTCAGGCTGAATTTCTTCTCAAAACCAGAAACAGAGAAAAAGAGTCACACCAGAAGAACCAGATGAGTTTCCTAACCACCGGGCTGGTGGCTATGCTGGGTGGTCTCTTGCACTCTTTCATGAAAAGTACTTAAAAGTTCAAGCGTTACAACCAGATGTCATAACTTTGGAGAATTGAGAAAAGAGTACCTCATTTCCCAACATGCTGTGACTGGCCTTCAAGTTCACCATGAGTCTATGAGAACTTCTGAGGCTCAGCATTTCCAAAATCACATTTCAGGATTAATACCTAGGGAATACCTAGGCATCCTCTCCATAGCACAGGAGACATCTGGCACAACTTATTTTCTTATAATTCAGCATTACTCCTCATTTTCTTATACAGCACAAACTAATCAAATACGAACAAATGACTTGAAAGCTAGTATAATTTCTTTAAAGAGGCAGTTATAAGATTGTCCAGAGAAGAATGAATATTCTACATGCTAGGATGGTACAATTTGCCCTCTGGTAAATAATTTAGTTATTGAAAATGACAAAGAGTCCTGGGTGGTCTAGCTGCCCCATGGCCTCATGTGGTCAACAGACTCTGTCTTCAGTAAAAACGGCACTAGCTACGACATCCTAGAGGAATTCAAATTTGCACAGAGTGTTTCATAAATGCCCAAACAGTGTTAGAAATGAGCACAAGGCTTGTCTTCACTATCCAACTTCTCCATTAACATCCACAGTACATTGTTAATCTGGCATTTTATCCTGGCTGGAGGCTGAGGGATATCTGGAATATTATTGACTCCTCCCTGTTCAAAATAAAAATCAGAGGGTCTTGGTTACCACCCTGAAACTCACAATGGAATTTCTTTAATAAGTGTAAGTACATAATTTTCTCACTGAAAATTTAATGTACAGCAAACAGGCGACTCTGCAGTGAAGAGAAAAAAGGAAACAAAACAAAATCCAAACCACTCAGTGGGAGATACCTCAGAAAAGTACAAGGAAAAAAAAAAAAAAAAAAAAAAAAAAAGGCTATTGCCAGTAATTGATGATTTAGAACATTTTGATTAAAAGATTAGGGCTGGACATAGATTCACTTCCATCATTATGGAAATCACAAGGAGAATGTGCCTTTTTCAATATCATTATCTTGAATTAGTTAGTACATCTACTTCAGATTCCTTCAATCACATTTTTCCTCCAATTGAGCTAACAAACTTTTTTTTTTCATATCTCACTTCAGGAACCTTCCTCCTCAGTGGAGCAACATGCCATTCCTTGCTTCTGAAACGAAAAAAGCTGTAGTTCTGAAATGTGTCTTTCTCAGTAATGGTGTTATAAATAAGGAGAAATAAACCCTGGGGCAAAAGAAGATATTAGTGGTTCTCATATCTCTACTGGCAGATTAATTGGCTGCACCATGAGCCTGGCTACTTGAATTTGCTATCTGTCACTGCTGTGGCAGGTTACAATTACTTTCTCTTTCCCCCTCTAGCTGTCCCTTTGTCCTAAGCTCTCCCTCCACTTGGGCTCTTGCCATGACCCCTCCCTACCCAAGTCTAATATAACAGCTGAGAGGGACTGACAAAAATCTCTCTTTCCATTGCCCTTTCTCCTCCCTGTTACGTATAACATGATAAAATGCCATGTGATGTCCAGATGAACCAGTTTTGAGCCCAAAAGACCTTCCTCTAGGAACTTCATTGAAAATTTCTCCACTAAATGACCCAGACAGTCTGCAAAGGTCAGCCCACTCTTCTCCATTTCTGTTAGGGAATCTCACAAAGATTTGTCCTGCTGTAGTGCAGAAATCAGAGCACCCACACCTACCCCCGTGGTATCTCCTCTTCATCCAAGGGCGGATAGAAACACCCCTTTTATTTGTCCTCTTCAAGAGAACCATCCCCATTTAGACTCAAGTGGCTTACAGAGTTGAAAAGAAGCTATGGAATGGGTGAGCCACAGGGCTGAGCAGTGCCTGACACCACTTCCAACCAGAGAGGTGCCCATGCAGCAGGGGAGGTGAGGGGCAGCAGCTGCCTTTGGGGTGGGATGCAGAGGAAGAAGTGACAGGCAGCTCAAGAGGAGATGCTGCCTAGGTCAGTCCAGCAGAATGAGGCTGAGCAGATGTGGGGAAGAAGAGAAAGATGAGCAAAGCAGAGCCATTTTTATTTACAGTGCCCTTTCCCCTTCTGTCAGAGTGTTACCAGGATACTGACTGGTCAAAGGCATGAAAAAAAAGCCGTAATTTGGATAATCAAGGATATGTGAGGAAAGCTGGTGTGACCTGACAAGTGAAACCCACCAGAGGCATTGCCAGATGAATTTATGATGGCAAATGAAGTAGCAATGGCATGGTGTGCCTAGGGGAGGGGATGGAAGGACAATGTTACTGATGCAGGAGAATGAGATGGGAAAGCTGAACAACAGCAATACAAAGGGGACACTGCCAGAGGGCAATTCAACCATGTAAGAAAGTATGGTCTAACTTCCAAATTTTGTGTCCCCTCCATATGTGGGTTTCATCCACCTGTACTCCTAACTAGAGCGGCGCTTGTATTGTTTGAACTTGGAGGTAGCAAGAAGGAGGATTTTAGAGCCGGAGCTGTGCAGCAGCCAAGTTCAGGGTGCTGTTTGCCTGCTGAACCCTGATAACAACAAGCTAAGCCTCTGAAGCACAGCTGCAGTCATCAGCTTGGCTGACATTGTGCTCAAGGTCCATGTGTGCAGCAGGGCTTGTAGCACTGAGCTACTTGGTTGGTTTTGTTATCACTGGGAATTTCCGGGCAGGGAAGGTTTTCTGAGAAAAAAAAAAATAGAATAGAATAGAATAGAATAGAATAGAATAGAATAGAATAGAATAGAATAGAATAGAATAGAATAGAATAGAATAGAATAGAATAGAATAGAATAGAATAGAATAGAATAATAAAATAATAAAATAAATTTACATGGCTTTGCTCCCTTGAGATGAAAACAGGAATCTCTGGGAGGAAACAGAGAAGGAGGCTCCAGTTTTGGTTCTTAAGGGGACTCAGGCTTCAGAGCTCAAAGGTGAGCAAACCAGGTTCCCACAACCTCCCTGCAGCCTGAATGCATGCAAAACTGGTTTTGAAGTGGAAGGCTGCAGAGAAAGGGGAAAGAGGCCAGATTAGTATCACTCCACTGAGCCCAGCAGAGAAGAGCAGAAGAGGATACTGCTGTACTCTGTGACCTGTATTTTCAATGTCCTTTTATTTATTAACAGCCTTCCAAAAATAAACTCTCAACTGGCTTTGCTGCAGAGCAGCAACATGGTCCCTCTGAAAACTGCCTGTTTTTGATGGGCCAGTGCAGGGTCCATGATACAAACATGCTCCCACTTCCCCCGGGACAGGACATCAGCAGGTCAGTAAGCACCTTGCTGTGGCCCACACCTGAAATCCCCACAGGAGATATCTGGGGAAACTTTTCAAGAAGAAGAATCAGTATGATGCCGTGGGTGCTGACTTTAACCCACAGAAGAGAGTCCTTTTGTGGATCAAGTACAGCCTTTACAAGAATGATGTTCCTTGCATAAACACTTGCTGTTTCTATCAAGATAGACTCACTCAGTGCTTGTCTCTAAGACCCATCAGTCAAGACCTCAGTAGTTACTTTCCGCAGCACAGGAAGAAGGTGTGTTGTGGCTCTGAAAGTGGATCAAGGTCACAACCATCAGTCTGTGCTCTTCTGGGTTTGCTCTCAACCCAGAGTGAAAACAAACAGATCACAAAGGGGTTCACAGAGCTGCAGGGCTTCAGACTCAGCCCTACACACAGGTTGACATCCTGGCCAAGCAGACAACAGGAGTGCTACCAACCAAACTGTATAAAGATTCAGGCACTGCATGTGCTGTAAAAAGGTACTATTTACTCAGTTCTCCTTGTTAGTACATATAAGCAGTGGCCTGTTGTCTTTAACTAAGAGCTGCTTCCTTCAGAGTAATGGGATCAACATCTGGTCTATCTCTTGGCAGAAGGCAGGAGCCTGACCCCTAACCATGGCAGCAAGTCACTCTAGGCTGTGGCCTTTGCAGGGACAGAAAAGAAGCCCGACGAGGGCCAGTAGAAATTAACTTTGCAGAAATAATTGATTGTCTAAAGCAATGAAGGGAGGCAGGAAAAAAAAAAAAAAAAAAAAAAAAAAAAAAAAAAAGCCAGAAAAGTTTGCTGTTTCTCTTTAACCTCTTTCTTTCTTGCAGGTGGCACAACCACTTTGCACCTATGGGAAATGGGAAAGAAATATTGCCTTTTCCAGCAGCTCTGTAGATGTCTACATCAGATGACTCACGGACCTTTTGGCAAGGAATCAAGCTGGGAATGTGTTACTCACTTTTGCTCCTATCCCCAGCTCTCACCCATGTGCTCGAAGACCTCAGCCCCTCCTGGCATGCCGTATGCCATCGGGTGAGTGGTTCCCTTAGGTTGAAACACAAACTATATTTTTAGTCCACTGTGAATGACCTGTAGTCATTTAGTACTTCCCGTGGAGCTCAGGCCCATGCAGGCACAGAACAGAGCCACCAGAAGACTGCTGCAGTTGTGCTGGGCAGGCAATACACAGTTGTTTGTCTCTTTGAGTCCCAGAGAGTGAACAGTGCCCAAGCACACCTACCAGGTCATTACAACAGCCTAATTTCCTTGGATGTTTCTCGTCTGTGAGGTCACACTGCTATTCGCCTCTGGTGTTGTCCGACTCTGGAACTGAGGAAGGAAATTACAACACAAAACCCAAACTGGGGTTTTTTTGAAGAACTTGAAGTAGCACATAATAAAGATGCTAATAATATGTCGCAATCTAGTTCTCCAGTCAGATGGTTTTGCACCAAGAGGAAACCAGTGCAGATGCCCTGCAACCTGGTTAGTGTAATATCTGGGCATGAGAGGACATCCAGAAACAAACTGTTCTCTGACTTCCTCAGAGACCAATTAATGCTGAGAGCTCTTTTCTTTAGGGCTGAGATGATTTCAATAATTTAAGCAGCGTATTACATTTTCATCTGTTTCCAGTCTTCCCTTTACTAGTCCTTGGTGATGTGAAGTGGAGGGATCAGTGAGAAGAGCAAACACAGGCCACCGAACAGACCTGATCCCACCTTTTTAAGCAACTCCCTATCCTTGACGTGCTGCTCCCTACTGCAGTAGATGCAATGAGAGACTAGCGACTGGTACGAGTGACCTTCAAAAGGATTAGCCAGAGATGTGTGGCTGCCAGTGAATAACTCTATTCATTTATTATCCTTGATGAACAGTAAATCATTCTCTTATGATACTTTCCCATTCATTCGTTGCTTGAGAATGATTAGTAGCAAATAGATCTTAAAAGCTTTTCCAGTGGAGCTGAGCAAAATGTACACAGCAAGAGCCAAAAGCTTTGTCCTATTCACTTGTGGTCAGCTCACATCAATAGAGTTGGCCAAACACTGGAAAAAAATGGAGTGTGAACACACACACAGATGTCCTTTTATCCTCACTGTTACATCTTCTGGTCTCCTGACCATGCTTATGCTACTACTGGAGACAACATTTGCCCAAATAGTTTTTTGTTCTGATGGAGCAATGGCTACTCCTTGAAAAACAGAGCTCCTGTGTAAGCTAAGATATTTAGTGGTAAAATAAGTAAGTTTCTATGTATAGATATATAGAGAGATACAAAATATAGATAAAATAGAAAATTTTCCTTAACCAGATGGATAGCCAGTGGATGCCAGTGCTTACTTATACACCTATCTGTGAGTAAACACCAACAGAGCTGCCATTGCCACACACCCACAGGTGTAAATACCATACTAGAGTTAGGAAGAAAGATCCCAGGACCCTGAACTGAGGTATGAATCAGTGTCCCATGTCCTGTCCCCAGTCCCCAGCCAAGATACAACAAGATATTCCTGTGTCACGGTCACCAATGTGGTATGAAGGCACCATATGACCAGAGCATGGCTAAACTGGGTGTAGCTTGGCTAAGGGAATCAAGCATCGGTGTGCTCCCAGGTCTGCTGCATGGGGTGCTTCCCTTGCATGTGCACAATCAGTGCTCAAGTCCTTGCTATCTGATCTAGAGCAGAAGCTTGTCTTCACCGAGTAAGAGAACCTATGACTTGGCTGCAGGAAAGGTGACTCTCATGTTAAGGAAACATGTGGCCTAGCAGCTATTCCAACAGATGCAACGCAGGAGATCTTACCTTACCCCTTTCCAATGACCTTGAGCAATCCCATCTCTCTACGCTTTCCCACTCATCTTTTCCATTACTTCTATTTTATTTTTTAGGTAGTGACTGCTTACAGGCTCATGCCAAAAGGACTCCTCTCTCTGCAGGCATGACTAAATTTCAAATAACAGCAAATTAATTTCTCTTTTCTGCTACACTTCAAAGTCTGCAGAGGCCATGTGTATATGCACACAAGCAGAAAATCAGCGAGGCTATTTGCTTCAGATAATAATGCTGTATTTCACAGCTCTATTCTACAGAGGCAAAATTGTTGGAGTTTTGCTAATCATATGACTCTTCAGTAGCGAGGCTTCAATATATCATTTGGATGCAACAAAATAATTAACTGTTTCTGAGCACAAAGAGAAAGTCACAAGATTGCAGAGTAATGCAGCTACATGGAAGAAGAAGAGAGGCTCTCTCTAATCTGACGATTAAACTAGGGCACTGACAGCGGCACTGAATCCCTTTCTGTCTATTCACAGCTGCTCTTGGCCAATAAGAACTGGCATGAAGGAAGCATGAGCTCCAGATTAGCTCATGTTCATATGCAGCTAATAATTACCCTTGGTTTTGACTGTTGCAGGGGACTCCACAGCTTCCTTCCCAATCCGCACTCATATTTTCCAACCCTCAGAAATGTCGTGAGCCCAGAGAAACAGTGCAAAGGAGTAGATGGACCTCTCACGTCTTTCATGGGTCAGAGGGATTGCTCTGAGTAACAGCAATTTTCCCAATTTACATTTTTTCTCCATGTAACTTTACCATCCTTCTCTCTTTCCTCCTGAAATTCGTGCTACACAGTTCTTTTCCCAACAGCCATTAAGTTTATAAATCATTCGCAACAAGTAGCTACAAGGAATGACTGATGTTTCTTCTTTAAACAAGGGCTTACAATGCTATGACTTCAAATGCAGAGTGGATTCAGGGTTCAGAAGGCTCCACCAGTACCACCAGTGGGGTCCCAAATCACACTTTGCCTTTCCTGCATGGCAGCCCTGAAGGCCGCTGAGCCTCCAAGAAGATTCCTCTCACAAAGACAACCAAGAATAACCACAGCTTTTCCTGCTGGGCCCTCCCACACAGCACGAACTAGTAATCCCTGCTGAAAACAAGCAGACTTCGCATGTGAGTAATAACACATTAGTTTGAGAGAAAAAGGAATATTTAGTCATTCAAGTCAGAAGCAGGCGTAGCTTTCTAATTAAGGAGGCAGTTTGTTTTCTTCATACAGTTTCCTGAGCAGACAGATATCTCAGAGACTAACAACTGGTCTTTTCTATGGCTCAACTATGGAAAAGCACAACAAAAATGCATACCAGTCTGGATACTAAAACAAACAAACAAACAAAAAAGCCGGCTTTATGTGCAAAATAACCACAAATGGTTCATGATTGATTGGTTACACATCATCATATGATAAGCCTAAAGCAAGTAAAGCACACTGATGAATAGACTCACATGAAATGACCTCTATGAAATAACCTAGAAGAAATATTTTGTTCCAGATAAGCTTTCTAGACTCTATTAAAAATAAATAAATAAATAAATAAATCATAGTAATATTTAATACCTGGACTGCTAAATCATAAATAATAAATTCACAAAAACTTAACTGTTGCAATAAAAAGAAAAAAGTAAAATAACAATAATAATTTAAAAAAAAAAAAAAAAAAAAGATTGTTGATCCAAATGAGCCTAATTGTCTGGAGCACAAAAGACTCTTTTGACCCAAAATAACCCAAGGCTGTTAATTCATTGAAAGATCAAAACTTGTACAAGATTATCCCACTCTGGCTATACCAGAAGCTCCGTCCTGGTGTAGGGAGAGTGGTGCCAGCAATTGGTGAGGTCGTGGCTCTAGCTCCAGCCTTTTCTCAGCCGGTTTCCATCTCACTCAGGAGGACCCAAACACAGCTACAGCCACTTCCAAATGGCTGAAGTGAACAGCTCAGTTGGAAAACTCATCCAATTCAAAACCTGGCAAGGATTTACCACAAACTCGTAGCCCCAAGCCATGTCTGGTTTGCACCAAGCCATGCAGGTATACTTCAGCTGGAAACCCAAGCACCAGCTGTCTATCATCCTGACTAGGACACTGCATGCTCGTTCTTTGCCTCTGTTTTACAATCATTTCAATGGATCATCTACCCCTTTAAAAAAAATAATAAAAAGAAAAGAATATCCTCAGTATCAGCCAAATACTTTCCAATTCAGAGACATCCAACCGCACAGTTTTGAAAGCAGACAACCTTAACCCAGATACAATCAAGCCTGAAAAGAAACACTAGTGGGTTTTTTTATAAGCACTGACAGACTCCAGGAATGCTAATACTGAAGCATGAGTGCTCATGGACATATTACACAAGTGAACAAGTATAATCAAAGTATTTTTTTCTCCTGCAACATCTCACATCCTGATATATCAAAGAACTTTACAAGCCAGTGATCTTTGCAGTGCACCTATGGGGTCTGCAAAAACTACACCCCTCTGAGAGATAGAAAAGCTGAGAAATAAAAAGACTATGCTTCTACCTAGCAGAAATAATTTCTTTCAGCTGCTATGAGTGAATATGATATTTTGAGTCTTGAAATGGCAAGTGTGAAGAAACATTCACCAGGACTCTCATTTTCCACAGATAAGGCAAAACTGCTTCAAACAGCTGAGCTTTATAACACCTTGTAGAAATGATGGCACTTCCATAAAACACATTTGCAGGATTAGGCATTTCAAGCAGAGGTACCTTTTTTGTTTTCCTTGAAAAAAAAAAAAAAAAAAAAAAGCTAAAAAGCTCCCTGTGATGTTTTTTTCATTGTTTATGTTGGAGTCAGAGTAACTGTTTTCACAGGTGCTCAAACAGCAAATACCTCCCTTGACTCTTCCACATTTTGAAAATCTCAGTAATAATTATAAATGATAGGATGAAAAAAAGAGACCAATTTTTCTTCCACTAGCCAGCACAAGTGTCTAAGACACCTATGTGTGACACACAGTCCCAGCTGCAAATGAGCGGTTAGACCTTGAAGGCCTCTAGCCTGTGAAACTCATTTGGTATGTCCACCTTCCTGCCACATCACCAGCTCCCTCCTTTGTACCCAGACAACAAATGTCTACCCGCATCCCTTTAAAAACAGTGAGAAGGGGATCAGTTAACACATTAAAATTTTGATGATTGGTATAAATTCATCCATATCTAGCAGCTGCTCGTAGAAAGCACAGTGGTGTCAAAGAAAGGAGTGCTTTCAGGGGATCTCTGTTCATGTCGGATCACCCAGACTATGCTGAGATGAACATCTACATTTCTGCAGGTCAGTATTAGAGTAAAACTCATTGTTACAGAAAGCCTTATCTACCATAAAATGGTGGAAGCTCCTTGGAGTTTCTTTACATTGTACTTTTGATCAGACCAGTCTGCCAGTGCATTCTCCCCATTCTTGTAATGAAAGAGAACAATACCATTATCTTCCAGTAATCATGATGATTTGGTAACAGTAGGTTGTGGTGGCTCAATGTGATGGAAAGTCCCTCTGGAAATCTTGTGTGACCTCCCATACTTGTTTTGTAAAGAACATCGACACCGTTCATCTCCATTGACACTGATCACTTGATACAGCAACATTTTCCCCAGACAGGGCAGTTAGAAAGAAAGCAAGCATCCAGAAAGGAAGGAAAGAGAAAGTTCATGGGCACAGTTTTCTATGGAATTTTCTATTAAACCAAACAAGATAATCCTGAGGATCAAAAACAAAGTGTGAAAGTATATTTCTACTAAAATTTACAATACCTGTTTACCACTGCCAATCTGAAACAATTTCAGCAACATTTTTAACAGTAGTAGTCAAAATACTTTTGCTGGACTGACTTTATTAAGAGCTTATGAATTAAATTGAGAATGAATGCTTTAGTAGAGGTTTTCTGGCATCAAAGAACGAGCTGCAATAAGCTTTCTCGGATGAAGCTGAATTATTAATGTTGATTACATAAGAGTACCATTCACCTTGCAAATGCTGAGGGTAATTAGGGATCGCTCAGCAGAATAGCTGGGGAGAAATCACTTGAACAACTTTCTTATGCAGTTCTTTTGAAAGAAAAAGAAAATTAAAACCCTGCAAGAAAGGCTGCTCTGCAAATATGCATGCTTTCAGCAGATTTCAAAAAGATCAAAAAAAATAAAATTCTTTTCTTGCAAATTACATTTGTAGTTAAACATTCACTTTTGAAATTGGATGTTTTCAGCACCACAGCATTAGAAAGGAAATGGAGATGTTGCTCTGAATGCTTAACGATACACTGAGCTGCTTGTTTTTAATAAAATCTCATTTCACTAAGATCATTCTGCTGAGAAAGATGTGTTGAATAATGCTGGAAAGCCACCGAACCAACACCACAGTATTACATCATTGATATTAAATATTCTCCTTTGTGAATTCATGCCATGTTTCCATGCATTTGATGCATGAGAACTGAAAATAGCAGTGAGCTAAAGCACCTCTGTGTTCCCTTCAGTGTTAATCAAGCTTCCAGGATGTTAAATGCCTCAAGGGTTACATCTCTGACCCAGCCAAAAGACTGCCATCAAAACTTTAACTCATACAGGCAAGAGGTATCACAAAGTAACTGATGCAAGGACCTCAGGCAGAACGGTCACATACAGGGCAATTACCAGCTGATTTCAGGTATGCTCATTTCCCAGACACTCTTTCTCTTAATCACCAAAAGAAGAAAAAGAACAGCAATAAAATGTGTCATTTAAAGAACTGCTTGCCTTTGAATCAGCCTTGAATGATCAGTGCCTCAAACAAAATGGAAGCCAGGGGCCCATCTGCACCTCTTGTCTATGCTGAGCCTGCTTCATCCTGAAGAGCTAGCAGGGCTCATTTCTGGGATGGAGTTTGGGGACCCAAAAATCCCCTAAAAGCCAGCCCCACATCTCCTACGTACCATCGTACATCTCTCAGACCCTGTGCCTTTCTCTCCCTTCACTACCCAATCACAACTGAAAAGAGATCAGCTCCATCCTCTAAACACCCTACCCTCATTTATTTATATACATTAATGAGGTCTCTCCTCAATCTTTCACTGTTTCCTTCCTCTTGTGCTTGCTTATTCATAGCCAATATATTAAGGACATTGTGAATGCAAGCTCCAGATCATGAGTCGTCCCCCCCCCCCAGAGTCAAATTCAGAGCTGGATGCTGCTCTCTACCCCTCAGGAGGGACAATCATCATCTGTGAAAGGAGAGGCTTTCCAAGGACCACCATCCCCACATGCCTTCCTCAGCCCTTTCCTTCCTCAGGGGGTGGGACAAGTGAGCAGCTCAGGCAGGAGGAAAAGGTGCAGAAGACATGAGTATCCTGCCTCTGTCCTTTTCCCTTGGAGAAAGAAAAGGAGGTCCCTGGGCCAGCTCTTAGCTCCATCGTTGTGCGTATAAAACCCACATCCCCATACAGCAGCACTGCTGATCGTATCACTGCCCAATCCCAAAGCTCAGAGCTCAGTCTCCTGTAGCCTCATTACAGGCTAAAGTATGTTGCCCACATGCAGGTGCCACACATTGTAACTACATGACTGCTTTGAACATCAGGAGAACACATTATCCATCTGCATCCAAGCACCAAGCAAGATGACCAGGTACAAAGAAAAACCAAAAGCAATGAAATCTTTGAAAACCTTGGGAAGAATATAAAGTGTGCTACTTCCTGATGCACCAGAGGGAATCTGGTGCTAAAATCTTTTTTTTTTTTTTTTTTTTTTTTCCCCTCTGGTCAATGTTTCATAACTTTTTCTGCTCTTTTTCTGCTCCTTTTCCTTAATTTTAAATCCTCACTTTCTTACTCTCTCTCATTAAAGGGCACCCCACACTGAAACCTAGCAAAGCCTTCTCCCTGAAGAAAGCTATCCTTGTTTTTGTGTCTGGCAGTGTCCTGTGCATCTTTTTGCTTAGTTGCCTCTGTCAGACACTCACTGCTACAAAGACTTTACATGAGTGCTTGCAGATACCTTCATCACAGGGCAGAAGCTACCCCACCACAAGTGGCAGTATGCAACCCAACAAACTTCAGCAGGCCTGATGGCCAGAGAAAAAGCAACCTCCCTGTTTCAGAAGGGAGCAAATAAACCAAAGGCTTCTTAGACATACTGATTTTATATATCTTTTCTTACTGTATATGGGGAACATTTTTTTCAAAGAGTCTTGTCATGAAGTAGAACACAGTTTGAGGTCAGTGTAGTGTTGGTCAACCTGAGCTGACCAACACCGTTTCATTTATCCACCTCTCCTGAGAAAAAGGGAAAGAAAGAGACACCCAAACTACTTCCAGAGTGAGGGCACAGAGTGAATAGCCTGTGGGAGGCAGGGAGAAAGGAGGAATGAAGTCAGGGTTCTTTGTTTTACATTTTTAAATCAATAGATATTCTTTAGGGGAAAAAAAGAATGAGGTACAGTGTATTTGGACACTCTCCTGTTCCCCCTGCCTTTACAAAACATTGCTTCTTCAGGCAATTGATTTGTGCCAGGAAAATCAGCCCACTGAGCACAGTGTTTCTGGATGGGGTAAAATCTGAATGTGTCTCCTGTTGCTGCCAGTCATACCTTGGCAGAAGGGTTACACATACAGTAACTGATCCTTCAGGACTTCATCTTTTGGCTCCTTCACCAGCAGAAGAGTGAGACACTTAATATGTGCTTGTGATGTGATACTTTAACAAATCCGTTGCCATCTACATCTTCATAGGCTTCAGCTCAGCCACCTGGGCTCATGTGTGCAAGAGTAACAAGATACAGGGCTACAAGGGCTACAAAGATGGTGACGGGTCAGGAAGGGAAGACATATGAGGGGAGGCTGAGGTCCCTTGGTTTGCTCAGCCCCGAGCAGCGCAGGCTGAGGGGAGGCCTCATGGCGGCCTGCAGCTCCCTCACGAGGGGAGCAGAGGGGCAGGCGCTGAGCTCTGCTCTCTGGGGACAGCAACAGGACCTGAGGGAAGGGCATGGAGCTGGGACAGGGGAGGGTCAGGCTGGGGGTTAGGGAAAGGGTCTGCACCCAGAGGATGGACGGACACTGGGACAGGCTCCCCAGGGCAGTGGTCATGGCACTGAGCCGGCTGGAGTTCAAGAAGCGTTTGGACAACGCTCTTAGATATATTGTCTGATTTTGGTGTGGTTCTGTGCAGACCCAGGAATTAGACTCAATCATCCTTGTGGATCCCTTCCAACTCAGGATATTCCTGATGTTCCATGATCCTAAACAGGCTCTCCATTATTAAATGTACAACTTCCCTGTAAATCAGTGGGACGTGAACACTTTTCTTCTGATACAAGCCAACCACTCCTGTTTCCTTCAAAGGTTAAAAAAGCAAATTTGTACTTGCCACATTGGTGCTACCTGAGAGAGACAAACCAGGACTCCTGATGAAACTCCAGTTCTAAACTTCAGTTACCCTGGAGAAACGAAGGCCTCATTCAAACCCTGACTTTGGGATCTTTCCATGTCCTTAATGGACCAACCCAAAATCCCACTTCAAACTACTTCTGAATCCCAAGGCAGTTGATTCTTCTGGCTTGAAAGAAGGGAGTTTAGGAGAGGATATGGGGGAACAGAAGGGAATTGTTTGTCAAAAACAAAAAGCAAGCAAGTAAACAAATGAACATATTCTTTAAATCAGAGCAGCACTTAGACTATGACATTAAGAAAAGGAGAACTACAAAAGCAGGATTCCACAAGTACGCCTACACTAGCCAGTGCTGACATGGGCCTGGAAAGGCTAGCTGTCCTTATGGGTAGCAGTAACCTTGGACAGACGTGTGGCACACAGAGAGCAGTGTCCTGGTTATTAGGTGGTTAAATAGGTCACACACACGGAGCCAGAAGACACAGCTTAGCCTGAGATCCTTGTTAACTTGAACTTGGTTGCAGAACCAAGGACACATAACCTAGCTGATGCTGTTGCTGCTTTCCTAGTGATATCCTTGTAATTTGACTAGCCTACCCTAGCAGATAATAAATTAGGGGACATGCTAACTGAGCACATGCATACAGAGAGTAACCTCATGCCTGCTAACATCAGTGATGGCTCTGCCAGGCCCTGACTTCACTGTGGAAAGTGACTGTATGCCATTTACTGCAGGGCAGAAAGAACAGCCAAGCTCAGTTCTCACAGCTTTTACAGCATTAGATTGTCTACATGGAGGGAGTTTTGCTTTCCTTAGTACACCATACAAGCATGTTCTTCATTCAGATGACATCAAACAGAAGAAAAGTCATCAAGAACACAGATAGCTGCAGGTGTGTGATCAACCCAGGCAACTGGGGAACACCCTGCCCCTCTTAGAAAACCAGCCTTCAAGTCATTCCCATCCTCACCTATATGCACTAGAAACTGCAGCTATGCAAGGAAAGGATGGTTTGGGTCCTAAATTCATCGGTTCATCTTTCAAGCATTTTACATGAGTTCATTTAACAATGCCACTCTCTGTGGAAGAAGTGTAGCAAAATGCAGATGGGAATGTAGTGTCTTTGGTCCTACCTGGTCCTATCTGTTCTTACAACATTATCAAAAACCCCTTTTGGCCTCAGATGCTGTGGCACAGGGGAAGCACATGCACAGTGCAGATCCAGATACCAACCCAGACTCGCAATCAGCAAGGAGTCAGCATGCCCTGGTGCTCTCTCCAGACAGCAGACAGAGGGCTGCCTGAGGCTGGGCTCCAAATGGCACATCCCTGTGATATCTCCCCAGGATAACTTCTTTTAAGGGGGTGAGGTAATGAAAGTGACCATACTCATATGCCTAAGCACTCAGATAAGTCTGGAGTGTGGGATGTCCAATGTGTTTTTACTTTGCTAACATTTGGAATATGTCAGAGACACTACACCCCAGCACATAATTTGGAAACTGAGGCACAGGGCAATTAGGCAGTCTAAGGGGATTCTGGCCAGAGGTTTAACAGCCAGAAACATCTCCAAACTTTCACTACACACCCCAGGAGGGCAATCAAAATTGGCATCACCCAAAGTCAAACACCAAAAAGCCCTGAAAAGTAAAGAAAAAAAAGAAAGAACAAAGCATGCCACAATAAACAGGCAGCCTTGTTCTATTTAACAAATCTCTTAAAAATGCCATTAGATGGGAAATTACAAGACTAACCAAAACATTCTTGTGAGTGGTTCCACTGGCAATAAAGGCCAAACATAAAGAAAAGCATGCAGGCTGGAGAAAGAGGGATCAGCCGTATTAGGGCTATTATCCCCCTTACTTCACTGTGGCAAAGAACATTCCCTTAGTGTTCACACGGTGACTGGGAACCGTGCGCTTGCTGAATGCCAGGCGTGCTTTGTGGTGCCTTGAATGTGGCGGCAAGCCCTGGGCTCTTTCCATCCCTTGGATCCAGCCTGGGAGCAGCCTGTCCCCACAGTGCTGGAAGAAGACACCATGCCTGCTCATGAATGACAGACTGTGGATGGGGCCCTGAGGGGTCCTCATTGCATCCCACAGCCAACGTGCAGCCTCAAGACAGAGACTTTTTGTACCTCCATCCTCAGATCTCCATGCTTAAATTGTCCATTCTGTGGACTAAAGTCTTCCTCTTTTGACTTAGCCATCAAAGAAAGAGTTTCTAAATGAAACAGGGCTCACATCTGTGCAGCCAGCACAACATAATGAGACAGTTTTGCCAGTAACTTCTCCTTTGTCAGCCAGGGCTGGGAGAGAATTCCCAGCAAGGGAGACGAATGCAGCTAGTCTGTACAAGCACACAACTAGAGCTGATCAAATTTGTCTGAGCAGGCAAGGATTTACTGTGCACTTGTACCAAAACAGAGGCAAGGAGACCCTGACCTCATCTGGGCCACTACTTTTGTAATGTAGTATTAATAATGATGGTGACGAATCCACTACTTAACAAATAATTGGCACTATTGGGTGAGTGTATTTGATGTTCTTAGATCTTTCCATAGATAGACATAAATGATGTAGATGAATCACACTACACTGATCATTCACAATTCATGATTACCCTCTTCAGGGCCAGTACTTTTCCTTGCCTTCAGCTTCTCCCTGTGTACAACCACAACGTGTCATAAAAATCAAGTGCTAGCAGAGAAGTTTCCAAGTTGAAATTGTTTTTTGCCTACCTTGCTATAAAAGCCTCAGTGCCTCCACAGTTTCCTGCAATCTCTTTATGGATCCTAAGCAACAAATGGTATCAAGATTTATATCTTTTCATTTTTCTTTTTCCTTTTCAGACACAGCTTTGTCAAAGCACTCCTTTCCACAGAAAGTAGATCCTAAGTGTGAGCTGTGTGTTCCCAGTGGTTGCTAATAAATTTAATCATCAATAATTGTCCAAAACAGATGCTTGTGAAGATCAGATTACTTCTGGCTTCATCTCTCTGCCTGAGAACACTCTTCCCTCTATCATTTTACAAAAGGTGGTTGCAATGTAAATTGCAGTTGCTGTCTATGGACTTACTTGATAAGTTAATGCTTTTAGTTAGTTGACGAAATGCTCATGTTTCTTATCAGTGTGCAATCCAATCAATAAATAATGGTCTCACTAAACAATTCTGCATTTAAGTAAAAAATAGTGTGAATGCCAATAAATTCTTTTTTTCTCATGCACTCAGAATGTCTTTCTCAAGAAACAAATTCTGTTACACTTGCTGGAAATAATAGATTTAGGTGGTGAAGTCTTGTCCTCAAAATAGCTCAGCTGATAAATAAACTCCAATCTTCTCTTCCTTTATCCACCTGACTTTAGGGAACAAAAAAATACACCTTCATTTAAAGCCTTTCTGCCTGAGGAGCTGTGTCTTCCTTTTGGAGTGTGGTGCCCCTCCACTGCAACCACCCTCAGCTCATCCCCTTTGCTGATGGCACTCTTGCATGCTGAAGTGTGGTTTGCGTATTCATCTGAGGTCTGCAAATTTCTGGCTCTATCTACTTCCATTCAATGTCCTTCTCCCTTGGGGTATCCCAGTAGGGATTACCCCTTTTAAACAGAAGAGCATCAGAGGGAGAAACCAAAGTCTATTCCTTCCCAGACCCTTCAACCAAGGAGTCAATGGCAAGATACCCACAGGCACTGCATCGCTTCATCTGAGGAGCAGTGTGTTTTCCACACATTTCCAAAACACTGCCACTGTTTGGGGCCTTCCTCCACTGTACTGATGGGATCCAATGGCCAAGCAGCTTCCCTGTTTTCAGTGGACATGAGGCACGTCGATAGCCATGAAAATGAGTGAGGCAAGTATGACATCCAGGGCTCCTGCTATACACGTGGTTCAAGGGATGGATGTCTCTGAATCTGAGGCAAAGTCTTTTGGATCTGAGAATGTACATGTTACTACAGCTTTTGCTTATACCTAGCTGCAGGAAATTATGAGCAACACAAAGAAAGGAATTTGGGGATCTTCTTTGGGCTATTGCCTGCTACACCACCACTCCAGCACAGTAGTACCAAATCCAAACCAACAAAGGCTGGACTCAAATATCTAAATCAGATTATAAATAAAGGACATGGATTAACCTGGCCACCAGCATGGTAGAAACTCGCATAGCTCTTGTTCAAGGAGACCTAATATTATCCTCCCGTTTTTTATGGCTTTATAGCCGCGAAAAGAATGATGAGAAGCTGATCCTAGAAATATAAAGCTAGTTTACTGTAAAATGAAAATGTTACATTTGTCAGTGAAACTTTGCAAGCAACATGAAACAAATGCTAATAATTTTTGAAAACCCAGATGAAGCACTCATCATTGGCCTGTCCAAGACAAAAAGAAACAGATCACACTTTTTTTTTTTTTTTCTTTTTTTGAATTGCAACCATATTTTTCTACAGTAGTTTTGAGTACAGGACATATTTTATTTTTGATTTTACCGTCCAAGACCTTCAGCAAGAAAGCACTTGATCTGTCTGGAAGAATATTAAATGAATATCTACCTTCAACCACTATCACAGATACAAGATAGACTGACACCAACTCATGATTTCCCATGGAAGAATAAAGTATTTTCCACCATCAGTTCCCTTCTAGTTTTGAGGTCCTAAAATAAGTAGGGAAATATTCCAGAGTTTCAAGAACACTTCCCATGACAACACAGGGCAGTGCAGATATTTGAAATTCTTCTTTAACGTGCTAATCTACCTGTTGTTTCAAATTCATGACACATGACGTTAATTTATTCATGAGGTGATAGCACTTTCACCAGCACATTTTTCCATCCTAAAACTTCCAATGCAGTCACCAGATTGTTCCTGTGAAAATATCTCATGGTGGAGAAGAACAAGCCTCTAAAGACAAAGTCTCACTGACTTCCTCACACCACCTTTCTGACACAGTGGCATCTCCAGCACCTCAGCACACAGGTAATGAGAGAGGTGTCCGCGTTGCACCTGTGTGAGGTAGATCCAGTGAGCATGTGTTTCCACTTACTGATTTACAGAGATGAACTAGTGTCCCACATTGCAATGAAAATCTGATGTCAGGTCCCTTTGGGTTGTACCTCTACTGTCTGACTATATCCAATTTCAGGACTGGGTTATTACCTCTTTGCCTAGGTAAGATACAATTTGATACGAGGGGTACTTTGTGTGGGTATGGAGACCTACCGGGAGCAGTTGGTATGGAGAGTGAGCCTCCAGAAGTGGAATACTATATCACCATGAGATTATGAGGGTGGTAGGAAGCTTCCACAGTTCAAACAATAGTCCTGCTATCCTCTAAAAGCCATGAGCTGAGTGAGATATGAGGCCCACAAGTCTGTCTCTGTGGACATGTACCTATCTATTGTCATTAGTGTTGCTCACAGTTTAACAGACGCAGAAGTGACAGGCACTGAATAAAAGCTTTTTTAAATACCTATCTTCCGCTTTAGTCAAGATTTATTGTAGAGTTTATACATGATTGCTCCAGTTGTCCTTCAGAGAACCATCACTGTGAATCAGTATCCAAGAGCCCCCTTCATACCGAATATGTAGCTGGCAAGAGTTAATAATTGAGTGAAATCATTTCTATATTTAAGAAGGAAGCAGAATATAGAACTTCAGGCAGATAGTGGACAGGATGACTCACTATGCTATTTCTCCTCCTTCCCTAACCCCTCTCCCTTCCTTTTCTTGGTTCATGTACTAGGTTATTCACAGTCTATAGCTGGCTGAAAGGAAAAAAGACATCAAAAATCAGATAATTTGCTCCTATTTATCTTTCCCCCTTGAAATAATGACTAAGTAAAATTCAAAAGCTAAGAACTGAAAAGATGTATCTGTGTTTGGTTGGAGGGCTGGATCTAGCTGAATATTTAAAACTCTCCACTCCTACAAACCTCTACACATAGAAGCTCTTTAACAGAGGTAAGACCTTAGAAGTTGTTAATTTTTGTTACTTTGTTCTTCTCTAGATATAAAATTAAGATAACTAGCTGAAACATTTAAGAGAGATCATTAAGACAAATAATTCAGTTTACTTCAGTGGACTTTGGGTAAGGACTGGCCAATGGAAGACCATATTACTGCTAACTTACATGAAATGTATATTTACAACATTATTTTAGACCACTGACCCCATAGTCACAACAGTATGTGGCCCCATGTACATGTACCTTAGGATAAATCTTTCATTGCCCTTTTCTCTTGGGGTTCCAGGCCTGTGCCATACTGAAAGCAATCTTAAGTTCTAAGGATTCAGCTTCTCTAATTGATGCTCTTGTTCAGGTCTGTTCAAAGCTGTGAAAGAATATAAGCTTCATGCACTAGTTGTGCAGCCTGGCCAAAGCTGAGCTTCACACTTCATTCAGCATATTCTCCTTAAATTTCAGCTTTCCTTCCAGAAGAGAGAAATTCATTCTTTACAGGATGTTTATTAATTTAGCTGTGCTGTCTGAGATTGTTCTGACAATTTCTACTCTTTCTAAAATCTTTGCCACAGTAAAAGAAGAGCAATCCTGATTTTGGACTGTTGTTGCCTGAACATATATTGGGAGAAAGGGTAAATGGAAGAGCCATGTGTTAATTGCTTCAGAAATCAATATGCTCAACTTGAATATCCCCGAGCAAAGAGTGTCCTCTGCTATGTCAGACCACAGATATTTCATGCTCACTCACTTTTTCCCCCAGCTCTGAATTCACCAAAAACTTAATTCTCTTCCACTCTATTTGTGGTTCTAACCATATTGTCCTGAAAGCTTAAATACAGTAAATATTGGGGCAAATTGTCCCATTGGCACCGGACAAGTTTGTGGACTAGAGTGAAAAATCATATTTAGCTCCAGACATAGTTTTTTTTAATGTGCTTTCTTAACTGCTGGAAACTGAAAGCCTTACTTTTACACATAACTGTTACAGTGCTAGCCAGACAGCATTGAAGAAAATACTTATTATCTTTTTATTTATTATTATTCCTTTTATTATTATTATTATTATTCCCGTTGCACCATTCTTCTTTGCTGCAGACATTTGCTGTTACAAGTTCAGGGACAGCAAAAGTAAATGTTAAACTTTGAGGCAGCCTGTGAAACAATACGCCTTCCTCATACTTTCACCAGAATTTATTTTCACCGTAACCACAGCACCTTATATATGCCTGGTTTAAGACTCAGCCAAGCAGTGATTTAAATTAATTTAAGGTCATAACAGTATAATCAACATCCTTAAGTCACTTCTTGTTCCTCCACGATGCTTTCTCATTCCAAAGTCTGTGACAAGTTTAAAACCATTTACTTTTCGAGGCATATGTTCACAGAATAATGTACTGGAGACAAACTCTTCATGGAAAAAGTTCCAAGAAAATCTCGGTTAGTCTCATCAAGCACAGATGGCACATCCTTCCTCAGGACCAAACATTAGCTGTGCAGGACATGCTGTAAGACATCTACCCAGGCATTGCTCCCTGCCTCCCGGACACCAATCATACTTTTGGATAATTTTATTTCTCTTTTTTTGATCAAGGCCATCTCCTGCAAGCGATACACCTGCCCATAGCCATTGTAGGACACCAACCTCATGCAGTTTCCTATGCTTGCCAGCTGCCCAAGGGGAGATTGCTTCTCAGCTTAAAGTGCCATGCTTCCCACAGTGTACTCAGGTCCTTGTTCTGCCATGCAGTGTCCATAGTTAGACCCAGTCGTTTCATCGCACAGGGCAGCTGAGTGAATGGCAGCAGTTTCAGGGCTTTATTGAGCAGACGGTGCACTTAAGCACTTGTCCGAACTCTGAACACTTCCTGCCCATTACTGGGATGAGCGAAAAAAGAGGTCTTGTATCAAATTATTTTAATCTCTGTGTACAAGAATAAAAACTATGTGATATGCTGTGAAACACAGGACAACATTTATCATGCCATAACTGTAAATGCCGTGTTGGTTTTGTGTCACTGTGCGCCTCATTATTGGAGCAAATGAGGCTCGGGTGACATCGGCTGCCACATTCCAGCTGCTTTTTGAAGCGCTCCCACCTGTTGTTTTGCCCTTCTTAGACCCCAAGCAGTTACATGTAATGAATCCTTGTCGTACCAGAGGAAGATCATTGTTGAACAGCTTCTGCCCCACATACAGCGTCCTCAGGATTTACATAATTCTCTCTCAACAGCTCCTAGGGTTGGGCTGCAAGAAGCCTGCCCTCCCCAGGGTTCCTATGTGGCAACCAAAAATAAGCAAATAAATAAAAGAGGAAGAGAAGAGAAACCCAGCTTTCTCAGGGTTCAAAATAACATCAAGAATGTATCATGAACAACTCCACCCTCTGCCCACAAGTGAAAGAGGAAGAGCCGCGCTATTTCTCCCCTACCATTACCCGTAACTGTTGCGCATTCGCTCTGCTCTTCCTGGATGTAGTTCTCATGAAAGATTTTACTGTCTCTGGAGGACAACCAGTGCCCATGGGCACTGACCCACACAGCGTTACACACTGCCACCCGCAAGCCAGCATGGAGTTTGGGTCACTGCCCTGTGCTGCAGGGTGGGATGCCGCCTCCCTGGAGCCAGCCTGCAGAGCACACACATGAACATGACAGCAGGGACTCACCTCTTGTGTCAATTGTACAGCAATGTTTCAAGGATTTATTAGCAAAAGTGACTTGTCTTCAAAGATACAGGTCTTTGAAGGTGAGACATCGCTTTTGGAGAGCAGCTATAAAAAAAAATAAGCGTTACAACCCTCTCATCGCATTTCACCCATTTCTTCCTACAGCTGCTCTCTGGCTATTGTTTTATTACTCATGTCTGTCATTGCAGCTTTTGGCAGATGCTGCTGTAATCTTCTTCCTGTAAAGTTCCATTAATATCGACATTAACTTCAATAAATAACTTATTTCCCTTAACATGCTCAAAGGCCCAGCTTTGGTAGCTTTCTTTTCTGCTTTAACCCACCATTAGAATTTGTTGCAAAATATCTGGACATTCCCTCATCTCATTTTTTCCTTCATGGTTTTGTTTTACTTTAACTTTACACCATAGATTTCCTGTTCTTTTTATTTATTTTCTGTGTTGGTTAATTGTCTGTTCCAACAAAACAAATATCATAAATTCATAGCGGTTGGCAAGGACTTTTGTTGGTCTCTTAAGAGACACACCTTGTGCTTTGTGCACAGACATCTCTTTGTCTGGGGAGCCATGCAGCAGCTAACCCCAAGTTGTGTCACAACACAAAACCTCCACAAAGTGGGCCTAGAGTTTCTACAGCACCTGGCTCTGTCTTCTGCTATCCAAAGGGGAGGGAAGGGCAGAGAAAATAGTGAAGCTCAACAGTTGTCAAGGAAGTTTACCAGCGTTATACTGAACACCGGTACATTATACAGAATGCTTTGTAAGCCATTTGTTTTGTTAAAGCTCTCATGGCAGGGTAACGATTGTACAACATACATGAAAGCCAGCCAAAGCAGTTCAATAAAAGTGAAGCAAGTAACACACTGTGTAACAGTGAGCAGGAAAATAATTTTACCTATGAGAAAAATTAGTAAAGGCTCTGCAGGGATTGTGTGTGTGATCCCAGAAATAACTGGGAATAAGCAATGAAACAAGTTCAGTCCTGAGGCCATTCCAAAGAAGCCAGTGGGGAATAAATGCACTGGGGAAAAAATCGGCCCTGTTGGAATTTTTACAAAGATAGTGCAAATATTTTGATCAACAGCTAAAATAAACATGCTAAAAGGGAGGAGCAAATTAACTGTAAAAGACCAAAGATGTTTTTACTAAAGGAGAAGCATGTAGCTAGTCTTAAGAAACCCAAGTTGCTTCTAAACATTAGATGAATCTCCAAATAGCTATGCATGTCAGCCCAATATTCTTTTAAAACTTTATCATGCCACTGAAACTACATTGGCTTAATGTGAATCACTCCCTATTTACACTGATGTAAACAAGAGTTGGTCGGATATATAAGGTAGAAGAATCTAGCCCTCGATCTGTGAACCATACATTAGTGAAGGCTGGAAGAAGTCAGCTTCTAATCTAAAAAGCTGAGACAGGTTGATTAACATCCCTTTATGAAAAAATAGAAATAAAAATAAAAAATAATAGAAACAACAGCAACAGCAAACACCTTCTATCAGCTGGAACAACTCAAGTGAGATTAACCTTATAGAAACTAACTGTCTGTTGAGATATGATTCAAATGGGAATTGTTCTTATATTTCTTTCTGCTTCTAGCCTGAGACAGAGGCTATCAAGGAGGTTTCCTAAGAGGGAGATGTGCTAGGAAAATAAAGATGAAAAGGTTGTTCAGAAGCTTCTAAAAATGGACAAATGGATTATGAGTTTTCACCCAGTGATGATCCACAGTTATTTCAATGATGCTTTATGGAGGCTATAAAGTTGTTATACAACCCCAAGCACAGACACTCATGGATGTCCAGATACACAAATGAACCTAAAGGAAACTGGCCACTTGAATCCCATGGCATTACTCTGGGTTTGGGCAGGAATGCCTTCTTCTCCTTGGGATTCCCCAGACATTTCTGTTGGATGAAATCAGAAACACTTTCTACTTCTACAGCTGAGCCCATGTGATTGCCACCATGCTGATTTACCATGAATTGCAAACAATTGTGGTTAACATCTGTGAATTTTTTCCAAAGGGTTGGATGACAGAGACCAGGGAAATTGATACGAGGAAGTACAGAGCAGAGCTTCCTCAGAGTTTCCTCCCAGTGGACTTTTGCTTGCACGCACCAAAACTGCTCCATGAACCAAATCAACACAGTGCTTGGGGGACAGGTGAGGATTTCCTTCCCTACCATGTCTCTGCTGTGAACCAGCAGCACACTATTCTCAACTCAGCTATGAGTGCTTTTGCTTAAGGCTGTGGTCAAACACACAAGCCGGAGTTGAGCACTATTGGTGAAGGAGGATATTGTGTTACTGCTAAATCAAAGCCAGAGAACCAGACCCTCCTCACCCACATTTAATTGCTGGCTGGCTTTCTCTGGACTGCTCAAAGGCAATCCCCTGGGCACTTTTCAGGGGATGGTCCACTCTGAAATCTCCTCACAATATCACAGATATCATAATCTCCATGCAACACTTTACAGACTTTTATGATAATTCCGTTTTCTAGAAGCTTTATGCCTTCCTGAATTTTGTTTTCACTTCCATTATAAATAGCCACTAAAAGAAAAAGTCCACCATTATGAAACTTCTGGCCAAAGGGTAAACCCCAGTGTCAGAGTCATCTCTGTGACTTGCTGCTTCAGAGCCCGGGCCTCTGGGGCTGGGTGCCTTTGGCTGGTAGTTAGCATCATAGAACAGAATCACAGAATGGTGTGTGTTGGAAGAGACCTTAAGATCATCTAATTCCAACCCCACTGCCATGGGCAGGGACACCTCCTACTAGATCAAGTCGCCCAAAGCCCTACTCAACCTGGTTTTAAACACCTCCAGGGACGGGGCATCCACAACTTCTCTGGGCAACCTGTTCCAATGCCTCACCACCCTCTGAGTAAAGAATTTCTTCCTAATGGTTAATCTAAATGTACCCTGTTTTAGTTTAAAACCATTATTCATTGTTATTGGGAGACACATGCCTAGTTTTCCCAGAACTACTTTCGCAACC
Source organism: Aythya ferina (assembly GCF_964211825.1). Classification (NCBI taxonomy): domain Eukaryota; kingdom Metazoa; phylum Chordata; class Aves; order Anseriformes; family Anatidae; genus Aythya; species Aythya ferina. The sequence continues at coordinate 22,282,515 of NC_140298.1, forward strand.
ATTCCATTGGAAGTTTTGTTTTCAATGAATTCGGTTAATTCCCATTTCTGATGGTAATAAAATGGTAATCACCATTAAAATCAATGCTATGAATTTTAAAAACAAAAAATAAATTAATAAATAGATCTACTCACAGCCTACCTTGTTACAGCATTACAGCAGGAGGGATACACGCCATGGTCTGTGGGTGTGTTGTGTTGCAGAACATTTAGGACCACGCATCTTTGTCACTGCAAAGGCAGAAATGTGAGGTTACCAAGAGCTCAGAATGGGGAAAGATCCAGTCTACTAAAAAAGATATGCCTCAGCAAATCTTAGGATTAGCTTTCTTTAGAATTCCTTCTACTATTTTACACCTGTTTCCATTATTTATTAACTACATTATTTTCAAAATGTCAATTCCTCAAAACCACACAAAGCATCTTCCTTTTCAGAACATCACAAATTTGCTTATTCTCACAAACCTCTCCCTCTGAACCAGCAGCTAAATGACCCAATTCTGCCAAAAGTGAGGGACAGGCCAAGCAAACCATGGCAGAGATGGCAATGAGTAGAAATTTGCCCCGAGTGCCATCAGGAAACAGCAAGCAGGTGGACGCAGCATGACCAAACGGGGCCATGCAGATGAAGGGGCAATGTGGAGGCGCAGCAGTGGCACAAGTGATGCTGAAAGTCGGACCAACGCACAAATCCATTTAATTTCAAAGAGAAACAAAGGTGTCTCTAGCTGACAAGGTCTTTAGTACTTTTGTCTCATTTCCAAATGGTAAAGAACAACTATAAGCCCACAGAAGTTACATACAGTCTAAAAGAGCCCAAGATGACAAAGGATTTCTCAGCATAAAGGTCAGTTTTGATGGAAAAATATTATTCTCAATTTAGCTGCATAGTTTTCCACTCAAGGAGCACAGCACAGAGCCTCACACCTAACCTTTCTCTGTTAAAAAATGTGTTTGGAGTCTTCTGTCGGCATGCCAAGCAAAGCAAACTCTAGGAGATGATTTTTTTTATTCTTTATTTTTCACCATAAATCATGATAGCATCACTCTGCAGAACAGAAAGCAGCTTGGGAACTTCAGGGCTTATTAAAAATAACTGTGTCCAGAGTGCTGTCCTGGGGAGAGACGTGAAAGACAAACCCAGCTCTGCAAACAGAGGTGGCGAGAGGCTCCTGGCCATTTATCACTCACAAGAAAGCATCATATTTTAAGTGAGAGGCAATTGCAGACACAATCTTGGATTTACCTCGCTTCTTAAACCATAGATTGCACAGATCAATCTCACAAGGTGTCCAAAGGGTAAAGTGTCTGAGTTCATGTGTGCTTTATATAGGGTTGACCAGGTAAGTCAAAGTGGCCAGGTTCTCTGGTACATTTAATAACATTTTGTACAGCACATGCATATTTCTAGTGAGGTTATAAAGCTGTAGCAACAACAGATTTCATAGTTTATGAAAGACATGAGGAAAGGGCGCTTTGGCACTAACAAGAAAAAAATCTAACTGCACTTTAGGAGTTTCTGAAGATGTTTAAATGAAGCTTAAATGAATTTCAGACCAAAGTGTTTTATTTTTATGGAAATTAAAAGCTTTGTTCCCACTATTTTAAAATGTTTAATATCTCAGTCCCAATGAAGGGCATAGGAAAAGAAGACATTTCCAACTAAAGAATCCAATAATTTTGTTTTGAAACACTAGGAGGGTTTTATTCCTTGATTTTTTTACTATTTTTATCTAAACAAAACACCCAAATTTAGAAAGTGCACATATTTGAGTATTGCCAAATCTGCTATCTTTATCCTCAAGAAACATTCTTAAGGCTTTGACTCCCATGACATCTGAGTGCCTCAGTGCACTGCACTCAGCATCCCTCTCCTTTACAGGAGGAGGAAATGAAAAGGGAGGCCCAGTTACATGAATGCGACCTGCTCAAGATCGACCAGCAAAAGCAAAACAGATTGCGGCATCCAGCCTGTCCCATGATCAGAAGTACCAGTCTCCACCAGTCTAAAGTCCTTGCCTTACACTGTGCAAGAACTTTATATGGAAGCCTTTCTCCTTCCTTTCATTTGGTAGATATTATGTCAGATGTGCCAGTGGAGACCGGGGAGATGGGCTGTGAAGCTATGCACTGGACATCTTTTTGGCAAAGACCTTTTGGATCATTCCGCATCCAAAGCTCATCTAGAAAATAAAGAAAAACTGAGATCCAGGCACCTAAATTTATATCTTCTAGAGCTCTCATGCAAGTCTGTAGGGCTGGTTCCAAGCCTTCAACAAACACAGCAGTAAGGATGTGATGGACTGGAGGTGTTTGGAGCACTTTAACCACATCCATGGGCTTCAGCAGCAACCAAGGACTTGAAAACACAGCCGTGAGGATCTCGTTGCAATTACCTGTCCCACTTGCGTACAGTTCAGTGCTTAATGGACATGAGAGAAGAAAACATAACACAGTGGCAATTATTTTAATGATTGCTTCCCCCTGCACAAGGCAGCACTGGCTCTGGCATGATATAAAGGATCGGTCAGTGAGAGAGGCTGGGAGCAGCCAGCTGAGCCTGCTAGAGCATTTGTGTAACGGGAACAGGCAGTGATGCAAACAGCTGAACTACTCTTTTTTTTTTTTTTTTTTTTTTGAGCCCATTTTCAGACTTCTTCAAAAAACATTCCCTGCTCATTTCATCAGAAAGTAGCCAAATTTACTCTAAAATGACTCAGTCGCAAAGGGAAAAGGTACAATCTGCCACATGTGTCAGAGGCCTATGAGGTAATCCCATTCCCTCACCATATGAAATCTATTATTTCCTCATAATGAAAGAGCAAGGATGTAGGTGGCAATCCCCAGATGGACACAAAAGTAAAAAAAAATAAAAATAAAAGAAAAAAGCTCTTGTGGATTGTTAATCATGTTTTGAAAAACAAGTGCTCTTAAATATTTCTCTGCATGGACAGTAGGCTTTGCTCCTCATCTGCAGCATCTGCACAACATTTGGCATAAGCCAGAATCCACATCTGAGTGCATCTCATTCCTGATGCTGACGTTTCACAATGAGTTGAGTTACCCAGGCAATTCAGGTGCTGCAAAGGGTTAGTAGCCACATACAGCACATCTTTCGCTTCCCATGCAGTTCAATTTCTCTCTGGTATATTTCCAGATCACATGAAATACAATCTTGCTCACCAATTTTTCTGGACCCTCAGCACTCGAATTAAGCACTCACAGATGTTCCTTTTGCTCTCTGTTCCTCTACACACATGGATCCCCTCACTGCAGGCTCTTTGCCGAGGTACAGTTGTTTCCTCGCTTCGAAAGGGATTTTGGAAACCACTGCAGTTCGTCTGTGGAATTTTCCATTCAAGTGTTGTTATTTATTTGCATTGTCACCATCCCTTGGAGGCCAGTCATTAGCAAGACCCCTGCCAGAAAGACACTGATGAAACTCCTATGGTCCCTACAAGTTTCCAAAGGACTGTGACAAAGCAGAACCCAGCGTTTTTTAATGACCTCAAGCTAAAAAGTGTGGGGAAAAGGAACTCTAAAAGGAACCAGAACTACTGAGGATTTGTCCAGTGAATCAGTAGGCTCAGTGCTGTATCTTTGCTGCCTGGGGAAGTGCCACAGAGACAGAGAGCTGAGGAGCCATGCAGCTGAGCTCCCAAACCAGTGAACTCTTCGAGCAGCCTTTCACAACCTTCAGTTGCATTTATCTTCCCCAAGAGATGCTTTAAATTCCTAATCCTAGTCTTTGGAAACACACAGGGTTGGGCAAATAGAAATGAAGAGCATGTTTTACCTGTGCTAAGACTTGCATTGCGTGGGAGGTTTTATGCCCAGCAAGGACTTGGTGGCTGGGGGGAAACCTCACCTGCTGAGTTCCTGCAGAGGTGGGATGCTCACATCCCAACACTGCAGCCCAGCACTAAAGGGCTAATCACCCTTCAATGGGCTGCAGGGGCTCTGATGGGCCCTGAAAACTCTCAGCACAGGTCAGCGTAAGCCCTGGTAAAACAGGAGAAATACCACCCTTTCACCAGCTTGTGCAGGACGAGGTTTACACAGACTGCTAGGCTGAGTGGCCACCATAAGGGCTGTGTCCTGAGAAATACTGAGTCCTTCTGGGACTTGTGCACTGCTGCACAGAAACCCCATGGAGAAATAAACTCTCTGCTTGTGTGCTACTTACTTGTGTGCTTATGCATGCATTAGAGAGCAAGGCCATGACAGAAATGGGAGAGGAGCCTCATTCTCAGAAGCAGGCCTCATTTTCACAGCAACAGGTGATTAACTGGCTTACTTGATATCCTCCTAGCACTGACAGAGGTGCCCTAGCTGGTAGAGCATAATCCTTGTGCCTGCTTTCATGGCCATTACAGCACAGGCTGTAATTTGGGCTTTGCTGTTGTCCTGTGTTGAGGAGTTCCAGCAGAGAGGGCCCAGCAAACACCAAGGGTAGCACAGCCCCGCTGCAGCTGAGGCCCAGCACAGGCATGAGGATGCGCATCACCCCACTCCACCGTAAGCTCACAACCTGCTGCCCGCCCAGGACAGAGCTGCATCACAACTCCCCCAGCACCTTGAACCCAAACCTAATTTTGTACTCAAGAAACAAAGCAAGAAGCCAACACTAGAAGCCAAAACTTCTCTAGTCCCTCTTGGACCAGTAATGCACCCTCCAAGCTACCTGCAGAAAGAAGTTTCTCCCCCTACAGACAGTCCCTATGTAACAGCACCTGGTGCGTGTAACACCACCACACCCCGAGGCCTCCCACTCCCTTGGGGCTACAGCCTTGCCAAACCATCAGCTGGTACTTGAGCCCTGTGCCACATCCCAGACCCCGCACATCACATCCCCACTGAGAAGAAGCAGGTGCCCTCACCCCTCCTGACTGCCCATGGTCACCACATGGGTGAGTGCCTGCAGGGGCAGCAGACGGTGCCACCATCACAGCCATTGCCATTTCTGTGCCCAGTCTTTAGACAGAAGATGGGAATGAGGAGTCGTTGCTTCTGTTTCTGGGTTTGGAGGGAAGTGGTGCCTGGTGGTTATGGAAAAACACAGCCCTCCATACAAACACATTTAGCCTAAGTACGAGCTGCCCACAAAGTCTGCCACGCAGGCAACCAGAGCCTGCCCCATGGGCTAGGACCTTGAACAGCATCTCCATGCCAGGGGACCCAGACAAGGCTGCCCTGTGGCTTTTCTCAGCAACAGCAGTTTGATACACACTGCCCTTACTTGTGACAGCTTGATTTGAACTTCAGCTTCAAACCTGTGCCTTCAGGTGCTCCGGAGGGTGCAAGCATGCTGCGTGACATCAGGGAGCAGGAATGGCCAGTGCAAGGTGGTGCTGAGTGACTGTAGCAGCAGGTCCCAACAGGACTTACTGCCCGTATAGGTGAGGATTAGGGACACCTGTACATCAGCCAGATCTAAGAGCAGTCCCGCAGTGGCAGCAAGACATGGCACTTTTGCAGTGTTTTTTTTTTTAGGTGCCTCTTCTAAACTGGAAAGTGTTCCTAGAGGAAATATTTTCAGTAGAGATCAAAAAGACTTTGAGAACCTAAACTATTTTCCTCCAGTTCCTGGATGCCTACTAGTTTACTAGCATTTTTCCCACCCCTGACAATTCGCACAGCCAAGGCAGAAAGCCAGCGTAAACAGTCCATCTGCCTGCTCCAACTGAAAAGAGGAACTTTTGGGGGTCAAGCTCAGCTCATCTGCAATGGTGGCTTCTATTCAAGGTGGTCCTGTGCCAAGATCCCCTGCTTTCTCCTCTCTGCCTTCAGGACAGCACTGTCATGGGCGCCAAGGGATCCGCACAGAGACCCAGCACTTCTTGCGACAGTCCTCTGCGGGGTGCGGAGCCCCTGCGTGCTCCTCACAAGCACAGCTCCCCTTGCCCAAGGCAGTGAGCAGACAAACTTTACTTGCCTGTTGTCCCTGCACTCGTGCCCGTCCTGAGGACTGACGTCAAAGGCGCTGCACATCGGTGCTGGCAGAAATAGCAGGAGAGGAGAGAATCAATCCATGCTCAGCCAAATACAGGTCACTTTTATCCCCTGGCCAAAAGCACTCACAGGATAGTGCACAATTTGGTCCATTGATTTTAATATATTGGCATCCCCTCCGTTACTGTGTGAACATTTTGTTTATGATTTCAGTAAGCCACTTTGGAAAATTCTGTTATAAATCAGGATAAATAAAACCTTGTCCTGTTTGCCTCCAGTGTGGAACATTGCTAGCTGGGGGGCAAGGCAAGCTGGGATACAAAAGTAAAATTAAAAGAAAATGAAATGAAATAAAATACAAAAATACCGAGTTCTTCCTTCTCTAATTCCTTAGTGTTTCAGGTAGGTCTGGACTGTAAGTCTGTTGAGCATCTCACCCATCATTTCACTTGTCATTCAAGGGGAGCCTTGCTCAGTGGAGGCATTGGACTCTTTTTACCAATTCGTTTACAGTAGCCACCGCTATGCCTTTAAAGTGGCTGTGACTTAGCATGCTAAATCTCTCGGCAGGGAGGCAAGCCTTGTCCACTTGCTCTGTTTGTGTGCTACTTTAAACCAAAGAGTAAAGGGATAATCTAGATCAAATGTGTATTCCGGCCTGGCTTGGCTCTGTTGCAGGGGGTAAGCACAGAGCTTCTCCTCAATTAGCAGAAGGAAAGGCAAAGCTGGGATTGCTCTCTGAACTGCCTATAGCATTCGAGGAGACAGCAGAGGATAGGACTGTGCTTTCCAAAGCAAAATGAGTCACCTGTTGTCTGCAGAAGCTTATGCCAAGAACGGTCAGATTGGAGCTCAAGGGAGTGCTTTCCAGAGAACCTCAGCCAGCAGCTGTTTCCTTTCAGCTGGATTGCGCTGAGAACCTAGCCTCAAGTTAAATCATGAAAATAAAAAAAAAAAATTAAAAAAAATGGTACCAAATGCCAGGAGAAGTGTGAAAGCCAAATTTCCCAATAAAATGGAAACATGGATTGTTGGAATTGCCTACCCCACATCTCTGCTCACAGAGTATCCCTGGCTGAACAACCACTGTAAAACAGAATTGGGGTTGCGGTCTCCAAGGGAGAGCCGTAGAGAGCTCCTACTCTTTTCTGAGCAGCCCAAAGGACCAGTCACCAGAGCACATGCTCAGTCTGATCCAGAAGATCAAGCAGATTATTGTTGGAGCAGCCTTAACAAGCACTAAGATGTCTTTGGGAAGGCAATTTCCACAGTGGCAAGAGAGAAGACAAGCAGAAAGTCGAGACAAGGCTGCAGGGTCCTGCTTTATCTCAGACTACCTGTAGGCATGTCACTTATTGCTGACCTCCTGAAGAGATCACGGGTGTCTTCCCAGCCTGCCTGCTTTCAGTGAGAACTAAGTGCTCTGCATCTTCACAGAGCTGCATCTTCACAGAGCTGCAGCTTAGTCATCATCTTGGATAAAGTCAATTTTCTTCACTGTAGCTGGTATGGTGGTGTGGTTTGGATTTAGGAAAAGAATAATGTTGATTACACACTGATGTTTGAGTTGCAGAGCAGTGCTTACACTGAGCCAAGGACATCTCAGCTTCTCCTGCTGCCCTGCCAGCAAGGAGGCTGGGGGTGCACAAGAAGCTGGGAGGGGACAACCAGGCCAGAAGACCCAAACTGACCAAATTGATATTCCACTTTTTTTTTTTTTTTTTTTTTTATTAAACTTTCCTCATCTCATCCCACAAGTTTTACTTCCCCCCCCCCCCCCATTTTCTTCCCCCATCCCTCTGGGGGTGAGTGAGTGAACAGCTGCACGGTGCCTAGCTGCCTGCCAGTCTAAACCACAACAGTCACCTTTCAGAAACAGGCCTACCTCTTTTCTCCTCCACACAGGAATTACTGTGAGAATAGCTGAGGAAGCACAGACCTCCTCCCTTTTAAGGGCTGTGCATCAGCTGGGTGGTGAACCATCTTCTTTGCACAGCCACGTTGTGCCCCCCACATGGCAAGTCACTGCAAAGGCACAGCACTTGAAATCATTCTCTTCACTGTGTTGCAAACACAAGCTTGTTTTAAGGAAGATCTTCAAAAAGATCATCTTTTCCACTGCAGTTTTCAATTGAAAGTGTCATCTGAACAGTGCAGGATGCACACATTATTTTGCCTGCTTAGCAGCTGTAGCACTTGGCCAGGTCCTGAAGATCAGAGCAAACTTGTGCCCAGCACAGCAGTGTGCAATCACCCCCTGACCCTTCTCTTCCCAGACATGCACACGACTGTCACAGCGATCATATTTTTGATGCCTTCAGCTCTCTGCTAGGGAGCCAGAGTGGCTTATATCTCATTTCAAGAAGTATGCCTCCCAGAGACAGGTGATTGCCAACATGGAGGGACAGTAGAAAGTGACTATAAAGCATTTGTTTCTGCATTAGCGCTGAAAGTAATTGGCCAGAGCTCAATTCTTAGTAAAGAAATTACCCCTGGATCAAGGAAAAGACATCTTTTTAATAGACTTCAAAACCAGGAAATATCACCGATCAAGTCTGATTCCCAGCAAAACACAGGTCAGTGATTTTACCCAGCGAAGCCTGTATCCTGCCCTTGTGTGCCTGCAAACTCAGCCTCCCAATTAGTACTGCTTAGGGACTTCCAGCACAGAATCAGGAAACACCATTTCATTGGAAGTGAAATGTGTCAGCTTCAATTACCTCTTCATTTTGAGAAAAATCAGCCTGCATATTTCCAGGACAAGCCAAATGTAACATTGTTCTCTTCCCTTTTGTAATTTTGTCTAATTTCTCGGAGGAATGAATTGCACAAACAGATCCAAAAGGAAATGTTTTGATGAATATTTTACTTTCACATGAAAATTAAACAAATATATTTACTCTTCTCTTTGGACAAAATGGAAAACCTCATTCCCCCAGTGCCACAGACAAAGCAAATACAGGATCATAGACGTACATGAAGGGGAGGGCAAATGGGATTAGCAGATACATGGCAACGTTTACGCAGTGTTGCTCACTTGTATGCAGTAACCCCATGTTTGCACACAGATGGGCAAAAGCAGGAGAAAAAAGCTCATTGTGAATCCCTCAAAATCTCTTAGAAAGGAACAATTTGGCTAAAACATGTGTGTGATGTTCATCCAGAAAAGATTTTTTTTCTTCCCTGTATTCATGACAATGATTATGATGGGAAAGAAACACCATTTCTGAGACACAAAGAGAACTATTTAATCACTGAAAATTTTAATGAATTTTCACACCCTATGTCACAAAGCCTTGCTTACAAACATCAAATGATCTCCTAATTATTGAAGCTTTCTTTACTCTAACTATAAAAGATGCTTTGAGGGTTTCCCACAGTGCTGAGGCTCTTACTTCTAAGCCAATTTCAAATTATAATGCAGCTGACTAAATGAACCTGCATCTACTGCCCTTGTTTGTGACCGTCTGGGACACCTGTAAGGAAGCATCACAGTGCGTTGTGTTTTCCAGGCATACTGTTACCAAGGCATTTGTCTTCTCATCAAATACCTACCTGTTTGTTTTTTCTCCTTTTCCCAATTTCTCATTTTATCCCTCACGGTTTATATTGCTAATTTTTCCCTGTGGAAATTTCAAAGATTTTGATAATAAATAGAGGAGAAAAATGTAGGCTTTTTGTTGGTTGTGGGTTTTTTTTGTTTGTTTTGTTTTGTTTTTTGGCAAATTATGTTAGTGATGGTCTTCCCTACTTCTTGAATGATAATAATAATTAAAAAAAAAAAAAAGCCCTACACATTCAAAACAAAACATAAAATCTGCTGTATATCATTTCAAAGTTCTCATTTTCTCCCTTCCAGCCTCAGTGAGTCTATCCTTACAAGAACTTGCCACTGGTTTCCTTCCTGATCACAGATATTTTTCGGAATGCTTGGCTTAAGCCTAAGGAGGGACGGTGTCCTGTGGCATCTACACCACACAGGGGACATGGCATTGATGGTCACAAGGACAAAACATGTGCAAGACTGAAGGAAGTCATTCAATATTGAGGGTACTTAACGTTGACACACACTCCCTCTTGGTATGAAAACAGATTTCCATTACCAGAGTACCCTTCAATATTTAGTGATTTCAGGCACTTAGTCCCTCACTAGGAGACAGCGTAGTTTTAACAACCAGCAACATTTCCCTCAGATTCAAGAAGCATCTGGAAGGGCAGATAGGGCCCTACTGCAACAGACTGTGTCAGTGCTAACACCCAGCCCTACATAAAACAGGAGAAACAGACACCTATGTGTTACAGACACTGTCTAGGGGTAATTCCGTACCACCATACGGAGGTAGCAGTGGACTGGATGCTTTTTAGACACCTAGAAAGTCTCAGCTTGGAAGAGAGAATTTCTTCTCTTCTCTAGTTTTTATGGACAAAAATGAAAGCCCAAAGTTGCTTTGTCTGTCAGAGTAATTATCTGCCTGCCTTAAGAATTGATGCTGTTGCTCATTACAGGAGTATGCACATTCCAGTTTAAATCAGCAGGAACAAAAAAATCTGATGGCGGTATTTTTTCAAAACTCCCGTCTTAATAGAAGAACAAATACATACCTTGCACCTATAAAGAATTTTTATTTCATCCGAGAGCCGGCTACTTCCTTTGTTAATGTTTGCAAGGACATTAAGGTCCACTGCAAAACCTGGGCTTGTATTAAACTGAAGCAGTGATGATGTGCCATCAATTAATTTGATAGAGGAGGGAATGAGCCACAGAGGGCCTACAAATGAACCAAGTACTGGTTTTAAATACTCATTTCTGTTGCCACATTTGCAGCTGCCAGAGGCACAGTAAATTCACCTTGAAGCTTCAGGCAAGTGAAGCAGAAACTCCTTACAAATAATTACGATGACAATAGAGGGGCAAACAATGACTACCAAGAAAAAGGTAGCATTGCAATATATGAACTCAGTAGTAATTGATGAAAAACCCTCTGGGTAACCTGTGGCCATTCACTGACATTTAAGGAGGTTATTATAAAAAAGGGGACAGACTGACACCTTCACCTGGAATGGGAAGCCCTGCAATTTGCTTGAGACCTTCCCTGACATTTAAGTCACCTCCTGCTTGATTTCCACTCCAGCTACAAGAAGATTGCTAAGTATCCCTGATGCACAGAGCTTGGAAATTTAACAACTCGTAGCTTAATGCACCAAATACAGCTTTTATGAGCATCAAGAACACCAAGAATCAAATAATTTATTGTCTCACACTTCATCTTCCTCCAAGAGCAGAATGAAAAGAAGTCCTAAGTAAAAATGTTTGCCTCTATTTATTATTCTTTTTTAATTTCTTATTTTTTAATTATTTTTTTCCCCTCGGAGAAGCTCAGGCTCATCAAAGAACAAATCAGGGCAAGATACTGCGTCCATCTGAACCCACCATTCCCTCCACACTTTGCTAAGGGCTGCTTGCCCTCCACCCAAGCTCAGTGCTGCCATTCTGTACAAGTGGGTTTGCACTTACACCCACCACAAGCAGTTTAGCTCAATACACTATCTGTTCTGGATCAAAAAGTTTCTTTAACTTCTCTTTGCCCACCTACCACCTAGGAGCAATTATCTTGCCCACACTGAAACAAAATAAAACTATAGTCAACTTAGTTTTCTGTTCCCTTTCTGTAAAGAATCTCAAAGGCCTGAAGCTAAGCATGTCCAGGTTGCTCAGGATGGCCTCCTTGAAGCCTTCCTCCAAAGGGTTTTCCTCCTGCTGGAACCGCCCCACAACATTGCTCTGCTGGGGAAACAACTTCCATCCAGGAAAATCTGGTCCAGACAGTGGAAAATGGGTTATTAATTTATTGAATATGTTTTTTGCTTTCCTGGACACTCGTCACCACAGCAAATGTGACAAGGGGAGATAGGAAACTCTCCAGGCTTGTGCAAAGGACACCACAAAAATTAACTTGGTGCCTCTTCTCAAAATTGCAGGGACTAGTTCTGCTCTCAGTTCCATCTGTGAGACCAATTTAATATTTCTTCTACATTTTCCTCCCATGCAGTGAGCAGTTAACAAGCTCATTGAGTGCCAGACTCTGACTTTCACAGCAAAGAAGTAAACAAATTTAATATTGGACAATCTACTGCATTTGATGAGACCTTGAGACCAGACCTGTCCACTCTGCGGGAATATTAATGGATTTTGCATGAATATTAATGGATTTAAGAATAGAGGGGAGATTTCCTCAGCTTCTCTGATGAAAAACACTTTACAGGCTCTCTTGCCCTGGGCTTTGTAGGGTTGATTTTCTACCAGGCCACCACAGCATACTCCAAAGAAGCTGTACTTATGTAGAGATAAATGGGTGAATTATGTACGATCATTTGCAGTCTTTTCACACAGGAGTTAGGATAATCTGAAAGTGTCAGTGAGCAGAAAAAGCAAGGGGAAGGCAACACAGGAGAGATCCCACAACCAGCAGGGCCCATCATCCCACCGCACTGAGCAAAACAGACCTGGACGGCAGCATGGTCCAATGAAGAATCCAGACCACAAGGCAATTCCCAGCAATGAACCAGGTTCAAGGTCAACTTGTGAAGTCAATCCATGAGTCAGGGTTAAAGATCACCCACAGCAACAAGGCACAGCTCAGGCTGAGCAAGGAAGTCATCCTACAAGATGAGGTCTAAATCAATCTGTCATGGTTGTAGCTGGCAACCACTCTGCAGTAGCTTCTGATGGGGAAGATCAGCCCAGGGCTGAGCACAGAGCCCTGTGGCACAGGGGTGTGGGGGGAGCCCCAGCTGGGGCTGATCAGGGTCATTATGGCCCATTGGTGCACTCAGTGCACTGACAGCAAAAAAGAGAAGAGAAGAGAAGAGAAGAGAAGAGAAGAGAAGAGAAGAGAAGAGAAGAGAAGAGAAGAGAAGAGAAGAGAAGAGAAGAGATAGGATATGTTTGTGAATTCGCTTAGAGCACACATGTGGCCTACTCAAATCAATGCAAAGATCTAGGCCAGTCCCAGCAGAGCAACTAAAATGAACATGAAGATGCAGTGAGGTACCAGAACTCAAGCCAGTCCCACGCAGCTGTGGTTGAGGTGCTGCAGGTGATCATGTGAGGAAGCTTTTGTCATCCTCACAACTGATTGCCAGATAAAAGATTTCTGAGAATTGACTCAAGCCTTTTTGCGTGGAACCACCAAGCACCTTCTTTGTAACAGATATGCCACCTAATGCACACACACCCCATCAACGTGGGCTGTGAAGCAGTAATCTGACACGCCAACTCTCCTGGAGTCACTTACAAACAGACTGGGTGTGTGGTCTCATTCTTGTTTGAAAGTGAGAATAAATAATTATTATCGTTTTTGTGAGTATTACTGCCAGCAGTGATTAATTGGAATAATGAGGCCTGACAGCAAGCTAGCAGAAGTGCCTAAAGAGGAAAGGTATATCATGCTACGGAGAGAAAATCACCAGCCCTTACAAAAGACATTCACTCATTCACTGTCTTGGGGTGGGGGACAAGAAACCATAGTGGCAATTAGAGCAGTACAGTATAGATTATCCCCTCCAAGAGCACAATCCTGAAGTATGATAAAATGGTATTTCACCCAGAGATTGTGAAACATTTGTTTCTGACACAGTGGGAGGCAATTTTCAGCAGCCTTGATTTGGTACTGCTTCTAACACAGGGGCTTGGGGGCAGTTAAAGCCTATCTGGGGGCAACACGAACACAGCCCCAAACAGACAGACAGGCGTGCTTAGGGATGTGGCCACTCTCTTGCAATCGTGTGGCTTTGCTTCCTCCTGCCCAAGGAGAAAACAACTGAAGTATGTGCCTACTACACAAGTTTCTTCCTGGGGGCCGTTCTTTAGAATTGACAATTACATTCACATCCAATCATTACAACCAAAATAATACATAAAATATCTAAAATATGTGTGCATGGTCTCGTTTTCCAGACAGCATGGGGCTTCAAACCTGTGACTTTCTTTACAATTGGCTGCACAATTTCTCTAAGGCCCAACCATAAAATTCTGTTCCCACCCTGAGCCCTGCTGAATTCTCGAGTTCCACAAGGAAATTATGCTTTGAGTGGAAGACAATTTTTCCTTCTGCTACTTCTACATTTTCAGCTTTCAAATCTCTTTGAGCGTTTCAGGATGAGAGATAAATAGGAGCATGTGATTTATTTTCCTTAGCTAGACAGAAAGCATGGCTTGAATGATAGATCAGGGCTCCAGACATGCATAACATCCATCAGTCACTGCTTTCCATGGGCGTGCAGCTCTTCTTAACAAGGCACTGTTTCCACAAAGTTCTTTAGCTGAGGGCCAGACCCTTGAAAACGTAACCTTAAATGTGTTTATCTTCTCAAAACTCTCCCCTACCCTTTGGTGTGGGGCTGACAGTCTGCCCCCTCCCTACCCTCCATTGCTGACTGGGTGCAATTTAACTTCTCAGCAATGCGTGGTGCTGGGGGATGGTGGGGATGTGTGGACCCTGCTGGCACTTGTTGGGGAAGGCTTGCAAAGACAAAAGCAAGGGCTTCAGTCACTCCATGCAAATAGCAATAATAGCTACACATCAACCCACACCTTTGTGTGCCTGTCAGTACTATCTGCATCTATCAATTAAAATTGCTGAGTTTCCTGCCAGAAGTTGAGGCCTTGGAAGGAGATGGTGAGAGCTACCAAAGATAACGAAATTTTGAAAGGTGAATGCTATCTACCTCCTCTTTATCTAATTGTATCAAGAAAGGTTTCATAGATGGAGCCTGACTCACTTCTCACACTTGCTAATTAAACCTGGTTTCAGCAGTAATCCAGAGCGAATACTCCTCCCTCACAAAGCTACCTGAACAACTGGTAAAGACCTCTGTAAGAAACCTTACTGGAAGATTCATCCAGGACTGGACTGAGTCAGTAGCCTTCTGACACTTAACAATAATGGCCTAAGCCATTCTCCCTAGAATCGCCAAAAGCCTGGCAAATATAACACCCTGATCCTGAGAAACCCAGGTCCAATGCTCAGTTTGGCTTTCCGAGGGCATGGACAGCAGCCTCTCTCTTCACCACCCCAAGCAACTGCCAACCCCATGAGCTGCTGCCCTTGTTACAGCTGGCCTCACCCTTACTGCATGGGAAAAAAATAAAAATGAAATTAAAAATTGACAGCTCTTAGGTCAGTTCTGAAGTGAAAGGAGGATTATGATCCAAAATATTACTGAGATGGAGAACCACTTCTTGTAAGGTCCGAGGTAAGACACAGGACTATTTTGAGGAGCCAAGTGATGAAGAGACAGAAATGACACAATTGCTGTGCCCTTTAAAGATTGCTTATCTGCTGCCCCCTGGCCGAATGGTTTTGATGGCCTTGGGCACACAAGAAAAGAAAGAAAAAAAAACTGCCTCTCTTCCCTCCCACCTTTTTGGCACCCAGACCTGACTGAGCTCCCATGGCAGGGCAATCAAAACCAAAAGGATTTTGATCCTACAACTGCACTGGTCCCGGGGCAGCCTGACCCCAAACAGCCCACAAGAGCATGGTATTAGTTCTTTCAGAAAGGTCTGTCTTTTGCTTTGCTTTTTAGAAAACACAGACTCACATTCACGCAGTCACAGAGAGGTGGATCCTGGGAGGTGTTGCTCCACCAGCACCGGTCTATCCATCAGGGTAACAGATGTGATGTCACATGCTCTGTAGCCCTAATCAACCAGTTGCAATTATTTTTCAGATATATTTACGTCTTGTTTGGCCATCAGCACCAAAAGCATGAAAGGGCTCCCCTAGCACAGTCAGCATTATTTCTGTTTCATTGTTATGGCTGAAATAAAGCATAATAGGGAAAGAGAGGATTTGCAGGGAAGAGCCTGAGATTCAGAGAGGATTAAAAAAGCTGTTCCCAGCTTTACCACAGACCTCATCTGTGACTTGGAGTGAAGCACTTCATTTTCACTCTGTACAATGGGGATTCTCCTCTCTCTTTGTTACCCTTATCAGTTTTGGGAAGAGTATGTGACAGCGTAAAGGCATCTAACAGCCAGCACACAGGCACCTGAAACAAGTTTATGGCTTTGAGATGTTTCTGTAAAAAGCAAAACAACAACAACAAAATGCTGTGAAAGATGGATTACTTTGTTCTGTCTCATAAACACATTTCTCATGTAACATTAAGCAAGATGTTTTTTTCTTAGACACGTTATGCAGAAAAATGCCATGTTAGCATACTGAGGACTAGAGAGATCTACTGGGCAGGCACCCATGTTTGTGAGCTTAGGAGAGACAGAGAGAATATCCTGAAGAAGCTCAGATCCTCTCCATTAGTTATTTACCCACCATAGTAAGCCAAGGGGATGAAACACTGCAGCGATGTGGGAAAACCTAAGCCAACTGAGTCTCTGTTCAGAGAACAGCTGATATCACAAATATTTTGCTTCTTTATTAATATTAAGCTCAAGTGAACACCTTACCACCTCAGCTGGATGTGAGATTTGGTCCCATTCAAAGGTTGTCTTTGCTTTCTTCCTCTGCAACTAAGTAGAATCTAAATTAAACTCTTTTGAACTATTGCTGTGTTTTATTGTGTTTTTTTTGTTTGTTTGTTTGTTTGTTTTTTCTCCACAGCAAACACCTGTAGCCTATACTTAAATATCTAGACCAGTTCATCTTCATTGGCTTTTGGAGACAGAAACAAACTGACCTGCACTGGCTGTGTGCTGTTACACTCACCAGCTCTCCAGCACTGCTGAATCTGCGAGTTCTGACACATGAGAACATTTTTATTCAAGCCATGCACAGGGGTTCACTATGAAATAAAACCCTGTAATGCAGCAAGATGCTCTGTGCCAGGCCAAATAATTCTTTGTTAACTTCAAAGCTCTGGCGAGAGCTTTGGAGCTGACAAGATGCGCTGGGAGCTGGCAGCTGGGACTACCAGGCTGACAAAGAAGCCTCCTGGACACACTTATCGTATAAACAAGAAAGGTCAGACCATTCTCCTATGGAATATGATACTGATGCCACTTACCCATGGGATAACGATTGGGTTACATGGACTGGCATGACCTAACCTCTACGTGGGAGAGTGAAGAAAGCAGCACACATTAGGATAGCTTTTGTACACCTTGCAAAGTAAAGCCTGATTGATGATCGGCTTTCCAGTGACAGTGCACAGAAAATACCTCTGGCCATGCCCTTCACTGGAAAGGTGAACATAGCCCTCTGCCCTCCTAAGGGAGCAATCAACGCCTCAGGGACCTGGCTCAGCTAAACCAGCAGCTGGCAAAAGCCCCAGGAGCAGGAGAAAAACAACTGAGAGCTGCTTCTCCATGGCTGATGTCTCTCAGGACCATTTCACAGCAGCATGAGGACAACAAGGAAGACTCTGCCATCGCCTGCCTTACCCACCGTCATTCCTGTTGCCTGGCAGCATGCTGGTCTCCCCAGGTCAGCACTCCTCTCTGCAAAAAGGAAGGACCCATCTCAGCTATCAGCTCCTGAGCTCTCAGCAGGGATCATATCAGCTATACATTTAAGCAAAGGAAAGCAGACTGCCGCCAGAGCTATGCAGCATAAACCTTCTTCTGGTGCCTCTCACTGGGGCAGCCCAGAAAAGAGTAGGATGCTTGGGGAGGCTGAGTCATACAGAGGTGAGGTGAGCCAGCAGACCTGCAGCACCACCAGGTTCCCAGATTATCAGAGGGAAAAAATGCGAAGTACATGTTGCAAAATGTGCCTCCCACAGAGACACAGTCACTGATAAACAATCTTCAACTATCATTGTTCAAATAACATTTGAATCATTCTCTGACTCAGTGATCAATGAACGATGAGTGACAGAAATAACAACAGTTAACTAAGACGGCAGAAAATGTTAAGGAAAGCAGTCAACAAGGTGCGGTTTTCGCAGCTTAGCCTTTAGTGAGCTAAATCAGAAAGCTGTTGAAAAAGTCACAGTTCTGGATAAATCCTCTCTAAAGCTGTAACAGTGGGGCTTGCGTTAAAAAATGTTCATCCACTGCTTTGCAGTCAATGGTAATTCTTAGCATGGGATAACATTTATACTTTGCTCATCCAGTTTCTCCTGATCTTCATGTGCTTCTCTGGCACTTTTCCATTTTCTTGCTCTTGATTAAAGAGCACTGAGAATCTCTCTCAAAATAGCAGTGAGACTCAAATTACATCTGCTGCAAAAGGAGGGAAGATAATAAGAAAATGAAGAGAAAACTTAGTTAAATGTTACTTAAGTGTATCATTTAGGGCCTTGCTAGAGGAGCTTTCATTTCAATGAGTTAAAAGTGGAATATAAAAAAAAAAAAAAAAAGTCCCATTAATAAATCCATACAACTGTTCACTCAGATCAATGGCTTCCTAATAACCTGATAGGAAAAATTAAAGATTTTCAGTAAATGACTAAGTAAATATGAATGTACATGACAAAAATTAGCCATTTCTGTAGTTGTCCAAGATGACCAAAACCTCACCATGCAGTTCTTTTCTTTTTATAGAAGTAGTCCTACTCACAGCAATTTACCATATGCAAGCAAGCTTGAAAGATCTGAAGGATTTTTGAGTTAAAAAAAAAAAAAAAAAAAAAAAAAAAAGATTAAAAATTAAGCTACTGCCCAAACAAACACAGTCAGAGTTTAACACACCTCCTGATGGACTTAGCACACATCTCTGAAGCAAAACAAAAACTGCTGATCTTCAGAAGCACCAAATACCAGAGACACTCCCATGTATATCATCGGGCAGGATTTCAGGAGTAAAAATTACTTGTGATTTAAAGGTTTGCCAGACCACATTTTCCACTGTTTGGCAAAAGTTGCACCAGAAGAAAGTGTCAAAGCAGGAATTTAACCTCTGAACATTTGTCCAGACCTCTAACTTCCTGGCAACCTTACCTCCCTGCCTGATGAAGCCAGACCAAAGCACAGAAGATAGATGAGGCAATCATGACCATACAGGTCAGACCAGGCACACCACCAGCCACTGCTGACACGTCATCAATGGCAAAATCCAGACTGACATGGTGTGCACCTTGAGTCCTTCCCAGGGCGTTTGGGACTAGCTCCAAGGCACCTGCCCAGGGCATGATGCTCCCAACAGGGCCTTCACTCAAGCAGGCTGGGGAAATAACAAACTCAATTTCATGGTGAAAGATTTGTATTTGTCCCGATGCCTGTTGCTATTGTGAACTGATAGAGAAGCTTATCTCTCCTCACAATGCCAGCCTGATTAAAAGCGATACAGCTCCTGTGACAACACACCAGCCTTTCAGAAAAGGCATTATGCTACCTTTACTCTTGACAGGAACAGTGAAGGGGAAATCAGCAGCCTCTGAGGCTTTAAAAGCTGCGTACCTCGCAAAGACCTAGCGAGCAAGGTGTTCTTGGGCTTGAAAGGAGGGGGCCGGGCTCAGGTGAAGTGGTGCTCTCCCAGCTATGGCAGCAGTCTCCAGACTGGGCGTTCACTTGATCTCTCTGTGCAAAGGCTCAGCTGAGGTGAGATGAGTGCGAGGTGAGCTCATTTCCCCCTATATGAGATCCCCCACCCACCCCACGAGAGGTGATGTGAGGATAAGCTGATGAACATGTGCGGGGTGCTTCGATCTCACCATGGCAAGCCCCAGAAGAGACCCACGGGCAGAAGACAAGATGCCAGCTGCAGCGTACATCTAGACCCCTGCAAGAGCTCACCATGGCTTTTAAAGGACCTGCTCCTGTGGGGGCTGATTTGTTTATTCCCATTCCCTCCCGATCCAATATGTTATCTTTACATCGCAAAGTTTATTTCTGAACATGTCAACACAGTTCTGAAAAGGTCAGACACATGACAGCATGCCTGTGATGGTGCACAGGGAGGCACAGACACAGCTGCATTCCTGGAAATCACGATTTGAAGGCCTTTCACAGGAAAGTCTGACACAGCACCTGGATTGACAGAAAAATGTAGGCAAGCCACCATCTTCCCCTTCAGTTATCACTCCCATTTCATTTCCATGCTTTGCATGAAAAGCGAAAGGTTGCTTCTAAGTATAGTATTTGCTGGCTTTGTTTGAAAGCTTGCCATAGCTCTCAGACATGATAACACCAGCCGGGTGCTAGCTGAACTATATTTATCAATGTATTTCATGAAGGAAAAACTTAAGTGGTTCTGAGGAGTTGAGGTATTTTCTTTTCTTCCTTACTTTTCCTTGCAGCAGACAGCTCAGTCCTGTTATTTACCAGATGTCACCCTGACAAGTCAGATAATATTAACAGAGGAGATCTGTTTATATGCCACAATGCTTTGGATAAGCAGCTTGTGTTTAAACAAGACATGAGAAATGTGTTTGTTCAGTTTCTCTCTCTCTCTTTTTTTTTTTTTTTTAATTTAAAAATAAATAAAGAAGAAACTCCAGTGCACAAGTGGACTCAAGAGTGTAAATGCACTTCTCTCCTTCCCCCAGTTACTGGTCTAACTGGGAATGACACCCTGTCAGCAAGGCTCCCGCACTCTGAGCAGAGCCACTTCTTTCCCTTGCCTCTTCAGCCTGCACCTTCGGGTCGCTGTGGACTGTGACACCCTGGCTGATCCCACCAGGAGCACTGACAGTGTCCAAGCACCTTTTTACCAGTGCAAACAGCCCTTAGAACAACAAAATAAGTGATATGCTCTACCAGCCAGCCAACATACTCCAGGCAGGCCTGGGATCCCATCAGGCCCTTGGAGATGGCCTAGCGCTGCCTGTCCACCCTTTGCCTCAGGAGCATGGCCGGGAACTCCTCCCTGCAGAGCTGTGCAACTGCTGGTGTCCCACGTGCCCAGACTGATGAAAAGGGCAGCTTGGAGGATGAGAGTGAGGTCCTGAATGCCACCATTTCCCCCAGTAACACATGGCTTTGCCCCACACGAGTCACCCAGGGGAGAGGCTTTCCCTGGTGGCAGCAGCAGGGGAGGCTGGAGCAGCACTGGTGGATCTCTGCTCCAGGTCTTCGGACCCAGAAACACAAGCTTCCACAAAACCAGGGTGAAATTAACAGCATTGGTCTCCATGACCATGCCCTTTGCTTCGCAGCCACATCCCATCAAGGCAACAGGGCAGGAAATAACAGGGAAAACACTCCCTGTGAGGGAAACGACATGGGAGAGCTGACAGATAAGAGAGTGCTGAAATGTTGGTACCCAGCTTGTCTGGTACATCAGCACATTAATGCTACGGCGCAGATGAGATGTCTGCAGGTGGGCTGGCGAGAGCAGCAGCATGTGGTGCTGTGTGCTGTGCCTCCAGTCCTTTATCTACAAACCCCAAACGCTTCCCAGCTGGGAACATCCATGAGCAGCCATGCTGGCTGCCAGAGTGCAGGGCATTTCCCAGAGGCCACCATAGCATCTCACCATGAGTCGCTCTGCTTTGAGCAACAATTCCCATTGTTACCTGTTCATTATTAGGTATTTCATACAGGTTTAATACTAGATTCATCACATATCCAAGGAAATATAATCCCAACAAAATGAAGACAACAAATTACAAGACTAAATATTAGTTTCACCAGCCTTGGAATTTCTTAGCTCCAAATGATAACAAAATTGACTCCATCTATCTGAAGACAATAGTGTAGAAATGCTAGAAAGATCATTTTTTGTGGTGGTTGTTTTTTGTTTGCTTGTTTTCAAAACAATATTCTGATTTGCTGTAATTATAAAGAACCCCTTATAATCCCAATATTTGATAAATCACAGCCTAACCTCCAAACCATCTGTGGAAAATTTTAAAGAAATATGCATTAAAATGTTCACAGTTATTCAGAAACATATCATTCACAGTTTCAAAACATTTACAAGCTGTACATAGAGTGACTAACTTGGCAGGATGGCAGGATGGCAGGGCTGGATAAAACCCAGCATTGCATGAGCAAGAAATGTACCATGGCTCTTCATACAGAGATTGGCAATGGGGCAGCAACCTGTAATTTTTCATCGTTCCATCTCTCATTCCCAAGGGTAGGCCACGCTGGGACAAAAGATGCTTCATTTGTACTAGAGACATGACCCAGTGCTCACTGTATCGCAAGTCTGCAGGAGAGGTCCTTGGACCACAGCAACACACGTGATAACTGCAGCAGTGAAGCTATTCCCAAACTGTTGGTCCCATTACACCTCTCTGGTTCATGCCTTGAAATTGCACTGTGGAAAGGAAGGGAATCATAATAAAGATGCCTTGTCTTAAACCTGGTAAATCTCCGTCTCAAATCAAAGTCAACCAACTCAATGCAAATACAAAATTGTATCTTCACTCTTTTTTTATACACAATGAAAATGACTGTTGACTTTGATGGAACTGTTCACCATTCATAAAAGAACTGGAGGGGGCCACGGATTTATTTTGCTGAATGCTGTTTAACAGTCATCATGTTCCATCTCCTAAAGAATCATCTCTAAAAATGGGAGAAAATTCATTCTGTTTCATTTCATTCCCATTGAGTACAGAGGTTTGATAAATACAATGCCTTTGTATTGTCAATGACAGCTCACCCCTTTTTAAAATAATCCCTATCCCCCAGACCTGAGTTTCTATGTATAGCACACACTCTCAGATGTTTAAAGAGTGAGACTCAATGTTTGCCATCATTTCAGACTTATCTTTGGCAAACAAGGAATTGACTCCAGTATAATCCCCAAAAGGAATATAACTGTCCTTCCAAAATCCACATTCAGCCTGGCAGCAGTTGTACTAAGAAATTCAGGTCCAAATCACATGGTAGCAGTCTTAAAATTGCAATTTAACCTTGAGTTCACACTCAGTTTATCTTTTAGACGATCATCCAGATTAGTACCAAATGAGTTTTTTACACCAAAAACAAAACTGAAGTAACAATAGGGTAACTTGGTCTCCTCTGAAACTAGAAAATCTGTAAATACAGCATTACAAGAGCAGGAGGGGAAGGAGGAATATTTATATATATAAATCTACCTATCTATCTGTATGCGTTTCAGTATGAAATCCATCTCTAATAATGTTCAACTGCATGACTACATGGAATTAATTTCACCTTTTTGTACATCTTTTGTATACCTTGACCAAGCAAAATGGGGAAAATTGAGTTCTTTATGACTAAATTGCTATAATTAAGGATTAGTTCACCACTGCATTTGAGGATGTTCAAAGGCTGGTTAAAAACAGGGTAAATGAAGAAAGCTCATGCCCAAAAGAGTTTACTGTGTTCATACTGCAGGAGAAAGCATGTAGGTGGGAGAAACAAAAGGGGCCTTGGAGGGAAGGATGAAACAACAATGAAATGACACTGCTGCAGAAACTGTTACAATGCATCATTAAAATTAAATGATAAACTGATTTGAGACATCCTCAGAGAAGGGTGCTCCACCCAATTTAATGCATATAGTTGTTTCTATAGCAACAAATTAGTTTCAATAAAAAATTAAAAGAAGCAAACAAACAGAACAAAACTAACAAAACCAGGCAAAGACATGACACATACAAAATGTGTGATGGGGCTATAAAAGTTTTATCACTGCTTATTTGGCATAAGCTGCATAATTCACCAGTGCTTCTGTCACTCATATGTAGTGTGGTCATGGCTGTAAAATTTTACAGCCTCCCCACAGCTTTGCAAATTCTCTATTGATTTGCCTCTTATAAACAGACCAAGTGGAAAATATGAAAGTGTTAAGTCACAGAGGCATTGCCTCTCTCCTCACAACCTGTTGCCACATGGAAGAACAACCTTAAATCAAACAGGGATGTCATATGTGCAACCTTTGCTAGCCTTTTTATATTGGATCTGTGCCTACATTTTTTGGTCTTAGCCAAAACAGACCAAACAGTCATCAGCGGAGATCTCATCTGCATGGTGGATGATGTTAATCTGTCACATGTGAAGTTTGCTGCAAGCACCAGAAGAACAGAGCCAGACCAGCCCAGGACATCTGTTTCTGTGCTTCCAGCAGTAAGAAGCAGAACATTAGCCATGGGGTATTGGCAGTTCAGCTTGTTCAGTGTCATCAGTGATTCAGATCACAATAACCTGTTGGTGGGAAAGAGGTGACTGCAATGGCACACAAAGTGTGCCTTACACAGTCAGGTAAGGTCCTCTACAAGGTGTGCAAAAAGTAATCACCCTGGCACGGTCTCAGCTTCAACAAGAATTCATGGAATCACAGAATGGCTTGGATTGGAAAGGACCTCAAAGACCATCTAGTTCAACCCGCCCTGCCATGGGCAGAGATGCTGCCCACTACATCAGGTTGCTCAGGGTCTCATCTAACCTGGTGTTGAATACCTCCAGAGATGGAACATCCACAGTCTCTCTGGGCAACCATCATCTGAGAAAAGGATTTGTTCCTAACCTCTAATCTAAATCTTCCCTCTTTTAGTTAAAACCATTCCCCATCTTCCTCTCATTATCTGATTGAGCAAGGAGTTGCTCCCCATCTTTTTTATAAGTCCCCTGCAAGTTCTGAAAGGTTGCCATGAGGTCACCCTGGAGCCTTCTCTTCTGTCGGCTGAACACCCCCAGCTCTCTCAGCCTGTCTTCACAGGAGAGGTGCTCCAGCCCTCTGATCATCTTTGTGGCCCTGCTCAGGACCTGCTCCACATCTTTCTTGTGCTGGGGGCCCCAGACCTGGATGCAGCACTCCAAGTGGGGTTTCTCAAGGGCAGAGTAGAGGGACAGTCGCCCCCCTTGCCCTGCTGCCCACTCCTCTGGTGATGCAGCCCAGGCTGCAGTTGGCCTGGGCTGCAAGTGCTCACTGCTGGCTCATTGAGCTTTTCATCCACAAGAACCCCCAAGTCCTCTGCAGGGCTGCTCTTGGTGAGTTCTCCCAGTCTGTGCTCATGTCTAGGATTGCCCTGACCCAGGTGCAGCACCTTGCACTTAGATTGTTGAACCTCATTAGGTTCACGTGGGCCCGCTTCTCAAGCTTGTCCAGGTCCCTTTGCATGGTGTCCCTTCCTTCTGTTGTATCAACTGCATCACTCAGCTTGGTGTCTTTCTGCAAATTTTGATGAGGGTGCACTCGATCCCACCATCTGTGTCATTAATAAAGGTATTAACGCCATTGATAAAGATATTAAATGATGACATACTATGTCATTGGTAAAGATATTAAACAGCACTGGTCCCAGGACAGACCCCTGGGGTACACCACTCATCACCGGCCTCCACTTGGACACAGAGCCATTAACCACCATTCTATGGGTACAACCCTCAAGCCAACTCCTTATTCACTGAATGGTCTACCCATCATATCCATCTCTTTCCAATTTTGACACCAGGATGTCCAGTGGGATTGTGTCAAAGGCCTTGCAGAAGACCAGATAGATGACATTGGTTGGTCTTCTCTTGTTCACTGATGCAGTCACTCCATCATAGAAGGCCACCACATTGGTCAGCCACGATTTACCCTTGGTGAAGCCATGCTGGCTGTCTCGAATCACGTCTTTGTCCTGCATGTACCTTGACATTGCTTCCAGAAGGATCTTTTCCATGATCTTTCCAGGCACAGAGGTGAGGCTTACTGGTCTGTAGTTCCCCAGGTCCTTCTTTCTAACCTTGTTTAAAAAGGGAGTGATGTTTCCCTTTTCCCAGTCACCAGGGACTTCACCTGACTGCCAGCAGTTTTCAAATATGATGGAGAGAGGCCTGGCAACTCCATCAGCCAGCTCCCTCGGGGCCCTGGGATGTGGTCATCAGGCCCTATGGACTTGTACCTGTTCAGTGCCATCAGGTGGTCCCAAACCTGCTCTTCACTTACAGTGGAGGGACTTTGCTCCCCCAAATCATCCCCGAAGGTCAGTTGGTATGCAGCCTCCTTGGTCTGGGTACTAAAAACATTTACAACATGGTCACAGGCTTTTCCTGGTTAATTCCCTCAGAAGCCCACACTGTTAATGGATACATTCAGCTTCCAAGAGTGCTGCAAGGCCTCCAAGTCTTCTGAAGGTCTTCCAGATTGACCTGTTGGAAAACCTGTCACCTCTGTCACCTTACCTCTGCTCATGCAGACAAACACTCACTATGACCTAAATCTGGGCTTCAAACACAATTAGAGTCAGACAAATAGATAATTGGGGGGGGGGGGGGGTCGACAACTGAAAATGCAGGTTTTCCCTTTTTGTTTGAAATGCTTTGTTTAACAAGACACACTTTGGTTTGTTCCCTGGTTTTGGAGCACTATTGTTTATTTAGCACCTTGAAGATGGGGAGAGGGACAGTGTTCAACCTATAGAAATGACCCTGGTCTCTGCTGATACTGTTCTGTGATCGTGCACATGGGAAATGATAGTTGTGTGTCCCAGTTTTCTTAGACAGAAAAACCACAATGGGCTTCAGGAAGGAAATGTAATTTTTTTAATGACCTGATTTAATAGATAAATGTTTTTTGAGAACCTCATTAAAAAAGTAGAAACAGCAGCAGGTCAGAGAGGTCATCTGCAGAATAAATATAACAGGTCAGGTCCTTCAATTGCCATAAAATGGATATAACTTCCATAAGCTGAAGACAAATCCTGCATTTCTAGGAGCCCCAGGGCGCAGTTCTCCCTGCCTCTCCTGTGAGCCTTGCAAGTTCCCTGCTGTTTTCCCTCTAATTTCAAAATGCCAAGCCAGGTGGAATCTGGGCTTTCAGTATTTGCCTAGAAGGGAGAGCAGTCCTTGTAAACCTGCCTGGTGAGAGACAGCTTCTGGGTTGTGATCAGCTAGCCATCACCCAACAGTAAATCTGTTCTCTGAAGCGCAAGACAGGACTGCTGCTGATGTACACGTAGAAACACCTTTGCTGCCCTTCACATTCCTCCTCAGTTTAACTCCAGCCAAGGCTGGTTCTTCCTGTTTCCATCCCTGCAAACCCAGGAGGTGCTTCTGTATTCCCACTCAGTGTCCTGTCCACCTCTGCTCGGTGCTTGTTTTGCTCACTGAGCTCAGTGAGGGGCTCCCCATCCAGCCACCGTGACCTTCTGCCACACCAACTCATTTTCTTGCACATACGGGACGGACCACACATCCCTGGGCAGCCCAAAATAGGCTGCGGTACGGGTGATATTGCTGGGAATGCTTCGCCACTGGGGGGAAGTGGTTAACAGCCCTCGCTGTGTTTGTGAGCAGTTACTGGTGGCGTCTGCTCTCTCAGAGAAAAAAAGGCTCTCCCTCCAGACAGAGAGGGTTCAAGTTTCTCTAGAAGCACAGCTTACTTCTCCCCCAAAATCATATCAATATGGCAGCCACATGGATGGAGCATAGCCCCTACTCTGAGACCCCCACCATCCCTAAGTGAGGACAAATTTCTGCTTCCTTCCTCACCAGAGGACTCGTAAAATCAGCTCTTCATTCATCTGCAGGAAAGGAAACAGTTGTATTCTGTTGAGCCACAGAGAGACACCTGCAAGTGTGCGATCAGCTGCTCGGTGGTGTGGTCCTTTGCCCTGGCTACGCTGATGGATCACAGCACTTGTAGCAGGCAAAAATGAAAATAACTATAGCTAAATTCTCCCAATCTTATTCACTGTGCTCCTAAAAGTGTTTGCAAATCATGTCACAAGCCAGATGTCCAAGGTAAGTGGCCCTGGCTTGTTGCTGTGCACCAGAGCTTTGCCATAAACCCCTTGAAATAGAGCTGACAGGTGGAGTTGTGCCCTTGAGTGGACTTTGTGCAAGAGCTGGTGCTGTCACTCGGCCAGCAGCTGTGGCCTGCAGCATCGCTCTGCTGAGGTGTTTGAGCCTCAGCAATGCTGGCTGGGGTGGGGGTTTCAGCTATGGATGCAGACCTCAAAAACACCAGACAGCACAGACAGGCCCTTTTCTCTGTGAAGAAGAAAGATCTGGCCTGCAAGGAAGGGAACAGCTGTAGCTGTTTTTATCTTGACTTGATCTGATTTTGTCAGAGCCACGAGGATGATTTAGAAAGAAACTTGTATCAGCAGACTTAGAAGACAGAAGATGTATGCTCAAGGACTGCGGGGGGACTGTCAGGGGTGAATTTTCTCTACTCCATCCGTATATGATCCATGTGAATATTCTACTAAGTGTTTGATGAAGTGTATGTTACTTACATTTCCATATGGATGAATGATTAACACGGAGCATTGCAACTGCCTTAAGCTTTATACAAAGCTCTAGCACACACAATGGAAAATACAGTGGTCATCATTAAAAAGTGAGTATTTGCCAGAAAAAATTACCACACTGTGGTGTATGAAAAGACCACAGTTACTTCCTGCTCTAAGTATAAATGGAAAATGTGGTGTCTCAGATACCAGTAGGCTGGTAACTGTTAGCAAATGTTGACTTTTCTATGGTATCCCAAGCTGAAACTAAGCCTTTTTTGAGGTCCAGCCATTGCTATTTTCCAGCCCACAACAGACTCCATCTCACTGGTGCATGATACGATCCTTCTGCCATGTATAATAAGTCATGCGACCCTTTGATACAGCACAGAGCTGCTCAATGCTTCTGTGCACCACTGCCCTCCGATGAGTGCAATCAGAACTGCTCTGGGTATCACTTAATCCCCTTGCTGCCCCCCACTTAGGGAAATTCCCCCACTGCAGGACGCTGCACTTTGGAAGCCAGCAGAGTTGTGCTCTTCCCCATCTGTTCCACCAGCTTTCCAGCAGCCACTATGTGAGACAACTAGAGCCGCTTGGAAAAATCGGGCTGGAAAGCTTTCTGATGAAAAACGGAAATTGTTTCCCAATGAAATCTTTGCAACAAAATGTTCTATTTCCTCATTAACTATAGAGGTGGTTGGAAATTTCCATTTTAAAATGTTTCCAATGGAAACCAGATTTCTCCCCTTTCTTTACTACCCTCCTCCCCCCCTTCCCAGTAAAAATTCTGCATGTGGAGAACAACATCATTTTTCAGTAAGGTCTTCTGAAGATCGTAACATTTTTCAGTGGCTGTGGATTAGATTCAATCCTTAAGATAGCACTCTGTATCCTGTGGCTTAGTTGTTTCAGTTCTTTTCAGCTCCAGGATAAGATCCTGCTGCTTGATTCATTGACAAGGAGAAGACAACCCATCTTACTTCCCTGTTTGGGCCCTCACAGTCTACTCCCACTTTTGGTTGTGTGCAAGTTTCTTTAAAGTTTTACACACGATGCAAGTACATCAGTTTCATGCCTCTGATACCATGCTAACGTCTTGATTATTTGTATCACCGTGAATTTGTTCTTAAATGTACTGATTTTTCATCAGTTAAAGTGTAATCCTCAACAACTTTTCAGATGGAGATCTCCAAAACCACCCCACCAGCTTTTTAAAATTCCTTCAAAATGCAGATTGATAAAAATACAAATTGATCCAGATTTATGCACTCATACTTCTCTTTCCCAAATGCATTTTATGCCTAGCCTTTCCAGCAAGCAAAAGAGCCAGACACCATGACATCTCTCTTTCTCTAAACACCCTAGTGAGCCATGTTAAAATTAATCACTTTTTAAGAGGTGCACTCACACAGTCTTGAGGGTAGGCTTGTAACTGGATTTTTTTTCGCTCATTAGAAGTCAGCACAATGGCAAATGCAGAACTGAGTCTATGTTCTTGTGAGGAGGGGGAAAAGGGAGACACAGTTTTATACTTACTCAGAGGATACGAGAGGTGCCAAGAGCAACATAATGGGAATACAACCTATTATACCACATATGGTCTCACTTATCTGTTATTCATATAAGAATTCCACTTCTTTCCCAAACAGCAAATAAGAGACGAGTATATATAATACTTGAGGAGCAGAAGATTTCACTCCGGTTAAGCAAGCCAGTGTTGAACAGGGAAATAAGAACTGACACAACCTTCTAACAACAGTTAAAACAGAATTTAGATGTGAAGCTTTCCTAATGCCCTGAAATTTTTGACCAACGTAGGTAGTATCCCAGAAAAATAAGAGACCTGCTCAGAAAAAAATAAATAAATAAAAAATTGGATGACCTAAGCATTCTCTTGAAAGACTGTCAGTTAATTACCTTCCAGATTATCACATTCATTTTCAATTCTGCAAGACAAGAAAACTCTATTATGGATTACACAGATTTGCTAAAATGTTCTTAAAGAGAAATCTATCTTGAGGACAGTTGTACAAAACCCTGATCCTGCCCCCCCAGCTGTACAAAAACCTCAGTCCTTTGACATGTAATCAATTTATCATGCCTTTAAACAGTGCTGCCCACCAGCCAGCTCATGCTAACGAGCTGTCCATGCGTTCGCTTTAACCTGGAAGATATGAAAAGCAACAGGAGAAAAACCCAGGCAAGCTTGCACGTTTAGCAGCCTAAACCTAATCTCAGTTCCTGTTTCCTTTACATAGGCTGTAGCTCTGATTTAAGAGCAAGCTGCAATTCAGGATGAATGAGGGTGGTGGCTTTCAGCTCGGTATGATCTTGGAAAGGTCATGCTTCCCTTTGAGACATCAAACTACAAAGTATTATTTTTGTCTTATTTGACTAACTTGCTTTCTTATTGCTCTTTAAATATGGCAGCTTGTTTGATTTCTGCACTCACTTGACACTATCACTTTGTCTAATAGTACTTAATACTTAAATATAATGAAAATGTGTCTGTTTATGCTGCGATTTTTCCACTTATATAAGACTTCTTTTGTTTCTACATTATTTGTTGTAAGTAATACATAATGAAAGTAAATCTCATTCATTTACAAAACAACTGGAAATAATGGGTGCTTGCAGCATGCTACTGAAAAAAAGGCATTTTTAAGTGTCCTGCTGTGACCCATTCTCTTTTAATAGAAGTTGCTTTTGGATGGCTGCCTAATGCAAACATATTCCTGCACTGAATAAACAAATGAGTAGACAGTTGCTTCCACATCTTCAAATCTTTTGATACTTTCAGTTATAATCCTCAAGAAGTAAACGAACAGAATATGATCCAAGAAATGCAGGCTGTGCTGATCTTTGGAGCTCCAGTTAATAGAGGTTTATTTGCATCCCCAGCTATGGTGGTGAGTTTGTCTCCTTGGCATTCATATTTGTTGTAATACTCATTGACCAACTCATTGACAATATAGCAATGGAAACTTCTACTCATTTCACATTTTCTTTAAAAAATAAATACTAGAGGATGAATCAAACAATTGATGCACTTTAAAATATATACATATAAGTTTATTTAGTATTATTTTTGGTGCAGTGTGTGCAGTGGAGTTAATCAGCTTCTGTCTAGACTGTGAAGCAGATACAACCTACAGGCCACATCATAGCTGAGATGAAGCACAAGATGCTTCCTTCTTCTGAAGGAAATATGCCCCAGCACAGAAGAAGAAAGAAAGCCTTAAAGAGTCTGGACTTTAAAGCACTGCTTTAAAGAGTCCAGACTGATCGACTGTCATGAGAAGTTTGGATAATCTAAACAAAGGCAGAATAATCCCATGAGATTACATTTTGGGCTCAATGAGGTCACCTGTCAAACTCCCACAACTTCAGCTGAGCTAGGATCTCCCCTCTGAACTGTTAGGAGGTGATGGGAGGACTCTGAGCAACACTGAGCTCATGGGTCGAGGCCATGTTTCCAGCTCTTCCCAGTGACAAGTTTTGTTACAATTGTTACCCTTAATGCTTCCCCTTCTTCATTTGTAATTGGGGATGACAGCAATTAGGTACTGTAAAATGTTTTAATGGACGGACAACGCCATATAATGCATGACATTGTAACTCATTCTGAGTTTTGTAGCCCTTTGCCATGAACGTAACAAAGAATCTAACCTGAAACTCACATAAATCCGAATCTTCCAAAACATTTCATCTAGCAAGTAGTCTGACTGGTGATTTCTTCTGGTGTTGACAGGGGCTGAAACATTGTAGTGCTAAAATGCTATAGAAAGGCTGCATCTTGTCAGAAGTTTGCAAGACTTCTGATAATCCTAGACAAAAAAGTGACAGTTTCAGACATTATGAATGGATTTTTCAGACCTTTCAAGATTTCTGTACAACTTTGAAAAAAGCTATCCAGCAAAAACAATGTTAAAGCCTCTCTCTTCATCAACAGGAAATATGATGGCCCTACAATGCCACGGACTTCCTCAGCATTGCATTTGGATGGTGCGTGCTCTCATCTCGCAGGCAGCTAGGGGCAATCAGAAGGCAAGATCACTACTGGGAGAAGGGAAATGAGGCAGGTCTTCTTAAGGTGGTGTGGAGAATGAAACTCAACAGACTTGGATGACCACAAGTCACAGAAAGCCTGATGCTCAGAACACCATGGGCCCTCTTTTTCACCTAAATCTTTTTCTCTGCCACATAAACCATTTTACACAGAACTGTGTCTGCTTCAGGACTCTATTTCCTCTGGGGAAACAGTTAAAACACTTTTTAAAATATCTTGCCTCTGTTCAGTAACCAGATGTTTCACATGGAAGCAAAATTACATCTGCTAACACACAAGTAGTGCCAGGGAGCTGGATGGCTATGAGCTAAAGAAATGGTTGTACAATTAATTCTTAACTTA
Source organism: Aythya ferina (assembly GCF_964211825.1). NCBI lineage: Eukaryota > Metazoa > Chordata > Aves > Anseriformes > Anatidae > Aythya > Aythya ferina. The sequence continues at coordinate 22,314,921 of NC_140298.1, forward strand.
AACTGGTGCTTAAGTAAATTTGTTTGGACCTTTTTTCCTAGACAAAATAGACATAATTAATAGAACTGCTGGGCACCAGCCTGGCAGAAGAGATCACAGCTTGAATTTGGCTGGTTTGTTTCTACACAGCTTGGTCTTTCATGAAGAAAGATGTGCAAACAAGAGGCATTTCTAGTGCAAAGTCCAGAAAACTGCCGGGGCTTGACAATGCTGCGTCTCAGAACATCCCGATCTGTTGTCCTGCGTAGATCAACTAAGGTTAGCAGATGCTAAAAAACTTTAGTATAATATTCCAGATCCCATGGAGGCTTTTGTTATGCCCCCAACACTGGTCTTATCATGCTCCTACTAAAATCAGATATAACCTTTGGTTGGCTTCACTACTGGAATCAAAACCTTTGAGGTACCTGAAATCTGCTGGTAATCACTGACTTAAGGAACTGGAGTTCTTTAGCCTCTGCTCCAGCATGAAACAAAATGTGCCCTAAATGTATATTATCCAGTCATTCATCATCTATCTTCTCTTCTTTCCTGGAAGACCCTCAACAGTCTCCCCATTAAGCTTTCATTCTGAACAGGGTTTGTTTTTTTGTTTGCTTGTGCTGTGTTTTTTTTTTTGTTTGTTTGTTTGTTGTTTTTTTTTGTTGTTGTTTTGATTTGGTTTGGGTTTTGTTTGTTTGTTTTTCATTGATTGGTTCCCCTCCCCCCCCTTTTATTTTCCCTTTAGTTAAATCATTTAATTTTCCCTTAATAATAACTTTATCTTAATTATTTTTCCTTTAATTGAACTATCCTTATCTCAAACTGTGAATTGTTTTTTTCTTTTCTTCTTCCCCTCCTCTTCTGAGGAGGGGGAGTGAGAGCGGTTGTGGTAGAGTTCAGCTGCCCAGCAAGGTAAAAGCACCACAACATTTTCCACAGAGCCAGAAGCAGGGTCAGTTTGTAGCAGGGGATAGGACAATATCCTGTCATATCCAGAGAGGAACTATTCTGTATGAATGGAACCTCAATCTCCTCCTGCATACTGTAACTATCCTTCAAGATGTTTCCATGCAATAGAGAAATATGACATTTTTGTAGCAAACTTTGGAAGCATCCAAAAGCAACTAGGACAGTCTTAATGAAGAACAAGGCAAAGCATGACACCAAAGTATAGCTACTTCTGTTCTGCTGTCCTTAATTAACTGTATTCTTCATTGGCATGTAATCATGTGTCTGCAGCCCAAGGGTTGTTCTTGAACTCCCAGGATTGCTGCCATTTTCCATTCTGCCAGCCAAATGAGCATTGTATAAGCTCTGTCTCAGCAAGTGAACTCAATAAGTCCCTTTATTCTTCTCTGACCCTGTTAAAATGGTTGTTAAAGCTACCAACCATTTGTTCCTGTGAGTATTTCACGCTTTGATTTCTCATGGCTCCTGTGGCTTTCCCTTCTTTCTTCCCCAATGAAACCAAAGCAAGAGAATTCCCTTCTGCAACCCCACTGATCATTTCCTTCTGAAGATCTTCCCCTTTTGATCACTGATTTTATTCACATCCATGGCGCCTTCTCTAGAGCAAGAGATCCGGGGGCAGTGTATTCCCTCCCCCTGCGCTGCAGAGATCGCTGCCTGCCTAATAGGCAGGGATGATGTCATGCTGCTGCTCTTTACAACCCAGGTTACAGTCCAGTGATGTGCTCATACTGTACCCAAATCTACTAAAATACATTTTAACAAATTACACAAACCTACCAGCGTGACCTCCAAGCCACACTAAGGGCCCCGTGGAAATGAGCTCACTTATCAAGCTGTAACAGCTCAGCCAACGCACAGGGCCCTGTGTTAGCCTCGTGGACCTGCCCTGGCTCAACCCTTGCATCACCTTCAGCAGCTCACCAAAGACTTCTGTGCCTTGGCTTACTCATCAGGAAACTGAAGGCAGTGTGTACCTGCCTCGCAAGGAGGGCAGTACATCTGCAAAGCTCAGATGAAACTGCAGCGTTAGGAAGTGGAAAGTAACTTATGGGGGCTGAAAAACAGAAATAAATGTTCAGGAGAAACAGGAGCCAAATCTTCTGATTCACAACTCAGAGGTAATTTCACAACCAAAAAGTAATTTGATTCAGCTGATTTAAGCCTTATTTCTTGTTTAATTCACCTGAGTATTTTAACTGCAAGCCTTTGGATTTTTTTTAATTCCCTCTTATCATCTGTTGTGGGAATCAAAGGAAATTTATCTCAACACAGAGTAATAAAAAATACACTATTAAAAGACAACAGACTGGCATGAAAATGTATTGTTTCATTCCAGCAAAAGAGAACAACGTACAAAGTCACTTAATAGTTTATAAAATCACAGAATTCAGATCACACTATTCATTCAGAGCAACTGTTGCTGACGTGCTTTTCCTCAACCGCTCAGAAATAAAGCTTTACTTGCAAACACTGTCATCATAACTCTTAATGGAAGGCACTCCTGTTCTTATTCCAGCAGGATAAGTGAAAGCAATGGTGCACCAAAACACACCACTGCTCCCGAAGGTGTGTGATGCTGCTCACATGGATTTCCTTTCATAACCTGAATACCACAGGTTATCAGAGGTGTCTGCTCCACTCCTTACCTCTAGGACTTTCCATATGCAATTGCAACTGCCATGAGGAAAGCTGCAATCCACAACTTCGTCCAGTACACTGCTAAATTAATAACCACAACATTCAAGTGATGTAGATAGAAAAGGGTGAATGACTCCTGTTATTCTGAGAAGAAACTTGGTAGAGGGACAGCCACGTGGCTTGCGCATGACCACCAAAAGAACTGGTGTCAAAGCTGCCAAAAGGGTTGTATACCATCTTCTTCAGCATCCTTTTGCCCTGAGCATGCCTCATTAAAAAAGCAACCATGCATTTATCACCAAACCAGAACCCGGAGGGAGAGAGGGGCAGACAGAAGAAGATGGAAAAACTTCATGCAAGCAGTTACCAAAAGAGAGATTTTAACTGGGAAGTAACTCGTTAAACTCAGGACTGTGTCAGAGAAATCTAGAGCTTTTTAACATTATTTATCTAAAACCCTCTCTACGTATGCTCAGGGCTCTCGAGCTGAGCTGCTAGTGGTATGGAGGAAGTTTGTTCCCCATCCTTTTTGTGTTTTTGTTTGTTTGATTGTTTTTAATGGTTGTCATTTGTGTCATTGGGGAAAGACATAAAATACTCTGTGTTGAATCCTCCACCAAATTGTTCTGTTCTACTCCATGGAAGCTGTTAATGCCTTAGAAGAGAGCCAAGTCCTCAGAGACTGACAGAAAACCATTTTAGCACGCCAGAAGGAGTGGCTATCTGCAGAACTATTTTGAGGTGGATCTTTAGTGCCCAAATGTGGTGAAAAAATTTCATCAATGCTCCTTCCTAGATACTGAGCTGGGGAATAGGAGGAAATCAATAGAACCAGTCTGAAAACACCATATGTAAGACTACCACAAGCTGTTGCAGCTAGCACAGATGTGATACTGATGGCACTGAAACACTTACAGAAGAAAAAGGTGGAAGGAAAAAAGTCCAAACTCTCAATCCCCAGATCTCATTAACACTTCTCAAAATCTTGTATCTTGAGCAACTTGAAGATTATTTTACATGGCACAAACAACATGAGAATGTACAGCAAGCATCTCAGATTAAAAGTGACTTCATTGACACAAAGCACCTGATCTCACCCGAGCTCCTTGACTCCAGGTAAGGAGCTCAGAGCACAGTGTGTTGTGGTGAAGGAGTTCACAGACTGTTCGCACACCCTCCGGCTGATTTACTACTGTAGAGATTGAGAATGAGATAGGGAGAGAGATGGAAAATTACCAAAAGCTAGTCCAATATTTACCTTGGAAACAAGTTCAGCACATTAACTGTGAAACTGGGTGATGTCTGACATCCTCCTCCATTCAGTTGCTAGAGAGAGGGACCAATAAATTAAATACAGCCCAAGTCTACTACAGGCTCAGAGGAGTTTACATGTAACTGAGCCCTGCTGCACGCTCACTGAGGGCATGTCATCTCAGAGAGAAGGGCCTATCAGCTCATCGCTCTTTCTGATGCTGGTTACAACAAATATGAATGAACTTCTGTCTCTGGTTCAGGCCAGATTTCCAGTGGCACTTACTCAACAGCGCAGCCTCTACACATTAACTGTCCCCCCTGTTCCCCAGGTTGTGTGACACCTACTTTGTAAATAGCATACATGGGCACGTTGTGGATGGCGCGGGACTGATACTTCCCCATTATTATCTCAAAGAGCATTTCCTCTCTATCCCCCTCTTCTTAATGGGCCATCATTCAAATACCATTACTCAGGTACAGAGGAGAGCATTTGAAAAACAGGTATCAGGACACTAGGAAACTACTGCTTTTCTCCATGGCCAACACCAGAGACTTTGCCATAGCAGTGCAGTGCTGCATAGGACAGATAGTTGGTACGTTCATACTGGGTGTTTCTAAGGTGGCTGGGAGAGAAGCTCACAAGAATATACCTAAGACCCTCCTATTTAGGACATGAAAATGAAGCTAAGTAGTTTTCAGGTCTTCCTGCTTTTATTAATTCCCAAGAGATAGAGAAAGAAATAGCAGGAGAGAAAGACAAACCTCAGACAGTAACTGGGAATTATCTAGCATTGACCAAGGGAAAAAACAATGAACTTACACATGCAACAAGCATGGAGTTACACCCGAAATAAAGTATAATTTGTTTCTGAGTAAGGGGAAAAAAAAAAAAAAAGAAAAAAAAAAAAAAAAGAGAGAAAAAAAAAGCTGTTGCAGCAGTAAAAGCTGCAGGGTGATAACCAGCCAATTAAGGGCAAAGGAAGCCAAGAGCTGTGCATTCACTAAGACGTGTCTAAGCTTTCTGCTTCTAGAGGAGTAAGCTCAGTGTCTGCGTTAGTGAGCAGAGTCCAAAACTGTAGCAATGCAACTGGGTGACAAATGTCTTTTTGCCTCACACAGTTGTAAAAGGCAGACTATTCAACCACTGTCCATTTAGATTGTCAGGAAAAAAACACCTATCTTCCCTAGACCAAGTCGCTAGACCCAGTGCTGTTCACATCAAATACTAATATAGACAATCCCAGACACCACATCGTGCTTTCAGAGCTCACCCATGCATTTTAGCCAGCATTTTTCATTAATTGTTGTGGAATATATATATATATATATATATATATCATAATTATATTTCTTCTAAATTTGCTGCCTTTCTCATTATTTTCTGTTTTTATCAGTAGCCCTCAGCTTTCTGCTGTGCAGTTTGCTGTGTCACAAAATGGTAGTGTGCAAGCACAGCAAAACCTTGGCTTAGGCACACAGGAATACCATTCTGAATGAGACTTCAGATTTTAGGCAGATGCTTTAGCCCAAGAGATTCCTTCCATTGCTTCCATTGTTATTTAATCATTATAGTGCAGTAGCAGGGAGAAAAAAAAAAAAGGAAAAAAAAAAAAAAGAGAGAGAGAGAGAGAGAGAGAACCCCAGTCATACTAGACACAATACAAACAGTGAGTTAAAAAAATAAAATAAAAGAGCTTATCTCCCTCAAGAGTTTGCTATTTGATAAAAAAGCAAGTGTGACATATAAGCAGCAAGGAGGATGAGAGTAATTGTGGTAGAGAATGTCTAGCTGTATTCAAATTGATTTTAAAAATGCAGGACGTAAATCAATCCATCTCAGACATTCCTCTTACTCACCACTCAAGTGAAACCCTAGTTTCATGCAGAAATTAGGCATGATGCCAGTCACTCTCCTTTTTGGGAGTGCTTATTAAGACTATCTCTACTGAAGCCCATAGAGTAACATAAATGTGTAGGTATTCATGTAAAAGGAAATTTTAAAAAATAATAATAATAAAATAAAAGCCTATGGCTTGTTATTTCTGCCTATCATGTTTACAGGCCTCACTCAGGTCTATGCTTTCTCTTGCAGGACAAATACAAAATTTTCCTGGAAAAGTGCTATGAAAGAATCTCAGTGATGCAGTGGTCATGTAGTATCATACAATCCTAGAATTACAGAATGATTACAGTTGGAAGAGACCTTTAAAGGTCATCTTGTGCAACCACTCTGCCATGGGCAGGGACATCTCTCAATAAACCAGGTTGCCCAAAGCCCCATCCAGCCTGGCCTTGAACACCTCCAGGGATGGGGCATCCACAGCTTCTCTGGGCAGCCTGTGCCAGTGCCTCACCACCTGCATAGGGAAGAATTTCTTCATAATATCTAATCTAAATCTACCCTCTTTCAATTTCAAACTGTTGCCTCTTGTTCTACCACTACACGCCCTTGTAAAAGTTTCTCTCCATTATTCCTAAGTATTCTCCATCCCTTTAAGTATTGAAAGGCCACTGTAAAGTTTCCCTAGAGCCTTCTGTTCTCTAGGCTAACCAACCCCAGCTCTCTCAGCCTTTCTTCACAGGAGAGGTGTTCTGGCCCTTTGATCATTTTTGTGGCCCTCCTCTAAACCTGTTCTAACAGGTCCATGTCTTTGTTGTACTGTAAATCCCCACTTATGTCTTAGGTTGAAAGTGAAAATCATGTACAGCAGTATGAAAATCACCATTAGCAAATCCATGTCCTTGCCTAACTCAGATAAAATAATGCTGCAAAGGCAACAAACTACCCAGGAATAATTGGAATTGCTCCCATAGGAAAGACGTCTTTGCTACTTGGTTCAGAGCTACTCTGAATGGGAGGGACGTTCCTTGCCCATTTCACTTGCTGGGATCACAAACAGGCGATCTGTAGTGTCCTGTGGCACGTCCTATTACCCAGTGATCAAAAACAACAGCCTTTTATTTCTATTTGTTTTCATCTCACTCTCTTTAAGCTTTGAAATGTTATGATCTTATTAAATGCAAATGCCAACAATAGGAAATACAGAAAATAAAAATAGAAAATGGATTTCTGCATAAATGCAGCTTGCTAAACAAAGATTTTTATAGTTTTTGACCCAAACTAAACATTTCAACATTCCTAGTATTTATTTGCCAATAACTACTGAGTCATTTCAGTGCCTCCTGCAAGAGTTGTTCTGGATGCCCCAAGAAACATAACCGTCACATGGTGTACAACAGCAGCTAAGGTGAACTCGGATAAATGGCAGCCAGACTTGAATCAAAATTTAATTTCACCCTTCTGGTGGAGAATCAAAAGATCTGCTTCCCTGCTGCGATTTTGCAGAAGCCATCACTTCCACAGGAGCCAAGAATTTTCTGCATTCACCAGTTTTTACTGCAATGCTTACTGTTCATACAAACTCTTTGCATGGATGTACAGACCAACTCTGATGAGAACAGATTCTGGTCCAAACTGTAATTTTCTTCAGACAGTAGAGAAATTAATAGTTCAAAATCTAGAAAATTAACTTGAATCCCATCAACATGGTATTCAAGTGTTTGTTCTGTCTAAGTTCAGTGACATCAATGTGAGCCCCCTGCTCCATGATCTGTAGTATACTTTGATCGGCATGCTAGAGAATATTAAAGAGCTGGGCACTGTAAGATCCCCTGATGAAGGCACACTCCCATGCATAAATAATTTTATTGCAGCAGAGACTTGTATTGCTGTGCACATCACTGTGTTGGTTGGTGATAAAAATTCTCCCTTTCCCCATCCTCTGTCTGACATGCTTTTTCACAGACTTCACATGCACGTGGCTGACTGAAGGCAGAATATTCAGGAAATAACTCCATCCAAATAAAATACTTCCTCACATCATCTTTGTTTCTTTTCTTTAGGTAAATTTGCAGCTTGGGCTATCTGTTCATTGAAGCAGAATAATATTAAGGACAGTATTTTGCTCATTTTCATGCTGAGCATAAATGCCTTACCTGGCAAACCCAATAACTCACTTAATATGAAACAGTATACCTGATAAAGAGGATCCAAGGGAGATGTTGAAAAAAGATATGGGGAAAATGCCCAGGTATTGTAGTAGGAATAATGTACAAGATTTAGATTAAAGTGTAATTTATTGTCTGAGTGATATGGAGAAGGGGATGCTAAATTGGTTCCTGGGATGAGAAAGCAGCTGCCACAAGCACTATGTTCTCTACGCACAGATGAATTGGCCCACAACATAATGCCTCTCTGCTCAGGTAGCTTTTTGTGGCTGGGTTTTTGGAGGCTGGGTTCTGCCACACTGTTAGAAATGCTTTCATAAACTGCACTGTCAGTCAAAAGCCACCTTGGATATAAGGTTGCCTGTCCTACACACCATATGCCTCACGTAAGCGTGGGCCTGTCGAAAAGCCTGGTGAGATACAACTTACTCTCTCCGTCAGTAGCTCCATCAAAGTACACACATGTCTCCCCCGGGCCCTCACCCCTCTGTGCAGCAAGAAAGAGGACAGGATTGATCAGGTCACGTTTTACACCCGCTTCGCATTGGTGAAAATTGATATGCAGTACTGAACAAGCCTGACTGACCGGTGTTCTGCTTCTTGCAGAAATGCAGAAGCATTTGTGTCCTGGTACAGCTGCTCATGCTTAGCTGCAGCAGCTTTGCACTGCCAGAACAGCCAAAGGCAGCCAGAGGATATTCAAGAACAAGGTTGTAGTGATCTAAGTCGTAATGCCTTTACACTTCTTTTTAAGTTCAGGTCTTATCTAGCTAAAACTTTCACTAGTGCCATGTTAAGGTCTGCCAGGTTTCTGCAGGCTTACTGCAACTGGACCACAGCACTGGGCCAGGAGTGGCTTTGTGCTCCCCCCTGCACAGGTTCTCTCTCTGTACTCACCACTGCTGGCTGTGACCAACTTCCACCAGGTATATAGTATGGGTGCATGTATCCCACCTCAGGACATTTGGATTCAACTGAAGGATATTTTCAGTTGTCCGGATTCAGCTGCATGGGGCTGTGCTGGAGCACCAGAGTTGTCCATACAGGCCTAGCAGATACAACACAGGATCCATGAGAGGCCCTCACCCCTCTGGAGAGACAGAAACAGACCATGTGGTATTCTACAGCCTCTCAAATGGCACTGAACACGTAATGCTGTGCAACCCTGACTGTCTCACTATAGCAGATATATTTCCTTCTCAAAGCCCTTTGAGAGTTTTTTTAAAGTACACATTATTCTGTTGGTTTTTTTTTTGTTTGTTTGTTTGTTTGTTTTGTTTGTTTGATTTTTGTTTGTTTTTTGTTTGTTTTTGTTATAGAAAGCAAAGGATAAGAGTATTCATCCTGCCCAGACAGGAGAAGATGCACGACAGTTCACGTTGAGTTTGCCCAGAATCACAGATCACCTCTTGAAAAAAAAAAAAAAAAATCCGAAGAAAACATTCCCAGTACAGAAAACACCTGACCCATGACACCAGGGGAGCACCTCTGGGAACCACCTTCCTCCCAGCCATCTGGTAGGTAGCTTAGGCCCAAGCCAGCTACACACTTACAACACGATCTTGTTTAGTAGCTGACGGAAAGCCAGGGCAGCAAGTGCAATGCAATTAGAGGAGCTGCTGGGTCACGGGGAAGAAGACCTGCACAGTTTGCATCGGGCTGTGGTGCCCTGGCCTTGCTGGTGTTGTGCCCGCTGTTGTGCACCAGGCAATGCAGCCGCAGCACATGAGGTCATGGCAAGAAGCCAGGCCATCGTTTGTTGGGATGATGCAGGTTCCCTTCTCCTCTGAGGATGGTATTAAGCCACCATAAATGCTGCTACTGAACAGCAGCAAGGAATCAGCACTCAGATGAGCAAACTGAGGGGCTTCACAGAGGAGGTCAGGAGGTGCAGAGCAGCTCTTTCAAATGTTTCCTCTACCTGTCAAAGTCCCCTCAGTCATCAAAGATGCCTGACAGCAGGGAAAATGAAGTGGTTAATCACATCCTGAGAATCTCACAGCATAAACCTTCCTTTGATTTTTGAGTGTTAAGCTACAACTGCACTGCTATATTTTCTTTTCTTTTCTCTTTTCTTTTCCTTTCCTTATTTCTGCCTGTGCAGCAGAAAATACAATACAGAAGACAAGCAATTCCTTTTCCCTAAAAACACAGACCTTAGGAAGAGCTCATTTTAGAGTGATGCTGTTATCTTTTTAAGTTTGCATTTCTTTGTTCCTCTGTGCTGTTTTATTACCTCCCTCTATCAGCCATATCCAATGGCTTTTTAAATTCTGCCTCCAGCCACAAGGAATGTAAGCAAGTAGAGCTGATGTAAAATGACATCCATGCCTTCATTCACTGAGCAGTGATTGTTGAGTACTTGCAAGTCTTTTTTTTTTTTTTCCCAGTATAAATCCCAAGGCAGCTGAGGTTACACAACCAGCTTCATACTTAGTTTAAAATATGTCTCAATTTATAAGCCATCTGCAGCACTCGTCATTAAATGAGAAGGCCACAAACAGGAAAACTCATAACAACGATAAATAAGCAGGACTCAAATGAGCACTCTAGTTTGAGGCAAGAATCTGGGTTGATCAAAATGCTTTCTAAATGGTGCCAGCAAAATGAATGGGACAATCACATCACAAACCACTTGTCTGGGGCAAATGGCCCACTTTCCAAAGTCAGTATGTTCTCTGGCTCAGGAAATCCCCAACCTGCAAGTCATTAGAGAGTGGGAGAAGTATCATTAGATGCTTGTCGTTTTCTTTATTTTTCCTTATGAATCTGCTTTGGCAAGGAGAGATGGAGGTAGGTGGGCTTCTGGCTGGCCCCTGTACAACTGTTCTTGTGTTCTCACACATAGCAATAGGTCTGAGAGCAGCACACATGGTGTGCTACATAAAGGAAGAGGCAGAGGGCATTTCAATGGATAACCTCAACTCCTACAGAATCCTCTCTATCAAAATTAGCATGAATTTCTTCATTTATTTAAGGTCCTCCTCATTCAGGAAGGAATATGTGGGGAAGATTTGTAAAAAGAGAAGAGAAGAGAAGAGAAGAGAAGAGAAGAGAAGAGAAGAGAAGAGAAGAGAAGAGAAGAGAAGAGAAGAGAAGAGAAGAGAAGAGAAGAGAAGAGAAGAGAAGAGAAGAGAAGAGAAGAGAAGAGAAGAGAAGAGAAGAGAAGAGAAGAGAAGAGAAGAGAAGAGAAGAGAAGAGAAGAGAAGAGAAGAGAAGAGAAGAGAAGAGAAGAGAAGAGAAGAGAAGAGAAGAGAAGAGAAGAGAGAAAAGGACAAATCAGAGAAATTAGATTCTACATTTAGATCCACAACTGACAAAGTTACAGGCTGTCCTGGTATCATTCACAGACAAACACACTCCCCACAATGTCTGAAAGCATTACAGGATGCGGCCAGGAGTGATACCACCAGAAAGAAATGCCAGACTCATAGAAACTGAAGCCCTCATCTTTGAGGACATATGAAACCAAACATATTTCGATCCCATGATGAAAATTACAGGACAAGTGGCATTTATTTGTTTGTACAGTGAAGACTAGGCAACTTAGGTCTCTTGAGATTTCCACCAAAATACACTGATTGCCGTTGGGATTTAGATTTGCAGAGGTTTTTATGATTGCATTTCAAGGCACATTATGTGCATATGCTGAAAAGGCAGTATAATCTCTTCATTTTTGCAAGGCCCCAGAAGGTTTCCTAGATTTTTTGAAATTAGAGATGGGAAGATTTATCTTTCCATCCAACAAGTCCACCAGCAGGACAGGACAGCCTACTAAAGCATACCTCCAAGGCTTTGTGTAGTCTCATTTGGAGTGACATAGCTTGTATGTAGAGACAACCCCATTATTTCAGAGGTTTTACTTTTGTGGTCCTTACCATCAGCTATTCCTTATTAATTCTACCTTTTTAACACTCTCTTCCTTTCCTCATTTTATTTTACTTTGTTTTAATAACAAATTCCTGTTGAGGTCATTAGGGTTCTCTGTACAGTAAAATCAGCAGGCTTTGCCTCAGAGCTCTCATGCAAGAAGAATGAATCAGAATGCACCGGAACAAAATCTGTTCTTATACTTTTGTCTAAAATTTTTGGTGTTACTATTTTCTTTCAAATCTCTTATGTTTGATTAAGGAAATTTCTCCTTGGTTTTCTGTTCTGTTTTTATTATGCTTGTAGCTAAAAAGCCTTTTCACGGCAGGAAGAAGAGCAACAATTTGCCAACTCAAGCTGCATTTGCCATCTGGTACCCAAGAATTTAGCAGACTGTCTGCTCCATCAATGTAATAATATTATGTTGTTTTAATGACCCCATGCTCTGATTTGAAGATAAGCAACTTGGACTCAGATGACAGATATGGACATTCACCCTCTGCAATAACCAGCATTTCTTCAGCTGTTGTCACCAATTACCACCACATTGATCACAAGCTGATAACAAAGGTAGCACAATTTCAGAAAATCAGCTTTCACTGCTTTTTCTTTCTTGCGCTTTCTCTAATTGGGTTTAGATGGCTGCAGTGCCAGATGGATGCAATCTGTGCTGAGTAAGACAACAGCATCCTGTTTCCCTAGAGAAGGCAGGGAAAGGGGGACAGGGCCCTGCTCATGTGACTACAGACAAAAATTTCCAAAGGAACTGGCAATCCTGAAGGCTTGGTGTTAGGCATCTTATATGAGATCTATTTTCCAAAGAAAGATGATCAATATATTGCAATAAATGATAGTGATTTTTGAAACCAGGCTGGTGTGTTGGGTCTGTCTGAGCTGGAGTCACCTTTTCCCTGCAGCAGCCCACACAGTACTGTTATTGTTTCTTTTGTTTCTTTTTCTCCCCATTCCCTTACCCTTTAATTAAACCTTTCTCATCTCAAACCTCGAGTTCTCTGTGTTGTATTTTCTCCCCCTTCCTCTTTAAGGAGAGGGGGAGTGAGAGATTGGTTGTGGTGGAGCTCAGCTGCCCACCCGAGTAAAACCATCACAGCTGGTCAATGATTGTGTCTGATATCAGATCTCTAATACAGCAGCGCAGCAAGTGAAATGAAACACAGATTTCCCAGGATGAACACTGCAGTGTGAAAAGCTTGGCATGAAGTGGAAGGAGTACAGAATCACACCCCCATGAGATCCAAATGAGAGGTTTAATCAGCAGTGACAAACAGAAAAACACAGTGACAACCCATCTAGTCCGTGTATCTGGCATTCCTCACTACCTGTCTACCCAGCTCTGCTTCTGCCTCCAGTGGCTCTTATTTACTGGAAGCCACGTCCTTCTCCTTCCCCATCCCCAAGTTACTCATCAACTTTTGCTGCAGTGAACGAGATGTGTATTGCACACTGGGGAGTATCCACAAATCTGCTCCTATTTTCAAGGACAGGGATGACAAATTGAATGTGAAGCAACTGTTAGTTTTACGGATAAGCTGCATGTCCAGAGTAGAGGAGGAACATACTCAGTGCAGGCTACTACTATATCACCTGGTGCTAAGTGATAACAGTGACAGCCACTAGCAACCAGCTATTCATCTTCCCGATAGTAGGAGCCTAAATAATGAAAACAAAGGATAGGGAGCTCACGCGAAAGAAGTCATTAACAAAGTGTTCCCTGCAAAGAAAGGCTCGGATTTGCTAGAACTGTACACAGAAGTGTCATCCTTTAATAGACAGAGTAAACATTAAGATAATCAGATCATCGTTTTTGAGACTTAAATAAATAAATAAATGAAATTAAGACTTACTCCCTTCCAGGGCATATTACAAGTAGAACTCCCTACCCTACCCCAGTCTCTGCATCTATCAAGTGAGAGAAAAAGCAGGACAGAAGGGCTGATTTCCACACCCTGTTTTCACATCTCCGTGTGATGGTGAAGGAGATAATACAGCAGATGAACAGAAAGGAAGTGTACCCCAGCTGTTCCCAGCCAGGACATCCCTTTGGAGACCACTGTTTATAGGCACACTGGCCAATCCACAGGCAATTGAACAGGTGTCTAAAGGAGGAAAATAACAAACATTTCTACAAAACGTGGGCAGGTTCTTCACATGGGATTAATTGTAAATTAACCAGTTGCACTTTGCCACATGATAAAGAGAAGAGATGATATAAGTCAAGAACATTTTTATCCAGAGCTGTCATAATAATTTCTTCCACTGTAATACATTTACTAAAAGAGCAATAAATAAAAGCTGAAAGGAAGGATACTGTCTGTAAGCAAAAGTGATGAATTTCAAGCCAGAAAGTAAATCTTCGCTCCTACCCATAGGATAATCGACTTCACAAGCATCTATACAAGTTTAACAAGGCTACTCATAACGCCAGGGAACCCACGACGTGAGGTGTTCCTGACACACCCACCGATTGAAAAAAGATAACCTTGACCTTGAGATATCTGCATAGTTTAGCTATGAAAACAGCTATGAGTAGGATCTGGTCCGGGGAAGGATTTTGGAGGAAATCTCCAGCAACACTGGCAGCAAAAAATGGGTGAAATTTGACTGTTTTTAAGTACCACAACAACAAACTCTTATGTAATTCCTGCTAGAGTTTCCTAAGCGTTATGTGCCATATATATTATATAATGTCAATATCTAATTAAAACGTGATCTCATTTATGACTTGGTGGAGCCTGCAACTTTATAAGGATCCTTTAGAATACAGCTACTGTACTGAACCCACTAGGATTCAGCAGGCTTCGGTAGGGAGAGATGCTGCAGACTGGTGGAAGGGGTGGAGATGTGCCAGAGCTACAGCCGATCAAACTGACCACAGTCAAATGTGGCTCTGACTTCCTTGGTCTGACCATCTGTAAAGGGGTTGTTGTACCCTCTTACTAATCTATCTCAGTGGATAATAGATTAAGGGAATAAAACCAATATTGACCTTGAATTAAAGGCCTGGTAGAAAGCTTTTTAAAGTTAATGAAAAGAATTACATAGACTTCAAGCTGCTTTGTATCAGTTCCTAGCAGAGAAATTGGCTGTGTAATGCTGAAATGCGAGGCACAAACATATTATTGTCATTTAACCATTGTTGCTCAGGCTAAAAATACCAAAAGCAGCTGAAATCCTTATCATCTAAATCCTTCCACCTTGAACAGTGACTCTGACTGAATAGTACAGCAGCCTAAAGCTATTAAGATTCTTTTGTTCATAGCCTTGTTACTACGAAATGGTTATTAGAGAAATGTCATTGGGGAGGAAGAGATCTTGCTTAGTTTTCTGGAACAGGAACTTTTTCAGAAGATAAATTTATATTATCATCTCTTCCATTTTTCTCTAGTGTGTTTATGGATGTTCTGCCCACAGGAGAAGCTGATTGTTCCTTATGAAAGAGTAAGCTGTTTGGAAACAAAAAAGTACATCAAAGAGAAGAGCAAATCAGTGATGGAAGATGTTAGCTAAAGGAGGGGGATGAAAGCTAATGTGCCTCTGATTGAGGAAGCCATTTTTGTTCAACTCCCCATACAAAAGATAAAAGCCAGGCTCTCTTTCTGCATATCTGTTCGTTTCACAAACTGCAATTTATTTTTTTTTTTTTTTGGAATGGGTTTGCCTGGACAGAGGGATGTTTTGAACCCTTCAGCATCACAGAGACTGATTTTGAGGCAACAACTCAAGGTAACACCATACTCTTAGAAAATCTCTTCTCTCAAATAATGAATGTTCTCCCACCTGTATTTGTTGGCCTCTTCACCAAGACCCCATGCATAGTTTCATACGACCATGCCTCTTTCCTCACTTCTGAGCCCATATACAGCACAGGGACACTTTCCATTTTCAAACCTGCCTAAAAAACTCACAATGTCAGACTTCCTTGGGAAATCTAGGTGATTTGGATTTAAAAATATCTACATATTTATTCCTACCCTTTCCTAACTGTTCTTAAACAAATCTCCTCAGAACAGGGACATTGTGTCCATATGTACACTGACCATTTGGCAAGACATGAGCACTTCAACAAAAAAAAATGAAGAAGAGTGAAAAGTTGTTTATGCTAGGTCTCTCTGCCCCATTTGTCCTGGCTATTTAGCATGCTCAGGCTAATTATTGATGGGTCTGCTAAACCTAAGAACCAGGTATACACCACTGACTTTTAAAGTTCCTAGTATGAACTTTCAGTACAGGTCTGGATCAACTCACATTGCAATTGACTGAACATCATCACTAAAACTATCACTGAGCAAAGGGAGAAGAAATTAAATGTGAATGCTGATGTGACTTTTGAGTTTCCCTCAGATTCTTTTAAATCATCCTTGAAACAGAGAAACCAGTACATGAAGTTGTTGTCTTGCTTGCTCTGGTGTTCAAAGAGGAGGAGGAGGATTTTCTCCTCCTCTAAATAAAGCCAGATGGAAAACTGATAAAGAGAACCTTACTACAGATTATGCTGCTCAACTGGAGGCTACCAAGGCTTGATCATGATTATCAGACTCAATAACTGGAACTAATTCCTTTCCCTTGAACCTCTAAGCCCCTATAACAGAAACCCTCCTTATTGTAACAACAGTGTTTGGATTGACTTCCTACCACAACCATTAGTCAGAGCTCACCAAAGGGTTTATAAAGATTGGAGCCATGATTTCCAAATGAAATGCAGGATAACAAGCTGAATGCAAATTAATGGATTATCCGGGTTCACGTATGGAATCAGTGGTAAGCACAGCTACACTCAGGTCTCCTTGCTCGAAATAAGCTGTTACAGTCATTGGCTTGCCATTATAAGCAAGGAACTTACTGGCTTGCAGGTATATCCAGCCACCTATAATGAACAATCATGTCAGAATGAAATGGGCTGCCTGAGCATCCAACACAAAACCCACACTACCCACATTAGCTGGGAGTAAAAGTGCCCTGTCTTCTTTGTAACATTGACTCAGATATGACACAGGACAGTTCGTGGTTATGCAATCCTTCCACTCAGAGCTGCAACCGAAATATTATTTCACATCATTTCACTCCTGCTAGGTGGCCTGAAAATAATTGGCTGGAAGAGGCTGGCTTAATGTTTTTTTTCTAGGGAGAGAGCACTTCTGAAAGAGTGGTAGCCCCAGATTTAGATTGTGTCTAAAAGAGGGTTATATAAAACTCAGTATTAGTGTATGTGTTTTCAAGGGATAGTTTTTAGATTTCTTTGGGATTCAAGCAGTTCCCCATGGATCTGCTCTAAATCTAAGCAGAGTGGTGTTGCACTGCTGTGATACATGATGCAGAATGAACAGTGGCACTGAAAATTTCTCATCTTCTGCAATACCCAAAGCAAGATCAAAAGGAGAAGGCCATTATAATACCAGCTCAGCCTTCTAAAGAGTGGTGTAGCTCTCACAGTATAAAACATTCTGATTTATGCCAGCTATTAAAGCGACTGGATTCCTAGTTATCTATAAGCAGAATATAGCAGATTCTTGCTACCCTGACATGGGATTTGTGGGAGATTGCTGGATGGGGCAGAGTAAAACTTCATCATTGAATCATACAATTATAAAGCAACATAGTGATTAGTAGTGGAAGAATGAATAATACAGGAAAGTCTTAATAGCCCAATAATCTCCTGATCATTCTTTACTTCCTATCCTTCTCCCAGTTCATATCATGAAAGCAGATTAGCCTCATGCATATCTCCATGCCACGCACACACTGGAGACAGCAAAGTAAGAACACAGGGACCTAGCATCCATCAAATCAGCTTGTAAGATCAGGTGAAAGGGCTCTCCACGTGGATCACCCTCTAGGAAGATGTACCCCTACTATAGTTTTGAGAGGACGGGCACCCACCTCTGTGTTTCGAGACAAGCCACTGCTTCTAATCACCAGAAACATATTAGTTTCTTATCACTATACTGTAAGAAAAATGTAGTGTTTATAACTCAGGAGAAAAGGACTACATCAAACCTGTGTTATCGGGGTAGTTGCAGTGGAGGAGAGAGCTGGGCCTCAGACACTGCATATTGCAGAGCCTGCGACTGAGGAATCTGGAAGTCCCATGTAACAGGGCTTAGCTGGCAGCCATCCTTGGGATTTTGTAGGCACATGCAAAAATATCTTCAAAGGAGTGTACTCCTGCAAATTCTCTGATGGGCTACTGCACAGAAGAGCATTCTTAGACCATTTCACCAAACCTGCTCTTGCTGCTTTGAACAGCCCCCTTGAACTCTGATGGAAAGGCAAAGCTGGAGATGAACAGTGGCCAGAGGATGGGAAGGCAAATCCCAGCTTTAGATTTCATTCCAACCACAAAGCTGCGTATGCTCCAAAAGGGATGCCTGCAACACGTGTAGTCCCAACCAGGACACGCACCCAGACGTGCAGTGAAGTGAGGGAGTGACTCCCCTGTGACCTGAGCCTACTTTCATTTCCAGACCAGAGAATAGCATCACCCCTTTAGAACTGACACTGCTGTTATCCATCCCATTAAACTACATCTGGTCAGATTAACTAACAGTGGCCTCTGTTTGCTAGTGAATGCCAGCATTAACTGCAACACAATGGGAGCACAGGCCTAAGCCCTTTTTTTTATTATAATTTCTTTGCAGATAGCAAACCTGTCAGCGGAGCGCGAGTGTTGATCTCATCTTCTGACTGCAGCAGCCACCCAGCATTCCTACACCATCAGCAACCCCTACCCAAATCTCACCTACTATTTGCTCACTGTCATTAGATTTTGCCTGCAGGTAAAAAGGAGCAAGGAGCAGGCTGACGACGCCTCCTTATTAATAGATGAGTAGAGGAGAAGTAAAGGCTTGGGTGAGGAGGGAGCCGATGTTCTCATAGGGTGTATTCAGGAGGACGGGGTGTCAATGAGCAATAATGCTTGCAGCCTTTTAGGGCAAACAAACAGCTGTCTGCCCAGTGGCAGTTTCTGAACCCTTGAACTATAGTTTACAGGTCTTTCAAGGGCACGATCACCCCTCAGTGGAAAAAAATGGTGCCAGGGACAGTCAACAGGAAAGGGGTAAAAAGCAAAGTCATTTGTACCCATAAAGGAAAAAATTCTTTGGGGACAAGTTGTGACTCTGGCACAGCAAAGCAGTGGCTCCCACCAATACCCCTCAAGCCATCAGTGACACCAGATGAGGGATCGGTGTGGAGTTTCTCATCTGGCTCTTGGTGCTGACCCATTCTAGCTTCCAGGCTGAGGCCTCCAGCTGGATGCAAATTGTAGCAGCTGAAGAATTTGAAATATCTCATGTAATCAGTTGATCTCCTCCTCTCTGCTTGCCTGTTTCCTGATAACTGTTGGAAATGTTATCAAAGACATTTGATATTGAAAACTTTTTGTATTAAAACCTTCAGGAAATAAATATTTATTACAGCTCAGTGTTAGAAGCAATGACTTCAAGTCATATGAGGTTTTCTTACTCTTTAAGTAGTTGTATGAGACTCTTGCTATTAGGTTTCCACAAGCAAGACCACAGGGTTACAACTTCAAATTAATTTGCTGTTAATCAACTGCTACATTAAGGTCAAATGCACTTTCCCAGCAAACTTCCCTACCAGTAAACTACCAAATTTCCCTAGTGAAAAGTAAACTCAGAACAGGAATAAATGGAGTCGAAGCAAATTCATTAGAAAATGTAAATACGTATTTGTAGTTTTCCTGTTTCTACCAGCTGAAGGGAGGAGCTGTTAAACAAGTTTGAGTTAGCCAAAAAAAAAAAAAAAAAAAAAAAGAGAGAGAGAAATTAATAGGTACTCATGTTTCTAAGGCTTCTTTAATACAACTCCATACATGTTTTTCCTATTTACCAATTTCCAAGACATGGAGATTCCTCTCAGCAGCACCACTGCCGGGTGAAAGATTTGCTCGTTTCTCTCAAAAAAAGTACAGAATATTTCAGTATTCCCTGCCAAGGGAACAGACTGATTTACCCATGCTCAGCCACATTGGCCATTCCTCATAAATTACCACTACAAAAACTAAGCAGAGGCCAAAGGAAGCCCAAACATTACAGCTCAGTGGCAGAGCTGAGGTCTTTGCAGTGGGGTAGCACTGACCCCATCAGCGAAATGCTGGTGCCTCCGCCACAGCACAGAGCAGTGCAGCTCCTTTAGGACAACCACACAACCTAAAGCACAACACTAAAACCAGGGGCTCTCAACAGCACTAAAATGGTGTTTTTTTCAATTTCATTCAGAAAGCGCCATAAACCGAGTGGTCTAGTGAGAAGGAACCCTTTTAATAAGACAAGGGCTTTATCTTTTTCTCAGAGGGATGATAACTGCCCAGAAAGCAATTGCAAAACATCAGGTACAGCACATCCCTCTTACTTCTCTCTCACAATCAACCACAAACACAAGTTCAAGCAGCAGCCTCCTGCAGTGTCTTGCTCATGGACCTGAGTATCCTGCTTCCAGGTCTGGTACGAGATTCAGCTAACTTAAGTCTTCCAGAAAGTCATTTTCCCTTTGCTAGCTGATTAATTTGCTAGCTTTCTTCTGTTTTCAAATAAACCCTTGTTTACAATCCTCTCTGCGATTTCTATCAGCCAGTGCAAGGGGTGGGATGCCTCCTTCCCACACAGCATGCTTTGACCTTCAGAGTGCTGCCATGCCAGGAGAGCTGGGCCATTTCTGTGCTTCAAGCAGACAACTGCAGAGAAGCAGCGGTGCTGCCCAACACCTGCAGGCACCTCTCACACCTCACATAGGGGAAAAGGACTAGAGCCACACTACACCATGCTGTACACACATGGAATGAAAATTTTCCCTGGCGTGTATAGCTACAGACTTTATCCTAGGTGATAAAATTGTTTATGATGCAATAAGCATGGACAGGAATTCAATAGGGAGAACACCACAAATGTTTTTTCTTCCTATTTTTATGCCATGGTTCTACCAGAGATACCAGGGTCTTCTGATTCCTGTGTTGATGTATGATGAACAGTAATAAAAATAGCAAAATACATTCATTTCACCTTTTTCATGCTGTTCGTGCAATACTGTCTGCTACACACTGATAGTACCCAAGTGTGACAGAATATTCAAATTTGCAGACTTTAGGGGTCTTCACATCTAAAACTGGATTCTGACCTGAGTCTGGGCCAAATCCAGAAAAGTGAATCTGACAGATCTCTGCCCTTTGCTTTCCTCTGAACTTTTACATTGTGCAAAGCTTACATAAAATGTTCTCATCATGCAGCTTTTCACAGCTTTATTTTTGAGTTTTTAAAGTTTTCTTCCACTCTAAGAGAAGGACCATGAGTGACAAGCTACCTGTTGCTTTCTCTTTCCCTAAAAAATGTCTCAGTTTGAACTCAGCAGTACCTACAGTAACCACCAATTGCTTGGACAATCTCTGTAACTCACTGATATTCAGAGCCAGGTTCCTGATCCAAACTATCTCTTTCAGTGGCATACACCAAAGCCCAAACTTTGAATACCTGTAACCATGGAGGGCTTTGATCCTGAATTATCTTTGAACTTTGCTATCCAGATTCACCTTTTATCACTATTAGCTTTGAAAATCAGGATCCTCAAAGCACATTGTGCTGCTCAGTAGTGACACTGCTGCAGGTTTTGGTATCTAGATATGTGGAAGAAGCAGGCCTCCTAAAGAAAAAAAAAAAAAAAAAAAAAAAAAGCCTGGGAAGACAAAAAGGAAGATAAAGCACTGCTACCCAAACCTCTCTTCTGCTTCTCTGGAAGGTAGAAAAGATACAAAATTTGAACTTTGAATAGCCTATGGTTTGAAAATACTAAAGAATTTCTTGGGCCTAACCTCTGAGTCCCATGTTTCAGCTAATGGCTATACTATTGTTTTCCATCAGATGTCTTCAGAGAACATGCTGTGAAATAGGCACTAAGCTATGGCATTCTCATTTCCCCTGCCAAGGAACTGTTTACACAATAGTTCATATACATGTATTTGTTCAAAGAAGCTTTGAAATTGACCAGAGGCCAAATGTTTGCAGATGGGTTTTATAAGAGAGAACAGTTCAGTGCCCAGCTGGATGTAGTTCTGTCCACACACACAGCCTCCTTAGGGTCCAGTTCTGCCAGAGTACAAAATAACCCAACACCAGAAGAAAAAGCTGCACTGACAAGCCTGAGCATCCGTGTGCTCGGAGCTGTCCCTGTCCCTCAGCAAATCTACCCCTCACCTGTCCTCCTGGTTTGCTTATTAGTGGATGATTTCATTTTTAGGGACCCCTAAAGCTACCTGATATAAACTTCCATTCGCTTGGCACTCTGCACCACCTTCCTACTCCCTCAATAAAAATAAATAAATAAATAAATAAATAAAAATAAAATAAATGAATGAATGGATAAATAAAGCTAAGGTGTCTGTTCACCTGTTCAAGCTAATTTAAACTGAATGTTAAATTGAACACAGAGCTCAGGCTGGTCCTGCAAAGCAATGTTCCATTTGCCTGCAGGATTTTCTATTTCGGTGCTGCTCAGGATAACAACAGATGGGACCCCTGATTCAAAGGAAGATCTCAAGGCTAGAGGCAACAAAACTAGACTGAAAAAAAAAAAAAAAAAAAAAGGAATGCAAAAAGCAGGGTTGTTGCAGATGTGGGGGAAAAAGTGTGTTTTCAACTGAAAAAAGGGATGGAGTCCAGATGGCAGGAGAGGGTACTCTGGATGCTGAAACATTTCAAGATCCTTCTGTCTTCACTCCTCCAAAAACCCAAGCCAAGGGTTCCACCAAGAAGGCCAAACTAACCATGAAATCCGAAGAGGGGTCTTTTCTAGAAGATCCGTAGCTGGGTATAACAACTTACTGCCAGCTCAGAGTAAGGAAATTCTTTTCTGTGCTGCCATCGCAGCTGTTTGGGTATTTGATGCCAAAGACTTCTGAAGGAAAACAGGCTTTTTTTTTTTTTCTTTAATCAGAAAAACAATGTGGAAGATGTTCCAGGTCTTCTTGACCCAATTCAAGCACTTCAGCTGACCCATTTGAAAACACTTATTTCTAGGTCAATTTTTCGTTAATTTCTCTCTGCCTTGGCTACCACATTGCCTCAGAGGAGTTATATCCACTTTCTTCCTTTCTTTTTCCCCTGCCTCTTCCTTCCTCTGCATTCTCCAGACAGATTTCATCTGAGAAGATGTTATGAGATGTCCTCCCCAGCTGAACATCTCCATGGTTTGTACCATGGAGATGAATCCAGCCACAAACTTGAACAGAGGCCTAAGGCACTACCACTGATCCAGTGGATGTGGTCAGCACAAGCTGAAATCGGACGCTTCGACTTTCAGAATGAAAAGAGTTTGGAACATCTGATAAATCCATGATAAAATTCAATACTTTCACTCTTTGCTGGACCGAAACAAACCACCAAAACAGCCCTTTCCCACAGGATTGGGATTCAAATTTGTGAAAAAGCCACGCATGGCTGTGCTGGTCACCATGCCATCCCTGACCCCTTCGCTGCTTCTCCGCTGCTTGAGCTGGCTAGCTGCAGTGCCATCTCCTGCCCACTGCTTCAGTTCATCTGCCCGAGGTTGCTGTTCTTTTGGAGCTGGTGGCAACATGAGGTCCCTGCCCAAGCTGAAAGTCTCTCTGAACGTTGTTCTTTGTGTCCCTACTGACATAAAAATAGCTTAGTGGCTAAAATAGCTTTTAGCTTCTCATGGTGGACTGTCTGGGGCAGCTGGCAGGCACCGGTACAGAGTGGGGCAATCCCAGCAAAGAGCCAAAACTTCTGTGCTGGACTGGCAGCCCTCCGGGGCCGTCTCAGCCAAGCAGGTGACACCAACACCATGTGGTGGTAAAGCCAGGAAAGATTTCTTCCATGCAAGTGCCAAGGAGCAGAGCAGCAGACAGCTTCTTGCCTCAAGGCTGGTGTGGTTCCTCAAGCTGCTATGCCCTTCTGCAACCATTTTAACTGGGCTATGTAAAAAATAAATAAATAAAAATAAATAAATAAAAATAAAAATTAATCAGGGACATTCCTGAAAGAAGTGGCACCTTGAAACACATCAGTCCATATGATTAGTGTAGATTGTGTAGACTTCCTACACAAGCAGCATGAATCAGCAACACTTTCCCATGCTATAAGTGCTACAAAAGAAATCACATCCACCTTCCCCAGCCCTCACATTTCCCCTCTTTCTCTCCATGCCTCAATTCCCTCATTACATGCTTGTCTGCTCTGGCCACTATTTAGGCAGGTAAGGAGTGTCTCCCCACCATATTACAAGCCAGGTTATCACACTGTCTTTAAGCACCATTGTACCACTCCTCAAAATTCTGGTTTTGTATATTTTTACCATATGAATATTTGCTTGCATAGCATCTGTTCAGCTGCAAATTAGCAGGGAGGCAAAAATACCCGAGAGTAGTATTAAATGACATTTTTTCATGAATGACTTCGATCTGTTGCTTTGCTGCTTTTTCACATTCACTCTGTAAGCACAACTATCTCTTGTTAACAAAAGGCAGCTGCCACAGCGATTTTTTTTAGTAAAAGTGCATTAAAAATATACTTAAAGACACATGTTTTAGAAGCAAGGTGGTAAGCAAAATATTACTTCAATATTTTGATGTCCCTAACTGCAGTAGATGCCCATCGCACAGCCAGCTCCCTCTGGCACAGCAAGTTTGCAGTGCCCTCTGGAGGCTTCTGGCAGGGAGAGAAATAAGAGCATTACTCTTGGAGGTTTCTTTTTGGACTTTCAGGGAATGGGCTATAAACGTGAGGAGCTTCTGATGTCGGGGTTCACAACGGCATCCAAGAGGTTGCACAGGGAGCATGGATTTTTGTAAGCATAGTCAATGACATTGAGAAATCCACACAGAAGTTAATTTGTTTGTTTGTCCTTAACTCACTATCCATTTCCTACACACATACAGTCATGGGGTTCGAAGCACAGAACTTGGATCTCCAATTCTGAGAGATGTAGCCAGGAGAGAGAAAGACCTGGGGGGTGGGGGGACATATGAAACACTAAGAGCCTATCGGGTTCCCATTGGACCCCTTTTACTGAACAGATTTCATCCATGCTGCAATGAAATTCCTATGTGAAGGACGTTTTCTTTAATCCCATTTTTCATTTTAAGGAACATTTGAATTTCTAGGTGATGTTTTGTACTGGAAGCAGAAGTGACAAGATGTTAGGAAAAATATAATATCATTCTTGTAGGATTCCTTTTGTCAGCTTTACAGGGTTTGTCCAAAAAAAAAAAAAAAAAAGAAAAAAAAAATCAGACTTGGAATATTTGAAAATACTTCCATCCTTGCTAGCATCCCTAACTCTCACAAGTCAAGAGAAGAAGGGGAAGGTTCCACATCCTTCAGATACCCGTAGTGCTAAATTTCCTGCCAGCACCCCAAATTAAAAGCCTTGGAAATGCCTGGAAAGCAACACAACTGAAAAACTGATATTAAGTGGTATCTAAATAAAAGCAATTCAAAAGCTTGTAGTGATTCTGGCTGGTCTCAGTGTGGACCTGGAACAAAAAAAAAAAAATAATACAGAAGCATAGCTGGTACCTCTAGATGCTCTAGTCAAAAAGGTAACAATGAATGTGTCAAAAACTAACCGGATATATCCTAGCAAAAAAAAAAAACAGGAAAAGAAGAAGGCACCAGGGGAGAATGAGAAACAGCCTCCCTTATCAGTCACTATTACTCACCATTCCCCCCTGCGGGATCACGGCATCAATAACCTCAAGCAACTAAGTGATCTGGAGAAACTGCCGGTTAAATAATTCATCTCCTTTCTTATTCCGATGCAAGAAATCGGAGACAGCTGGTGATATCAGAAAGGCATCAACTTAAAATGTGCATATTAACCTCCCCCCTGCCAGAGTACACAGATAAGATGCAAAGCTGAGCGTGTTCCTTAAGCCAAGGCCCCGGCAGTACCAGAAACATCGCGTTCGCTAGCAAAGATAAAATGAGAGATAGTCACAGTCCTTGCAAACCAAAATGTACGAAGTATCAACACTTGCCAGCTAAGAAATGCTTTCTCCCCTAGCCTAGACACACTTAAAATAGCAGAAACAGGATTTCCAGGGCTTCCAATTCACCTGCAGGCTGGTTAGGATGCACTCAGACCCACAGGGCAAGGGACATGATTCACCAGCTTCAGCTGGCCTGCTGCAAAGGACCAGATCCAGCTTCCACAGTGTAGAGGAGCACAACTGCAGTATGTGGTCTGCTTTAGATAGCTTTAAGTTTATTTAACACGATAGATTACGGCCCAAATGCAGTAACATGTTCTAAAGTGGGCCCAGCTTATGTCCTGCAATGCTTCAAGAACCTGGAAGGGGAAGAAACAATGCTTTCAACAAGAAGAGGATTTGTCTGCCCTTGTTTTTGTGCCATCCATTTCGTGTATGAGATAAGCACTACAGTGAGGAGACAAAGGAAGCTTGCCAGGAAAGAAACAGTACATGAGAGTGTTTTCCAAGGCTGCACTGAACAGCCCGCTTTTACCTCATGGAGACTAAAACTTTGCAAATTCTCATGGCCATAAAAAATTGTACTAGGCAGTAACATTTAAGGCCAGGAGCCAACATTTCTCCTTTGTTTTATAAGGATTTTAAATCTTGACAAGTGTTACAAAACTCCTTTAACCCCACAGTGCCAGAGCACCATCACTAAGGGGATGATCAAGCGGCAGGTAGCGACCGGGTTATCCAACCTGACAAAGCCCTAGAGACACACCAGCAGGACGTCATCTCTCTCGCTGAGCTACAAACCTTACAGCCTAGCAGTGCTGTGGGCTCGTGCACTGCCTTGGGACCCTGTAGCTTAGTGCAGCTCTGCACCATGCAGGGCACCTCTGCCTGGAGCATGGCG
The DNA here is from genome assembly GCF_964211825.1 of Aythya ferina. NCBI lineage: Eukaryota > Metazoa > Chordata > Aves > Anseriformes > Anatidae > Aythya > Aythya ferina. The sequence continues at coordinate 22,341,524 of NC_140298.1, forward strand.
ATAAGCCCATGGCGCACAATGCACAATCTGTGCTATTGCTCCCGCCTGTTTTAACCTCGGTTTTAGAATGTGAAATTAAAATGGCATTTAGCAATAAGTATGGGATGCATAGAAATGCATGAGCATGGCTCATATGAGGAAGGTGCATGTTAATATGTTTCAAAAGCTACTGGCAGAAAAGCAAAACACATTTCTGCATTCGAAGCAATGAGTTAAGCTGTATATTGTGTTGAGCACCAGGCTGGTTTATTAGTTTGTTTTGCAGATACCCTGGGAAGTAGCAGATATTCCACAACCACAGAGGAAGCCATGAAATTAGCCCTAGCATGCCACAAGGCCATGAAGTGATTGTGGAAGACAAGAGAGTTGCCCAGAAGAAAGCAAAGCTTCAGAAACATTTCTGAAAGCAAACATGTTCCTCTCCACAGGAGCAATGAGAGAAAAAAGCAGGGATCCTGCTGCTCAGCACACATTCAGGTTGGAGAGTTTTGTAGTCTCAGACTGGACATAAAATGAAATTCACACTACATAATTGAAACCACATAAATCAGAATCGGTGTTTTTCAATATAGCAAATTATGCCGGCTTTACAACCCATGAAGAACAATTACGGACCTAGAAAAGACATTATGATTAGCAAAATAATGGAAGGGGGAACAGTTTTCATTCTGGGTGATTGATGGGTTGTCAGGGATAAAATGGTCCTGAAAGAAAACACATCCTGTGTTTAGAATAACTGCATGCCCACTGCAGTGATGCTCAGATGGAAGAGAGACACGAATAATTGGGGACACTCCAGCTTCTCTTGTCTCTGGAAGGGATTCATTTGAATTATTCTGCTTGTTAACAGGAAAGAACAAGTCACTTGAAAATAGCCAACCCTTCGTGTGGTTGAAATGAAAGGGGAATGGCATCCCGTTATTTAATCAACTTACATCAAATGCCGCACCCGGAGCTGGCTGCTAAGAAACAAATTAATAAAGTCGCATAAATCTGAACCACCCTCTTTGTGAGTTTCATTGTGCCGCCAGATGAAAGGCTCAGCCTTGCAGCATGCTGAGTTACTCTCTCATCTGAGCTCTAGCTTTGCAACTGGACACTTCCCCTCCCGTCGCGTGCTAAAAGCTCTGGCTGCCTGCAAATGAGCAAGGTCTGGATGCAACCCAGCACAAAATGCTGCTGCCCTGGTAAGATCACCGGCTAGGTCCAGTCCCTGTATCTTTTTGGAGTTTCACAGAAGCTGGGTAGCACAGTGGTGGGACAGCTGTTGCAGATGTGCTTAGGCAGTCTGGTAACAGCGCTCTCTGGCTAAACTGAACTAACAATAATAATGACATACATGTTTTGCTTTCCTTACCAAAACTGACAGGATGCGCTCCCTGCTTCTGATGACACACACCAGAAATGCCACTAGAACCGACACCAGAGCAAGGGGTTTACAGTGAGCGTGGATGAAAAGGAGACGCAGAAACACTGAAGTAACCAAGGCCAGTTTGTGGCTGCTGGAAGGCTCAGGCAGGAGCCAGCACGGCATCGGCAGTGCCTGCCACTCTCCCTTCGGATCCCACCTACCTTTCACAAACTGCAATAGGCTCTAAGACTATCTAGACTGAAACAAAAGTCCCTGGGCAAACACTATAACCAAAAGCTTTTTCATGCATCCCCAAGTTAATTAATGAAACTTTTTGACTACAGCTCAGAGTTCTAAGGATACCATTACCCAAAAAGAAAAAGAAAAAAAAAAAAGTTTGCCTAAATATTTTTTGACCTCTGAAGTCCTGCTTGTGCTCACAGCTGAGCCCCAAGCTTAACTGATGAATATGTCCATCCATACTACTGATGCTGTGGTTTTCCACAGGCTTTCCTGCTTCCCACCAAAAAGGAAACAATATTGTTTCTGAATATCACTGGGTTTAAAATCATAAGAGAAGACAGTCTCTTCTTTAGTGCTATACAACATCAGGAAACTCATCTGATTATCCTTTGAATCTCAGCAAAATAATTCTGTGTAGACAAGGTAAGGTTTGGAGCTCTTTGCTAGGAGCAGAAATGAAACCATGCATTTATTGCACAGACATAACTGTGCTTTACCTGTGCATCAGGCAGATGGTTTATTTCCTGTTCCTAGCAGCGAGCGGGTCTGTCAGAAAACGCATAGATGGCCTAAAGCCATCTGGTCACCTGAGGGTAAATGAAAATGGGATACAGCTCCAGATAATACAGACTTCCTAAATGTTTCAAAATCAGCTCTGCTCCAGCCAGTTTCCTGATGTAGAAATTAGGGTTGGCATTGATCACTGAGTCTCAATTTGTTGCTACAGCTTTTTACATACGTAGTGCCCTATGTAAATGGTGTGCACTTTCAAAGAGCAAGGCAGAGAAAAAAAATATTGAGGATCTCAAGAAGCTGGATTATGGACTGTTTCAGCCTTCATCTGGAGGAGGAAAGTAGGAAACAGGTATTGCTGTGCTAAAACAAGTAACTGGGTTTTCCTTTTCTGTTATCTTGCATTTCTTTCTTTTGCATTTCCTGTAAAGATAAAATAACACGTGTTTCTGAGATATTACTTGAAGCTTTAAATTTATGATATCAATATGATTTTACACATTTTTAAATTATAAGAAACATAGTTGGGTTAGGATAAGCGATGTACCAAGGCCACATACAGCTCAAATAAAATAAATTAATTTCCTGTGGCCTACAAATGGGAAGTGTTTCTGACTTCCAATCACATAATCAATTACAAAAGCAAAAAAGCACAAAAAAAAAAAAAAGCTTACAAAAGCAATCACAAAAGTCAGGCAATCTTTAGTTGGTAGAAATGGTGCCTTGTCCCTAAATAGATGCATATAAATTATCATAGAGTCACAGAATGGTTTGGGTTGGAAGGGACCTTAAAGATCCCCTAGTTCAACTCCCCCTGCCATGTGCAGGGACACCTCCCACCACACCAGGCTGCCCAAAGCCCCATCCAGCCCGGCCTTGAGCACCTCCAGGGATGGGGCATCCACAGCTTCTCTGGGCAGCCTGTGCCAGTGCCTCACCACCCTCTGAGGGAAGAATTTCCTCCTAACTTCTAATCTAAATGTTCCCTTATTTTAAAACCATTCTGCCTTGTCCTGTCATTGTCTGATGGAGCAAAAAGTAGTTCTCCATCTTTCTTATAAGATCCCTGTAAGTACTGAAAAGCTGCAATAAGGCCACCCCAGAGCCTTCTCTTCTTCATGCTGAACACCCCCAGCTCTCCCAGTCTTTCTTTGCAGGAGAGGTGCCCCAGCCCTCTGGTCAACTTGGCCCTGGATGATCATATGGCAATGAAGCTTTGATAAGCTGATTAGACAGAAACTCTTTCCATCCTGCTTTATAAACATAAAACCTCTGAAAGACAGGCTTAAAAAAGACATCAATTAAAAAAAACAAAAAAAAAACAAAAAAAAAACAAAAAAAAAAAAACACACTATATTTAGCCTTAAAGTCTATGGCTTTAATAGTTAAAAGACTGGCTGAAATCACTGATTACAACAGAGTGTGAGTACTATATCTGACATATAACTTTTGACTTTTTTTTTTTTTTTTTTTTTTAAACTTTCTATGCACTAGAGAATTTGAGGGAGAAAGTCCATCAGTGATACCATGGATTCATCTCTTTTTGATAGGGTAGGCTGCTCGTTTTTATCCCTTTGCATAATGCTTTCAGACACAAGTGTTACATAAGGAGGAGTATTAATTACTACATAGAAATAGTCCTTAAATGAAATCCATCCAGATGCAAACGTTCTGAAGCATTCATTGGGAGCCAGCATTTATAAGTGCAGTCTGTAATGAGGAGAGCATTCCTGCAAATGATTTATTTCCAGATTTGAGGGAAATTGATATTTAGGATTTACACCTTTCAGAAAAGGTAAAGCTTTCTATTTAAGGTCAGTGTGAGGTCTGCGAGACCTCTAGCCGTTCCACAGGAATGTAACAGAACGGATGATAGAAAAGATCTGAGCTAGGAATGCACAAATCAAGCAGGATTTCTTTTTTTTTTTTTTTTTTTTTTTTTTTACAAAATACATTTTTAAATATGAAAAGGGAAAAATACAGACTTGTTGGCTTAATGGTCATTCCCAAACAAAGAAAATATTGCAATATGCCCAATTACAGCAGGATCACAAAGTCTAAGCAGCTTAAGATAAACACAGTTTTCTCCCATTTTTCAGGGAGCAGATAAAAGATAATTCCCTGCTAGGAAACTAATCACTACATTTGTATTGTGAAAGCACTTCTGTGTTACCTTTTACTTGACTGAGTCTTCCGAATCCTACAGTAAGAAGTTTGAGGTTTCTCCTGTTTGCCCTCACTTCTGATGTGTGCATTACTAGCTGAGCTTGCACTAGAAATCCATTACACTATAGCTCAAGAATGCAAAGTGGAAAACATTTAATTTCCTCCCATCTTTAATATCTTAAATGTTATTTCATGCCATCTATTTTATGTTATGTCTAGAGCTCTGGGTAACAGAAATGACTCACGTACCCCACGCTTAGCACGCTTTCTCTAGGTGGATAACCTGAACCATAGCAAAGCTCTCTGACCCTTGCACGAAACCATAAACTGAAATTTCTTTGCACAACCAGCTGCTTTTGGGTGGTCTTTGCACAGGGATAAGTTTTATAGGCTTGGCTTTGAATCTGAAAATGCACTAGATCAAGTAGTGCTTTGGGAGGAGCCTTGTAGTTTCAGAAAGCTTTTACAGACTTCCCAAGTGACTGAGCAGTAGTTAAGACACAGCCTTGCTCCCATAAAAGCTGTCTCTTTCCCTAGTAATGCATCTACGCTACAATACCCAAATCCTGTGGGGTCCTTCCTTGGCAACCACAGCTCTGAGTGGGGGTACTCTGAAAGCTGAGTTGGCTTATTGCCTCTCATGGCCGAACCTGCAGGAAGAAGGAGAGGTGTGGAAAGTTTTCTAGAGATGCTTTTTAATAGCATTCCCCTTAAATATGTCCACAGGGGACAATAAGGAGGAGGGGGCTTTGCCTCCCTCTTCAGGCCCTAAAAACTAGAATTGCTAATGGAATATACAGAAGGCTAAAGCCAGCTAAGGCCTGGAGCTTAGGGTTTTGTCAGGCTCATGCAATCAGGGACATATTTCACACTGGAGCTCACAAGAAATGGTCCACACAACTGAAAATGTCACCACTTTCTCAGCCAAATGCAAAACCAAAACTGCTTCTTGGATATAAGCGTACACTTGCTATATTTACATAGCAAACTCTAAGTGCTCCTCTGCATATGCACAGGGAAGAGGATGAATCCAAGCCATTTATCACCTGGTACATTACTCCCACATAATGTAACGTAGCAGTAGTAGTTGTGCACTCAGGCAGCATAATGATAGCGCAACCCCAAAGACCAACATGAAGTAAAAGAGAAGACGATTTTCCTACGCAACAGTGAATTTGTTATTCACCAATAAAAGTAAGTTTTTAATATTGGTACTAGCAATCTAGGTGTTCACTCTGGACTCGAAAAATTAAAGCGAACATAAGTCCTAAAAATCTTTAAGTGCTACTGCAGCAAAAAGGCAGGGCACAGTAAACCCAGATCTGCAGGCCTCCAGGAGAAGCTGGACCATTCTTCTACAGCACAATATCATGTCTGAAAAGAGGCAAGTCCATTTTGTTTAATGATCCCAGACCTAAGCACAGCAGGTAGGATGATCTCTCCAAAATTTCATACAAAAAAAAAAAAAAAAAAAAAAAACATTTTCTAAATTATGAGTCAATATCTGTTCTTTATACCACCCCCTGTTAATGAAAATAAACTGCAAAAAGTGTCCTATCTAACCAAACCCCATTAGATGACATTTTTACGACCTGGAGAAACACATTTATTATCCAAGAGCCATACACACTTTACTGAAACACAAGTTGTAGGTAGACAGAGAGAGTAATCTATGCTGAATCCAGCTCACTTTTAAAACTATGGTACTTTCTTCACTGGACTTCCACGTCTGGCCTCTTCTAAGCATCCTAGATATAGCTGCAAGGAAAAAAAAACTTGGAGCCCCAGCTAATACCACCATGCAGAGCGAGAGAGAGAGAGAGAGATTTAATCTCTTCCACTCCTTGCTTTGAAAAGCAAGGGACTCTTCTTTCCCTTCTCTTCCCATCCCCTCCAAACACCACCACCTTGACCTCCCTGCTTTGCCTCTGCAGCACTCCTTCAGCACTGCCCACCATGTTTGACACACAGGGACAAATTATCATGTCATACACACACCAAGCAAATTACACTTGTTTGCAAATGGCACAAATCTGTCTCCTCATGCCTACCGGGCAGATAGATAGTAAATATACTGATCCCCATTTTACAGATTCCCATCGGGTGTAAACTGGTGTAGCTTAATTGACTCCAGTGCAGCTGCCCCACTTGAAGCAAGTGGAGGTCATTGCTTAAAGCTCACAGAAGGGAAGCAGTTTGCCTTCCAAAAGGCCACCCACGAATATGGGATTTCAGTGACAATGTTTTATTCCCCAAGTCCCATGCACAGTTCCCTCCATCACCCCACCCAGCTTTGTTTAATGTCTCAGCAGGGAAGCCAGCTCCAAAGTTTGTTTTTGTGCTGGGTAACAGCCATAAGAATCCACTTGCCTTTAATTACATGGCATTTATTTCACTTGCCCAGCACACTGAGACCATACATACTGGCGAGTATTTATGGTGTTCTCAAAAAGCCCTACTTCTGCGCACGGTGGGCCTCTGATTTTATGCTGCAAGGCACTGACTCCCCCCCTTACTCCAGCTCTTCAACAAGCTGCTGCTTTGTTTCCAGTGACTGTGGTACATTAATGCTGGCTGCCAGCTTGCTGGCACATACTGAAGTGGTTCCAGTTCAGCTGAACAGCTGGTGACTTGTGCTCCAAGTATCAATCCCAGGGCTGAAGAAGCCAAACACTCTCGTGGAAGGGCTTTTCATTAAGAGCTGGGAATGCTGCTTCAAGGATCTGCATCAGGCTTCTGACAGCAGCTCACGGCCCCGTCGGGTTGCACATCACCAGATCTAAGGACACTAATTGTTTCCGCAGGCTTAGAAAATGTATGAGAACAGGTGCCTAGGGCAGGCAATGGTAGTCCCTGAGTAACACCATGGCTACTGCTGGTATACAACAGGCCAACAGTTTTCTTCAGCAATAGCACAGACGTGCTTGGCTTCAAATTCTGTATCAACAGCTGAATTTCTGTGAAGTCTGATCCAGACCCACTTTGCAGCTTGCCACAACCTTACAGAGTGAGCAAATTATTTTGAAGTGTATCCAGAGAAAAACAGCTGAGACCACATGCATTAATCTTGGACCAAGTACGAAAACTGCTTGAAACTCATTTAAAACTTCCTAAATGTTTGAGGAGCGTTTGTTACCTTGTGTGAATCTTGACAGTGATGGTGACAAACGCAATAGGACTGTTCAGTCAGCAGGAACTCAGAGTGGCACATGTCAAGTTCTCTCCTGAGGAGAATCTCTCAAACTGAAACCAACTCTGACTGACATTTCTTGTCCTTCTTCTCACCTGTCATGGATTTCCAGTCAGATTTGTCTTCAGAACCACATGAATTGTGAAGTGCCTTGTAGACAGTAGAGTTGTCCCAGTGCTGTTCTGTGAATTAGTCCCTTATAAGATTACTTGGCTTTCAACACAGCTTCTCAGAATGCCCTGGAACACTAAAATTGTCTAACCTCTCTGTCAACTTCAATCAAGAGAGGTTAAGTAACTTATAAAGCATCACAAAACATATCAGAAACACATCCAGAAATTAAGTCTGAAGATTCAGACACCCTATCTTGTTATTAACCACTGAATCACCCCGAACCTCCCATCAAGCTGAGCCAGTGTCTCGTGCCAGGTGACAACACACAGCGTGCCTGTGTCAGCTCCTTGCTGCCCATGGCAGCATGCTGTGCCATCTGCATTAGTGTGGGGCTGATTTCAAGGTGACTGTCATGGTCTGGCAGCTCATAAACATGTCATCTGCTGCCTATGTGCTACCAAACATATTGTTCTTGTTTGGATTTTGCTTTTGTCTCCTGGGGTTGCACACACTCTCCCAAGGCACCACTTTGACTGAAATTATCTATCCAAGCCACCCCAAGATGGCAAACGCACCAGCAGTTGTCAGCCTTTTCCCATATGGCTCTACTTAGTTCAACCTATTAAAAAAAAAAAAGAAAAGAGTCTGTTCCTATTGGCTATGAATAAAGCTGTTGTTTGGATGTTTAGCTTTGAGTCATGGCCTCTGTTTTAGCCTGCCAGATAAACCAGTGCAAGGCACTGTGCTCAAGAAATTACAGGACTGCAACTTCCCAGTGGCATACTGGAGCAGAACATCCGCTCCTCTTGGCTGGCACACAGAGGACTGAAGATGGCCTTAGCTTTTCTCACAGCTATTTTTAGTGTGCCCATAACCTGAGTCCCTCCTATCTCTCCCTAAAGCCACAAGCAGTAAATCAGATGGTTCTCCCACTCATCCTTGGCAGGATTTTAACCAACAACTTAAAACAACTTCACACTATATCTAGGCATCCAGGTCCCCAAAAGACATTGCGCTTTACAGGAAGATGATATGCTGAGAAAATCATCCATGGTTTTCCACTCATTCATTAGAGGAGCAATAAAACATCTGTATTCATTTACTTAAACTGGTAAAGCAGTGAAACAGAAGGAAGTGACTTATACCCATATTTAGAAATTTGCAGTCTGCTCAACAGATCAGTTAGGGAGTAAATTTACAGCAGACAATATCGTAACACTGGTTAGTTAGCTCCTATTAACAGCTGAGAAGAGCTATAGCATCAAAGCAGAAAGCAGGGAATTTTTTTAAAACTTCCCCACTGAATGACACACTAATTCAGCAAAGCAGGCCGATTCTTTGTGAACTCTCCCAGCTGTCTGGCACAAGGGTGACCCTGCTCATTAATAGTGACACTGCCAAGTTGTATCACAATCACAGTCAGGCTTCTGGAGCTGCCATCCCCTCTTGTGGGGAAAGGAGGAAGGCTTCAGACAAAAGCAAACAGGGTAGTCCTATGCTTAAACTGGTGGCAAATAGCTTCCATTAAACACAAAATTTTAAAAAACAGGCGTTATAATAATAAAAAAAAATCTGCTCCACACAATTGCAGAGATTAGAAGTCTTTCCACACTGCTTTATTGATTACTTAGAAGCAGTCTGATATATTTAACTAAAAATCAATGGGAAAAATAAAGGTCTGCCTATTTGACTCAGAGGAAGAATTTCATTCAGGGGATGAAAGAGCCTAATGAGCCAATTCAGAATTCAAAGAGAGCTATTAGCGATGAAGGAATGAAGCGGTTTTGTAACGAAATGATGAGCACTGAGTGCAGATGGAGGAAATAGTGTTTTGTAAATTCTGAATCCGGATTTTTTTTAATCTTTAAATACTTCATTGATATGCTCTCTGCAATATATAGCATGATTTAGGGCCTCATTCATGGCCATTTTTCCCCAACTGTGGCACCTGCAAAAATATACCTCAAGTCAGTAAAAGCACTTGCACGCAGTTAGAGATCACTTATTCACATGGGCATGCCCGGTACATCCTCTTAAGAGAGTCAACATTTTCAAGACTTCAGTACTTCCCCCAACAAAATAAACAACTAAAGGAGGCCATGGACAGCCACAGCTATCATTTGTAGCTCTGTCTTGAGAGCAACTGATTTCAAAAACCACTGTTTTTTTAGCTTGAGGGTGGGAAGCAGGTTGGGGAGCAAGTTGGAAACTGAGCAAGGCATGACTCTGTCTTTACAGTGTGGCACAACAAGCCCAGCTAGGTGAGCAGGGGATGAAATGAGGGGTAACATTTCACATGGCTCTAATCAGTAAACTCAACCCAGCATCAGGTAAAAATAAATAAATAAATATATTGGCTGGCCTTTTGGGGTCCTAAATCTGAGATTTGACTGTAAATGTGCTGAATATAACAGTGGTCCTTACACCAAGAACCTAGTGTAGCCAAGCTACGTTATCTATAAAGCTATTATTGTGGCCATCACAGCCTGCACATTTTGATGCTTATAATTACAGATGCCCAACATTTTCTATTAAAAGATGCTTCTCTCATTTGTTTGCACATCCATAGGGCTTTATCTGAGTGGAGAGCACTTCATGTCCACAACCACCGTGAGGTAAGAGATAAGAGCCTGACTACCTCTCCCAGCTATGTATCTTGCTAATCTGAACGAAATCAGGGCACACATCCACTGTCTGCTCTACCCACCTTAACTCCAGAACAAGAGGCTTGTGAGAACACAGCACAGCTCTGCTAAACATTAATTAGTGTGAAAAGGAAAGCAGTATAGAAGGAAAAAAATCAAATCTGGCTCAAATCCCCACATTTTCTCAGGCAACAAATAAACTCCAGACAATATATGCTTTAGACATAATTATTCTAAAGATTCACAGCTAGGAATCACGTTCTTTGTTAGCAAAATAACAAAATAAAATAGAAGGAAGGTAAAAATAATAATAACACATATCCAGAAGAAACGAACAATAGGGAAAACCCAATTATATGACTGAATGAATCTATGACTCTTCTGTATCTTCAGCGCAGCATGTGGTTCTTTTCCCCTCATCTGAAAGAGGCTGTATGAGAACAGAAACATTCAGAGAAAGGCAACTACAATGACCACCTCTATGGAACAGCTTCCACACAAGGAACAATTTCCATACCGCCTGTTCAGTATGACAAAGGGTCATCTTAGTGCAGGTGTGATACTGACCTACAAACCAAGAGTGGCCAAGATCCGATAGGCAGGCATCAGATATGCACCGTCAATTATGCACTCCACTGGCTGGAGGAGCCAGATTCATGAAGGCAAAGAAGATGGTTCTTCATGCAACAGGGAGTTAGCCTGTGCAACTTCTTGTTGAAGGATGTTGTTGCAAAAAGTTAAGAAGGGCTCCAAGTGCTTGCACCTGGGCAAGTACCTGGAAGGAATATCAACTGAGAAAATGGACCTGAAAAAATTAAAAAGTCAGAGAAAAGCCTTGCATATGCCAATCGTCCAAGTAGCTGCCACTGGCTACCACAGGCAGAGGACACTGGGGTAGATGACCTTTGTTCTGAACCAGTGCTGCTGTGCTTTGGTGCATCTCCTGCCTTTTGTCCTGTACTTCTGCTGGGTGACTCAGTCTAATCTGGCTGCTTGCTTCTGGATGGATCAAATGTCCTATTTTTATATACACTAATGAATAAGAATTGAAGTTATTTCAAAAACTCATCTTTCCCACTGTGAGGACTGCACCACAGGCCCGGGAGTGACTTTACCTCATGCTTGCAATGTCTGGCAAACCATTTTGTATGGAGCTGATGATAATGAACCCAGCAGCTTGTTTTTCTGAGAAACAGGAGCTTGCCATTTCTTTGTCCAGTAGGAAACTCATATCAAGCATGTTCAAGCTAGCAAGAGAAAGTGAGAGAATTGAACTTCAAAAATCAAAGGATTCCTGCTTAGATATAAAAGCCATCTGAGTCAATAAGCACACAGTCTTTTAACTCTTCCACTGCAGGTATTTATGAAGAGGCTTCACCTAACCTTTTTGGTACAAGAACCACCATGCTGCTTCCTCAGGAATATGCTTAGCAAATCTTTGCCCACCGAGGAAGCTGGACATGCACAGATAGGCAGCACAGATATTCAAGGGTAAATAACATGAAGATGACTGACAGAGGAGTGTCAATGCCAGTTTTCCAACTTTACCTTTGAGAGCGAAAAGTTTGCCACTGGAAAGAAATTACTGACAGAACGACAATCCTTCACTTCAGCAGTGTTCTGCAGCAAAAGGAAAGTGAGAATGCTGGCAGAGGTTCACTTGGATAGTGCCATATCAGGATACATCAAATAAAATACGTCTTACTTTCTCCTTCAAGCTCTGACTGTGCCTGGCCTGACAGGGAATTAGTGAGACATTTCTATCTGCTGACTTATTTATTACTGAAACACTCTTGTTATAGTCTTTGAAAAGTTGTTCACAGTTTTAGCCATTTTCTGACTTAAATTTGGTGACATTTCTGCAAAAACATTCAGAACCAAATGGCCATAATATGTTCTGCAGACATAGGAAATACCCTGAGGAGGGAGTTAATGGGAATGAACATAATAAGGCTCTTTGAGGAGAGTGAGATGTGGTATATATTTTATCTTAACAGATTTTAACTAAGTCCCTGAAGGTTCTTTATGTGGGAGAAGTTTTTCTATTTAAGTGAAGGTCTAGTTGAATTTTAAAGGACAGCCTTATTTTGTTTTCTCCCTGAAGAAGAAAAAAAAAGTGTTGATAGGTTTGTTCTATGTTGTTTGTTTGGGGTTTGTGGGTTCTGTTTTGACAGGGGTTCTCTAAGTGCTGAATATTCTTCATCAGCATAGACAACACACTAAAGAGAGATCAGAATATTTAGATTGCAAAGATTAAGACAGCTCTCCTTTCAGGTCTGTTTGTGTTTCCAAGACACTACTTTTTTAATTTACATAGTTCGGCATCACTAAGGATCTGATTCAATTTCCAGTGAAATGAGTGGAAAATGTCTCCAAGTCAAAGATCACAGGAAGGCAAAAGTGGAGAAAGCCAGCATTGCATCTGCCCACAATGTCAGTCCAACCCAGCCTCCCCTTCCAGTCTCCCCCAAGGGAGACAACAGGAACTAATAATATCTCACTGAGACCACCCTTTCCAGGGGCAGTATGCTCTCAGTGATGAAACTACAGATTCTTGCCAAAGCTTGGCAAGTCTTTACCACTGAAATCCTCCAAGCCATTAAAAAGGCAGCCTCACAACACCCTTTTCTCTTTTCTTTTTATAGAGAACAAATTTTTATATTTTTTCTTTTTCCCTTTTCTTTTTATACAGTGACTATGCAGTCACTGCATATTTTTGCTTAAGACAACTTGGATGTCTCGTTCTAAGATAGTTTTTATGATGCATTGCAGAAAGGTTCGCTACATATCTATCATATCTTGTGGTTTTGATCATTTGTTTCACAGATGTGCCAAGAGCCTGATTTTACAAAATAAAGGAGGATAAATCCAGGATTTTCACAGGTGTTTTCTGTGTCTTTTGTCTAGTCCTTTACTCACAGTGCCTCAAATGAACTCTGCTGTTTGTGCCCTTCTCCATAGCTGGACAAGCTTGCCAAGGTAAGGTAACTAACAGTTTAGGTTGCAAGTCCATGCCCCAAACACTTAGTGCATCATCACACTTTGGGAAACGCTGACAAGAAACAAGGGGCTGCAAGTTTCAGTCTTGAACATGTGATCACTAGCTTTTTTTTCAGGTATTTAACGTCGAATAGCTTTTTTTAGTTCAGTCAATGGTTTCAACTTTCTGACCCCAGGTGGTTTCCACAGTGAAAATACGAAGGTCCAAAAAAGAAGTATCTGGCTTAGAAACCTATTCACCAGCTGTGAGCAGGCAGAGGTGAACACCGCACTGCCCACACACCCAACAGCCTGTGTGAGCAAGCCCTGGATGCAGTATAAAACAAGACATGCTTTCTTTTGGGAGGATTTGTCTTTTCTATTAGTTTCAACTTGCTAGTTAGGGACCTCTGCATATTATCATGCCAATTTAAAATCCTCTGTCTAGTTTGGTATCACTCACCTCTGCACTATGGCCATGACTACAAAGCACCAAGACTGGCTCTATGCACTCAAACAGAATGCATTTTAGGGCTGAATACATTTATATTTCTCCAGACAAGTAAGCCCACTGTGAGAATGGAAAGAAGAACTGTCCTCCCAAGAAGCAGGATTATCCAGGCTTACCCAGGCCTCCATATCAAGCACCCAACTGCTACTTTCTTGGTCCGTGACCCAACCAAGTCCCCTTTTAACTGGTGGATCTGGGAGGTGATGTTATTTTCCCATGGGGTTCTGGAAATGGCAGCCTCCTTCAGCTCTCTGTGTGCATTTCACAATGTAAGGCAATGCCTGCTGTTTAAATAAACCTCAACATGCAAAGCTTACCGACCGTGCTGAGATCTTTTCTCAGCATCTTCTTGTCACTGCCAAGTTAGCTGGCATGCGGAAACTCAATGCTCTAACTTACAGATATTACAAAATAGGCGGAAGGAAGGCAAGAAACTTCTATAGACTTCTTTCTAGTTATATACTAAAGACAATGCATGCAAGCTTTAGTTTTGTGCAATACACATCTTAGCAGAAGCAGTACCCTGAGCCCTGCAACAAATGTGCTTCATCCACCTCCAATTAAAATACAGGGAGTTTATCACACACTGAACTCACAGTGCTTCAGGCAAAACCTCTCATGAGGCTGCAAAACAAATCCAAGATTTCAACGATATATTATAAAACTCCTTTATGGATATTTTTACTGTCATGACTAATCATTTCTTGGCACTGTGAAAAGTTCCTGCATTTCTTCTGTGATCAGCTGTCAGTCAGGTGGGTGAAAGACTTGAAACCTCATCAGGCTCAACAGTTTAATATATGTTATTTCTGAAATCTTGCAAAGGGTTGTGAAGAAATTGATCCCATTCTTGGAGCTGTGTACACTTCAAAAACCAAGCTGCAATGCAAACTTTTTCTTCCCTCAGTTGTAGCTTTGAGATGGGAAAATCTGATTCCCTTAAAAGATCAAGTGCAATGTTTCATGTTCCAGACCTCTCCAATGGTTTCCCTGCTGAATGCGATAGGCAGATTAAGAGCTTATTGTTAGGAAACAGTTATGTAAAGGTCATCTCAGGAGTAAATCTTTGAAAGTTAATGCTCTATTTATAGTTTCATTTGGTGACTTTTTATAGGATTTCCTAGTAATTTTGCTGTTTTCCACAGCATAATAACTACAACAACTACTATTGGGTGAGCAATTGGCTAACGGGCAGGGCCCAAAGGGTTATGGTAAATGGGGCTGTGTCAGGCTGGCGGGCGGTCACCAGTGGGGTCCCTCAAGGCTCCATTTTAGGGCCGGTACTTTTCAATATTTTTATAAACGATCTGGATGTAGGAATAGAAGGTATTTTGAGCAAGTTTGCTGATGACACCAAACTTGGAGGAGTTGTGGATTCGAATGAGGGTGGAAAGGCCTTGCAGAGGGATCTGGATAGGTTGGAGAGCTGGGCGATCACCAACCGCCTGAAGTTAAATAAGAGCAAGTGCCAGGTCCTGCACCTGGGACGGGGAAACCCTGGCTGCATGTACAGACTGGGCGATGAGACGCTGGAGAGCAACCTAGAAGAGAGGGATCTGGGGGTCGTGGTAGACAGCAAGTTGAATATGAGCCAGCAGTGTGCCCTGGCAGCCAGGAGGGCCAACCGTGTCCTGGGGTGCATCAAGCACGGCATCGCTAGTAGGTCAAGGGAGGTGATTGTCCCGCTCTACTCTGCGCTGGTGCGGCCTCACCTCGAGTACTGTGTGCAGTTCTGGGCACCACAGTATAAAAAGGACATGAAACTGTTGGAAAGTGTCCAGAGGAGGGCTACGAAGATGGTGAAAGGCCTGGAGGGGAAGACGTATGAGGAACGGCTGAGGTCACTGGGCCTGTTCAGCCTGGAGAAGAGGAGGCTGAGGGGGGACCTCATCACAGTCTACAACTTCCTCGTAAGGGGGTGTTGAGAGGCAGGAGACCTTTTCTCCATTAACACTAGTGACAGGACCCGCGGGAACGGGGTTAAGCTGAGGCAGGGGAAATTTAGGCTGGACGTCAGGAGGGGGTTCTTCACAGAGAGGGTGGTTGCACACTGGAACAGGCTCCCCAGGGAACTAGTCACTGCACCAAGCCTGTCTGAATTTAAGAAGAGATTGGACTGTGAACTTAGGCACATGGTCTGAACTTTTGGGTAGACCTGTGCAGTGTCAAGAGTTGGACTTGATGATCCTTATGGGTCCCTTCCAACTCAGGATATTCTATGATTCTATGATTCTACATATTATAATCATAAACTGATGATTAATTGCTCTGAGAGCCAAACACCATCAGCCATCAGTAACTGAGCTTAATACACAGAAGGGAACTCTCACTCAGTGTCGAACGTTGAGCATGTTTCTAGATCTGTCCTTCTGCCATACCGGAGCAGTGAGGATTCCGGTGCTGGTTCAGGAGAGAGCTGCCATACCTGTCCTAGTGACCCCAACTGCTACCTGCAAGCAAGGCAGATGAGAAACACTTACTACATTTTCAGGCATGGAATATTTAACAGTTTAGCAGTGCTATCACAAAGGCAGCCTGAAAGGTTTCCAGAAATTGTGGTTTAATCATCACATCTCGTATCCTCAGAGTACAGAGGCTGGCGCTGAATGCCAAAGGAGTGCAAGACTGGGCCCCACACTTGCATCTTGGTGTAGCCTCTACTTTCACAAAACACAGACACAGCCCTTCATACCTCCCTGTGCACTGATATGCTAGCATTTCTCCCTTTTTTTACTGTTAAGGACTCACAAGAGTTTTGTTTCTCCTCACGTGGGCTAGAGTGAGATGGGGGGAGGAGTTACATTGCTTCTTTTAATAAAGTCCAGAAAAATAAGGCAAGTCAAATTTTAACTCCTCAATGAACAGATTAGACTGTGCTCTAAATCTTGCATAGCCACTCTGTAGTAAGCACTGTACAAAATAAAGAAGGGGTCAGCTGTGAAATTCAACTCTGCCTACGCACAGTCTCTCCTAGAGTTCAGCAGTACTCAGCTTCTGGGCCAGGTAGTTGCTGTTTCTCCCCATTAACAGTAGAGGTATCTGTCCCGTCCTTTAAATTACAAACCAAGCCTGGAACCCAAATTTAAGGATTCACAGGCCTGGTGTTTTGATTTGGGCATAACTGTAGCTCTTAGAAAAAATAAAAAAATAAAAAGCATTTTTTCCTTTAGAAAAAGTGTTCCGGAACAGTATTAAGGAGAGGAAAGAAATAATTTTAGCTAACATCTAATGGCTTCTGCAGGATACAGAGACTGCTAAAGTAATTGCATTTTATTGCAATATTATTTATTCGTTGCAGAGGCAAGGGAGGAGCAATGCAAGTAGGAAGAGTGTCTAGATATCAATCTTTAGCAAAGATGGACAGCATATACCAGTGCTGTGTTATATTGCATTAATGAGAGTGTAATGTGTCAATCAAGTGAGATCATCTTGTGGCATTTGGGCCTCATTTGTAGTGTTAGATCCACCTTAGACAGGTACTGCATTTCATTTTGAAAGTGAAAACTAACCTGGAGGGGAAGAAAACTTGGTGGAAGGGTGATTTCCTTAAGGCTTATACATTGCCTAGCACATCAGGAAATCCCTGGCCAAAAACTTTATTTATGTACACCTAAACACTTGGAACACCTTACCCTTCTCAGTGCAAATTGGGATTGCTCTGCAAGGAGGGGAAGCACTACCAGTGGACAGTAAGTCAGTAAGGACCTGTGTCCTTGCGGAGCATCCACCTACAGGCTGAGAGCTCTACCCTGGTACCAGCACCAAGCTGCCCTGCTCAGAGCAAAGGCCTTTGCCATGGTGCGGACACTCAACAAAGAGCAGAACTGAAGGGAAAGACGGAAGAGCCCTGCAGATCTGGCTCACTGTGCTCAAAGGAATTATTCGCTCTCATTATTCTCATTAGGTAAGAAGGACACTGCAAGAATGAACGGATCTGCTCCCAGTTCAGTTTTGGTGTTTCGCAACAAATTCCCCATGGCCAACAGGTCGAGCTACAGACCAGACTGGCAACTAAAAAGGTTCAGTAATCTGGCAATATACTTAATAGTCTGGCAAGTAGACTAAGCTACCACAGGAGGTAAATATTTTCCTCGGATTTTTTGCCTTTCTCTATTAGGGAAAAGGATAAATTACATACAGGAAAAATTTTCCATTTGTGTGCTGCACCTGGTAGCACATACTGCAAATGACTGATATCAACAATACTGATACTGTATTTGAGCCCTTTGCAGCTGACAGTGAATTTAAATGCAATACCAAAACTCTGTCACAGACTAGGGGATCATTAAGATCTCCAGTGTGAAGAGGACAACTGCAAAACACAAAGGTGAAGTGACTTATCCACAAACATGCAAAGAGCACCAGCAGCTGATACAGGAATGGAGCTCATATCTGATGTGTGCCAGGATCAATTCCCCAAAGCCCTGCTTTTTTCCTCCCAGTGGGAATATAGCAATGCTGTTGTACCTAACCCAGCACTCCCGAAAATCTTTCAGTGAACAGTTTTCAGTTTTGACACAATGAGAATTATCAGAATAGGTGGAAAAAAAAAAAAAAAAAAAAAAAAAAAAAAACACAACAGGAGCCCTGTAAATTTCTGCAGAGTACACATGAGCATGCTACATGCCTTCAAGTGTTTCCAAAGAACAACCTCGGTTAGGAGTGCACAGGGCACTTGTACAAGGCACAAGAGATTCATCTCTATTTATTTCCCAGAGTATAGCAGAAGGAAACAAATTACCCCACTAACTATTTTTTAGATAACTGGATTCGAAAAGGAGTAGACAAGCATTATGTAAATAATACTAAGCACAAAGCCGCTCTAATAACAACATACTCCCTATTGCTTTTGCTTTACCAGAGTCTCGGAGAATTCAGTAATAATCAAATTATTTAAAACTGACCAGTGAGCAAAACTTCAAAACCATTTTCATTGTAAAACATTTGCCTGCAATTTAATAATAATAAGGACACTGCTTTAAAAAAAAAAAAAAAAAAAAAAAAAAAAAAAAAAAAAACACTAAACTAGAATTACTAAATTCTAGTTTACTAAACCAGCAACTAAACCAGAATTACTGTGGATCCCTTACCTTTGAAATTGTCCCATTCTTGAAGCCATAAAAAAATAAAGAGAGCAGGAATGGGAAACTTATGTAAACCCATTCACAGTGTAGTCAGAAGTACGAGAGAAAAATGTCAATACTTGTCAAGTTAGATCTAACAGACATGAGAAACTGGCCACAGATGAAAACAGAAGCAGACAACTGCATTCATATTAACATGGGAAAAGTGTCCAGAGCTTCTTACCTTGCTCTTCTTTGCAATGGTATAAAAGCAGGAGGAAAGGTTACACTGGGAAACTGGAGTGGCTCTGATAGCTAACTGTGAGCACATTTATTTGTTTGGTTTGGAGCAGGCTGAAGTCCAAGTGAATTGCAATGTGTACCCAGATTTGTGCGATCTCCAGAGTGAGGGTGCAAACCCAGATGCAGAAAGACGTTCCTCATCCCTGTCGGGCTCAGGCCTCACATCCTACAACGTCTGGCACAAGCCAAAATGAAGACACTAAATGTTATGGAGAATATCAGTTTGCTTCTGAGTTAGTGAGGTCTTTCAGGAAACTTGTCTCTACAGCTTCACCTGTTGTGTAAATACATTTCTGTTTGCAAGTGGTTTAACCTTTGGAGTCACAGAATGTAAAGGATTGGAAGGGACCTTGAAAGATCACCTAGTCCAACCCTAAGAACACAGTAAGAAGCTTCAGAAGCCCATATTATGCAGGCAGGTGGAGTCCTTCTCTGCCCACTAAATGCTAGACACTGATGCAATCGTGGGTTTCCCATCTGTCATGGGAAAGAGTTCCCTCTAATGACAAGAACTAACAAACCTCCTGAAATCTGTAAACACACAGCCTCCAACTTCACAGCTTCAGCCTGCCCAGAGCTGTCCTACGCTGACAGCTTATATCTTTAGGCATGTAATGGAAACCTGGAGGTCGGGTGACTTGTGTTCATTCTCCATCACACCAGCATAAATAACAGTAACACAACTGAAGCTCCAGCTGCACAAGCAGCAGCATTGCTCCCTCCCTGCCCTGCACAATGAAGTTAGGTATCACCTGTGAAGCATTAAACATGCACATATTTATTGTGTTGCTTTAGTATGGAACAGGAAAGACAGAAGTGGTATCTGGATTTGCCGTGATTTTATTTGGATTTCTTTCGAAGTCTCCCAACCTCCTTTTAATGTTTTAACAGTGCTAATTCCTGATGGCCCAGACTGTTTTCTAGCTTCACATGCCAGATGACAGGATGCCATTTTTGCCTTGGTTACTCTTGGAAAATCATATTACACCTCTGTTTCTCATGCTGCCCTGATTGCTTATAACTAAGTATTTGGCACAGAAGCGAGTGTCTGCAGCAGGAGGCATTCCTGACTGCAGCAAAAGGACTTTGTCCACAACGTGGGCAGGATTAAAGAGGTCTTGTATGGATCAGCAGCAATTCTTTGCTCATCTGCAGAGACACTGGTAAGAGCTTACCCAGCACTGAATAAGGAAACAAAAGTAAAAGATAATATATGGCATTTGGGGACTGTTTTTTTTATGACCACTGTATCCATATGTGAATTATCAAATGTGCTAAAAGAGCATGAATAGAATCCAGAGACAAGTGCCAATTCATACACATTGCAGGTTGCACAGTGAAGGCTTCAGCATCTCTAGATGGGAAATTGAGGTATCAAAAGGCAGATGCCAGTCAGGAAATGAAACATCTGCAAGTTCATTTGAGGTGAAGAATTTTGCCAGAGAATGCGTTTACATGAAGGCAGCAACCAGGCACTGTGTGGTTGGTCTCTGAATTCAAAGTGATAAGCCAGCTAAATGAGTTCCTTCAGCTCTCTGAAATGGCTCGAATTAATTAACGTTCAACTTCCTTCTAGTGCATGATAAGATACATGCAGTGAGGATTGAATTAAAAGAGAAAAATGTAAAGGACTAATTATGTTTACAATGCTGTGCTGCAGCACAGCAAGCAAAGAGATTACCTAAGCACCGGAGTCATCGAAGAGACCTATATTTTATAAGAGATGTTTTCTTTCTTATTAGAAAACCCAAACAATGCGATTTGTCAAGTGGTGCAAATCAGTTATGTAATTCTCCTCAGATAGCCTCTTGATCATTAAAAATGGACAGCTAAAACCTAAGAGAATTCAAGTTTCTTTGGAAATAACTTATTTATCACTAGTACAACATATCCCAAATATTGACATTTAACCTGACCCAAAAAGCTAAAGTGCAGTTGTTCTCCCCATCAGCAAGACAGGGCACACACACACAGAAAAGGAAAAGCACTTGGGCCAGTTCACCCAGTGAATCATTTGTCAGAGCCAGTATAAGCAAAGTCTGAAAATCTTTGTGTCTCAAAGACTTTGTCTCTGTGCTCCCCCGTGTACTGGACAAGAAAGCTACAGGTTGTGCTTGTAATGTCACTCTGCAGCCATCATGACATCAGTTGCCTTTAATCCATTCACAAGCTTTTCGACAACATTGGGCAGGTGCAATTAGACAGCTACAGCTCATGGACTGGTAGGAAATAGTAATAAAAATTTATCAGCCTTTCTACTAGCAGCACCTCACCAAGAAATGAAATTTTACAGTGCCAGTTGTAAGAGCATCACTAAAACCGTCTCTTCTGTGACCTTGAGATTTTATCACCAGGCAGCAGAACAAAATCTGATAAATCTTCTGGGAAAAAGTTATGAATAAATAACCTGCATTTTGGATGGTGCGTGTGTGTCTCATACACAAGTAATGCACATAATACAAATAATACCAGATTTCCCCCTTCCCCAATACTAGCTTAATTTTTAATGCATTATTTTGGTTGCATCAGAGACCTTTTTTATTATTAATAAAGGATTATTTTTACTGCAACATGTTCTCCAGCCTCCAGACCACATCCAGAAGACCATAAAAACACCTAGGAGTGCTCCTGACAAACGTGTTCTAAAAGATGCTCCCTGTCTGCCATGAGGCATGAATAAACTAAATAATGTGGATGGAGAGAGTTATTTTCATGGCTGTTCTGAACAATGGGGGTCCAGGTTCTCCTATTTCTTTGGGAATTATACGCAAAGTGCTTCACCTGTGGTCATGTAGAAAGTTGGTGGCAGAAGTGGAAACAGAACCCAGATTTAATTCCTAGCTCATTTTTCTAATCTCCCTTCCCTTCACATTTATTATGAAGATTCGGATTACATCTAGGTGGCAAGAACATATCAAAAAAAAAAAAAAAAATGGGCATCTTTCCTTTCATTAAAGAGAAAGAAGGCAAGACACCAAATAGATTTGAGACATCGAAACCTTCATAAATCTAAGCTTCCCCTACCTCTTCCCAACAGAGCTCTCCATGCGGGAGGTGCAGGTCTCTGCAGGAGGTGCTCTGGGGAGCAGCACCGGTTCTCCATCCTCTATAGCAGTCACCGTACTCGGTCAAACCTCTCCGTCCACAGCCACTGTTTGTGAATGCTGCTGGGGCAATGCAGCACTGGTGCACGTCCTGGTGCTTTGTGCTGTCTTCCCAGGAGCTCCTTTTGCAACTTGTCATAAAACAGTGTAGCTTCCCACATCTCTCATACTGCTGCCTGTAGTTTGGCTGGTTTTCCGCCTGCTTCTTGTGTTGTTTTCATTCATGAGAACAAGATCAGGACCCCATCATTCCCACTTGTCTCCTGGATTAGCTTTGCTTACAGTTCAGCATCTGATACTGCATATGTGGCTCTTTTAACCTCTCTTGGGATACTCTGGTCCCGATAAAGCTCTCTTGCTCTCTAGAAATACTTCCCTAGGGTTGCACTTATCTCAACCTTATGATCTCTCCAAGGGTTTCCTCATCTGCCAGGCATCAAAGCTTCTCTTGTCTCTTAAGACAGGAATGGTTTTACCTACCAGCCCCTTATAATCCCAAATGCTGATGTATTGAATTTCACTGGTATGTTGCTTAACAAAAAGCATGAGATTTCTTCTCTGTTAAAAACACAGGAAAACTCTAGATATGGAAACAATAGCATCTAATTCAACTACTGCCCAAGAAACACATCATAGGTTTACCCATCATCTTTTACTTTCAGTAGCCTCATAATACTCCTCAACCACAATTCTCAAAGGGTACTGCCGTAGATAAATTTCCAGAATGCACAGTGGAGACAAGAAAAGCACACTGTGAAAATGCATGTGTTATTTTTATGATCAGAATTGACAAAGTCTCATTGCTAGTTTTATAATAGCCTGCTAAAGCCATAAAAAAAAAAAAAAAAAAAAAAAAAAAAAGATGGGGGATATCTGTATGTCAGTGCTTTGGCATCAGCTTCATGGTATGGAATATACAAGCGAGCATGCTATTGCTCTGTTCTCAAAGCTCACTGCAGAATTACATGCTACAGATTTATCTGCCAAGCTACAAATACTTCTTTTACAGCTACCTCAAAAAACGCTTTTACTCATTCCAGTGTATTGAATTCGTGTATGGGTCTGCTCAGAATAACATTGGAAACCGCTTCTTCTAGCACCATCTTTTTGGTAAATTCTATTGAGTTTGGGCAAATAGATGGGCTCTTCACTAAGCACAATGTTGTCTTTGTCCAGGTGCATGGATCTGTTCCTGAATTTTCAATGTGTTTCATAGATTAAGGACAGAAAATGCCATCTGCTACTCTGCTTCCGCCACACATGCAGAATTGCTGCATGTGCTGTTTCTGAGGGTTTGAGGTTATGGCCTTTCTCCGCTGCTTGGGAAAAATATGCAACACGTGTCATAAAATCAGTTACATTGGCTTCTTTGTAGTTTATCCCACATTGCCACTGTCTGCCAGGGGGTTTCCTGCTCACCAGCAGCCAATGAAATGGTTCTCCTCTTACATATCATGTGATAACCTGACCAGCTGTAATGGTTTTACCAGGCACTGGTATCCAGCAGTGCCTGCCAGCTACACAGATACCTACTGTGCTGCCAGAAACAAGTGCTTATGCAATTCTCCTGACTTCTTCTGGGCTTCAGCTCGTCTTTGGTCTGAAACACAAGCGTGTAGATGCAAAACTTCAGCACTGGCAGTGCTGTCTGCAGGTAGTCACCTATTGATGAGAAAGCACAAGGACATACACACAACATGGGAAGGAAAACACAAGCTTTGATCAACCTGCACACGGCTTGGGAGGGCCTGGTCTTTGACAGGAGAACTCACGTGCATAGCAAAGGAAGAATACATGTCATGAAACAGCACTGCCCCAGGACAGTCAGCCAGACATCACTAACAGCAGCAGCAGGGACACACAGATGAACTTCTCTCTTTCTAATATGAGAACTTCAAATGCTACTCCAGCCCATATTATGATTTTAAACCTTTCACTTCTTCGTGAGAAATGAATCAAAGCACCGAAGACCCAGGAATGGACAACCACACAAAGTTGGACCAATACTACCTGTGTTAGAACCAGTGCCACCAAAAAAGCATGAAATATGTTAGTAATAGGTGACTCCTCCCAGCTGGAGACTGAGACCTGAGAAGGAGAGCAATGGATCAGGTGAATGACTGGCTGTGTGGCTGGGGCCACTATCAGGGATTGGGGTTCTGTGATCCCAGATGCACCTTTGAGAGACTGGGCATGTTGACACTGGATGGGGAGCACCTGACCAGGTGGGGCAAGAGTGTTCTGGGCAGCAAGCTGGCCAGAACATCCCCAAATGTAATAAATCAAGCAGGAAGGCAGGAAACCAACACGGCTGAGCAAGGACCTGCAGATCAAAATGAGGTTTAAAAAGCAAATGCACAGGCAGGGGAAGAGGGAACAGGTGGCTGGGAAGAGTACAGGGATGCCATGGTCCCACATGGCATTCTGGAAAGATAAGTATTTGAAGGGTGGACCATTTGGTGGATAAGGCAGTGTTCAGCTCTATAAGCTCTACGTTCAGGCAGTGGCCAGTGATATGTGGTGTCCCTCACAGGTCTATCTTGGGGCCACTACTTTTTAATATCTTTATCAATGACATAGTGGAATCAGCAAGTTTGCAGATGACACCAAGCTGAGTGGTGCAGTCAATACAAAACAAGGGAGGGATGCCATCCAAATGGACCTTGACATTCTTGAGAAGTGGACCCATATGAACCTAATGCAGCTCAGTAAGTCCAAGAGCAAGGTGCAGCACCTGGGTCAGACCAGTCCCAGATATGAGTACAGACTGGGAGAAGAACTCATTGAGAGCCTCCCTGCAGAGAAGGATTTGGGAGTACAGGTGTATGAGAAGCTTGACATGAGCCAGCAGTACGTACTTGCAGCCCAGAAGGCCAACTGCATCAACAGAAGAGTGGGCAGCAGGGTGAGGGAGGTCATTGTCCCTCTCTCCTGTACCCTTGTGAGGCCCCACTTGGAGTGCTACGTTCAGGTCTGGGACAATCAGAACAAGAAGGATGTGGGGCTGTTGCTGTGGGTCCAGAGGAGGGCCACAGGTTGCCCAGAGTTGTGGACACCCCATCCTTTACACTTTTTTCCCAGGCCCTGGGAAACCTGACCTCACTTCCCTTCCAGCCCAAGCCGTTCTATGATTCCATGATCATGAACTACTACTGGTCACCATCAATAGATAAGAGAGGAAGAAAAAGTAGAACACAGATATGAATATTTCAGAAACTTAACTAGAGCAGGTGTATCTGTAAATGGGATGTGCAGAGAAGGAGGATTATTACTTCTCTGATTAGTTCACTATCTCTAGCGACCACCTGAAAATCAGGCCTCTCCAAACTGTCATGATGAGCACTGCAAATCACTACTTTGAAAATCTTGACCTAAAAAACAAATGTGTATTTTTAAATAATTAATAGCATTCTCTAAATGGAATTTTCCAGCCCAGAATGAGATGTACAGCTGGGTTCCCTAGAGAAGAGGTATTTATAATGGAAACACTGACAACGGAAATGATAATGCATTGAGTAGCAATAAAGCTTAACACATGCTTAGTTGTTTGTTTGTTTGTTTGTTTTTTTAATCAAATTGGATCTGTTCCCACAAAAACATCATGCCACTCTTCTAGTTTGCTTGACCTCAGTTTAAACATCTCTACAGCTTACAAAAAACCTGATAGTCCAAACGGTTTCAAAATCTAATAAAAAGTACAAGTCAATATGAACATAAAGAGGAAGGCTTGTACCCATCAAAAAGGGCTGGTTATCTCTGCTGTCACTTTTTAGTAACGTCCTTCATCAACAGGATGCTTTCATCGATTTCCATGAGACCAGGAGCCCATCCTCTGCATTTTGTCATGACTTAGACATGTGAGAAGAGAAATCAAATGGAGCTGGTGATAAAATTCAGGGAAGGGAAGATAGAAAGTTTCCACCAAAATGCCAGTTTTTCAGCCAGAAATCAAAATACCCCAGCCAAAACCAGTAACAGCATATATACTTCCTTCACTCAGGAACCACGGGTGATCCTGCCTTACATTAACCATACTATTATAACCATTAAAATTTTTCTAAACTCTCTACCAGATTCATCATCCTGCTCCCAACGATGGGCTAGACTTGTGGATCAGACTCCACTTGCCATAATGAACTACAGTTTCTTCTTTGTGACAAGAACAAACACAGCCCAAGAAAACCACTGATACATTTGTCACATTCATGATGAAAAGCTTTCAGTGGAGATATAAACCAGATATTTCCCTTCTGGAGCTTAATGATCTTCTGAGGATATAAAACTGCATAGCCACAAACGTCTGTTCAGTCATCCTACCCATTCTGTTCCCCTTATACTCAAAAGTCTCATCTTTGCTCAAATGAGAAGGGAAACAAGACACTTCTGTAAGTATGCTTCAATATATTTCAGGAAAAGTCTCCTTTTAAATGACACCATTCAGCATTTTAAAGCCTAACAGCATAGACTCACTCACTCTGAAATATACCACAAGTTAAGTTATAGACCCAAAACATAACACTACAAAAATGTGTAACTGTAAAACAATCTAATAAGTGGCAAGAATCATTTTGTAAGGCATACCACAGTGGCTACAGACAAGAAATTCCTTCAGTGTCAGAGAAATGTTGAAAGATAAATCAGGAAACTGCTACATCAGCATCATCATGAATAATAAATTACATGCTGTAATATTTCCCTGCAGTGCTCTGAAGCCAGTCAAGAGGATAAAAATAAAAATTAAAAAAAAAAAAAGAATAAAATTTAAAAAAAAATTAACCGTATAACATCAGTCCTTAATATACCATTTAAATTACATTAGTGCTGAATTCCATAAATAAATAAATAAACAGAAGATTCAAAAAGTGCAGCTGAGCATGTTTTATCTTGACGTAAGTCCGTGATGTTTTATTCATCTGATGAGAAGAGAGAGCAGCTTGCAGCTATCTGGGGAGAGCTGTTACGCACACGTGGGGAAGCAGAAGAACAGGACGCAGCTCAGCAAAGCTGTTACATGGCAGAGATGCAGGGAGGGGAGCGGAAAGGGAAAAGTCTATTTTTCTTTAGATGCTCAGGTGGCTTCAGTGGATATTTGTTAATCAGGGCAAAAACTATTTATTCCAGAAAGGAGGAAAGACAGCCACTCTGTGGAAAGCAAAATAAGTGAAGCTCAGGATGGAGCAGACTGCTGTTTCTGTCCGGTGGCAAGCACGAGGTGTCCCTAAGCCACACCATTACTGATGGCAGCCACGTGCCTAAGGAAGAGCAGAGAGCAAATCTCGGTTTAGAGGAGGGCGTGCAACATTCCCTATGGGATTTATTTTCACGGGGCCATTTACCCTCACCTTCTGCAGCGTACAGAGGTATCTATCACATGGGGGGAAATTGGAGAGGTGTTTCTCAGGCATGTAACACCTGCCTGCAAGATCAGCACCCTACAATCAGACTACTGAGGCAAAGAATGGTGTTTGCTACAGCGTGACATGCATCTTTTGTGGTAACTGCCCCTGAGGGAAAAAATAGTGGTGTTTAATAAACAGAGCGGGCTGCAGTGACAGAGGGCATCATAACTTTTGCAGAGCGACATCATTTCAGAAATTATGAGCTGCAAAACCTCCCATTAAACTCAAGAGCAGTGGCTAACAGCACTTCTGAGAGGCAGGCCATGCTATGTAAGCAGTCGTGAACCTTTGGAGATTCAAACATCCTAAGTAATAAGCTGAAAAACGCAGATGATAATACAGAAAAGAGGAAAAGAAAAAAAAAAAAAAAAAAAAGGACAATCTTTGCTGTGAAGTAACAGCAACAAAGTGCAATGACAAGTTTACTGCAGATTGCAGCATGAAATGATCTCCCTTATGAACCAGAGGAAATAATATCCAGGAGATGCAGAAAAGATCTGATCTTATGTTCCAGTTCACTGACCCTCTGTTTCATTTACACTAGCCAGACATAGGTGTAATTGCACATGGGGACTTAACAGCGCAATTTGAAACAACAGCAAGAAAGAACCAGCAGGAAAAAAAAAAAGTAATGCTGCCTCCAGACATCTCTATTTTTTCATATTCATAACCTTCCTGTCCACGTACCAAAGAACAGGTTATAACAGCAGGAGGCCATGCACTTCTACAGGAACTCTGCAGAAATATGAGCCATACTCCAACTGCTAGACACGTGGGTTTGATGGATGGGCCACATAGTGGGTAAGGAATAGGTTGGATGGTCACATTCACAGAGCTGCTGTTAATGGCTTGATGTCCAGGTGGAGACCAGTGATGAGTGAATGGTGCCCTCAGGAGTCTGTATTGGGACCGTATTTAACATCTTTTTTGGTTACATGGGCAGTGGGATTGAGTGCACCCTCAGCAAGTTTGTGAATGACACCAAGCTGAGCGGTGCAGCCTTACAGCGGCTTTCAGTACCTTCAGGGGGCCTACAGGAAAGATGAGGATGGATTCTTCATCAGGGCTTGCAGTGATAGGACCAGTTTAAAGCTAAAACAGAGCAGATTTATATTAAATATTAAGAAGAAATTATTTACCCAGAGGGAGTTGAAGCACTGGAACAGGTTGCCCAGAGAAATTAGGGATGCTCCAACCATGAAACTGTTCAAGCATAGGTCGGATAGGGCTTTGGCAACCTGACCTAGTGGGTGGCATCCCTGCCCATGCAGAAGGTTTGGAACTAGATGAACTTTAAGGTCACTTCCAAGCCAAGCCATTCTATCATTCTGCCTTAGCACCTAACCTGAACTCTGGGGTTTCCCGTGGCACCTCAGAACCAGAGAAGAATGAAATCAGTCAAGTCACCTACTTCATCCAGGGCTGCCAGACCCTGGCTTCACACATCTCCAGCAGGGAGCAGACAACCTTCCTAGATGCCCTAGAGGTACACACATTGTGTACCCACCTCTCTTCCCTTCCAGGCTGAAAAGACAGAGTCTTTTGAGTCATTACTCACACAGAAGCTATTCCATATCTATGGTAACCCTTTAAGGCTTACTGCCCTTCTCTGAACCTTTTGCAGCTTTAATATATCCTTTAGAAATGAAGGGAACAGCACACAGTAATCAAAAATTGTGTGAATCATAGATCTATAGAGTGGCATAGTGACATTTTCAATTTTGCTCTCAGTTCCTTTCCCAGTCTTTGCAAACATTTAATTTGCCTCTTCAACCACTGCTGTGATACAGGTATCCCCAAATGAGCATCACAAAAAAAAAATATTTTGTACTCCTCTTAATAAGGTTCACCATGGGCAACACTGCAGAAAAAGAATGTTTTCATTTCAAAAAGAAATACTTCCAGGCAGATATTCTCCCACCTGTGCTCCGTTGTGAGCATAAGGAGATTAATAAACATAATTAGAGCATTCTGAGTGCAAGAAGGAAAAATACCAGAGGATCCCCAGCTCTCCATCCCTGATGTAAGCTGAAACTTTTGAGAATGAAAGGGTGGTGTAAATAGGCAGCTTTAACTGACATCACTAATGGAAGCCTAAGCAAAAAAAGTTTGGTGGGGCCTTTCTCTCTGCACTCCTTTTTACTGGACTTGCCCCAATCCCTTGCCTCCTCCACAGACACAGTGCCCAGTCACCCTAGGCAGGGCCAAGCAGGATGGCAGTGCTCTTTGGCCTGCCCCACGCAGCTGCTCCCCAGAGAGTGTGTCCAGCCTGTGATACTTCAGGCCTGACATTCAGCTTCTTGCAAACAAATCGCAGAAATGCTGGCATTAGGACTTGCAAGCCCCTGCCTATCCTTTCTCATGTGAAGCAATGCATGCTAGGATCTGTCAGCAGCATCACAGAAAGACTCTGTGTGAGTGCTTGGTTGGCTAAGTGTTTTTACACCACTTATATTACTGTTATCCCCCAAGAGTCACAGTCAAAGTATGTGAAAATTTCAGGATGAGCTGTTGTTGTGCTGATGCATTTCTTTTACAACCTTCCTGTCTCAGAACACCGTGGATGTAGTTCCCTGCAGCCAAAGGATATGATAGAGCAATGATCAGTGTGGTCTGGAATTTGGCAATACAGAGACAACCTAATAAAATAGATAAAGAAACAGCTGACAGAAGAAAATAGTTATCTGCTAAAGCATTTCCTCTTAGTACACAGAAGCTGAAAGCAAGAGACACCAGCAAGGAGAAACAGTACTCTTGGGTGCTAAAGTCCAGGAAGTGAGTGCCAAGAACAGCACCAATGGGTCAATTTGAGAAACATCTTGTTTCAACCAGTCTCAGCAAATTACTAAAATTAGGATCTTTTGCAGAAATGGGCCTATTTAACAAAAACAGCCATAGCAGACAGGCTATTTTCCTTCAAATTCTTTATTTCCTGGTATCACCCCTTCTCTAATCTCTGACCAATGGCTTCCTGTCTAGCATCAGAAATAGCATGTCCAGGAGGACTAGGGAAGTGATTGTGTGCGGTGTTGGGATCCTCACTACAAGAATTAGTTGAGTTACTCAAGCACGTGCAGAGAAAAGCAATGAAGCTGGTGGAGGGACTAGAAAACAAGACATATACATGTAAGTGACTGAGGGACTTGGAGTTGTTTAGTCTGGAGAAGAGGAGGCTGAGGGAAGACTTTGCTCTCTACAACTACCTAAAAGGAGGTTTCAGGGAGGAGGGTGTTGGCCTCTTTTCTCAGATGAGAAGTGATAAGACATGAGGAAATGGTCTCAGGTTACACAAACAGAGGTTTAGGTTGGTTATTAGAAAGAATTTCTTCACAGAGAGGGTGGTCAAGCATTGGAAGAGGCTGCCCAGGAACATAGTGGAGTCCCCATCTGCAGAGGTATTTAAGAGCCATGTGAATGTGGCACTCAGGGACATGGTTTGGTGATGGGATTCAGTAGGTCAGGCTGGTAGTTGAACTTGGTGATCTTTAAGGTCTCTTCCAACCTAAGATGATTTTATGATATGAGTAATCCTCCAAGAAAAAAGAAAAAAAGGAAAAGAAATTCTGATCTTTTTTAATGTGGAACCAGGTTGACAAGTATGACATAGGCTCCTGAATACAAGAAGTAATAATATACAGCTTTCAAAAGTACCTTTGCCACTTGAAATTCTAAATCTTGCAGACCTTCAGTAAGAATTAGCATCAAATTTTCATAAGCACTGAGGAATTTATGCAGCATTTTCATAATTCAAATTATTTTGAGTTTACAATGACATACAATGATACAAGGCCATGAAGATTGAGTTCCTTTACCACTGCCGAGAATGGAACCCAAGGATCCTAAACCATGTCTGTAGTGGTGGATTTTTTTTTTTTTTTTGACCCAAGAACATGTCAGGCACACATCCCCTTGAAATATTTTGTTCTCCTAAATGTCCTGTATAAATCTGACCACACTGGCCAGGTCTTCACAAATAAAGTAACTTAGAAATCAGAATACAGTAAGACAGATGTTATTAAAACCCAACCCTCTCTTCTCCAGCTCCACCTCATCATACTGATCTATATATCACCCTGGCACTGCTCTCCTAGTGATGACTTACAATGCATTTGGCAGTGGCAGTAAGAACCCCCAGGGAAACTATTTTCTTTCGATATCATTATTTTTTAATGTTATAAATGAAGTATTTAATAAAAACAGAAAAGCACAGCTTGGAGAACCATGGGAGAAGGAGGTGTGTTAAATCTTGGCCTATACTGTAGGTGGCTCACACAACTGAGATGCCTCAAGATGATAATGAACAAGGAAGGTAAGGAAGTGGTAGGCCACATTACAAAGTGTTCTCCCAGCTTTCAGCATGGCCACAGTCTAATAAGTGCCATGTATTTGCAATTCCTGGTTAGTCTACCTGTCTGCTCAGTAGTAGTCAGAGCCAGACTTGAGATGGGCAGCTGGACAAACCACATGAACTGCAGGGACACCTGGAAGTGCCACAAGCAGCCTCCCACTCAGTCACAGCCAAGCACAAACTGAGCTGAAACAGAGTACGTCAGCACCCAGGCTGATTTTCTAGAGATCGGTTTAAACAATTAAAAATACTTTAAGCTCTATTTTCAGATTTAACTGGGCTCCTGCCTTACAGCCCTTCAGCTGTTCTGTTAAGATGGCAAATTAGGTCAGAGCATGAGTCTGCAATAATGAAACCTAAGTTGTTAAGAGTACTTCGGTTTCCAGACCCAGGAAACTGCTTCTAGTTCACATGATGAAAAATAATCTTCTGAGGCAGGTACAGCTGTAACATACTTATCTTGCTTAAATCTGGAATTTAAAAGTTTTTTTGTTGTCAGCACAGCAAACAGAAGTGCTTCTAGGCCCCTTAATCTTATTGTGGATCTGGTTCCTACCACCAAATTTCTCTATATTGTGATTTCCCTCAATTTGATTTACCAATGAAACTGAACTTATCAAGAGATCAAAACAACCCCGTGAAAAGGTGTCCATGCTAAAAAATACCACATTTCAGAGTATATATGGGAGAAAAAAAAAAAAAAACACTTAGAGAGACAGATCTCAGGGGACGAGAAGGAAAAATATGCTTTGAAAAAAGTTGCCGAGTAGATGATAAAATTAAAATTGGATTTCAGACTTATCCTTTTAAACCTAGCCGAAGTTGATTAAGTGTGATCAATAGTATACATTTTTATCACCAAACAGTTAGAAACCACAGTTAAAACCTACATGCATTGCTATTCATTACGGTTCAGTTTTAAGAGATCTAGATTTAAAATACAGAGCCCTCTTAAAAGCACTGGTCACTCTTGGCTTACATGTCAGTTCCTGTCCTTCTTTAACCTATTTTCCTGAGCCTTTTTTAAAGTCTTATGTTCTTCTCTTTTTTTTTTTTTTTTAAAAAAAAGAAAATAGCCTTACATAATTTTCTAAAATTTTGACTGTATTTTCCAATGTGTGTGCCCAACTGCAGAATCTCAAATTCTTAGCTAAATGCCTGCATGAGGCCAGATTTTTAAGGGCAAACAATCCATCAGTTACAATTGTTCCTAGAACCCAACTGGTGTCTATTTCACTTTTTAAATCTTAACTTGTGGCTGAATTTCACAGAGGAGCTGGGAGCTCATAACACAGCACTAATTGTGCGATATAATTCAGCTTTAACTAGCCATCTCCTTGACACTTCTTAAAATAATTTGTCTAAAATTCATGTAAACCCATTTAATTACAGAATCAGTCAAAGAAATGTAGCCACATATCAACAGTCTGGAATTTAAATAGCTCTATTTCTAATCTTAAATCTAGACAGACATCACCAATCACCCTGGAAGACACAAGTATGGACAAGCTGGATGTTCCTGTGTGTTTGGAGGACTATAATATGCTGGTCTAAATGGCAATAAAAGAAAGGGTTGTGATCACAAAATCCTTTAGTGTTTGGTGCCAGAATAACAACAGAAATTGGTGGGAGGTAGGAAACCTCAAAGGCCACAGGTTCTCTACAAAGCATCAGTCTTTTGGGGCCATTTTAGTTACAGCTTGGAAAAGAGTGTCTTCACTATTTTCTCTGTAAAATAGCAATCTGTCGTGTTGCAGAGAATCAAAAGCTGTAGCCCCTTTTTAAATTTCAAATATCCATTCAAGATTAGGCTACTGGAATTCTTTATTATTGTAGGATCAACAGGGTCATCACTATTTCAAACGGTGTCAGAGGCTGAGCCTGTTAAAAACACACTCACACACTTTGTGAAGAGCTTGTCTCTTTAAACAGATGAGTAAGCAAAATCCCTGTAAGTCTAGAAGCAGTGGTACAGCAGAGAAGTATTCTGCATGTGTTGTCATTGTACTACATGGCAATCTAATCACCAAGTGTACGGGATTTACCTCAAAGATATTTTCTAGACACAAATTTCAAGAAAGAAGTATTCCCATCCTTCTGCCTGTCATAGCAAGGTTTTGGCTGAGGACATCCTAGCTTTCCTCTCAGTTATTCACTCTTCAGTTGTACACTAAAGTATCCAGTGCTATTCCTCCTTCCCCAATAGCTTCAAAGGCAGAAAACACTCTGCCTATTTGCAGCATTTATTCACCAAGGTTTATGCGGTAATCTGAGGAAAACGGATCAAGGGAATCATTTTTAGATGCAGTGCTGGAAGTTGCTCAGGGCAGACAGGGATTGAATATGCTTTTTCCCTTCAAACACTACTGTAAATCACTGTATGTTCTCCTTTGCCCATTTCCATTCAGACAGCAGTAACGTCTTGGCATTTAGTTGGATGGCACCAGATAAACACCAGTCTCATTCACTGGAAAATTATTTTCCACTTCATCTTTCAAGATAGCCCCAAACACTCACTGAGTTTGAAGACTTCTTGAACAGATTTCACGTCTTTGATGCAAGTCAATTTTGGAATAGACCCTGCCACATTTTTTTCACCTCCCAATTTAAATTGCAAATCCTTTACTGCATTTCATTTTAAATAGTCTTGTTTCATTATCATTTTCAAGCCATACTTGAAGACATAGACAATTAGCAGCTCTTTTATCTCACTGTGATAGCATGGGCTGTGTTTTAAATACAAAGAAAGAGCCATGAAAACATATACCAAGATAAGCAGCTCTGCTTCTCATGTACTTGCTTGAAAGATAGTAGTTTCTGTATAAAGTACATAATAAAGACAGCTCTCTGTTTTCTGACACTGTGCCCTTTATGTCACATAGACACATAAGATAACATGGAAACTCATGGGTGCATACAGGCATAAGTGAGAGCAAACTATAAATGACAGTTTGGGGGTTCATAAAATGTTCTTTTTCCTGTCTCCATGGTGCCTGTGTCCCCATCACTTCTATTGCTTTCATACCCTGGATGTAAGCAGCACTTAAATGCCAGTGGTGTGACTTGTATTGCCTTACCATGCTAGAAGCCAATTCCCTGATATACGCTAAGAAAATCCTTTCTTACAGCATATCATGCTTGACTAGAGAATTACTAATAAGCAACACAATTTGTTGCAGTGTGGACTGAATGCAAAACCTTTCCTTGTCTCCCTGATTTTCACTCTTACAGCTTCATTCGTTGAGTAATCCTTCAAAACAAATCAGTTCTCTTCCCTTATTATCATCATCAATGTACTTTTTTGGAGTAATGGACTATTATCAGAAGAGCAATATGATTATATGCAAAATGGCTATTTAGCAACATTTTTAGAACTGAAGTAATGCTTTTTCATAAACCAATATGATGGTTTGAGAAAATAGAAACCATTCTGAATTGCTTTGCTTTAAACTGCAAAAGGGTTATTTTATGATAGCAAGCCAGTGCAAAATACAACAGGCTAATCTGACCTGACAGCCAAGAAACAGGGTGAAAGTCAGTTTTTTTTAAAGTGGAAATCACTCTCTATTTACCAGACAATCTATTTGAGAAACCCACTACCATTTCTTCTCCCCTGGGGCACAAGACATGGAATATGAGACCCTGCATCCCATGGCCCTGAAGGATTTGCTGATGTAATTGCCAAGCCTCTCTCCATCATATTTGAGAAGTCCTGGCAGTCAGGTGAAGTCCCTGGTGACTGGAAAAAGGGAAACATCACTCCTATTTTCTGAAGTGGTAGAAAGTAAGACCCAGGGAACTACAGACCAGTGAGCCTCAACTCTGTGTCTGGAAAGATCATGTTTGATATGTGAATCAAAGGCCAGGTTGGATGGGGCTTTGAGCAACCTGATCTAGTGGGTGGCATCCCTGGTCTTGGCAGGGGGGCTTGGAACGAGGTGATCTTTCATTTCCCTTCCAACTCAAGCCATTCTATGATTCTATGATACAGAAAGTGAGGCTGCATGATGCTACACCTCAATCCAAGATGTAACCTGGCTTCTGTAGCTTCAACATGTTTTTCTATGGTATTTTTCATGCAACGTTCTCAGACTAATTATTAAATGCACTCAACTTCATTAGTTATAAAATATTCTGCTTCTAATGTTTATACACCATTTTCCCAAAAAAGACGAATGTCATGTCATAAAGCACACATAACAAGCTACTGATAGCATCGGGCAAAAAAATAGGGTCTGGCAGTCTTTCCCTCATACCAGATGCAGTTCTCTTTACACAAGAACTGCATATAATATATTATCCACCAAAAAACATATCACCACACTGGAACATCACAATAATGTGTTACATTATTATTTAGATTTGTCAGTGTTTTGCAGTTGTTAGCATCTTACTTACAAGGATCATTAGGAACTATTTGATTAGAATCTAAGTTCAATTCACATATTTATGATAAAGATATCTATTGTTTAAGTACAGAACACATTGCATTCTCAAATATTATAGTGACTTTGGCTCTATTGAGGATCTTCTGTGATTTTAAACAGAAGATCCTGTTTTTCCAGGATCTAGAAATCTTGGACAGCTGCTTCTTTAACAAAAACAAACGAAAACCTGCTGCCTTTCTTGTCATTCAGGCCTGAATATTCTTGTGTGCCTATGATGCCCAGAGAGGTATATATCATTCTTTTACAGAAATTTTACAGAAAAATAATAGAGAACAAGTCTAGAAAGAGGATAAGGGACGGTCTTGCTCATGTTCTGTTACATAATCATGGGTACTATTGCTCTTAGAATTTTTTTCCAGAAATTTGTTTAGCATGTTCTTAGAAACCTCTGTAACAGTTTTTTTTTTTCCTAACAGCAGTCCTGCTGTTAGAAAGCCTTTCCCACTGCCTAATACTTCATCCAGTGGCATTTTAGCCTACTAACCCTTGTGCTATCAGCACAAGAAAAGCAGCACACCTCCTTCCCTAAATCAGGCATTATATTTTACTTTATGAAGTCTTGCATACCTGTGGTTATCTTGTCTCAAGATTCAATAAATTCAGTCCTCCAACCTTTCCTCACCGCTTGTGTTTTTTAGATCTCCGATGTCCATTCAGTCCAAATCAAGACTATTGCCAAGCTTTTGGCAATAAGTCCTTGCATTAACTGCATTGCAGGAACTTAGGGTAGGAGGTGATGGAGCATTCACATGTCCACTGAGCATGGACAGATTTCTTAGCTCCATCTGGTGGGCACACAAGCTGTTTCTGGGCCACCACCACTTAATTCATTTGGACAATTAGTTACTAAACTTTCTTCATAACAGCCATTTTTGCTTCCCTTGTGAAGAATTCAACTTATAAAAAGCAAAACATATCACTGTGGTTTGGATTATTTTTCACATCTGTATTTCCACATATCTGTATTTCCACATATACAGTCCTAAAAGGCAGAAAGTACGCTTTTACAATCATCACTCCTAGGACTACAAATGCTGTGTTGATAGCAATCAATTTGTGAGCAGTTCCTAGGCAAAAAAGGAGCAAATACACAATTCCTACAAGTCAACTGTGTTCTTATTACTGCGCATAACCACAGGGAAGTCCCTGGGCTCAATTTCTTCAGCCATTACCAAGGGATTTCACTCTGCCTGGAAGAACGAAAGGAGTTATAAACTGCATGCCCACTGTGTACTTTTCCTCATCAGAGGCCTTACTTAGTTTTTCCACAACAAGATGGATGAGGACTCAATGAACTATAATAGCAGCCCATGACAAAGAATTCAGCAGTACCTTGAATTTGTCCTTGTCCTCGTGATTCAAAACAATGTAAACATTACACAGGAAAAGTTCTGTTGTCCAACGAAAGGCAGGACATTATAACACAGCTTCATTTAAATTCACGATGAATTTAATTTGTTGGTCCCACTGGCAGGCTTTGGAGTAATTTTTCATCCTGTGTTGTCAGATTTTTATGCCAGAGAAACAACAGAGGTCTATTAATTGAACTAAAGAACAAGATAGTCCCAGCCATTTGGGCTATGCACCCCAGCTAATGACAGAAGCAAAAAGAAGAATGTTTAGTTAAGTATCCTTGCCTGCAAGCTGGATGCAAACCAATGACATTAATAACTCTCATTAAAACAGACATATGGACTACAGCCCAAGATTATATTTCTGTGATTGCAATTACAACAGGTTTTTAGTGAGTGACATGTGTCCCAGTTTATCAAGGTCCCTATTGTTACTAAATTTTACTGAAGTTAAAGCAATAAACAGTTCTGCACTCTCAATTTCTGATTTGAAAAGAAAAAATCCTGATAGTATTGCTGTGTCCTTTTCAACATCAGAGCTCCTATCTGTCTTTATCCTTTTCATTAGAGTTAATTTATTACAAAACAAAAATATTTCTTCATATACTACAAACCACTAGCAACAGCAATTGTATTACTTAATCCCAGGGTTGATTTAATTCATTTGGTTCTGCTGAGTAAAAAATGGTTTCCTATTAAGCAAATCTGTTCCTTCTTAGGGTCCATTTACTCATTATCATAACCAAAATGCATTTTGATATTTTTTTTAATTCTGGAAGATGCAGACTGAGCTCATCCTAGAAAGACTTGTCACATTAAAGCATTTTATAAAGGAAGATATTTTCCTTATTGTGTAGGTGATAGGATAGATGAGACACAAAAAGATTAAATGATTTCACCTCTGGAAGTGAATTCAGGAACTGAACCCAGCTCAATGGACTTCTGATGCAGCATTATGTCCCTTTATGCAACGTAGATCCTTCTTGTACTATATTGCAAAAGCTGCTTGCTATGCTCGTGCAAAAGCTTCTCAGTTTGCAGACATTCCTACTGGCAGCTCTGAAAAAAAATGAATACATTCTGCTTCAATTCTGCTACAATTTCTGCTTGAACTCACACCGTGGAAACCCTCTTGGAAAAAAGGAACTGTGCCTCTTACTTGCTCATTAACCAACACACCGCTGTTCATCACCCACGGTATCTGTTTCTTAGAGGAGACAAACTGCTTAAATATGCAGATACCTACTCATATGTGAACAGCACTGATGAGATGTATCATGAAATTTTACTTGTCTAACCTAATTAAAGCTATCTGAGACAGTAATAACACTAAAGAAAAAGAGCAATTTCACAGCCTCAGTTCCCTTTCCCTTTCTTTTTTTTTTATAAAAAGCTCAACTCAGAGTAATACACTGGGGCAATATTTGAATGTTACAGTACACAGACGCAGTCACACAGAAAATTAGAACTGTTCCAAAAAAAAAAAAAGACAAAGAAGAAAAAGCACATAGCCGCATCAGTACCAGCTCACCAGTGGAAAAGTACTTCATCACTTTAGTTTAGCCCCCTTTCTTTCTACTCCATTGTGACATCAGCCAGGCCCTAATGAAAGCCCAATTAGCATATCACCTTGTGTGTTTGAATGCATAAGTGGAGCAGGTGATGATTCTCTTCTGAGATTTTAAATAATCACCGAAGCTGAGCCAGAGCTGCTGCTTGGTAGGAAAGATTTAGCTTCATAACATGCTCAGTTCCTTATGCAACACAAACAAGTGTGCCAACAGAGGGGAGAAAAAAAACAGCACAGATGTGTTTCTCTGAGGGAAGCAATGCAAACCAGCTTCAATTTTGTACAGAACTTTATTCCAGAATAAAGATCATAATTCCTGATTGAGTTTGAAAATTACATTGACTATTTGCTCACAGAAATGACGGTACAGTCCTCTGTGGGCTTTGGAAAAGCCAGCACCTTTTCTCAGGCCCTGACTATTTTTCAGAGGACAGTGACTAAAAAGCAAACAACCATGGCCTAGAAACTGCATCCTTGTGCTGTAAAACAGCAGCCTGCTATCACCCAATACAGGAAAAAAAAAAAAAAGGTATTTGCAGACTAACTTAGAGTCTTTAGAGTGGAGGTATTTCATGGATCTACCACTCCACATGGTCCCTGTTTGGCCATGAATCTCCAAGAGAGGACACCAGTATATGGATCTTCTGTGATCATTCCTCTTATCTGAAGACCTGTACCCAGCTATTTGTGCCATAAGCACTGAAATGAGCACTGCCATCCAGGGTGCTAGAAACCATTTTCAGTATAGAAATGCAACAATAATTGGTGCTATTGGTTTCAGTCTGGATCAAAATGAATACTGAGGAAGGAGGTGAGACATGAGGTCAAAAAGGAACTCAGAGAGGCAGTATAACACTAACAAGAAAGAGGGGAAAAATGAAAAGCCTAAAGCTGTAGCTAGGAATTCTCTATTAAACACCCTAGAGATGGACTGAAAGCAGAGTCTGCTGCCAGACTTTAAGGAAACCCAAAGGGTACCACTGTTTTGCAACATTTAGGGGCTCGAAACTGGAATATCTTTCTCTGTCAATCCAAGGAATGACAGGGAAGTGCAAGCATTTTGTAGTGCTCTGATCAAGAGCTTCAACCTGGTCCTACAAAAGACTATCTAAAAGAAACAGGAACTCAAGCACACCCAGACTTCCTTTGGCAACTCTCTTGAAGAGACAAGGCTACTTATGATGTCCAACTGATTTTGTACAGCACTGATGTTTATCATTTTGTCTAAACGAACAGCCTCTGTGAAAAATCAAACTCTGA
Organism: Aythya ferina; assembly: GCF_964211825.1. Lineage (NCBI taxonomy): Eukaryota > Metazoa > Chordata > Aves > Anseriformes > Anatidae > Aythya > Aythya ferina. The sequence continues at coordinate 22,382,083 of NC_140298.1, forward strand.
ATACAACAAAATACAGCAAGTGAACCATTTAGTTAACATACACTTCCAAAGAGCTTCTGCCCACACCCTAGTCCCTCCAGGTACCGAGTCCACCTGTCTGACCATGGCACTCGTAGGACACGAAACAACCTGTAACCATCAGCGAATGCTTCACAAGTAGGCAAAGCTACAACAGTTTTTACAAGGGGTATGTTAAATGAACTCATATCATTGACTGATTTTCAGCCTTGATCCACACTCCTACTCATAATCAATCATACCAACAGGTGCCAGATTTTCAAAAGAAAAAGCAGAATGCTACTAAGTCAAATAGGAAGATGATGCTGCATTTAGACCTTTATTAAACATGGCCAAACTGTGCGTGAATGTAATTAAAGCTCAGGCTTTGACTTGGCAAGCAGCCTCTATAAATAGTCTTTCCATTACACTGTTCTCTCTCCTTGGTGCTTCATCAGAAATAAGAGATGTCCTTCAGCTCCCCCGCCCCCCATCCCTGGGATGATCAAATGTTTTATGGCTCTGCAAACCTTAAAACAGCCAAACGCTATAGCAGTAATATTTAAAGTAACTCATTCTGAGAAGAAGGAATTATCTTCAAGGTGTTTTTCTCTCAGTGGTGTCTTCCATTTTCTTTCCTGGGGTGGGAGACTTACCAGATAGCCAGAACAAAAGAGCAAGGCCCCACTCCAGAGTGCAGAATAAGGACAAAGACTCAGTATCATGGCTTTTTCCAAGTGATGATCTATCTACTACGTGATCTAAGGGAAATGGAAACAATATTAAAAACCATAACAGTGGAGCTAGCTACTTTTTGCTAACTGATACACTTCATATCATCCTTTCTCTTAGCATAGATTATTTTGCTTAATTGTATCTAATTTATTTTTTTTTTTTTTTGTAAGAGACTGAATGCAAAATCCTTTGGACATTCTCATAGCACTGAGGAGATCCCATCATGTTGCTCTTAGATTTTGTTTGTTTGTTTTAGCAAATGAGGGTACAAGTAGATTTTTTAAAAACATATAAATTGATAGAAATATGGTTTACTTTTAGTTTTAAAATATATATATTTTTTGTTTTGGAACTTCCCTCCACTGCACCAGACAGTAAAGCACAACAGAAATATGAATTGAGCTGAGCCCTTTTAGTATTCAATAAACTCAAACAAAAGTCAGGAAAACAAATACCAACTGCATAAGCAACCAAAAGTAATGTTGACATACAATGGTAATTATTTTAACACTTGAAATAGAATCTAAGATCAGCATTTTAAAAAAAAAATACTCTGAATTAGAATACAAGAGTGTTTCTTTACACTATTCTAATTCTGGAGAAATTAAAAAAAAATCTTTATTAATAGATCAGCTGGTAAATCAGTTCTGACAAAAGGATATTTGAACTGAGCAGCAGCCTCAACTGTATCTGATCTTTGGAAAAGCTTTCTCCCCAGACAGCTTCAGTCTGAAAATCCCCAAGAAATACCTAGATACAATCAAAAGCAACAGCAATATCACAACTGAGACAAATATCACGAGATCTTCTCCCCAAATTGATTTAGAGACTGAGGGTAAGAGAGATCTGGAAGTGCTATTGTCCATTTTCAAGTCAGTTAAAATCCACAGAGTGTCAGTAAACTGCTGCCACATCCAAATGCAATGGTTTGTGCTAACTTTCCTAATGCATCAGTGACTTCAAATGAACTTCCACAATGTCTCAAGTTTGCCTGTCCCCACTCTGCCCTGAAACAACATGCAGCTAGCTATAATCTCCATTATTCCAGGGGGAAACAAAATCATCCCAATACAGTAAGCAGTTTCAAGAACATAAAATGAAAGAAAAACTGAGCTTCTCCTTTCTAAATTGACAACGTGATTTGCGAGCTGCAATGGGGAATTCTTGCTTCCCAGTCCTGGTGGCAGAGTAATGCATCTGCATATGGGGTATCTGAGAACCTAGAAGTACCCAGTCCTCAAAAGACCACTACTTAAAATGACTGATCTCAAACAATAACATGGACACAATTAGATCTTTGTTTGCTTCCAGTGGTTGCCCTTGTTGGCTTACAGTGTACTACTTCTCTAGAAATCATAGGGCTCTTTGTTTGCTTCCAGAAAAAACACTTATTTCAGATAATCTTGCCTCTATAAAGTTTTTTTTCAATGTTCTTCAGTCACAGCTATGCCTGCAGGAATGTCTGATTATCCATAAAATGCCTTCTGACAGCTCAGATTCATTACTAAATTACCACATTTGAATTTTTCATGTGCACAGGGCAATTACTTCTATGAACGACTGCCAGCAACATTTCACTAAAAATGAATGAACTTTTAAGGCATTCTAATTGCCACTTAGATGCCCTATAATTCTTTTTAAAGGTTTTCATTGTTTTTAGTCCTAGAGTTACCTGTGTTCAACACAAATGTGTTCCCTCTCACATTTCATATCACTGAAAGTTATTTACATCATAAACAAAGAAATATGAAACTGGCGGTGTTACGTAAACAGACTGAACAGCAGAAATGATTCATAGTCTAAGTCTTGAACATGAATAATTATCTATAACCCTCATTTGGAGATTTTGCATCAGCTTACATTATTCATTTGGGTTTTGGCAGGGGAAATTAATGAACACCAAGTTGACAGACACCTTAAAAAAAATACATTTTTCAAGTAGTTAGGCCAAAGCAGTGTATCTAATAAAAGAAAAGGGGAAGGTACTCAAGGAATGTGTTTTTACCATTGTAATATAAAAAGGCAGAGATACAAAAAGATATTCAGGGAAGACAGAAGAGCTTTTAATTACACCACTAAGATGGGCTGGAGTGCTCTTTTGTCTCCCAGTAGAACGTCATCAGGAAATTTCATTAATACAGCCCAATCTTTACGACAAGGGAGTTCATGAAAATGCTAAATAATATCAGAAGTAAACTAATCATCGATTAGCTACCTCCAGTAAACTCCAGCTAGACTATTGTTTCTGTTTGCATGCTACATTTTGGGTCATGATCCTCAGCCAGATGTTGCCCCACTTCAGAGACTCAGCTTCAGGCATGGCTGGCCAAGGTCCCTGCACATCCCCAAGCATTTGTCCCCATGCAGCTTTCTGATCTCCAGGATGTACCCTCACTTACATAATCTTTTCTCCAGACAGTATATTCACTTTCTCCTTTCCACTTATTTCCAAGACCACTTCTTTTTGGGAACCCTTCTAATTTTCGTTCTTTTCTTTCTAGTCCCCCAAGCCTCTGTTTTTCCTAATCTAAATAGGCTAGTACAGAAGCACACCATGTGATCAGCCTCCTCTATTGCTGATTCTGTCTCAGCCTTGTTTATTAATTGGAGGATTTGGGACATTAATTGGGGGATCTGTAGTGTGCCATTATTTTCAGTCCAAGATGTTATCAAAATTTACAACCAGAGCATTATTGATAGCAGCTAGCAATTAGCAGCCTTCTGCTTAAGAGCTTGAAAGTTCCATTTCAGACATTCACACATACACACAATTATCTGCTGGTTGTTTGCATTCACAGTTTAAGCTATTTTTTCACCTAAGAAACAAATATGTTAGCCGCTTTGAGACAAACTGAAACCTGCAGATCACTTCCACTTATGAGCCGTTTCCCCCAAGAGACCAGCAGGGTAGCTAGATTAGGTAACATGTCATCCTCTAGTTTTAGTGAACTCCCCACACACGCTCTGGAATCAGTTCAGAAGAAAGCAAATTGCCTTAATTCAAAATGCACCAAAGTCTGTGGATGGATTTCTGCACTGCAAACAAGCAGATCAAGCCCCCAGTGAGGGCTGTCACACTGCACGTGCTTTTTTGTCTAGCCTGCTCACACCCACAGCAGCAGTAAAGTATTGGCAAGGCAGCACAAAAACGAGAGCCCTGATTTATTTTTATTTGTTCATGTCTCAATAGGAAAGAAGCAATTAAAGATATCACAAGAGTATTCCCTTCCCAACTGATTTTTTTTTTTTAAAAAAGTTTTGAGGCTGGTTAAATATTTTTTTCCCAAGCTGACAAGGTATTCTTAATGGCTCAGGGTAGGAAGATTTAATGGCTTATGTAAAACCAAATGACAGTCAGAAAAATTAGAAAAGCTGTAGGCCTTCTGCAGGACCTATTTTGTTCTAGCTAGATCAGCGGACCTAATAAAACTTTCTGCCTCATATCCTCAGGCTACCAGAACTGTAAGAACACAATTATTCTTAATAACTTAACATCTTGCCAACACTGGGAATCAGACTTCACAACATGTTGCCTTTTAGAAAGGAGACAAACAGAGGAATCATGCTTTGGAAGACTTAACCTGCCATTTATACGTTAGGAAAGGTGTTTACATGGGAATTCAGAACTATCCAGTGGTATTCAGTTCATTTGATAAATATAACTTCTCAAATGTGAAAATAGACAGTATAGCTGGTTTCACTGCTTTTTTACCCAATAGATTAAAAGACTCAATCTGTTGAGTTTATCAGTAGCAGAAACTTTCATTAGCTTACAAATAACTGTACATTATATGCACTCAGAGAAGAGGCCACTTTGCCCTGCAGCTTCCATCTGTCAAGCTACAGCCTGAGCACTGCAATATCCAAACAGTTCAGAAATCTCTCTGAATATAGCTCATCTCATGGAGAGAGGGGATATTGCATTATCCCTAGTTTGCAGGTAAGGAAGTCAGGCAAGGAGAGATGGTTGATCAGCCCAGAGACATCTAAAGTCTGCCTAAAACTGCTGTAATCTAAGAACTGCTGTAATTTGAACTTTACTCATCTGAACCCCAAGATAACAACCCTCAGTTCTGAACACTCCCTCCTGGTGGATGGTCTCTGTCCTCCACGATTCACTTATGCAGGCTCTCTTCCTACCTTCCTGACAGAATTATTATCCATCACATTACTTGTCCTTCCTTCATGAAGAACTGATGAAGTGTCTCCAGAGCTAAAAATCCCCCAAACATAGCTATATACAGCACAGTCACAGCTAATGATCTTGCAGTAGGACAAACATCAGGGGGGAAAAAAAAAAAAAAAGATTATCCTCAGTTGAGCAGTGCACTGCTTTTTTTTTTTTTTTTTTAAGATAGCACATCCCTATCTCTTTAATTACAGCAGCCAGGATGTGAACAGATGCTTACTGCACCCAGCAGCCCTATGATTCAAGCAAACTTAGCTATTAGCAAATCCTTTAGGTAGCTAGCTGACTCAGGCAAACAAGACATGCAAATTCCCCCCAGCTGATTAACCACTGGGTTTGCACAGGCTTGACTTATTCACCACAGCTGTTGGAGACACCAATGTCCTCATCTGACAGCCCTGTCCCAAGTTACATCATTGTTTTTGTCAGCATTCACAGACATCTTGCACATCTTGCCTCACATTGGGAGAAATTTCCCCAAATTAGTAGGTGAGAGATTTCCACATGGAATAAATCACAGGTTACAGTTATTCAAATCATAAAAAATGGGAAGGGGAATGGGAAAGAAAAGGGAAAGGCTATGGGCTACAGTGAGAGCCAGACTGCAGTTCTCTAAATAAATGCCATGGATTGATGCACTGCTTACAGACATCTCAGTTATGAGGCCTGGCATCCCAAGAAAACAAAATCCACATCCATCTTCAATAATATCTAAACAGCATGTAAAATCAATTTCTTTAATTATCAACCCCGTGTTCCTGTTGTGGTGTCTGTTTTCAGCTTGTACAGGCTCTTCATCAGTCATCACTTACAGAGCTGATGTGACAACACATCCACTGGCTACTGCTCCCAAAACATCTCCAGTTTTACACCTTCTAGAAAGATCCTCCCCAGATCCCACGCTGCAACATGCACCTAGCTCTTGACAGCCTCTCCTGCACCAAATGTGTACAGACAGTTCTAGAAAAACAGAAGCAATCCTACAGTCCTTCATCTCACATCACATCTGTCTGTAGCTGCTCCTGCCACATCTTGTAGTGTGACTTCTCCCTCTGCAGTCTTTCTCTAATCCATAGAAACAACCCCCCACCTGATAACAAGGCGGCTTTCATAACCCATTTGTTGATGAAGAAAAACAGAAATGGAAGCAAACATACATGCCTTTTTTGTTATTTGCTTTTAGGGTGCCATGGAATTTACCTTAAGCTCTGACTGGATGGATCTGAACGCTGGAGAGGTAGGAAACAAGCTTTGGGGCGCCTGTTGTAACGAAATAAGCATTTATGTTTAGAGTGGAGATGATGGAAGAATGAAGTCAGGTTAACTGTCAAAGCTAAAATTCCCCAGTGTTTTACAGGTTTTTGAGACATCACAGCTAATTCTATGAGAGTTCTGGACTCAGGCCCTGAGAATGGTAGCACAATGAAGAGTGCAAGACTGAAAGATTATCAAAGACAAGAAGTCTCTTCCTACAGGCATAGTAAATAGGCTCTAGATCAGATCCAGGGCACAAGGAGCTAGAAACCCATTCCCTCAAAATCTCTACTTGTCATCTAACATTGCTTGTATCTAGCAGAAAGTCATAAAGGCATTTGTCAGTCACTGAAGCTAAAGGGTCCATGGAGTCCATTTGCCTGGAGAACAAACATTTGCTTTTGCTGGTGAAAAAGGGCAAAAGGGGAAAGCAGGAAGAAACCCTCTTTGCTACTGTGAAATAACACACTCTGGACCAATGTCAGGAGCAAAAGAGAAAACAGCATTACCAGTCATCTCTCTGGAAAAAAAAATCTCATCTTGCATATGCAAATGCAGTGCCTGGCAGTGACTTTTTGGATTAGGAGATTGTAGCATCACTATAACCCCTTATCAAATAGCTTCCAAATGATTTCCCAGGTCCCAAGGAACCAATACAAATATTTATCATCAGTGCCCAGCACTAGTACTCAGAGCATTTCAGCACTCTGAATATTTAACAGGAGAAATTACATTAATAATTATAATAAGAACTCCACAGATTCTTAGCCCTGCTAAAATAAACTGCATGATATGCTGTCCTATTATAATAAAAAGACTTTGAAGTTTTCTATTTTCTCCCAGTGCCTGGAGCACTAACCTCCTTCTGAATGATAGGGAGGTCAGATAGTGAGGGGAGGATCTTGTAAAATGCTAAAGCTATGAGAGCTGAGGGTGCTTAGCATTCTTCAGACTGCAGACAAATAAATATAGAAAAAAATAATAAATGAAAGAAATTTAAGTTACTGTTCAATCCTTACCTGGGCAGTCTTATTGGTATATATTGCATTTTCACTGCAGAAGAGCCAAGCAAAAGTGTAAAAGTATTTGCTCCTATAGAGTCCCCAAGACAAGAAGAAACTATCTGTGCTTGCAAATCTAACAGACAGGGATCAGTGCCCTGCACAGGGATCAAACCCAAAGCAGTATGCAAGTTGAAGAGCTTGCAGGGGAAGATGAAAAGCTCCATGTAAATAAGGTTCTGCTTGAGCTAGGCTTGCATGTGACAGGGTGACTGAAACTGCAGCCTGGGTAGAAGATCAGTGCAGAGGTAGATCTGTGCAAGCAGAGTGCTTACTGTTTATGGAGCATATTCCTTTTAGTCCATTTATAGAAGTCTAAGAGAAAGAGGGAAAGAGCAGACAACCATGGGTCTTCCCAACAACCACAGAGGGTAGCTAAGGAATAATTCCCTCACAGTGTCCTGTAACTGAAGAACCGAGATCTTGGGGGAAGACAAGTATGTCAAAGAAACAGCAGCTCTACAGACCAAAGAGCACCAACCCAGAAGCAAACAGGGTTTAAAATGTTTTTGTTTCCTCTATGACTCACCAGGCCATTCCAGACCACGTACTGGTACAAGACATTATGCGTAACAGTCTGGAGATCACTCTGAAAACTCACCAACACTGACCACACAGTAAAGAGCAGTAGATTAAGAATCTGAACCCAGCCACCTTTTCCCCAGCAATGACCCCAGCCAGCAGCAGAGAGAAGATGGTCGCAGAGACACAACCTCAAAGCTGTGGGCCACTCCCTGCAGAAGGAAATCTCCTCAGAAGAAGGATGCTAGGGTAACCTTTACACTGCAGTCTTGCTCTAAACACTTCCAAAGCCCAATGGCACTGAAGCCCACACATAAGCATATCAATAGAGAAAGTGAAAAGCACTAAATGAAATGAATTTTAAAAAAAAAAAAAAAAAAAGGAAAAATGAAGTTTGAATTGCACCTATAACTGATGTAGATGTTATTGTGGGGGGTTATGGGTTGGTCTCTGTGTTGTTCTTTTTTTTTTTTACGTGGACCGTTCTATTTCTTCTCTGTTTTAAAAATGGTTTCTATCAGCACATACGACTCATTGATTACTGGGTGTGCTATTTCACTGTAGCAGGTTATTCCCCATAATGGATATAGCCATAAATTGCTTTCTTGTTAGATTTATGAGCTTTTTCCCCACTCCTCCTGTTTTAAAACAATGAAATTTTAAAGGGAACCATCTGCTTGTGACACACCTAAATGCACACCTACAAAAATATTCTTAAGGGAACTGAGAGTTAAAAAATAATAATAAAAGACAGTTGGGAGAAAGAGCAGCATTTGCAGTTATCCAAAAGGTCATATGCTAATCAGCAGCTGGAATCAACTAAGAGGTTTTGTCACACCCCTTCTCAACACATTGCAACACCAACTAACTTCGGAAGCTGTTCCTCCAATGCTGTACAATTCCCCAGCTTCCACTGGAGTCAGTGATAGCTGTAACCTTTCTCACAGATACAGCCCTCAGCCACATATACTCATAATATTTTAATAATCCAGTTTAATTAAACTTTTTTTAAAAAACAATTTTTGCATATTCCATAAGGATTAATTACTAACTTGGTTTCTTACTCAGCATTTCTGAATTCAAAGATTTTAAGTATGGAACTCTGAATCAGCAAGTACTCACAGGATACTCCCAGCCATTTTGAAGAATAAATATTTAAGATCTTTTTTCAACATAGAGATTTCAGATCATAAAATGTACCAGAAGTAACCTTGTGCTCAGCAGAAAAGAACTGCTTGTGTAACCATACTGAGGAAATAAAAACTACATAGCCAGGTGAACTGCATGTGAAAATAAATTTATACTAAATGGCCACATTGACAGCTCTCAAAGTTCTAGCAGACAGTGTTACTCAGTTCTCTCAGCTGACCCTACTCAAAATCCAAGCAGTGAATAATAGGTTTTCTACACATCTGCCTTTATCTTCTGATCTTATCCAGCAAGGGAAGTGAGCTTTTTACTTTCTTAATTGTAAGGCCATAATTTCAAGATACATCCCATAAAAGCAACCTGAGAGCATTGAAGCTCTCCATATCTGTGCATCAACACTTTCCTTCAGTAAATGTCATGACTCTTCATTTTTCCTCCATGTCAGATGGGCCATGTAACTTTAAGGGTGTCATCATTTTATCTTTACATGGATGGATCATACTCTTCTTTCATCCATTTCTCAACAGATTCCTGGATAGCTCAGATTCCTTCAAATTCCCTTATTACAATACCCTGTGCTCCAAAAGACTCTCTTAATTGTTCATTAATAATCTATCTTCACAAAGTTGTTCATGTTCTTCCCCTTTTTCCATACCCCTAAGTATAACTCCTTCTACCTTTTGGATGTCAAAGCATTGTTGATTCAAAGGGAAAAACCTTCCTCTTTTTTCACATCACTTCTCTGAGCAAGTGATGTTCTGTTTTATGCCAGCATTCCAATGCACACACGGTTCTCCCAAGAAGTCTCTTGATACGCCCGTAAGCCATACTGCTTATCACACATCAAAACTTCCAGTTCCTTTTATTTATTTCTTCACTTCAAAGTAGTCTTCATCTAAGACAATTTGTTGTAGGCATTATTCCTACCATCTGTTGTGCTGATATAAATTTTCCCTTTGGATCTTCAAAATTCCATCCTTTTAAGACCTTTAATTTTACATTACTGGGGTTAGAGAGAGAGAAAGGTTTACAAGTTATGCCTTGGTAAAACACTCTTACCTCCAGTCCTTCCTACATAAGCAACAGGTTATAAAAAGTCTAACTCACACACAGTATTTTTGCCTACCTGTTCAATGTCATTATAATGTTAACACTGCTGTTGACAGGAGGTGTTACCAGCAATAGGCCAAGTGGAAACATTAATGTGACAGTTTATTAATCAATTCTGTCTCACGAAACTTAATGTAACATAAAGAAGCATTAATAAATGCCTGATGTGTTAATATACATCTTTCACACTGAGATGTACAACTGTTCTACATTTCTTGGCAGTTTTAGTTCAGGCTGCTAACACTTTTTGGAGGATAATATTCTTACTAAATGTATTAATGGTTTAAGTTTGGTTTATGTTTGGATTTAATTTGCAATGAAGTTCACTACTGTTGAAAGGTGCTGGTTTTAAGGATATTTGTCTTAAACATATTGGCTGTCAGATGTGAAACAGGATTCAGCTTCAGTAGTACTTCATAAGGTACTTGCTGGTTTGTCAACTTCTCAGAAACAATACTAACTAAAAAATAACATGGAAAATAACAGCCATGAGAAAGAGGCACCTTCCAGAGGAGAATTCAGCCACCCAAAATATTTTCGTGTTGACTACAGAGAAAGCTCAAGAGAAATTTTCTCTCCTCGAGTACCTGACTCCAGCTCTTTAGGCTGGCAATATTTACAGCTCCATGCAGGGTAGCCCCATTCCCACTCCAGTGCTGCCCCTTCTGTCATGCTGACAGAAGAGGTTGTGCCTCCATGTGGGAAACTGATGGGAGAACTGGGTTAAAACAAGGCCATTCTTCACACAGCCACACAAACCCTTGCAGCACCAGAAGGAAGGGAGCTGTACAGGAGTGAATGGCCAGCCAGAGTTTGGGCTGTTTCTTCCAGTAGCTCTGCTGGCTTCTTCCCTGATTAAAGAGCTCATGAAACCCTTATGTCTGTTTACTGCCTAAAATCAGACACAATGAGTCCAGATTTTTTTTTTTTCCTTTTTCTGTGGTACATACACAGACTGAAGTAGAACCATAAGGTTCAGTTTGGACAACATTTTAATATGGGGTGATAGAGAAGCAGGCTAGATAACGCTTGTCACATTCCTTGTAATGCTTGCATGCAGATGTTCCATATTAAAAACTAATATTTACTGAAATACTTTCAAAGTTGCATCAGAGCCCCTCAGAGTGTGTTAAAAATAAGCACATGCAAAATATTACATTTAGCTGGGAGCCAGATTCCTGCACCAAGGCTACAGACAGCTATACAACTGTTTCTCTGCTAGCGTGATGAGCCAAATCAACCCCCTTCATCTGAGCACCTCTGAACTCCAGGGCTGTTTTTATCTGAAATGAAATTTGGCCGAATGATTGTTACCCTCCAGTGAGTACATGACCACATAGAGAAAAGTTCACTGCATGATGGGTTTATTACATAAAGCAATGTAATAAACTGTGATCTCAATTTAATAGCTCTGGACAAATTTGCCTGTTTGTTCAATGGAGTGAACTCTTAACCTCTGCTCATTTACAAGGATCCCAGATCCCTCCACACTACACAGAACAATCCATGTTGCCTCAGCGATTTGCTAAGAAGTATTTGTTTCCCCTAATAATAATAATAAGTAATAATAAAACAGCACATGTGGTTCTGATAAGAATGAGCTAAATAGGATGGCCTTGAATTCCTATCTGATTAAGAGGTCATCATATGACAAATCCAGCAGAACCAAGTATCTGCCTGAAAACCAGGGAAAGCATTTGATTTACAGCACTAAGTGGATGCCTGCCATGATTTTCACACACTTTGCTATCTTGGCTGACCTCTCCCAGACCTATTTTCTGCACACCAACAGATTTCACATGTTTTTAAATACGGTGACAACTGGGAATTCATAAATAATCCATCTCCACTGAAATATAACTACCATGTCTGAGCAGTTCCGGCTCCAGGCTTGCTCTGCAGCAAAAGCCAGACAGCTCAAGTTTGGAGCAGCTCTCCATATTCTGCAGCCACACTGCTAAAATGACTCCACTTGCACTCCGCTGCCCAGATGTGGACAGCTCAAGCTAATGGCACCTAAACACAAGCATGATACACTGCCTCTTTGATACACTGCCTCTTGACAGGAAAAGCTACAGTCGCACATGACAGTTCTAGGTAGGTTAACGCTGCAGAAAAAAAATGCAGACGAAGTGTGTACATCAATACCTTGTTTCAAAAAAAAAAAACTTGTCAGATTTCTGTATTTTCAACAGGCTTTTTCAGAGTCCTTCATGCCAATGACATGGGAATGGCAACCAGCACTGACAGACTGGAGCATCACTCCTACAGTCCAGGGCACATCCCCTGCACTCCTCATGCTGTCTTGGAAAGAGCAAAGCATAGGAGTGTCACTTGCAAAGGGACTACAGATTTTCTGTTTGGGTGTTAAATGTTAGAAGTCTAGCTTGCTGGCAATACTGCTGTTCTTTCTTGCCTCACAAGTTGTCTGAACCACGATCCTGGGTAAGAAATCTGATGAAAACCAGGATTCACTCTACAAGCCAAGTTTGTGATTCTAGCATTCAGGACCAAAAGGAAGTCAGAAATAATGTACATATAAGGGAATTTTCGCACTGGAAAGAACACATCAAGAGATATTCTGGTCTTCTTGCCATCTTCCCTAACTTATTTTTATTTGTCTTCTGAAGGTTGTTAGGTTTGGTTTTGTCTTGATGTTTCCTGAATATCTACATTGAATGTTATTTCCACACTACTTGCTGCTTATGTTATCTCATCAGATTTATCTTGATCTGAAATCATCACTCACAGGCTGATTGATGAAACCCCCTCCCTCTGTTCCCCTCTCCAAGATCATCAGAAGCCACTGTGTTCTGCCTGATTACAACCATACGGCACCATCTGAGGCTTTAACTGCAACCAGACTGTTGTTACTCATTCCAGATTCAACAAATTTGTAAATATAATGAAGTTCCACCTTTCTCCCCTGTAAAACACATTACATGACTCCACTTCAAGGGAAGCTGCTCAAAATGCAAAACCATCCCCCCCCCAGTCAGGTGAGGTAGGACTTCTCATTATGCATGAAAAACTCTTACCATGTTTAATATCTCAGGTACTCAGAACAACTACTCAATTTACTTTCACAGAATCACAGAATTTTCTAGGTTGGAAGAGACCTCAAGGTCATCGAGTCCAACCTCTGACCTAACGCTAACAGCCCTCCACTAAACCATATCCCTAAGCTCTACATCTAAACATCTTTTGAAGACTTCCAGGGATGGTGACTCCACCACTTCCCTGGGCAGCCTGTTCCAGTGCCTCACAACCCTTTCAGTGAAGAAGTTCTTCCTAACATCTAACCTAAAACTCCCCTGGCTCAACTTAAAAGCCCATTCCCCCTCATCCTGTCACCAGGCACGTGGGAGAACAGGCCAACCCCCACCTCGCTACAGCCTCCCTTGAGGTACCTAAAAAGAGCGATAAGGTCACCCCTGAGCCTCCTCTTCTCCAGGTTGAACAAGCCCAGCTCCCTCAGCCGCTCCTCGTAGGACTTGTTCTCCAGGCCCCTCACCAGCTTCGTCGCCCTTCTCTACACCCGCTCAAGCACCTCCATGTCCTTCTTGTAGCGAGGGGCCCAAAACTGAACACAGTACTCGAGGTGCGGCCTCACCAGAGCTGAGTACAGGGGGACGATCACCTCCCCAGCCCTGCTGGTCACACTGTTCCTGATACAAGCCAGGATGCCGTTGGCCTTCTTGGCCACCTGAGCACACTGCTGGCTCATATTCGGCCGACTATCCACCATCACTCCCAGGTCCTTCTCTGCCTGGCAGCTTTCCAACCATTCCTCTCCCAGCCTGTAGCTCTGCTTGGGGTTGTTGCGCCCCAGGTGCAGGACCCGGCACTTGGCCTTGTTGAACTTCATGCAGTTGACCTCAGCCCATCGGTCTTTTTGAATACCCCATTTGAATACTCCATGTAGTCACCCCTGTGAAGATGACTTATAACTGTCCTAAGCATTTATTTTTTGTTAATACTTAGAAAAATAATTAAGACCAGCCACCATGGCACCTTCATGTGCAAGAGCCTGGCATGCTGTGGGTATGAAAATCACAGAAGACAGACAAGACCTTTTGGCACAGAGAAAGGGAGCTCTATTACTCTGTTCCCTCAAACGCACAATTCTTGAACTCAGAGACTGGAAAGTTCAAGTCCATCTCCCAGTCTAACAAGAAGAATCACTTATTTCCCAGGGCTTATCCACCCACTAGTTTTTAATTACTCAAGCAAGGGATTCTTCTACCTTGTGTCCTGGGAAAACGTCTGTTGGTGTAATGAATCTCACAGCTACACAAATTTCCTATGTACTCAGCCTAAGTTCTTTTGTCTCATTCCATCACTCTAAACACCGCTCTGAAAATGTCTTCTTCTTGGGGCTGTTGACTCCCTTTCTATGCCTTCTAAAAATCACATTTGACTTTCTTATGAGCACATGGCTCTTTTCTATTGTTAATGTTCTACTTACTGTCTTGGTGGAGGAGAAGGAGCACAGCCCGTCAACTGCCTCTTCTAGGTTTCCTATTTCTTCTTTCTCCTCCCAGCTCTTCTTTTTTTTCTAACTAACTTTTTTCTAACACCAACTCTTTAAGTAGCACTAACTTTTTTTTTTATTACTCTTATATCCTAATACTCTTCTATATCTCAATCTTACCTTTCCCTCCTTGGGGGTGGACATTTAGCATGATTTGGATGGAGAGTTGAGTACTATATGTCATATATGTTTAGCATGTACTTCATTAAGCTCATTATCGTATTCAGGGGTGTTACCTGTAATATTCATTTTACACATAATGAAGCAAGAGGTTTCACTTTGGGTACTGTGGCCTTCAAGATTCTGTTCTGCCACCAAAACAGGGTCATCCCCCCAACACATTCAGCAGCCTCTCACAGCACGCCTGCACACCTCCATCCACCAAGTTTATATACAAGATCAACAAGAGCAAGCCGCTCAACTCCCCTTTGCCCAAGGTTGCTGCTTATCAGTGACGCTAAAAGTCTGTTCTCCACACCGATCCCCAGACAGTGTGAATCATTTTGCCTTCTGAGAATCTTGCAATGTAAGCAGAATACAGTCTTCTGACCCACAAAAAAGCCCTAGGTACCAGACACTGAGGGACAAAACCAGCAACCACCTCATTAATGGTCCCCCTCCTGCCTGCTCCATACTCACCCTCTCCAGATAAAAAAAAAAAAAAAAAAGCTGCTCTCAGCACCAGCTTTCTGACAAACTCTTGATTCCTTCCCCAACCATCAGACTGCCCTAACAGTTCCCAAGTAGACTGTACCAGGACAACTGAAGATATTTTTCCAGACATTCACTGGCACATTTGGCCTATGACAATCCTACCAGGTTGGTAAGCTATTAAGACATCACCAGAGCCTTCACGTTAGCTTAACAGCACCAGCACAGCCTGCAGCAGAGTTTGAGTACAGAAGAACACAAGGGCACAGAACTATGATGCTACTGCCGTCACTGTGGCATCTGAGCCCCTTCTCGCTGTACACTAGTGAGCAATTTCTCCCCCGTGGTCTGTCCCTCCGTCCTGTCCCAGAACAAACCACAGTGCAGGAGAAAGTTCTGTTTTGGCAGAGCTCATTCATTTTAATGTGCTCCTTGTCATGTGTTTGGATCAGCCAGAGAAATGTGTTGGAAGAGGGAGCACTCTGGCTTGTAGCTGTTATGTGGAAGATCAAAGCCATCACCAGAAGGACGATTAACAATTAAGGTAGACCTGTGAAATCTAGGGCAAGGCCAGATGCAGTGAGTGGGTTATAAAACATGCGCTCCTCTACACTCACAAGCTAACTGCGTTGGCTCACTCTCATCTGAGCACTCTCTCCTGTGGAGAACTGTGACAACTCTTGCTGATATATGAAAGCCCACATGCTAGTGCAGATACATCCACCTACTCCACTGAGCACAGGACAGCTCCAACAGCACAGCCATGTGTTTGCCTGAGTGCAGTTAAGTGCTTTTTAGTACCATATGCATGCACTGGGAACTGTAATGGCTCTTCACGAGACATTTTCCAGATACTTCCTGACTCCTTTGCAGCATAGGCAGCTCTTACTAAGATTTTAATAAATTGGGTCAATAATTGCAGCAAAAACCCAACACTCTGATATAGTGCTAAGCTGAAAAAGCACAGGAAACAGCACTTGTCAGGAGCACATCCCAACACTACACAAGGCCACCTCGCACTTAACAGGGTTAGTACTTGTAAGTCTCTTCAAACTCAGTCTGAAGGTCATGTTCACCCTCTTGAAAAATCCCATGGTGGTGGAAATTGAAGTTGGCTGGGGACAGGCGTGTTTCATGGCTTGATGCCGGTGAACACCATCAGTGACAGAACCACTCTAGAGAAAGGACTGCAGTCAGGCAAGGGCAGGCAGGAGTCAGAGGAGCCAGCGGGCTTGTGCACCCAGTCAGCATTGCTACACAACAGGCAGCTCTCAGGAAGGCAAATGTGAAGGGGAGGCACAAGGGTTTGAAAGGGCAAGGTCATGCTCTCCTCTGATCCACTGCATGCCTTATTCCTTGGCTGTGATGGGTCCCAAGGCAGAGAGGCAGACCCTACGTCCCACCATTCAATATCGGCTCCTTTCCACTGGGGGAAAATCCTAGAGCAATCTTTTGGATTTCCCCTATTTTTCAACTTGGAGCCTGTATCCCAGCCACACCAAGCAGACACTCACCTTAGGATACCTGGCACTTTACTCAACATGGCAACAACACAATGCATATCATGCAAGCTAACTGCTGCTGACAGCGAGCTTTATTATGTAAGACAAATTACCCCAGATAACTGAATACAACAAACATTGTTCCAACACTGTAAAGCTTTTTTTTTTTTCCTGTGGGAGGGAGAAAAAAAAAAAAACATGAGTTGAAACAAACAAAAAAAGTTCTTGCTGCTCTTTGAAATCAAAGATTTCCTTCCTCACAGTGTCTTTCAGAAGAGTCCTAGTGCTGGTGGTAAGAGCATGTACTTCTACAATATATAAATACTATCAAAATTGGCTGTGAAGCTGCTGCTAACTATTTGCCCTATGCTACACTTCCTCCAACAGCTGCATCTTGCCTTGTTGGCTTGCTAAATTACAATGTACATTCTCCTCTCTATTCCTGCGTGGCACATTGCCTTAACTGCTGCTGAAAAGGGATCCTGGGGGAATGGAAACACTTTCATTCTGCAGCACATATAAATGGTTGTCCATACTAGCTAAAGCCTCTGCAACACAGAGACTCTTCTTTGCTTGAGGGGATAACACAAATACGTACAATCAAATATTACATCATTATGGCTTGTTAATTGTGAAAATTATGAGCTTTTATTTACTACTGCATTGCAAAGAGTAAGAACATTTTTATTCATTTTATATAGGTAGGTATTTATACCTTCTTTAACCTAATTGTCATAGGCTAATCTTTGTCAATAATTTGTTCCTTCTGCTTTGTCTTATTTTCTGTGAGGAATGATTTAAATCTGAAAACAACTATTGAGGGTTTTTTTTTTCGTTTGTTTCTTTGTTTTTTAAGATAGAGTAGTCCAATTTTATGGAAGGCTATTCTAGAAGTGTACAAAGAAGGACTTGAGCATTAAAAGTTGATAAAAGTTCTGAGATTTAGACTTCTAACTGCAAACCACCCTAAAAAATGACAGAGGAGTTTATCTTTTCACTCAGGCTATCAAACATCTCCTCTTTATACAGTTCAGGTTACAGGAGAAGTGGCCAGAATCAGCTTCTGCTGTAAATTTGCAAGATTTCCATTGACACCTCACTGTAAATGGGAGCAGAGTTCAAACTGTCTGAAACAACTAAAAACTCAGAGAGACCATCCCTCTGACCAGAAATGTCATTTTTCTAAATGCACATAGTGAAAAGTACTATGAAATATGAAACAGTAGGAGTAAATGTGACATTTCACAAGGTAATCCCCTTGTCAGGTAAGCAGTTTTAAAAATTCATGCTGTTCAACATGTTGAATATCTTCTAGGACAGAGAATTTTTTTCCTGCATTAAAGCGTCTGATAATGCCCTCCCTGGTTTTCCTGTTGGTCACCTGCCCTGATATTCCAGTATCTTGCCTTTGCTTTCATCAGTGTGTGACAAAATCAGTTCTTGAGGAAAAACAAATACATATTTCAAAAAAAATCACTTCTTCCATTGGGAGTAAGAGCTGGCACCCACATGTGTCTACAGTGGATTTTCACCAGCACAAAGCAAACTGCCCTTAAGTGGAATTCTGACTGAGAGGTTGCAAAGTGACAAGGCTGCTTTTAAACTCAAACCAAAAAAAGACATCAAAAACATGCAGTTGCAGAATGAATGTAGAGCAAAGCCTGTTGTATTTTATTTTCAAACAAGCTACTTACTTTCTAGGAGAAAAAGAGGAATATAGGTTGAAGCCCCTCTGAAAACACTGACGATGGTGATGAAAAGGTCATGTAAAAAAATCAGAACAAACTAAACCAAATGTTTTCACTGGAGCACTGCCATCACTTGCTCTGTTGTTGATGGCTTACCAGAAATGGGTCCTAATAGTAACTCAAACGCTGGTTTTATTTGAATGCTTTTTTTGTGTGATAATGAGCAACTGATAAAACAATGCAATACAAAGGATGTTCATATTCATTCATGTTGGGTCACAGCCAAATTCAGCTCCACATCCGAACTCCAAAAATACCAAAGTTTAGATATAGCCAGTGTTTTTCCTCTATTCATTCTAATATTAATAAAATTATTTCTAACTTCTATTTCACTTCTGGTTTCTGCTGGGAACTGGGAGAAGTCTTGAAATAGGCATATGTTCTACCAACCATTTGTACACTTAAACAGGAAGGGAAAATACTAAACCCTGGAACATGCAACAGGACTGAGTCAGAGTTGCAACTGGAACCTGAGTTTTGTACTTCTGGCCCTTTAGCTATTTTAAACACGTAGCCGTAACACTGAGTTGGCATGAGATTTTGCATTTCTAATATAAGCAATAATTTGACTTCAGTAGTCAAATACAACTCTATTTTCAGGAGTTGTGTAAGGACATAAAAGCCTTCCTGTAGCCTTGTTACTACCTGACCACATTTGTTTTGTGGTACAGCAAGAGATGTCTGACCAGGGGAGTCCTCCATGCATTGCAAAATGGTGATAACAGGTGAGAGGGTGAGGAAACTATTAAATTAGAAGAAAATCCTGGAACCTAAATATTTCCATGAAGGTCCATTTCCCTCCTCTGTCCAACATTCTGGACTCTTGACTAAACTTGGCTGCCTCTCGGCAGCACCACTCTGGTGTTATGACACTGCACTCTTGCTGGTAAGGACCCTGCATCTCCCAGCCCCTATGTGCTGAGGAACAGCCTGCCCCTGCAGCTCCCTGACACTGCTCACGGATTTGAACAGCAGCCCCACAGCTTTCCACCAACCTTTGACCCCAGCTAATCCCATACAATGTGCTGAGATATAGAAGGATCTCAGCATTGCAGCCACCTGGCTCAGGAGGTTTCCTTTCATCCATGACTAAGTACCCAGGGATTTGCTTTCTCTCCATATAATGAGAAAGGAGAAGGAATGCAGCTGTTGAAAAAAAAAGTCTGTCAAGTTTTATATTCACTGAAGCTACCAGTACACTGAGATCTAGAGATGATAATCTCTTCTGCTTTCTGGAATACTGCATCTTAACATCTCTTTTCTTCGGCTATTGCTTAAAAATGACCAAGTACCTCAGAGAGCAAACTGTAAGAACAGATGATAAAAACACATTCAGTAAGAATATCTTATACCATTTTCCTCTCCCTGTTGGCACTAAAATGACTGTATGATCATTTATTTAAATCCTTAAAGCACAGAGCAATCTCATATGGATATCAGATGAACAATTTTCAACCAAAACCAAACCAGTGGCCCATTACCATCCATTTTAGGACACTGCAGTGGAGAGCACATTCTAAAACAATACAGAAGAGGAAAACCCCTCCCTTTCACAAATATGTCTCTCACCAGGTTCATATCTGCTCTGGACTAGGCTCAAGGTGGTGTGAACAAGGAGTCACAATGCCAAAGCAACCACACATGTCATGACATCCACCAGAACGCTATCAAGACAATGAGGAGTGGTAAGAGGTAGGTACAATTTGACAACTAGGATTGGCACAGTACACAAGATTTTATATCTAGGAACTGCCTCTTGAAATATCTGCTGGCATGGTGAAATACAGCTTATTTGTAAGGACCTGGCACTGGTGCTGCACAAGCTGTAGGAAAACATAAATAAACTGACACAAGTCAGCATAAAATAGCTTTGCTGATTCATATGGGCTGAAAATTGGCCCCAAAGAATTTGTAAACCTGGAGTATTGGAAAGAAGCTGAAACATCTTGTACCATAGGAATTGGCAAGACCAAGCTGTTTTCAAGGTCTGTTTTTGATCAACATCTTCAATTTTTGCTTTATAAATTTTTTGGTCCCCTCCAAAATCAACTGTGTACACCTTAACCCTCACTTCTTTTCTGATAAAATTTCCAGGCTTGTTAATCAAAGCAAGACATGGGGTGCTCTATGCAGGCACAAACAACCCCATAATATCAGCACCCATCCATACCAGACTTCTCACTAATTTTTCAGACAGGGATAGCTGACATGATGCCTGCTTAAGCCCGGCTTGCCACCTGAACATCTAGAGTCATGGCTCTAGCACTCTGGAATGTCCAACAGCACGGTGAAATCCAGGGTTGCCCCTGGGCTAAGGGTTTCAGTCTGTTGGTTCTGCTGGGCAAAGAGGGAACTGGTTTCCCTGAACCAGCTGTACTTACAGCTCTTGGTACCAATACTACTCCTTTTCAGCACACTGGCCAAGTACAGCTCTCAGGGATGTCTACCAAACAGAAAAGGTTTTCAGGAGTATAAGATTTGTGTGCCTCTTCTTTCTCCCTTCTCTAACATGGAGCAATACAGGAATTGATTCTGTGCACACAACATCAGTAAAACTCAGCCAGGTGCACAGCACATTCTTCAACTCCTGCATCATATGGGAGGGGAGTAAAAGGCAGAGAGAGACAAGCCAGGCCAAATCCTGGCACCACAAAATACACATGGGATTCTTAAAGCC
Organism: Aythya ferina; assembly: GCF_964211825.1. Taxonomy (NCBI): domain Eukaryota; kingdom Metazoa; phylum Chordata; class Aves; order Anseriformes; family Anatidae; genus Aythya; species Aythya ferina. Next base: position 22,403,212 of record NC_140298.1, read on the forward strand.
CATGGCATATATTATCTTGAAAAAGATGCCATTCATTCTTCCTCTAATTAAAACATGCAACGGATTCTCAGGCAGTTACACTTCATAAACTAGAATATCCTTCCCCATATTTCCCTGAGTTCACAGAACACACGCATCTGCAGACAGCATAGAAAAGACTGGGCAGGCTCATCTCTAATCATTATCTGACCTAAGTACTTGTCTTCGTAAGGATCTGCCCCTCCACTTGGCAGGATCTGAACAGAGCAGCAAAGAACACAGCAACTGGTCCAGAACCCACATCATCACTACAATGGGCACAGACCTGGTCAGAGTCCTGCAGGACCTGCATGATAGTTTTGGAAGGAAATTCCACATTTCAGCTGAAAGGGACTGATACTTCATGTTCAAACAAGATGTTTTAGTCAGAGACCACACCACACTGCATGAACATCAAGCACAAACACTGTTACATTCCTGCGTAATGGAAAATTCATTCTATTGAACAGGCTTCAGTGAAGGAAAACTGAGTTGTATATGGCTTGCCCAAATAGCGATGCAACTGTGAGAGCTGGATGGAATGCTTCATGGGAAGTTCTTCCAGAAAAAAAAAAAAAATACCTTTTTTTTGTTTGCTTTGTAACCAGAGAGGGGGTTGTTTGGGATAATATCAGCATTTTTTCAGCCTTCACACACTGTTCCACCAACACAGCAGCAGCTACAGAGCAGCACAGGGCATGCACACATTTGCAAGGTACTACCATCTCTGTCCTTGGCACAGGGGCAATGTCAGGGAGGGGGACATGGTTGAGGCATTCTGCACTCCAGAAACAGAAGCAGCTCGGTACAGCAGCTGCAAGAGCACCCACAGGGACTGCTCTAATTTAAACTGGCCCCTGAGCATCTGAGAAACTGAGGAATAGAAGCAGAGATGGCCTCAAGCCACTGTTGTACTCTCTTCCTGAAACTGCAAGTTCTGAACCACACCAGAAAATAACAGCAGGTTGTGTTCTGCCCAGTTCTATTCCTGATTCTCTTACAGTCTCTTCACCCAACAGTCTTTTTACTCAGACATCAAAAAGACCCCAAAACCGCAGCCCCGCTGCAAGCTATCATTGCTTGCTATATCACCTAAATAAGTACTAGAAAGAAGGAAATGGCTCGGCTTTTGATCATGTTTATCCCACCTCAAGTACTGAATTATGCGATTTCACTTCCATGGCATTGCATCTGAGAGTTACCCCCAGAAAACCAGGAGTTAGCCCCTCTTAGCACACAAAAATGATCAAAACTTGAGTTTTCATCTTGGCATCATACCAGGCAGTCAGAGCCATCACTGCTCGACATTTCCTAGCCAGAGGAGGAAGGTTAAGGAGGTAAAAGGAGGTAAAAGGCAAAGAATTCCTCCAAGTCTTACAATTAATGAATCTTATTCAAGCATAGTGTGTTCATAGCAGGGCTGCCCTTGTGTGACAGACTAGATCAGCAGCATAAATGAAACTGCTCTTTGATATATGTCCTCAATGGGAAGAGCTGAGAAAGGGACATGAGAGGGGAGCAAAGGGGGGAAAAAGGTAATTCAGCATTTGCTCCATGACACATTGAACTCATAGAACCTGAAGCAGGGAGCCAGAAAGTCACCCATATTACACACACATCTGTAACAGCCTCTTGGGTGGTCAGGTCTGCAGGTGAAATGCTTTGGCAAATTAGAGAGAAGGAAAGCATCCCCTTCTGGCACAGCTGACCACCAAACATCTGTGATCTGATGGTGGAGCACAAGTTCTAGCTCAGCTGACTTCATTTTTCATTTTGACTCATTTACTTTAAATCTGAGACTTGGTAGGGATCAGATAGCCTCCAGATGTGTCATCAGATGCAATTCAGGTTTGAGGACATTGAGAGTTCAGGATTTGATTTCAAACCAAATCAAAGTTAGGGTTCTCTTGTAAATTTAAAAGTGACTCTCTGGAGAGTCAGGCTGGTAGAACCTCCCATGGCCCACAGTGTTCCTGGACACATTGCATGTTCTTAGGCCCAAATATCTCAACATTCATGCACACAAACAGATCCCTAATCTCAAAACAATTTTAAATAGGAATACTTGTTTTATTGGCCAAAGTCTTGAAAACTGAATCAGCAATAGCTTCAGCATGTAATTAAAAGCATTTCTCCAACTGCTTGTCTTGCCTTTCATTATCAGTCACCCTGACTCCCCTTGCCAGCACTGAATATAGATCAATGCAAAAGAAAATGAAAACCTAGCACTGAACTTCACTGCATGGAAAGCCAGTACCCTGATAGCCTTTGGGCCTGACAACACAGGGCAGACGGACCACATCAAGAGCAGGCATTAACCATCTCCTCATTGAGAGAGCAACTTGCTTGAGCCCACGTGCACTTGGCCTGGGGACAAGAGTTGCCTCACAGCCTCTGATCTCCCCCCCGGGAATCTTTTTGAGCTTTATTTACAGAGTTCTTCAACCTCCAAGAAAGAGAGCAAGCACACAAGAACCAGCAGTCATGAAGAGGCCTGCATGGTGCACTCCTCAGTGAAAGTAGTCTTCTCCTATGTGACTTCATTTTTCCATACATCCCCCCATTGCTACCATGATATAAACATACTGCCCTTCCTCACATGGGTGTTGCAAGCTTGTAAGACTTGATTACCACAACACTTAACTGCCTAAAAGACAACATTAATTTGTTTTAAAAGTGAACTTTGTACATTTATAATAACAAAACAAGTAAAATAACACTGATATTTAATGGTTTGGACTAGGGTGAGCAACTCGTCTTTTAGCAAAGACGAGAAAGCTGTGGTTTTAGCCTGATTAATCAAAACTAATGAGCCCCTAAAACCTTATGTTTCTCTCAATCAGCATACTATCAGCAGTGACACTATACTAGCCTTTCTCCATCAAAGAGCAGCCCAGGAGCCATCTAATGAACCTCCAGTGTGAGTGACTCAGAGTTTCTCCATAAAGTAAATCTTGCCTAAATTTCCAGACCAGATGGCTGAACTGTGAGACAATCCATCAGATGGCTCCAAAGTGTTTCATACAATTAAGGATATGCATTCTGGAAATGCCCTGGGCTTAGTCAATTTGTCCACAAATCTCTGAAGTTTTCAAAAACAAATCTGCCCAGACTCCTTTTGAATAAGCTTAATGATCTCACAGCCAACAGCAAGGGAACCAGACAGTAAGGAAAGCAAACTGAACACCTTTCTAATGCCTCCTCACCCCTCTAATGGGCAAGATAGTAATAGAACAGAAGATCAGCTGTTGATGAACATCATGAAATAGGATCAGTTTCAGAACAGCAAACACTTGGTGTGCATAGTGCTTTTCATCCAAGCAATGGAAACATTAATTCTACACTCCTCAAATATTTGTAATTATTCCCACTATGCAGACAGCAGTGTGCCTCAGTTTTCCTACACAGCTTTTTCCCCATCCAGAAGTTGGCAAAAGAACAGCATGTACTGGAACTGCCTTCCTTGTCCTCATTACTGACCCTCTTCTGCCTTTGTTTGCTTTCCATCTGCACCACCAACTGCCTAAGTGAGCGGCTCCCAAGCCCCTCATGATTTTCCAAGCTCAGGAAGACAGCTTGCCTTTTACACCAGGAGGGACAGATAGCTCCCACTGGAGGGGACAAGCTCAATGCTTCTCACTCTAGAACAATAGAGCTGCGTGGAGATCAACTGGGTACAAAACCATACCAACACATTGTCCTAACTACCCTTAGTCAGCTGTCACACCAACAGGAGTGTCCAGGTACTGAGAAGAGGACTGTCTGCCCCACACATCACACCTCCCACATTTGTTTTTTAACTCTGGAGTAAAAGGAGAGAATTACTGCCTAAAATGTATGCCCAAAGAGACAGAAGGAGGAAAGGAACTGGACGGACTTGACACAGAGACTGAACTGCTGTAGCACAAAGCTAAAAACTAGTACCGATGTCTGAGTTCAACATTTCCTGCTTCTTGATGTGCTTTTGCTATCTGTTAAAGGGCAGCATGGAAATGAGCACAACACCATACCTGGATGAGCCAAATCCAGGGATTCCTCCTCTTTGATCTCGAAATAGAAAAACATGAGTTTGAGAGTGCTTACCAATAACTTGAGGTACACTGGGACATAAGGCATACTGCAAGTGTCTCCAAGACAAGGATATTTAACTAAATGAAATCTGTTAGACCTGAGGAAAAAAAAAAAAAAAAAAGGCATGGCTACAACTGCAACCTGTGAGTAACCATATTCATCAGCTGTGGTTCCATGACTACTTCAAGGAAACCAGCTGCAGCCAAGACAGACTCATTTCCCACCCCTGACATGCCTTCCCATTTCCACTGGCAACTGGGAGCTGCATCAAGTTGTATTGGTTTTTGAATGTTTGTGTCAGCACTGGTAGCATGATCGGAGAGGCAGAGGTGGGAGTGAAGGGCTGGAATTGATTCTGGCATTGTCATCTCAAATTAAACTCATCTGCCTTTAAAAGATAAAAGTGACTTTTCTTCCTACCCCTCACACTGACCTTGTGCCCACATAGCCTCCTTTCCGGGCCAAGCTTCCCAGCACATTTCCTTTTGATCCTGCAACTCAAGGAGTTATTTTTTGTATGGCAACACTAATATCATACTTAACACTGCTCAATAGCCAAACAAGGGAAAATCACATACAGTTGAGAACTGTATTTGTTGCATATGCTCAGATGGACAAATCAGGGCCCATCTCATTCATTAGCTTCAGTTCCTGCACCACCGAACTGCTGGGTGTTTGTCCTTATCTCTCCACCTCAAGTTTTCCTTTGTGATATAACTCATACACAGAATATCCCCTCTTATTGTGCAAGATGCCTGACACAAGTTTTACTGGTCAAATAGCTAGGCACTACACTATACTGTAAGTTCAGCAAGCATGCCTTTAACAAAATAGCATCACCAAGCTTGAAAATGCAAGTCAAGGGTACCTTGCAGCCTTTAAAACCATGGGTTTGTAGCAGATCAGAACTAAAAGGATGACAAGCATTACTACTGTAAATACCATGTTTTAAATCTCTCTCAGACTTGCCACTGAACTCAAGAAAAGTGCACAGGGATGTAACAGGAGCACTTACGGGGAGGCTGCTTGCCTCTTTGCATTACATTGCACATGAGCCCACCTCAATCAGTCACTAGTTGGAAACCTCACAAGCTCAAGATGACTTAAAAGTAGTGTCACACAAAGGCTGGGTATTGTGTGAGCTCCCTTCCAGTTCCTACAAATTCACCACCACGTTTTGTTCAAGCTGGGAGATGCACCAACAGGCAAGAACTGCAGGAGCCACACTGACAGAAGTGTCACCATTCCCACCAGCAAACATTCTTGTGTTTCTTCTTGAATCAGTGTTGGACGAGGCTGGCAGGTTTAAAAGGGTGAGAACTGACCTGATATAACCTTACACAGCCCAGTACTTTTGACCTGTCCAACAGTATTAAGTTTATAAAATTTTCATGCAGATTACTTGCAAGTGAGTTCAACAGTCACAAGAACTTATTTTAGGGTTACATAGGCAGTTGCATGAAGTTCAGAGCTTGAGAAAAAAATCTCTAATTTCTCCAATATATATTTGGGATCTTCTCACACAAGCTGTTTCACAGGCTGCTCACAAGCTACCTGCGCTTCACATTCTCACCTCCCATGATCTCACCCTACCTATAATCTCTGGAAAAAAAAAAAATAAAAAATAAAACCACACAGCTCCCGATCCACTTTCAACCTTCTTTACATACACCCTCTTTCCCCAAGCTCATGAAAAACACCTTCCCCAGACAGCTGCTTCAAAGAAATTCTTGCCTACAGTAGCTTTGATAAACAGCCTATATCTATTAGATAGCATAACTGGCGATTCTGGGATATAGTCCCCAGGTACCTTTCCCTAACATTTTATTACTGTCATTATTGAGCAGAACTGCAGATGAAAATCAGTGATATGATGAAGATAAATAGGAAAAGGCAAATAAACTCTATATGCATTGTGCCACTGCCTTTCTTTCAAAGACAGACAGCAAGCTGCAATATGCTGAGCTCCATTCAGTATGTGACCCAGTGGATTAGTGACACTGGGCATTATCAGCTGCCTAGCTGCAGCTGGGGTGTCAGGAACAGGTGGGATTATATAGGGAGAAGACTTATTTGGCCCCTGCAAGTAGTATGGAGGTTGGCAAATCACTTCATCCTGTTCTAAATCTGCAAGGTGTGACATTTTGGCTGACAGACATCTCCCTTATTTTCTTTTTGATTGAAACTTTGGACAAATTATGATATGTGCAGTTTTATATATTCCAACTCTGACAGTTTCAGATGATGGCCCTCCCTGCACAGCAAAGTATGTAATTCAAATCTCAATTTCATAGGGCAATTGCAGATTACAGCTCTGAAAAGGTCCCAGTTTCTTCCCCTTGTGTCTGAGGTGAAAATGAAAAACAGAGGGGAACACTCGATAGAGACTTTGCTGATGGGATCACCTACAGTTTTCTCTGTTGGTACTGATCACAGCTTATAAATTCAGACAAGAAGAATTATTTTTATTAAATAGCATCCCACAAGCCAAATGATTTCTCCATCCTACAGCAATCATGAGAGTCAGAAGGATCTTAAACATAGGCAATGTAGCTTGAAACATAAGCACCTGAAAACAATGCCCAGATCCTGAATTACACAGCTAAACTTCTCATTTAAAATAACAGGCTTAGATTGTCATTGACTCGGCTTGTCATCTAGCATAGATTAGAACAGCACAGTATAAGGCAGCATTTGTTCTTCACAGCATGGACACAGTACACAACAGACTCTGATTCTCTCCTAAAAGAAACTCTGTGTCCTTTGCTTCTATCTTTGACCTGTTACCCAACTTCTGTAAATTGCTCCTCTACAAGATACATCAGCTGGATGTACCACAGCCCTGCCTCTAATGCAGGAACTACTTTCAAGCTTGAACTCATGATCAGCCCAAAGAGCTTTGAGAAGCTCAACCTGTCATGTTAATTCTGAGTAGGATATTCCACATTTAGAAGGGAGAATAATTCATGCTGCCAAGAGCACAGAGTGCCTTCACCTGGGCCTAACAAAGAAGGATTGCTTGACTGGACCCCAGAATCTAGGATACACCCACAGGGACCTGCAAAGCAGCCATTGTCAGATAAGGTAATCATCTACAGTCTGACAGCTCCATCCAAGCATAAGGAGCACTTAAGGAAGAAGATTCCTCAAGGGCAAAGCTTTGTGGCCTTTCACAGGAGAAGACTGATACCACGAATGCGGGACTCCTTGCAACAGACAGAGCTCACCAGCATGAGTAAAGCTGGTGGCAGCAGCATCCAAAACTGATGGGAAGATGGATGCACACTATCGTGAACACTGTTCCAGCCTCTGAGGCTGTTGCCTATCATGTCCCAAAACAACATCTATACTTCAACCCAAGCTGGGCCACAAGCACACTGATCCACAGAAAGAACAGTCTCAGCAATGCTCCTTTCACAAGTAATACTTAAAGAGGACATGATGAGCTGAGAGCTTCTTTTTATTGCTTGAAATAGGGAGAAACACTAAAATGGGAACTGGGAAAATGATCCTGAAGAAGGCATTTAAGGGAATAACCGTAGGTCAGAGAGATGAGATAAAGGTTTTCAGACTCTGCCAATTCATCTAAACAACACTGTGGTCAGGGCCTAAGGGCTTTGGGATTTTCATCTACATAATCTTCGTGTTTATTAGACTGGCAAGTTTTCAGTTTTGCTTTTTTTTTTTTTCTCTTGGCAAAGTTGTACTTGTAAAAGGAGGAGTGTTTCAACTGAAGTGGAAAAAAACAGTCCCTCCCTGCTCAAATGCATACAGAGGACACTAAAAGCACACTACAGCAGCCAATAGCTGGTGTTATTGGCATTTTCTAACCTGTCTCCTAGCAGATCAGGTGGAAAGGGTCTCTGGTGTTTCTTCAGCTATGGTTTGATTGACCAGCTCTTGCTGAACCACATTGTTTCTGTAAGTACTTCTGTAAACAAGCTAATTAACAAACCCCTATTGTTGTAGGGATAGATTGTATTCAGTGCAGATTCCACAGCTAAATGCGTAAACTGTCTAAATCAGACTGGAGTAATCACATCTACCTCTGATACAGCATCCAGTGGAGAAAGGATATTAGGCTTCTTTTTGTTCACAATCTTTTTTGCTTCCCCTCAAACCTGATGGCCCTCTATGGCAACAATTTATTGAACTAATAGTCTGAAGGGAGTCAGACTGGGAGCAGGCAATACTAAAATGGAAATGGAAGAGGTAACTGGAGATTACCTTAAACCCAGATTCATGTGGTACAATTATTACTGCAAATTCAGGAGTTCAGAGGGGACACCAATGTGCTATTCCTTCTCACCAAGCAAGAAGGAGCTATTTAGAACAAGCAACATTCAGTTCAGTTTAAAACAACAACTTAGTTGTGAAATTATCTTGACTTGCTACTTACAGCTTTAAACATAAGCTGCAATGAACCACCTTCAGTCTGCAGTTGTGAATTCTCATGAGGACAGCCAGTAAGATCTGAGATTTTCAGCAAGGCATTTATAAACACACCCCCTTGCTAGGATAGCTGAGGAACATTTACTGGGAAAGAAAAAGGAGAAATGAACGCCAAAGAACTGAATGTCTCTTTGGATTGATTTATTCCCCAGTTCACATTCTTAGGCATTGAATTATCCACCCTCCATATGAAATGATGTATTTATTATCTTTTTTCCAGACATCCCAGAACATATACCAAGAAGTCTCCCTACAGAGAGCTCTCAGTCCAATGACATCTGTAAGGGAAAGGGCACAAGCAAACCCAAACTTTTGCCTTTTTCTTAACTTAATGCACCAGCAAAACAACTTGGGTCTGCATACGCTTCCTTAACAGACATGTTTAAGGACTCAAAATGTTAAACATGTACATGTGCAATTATAGGCATGAGAATGGTTTAGGAGTGAACATGTGTACTGCATACTACCACAAAATTATCTGTTGGGCTAGAGATTAAACTGGTGCTTCTGTATTACTGCTGCTGCTTTTTCTGTTCTCCAGCGGACTTCAGTGTGTGTATTTGTTCTGGGAAGAATCCAAACAAGTTTGTCACTCATCCTATAAAACCACAATAACTGAATCAATCTTGAAAAGCATTTCTTTTTTTTCAGTACTGTTTCCTCCACATATTTATTTACTTGTCCCTTATTAATGGTCACTAGTGCCTTCAAACCTGAAGCAATCCTGCTTCAACTGTAGAACTAAATGGAAAGTTAGTTAACATTATTGACAAGAAAACAGTGGTCCACTACTGGCCAGGAGATTTATTGCACTGCCAGAATTGCTTCCACCAGAAGAACAGCCTATTAAACAAATATGCAATTTTCTGTAGGTTTTTGCCTATAGTTGCACTGGTGAAAGGACACCAGAGCCTTGCCCTCTGTACATAAGGCACATCTCATCCTTTCTTTTTGTGATTTTTCTGGAACACTTATACAGAACTTTCCTACCATGCAGAAATGCTAGCAGAGAAACAAGAATGTCTCATAAGCACACCCAGAAAGCCTTATGTCTTAATTGGAAGACTAACACTATTTCATAGATACTCTGCTAAATTATTCCCTACCTCATCAGGTAAGACATGTTTGAAGAGCCCCAGACATAAAAATCACTGTGATATATAACAAACATAAGGCTGAGAATATTCAATGTAATTTATATTTGAATTGCCCTGCTGATAAGGAGTGTGGTCTTAACACACTTGATTTCATGTCCAAGGTCATATTAGATGACCCTGCTCTCTGTTTCACAGTCAGTATTTCAGTAAACATAATGAATCCTTCCTTCTCTCCTCATTCTAAATGGGGCTGACTGTGGAGACCGGCAAGAAAAATTACAAAAACAAACAAGACTTTCTGAAAAGAAATCTGAAAAGTAGCAAGACATTGGAGTTGCTAAATGAAGGCATATTAGAAAGCAGAGAAAAGGAATATGGACTGTTATAATCTATTTCAGCACACTTCTGAATACCACAGATAGTGACACCACTTAAATATTTTGCTGATCTGAGATCTAAACAGGCTCAGATTCATATATACAAACTCCTTACCACCTCCAGTCAAGACTGATTTGATTCTTATTTACTGGGCAAAAGTGCCTCTGTATCCTGACACTGATCACTTCCTGTTTCCAACAACACATAAATATTAACCCAGACTTTCCACAGGCATTAAATCAGTTGTACTCCATGCTGTGGAAATCATGAGCTTGATAAATCCCCTGCCCTTCAACCAGACCTGACTGGAGGTTACAGATGAGTCACTTTTAAATTTACTCACATAATAGCTAAGTAAATTGGAAAGAGCATTTCCAAACACAGTAACACCATTAACACATCAGTTACCCAAGTGAATTAAGACACTTAGATATCTTCTTTACTCTATGGCAAGTTGAGGTATCATTTAAAGAAATTTCAATTATGGGAAGAATTAGTATACATGCACAACCTTTGAAAAAGATCCATCATGTACGAAGAAGGGCTGCTAATATTTATGCCCTGCAGAAGCTTGCTCAGAGTTTGATTGCAACAGTCCAACTTTCTGATTTGTGAATTACACTCAGTATTTCCAACTGAATCAAAAGAAGGAGAAATGGCAGAGGAGATAAAAACCAATTAGAAAGCTGAACTGTGGTACTGAGTTTAATCAGAAGAAAGAACATCCAAGGTTCTGCAAACAGTTTGGTCCTTCAGAAGCAAAGAAGGGACTTGCACACAGCCAGTTACCATTCTTAAAACATGAGATTTATCAGCCAAACATATTCTGAAGCAGCAGATCTGCCTAAACCCACAAGGAGGTCAGATCTTTGGTGCTCAGTTGGCAGGCTTATGGGAAGTGTCAGAAGAGGAATGGATGACTCGAAAGCTGGCCTTCAAATATTTCCAAAAAATGGTTCAGGAAAGCTTTACAGCAGCAAATTTGGGAGGAGAGGTTTCTAAGAATTTCTAGCATAAAGTTTGAAGGAGAAACACTGCTTCCCAGCATTCAGTAGCCCAATGTACTGACACATTAGGCCCTGAAAAACAATCCCTCCCCATCTTAAACTAGATTCAGCACTGGAAGGAGATTGGCCTCTGAGTGAGAGAGAAGAACCAGTGAACACCAACAATTTAGAAAGTAACAGGGAAATACCTGTGAATTGTCCCAAAAGAATTAGGGAGAGCTCCTCTAAAGAGGGGATAAGGCCAACAGCCCCACTGGAGTGCCTCCACACCAGTGCATACATTATGGGAAACAAGTAGGAGGCATCAAAAGCCACAGTACAATTAGAAAACTGTGATCTAATTGCTATCACAGAAACACACTGGGATGAAACCACAGTTGGGAAAGTAGATAGAACAGATGGCTACAAGCTTAACAGAAGACATGAGCAGGGAAGGAAGGACAGGGGTGCTGCCTCCTTTTGTCTTGCACATACCTTAACACAGCTTCCAGGAAAGCCTGTCCCATGATCCCCCCAGGCACAGAGAGGAGCCTTACATCCCTTCCCTGTTTAAGAACTGGTTAGATTGTGCACAGCTGCCTCTGATAAACAACCACAGACAGCTTGAGAACTTGTGGGTAAAAATCAAGGACCAGGTAATCAAGGACACCTTGTGGCTGAGACCTGCTGCAGGCCACCTGATCAAGGGGTGGTGGCTGATGAGGCCTTCTGGCTTCAGCTGCAAGAAGCAGAACACACACATGCTCCCATCCTGATGGGGGACTTCAACCACCCAGGTATCTGCTGTGGAGGCCACCCAGCAGGCTGTGAACAATCCAGGAGATGCCTGGTGTGTATCAAGGATAATTTCCTGGTCCAGGTATCAGACAAACCAACCAGAGGAGAGGCGTTACTGGACCTGGTGCTCATCAGTGCAGATGAACTCATTACAGAGGTTAAGGCTGGAGGCAGCCTCAGCTGCTGTGACCATGCCCCAGTTGAGTTTATGGTGTCAAGGAATATGGGCCTGGCAAAGCATAAAGTCAGGACCTTAAACTTTCAAAAATCCAAAAATCAAATTCAGCCATTTAGGGAATTAGTAGATGAAATCCCCAGAGAAACTGTCCTTAGGGACAAAGGAACATATCAAAGCTGGCAACTCTTTAAGGACGTGTTTCTTAGAGTGCAAGAACATCCCCAAATGTAATAAATCAAGCAAGAAAGGCAGGAAACCAACACGGCTGAGCAAGGACTTGCTGGTCAGACTGAGGTTTAAAAAGCAAATGCACAGGTGGGAGAAGCAGGGACAGGTAGCTGGGAAGAGTACAGGGATGCCATGCAGATGTGTAGGGATGGGATCAGGAAAGCCAAGCCACAGCTGGAAATGAACTCGGCAAGGGATGCAAAGAATAACAAGGAGGGATTCTGTAGGTACATTGACCAGAAAAGAAAGGTCAAGCAGAGTGTAACCCCTCTGATAAATGAGAAGGGGGAACTGGTAACAACAGCCATGGAGAAGGCTGAGGCACTCAACAACTTCTTTGCCTCGGTCTCCACTGGCACTCAGGCTTCCCACGTCTCTCAAGTCCCCAGACCTCTAAGTGAGGGCAAGGGGAGCAAAGTCCTTCCCACTGTAATCAAATAGCAGGTTTGGGACCACCTGATGGCACTGAACAGGTGCAAGTCCATGGGGTCTGATAACCGCATCCCAGGGCCTGAGGGAGCTGGCTGATGGAGTTTCCAAGCCTCTCTCCAACATATTTGAGAAGTGCTGGCAGTCAGGTGAAGACCCAGTGACTAGAAAAAATGAATCACTCCCATTTTTAAAAAAGGTAGAAAGGAAGACCTGGGGAACTACAGACCGGTGAGCCTCACCTCCGTGCCTGGAAAGATCATGGAAAAGATCCTCTTGGAAGCAATGTTAAGGCCCATGCAGGACAAGGAGGTGATCTGGGATACCCAGCATGGCTTCACCTAGGGCAAATTGTGCCTGACCAACCTGGTGGCCTTCTACAATGGAGTGACTGCATCAGTCAGCAAGGGAAGACTGACTAATGTCATCTACCTGGACTTCTGTAAGGCCTTTGACATGGTCCCACATGACATCCTGATATCCAAATTGGAGAGAGATAAGAAAATGGAGCCAGAATATTCTGAACTTCATAGAAGAATAACACATGGCCACTTTTGTGTCTCTGACCCTCAAATGTTTGTCTCTAGCAGCAAGTATATGGCAAAACCAGAAAAAGAGCTGGGAAAAAAAAAAGTATGTTCAGTTCATTTACTTTTCCTGGGAGAAAAAACAAATCACCTAGCTCTACTTATCATGTCCAGCACTTAAGCAACAGTTGGCTTTTCACAGTTTATGTACTATTTATTATACTTGCATCTTTCCTCCATCTACCGTAAGAGAGCTCCAGAACAATTTATTTCTTGATTATCATACAGACTGTCTGCCTTTGAGACTCTGATGTGTTTCATAGGAAAGGGAATGTGAGCACTTGAGAAAGAAAAGTGCCTGATAATTGTGGCAGGACTATTATTTTTTTCCTTTACTAGTAATTGAAATACAGTCTTCCTTGGGTAGCTGCATCTTCTGTTAAACCAAATATTCAAACCCTTGCAAATAGGACATGATTGAGACAACTACTTCTACAGTAGTGTTGGCCACATTGGAACACATTCCCATTTTCCTACCTCCCAATGAGTTTCAAAATGAACTTAGTACCTGTAGTTTTATGGCTTTTAGAAGAAATCACCATAAAATATTTATGTAAAACAAAAATTCTGATGCTTATTAAGAACTGTTGTCCCTTGCATCTAAAAACAGCAACAGAAAAATTAAACTTTTTTTTTTTTTTTTTTTTTTTTCCCAAGACAGGGAATTTGGGGCCATCCTGTTACATTTTTATTCCATTACAGTCCACCTGAAATCTTCTGAGTCTATTTTTACACGGATAATAATAATACTTAGTATTTATAGAGCACACTACAAACAAAGACACACCATCCTTTTGTGAAGTCAGGAGGGAAATGCTGGACAGCTATGGAAACAGGGCACAAGGTTAAGTGTCAGAGTCCATCCTAGAGTATGGATCTCCTGGTTCCTCTGCCTCGCACTCATTCCTGAATTGTCAATTTTCCAAGGAATGTTAAAGCTTGCTTGGAAAATGTGATTAGTACATTTTTAGCTTGGTTTTCCTTGGAAAAAGGTTAATGAAACTACACTGTTTGCCAACCCCACTCCTAAGTAACCTTCAAATCTTCTAACTGGTCTCAGCCAAATTTGACAGGATTAACAACCTCAAAGATTGTCCTGCATTCCTTGCTTTTTGGAAAACGTACAGCCGAGGCCTTAAGGTTAGTGTCTCCAGACAGGAACTCAGTTGCTGTATACTCTACTTGGCAGCATGTAACCAGACAGCACAGCCATTGGTATGTATGTACACACACACGTATTTATTGACAGACTGACTGGCACATGCACAGCTGTGGGCTAGCTATTTCCTACCACGTGGGCTTCTAAAGGTGGCAGTGAGGACAAGAAGCAGGGCAATGGCAGCACACAGCTTTCAGCATGCTCTTTGGGGCAGCTCTAACAGCTGACATGCTTGCCAGGGCTAAGAGGCATTGTGCAGCCATACTTAGTCTGCAAGGAGCTCTGGGTAGGTTTAACAAGGTTCAGAAAGAAAAAAAGCACACCCAGGCAGAGGAGCGTGCACACAGCTTCACTGGTCAGAGTGTGGTGAGACATAGATGTTACAGCACTTTCTTTACCCACAGATAACCATGTGCTTAAACACAGACAACCATTCTGGTGGCTCCAGACAAGAAAGCCCAGAGATGTAAAGTCATCTTCTTCAGAGACATAAGGTCATCTCTCTTGGTCCCTCCACATCTGGGCTTCTAGAGTGTCTCTGTCTCCAAGGCAAAGGACAGATGTTGTCAAGACCTCTACATAGTGAAGAATACAATGTCCTATGGCTAGCACACTTTCTAAACATTTTCAACAAGGAGATATTTTTGATAGCAATGTACATAGACACAACTTATTTTTAATCCAGGGCAGGGTAGAAAAAATATTCTAGCTCTATCTCAAACTGCAGAACTGTCACAAAAACATCTTTCCTTTGCAGCCAGTTCAGCTTGGAGCAGGTAAGATCTCAATTTTTCAAAGATCTTAAGGATCACCAGATATATCACAATCAGAAACACTTTATTTTAGCAAATACCTTCAAATCTGATCTGGATCAAATAAATAACTTGGTTGCAAACAAAACTAAGTCAGACAACATCTCTTCTTCCCCCACTTTAAGATGTGTGTAAAATGCATATTAGCCTGAAAAAAAAACATATATATATACTGCTTTGTATTCAACAACAAGAGTGCGCAATGAGGCAGAAACAGAGCTGTTACTTTGCAGTCTGACTTGAGAATAGTGATTGCTTCTCCAAAGAAAAGTAGTGATACTCAAATATGAGTGATGAGCACCAAAACACCTATTAGATGAGCTGGCTTAAGAGCAAACAGAGATACGTGGGGAAATGATCTTCTCTACAGGTCCCTTATGTACTATGCCATCTTCCTGAAAAAAAAAAAAAAAAAGAAGGAGAATTTAATTTTCATAAGACAATCAATCCCTGGCTCCCCTCCAGATCTGCACAAAATGCTGTTAAAAAGACAGGATTTTTTTGCATGTGACAATGGATATTTGTCCAAAAGATGACTACTGACACACCAAACTAATTTTGAATTGTCACCATATCTGCTGCACGTTTGAACTTCTTTCCTCTGGAAAGCAGAGTATCAGAGAAGGGGAAGGGTGCTCACCAGCAGCTCATGCTAGAATGGAGTAGGGATGCAAGGAGCATACAAGCTCAAACCTGTACATAGGCTTTGCAGCCTCTGCTGCAAATGGTAACTGCTAGTGGAAAAAATAATGACAGGCTATTTTTGGTGGTTTTTATCTAGTCTTTTTGTTTGTTTGCTTATTTTCTGTACTCTGTGCTTCAAGCACAAGTGAATCATTCCTGTATAATTTAAATAACTTAAAAAAAAAAAAAAAAAAAAAAGACTGCTCAGTTCTAAACCACAGAACAGGACATTTCAGGTGTTTCTCAATCAAATAACACCTAAAGCTTCATATGCAGGAGAGAAGGCAGGACTCAACCACACCCTGAGATCCTTCAGTGCCTGAAATACCACAATGACCAGCTTCAAAAGTCACTCAAACTTAGCTGGAAGTGTTCCTCTGACTATAATTACATTTTATTAAAAAAAAAAAAAAACCAAAAACTTGTGCTTGAACAAAACAAATTAACCCATCAACACTTGATAATTAAAATGAACACATCAAACTTGGGCGCCTTTCAATTACTACAGTTTTTTTAAGAAACAAAACTGATAGTACTGAATCTGTCAAATAACTAAAAGGCCCAGAACATCACATTTCACAAAAAGACTGGTAAAAGAAAAAGACTGCTGAAAATCCATTCTCATTGACAAGGAAACGCAAGCATGTGAGTTTTGGTGATCCGTACTTCTGCTGAGAATATCCCTGGTGCACCAGGCTGCCCTGAGACATAGAGAATGCAATGTGAAAAGGACAAAGGCAGGCAAGCCACAACAACCTGTTATGAGACACACCACATCTGCAGAGAAAGCTCTCACTGCTATTTATCTCAGACCAATGCAGCCCAAAGCGGATTTGTGCAACAAAGAACTGAATTATGCAAAAACACCGGTAAAATTGAATTCAGCCTGGATGGTTAGCCAGGTAAAGGAGTTTAGAGAATACTGGAGTGTAGGAGAATTTCTAGGGATGAATCATGAACTTGTCTATAGAGTCAATCCTTTGGTTTGCTTCTCCTTTTAACAGTTAAATGTAAGGTATGACAACACGATCATCTGGAATGTGTGTGAGATTAGCTCACTGCTCTTAACAGTGATGGATGTAAATTCACAGCAGCATGGTTGACATCTGCAAACCAACATCAGCTTCACACACAGTTAAATATACGTTTGTTCAGTGGTGCTGTTAAGGACATTCGGGGAGCTGATCAGGAACAACTAATTTATTTATTTATTTTTAATAATGGCCTTGGTGCAGACTGAGGGTAAAATTACACCTGCACTTACACTGGCCATGAACTTTTCTAGTTCATTGCCTATCCCTGTTGTAGAGAAGGTTTAGGATGTGTCTTTCAAATCTCGCTCCTTCTTAACGGCTTTCCTCAGGAAAGGAGAATGTGCTATGTGCTGCTCCCAATGACCTTCAGCATTCCTCTGTACCTTGGGAGTGACTCTGTTACAAAACTGTTCTGTATAAACGAGAAAAAAAATAAATGGGTTATACCAGCAAGGCAGTTTATAAAGGGCCTGCCTGCTTGCTTTCACACTGCTTTTACTATACAACTTCTATTAGTCCTCCACTTTTATCAGCATTAATTCAGTGAACCAGACAGAAAAGAATGAATGTTTGGTAAAGGCATGATATGGCAAGGGGGACACGTAACAATTTTAATCTGCAAATCAGCAGAAAATTTACAGGGCATATATCAATACAGATTTTTCATGTTTGGAACATCTTTAAAGGTAAATTGTCCTACAGAATCATATATTTATTTATTTATTAAACCTGTATGTTAAAAATGCACACTTAACCAGCATTTGAAGTCTGTTAAAACATGAACATTTTCCCCAAGCTTTCACGCAGTACTTAGGTTCCACCTAGTGGCTTTCAATGGCAATAATGTCAGCCTGAAGACTAAATGGGCTTTTTTTTTTTTTTTTTAATTGCCCAACTGCTTAACTTTCAAAATCTATATGTTTAGTTGCAGAAATATTCTGAGAGTCTTCTCCAGACACTTAATTTATCTTTCCATCTACCTAAAAGTTCTCTTGGTCCTCTGATGGGAACACTCCAGCTACCTTTATTCTAGTTTAAACATCTAAGCAAAATAGTCTTAAACTAAAGCTTATTCCCGTGCAAATGTGACTGAGAGGATGGGCTAGCTAAGGGCATTAGCAGCTTGCAGACAGGAGCTATGCGGTGCTGTTATGTCTGTTAAACATAGCAGTTACCACATCCATCCCACGCCATGCCTCTGCAGGATAATGCCTGGTCACTAGCAGAACTTAGTTGGTAACAAACCTGTCAGCACCAGGGAGATCTGCCTCATTTAACAACTGACATTTTCAGCACAGACTCCCTTTACAGTCAACTGAGAAACAGGCAAGTTCTAGACCATGATTCAGACAACCTACTTTAGTGGTTTCCCTTCAGGTGAAATCTGTGAGAAGTTTCTCATTTCCTCATTTCTATTATAAAGAGAAGCTAAAGGTCTTACTGATGGCATGGTCTCTCCATCACCTCTTGAATCCTACCCAGGGTGCCTGACAAAGACTGTGTGCTACACTGCATAGAGCTCCCAGTGAGCTTGAAGCAGACAGTAAGGGAATCTAGAGGCAGGGCAATTATGGCATTTACAGACTTTGCACCTAAAAATCAACATTGACAAGTAGCCATACCACCACAGAAAACTTGATTTCAACACTGTTCAGTCCTCAGTATACATCTCACCCTGATGTTCAGCTCTGATAGATTGGTTAAAGTAGGTTTGTTTTACTGTAGGAAGAATGTAAGACCATTCTGCTCCTATCTAGTTTAAAGGGAAAGTTACAACACAAGCTACAATTATATTTCAGTTCCCCCTTGCAGTAACAGAACACTCACCCCAGGCATTTTAGCCCTCTTTAGAAGAGTTTCACCAGCTCTAAAGAGTCACCAACTTCAAAGGGAAGGAGAAAAAAAAACAACCATCAAAGAAATGTGAAACTTCACAAATATATCAGCTGCCACATTAGAGGTCAAAAGCATTTTGATAAGATATTTTAAAGTAATTTTAGCGTCTTACATAAACAACAAGACAGAGTTCACCAGAACAGGTTTAGTTTGTCCACAGAGATAATAGCCGTTTAAAGAGAAGGTATAATAAAATAATAATAATAAAAAAAAAAAAAAAGACCTAGCTCACAATCTGTGGAGTGGATGAAAGGTCTCTAATGCCTTAATGCAGCTTTTTCGCTGCCTTCTTATTTCAAGGAGCTTTATTTTTGGTTACGTGCAATTTGAGGCTTGTACCTAGCAAATTGTGGCTGCTTTTCTAGATGTGATTCCAGCGTTCAGCAGTACTGCCCAGACTCATTACGCCAGAGCAGTGTCTCCCAGTTTGGTTGCCTTTTCACCTTCTCCTAAGCTTTCATGGATGAAGACTTTGCATACAAAAGACCAGCTCTTGTATGCAAAGAAAAATGGAAAATCTTCAATGGTTTCAAACTTTCTTGTGCTGTAAAAAATGAAAAAAAGAAACGGAGGCTGTACAATATCTGTTGGGCTGTTGGTTTCAACATATGCTCGTGGTTTATTTGCAAGAAAATTAAGCCCATTTTTCAGCAACAGTTATTTCACAAAAGCTGTTCGGATTTACAACACCAGTTGTAATCTCTCAGTGTAAGCTGTTTGGGGTTTTGTTTTGGGGGGAGGAGGGGGCTTTCACGCTGCACAGAGCATCGGGCAGCCCGACCTCACGAAACCTTCACTCAGCTTCTCCGTAGTGGGTTACGTTGCTAGGTGGTTTGGGGGCTGGATAATACTTTAACAGCCCTTGAAGAAACACTTTCACAAGCCTCAGTTTGTCTCTGAAATACTTCTTACTGCAATAGTGTATTTAATTATGTGCAAATGTTAGTTTATTCTGCATTTATAGCAACTGCACACACAGTTGTCGATACACTGGGTACTTCAGCCATCCCTGGGCAATACGGCACAGGTGAGCGTGCTGTTTGAGGGGGCTCGGGCTGTGATTCCCATTCAACTCAGCTCTTCCACCTCAGGGTAAATTTTGGGGGACACGACTGAGGAAGGGCAGGAAGACTGAAACACCCCCAAGACCCGAGAAGCAGAAGTGTGGAGCCCGCAGCTCCCTGGCTCTGGCCTAAACGGCTTCCAGCCGCTGCCGAGCCCCGGGGGCAACCGAGGTGGCCCCGAGCTGGCCCCAGAGGGCGACGAAGCCTGGTTGGGGCCACCAGGAGCCCGGCTGGGGCCTCCACAGCCCCGGCTTCGGCGGGCGCCCGGGAGGGGCCGGTGCAAGGCAGGGGGCGCGGGTACAGGAGCTGTCGGCAGGGCTAGAACTGATAGGTGGCTCCATAGCTCAGTGGTTAGAGCACTGGTCTTGTAAACCAGGGGTCGCGAGTTCGATCCTCGCTGGGGCCTTCCCAGCTTTTCCAGTCCATAGTTTGATTTTTTTTTTTCCTGCCTTTTCTCAGGAGGTGATTCTCTGCCGGAGCCACTTCCCCGCTGCTGGGCGGGTCCCGGTTCTACCCCGCTCTGGGTGGAAAAAACACGCGTGGCCCCCGGGCAGCAGGAGCCGTGTCGGCCTAGGGCCGGCCTGGGGCCAAGGCTGTGTCCTGGAACAGCCAGTCCAGAAGATGGCAGCAGGAGAAAGCCCAAGGCGGTTCCATCTTAAGCTGAAGCTGCGAAATGGTGCAGTTGGCTTTGGCTCCATGTCAGCCTGAGGGGAGGAGGTGCGGGCCCAGCCCAAGCCAGGCCATGGCTCCGCGAATCCAGCGGATGCACTTGTCTGTAGCAAACACGCCACTGCTGTTTGTTACTCTCCAGGTTACACCAAGAATAACACAAAAACCTTTTTCTCCAAATCCTTGTGCACATCAGTGCCTGTCCATGAAGGAACTTTGCTATTGCCATGGTGTCTGCACCCCAGGAGCCCTGAAGGCCGAAGCCCTGGCCCCAACACCTCCCAAAAACAGAGAAAAACTCGGGAAAGGAGAGGTGCTGTGCCCAGGAACCTGCCCCTGGCTGTACCACGTCCTTGCTGTTCTGCAAGGTCCATGTTTCTGTTCCCTCTGGACTCCCGTCCACCTGGCAATGGGGGGGAAATCTGTGTGGTGCAGTTCATGCTGTGGAAGAAGTGTTAAGCAACACAAACTGCCCCGTGTCATGGCACACAGCAGGACAGACTCCAGCTGCAGGTTT
This sequence comes from Aythya ferina, assembly GCF_964211825.1. NCBI lineage: Eukaryota > Metazoa > Chordata > Aves > Anseriformes > Anatidae > Aythya > Aythya ferina. Next base: position 22,424,269 of record NC_140298.1, read on the forward strand.
TGTGTTCAACTAGGAGCCAACTAATCGCTCCATTTGGTAGCTCAGCTACAACTGGGTTTTGGGGGGTTGCCTGGTTTCTGTGCTTTCAGCTTGGGTTTTGATGGGTTGGTGGGCTTTTTAGATTTGCTGAACATTTCCAAGCTCATATCGAATCCTTTGGAACCTGTGGGTGGATCTACAACTCAAATAAAATCTTTTAAAAAAAATGTTAATTATATTGTCACCTGCAGGACATCTACTTTTAAAATATACTTGAACTGAAATTCAGTACGAAGGACCAAAAAACTAACCATACCAAAAGAAAGGTGAGGCCAGTGACATATTCTTGTATTAATGATGCAAATCTTGAAATCTGAAGGCAGTTGGATTTATTAGACAGACAAACATGGTCAAAACTTGCCAGTGAATGTCCATCAGACTCTCTTATAACGACTTATGTCAGAAAAGGACATCACAGCAGCATTTGCAAAGCAAGTTGCTATTAGGAAGCTGGTGTTAAGGTTTAATGGAACATATAAAGACTGCTAACACTGACATAAACGGAGGAGCGCCTGAGAGCAATAGTGAGCTCATCCATGAAAACATATTGGCATAACAAATCAACTGATTCTTTTTTATTTAGTTGCTATTCAAAATAATTGTTTCACCATCTTATAAATAACTTCGGCTTTTTCAAAAGCTGCTGCTTAATCTACTCTCTTTCCTCCTCTTCTCCAGTTTCCCTTATTTCGTGCTGCTTTCTTTGGAAGAAGCTTCTTGGTTCCAGTTAGGTGGGAGCTCTTCTTTTTTGGCACAGGTGGTGCTGGTGTAGTTCTAGAAACCCTTGCAACCTTCTTTTTCTGCTTTGACCTGTGATGTTCATCTTGAGCCTTGATTTTCTGTGTCTTTTTACCAGATGGAGCTGTTCTCACAGTTGATGCTTTTATTTTGGGGGATGGTGTCTTTTTAGATTTCTTAGAAGAAATTGTTGAGACAGCTTCAGCAGGGGTGGAAGATTTTTTCAGAGGTTTGGTTGCAGGTTCATTAAGCAACTCAAGGACAGTCTCTGAGAAAAGCAATTAAGATGTTTCATCATCCCTGCTTTAAGGCAGAAGGCTAATTTAGAAAATTACTGATATAAACCCTTAGTAGAGGTATAGCTAAGAAAAAAAAATCTAACATTCTAGGAAAAGAAATACAGACTGTATAAACATCTTTTCTTCTACCAAAAGACCCTTGGGTTTCTTGGAAATTAAATTTGTTTAATCTTAGAAAGTATGAATTTAGGAAAATAAGTCCAGAAAGAATACGATGAGACCTTACACGCTTTGACAAACTTAACGTTATGGACTTTTCATGTTACACTAATGTCTGGAAATCTCAGATAAGAAGACTTCAGCTTGCTGGACATTTTCTACTGAATAATACGATGCAACCCCTGCTCTGGTTGCAAAGGACCTAAACCAGAAAAGCCAGAGAAAGGATCAACTCCCCTAGATTTACGGAGAAGGGATTATGTTGTTTGACCCAAGGAGCTTGTCACAGAGCACTCTGGACAGGCACTCAGAATTTCCCAGACCAAATGCTTACATCAAAGCCACCAATTCTTTTGTGATGCCCGTTTACACTGTTACTTGACAATATTTAGAAAAAAATCAGAGACTGGGGTTAAGAAAAGGTACAGCATCTAGTAGACAACAGAAGCACACGTTAAACATGATTACCTAACTTCAGGACACGTCCTGCTCAGTGCTTTCGTTTTTAAGATCACTAGCAATGTCAATCACATATATGTAAGACTTGACAGTTTTGTTTCTTGGTGAAATTTAAGCTGAACAACTTACTTGCACGTGGAACAAATGGTATCCGTTTACTCTTTATTTTCACTGGAACAGGCTTGTATTTACACTTCCCTGGTGGAGCTCTCCTTGAAAAACAAAAAGACATGCAGATATCTGAGAAGTTGTTAGGAAGTTTGTTTATTCCAGAGGCATATATCAGCCCCCCTACACACACACATCCCTTGCCTCCACCAGAACAGGTATAAAAGGACTTTAGGCACCTAGAGTGCTTAAAGGTAGAATTTGAGAGCTTAATTCAGGGTACAAATGGTAAAATCCCTGCCTGAATAGCAGTAGCAGCTGGAAAACTACAGCTTATCTTCTACCACCCTTCTGGTAAGCTTTCTGCCATCACACAGCCTGGACTGTCTTTATTCAACACTGATAGCTGAACCGTCAGTCTATGGGATACCTGCCTGCCTGCATGTCCTTGTGGTTTACCACTGAATTCAAGGGTACTGACTCGGTGCATCCAGCTATGTCCTGCTGCTGGAAGCACAGCACAACGCTGGTTCCAGAGCCCTGGTGGTATAATGCATTGATTGAACTCCAGCTTAAAAAGCCACTTTGGGTTGTTCTCTCACCCTGCTTTGGAGGAACAGCCAGGTTCTGGTTGTTGTACCCCACGCTGAGGCAGAAGAATCTTATATGTGTATGCTTGCACATGAGGCTTGTCAATGACAGAGTGCTTTCCACCCACCGATGGTACAGCATAAGGAACTCCATCCACGTGGGGGAATATGCCCACTCAGCCCCACAGTTGTTGTGATGTTCAAAGGGCGCTGCTTCAGACACAGCATGGTGCTGACGCAGGAGCTGAGCATGAGGAAGGAAAGGAGCAGGCAAAGAAATGCTATCCCAGCTCCTCTCCTGGCACTCCCCAACAGCTTCCTACAATACAAAAGCACCCCCAAAAAAACACATTACATGACAGTAAGGTGGGGTACAGAGACCTACATTTGCTTATGTTTTTTTTGTTCTCCACCAAAGGATCTGCTGTAAGATAAATAAGAACAGGCATTTGGCATGCTTGGTAGCACAGAGTAAAGCAGAGCATGACCTCAGGCATCGCATTTTCTTGTAATTAGCATTCTCCTTCAGACATGGGCAACTGCCAAGGAAGTGCTTCCTCCATGCCATTTCAATTAAAAAAAAAAAAAAAATACTAAAGCAGGGTTGATAATGGCTTTTTTTTTTTTTTCTTTCTGCCTCTCCAAGTTTTAAAGCACCTTCTAACACCTTTTCTTTCCAGTCCTAACTGGGGGGAAGATGGAGGGGTGAGGGGGTGCTGGTACCAGTCCAGGCAGAGGCACACCAGCCCCTCTGATGTCTCTGAGAGCATGGCTGGAGAGGCAAGCTGACATGGGGACACCAGGCTCTGATGCCCTTCATTTTCCTGAAAGGTTCATAGGGAAGCTAGAGCTGCCCTCAGGCAGATGCCAGTGCCCCCACCAGCATTTCAGAGCAGGCGTTTGTGTGGCTTGCTACCCTTGCTGAAACACAAGGGGAAAGCAGGGAGCATCCAGGCTGGATGGAACAGGACTGCGCCTGTTAGAGCAGCCTGTTGTCCCAGCCACAGCTCCCTGGGGGACGGAAAGGGAATAATCCCATAAGCAGCATGACATCGCAGAAGGGAATGGAAAAAGCTCTGCACATGGTAAGATCAGAAGACCAGCGTGCAACCGAGGATCTGGAGGTGTAAGGACTCTGCTCCAGAAGCAAGCTGTGCACACCCTGGACAAGCTTGTATTTATTTAATAAAACAGGCGAGGGCAACACTGAGCAGCACAGCTGCTCAGAAAGCCAAGGGAATAAGCGCCCAAACCTGCTCTAGAAATGATGGGTATGAAGCTCCACAAAGCCGTAGGGAAGAGCTGGCTTCTTTCCAGAAAGGCTTTCAGGGCAGTGAAATCATCCTTTCTGCCCCCTGTGGAGTCAGCCTAACGTGGTGCATTACATCTCTTCCTGGAGAGGCTCCCACAGGGTGCTTGGGATACAGAAAGCTGGATGTCTGCCTTTACAGCTAGGAAGAAGAGGATTTATCATTCTGATAGTCTTCATGACAGAGTAAGGAGTGGCACAGGGACTGCATGGCTTTTATTGATGAAACAGAGCATGCTCAAGTAGTCAATGTTTATGCAAGTTCACGGTATTTTATTTTTAGAGATTAAAAGGTTAGGTTTGGTCCGCCACAGTTCATGCAGCTCAAAGGGTTCCTGGCAGACAATGAGCTGCCAAAGACAGGAGGCTCCTTGTAAGCAGTTACAGCAAATGCACCAGAGTAAAGGACTCGAGGTCCTCTTCCCACCACCTTGGCACAGAGCTCAGGTCAACTACCTAGCTTGGGATTTAACTTCCCAAGAAAGCATTTCTTGTTTTCTTCATGGCGTTAATGTCTGAAATCTCAGCAACAGCAGATAGACACTTTATCTTCTTTACAGGGTGATTTGAAAAACTCATTTAATGCTTCTTTAGCGTGATCCAAAAAAATGCTTTAAGTAAGAGCCAGAAGTTTAGTAGGGGAAAAAATTGCATAAGCATGCTTATTATTGTAAAACCAGACTTTTGCAGGGATAACTTCATAGGGAAAAAACATTTTGCTTAGAAAACTTGGGTTCAAGCTCCAGTTATTTGAACACTGCATGAAGCACCAGGTTTCTTTCTCCCTCATTAGAGGGCTTTGCAGCTAAACTGTTAACTGCTTTTTAAACTTTTGTTTATTAAAAATAAATATACATCACAAATATCTTATGTCACTTCAGGTCTCTGCCAATTAAAGTAAGCCTTTCAGAGATTCCTTATTAGACAATTTCCACCAATTTCAGGGAGAATTGGGTATTTAATCTGCAGAAGTGATCTTGCAACCTGTTTCTCCCGTCAGCTTTAATTTTCATCTGTGTAAGATCTTCCTCAAGGTCTCTGCACTGAGAGCTAATCCTCCTTCCCAGTTTCCATGGAGGGGAGGATTTTCACATGGAAAATTAAACAAGGATTCAAAATTACTCATCTGCCTGCCACGGGGTGTTTCTTAAGGGCATACGACATTGACTCCTGCAAGCCCATTTTCCTTTGCATACCTTTAGGGACAGACATCCCTCCAGTCCTTCTGCCAAGTCAGGAATTACAGTAAATCATGGAAGAACCAGTACTTTTCAATTACTTAATGACCAGCAGAAGATCACTCTTAAACGGCCCGAGGAAGATTCATAGCTGATCTTGTCAAATGCCGTCGGCGTTGCAGAGTTCACAGGAGCCTAGGAGGGTGGCCCCAGTGGAGCTTTCTGCATCTGTTTTCTATTTAAATCACTTTAGCAGCAGGAAATGGTCAGTGCTGCTTTGACCATCCAGAAAAACAAAGTCCTTTGCAGACAGAAACTGGGTGGCAGGAAGGTTGGCAGTGCCTTCTTTCTCTGACAGATGCATGGTGCCCACATCTCTGGGCAGAAAGTCACCTATCCCTGCACGGCCCATCCTGTGCCTGCTTGTGCAGGCTGGGGGACAACGTCTCAGGCACACCTGAGTCAGAAAATACAAGTCCCAGTAGGACACGTGGTAAGAGAACTGATTTATGTCTTTAATTTGCTAGTAAAAAGGAAATAGTTTCAACCTTTCACAGCTTAGTCTAGGTTTGAACTTGTGAGATGGACCAAGAGCCATAAAGACCATAACTATTTACTTTAATGTTGCCATGCACCAGTTGCCTTTCACTGTGTTTTACTATTTTGTGGCTTATCAAATCATTTTCTGACCTCCATTTCATGATGGAAAGGGAATTGCTGGCCAGCACAAAGTGTTTTTTTTTTTTTTCTTAAAGAAAAAGAGGTAGAGAGGGAGAGAGACATTACTTTACTGTTATCAAATTACTTTTAATTTCACAAAATCCTTGCTTCAAGTGTAGACAAAATGTTCTCCCTCCTGACCTTGAGAAATATGGATCATTGTCTTTAACCACCACTTTGTTATACTTTAGACATGCAAACAGGACAACATTTTGATCCTTACTGTCCCAGACCCTAAAGATCTGAACTTGGTCCACAGACATGATAAGTGAGGAGTACATTCACTGAACCTGATAAAGTTGCACCACACGTACAGTGGGTCAGCAGAAACCAAGGCCTGGATGTAGACGCTAGTGAGATTATGCATTGGAAATACTTTGCATTCTGTCTGCTGTGATAGCTGAAGAACGCAAGTGATTATAAAAGAATTTGGCAATGAAAAACCATCTTTAATTACTAACCTTGCAGGATCCACAATTTTGTAGAGAGATCCATGTGGTGCATAGGCACTGGGATAAGAAGTAGACAAAAAATACAGCTCACCTAAATGGAAGTGAAAAAAAAAAAAAAGCAGTTTCAGATGCAAGTGCCCAAACTGAATCCTCCTTCTCAATTTCAACTCTGTTTTCTGTCTCTTCACTGATTTACATGGTTAGAAAATAAAACCACTTCAGCCATTCCCTCAGTTGTCTCTTACTTCCAAAAAGTGGGCTTTGGTCTCACCTTGCCCTATGCAGGTGGACCTGGGAACATCAGATGAGCCCCTGGTTGCAGCACAGAGCCAGCAGCCCTTAACCAAACAGTGCATGAGAAGGGCCTTCATTACCTCTTGTTGGTGCCCTTCCAAGAGGTTACCTTCCTATGTAAAAATATATGGTTTTTAATCTTGTTTACACCAAAGAAACATCCAGAAGCTACAAATTAGAAGGGGAAAAAACACACAAAAAATATTTAGCCATCTCACAGTGGTACCAAATATATACGTATATATACCCAACGAGCTAAATTGGCGATCCATGCAAGACAGAAGCTTCTTATTACTGCGTGGCTGCTGAGACCAACTGTTCCTGATGCCTTTTCTTCAGCAGCCACTAAAACAATATCCAGGCAGATTATAGTAGCTTGCAAAAGAGGCAACGCTATTGTTGCATTTCAAATTACATTACAATACCACATTATTTTCTAAAATAACAATCAGTGGAAGAGACATTTAACATCCCCCCACTCTACATGTTGTTAGAACATGTTGTTAGAATTGTACATATTTTACAACAAAGACTACATCTGACAGATATAAGCTAGCCAGCTGATCTAAGATCTTTGATCATGACAAGCAAAGCTCTTTTCTGCTAAATCATGAAACACCAGAGCTCACTAAAGCACATCTGAGTTCTGTCACTTTTTGTGTTGCACAGAACTTAGTCAGGAGACTGAGCAAAAGTGAACAACGTATGCTTCAGTACTTCTACCCTGGTGAAAGTTCTGGACATCACAACCATAGTAATCCTTGGCACTGAGGGATTTCCACTAAGCTTTGAAGTTAGCAACTGACTTCATCCCCAGATAAAGCCTTGATCTATAATGTAACAGTGTGAAGTGCTGTTATTGTGAATAAGACTGAGGAATTTGTACTAATGAAGAGAAAAAGATTCAGGTAGATTATAAAATTGACAGTATAATTTCCAATAAAGCAGTGGCTAGCAAGATACTTCACCTGCTTCATCCTCAGCAAATGAGATGATGAATTTGCTATAAGAACTGATCATTCCAGGGAAAGCACAAACTTTTGTGCTACCAATGCAGATATCTCTCTTCTTCCACTTATTTGTCTTCTCATCTTCCTGTAAAGCCATCAGTCGACTAGGAAAAGTAAAATTCCTTGTTTTATGTTTTGGTTATCAAGATTAGTTCCTGGCAAAATCACACATTACTGAAATAAAATGTCAGTGAGCAGGGGATGGTTGACTAGCTTTGTCTTCCAGAAAAATAAGCCCAACCATAAGCAAACTTATCCTAAGGACCCTACGTTTGAACAAGTGTATATCCTCACCAAACTGTTGTTATAATGGTCAAATGCCTTAACCAAATACACAAACATTCGGGATTCTCATTTACTGCAGCTCAAAAGGTTTCAGGATGCTCTACTACATTTAAGGTAAATGCATGTACAGAATGGGAGATGCAGAGAAAGTGATTCGTTTTACCCATTCATGAAATCGCCAAAAATATAGAGACCATTCAAGTTAGGTGATTCACATCCTCTGTATACGTAACCTCCAGTGACTGACTTCCCCACATTGCGGCCATATGCAAATATTGGAAGAATGTCATCTGTTAAACAAAGAACCATGAGCAATGAGAAAAATTACATCCAGAGAAAAATCAAAAAGCAACTGATCAGTAACAGCAATGGGCACAAATGCAATGAGAAGAATTGGTACAGTTGAATAAACAGCATAGTAAACCTCAGTGGGGATCCAGTAATTTATTCCAAGACAGAAGTGACCCACGGGCTTTAAAGAGCTCCCTGGAGCTGCTCATCAAGGCTTAGTCTTGATGAGCTTCTATAAGATGTAGAACCAAAATTGTCTACACCAAGCAAGTGATGCCTGCAGGAGATACTATCTTACAGGTTTGTCATTGCACCCATCATTTTAACAGAAATTGTCCTTACAAATTCCAGGATATCTACAGAAGGGGATACAATCAAAGTCAGCTCAGCAGGTTTCCTGCCATTCTCAGCACGGGACACGCATAAATGTGCAACCTACAAGCAGCTTTTGCCATAAGGCTTCTAAAGATAAAGGTTTTGTCTCTGGCAATGTTCACATTGAATTCAACCCTTTCTGGAAGCACAATATCAGAACCCACAGAATTTTGGTCTTGTCCTCACTTTTTTCCCCCGGCTCAAATATCTCATCTTTGATATTTAATGATGAGCATAAAGACCACAAATGTAGCTCATTAAAAAATTAACAGGACAAACTAAAGTAGATGTGTTGTCAGTTGACACTTGGGCTATTGTTAAAAACAGTGATTTGCTTTTATTTATTTAGGAAAGCCATGTGGGCACCAGCATAGCAGAAGAGAAATGTTGATAACGAATACTCGGTGTGTACACGCTCATGCAATATTTCCGAAACATGAGCTTAAGACCAGGTGTTGCCTTCCAACAGCTTGAGGGGCTTTATGATACAGAGTTCTTCTACCATGCTTTCCAATAACCACTAGCAGCCTCTAAATAAGCCAGCATATCACATTTGTACTTAAATTCAATCCACTGCCTTCTTCCTTGGGAAAACTGTCTGCAAAAGCCACAGGCTTTGACCCTAACCTCCACCTTCGGAAAAGTGTATAACAATGCTGCCCTTCCCTAGACAGGAAGGGCAGCATTTCATACCAACACTTAAATGCTGGGGAGAAAGGGATTTCTGCTCTTAACAAGTCAGCAATCTCCACTTAACACCCACTGGATTATTTAGCTACATGGAAAAAGTGATACTGTAGTCAACCAAATGCATCGAGTAACCTTGTGTAAGAAGCTTCTTCCTTACCCAAGGAGGAATTGTGGCAAAGCTTTCTGTCATAACATTCAAATCCCTCCTTTGCTCTCCAGCCATAGTTTCCTCCTTTAACAATGATGTCAATTTCTTCAAACCTGTTCTGCCCAACGTCCCCACAGAATATCCTCCCTCTTCCTTTCTTTGTGACAGGGTCCCCCCTGTCAACACCACAGCGCCACATATTCCTGACCCCATAAGCATAAACTTCAGGGCGGGCCTCGGGATCAGACACAAAAGGGTTATCAGGAGGGATGCGATAAGGCTTGCCATCAGGACTGTCTCCATCCACATCAATCCTCAGGACTTTCCCCAACAATACGCTCCTAAGGAGAACAACAGATAAAGACAGGTTTATAAAACCCAACGTGAGAGAGAACTGAAAACATGGACAATTCCCTTCTCTTCCCCCCCTTTCCAAAGGAAAAGTTATCTGTCTAAAAGAAATAAAACAACAGCTGGTACGTCTTCCAAACAAGTCACAGAAGACTCTCCCCCCCCCCCATTAATGAATTGGGTACCCACAACTTTCAAGACAAAATTTTAACTAATTTTGAGATACTGCATTCGACTACCTGCAGACAAAAAACACTTCTAGGAAGCAATCTTAATTTACTCTTCCACATTGTCTTATTTCCAAACCTAGTGTCTTGATGGACAAGCTCAAGGTTTGTTTTTTGTTTTTTGCCTTTTTTCTACTTACTTGTTCTGAGCATTGCCAAATTTTCCAAAAGGGTCTCCAGCTTTCCCTCCGTCCCCTGTGAATACATACATATAGCCATCTACCCCAAAGAGCAGCTGCCCACCATTGTGATTCGCGGCTGGTTCTTCAAGTTCCAAAAGATTCCTAACAAATAAAAAATAAAAATAAGAATGACCTCCAGATGTAGTTACTGGAAAGACTTGAGGTAGGCCACAGAAACATTGCATCACAAAATCCTGAAGAAAGCAGCATTTCCCAGCTGTGCAGACCTTTCAGCTTGTCAGATATGGTGCAAGGGCTGAGCTGCACCCTATTTCCAGTGAGCCTTCAGTATGGTGCTGGCTGCATGCCTCACGGCAGAGCTCTTTCCAGTACGGCATCCCTTAATGAACCACGTTTGCCATGAGCCATGCAGCACACTCCTGCTCCATGCACCACGCCTGTAACCTGCACTGCATTAACACCTTTGTGCTACCTAGAGTTGTTGCCCTTTAAATTGAGACTGTGACAGGTGGCTTCTCTTTTATAGGAGAAGCAGCTGGTGAATCTGAGGGATTCAGGGCCATCTCTGGGGGCTTTACTTGTGAAACTTGGAAGAAAGTCTGCTATTAATAAATTTTTCTCTATAACTAAGAATTAGCCTTGGTGGAGGGATGAACAGGAGGGGGACACATCAGATCCAATGAATATATAGTGCTATAGTGAAACAGTTTCTACAGTACAAACAACTTCCAAGGCACTTGTTAACTCCACGATAGGCTTAAAGCTATTACTGTTCTTTAAAAAGGCAGGAGTACAAGACAGGAGAATATGACCTGAAAGCCTAGATCTTGGGTTCTATTTTCTAATTCATGCCTTAGCTTGCTGCGTGGCCCTGAACTGAACTGCCTCTGGTAGCTTCGTAACAGCCCTAGTCATGTCCCTAGATCAGGGTGACTGCACATGAACAGATTCTGCAATGGGGAAAGAAAGGGACAGAGGAAATTATTTCTCATCAAGGTATACAACAGCATTCAACATGGACTTTACCTTTCTGAGTGTGGATCAGCTTTGTTGGCATCAGAGGCCAAAACCTTCAATTCGCTGATTCTGACCTTTTCCACTCGCTTCTTATCCATGTATGAATAGTAGACATAAAATTTCCCATTGTGCTTGTAGTTGGGGTGGAAAGCCATCCCCAAAAAGCCTCTCTCGTCCCCTATCCATGGCGTAGCCAGCACCATGCTTTTAATATCCAGAAAGGGTTCCTCCAGCCGGCTGCCGTCAGGTAAGTAGACCCAGACCACCCCCAGCTGCTCGGCGACGAAGGTGCGGTGGGTACGGTCGTTGGCATGCAGCATGAGCACCGGGTTCCTCAGCCCGTTGGCGACCTCGGCCAGGCAGAGCTGGAGGCAGCCCTTGTGGCCCTCCACCACCGAGCCCAGGTTGCGGTTGAGGACGGCGTTCTTCAGCACGTTGGGGAAGCAGTAGTCCTCGTCGTGTAGGTGGAGGAGGTTGCAAAAGCTCGTCGTGTTCCTCTCGCAGCACTCCTGGATGTGCTTGTCGCCAGCCAGCAGGCCGATGGCGGAGTGGCAGTTGAAGTGGAACTCGGAGCAATAGTCAGAACAAAGCCCCGGGAGGTTCCTCAGAGGCGTTCGGGGGTTTTCGGCATCGTAGAGATGCGCAGCGTATGGAGAACATTCCTAGGAAGTAAAAGAAATCAGACGTGTGGCTACGTACACACATCCAGGAGAAGCCAGGACTCCTCTTCATGGAGCAAAAGAAAAAAGTTAAAAATAAGACAGAGCACAGTAAGTCATTTTTGAAGTGGAGTAGCAGAAAGTCACTCCATATATATGGCTAAACAGGCTTTAGAGGTCAGTAGCAGTTTCCTTTATCACAGCACAATCAGCTCCACCCAAGTTCCCAAAGGAAGGGTGTCTATGGGGGCTGTGTATTCTCCAGTGCTAGAGGTTTTTAAGGGCATGAAAATCTCCTCTACCAACCTGTTCTTACCTTTCCTTTTAGAAATGTCCTTTTGTTGCCTCTACTAGATTTTAAACTTGGTACTCTGGAACTTGCTCCCAACAGACTGGGAGAAGAATTTTTTGCTCCCTCGCTGCAGTAACCCATTGCTCTACAGAGAACAGTGGACTTCATACTTCTGTAGAAGTCTTCTTCAAGACTTCTGCAGACCAGCAGTCCCAAATGTGGACATACCCTTCAGGTCAGACAGTACCACTGCCTATTTCAGATATATTTAAGATTTCACTTAATTAAGCCACTCAAGCTCATACCTAAGTCTAATCAAGCAGCAGGGAAGAAAACACAGAACAAAGAAACATGTTTGAATTTGTACCTATATTTAAGTTCCTCATCTTCCAAAAAATCTGGGCCAGAATTTCTGTAAAACATCTCTATTAAAATCCCACCTATTCATATTAGCAGGAAAAAAAAGTTAAAAGTGAAGGACCTAAATTCTGCAAACAGATTTTACTGGTTTTCATGCTCAGCCTGAAACAGTCTATCCAGGGCTTTTAGTGGGCAGAGATAATAGGAAGTACATGGACAAGTCTAAGAATGAAGAATTACTAAACTAGTATTTTTTTCTGCTTCTGCTTTTCTGAAATAAGTCTACTTCATTAAATGAAAATAAACAAAGCTGGAGCAACTGCATAAGCACCGACACTATTTTTGTTGTAAGCAGCAGTCATTCCAGGATGTTAAGTGTGAAGTCCACAGGTATCCATTATTAACTTCATCTAGCAAACTGCTTCCTTTGCTCACAGGAGAGCCCGAGGGTTTTTGGCCACACTAAGAACAGATACAACTCATAAGTAGTCACACACTTTCAGAGAATCATAGAATCATCTAGGTTGGAAGAGACCTCAAGATCATTGAGTCCAACCAGCCCTTACACAGCAATAGTGCAGCTGTCTCATCTCTGCTGTGCACAGGTCTCCATAATTCACTTGCAGTCTAAAGCTCCTCTTCATTCTGAAGTGAAGAATTTATTAACGTCTTTGAAAACACATTTACCTTCCCTCAGTCAGCGGGAACAGAATGAAGCTCCCAGAAGAGTACTGAGTGCTACCAGCACCAATAAAAAAAAAAAAAAAATGAAACATCTTCCTCTGAAACAAGGCACACCTCACTGCCTCAGAGCTCCATCAGCTCTGTTTTGCTGGCAGCCTGCACTACGAGGGTCTCCCACAGTCTGTCTCAAGTAATTGGAGCCCCTGAGCCGCTACCATGCTTTTCCAGCCATCCAGCTTCCCAGGCATTATTTGCCTGGCAAAGAATACCCTGCAGCACACAGAGCCGGTACAGCTCACAGGGTGGAAGCATCCCTTCGACTCTATACACACCCCAAGGATCAGGTGGCCTTGCTCTTGTTATTGATTGTCTGCCTTCATTTTGCTCAAGCATGCACAAAACAATACAATACAGGGAAGTCACTGCACCAAGCCTGTCTGAGTTTAAGAAGCGTTTGGACTGTGCACTTAGTCACATGGTCTGAATTTTTGGGTAGACCTGTGTGGTGCCAGGAGTTGGACTTGATGATCCTTATGGGTCCCTTCCAACTCAGGGTATTCTATGATTAATGCAGCTACTTCATAGAGCAGAAACTGCCCAGATCATGTTAATATTTCTTTGCTATTTTAAATCAGTTTCTCTGGAAAAAAAAAAAAACAAAAAAAACAAAAAAAAAAAAACAAAAAACAAAACATTCAGCAATAAAGTTAGGCTTCAGATGGAAGCTGGCTTTAGGAGTAAGTTAATTTGCCCACACCTATTCCTTGCTACTATCATGGCTTTCAATCAGCTTGAAAAAGGCGTAGCTGGCCCTTTGTTTTTCACGATCATTTGGTTTTTAAGCCTTTCCTTTAGCAACTTTCAGAGCACAGAAAAATCCTCTCAGCCAGTGGCCAAACAGCTGTCCTAACGCATGTAGCAAAGTTTGCATCCAGGGCGTTTCACAGCCATGCTACTTGTACATCCCCTTAAGAACATTTCAGGCAGTTTTTGGCACTGGTGGAACATCTGCCAGAATGAGTCACTTTGTTACAAGGCATCACTGCTCTCCCAGTCTGCCTCAAAGACATGGAATTACATTAGTTTTGCTTTAGAGCAGCCACTGATTGTTCAGATCTATTAATAGGCACCTACAGTATTTTTTTCTGTTTGTTCAAAAGAAAAGTTCGTAGCATTTTGTCTGCCAATGCTTCTGAATAAACCTTTCTGCCTGAAGTTCAAATAGCATCAGTAAGAAAACTTGCTACCAGGAACAGTTTATCCTGGTACTGCTGCACACAGCAAAAATAAGCACTCGTCAAAATCACATCCTGGTGATATATAAGTGCATCTGTCATCGTGTATTTGATGGTGCACTAAACATGTCAATGCTTCACAGGCAGTGCCCACAAATTATTGTGATACTGTGGAGAGAAGGTAGAATAGAGACTCATTATTTTCCATCCCTTCCATATGAGATCATCAGTAATAATATGACCTAGCAAAGTGACATCCCTGAAGTGGAACCACGCAGTAGATCTTTGCTTCTCCGCTAATTAAACAGCCAAATAATATTTGCCAGATAACCTGATTTTATTCCCATGGTTATCACCAATGTGACCAGGAACAGCAAGATGTAACCCAACTGAAAGTTTCTCTCCAAGGACTGAACAGCAATCCTATTTTAGTAAAAGATGAAAAGAGTATAAATGAAAATGAGAAGGTGAAAATGTATAGAGACATTTATAACAAATGCAAAATTCAACTGTGCACTGCAGAACAACCAGCTCAAGTCTGAAGAGGCAGCAGTCACGTTTTTACAGTATTTCCTTTCTACCTGCAAGGTGCAGAAAGTCTTCCTTCCTAAGGCCACCACTGGTGGTTCTGCTGGGACCTGTAAGGCATCATTTGCTCGCTTGCCAATTACAAAATGATGAAGAGAAGGCAGCTGTTGCTTTCTCTGCCCTGGTGCTGAAAGGGTTTCCATGCCCCAAGCAGATCCAAAAATCCCTGCCAGCAACCAAGAGAAGAGAAACATTTTGGTGCACAGATACTGTTCTAGGACTAAGGAAATTTTAACGAGAAGAGTTTTCATATGTTCTCAGTAAAACACAGTGTGGCTTTTGGCTGCTTGGTGTTTTGGCACGCAGCAAGTCCTGCTCTGCATGACTAACAGTTGTTAAAAAGACAGGTCAGGTCTGCCCTTTATTCAAAAGCTAGGTGGGGCAGGCAGGGAGAGCCCAGCCAGAACAGAGATTTGGTCTTTTGTCACTGCACCATGCCTGTTTCTGCCAGCCAGGTGCACAGCACCCATGGAAATGCAGGGACTGAAGCCTCAGGACCTTGCAGCAGCTGCCTGAAACCACTGCCTGATAGATGTCCAACTTGAGCCACCACATTTGAAACGTTCTCAGCAGGAGCACTATCAAAACACATCCTTACTGGAACCCAGGGATCTAAATCCCTTCCTGATCATTCTCATGTCACTGCATCCTGCGGCTTGTAATCCAGCCCCTAGCAGCTGCAAGCAGAAAATAAATATTGATTTGGAGCTCTCCCTTTCATTACAGGAAAACAGGCAGAGCAGCAGGATTCCCGTCATCACCTGAGCTGAGCAGAGCTTTCACATAAGCCATTATTGCTATTAAAGCATCAGTACATATTGCCAGCTACCACAGAGTGCTGTCCTCACACAAAGCACTTGGCAGACGGCGTGCTGAGGATCCAGCACCATTACTCTGGCAGCCTGCTTTTCCCCTGCTCCCACACCTCTTCTGCAGCAGGACAGCTAGCTACGAGAGGCTGCCAGAACCAAAACTGACTCAAGAATCAGCCAAAAGCACAGGATACGGGCACTGATTTTCCACCCTACCTGACAGAGAATATCTTTGATGTACGTCCCGCACAGCGCACGCCCCCGCGGATCCATGGAATCCATGATCTCCTGGTACCTTACTGCAATGCTGCTGTCTCTCTGCTGGTCACAGCAGCCAAAGTTCTCATAGGAGGAGCAGAACTCCAAGTGAAGAGGGGGCTGGAAAGGCGGCCCGTAATCCAGGCACTGAGGGTGCCCCCAGAGACCGCCTGCCCAGCATAACAAGGAGAGGCAAAGAAAGGCACGTGAGCAAGAAGAGGAAGCTCTAGAGCTGCTGCTGCTCCTTCCAGCACATGGCCAAACATGTAATGTCTCCAGGGTAGGTTTCCTGAGGTCAGATATAGGGAAATCCTGGGCCTCTTGGTGGTACGATTCAATCATCCTTTCTGCTTTATGAATTGCCAGCCAGAGAGATCAACATTTGCTCAGGTTTGCTTACATTCTCTCTTTCTCTCTGAAGTTTACTATTTGACTGGAGAGAAACCTTCCAGGCTGACTCCTTGGTATTTCACACGTCACATAGCTGAGCCCTCCCCTCTGGACTTTTCTCATGCCCCTAGAAGGGCTCACTAATCTAATCCCTATGGCTTAGTTTAAATAGGCTGAGAAATCACTCACCAAGAAACACAAGCAACATTAAAATGTAGCATATGATCCCTACATAGAGAACGTGATCATCTCTCTCCATTTACAAAACACAAGATAAACAGTTCCCAATTGCTAACTACCATTCCACCTGGCTTTTAAACTGGGTCCAACTTGGGTCTGGTTTCATACAGACTGATCAAGGGTGATGAAATAGAACCAAATTAAGGCAGTAGCTGACCAGAGATAAAAGTCATTTTATGACAAAAATTTTTGCTACCCACAAATCTAGGTGCAGATTTATGGCTAATATGAGAAGAAATTCAGAAAGCATGAAAGAGAAAACAAACATTAAGGCATGAGAACAACCTGAGCTTGACTGTGATGTTATGTGGTAGCCCTGACCTTAAGCTAATTGATTTTAGTGGTTCTGATCCCAGGGGATGTTAACTCGATTTCAAGATGCACGGGATTTTTGCCCACTTTCCCCTCTGGTGAAGAATGTGCAAATGCCTCCTCCGCTTGGCTTGTGAAGTACAGCACCAGCTGCACACTCAGGTGTACTGTGCTGGCACACACCGTACTCAGCTTGGGTTTCTTGACACCACAAATGACACCTGCCTAGCTCCACTCTCCCCCAGACCATTCTGATCATAACCAAGCTCCTTTATCACATAACCAAGTGTTTGCCTTGCCTCCATACACCCCTACTCATAACCACACCAGAAACCCAGACCCACCTGAGCACTCATCACCCCCGTGCTGTGTGCATCACAGGGCAGGAACAGCCACACACCGGGAGCCGAAGAGATGTGTTGAAGAGAAGCAAGCTGTGCTTTCCCTTGCAGGCAGGAGCAATGCAGCCCGCACGATTCAGTGCACAGAGAGGCTTCAGCACGCACTCCCCCACTAGATGCTTCCATGCGACAGACCTTACTAAAGGACAACACTTCGCAAGCTGTTCTTTTGCTTCTGGAACATTGGTGAGGAACCAAGCAATCACAAAAAGCAGTTTGATATCTTCTTTCCACAGATCCCAGGAGAAATGATTACAGCCAATACAGAGATACGCTTTAAGCTGTTTCTTGTAGCTTCCAACTCACTCTCTTTTCTTGATGGGATACAGGCATAGAACGGGGAAAGGGAAACTGACAGGAGATTTTCTTGTACAGGGACACTTCCACTCATCCAGAACTTCTTCCTCTCTCCCCACACGTAATCATTTACTCCCATGGTCTTATCTGTGTGTGATTCCTGGGGGAAGTCAAAGCTCCAAGTCCTAGATCCTCAACACAATAATCAGGGCAATGTGATAGCTGAGAATACCCTGTGATTATGGGTCTCCTCATGGTCTGTACTGGGAAATGATTAATTTAAAAAAAGAACAAACTTTTTTTTTTTTTTTTAAAGAAAACATCATATCTTTTACTGTAGCTCTAACTTGTGGCAGTTTGCCTGTCCAGCCGCCTGTCAGTAACACTGCCTCTGCTTTGGCCTAACTGGACTGGGAATACACCAATCACACAACTCAGTCGTCACGAGGTAAAGCATTTATATCAAAGTACTTGGATCTGTTCAAATATCAGCTTATCTCAGTTATTGCTCTCATACATTGCAGTGTCGCTGAAATTAAGGCATTACCTGCATCCCCTGGCAATTGTGTCATTTTGAAATGGTAACAAACAGCAAGGACAATAAATAAGTTTTTCATTTATAACCACAGCCTAAGCTTTTTCATTCCTTTACCATTAGTGTCCCTTTGGGGTAACTAACATTGTCCACTAGTTCAACTTTTTACTGCTAAGAGCATTTAACCCCCTCTCTTCCTTTCCTAGAGACATGCAGACAAAAACATAAAAAATAAAAGTAATTAAAAAAAATATTTATGCACTTAGAGAACTGCCCTTCCAAGTTACTGGAGATTTCAGACCAAAAGACAAGAGCACTCCTTGCTGCTCCCCTGACGAGGGCGGAAAGCTAGAACAGCTTTACTGGTATTTAGACAAGGAGAGCACACACCACCCCCCACAGAGCCTGCTCCTCACTTTACCCAAGCACTGTTTGCAGCGGTCGGTCTTTTTTCTTCAGCTAACATTCCACCCTGAGCCACTTTTTAAATGCAACAGGACACGTCTGAGTGGAACTTTCCATTTACCATCACATGTAAGAACATCGATCACAGAAATCCCCCTAAAACTTTACATTCAAAGCAGTACAAAGCACATCAATGCTCTGATTCCACAGGGGCTACTTCAAGAGCAGGACATGCACCTGTTTAGTGCTAACAACCTGCATACACTGCTCTGAAGTCCTGCCTGAGTTCCAAGACAGCTGCTCACAATGCAGAGAAACTGGTGGGGAAGGTGGGGAGGGGGGCCAGAACAGGTGGGGTCATTGTGCTTGACAAGCAGCTGACATCTCATTAGCTCACTTTTCTTTACCTTTAGGAATGCAGTCTTAAAGCTGAGGCTGTACAAACACGAACAAACACAGAAAGCAGAAGGTAGAGCTGAAATGAGTTCTGTGAAATCGTCACGTTCAGTTTGAATGTTAATTGTACCAGAACAAGAGGTGGAATAACAGAAGGACAACACACACTGGGTGGGTAGCCCAGAGATGCGGATTCTCTTAGCAAGTTCCTTGCCTCAGCGTAAATGGGAAAAGCAAAGATACGCTATGTGCTTCATGGAAGGGAAACAAGCACCTCACAGAAGTTTTGCACACAGAACAAAGAGTTAATTCAGAAGAAAACCAAACCCAGACCACAGAATTCAAAGCCAAAGCAGAATATTCCGATCCACTGGAAGTTACCATTCGAAGTCCAATGCACAGGCTTGAAACACAGCACGTGCTCAATAATCCACAGAGGGAATTCCACACAGGACTTGAGATCTGCAGGTTTGTCTCAGGTGTAAGTACTACATGTAAGGCAGAACTCAGTTCCATTAAGACCTACAACAAAACCCTACACTATTACAGAATGAGGTAGCAACATTCTTATGGAGTCAGAACTAAACTAGAACACAGGTTGAAAACAACTTGGA
Source organism: Aythya ferina (assembly GCF_964211825.1). Lineage (NCBI taxonomy): Eukaryota > Metazoa > Chordata > Aves > Anseriformes > Anatidae > Aythya > Aythya ferina. The sequence continues at coordinate 22,443,629 of NC_140298.1, forward strand.
TAATTGCTGGTCTTTTTACCTTTTTTTTTTTTTTAAAAAAAAGATAGAGCAAGCAGTTATGGCAAGTAGCTCATGATGTTTCAGATTCAAAGCACATCACAAGACTCAATATTAACCCAGACCAAACTCCCAGATAAACACTTGGCTATTAAAAGCACAGATGAACTTATCCATATACCACCATGCTTTTAAAGACATCTTTATTTCATGCCCAGGTGTGGTTCAAGCAGGTCATCCACAGGAGTTCTACAGACCTGCCATTAAGACAGCAGTATTTGGAAACGTTGTTGTTTTTAAATGAACCAGAATGCTAGCTTATGACAACACATCAACATTTGCTTTCTAAACACAGCAGCAGTGTGTATTTCAACTCCTAGGCTAGACTGCAAAAAGGTTCTAGCAAGTCTCTTCCAAGGTGGTGAAGTTTTCAGTAGTTCTGTGCCTTTCTCTCTCAGGCACTGGCACGCGAGCTTTCCTCTGTAACCATGCAACTGCAGCAACCTTTCCCTCACTGCTACCAGCAGCATGAAGAGGTTCCCTGAACTGGACCCAACCCACAGATGTCACATGCAGGAACACTGATATTGGATACGTTGAAGTGCCTCATCTATTTGAACAGTCTGCAATAGACCTTCAGGACCTGTAACTCTCAATATACAATGCAAAAAAATAAGGTATAGAGCTCTTCTCGTTTTCCATATATTTCAGGAAGTCAGTTATAAGTACAAGTTAACATAATATTTACAGGCTGAGAGACTTGTTTTCACACTGTACCACATACTGTTCCTAGGTGAAGGCACCAGCCATTATGAATGCTACAGCTGGCTGTGATTGGATTTCGAACTACTTTCCAGCAGCCTTTTAAATCACCATCTATACATCTGAACATAAGAAGGATCAACCCTAAAACATTTTTGATACAAAAGTTCTATACCACAATTACCAAATACAAGGTGTATTTGAAATCAGTGTTGTTTGCATTTCACACAAAAGCATGGGACTAATATTAAAGAAATTCTTCAGCCCCATATGTTGGTTGATATTCACTTTATTATAAAGTAAGTAAAAACCAAAGCACTTTCTTTTCAAAACAAATATATAAAAAAACTGACTGAGTTGATAGGGTCTGCCTTTTTAGACCACTACCAATACACAAGTCAGTTTCACAGAGGGGGAAAAAACACAGCAAGAACCTCAAAGACGCCTTCTAATCACAGCTGTACAGAAGAACCTCAAAGACCAGATATTCTCAGGCAGACAGGACCGTGCCTATTCACAAATTTCTTCAGTGTCCGAAATCTTTTCACCTGAGCTTTGCAGCCTTGGTGTGATACGTATTTAAAGTACTTACAATCTAAGCAAAAAGAAGAAAAAGTGATGTCAGTTATACCATGATACAAGTAAACAAAATCCTTCCACTTTTTAAACAACATGAAAACATCTAAGTTCTCAGTAACAAAAAGTAATAAAATAACCCAAGGCACATTAGTAACATAACTGCAGTACTAAATAAGCTATCCTCCTCTTACCCAGGAAACATTCTACATTTATATAATTGTATGCTGTATCTTGCAGAAAATTGTATTACTCTTCAGATACAATAAGAAATAAGATGTCAGAAGTGAAGAAATATTTACTTATCACATTGGATAAATAAAATAGAAGCTTGCATCAGCACCAATACACAGAAGCTCCATTAGAGAAAATCAGGACTGGAAAAAATTTATTAGACATCTGGAAATAAAAGCTGGGAGACAATAACATATTACTGAAAGCAAGAAAGGTCTGCAACATAAGAAACTGTTTTTATGAATTATGGAAGATAAATTATAGATAAGCTACCAAAATGTCTAATCAAACAGAAGCCCAAATTTGTCTGTATATTTTACTCTCTAGACCATATTCTTATTTTCAACTTCGCTACTGCTTCTCAGCCTGATTTACCACTTAGTTACAGCAGCATTTCAGAGAATGCTACCAAAGAGGTCAGTCTGATAGGAAGATGAGGATCATGACTGTTTCCACTCAAGACCTCCTTCTTCCTCTTTCCAGCACTACAACACTCACTTGGTCCCTAAGGACCGTCTCCTCCCCAGTATTTGCTGATATACTGCACCGACTGTAATCCAGCAAGCAAGCTTTTTCACAGTCCTCACAATACCCATTCAGGAGCCTGTTGGATATTTTTTTAAATTGTGGTTTCAAGGTTATAAACAAGAGAATAAGTAGTATTGCGACTGCTCAGCAAGGCAAATAAAATGGAACCCTAAACCAGGATAAAACAAGTTACACAAAGTATGTGTTACTGAGGAACACCCAACCATTTTAAACAACTTTCTCATGTTCAGCTTCAAAGACCATAGTCAATAAATGAATGGATCTGCACTTCTTACGGGGAGTAGTCCAGTTACCTGTCTTGTTCAGGCTAGAGCTAGACATTATTTCTATCCTATGTAGTAAAAAAGGAAAGAACATTTAGTATTACCTTTTCCTAATAAGACTCCAGCCACCAGAGCTTTTTCATACGTAAGGCTTTCATTTTCCTGCCAATTCCTTTTTGCTGAATAGCGGCTAAAATGGAAGGCAGGCCACCAGTCCTTTCTGGAGTTCCATTCTTCCTTGATCCAGTCAAGATGCTTCTCAGAACTAAAAAAGTAAAACAAAATATAGAAAAACTTAAATTGGGATGAAATGATGAAAAGGAGGCGCTGAATTTTATGATCAGCTTGCTACAAGTCTCAGCAATTGCTAACAGACTGGCCTTACACTGCAGACTGAAATATTAATTGTAAACAGATATGCCTTTATTTTTTTAATTAAAGTCCTTGGCAGCACTAGTGAGGCAGGAGGTAAACTCAAACAGCCTTATTGAAAGTTGGCAGTAATGCAGATTATGGTGTTAAATGAAGTAAGTTTGACTCCTACGACAGTTTGTCAATAGTAATAAGACATTTGATTCATGTCAACAAATTAGTAGTATGAATAGGTTTGTTTTTTTAAAAAAGGTTTGTGTTACCCTAGGCATACTCAAAGACTAACTTATCCTGAATACTTATCCCAGTAACTCACATAACAAAGACCTTAAACCAAGCATTTCAGAAATGTAAGCAACCTAGAATGAGAAAGTGATATTCCCCTAATATGACCAAGATGTCCTCTATATTTGAAGATACTCTGAAGTTGTGTCTTCAAGTAAAAAAATGCAGGAAAAGTTCAAGTATTACGCCATTTTTGTTAACCGTATGCAACAACACTCTCAGCTTTAATCCATCAACTTCTGGACCTTAACAGCAGATGTTTTACTAAGAGGTAGAAGCAGCAATGACTCAGAAAAATGGGTCAAATGCAGTACTGAATTAATTTACTATAAATATATTTAAGACTTAAAAATAAAATCTTGTTTGTTGGGAAAAAAGTCTAGACGTTAGAGGCCTTCTGGGCATGGATTGCCTGGAGATGATTCCTTCTTAAATCAGAGTCCCTGTCTGGCAGCAATGAGACATCAATCCCCAGGCTCAGCTTTTAAGAATACACTAGCTGCATTCTGTAACAGTTACCATCATCACACAGCAAAGGACAACACAACACACCAGTTTGTACACTATATACCATGCCCCTATTGCAGCCCAGCAATTCTCAAACCACCTTCTAATAATGTATGCATAACAGAGCATAAAATCAAACAAGTGTGTTTTTGTTTTTGTTTTTTTTTTTTTTTCCCTTTTTAGTGTTTGAGCAGTTCTTTGTGCATAAGCACATAGCCTGGTAAAAACCTTTGTCAGGTGATGACAATACTGAAAACTTGAGAATTTCCTTTAGTAGTTTCTTCTTTTCTCCCAGTGAAAGCATACTGAAGCCAAGCACTGCCACAGGATTCAGGTGAACTGACTCTTCCATTCACCGGCATGGAAGATGAAGGCTACAAAGGGGGACTTTATCAATTTCCCAGAGATGAAGACCTCTAACTGACACACAAGTTTGGTTTTAGTATATTGTATCAGAGATACCACACTTACATTACAATTTGTTTCACCTGTCTTGCCAAACAACTCCATGCTTTTACGTTTTCCTTTGTGCCAGCATAATCCAAGGCTGCAAAAATTACTTCTAGCCCCAGTCGACGTTTTTTTCGTTTCTCTGGGAAGAGATTAGGCCAATTAATGAATTAGATTAGAACTCATTAGTAAGCAACAAATGAAATACTGTTCTCCATCCAGCCTTCCCACATGTTGCCACTTTCCCAATTACTGAGAGCTCCCCCATTATCTTCTGCTTTTTCCAAGACAGAAAGTTAAGGAAGGCTTCCTGAGTCTAGAGCATAACTCGTTAGAAAGATCCCCTCTCCCTACTCTCATCCTGCTCAAAAACTGCTGACTCAAGAGGCACACATAAGACTGCTCACTTAGCCCACACAGCCTTGCTTACAACAGTTGCTGCTGTTGTAATCAGAGCTACCAAGCTGGTGCTGGTGTTCAACATGTTCTTTCTACGGGAAGAGAACACAGTGCCCTGGAACACTTCAAGCCCTGAGATACCAAAACAAAGAAATTGGATTGATGTGAATAAAACAGGCATTTCACATCAGCAGCTAATGTACCAGAGGTGTTCTAAAAATGACCTATCACAGCAGGTAAATGTAGGGAAAGTTATCTTTATCATTATAAATTCCTTCTTCAGAAATCAAATTGTCCACAAGAGCTACAAGAACTTAAAAAAGTGTGTCATGCACAAACAGGAAAAGGGAGGGTTTAGCCAAGAGGGTTTTTTTCTTTCCAGAGAAAAAAAAAAAAAAAAAGAACAATCTTGATTCCATGACATTTCATCAATCTGCCAAGTAGCTGAAACATACCAGCTTGCGAGAAAATATGCAGCTTGGAATGCAATCAATGCATGGAAATTAGAAGAAACTTAGAAGAAAATTGGAAAAAATGGAAGTTAGTCTCCAAATTAGAAGATGTTTCTACCAGCCTGAAAATAAAACCTCCCTTGAGGAGGATCAAGATTTTGTTCTTTGATTGGTAATGATAAAAGAAGACATAGATCCATCTCAATTCCTCCAGAAGAGAAATAAGAAATGTCATGGAGGAAATGGCAAGCCTGGCATTCAGACTAGTGTACCACAAAAAAAAATTATTTTTGAGATCCTGGCTGTGCATTACAACATACTGCTCTGATCAGCCTTTAGACTTAGAAAGGTATTTGCTTACACAAGTTTGTAAGTGCCTGCTGACTCATATGCATTAAAGTTTCCTATGATCAGAAAGTCAGGTTTGGGGTTTTTCTTTTAATAAACAGAACTACTTTAGTAAGTACAAAGAAGGCTACAGAACAATTTCATATCATTCTAGATTAACAAAATCAAAAAGAACAAATATATTTAAAGACTTACTTGATTTTTGAAGCATGATATTAAAGTCTATCATTAGTTCATGAGAGGGAACAATATCATGCAAGATCTGAAACAAAAAACAGATAGATTATTTCAATGTGAAAGCTTCAAGACTACTGCCTCATCAAGAGAAGCACTAACATCAGAGTTTTGGGTGTCTTAGGAGGGAAAATTAAGCGATCTGGTACCCAAGTATCTTGATACTAAGAATGATGATCAAGGGCCATTTTGCATGTCTTTGACACAACAATAACACAATGCTAAAAACTGCTGTGAAGATGGAATTTTAAACATACAGACTGCAGTTTAAAAGCCTAAACTTAATGAAGCTTTTCTTTGAAGTATTTGCCCTAACAAAAGCATTTTAGTGCCATCAAGTGGCAGAAGAGATTGAAAACCATTGTTGGAAAGAAGTTAACAAGATCAATAAGCAAAAACAGTGAAAGTGGGAATTTAAAAGCAACTCTGCAAAAGCTTAATGCAGCAAGGCCTTATCTGCCAGCCAGAAGTGAACTTCTACTGCAGCTTAAATGAACGGCTAATTGAAAATAATGAAACTAACTGCTAGACAGGATCAATATGTGAAAAAAACAAACGTCTAATAACTTCTTGAATATTGTAAAGATCAAACTACAACAAAAAAATCAATGCATGTTGTCTACACGCCCCTTCAGAGCCATGTAAACATGCACTCTGAGCTCATTTCTGCCCCAAGTTACAGGATGCATCAATCATACAGGTAGAACAAAGACCTGAACACAAAGATGGTAAGGGACACTGTTTGCTCCACCCATCAGCACCCCTCCCACTAGCTTTCCTCTAACCCTCTACTTTCCACAAAGAGGAAGGTAAGGTAAATACTGTAACAGAAGACAACTGAACTGTCAGACCACCAAGTAACACAAATGACCACAGGCTGTATTCACTATGTAATATATACCTTGAGTGCAGATATGAGTGATTTCTTTGATGCGCCGTGTCTCTTTAGGAACTGATAGAAGTAAACGTGAGCGTTGGGATTAGATGGAAACTTTGAGTTGTAGGCATATTCACTTAATACTTCACGAGCTTCCTGGTGGTCTCCATAGAACTCCAACAACTACAAGAAGTTAAGTTCATCATTAGTTTGCCACGTTACCAATCAAACTCTTACAACTCATTTTGGGCTGCCATAGAATTATGCGATAGCACGGTCTGTGTCTAATAATGCAGCAGACTAGATGTAACACCAGCATATTTTAATTCTACTAGTTACTCTTATCACAGGTAACCAAAAAATCGCACATAAAAGAAAAGGAGAAAAAAATTACATAGGAGAAAATTATATCAACGCTGCTTTGATCATTAAAAGAATTACCATCACTGTTCACTGGAAAAAGACATAGAAGCAGCCTGCCATGTCTTTGAAGAGAACTCAGTGACAGAGCTTGGCAGCTGTCAGCACCCAGTAAAATTCCAGAAGAAATACTCAAAGAACTCAGAGCTTATCTGCATTTAGAAAAAGTAAATCTTCTCAAAGTGATTTTAAGATTAGCTTTATTTCTTAGTTACAACTTCTAAGAAGATATTTGAAAAACAGGACTGCATGTTCGGCGTCCAAGATCTAGCATAGCAAGAAAAACATTGCCCTGCCAAAAAGAGAACTTGCTTTCAGGAATTTAAACAAAGCAGCTGTGCTCCTATTTCTCTGCTAGCACCACGAAAACAGAACACGCAAGCTGGTTGTCTTTCTTTTTCCTGGCAATGCAGAAATAAAGTCCTTTTTGTATTCTATGGAGGCTCTGCAGCCCTACCAGGAGCAAACACTCCAAATCAAAGCTAGTGAGGTACTATGTACTATGTGTTTTTTTAAAAAAAAACTTCACTGTCACTCACCCACACACATGAAACTAAACTGCAGACAGACATCTTAATGAAAATTAGACAGGGAAACACAAAAGGAAGATGATCTGCAAAACATGCTCTTACATCCACATAGGATTTCACAAAGAGATCCCAGACTCCGGGTATTTTAATGATCTCCTTTAAGCTCATTGCTGCCTTCCGAAAGCAACTGTGCATTTCCCGTTCAACAGACGAGTCTTCAAGTCCTTCCTTCTCTAGGAAAACAGGAAAGAATGCCAGAGTTAACTTTGCTAATCAAGAGAGTTCTTGAAGTGCTGTACCTACAAGACGAACATTTTGCTAAGCAAGGACTCCAGTCAAAGTTTTTAAGAAAAAAAGGACTCAGTTGCACCAGTATTGAAACAAGAATTTTTCATTGCTCTTCACTTCAGTTGAATTGATTGAATTTACAATCAATTTGTGGGGCATAGCAGGCAGTGTTCCAAGACATGAACACTACCAGCACAAAGAGTTTAAACCAACAATACTTAAGTTTCAGAGAAACAAGCAGAGATCCAGCCATACAGCCAAGCAGGTATATGCAAAGTTAGGCATCACACACATGTAGCATATCTTTACCTTTAGAAAAAGGGAAAACTCAAATACGAGTTTTGGGAGCTTTTGTTAGCACTCAATTCTAGCAGCAGTAAAGTACTGATGCAAGGATGAAGAAGTCACTGCTATAGGTGAATACATTCCTTTGATGTTTCTTTTAGGTGATGTTGGCTGGATATAAGAACTGTGATTCGGGGTAAAAGCATTGCTTTGTTTGAGAATAGCATTTCAGGACACTAGAAAAGTGCACGAGTGTTCTGTTTTGGCACTACCAGTGTTGCTGGTACAGAATTACAATCCACACGCTCAACTTCTGAAACCTAGCAGTTCACCTGGGAGCCTTCAGATGTAGACACAGGCAGAAGAGCAGCCCACATGGAAATGCTGCTGCTGCAAACACCAGAACAAGGAAGTTGAAGTTCACAGCTCAATACAAAAACAGTACTAGGACTTACCATACTCTAAGAGGGTGTTCTTCTGCTTGGACCAGCTATAGTAGTCCAGCAGTCCCCTGTAAGCCTGAACCAGTTTCATCTCTTTATCCTGAGCAGTTGTTTGTTCTCCAAACCTCCAGCTTTCCGCCAGAGACAGGTTTTGGTACGCTTCATCTACTAGTCCATTACAAAGGAGATGGAAGGCATGCTCTAAACAAACCTGCAATTCAAACAGTCCATACCACAGTGTTTCACATCAAGAACGGAGAGAACCTCAAAGATCTACACAGATGTGCAGGGCAAGAACAGAGACTCATTCCTGACACCCATGTACAAATATTGTAAACATAGTACAACATTTTAATTAGAAGCACATTTTACACATTGTTTTTCAAACGGTATCTTTACATGGAACTTTGGAGAAAAATGCCAGAAGGGGAGAATATGGATGCCACTGGGGGACAGAGAGGTACAATAAGAACCTAAGTAATTTTTCCTGTCAGAAGGTGCTGGAGAAAGATTATTAATCAAAAGAATATCTGACATACAAAGATGCATCCCTGGGAGGGAAAAGGGCTTAAGCTCTTGAAATCTGCGTGGCAGGAAGTCATCATTCAGGTGGTAAACATTCAGCAGTACTTACCAGGGCAGCAAAAAGCAGCTGTCTCAAAAACCTACATTGCCGTTAACAAGTGCTCTACCTATTTTAGAAGACCTAGAAATGACCTGAGGAAAACCAGTTGGGTTACACTTGGTAGCTTACTCAGTTTGTTACCCAACTGCAAAATACCTAAAAGAGGGATGTTCTAGCACCCTGTCATGTTGATTAGGCGCTAAATCAAAGTCTGAGCCTTCAGTTGGCTCTAGTAAACTCTTGTACAGAACTTTCCTTGGAGGCCTTGAACAAATACAACAGAATGAAAGAGAGAAGCATTGACACAAATGAGAAACAGTCAAGAAAACCAAAACAGCAGCAGTTTGAATACACCATCATAGGAAAAGAACTACAGCTGGGTGACACAGGGGCCACAGAATAATGCTTACTATTTTATACACAGATTAGGTACTTGGAAAGTGAGCAGATATTGATGGCAAAATTTAACTACAACTGTAGTCAGGAGCACAGTGGCCAAATTAAGGACTGGACACAAGATTTCAGAGGTGTTAATGTGCAATTAGATGTTAACAGGCCACACATGTAAATGAATTCAACAGTTTTAAATTAAGAATAACCGCAGAATATAGGCACTACTAAAGACTGACATATGTACCTATGATCAAATACACAGATCAAATGAGAAGTGATCAGCTATAGAATAGCCCTTGAAATATCATGCAACTGGTAACTCAAATGTACCATCTTTTTTGGCACTATTATCAACAACATTGAGAGCGCGCTTTCAGAGATAGTAATACTCAAGTAAACATTCAGATAAACGTGCGGAAAATCATCAAGATTGCATTAAGTACACTCACCTTCAAATACCTTTTTACTCCTAAAGTTTTCATCTGTTCCATGAAAGAGTTGAACTCTCCTATGCTGCCATGTGAATGGTTGCATAAAATTTCTGTTCCTACTCTCCAAATAATCTGGGGAAAAAAGATTCAAAATAACCTTAGTATAAAAATGGGATCAGTCACTATATATATATAATCTTATCAAACTTGTAGCAACTGTAGCATATGCATAAAATGTACATTTGAATTGCAAATAAAAGATGAGTACTAAGTGTTGTCTACTGGTATTGTTACCTACATATTAATCTAGCACTGTTATTTATTTTTTCAACTGACGTTCCATGGGTGCTTCGCAATTACTCATTATAAATACAGCACTTCAGTAAAGCTTATGAAAACTGTATCTGTTAAAAGGCTTCCCCTCCTCTTACTAAAAACAGTATGTTTCAGAGTTATTGAAAACTTCTGTTTTCCTTTAACGTTTTCCCACAGAGATGTAAGGTACACAGCTCTTCAGACTTATCAATACAGATCATGTCCAATCAGATGTAGCTTTCCCACCTACATGCATTTGTTTTCAAGGTCTGCATACAGAACGTAAACAAATCAAATTAGTTTATTTATCAACTCTGTTTGATCCCCTTCCTCCTGCTTCTATCCCAATACCTGGTTGAGTTTTGAAAGCACTGGAAAAGCTAGCAGAGGCCTCAATGAGCCACTAACTTTCAAATAGATTCTGATTGATGGCATGCCATTTGAAAACTAGTTTAATAAGGGACTAATTTAATTTATGAACATTTTCTAACTTTTCAGCTCTTACGACTTTTTAATAAACTTATGATTAGCTTGCTAAGACAAATGGTGGTCTGAAGATGACAGATGCTTCTTGCAAGTATTTTTTTTCCAACTTCAAAAAAACTCTGATAAGGGACACAGACTTACCTCTGAGGGACCCATGTATTCTATAGAATAGTCTTTCTCTATTGACTCAATGTAGAAGGTTAGAAACTCTGCAGCTCTTTTCCACTGCTTCTGTAATATGGCATCCTGAACGTAACTTAAACATACTTCCTTGCTCTTCTTGAAGCTTAATTTGTGTTCGTGGGAAGATGCTAAACAAATCAAAACACAAACAAAGTGAACCAAACCCATTATTACTCTTTACTCAGATAACAACATACCTGCTATTTTAGCTCTCTTATATGATCTCTCTCAGACACTACAGAGAGTCATCTTAAGCTACACGGTCTTGATGTTAAACACACCTATTTTCCGCAGTAGTGAAAGAGAAGATGGCAACAGCTGGAAATATGAAATGATTTATTCCGCACACAGCATGCAACTGAAGGCACTTGAAACAGCAAAGCACCAACATCACATATTATTGCCCCACCAGACTTAGAAGGCCACAGTGCTTTGATAACTTCACAGTATGTTTTGCTATATTTTGGGGACCTCTCTCTTCAGTAATTTATTGTCAGCTGAGCTTATGGCTCCAGCACACTGATGATTCATACGCACACACGCAAACAGGCCATTCCAGAACTAACAGTTAAATAATCCCCGCTATAAACACAAATACACTTAGAGAATTATTCTCTGAAGCACGAGCATGGAAAGAGGCCACTTACTCTGTTTACATGGACACTGCTTCAAATTCTGTTACGGCACAACACTGAATTCTTGTTCCCACATTTGTTTAAAGCTCACAGCTGTGTGATAGCTACACACTACAGTCCAACACACCCCCACACCAAAACTCATGCCACAGGAGCCTTCTTCATCAAACCCACCCCCTACCTGATTGCTGTAGGAGAAGGAATAACTCAAATACTGGCTCACAGCGCTTTTAATACAGCACATTCTACAGAAGTACCTCTAATTAACCTACAGTATTGTATGGTGTGGTCTTCATGCATATTTCTAACTTGACGGGTTTTAAATCCTTTGAAAACAGAACCCATAAGGAACACCCGTGGCTCAGAGGCCACCAGCGGGGTGTGCCAGCAGCAGCACGGAGGCTGCACAAACCCGCAGCGCCCCAGGGAAGGAGGTCGGAGGGCTGCAGCAGCACACAGCGGGAGAACAGGAGGCGGCGGAGGCCGGCCCGGCCCTTACCGGCTCGGTAGAAGTGCTGCGGCAGGCAGGGCAGGTGCAGGGCCGGCAGCAGGGCGCTGCCCGCCTCAGCCACCAAGCCGTCCATGGCGCCGGCTACAACGGGCAGAGCCCCAGGGCGGCCGCCATCTTTGACCCTGGCAGGGGAGGGGCGGCACTGACCCCGGCTAGTGGCCCCAGCTCGTCCTAGCCGGCCCAGCCAAGCCCAGCTGCTGCAGAGGTACAGCCCCCAGGGCTCGTTGTCACAGCTACCGCGCCATCGCTAGTAGCTCTCGGCCGACAGAGGGGCTCCCAAAGGGCGTAGGGCACCGGCATAACCCTCCGAGGTGCCGCGTGCGCCCTGAAGGCGGCGGCGTCACCGCCATGATGAGACCGCCCCGGGCGCCTGCGTAGTGAAATGGCTGCCGGTAACCGGCCGTGTGCTGGGGCACCCCGCACAGGGGGTATCCTAAACCTAGGGTATCCCAAAACATGGGGCGTTTAAATCCGCGTTTGGTTTTACAAGCGAGTCCGTCCAGCTCCCATGCCCACCTCCGCCCTCCTTCCCTCCCCTAAAACTCAGCCACGTGAGGATGAGTAAATAATAAAGTACATAGCAAGCTGGCTCGGGTTAAAGGTTCGCCTCACCCAGCATCCTGGTTCAGCTGTAATCAGTAACAGATGGCAAGAGGAAAAATACAAGGCAGAGCAGCCATCTGTGGTGTCTAAAGATTTAACTTCAGTATCGTACCTTAATATGACGTTTAACAAATCAGGGGGGCTACAGATGTGTCCCTTTACTGCTATTTTTTTTAAAGCTGTGTTCTTCCTGTTTTTGATAACAATTTCAGTTCATAAATATTCTGTTTTATTTTTTGATTGCTAACTTGACCATAAACTTTCTTTGTTCTGTAGCACAACTTCTTAACCAATGTCATCTTCTTTGTCTATCCTTCACAATTTGCCCTTCCTATCCATGTCTCACTGATCACTGGTGTATCAAAATGTGACATCACATCCTATTACACTACGTTAATTCACCTTATACTACTACCCTAATTTCACTATCCAGCTCGCCCACAATTTATTTCTCAGTTGTGTGTAGAAGCATGTTTACGTTTGGCTTGCTAATTTTTATCTTCTCTTGCCACTCATGAATCTTTGCTAATTGTTATGTGAACATTGCCAATGGATCTTGTCAATAAGTATTAGTTATTAGTTTGATAGATACCTTTGTGTAGGAAAATTGCTTTGCAAATGTAGACACGCACAAAACTTTACATTCCCCATAGTTAACGGAACACTCTTACTGGAATACACACGTTTCCAATGTTGGGGTTGAAGGCTGAAGCAAATTTTGCCTGAAATACCTAAAATGAAGTGAAATATTTCTCTTTTACATCATGCATTAGGGAAAGCTGTGGGTACCTTGTTACTATGAAATACTTGAAGTTGTAGGAAATGCTACATGTTTGCAGTGATTAGACTCATGTATACATACTGACTGCAAGCTACTAATTATTGCACAATAAAGGCAATGACTTATGTAAGAAGTATGTGATCTTGTTTCTTTTCACATCTCCCTTTCTTGCCCTTGTCTTTATGACTACAGACACTGTTACCTTTATCTTGGTCTTTTACTAAAGATAAGCTTGATAACTTTTACTGACACCTAATTATCCAACAGCTCTGCCTTCACAAGCAAGTGGACTGAAAGACCAGGCTGGAAATTATGTCAAGAAATAATAATAATAATAATAATATCAAGGGAAAAATCACTCGTCTTTCATTCATCTGGCTGTTATAAAACGTAACTTGAATATACTTATTCCATATACAGTAGCGTTTTACAATCTTGTAATTTTGTTATGTTTTTACTCCATTGTTCTTTGGTACAGCTTATGTTTGTATTTCTATGGTTATGTTAGGAGTTAAGCATTCTTATGAGGTATTTTTCAAGAGAAGTACAGCTAACAACTCAGGCGGGTTGCAAGTTGTGATAAAACTGAAATCTAAGCTTCACAAGTTAGGCTTTCCTAGAGCTTTCATCAGGCAGTACTAGCAATGACAAGTAGGTACCATCTCTTTTACAGAATGTGAACTATAAAAATTTCAAACACAATTCAAATTTCAAAAATGTCAACAAAATGTCAAACACAATTCCAAAGCTTTTTTATAAGGTGATTAAAATACTAAATTGCTGTAGATGGAGGGTGAAAATAGAATGGTTATGTTTTTCTCAGAGATGATGTAGCATCATCTAACTAAGCCTAGCATCATGTAGCTAAGTATCATCCAACTCAGATCCCGTATGGTGAGGCTGCAGACATGAGTGTGTGTAAACTAAAAATCAATAATTGTGATGATACGGTAAAAACATGAACGGTATCTCTAATACAATTAGCAGTGGTGATTGCAAACTCTTGTGATGGGAGCTGGCAATAAGTGCAGCAGTACAATCAACTGCTTCTTTAGCAGTTGCAGAACAAATCCCCAGTAGCTAATATTAAGTGTGCTTGCAGATATATCATTAGAAGAGGTTCTTAAAAACAAGGAAAGCCAACTTAGTTGTCTGGAGTTGCTCTTTGACATGCACGAAAAAGTGGAGTCCTTCACCTTGACATCAGTTGTGCCAAACACCTGTTCATTTTTGGAGCAGCTTCAGCATTTGCCTTTTGGAAAGTCTTTTTGTTTTTGTTGTTTTGTTCTGTTCGTGTGTTTGTTTTTGTTTGTTTGTTTTCTCCCCCGCCATTTGATAAGCCATCAATAAAACTCTCTGATCATACCTATCCCTTCCCGGCTGTCTTTTATGCCCTTTGCCCAGTCTGCGATGAATGAATGATACGGGTCTGAAAACAAAGGTGGAGAAGGTGCTTTCTTAATTTCCCTTCTGTCCGTGACTGTTGTGACTTCTGCTGCTCTGCCATTTTAGCAGCAGAAAACCTCTCTAAAACAATATAAACGTAATAGATGCAACGAGGAGCTAACAGAAAGCTCTACGCGTGAGCAGCACACTTTTGCCTTGCAAGCAATCACGACTAAAACGGGGCAGCAAGCGGAGACCGAGGCCGCGGAAGGCCGGGCCGGTGCAGGGTGCGATGTTTGGGGCACTTTCGCCCTCACCGCTTTATTTGCATGCACTTTCTTCGCCGGGACAGCTGCCGGGGGCTGGCAGGCTGGCCCGGCGACGGCTCCTCGTCAGCGGCGGCGGCCGTTGGGGTCCCGTTGGGGTCCCCTCACGGCTGACCCGGCCCCGTGCAGAGGCTCCGGGGCAGCCCCCAGCAGGGGCGGGGAAGGTGCCGGGGCCCCGTCTCGGCCGCGGCGGGCGGATGGAGGAGGGAGGGTCCGCGGCGGGCCCTCCCCCGCCACATCGCCCTCCCGCCGGCGCTGCTGACGTGTCTGCTCCCTCCCTGCCGCCGGCCACCGCCAACATGGCCGCAGCGCCGCCGCCGCCGGACCCCCGGCTGCTCCTCGCCCTGCTGCTGCTGCTGCTGCAGCCCCTGCCGCCGCCGCTGCTCTGCGCCGCCGCCGGGCCCGAGCTGGGCCGCCGCTTCGCCGAGCGCAAGCGCTGCGCGGACCCCGAGTGCAGCAGTGAGTGGCGGCGGCCGCCCGCGGGCCTCCGAGCACGGCCCGCTCCGCTCCGCTCCGCAGGGGGCTTAACGAGGGAAAGGGGGCGGCGGGGGGGCAGGGAGAGGGGCCCGGGAGGGTGCCGGGGGAGCGGTGCTGGGGAGGGGATCCCCAGCGATCCCCAGCGATCCCCTGCCCGCAGCTGGGCGCTCGCCAGCAGCACCCACCCGGCTGGGCTCGTGGTTCCCCCGCTCTTGTCACAAGTGCCCTCCGTGGGTGCTTTTTGTGCTTGGAGTAATAGGAAGGCTGGTCTGCCGTGAAACAGGTCCCAGCCCATCTTATTTAACGTTAACGCTTAGCTCTGTAGCGTGCTTCTCAAGTAATCCTCGAGTGCTTTATCACGCACTCCACCAGCGAGTTTATTTCTCTCTAACCTCCAATCTTACTCCCTCAATCACATCCTCAGCTCCTGACCTGAGAGTTGCCCCCCGTGAATGCAGGGAGGCCTCGTTTTCGGCGCGTTCCCATCAGGCTTGCCTGATTGCGCTGCCAACGCTAACTCCACTTTTCGTTTTCTCCCTACAGTGTTAATGTGCCGAGGGAAGGCAATGAAGGATTTTAAAGGTCCCGACTGCCGCTTTGTAAATTTTAAGAAAGGAGAAGCAGTGTATGTATATTACAAACTAATAGGAAAATCTACGGAGCTTTGGGCTGGAAGTGTAAGTACTGCAAAGCTTTTGTTCTCTTTGCTCTTCTTGGCACTTTCTTTTTGTACAAGGCAAAAAGAAAAAAAATTGCAAGAAGGAGTGGGGTTTTTAACATAGAGAAATAGCATAAGGAATGCCATTTTGTCTTGAGACCAATGTAAAATTGGATGGAGTTGCATTCAACTTGAGGTACTAAAATCTGTGGGAAAATGGGTATGCTAATGTGGGATAAAACTGTTTCTTTTAGAAAGCTTCCCTTGTGTAGAAAACCATACTTTGCAGCACTGTAAGTGGTGACCCCTGTGCTATCTAGAAGCTAAGCTTCCCATCCCATCTAGGGAGACTTAAACCTGCACTTGTACTTACCCATGACGTGGTCTCATCCTGCCCTCTGTGGGATCTTGCTAGATTGTTCCACGTACATGTTTTAATTACATCTCTCTTCCTAATGTTCAGCTGCTGTCTTGTCCTTTTTGTCTAAGCTGCATGCAGAATTGAAGGAAGAAAAAGTAACACAGCTAAAAAGAATTAAGGCAAATTGTATTTTAAAATGTCTATGTCTTTCAGCTTTAGTAACTCATTGTAGCAGCTTGCAGAATAGCGACTGTATCTAGGCCGTCATTTTCTTTTGGCAATCTGAGAGAGTGACGTTAATAGGAAAGGAGTATCCCTGTGGCAAGCCCTTCTCTAGATGTGAACTTGCAGTTACATTTATTAAAAAACAAACAAACGAAAAATAACAAAACAAAACTTATCTTGGCTTTCATGATATACAACTTACTTGCCTGACAGAAGCAGAACTGAGAAACCCTAAAGGAAGAGATGGTTTTGTGGGCTTCCCCTGAAAATTGTGGCGGTTGTTTAGTCCCCTTCCCTTGCTTCCCCACACACCTTCTTTGTGTGTCCGAAGTGTTTATTTCAATCTCGTTTCTCACTCTGGCCTGCTACCAAAGGAAGGCAGTTGGCTGTGACAGTGGTCTAGACTGGTTGAAAGCCACAGCTGGGTGTTTGCTGTGGGCCCAGTGATTTAGTGGAAAGCAGGATGTATCACTTTCTCTAACCTGTTCAAGCAGGGTGTGGACAGCCAGGCTCTCAGCAGGAGCTGAATCCAATTAGAACAATACAGGAGAGAACAGAAAACTGCAGCAGTGGTTAAAGAAGAAGGATTTATAATTGTATGGTGCTGTTAATTCCCTTCTGACATGTACTGTACCATAAATAATCTGGTTAATTAGATGTTACAGGTTTCCAGGCTTGCCAGTTCTTGAGATGAGTATTAGTAGCATGGGGCCAATTTTGCATCTTTTACTAACGAGATGTAGCACAGGCTCTAAGATCAGACAACACGTTTAAGGTAATTGCTGAGTTAATTTGCAGTTTAACCGTGTTCACCGATAGGAAGCTCATGCAACAGTTAGGTGTGTCTCCAAGTTAAAAGGATTTTTGCTTTGAGTTTAACAAGTAAAAACTGAAGTTGGCACGTCTAAAAGAATTGTGAAACTCCGACTTGTTTGTTGTATTTTTTATTGTGTCACATAGTTTTCTGTTTCTTACAGGACAGTGATATTAGGCTAATTCAATTCAGTCAGTGGCCATGGTCTTTTTTTCCTCATTTCCCTGGTTTTAGTGACTGCTTTTGCCGAGATAGTAATACTGCAACTAGTTTGTAAATGCTGCAGAGTGGTCAGAGGTGCCTCTCCTTGCAGGTTCAGTAGGGGACTGGTACGTGTGACCAGGCCATTGACCCTACTTGCAAGCAGTGCTGCGGTCTCTCTCAGGCTTTGTGACTTCCTATGCCAGGTTCGGCTGGACAGCTTGATTTATGCAGGCCACCCATGCCTGTTTTGTGCTGCTGGCTAATTAAAAACAAGCTACCTGGTGAGCTCTGCGTTCAAACATAGTCCAGTGGAAGGCACGTTACCTTCGGCTACAGCCCTTTTGGTATCTTGTCCCATGACTTCGTGCCTATGTGCGTTATTTGATCCCATGTGTCTACCCTACTGACTCCTTCCATTTGATGAAGTTCTGGGGAAAATTATTTATTAGGGCCTGTTATAAGCTATCAATTCAAGGGACAGCTTTGACTTTTTGACCTTCAGATGGGGACAGAGATCAGGAGAACGTCTGTATGAGAAGTCTGACCTACTGCAACCTGGGGTTTATTTCAAAAGAGTTATAAATATAGGCTCTAATCCTGGAATTGATTTTTGAGGAGCCATGAAAATTGCAATAGTATTTCTGACCAGAAGGGAAATGATCTGTTAAGGAAAGATTCACCAAAGCTGAAAAATCTATACCAGTTGGGTTTGGGCTTTATTTTCTTTGCTTATCGAGTTCACTCCACCCTTTTCAAGCTACTGTTGATTTTTGCGCAGTGTCAGTAAACATACTGTATTATAACAAAACAGAGCCTTTATACAAGACTTGGGTCATACTTCATTGCTTGCAGAATTCCTGTTGAGCTCAGTATTTTGCACACGGAAAACTTCTGGCACCCAGCTGTAATACATATTCTGTACATGACCTGGCATACAGTTTTTAGCAGACCTGCTTAAACCTCATTAATACCACAAAGCCAAACGCTAGGAGAATTCTATGAACATTATTTAACAGTGATTTTATGTCGTGAATTTCATGAATAGCTCAGTTCCAAGAAAATGCTTTTTTTTTTTTTTCCCCAAAAGGCAGAGCATATCTGGTACTGTCATTGTCCAGTGCACCATGTTCTACTGTACAAGTAGCTTCTTCTTTAGCATCCACCTCACATTGTTTACAATGTCAAGTTTTGCAATGTAGATTTTTCTCTTATGCAGTTTGCCTGCATTCTGCCTTTGTCTTTAGTAGGGTCCAGAGCTCCAAAACAGCATAGATAATTCAAGTTAAAATCACTCATTTTTATCAAAACATTTCAGCAAAGAAGCTCTAAATTCTTGCTGCAGAAGATTGTTATTTAATCGTACAGCAAAGGGCTGAGGTTTATTACTTTAATTCAAGGTTGAGAAAACTATTTCTGGCCTCATGTTACAAGAAATGGATTTGGCTGCAGATCACACTTCCTCCCTGTTCTTATATGGTGGGGTAATAGAAAAGAAGAAAGGTAAATTTTGGATAAGACAGGAAGGCAGAGTATGTCTGGAGGATCCAGAGGATCAGGAAAGCTGTTCCCGTTGTCTCTGTGTTTTCTTAACAATGCCAGCATTCAGAAAGGGCAGACCAAATTGTCTCTCTTCTTTAATCAGTGTTTTGGCAGTTTTAGGTACCTATGGTGTTTGTCTGTTCTTTCATGGAGGTAGGTGGTGTAAGGATCTGGCTTCTTAGCCAGCAGTGTTTGATGAAACTGCCACAGCTGGCTGTCGCACGTGGGCATTGGTGGGGATAGATGCTGTGTACACAGCCTCATGGTTTGGTCCCACCAGGGCAATTTGTCTTGGAAGGGAGTGAAACTGTTTTTGGAGTGGTGTGAAGGATGCATCTTTTTCTCCCTCATTTACTTGGCATTCATAATGCCTTTCCTCTATCATATCTGTATAGAATAAGGAATGTTTCCTTTATTTGCACAGTGGGGCATATTTTTTTTCTCTTACAAGACTGGACTTGTAGGGAAAGAAACAAAATTTTGGGCATGCAGATCATGTATTGCTCATAAACCACATAAGTGGCAAACTGGGTCATTGCAGAGGACTTGTATGGTCAGCAGCTAGGGTTATACTAAATGAGTTCCCAATTGTGATGCCTAATTATAATGGTAGTCATGGATATTAGTCTGTAAGGAGGCTACTTTGAAGCTTCAGCTTTTGTTTTCAAGAGAGATCATTTAAAACTGGAATACATGTTTGTAGAGAGAAATATGTCAATTTAAAATAAAACCGTGGTATTCAGCACAAAGACAAGGTTTTAATTTGACTTGTTTGGTTTAATTTCAATTCCCAATAATAGGTTTGTTCTATTAAGACCTGCATACATGATCTCTCTTCCTTAAGAGTGTAATCAGTTGTCTCTCTAGTGTGTGTTCACAAAATAAGTGTGTGTGATTGGGGATGTAGTAGATTTTTTTAACCTCTTCTCTAACAATCTTCAGAGGTCTCAACTATGGACTGTAGGTTAAGAATGAGGAATAGTTAATAAAGTGTACCCATAGTGTACCAGTACTTACTTTGTTTGCTTAGCAAGCAAATTGGCAATTGTTTTCCTCTTTCAATAACAAAAATTGAGGAAATGACCAAATTTTTTTTCTTCCAGATATTTTGGTGCTCTAGGAATGCTGCACCTTTCTGGGTGTGTCCACCAGGCTCTAATTGCCTGGATTATCTAATCTGTGTAGCGATAGCATGCTGTTAATATTGGCTTCTTGACAGCAGCTGTCAGAACTCTCAAGTGAGCATTACTGTGTATCTTACCCAGTGAGTGATAAGGGAGATTCGTGTCTTCCACTGTTTGCCTTGGCGTAGCATCTTGCCTCTCGTTCAAATAGCCATCTGTAACTAATTGTTGTTCATATTGCTCACTGCACATCAATGATGCATTGACAGGTGGGGATATATACTTTCCACCCAGTTTTCTAAATACATTATTATGTTACCTCAGGGACAATTTTTCATTTTCTTAAAATCCGCTTTAAGAAATTTATTTATTTATTTATTTTCCTTGAACTACAATATAAATTTATTTACAGTCATGTAATGTTGTACACAAATGAAAGTCTTGTTAGTCAAAGACCCTCCTCTGCTTACTGCCTGAGAAAATACTGAAGGCAAATATGGCAGTAACGCGAGCACAGAATAGCAGTTAAGGCACATGTGAGCCAGAGTGCTCAGGCTTTTACTCCCGACTCTGCTAATAACGATGTCAGTCTTGGAAGCACAAATGATAAAACTTACCAACTTCACAAAGGTACTGTGCAATGTAGGTACACAACCTCAATGAAAACTCTTGTAGAAACAAGGTATTGTTAATCTTTTTCTTCTACTTACTGTGTTAAACTCCATCTAGAAATACTCGACAGTGAGTCTGATGTGTTTGTGACTAGTGTCTGTAATAAGGATTTTAAGTCATATGATTTCAGAAACTTCCTTACTGCTTTTTGTTTGCTTATTTTCTGGCAGGTTGGAAGTGATTTTGGATATTTTCCAAAGGATCTACTTGAAGTAAATCATAATTATACCAATGAGGAGCTAGAGTTACCAACAGATGTAAGTTTTATTTTTTTTTTTGTGATGTTACTGTTTCCTCAGCATTCAGTACTATCAGTGAGAAAAAGAATGGAGATACTGGCAATCGTTAGTTATCTGTTGTTGGTAAGCAGCTGCATATATTGGGTGGCAAAATGTTTGTCACAGGTATGTATGTGGATGGATGTGTGATTACCAAAATGTGGGCACCGATTTTTCTTTTCTTGAAAAGTTCATTTTTGATCCAACAAAATCTGTTTGGATTGAGCTCTGGAAACACTGCTAACTGGCTCACACATAAGTTGTTTGGTATACAGAATTGTTTTCAAACTTTAGAAGTTTAAAGTATTATCAGAAACAAACAAAACTTGCAATGCTGGCCCTTTGATTTTAGAATTGATCCTTTAACCCTTACACAAATGGCTCTTATGTACTAATAGCTAGTAACTCCAGAACTGCATGGATGCAGCTTCAGACCCTTATGAAATTGTATTCAGTGGTTTGCACGACTTTTTAATTTCGTTTTCAGAAACTGTGTGACAGGCAGCTCCTGCTTGGAGGGCTTAGTCATCTGAGGATTTACCAGCTAATAAAGCCTTGGACAAAGAAGCTTAGTGGCATTTTCTTCTTGTTATTTGCATTCATCAATAGAATTGGTTTTAATTCAGGATGTGGATGACGAGTAAATTACAATACTGTCAAGTCCATTGCTGGCTTCCGTTTTGTTCCTCGCTAGGAGGTCTTTGACGGGGTTAAGGCATGAACTTTTTATTAAGGTTTTTACGAGTCCTTGGGCAAAATTTCAACTGCTTTGAAAAGGAATTCTGAGGATGAAGGATTCTGCATGATTAATAACATTTAACATTTGCTTTGCTGCTGCATCTCTGCAGTCAACCAAATGGATTGTATCTCCTCACTGTAGAAAATAGAAATTGACTACATCTTATTTTTCATTTCAGGAAACAGACTTTGTTTGCTTTGATGGTGGAAGGGATGATTTTGATAATTATAATGTGGATGAACTTTTGAAGTCATCGAAAGAGACAATAGCAAATGAGAGGGAAACTGAATCAAGCGATCCAAGGACAAAAGCAGCTGAAGGAACTGAAGGGGAGGAGGAGGTTGAAAAGGCTGATACAGTACAGTCCCTTGATGCTTTGGAGGCAGACAATGTTGAACTAAGCATAGAGAAAGACAAGGAAGCCCTCACCATGACAGAGGAAGTAGATAGTTTTCTTATAGAAGGAACTGAAGGTACTAGGGTAGACTCCAGTGTCAGTAGTCATGAAGAAAACTCTCAGGGAGATCAAATTGCACATGAGCACTTGCAAGGAACACTAAATGAGAGACTAAAAGGGCTAGAAAGTGAAAATACCAAAAACACTAGTACTGCTCAGGGTGAAACCAGTCAACTTGACAAAGAGAGCGAAGAAGTCGATGCCTATACACTTTTAGACAGAGAGCTCTCTATAAACTTGAAAACAAAATTTGGCTCAACTGCTGATGCTGTTGTATCAGATGACGAAGTGACTCGCCTTGTTACATCATCGGAAGATGATTTTAATGAAGACTTGAGCATTAATGCTCACGATTCAGACAAGGAGTCAGACTTTGCAGATCCATCTGAAGAAATCCCTTTGCTGTCATTTATGGCAGAAGAGGAGGAATCCCTAGGGGATTCAGATGCTGATGAAAACAACAGCTTTGAGTCAAAAAATCATGAATTTGACAAAAATGAAGGTGCTATGGAGCTAAATAACCAAAGAGATGATGAGGAAGAACTTGATTCAGATGCATTAATTAAGGATGCCTTCACTAAGTCAGGGGACAGTATGAATGTGGACAGATTTGAATCTGAGCAAACAAAGGAGAAACAGGATGAGGTGATGCTAATTAGCAAGAGAGAAGCACCAGCAGCTCAACTTGAGGATTTCTCCAAAGAGCTCCTTCGAAATGAACCTATAGGTGCAAGAGATCCAGGTTCAGAAGAAAAAGCAAACAAAACCGAAGAGCTTGAAGAGCCGCTTATGGCTGATGAAATGGTGTTGCATACTAAAGAGCTGAAAAGTACAACCGTGCCTGATCCTCATGCTTTACCCAGTCCACGAGATGGTCTGAAGACCAAACCCTTTGTTGAAAGCAAGCAAGATGCTTTAGGTCTACCTGCTGGTGATGTGACCAAAAGTCCAGAAAGAGTGCCACTTGCTGAAATAGAGAAAGAGGAGAAGAAGTTTGAGGATGACACCTTGGAAGAGATCTCTGAGAGTGATTTAAAGCACAAAAAGTTATGGGAGAAAATGAAGGAGAAAGGAAGAGATCATCCTTCTGCTGATGTTCCAGCCAAACCAGTGGAAGAGGTACAAAATGGATCTCAAAGTGACACAGGAGATACTAAGCTTTTAAAAGCCAAACTGGAGCATGGAATGCCTGCTGTGGAGAAAGAAATTCTAAGACATGAAGAAGATTCAAAACAAAGAGGGGAGGCTGATCATGAAAATCAAAAACCCGCCTCTTTTAAAGAAGAACCTGAAATAAAAGGGAGAAACATGAAAGAAACACCTGCAGGTGAGGGACACCCAAGCCATAGGGGAGCTGCTGAGCAACCTAGGCCATGGGAAAATGAAACTGAGTATTCAGAGGCAGATGTGAAAGAAGAGCTTTCAGGAAATCTTGGCAAGATGACAGGATTTGAAAAAAGCATTGAAAAAAGTTCCCCTGAAGAAAAATCAAGAGGTACTGCACAGAATACTAATAGAGCAAATTTTACCCAGCAAGGAACTGCTCATATTGAGGATGAAGATTCAAACAAAGATCTTGGCACAAATTTAGCTAGAGAAAAAGCCCTAAGGCCAGAATTACAACCTGAAGAGACAGATGCTGAAGATGAAGCTGACTTGAAACAAGTGGAAGAAGAACTACTGGAAGATGAGAATGCTGCAAGTGCAAAGCTGTTGCATGCAAGGGTTGCAAATGTACAGGGTAATACACTAGATGTTGAAAGAAGAAACCCTGAATTAAAAATACCAAGTGAAGCTTTTTCAGGAACTGCAGATCCTACTTATGAAACAGGAGAGGAAACAAACTCGTTTTCTGAGGAGGCTAAAAAAATAATAAGCATGCAAGATGAACACAAGACTGGAAACAAAGAGTTTGATGTACCAGCAAATGAAGATGCTGAACTGGATGAGATGGAACATACCGCAGAAGATGATGAGGAGTCTTCTGAAGCTGAGGAACCGTCATCTGTGGAAGAATATAATTTCAAATCTTCTGACATGGAGGACAGCAATGACTTTCACCAAAGGAAAGATCATGTCCCCGAGGACATTCCACAGAGAGGCTCAAAAGAGAAGCAAAATATAGCAGATACAGGAAATGACCACCAGCAGTCTGCACGTTTCCCCAGCCCTGCTGACATTTCAGCAGCCACAAATGACACCGTGACAGAATACAGCGAGTCTGTGAAGCGGCTCACAATCATTAGAGGTTTCCTTGATGAAAAGCGTGTAATGCGTCTATACAAGTATCTGGGGCTCCAACACGTGATTAGGATAGAAGCCATGTTTCACGACATGAAGGTAGAGATGGAGCTTGCTCGGAAGGCAAGCAATAATAATGAAGATATAGAAAAAGCTTTGGACCAGATACTTGAGTTTTCAGAATCAAACATTATGGATGTGGTAGGGAAAGTTCTGGATTCCAGGGTAGCAGAAAATAAAGAGGAGGTGGTGAAAGAGATGGATTTGTATGATGAAGAGAGTGCACTGATGGATGATATTCAGGAATTAATATATTCTTTAAGAAGTAAATATTCGTCCGCAAGTGAGAGTGTCCCACTGGCATCTTTTCTTGAACAGGAAGATGATCAGCTGAATGCTCAAGGTAGGATGTTTAAATGCATGTATGATGGCCATTCTGTGTAGAGTTCATGAAAGCTTTGTGTTCTTCATTTGCACAATAAAAAACAATCAAACAAGATCAATAAATCATTAAACCCCAAACCAGTCAATAGATGTAGTAAAACTGTATCCCAGACGATGCTATGTAACCTAGAGAGGCTTTAAGAAGAGGGCGAGGGAGTAGAATTGGAAAAAGCCCTGCAGAATCTGCTGGCATTTTATTTCTTTTTAATGCATATTTTTGCCGTTGTGCTGGGTGGGAAATCCTGCGAGAGATTGTGCTCGCTATGTTTGTTTTTATGGGCCAGATTCTATGCAGGAAAGGGGGATCAGAGGGTGAATACAGCTAGGAGGAGACATCCAGCTCCCCTTTCAAGAAATGTGGATATGCATACACTGAAGTGCTGAATGGTCTAGGATACTTAGAGGAGTCTTTTTTTCTGAACTAGCTAGCCCCTAATGCAGCATTCAGGCACTAAATCCACGCACCTAAAAGTCTCAGATGTCTCTATTGTCTTATTTTGGTCCACGTTCATAAAAAAGAGTAGAAATACTGAACAAACTGATCTTTTAGCAGGGGAAGAACCCGTGCTGGAGTTTGCTACAGTCTTGCTATTTGTTTTGTAGTAAGACATGCTCTTAGCAAGACTTCTTTCATGGTAATAAACATTCAGTATGTGATTTCTGATAAAGTCACATCACAACCAATGGAAATGTCTCATTGCATGGTCAGTGGTTGATACCTTCTGTAAATTCCATGTGAACGTTTAATTAGATGCCACTAAAACTTGACCGAGAATATATTGAAGCAGTACACAAGTTGAAGTGTCAAAAAGTGCCAAGATAGCTTTGTCAAATGCAGTATTTCACTGGAGATTGCTGGGAGTAAGAAATGCACATCAGTTCAATGCTTAAAATCATGTCTTTCTGTTACAGGTGATGCAAAAGAAGATGAATATGACACAGATGCTGTCAGGAATCCAAATGCTGCTGATGAGAGCAATCAGAAATTTCAGCAGCTTGAAGATAAGAGGCCAGTTCAGAGTACTGAAGAGGAGGATGAGAAAAGTGTTAATGTTCCACCTGAGCTTGAAGAAGCCAGTTTTTCGGATAATACAGAAGCCAAAGAAGTGTACAATAGTGAAAGAAGATTGCCACTGGTTGATACTTCGTTTGGGTCAACTGATTCAGAAGAGAGTGCCAGGGAAGATACTGCTGCAGGTAACCTTTTCGAATCTGGTTGTTTTGTTATGTTGCTCTTAGAGGAGCATGGCTGAATGGTTCTTATAGGCAAATAGCAAGATTTTTCACTAATATTTCAATTCTGTGTTGCTGTAATCCTAACAGATTTTAATAATATGTGACAGTCCCTCTAGTGGTAGTATTGTGTAGCTGCCACTCATTGCAGAAGAGATTTTTCTACTACCTTTTTGTGCTACAGAAAGAGAAAAGTAATGTTCTCTTGTAAGCACTGTAATCCTAACTCTATGCAAGGGCTGGTATACTGTGTCTCGGGGTGGTAGCAGATAAGAGCAGAAATGACTGGAAGCCCAGGTTTCCTCACTTGCAGAGTGGACTGGCAATCCAGCCATTAGGCTGTAGAATCATGATCTTGTTCTTTCAAACTTGTGACTCTGGGCTATATCCCTGCCAAAAGTATTTTCCAGCAGGACTATAGCCTCACTTAAGCCACCTAGTCATTTCTGGCTAAAGGGTTGGTTGGAGGAGGAGAAAGGTTTGACTCAGTTCTGCTGAGGGGAGCAAAATTAAACTCAGTCCCTCTCCCTCTGGAGCAAACATGCTGACCTCTGCTGACCGCTCCTTGTGCCAAGGAGGGATCCTGTTACTGTCATCGTCCCGAGCTCTGTTTTGATATCAAATTACCTGTGACCGTTCTCTGTGCTAAGCCCAGCTTTGCTGTTCTGCGTTCACCTCTGATTGTGCTTTGCTGAGCATTTAGACAAAATTCAGGTGCTTCTTGCTCAGCCTGTGTGTGCACCTGAGGTACGGCACCCTTAGCCGAGCATTTTTAAGCAACTGCTGAGGGGAAAATTTGGATGTAAAGGTAGCTAACGAATTTTAAACGGCTCTTGGGTTCTATATGGAGTCGAGCAATGGGATTCAGCTGCATTTTAGACCCCTCTTCCACGTCGCGACGCGTTTCATTGCGGTTACACGCTGTTCGCCGGGAATTCCTGCGGGAACCGCTGCCCAGGCGGGGAAGCAGCGTGTCAGCGAGCCGGGTGGGGACCCCCCGTGTAACAGCGGGCTGCCCCCTGGGGTGAGCTCGGGGCGGCAGGAGGGGCGGCTCGGTGCCTAACGCTCCGCTCCTCTCCCTCCCGCAGCCCCCGGCGACGGCGAAGGAGGCGGCGGCGCCTCAGGGGCAGCGCTGGGCGGGGCGGGGCCCGCTGCCCGCCGCCTGCTGCTGCAGGTGAGTCGCGGCGCGCGCCGATGACGCGGCGGAGGGGGGCGGGGGGAGCCGCGGGCTGACGTGTGCCTGGAGTTGGCTCGCGCCGCCATGGAGCCCGCGGGCGGCCCCGCGCGCCTGGCGGCCCCCCCGGCACGGCGCCTGCTGCAGGTGAGGGAGGGGCAGCGCGCGCGGGCGGCCGGTAACGAACGTTAACGGACGTTGGGCTCGGCTCGGCTCGGCTCGGCTCGGCTACCCACCGGCCATGGGACGGGGCTCCCGAGGGTGGGGGGGGCGGCCTGCTGGGCACCGCGGTGGTGAGGGGTCAGCCCTGCTCGGGAACGGGGCACGGCGGCGTTGTCCCGAGGCTCCGGCCGCCTCGAGATCTGTGGGGAGAGCCGACGGCTGCTGGCGCCCCGTCACGAAGTGCACGGAGAGCCGCGTCCTTCGCCAGTGGGGGGTGGTTGTCAGGTGTCTCTCAAGCGCCCGCTCGCTCTCCTGAGCGCAGCAGCCTGGTGGTTTTCTTTCTGTGTTTTCGGTTTTCGGTTTACAGACAGCCTGCAAGAAAGCTCTAGATGGTTCTCTGGGTTTGTGAGAGGGATAAAAGCGTTTGTCAGGCTGCTTGTCTTACCCGTGTGCTTGTTGCAAGCGTGTTCACAGTTTTCAATGTTAATTGGTTTTTAGTTGGTTGCTACCCTGCCTGAGGATATTCGTCCTGGGCCTGATTTCCATGGACTTCCATGGGAGCCTATTATTATCACTGCCTTAGTGGGAATTGCCACGCTCGCTGTAATCTTCTGGAGAACCTGCCTTTCAGTGAGTACAATTCCTGCTTAGGAGCTTACTGATACTTAACTGGCTGAGCGGTATTCTGTGACTAAACTTCCAGCATTACCAACGCCAAAGCAATATGCATTTTTTGGCATTTTTACCTTTTCCGTTTAAAGCATTAATATGAACCAAATGCTAGGGTTCATAGCTAAAGTAATTTGTAATTTTCTTGAAACTAAGAAGGCATTCCTTTTAAGCTTTTAACTGAAGATTTCTTAGTAAGAGGTCATTTCTAAAGCAAAGCAGGGGAACATGATATTGATCTAGAAGGCCGAAGAGAGAAAGGGTCAGTGAATATTTGCAATGAAAAGCTTTCTATATGCTGGAGCCTGTTGCTGTCCAAAACAAGCAGTTAATCACACCCTTCATATTGTCCATAACACCATACTACAAAACCTAAAAACGTGATCATAATTCTCACCGAAGATCCTCTTCCTCACTCTGCTTCTCACTTTGCATTTCTCCCCTTCTTTCATGCATGGATAACTTTCAGTGCAAGAAAAATGCCATCATCAGCTCTCATTATGTACAGCTTATATTATAGCTATCCAATTCAGTGATGGCATGCACTGGAAATCTGTGGAATACTTCATCTTGTCTTGACAAAAGTAAACTAAAACCAAATATTATCTGGAGTAACACCGGTAATTTTTTTCACTGCTTGACTTTTGATGTTTAATGCACTATGTCAGTTTCAAATGCAAAATACTGTTGATACATAACAGCATAAAAAGGGGAGCTTGTGCATTTCTTTAATGGTGTTAGTTTTGAAATGAGCCCCTGTAATGCAAACATGCGTTGCTTTAGGATGGTGGATCAGGCTGGGGGTGCAAGTGTTTTTTATGTTTGCAGGTTCATGATTGTTGTTTGATGCAAAATAGTTCAATTTTCATGTGTTGGGATTTTTTTGTTTGTTTTGTTTTTGTTTTTTAATGGGATGTGACCAGTTACTGGCAACCTTTCAGTGACTAAGTAAACAGATATTTACTTCGGCACTAGGACAGGGCATTAGCCTAGAAGCTTTTATTAGAAAACAGCTTAAGCTTGTTTGTGGTGTTATTCAACACTCTTGTTGGCAGTGATGGATGTACTTTCTGTATGCTTCTTTAATCTGGGTATGTGTGGTAACTTGCTTCCATAGGGGGAAAAAAAAAGGACACTTTCACTTCATTATGGCTAATTTTTTTCTTTTCTCTTTTTTTTTTCTTTTTTCTGTAGGTAAAGAGTAGAATCTATCAAGGTAGGTTTCACTGTGCTTTTTGGTGTACTTGATGGTTAGGCATATAAAAATGTTAAAGATCATTTCAGTGGACAGTGTTAATCTTCACTTCCTTTCAAGGATAATGCTAAATCTGGTTATGGTATAAGCTAGGCTGGTAGGTGATGCTTACTTAAATCTGACTATTTGGAACATGCTCTGACTGGGAGAAACAATGCATTCCACACCTGCAAATTAAAAAAAAAAAAAAAAAAAAGGCAAGGAAAAGCTCCACTTGGTTCAACTTAAATGCGATCCTTGGTTAATTGGTATGATGGCAGTGGAGAAGAACTTGTTCTGTTTTCTAACACAGTGAATTTGCTTTTGCTTGGTGCTTCTCACAAAAAGCAGTATCCAATTCCTCTTGCCATTTTGTGTTGAAGGGAGCCTGAAACTAGTTGCTTTACAGTTGTGAAGAGACCTTCTAAATGTAGACGTAAATACGTGGATATTCCTGTGGCTAGTTCATAGCTTGATGTATGTAAGATTGGTACTGAGTGGAAAGGAAGTAGAATTCAAAGTATGGTGACTGCTACAATTTGTAATTTAATACAAAATGAAAACATGAAAGAATCGTCTTCGTATATTCTTTCTGCTTATTTCCTCACAAACCATACTATTTATTTGTCATCTCTCTCTAGTTTTGTTTTAGTTGTACGGCAGTTTCTTTCCATACAGTTCATGCAGATTGGCAAGACGAAAAAAATCCATCTTAAGTCTGTAAGGGGATTTTTTTCTGGAAAACATGTGTTTTTCTCTCTTCACTAACACTGTTATTCTGGTATATAAATTACTTAAAAGCCTTTCCTGAAAGAACGTGGAATGTGGGTCTAATCTTTTTTTTTTTTTCTCCTAAATGTTTTCTTGTATAGAAACTACTGAAGCTAAGTACAAATACTCTTCAAGTATGATAGATTCAGTTGGTACTGAAAAGCCTTTATATAAAATAGAGGAACATTAACAGTGACAAAAATGCATTAAATGATAGATTACATTTGGAATACTGAAGATAAAATCTATTATCTGCTGTTTATCACAACAGTAAAATTGGGAGAGTGGGTTCATGTGGGGATTCCTTCCCCCTTAAAGTGCTCAGAACTGTCTTGTACTTCAGCACTTGTTGCTGGAAGCAGGAAGGGCCGGGAGACATCTAGGTCAGGAGCCCTCACGTAAAAGAGGACAGAGGAGTAGCAGTTGCAATTGCACTGTGTAGGATGCAGTTGGAACAACCGGTGCTTCCTGTTGTTCGTGCTCCAGGATTTGCTGTGAGGCAAATGGGCCTTGGGATGTTCAAATACGGGGGTGGTTTAGGACTTGAAAAAGAATTCCAATTGGATCGGCGTTAATTTGCAATAAAGTAATTTAAGTATGTTAATAATGAACAATGAATCCTAAAGGTTGGTTGGAGAGGTGTTGGGGTTGAGAAGCAAATGCATGACTAAAGAACAGTTCTTAGAACCTTCAGGATGAAAGGTCACAGCCCTTTTTGAAGTCCAGAAACAGTGTCTGTTAGAAAGCTGTGCAGCTCCATGAGGCTCAGTGATGCCATCTGCTAGCTGACGGTCTCTTTTCTGTTCCCACCAACTTAGAGCTTTCATCCTATTTTTTCATCATTTGCTGACCAAACATTCAGTTCCTATACAGCAGAAAGAAGTAGTTGTTAGGGAAAATGGTTGCATCTCCCTTGAGTATCACACAGCAGTCTGAGACCACTCCAACATCCTCACTGTCAATTCTTCCCTTGAATGTACCTTTTCTTTTTCTAGCCAGCACCTCGCTTCTCTCTGCTCTGTGGTCAGTGACCAGCTCCTGTGAACTGGATGCAAGAGCCCTATGCTTTGCATCAGTATTTAATGCTTTATGGTCTTGTTTTCAGTCCTAGCTTTAAATGAAAGCTGGAGATGCTCAGACTACTGCAGAAAGGGCTAATTGCCAGGAAATTTACAACTGTCCTGACTTGTGCTTTATTCCTTTCTTGAAAATGTTCCCTAAAGTGATAGCTCTGATTTTTTTTTTTTTTTTTTTTCCTCCAGGATGTGAAGTACAGTTACTATAAGCTTTCTTTTTCTTCCTAGTGACTGATAAGCAACTTGCAGAAAAGATTAAAAAGCTTCTACAAGAAAAAACGGAAATCCTAGACAAGATGTCAGAATATGATGAAAAGGTATCATTCTAGGTTCTTGCCTCTTGCCTTCCTGACTTTGTTATTGGTTTATTGTCATAGTAGGTGTAACAGGTAGTATATTCTTATTTTCTGTTCTTACTGAATATTACGTTGACAGTTTCCTCAGTTCTGTTGGTTGTTCTTGTGCTTAGATAAAGCAAGCAAAGGAATCAGTGAAAGCAGCTCAAGAGCAAAAAAATATTCTCTCTGATGAAACTGCAGGGCTTAAGGTAAGGAATAGTTAATCATCTCTGTACTAAACACAAATGTGCTAATAAAATAACTTGCTTTAGTTGGTCTTGTACCCTTTTTTTTTTTTTTTTTTGGTAGGACACTGTCAAAGGACTGGAAGAAGCAAATCGTAAACTGGATGACAAAATAAAAAGTCTGCACTCAATGCTTGAAACTGAGAGAAAACAGAATGAGAAGAAACAGAAAAAAGTAAGAGCAATCATACTAAGGTCTTGCATTGTCCTTAAAATGCCCTACAAACTGGCTGCATCCTGTTCATTTACGGAGAGAGGTATAGAAAATGAGATGACCCACCTCCAAAAAGAACTGAAATGAAATTTCAGGTTCATTCCAAGTTTGGGAGGAGATTCTGTTGACTTTTGTTGTTTTTTTAAGATTTGGTGAGCTTCTGTAGTTATACTTTCATACATAAACAGATGTATTCCACTTGTGGGCTGGTCTAATAAATCCTAGCAAAAGCCAGGAAGTTCCATAACAATATGGGCTGAAGGTTTCAGGCTGGTAAGAGAACTGTTCTTGTGATTAGAGGAAGCATCTAATTTGATAGTAAATGTGAAGATCTCTAAGCTGCCCCTAATTTGTGTCCAGAGGTGATACTTTTTTCTTTTTTTTCCTTCCCCTTTTTAAAGCCTGATTTGCTGAAATAATAGAAAGCTCCAACAAGTTCTTTAGTGTTTTGATCAAAGGTTGTTGCTAATGACAGCAACACGTGGTACTTTTGTTCTAGGCAGCGTAGGTATAAAGGGAGCTTTCCCAGCCATGCACAGGCAGAGTCAAAGGCGAAAGGTGACTCTGAAGTGCAGGGTGGTTTTTATTCCTTGCCCTGCTGATAAGGCAGCGCTGTTGCTGCTAGTCTAATGGCTTGTGTGAATGGTAGTTTGTTGGCGTTAAGAATTCTTTTTATGCTTTTCAACATGCACAGGTTAAAATAATGACACACTGATGTTATGCCATGTACTAGGTTAATACAGACTCACTGCTCATCTTCTTGTATAGATCTCTGAAAGCCAGAAGTCCTTGGAGAAACTTGAAGAGGCTATCAGTGTGCATTCTGCTGAGCTTTCAGAGGTAAAGATTATCTGTCATCTACAATCATAGAATGGTTTGGGTTGGAAGGGACCTTAAAGATCATCTTGTTCCAAGCCCCCTGCCATGGGCAGGGACACCTACCTCAAAGCCCCATCCAGCCTGGCCTTGAGCACCTCCAGGGATGGAGCATCCACAACTTCCCTGAGCAATCTATTTCAGTGCCTCACTGCCCTCTGAGTGAAGAATTTCAGCCTAACAACTAATCTAAATCTCCCCTATTTTATTTTAAAACCATTCCCCCTTCTCCTGTCATCGTCTGCCTGAGCAAAAAGTTGCTCTCCATCTGTTTTTTATAAGACCCCTTTAAGTATTGAAAAGCTTCAGTAAGGTATCTACATTCTTTCAACAGTCACAGGTATAAGTTCTGTGCAGGAAAATTCATGCCTAGTATCTAATAGAAAATGCTAACTTGTAAGATTTCACTTTGTGCATGTACATTTTTTTTTTCTCTTTCCCGGTAATATGTTGCTCTTACTCTATTACATTTTGACCTTTATCACTCTTTTTGTTCTTTTTTTTTGTTTGTTTGTTTCATTTGTAGGTGCAGATAGCCCTTAATGAAGCTAAATTAAATGAAGAAAAGGTAAAGTCAGAGCTCCAGCATGTGCAGGAGGAGAATGCTAGGCTGAAAAAGAGCAAGGAACAAGTAAGTTCTGACCAGACACTATTTCCCTTTTGACTTAAATATCAGGGCTTTATTCCTAGTTTTTTTGAGTGTATCTTTACTGTGTCTGAGTTTTCTTAATGTATTAGAATTTTCACTTTTAATATTTAAACCCCTCATGCTTCTTGCACAGGCTTTTTGTGAAAGTTAGCCACGCCTCCGTTACGCAGGCTTTGCCAGTTCCAGTGATTTGTTTTTTGTCAGTAACTTCACAGAAAACTTGCACTGATATGGTGTCACTGTGTGATCAGGAGATTGCTACTTGGGATGTCAGAGTCACAAATTGCCAAAAAACAATTCTGAAGCAAAGCTAAATGAAGAGCCCCTTTAGCCCTGAAATGTCATGACAGTACTTCTGCAGATACTTGCAAGTGTCTCTGTGCTTTCTTTTTTCATGCATGAAGTAAATGCTGTTTTAAGGAATCTGGTTTGGTTAACCTCTGGGCTGCAATTAGTTGTTCGTGTTCTGAAGTATGTGAGCAGTTTGTTTCTGATGTTGGGATAGCAGATGTGAAAACATAAAATTTGGAAAACTGCTTAATAGTGGAATTCGCAAAAAGATTCCCAGCATCCAGTTCTACCAATAGACTAGTGATATGTGTGATAATTAAGTTCACACCTGATCTCTGACCTGTGGTGATCGGTTATCACCAGAGCTGGTAGTAAAACAGATTTGTTACGCATAGCCTCTACTCAAAATAATGTAAGAAATCGTCTTGCTTTGGTGTTTCGTACAGCTGCTAAAAGAAGCTGAAGGCTGGAGTGAGAGACATACTGAGCTCAGTGAGCAGATTAAACTGTATCAGAAGTCTCAGAAGGACATAGAAGAAGCACTTGCCTATAAGGAAAATGAAATTGAGGTAGGTTCTTTGTAACAAGCCTTAAACAGTATGTGTTGTTAAATACTTTGGAATACTTAAAACGTAGAGCAGTTTTCCTTCAGTGATCCTATGATTTCTGTACTAGGTTCTAACTAACTGCATTATGCAGCTGAAGCAGCTTGACATAGATCCTTCATCTGAGGCCAAGAAGGATGGTGAAGGGCATGAATGGAGTAGAGGGGACGATCTGGCCAATGGAGAGTTGCCAGGTACAGTAATCCTACCTGCTGGCTGCTGCACACAGTAGCTAAAGGATATACATGTAAGGTGTTATGTTTGTGTCATATGGGGAACAAGGAGAATCCACATGTGTAGCTGCTTGTGGGTTTACGAGACTGACGGGTTGAACCTCCAGTCAACACAAAATATCCAAATGAAGGGAGAAGTGGATAAAAGCGCTAAGATTGTTGTTTTTAGATTACTGTTTAGGTGTGTTGTAAGTGTAATGAGTTTTAAAGATAAACAATTAAATGTGTAATGAAGTTAGCAGTTAGGACTGTTTTGAAAGCTGAGAATCTCAGTTCTGTTGCTAGGCTACAGTTATTTTAATACGAGTATTACGGTTACCTCAGGATAGATAGCTAATTCGGGTAATCACATCTTTTAATATGAAAGACTGGAGTGGAAGTTTGCAAGACTATTTAGGAAGTTTGTTTTGCTTAATATTGTAAACATTTGCTGTGTCTCTGATTCTGAATCCTTCCCCTTTCTTGTGGTTTTTCTAACTGTACAGTATAAGTGGGCTGTAAATTCCCACTTCTTGATTTTCACATACTGTGTCCAATAATGGATGCTGCATTCACATTCATGTTAGTGTCATGGCTAGAAGTAGCAACAAGGAGAAATCTTCTGGAATGCCTTTTGAAATAAATCTACCAGTTTTGTTGTTTGAATTACTGTATTTTGTCCTGTTTCCCTGTCCCCTCCCCCCCTTTTTTTCTTTGGACCTCTCCCAGGTTAAAAGGCAGGGAGTATTATTTTTAACAGCTACAGAGTCCAGAGAATTGGGGTTAAAAAATAAGGAAAACAAATTTATTTTTATCTTCTAGATAATGAGAATGAAAAGATGAAGACTCAGATTAAGCAGATGATGGACGTCTCCAGGGTATGCTGCACAAGATACCTAATAAATGCAGCCATGTTACTGCTATGCCTAAGAACCTAAACATTTTTTATTTTTTTTTTTTTTTTAGGTAAAAACTATGTTATCCATAGTTGAAGAAGATAGAAATCTTCTGCAGTCCAAACTGAGTGACGAAGTAACAGCAAGACATGAGCTGGAAGGTGGGTAGGCTTAGCAAAAGAATCGCTTAGGACAATATGCTGTTTGTAGTTTAAAAAGAAACAGGACACTTAAGTGGCATAACAGTTCTTTGTAACTTCCCTTCAACTTTTTTTGCTTATCTTTGCTTCTCTGACAGAGCAAATAAAAAAGCTAGAACACGACTCCTGTTCGCTACAATCAGCCAAAGCTCGACTGGAAAATGAATGTAAAACACTACAGCAGAAAGTAGAGATTCTTGGTGAACTTTACCAGCAGAAAGAAATGGCGCTCCAGAAGTAAGCCTTTCATTACTCTTTCACGAGATAACATATTTGATCATAAGCACTATCCACATGCTCTTTGTTCAGTAGGGTCAAATGGTTTCAAGTTGAACTTAGAGTGAAAACTGATGACTGCCATTTAAATACAGTTCAAACTAGTAGCCTACGCACAGATTCTCAAGAATGTCACTTGAGAACAGTGTCACTTTTCACACACAGTATTGTCTTCTACAAAAACAAAGATTAAAAAAAAATAATTGGGGGAGACCAAGCATGGTTTGGTCTGAGAATTCTGTGGTTGGTATGTCGTATTGTCAAGGAGAAGATAGAGAATGTTGATAAAGACTTGTTTCACTTATTCTGATTTTTAGTTTAATGAATCTAATTTTCATAATGCAGCAACTTACTGTTTTAGCCTTGTGAGCTTTTTGCTTTTTTCAAAGGGCTAAATTGAGTTCATGGTGATATCTGAGGTGAATGAAACACTACTGGTGAAGAACGAATGCGTATCTATTCATGTAGCATTCATGCATTCGTTTATTTACTTACTAAAATGTCTGTTAAAAAAAAAAATTTGTTCCGTGGAGAAAACTTTAGGTAGGATTCAGGGACATTGTCAGTTAAATTCTGTAAGAAAACTGGAATTCAATGGAGAAGCAATTTAAAGCGCTAAGGTTCAAATGTGGGGGAATTCAGAAGCTCTAAGGTTCAAGTGTGTGGGCTGGGAGAAGCACAGGGTTGGAACAGGCTAAGGAACTTAGGTTGTATAGCACCTCAGTAGTGAGGCTGTATATCTCGTAACCTCAGGACCCAGATGTAATAATCACGTATTGGAGAGGTAAAGGATAGCCCAATTTTTAAGAAGAAAAAAAAAAACAACTTGGCATCTCTGACTGAAGAATTTATATTCCTTCCAAAACTTTTAGGAAGTTACACTGTCTGTTGTTACGTATTGATTTGAATTTAGGACTACCTGTATTTCTGAAAAACTGTTTCTACATGTAGCTATGGAGGTGGATTACATTGAACTGGCTGTTAGCAGTAGTTAACTTACTATGAGTTTAATGTCTCCAGTTTTGTGGGATAGCTTTTGTAAGATAGAAACACACAGTGAGCCTCTTTAATTTTTTATATTATTCTGGAAATATTTTTATTTAGCGAACCATAAGGTTAAAAATAGTGTGAAAATTGGTCCCGTAATAAAATGATATGGAGAATACTGAAAAAAAGCTTCTTTCCACACATTTGATGACTGTTGGTGTTTGTTACCTGGGTGCTAAATTCCCCCTTTTTCTCTAGACCTTTCCTCAGTTAGATGTTAGCTCTGCGTATTTCTTTGTACCTTTCTAAATCTGGATTATCATCTGTGGAATTGTTAAGTAAATTTTGGGATTGAAGAGATGAATTATTCTACAACTGTTAGATTCTGACAGGTCTTTCCAGTCAATTCTACATCGTAAATTTTCAGATCTTACACACAGTTTGTTGGTTTTAAAAGATGGCATTTGTCTTTTTTAATCTTCCTTGATTTTGAGTTGTAGTAGATGTAGTATGGTTGTATGGTGTTGCTGCTTTGTTTGTTTGTTTTTGTTGTGTTGCACTGTTCAGTTTTTTTTTCCCCTATGTAGAAAACTAACTCAAGAAGAATATGAGCGCCAGGAGAAGGAGCAGAAATTGTCTGCTGCAGATGAAAAAGCCGTGCTGGCCATTGAGGAAGTGAAAGTTTACAAGTAACTTATTTTTTCTGAAGACCGTTATTTTCCTTTACTTCAGCTGCTGGGAAAAAACTTATTTAAGCCTCTTTCCTTTTATACAGGCAAAGGATTCAAGATATGGAAGAAGAATTGCAAAAAACAGAGAGATCATACAAAAACCAGGTAAATGACCTGCTTGCTGGCTATTGTGTCACCATTTCCTGCATCCTTTTAATGCTCTGAGTTCTTGGAAATGTTAGTTGTTGGACAAATAAAAGCTAATACAATTCTTTTCTTCTCAGATTGCTGCTCATGAGAAAAAAGCACACGACAACTGGGTAAGAATGTCCTTCCCGTTCTGATACAAAAAAATATATATATATTTGGCTTCAGGCTGGTCCAGTTAATGCAGCTGGCAAAATTTTCCCTCACAGCTTATTGCCCGCTCTGCTGAGAGAGCTCTGGCTGAAGAAAAAAGAGAAGCAGCCAACCTGAGACAAAAGTAAGTACAGTACAGGCTGTCTTTATTGCACTGTGAACATGCTGTGTTTCTTAGGAGGGGAGGAGCTCAAACTATGCCAGTTGCTCAGTTTTTTTTGTGTAAAATGTGCAGTGTGCATACAAGGTAACTGATGTTTAAACTATTAAACTGTTTTGATGGTTGAAGTAAGATTTCTTGGTAAAAGCTGTAACATTTTACAATGCAGTTTGCTTGTGATACTGTTTCATGCTAATGAATGCAACTCACATGTGCTACTTGAATTAAAAATAACTTTATTTTTTAAATTTAGATTAATAGAAGTGAACCAAAAAATTGTTATGCTTCAAAGACCGTTAATTGTGAAGCCAACTCCAGGCAGACCCGATCGTCAAGTTCCACCACGACGAGGTAAATACTGCCATTTCTCCCAAAACTTTGGTCTTCAAATTATTTTATTCTAAAAAAAAAAAAAAAAAAAAAAGAAAAAAAAAAGGCTTTGATACATTGTAGGAAAGTACATCACTTTTTTATTTCTTGATGTAGGGCCCTTAAGTAGAGATGGCTCTTTCGGCCCATCGCCTGTGAGTGGAGGAAATCCATCACCGACACAGATGATAGAAGTTCCTGGTCGGCCCCTTTCTGCTCCTCGAAGGGAAGGCTCAAGAGGTGAATTTGGTAAGCAGTGAAGCTTCTTTCCTGTCCTGTGTATCCTATATGCTACAAACCCAAGGAGGTCTGATCTTGATTGTAGGGACATTGACACCTGCTTTAGTAATGCAGAGACTTATTTATTTTAATAGAAATAGCTTGAGCATGTGTTCATTAGAATCTCTGGTGTTTCCCTTAAGGTACAGTGGTAGATGGCCCCTCTGTTCCACGAAGGCCACCAGAGATTCCTGGAAGGATGTCTGTGCCTGGTAAGCTATGTGGTCTCTGCAACCAATTGCAATGTACTTGCTTATTTTTTCACTTCAGAATTGGAACTTCAAGACCAATATTCCTTTTCCCAGAGCATCACTAAAAGATGTATGGCTCTCTCTACAGATCTTGGGCCTGCTGTAGCATCCCTGATCAGTAGTGGGCCAAGAACCTCCTCCCCTTCCACAGCAATGGATAGAGCGGTAAGCTGAAAAAAAAAAAAACAAAAAAAAACAAAAAAACAACCTTCAGGAACCATTTCTAATACATGATTCACTGTACTTCTTGCTGCTCCTTTAACTGTGTCATGTTCTGTCTTGTCTATATCCTGTCACTATCCTTATTTGCTGTCCCCTTCCACCCTCACCAAAAAAAGCAGCCCTCTCCCAAAGAGTCTGAGGCCCCCTGTGTAACTACTGATTCACCTTCATCTATTGAACCACCTACAGTGAGTATTCAGAGGCTGAATATGGTGTTACGCTGCTTTGATGGAGAAGAGTAACAGGCTTGGTGTTCTTGTTCTGAACTGCTAAATAACAAAATACTCTGCAAAACTAACCAAGGGCTTATATCTTGAAAGGTTTCTCTAATGATGAATGGTTGCTGTCTTTTTTTTTTTGTTTTTTTTTTTTTTAATGGAATTAAGGAAATGAGACCTTTCTTGTTAAGGGCTGCAGGGAAACACTTAACTTTGGAGTGACTACAGTAATCTTAAGAAGCTGACTTACCTGTCCTATTTAATTCCACATGTACCTTATGGTGCTAGGTCCTTTACCAAAGGGCTATCAGCCAAAAGAGATTGCTTGATCTTCTCTTTAGCTAAAGCTGTATTCAAGAAACTTGCCATCTCAGAAGATACACGAAGTATTCACTCCTAGGTAGTGCACGCAGCCTTCTGGGTGAAGGGACAGTGATGGTGCAGTGTATTTCCTTATCTTCTACTTGGTTACTGCAGTTTGGGCTGTCTTTTTTTTTTTTCTTGTTTTCTCCACCTTTCGGCCTTCAGGTGAGTGGTTGTGGTGTTCAGCAGTGTCGAGGTTTCTCTGATGCAGTGAGTAACATACTGGATTTTTAACCTGATCTCACGCAGGCTAACGTTAGTCCCAAAGGCCCGCCTTCTTTCCCTGGGACACCCATCATGACCTCTCCAGTGATGGGACCTCCGCCCCCACCACCTGTTCGTTACGGACCGCCGCCAGCTCCTCTGCGTGGACACTTTGGGCCCCGGCCTCTTCCTGTGCCCCTAGGTACAATTGTATTACCTTCTGCTGAAACTGAGAAGCTCAGTGGCATAAGTTCAGGGAGACTGCTATAGAGCTGGGAATCTGCCACCTGGTGGAATGCAGCCTCCCCGTTCTTCATGAGGTCTAGCTGTCTGGCTCAGAAGGTTTGGTTGGCTGTTTCTTTTTCCCAAGCCTCCTTAATGCCAAAGTGTTTTTGTCTGCTTAGTCTAAAATTGAAACGAGCAGCCAAAAGGCATGAGAATATAACTAATGCAGACTTCACAGGCCATGTGACAATGACCTACCCCAGAACTGCTCCAGCAAATTAATAAGTGAGGAAGAAATTGGGAGCATCAAAGTTTATGTCAAAATAAACTTTAATTTACCTCTCATGTTTTCCTTTCCTTCTAGTTCGTGGCGCTCCCTTACCACCTCCAGCTGCAAGAGATTTCTTACCTGGCCCACCATTAGGAATGAGAGATCTGCCCCCTGGCCCGCTACCACCCCCTCCAGATCCTAGAGCGTATGGACGTGGGCACCCTTCCTTCCGACCTCTAGGTCCTCCTGGCCCGAGAGATTATCCTCAAGGCCCACAGCTACCCCCGCCTGGCTCAAGGGACTATACACCTTCTCCTAGCAGAGACTTGCCTCTGTCAGCACCTAGAGACTACCCTGCAGGCCCTCCTCCAGCACCAGCAGGCTCCAAGGACTATACACAGCCTCCAGCGCAGAAGCCCTGACTGCAGTCTCTGGTCAGCAGCTCAGTGGAATGGACTCTAGCACACTTCCTGCGGTCAGGATTTTAGGAAATGGTTTTCTGTTTGAAGCCATTTGTCTCATTTCAGTATATTTCAGCTTTTGCAGGATTAATTTTTATCCAGTTGCTGCAGACATCTTTATGTGCATTTATGATCACCTTAAACTCATCCATCCTCTTGGGCTGCAAGAACCTTTTTGTGATGGACTTGAACCTACTCTAAACGTGCAATAGAAAGGAAGTACCTGTGTGGCTAGTTCTAATTAAATGTAGCCTCTGTAACCAGTTGGTGAATGAACTAATTTCATGAAAAATGTAAATCAAATCATTTCCTGTGGAAATAATTTTTAAGTAAAATGCTATCTTACCTGCCTTCTCCATCACATCATTCAGCTGCAGCTGTTCTAGTCCAGGAGTTTACATGAGGACTGTGAGGTGTGGGTTGTTTGTTTTTTTTTTTAACAGATGTCTGGTCAGAGATCAGAAGCACAAATGACACTGTATTCAAAGGAAGGTTATAATAAAAAGCAAATTCCTTTTGCTAAACCCTGACTGCTTTGTTTCAGTGCCATTTTTCATTCAGAATGGACATTGTAACCAGAGAATGCTACCTTATTGAACCAGCTGTGACCAAGCTGAAGAATTAAGTCAAAGCTGAGTAACTGCAGCTGTTGCAAGATGAATGATTAACTGAATGTTATGCTGGACTGGCCTAGAAAATTACTGATTCACTTCATGCATGAAGATGGTGGGGGATACAGACCTCCTCAGCTGAAGGGCAGAACAGAGCTGGAAACTCTGAACACCCTGAGCTCTTGAATTCCATGGTCATGTGGTTAGTACAGAAACACAGGCTGGGGCTCCAGCACTCTAGAAGTTAAGGAATTGAATAACCACTTTCTGCATTCAAGATTGGCTTGGGAGCATTAAGCAAGGTTTGAGAGGTGAGTTTGCATCTTAGTGGCAAGGAAGCTAAATTGTTCTTCAATACTAAGTCTGTACTTCATAAGATTGTCTTTTTTTTTTTAAATATAAATGAATAAACAAAAATACTAGGCTTGCACATAAGTACTTAGGGAGGTTAAAAAAATAAAGGGAAAACTAGGAATAATAAAAATCTAATGAAGGCCATTACAGCTTTACTGCCAGAGTACAAGCAGCCATTAAACTTGCCATGTAGGTGTTACAGTCTTACAGTACAAGTACTAAACTTCAGAGTTAAGATGAAGGACAAGATAGAACATTACTAAAGCATAAAATAATACAAGTGCTTGTGGAGTGGGAAGTAGTAGTCCGTTCAATGAAAGACAGTTCACAGAAAAAAAAAGTAAAGGATAGAAGCATAAAAATGGTATTTCACACTTGACAGACATTAATTCACAATTAGTTAAATACAAAGCTCTACTTGTGTATTTAACAAAAATACTTCAAAGTTGACATTTCATATAACGAGTTCATACAGACATCTACAAGCTGGGGAAGAGTCAAGGTAAGCAGCTGAA
The DNA here is from genome assembly GCF_964211825.1 of Aythya ferina. Lineage (NCBI taxonomy): Eukaryota > Metazoa > Chordata > Aves > Anseriformes > Anatidae > Aythya > Aythya ferina. The sequence continues at coordinate 22,486,450 of NC_140298.1, forward strand.
ACAATGGGTTTGTAATTCAAGAGAAAATGTTCAATTTGAGTGGTGGCTAATTCCATATACACAGATGAATATTGAAAGTCAGGTCCTCCAAGTTCAGAATCTTCCCTTCCCCAACACCAAGCTTTGTGATGCTGAACATCTCTTCCCTTCCCCACCCCAGCTGGGATTAACTTAAAGTTGGAAGGAATCATCTTCTGGGAGCAACAGGAGGGCAGCGAGCGTGCTGTGAGTCCCAGGCAGAACATGTAACTTACTTCAGTGCTTTCACCAGGCATTGACTGATTCCCAAAAGCAACAGCAGGATGGCAGAGCGGGGACAGCCACACAACTGTCATTTGCTGAGTGAGACAGCCTGTACACGTTGCACAGAAGCTTGGTGCTACAGATTCCTAGGTCAGAAAGAGACCTGAGCTAGCCCAGGGCTGTTGGCAACACAGCTATTGCCCTAGGTTAGATTTATTTGCAGCTGTAGAAGTTAAACTAACACTTTGCTCTATCCTTTAGTAGTTTGAAGGATTAACAATTATTATTTTTTTTTTTAATTTTTTTTAGAATTTAGGGATCCTCTTTTTGTATGTTATTCAAAATGCTTCATTCAGAGGTATTTTTTGTAACTCATAGGGATATCTTTTCAGGGCTTTATATTTTAATGTTGTCAACATGTCAAACCATTGGAATATGCACTTCAAAGACCTGTAAACAGGAACATTCAAGTACTTTTTTTTTTTAACTCCAATTATTGGTAGAATTTGGAAGAAGCATTGCTGGCTCTTATCATATTAGCCTATTAGTTACTCAGCAAGGAAAATTTATCCCTAGTTACACCAGAACAGAGGAAAGGTGCTAAGGCTAGGACAAGACAACAACAAACAAAAAAGAAGATTCAAAGGTGAGGACAAAACAAAAACAAAGCTGTTCAAAACAGCTTTTTATCCTCATCAGTATGGTACAACAAAAAATATTGAATGCCTGTCTACAGGCAGACAACTATCATGAGAAGACGTAACATCCTTTCCATTTAAAGCACACTGCAACATCTGGGGGGGCTACATGACAGGAAAAAAAAAAAAAAAAAAGACTAGTGATAGATCTGCATCCAGACTGTTTAAAATAAACTTAATAGTTGACACTAGTTTGGGTGCTGGGTCTTCTGTTAGCATAGCAGAGTATTTAGGCACTAGTTAGATACGCAAGAAATACATCAAACCTTAAAGTATTGTATTAAATATATGAAAGATTTGACTGGGTTCTACTTCTGTCCCTTTATTAGGTCAAAAAGTAAATGCAAGAGTGTCATAATAAGCCCATGTCCTGCAGCTTATTATACACTGACTCAAAAATACAGAAAATGATAATCCTATCAACTTACATAAAAAGGTCATTTTTGGAGTAAGTTTCCAGACTCGCACAAAATATGCAGAAAACTGCATACAATCAGTTTCCATAAGAACAGCAGTTTCTTGTAAAAGGTGGGCCAACCTGCTAGCCAGATCTACTGTATCAAAAGCTCTGGAAAAGCGATCCTGTTGAACACTGAGGGGCCTGTCCTATCACTGAAATGGTGAAATACCCACCACTGTGAGGATGAAGCCCTGAAGAAAGCCTCTCTCCTTTCCCCACCCATCTTCGCAAATCATTCTATGAGGAGATGCACAAAAATTAGTTCTGTTAGGGAGTACTTGTGATTTAAAGAACTGACCCATATCTATTGTATCCAAAACTCAGTAAGAGTGGATCAGGCACAGCTAAGAACTAAGATTCAGCTGTTAACATCATAGTTCAGTTTTCTCATCTGCAGTCGTCCTCCTCCTGGCCTGACTAAAGCGGAACAGCTGACTGAGGAGCTCTTTCGTGGCCACTTGACCCCACATCCTCCTCCCTCACCTTATAATCACTTGCAGTAGCTCAAGCTCCTTCCCACTCCACCTCGTCCCTCCCCTCCATCTTCTGGCACCCAGCCCCCTCCGGAGGACTCTGAAATGCAGATGAGAGGAACTACAATAGCACAGCGAGTGTAAACAGGTTAGTAGGCCTGCCACATCTTTATTGCTACAGGTTTGGCAAAGGGGCAGTCTCCAACCTTCGGTGGAGTTTGAGGCAAAAGGATAATAATGGTTACGATAAAAAGTGATGAACAGCAAAATTAGGAAAAGCAGTCAAAATATTTCAGGGCTCTCAGAAAAACCTGTATCTGGAAGGTACTGAAAAAAAACTTGCACTTGGCTGGTAGGCTTGCCTCTGACCCTGAAGGAGTGCTGTGCAGGATGTGATGGTCCCGTTTGACCTACTGGCATGGACACAGTCGTTCTCCTGCCACTTGAAGCCTAAGGCTACTACACACAGCTACCATGACTTGTGGTTCAGTTCACAGAAGTCTCACAAATAGGGTCATTCCTTGTGCAACGTTTGATGGAGGTGAAGGTAAAGTGGTTTCTTGGTCAACAGTTGTAATTTCTTCCTTTTAAAGTCAGTGGGTTTTTTGTACCTGTAAGCACAAGAAAGTAAATTACTGCAAGTCCTAATGGCTATGAGGAAGATGAAAGCACACTAGGAAGCCTGTCCTGTCCTGATCCTATTACCATAATCTTTAAATACATCAGATGAGATTTACTGGAACAACAATAAATGGATTTACAGGAAGAAATTCAAAGAAGTACTCCAGCTACCAAAGATTAAGTTAAGCACTCTTCCTACAACTGTCCCCACCTGCAAGGTTCACTCCTTCCTGGAAAGAGAAAGCAAACACTCAAAACCCTCACTTGACAGACCTTCACCCACGCAGTAAGGTTAGGATGCACATCATAACTGATGTGCACTATAACTGGCTGATGCACTTCTTTACCTAAGTGAAAAAGCAAACAAAAAACCAACAACAACCACCTAACACTGCTTTGAAGTGTTCCTAAAAGTCTATTTCAAATCAGAATCCCATGTCTCAATTCATATTTCCTGCACAGAAGTCCTGTATCAGAAGATCATGGAAGTTCAAAAAATTTTTTTTTTAAGTACAGCTGATCTGACATTCAAGCAGACATCAAAATGAAAATCTCCCCTACAGAATCTGTTAAACTGATACAAAATTCAGTTACAAACACCAGCATTTTATTTGGAAATATATATATACATTTTAGAAAGATCTATAGCTATTTTGTTTGTCTAAAAGCATTTTATCTCCCCTTCTTTATTAAAAATAGAATAGTCCTCCTGTAACTTAATCTAATGAGTTCATTAAACCTTCCACAATACAAGCTGCACATCCTAACGGAAGGATAGTTCAGTTCCTCTGTCATCGGCATCTAATAACTGCAAGTCACTTACAGTTCTATAACAATTGCCCCGGGTTTAATTTCATCCATCTCCATGAAAGCAAAGCACTTGGTGCTAGTAAACCTTTTCTTAGGCTTGTAGTGTTTGAATTCAAAGAAAATAGCTGCACCTAAAACAGAAAATGGGTTAATAGTGAAGTTAGCAATTATGACCAACAGCTATCCTAATACTTATCTGCAATTTAAGATGCTCTACATATATTGGATGAAATTATTTCCAACGCTTTAGTAATTTACTTAAAAGATACACCATGTTCTTACAATGCTCGTCATCACAGTCACAAGAGCTTGTACTCTTCACTCAATTATTCACATCCAGTAACTAAAAGCGTCACAAAGAAACTCTATACCTGTGCAGCAGAGCAGACGGCTGCATTTTTATTTGTTTTCATTCATTCCTCCCTTGTCTGCAAGTCATCACAGTGACCAATTTGGAAAAGATAGAATACAAACATCTATTTTTATCCTTGTCTGGATCTTGAGCCCTGCAGCAGCTCGGGCATGGCCTGTTTATTAGATAGGAGCAACCTTCTACCCACACTTCCAAAGCTCCCGGGCCCTGCTTCTGCTACTTCATACCACGTACCTTTTGTTAGTTTTTCAACATGTTTCTGAATCTCGATGTCCACATTAAAATGGACATACGTGTCCTCTTTCCTCAAAGCCACAGGAGTATCTTGCACAGGAGTCAGATCTATCCCATTCAAATCTGCAGGAAAGAAATGGCACGAGAATTGGGAGAAGCTTCTCAGACTTTAAGGTTCTGCTTCCTTTAAGATGCTTATGAATCAATCCTCATACTCTCACAAAAAGTTAATGTCCACCTGGACGGAGAGGGGTAATCACACCCCTTCACAGTCAGTGAGTTTTATCTTTTACCGCAACGTGAAAGCAGGTAGAGTTCTGACAGTTTAAGATGAGAATTTGGAGTGATTCCCATTTTTAAGGGGACATTTCTGTCTGCTGCCAACAAATGATTCCGTTCCCTCTGCAGGCAAGATGTCTGCAGGGCTTCAGAACTGCCAGCGGAACCAGCAGAGAGTTTTATGCACCGAAGGTGCCCCTCTGTGCAGGTCAAAGCTGGCACAGCTCATACAAACTGCAATCACTGCAGGCCCCCCTGCTTTGTTGACTCGATGCAACAAAATCATAGAATCATTTAGGTTGGAAAAGACCTCTAGGATCATCGAGTCCAACGGTTAACCTAGCACTGCCAAGTCTACCACTAGACCTTGTCCCTAAGAAACACTTCTACATGTTTTTTGAATACCAGGGAATGGTGACTGAATTACTTCCTTGGGCAGCCTGTTCCAGTGCTTCACAACCTTTTGAAGAATTTTTTCCTAATACCAAAATTAAACCTCCCCTGGCACAACTTGAGGCCATTTCCTCTTGTCCTATCACTTGTCGCTTGGGAGAAGAGACTGACCCCAACCCTGCTACAACTTCCTTTGAGAAGTAACGGAACTGTAGAGAGTGGTAAGGTCTCCCCTGAGCCTCCTTGTCTCCAGGCTAAATAACCCCAGTTCCCTCAGCTGCTCCTCATATGACTTGTTCTTTAGACCCTACACCATCTTCAGGGCCCTTCTTGTAGCAAGGGGCCCAAAACTGAACACAGCACTCGAGGTGCAGCCTCACCAGAGCCGAGTATGGGGGGACGATCACTTCCCTAGTCCTGCTGGCCACACCATTCCTGATACAAGCCAGGATGCTGTTGGCCTTCTTGGCCACCTGGGCATGCTGCTGGCTCATGTTCAGCTGGCTATCGACCAGTATCCCCAGAGCCCTTTCTGCCAGGCAGCTTTCCAGCCGCTCTTCCCCCAGCCTGTAGCTCTGCTTGGGGTTGTTGTGCCCCAAGTGCAGGACCTGGCACTTGGCCTTGTTGAACCTCACCCCATTGTCCTCAGCCCTTCGGTCCAGCCTGTCCAAATCCCTCTCCTACCCTTGAGCAGATCAACACTCCCACACAACGTGGTGTCATCTGCGAACTTACTGAGGGTGCACTCTATCCCCTCATCCAGATCATCGATAAAGATATTAAAGAGGACCAGCCCCAGTACTGAGCCCTGGGGGATACCACTAGTGACCAGCCTCCAGCTGGATTTAACTCCATTCACCATAAACAAATCTTTGGGTCAAGATTAACTGGATTTAACTCCATTCACCACAATTCCTTGGGTCACCATGCATTCTCTCTCCTGTTTTTTACAGTCAGAGGCACAGGGGGCCACAGGTTGGACCCCAGCTGTCAGCACCAGTTGCGCTGCTCAGGCACAAGCCACCAGAGACAACACTCTTTCTGCTGAGGTTGGGGCCCTGAAGCACTGCTGAACACACTTCTTTCAGGGAATGGAAAGGGATCACCAACATGGCAGCAGGAGCATCTCTCTGCTGATCTGCAGGACAGCAGCCTAATTAAAAACAAAACAGAACAAAAACACACACACACAGACCCACACACAACAAAAACACCCCAAAACAAAACAAAAACACCAAGGAAAACCAACAACTAATCACCCTAAGACTCCTTATAATATGGACAAAATGACCTTTTTGAGTCACTTTTACTCAACAAAAATCTTAAAAAATAAAGTTTAAGGTCACCATTACTAGAAGAGGTGATACACCCCCTACACACAACTCTTTTGACACTAGTTTCCTACATCATTACTTGGCAGCTGCTGTTTATAAGAGTTTGCTAATGAAGTGCCACACGTTAACGGAATGAGTGGTTGGGAAAGCAAGTCTAGAAATACAGCCTCCCTCAGCTCCAGAAAGGAAATGAAAGCTAGCTCTGAAGACAAGCAACAATTTTAACAATATGCAGTAAGTTAGGACTGAGAAACACTTTGGTGGAAAGGAACAACGAATGTTTGCTTTACAAATTCTGGTAAGTTCCAGGATCCAACGTTAGAACCCTGTTAGCGCTGGTATTTCCCTGTTGGCCAAGAAAAACTCAGCATGAAAGAATTAAGTTTGATTAAACCCACATCCATCCAGCTAGCCTCACCACTGAAGTCACCCGTCCCTCAGCTTTCTGGCATAGCGGAGGCAAAGAAAGATCCAAAAGTGACTAGAGAAACGGAGCCTGACAAATAGTTACATAAGCTAAAAATAATGCTGCATACTTGAGGCAACACCATAAACACAAATACTGCGCATTTCTAAGACTGAGAACACAAAAAGGCAGTTGTATCAGCTGAGGAAGGCGAGAGTCATGTTCCAGCTTCACTGCTGAAAAATGATCCCAGGAAGCAGGATTAGGTAAGGCTCCCTGTGTATGTACGTTGGCAGGTAGCATCTGAGAACATCGCTGGGATTCAACGCCGTGACCCCCACTTCTGACACAGAACTTGTCCAGCAGGTGAAGCAGCCTGGTAACGCAGGCATCACATCCCTACACTTGGGACTAATAGCACGTCGAAAGAGGATATAGAGAAGGTCGCTGTCACAACTGAATAGAGGCTGCCACCAACGGAACAGAGCTCAGCTGCAAGTTTTTATCTGATAAAGAAAAATCATACACCTCAAAAGATTGTAAAGATGAGCACAAGTCAAGCAGGATGGATAAAGGTACGCAACTCTGACTACAGTGGCTTCCTTCTAAGAAACGGGGATGAGACAGATGCTCCTGCCAGAAAGACTGAATACCAAAAATCTCAGCCTCAAGCAAAAGCCATCAACCACGTTGTTATCTGAAACAGTGAGAAAACCTCACCTCACATATCCGCAGCTGACAGAGACACAGGTTCTTCCAGACTCACGGAGACTCTTGAGGAGGGGACAGTTAGCCCAACACATGAGCTGAAATATTTCGGTGCCAAGGCTGGCACTTTAAAGCTTTGCTTCTCAACTTCATACCCATTCCTTTTGGTAAGAAGATCTTTGCTTTACTAAAAAGTTGGCCTAATGATAGGGCAAGAATGGAGCCAGTGGGCTGTGGTTTGCTGTCTCCAGGAAGCCCAGAGACCAATATGCACTGGGGAGTACAAGCAGTCCAAACAGATCTGTACTTAAGAGTCAGCTAATGGAAGTGAAAGAGAGAAGTACGGTCTGCCAAGTCACTAATACTCGTCCTCCAGCTTGGGGAAGGCACAGCTGAGCGCTTCTCCTGCAGTGATTCACCTCCCGGTATCTCCCAAATACAGGATTTTTCCACCCTCGAAAAAGCAGAAGCCTTAAGACCACAACAATAAATGCAGGCCCAAACAAACACTTCTCCCTGCAGGTTGAATAAATAAAAAATGCTACTTTCAGAAAATACTTTCTGCAAACTAGAAATGAGGAGCCAGGAACAGAAATCATTACCCTTTACACTGACTGTGATGTAAGGATCAATGCACTGCCCAGCATCTTTCAGACCAATTTTCTCTATGTTGATGGTGAGTAATGTCATCCCGGGTTCAGATGGCAATCTGGGTAATAAAGTACCTGAAAAGAGTAAAACACATCATTAATCCTTTGAGTCATTTTACAGCAGAGGCCTTGCTCACCCCATCACCTCTCACGGAAGAGGCTGTTTTCCAACGGAGTGCCAAGCCCAAGGTTTCTTATCCCACCAGCACACAGTGTGTGTCTACACATTAAATGACAGATTTCTAAGTCCACATCAAAAAAGCAAACAAGCAACCCCAAAAAAATCAGGACTGCCTCAGGTTAAATGAATTTGTAAAACAAAACAAAATAAAAATTAAAAAAAATGTCCTAAGAACAGAGAAAAGCTTTGTTTAAAGTGTTCCTTCTTGCTCTCATGCAGAGTAACTCATGCATGGAATTCAATTTATATAGTTTTTCAGGATTAAATTTGGGAAGCTGGATTCAATCTGCAGCTGCAGGAAGTTCAGACACATAATCAAGAGTACCCACCCCGCTGAACATGACTTGGCTTCATGCTGAACATTTAGGCTGGGAGAACAAGGAAGAAAATGGCATTGTTGCGAATCCCACTGGGTGCAAGGGAATCAAAAGAGACATTCTTAATTATCCAAGTTGTATTGATCTGTACTTAAACGGAGGAGTGAAAAAAATGTGTTTGAATCCCTCAAGTTTCCTGCTGCATTTAGGAAGCAGTTCCTAGCTCTTCATCAAGAAAATTTAGGATCAGGTAATCTTTGTGGTCACACACTGTGGACAATGCATGAGAATCCTTGTAGAGTTGAGGAAGACAATGAAAATGACAAGAAAACAAAATTACCCAAACTTACTAAAAGCCATAAAAAAATAAAAAATAAAGAGAGATTCTGTAATCAGTAGAGGGACAGCTTCTTCATGTGGATTTTAAAGAAAACTGACAGGCTTCAGGCCTGTCTCTGGTATTAGATGAATAAGCTCCAAGACAAGAAATGCTCAGACTCATGAGCAAATTAATCTAAAGTTTTGTTTTTCTAATTAAAAAATAAAATGTTATCCCAAGGCTTGAGATCTAAACAAAGTAATAATTTCCTTTGGCAAGTCCAATCTGGGTTTTCTTTGATCCTTTTTTTCCCCCGATCAAGGCTTGAAAAGCTGGAGAACTGAGGAGTTTTCATCACATTAGAGGGACTAGCTTTAAAAGATGGGGCAGTGTACTCAGTGCTAGCACTACAGCCTCAGCAAGATCTTATGAGCCCTTCTGCACTCAGTCCCCCGTTCAGGACCACCATCAAGGTCTGGATTCCCATCTGTGAGACACCACGTATCTGTAACTCCCTGCCTTGGCTACCAGCAGAGCCATGACCCCGAGGTACCGCCTCTGTGGACACTTTACAACACGTCATGGCCGAATTTGACCCACTCTTCTAAAGTAACGGGACAGACTTCTGACCATAGTATACGATATCTTGAAAAGTGAATTTATTCGACAGCATCCCTTTCTGCCAAGAAGCATACACAATCTAGTTCATCTTGCTATATCACTTGAATAGCTGTTAAAAGCCAAAGTTTTTATTACAATCTAATGGAAGGCAGATAAGGGCCTTCTCTTCAGCACAAAACTTTGGTCTACCGCCTTTCAGTTGTCTCCGAAAAGCAGCATGCCCTCCCAAGAGAGACAAACTGTAACTTCCAGTTTTCCTATCCATCTCTGAAATATGCTAAGTGACGGGATACTTGACACACCAAAATCATCTATGAGATGTATCAGACTCTGGTACTTACTATAAAAATTCTGGTTTGAGAAAAATTCTTCTGTTCTTGAAAAACGCTTTCCAGAATGTATGAAATTCCAGAATTGCAATGAACAAAAAGTCAAGCCCACTTCCAACAGGTAAGGGGACATTGTGACAGACGGTCCTTAAGGAATGTGTTCTCCTTGCTGCCTCAGCTGGAGTCACATCTAAACCAGCAATGGACTAAAGCAGCTGACTGTAACCTGTCCCACATGAGCCACGATCACCCATCACACAGCCCGTCTTCTGCCACAGCTTGAGCCCGTAAGTCTTCAACAGGCTAATTCTGAGGTTTTTCATGAGGATAGTACCAGCCATTTCCAGCACAACTGCAGGAATTCATCGCCAGAGAGGGAAGAGAGCATCTACATTTTATTTTATTATGTATTGTTAGTGTCCTCCTACAAGTGCGTTTCAGATGCATGAAGGTGAGCCAACCTAATAGCTCACTGCCACCGAGACAGAGGTGCCCGGTCTCTCCAGACCCAGCCCCCAGTTCAGAGAAAGGGGAAAAGGTGACGGGTCTCCTGCTGGGTTCACAAACAGAAATGGGCCACAGAAGAATCTCTTGTCAGCACAGCAGTGGAATAAAGTAGTATATAACCAGGAGAAAGGCAGATGGGAAACCTCAGCTGGCAGGGACAGCAAGACCCTGGTCAATTCATCTTCACACAGCACAGAAGTGTAACTACATGTGTATATATATATTTTTTTTTTAATGTAAGATTGCTCATCGAATGTGTATTCCACTAAAGAAAATCTAGCTATTCCTGCCTTTGGCTACTCTACAAGTCAGCACATCTTTATTAGCACATTAAGACTTCTGGAGAGCAATGTAACATATGTCACCAAATAAGAGTTTCCCTTTTCCTGCTACTGAAGGGAGATAAAACCAACCCCTAGATGCCTAGTACCATGTTACTGAAGGCTGTATTTTGAGCTTTGAAAGCAACAGCTGAATGACAAACATTACAGCTACATGACCATGATCAGAGAAATAACAGTATGTACTAAAATGTTATCATCATACCTTCATTGGCTCCTGGGTTAGATGAATGGTGCAATGTGATAACGATGAAGCCATGCATGTAGAAGACAAGACAATGGTCAGTTAGACAATAGTTATGCACTACGGATTAAAGGCATATTGAAGCAAAGAGTGCAACACTTCTCTCAAATCAATATGTGAAGTCCATTTACCAGGCTCACCTCAGATGGCTGCAAGTTGCTTTCGCTTAAACCTCGTCACCCACAGAAAGAGCAACCAACTAACATCCCATAAGGTCAGAAACGCCACACAAATTTACATTCATCAGGGAAACAAGATCTGTTTTCAACTCATACAGAAACACCCTAGGGGTTCAGATTATCATAGCTACAGGGAGGTTTACCTTAATGCAAAAAGGTTCAGAGAAGTCAGACAGACAGTTCATGAAGTAGATGACAATGTAAAACATCAGTAAGAAGAGGTGTGAGCAACTCCTCTTAAAAGCATGGTTTTACCAAGGAATAATTCTGTGAGAAAATATATATTTCAAACCTCCCTTCTTTCGGATTTAGTTACTCTACTTCTTTGAGAATAATTTAACTATAGACAAAACCTGCCTACAGTCAGCTTAGATTCTTTCTTAAGCACACACATCGTCTCTACGTCTGTTATATGCACACAGTGCCAACAGGGTGCACGGAGGTAACTATGGTAATAGTCACAACCTGATTGATTCACAGGCATATCACGAGCTACTCAAGGTATCTCTCACTTTTCCCCCAGCTTACACCTTAAATAACCAGTGTGCTGAAAAGTACAGAAAAAGAACCAGAAGTATGCATCTCCCTTTTCCTTTAACTTGACATCTATCTACCTACCTAGAGTTGTCAAAGAAAAAAAAAAATTAATACTTAATACCATGCAGGAAAAAAATGTAATTATGCACATTAACATAATCAAAAAGACTTTAGAGTTTGACATACACACACACACGTACTCAGAGGAAGCCTTAAATGAATTTTCCAATAGGTGTTATACTATCTCTTTCAACCATAATTCCAGTTCTAGTTTCCCTATTTGTTATCTCCTTCTTGAAATAAGAAGGCTGCCAGCCTGCTCTGAAACTAGAAATTTGTTTTTACTGCAAATAAACTACATCAGGAATGAAACAAAAAAAAATAACAAAAAACAGCAACAACAACAAAACTTCTGTTGTGACTTCCTACTTCTTTACCTATTAAATTGTCAAAAGTTGAGGCTCCAAGACGACCTTCTCCAGAATCAGTAGGTATATCCACTTATAAAATGCTTTTGTGTGGACAAGCACTAAAGTTAGCAAACCAAAGCTACTCTTCTTTCTCCTCCCCAAGCTTGACTTTAGTCCAAGCTATTGTCTCACCAGATGACATAACAGAAAACTAACCAGCAACAACTCCCCACATCTCTAGCAGGATGTGATGCTCCTTGAAGGAGCAAACATTGCCACAGTTTCTATCTGAATGTGTTTGGAACACTTCACATAATATGGTTAAAAAAGTGCATGGAATGCACAAATTATATGAGGTAGCTGGTACTGCCTCACAGATTAGGGGTACAACTATTTGGAATAGGAGATAGTTTGCTGAGGAAAAAAGTCCACAGGTCACTTTTGTGGTTTTCCAATACAGGACTACAGTTTCCAATACAGCCTGGTGCTCCTCATCCAAACTTTTAAAATCACAGGTGGAGAAAGAGACAGAACTTACACATGCTGTATAGGTTGGTATGGCAAGGCTGGTGCCCCTACCTGGAACTCTAGCAGGAAGCGAGTCTGGAGACCCTGCTCCAGCTCCTCCTTCCTCATCATCCTCCTCAAACTCCAAGTGTTCCTCTTCTCCTGGTGCTAAAATCTTCCTGTGAAATATGAAAAAAGAGCGAGACCAAAGATCACTCATCATCTCGCTTTCAACTTGCACATCAGCAACTGAGTATAGAACAGGAGCACACACTTTAATGTCATTTCACATTAGCTACTACTGTAGAAAGCTTAGCTAACTGCTGTAGAAAGCTTTCTGCTACACATAAAGCACAAAGTCTAAAAACAAGAGAAAATACTGACAATTCCAGAGAGATGTAGGGCCTACCAAATACTGATTTTACCAAAAGCAAGGGCTTTGGTTTTAGTACCTAGAAAACCTGAATTCAGAAGTTCTTTTTTAACCAGTTTACCCAAAGTAATGCAGCAAGTAGGTGGCTCTAGAAGTTCTCATGTCTCACATGCAGCAGTTCCCGGACCATGCCCGTTCAGATACCTATGCATAACACACAGTGACACAGTTCTCTCTCTTACCTGAGTGGGACAGGCTGAACATCAAAGGGGAACTCCTTATTGTAAGTGAGGATATTCTTTAAGACTGCAGAGAAAAAAAAAAAAAAGAAAAAAAAAAAAAAACAGTAAGAATCTATTTTCCTAAATAAGCATTAATTCTACCACTTTGCACAACTAGGTCCGTTCTCATTGCAACTTCACAAAACAATTTTAAAAGGATCAGATCATGGCCAAAAAAAAAAAATATCTCATAATTTAAACATCAGTACAGACCTGATGAGTCATGTCACTACAACTTTCATACTGGGTAACTGTGACTGCAGTACTTAACCACCACATTTATACAGGCAGGGAAGATAAACGTAACAAGAACTAAAAGCACCATGAGGAAAAGCTACAGGCCCCTGAGGTAATGGTAGCAACCTTGGGTAGCTATTGAAGCTAGGGTGATGTTGTTACTGGAATCGGCTCCAAACAGTCTGAAGTCTCCAGAACTGACATGCTTAAGCATACAGGTACCTACCCTGCACATTCAGAGAGCCACCGTGGGAGTCCAAGAATGCTGGTAACACATAACTTAGTTGAGATTTCCTACTTCCTCCTGCACGTGGAGGGTAGATTTGCAAAGTTCAAAAGAGACACAGAGCAATATCTGAGCGTTAGATCCAGAAACGTTGGCTATACCTTCCAACATTCACTGTAATACCACAGCTTTGCCATTTGCATTAGGACCTTACTCAAGTTTTAATAATCACAACTTTAGCTTTTATTACTGAAAGCATTAACTAGTAAAAGTTGTATTTCCAAAAGTGTATAAAAGAAATAAGCATTTCACAATGGCTAAAAGGCCTAAAAAGAGAAGAAAGCTTGCAGAGAGAGGCAGTCCCTATCAGAGAATGAGGATCCTGGCCTGGGCAGGGGAGGCAGGAGGTATTAAGAGCAAGTCCTCTCACTGGTCTCACTTTGCAGTAAGCACTCTCAAAGCACATTTTTGAAATCTCCCCTTGGAACTTTTGGAGGAGAACAAAACTGTGTTAAAGCAGTGCTAACATAACACAAAATCCCAGACGTACTTACACACCAGCTATGTTTACAGAACCACTGCTAGGCCCTTTCTGTCTCTGCGTGTTATAACTCAGCCAGTATAGCAGGAGAGCTTCTCTGTCTTTCTTCATAGTCACATCACTCCATGTGGGCTCCATCATTAGCTACCAGACATCCAAACGCTACTGTGAATAAAGAACCCCTCAGTAAACTATACATAGACAAACAAAAAACCTTCCCAGTCTTTACTGATCTTTTTTTTCTGATTTCTTTACCATGACCTGAGAAGGTGGATGCTATCTGATTCCAGGGGGACCCAATACATACATACAGAGAGAGCTTTAAGTTGTCTGCTGTTAGATGTGTGACAGACAAAACTGACGCCAAGTCTCTCCTTCTCTCAAGGCTTCTGCCCTGAGGGATCAGCAAGGCAGATCTCAACAGGGTGGCAAAGAATCGTAGCCGCTTCCCAACAGGAAAGTGGCTGATTATCAGCAGACAACAGCCTCCCAGCACAGCTCAGGTTCAGGAAAAGAAGGGATTTTATCTCCCTCTGAATTCCCCTGCTCTTGGAAAGCTCTATCATACCAAGACAGAAAGCGAAACTGCCCCAAATAGAAAAACGTCAGTAAAGTAATATCTCATACAGCTCAGAGGCACGGCATACAGAAGTGACAGAAATTGCAGGAGTTCTCCTTCCCTCTTCCAAAGTTTGGTATGCACTAGGTTCTGCCCTCTTCCCGTAACCGGCTTCTCCCACGACACAAATGAACATCCCCTAAAAAAGCTTTCTCAGAAATAATCTCAGTTATCACTAGAGGGCACAAAGTACTCCAGCAATATGAGCACCATGAGAAATAGGTGGACAGCTTTACAGCACCTGCAATGCACAGGTAGGCATACACACTCCTACCGCAAAGCTGCGCCTACACACGTGTTGGCATCAAACCTGCTTCTGGCAGTTCAGCGCTTTCCAAATTCCCAGGGACAGTATTAACAAAAATGATGCTAAGTGTTCAGATCAGAAACACTTCTGGCAATACCACCCAAAATCTCTTGCCTTTTTGCAGCAGAGCACTGTGGATCAAGTTTTTAGAATGCATTCAACTCTGTTTAGTCACTAATAGCAAGTAATTTTGCAAAGTCACAATACTGGGATTTACTAAACACACCCCTTTAAACACATCATCAGGATAAGAACTGGATCTGCAGCTCTCAGTCTGATGAAATATACAGAAGCAATGCAACATCCACCCTTCGAGGAAAAGGAAAATCCTCTTTACACCTCTCACAAGCTACAGTTTCAGTTGATTTAAATCAAAGTTATCAGATAACAGGAAATATATTAGGTTATAACGAGTAGGAATCTCCTTCGCAACACTGCATAAGACACCCACACTTCAGAGCTACTTTTATTTATGTATTTATTTTTAAGTGTGCATGTCTTCTGGAGTAAAGAGGACTTCCCCTCTGTAATGCTGCTGCTTAGAAAATGATTCACAGAAAGCTTGCAGTTTGTGTAACTAAAGGGCAGATCCCCAGCAACGTGCCTTGTATTTATGCTGCTTTTACAACAGAAATCTTTTTTAAAGACTGTTCTGCGCCTTCCCAAATACACCTTCTTGCCAGTGTTACTCTCATGCCCAAGGAGGTCACCGAACCAACCCACCAAAACACATGGTTTTCAGCTAGAGCATTTCCGGATCCACTTCATCTCATTTACACCCAGATGCCAGTACTGGCACACAGCCTGTCTAATTCTAAAGTGTGTTATAACACTGGCATAAGCCTTAACAAGAAAAAGATCTGCAAGATCCAGAGTGTGGGCAATGATTTCACACAGCATAATCTCAAAAGAACTGTTTGTATGTATGGACTCTCCGGTAGCATTATCCTAGCACAAGAGATTCAGTGACAAATCCTAGAAACAAAGCCAGCCAACAGCTTCAGTGCAAAATGCAACCTTAACAATTATGAAAAGTTAGAACCTGACAACACAGGGAAAAAAAAAAAGTAAATCTAAGGGCCCTGGTTGTTAGAACACCACCAGAAACAAATTTCTCAGCCATTTTGACCACTTCAGGCACAAAAGTAATTAAATCAACTGAAATTGTGTGAATAGCTGTTTTCATTCCACCCTAACAAAACATTTTGACCTAACAAAGGAATTGCTTATTTGCATTGCCAGTCCTTTTATTTTTGTTTTATTTTATTTTATTTTATTTTTTATTTTTTAAAAAAAAAAGCTTTTTCTTCTGGAATGTAAGAAAAAATTGACAACAGACAAATTAAAACACTTCACGGGGTGTTTTTTGAAATTACTTGTGTTGGCCTGATTAAGATTTACCCTGTTCAAGATATACTTATAAACCATAAAACAAAGGCACAATTCAGAGGGAAAGAACAATCCAAGCCAGAGAGCAACATCAAGGACATCAATGGTGAATTGTTGTTGCAGAAGCACCCGTTCTCCTCCAAGGAAAATAACTCAGTGTCTTTGAAGACTGATGGCCACACACTCTTCTTCAGTTTTAATATAGTCGCTTGTTGCATGAAGCGCGGGTTGAATGCGCTTCACGCTGGTGAACATTTTTTTGACAGCTAGAAATCAATTCTCTGATGAAGGGGACTCTTGCACTGTAACTGAAATACTGGCTTTCAAGAAAAGGAGGCATTTCGAGGGAAGCTTTACCCTTCAATATTCATTTCCTTGGATTTGTAAATGAGTCTTCTTCCATCATTCAGTCACTCAAAGGCCATTTACCTAATGGAGTCTAAGATCTACAGTCATTAAACTACTTCAACAATTAAAATACTTCGTAAACAGAATGTGTACCGATAAAATAATCCCAAATCAGACAATGCAGAGGCAAAACATGCAATATACAGAGTGAGAAAAAACTCATACTTTTAACACACGGTTAAGACTTTCCTGAGTTTATGGTCTTCACAGACCCAGCAGTCCTGTAGTGTACCTCCACTCTCCTTTTTCGGGGAACAGTTTAAAAGCATCTGGACTCGATATTTTTGTACAGACCTTAGGAACCTCTCAGTTCAATGTCCTGCTTCTCCACAACCTTCTCTGTAGGATGCTGTGTTAGTTACTTAGAGAACGGGGACAGAGAATCTGCTTATTCATCAAGTGGCAACACTGCCTGCACATCATTTTTATCCCCAACATCTCCCTAAATGATACCGTTGTGAAAAGAGCAAAATAACCCCCTTTTTTTCCCATCATGAAAGAAACTCTTCCACGTCTCCCGTTCCCCAAGAACAACA
Source organism: Aythya ferina (assembly GCF_964211825.1). Lineage (NCBI taxonomy): Eukaryota > Metazoa > Chordata > Aves > Anseriformes > Anatidae > Aythya > Aythya ferina. Next base: position 22,503,541 of record NC_140298.1, read on the forward strand.
ATTGTCAGCATCCAGGATGATACTGCTTAGATGTGGAAGCTCTGATCATCAGGATACTTTGCGAATAAAGCAACCAGTGTTACTGGAAGGAAAACATAGCAGACAAACAGATATTTCCTACATGAAAAATTTACTTCTGGATTGACATACCAAAAATTGACCCAGGATCAGATTGGAAAAAAACAGCCACAACACAAAACCCTTCAAAGACCGACTCTCATCCTCACTTTGACTCCTAATTTTGTTAGTCTTATAACATTACTGTGGTTAAGTGGCAAGTGATCGACTACCATGAGCACAAATAAAATATTTTCAGAAGACAAATACATTCAATACTGCAAGTCGGAAGACCACAGAGTGTTGAAATTCAGTTCAAGTAAGTTATGTGCAGGTAAATTTTCCATCTGATTACATAAGGCACAACTGATAGCCTAAAGTATGATTCTGCGTGAAGTCAGCAGTACCCAAAGAATTACTTGAGACAAAAAGACTAATACATTATCTGAAACATTAGGGCTACTATACTTTGAAGTTACCCACATTAAATTCCTTAATACACATCAAATTCTGCCTATGTGGTAACAGATATTTGGAAGAACTATCTAAAAACAACATTACTGTCAAACCACACTGTGGTCAGTCAGTATTCATCCCGCTGTCATATTTTCCACTGGTGAATGTCACTTACTTGAAATACAAAGATACTACTTACTTGGTTCCAACTTCTTCAGATCCTCAAGCTTAAATTCATCCTGCGACTGGGTGGACTAGGACATTACAAAGAGAGTGTTAAATCTGGGTATGCCCTTTCCCCTCAGAAAAAGCTATCACATCTCATAATAAGCATGCAAGCTGTTCCCTTTATTCAAGCATACCAAGTTACTTCAAAGCTACGTCTTAAAAAAAACAAAGCAAACTACAACAAAACGAAACAACAAAACAAAACCTCCCTGACTGAGGCTAGGTTCACAGATGAGGCAGAAAGTTAGCTACTCCTCATTTATCAACAAAAACGTATCCCATGTTCCAAGTTCTAATACAAGATAAAAAGATTTAAATGAGCTAGTTCATTTTTCATACTTACCATGCACAGGAACATTTGGACAGAGGGACTTACTTTAAACTCTAGCCCAGTCAAGTTGTTCTGAAGTAATATCACCTCTAAGACTGCAAAAGTGATGCTCCCACAGGAGCCCACATTGTTCAAGGCATAACTCCAGCATTGTAACACTAGCAGAAGTTACAGTATACAGGATATGTCAGTATTTTGTTAAGCCTAAGAGCTCACCACAGTGATTCTCATCTCCACCAATCCTGATGATGAAGCTTCTTCATCTGTCTAGTAGAACATCTGCTTCTCTGAGCAAGCCTATTCAACTTACTAACTCAACAGAAAAGGTTTTATCACCTGGGGCATCGTGTAGACAACCTGGAAAGTCCAAATGTTCAAGGAGCTGTTCGTTCTGTTTCCAGAAGCTTTAGCTATGCCTGAAGACACAAAGCTGTCTAAAACCAGCATTAATTACCTATCACCAAAGTATGAAATCACATGGGAAAGAGAACTATACCTGTAAAGCTGCACTTCTCAGTTCCAAGCATGTTGCAATTTTAGCTATGGTTTTCTGAAAAGAAGAAAGAAAATATTGAAATTGTGTTCTTCCATATTCACATTCTTCTTTAATTCTTCTTGTTAAAATTTTCCCTTTTAGGGAATTGTAGGGTACAATCCCAACAGACCAAGTCAGCCCCCGTCAGAGTTTACAAATGCCCAGTATCTCAGCACTGAAAAAGCATGGTCCACTTTTGCAGGTTTTGGTGCAAAATGAAGTATAAAGGTAGAGTATGTTTCTGAGTTTTTATTTTTGTAATTTGCTAAGACACTTAAAGTCTGACAGAAGCATGAAATAGACTTTCTTGGATTCAAACTTGCCAGCTAAAATACCCCTGAGCAAAACTGTGAAGTAATTTCTCATCTTTATTTTAAAATGTAGAAGGAAAGAAAGAGCTTCATAACCATCCTTCACTAGCAGTCCTACTTTTAAGACAGTGCTACTGAAGCTTTTATGCTTCACAAAAAAAAGAAGCTTGAGGAGCAGCGGTCACATTTGTTTCTATTACTAGCAGATGAAAAACATCAAGAGGAATTCAAACAATGTAACTGGCATCAAATGGACACACCTGCATGGTTTATTTTACTGTTTTTGACCACACAAGTTTGTTCGTTAACCAAAAGACTTTAGTGAAGAAAAACGAAGTCTATATGCAGAGATAAAATACAATTCCAAACAGTCTGTGGAACATTTAGAGGACAAGAGAAACAGCAACAGTGAAGCTATAAAGAAAAGTAGTTCATTTTCAAAGTTTTCCCCCAGAAGGAAGATAAAACTTGAAATATGCACGAGAGACTCGTTCTCTCCTTTTAAATCAGACAGTATCAAAAAATAGCCCTCCCCTTAAGCTAGATGCAAGGGGGAGGCAAAGATTTCCTAGAGTACAGCTGTAGCAAAGAACTTCAAGGGCAGGAGCATCTGGCAAGTTATATGGTATCAGTCGGAAGCCAGAACTTCCCTTTACAGGAGGGTTATGTTTTAGGGATGTGTTTTAGGACTACTAGAGACTCATAGCAGCATGTACGATACTGGGCATGCTTTCACAGCTTCTTTTGCCAGTCATCTGCCCTGACTCCTGCAGGGGGATATCAGCTGCTTCTAAATCTGCTCCTAAGCCACCACCAGCTCAGTACCCTGGGCTGACAGCTAAGCAGCTCCAGTGTCGGTTTGCTGTATGCCACGCTGAAAGAGCGAAGGAGCTGATCTGTAAGCAGATCGGACATCACTACCTCACGGGCAGAGCCAACAGACGGACTGTGTAAAAGCCTCAGATAGCTGATTTTTGTCAGCCACCATGGGCTCAAAGCTTCCAAAGCCTCCCCAGATGGTTCTCTCTTCTAAGTGCTCTGTTACAACACAGCATTAATCCGCTCTTTACATCCTTGCAGTTTATGTTACTGCCCCTTGTAACAGAATCTTTAAAAGTTCTTTTGAGCACCTTCCAGGAAAGCAGTGAGTGACACGTGCATTATTAGCATGGGGCATTCATTGTTCTTTCCTCTGCCTAGGATATGCAGTGGTGTCTTGTTTGGGAATTTTAACATTGGGCAACCTGACTGCATGCTTGCATGCAACATGGCAAAGTAGAAATATTATGGCTCATCATTTCTGCGGAGCTTAATTCCACAGCCTAGGTTCAGTCAACAAACTTCTACCTCTCTGAAATCAATTCTGCCACATAACAGAGATTTACAGCTGCGTTTCCAGCACAGATTAGGGAAACAGATTTCTGAAAAGGAAAGGAGTACATACGAATGTCCACGCACTGTTTTTGTAGATGTACATACATATTCAGGCTTGGTGCGAGGACATCAGGCAGTACTACAGAAGCAGATTGTCAGTCCCTAGGCAGAGCACACACTGCATCCTTCTCATCAGCTGCAGTGTAACATAAGGAATTCCTTTTTATATGAGAACATCTGGAAAGATATGGTTGCAAAGGTACAATCTCAAAGAGGAAGGTGTGAAGTAATGGATAAAAGAAAGGAATGCAAAGAAGTTCCCTGGGGAAGGGAGGGGAAATCTCTGAGGCTTGCCTGCAACTGCATGATTTGCAAAAACCCAGCTGTTCCTATGGCTTGAGTGTTCATGGCTGAGCAAAGAGCATGCCAGTTCCACGTTAGATCAAACCCCCTTCCAAATGCACCAGAGAAGGAGAGCTTTGAGTAAGTTTGCAGGGTGCCAGCACAGCCTCAGTGCCCCACTATGGAATCAAAACTTGTGAACAGATTTTCACACTGCTCTCCTTCTCACCATCTTGTACACAGAGCACGAAACCCACACTATAAGTTAGGTCTCAAGAAAGACTTCCCATCTCCAGTCTCGTTAGTTAGCTCACTGATAAGCTCAGCAACAGCACCATTCCCAATCCTGCAGATTCTTAACTCAGTATTCTTAGAACTGCCTGAACTAGGTAACTCGTGACAGGACAAACAGCTGTACAAAATGTGTGTCTTCTGGCTCCTGGGGGCTGAAGGGCAATAATATCCCTAGAAACAGATTAATTGAAGAGAGTTTGGGAGTCTTAAAATAGTAAAGAATAGGTTTTATATGGAATCTATTGAAATATGGCAAGCTCCCAGCAGGCATTATTCATAACTATTTTTTTAAGGAACCACACCCAACCCAAAAGTTAAAAATGCAGCTAAACACTGCTATCATTTTCAGCTGCAACTATCCCATGCAAAAGCTCATTTTTGCAGCAGGGAAAACATTCTGCATCTCATTAGAAAGGCTGAAGTCATAATTAATTTTGCTAGATTAAAGCAGTTAAGAATCAGTTTAATGTAAACTGGTGATTAGAAAGGAAAATGTCAGTTGATCTCGTAGTCAAGGTTTCTTCAGTGCAGTTGTGTGAGTAATGACTGTGCTAACTGTAAAGCAGTCAAAGATGTTTGCATAAATACGGAGCCAGAGCAGAGTTTGGCTTTAAAGAGAGGTCTAGGCTGTTAGGAGACCAGTAGTTCAATGAATCATGCTAAGACTGTGCAACAGTGCTCGTATTTCAGCAAGTTACCATTGCACAAAAAGCATGATTTTCCAATACTGCACAAAACCCAGCCTAGCACAAAAGAAAAAAAAAAAAAAAAGCTACACAAGAAACAACAATTGCGGTTAGCAGAGGGCTTTAAAGGTCAAATTTACTGCACAGAGAACTGGGTGACGATAGCTATAGCTGAAGGAAAGCTGACAGCTACGGCCAAACCGAACTGCATCGACTCATGTAGCAAAACGCAGTGATTAATCATGAGTGAAGACATCATTTTAGAGAATGAAGGTAAAATAAACAACAGCAGGATGCAGATGTTAAGACCGAGGTTAAGTCCATCGGTAAGAGTATGTTAATATCCCATATTCGCAGCTTCTAGGTGATGAAATTGCTGCACAGCCTCCTTAAAACTGTTGCAGAGTAACTAGATTTAAACACAATGATTTGTTGTTTACTGTATTTCTCTATAGTCCTCAACAAAATGAAGGTGCAAGACGATGGAATCTTTCAAAACAGATTCCGGATTGATAGCAAAAAGTCAAGCTGTACAGATCTTGAAATGTCTAAATCCTTATCATAAATTCTACATTTACTGTAAAGTAAATAATAACTGGCTCACACTACATCTAAGAAAGAAATTGGTACTATCTATCAAGTGCTGTTAGATTACCAGACTGAATGACCACATTAGCAAGTAACACGCCATCAATTACAACGTAGCCATAGCTGCACTGTACCACCACCTGTGATGCATGAAGTAAACCCAAACATGTTAAAAGTTTATACAGACAGACAGGACTAAGGATTTGAACCTAGTCATGCCCTTTCCTTGTAGTGGCAAAGCTAGTAGTTTTCCCCCTGTACAGAAGAATCACTGCTGAAATCCATCTTCTTCATGTGTAACAAGAAACAGCAACAATCTCACAGGAATTCTCATCAATATTTACAGTCTTTTAAAATAACACCTAGCTGTAAATCCACACAAAGATTGGAATGAGGGTAGACCAAGCAACTGGAAGTCATAACTAGCTTCACAAACTTGCCTTCTCCAATCTATGAAATGCCATCTGCAGCCTGGGCTTGTGAGATCAAAGAGATAAACCCCGAAGTGAATACAAATATGCATTCAGATAAATAAAGAAGGGCTCCTACATGACATACAGTACCTGGAAAAGACAAGATATTAGGGAATAAGAAACTTTCCAAAACCCAGAAGAAATAGCACACTGGTGGATGCCTCAGCAGGAACATTTCAGTAAAATTTGCCGTTTAACCATGGACATTTTTGAGGGGTGGCAAGAGAGAAGATATACTTCTAGTTAATTAAGCTGCTCGAAAGCCTAGAAACATGCTAAACTCTACTCCTAGACATTGAGTGAATGGTAGCAGTGATGATAGTAATTGCTCATAGTCGTTAAGTTATACCAACAAAGCTCCTGCAGAGATAGGGAACACCAGGAGAGCAAGGAGCTGTCAGACTACAAGATTTTGCTGTACAGAGTTTCACTGAAAGCAACAGCATAAATATTAAATAAATAAATAAATAAATAAATAAATACAAAAATTATAAAATGTAAATATTTTTAAATACCTTAAAATTATTTAAAAATTGTTACTATAAATTTTTATTAAAAATAAAATAAACACATTCTTAAAATGATTGAGCCCGAAGGACAATGAAATACCTAAAGGAAAGCAGAAGGCAGCCGTCTCATTTGTTGTGACTAGCATCACTCGTGATAGAGGAAGGAAAGAGAACATTCTTACTGAAAGACTACACAAAATGTTGGAGAACTTGGCTACATGCATGTTGCTAATGAAATAGGCATCACAATTTGAGAACAAGGCTCAAAATTTAAGTGCATCAGCTGATGAGAAGAGAGGAAAGCAGAGAGATAAATACAGGTATCATTGTGCAGGGATTCAGAACAGCCACTCCAAATTTCTTCTTTTGGAAGACTCTTTCCTTAGAACATGATTGCAGTGGTACAACTTGTATCTGAGGTCGTTTATCTCTGCTTCCTCAACCTCTCAGGCCTTTCCTTGTGGCTGATCTCACTCATTTCCACCATTAGGTCCTTTCTCTACAACTCAGGGAACATCTGGAAACAAAGTCCTGTGTCATTATGGCTCTATACCCTCAGGAGATGGTACCTCTGAAGTGGTGTTAACAGCTTCTCCTGCACGAAATAACCGTATTTTCAAAAGCAACCACCGAGGGGAAACATGCAGTAAAGGGGAAACATGCAGTAAAGACAACTATAGCTGAGAGCATTAGAAAAAGATACCAGCAAGGGATACAGAGCAGAACTGATCAAAGAAAAAACATCTGTCCAATGTTAACAAGGATCCTTCAGATCATGAAAGGTGCTTCCAACCCTTCTCCAAGATTGTGACTCAGTTTAGGACTATCATGAGCCTTATCCTCTTCTTCACAGAAGGTAAAGAGAACAGTGGAGGCCAGTTCTTTGCTTTCTTTTGTTGGTACATGTCAAAGAAACATTTATAAGCCACTGACAGACTCTATGTAAAGCTGTATTTCTTTGTGATAAATGAGGCATTGTGTTTTGTTTTTTTTTAAACACATCAAGTTCATCTCCAATTTCTGTAGCCAAGACCAGTTGTCAGGACTAACATTTCCAAACACAGATCCCACTACTCCAGCACCCTTTAACCATACATTGGATTCTGGGCTAGGAAATGTCACTGCTCAGGCAATGCCGTTGCACAAACAAGTGATCTTACCATCTGGAAGTCCGGGAATACAGGCATTCTCTGATTCAGTATTCCTAATAAAAACATGGTTTTATACAAGGTACTAAAGTTTAGCAAGACCTCATATTCCAAAATATTTCCTTTTATTTTGCTGAAGATGTTTGAGTTTGTTGGACCTTAGCTAGCATTTTCTTGTTAAATCCTGCCATCAAATTGCATCAATATGATGCTCAGACAAGAAACAGCCTTTTAATCTGAGAGGAGAGAGGAAGGAGTAAAATCAGCTCAATATTTTGAAGGATTATAAACAAGGAACATTGAGACTAGTAGGGAGTATTCTGCCAGGACTCTTCCCAGTCAGGTGTTACATGTTAAGCTAAGATTGTCCGCACACACCCTCGATGGCTGCGGCTCAAGACAATTTGTACTGAGGCTTCACAACATGAATTGTGCTAATGTTGTATATGCAAGTTATCAAAAGGTCACCCACAAAAAGAAACACCCAGGTTATGAAGGGCTCTGGCACATGAGACTTTCAGTATTACACAGCAGGGCATCTGTCACATCTAATGACAACAACTGTTTCAGCCACTCTGGGCTCTGCTTGTGTTTTTGCATACTATGGGAGGAAAAAAAGGTGTCACAAGGCTCTGGTCTGCAAGACAGAAAGAACAATATACCACATCAACACCCCTGAGTCAAGTTCCTTGTCTGAGCAAACGGTAACACTTACCTTTTGATCTTCTGTGAATTCTGAGTTGTTGTGCTGAGACTGTGCCTCCTTTTGTAGATGTCTCGCTAATCTGGGGAAAGGGGGAAAAAATCGAAGAGTGAGAACACAACACAGAACCCTGCCGTCGCTGCCACCACCACCACCATCTCCTGAAAGTGTGCCAGCAGAAAGGTTCACAGACTGCTGCTCCAAAAGGTTTCTTTTTCACATGTATGGCAGGCCATACAGAAAAACAAAACAAACAAAACACAAGTCAGACACAGTAAGTGCCTACATTAGGCAGGAAAGACCACATATATAATGTGTCTTGAAGAAAGAACAGGTATGAACGATCTAACCAACAGCCCCTTTTATAAGCACTGACTTTTTTCCCTCTCTCCATCCCTTTTTTGCATGTTTTGTTTTTTTTTTTACATAAAGTATACTGCTTATGAAAACAAGCCCATGTGTTTCTCATAGAGAATTTGATGGTCAGGAGAAGCGGCTGCAGGCATAAAGAACTGGTACCCCAGGTACTGGCCACACACCCTCCCACCATGAGAGACCCGGGCACCTTGGCTGCTGTCCTCAGGGTGCATTAGCTCCCATCTGCCCCCATCAGCATCATATGCAGTGCCCAGCCTCCACCCGTTACCAGCACAGAGACCGGAGTACCGAGGGGTTTGGGAACTAACAGTCAGCAAACAGCTGGAGAAAGCAAAAGGAAGCCAGAGAGGGAATCTATGGGAAGAGTCACGGCTTCCGTTTGGGGAGGAAGGGGAAAATTAAACAAGCAAAACTGAGCAATTGTTGTCATTCTCTGCAAAAATATACGTATGTATACGTAGATACTTATTTAAAGGCAGTGCGGAGGGGCGTTGAGGGGAAAACTCAGGCAAAACAGCAGCATTTGGGACACCCCAGTGTACTTCCACCTTGTACTGCTATACTATTAGGGGAATTCAGCTTCTCACCATGGGTGCGGTGGGCACCAGTCTGTTTGGGGGTGGGGAGGGATGGTTAGAACAGATACGTACACAACAAAAGGCTGCTGTCAAAGCCTGTGGCAGGAACAGACACCAGACCTCAACTATTTCTTTGCTGTTTTCCTAAAAATAAGCCCTATTAAAAAGACACAAGGATTGAAGCTCCTGCAGCTTTCAGCTAGCAGTAGCAAAGCAGGGTTCAAATGGGACAATGTAACTTCACAGCTCCGTGCCATAACCTTTGTTCGTAATGGGGAAAAGACGGTGGCAGAGAAAAGTCACAAAGCACAAACACGCTGGAACCCAAACACACAGTCAGTCCCTCGGTGCTGCCCTGGCGGTATAACGTGGGTGATAAACAGCAAGCTGTGTATGTGCACTACATAGGGCATTTAAAAGAAACAATTTAAGAAAAACATATCACCATAGCAGCGATACACCACCCACAACAGACAGCATCACAGTACGAACAATTCCGCAAGCACTAGTGACACAATGCTCTTTCCATTTGTCACCAATGAAAAAAAAAAAAAAAGAAAACACCACACACCCTAATCCACATCAATGCATCTGGTGTCCCACTTGAAGCTTGTTCAAAGCTGGATCGGACCAAGTTCCACAGACTGGAGTGTTCGACACAGAAGGTGCTGCTGGGGGCTCAGGGGGCTCTCATGGGATTAAGCACCCGAATGAGCAAGGGCTGATACTTGCAACAAACCTCCCGGATCATCGACCTGGGCAGATGTAGGTTCCCCTGGACACGGGAGGCAAGTGTTCCACACCTGTGTTCTAAGTCAGCGGCCATTAAACCCCTGAAAGAGACTAACTGCAACTCAAGAAGATCTTTTTCAGTGTCAGCGAGCTCATCATAACCAGTTCATGCCCAGCCTTCCTACATTGATCTGTACCGACCTTGGCAACGCCAGCAGCATCCAGCCAGCCCACCAGCACGCTCATTACTCCCATCTCAGGTTGCCCTTTGAAAAGGCGACAGCACAAAACCATGCTGTTATATCTCCAGAGCTACGTGGAAGTATCTTGCTCTGTGCTGCTTACTGGCACCTTCTACTCTAGAGATCGAAGTGGTCACTAATCCACCTGCTGTACCTAAAGGAGGTGGATACGCACACTGAAAAGGTTCTGCTCCTTCCCAGGAAATCCCTGCAATCCTTTGATCTTCTCCCCCCTTTCTTCTTCCTCTGGAGCTGCAGAGTTCATCTACTGACTTCTCTGTTCAGTAAAAAAGTCACTGATCAAGCTTTCGAGAGTAACTTACAGTGTGACTACCAAGAGGAGCTTTCTAACAAAGATCTCACACTGCTACAAAGCCAGAATAAAGCCAGGGCATGGAGATCACCTCACTTCTCATCAGACACGAGTGATGCTGGGAGGCAGGCAATATACGCCATGCTTCATCTCTTGAACTGGGCTGCCTGCGGACATTTAGTGACCCTTCTTAGCGAAGCAGGCTCAGACTGAGAAGCCTTTAGGCTTTCCATTCTGAGGGAAAGTCGTCAAATGGAAGTGACTGCTGGTGCTCCCAAGGTGGTCTGAAGCATTACGATCCTACTCCGCTCCTTGCAAGTGCCCAGGTAAGGGCGGTTATTTAACTTTTTGAGGGATGTTTTTCCTTCCTTTACTTTAGGAAGTTTTTGTCATCTGAGACACGGATCAGGAGAAGATCCCCGTGGCAAGGTTTGCAGTAACGGCCTGGCCCCGATCCGCAGCCCAGCTGCGGACTGCAGATACCTGAACCCACAGCATCCTAACCACGAGCTGACGAGGCCGGGGCACCTCAGGGCTGCGGGCACCTCAGGGCTGGGGGCACCTCACAGCACCTCAGCCGTCAGCACCGGGACGCTCCGGGCAACAAGTGCGAGCCCCCTGCTCCCCCCCCAGCACAATCCCACCCGCACAAGCCGCCTTGGGAGCCCCCGGGACAAGCTCCGAGCCCGCCGGGCCCCTCGCTGCCGCCGGGGGTCCCCGCCCGGCGCCGCCCTGCGCTGCCGGCTGCGTCCCGCCGGGCCGGGCGCCATGGCTGCCCGCGGCCGGGCTCCCCCCACACACAGCCCCGGGAGGGGTCCGGCGGTGCCGGGGCGCCCCGCTCCGCCCCCCCCGCGTTGCATAACGGCAGCGGGGCCAGCCCCGGAGCGGGGGGGACCCGGGGCACAAGGCCTAGGCCCCGCGGCCACCTGCCCCGCCCTGCCCCGGCCCGGCCCGGGGCCCCTCGGCGGGGCGCCGCGCGCTGCGTGCCCGCACTCACATCTGGTACTCGTCGATGGCCTCCACCAGCTGCCCCCAGGAGTCGAAGTCGGTGCCCTTCCTGAAGCTGGCGCCCCAGCGCTGCAGGAGGCTCCGGGCCGCCTCCGACATAGCCCCAGCACTAGGGCACCATGCTCACCCCGGGACGGGGCACCGGGACTGGGCACCGACACCGCCGGCACGGCACGGCACAGCCCAGCCCGGCCCGGCCCGGCCCAGCCCCGCCGCGGCGACAACCAAACGCGGCGGCCGCCTCCCGCCAGCGCCGCCCAGCGAGGGCGGCTGCGCCGGCCGCGCCCGCGACATCGCTACCGGGGCGGCAGCGCCCGCCCGCGGCTGGGGGAGCGCCGCCCCCGGCCGCCACCGTCACCGAGCCCCAGCCCCAGCCCGGGCGGGGACCGCTCCGCTCCGCTCCTCCCCGCCACCGCAGGGCCCCCAGGTGAGCAGCGCTGCCCGTGGGGGGGGTCGGAGGGGCGGAGGGGGGCAGCGGCGCTGCCTGCGGCCGGGCGCGGTGCTGGGTCCCGCAGCGGCCTCGCTGCGGCCGGGGGAGGGCGCCCGGGCCGGCCCCTGCCCGCCTGACGGAGCCGCCGGGGCCGGGCCGGGCCCCTCCGGGCTTTGTCCCGGGCAGCCTTTGTGTGTCCCCGCCGTGAGGAGGCTGCTGCTGTGACCCGGTACAGACCGCACGGCTTCCTGGGCTTGCTGTAAGCCGGCCTCTCGCCGGGCATCGCTGCTGGAAGCCTGTGGAAACCCCCCGTCAGGCTGCCCGTCGTAGCTATGTGTCCTGGAACTGAAGGAGAAGAGGAAGGATAGGCCCTTCTGGCCGCGCTCCACCACACCTCCAGATCTGTTGTAAACACATCCAGGGTTTTTTTTAATGGTTATTACACAATTACCTTCATCGGCATCAATAGGCCTCAGTAACGGCTAATAACGCATCGATCAGACACAACGTAATGATTGTAATGAACCGAGATATGCCTGTAAATGACATAGGAAATATTCAGCCTTACACAAGAGAGAACAATTTTTATTTTTTTTTTAAGTAAGGAGGTGTGCAGGGACATAGAACAAAGAAGGCAGAGCTTTTTGTCCCACCTAAAATAGTTACCTCATAAAAAATACATATTTTAACAGAATGAAATTCTAAAACTAATGTGGACGATGAGGACAAGGCCCATGAAAGCTTAGTGTTTCAAGTGGAAAACGTTCTTTAGTGTAATTATATATGTAACTGCTCACATTCATTTCTTTTCCTATTGTTTACATTTGGATTTTGTTGTTGTTGTTGTTTTGTTGGTGGTGTTTTTTTTTGTGAGCTGAGGAGCACCCAATTGTCTCTGTTCCTACAGGCACTCGCTTCTTTCCACACTTCAGACTTGACGCAAACAACACTACAGAGCGAAAATGACTCACTGGTTCCATCGCAACCCTTTGAAGGCTACAGCTCCCGTCCCCTTCAATTTTTACGGGGTAGCCACCACTCCAGCTGCATCAAAGATCTGCAAGTAAGTGTGCCTGTCGTTAACTTGAGCCTGTCTCTGGCAGTTTGGAGGACCTCTTGAAAAATGATGGTTATTCTTCAGTTTTTGTTCTGAAGATAGCTGGAAATGTGTGGGCTGGGAGACAATGAAACACTGATAACGCCAAACATTTATTTACAAAGAATGAATTATCCAGTTTTCAAGTTTCTTAGTACGCAGCAAGACCTATTATAATAATTCAGAGGCAAAAGACTAAACATTTCATTGTCTTTCTGATGACTGTGCATTCTTCTGCAAAAGATTGGTTGAAGTAATTTCCATAAGTAAGACATGAATGTTCGATTGTTGCTAGGAATATAATGGGAAGAGATCTCAGTCTTCGTAGATCTATTCTTATCTCTTCATATGCTTATCCTATTCTAATGTTGAAGAATGCTTCTTGCTACTTCTTTCCTTCTCTTGCCCAACCTCATGGAGATTTATTCAGGGAACATTTATTAATCTATAGTTCTATCACAAACTAAAATAATAAGTACCGGTTACCCATTGGTATCTGTCCACAATGGATTACACTTTAAACTAAGAAAATCAACCTTTTGTATTCAGAGGTGAAAGGAAGATTTTTCAGTATTGATTGACATTTTTCTTTCAAAGCAGCTTTCCCTGTGTTAAGGTAGCTAAATTGCATGCTTAGCTTCCTTAGCCAGAAGAGTGGTGGTAGACATGGGTGAGTTTATCGGTGTGTTTTCAGGTTAAACTTAGTGGTTTTCTATATTTTTTTTCTTTTTCTCCACCCCATACAGTGATTTGCGATTGTCTCGAACGCGACTATTGGAGCTATTTACAGACTCAAGTTGTAATCCAGAAATGATGAAGAACGCAACTGACTTGTACTTCTCACTCTTACAAGGTAAGAACACAAAAAACTGCTAATAAAACTAGAAGTATATAGTTTGTGTTTTAATGACACTTCTCAGATTGTCCGTTGAGCTAACCTTAATGTAAGAAGCTCTGCAGTTCTCAGGAAGCCAGGTATCTTCATGGTTTTTGTGCTTGATGCCAGTCACGGGCTCTTGTGAAGCCCTTTCTGCAAGTTTCAGTGTCCTTTGTGACCTGACAGCAGAAAGCATTGGCAGTCCTCTTGCTTTTAACCTCGTTCTCCTTTCTGGAGGAGGAAATGTCTGTCTCTTACCATTGTGGTGAATTGCTCAGGTATAAACTGAATCTGTTGCTTAGTTGTTAGGAGTCCCTCTTCAGTGTAAACTCCTGGTTTGTCTAATACTAGATAATAGAACTTACTGCAAGTTTACACTTCTGCTGCTATTTATCTTGGGTATATATAGTTTCTCATTAGCGTAGCATCCATATTTTCAGCAGGTGGTCACCTGTGATGGAGCAGTCCCTTGAAATCTTCCTCCTGATGATATTTTTATGACTCTCTCTGTAGCAGTCAGGTGCTCAGACAAGTTACTCAGGATCAGGTTTACAGGAATCAGATGACTGATGAAAAATGTGTTACCCTTCAGTCTGGAAAGTGAAGCAGCTCAAGTTGATGTAGTTCCCTCAGTCTTTGCAGGGGTGTAAGCTAATGAAACATTTTAGAAAAATAAGATAACAGTCAAAGTTACTCCAGATAAGAGTTGGAGAGTTTCTTCAGGAAAGCACTATGTTTGGTCACTAAAATCTCTTGCACATGAAAGAAACAAGTATTTTCTGTCTTTATAAACGTGTCAGAAATGAAAATTGTAGCCCAAATAGATGGTGTTGCAAGTCTCGAGATCTTGAAGTCTGTAAGACCTGACTAGGCCCAAACCAGTCTTTTTCCTCCCTGAAAAAATCTTTCTTAGCCTTGCATACGTTGACATTTGAACATTCCATAGCATGAGCTCCATCCCCACTGACTGCTGCTTTCTGGGCAGCTGGACATGCAGAAGCAATTTCCTGTAGCCCTGACGACTAGCTGAGTCCATGCGTGTAAGCCTTTTTTCTTCTTCCTGTTGACCAGGCAGCTTTCCCTGGAATTTCCCTATCATCGTTACAGTAGCAGGGACAGGCACTCCTTGTGAGCAGCCACAGCCATCCTATACCCAACTCTGTCAAACTCCCAGCTAGTCACCAGATGAGACAGGGAGACAGCTGCAACGTTTTCCTTAAGCAATCAAGACTTAAAATCGTAGAGTGGCTCGGGTTGGAAGGGGCCTGCCATAGTCAGGGAAAAGCCTGCTGGGCTGCCACTCCACAGTGGTACACTTCGTTTTTAATCACACTTTGTTTTTAATCACAGCAAGTTTGTCTTTTTGCAAGTCTTCCTCTCAAGATATTGAGGTGTAAAAGTCCCAGCGAGTAACGTGGATTTTTGAGTGGTACAACAAGAAACATTTCTTTATTTGTATTCTCATTGATCCCCATTTGATCCCTACTTTCTGTTTCTTACTTTGATATTGCCAGTACTTTTTTTTTTTTCCTTGTTCCGTAGGTTTTATCCTTTCACTGGATGGCTCTTCCCAAGAATGCAAGTTGCGATATATTCAGAACTTTAAGTGGACAGACACATTACAAGGGCATGTTCCAAGGTATGCACGCTTTTATGATTATAGGGTGTGCAGCTGTTCCCTTTTGTGCTGTCACCTGTGCATATATGGAATAGAACATGTGAAGGAAAACTTGAAAATGTAGCAAATGCTACAAAGTATACAGCAAATGTTACACATGGAGTAGTTTTCAAAAATTTGTTGCATTGTGTTTTTGATAGTTGCCACACTGTGTTAGGTGTACTGAAGTGTACTAAGGCGTACATACTGAAGCACATTTATATAAAAAGAGGTGGTAATGCATGTTAGTGGTAGGAAGACTCATTGTTTTTAAGTTGATCTACAAGCTAGACCTACAGTTGGCTAGAACAGTGCAAAAAAGAACCTTGAGAACATTTGTGAATTGAATAAGAAAGGATAGATTACTGCATTTTAAAACTTTCCCTTTTGGCAATACTACTTTCTGACTTCTTTTTTGAAGTCCAGATGTTTCTCAAGGTCTGATTTTGTTGATTTCTTCTGAAACTCCTACTACATGCACTCCTAGTACAAACAAACAAAGCTTCTGCTTTATGTAGGAGTATAGCTCTGGAGGGAACCTTCTGGATTATTCAATTGTCTCTTTATATCGTAGGTAACTGTGCTGTATAACCATGCTTACACATTTAGCATACTTAATCTAGAAGCAGGGCTTGACTTCCTCAAAGCTTTTATTCCCCTTAGAAGATGACCTGCTGATTAGGACTCTCTTCTGATTTTGTCATGGGTGTGAACATTTGTTCTGGTGCCAGCATTATTCTCCTCACTCTCACGCCGTTCTTTTTAAAGATAATTAGCTCCTAGGCTATACTGAACTTGTGCTTATGAGTTGCAGTCTTTTCAAAAGGCATGTTTTTAGCTTAGGAAACTTCCTGCTATTTGCCCATGCCATTTGACTGCAGTTACATAAATACTTGCAATAGCATTCGTTTGAGGGAGATGTAATAGGCTCTGACTTACTAACTTAACAGCTACAACTTTTAAAGCAGACGTTCCAGAGCAAGGCTTTCCACAAAATGTGCAATTTAAAAAAAAAAAAAAAAAAGGAAAAATGTCAGCCACACCCAAAGCTAAACAAATCTCAAGTTACTGTTTTAAAATAAAAGTTCCCAAATGGGAAGGGTAGGCATTTGAATGCGGGAAATTAAAATTACGAACTCTTAAAGGGAATAAGTAAAAACAGAAATCTTTTAGTCAGTTCCGCAAGGAAGAATGTTTGAATTGGGAATTGTTGCGTTGTTCAAGAAAAGTGCCTTATGAAGAGAAATGCCTGCTTATGCTGCCGAACTATCAGCAGAGAGTTTGTCAGAACAAAACTGAAAATACTAAATTGTTTAGGGTGGTGTTTTTTTGTTTGTTTTTCTTTAGTGCCCAGCAGGATGCAGTATTTGAACTGGTTTCCATGGGTTTTAATGTAGCTCTGTGGTACACAAAATATGCATCAAGACTTGCTGGAAAAGAAGAGTAAGTATTTTTATTTTCTTAGTAATTCCATTGCAGCAGTATTACACCAAAAATCATAGGTTCTGAATTTTGACTGCTATAGTTCCTGTCCAGCTGAGACATTAGATGTTCAAGGGAGCAGCTGGCCTTCATTTATGTTTTTAATGTGCAAGTGCACTTCAGTCCCCTCTTCTGTTTGTGAACGAAGAGTACTGATACCATCTGGCTATGGTACAGAGAAAGTGTCAGTTGTGAGTAAAGCCTTCCTGTTTCCTGCTCTAGACATCTAAGTACAAAGTTCAGATTCTTAAAATCTCAACTCTGCTGATGCTTAGCCCTGCAGATTTCTAAAGCTTTGACTTTTAACATCGAGGGTCCTTTTTACTTAAAAGTCATTACAAGGTCTTGTGTTTCTTTTTTCAAGTGAGTTCTATTTGATTATTTAATGATTGAACATGACAAGAAAGTTTTTACTATGAAGGTAGCACAGCACTGGGACAGATTACTTAGAGAGAGAGAGAGAGGGGTATCTCCATTCTTGAAGGATTTCAAGATTCAGCTAGACAAAGCCATAACTGACCTGATCAACTGTCAGCCTTGGTCCTGCTCCAAAGCTGGATGTTTCAGTAAACGACACTTAGAGGTCCTTTCCAATGAAAATTTCTGTGATTCACTCCATATTCTGTCCTTCCTTAGTATAACAGAAGATGAAGCAAAAGATGTTCATAGAAGTCTGAAGATAGCAGCTGGGATCTTTAAGCATTTGAAGGTAGAAAAACAGTCTTTGCTGTCTGATATTTGTCTCTGAGTACTTGACTTTTTGTCTTAGAAAAGCCTTTGCTTTCCTGATGAGATTACAGAATAAAACAATGTTTTAGACTACCTGAGTGATACAGGGAAGAGGAGTATTGTTATATATATATGTTGTTAACCACGTGATCCGTTTTTCTCACTGGCAGTGGAAGAGTAATCAGTCTGTCTACCTACTAGTACCTGCAACAGTGTGGCCAGCTGTCTTGGGACCTTCACTGAGTGTTCCATCCATTTAGGAATAAGGGATGTGTTTTGCATTGGTGACGGTGATATTAAACCTAAACTGACTTCAGACTTGCTTTATACTTAGGAAAGCCATATTCCAAAATTGATTACACCTGTGGAAAAAGGAAGAGATTTGGAAGCTCGACTTATAGACTCTTACATCATACAGTGCCAAGCAGAAGCTCAAGAAGGTATCCTCAAATCTACCCGTTTGTTGGGGCTGGGAAATGCTAGTCTTTGTCTGTGACTTCTGTGATGTCTCGTGAAGTCTGCTTTGCAGCAATGCCAGCTTTTTCTTCTGAAGTACTGTGGCTTAGTGGAGATGGTTGCTTTTAATGAAACCTAATTTAAAATTTTAGGAGAAAAATGCCCCAAATCAGTCTGATACTATAAATTTAACTACTTTGGAGAAATATGTGTCCTCTTCTTTACTTTCATGCAGTAAATATCAATATATTCCATACTTGCCTAACGTAAATTCCCAGTTCCTTTCCTTTAAAATATTTGCAGCTTCTGTTTACTGCTTACTCTTCAGACTAACAGTCTTTCAGCTTTCCTATTAATTTGAAATTATTCTATTCAAGAAATGGTCTGTCTTCATTCTGCAGTTTGCTTGACTTGTGAGAACATATTTGTTTTCTGCTAATGTAAAGGTTTTAAAATGTCTCTGCTAATTTAGTGTGACGTTTTCAATTAAGCTTTAGTACTGTGGTGTGGAATGTGTTTTGTTTTGTTTTGTTTTTCAGTGACAATTGCTCGGGCTATTGAGCTGAAACACAATCCAGGTCTAATAGCTGCTCTTGCTTATGAAACAGCTAACTTTTACCAAAAAGCTGGTAAGTGTCTTGTTTTTTTATCCTCAGTGACCTGTTTATTACCAGCAGACATACTTCATTGCAATATTAATGATGCTTCTCATTGGGTATTTATTGGTATGAAATGCTGGTGAGAGAAGACAAGACAGTAATGAGCAACCGCAACAAACGTGGTTGGTATAAGTGGAGTGTGTTTGGCTGTCTTTGGGCAGCAGTGTGATGCAGACAAGTAAGCTGTGCAGTAGTTTAATTCTCTGTGTCCTCACAGCTGGGCAAGCTGATCTGTAGCTTTGCAAAGGCAAGTGGGAAAAGTGCAAAAGTACGTGAATAAATATGAGAGATAATATTGTAACAGGCATAGTATTTTTATAAGTCGCTGCTTGAAATTAAGCTAGGATCCAACTTTGAAATGCTGCCTAAAAATACTTAGGAAAATTAGCCTTCCAAATGTAGTGGTCAGCTCTTTCAGGGATTCTAGGAACAACTGCACAACAGCTCAATAAGCTGCATAGTTTTGGTTTTCTCATGGTTTCTTTACCTATTTGTAGGAGTAATTTATGTCACTTGTTTCTAGCTACTTTGTAGTTAAGATCCAATGTTAAGTTTAATAATTCTAGTCTTTGAGTGTGTGGGGGGGATTTTCTTTTTCAAAAAGTCTTAAAGAGTAACATTAGATGTATTCACAGATCAAACGTTATCCAGTTTGGATCCAGCCTATGCAGGTAAATGGAGGAAATATTTAAACTTGAAGACCTGTTTCTATATGGCCTACGTAAGTACTTGATTAATAACAGTCACGATTCTTAATGTTATCTAAGGCTGCATAGGGAGTTATGCATTGCCTTGACTTTCTTTCCATGCTATGAAGAGACACTGCAATATCAGGGCATTTGAGGTGTTTTTGTTGAGCCAGGTGAAATTTCTGCAGTGTGGAATTTACTGTGATCACCTATCTTTAAGTGAAGCCAATCAGGTTGAGCGTAATACTTGTTTTCCATTATCTTTATCAAAGTCTGATTCTAGGCATAATTCAGAGCTGCTCATCTTTTTTTATGAAAGCCTTGAGTGAAGCTGCATCAAATGTTAAGTGCAATTCCAAGTCCTGTCCCTTTTTTCATGACTGATCTCTAGTGCAATGGCACTCTTGGGATTATCAGCTGCTCCGTTTGCTGATTGCTGGTTACTTCTTGTATCCTGTCACAGTATGTGATGTGGTTATTTCATGGTGGGAAAAAAAAGGGCCCAAACTACACAGTTAAAACAGTTGTCTTTCTCTTACATTAAACCTGTAATTAAAAGCTTCTAGTCTTATTAGCAAGCTTCAGAGTAAGAGATGGTCAGAGCTGTAGTAGTTGACTGTCTTTTACTTTTTAATTTCTGTAATATGGGCAATGACAGATTGATGCTTAATATACTGTGAGATAGGATATTAGAGGAAGATAGGCAAGGTATACATTAGTTCATGACCTTCTTCCTTAACTTACAGTATTTAGTAGCTAAGTATTCAAACTCAATGTCTCCTGATTAATAGCAAAAAGGCCTCAGTTCTCACTGCAATACAGTATTGTCTTTGAGCATAAGTGTGCAGGAATGGGGCTTCTTGGAGTGGAAAAGTTGTTAGACCACAGCAAGATATCTCAGGCAGTAGAACTGGTCTCTCTTCTGGATTCTCTGATGTTTGTTGCAGGCTCAGTTTTTGAGTGTTAAGGTGGTTTAGTTTTTAGTCTTTGCTTTGCTTTGACAGATGTTCGTTGTCATTCTGTGATAGGGTTTAATGCTGCACACTGAGACAGTGAGACAGAGGTTGGAACTGGACTATGTACTGATGCTTTTGGTGCGGAAGCCTTCATGAAGCTCCAAGTTACTCTTGGCTAGACTTGAGGCAGATTGCTTTAGACCCAGCTCAAGTGTTTGTGTTGAACTGCATTGTTCAGAGTAAATGTACTTTTGTTGTCAGTGCGTGCTGCTTTGACTTCCATTCCCGAATTGTCAGCCATCTGCAGAGAATGGCAGCTTCAAAGACAGCTGATGTAAGGAAGAGCAAAATGAGTTGACGTGGGAAGTACTCACTGATACTGGTAATGATTTTGTCCTCTCTCATTAGGCGTACTGTTACCATGGTCAAACTTTGCTGGCCAGTGATAAATGTGGGGAAGCAATTAGATCTCTCCAAGAATCAGAGAAATGTAAGTCTGACTGAGATGGGATTATGTATCTGATGATGACATACCTGTTCTATTTTGTTGTGTTGTGTTTATTTGTCTCTAACAAACTGAAGATTTTTATCTCTCGCCTGGTAATAATCCAGTACACTTTTAAATAGACAGAATACTTTTTATTTTTTTATTTTTTTGGGGGGGGGAGGGAGGAGGAGGGAAGGAAGGATCTGTCATCCCAAAGGCTGCCTTTCATAAAAGGGCTGCAGAAAATTTCTTCTTCATTTCTCAGCCTGTTAAAGGCTGGCTCTGAACTGCCTACAATACACATAAAAAAAAAAATATGAACTGATTGGTCAGCATATTTTCTGGTCTGTGTGTTAAGTTACTGCAATATTTTCTGCTTTGGAGTTGGCTTTGTCTTAGATTAAACAGTAAATCTGGACTATCACTCATTTCTCAAAGTTTTGTTTTGGTTTTGTTCTTTTTCTTTTTTAACAGGTTTCAGTAGTTTATTTCCTTCCTATTAGTTTGAAAGGTAGATTAGCAGAGCTATGTATATGTTTGGAGTAGTTCAAGGACTTCTGAATAGTCTTCTCCTTCAAAACTATTGCTCATGTGGAAATATATTGTTCCTACTGTATTGTGTAAAGACAGGCAGCTTTTTCTGTTTTACCCCGGTGGCTCGCACTGCATAACTTTACCACAACGTGTAAAAATGCTCAAATCATCTTATTTGAAATCTATAATTTTAAAAATATCTGAAAAGAATTAAGTAGGAACAAAGTAAATTTGATTACTTGCAGTAAAACAAATATTGTGTTTTTTACTATGCCTGCTGTTCAAAGAAGAGTGCTTGTTTTCCCACTCCATATTAAGTGCTGTTTATTTTTGTACAGCAGCTCTGCATGGATACCTTCATACCCATTCTTGTTCCCTATTGTGCTGCACAGTTTTCAGGCTTACTGTTGCATTTTGCCCCCAAAGTAAGAATGCTTTTGTGATTCTCTCTGCTCAGAAAGTGATCTTTTTTTTTTTTTTTCTTCCTGTTCCTAGTCTACTTTTTGGATGCAGAAAATCTTGGCTGGAAGTGCTGCTGCCTTTTAGCTAGTTTATTTTTGTTTCTAAGAAGTAAGAAGCCTGAATGGATTCTGATGTCTCTTATAGCTCAGGCTGTAGATCAGAACTGTCCTTTAACAGACTCATGTAACTGATTTTTATTACGTTCCTTTCTTGCAAAGTTTTTGCCAAGGCTGAAGCATTGTGCAAAGAATATGGAGAAACCAAAGGGCCTGGGACTACTGCCAAACCTTCTGGACATCTCTTCTTTAGGAAACTAGGAACTTTGATCAAGAACACACTAGAAAAATGCCAGAGAGAGAATGGTTTCATGTAAGTAATTTGGGGTTGGTGCAGTACTCTGTGTGGACTGTTAATACCTCATTTGCTTTTATTTCAGGGTGGAATGGTAAATTATTCTTCAGTTCTTGTATTTCTTTAGGGTATGAGATGTAACTTGGAATTGCAAATGGCTTTGTTTTTTCTCTTATCAGATTTACTGTGGGTCTGTGCTATCACCCTCTGTTCTGTGCCAGTTCAGCTATGTAGGTTGGAGTGATGTGCTGGAGAGCTTAAGCTGTTTCCTTCCCTCATTCCTCAGTTACTTTCTCTTCTACACAAGAGAAAGTCCTGCAGAGGCTGCTGGGTTGCATTAATGACCTTTTCCCTGCTGCTGGGATGTTGTAGACAAAAGAGGATGGAGGGGAAATGGAGAAGACTGATAGCTGGTTCTGCTTTGCTACCAGAGAAATCTAAACTCATGCTTTCCATGAATAACATGCTTAGGGTGCTAAGAGCTTTACCAGTCTACATATAATTAATGCTAAGAGTAGGGATTTCCGTTATTGTCCTTTCCAAAAAAGAGTTTCAAAAAGGTTTGAAATAGCAAGATTAGTTTGACTTTAGAACTCCTTTGCTGATTCCCTTCTCCCTTCTCCTCATGACTTAGTATTCCATAATATGTTTATTTCCCATTTGTATAATATTTGAAGACCTATGTAGTAGGAGAATTGACTAAACACAAAGGATTGTGTTGGAGCAAGACTTTGTGGGTGTTGCAATGTCATCGCTATTACGCAGTGTGGCACATTAAGATTGATCTTGCAGTAACAAAGCAAAGCACTGTCTGTATCCTTTTTCTTGGGACTTATTTTGGGGTTTGTTTGTCTGTTTCTCTAAACATCTTTCTAGACAAGAGGAGGTCTTCTTATTGAAGCCATGGGAATAATGGTTACCAAGTAGGAAAGAACACACCTAACTGGGTATGAACAATACCAAGAAGGAATTGCTTTTGTTTTAAATCTTGCTGAGAGAATGCATTCTGGATGGTGCCTTAATGAAATGGAATGAGAGCAGCAATGGTAGCCACTGTAAAAGCCCAGATTGTTTTTCTTTAGAATTGCAAACGAGACTTGCAGAGAGAGTTCATTGTGTTTTCAATATACTGCTGTATTCTATTACAGCTATTTTCAGAAGGTGCCAGCAGAGGCTCCCCAGCTGGAACTAAAAGCAAACTATGGCCTAGTAGAGCCTGTTCCTTTTGAATTTCCTGCACTGAACGCACACTGGACTCCTGAAACACTTAATGCATTTGATCTCACCAAGAGGCCAAAGGATGACACTGTAAGATAACCTTACACATTTTTCTTTCCCATTAGCTTTATTCTGTCTTTAAATGTTTTGTTCTTTTGTAATGCTTCCCACCTCAGTGAAGGGCATAAACACAAGGCTACCACTTGAGCTCACATTTCTCCTGTGCAAGGAGGCAAGTCAATTAATCTCTGCCACACTGTTGGCATCTAGAAATTAGGAGTAATTCTTTTCCAAATCTTGAATAGGAGAAAGTTCTCTGATGTGTATAAGATGCTGAGATGGTACAGGACTGAATGCTATAGAAAAATCCTTTTAAGAAAATGATTCATTTACGGATGCTGAAATAGTCAACGTTCAGCTTTTTTCCTTCCTCTATGGTCAAAGGCTACAGCTTTGAAAAGAGAAAGGACTGCTAGTTTAGGATATGTAAAGTTAGCCGTGCATAAATGCTGTGCAGACACAGTGGTTTGTACTTGGGGTATTTATTTCTTTTTTTCTTGTTCACAGGCTAAACCAAAACCAGATGAAGAAGTAAAGCCTCTGAAGGAACCAGATATAAAGCCTCAAAAAGACAGTGGATGCCAGATTTCTTAAGTGTCATAAGTGCTTTGAACTCACTTTAAAACTGTATTAATTGGACTCTGGGGCTTTTAGTTCCGATCTCCCTTTTTCTGGTTCTTCTTTGTTAATTTAGAAGACTAATTTAGTTTACTTTTGTTAGTATGCATCTATCTTGCTTGAGCATGTGATGGATTTCTAGGAGTTTATATCTGACTTAATTTTGGGTTTAGTGGGATATCATAGAATGATCGGGCTTAAATGTTCATATTGTGCCTCTAGAGAGTTTCTTTTTGTGGGTTTAGTTTCTGCCCACAAATAGCAACGGAAGTATCATGATTGTAATTTTTAAAGATTTCCCAGTAAAATATATGCTTATGATGTCACATTCTGCAAACCAAAGTTTGCAGGAACAGTTATATTTATTCACATTTCTCATACAGGCTTAGCATCCTGTCATGTTCTGATTCGCTTCAATGTAGCGAGTGAAGAAAATCTGGGTTTGGTATTTAACAATCCTGTGGTATTTAACAGCACTTTCACAGAACTTGGAAAATCTTAAGTTCTGCATAAATGGAACACAATTTATATTCTTCTGAAACTCGTAGCCTCTGTTCTTTCCTTTCTAGATCAAGGTCCCTGTATAAGCATTTGTATTGAGTAAAGTACTTTATCTTGTATGTCCTTAAGTTAAAATCCCTTAGTATTAAATTGTATCTGGAAGTGATGCAGCAGGTAATATGTAAGTGCTTGAAAGTTTTAGTTCTAGCGTAGTTTTTGCCAAAATGGAATGTGGAGCTATTTTGCCAATACAGACTTTTAATTCTCTTAAAAAACCTATTGCAGCTGTAGTCATCTGCATTTGCTTAGCCTGCCCCCTTTAAGGATCAAGCTAAAGTTAACTCCATTTCATAATCATGATTTTTTCAGTTGCTCGTTGTTCTTCAGAAGTGCATGCGTATGTCAATAAATCTCAACTCAATTGATTTTCTTTCTACACAACTAGATTCCATCTTTCCTTCTCCCCGCACTTTCCCTTCCATCTGCTACGTCCAAAGGCACAGGCTGACCTTTGTTTGCTAATGCACATGTAGATGCTGGGACTTGTTTCCAGTGAGGCTTTTGGCTGTGGGTGTATTTCAGTATATAAATATCTTAAATTAAGCAGACCATGACTAAATCATTCCCAAAAAATCTTCCTAGGAAAGGTTCTTTTATGGACTTGTATTCTTCATTCTTTGGACGTTTTAATGAACCAAGCGGTTTGGTTGAATCAAGTTCACTGTAAATAGTTCAGGGCATAACCAAGTGGATTGTGTCAGATTGCGGTATTACTTAAGCCTAGCTGTGTAACCTCTTATGCCATAGCTGTTTCGGTAAATATGATGTAGTAGTTTAAAAATAGACTAATGGAACAAACTAATTCACTTAACATGTGTTGCTTTTCAAGACAAACTTTGTTTACTCGTAGTTAAAATCCTATGGCAAACACTGGATTGTTTTGCCCAAGAAACTGGAGACTGTTTGTGTGCGAAGCATTGAGTGCTGTCAGTCAATGAACAGTTCTCTCTTTGGTTTTGATGGGTAGTGGCAAGAATTACTATAAATATTATTGAGATTGCCTTTCCAATATGCTCAAGAATATAGATGAATTGACTGGGAGTTTTGGTTAATCTGGAAGCCTAACAACCACGTTCCTTCCATTATGATTTCTTCTTGTAGTTTTTAAGAATGACGTATTTTGAATGGTGACTTTTTAATATTCTTTTGCTGCAAGAGCCTGTTTTTTCTGGCACTGGTTTTAGAGGCTCTCATGGCTGAATCTGCAAATGTTGTTGGTGTAAATAGTCTTTAAAAACTTGTGCTCAGGCTAAATAGTGAGCACTAGGCCCTCTATTTTGTGCTTTTAAAATGTACCGATAGTCTTTAATCTTCTATAAAGCAAACTATTAAGTTCTTTGTAAGATTTGTATTTAAATACTTTTAATACGCTTCTTCCATGTTTCATGTTTCTGGGTTTACAGTAGTTAATCTCCACCCAGCACGTGACACTCCTGGAACTGAAGGACTAAGTTTGGCCCTTGGATGCTGATGCCTGCCTCCCACTGGATTTGGTAGAGGAGCTTTGCCTGTCAGCCTAAGGATAATATTTGGTCACCTGACTATTTAGCATGAATGTGTGGCGTGCCTGTAATGATGGTACTGGTTCATAGTATAAGCAAGAAAACATACCTGTATCTGTGTAGGATGCAGCCTCCTTTGCACTTGAGAATTTCCAGTCTTGCAATTTTCATACAATATGATTGTAAATATTTCTTTCTGTCCTTTTAGTTTGGTTGCACTGATTTCATTATTGTGCTATTGGTAAGATTTTTATGGGAAACATTACTAAAATGTATTTTAAATTGTCTATGAATAAAATAAACTCATGAAGCAGTTCTCTTCAGAGGACATGAGAAGAGGCAGTAATTTGTCTGTTTTCCATGTGAGTTCAGAGAAGTTAAGTTTCTCAGTATTGGCTGAGGGATGATGTGTTTTACTCTGCACCTAGTATCTAAATTGAAGTTTCAGCATTAACATAAATTTTGTTCGTGCCTATTATTTATTCCTGAAACAAACAAACAGGAAAAAAATATCTTTTAAAGGTCATTGCCAAATTATTACTGCAGTAGGAGCTGGTGGGTTTTATTGTTGTTTTTAAGTATAGCCCAGTTGAGTGAGGAATAAAACGCACTACCACTTGTCTGGCACAGAAGCGGCCCTGTAGTGGGTATCTGTCTCCAGATTTTGAGTGCGCAGCATGTTCACCTTTCTACATTGACGTTTGGATTTGTTCAGATCGTTTTCTGCTGGCGATGCTCTCAAATCGAACAAGTGTCACATGGCAGCTGAGGGCCCCTTGATCAGCTTTTCATGTATCAAGTCCTCCGTTCGTTGGTGTTGGTGTCTTTGTGGATTGCAGCCTGTCTGAAGCACGCCTGTACTCTAAACTTCAGTGGAATCAGGTATGATGAGGTTGCCCAAGCAGTCCTGTTTTATGAAAATGGCAAACCATGCAATCTTAACCTTCATAGTTGGAGAATTTGTATATAAACACAAGTTTCAGAATATCATTTAAGATAATCTGAATGTGTCAGTTGTTTCATCACTTAAAATATTAAGTAAGTCATTAGGCATGATTTGGTATGCCTGTACAAAGTTCCAGTGCTCGCAAAGGTATGTGATATTGTAGGATATTGTATATGCTATGTGAAGGAAGTTTCATATGTGCAGATTGCTGGACAATTCTTTACATTGCCAGCAGGTGGCAAATAAATTTATAAGGAACACATTTTTTCATTCTCAGAGGCAGGGCTGGCTCTTTCATTTCCTGGTGTAAATACATGCTAATGCCCTTTAGCCACTGAGGATCTAGCTCAGCTTCTGGAATTAAAAAATAGCTCAGCTTCTAGAAGACAAAAATAGCTCAGCTTCTAGAAGAAAAACATAGCCTAAGGTGGTAAAATGCTAACTATTTCTTCCGAGTGTGGCATACTTGAAAACCTGCAAGTACAACTCTTACCACATTTTTTCAAGAGTAGCAATTTACATACGCCTTTGTGCTCTATTTATTTATTTATTTATTTATATTCCTACCCACCCCCTTGGTCTGCTCTCCATTTTACCTGTTCTTAACCTCATGCAAAGTTTGCAAATAGGCAGGACCTGCCCACAGTTCAAATACAAGCAGTTCTTGCATCCTGTAGCTTTAGGGTTGGGTTTCCTGATTTCCCGCTGGCTCCGCACTGCTGCTAGTGCTTCAAGGCATGTTTTTAAGTGAGTAGATTCTGTGTGAAAACACTAAATATACTGAATCTAGCGTCTCTCATTTATTTGTCCTGGGAAATACTACTCTCCCGCATCTATTTTTATGTCATGGGGTGTCCCCACAAATTTTTACAGGTGAGTTTCCTTTTTAATTTGTTGATGCTAAGTATTTTTCAAAAATGCGTGTTTGACCTTTTGTAGCTTTTGAAGCTTCATAAAGTGACTCAACACTGAATTGTTAGTGTAAAGAGATCTGAGACATTACTCTTGTAAAAAGCACAGCAGTACCAACATCATTGCCTAATTTGTTTGTTATTGTAAATTTTTTACTTTTCCTTCTTCACCTTCCCTCCAGTAAACAAGTTGCATGTATAAACAGTGAAGAATACATCTTTTTTCCCTAGCTGGCTTACAGACAGAGAAATGTAAATAAATAATAACTGCACAAAAATGAGTGCCCCCGTGTTCAAGAACATCAGTGATGCTATACTCTTTTCTCAAGGATTTCCTAGTTTTGATGTGTAGTTCCATATTATGTGAGCTTTCCTATGTTCATAGAATGACTGTTCATATCCTCAGTTGGAAAGAACCTGTAAGGATCATAGAGTCCAACTCCTGATTCCACACACAGGACTGCCCCAAAATCAGACCCTATATCTGAGAGCGTTGTCCAAAGGCTTCTTGAACTCCAGCAGACTTCAGGCTGTGACCACTTCCTGGGGAGCCTGTCCCAGTGCCCAACCACCCTCTGGGTGCAGACCCTTTCCCTAACCCCCAGCCTGACCCTCCCCTGTCCCAGCTCCATGCTGTTCCCTGAGGTTCTGCCTCTTTCCCTGGAGAGAGGAGATCCTGTACCTGTACCAACAAGTTATCATTGAGGTGTTTTAGGAATCTCCTGGAGCTGTTTGTATCATCTGTGTGGAATTTCCAGTTCATGTCTGGCAACTTGAAGCCACCTCTAATGACAAGGGCGGATGATCCCTTGAAATATTTCATCTGTGTCATCATCCTGGCTGGATGGCCTGTAGCAGACTCCCACAACACCATCCCCTTTATTTGCTTGTCCCTTAATCCCTACCCAGAGGCTCTCGGCTCTGTCATTGCCAACTGCCAGCTCCATGCAGCCCAACCCTGCTGAAGAGCCCGTAGCCACCCATTGTGACACCACCACAGGACTCGTCCCACCAGGTTTTGCTTATGCCAATGGTGACACAGCTCTGGGACTGAGTCAAGGCTTCAAGCTCCTCTTGCTTGTTCCTGATGCTGCATGCACTGGTGTAGAAACATTTGAAATGTGCTTTGTTGCACATCATGGAGCAGACTGAAGGACCTCACTGGCACACGATCCCTCAGATTTCCGCGTGCTGTCCCATAGCCGACCACCAGTGGGCCTCGCTTTATCCCTTCCCTCCTTTAAAAAATCTCTACCCATCAGCCTTGCGAACTCCTATGCAAAAATCCTTTTTCCCCTCTGAG
This sequence comes from Aythya ferina, assembly GCF_964211825.1. Taxonomy (NCBI): domain Eukaryota; kingdom Metazoa; phylum Chordata; class Aves; order Anseriformes; family Anatidae; genus Aythya; species Aythya ferina. Next base: position 22,532,811 of record NC_140298.1, read on the forward strand.
AAAGGTGCAACCTATCAGGTACCAGCAGGCCTGGTGTGTAAATCATCCCATGACTGAGAACCCAAACTTCTGCTGGTGGCACCAGCCCTGCAGCCCCGTGTCGATCAGCGGGGGCTGCCCGTGCCTTTCAATGTTGTTCCCTGCTACTGGAAGGACAGAGGCAAACACTACCTCTGCCTTTAACTAATTGTCCCAAAGCACTGAAATCCCTCTTGATTGCCCTTGCTCAAGTCTCTAAACAACCAAAATTAGTACAAATATATATAACAAATAGACCAAAAGAAGCATGTTCTTAAACAAATCAATGTTAAGATCTTCTGAAGCCTGTCAGCTGTGTTTGTCACCCTTTCTCTGCCCTTTTGAAGGGCAGTGAAATTACATTTTCTGAGATTCTGACTTGTCTCTATGATTCAGAATTTGGTGGTCTTGATTTTTTTTAGAACGTTCTTATTTTGAAATTCATCTGACTGAATCACCTTAAATGAAGGAAAAAGAAAAAAAAAAAAAAAAAGCTGCGTCTCTCAAGCAACACAGGAGCCTGTAGGTGATGTAGATCATTAGAGCTGCTCAAAAGCAGCTGTACACAAGATTGTTCCTGCCTGTCTAGTGTTAGTCCTGAGCTCTTTGAGTCTTCATTTTCAAGACTGCTTTGCCTGGGATGCTGTGTGATTTCTAGGGAAGGTGGCATCGAGAAGACAGAGACTTGTACCTTCCGTATCTACTGTACTAGAACTGTGAAGATGGAACAATGAAGATGGAGACAATTAAGACCTCCAAGAAGCAAAATCTCCAAGGAGGATCATTTTTTTTTTGCAAATGGTGATACCATGGAAGAATACAGCACAGAAGAGGAAGAGGAGGAGCAGCAGCAAGCCTGTTGACATGATGAGCTCCAGTTATTTTTCTTTGGGGCTCCAGCAGGAAAAACAGGAAGAAGGCAACGCAGCTTGGATGAAACACTTTCCAAAGACTCACCAACTATCTGTCTACATCTGTATATTCAGAACTTTCACATTTTGTCCTGGTCTTGGAAGTGATTCAAGCAGCTTTACTCCTGCAAGTGCCTCCAAGTGATGCATCTCTGAGACACATCTTTCCAAGTAGCTGTTTTCTCCAGGTAGCTGTTGCATATCTCGACTATCCTAATGAAATTACTTTTCATGGTGGAATTTTGTGAAGCAAATAATTTTCTAGCTGAATCTAGCCATGGATAATGGCTTGTGAGGCTTTTTCAAATCAATTATCACATTAACAAGCTTTCTTTGCAAAGTGGCAGATTACTTCATATTAAAATCTGAGTGGTACAAGACAATGTTTAGTGCAACTTCATGGATAAGCTTGTCTTTAGGTTTAAAATTAAAGATTTATTCTTGTTTCTGCTCTGTATCCCATGTTCTCCTGGGGGCTGTATCTTCAGTTTTGGGCAGTTTGAATTGCAACTGCTTCACTTCTTAGTACATTAAGGTCTTTTCTCTTTTCTCTTCTCTTCTCTTCTCTTCTCTTCTCTTCTCTTCTCTTCTCTTCTCTTCTCTTCTCTTCTCTTCGCTTCGCTTCGCTTCGCTTCGCTTCTCACTTGGCTTACGTTAATGATATATTAATCGAAATGCAGTCACTACTCAAACAACAGAGTTGATGCTTTGCTGTTTTTTCTCCTCCTTTTAATATTTATTGGTATTATCTTAAGGGATTATCACCAGGGTTTTAAATGCTTGAAGGTTTTAAAAATTATTTTGTTTCAGTCAGATGATATAAACTATTGACAATGAAATATTCAGACCAGATTGCTTGGTATCAACGTATTGGTCTTTTCAGAAGGACACATTTTACAATAGCCAGAAAGGAGCTGTCCCTGTTTTGGGGTACCTAGAGGCAGCCTTAGTGCAAGTAAAAGAGCAATTTGAAAATAATGGCAGAAACTGATTATCACACAGGTAGGTAACAACCAGAATACAGAACATTAAGTATGCTGTGAATTTTGTGCCAATTAGAACGATGTGGCAGAAAGGACTTGCAGAAGAACCAGAATGGGTTGATTCTAATTAAGGATGGGCCATTTTGTCTGGCTCTCGCCCCAAAACAGATGGAATCATTCTTGACAGACTTGTCAAATTTATTCTCAGAGACTTCTAGTCATGGTTACTGCATCAGCTCCCTAGGTAATTGATTCTAGTGGTTTTAAATTATTTCACTAAAATTCTTTCCTCATGCAATGTAGACCATGCCATCTGCATTTCAAGTTTCTCTCTTGCCCTATCAACAAATTATCCTTTTGTCTTTCAGGATCTTTTCCCGTATTTGACTGTTACCATGCCTCCTTTTCGATCTGTAGACTAAACAACACCATGCCTTTGCATCTTTCTGCCTTGGTTTTATTTCCTGAGATATTTACTCATTCTTACTGCTGTCCTCTGGACTTTCTCTAATTTGTCCACGTGCTTTTCAAGTGTTGTCATGCCCCAAACAGAACAGAAGCCTCCAGCTGGGGCTCACCAAGACGGAGTAGTACATAACTGCTACCTAAGCAGCTGTTTCCCATCTTGTCTGAGTGCAGAACCCTGAAATAATTTCCTTACATCCTGTGGCATTTTTTTTTTTTTTCCAGAATATTTTGCAGATATTCTTTTGAATTGTATTCCTATTTTCCACAATGCTCTCAATTGTTTGCAAAAATATATTCATATATTCATAGATGTATCCATTGCATCAAGCCATCCACTAATGGATGTACTAAGTATAGTCAGAGCCTTGCTGTCTGTCCCTCTGTGCTGGCAGTGAAATATCGGTAACTAATCCCTGTATGCTCTTTCACTGCAAAGCAACTTTTCTAGGAAAAATCAGACCCATGGCTGACCCTTTTTACTTGAAGCAACATGAAGCAACATTTACGGCTGTTCCTTCCTCTAACTTTGTGCTAAAACTTTGTGCTATAGTGATTTTTTAAAACAAGCACCACATTGCTAAATATAGCATTATGACAGCTGCATAGATAAATTATTGTTTATTACTATTTAATGCAGTAATTATAAATTAAAATGATTTACGTTACAGTTAAACAGCAGAAAGCAGCTTAAAATGGCAAAATAAGTCATGCAAAAAAGTATGAATAGCTGTATGGACCCTGAATTCAGTTCTCCGGCCTTATGCAACATAACAAGCTTTCATTACAAGATCACGCTCCACTTTTTTTCCAGAGGACCACTGCCTGACTTTTTGCAGATAATAGTTACTCACTCGAGAGCGTGGTGTATTTTAAGTGTCTTTTACACATCTGTGCAGACCTCTTTTATTTGCTGTGTAACACTGAAATGCTGTACAGAATAGGGACCTGTCCATCTCCCCTGGGGTTCTCAAGGAGCAGTGGCACATAAGTAACTGAATTCTCTGCAAATGTACATTTTACAATACAAACACAAGAGTCAAAATTGTCCATAGTCAGCTAACTCAGTACCCAGCTAGAGATATCATGGGACATTTAGTATTTTGCACCGTGGATTATAGTCCTATTGTGTGCTTCTGTAGTGGCTATGAAGGGTCAACACTGCTGCCAAAGGACTGCAATTATGTCAAGCCAGAGCCTGGCAGGCACACATCAAGCAAACTATGAACTGTCAAAGTTCACATGGGGATTAAATGAGAGGCTGCCATAGTGTCTGACTCACTGTGTCACCCGCAAGCTGCCTCTGCTATAAAAACATCTTTTCTTCCTCCTTGCTCCTCTGTCTTCTGTTTCATTCATGTCTTCTAGGCTCTCCATGATCAAGGGTGGGGTTCCTACGGACAGCATCATTACTCACCCCGCAGTGCTGACCCGCTCCAAAGGCAGGTTCTGCTAACTCCAACTGATAAGGAGGCGTGACTCATGGGGGAAAATGATGCATGATCACAGGATACACAGCTCCTTTTCCATTAGTCAATGTAAGTAGGGGATTTAATGAAAAAATGCAATGAAAAGAAACTCTGAAACTTGTCCTAAATTTGAACTCTGCCACTTGTCTTTCTTTTAACTAAGTTCACTCTAAGGTTGTACTTTCACATAGTTTAAGTATACTGAAAAAATAAAAGAAGAGGAGAAACAAGAAGAAGAAGAGAAGAAAATAAAAAAAAAGGAAAAAGAGAAAGAAAGAAGAAAAAAAAAAGAAGAAAAAAAAAAAAGAAGAAATAGAAATAGAAATAAAAAAAAAAAAGAAGAAAAAAGAAAAGGAAAAAGAAAAAGTACTTCTATGGATTGCCCTATGTCCCTTCCACACATGAATCTTCTCTACAGCTTTGTGTGTTTGGATCCTGGGCAAACATTCCCAGGAACAGCAAAAGCTGGATCTATGACCCTCTCTGTTCAATCTCAAGGCTCTGAAACCCTCTAGTTCCTCTGTGGTTTATAGCAGTGAAACAAACAAAGAATCGTTTTAACATGGACTAGAGAAAAACCATTATTTCACTCCTACCCATGTTTTCAAACATTTGGAAGTCCCTTTCTTCTCCATGTGGCACAAAATACATCAGCACTAACAACAGATTATCAGCGACTGGAAATAAAGTTTCTGATAAGTACGTGACATTAATTACTGTATTGCAATCAGTGTGACCTATGGGGTATATTAATTAGGAGGTATTGAGCCAGTTGGGTTTGAGATAACTCTGCTGCAGGTTTACAAAAAGCAGCTGAGCATTTGAGACTGGACTGAGATAACTGGATGGAGAACAGGGTGCAAATACAAAAAAGGTGCGAGGAGCAGTGAAACAGGAGAAACCGGCCCAGGGCCAGGAACCGAGGGCATAAAGTAAAAGAAAATGGGTCATAATAACAACTGCTGCCAAGAACATTGTCTCAGAGAGCTGGCACCCGGACAACGAAGCAGTGCTGCCAGAGGTTTATTCCAGGCTGTGTTTGTCAGCTCGCTGCAGGCAGGGCAGTGCTGTGCCTGACAAGGTGGGGCCTGGAAGCAGTTGCAAGGAGTTCATTTTCTTTGGAGATCAGCAGCTTCCAGAAACATTAAAGATGTCAGTTCAATTTTTTATCCCCTCCGCAGAGGAAGGCGGATGTATGTAAGGAGGTAGAAGTGGTTAATTGCTCTGAGGTTGTACCAAGGTCCTGTAATGAATTAAACTGAGATGAGTTTAATTGAAACACGGTGTGGAAGAAATTTTTTAGACAGCAAACAGAGTAAGTGAGATATGGCTCTCCCAGAAATGCTGGCCAGCCATTTGGAAAAAAACTTTAAGGGCTGGGTTATGAAGGAGATAAGTGAGGAGACTCTCAAGCAGTCAAGGAGGAGGTTTCCACTAAGTAAATGAATTGTGCCCTGTGTCAGCTTGTCTGCTGATCCTTTATGCTCACATGGATGATCACTCCGTATCATTAACTGCCATCAGATGAAATGCCCATTGCCAAAAGCCCTTGAGTATGAAGATGATGTTCCAGTTGTTATTTCTTTTGTGTGTCTTTTCAGCTTGTGGTTTGCTTGGAGGAATGCTTCCCATGCTGTTTGGATTCAATGAACCTAAATACAAATCTGCAACAATAGCGGAACACTACAGGGCCTGAAGGAGGTAAATGAGACCTGTATCTCAGGAGGATGGAGAGGATGCACTTTACTTTACTCCTATGATTTATGCCACATGAGATATTAAAAAGTGGTTTCAGCCCTGAACAATTTACTGTTGGAGCAAATTTGGTTGTGTAAAACTTTTCACTCTTTCACTTAAAGCTCTTTGAAAGCTTTAGGAGAGTCTTGAGCATGATTATTAGTTTCTGTCCTATGACATGCACTGATCCTCTCGTATGGTATGCTCTGCAGTTACTGTATTTACGCTTGATTTTGACTGTAAATGATACATGACATTGAATGAGTAAGAAGTCAACACAGCCTTAGGGGTTTTTATTCCCCAGATCGATGAGGCAGGGATGCATGGCAAAGGTGATGCAGGTGTGTAGTCACATTGTTCATTTTAGTGTCACTTTCTGGTAGCAGAATCAGAAATCAACACTGCTCTGAGCTTTGGGGAAAAATATTGGCCCTATTTTTGGGACTAGAGTCAGGGTATTGTGTTAGCAGTATCTCATGAGGAAAAATCTAAAGAAATAGAGAAGCACCTTAGAAAACTTGGTCTAAGCAGAAAGGTCTCTTGGGAATGTGGGTGATACAAAAACACTCCCCTAAAAAAGTAAATTACAAAATGTTTTTCTTTTGCTGTCACCAACTCACAGAAAGCCTCTGTGAGTGTGATAGCTCTGTTGTAACACTCCAACACTCCTGGTTCTGTTAGTGCTTTTGGCTCTTGGATAATCCAGCTGAATAAAGTACCACAATGTTAATTATCCCTTCACTAATTCTTGCCAGGAACAAAATAACCTGCCCTGCTTTGTTATGCTGAGACACTGGTTATTGACTGCTATGATAATGGTTATATTACTGCACATTTAGTTCATCAAAGACCTGTCCCAGTGTTTCTTAAGGAAATGCTGTGCAGTTGATCATCCAGGTGAAAAATTGTCACTAAGGATGGATGAAATCGTGATGGAGTTGAGTTTTTCCAACAGTAACATTCTCTACAAGAGACAGGTTTGTTTTAACATGGGGGAATAGAAGCTTATGGCTTTGTCATTTTAAGATTGTTTTGCATTGCTGACGGCTGGATTTTAATTTTGGAAATGAATTAGGCATGAGCTCTTGCACTTTAGGGGCAACACCGCTTCCCCTGAGGCCTGAAATGCCAGGTTGTGCCAGTTCATTCTTTTAAAATGAATGTCTGCTTTGAAAAGGAGAAACTGTAAAAAAGGCAATGTGCTTTTCCAAATTTTGGGTGTGATTATAGCTGAATTTTAAAAGGAGATCTCAGCTCCACTAATATTTCCTGTGATCTTCTGCTGGAGTTTGATTCTCATTAATCAAATGCTACTCTAAGTTCTCTGTGACTGTCCTAAATTTGAGTATTTGATACACAAACGTATAAAATTACCTTTTATCAGGCTTGGATAGGGAAGGGAGTAACCTGAGAGCAGCAAGGCAACAGAGAAGGCTTTGCAGAAACCTCCAGCCTGAGAGAAACCTGAGCCAGAGGAGAATCCAGGTCTCTGTAGGAGACTCCATCTCTGCCACTGATTTCTTGCAATTTTTTGCTGCTGAAAAAAAAAAAAAAAATCCATTTTTAAAACCTAATAGCAGATTAGCAGTTGATGTTTTCATATTGTTGCTTTTCAAGGTTTGTTTTAAATACGTTTTGCAGCTTCTGGCATTGCACATGTCTCAGTGTTACTTCACCATGTGAGCTACAGCCTTAAATCAGCTGCAATACGTATGTACGTAGTCGAGCCTCTGCTCTCAAGGTAACTGGAAGCATGGGGACAGCTAGCATCAGTCTGTGCTCCAGATATAAGATACCAAAGCTAATTACCTTTTATCTAATGAAAGTTTTACTCTTTTATCTTCAGGAACACAGATGTAGTGGAGAGACTTGTGAGAGAAATGACATGGTGAAAAAAGCCACCTTGGGTGCAGGGTGTTGAATATGGGTCAGTTAAGGATACAGTGGATTTTGCTCAAAGTGCTTTTGCAAATGTTGATGAGGTTTCAGAACATGACCCGTGAAGTTTCTTGACTACTAAATACCGAACGTTGCCATTATAACATGTCTCTAATTAAAGAAATGTACAGGCTAATAATGAATCATTAGCAGGCCGTGGCATAACACATCTCCTCCCTTGGCCATTTGCTTCCTATTTAATTGATCTTGGACCTGTCATTAGTTGATACTTGTGAATATGGAAAACTTACTGCGTGGGACAGTACAGTGCATTTCAATATTCTGGTACACCTAAATCAGCCTGCAAAGTCCATCCTGCTTGGTTCTGGGCCGCTGAAGATTTTTTCTCATTCATCAGAGTAACAGAATGAAAAACAAAACAAAACAACGAAACCTTTAGCTGACTGAAAACATGTAAAATTTACCTTCTAAAATATTCAGTAAAGGAAGTGGTTAAACAGTAATGATCACGATTTCATGAATTCTTGCTTCCGTATTTTCTCTAGAAGCTAAAACCTCAGTTGGTATTCATAAGGAATTGGCTTTATAGGTCAACCAACCTAATAAAAGAATATACTTATTCTAGCTGATGTGCTGCTTCACTCAGCTCCTTAAGAGATATGGAGGGAGTATTGTCCTGAGCTACTCTGCCTTGAACTTTTTCAATGACTCTCATGTGTTAAGAAAGTAAGAAGCACATCTGGAAGAGTGAATTATGTAAAGCGCTCTGCAGGATGAGTTTTCTGGGCAATACTTTGAGTAGATTTCTAAATTATGTTTTTCCCTGACATATTCATGGCGTTTCAGACAAAGTTTGGTTCTGCATGGGCCTGTGTGGTTTCTGGCTGGCTGCACATAATATAAAATTCACCAGTTGCAGGGTTGTCAGTTGAAAATGAAAATCAGTGCTGCTCTGTTGTACCTGCCAACCTTTTAATTCTCATTTGTTTTAAAAGGCTCGGACTGAGCACAATGGTTTACAGCATGAAGGTTTTTACAAATATAACATTCCCCTCCATGGAAGCTGTTTTCTTTCTGAGCTAGTCAAAACTAAGTATCAGAAACACAGTCACTGAAAGCAGAAGTTTAATTCATCTGCATGCAAATTGCCACGGTAAACCATGCTTGAGTTGCACAGGGAAGATTGGAAGTGACACAGCCTCCGAGCAAAACTGAAGAGTTCGGCCTATTTCTGCATAACAAGTGCTGTGTATGACTGAAAGCGATGAATTTTCCATCACTTTCTCACAGGCTGATGAGTATCTTGTTTCCTTGGCATTTCTGTTTCTTTCCAGTCTCAGAACTGGAGAGTTGAATTCCTCACCTTTCAACTCCTGCCCTATAAACCAGCCTCAGTAAACATCTCGGGTAAAATGGCACACTCCGCAGGCTTGTCTGTGCAACTGGAGGAAATGTTGAAATCTAAACGATTTCCATTACACATCTCTGTTGTTTTGTGATAACTTTACTGCGTATCAGATCTCAGGATATTGTATTTTAATATAAAGGTCAAATCAGTAGAATTTATTCCCACCAGTCGTTCTCTCACCCATTGTTTTGTTTCTTTGTTTTGTTTTGTTTTTGAGGGGTGGAGGTGTTTGCTTGTAATAGAGCAAGCCTTGAAAGTGATAGAGAAACCTGTTCATGAAGGATTTGCCTCTTTACTAAACTTCAGATATAGCCAATTGTGCTAACGAAGTTAATCTGTTTCCATGGCTTTGCTGAGCCTGATACAAGAGCAAGGGATATCCCTTCAGTCCTGTGTCCTGTGCCTTAGCCTTGGACTTGCGGGAATGCCTGACCACAGACGAGAATGGCTGGGAGGGTTCCTGCCCCCAGCTGCAGGTCCACCCTCCTCCGGGTGCTGTTGTCCTTGCTGCACAGAGGTTCAGCAGCTGAGCAACAAAAGCTACCCAGAAAAGACAGCCAACCTTACTAAAATATACCAGCATACACCACGCCATGAGTTCCAGCAGTGACAAAGCAGTGGAAAAAAACCTCTGGTATCAAATGTAGAACTTTTAGAGAGAAGAGTGGGATAAAACATTGCCAGACAAAATCCAGACAGGCATCCATAAGTGAGTTGTCCCCAGTACTGGTCAGAACATCTCTGGAAAAGAGGTGAAACAAATATGGGAATAACTGAACACAGAACGGGCTAAAAGGTACCCTCTCTATTTGTGGGGAGAACTGAGGAAGGATTAGGTGGGTTATGAATTTACATTTCCCATTCAGCATCTGCAAAGAGCTTTGTGCCTTAAGTAACTCCTCTATACACCATTTATTTATTTTAATACAAATCATAGAATATCCCTCTGGACCATAGGCAGGCATTGACAGACTGGTACAGGAGATTCCTCTTAGGTGAATGTCTGCTTCCTTGCACAGCTTTGGGAAGTGTAGTAATGGTTTGGCAATGATTAGAGGCTCTCTCTGTAGGATTTTTGCTTTGCTTTCTGTGCAGATATAGCAAAGCATGACTCCCATATTGAAGATAAAAGGGATAATCACCAAGGATTTGAGTCAATACTCAGTAAATTGAATTTATACTTGTGTCTCAGTCTAAACTGAATGAATTTAACTTCTTTTCAGAATCATATGCTCACTAAAGAGAAAATATATAGCTCTGCTGTTCCTTGTTCAAGTTCAGTTACCTTTTTTAATTATTATTATTTTTTTTCCTCTTCTTTTTTTTTTTTTTTCTTCTCAGCTGGTGCCAATGCCTATAACACTGTCTAGGGGAGACTAGTCCAATAAACCTTTGGGAAGGAACAGCCATTTCCACCATCAGTTCTGATGTTTCACCATAAGGCAGAAGACACCCACACCACATCTTTGCTCGGAGAGCAAAGGCTTTCTCATGATTTCATGAGTAAGGGGAGCATAACAAAGGAAGCCATTGCAGTCAGCTATTTCTGCCTGGATAATACACACAGGAGGCTCCATTTCCACCCTCTCTGGCTTTTGGCAGGTTGCCTCTTTTTGCTGTTTCTAGTTTGTATCTGATGGTATCTATGTTGGCAAGGTAGGGGTAAGGATGAGAAAGAGGAAACTGGTGGCTGAGATCTGGAGGGAATCTTTAGGAGAGAGGCACACCCATGAATGGGACATCAACTCAATTGGTTTCCACTTGTTGAAAAATAGAGTTGTTTGCTTTACTACTTTTATGAAAGTAATCAAAAGGTGCTTCTTCTTTTGTGGCATCGTTTCTTGTATTTTCTTGGCAATCTATGAGCGATCATGACTATGGGCAAGTCATACTGCCGATAATTGCAGAATAAAATCATGGACCCCCAATATAACTACTTGTTTTCAACACTCAGGGGTTGAGGTTGAAATGTAGGCAGTAGATCAATGTTGTTGATGTGTCTGGTGTCTTGTCTGATGTGGTGGCAATTCTGTACATGCCTCCAGAAGAGACAGCAGAGCTATGATGCATCCACCTCTTTCCTGTGTTCTGGCAGCTCTAATTGGGAATCAAGTCTTGTTTTGTGAGGTGCTGCAAAAATATCAAATAAAAGATAGTTTGCCAGTAGGAACCCACCTGTAGCTCATAGAAGATGATAAAAGGTCATGCCCTGTAAGTGGTGTGGCAGCATTCATGCCTCCAGATGAGCTGGCAAGGACACAGCAGCCATGAAACAGAGAGCTGAGTCTCGTGCACCACACAGCTTCCAACAATCCCCCATGTTCAAAACCCTAGTGACCTAGCTAGCTTTACACTTAAGCGGTGAGAGATCATTTCTAGCATTCTCCCCCCCCAGCCCCCAACATTGCTAAAAGAGTGAGATTTTCTAGTTGCTGCCAAAAAATAAAGAATTTCGGGATCCCAGTCTACGTCCTTGTTCTTTTGCTAACCATTTAAAATACCTGTTCAGGGAAACAGCTTGCTGCTCTTTCATCTTTCTACAAAGATGGGTTCTAACGCGATGTTATAAGGAGCCTATGCTAAGTGCTTTGACAAAAAGACATGAAGACTCTGAAATGAAATCTTATTTACTGTGGTGTTATTAAAGTGCTAAATAAACAGACAAGCTCAGAAGGGCTGGTAGGATGTGGGCGGGTGAATAAATGAGCTTTGATGCTGATGTCAGTCAATGCTAATTCCTATCCTTTGAAGAAAATGTGATAAACACAGCTGCCAGGAATGTGATCTGAAATTGCTCTAATTAAATTAAATTTTCACTGGAATGAAAGTAGCTAAGCACCTTGCTTTGTTTCCTTTCTAACTAGACTAATTCAGATAATAATTAGTTTTGGATTCTTTCATCAGTAGGTAGGAGAGTAGGGTTTTCTTAAACCCTGCAATAAACTATTGTATGAAATTATGTATTCATATTCCTTTTATTGTATTTTCCACCTAGAATTTGTATCTCACTTCAGAATCTTTGGTTTTCAAGGGGGAGTTATCTGTACTGCCTGATAAACACTTACTTCATAGAAACATGGTCAGACTTTTTAATATCTGCGTGTTTTTCTCCTAAGTTTATGCATTTAATAGTAAAGAGGGATCAAGGGTACTTTCAATGGTTATGAACTATTTAACTACTGATCGTGGATGGGGTTTGAAGATAAGAACCAAATGTCAGTATTGAGAAAAATATCAAGGGAGGGATAAGAAAATAAAGATAGATGATCTCTGGATAATCCCTCATTTTTTGTCTCCCTTTTTCAAAAAAGCAGCTCACTCCCTTTTGCAGATGCACTAAATGATCAGTCAGCCCAAGCTTTGCAATTTTACTTTGTGAGTAAATTTTTTACTGGATTTTGATGGATGGCTACTCCTTTTTGGGTGGGATCTGAAAATGAAGTAGGGTTATCTCAGTTCTCTTTTCTTTTCCTGCAAAAGTTCTCTTTTGCAACCATTGTTTGATGAAGTGATTTAATTAGTTACCAAGAACAGAATAACCAGCATTAAATAACTGTTATATATATACATATACACATAGACATAATTTGTGAGTGTTATTGATTTTAAATTATATAAAAGTTGTGTTCGAATGTAATGCTATAAAATAAATATATGAACAGATATATCTATGCATTTGATACATATGCATAGGTTATTAATTTATAACGATACTTTCTATCAGAGCCATCTTTCAGTTTCCAAAATACGTTAGTTATGGCAAATTGATCTGACGAGGAATCCCATTAGTCACTTCTTTTCTAAATTTGAACACTAGATGGCACTGGAAGACAGGAGCTGAGAAGTGTAAATTTTATTATTTCTTTAAATTTCTCGAGGTTCCTATACTTCAGTGGAGGCTCACTGTGGCATAAATAATATTCTGCAGATATATTTTGTGGGGAAAAAAAAAAAAAAAAGGAAGGTGTCACATGAATTACAGAATCATACCAGATGACTGAGTAGTCACTTGAGCCTAAAGAAATCAGCACAATTAGAGATTAAGTACCAGAATGAGAAATTAAGTGACAAGACCTGGCAGCAGGGTCCCTCTGGAGCAGGAGGGGCAGAGCTCTACTCTTCCACTTGTTCTTGCTGCTTCACAGGAAGATCTCTTCTTAAATTCACTTGCTCTTTCCCATTTACTGTTGCATTCCTGGCATGCTGCTTCAAGCCCGAGTCTCGACAGAGTTAAATATGTCAACTTTCACAGCATTTTTTGTCTGATCAAACGCAAGTTATTGGGCTGATACAGCAGATGTTGCTGGCATTTAGGATGAAATCTGAGCCAGAATGCAGAATTATAATGAGCCTTTAATAAAAACCATGTTGAGTGAAGAGGGAGAGGGAGGGAATTGGTGTCTCTGACTCAGGCTGCCAACCCTGACTCCCAAACCCTGGGTGTTTCACATGCTTCAGAGTGACCTTTGAAGAACCAATTATTCTCACAAAGGGATTAAACCCTAGCAGCCTGTTGTGTGCAAGGGATCAGTGCAGGTTTTCTAGTATTTTATTCTGGTCTTAAAAATCATGAATATGTAGCTTTACATAAACTGCAAAAGTAACCCCTCAAAGCTTAGGCAATACCATGTCTGCGAGTAAGAATGCAACTGTATTTCAGCCCATTCTGTGTGCTAAACGAGGAAAAGATCATTTTGGACAAAATGGGGCGTGATCATGCAATTAAAAACTAACACACATGTGCAAGGCAGCACAATTATGACTGTGACAAGCTTTTCCTGGGATTTCAGCACTTGATTTGCTTATCCAGATGTTCCTGGCTATGTGTAATTTCGTATACAATATTAGGTGGTGTTTGTGTGTGTGTTTTTGTTGTTTGCTTGTTTTGTTTTTGTGATTTTTTTTTTTGTTGTTGTTGTTTCTGAAAGAGTACCTAGTGTGATACTGCAGGCCAGCTGTGGTGGGCTGAGAAGGGATTTATGAAGATGAGTTATATCTGGAAGGAAACAGCCCTGTGGTTGTGGATTTGGCTGTTGGAGCCATGGCCAAGGTTTGCCCAAGCTAACCAAGGGTCTTCATCACAGCTTTTATATTCCTGCTCTTCCCGACATCTTTGGCATGTTCCCTATATCGCCATGGTGTGAAGGTCCCTCTGAGACCAACCCCAGTCTGGGTGACTTGATCTCATTTCTTTACTTGAAATTCCTCAGGAAGATCCCATGTTTTCAGATGGTAAAATTACATTCTTTTCCTCGTGGTAATTTTCTTACTGAAAAAGCACTTTTAACCCCCGGTATGACTTTCTATCTGTTTAGATCTATGCTTAAAACTGTGAATATTATATCACACTGAAACACCCTTTCTAGGGAGAACATTAGAAAACAACCATTTGCGCACACCTTGCGGCACACTGTTCCTATTCGGGGCTTTACACTTCCACTCTGACAGGAAAACTCATGTCAGAACCACGTTCCTTCATTTTTATAGGTTTTGGGTAAGTACTTGAGGACAGCCCATGAACTGATCGACTCGCGGCCTATTTTTAATTTTATTTTTAATTGTATTTATTTTTCCTTGGGTCGCCGCGAACCCCAAACGGCCGAGAGCGCCGCATTCAAGATGGCGGCCGCCAGGCGCCGCGCTCAACATGGCTCCGCCCGCGGCCCCTTCTCCGTCCCCCCGCCCCGCGCCCGCCCCGCTGGCGGTGCCTTCCGTCCGTCCCATGGTAACTGCGCCACGGCCGAGACGCCGCGGAGCCCGCTCGCTTCCTGCCGCCACACCGGGCTCGGGCGGGGCGGCCGCGGCCGCCTCGGGGACCCCGCCGCGGGCAGCCCGCAGGTAGGCGCCGCCGCCGCCCTCTCCCCGCAGCGCGGAGGGTGAGGAAGGGAGCCCGCTGGGGCCGTGCCGGTAATGGCCGCGTCAGCTCCGCCGGCCCCCTCAGGCAGCCGGTAGAGCCGATTCTCTTCAGGAGCGGGGTGAGGAGCCGGCTGTAGTCACTTGAGGCGTGTTTGTGTTTTAAGTGACCGAGGGCTGTCCGGTCAGAACTCCCGGTAGCCTGTTGAGCAGCTGTGGGGCTGTGACAGGCGAACAAAAGAGCTGCCGTTGTTACAGACCTGCGGAACGGCAACGGGGAGCTGAGGGTCCAGAGCACCAACGGGCTTGGTGTTAAACCTGCTCGGCGCTAAATGTGCCAACTGGTAGAGGTGGAGGAGAAGTAGGGAGCAAGAAAAAAGTTGGGACTTCTGGATCTGCTTGAGAGAAGATCCTTAACCGGCCCAAGGGACGGGAGCCAGAAGCAGCTGTGGGAGACAGCCGAGGGGATAACTCCCCTTTGCAGGGGGGAAATGTGTATTGGGAAAGCATAAATACTTAAAATATCAGCATTTATAGGCTTTTGCTGTGCCTGTTTAAGTTTGCGGTAACTAAATTGTTGTCTGTAACAAACAATGTTTATAAATGTTTACTCAAAGGAAAACATACAATAAATATAACTTGTTACTTCGGTTTTCCAGCAGCTGCAGCTCGTATTGAGAAGCTGCTGTGCTGATTGCTGAAGGTACACCTGAACTGAGATATGAATTAATAAGTTCAACCACCACCAACAAAAAGAAACTTGATGCTTTAGTAATTAACTTTAACTGGCAGCTTACCCAACATGGCAGCCTTTGCCCCAAGCATTCTGTTTAGGGGGAAAAACGTATGCCATGGTTGCTGTATTAGATATTCTAGAAATCGTTAAATAAAAGGCAAACCTGAATCATACAGGAAGATATCCTGCTTCACAGTAACATCCTGGAGTAATAAAATGGCCTAATTTGATAATACTGTTATTTTGGGGCTAAAAGCTTAAATGTGTCGCATCAGTTAAAAGCGGGTGGATGTTGGAATTAAGGCCGGATACTGTAGTGCAAAATATGGAAGACCACATTAGGATCTGAGAGACTACAGCATAAATCAGGAAGCTTTTTTCCCTTTTGGAGCTATTGTCTGTACGTAGGAAATAAAACGTGGCCATTGGATTTTTCTTTTTTTTTAATCTGCCTTTGAAACTCACTAGAGCAGAATTAAGGCTGTTTCTGGGTTATAATTTGATAAACCACCAGTGGCTGTTCACCTGCACTGAGCCTGGAGGAGCGCCGTGCTGGTTTGGGCTTTCCTGTGGGTACACCAGTGACTTTGCCTTTTCTGGCTAATTAGTCGATGAGACATGACTTCAGGAGGAAGCTTGCTTGTTCTTCATTTTAAAGCATTGCTGAGAAAGTAGTTATATTTTCCTTTAACTGACTTTTCTTTTTCCCTTACCTCTTCCTTCTGAATCTGCTACTGTTACCCTTTCCTGATTTTGTTGGAAAAAGCCCTGTGAAGCTGTCTTTGACTGATCCAAGCATTACTGTAGCAGGAACAAAAGATCTTGATAGGGGGAGAGCAGTCCCAAAGGACCCTGAGGAGAAAGAGATGGAATTCAGCTTAGTAGCCTCCAAAAAAATCTTGCCATAGAAGAGGTGAAAAATAAGACTATAAAAGAACAAAGGTAAAAAGAACATGTGAAAACACTTAGTTCTCATAATGTTACCCTTTCCCATGAGGAGGCTTTTTGAATGGCTTTCATAGTAATGTTTCTCATATGTTAGCCGTAGATTTGAGCAGTAAGCTTTACTTTTCCTCTAAGCCTTTAACAGAGATGACTGATTTATTAGCTTTGATAGAAGTGTAGAATTACCTTCAAACTTTGAAATACATAATAAGCACCTCAGATAATTAGCAAGCATGCTGCTATCTCTCTTCAAAGTGATCAATGGAATTAATTTGGTTTTGTAACCCTGGCTATTTTCTTGTTCAGTGACCATATGGTATTTCTGAGTTTAGTGTGGCTTCCTGTGAGGAGCTTTTACAAAGTCAGCTGTGCCTTGGTGTGAAGTGCAACAAAAATTAAACACTCTTGGAAGGTGTGAAAATTCTCTTTCTGATTTAAGAAAAAAAGAGGGATTTTTCTTCTGCCCTGAAAAAGCAGGTTGCTTTAACTGCTTGGTGTGAGAGTGGACTGTAGCCTCTAAATTATATGCTTGGTGAGACCATAATGCTAAAATAGCAAAAACTTTCAACTCCTGCGTGCTTGATGAAGAGATTTTTAATAAAAATAGCTACTGGTGGATTGATGTTTTGTTATAAACAAAATACTTTTTAGCTGTACTGTAAAAATGAAAGCTCTGTTACAGTAACTTACCTTTCTAAGGGGATCCCTTTTTAATAAGGTTTAATACACTGATCCTGCTGTTGCATGTCTTGATGTTGGTAGAAGAGCAAATTTCCATCTGAATTTTTGAGTATTGCAGTAGTCAGAGGTGTGCGTTTATCTGTCAAGTAACTTTTGAAACACTGGATTTGACAAATCAAGAGCTTTTGAGAAATGTTCTGGGTGTCAAAGAGTGTGATACATCTGACTTGGTGAAAACTGGAGTGACAGAGAAGATGCCCTGGTTAGGAAAGCATGAGCTATGTGTTAAGAAACTTTTTAATAGTAAAAGGAGTGTTTGTTTTTTGTAGGGTATCCTCTGCTATCTGTGTGGTTTAACTTTCTCTGTGGGAGATTCTCTAGCATGCAGTATTAACACAAATCACAGAATCATCGTCACAAGAATAAAGGTCTGTGGGGAGGGAAGATGGCATTGAGGAGAGACACAGGGAGAAGCCAATTGGCAGGAGAGTTGAAATTAGGTAGAAATAGATCTGAAAGAAGGGGAAGGCACCAGAATTGGTGCCTGTAAGGTGCCCAGTCTTGGGGATGGTGGTGGAGGTGACATCAGGGGCATGCAGAGCCTGGTGCTGTGAGGGGAAACACAGCACCAGGTGTGGATCTGGGGGCCTTGTGGCATAGAGACAGGACACACCGTGTGGCCCAGGGCGAGAGGAACTGCATGGGTACCCCTGGAACGGGGTGTCCTTGGTGGTGCAGAGCCTGGAGTGGTGGTTACAGTGTGCTCAGCTTCCAAAAGCTGAGAATGAAATGCTTTCTGCCCCCTCTTCTCCTTCATCCCTCCACGTCTTTCTTTGGTAAAGGTGGAAAAACTTGCAATCTGGTAGACTGGTGGACTCAGCCTATGTCTGGAAATCATGTTAGCCTTCTGTTTTCAAGTCTCTGAAGAAAGGTCTTGCTGTGTATCTTAATCTATAGCACCAACTTCATTTTGTAGAAACAGGCGAACACAGCATGATAAAACCATTTTTGTGCTGTCTCTGGCACGACATAATTCTTGTGCTTTGTAGCACAAATTAATAAAAATGACTGAATTAAGCCATAACTATTAGCAGATGGATACTGTGCTTTATTCTTCTGTAGTCTCCCCTTGATAATGATCTTGACATGCAGATAAATGGTAATGAGCTGGTTCTAGCTTTAATAGGAGGAAATGTATTCCTTGTCATCTGAAAACGTTTACGTTCCAAGATGAAGCCTGCATTCTAGGCAGTAGTGCCTTCTTGTGCAGAGCCTTGGCGTTCAGGAATTGAACTGCTGTTATTTCTGCATTGTTACAGAATTAAAGCTTTAGAGGGCCAGAGATTCTTATCTTTTACCTTTATGTGACTAAGGTTGGTCAAGGGCTGTAAACAGTCTTCTGTTTTAGACTTCCTGATATGTCTCTGCGCTGCTGCCATCCTTATGAAAGCATAAAGCGTGCCTGTTGGAGCTGTAGCAAGGAGTGAATCTCCAAGGCAGTAAGTCTTATTCCTACAACTAACACTGTGCTTGTTCCTTGCTTTTCAAAATTGTTGTGTTTACTTTTTTCCTGAGCATTTGAAGAGAATTGATGAGCATGACTTCAGGTTTGAATGTTCAAGTACAATATAATCATCTTCTGACTTGTACGTGTTTAATCAATTAGTGTTCTTTAAAAATATTTTGGAAATAATGACTAATGTAAGAAATTGATTCTTTCCATGCATATCTCTTTAAGGCATCTGAACCAGTGCCGCGTTAAACTGTATGTGTAGCATACACACTTTTCTACATTTTTAACTTAGGGACGATGCATTTTCCACTGTTATGTGTTCAAGCTGCCTTTTGTGAAGTGCCTGTCTGCGATTAAATATTTATATACAGGATGGAGCATCAGTAGTGAGATTAGAGAAGATGTATTTTGTAAACATAAAATCTATTCTACCTGGAATGTGAGTGGAATGGTGCAGCTCAGATTTCAGTTGTGCTGCAGGGAGTGCTGGAACTGAAGCATTTTTTTGTGGGGCCTCATCTGTGCTCTTCTGAGTTACACACATTGCTGTTAACTGTAAGATATTGCGGGTGCTTGATGCCTACAGATGGAAATGAAGATAAGTTCACTCCGAAGATAGTGAAGACTTAAAGTGAGCCCAAAAATCCTAAGATTTTTTTTCACATTTCTGTTGTCTGAAAGCAGTTACTTTGCTCAGCAATGTGGCTGATGGGAGCCATTTCTGAAGGTAAAAATAGTTAATGTCGAAACACCCATGTTGGGCAACAGTTTTTGGAGTTGAACGAGAACTTGGCGAAGTGTGTTACCTTTGGGTGGAAGGAAGGAGGGTGATTTTGAGAACTAAGAGTAATTAAAGATTCTTGTGGTTACGATGTTTTGAGCTTAGAAAACTTCATAGTGCTGTGTCACATAATTCGAATACGTAAGTTAAAATATTTTAATATGTATGCTGTTTAAAACAATTATTTAAAGCTGAAGGGAGTTTTTCTTCTTGGAATAAACTTTACCCTAGTCTGAAACATGTGTTCTCACTTATTGTCAATAGTTTCTTTTAATACCATAAAAAAACCTCCAGCAGGTATTGCAAGAATTCAGTAACTTAATCTGAACTCTTTGAAGTTAAATCATGTGAACTGTATGTCATGCTGATACCCTTATAAAA
Source organism: Aythya ferina (assembly GCF_964211825.1). Taxonomy (NCBI): domain Eukaryota; kingdom Metazoa; phylum Chordata; class Aves; order Anseriformes; family Anatidae; genus Aythya; species Aythya ferina. Next base: position 22,552,591 of record NC_140298.1, read on the forward strand.
ACATAATAGAATTAAGAGCAATTAAAAGTAGAATTATTAACGTAGGTTAGAAGTCACTTTTATAAAAGTGAAGTCTGAGGCCCTAAAAAATACAAGTTTTGTAGACCTGAATTAGTTGTCATGTAAGTTTTTGACAGTGAAAGTGTACAGTGGGTGGGAGAAAAAAGGAGGGTTTGCATCAAGGGAAACAGTATAGTGTTAGCAAATACATCATTGGGTGATGTTTATACATAAAGGCTGGTGAAGAAGGCAGTGTAGTGGTCAGCCAGGCCCTGTAACTCTCTTTCCAGGACTACTGCTGACCGGCTGCATCAGTGAGCTGTCTTTCTCTGCTTAATCTGCTGGGAGGCAAAGCCAGTTTAAGATCCCTGTGAACGCAGGACTTTGGCAACTTGTTCTCTGTCTGAAAGTGGTAGAGATGGCATCAGTGGGAAAACAATTACTCGCTTTGTGAGTAGTGCTGCCGAGTTATGACTAAGTATATTGATTTGCCTAGCCAACACAAACTCCAGACAGATTTTTTTTTCCTGTGGCCTTTCCACAAGAGGGTCACGTGGCTGTTTGTTATTGCCTTCAATGCTAAGCTGTACAAACCTAAGTGCTTTATGGTGAAACAGAGGGGTTTTAAAACATTTTTTTGGAAACAGATTTTCATTACCGAAGTGTAAAGAAGGTGAATGGTTGTACAGACTTGGTCCTCAACTTTTTAAAATCTCTTACTTTGCAGAAGCTCTACCTTCTGTCGCAGCTTTACTGATAATGTATGCATACAGAGATTATTGACTTTCAGAAATAAATGAACTTTTCTCTTTATCTACACAGGAGAGGCCAGCTTCTGTTTGCTTGCGTCAAACATTATTTTTATTGAATTGGCGTCTTTTCCTCTAACACCCAAAGGCTATTTGAATATATTGTTCTAAGTTCCTTGCTGTGTTCCAAACTTAGGCTGCTAAATCTGTGAAGAACATAACTTGAAGCTGTAATAGTGGGATTATGAGATTCTGAGGCTTCTTCCTATTTTTGAGGCCTGCCAAAAATTGAACTTCAGCTTGTCTACCTTACCTTTCAGTATTGCCCTCCCTTTGAGAGAAGTGATAGGCAGTCACTACCTTAGTGTCAGAGCTTCTGAGTTGAAATGTAGCAAACTGGAAATAGTGGGTCTGAATGAGAGCCCAAAGCGAATATGCCATTTTGTGCTTCAAGGCTTAAAGCAAGCTTTTTTTGTGAATGCTGTTAAGAGAATATTCTGTGTTATCTCCTTTGCCTTCCCTGGGAGTATGTATTTGTATTTTTGTTACAGACTTTCTGCGTTGTTACAGCTCTAACTAATCAGAATGACCAGGGCAGAGTAGAAAACAAATAATAGTAAGCAAAAAGACTGAACAAAGTAAATATTTATGTTGGTAGTTCTTAATAAGAAGTATTCATTTATGTATGAGCTGCTGCTGGATAGTCTCTGGCAATTGCCTCTTTAGTGTGATAAAACATGGGCAAAAGGCAGCACCTGTGTTTATTAGAGGGGGCGGGACAGGTTGGGTGATGGAACTGATTCAGCCACTTTGTGCCATTGCATAAGTTCTTCTTTCTCACTGCTATCTTGTATTTCGGTGATCTTAAGACTTGTGTAGACTAGCTTGCTGGGTCTCTTATCTATAATTTGAAAGTCAGGTAGTTGTAGATACGGCTGCCACGTGCAACAGCTGCGCTCTTACTGCGGGTAGTGCTCTGGGTTGTGATGACAGCGCTTGTTGGGAAGTACAAATCAGAAACTTCTGCAATAGCATGCATCCCAGAAGTGTGGTCTTGCTTCCTTCTATGCAGATTCTTGATGCTGAGAGGCTCATGGCTGAAGACCACACAATTTTCTAAGATGGCAAAAAATTACCTGCTTTGGTTATCTTTATCGTTCACAAGTTGAATGAACTCTACACGTGGTCAGATGTACACAAGAGTGATCAGTGCGGCTTAACCAGAACAAGAGGCAGAACCATGTCATTTAGTGTTCGTGAACTACTTAGTGACCAGTCAGATCACTTCTGTCTAACATAAGGCTTTGTTTTCCCAGTTTACCACACTGGACTATTGATAACTTGAATATAAGATGGTGCTGGATGTTTACTGTTAAATTAGGGAGCAGACAACCAATAGCAGAGCTGAGTGGTGCAAGTATTTGAAGAAATGATTTGTTTGCAACCTTTTTGGAAAAGGTTAGCTTGGGTGAACTATTTCTTTCATCCAAAAAAAATACATTTATCATGTTTTCATGCTGTAATGGAAGTACAGATTTTTTCACTATAAACTTGATTAAGAGCACATGTTGGCTGAGGTCATAGCTCTGACACAGAGGTAAAGACAAGTTAATTTTAAAATCAAGATTAAAAGGTCAATGTGGTTAAATTATAGAGATGCATGATACAAAGGCATTATTCTCTACAACACCTCAAACTAAGCTATTTACACTCGTGTGCTGTGTCTTCAGGAAGTGTTCTTCTATGGGCTGTCTCTATCTGTTTGCCGTATTTGGTACCCAGGACATCATCTTCAGTGTACTGCAGTTCAAGGGCACGAGGCAGTGTACTTCTAGAACAGTTTATTTCATGGCACGAGCAATAAGGAAGCAGCCTGCTGTAAGCTTACTGGGGTAAACTGCAATTATACCTTTCTCCAGAAACAGAAGTATGAAATTTCCTCAGATAAGGAAAATAGTGAAAAACACTTACAAAAGTGCTTATCTGAAAAGGGGGAGAAATTCAGCCAAGGTTATTTTGCTTCACCTGGCTCTCAGCTTCAGAGACGTATTAGTTTCCATATAGACAGGTGGAATTCCTTCCAGAGGGGTGGGATAAAGAAAAAAAGAAAAAGTACCTGCATCGAAGGAGATGGCCAAGAACTGCCAGGGAATGGGAGACTATTTGTGAAAACACTGAAATAAATATTAACTATTTTATAAGCTTTTTTTTTTGAGGGGGTATGGGGAGTACAAAGGCGGTAAATGAATATAAATGTGGATTTTTCTCAAAACCAAATTGTCAAGCAGTCAAATCTCCTTCCCTAATATGCTATCAAATCTTGTAGCTTTGGGAGAAACTAATGTGTTTTTAGTTTAATGAGGCTATTCTAATGATATTACCTACACGAAAAAGCAGGGAGGTGTTTCTCTAAGTACTGTGAAGTTGGTGGAAAACTTTCAATAGTTCCATAGATCAATGTCAGCCCAGAAGGTTGTCTAGACTAAACGGCCTCTGCAGGGTTCTGTCACCAATTTTGACTTAAGTGAAAAGTTAAGGCTTTTATAGCTTTAGCAGCAGATGATGCCAAGCTGGGGGTCTCTGCCTGTGTATTGGAAAACATTTAGGGTTCATAATGATTTGAAGAAGCTTGAAAAGTAGTCTGGGGAGGAATATGCCTTTCAGATAAAACGGAGAACCTTGAATCTTGTCCTTATTGATGATCTCCATACAACTAGACAGTGGAAGAATGAGTTCTATGCAAAGGGTCTGGGGAATGTTGCAATTAAACTGGATGTGATTCTGTGACCATAAATGTTTCAAGTAAAGCCAGGTATACTGTAATACGTAAGCAGGGTAACTATAAATGATGTGACAGTTCTTCACTCGGAGTTGAGGCATTTTACCTCAGAAAAAGCTAGTTTGTTCTCTTTACTTGCTTCTATACTCTAGAAGTAGTCTTGAAAAATATTTTTTGTTTTAAAAAAATTAGAACAGTTTCTTTTCTATAACAGGAGGCTATAGGAAAAAGTTGTGTTCAACTGAGATATTAAAAAAAAAAAAAAAGTATTCACTATAGTCATTGTGAAGATTTGAACCATCAGTAATGGGTTTAAACTGCAACAAAGATGTGTAAATGGATACTAGAAAAAAAGTGAATCATTGGAACAGATTGGTACGGGAGGCTATGTTATTTCCATTTGTAAAGTGCCTTTCAAGGCATGGATTAACTATGTCTAGACCATGCTTTTCTAATCCCATTTTGAGAGCATGGATTAGCTGATTTATTGAACTTTTTTCCAACCTTTATTTTATAGCCCTAGAAAATCCTGGCTAGTTTCTAGAAAGCTGGGCCATACAAATTAAAAAGGTATCCAAGCGGTTAATAGCACTGGGTCTGTATTAATCATTTTCTTATTTTGTGCTAATGCGTCTTGCTATCAAAATAGCACATCTGTACTCCCTCATTTCTACTCCCTACCCTTCAAAGAAAGTAATATTGCATAATGGGGAAAATACGTTTATGTATCTTCTGGCTCATTTCCACTTAATGACTGTAAATATCAAATTGATATGCTGAGTGCGTGTACCTGTGGCTACAGACTTCCAGAAAAATGTCTTCAACTTCATACAGAATTTTGGGGATAAGGCAGAAATTACACTCTTCAAACCCTATAGTAAGTTTGATCCCAAACTCAGATTTCAGACTGCATTACTCAGTTAAAATCGAGATATAAAACAAAAAACATTCCCTCATTAGCAGATGCCAGCCTTTATCTTGCATGTGCTTCTTCTTAGAATTAGCAATTACGGTGCACAAATAAGGGGCAGTGCAGCCTGGCACCAGAAATTGGGGCATAGGAGACAGAGCTGTCAGCATCGGCATCTTCATCTTAGATACGGCGTTGAATTATGATTTGCTGAAGGGCATGTTTAATTCCTGGCCCTGCTTTCCACGCAAAGAATGTAGTGCTCTAAGGATTAATTTTTCTCTGTAGCTACAGGTATGAAAATTCTTCAGATACATATCTCTTTGCATTAAAAGCTAGTATGTAAGCTCAAAGGTTTTTTCGTTCTTGGATTCTTAAGTTGTTTGAATTCGTCCGTTATGGTGTTTTTGGGTTAAAGAAGAACTAGTTAAAATTCTAGTAGCTTAAAAATATCCATCACAGTAGAGTTACTGTTCATATTTCCCCTAATCTTTGTATATGGAAAATGCTGCCTGTTTTCTCCTTTCGCTCTGTTCTTCCCCACTACTGCTAAAGATAGCTCCTTTCTCAAAGAGTTCAACTGTATGTTAGTGGCTTGATTTCGTTCAAGATTTATAAGGGTATAGAAAGCTTACAGAATGTAAGTCTTATTGGAATCCCAGTTCTATTATATTGCCTAGCCTTCTTTGGTTGTATCTGTATGAACTGATGCCACTTGTAGCAAGAAAAAAAAAACAAAAATTTCCTATGTCTTTTTTTTTTTTTTAAATTTGAACTTCGTTAAGAGGCTTGGGGACGTGCTGGTATGACTTAATGCTACTTAGACAAACCAGTAGTGTTGAAGAAAGAGAGGGTGTGGGGGGTCTTTAGGGCAATGAAATAGCTTTCTAAAACTGGTAGCATCAGACTGAAATCCCTGTGGGCTTCTTTCTGCAGGTGTGGGTTTTAAGTTAGGTCTCCGCTGACATTTGCATTCAAATTTATTATTACAGTGTCACCCTACGGGGTTTATAATTCCTTCAGTGTATTGTGTGTGAAAGAACTGGCATCATTTTTTAAAAGGTTATGTTGAAGTCTGGTTTCCACAGCACAGGTTGCCATGGATATGTCAGGATCTTAATGTTTGTTTACAGAGGAATGAAGGGGAGAAGGTTTGTGCTAGCTGTTCTCAAATTAGTGTTCTGCGTCTGAATGATGCCGTTCTCACTGGGAGTTAACTGGATGGTGAACGTAAGTTCTGTCTACTTGAAAAATAGATTAAGTTCACTCTGGAATGAGTTAATGCAGAGAGGTCCACGTGTGTATCTTCATTTTGTACTAGCTTTTTTGTTGTCCAGGTGTGTGTCTAGGTTGCTTCTTTGCTCTGCAGTAAAATAAGCATAGTCGTGTGTCCTGTGGTACTTTGGAGGCATGTCAATTAGTATTTAAATAAGTAGACAACGTATGTGCAGAGCCCAGGAACTAAGGAATGCAGCGTTGCCACTGCAAAACCTGCAGGGCTTTATGCATCTTCATGAAGCAAGGGAAGGCCTAAGTCTTCCTGTGATCTGGGAAAAGGGGCTGGTGACTTCTGCCTGGCTAACAGCTGGCATAACAAGAGAATTGAACCATAAATCTGCTGCATACGTAGATTAAATGCCTGGGAGAGCCTTCTTGCATAACACAACACTCAAAGTATGTTTCGGGTCTATTCTTTGCCTTTTAAACCATCTGCTTAGCTTCTTCCTAACTCTCACTTTACTTTTCTCCTCTTCCAAAATAAGTATGACAAAGACGAATGTGTTCATGCAAGCACTCAGGTCTTGATTCAGAGACTGGTGTGCTGACTTTCAAGCCCATGCAAACTACCTGCACAGCCTGCCAGACCCTGCTATTACGTACCCACCAAGAAAAGTGCGTGTTTAACAAAGGAGCCAAATAGTAACTCGCTCATCTCCCAGGTCACGCTGGAAGAGACGTAGGGAGAAATGTTTGAAAGCTGAAGGAAATAAACCTCATCTTTGTTATAGTGAAGATACGAGTAGACTAAATACTGCTAATGTCTTATTCTAAGCTGTACAGTCCTTAAGGACAAGGCTAACAACTCCTACAGGACACATGGTTAGTTTCCTTGTCAGAAGAAGCTGGAAGAGAAGCCGAAAGTCAAGAGGCAACATAGTGGAAAAGAGTGAAAAGGTGAATGTCATGTGAAAAGTGAAAGAAGAATAAGGAAGAAAAACATATTAAAGAAGCAGCCCCATAAAAGATAGTTGACTGTGTTAATGAGGCAAATAATTAACTGCAGTTTTCTTGGTAAAATTGAGCCCTGTGTGCATGTCAAGATAAATGTATTGTTCTGGAACTCCACTGTTGTGATGGCTTTGTCCCATCCCTCTTTGTAGGCAAAGGAAAGTTTCTTTACAGGGAGAAGCTTGGACATGATCTCGTGTCACAAGCGTAGCACAGTGCTGGGTACCAGTTGCTTCCCACGCCTAGTGCAGTTCTTCTCTTAGCCAAATATCCAGTCACTAGTGCATGGGGAAAGCTTTATTTCACAGAGCAGCGAGGCAAAATGTAGTCCAGTTTTCTTGGACAAAGCTCAACTTCTTTGGGAAGACAGTGAATATGAATTGGAAGAGCCCTTATTAGACGTATAGGATTAAATGAAGGTACTAGAGTAATTATTGGAATTACTGAGAAATGCAGTTTCCCGGATTTGCATTTTCATTCAAGTTCACTCAATTCAGCAAGATGTTTTAAAATAGGAGATTTTTGCTTTGTGCAGTCCATGCTTATTTCATGATACTAAGCTGTAGCTCAGCAATACCAACTATCTGCTGCTGATCATCAGTGACCAAATGCTCTTGGGTTGGTCTGCTTCTCTGGCTGTTCCATTTCAAGCCGCTGTTCAATTTCAAGCCTCTTCTCCAAGTAGATTTCTAGATAAGTGTCTTTTTTTTTTTTTTTTTTTTTGGATCATCCTATGTGTCTGTCTTTGATACTTGGAAATAGTGCTATGGTGAGAAAAGCCACTTGGGCTAGTGACAGGGGAAGAAAACCCCAAGAGCTATGTACATCTGTTGGATTACCTCATTTTGCATCAGTCCTCTTGGCCAGACCCAACAGCTGGCTCGCTTCCAAAGCCAATGCTACCAGCCATCAGGATCCTTTCCAGCCTTGAGAAGAGAAGACTGAGAGGGGATCTTATTGATGTTTACAAATACCTTAAGTGTGGGAGACAGAGGGATTTGGCCAACCTCTTTTCAGTGGTTTATGGGGACAGGACAAGGGGCAATGGCCACAAAGTGGAGCCCAGGAAGTTCTGCACCAACATGCAAAAGAACTTCTTCACGGTGAGGGTGACAGAGCACTGGGACAGGCTGCCCAGGGAGGTTGTGGAGTCTCCTTCTCTGGAGATATTCAAGGCCCGTCTGGACGCCTACCTGGGCAGCCTGCTCTGAGGAACCTGCTTTGGCAGGGGGTTGGACCCGATGATCTCTTGAGATCCCTTCCAACCCCTACAGTTCTGTGATTCTGTGATTATGAATGTTCATGGAGCAAAGCCTATGAAATGCTTTCAGATTTCCTTTAATGTGTGGTGAGAAGCCTCAGATGCACAGTCAAGCAAAAAATATGAAATGCTAACTCAGTGTTTGTTTCTTATTGCAAAGGGGTGACAGCTCCTGTGACGGTGTCGATATGAAGGAGGTTGAGCAGCCACCGTGTTCCTAAGCTGGACTTCTCTCCGTATTACCACCGTTGGGCAGCTCAAGTGATACGACACTTTAAACCAACTACTGAGGGAGATAAAAGAGGTAAAAGGAGAATGACAAATCTATGGAAACTATTGAGTTTTGCTTCACTGGGGAAGACTTAATTGTTACCCTTTTTTCCCTTCTTACATTGTGTTCACAAATTTCTCATGTGAAAAATAGGTTTTTTCTATGAGGCATAAAATTCAGTGTGAAAATTGTGAATTTGAGACTTCATTCTTCAATATTGTTGATGCTCAGTAATCTGCTTTTGATGCAATTATTTTACTACAGAAATGGATGAATGTGGATAGCTGTTCAGTACATTTTTTTTTGAGAAGTTGGTCCCAAAGAATAGGCTAAGATTAAAACTTCAGTTCCAAGTTTCCTGTCTGTGGAGAGAGGGTGTGACAGCCTTCTGGAAGCTGGGGTAGGGCGCCGGGAGGCGGGTGTTCCTTCTAAGGATGCATTGTAATGCCTCATATTTAGCAAGAGACTGTCGTTCCTCAATTCAACCTTGCAGTTAAACTTTTATTTCTTTTCCCAGATGCTTTGGGCTCTTTAGCTGTTGTCATTAATTGTGTGATTGAATGGCTTGAGTGGTAAATCAATGGCACATGTAAATATCTTGAGATGCTGATGATGGTCAATAGTGTTGTCATTGAATTTTTTTTCTGCATTTTTCAGGCCTTTTGAAAAATACTTGTCAGCCTGTGTTGGTTTGGTTCTAACAGAGCTTTGGTATTGTTTGCTTTGGACAGAATTTTGTACAAAGTATTCTAAAGTGAATTTGCGGGGGAAAGGTTGCCAAAGCATCAGTTTGTTATCAATTGTGAAGCCTGTATTAAAACAATGTAACTTGTTGGCCTAACTATAGAGGGTAGAGATTAAACCAGCAGCAGAATGTCATGACTCAGAGGTGAAAGGTTTGTACAAAGCATTTTGTTTTGTGTTCTGCATTTCCCACCCAGAATATTCCTGTTTTATTCAATGTGTCATGTATATCAACATACAGATACACTTAGCAAAAGATTTCACTGCATTGAGTTTTACAGGCGAAGACTTTAGAAAATCTGTTATCATGTACCCTATTTGGACAGATCAATCCATGCAGTTGGCAAGAGCTATGCTGTAGTGTAGCATTAGCGTTGGGTCTTGAATCTGTTTGCAAATGGAACCTTGTAAACCTGTGGCTAAAATGCCCAGTTTGAGATGCACTGTAATTGAAGACTTTTTAGAGAAGAATCAAATTGAGACAATTAATTGGGTCTCCTTAATTAAATCTGTGGCTGAAACACTTTATAATTAAATCTTCTAAAAGTATTATCCGTATCACTGTACGATGTTGTGACTAATCTATTCAATTGGGTAAAGGAGGATTGATTCTCTTGAGCCAAGTCCCTAGACCGTTAAGCTAGCTAAAATAAATTTAGACATTTGGTTTTCATTAGCGTTGTAACTGAAACAAAAACATTCTAATGACTGATCCCAGAGTATTTTGAAGTTTGTGCAACTTTGCTGGGAAGGTATTTAAACTGTAGTATCAGTTGCAAGTTGGCCACATGCCAGTTTGTCAAAGCCCTTTCAGAGCAAGAGGTTGAATTTCCATAGTGTTATGGAACAGGAAAACTTGGAGAGGGGAGAAATAGCTACAGTAGAACTTGCCCTGGTGAAATGAAACTATTTACTAAAAGGAGGTAGTGATGCTATTCGTACTGTAATTAATACAGGTTGCTGCTTTTTTTTTTTTTTTTTTTTTTTTTTTTTTTTTTTTTTAAAAAAAAAAGGTGTCTCAGTTCTTTGGAATAGATATATAATTAAAAGTATCAAAGCTTAGATTTAATAAAAAAATGAGCTTGTGTGCTTTTTGGATGGGTTTTTAGTATCTTAAATATACAAAATGGGATTCCCTGATTTTAAGGGAAGTTAGATCTTGTAAGAGGCTTAAGTTCTGTCAAAAATACTTTTGGGAAGAATATTTGAGTAGGTCTTGGGACAGGATGGCAATAGTCTGATTAAAAAATTAGCATACAGACTTGGACCTTGACAAGTGAAATATTAATCTGTAGTTTTCTATTTATGGGAGAAGCTGGAGGTGATTGAAAGCATTGTAAAACTGATTGTTCTGTGTTGATCTGTTGATATAATATCCTATGAAAATCTGTTGGGGTTGTTGATAACCCCCAGTGTTTCAGGAGTCAGTCACTGGCATCCAGGAACTGCTTCATCAGTTTGGAATGAGATCCCCGTGGTTGGCACAGGGTGCCAGTCATGGTGTTTGCTGGAGTAATCTCAGGTTTTGTTGCTTGTGGATTTTTTTTCCTCTGTGTTACTTGGGGTTAAGTGGCAATTAGAATAAGACCAGCTGACATCACGCAGACCATGAGAAATTGATAGCTAGGGTAAATAGCACTTCTGGTGGCAACAACAAAAATTAATTGGGTAGAATTACTGAGTTGTCTGAACAGATGCAGATTCTGATGGGTTCATCTACACAATGTGACCTTAGTGAAATGATTTAGCCATAACTAAGTTTGCTGACAGAAATCCACCTATCATAAGCAGTGATCTGAGAGGGGCTGAAAGTTGGGATTTTCTTCCTGATTTTGCAAATATGTTAATACTTGATTTTTATATATTCACCTTGTAGTTTTAATGTTTTTATGTAGAATGGGTATAGCCAAGCTGAACTTAAATCAACTTATTGTAGGCTCTCTTGCAACTGTTATTTTGTTTCCTGTTCTGTTTCAACTTACAGTATTAGAAATACAATGCATATACAGTATATTGTGTACATGCAGTATACAGAATCCTTAGAAAACCAGTGTAACTTCTAGTAAGCTTTGAACAGAAGTATAGCATTTTACAACAAACTTCACATGGAGTAGTAAAGTGGCCCTCAGTTTTAGAGCAGACTGTTGGAAACACATCATGGAAGTCACGAATGCCTGAATTAAAGATCTTTACAAATGTGAAATAATGCAGAGTTTCTGCTCTTCTGGCAAGGGTCTGATAGTCGGTCTGGTCTTTCCTTTCTTCCATATTCTGTCTCTGGGATGCGTATTTGTCTTGTGGCTTTACTATTGGGATGCTGTAGCTGAATTAGCCGCTCTGTTAAAGCTTGTAAGGAATAGCCACAATTCTGAAATTAAATTAAATGAATGGTCTGTTTCTTGTATGTGCAGCACTAAAAACATTATGTACTTCTGCCTTCACATTCTGTGCATGGAAACAATGGAACAGATGCAAATGCACGTATATTTAGTAACATTAGCTACAGGTTAGAAAACCGATAACATATGAATATTTATTTCAGTTATTTAGCTCGGCCACATAGTAATAAAAATCTTGACCTCTGTTATGATCTTGTGCTCAGGTTATCTACTGAGGCTAAACTAGAGATGCTTTGCCTGGGCAAATCTAGTAGATGTAGTAGTACTGCTCTGTTTTTGGTAGTACTAGGTGTATATTGTTCAGCACATGAGAAGAATTTGAATACCAAAGGATTAGATAGTTTTTCATAATTCAGAGTGAGAAAAAAAACTTAATGTTGTGATTATGAAATTCAGGAAAGTTGTATGTGATATGGTACTTTGAAATCAGCCAGATCTCGTTTTTCATAGCTTCTCCCATTCTAATAGTCAGTAGAGAATTTTGAAGAATTATTATTTCTAAGAGATGAAATTTAGAAGTTAAATTCTTGAGAAGAGTTAGTTGGTATTTATTACTGTTTTGGCAGGACCATAATCTGGGTAGTAAAAATAAATATGGACTAGATGCTGGTACTAGCATGAAGAGACATGAAATCTACCCTAGGATATGAAGAGGTGTTCCCCTTCGCTATGCCACTTTATTCACTTCGTTGTTCTAATGTTCTGGTAGTTTGAGTGGAGTTAGCAGAGGAGTGAGCATTAATAGTGGTAGGTAGGCAGAATGGAAATTCTGATTTTAGAAAGGCCTGTTGAAATGTCACGTATGTTTAGGAGGAATAACGCTCTTGAAAGCACAGAGGAGCAGAATGAATTGGAAGAGTGCAAAGTTGAAAAGCTGAAGAAAGAGCAAGTTTAGGAAGAACAAAGTATATGGATGTCTGAGGAGAAGTAGTGAGAGAAAATAAGATAGGTCCTCAATAGAGGCACTTAACGGGTATAGAAATGGCTGTGTTGAGTTCAACTTGTTCCGTCCGGCTGTTGTCAGCAGCTTCAGCTGCTGCAGGAGGTTCTGTGCTGGGTGCTTGGGGGAATCTGTTTGCTGGGGCAGTTTTGCCCTAATGACTTGGGAGGGCGTTCATCCTGGATAAATCTAGCTGTTTGAAAGGTTAAGTACACAGTTAGTGCTAGTCATCCAGGCACCCTTTATAATAAATGGAGGACTTAGAACTTTAAAATGTCCTGTTCAAAGACTGTTAAGACAGATGTTTCAGCAAGCAGTTAAACTCTCTCTTACTGTTTGGGGGCGAAGCAGTACCTTGCAGCAAAGTCAATGTGGGACAGCCTCATCTCTGCACCAGCTCTGGGATGCATCAGATCCACCTTTGATTCAGTTCAAGCTTGCCAACCAGGAAGAAACATAACCTAGGATGTGCATGTGAAGGGCAAAATCTTCTGTGATCTTTGCCAATAGAAGCAACTCAGTTCGGGGGCAGAAGCTGCTAGGACTGGTGGAGCAGGAATGAGGTTGGAATCTTATCATGAGGGATCTTATCACTTTAGAGAGGGTGAAGTTATTTGTTAGGAGTTGAGCCAGAGACATGAAAAGCTTAACATATTACACATCAGATTCTCTCTCCTCTGGTAGTCTCTGTTGGCATTAACAGTATGAGCAGATAAACGTTCTTGTGTTTCATAACAATTTGTAGTGCACTAAATCTTCCTGTAGTCCATGTATATTATTGTGTAGCAGTGAATTCTAAAAGCTGATTGATTTCAAAGGTATCAAGGTGCCACATACAGATTTTTTTGAATGTTCTGTTGCTTTTAGCAAACAACTTGCTTTGCTTCTGTTAGATTTCTCTCCACTGTTCGGCTGCAACTGGGAGCAATATTTCCTATTGACACTTGAGCATGGAGCTCCACTAAGAGCAATGACATCTGGCTGTAATAAGGCGTTGAACTCTTTCTCCTGCTTTGTGATTTCCACATGCTGAGTGTAGCTTGGTGGCTTCATCTAACTGCCCATAGGATTGTGAGGTAAGGGAAGAAAACAAAGGCCATGTATACAAACACAGGAGATGCAGGCAACTGAGGGGGAAATGATACAACGTGGGAATATAACATGCGATCTCATGAATGTGTGAGCTTTAACTCTTTGAGACAATGAGTACTGAAATTCCCCACTTTGAGTAGCTTCTTCTTGCGCTTGTTCTTGTCTACTTCTTGTCATGGCAAGTTCCATTTCTTTTCACAGTAAATTTTCTGTAGCTTCAGTGTCTTATGATATAGATTTGTTTCTCTTTTTCTTGTCTTCTGGGGAAGTATCTTAATCAGAAGGCAGAAGTGTGGTTTTACTAGGGAGGGTTGGGATGGAGGTTAGATGGAAATTCTGTGATTTGGAAGAAGCTTGCTGATTGTCAGAATAGAAGCAGAGATTTGGAAAAACGAAGTTGCAACACCAAGAACTTTGAGTTGAAGGACCTGAAAAATCAGTTAAAGATGAAGAGATCTCAGGTAGAGGTTGCTTTTTACAGCACAATTATTGCATCTCTAAGAGCTGTTCAAATGAGACATTTCAGTATCTAAAGAACTGAGTGTGGAGAAGTTGGTTGAAGTAGATTTAAAAGGCAATTATGTAAATAAAGTGTTACTTTTTAGGGCTACTGATTCTTTTCTTTCCATTGCTTTTAATTATTACCATACCTGATCGGGTAGTGACTTAGTTACAAAATAGAACAAATAAAAACTTTAAATATAGTGCATCCTACTGCAGAGGTGAAAACTCAGTGAATATCCTTGTCCCTTGGTGGATGGGATGGAAGTTTAGTGGGAGTTGTGGCTCATGAGGTTCTGTAACAGGGCAGGGAGTGCCGGTAAGGTTGCACCAGTGGTTAACTTAAACATTGATCTTGCCCTTGAAAGCAAATTAATATACATGACTCATGGATTTGTTTTCTTTTTTTCCCCTTTTGCTTCATTGCCTGGATGTGTAGCAGTTCCGTTTGTGGCTCTCCTGCTGCTTTCATCCCAGCCCAGTGAAAGGACAAGAGGCAACAAGCACAAATTGAAATACAGGAAATTCCATTTCAATGAAAGAAAAAATGTTATTACTGTGCATGTGAATGAACACTGGAATAGGTTGCTCAGAGAGGTCGTGTAGTCTTCACCCTAGGAGATGGCACTGCCCTGTCACGTGTTGGCTCTGAGCAGCCTGCTTGAGTTGGCCCTGCTGGTGTGGTTCTGCTGGATATTCAGCCAGGGGTCCCTCAACTTCTTAATTCTGCAGTTCTATGAAGCAAGTTCTTCCCCTACAGACTGTGGATGTGCACAGCAATGTGGAGCTTCAGAATGGCCATGTTTTGCTTGGAAATGTAGGAGGGCAGTATTTCAGGACTGTTATTGAAGTGTTATCCCCTTAATGATGTCTCCTCTTTACTTACACCAACTATTTCTACAAATGTACTTGCTTTATAATGCAGAAATTGCAGTTTTTGGAAGTATGGGATTATAAGTGGTGTGATTTATTTGGATATCAGAAAACTTGGCTGTATGGCTGCAAAGTTGATGTTGCAGAAGTAGGGCCCCTGCCATACTGGGGACTTAAATACAAGTAAATCATGGACTCCAAATGTGGAACTTTTCTCAAACAGTCAAAAAATAAACCTTCATCATAGTTAGGTGCTGATGGCTCAAATAACTTAAAAAGGCTGGAGAAGCAATTTCCCGTAGTGAAACTGTCCATCCTGTGGCAGTTGTATGCTTTTCTCTGAAGAATAATCTGTTTCCTCATTGCTGAGGATTGAGGAAATCCATTATCTTGTGGGTTGATTCAGCACAATCGTTCCTGTATTTCAGTCACAAAAAAGGAAATGCCTATGGCTGTCTATCCAACTGTGTATGGTATTGTAGTTTCATTACTTCATGAGCTGCAATACTTTTTATAATCTATAAATAAGTATGCTTTGGTACAATTGCTAATGGTTTCTCATTATTGATAGATGTTGGAGAGAAGTATGTAATCTATGTCCTGATTTGTAACTTCTGTGAATGTACATGTGCATGTATAAAACATGCAAAGCTAACCATGTCTCAAATCCTCAAGGAAAAAAGACTTCTGGCTCGTCTTCTGAAGGAAGGAGATTCTTAGTTTTCTGTTTCTTACTGAACGTTCACTTTAAGAGGTCCACTGCTGCCATTGATGACATTGGATTCCAGAAACAATTCCTTAACATGATTAACCTGAGACATTAAACAGAGATTAAGCTTAAATCTTCTGAAGCATTCTTGGTTCGTGGAAAGTAGAGCAAATCATCAGACTGTGAAATAGCAATTGGTCTGCCTCCTAGTTTTAAACTGGGAGTGGGAGTGTTGGAATGCCAGACTTCTTCATCCCACCCACCCCCCAACTTTTCTGTTGCTTCTTGACACTTTGTA
Source organism: Aythya ferina (assembly GCF_964211825.1). Lineage (NCBI taxonomy): Eukaryota > Metazoa > Chordata > Aves > Anseriformes > Anatidae > Aythya > Aythya ferina. The sequence continues at coordinate 22,568,346 of NC_140298.1, forward strand.
CTGCACTTTTTCAAGGAAAGGTCATGAGTAGGAACATAGTCTTCTACTGTTCCTGTGTGCTCAGATTAAAGTCCCTCTACAAGGGAAGGGGGGAAAGAGAGGAGTGATAAACTGCTTTCCCTATTTCCATTACCTCATCCTTCCACCTCCTTGTTCTTTCAATATTAGCCAGTGCTGCAGACAGGACTCTTTTCAACTACTCTTTTAGTGACCTGGTTGGCAAATTACATTGTTCATTGGTTCCTTGCATGGAACATATTTTTTTGTGTGCTGTAAAACAAAACGTGCACTTATAATGCATTATTTAACAATTATGGGACAAAGTGGTAATTGCATAAATCTTAACTTCTTAAAGTTGGGGGGAGCAACAAAACATGTCACTACTTGCGTTTACTTTCTACCTTGCCTGGCTTTGCTGAAGTCTGTAAGAGAATATCCAGCCTAGAGAACAGAGCAGAGTTTCTCAAATGTGCCTCAGCTCTGTGATATTAGTGTCAGCAGCTGCTTTGCTTCCATCTGTACTTAAATGCAGGAAGAGATACCCGATTGAACAGGCAGCATTCTCTTTTTTTGTGGTGTACATGATGCTAGCATATGTTTGAAGTTTGGAAATCTGCAGAGTATAGCATACTTTGTCCGAAGCTCATCGAACAAAATACAACTGAAATGTGTTAAAAACAAACAAAAAAGCCAAATAAACACCTCCCTGAATCTTTTTGATGTATATTGGAGACATGACCTATTTGGTCATCCATCAAAGACTTCCTGTTGTAGAAGACGGGTATATTTTCTATGTATTCCATCCTACAAACGAAATATTGCCTTCTCTCTAGATCTCTTGAGATGGAGCCAGACCTTTTGGCTTGTACTTCCAGTTCTGACATTGCACCTAGAATTGTTTTGCAACTGGCTGATGTCATCTTAGGCAAAGGCTCAATTCGCTGAGCCTTCACACCTCAGTCCCCAAAATATATTTTCATGTGAGTCTGTAAGAGTGGATGTTGGGATGTAGTTGCTATAAATTCAGAGCTGCATGTTAGTTTAAACAAGCAAAAAATCCATTTTGGGATTAAGGTAAGTGAACTTCCATTTCTCCTTCTAAAATTCCAGATCGTTTGTAAAGGACTGGAACCCCTGTTTGCCAAAATAGTGGTCAGTTGCCCTACTCCTTAGGTTGGTTAATAGTTTGCAGCATCAGCTAACTTCAGCTTCTCTAATACTGTCATTTTGTCATCAGATTGAGGACAAACAATGGTGCAAGCCTAACTTCTGCACCAGACAAACTGGATAAAATTAATATCTTGATGGTTTAGCTTTTGTGGAGAGAAGTTGACTTACAAATCTTTAGTGGGGAGGCAGTGGGCATGAAGGAGGACTTTATTAGGAATGATCAACATTCATGGTAGTATATGTACTGCACAGAAGAGTGTTTTCTCTTGGTTGTCTGCAGAAGCTTGGGGTTTTAGCAAACAAAATTAGCAAACAAAGGATCCAGGATGTTGGCATGCATGACGCGTCAACAGAAGTAGTTTGTATGATGTGAGCTGGAGATGCTAGACAAATGCTTGTGAATTTGAATGGGACTAGTTCAAGTGTGGTTACTGAAGGTAACCTAGAGAGAAAACAAACTGAATTTGCTGTGCCCTGCAGTCTGCACAGAAAGATTATGAGCCATGGCATAACTAATTTTTAAAACCATTCTACATGTAATTATGCTTAGGTATTTGGAGCTAACAGCGAAGTTCTGCTGTCTGTGTAGAAATATTTCTACACAGGCATAAATAATGTTAACTGAAAAATGAAAAGCAGGCCTGCTAGAATATTCTGTCAGTGCCTTTTCATGTAGAGTACATTTTTTTTTTAAATCCATATTTTACTCAAATGCTGTTTGAAGTACTGACTTCCCCTTCTGCAGTACTGCACGTTACAGTGATCAGTGTAGACACATCCCCCTTTGAAGTGGTCTACACTTAATTACCTTGCTGAAATTCCATGCAGAGTTCCACTGAGAAACTCCCTTGGGATCCCTCCCTGCCATTGAGAGGCTGATAAAACGGGCTCTGTTTATTGTCAAGCCAGGTAAAAACTACTGCTCTTCCAAAGTTTTAAGAAAAATTGGATTTTGTAGGAGAAAGTTACAACATGTTAGGAGGCATGATGCTCCGATACTGCTGATGAGAAGCTTTGTTCTGAACCTCTCTTGTTGCCCTAAGTATCCTTTACAGAGATGGGGTCTTGACAAATGCTCACAAACAGTTTGTACTGGATTTTCCATCTCAAGAACATATAAACAAGAGATACATTCCTGACATAAATTAGTTTTAAGACTATTAGAAATTTGTCATTGGCTTACACACAAACGTTTACCTTTTGATTATTTAAATTACAGTTTGGATTACAGTTTGGGTGCTGAGTAGGGAACTTTATATTCATGCGGTAGGTGAGATGAGCGTGGCAGTTGCAGGTTCCTCATACTGCCAATTCGTGTGGCTTTCTATACCCAGTGCAAAATGCATCAAGTGACTCTCACTGGAGTATGCGTGGGAGCCTTCTAACCTAGGAATTATCTTCAGAGTGTGCTAAAGTAATTTCAGGCTGTCTTGAGAGCAAGTCTACTCCCTTCCCATCACTTCTGAGGTTTTTACGGAGTACAAGCTTCTTACTGTGCAAAAATGAGGTTACTGATCTATGTATTGGTTTCTAACCACATATACACACAAACACACACACATATATGGTTAACTGCAATAGAAATGGCCTCCTGGGTGCCTAGGAATTCTTGACCCTTGGTTTGGGTTTTTAGTGGTTTGGTATCTTGTATATTCTCAACACTTGTTTTCAGGTTAGAAACACATTTAAAATTCTTGTTATCCACAATATTTAGTATTTAAATAACTGCTTGTTGATAATTGCTGTTTTGTCAGTATTGTCAAAACAATACAGAGTAGATGTGGTCCTCTATAGTTTTTTGGGAGATCTGGTGAAATTTTTTTTGCTTGAAGTTATGGTAGGTGAAATAAAAAATCTCTGCTAGTTCCCTATTAGAATGAAGCTGTAATATTTTGCCTACCAAACCTGCCATGTAAAAGTTTCACCTTAGCATAACTTTAGTCTTAACTAAAACAGTTCTGACAAGAAGCCATCAAACAAAGAAAGTAGAAGTGAGATCTAAAATGTTTTAGGCAAACTGAAAGAAGAGGTTACTGGTGAATCAGCACAAAAGGAAGAAGCCAGTGTTACCTGTTTGATAGAGGTGTTTGCAGGAAGATTTCAAGGACTCAAAGTTCTTGAACTTGTAGTAGTTGGACTCTGGATAACAGGGTGAAATTACTTGTAGCTGTACAGTTGGTTAAAAAATATACAAAGAATATGGGACTTTTCTGTTGAAACACTCTGGATATAACTGGTTCACTTGGAAGTATGTGAAGAGAACGACTACAACCCCAAACTCTTCTCCTTTCACAGAAAAATTGCTGTTTCTTGGGGCCAAGGTGGTCACCACTCCTAAGCAAAGTCTACAAAAACTATGTAGAAAGCTGATAGATTCCTCCAGATGCTACCAGCCATAAGGCTTCCAGGCAGCGAAAATGTCCCTTCTTACCGTACGTTTCTGTGATGTCAGTCCCAGTAGCTCCAGGACAGATGCCTGATTTCCATACCCTAAGAACTTCTTATCTGTTTGTCAGGATTGGCAGATGAGAAAAGTTACATGTCATTGCCAGGTGATGGAAATTATCCTCTCATCTTACCACTTGAGGCAACTCTTCTCCGAGCTGGTGGACTTTGTTTGTAATCTACATGAGGTATAACCAACAACTTGTCTGTGTCATCCCTACAGTCATAGGTAGCTCTATCCAGTGTGTGTACGTCCCGTTACTTAGGGGCTTTGGCTGTCACGTTGCTGTTCTAAATCACAAAACAATACCCAAATACTCTATGGACTGAACAGTTGTAAAAAATATGTAGGGCCAGCTGAAGGTAGTGATGTCTGGCAGCCAAACTGTGCTGCTGCCCTCCTGTTCAGATGGCAAGTCAAGTTCACAGTAGAAGGGATCCAGAAGTTGCTGTTTGGGGTGGACTCAAATAGATGAGCTGATTTCAAGGCAGAAGGAGCAGTTCTACCAGCTGAGTGATGTTGAAGCACAGGGGAAATAACAGATACTCTTTGTTCTTCCAGTCCTGGGGATGAAACGTGTAGATAACTGGTAGTTATCAAAACTCCATGCAGCCGTGTTTATCTGTTGTCCTGAGAATCAGTTGAACGCTTTGTTCTTCTCGTCCCCCACCCCCCCAAGTACAATGGATTGTGTGCATATGTACGCATCAGGGGAAGGGGAGGGAGAATCTGCCGACAAAGGAATTTCTAAAACCCATCTGAAGCTTTTCCTGTGCAAAAAGCACAATCAGTTGGGACTGGGTGAAAGTTCACGCTAATGCAAACAAGATGCTGAGTTTGGATGCAGAATGCTGCACATGACACCGGTCTTTTCAACACATGCAAGCAAACGGTGAATCAGCAGTGCCTAGATAACAACTGGCAGCAATATCTTGGGAATTCTTAAAACTGCACGTCATGCAGTAAGATTTATGACTTCGGATGTCTCTGTGCTTTAAGGCTAGTTCCAGTGTGCACCCCCCACCCCAGCCCATGATCAGGCTGAACTTTTCATTTCAGACACTAAATGTACGTGAGTTTGCGTACATCTGCGTTTCCTCTCTTGATGTGCTGGCTTTGTTCTGTTCAACTTGTTTCAAGTAAAACAGGCATAGCTGACTGAAAAGCATTAATTTCTCTGCTTGCTTGGAATCCATTTTGGATTGTCTGATATGTAGGAAGGAAGAGAAGTCAAATCAAATGTTCCAAAATGTTTTTTCAAGCTGTGACTGTGAATGCCTTATCTTAGTGCTCTGTGATGATTATTGCCCTGATTGAACAAACAGAAACCTTCCACAAATACTGTAACTTCTTTTGAGTTAATAACAGAAAGCCAGCTTCTTACCTGTGATTGACTGCCTTGGTTATGTTTCCCTCTTTTAAGGAGCAAAGGTTTTTTTATCATTGTTATTCCCTGGCCCATGTCTTGGCCAGATCTTGCGTTCCAACCTGATGATGATGATGTTGAGTCTCTCTGCGGTTCTGTAACCTTACTCTGCTTCCTATGTCAGTTAAGTCTCTTCAAGTCCTTTTGTTCTCTTCTGGGAACTTCTTCTCCAAATGCGTAACACTATCAGATGTGCAACACGTCTGGCAGTGCTGAATATTTGAGCCCTTGACATTAAGGGCATGGTGAGGTCTTGCTTTGTCATGGATTTATTACTCTCTGCTCTGTTCTGGCTCATTCCTCTCACCTTATTGAGAGGCTATCCTGTAGTTGGTGACTTCTGGCATACAGATTCTGGTTGTGAACCCTGCTGACTTCCCATCATGAATTTGCAGTGGATGTCTGAGCTCCTGGCTGGCAAATCGTGTTTTGATGCTGAAAGGTGATACTCAAATCAGTGTCTGTCTTGGTTTGAGTAAGTAGGAATGTGGGGAACCAAATGCTTGTATATGAGGTAGGGTACTTGTGCTTGAATCATGATGGTGGTTGGGGTAGAACCCTGTAAGTAACTAAATTCAGTGTAGTGAAGGCATACCTGTAGTGAACTACGGTTCCTTCTTGACAAGAACGTGTTTGAACCTTTATCCAATTTCCATGCTATTTCGGTTTTCTCAGCCTGTGTCAAAACAACGATGCTCAATTAAACTATGTAATTCTTGTTTGCATTGTTTCTATCTGCCTGAGACTTAATTCTTTTTAAAATATTTTTTAGAAAGAAAACTTTCTATGGCACTCTGAAATGGAGCATTGTCTTATATCATGAACGATTATGACAATTTATATTATCAATCATTAATATGCAAGTTTTTATAGTTGTGGGGATTATATTTTTTATAAAGATACTTTAGAACTATATACTAAAAAGACCAATCTGCTTCATTTTTCTTGCAGACTGCTACTGGAAATACAAAATATGTAGATATCAAAGTTGCATTCCAGCACTGTCTACCAGCAGGCAAGAGGATTTCCGCTTCAGTGCTGCAGTTCATTAAGGAGTTGTAAACAGAAATGCTGCAAAAGTATACTGTGGGTGTATGAAGAGATTTCTGATAACCTCAAGGCTGGCTCACAAATGATCTTATTAATTCTGTGAGAAGTCAGGAGAAAATCAGTAGGGTTTCTTTGACTTTTGCCCTCCATGGTTGCAGTTTTTACAGCTTGGGGCAGCTATTAGTAACAATAGCTCTTGAAGTGTAATTTAAAAAACCCCAGGAAACGTGTTCCTGTTTTTCTTTCTGATGCAGTTACAACTGACAGCTCCTCTTCCTTTAGCCCCTAATTCGGTGTGCCCCTGTTTCTGGAAACCTGTTTGAAATGCTCTAATGAAGTTTTTCACTTGCCCGAAGTACATCAAATGTAACACATGAATGTGGTTTCCAATGGAGACTTCATTATGCACCCAGTCAGCTGTTTCTCCTGAGTCACACTCTGAGCTGGACAAGGAAGGTGAAAACTGCTTTGTGCAGCCTTTGGGAAGTTCCTAATTCACATTCATCTGTGTCGAAAGGCTTCTGTTACTGTTGTCAGCTCACTTGTGCTTAAGGTGACTAATCCAGGACCAGAGTGCCATCTTTTCTAGGCAGTAGGGATAATCCTAGTATCCACAGAAGTTAGACTACAGGAAATCTGAGCATAGTGTTGTGTTGTAGTAATGTGTGGAATAACAGTGCAGTATTTGCACCTTTTCTTGTGAACGCTTTTTTTTTTTTTTATATGGATCTTGAAGCTTGCTTTTTTTTATATACTAAATACTGAAAATTTTCAGTATCACCGAAATCTAAACTTCAAGTGTAACACAGAGCTATTTCAAATAGCTTTTCTGCTGATGCAGCCCCTCTCAGAAGGGCATCACCCTGCCGAGGACTAGGATACCTCTTTCCAGATGTCTTTTCTCCTGTCCCATTTCGAGTCTGCTCTCTGGAGCTGACATCCTTCAGTCCACTTAGGAGAGGGCAAGGTTCCAGAGAATATCAGACATACAAGCCTTTCAAAGCAAATCATGTGGCCTGGTTTGGGGATGTTACTACTTAAAATATATACAGAATTGTTAACTATATCTAAACATCTACCATTTTAAGGCTGATTGTTACTATGCAAATTAACCTTGGCTCTTCTGTGCTGCTCTTGAAAACTGCTTTTCAGCTTAGACAAGACATATTTGTTTAGCTTGCCATTCAGTGTTAGAAGCATATTTCTTTGTCACGTATCCACGTAACTGATGCTATTACAGTTTTCCAGTATTGCTAGCTGCCTTAATCTGTCTGCATTTAAGGCAGACGTGGTTGAAGTATACCCCTTTACACCAAGTAAATGGGAAAGCACATCATTTAATACAACAAATGTTTTAAAAATTTGTTCCGTATAACCTTTAGTAACTACTGTTTCCATCCTAGTGATTGCTTAGAAAAATCACAATCATGAATGCTATTAAGAAGCATTATTTTTTTTTTCTTCTAGATAGCTGAGATAAGAGCCTACCTTCTGTAGCTTGTTCATGAATTGAGATAAATTGAGAGGGGATATGTGATTTTTCTACTACCTTCCCTTTGTTTGTCCCTCATGGTCTTTCAGAGACTGAAAGACAAGTGATGTCTTTGTTTCTGATTTCAAGCAAAGGCAAGTGAGAGTCGACCAGTGTTTTATGCTTACGTCCTAGGACCAAGTCATAGTAAACATCACTTTTTGTTGTTGCTTAGAGGATGGCTATTGGCAATGTCTAGGCTTGTTCTCCTTTCTGCTTCTGATCTCAAGCTAGAAGAATACAGGGTCAACCTGGTTTAAAAAAGGCTTCTTAAGTGCTATTAGGGAACATGTGAATGCACGTGAGTTATTTCCAAATCGTACAGTTCCTGGCATTCTCTAAGCTGAGTAGAAGACAGGAGCATCTATCATACCAGGAGAGGCTGAGGGGGCCTGTTTAGCTTGGAGAGAAGACTGAGAGGGGATCTTACCCATTCGTCTAAATATCTATGGGGAGTGTGTCAAGAGGATGGGGCCAGACTCTTTTCAGTGATGCCCAGTGACAGGACAAGAGGCACCGGGCACAAACTGAAGCACAGGAGGTTCTGGCTGAATATGGGAGGGCACTTTTTGCTGTGAGGGTGTCAGAGCACGGGTTGCCCAGAGAGGTTGTGGAGTCTCCTTCTCTGGAGATACTCAAAACTTGTCTGGATGCCATCCTGTGCAACGTGCTTGCTCTAAGTGACCCTGCTTGGCGGGGAGGTGTTGGACCAGATGATCCTCAGAGGTCCCTGCCAACCTCAGCTGTTCTGTGACTCTGTGAACCACGGTGTGTTGTGAACAGGGTTTGAGGTGGCTGCGGGGTTGAGATAATTAAAAGAAATGCAAAATCTGAAATCTTTCATGATTATCAGACAGTTTGAATTCTGGTACTAACAGTTGGCCATAAATCCTATCACAGGTGGGTTGGGCAATTAGGCCTTTACCCCTTCAGTAAGCTTAAAATACAGGATTCTGTCAAGCTCTGTATTTTAAATGGTGGAAAGAATTGTTCTGCTCCTTTTTTATTCATCTTCCAACACATATTTTTTTTTTTAAGTATATAAAAAAGATTTGATAAAGAACTTTACCTCCAATTTCACAGTATTCACTGCTATTTTAAAGTTCTTTTTTCATGGGCTTAAAGCTCTAGCACTGGTTTTTCCATGTTTTCTTTCAAAAAGATAGGGGCTTCAGTGATGAATAGCAGTGGTCTTTTGACAGTTTAAAGTAGCTGACTGGAATTGGTGAAAGGTAATGGTATTGTAACCAATTGAATGAGAATAATTTAGAAACAATTTTCTAGAATATTTTTATGGTGAAGTCAGTTGGGGGGGAGGATGGGAGACTTAATGACTACTTAGAATGTTAGTTTCTCCCCAATCTCACTAACAAAATTTGATTTCATCTGCTAGTTGTTTCACTTAGGAGGATACAGAGTTTGCCAATTTAGGTTAAAGCTATTTCCAAACTCAAGACGTGCCTCGTAAGTGAGATTTATGGTGACTGACACTTCATTGTTGTGGAAGATGCAAATGCAGTGCAGTTCACTGTGATGATTAGAGGGTGAGACTGGTCACTGGAATCCAGAGGACCTGGGCGCACACAGGATGTTCTTGGTTACAGGTTTAAACCGTCCTGCATATGTAAGCTTTTTGCGATGACAAATGGTGTTTGTGCAGAGAGTAAGACTGCCTCCAGGTCAGATGCAAAGATTTCTCTTTCCTTATCTAAAGGCTGCTGCTTAGAAGTTAATCTTCTGAGTTTCTGGTACTGCCAAGTTGAAGACTTTGTTGCTTATTTTTCCTAATAACAAAGGGCTTAAACACAGAAATGACAGGTGGAGTTCAGAGAAAAAAAAAAAAAAACACAAAGGAATGTGTAAATGAAAGAAATGGTGCCCTACCTGGAGAGTACGGAGAGAGGTGTGTAGGGTGTCAGAGCTGTGTGAAATAGGCTAGGTGGCGGCAACCATCTCTGATTTTTTTTTGTTGCAGATCTCACAGAAATTAACTTTTTCCATAGTTGTTTTGCTCCATTAAACGGAAGAGCAGGTTTTGATAGTCTACTTTCTTTTCTCTGTCCTGAATTGGCCATGCAGATTCCTTCCAGCACAGAGCACTCCGACACCAGTAGTGCTCAGATTTGGGTAGTAAGGAATGGTATGTCCACCCACTGCAGAAAACTGCTGTTTGTTTTATTATTTCCCCATGTCAATTACTGCTTCCATTTGTATAGGTCCTTGGGGAATTCTGGGATCTATGGTCATGATCTCATTGATTTTCTGATCCCCCAAGTTCTCTGCAGCCTTAACGGAGGGAAGAAAAATCCAACTCCATTCTACGGAATAGAGATGCAAAGAAATGTTTACTTGGATAATGAAGAGGCTCAGCGATAAAATTTTTTGTCTGGAGGGATTTCTTCTTAGTTAAAGCACAACCTGACATTTATCAATATTTTATAGCATTCTTTGTTTTAAAATTGTATTCAGTTTCAGTTAAGATGTCATGAGCAATGGCTTTAGCAGGCTTTAATTAGTCTTCTGTATGTTCTGTTACATTGCAGCAGGGGGAATAAACGCCTTAGCAACAGACTTCTGTGAAGTAGAAGGTAATTCAGTGCTTACAAAAGAAGAAAAGGAAGACTGACTTTGTTTTTGTCTCGTATTACTCCACAGCATCCTTTGTTTACATCTCCTTTGGATTTTACTGTAGCTTTACTGTTGTTAGATGCTAGATTTGATTTAATAAATGGGATATGGAGCATTTCTCCTGTAGATAGCTTTGAATGCTTGCAGTGTCAGCAGAGACCTAGCTGTTTTTCCACCTTGGTAGCAGTAGCTAAGCTGCCTCTGCAGATTCCAAAACATTCATTAGCCATGAAACGGGAACTTATTTTTCCTCTTTCTTGTTATTTAATGCTTGCATTTAGTTTCTTATTTTTTGTACAGCTTTTACTTCTACCGAGTCCTTATTTATAATAAGTTTAGTGTTTTTGAAGATAAACTGAAATGGCATATATGGTAAAATAACTTTTCACCAGCTTCGTGCTAAGTGTTTCCAGATACAAATGCAATTGACTCGCATCTACGCTTTATGAAAAAAGTGGCTCTTCAGTTCTCTAAGGAATGTTTATTAATACCTTCAATGCCTGTCATTGTATGTGAGGAAGGAAGGTATACATAATCCCTCTGTTAGAAAGAGCCTTCAATTGAAATTTATTAAAGATTAGTTTACCCTGTCATGAACAAAGTGTCCTCTAAATCCAGTTCTCTCCCACGAAAGCGTGAGAATTTCTCCACTACTTGTGGTCTGTGCAAATCATCTGCACTACAAAAGGGCCATGTCTCCTTCCATTTTAGGAATCTGGGAAGGGTAAATATTTAAAGTGCTGGCATAACAATAGCAGAAGTAGAAGGAAATTAAAGTTTGGGATCCAGTGCTGAGATGCATTTGGCTTAAATTGTGGGTAGGAAAAAAAGCTTTTCAGTAAATTGGTTAAAGGTTATGATTTTCATTTTTGGATTAAGGAATAAGCAGAACTGTGCTATGTAGAATCAAGTGCAGTTTCCCAGGCAAGAAGTATGTTTTGAAAGGGAAGCATTTCTAATTCTTCATCTTTTTTTTCTTTTGATTCTGCCAGTGTAGAGCATGTTGTTGTTCAGTTACTCTGTGACAAGCCACGGGAGCTGGTATTTCATGGAGTTAAGGCCAGTACTGTTAAGTGAACAAGTTTTATGGACAGCTATTGTTGATATGAGTACTTCTTGGGCATCAGGTTCAGAGGCTGTAGCATGAACGAATAAATGAAGCAGAGCAAAATCAGAACTACAGCACAGAAACTGTAAGTTTGTTACAGAAACTCTTTTTAAGATTGTGAAGTCTTTTATACTCTAAAAGATTTCTAAGTCCTAGAGAACTTCCAGCATCTGTTGTTTGCAGCAGCTGTTAGATATTGAGCAGCAAGATTCGTCTGTCCTCAGAATAGAGAGAAAAATGTTTTCTTTATCTTGATGCATTCGGTTCAGGTTGAGTAACTCTTCAGATATTAAAAACATTTTTCCTGGTATATTTAACTTATCTTTGGGAAACTTCTGGCACTGTGTTCAAATAACTGAACATGCATGTTGTAAAGACTTGAGCTCTGTTTCTGCCAAAATCTGCTGTGTGACTTATGAGCCCGTATAAAAACCATTATAATAACTTAAGCTGATATTTGGCTTGTGTTTATGCAAGACAACTCCAAATAATCCTTTAACTTCATTTTGAACTACACTTTTTTTCTTTTCAGAAAAAGTCCATAAAGTTGGCTGGAGAAAGGTAACTACTTTTGCAAAGAATTTATATGTTTTGAAACTTCATTTTTTAAGGTGTTCTGATTTAGAAGTTAAAATTAAAAAAATTGTGGATTCCTTTCCATAAAGGAATAGTTTATCTTCAAGGTGCTTGGTTGACAACTGTCTGCATGTAGGAGACCCTACTCAGTCTTCTGATGCCTCAGGGCTCATAGCTCTCACTTGTATCGCAGCGAGCAGTGTGGGGCATCAGAAGAGGCAGGTTTCTAGTTAATTCTCTTGGAAGGCTGTCAAACTTTACCATTGTGCTTTAATATTTTTTCATTACCCTTAATATAATTTTGATTTTTACAGTTTCCAGATGGTAGGTAATTCAATGCAGCCCCTGACAGAGTTTGTTGAATTGCAGATCACCTAATGTCTTGAAGGCTAGCAGAGATTTAGGTGACAGTTGCTGCAAGGGGAGCTAGACCCGCAGAATGCAACTATAGTGAAATATCGGTAACAGAGTAATTTAGACCACTCCAGGACTTCATAAGGAAGCTCAGACATTGAGTTTCTCAGTATCTTAGATACCTACTTCTATGATTATTTTTTATCTGTAAGTTTGTTGCTTTTTTGTGGCAGTAACACACTTTGGTATTTAAGTGTCTGTTCCATTTTGCCTGAATCTTACTGAATTTACTCTTAAATTCTCCACAGTGGAACAACTCATTCTTATTTCAGTAAGGTCGTTTGCTCAACCTAGAGATCTGAAGAGCTAAACCTGGTGCTAGGAGGTAAACTAACAATGTGGTTTTCTTTGCTACAGCGATATGGAAACTGGCACAGCAGGGAAGAGGTTGTTTGCCTGATTTGTTCAGAAACAAATGTGCCATGCACAAAAGGTGATGGTGAGTCTCACAGTTGATTAATAAAGCACTTTTCCAGACACTTTCCCTTACGGGGTATCTTTAGTTACTGCATGAGATGTATTAATTGTTTAAACAATGTCCCTTAAAATATTAAGCAGAAAAAAGGGCAATTAGAAAAGGAACTGAATTTAGACTTTGAGTTCTGCACACTGTGGTAGTTCAGCCTTGACTGCAAAGTTTACTCTACAGACAGGATCTGTACAAGAACAGTTGAATTTTGGTCATACTTCAGAGATCTTGTGACCAAGGTCAGTGGGATTTGTGTATCTTTGCACATTACCTTTTCACTGATGAGTAAGAGCACACTTTAGATTTACATAAGGCATGTGGAACTATCAGAACTTCAATAGGTTCCTGTTCAGTGGTAATGAACATGGGACAGTTGTGACAGCAAAGGGGATGTTCATTGTAAGGTGGGATTTACCGTGACCATTTTGGGGAGGGTTGCATTTCTTCCCCAGTAATTCAGCTGCAACAACATTTTACCAGCCAGTCTTATGAACCAGTGGAATTAAAAGTGGTTATTTTAAAAGTGGGGACTCAAATGCTTTTATCTAGGATAAAACATCGTCTCTAAAGATTCTTGGTTGCATCCAACAGGGTATGTCAGAATTTAGGGGGACCAACAGGGACAAAGGTGCTCATTATGTGGGGGTTTTGGGGAGGAGTGGAGAGCTTGCGGTAAGGAGATATATCACTCAATACCCTTCAAGTGTCAGCAGCCAGGTATACTGTCGTGTTGTAGAGCAGAGGCTGTGCTTGGTGGTTTTCCTACCAGTGCTCCAGTGTCCAAGTCCTGTTGCAACAGTAGTGCCTCTGAATGCCTTTTAACACTTCCATATGACCTTATAAACAACCATATACACCTCCAAAACAAGGGAGACTTGGATTTTATGCCCAATTCCACCTGAAGGACTTCTAGCTCAGGTTTCTCACCAAGCAGCAGAGACTTGACTATTCAGCTGTTCACTGGATTGGGATCAGGGGCATCCTTTGTACAATTAGGAGAGCAAAATTTGTAGGACCAGGGTGAGGGAGAGCACAAGCAAAAGAAACAGGACTTTGTAATCCAATAATGAGGTCACTTACCTGTGAGGGAGGAAACACAGGCTGTACTTTGAGGACTGTGTATGTATTTTACATGAAACAGTGCAGAGTTTATTAGCAGTCTTGCAAGCATAAACAGAACTAAGTAAAGCCTGCAAAATGATGGGCTGAACAATTTCTGTCCAAGGTGCTTTGTAAATAATTGTGCAAAGATTTAGAAAGGCACTAATGAATGCAGAATGGAAGTAAGATGTTGTAGATGTTTTTCCCCTCCAAGTTCTTGATATATTTGTTTTATTTCATCAGGCAAAATTCTTAGTTACGAAAAAGTAACTTCTGTTTAATCTTACTCTATATGTGCCGATCAAGCTGCAGTTCTTGTCAGAAATTATTCTTGATCTGTTTTATCATTTTAAGAGAGAAATGAGCATATTGAAAACCAATATGCATTCTGTGTCCACATCTGTAGATGTAAAATGTCGAGTTACTAGTGACACATGCCAACACTCACGTATTTTCCAGTTTGTAACTTTGAACAGAAATGAGAAAGTATTTTACTTCAGTGCATGACTAAATTTGGGTGTTAAAACAGGGTCTTTGTTATATTTACTTCTAATTTTGATAGTTCAAAAAGCTTACTTGTTATTAGCTAAATTTACAATGGCAGTTTTAGGTTTCTAGGAAGCTCTAGTGACCTCTGTAAAGAGGTAATTCAGTGAACCTGTCACTAATAATTTCATCCTGCAGCTAATAGCAACGGCTTTAATCCAGAAATTATGAGCTGGGCCCCTTTCCCTGAGGGGAATATTTCTTTCCATCTTAAAATATAAGGGGGTTGAATGTAGTAACTGTAACAGGAGGTAGCTTTTCTTTTATTTTTGAAGTGTGGGGAGCTTCTTAGGTACTGTACAGAACTCAGTAACACACAGCACACGTCTCTTGTATGACTTCAGATGGAGGTCCTTGTAGTGCTGTGATTTTTACCCATACCACTTGTTTTCACATGTTCACTCGGCCTTGCAAACTGGCTCATGATGGCTGGTATCTTTTTAATGTGTCATGTGAACAAGAATCCTGACCATGTTTATCACGCTCTGACTGGTGGTCTGAAGAGTACTGATGCTTCTGGTTGGTGTTCGTGGTAGCTGTGCCAGGGGATGGTAATGCCACACTTGTGAAGAAAAGTCATGTAAGAGAGCTGTTGTTGAGCTGTTGCAATGCTGAGCTTTGAAAGGGAAAGTGCAATCACTCAACAAGGAAGCAATGAGGTGTAAAATCCTTTCAGTGGCCTTACAAATTGTGCCCCAACTATTTTTAGTATTGACTTGGATTGTGAACAGTTTAGTTCTTCTCCATTTTGTCCTAAGGAAAGAAATCCCTGCATGTAGGGGACTGGACCTTCAGTTTGTTAGCATTTGAAACACAGCCCTTTGGGCTTGGTTTGTTACTTTGTGAGAATTCAAAGCTAGCTCAGCAGTAACTTGTTTTACTGAAAAATTAAAGCCAGTAGTTGTGATTCTTGCTTATCTTTATCCTTTCCATTTGCAGTCACATTATAGTTGCATTGTTTACTAAAAACTTGCTCAAAAGTGCATGTAAAGTTTAAGTGAAAAATATCAACTCTAAAGCTATTGCTCTTACTGTATGCATAGTGTACACACTGTGCGTGTATGCTTTTAAGTGGACCTCAGTCACCAAAGCCACTGAGCAGGTGCCACTGAAAAAATTAACCCCCCTTGCTGGTCATTCTTGCCTAATGGTCACTGTCCTTACACCAGCAAACGTGCTTGTGCAGGTATGCGGCGAGTTGAATTTGGGAAATTTACTGGGATTAAAAATAATCTGTGAGGAGGGAAGGGTGAGTGTTTTAGCATGTTAGCATGATAGGCAGGCTCTTGCCTTTCAAATTATCTCCTAGCTTTACAATTTCTTGCTCTAACTTAGCATGAGCATTCTGGTTCCGTTCTCTCCCTCCTTCCCTGTGCCATACCCCCATGAAAAGCGTGGTTTGCTCTCACTCCTTGTTTATATACCAGTAACTGAGGAGCCTGTTTCCATTTCCCATACGTATTGGTGCTGGTCCTGCCCTATGTCTCTTAGCTGTATCGGAAAACCAGGAAGAACACTGGTGGGTATTGCAGGCTCTTCTATTACCAGATCCACGTGATGCCTTTTATTCGTGGTGAGAAAAAGTGTAGTGGATATGCCATACAAGTATGAAGAAACTATAAGTATGTATGAAACAAATATGAAGAACAAATCATCCAAAAATGATTAAGATGCTTTCCTCAAGGTTGTTTTCTATCTTAGTCTCCAAAGCAGACTCTTTGGGACAGATATTTTCTTGCTTTTTGAATAACAATTTGCTCTGCACTTGGATCAACTAGTCCAAACTTTGGTTCACTTTTCTCAGTTTATAGAAATCCCTGGTACATTTATACAGAAGTTGTTTTGGAAAGGGCATAGTATACAAAGATAAGTATCTTCTGACAAGCAGGGTGATCTTCCTCTTGCTGCTCGTCAGCTTTCAGTACCTGGTTGGGCCCTCAGTTCTTGCAGGGAAGGTGAGTTACCTGATGTGATGTTGCTCAGATTAAAGTAGGATCTGACTGGTGACTGTTAAATACTGTAGACTAAACAAGTCTGTTCTGTTAAATAAGATTTAAAATTGTAAAAAAAAATTATTCAGGTTTTAATACTTAAAACACTGCTATATATAGGTTCAATGACAGAGTAATAAACAGCTTTGTTAGCTTTATTAAAATGAGCAGTGCCCATGCCCTGGGACTGGTACGCAGCCCAATTAAGTGGGCTGAAAGGGAGAGAGTTGCAGAGGGACCAAACCTCTCCTAGCTGCTGAGCTGCTTTGCAGCTGTTGCTGCACCACGAGGCTGCCAGAAGTCTTCAGCAGCTGCTGTATGCCTGTCTGTCTGGATTTGGAGGTGGGTTGCTGGTGGTGACTTTGTGCAGCTGTGGCGTATACCCAGCTGGCATATACCCAGCCATTCTGGCTTGCCAGAGTGTAAAAAGCTCTCCACAGTTTTACTCTGTAATGACCAAAAGTTATTAGTCGTCTCTTAGTTCCCATACCCCTGTTTCTTGTGCAGAAGGCCAGGCTCAGCCCTGTTGCTTCAGAGTCCTGGAGTATTTCATGTTCCTCAAACCCTAGCTATGGAAAGAAACAATACTCATAAATATATTTCAGCAACTAATCCCCTTCTGATTCCTTATTTTTTATGTGAAGAGAGTTAATGTGATATGACAATTTTGTCTAATCATTAGAGCCAAATACTGTTTTGACAAATCTCCTAGAAACAGAGCATGTATAATGCATTTTAAATGGGTAGTCTGTAGTCACAGGAAAAAGCAATGTATTGTATGTCACCAATTCACTTACATCATAGACACTGTAGGAGAAGTAATCAAATTGAAGCCTGATCTTGAATTCAATCTTAAAATAGCTATCTAACCATACTCACTTGAATGTAAATCCCAAGAGGTGTCATTGGGTTTGAAAAGTCTGCAAGTACATCATTGTAGATACCCAGTCAAAACTGGACATCTTCAATATAAAAATGGAGTTTGTCAAATGGCATCATATGGAAAAATAAGATTTATTGGTTTGTAATACAATTGGAATGCAATTTCTCGTATACCCTGCACTTTTCCAAAGTATTTTTTTTGAGTAGAGAATTGATCTGGAGGGTGTACAAGTGCAGTTCTGTACTGACAAGAATGTAGCTCAGGACTGTTTGGCTCCAGGGAATCTGTCTGCTACAGAAAACACCAAATCAGGTTTTTAAGATACATTCCAACATCCTTCGTTGTAATATTAAGAGGAATAGATAGCATTAGAAAAAGCATGTAGAAAAACGTTACATGGATGTTTCATAGTTTAGACTTGTCTCAAGGTTTCCAACGTTGAAAAGCAGATTAAAAATGTCTCAAACATGTCTCAAACTTTAGTGAGCAGCTTTGGAACTGATGTGACTTGTGTATGATAGGCAGTAATTGGGGTTTAGTCTAAACAGTGTGAAATCAGAGAGTCCCAGAGAAATCTGACGTCTTCTAAAGGTATGAAGGTGGTGCAGTGAAAGGTCTGGTTCTCGATTTATCTGAATGTATGAGAAATTCCCAGGCTCACATCTGTTTGCCAAAAGACAGCAAGAAAAGATTTACTTCATATTGCATGAGTTGTGTTTGGGTAACCTTCTGAAAGGCAAGCGGTCTAGTGAGCAAACATTGAGTTTGTGCTCAAATAACATTTTCTCTTGCCTTGTCTGTCAGGCCTTCATTAACGTGTCAGAAAAGCTCACATCAAATAAAACCTTCTCTATGGGCTCCAGCAATATTCATTTACTCAAAACACTTGGATCTTTTTTTTGTGAAGGAGAAAACTTCGGCGCTTATTTCACTTTCCTAATGAGGAAAGGTGAAGGTGTGATAGAGGTTGTGTACAAAAGGAGAGGGAGCTTTTTTATGTTATTTAAAGGTTTAGGCAATTCCTTTTGAAAATCCTTTGGAAAAAAATCAATATGTTTGTAGATGTTTCCTTTTACTAAGCAAAGGAACAGCACACTAGGTTAAAATTTCAATAGGTGGGAGAAATACTTCAGAACTGCAATAACCAAATTTGCTCTTAAATTAGTAAGTACCTTTCTATTTTCATTGGCTGAGTAACTTTCTGCTATCTTGGTGTTTATGAATTAGCAATACTTTTGCAGTTGCGATAAATACTAACGTTACACTTTTAGTTTCCGTGAGACGACTGCAAAACCATGGTCTTTATGTTAAAAGCAATTGCTACCTCTTAAAAAAAAAAAATCCTTTTAATTTCAATACCTTGCTGTTCCCTGAACTAAGAACATGAATCTGAAAAAGCAACCTTTCTGTTGTTACTGCTGCTATTTCTATTTTAACTGGAGAAACATTTTATGGACTACAGCTGTATGGATTCTCCCAAACGATGGGAAAAATGCAGTGCTTCGTTATTTGATTACAGACAAGTTAATGTAGTAATTACTGTAACAACATTGGCAAAGTGCATTTCTTCTGTCACTTGGGAAAATTTATATTGTGATAGTGACTTTCACTTCAATGCCAAGATGGTGCTTGTAATTTAAATACTGGTGTTGTGAGAGTGATGGAATTAGTACTACTTCTTATGTCACATGTGTATTTTATGTTCAGATAAAGTATCCTGTTAGTTTTTCCCTCCGTGGTCAGCCTGGCCTATTTTACAAGTGACATTCTGCATGTGTGCACTTACGTAAGGTACACTTCAGTGCAGTTCGTAGTGGAAAAGGTACACCTGTGGGAAAGGAATGTGGATGAGAAAATGGAACTGTGTAAACATGTTTATGCAGCTGCATTTTAGTGCAACTTATTAGAGCTCTCTTTATGGGATAAAACTGTACAACTGAAGACAAGCTATTAAAAATTTCTCGGAAACATTGTAAGTTTTTAGATAAATCAGAAAATATGCATCTCCAATTCTGCTTCCAGATGTGGTTGTACTTCTTGAACAAGATGTCTTCATAGTACTATCTGGAAACTTTCAGATGGTAGTACAATTAGCTTGTGAACTTTCCATATTAAAGCATTTTGAGAGTATTAAATCTGTCATGATTAATACACAACTCTTAGTGGTGTAAATAAGTGGCTTAAATGCTCATGTCAGTGTAGGGGACTTATCGCACAATCTTCAGAAGCTAGTAAGTTTATATGGGACTTAAGTTATTTTGGAGCCTCAGATACATATTTCAATTCAGAGCAAGTGTGGTGATTTGGAAACATGCAAAGTAAAAGACTTGCCTCTGTTAGATCTTCACTGAAAAATAACTTAATTCATGTTAGTATTTCTAGTCTGTAAGTAGACAGAACTAGACGGTTTTACATCTCATAAACTTCAGCTGTAACATGACATTGTGAATACCTTTTTTCATTTAGATACTGAGTTTTAAGAATTATTGCTAGTGAGTCATTTTTTTTTTTTTTTTTTAGTGGGGGGAGGGAAGCCTGGAAAATGTCACCATTCTACTTTAAGAACATTTTAAAAAAATCAATAAAAAATACTTTAGAATCCCACTTTGTTTACAATATCATATTGGACTGACGTTTTAATTACACAAGGGACTGAGATGATATTGTCCTAGGCGCTTTATGGACAATGAAACTCACTCTTTGCCCCCAGAAATTTACTTCTGTGCTTTGACTTTCAGTGTTATTTGAGATGATGTGACCTTAAGCATCCAGTTTTCAGAATATTGAAAGGATGTGTTGGTATCTTTCTCATAGAATGTAGTCTGAGTTTAAATCTCCCAATTACAAGTCAGAAGTTTTGATATCTTGAAAGTGTAAAAACATCCAAGAACGAACACATACACACACACACAGTTACAAGTCAGAAGTTCTTTGTTTATCTTGAAAGCTTAAAAACACCCAAGAACCACCCCCCATACTCCAGCAACAGCATCTGACATCTCCCCTTGTCCCCTTTGGGTTTAAAGCTTTTTGCTGTCTACACTCACTTCCTCCTCAGCCTTTCTTAAGCATATCAATTATGAAAGAGTGATGAACTCAGGGATGAGTGGAAACTGGAGAAGGACGGACAATTTACTTCACGTCATCTATTGATCAGACAGTATTTCATCCTCGTGGAATTACCAGTCAGAAGGGAAGGCTCAGTACTTAAAGCTTCAGCTATAGGGATATGATGATACTGAATCCACTTTGCTTATGTTGCAACCTATATTTATATCAAAGCTTATCTCCTCTGCCCCCTGAGGAAAAATAAAATGTATAGAACAATGCCAGCATAAGAGGAAGTGAGCTCTTATACTTAGTACTTTGAATTTCATCCCCTTCATCCTGTATCTCAAACAAAGAAACCCACAGATCTAAGTACTTTTTTCACTTGTCTGCTTCTTCTCTTTAAAATACTTGTTCTGTCTGTGGATGGGTAGCACAGATGGTGAGTTAGCTCCGCTGTCTGTTCACAATGCCAGTTTTGAGTCTCCATCGCAGGAATACTGTCTGAACACAGTTATTTATTTTGTTTGTTTGTTTTTAGGCTCAGTTTAGGTCTAGAAGCGATCACACTTGTCTGAGACTGCAGCCCTACAAGTCAGTTTCTTTGCCACATAATTGGTTGACCTAAGAGCACTTGGGAGCACTGTGTAGGCAGTCGGATATCTCTGCAAAATTGTATGGTATGACGGGGCCAGAGCTGATCTAGTAATCTCTGATGGGTCAAGCTGCCTCAGACTGATTATTTTCCTGAGTACTGTGCTCCCGGCATGTCCCCTAGGTAGTGCTGTAATCTGGAAGTTCCCAGTGTGTGCCTCTGAATAATTAAGGTAGCTGATGCCGTTTCAGTATTACCTCAAATGTTGCACAAAAACATACTTTAGTGTGAAAAGAATAGGGTTTTACTATGAAAAGTATAGGGTTGGCTCCATAATGTCTTTCCCAAAGGTGTTGATTGTTTTAAATGCTGTTTGGTAAGCTGCTGCCTGCAGTGCCAGACCATAGCAGCTGAGGTGCAATAGTGAATATTTTGTCCAAGAAAAATCACTAGTCAGGAAATTCTGTAAATGGATAAGAATTGTAATAAAAAAAATCATTGTAGCTGTAATAAAATGCTTGTGGAGTGCATGTACCACATACAGAACTAGTGCTGTCATTTTAACCTCTAATTAGCTCTTCTATTCCGTTATTCCCTCCAATTTATTAGCAATTCAGCAGAATTTCTGCAGCACCTGTGGTGCCCTGTCTGGCCTTCAAGGATTTCAAAAGCCTCTAAGATTTTTCCCTGAGCGCTTGCATAATCCAGCATCAGTTTGTCCCCAGAGCACCCAGAAAAAGCCACCAGCTCTCCTATTAAAGTTTAACATTGTCGAAGTCCTTCAGCCTCTTCTGAATCTCTCTAAAAGAGCCTGCTGTGACAATACACATCTGTGATTAATGTCATGTTAAGCTCGGAGGCATGTGAAGGTATCCAGCCAAGAGAAGGTGCAGAGAACAGCTGAGGCTTCAGTGTTGGAAAAGTGGTAGCTCAGTAGCAGCTCTTGCTTGTGGGCAGCCCAAGCTAGCAGGAGGGGATGATGCCTGTTGGCCTTGCCCGATGTCTTCAGGAAAGAATTGTGTGATCAAGACTGCCAGCTCCTTGTAGCTTGTTTGAATAGAAGAGTGATCAGACTTCCTACCATGCAACACAGGCTCAGCCATGCTTTGTAAATACAAGTCTAAGCTAGAATTCACTTTAGGCTTATCTTTTTATATATTATACAATATATTATATTTATATATATATTTATATATTATACTATAATTCAGTTGACACTAATGTGGATATCCTCATAACAGTAATTTAATTTTTGAAGGATGTACATTCTGGGATCTACATTACTATTTTCATTAGTATTTGATTTTATACTGAAGTTAAGCATACAATGAAAAACATTACTTTAAAATCACATTTTTTTTTAACTGATCCTTATGGCACATTATAAGAGATGATTAGATTGATAAGAGATTGGAATGATAACATTATAAGAGATTATATAATTATAAGACTTATACCATCTTGAAGATTAATTCAGTCAAACTTCTTGTTCATTTTCTTATTCGTGCATGGTAAGGAATTGAGAATTTGTTGTATTTGGTAGAAGTTGTTGCTTGTAAAATGTCTTGACAGATACCTAGATAGGTAAGAACTTCCTGGTGGGTTGAGGAGCATTATGTTGACTTAAAGCAAGACTGAATTAGTATTGCAGGCGTTGTGTAGATTCTATGCATCTATGCATTTCCAGATGGTGGATGGCACAGTGTTACTCATTTATCTTCTCTGGGCCTCCTCAGATCAAATCTGACATCCTCAATCTGTCTTTAATCATCCTAAGTTCTTCCATCCTTTCCACCTCCCCTGTTTTTTTCCTCTGCCTGTGTTCCACATGGTGCAGAGCTTGGTTTTATTTCCTGATCATTCATTGGCAAGTGATGAAGTAAGTACATGATGTCACTGGAGATGCATAGAGGGACACGCAGCAACATTAACGTAGCACAGAAGTGGATGATGAAGGGTGTATGAAGATGCCAAAAATTGGGAGTGTGCTGGTGGGCATTAAACAAGGTTCTAGGGGCATCTAGGGGCACAGTGTAGTATATGGAGAAAAGATTTCTTCACAGTGTTGAGTTTGCCTTTCAGATGCTATAAAGCCAATAATTGACTAGGTCTGTAACTCAAATATATGATAAAGTATTCAAATCCAGTTCATACAGGAAACATTTTATTAAGCATAACCTATGAACATACATCATATTTTCACTTTACTATCATCCTGGGGAACAAAGTGCTTGCAGAAAGTTGATGAGCCAAGATATACTAATGCTATTTTGTGTAGTACATAAAATATTTAGAACTTTAATAGATCGTGATCCTTTGGATTTCTAGAGTACTCTCCCTCCCAGATATTGAGGCAGTGAGAAAACGTTAATGACCCTTTTGTAACTTCTTCGAGGTAGTTAGCAATTAGGCATGATACAGTATCAGCAGTGAACTGATATACAGTAATATTTGCATAATTACGAACTTCATTAATATAGATTTGAAAAAACTGTAGAAGTTTGACTTTGGAGAAGTAGTTTTGTCCAGTAGATTATTCTTGTGATACTTCTAAGCAATTATTATGTATTTCGGATATTCAGAAAGTAAATACCGTCCTGCAGTCCTACTTCCATTTTGATCTCTGATTTTAAGCTATGTCTTTCAGTGTTGGTGTTTTGTTTAATAAATATGAATTCCTTGTACAGACAGTCTTGCATCATTAGCACTGAGTTACTCTATGTTGGTGGAAAGTTTTCTATGGGAGAATCCATTAACATCAGAAAAAATGTTCTATATACAATCCCCATGGGGTGTGGGGGGTGGAGAAAGGTCAGCTGATGCCAGTAAAATTATTTTTGAAGGCAAGAAAGGCAAGCAACATTGAAGGCAATTTTTTTTTAGGGGGAAAAAACAAAACAGTGGGGAAGCAGAGCAGTCTTTCACCACCTGTTTAAGACTGGATCCAATGAGCTGGAGGGACCTGTCTTGTGTCAGAATTGGACCAGGGCTCCTGAGGTCACTGTGAGGTAAACTGAGCCCCAGTCTTTCTTTCAGTAAGACTTTTTTTTTTTTTTTTTTTTTTTTCTTTACAGCTTGCATGCTTTACAAAGGTTAAAGATGCTTGTGAATGTGAAATTGCCTTTCCTACACCTGTGTTCTTTGCTCTACCAGCTCAACCTGACCCTGAAATCAGGGCTCCTGTATTCAAGTGGAGGGAAAAGAGGGCATTTCAACAAAGCCAGCCTTGAGTGGATTGGGACCTGCTTCAGAGTGATGGGTGGCTGGGTTGTAAGATCTGCATCAGGAGGATGCCAGCTGTAAGGTTTGCTTCAGAGATGCCCAGAGCCGAGGAAAAAATGGGAGCTGCCTGGCAACATCTGAGGCTTTGCAGCCGCTAGGAGCGTACCCTGGTAGAGCAGGTTGCAGCCTGCCCCTGGCATTTCCCCTAGCACTGTTGTTAAAGCTCCCGGTGCTACAGCCCTGTGCATCCAGTGACACGCTGAGCTCTTTCCAAACGCCACACGCTGCTTCCTACATAGGGGCATGGCACTGGGGGCTCCAAATCACCACCAAACCTATCTGAGGAGGTCGCGGAGGGGCCGAGGCCAGCCCAGAAACCTCTTTAATTAAAGTTACAGCGGGCGCAGCTCCCGCTCCCCTGCCGAGGTCCGGGCGGGGCGGAGGCCGCGGCTCCGGGCAGGCCCTGCCGGGCCCAACGCCACCTCCCGGGGCGGGCAGGGGGGAGCCGGCGGCCGCGGGGAGGCCTCGCCCCGCGGGGGGCCCGGCCCCGGCTCCGCCCCGGCCCCGGCCCCGGCCCGGCCCCTCAGCGCCGTGGCGGCCGCCGGCTGCTCGCTGCCCGCCCCGGGCCGCCCTCAGCTCCGCTCCGCTCCGCTCCGCTCGCCGCCCGGCCGCCTCAGCCTCCCCGGCGGTAAGTGCGGGCGTGAGGGGCCGGGCGGGGAGCGGGGAGCGGGAGGGCGCGGGTGCAGCTCGCCATTGTGTGCGCAGAGCCGCTGCTCTGTCCCTCACAGCCCCCTGCGCTATGGGGGACATGCAGGGACCCGTGCCGGGCGCTGCCTGCGCTGAAGTAAAACCGAGGCAGCCGTGCGAAGCAAACCGCGGCCGGGCTGGGCTTGCGGGGCGGCCGAGCCGTGTTGTTCGGCCAGGTGTGCCGCCGGCCCTGGGCCTCGGCTCCGGTGAGCGCATGGGAGCCCCTCCGTGCTGCCGTCAGGTGCGGGGAAGCGCCGGTGGCAGCCCTGACGGGTGTTCCTGCAACCAGGAGAACAAAAGACCTGTTTCTAAATAGACGGCCAGGAGTTTTCCTAACCTAGTGCGGAATGTCACAGCGTGCCCAGGGGGTGACAGCGAGCAGCCCCGGCTGTGCCCGAAGAGCATTTCTTGCTGTCTCTGCTATGCTATCCTATAGCATTCTGAATGGTAATCCCATAGCAAGAGCAACTACAAATAAAAAAAAGGTTTTCAATACAACCGATACCTTCTACATACAGAAGGATGCATATTTCTCCCCTCTCTTTGTAAACTGAATCAGAACTATTTTGGTTCGGAATATTTGCAGCTACAAAAACTTAAATATCTTTCACATGGTAATGGCGAGTCAGTAAATCAAGTAAGATTTAGTGTGATGAGAGCCTACCAGTTGTAACCAATGCTTGGGTTTTTTTAACAGATTTCCACGCTCTTAAACCATGCTGAGGTATACCTGCTTTCCAGAGCTGTGCATTCCTTTCTTACGGTGTTTTTCTCTAAGCATGTCTGTCTGTAGCTCTCTCTTTCCCTTTCCAAAACTCTGATTACGTATGTGGAGCTTTCTTTTTTTCATTTTCTTAATATCTTTTTCCTTTTTCCCCGTGCATATATATTTAATGAAACTTAAAGGTTGCTCAAAACTTGTGGAAGAGAATTTTCAGGGCTCCTTGTTGTTACTTCTACCGATAGCTGAATTATCTTCATGATGAACTCTGACTTTAGAGCAACTTTGTAGTTAAAGCGCTGCAATTGATTTTTTTTTTTTTTTTTACACACAGCTTGGCAAATGGTTTCTGTAAATATTGTTTTACTGTTTGTGCCAGGAAAAGTAACTTCAGCTTAAAAGCAAAGTGTATTTCTGAAGTCCTTGCAAAATCTTTCCCACCGTCGGCAGCCTTTTCCAGCTCCCTCCCCCACAGCTGGTGGGGGGGGTCATGCTGTGTGCCAGCTCGGCAACACTGATTCACCAGTGCCCATCTGCAGCGTGAGCTGTGGTGCTGGCATGGGGACATCTGGAAACTCCCTGTCACGGGAATTGCAATTCCTGAGCCAGCCTGCGATGCAGGAAATGAAATCTTGGTGTCTCAGGTTCAAGACGGGACGGCTTCTTAGCAGGTCAAGCTGTCGGGAGGAATGGAAGAATTAACTTTTTTTTTTGAATCACTGGGTTTCAAAACCTAGTCAAAATGAAAATGGAGGAGGAGAAATTTCCATTCTGCAAATCTCTTCTTTTTCACAACTGTATTCTAACTACTGCTGCATGGCAAAAATGCTTAGGTGGTAGAAAATCTGCTTACCAGGGAGACATTGAGAAAATCTATATTTATAGACTGCTCTGCAAATAAACTGACCGTAGTTGCATTTCTCAAAAATGGGAAGTGCATTGTATCGATCCTCAAAGTGAAGTAGGTTTGTTAGTAAGTATATTACATAAACCTGCGTGGTGAGGTTTAGAGATTGTTCCAGAAGATAAAAACACTTACGTATGTGTGTATATATAAAATATGCTTTAAATTCCTGAAAACGAAGTGGAAAGGACAGAGAGTGCTTGTTTTCTAGTAAGTGTCTGTATTTTGTATAGCGACAGCTTTTCAGGAAGACACAGCGGTTAACAGCTGAAATAGAAAAGCACGAGGCAGGGTATTGAGAGAAACCAAGCACCACATACGAATGCATAGGAGTAAGAGCTGGAGAATTTGAAAAATGTCTAGCCGAGTGCCAAACTGGAGATCAACAACCATAAAACATTAAAAAGCTGTTTGTCTTGCTAAAGAACACTGCGGTGATAGATAACTAGACGTCTCCCATAAAAACCAATATCAAACACCAGGCACCACCTGTTACTTCTGGGAACGCTGAGAAAAAGCAAAGCTGCAAGGAATGCTGGTGAAGTGAAGGAGGAGAAAGCCCTCCTTCGGGTGGCTGTGCACTGACTGGCACAGAACCCAGGCTGGAGAGGGTTTACACTGGGACTGCACAACCCATTTGCCACATGAAAAAACTTGTAGCTGCTTAAGGGACTGCAAGCCCGTTATAATATTTCATCTGGAAGGAGACTTAATGGGTAGCAGTGGGATTGTTAAACGTTGCTTATTTCGAGAACGCACTGCTTCTGGAGTGAAACTGCTTCAGATGAACTTTTGACATGAAAAGACTCCTGCCCCCCCCCCCGGCTTCCCTCCAGACATAAGCTCACGTCAGAACCGTTGTGCTTTGTGGCTGACAGGGCTGGAAGGGCCAGAAAACCCAGACCAGTTTGGTGGGCTGGGTGGCATGCTGCTGGGTAGAGCTGCAAGGCTTTTGATAGCTTTAAAAACAGCCTTCAGTTGTCTTACCCTAAATGAAAAGAAAATAGTTTTATAAAACTCTTTGGTTTTATTTTGGTGCAAGATGCAGAGTTTTAGATTACGTATCTTAAGTGGTTAAAAATACCAAAAATACAACGGTGAACTTTTTTCATCTTCTAACAATCTATACATTATCTATACTAATATGCTAGGCTATACTAAATTTCCACTACATCATTCCCTCTTGAACTTGCACTTCTGTCATTCTCAATTGCAGGCATTATGAGTCCAGATGGGATTTGTTGAACCAATGTTTTTTTAAGTCTTTAGAGTGAAGAAAAAATCTTTCACTTGAAGCCAAAGGAACAGGTGAACTTAATCCACGTCTCAAATGAACACGCTAGTTAGGGAACACCAAATCCTACATAGTTCCCGCATGGTACAGCATTACTTTATTTCCTGAAGGGCTCACAATACAGATGGCAGATGTAGGCTGTGTTCGTTGTTAGCTCTACAAATAATAGAGGGATTACTCCATAAAACTGTCACTACATCACATTGCCTCTGCAGACTGTGGTACTTTCCAGATATGACACTCTTCCAAACTTACTGCTGAAGTGCTTTCTTAGCAGTTACTGTTATCAGGCATCCAGTAGTAGTGGGTTATCCTGCTTTTCTTTCCCTAGCAGTCCAGCTGGTATAATTTCTAAATACACAATTGTGTTTAAAATAATGTGTGTCCAGCTGGAGAGGTGAAGAGAAGGATGGATAACCAAGTATAGTATATTAAACATCAAGGTTTATGCTTTTTTCTGATTGAATGTATTCTTCTGTTAAGTAGGGCTGTATATATTAAAACTGATGTTATATTCACAATGTATCCACAACCCTTATTCTCAGAGACTGTTCTAAAGTACTCTTGCTCCGTTTTTTTTCCTCCCTGGATGCAGAGGTTTGTTTTCCCAAGTCTACATGTTAATAAATTCTTATTTTGGTTTTACATAGTGCATTTAACTTCCCTATCTGTGCATCCTCTAAAGGAGAGATTCTCAGTTAACTGTTTCCTTGGGCCATTCCGTTTCACAGTAAGTTCCCAGTCATTGCAGTTGGGGTAGCTGAGACAAAACACAGCAGAGATACAACAACTGCTGGTGAAATTTTGGTGCCAGTGGAGCAGCACGCTTGTATGAAGCGTGACATGGGGAATATCACAGGACATAATTTATAGTACCTTCAAATGGGCAAGACGAATTGAGATAACACTGGACTTGTCAAGTAACATCAGCCATCTTACATTTCATTAAAAAAAAGCAGAACACAAAGTTACCAAAGCAAATGAAAACAAGCAGTTCAACCAATTTTGGGGAATTAGTTTGAGCAACAATTCTAAGGTCTGTTGGAATAAAACACCTAATTATGTGGCTGCCTTAAGCATACAAAGTAGTTCTGCTGACTTCAATAGAGCATGGAAAGAGGCTCAGGGTGAGCAGATACTTCTATGTCTTGATCAGACTCGATGAAAATGAGTAGAGCTCAAGTGCTTCTCACTGCTTATGAAGGAAGAATCAGTTTAACCCGTTATTGTTTTTTATAGCTTGAAATAGTTCATGGATGATCTGTTCACCAGGGGAACAAAGGCAGAGTTACATCGCTCGTGTTGTACTGCTGATGGTGATCTCTGGCGTTTCTTGGAATTTACTAGTGTCTGTAGTTCTATTTTCTGAAAATTGAGTTTAAACTGAAAAAGTTGCAGGGAGATATTACGTCCATTGAAAATAAGGCATTTTATTTTTCGTCGCATTAAATGCAGGCTGTGGTGCTGTCTGAAACTGAAGTCATAATCCCTGCGCTGGTGTTCAGCAGCACAGACACTGCGAATGTCTCTGCACGGAGAGCACCAGCTCCCAAGGGTGTGAGTTCTAACACTTGCATCTCCGTGCTGCAGGCACACCTCGTAAAGTGATTCCTTCATGAAGTGATTCGAAACAGCCACTAAAAATTATGCAGTGTTATCTCAATTGCTGCGTGCACAGATGTCCTGGGTTTAAAGCAAAAAGAATGTGGTCTTTCATTTCCAAGGACTCGGTATCTGCAGGATCTCCATACCTGATTTTCAATTACAGTAATAGCCTGCAGAGCTGTAACTTTCAGCAGTTTCCAGCAGTCTCAAATAATGATATTTAGGCCAACTAATATAGAAAAAGAAATGCGACAACACCACCATGCAATGAATCTGTTACACGAGCGAATGAAAACAATCAGGCAGAAATTCCTAAAATGCTGCCAGCCGACTCAATGGGAGCTTTCTCTGCCTCGCTGTCCCTCTGTCTTGCTCTCGTCCACTCCAGCAGCCTTTGAAGCTGCCTCCAGTTTGCGACAAAACTTGACTGTTCAAACACAGCGCCATTTCACATGACTAATGCATCTCTTCAGGCTGAACCAAACTTTAGCCAAGCACTTGAATTTACTCTCTGTGCTCTGTGAAAAGTCTTCAATGGGCTTGACTTGCCTGGCCCCGGGAGGGGGTATCGGGGAGGAATGTGTGGAATTGGACTCGGGAAAAATCACCTTGTTTAGCAGCATATTCTCCTGCTCTGACTGCTTATCTAAATGAAAGTGACTTCCCAGGGAATCTGACTCCGCACATGATCTAGAACAAATAGCGCGGGATTAATTTTTGTTTCAGCAGCGAAGGATTTAGTTATGTCTCGGGGAGATCCTGCGCAGGGGGGCTGCTGGGGGCAGCATTCCTCTGTGCAGAGCGCTTTCTGCTCAGAATTAGCATTCAGGCAATTAAATAGCTCAGCTGGCTGGGAAGGCTTAGCTCTGAGCGCTCGGCAAAGGTAACAGAGAAGAAAATGAGTTAGAAACTTTCTCGCTTATCTGTCTTAACCTTTGTGTTGTGTCTCTCTGCAAAGATCAGCGTCTGTAATGCAAGCCTTGCAATTTCAACTTGGAATGTTGCTGTTTGAATTCGGTACTGGAAGGTTAATGTGACTAGCCAAAATAGTTATAATGAGCTGATCCTAATTTTTAAGCAAATGTTGGGCTGTTAGTGTAAATAGCGTATAATTAGTTTGTCCTTCATTCTTCTTTCTCCTTACTCCTCCATCTTCCCTCTCCAAAAAAGCCATGTAACTTGGGAAACAAATTCTTACCCTAGATAAGTGTGATGTTTGACCTTTCTTGTTATTTATCAAAATCATCTCTAGCTTATTTCCAAATCTTAGTAAAATACAACTGGAGATAACATGGGGAATTATCTGTTGTCAGTTTTGAGTTTGAGACAAGCTCCTTCAAAATCAATAGTTTCCTTCTCCAAAATTAATAGTTTTCACTTATTTATGTTTTCCTCAACAAACAAACAAACAACTTTAGAACAAAATCTTTAATACCCTTTATTTTCAGCACATTGCATTTCTTAATTGCTTATGGAATACGTCACTTGTAAGGATCAGCTTCTCAATCTGCCATAATTGAATGCTAGGATTTTTATTTTTTAAGCTTAGGAAAAGCGTGTTGTCATACTATATATTTTTGTTATTTGTAATAGTTCATTTTGAACTTTTGCTAAAGAGCTAGTCTACCACCCAGCAACTTTGACAGATGCTTGATTTATTTAAATAAGGATTTTTCAAAGAACATCTTCAAAGATATGAATGTGCCCGGTTTTCGGCAGAAATGGGAGGATAAGAAGGAAAGCTACCAAAGCCACACATTAGTGGTGATTAAACAGTTTATACTGTGTGGTCCTCTCTCCTGCTGGCTTTCAAAGCACACAGGCAAAGCTGCAGTGCGAAGTTGTGGATCGTTAGGCAGTTTATACGGAAGTCTGCTTTCATAAATAGTGGCCATTACTTAGTCTTACACAAAATGATCTTGTTCCCCTGCTTCTCAGCCATTACTTGTTGGCTATGACCCAGAGACTGTCATTTGACTTGCGTTTTGCTTTAATTACTTAATGTAACTTTTAGTTGAACAAGAATGTCCTTCAAAACCTTCCTGATGACATGTGACCATTGCCCTGTGTTAAGAGAGATGAGAAGAGCGTTACTAATTTAAAGCTAAAGCTATTTCTGAGCATCTGAAAACACTGCAGCTCTGTAAGCTTTATTTTTGTTTCTTCAGGAACATCTTCTATCCATCAAGAACTTGGAGCATGGCAATGAGTGATGTCAGCGAGTCGGTGATTCTGAGCAATGGCAGCATCTTGTCAAATGCTTCTGGCCCAGGCATCATTGCAGCTAATGATGGAGACGTTGCTGTCCAACAGCTCACTTCCAAGGAAACGCCAAGAACAAAAGCAAGTCCAAACGGCTGCCTGCAACTCAACGGTACAATCAAACCCTCCTTTCTGCCTTTAGACAACCAAAGAACTCAGCAGATGTTGTCGCAATGCTGCCACCCCTGCCCGTACCATCACTCTTTAAGTAGCCATAATAACAAGCAAGAATGTCATTCGGTGGTTGGCAGCTCAGCATCATCTCCTATGACTTCGTGCTGCATGCAGCCACACACTGAGTACTCAGCATCTATTTGCCAAAAACACCCACCCATATATCAACCTGCCTGCTGTCTTCAGCCCTCCCCATCCTTCTGCCTTCACCATCAGTGGCCTGACCATTTTCAGCATCAGCCTGTGCAGCAACACATAGCCAGGATAAGGTAAGCAGATTGCAGGTTTGTGGTTGTTTTTAGTTCTTTGAGTGGGTAGCTGTTTCCATAAATATGTCATTTTCTTAAAACAAAAACAAAAAACAAAAAACACATCAGAAAAGGAAGATAAACAAACCTTTTTCTCTAGTGTTTTTACAAGTTAATCTTTTATTTGTTAACAGCATGATTTTTTTTGGAAGTATCCAAGTCAGGAAAATAATTTTGTTTTGCTACATGGATATTACTGAAATGAATGAGTTCTTTCTGGAAAAAAAAAAGCTGTTTTTAATTCTTGGGGCATTATGTGAAATGAACTAATGCAGAGATAGCTAAGACAGCACGGAAAGAACTGGCATATCTACATTGTCTAAGCAAAACCCATATTTACCTCAAAAGGTGCTTTAGAAACTATTTTCAACATTGCCATTCATAAATGTATTGGCTGTTTTTTTTCTCTTTGTCAAATCAGCTTTCTCAGTGAGTTGCCTCCATGTGTTTTCAGCTTATCTGCTAAACTCTAAAGTTGTGCTAGGACTGAGAAACTTTGTATTGTTCCATGTTTTGAACCTTTCTGTCCTCCACTTTAGAGAAACTTGCCTCTATCTGTTAGTTTTGGAGATCCAGTGACAGTAATCCTAGCTAGGGGGAGCAACAATCACAAGGAAAATCTGCTACGGCCTGCTGGTTCTGGGGGAGATCACTGTCAGTCCAAGAGGCAGTTTGTAAAAATCAAATTCCCCGTTGCAGTAAGACACCTCTAAGCTTTTTATGCAAGGTTATTTTTTCCTGAGTTGCACTTAAGCCAGATTGGATGGTTTTTCACTGGAGCAATAAAAGCTGCCCGTCTCCCTGTCATCCAACATTTGCATCCTTGCTCTAAAACTTGGAGCTACAAGTTATTCTCAGACAGTTATATGCATTTTGCCTCAATGGAATGTATGGACTAATTTTAAACTTCTGAGAATAGTGGGACAGACTGGGACATCCAGATATCCAATGTGGAAAATGTCAAAGTGAATAAAGCTTTTTTCCTTAAGGTAAAAGCAGATGAAAATAAGGATAATACAAAGTATAAATCAGCTTTCCCCTGCCAGTCGTTCCTCTTACAAAAGGAAAAAAATCTTTATTGTTGGAACTGCTTCAATCCCCCATTCCATATGTGTTTAACTGTTAAGAAAAGTTGAAAACTTGCATATAATTCTGTATGCAAAGGTATGGAGGGAAGTTGAACTATTATTGAATCGGTCAGTTGTACTTTCCAGTGTCAAAATGGCAGCACTAACTTTGCTGTTTTCTCATTCTGAAACAGGTCTGTTAAACTTCATCTGTATTCCATGGTCTTGAGGAAGGGAACAAATTTGATGCAGAATCTGTGTTTCTGTTTTTACTCCAGATAAGAGCACTGAAAAGTTATTTAAGATATGGTAGAATAATGATTTCCATAGTATTTCAGAAATACTATGTTTTTGTTTGAGCTATTCTGATTAGGATCTTGAACCAAGATGCTTTTTTAATCTTGCACTACCTTACCATGACATACATTAGTACATAAATGTACATAAGTTATTTATCATTTGATAAATGTTCGTCTTAATGTTAGCAGTCAAACAGTCAAAATAAGGATAGAATCTGGCCTTTAAAGCACCTGTAGTTAGTAGTTATTAGGTATCTGCACTAGCATACTCTACATATCGCTATCAAAAGTTTGTTTATTTTCTGGAATTCCTTCTAGAACTGAATCTTGTCATCAAGAAGATGCTTGCAAGATGCAAATTAAATATTTTCATCAGTCTTCTAAATGCCACCCAGCCTATAGTTGCTGTCACCTGTTTTTAGCTCTAAACATGGTAAATTGGACTCAAGTCTCTTGCCATGCTGGGAAAGCTGGACTTTCACATACATTTTACCGCCTTAAACTGGCAGTATCTACACTGATGGAAAATGCATGCATCAGTTATTAGCATGGAACCAACCACTTTTTTTCTCTGAACAGCCTACAAAGTGTGTCTGAATATTACAGCCTTCTGTTGCATTGTGAATCCAGTTTATCATGCTATAAGACCATTGTCGATGAAAATATGTTGGTAGATGTTAAAAAAAAAAAAAAAAAGGGGGGGGGGGGGCATTGCAACTGGATGCAGCCTTGCAGAGGAATGGCTCTATGCTCAAGAAGCAGCAGTCTTGTTCATCAGTAGTT
Source organism: Aythya ferina (assembly GCF_964211825.1). Lineage (NCBI taxonomy): Eukaryota > Metazoa > Chordata > Aves > Anseriformes > Anatidae > Aythya > Aythya ferina. The sequence goes on from NC_140298.1 coordinate 22,602,714, forward strand.
ACTTTGCAGTGCTAAAGAGAAGATTAACACTGGACATGAGATATTTTTAAATGATTTGTTCCACACTCTGATATTATTATATTTTGAGCCTATAATCTGCACAACATCTCCTTCTCTAGACATTTTTCCTAATTTTTCTAGGCTAACTGGAAATCATCCAGTTCTATAATATGTGCATGTTTTAACATGGTTATTTAAAATGCAGGTTCTCATATGATACATTAACTAAATTCAGAATGCAGTCAAACTAGCTTTCATTTTGGTCCTTCATAATTTAAAAATATGCATTCAAGTATTGTTAAAGTTTTAGGTCTGGGGGGTGTGATTTGATAGAGGGGGGTGAATGCTTTCTGCAAACTATATCACTAATGCTTACAGCTCCGGGCAGGTAACCAATTATTTCAGCACGACAGGTTTTGTCAGGTTTTTAAGCCCAAGGCTTAACATTTGCTAGTGACCTAATGTTAAAGGAATGTGGGTCTGGTGTATCATTGGGGATTGTAGTATATAAAGAAGACAAATTGAAATAATGCCACTCTTAAAGGTGACTAGATGTGGAATTTTGTAGTGTTCAGCTTTGAAGAGTAAACTAAATTACATAGAAATGTCAACTGTGCACCATAACTTGAAGGTCTAGGCAACTGGTAGTTTTTCAGATGGGTGAAAAAGGCTTGTAACATAAATTAAACAAAACATTTGTAGTGGTTGGTGGTATACAATGTAAAGGTGGCAAACAACTCTAAGTCTATTATGAAAGCAGGTAAAGTAGGTAACTGTTGGCCATAATGATTCTGATTTTTAGATATTTTTGAGGTTGAAAGATACTGAACAAAGTTTTGTGCTATTTTGTGTACATTTTTAAGATGCTATGCATTTAAACATGTTCATACCTCTTTTCTAGTAGGCACAATATCTTGACAGCACAAACACGCCCTGTGAAATTCCAGCTGTCTGTTCATATCAGAATGTAATGGTCGAAGGGGCTCGGTTTGCTTTCTAACAAATGGTTTCTCAACTTACCAGTTTGGAACATGGTATGATTAGTTCTTCTGTTCAGGTACTACTGGAAGACTTTTCCACCATGTCCCTTAAAAAGGCTCGTGTTGAAGTAATCCTTTATGTCTGAAAGTGCTTATGTATCAACAAATGTGTAGCCCTGGAAGGTGGGTGGTTATTGCCCCTCCTTTGCTTCCATCTGCTTCTGTAATTATCAGCAACCTTCACCGGGTAGGCAGTAGAAATAAGAAAGAGGATCCAAGCAAGGCTGTTAATCTGTTGTTACCCATAAGAAGTGGAAAAATCATGAAGACTGATGTTTGACAACTGGAAGGACCGAGTTAGGAGTCACTAGGGAAGAGTGAAACCATGCAGCCTAGTAGCATGTTTATTGGGATGAAAGAAGGATAAAATAAATAACGAACAATTCCATATTCCAGCAGATCTAAACACTGCAGAAATGTATAACCAGAAAACTCTTGAGCATTCCTGGTCTTTTTCAAAATCTGTTATTTATATATGAATGTATACATGTAAATAGGGGCAGAAGAGGAAGAACGTGCAGAAATGGTTCAGTAAGTTGTCGCAGATTTGTGGAAAGCATGTGGTAACAATGCTGTCTATAGCTGTTGTGTCTGCTACCCAATTAAATTGCTTCTTTCAGATTTGTATGTGCACTTTTTGATGGGAAAACACTAATTAAAAAGTAACTGTATCCTTACTAATCTTGATGATAACTCTTTTGGAATTGTGTTTTGCGATACAATTTAGAAAACTTGAATCTATGAACTCAGAGACAAAAGGTAAGGGAGAAGAGGTCACGGAGCTGCAAGAAGTGGTGATAAGGAAATGGCTCCAGTCTGCCAGGGCATGTACTGCTTGCAGTTCTGCAGTATTGGACCCATAAATTCACACAAGTTCTCTTTTCTTAGAGTAGACCTGCTTTATATCATCTACCATTATTTATATTTCAGGACTATAATGTTAATGCTTTTGACTAAAGCAGATAAGTAAAGAAAACTGCTCTGTGAAACATCTGAATAATCTCTTTTAAAAAGACCAGGATGAAAGGACACATGGAATGGTCTCTCCCTGACCATATAGTCATATCAAGCTAGAACATGAAAATAAAATCAGTTTGAAGCCTTACAGAATCATTAGTTTGGCTAAAATTGAAAACTGGGATATTTGGGAATTGCTCCTCATCCTCCATCAGAGAATGAGGAGAATCATCAAAGAATGAGAGAAGTGGAGCTGCTCATGTTATTTCCTGTCTTCATGAACTAAAATTCTTTGAGCACCCAAAATCCTGTGAGGTGAGCAGAACAGCACAAGTAACCAGGCTGCAATTCACATCTGAATTGCTGGATTCCAAAATTTCACTTGCGCGACCAAGCAAGGCAAAAACATGGTACTGCAGAGTCAGGAAAATGGTAAAGTGTTGGTATCTTAAGATTTCTTGCGCGTCTTCCTTCCAGTTAGATTTAAGCCTTCTTTTGAACTGTTTTGACATTGCGGATTTATGTTAGGCTCTGGGATTCTGAGTTCTGCTGTATCTCAGAGGGTTGTGTGCCACACACTGTTTAAACATTACTGCAGCTACACTTCAGTACTTTTATTTTGATAATTTAAAAAGGGACACTATGAAAATGAAAAGGCTGTGAAGTGAAGGTAGAATTACCCATTTTCTATTTTGCTTCTAGTTACTTGGCACAAATATTAGAACCAGAAAGAAATAAAAAGCTCTTTTCTTTTTTTCCTCAAAAAGCAAGGGAATATTTGCCAAATACCAATCGTAGTAACAAGACTTTGTTATGAAACAGCTCCCTGCTTGATTCCAGGAAAAGGATAATTGTTATCTGGTACATTTTGCAGGGCTCGCAGAGCTGATTATGCGTATACATGCGTATATAATAGCTTTGAATATAGTCTCTCATTTCAGCAACATTAACTGTTCATGAGAACTCCTACATAGAGATTTTGAAACAAAATGTTTTTCACCTAGATAAATATTTTCCGTTTTGAAAATTCTTAGCTTCTACTATATTCAACACATTCAAGGATTCTTTTGTTTTAATTTTTATGCATTACGCATAATGTATATGTGTATGTTTATATATACGCATAATGTGCATTAACGTCTTCTGTATAATAAGTGTGCATGTACTGTGTTGTAGATTAATTAAAAGCTTAACTTCCTTCCCATAGGAAGATTAAATATGTATATTAAAACAAAAAATCTTTTAGGTGAGATTTTTGAAGGTTGTTTCTGAACCATTTTATCAACCTTCTTTAGCTGAAAGGCAGAAGCTGTTCCTGTTGTTTCATTTAAGGTACATGATGTTACAAATATCGTGATTCATGCTGTAGATCGGGAATACCTGCATGTTAGTAAGTTGCATGGAAACACTCCAATTCTGACTTTGTTCTCCTTTATTCCATGGTAAAATAGGAATTCTTTATCCCATGGTTTCCCAGAATGAAGAGGATGGAGGCAAATGTGAACCACAAATGAGGTGCTCCCTTTTGTGTCTCAGTATTAACAGCCCAGTGGTGTACCTGGATTTTAATACAGTTGATGAACGGAAAGGGAATGTATAGCAATTTGGTGCATCTTTCTGAATCTGAGTCCGACTGCAGGTTCTCTGTTGTGCAGATGTGCAGGAAGAGCTCTGCCTGTGACCAAATACATTCTTTATCTGGATTTTGCTTTCAGTTCGAGCTGTGCTTTCTCATTTTGACTTATTTTATTCAATTTTCCTTAGCCTTAAGTTACCGTGTTCACCAATGACTTAAGAAGTTTATGGTGGTTTTGTTAATTCATTTACTGTTCCCATGATGATTACTGTTCATTGTCAGTTCTGCAAACATAAAATAACTTGGTTAGTATTGCACAGAGCTGAAAGCAAAAAACAACATGCAGAGAATAAAAAATGTCATTTATAATCTACTGGCAGACCACATTAATAATAACATCTGTAGGGAAAAAAATAAGTGCACTTAAAATCAAATTCATTAGGCAGTTTAAGGGATTCTTGTAGGCTTTTAATAGTATTAATTAAGCATTAGTAATTGTCTACCAAGCATTGCTTTGAATCAAGCATTAATGCAACAGCAAAAAAGGATGCCTAAAGCTTGTGCTATGCCCTGAGTGCAGCTGAGTACCAGCTGGGCAGTGTTGTGACCTTTAGTCCCTGCTACTTACCGACTCCAGGTTCGGTGTGCTTGAAAAATGAATTTCCCGTGCCCTGCATCCCTCACCTTTCCTTGAACAATAGGGTAGCTAGTACTTAACTAGCAATCTGCTGGGCCTTTGAACTGTAGTCTTCAGAAGGTGTAATTAGCTGATAATGTGAGAGAAACATACAAAAAAAAAAAAAAAGGCCTTCCTTTTGAATTAAATTGACTGGAAAAACAGCATCAGCTGTGTTTCCTCTTGAAAAGGACTAGTCTGTGTGTTGAGACAACTTTTAAAACTGACCATTTATGTACACATTATATTTAGAAAAAAATATAGCAGAACAGCTAAATCAGTGGCAGTTCATTGAAGTGCTTTGCCCATGTGTAGTTGTTCTCATGCACCGTTAACTTAATACTGGGTTGTGATAAGGTTCACGTGTGAAACAAGATAATAGTCAATGAAGAACAGAAGTCTAAACTAAACATAGCCAGTTACCTCATTTTTCACATCATTAAAGAAACGAAATACTTGAGTATTCCTGTTTCTTGAAAGCTTTCAGTTTTCCTGAATGGGAGGAAATGTGCTGCATGAGGAGTGGACTTTTTCAAAGCTTTTTGTAAGCTTCCGTAATTGTCTGTAGGTCATTCTAAAATCACTTGTCCTTCCTCTCTGATGATATTTCAATGTGTTCTTCATCTCCTAGGAAGTAATAATCGATGTACATGCTTTTATGTAATCAGTTGTTCTTGAGCAGTAAAAACAACAAAACAAAAGACAAAAAAAAACACACACAGATGGGGGGGAGGAGGGTGTGGCGAGAGGGGGAATATACCCAAGCAATTTGACATTAATTTTGTTCCTCTGGTATGAGTTTTCTGCTCAGTATATCTGTTGAATAAACAAATGTCTTGAAAAAAAGCTTTGTTCAAAGGGTATCTTTCAAGCTTCTGAGAGCAAAAATGAACCCTCTGGTGACTTGCGGTCACAAATTCTTGTAGCTGCCCAGGAAGGAAGACTGAAGCATGTACCAGTTGAAGCACGGTATACAGCAGTCTGAAGTCTCCCTGTTCCAGAGTCAAACTTATATATACTTAACATCATTAATGCCTATAAAAACACAGGTTTCAGCCTTTGCAGAGAAATACCTTTATGAAAATAGGTGCTCTTGTACACCTCTCTCATTGTCTTTGGTATCATCTGATGGAGCCTCTTGTGTATGTATGTTGTGATTTGTTGGGTCACGTTAGTTTCCCATCTGTCAGAGAAATATAAGATGTGACCATGACCTTGCACTGCTCCATTCAACTTGGGAGTGTAATATAAACAGCTTTGAAATAGAATATTTCTCAGGAAGGAAATTTTTGCCAGTTAAACTGCTGAAAACTACTCTAGTCATCAGTTAAATCCCTGAACATATCTATTAATTTCACTGTGATTTCAAAGAAAAGAAAAAAGACTAATGGTTTTAGACTTGTGAAGGATCTTGAAATAATATTAGTCTGCACCAAATTAGCTGCTGGCTTGTTTTCAGATAATGATTCATGGTGGTATTTTACTATGCTTTTTTATTGTCTTGAATAGTTCAGAACTTTTGTTTAACTTGCCAAGCAGTACTATACGTGCCTTCAGTGCTTCAGAAATTAAAGGAATATATATTTATGTATATATAGCTTCAAGTAAACGTTTTGAAGAAGAATATACTTTAAATTGTATATAAACAGTGCCATTTAGAATTGGGACAATCTATTTTAAGTATGTTTGGCAATTTTCTTTTTGGTAGTCTGAGAACTCTTCAAAAGTGGCTGCACTCATTGGAGAAGAGTTTGAGGGAAAGGAAAGTATAAGAAAAATTATTTTAGAGTGTATGTTATTTAGGTCCCTCAGACTGTCAGATTTTCCTACAGAGAAGATGATTTACGTCCTGTTGAAGACAAGCGAACAAGCTTGACTCTATTAAAGAACAGAGCCAGCTTTCTTTGCAGTTGATAATATTTAGTCAGTTCTTCAAGATGAAAGAGGGAAGCAATCAGAAGTCAGTATTGCAAAAATGAGGTTCTGTAGAACCTTTAGACATAGGTTTTCAGTTAACGCAGGCTCCTGCAATGTATTCAGTCCCTATGGAGCACCAAAAGAAAAGTTAAAAAAAATAGCCAGGAACCCCAAAACTTGAAGACATTTGTAGGAGCATTTCAATTTTAAGTCATCTCTATGTTTAAAAAATTGTATTATAATTTTAGCATAGAATAAATCATACTGGGATATTTAACTCAAGAAGTAACTTCCAAATTAAAGCGCATACAGATAGGATGTTAATATTGCATTGACCTCCCCCGTACATTGACTTGATAGAAGCGCATTTTCCCACTAAAGCAATCTGTTGTATGCTGCCATTAGCTGGAAACTTGTGATTGGGAGATGCCAAAACTACCTTTTACTTCTGGAAAGTAGGTTCATAAAGTTAAATAATGTTTTCAAAGCAGAAAGTGGGCAAAATCCATCTCAGTTATGTAGGGTTTTGCCACTGATGTTAAAAGAGTCTGGTTTTGCACAGTGTGCATGCTCTAGGCCAGCAGAGCAGGCACTTTTGTGGTAAATTTAAATCAGTACCTCTACCGTAGGAGGACAAGTGTCTTGGCCTGGGGTTACACTGGGGTTACAGCATTGGTGGATAGGGGAACAGCAACTGACATCATCTACCTGGATTTTGTACAAAGCATTTGACATTGCCCTGTGTGATATCCTTATCACTAAATTGGAGAGATGTGGATCTGATGGATGAACTACTTGGTGGGTAAGGAATTGGCTGGATGGTCGCACTCAAAGAGTTGCAGTCAACAGCTCAACGTCCGAGTGGAGACCAGTGACGAGTGGTGTTCCTCAGGGGTCTGTGTTTGGACATACGTTAACATCTTTGCCAGTGACCTGGGCAGTGGGATCAAGTGCAACCTCAGCAAGTTTGTGGATGACACCAAGCTGTGTGATGCGGTCAACATGGTGGAGGGAAGGGATGCCATCCTGGGGGACGTACACAGGCTGGAGAGGTGGGCATGTGTGAACCTCATGAAATTCCAGAAGGTCCTGCACGTGTTTCAGGGTAATCCCAACTTTACAGTACTTAAAGGGGGCCTGCCAGAAAGCTGAAGAGGTCCCTTTGTTCAGGGAGTGAAGTGATAGGACAAGGAGTAATGGTTTTAAACTAAAAGAGGTTAGACTTAGATTAGATATTAGGAAGAAACTCTTCACTCGGAGGGTGGTGAGGCACTGGAACAAGTTGCCTAGAGAAGTTGTGGAATCCCCATCCCTGGAGGTGCTCAAGGCCAGGTTGGATGGGGCTTTGAGCAAACTGATCTAGTGTTAGGTATCCCTGTCCATGGCAGGCAAATTGGAACTAGATGATCTTTAAGGTCCCTTCCAACACAAACCATTCTATGATTCAGTTTAAGAATCATGTGGACAATTATTTTATTATTGGTAACACCTTCCTTCATAGTTGTTTTCCTTTCAGAAAGGCAACGTTATTTGCTCATACTTCTGTAAACATAGAACATATCCTCATTTGGGACTGAAGAGGTATGTAAGAATACAAGAAGATGAGACAAAACCTTTACAAAATTTGATACCTCAACTATAAAAATGTGAATTGACAGCTTATGGATTTTTGGTTTCTTCTACGTCTTCCTTTTTGCTTAAATTTATGCATAAGAATATTTCATAAGAATTTATAAGAATAAATTTTAAATTTAAATTTATTTTAAATAATTTTACATTTTAAATTTATTTATTTAAAGTAAAATTATAAGAATAAAAACTTATAATTTATATAATTTATAATAATTTATAAGAATAAAGTTTTAGCAGACATAATTCGTAAGTATAAGGTTAAGCAAAGATGCAACACTGGGAGTTTACGCTTTTTGATGGGATGAAATAGCAGTTAGTTTCTGATCATCTCTCCCTGATAATCTAGAGATAAAATTAAATCCTTATGGGTTTTTATTGATAGTTTATGTGGGAAAGAACAAGAAAATTCTTTGCATTTTTCTCACTTTCGATAAGATGTGAAAACCAATAGTCCATCAAAAAAAAGAGTTCCATCTTAACAGCATCCCTCTGCTGTGGCTTGTCCTGTTTCCTTTACAGATGTCTTTGCATGTAGTTAGCTTTACTTATTTACAATAAATACTACGTGTTTAAAGAATATCTAGAGAAAGTTCATGATTAAAGTTGGGGAAAACTGCACATCATAGTAAAAAACTTAATTTGGAGGCTTACAGAAAGTTTTTTGGCAACTTAAGCAGTTGCATTTGTTGTTTAAGTGGTTGCACTGACTGATGAAATGATAAAGCAGGTAGGTGTTGTTACCTCACAAAGTGGCGAAAGCTAGCTCAATACTTTAGAGCAATTGAAATTGTTCTCATGGGTCAAGAACATCTTAAAAACTGTAGGATTTTCTTCCTTTGTAGGAATTTGCTTTGTATTGTATGTTCTAATGGAGCTTGTACACCATGATGCGTATCTCGTTCTGTCCTGCAGGGATTTAGCTTATTCTTGAGTGTAATAATGACAAAAGGCTGTTTTATCGCTTCTTGTAACCAGAGCTACAAACAAATGGAATAGTGTCCCTCCAGCAAAGCAAAGCATTGAGGTTAAACACCTCATAATTCTTGGCCCCTACGCAAATGATTTGTTTTTGTTGTTGAAAAGTATGTTTTGTGCTTAGATGAAATGCCTGAAATCTTCAGTTTCTTCCAGATCAGCCAGGAATGATTTAAGTTCAGTAAACTAAAGCTTCTTCAACTTCTTGAGTTGCTTGCTAGAAGAAAAGTCTAATTTCTCCGCTCTATTTTTTTTTTCTATTTAACTGAAATTCATATTTTTTTTTCCACAGATAATTTCTTGATACTATTTTTTTTTCAGTAAGCACAGTTAATTTAACATTTTGGACTCCTCTTTAAATGAAATACAAGATGAAATTATTTTTTAATGATTTTTTTGTATCACTGTGTTTAGACACCTGTGGTATATACATGGTGCTTCAAAACGAAGGTCCGATTTGTGTCCTGTACACTACTTCACAAATACGCTATGTGTTTTTATGGACATGATGTTATTTGTACTGAGAAAAACAATGCAAGCCTTTTAAGAATAGCTGCATGAGGAAAGCAGAATTAAGACTAAGCAAACTTTCGGTGTTTGTCCATGCTGCCAGAAGGTAAGTTCTTACAGATCTGCTGCATTTGCTCCGGATCCCATTTTACTAGAGCAGTTGTGATTGCCCCTGCGGCTCTGCTCTCTGCAGTACCATTGGGGATCACTTTGCATCCCTGTGACAATTTCTTCAGTCGCTTCTATGATAAATAGCTGCAAGCTAAGCTTTTATTTTCAAAACTTTATGGAGCTCAGAGCCAAAATGACAAAGGCTGGCAATCTGACCTGTTAGTTTTCTCATTTAGAAAACTGGGCTTTTCCTCATCTGCCAAGTTTCTGTCAGAGACCATTTGTGTGCTACACTTGGACACACATTTGAGCCCTGAAATTATGGTCCACTGTTGCTGTTTGTAATTTAAAAGCAGCTGAGTGTGGATCTCTGCTGGATGCGCTGCATTTTTCAGCAGTTGGTACTTTTTCATCTGAGACCAGTTTCCGCAGGGAAGTAGGAAAAGTGGCTGCAAATACCGGTGTTTATCTTTTTGAGATGCTTATTGTCCATCCATCTGAAAGTCAGCAATGAACTGCTTGATGGCAGGTAACAGGATGAAGAAGAGCAGTGTGTCATCAAGAAATGCCTGTACCAGCAGCAACCACATAAACATCAGGAATCACTTCTTTGCAGTGCAGGTGATGGAGCACTGGCACAGGTTGCCCAGAGAGACTGCGGAGTCTTCCTGGAGATAGTCAAATGCCACCTGGACGTGGTCTTGGGCAACCTGCTCTGGGTGTCCCTGCTTGGGCAGGGAGGGTTGGACCTCCAGAGGCTCCTTCCAGCTTCAGCTGTTGTGTGGTTCTGTACAACAGCGCCTTTTAGCCAAGGCTGGAAGTTCTCCTGCTTCTCTTACACAGGAAGCAGCTGCCCTGGCAGTTTCAGGTTTATCTATGGTTCTTTTAGGTGTATCTATGGTTCTTGTAGTTGTTGCCTTATACCTTAGAACAGGGTGCAACAGTCCCAGTCGGTGCCTTTGTGCTGCTTCGTATCTGGGGTGGTAGCCCGACAGGCATTCATTTCAGCTTAGTCTGACTCATTCGTGGTTCCTCCAAGGAACAAAGGGGAAAAGTCCCTCTACATCTGAGCTTCAGTTTCTATCTGCACACAGTGTAACAGAAATTAATTGTGTGTAAGTGTCATGAAATAACTCAGAAGCCAAATATTTAACCAGGGCTTTATCCAGAATTATAATAGGGATTTAATGTGATTTAGGAGTACCCTGTTTAGCCAAGTTAGTACAAAAGCATGTTTTGAAATGTATCGACCCTCTTTAACTGACTTGATAAAACAAGTTACTATATAAACAAGTTAATACACTTAAAACAAGTAGGCAGGAATGCTTGTGGTCAAAAATTGTATCTTTTTCTACCTTTTAGTTTACTGATAGCCACCAATGCATTTTTACATGTTGCTTACTCCACAGTAGGTAAAAAGCTCTCATCAAAGTATGCTTCAAAACATAGTCTGTTTTTGTAATTTTCTGTCATAGCTACTTCCTGCAGCTTTTCTTGCATCCACTCGTGAAGCAGCTGGCATTGCTTCTTTTTGGTGTGAGGTGAAAGTGGTTACTTTAATTGATAGTTTTTTCACAATTGAGATTTGTTGAGGGAAGGCTGCAAAAAGAATGACTTGGAATATCTAGGTAATTGTACTGTCATCTGTTACATCCAGGTTTGTATTCCTCTGAATCTTACTAGACAAGCAAAACAAATGCACTACGTAAACAATAAGGCATCCACAATTTTATTAAGTGTTAAATTCATTTGGAGAAGTTCCATGCTGAAGGAACACGCTCACGACACATTGCTTTTAGACAGTAATGCTTGCCTAATAAGCAGTCTAATATTATAGCAACACTTTTTAAAAACACCACTCCTTTTCACCATCTCGCACAGAAGGATGCTAGTCAACCAAATCAGTTTCATGTTGAAGAACTTAGGAGCTTTTTAGCGAATCTATTTATCTTTTCATTTTGTACTTCCTAGTTGTGTGATGCTCAAGCTAAACTAGCCATTAGAAAAGAAAAGCTTAAAGCAAAGCATCAGTTGAGTAGAGATGAGGTTTGCAGTAATGGTAGTAGAATATCGCTCATCCTTTTATTTCCCCTTGGCATAGCTTATACTGGATTTTAATCAGTGAGTGTAATTTATGTAATACCTTTGTTCTGCTAGTCATGTCATAAACCAATGCAATTGTCACTTTCTGGTACCAAACTTGTGAGAACTACAAGGGTAATTCAATACAAACATCAGCTTGGCTTTTGTCCCAATACAGTTATGGAATTCACCATTTCTTTCTCATGAAAACTGTTTTTTTTGTTGCTGTTCTTGTTTATTTTATTATTTTTTTTTTTTGTCTAGACTTTTTTTAGAGCTTGGGGGTGTTATTTAAACTAAGTGGAAGTATAATACTTCAAAAATTAGACACAGCAGCTTTAATTAAGTGGGAAAGATCTGGTTTTACCATGCATTTCTGTATTTTAGAGCATAACTAAAGAATTTTTGTGCATAGTTTTCAGGGATAACTTTTCTTATTGACTGATACAATAGAGTCATCACAACAGCTGCAAGGGATTGGTTACACTGCTGGAATTCACTCCGGTACACACAGGTTTTTTTAATGCACGCTTTTCGAAACAAAACAGTTTGATAGCAGGTGTGACCTTTAACCCTCCCTAACTTTGAAGAACTTAATCATCATCGTTTGTTCAGCACTGAATACATTTTGCAGGTGGAGGAAACAGAGGGAAATGTAGTTTGGTTTTGATGGGAAAAAGAGAGGATAGGAAACAGTTATGTTGGTGTTTTTACTCTTTTTATGTAAATCAAATCAGCCAAAGTTAATTTTGGAAGTCCTATCTAAAACAAATTTTAGATTCTGTTGAGAAAACTTGTTTTGCCGTATAGTTACAGAGACATAATTAAAATGGGGGATAAAGTTGGGTGAAGATTTAAGATGTGCATGTTTACTAAGATTTTGCATGCAGAAGGGATACTGGGAGAACAGTGGAAAAAGAGAATGCACACAAAGATACGTTGAGAAGGTGCCTGCATCATCCCCACAGCAGGATCCTTCCCAACTAAACATGTTGGTCCTTCCCAACTAAATTTTATCTCACCAGCTTTTTTAGGAGCTCAGATGGTTCTGTGGCTGTTCTGTACCTCCCAGTCTGAGCAAACCCTCAGATCTGGGGGATTGTGTCGTGATGTGGACACAGCTCTCTGGATGAACCAGATAACCCTTTACAGACTCATGCAGACCACTGAACAATCATACAGCATAGTGTGAGGTGATGTGGAGAGCGGTGTTACAGCCTGTGCAGAGGAAAACATTCCCTCTGTGGGAGTTAATAATCAACTAAAGAACCTGCTGTTTTTTTCAGCCTTGTAGATTAACTTTGTTGGAAAAGCGGCACTAAAATTGACAGAATCCAAGCATACAGAAGGCAATTTTATCTGTCCATATAAACTGGAATTGCTATACGCACTTCTATACACGTCAGTAGAGACCTGAATTATGGCCACTAGTGCTGTAGTTGTGGTCCTTACTTGGCTGTTTTTTGTGCTAAATAATTGCATGGTATTGTTGCTTGTGGTGAACTCCATTACGGCACAGATGAGAAAGAGACTTGCTTTCACAAGTAACTGAGCATATGTGGAAATGCAGATCTTAAAAAATAAAATGTAGAAATTCATCTTTGGGTCACTGTATTAACAGTAAATGTGTGGATATGTTCCCCTCTAATTTGGAAACCCAAAAAGCATATCTTGTAATTACAAAAATCTGTTTTCTGACTCTGTCGTTTTATCCCTTTCCGTGCAGGCGTGGAAGCACAGACTCAGTTAATGTTCTTCATTGGTGCTGAATTTGTCCGTGAAAGGTTTCCCTGTTTAAGCATTTCTCTTCATATAGAGTCCCATTACAACTCCCTCAAGGTTCAGGTTTAGTGGTTTCCAACCCCAATACCTACTTTCTTTTTGTCCAGTCTAGCTTCTGTTGAAAAAAGTTTGTTTTGTGGTTAAAGGTTTAGTTAGGATGATGAGAAGCCTCCTAAGCCTGCCACAGCTTCTCTTTCAGCCTCAGGCAACTTACTGTTGCAAAATCATTTCAGAAATCAGTTTGTTTGGGCTTCTGTGAATTTTGGTTTCTGACAAGTAAGCTGTTCTTCTCTTGGCACCAGGAGAACCAGAAAATTTTTTGGTATTAGTTGTTAGAATTAGTGTGTTCAGTATCTCTGAAATACAGATTAGTGCATGTCGGACTACAAACTAAAGGTTGGTGATACTTCATAAATTTAGCCTTAATTTCTGTGGCTAAACTTAAGAGAAAATTCTTGTCCATACACTTCCTCAAACTGAGTTACTATAACTGCAAATTGTGTATTCTGCTTTCCTTATCCCTTTCTCCAGCTTCCTCGTGGCTGCTAGGAGCAATTTGTATTACTCTGCTCCCTACGTTCGTGTTCCATTTAGCATCTCCACTACTTGGCAGGTTGGAGCAATTCCAGACAGCAGTGGGTTAGAACTGGTAGAAATCTGTTGTTGTTGTTTTAATTCTTATTTCTTATCAAAGTTAAATTTTCTCGAGGAAATACATATATATATATATGTATATATATATGTAATACATATATATATGTGTATATATACATATATATATGTGTGTGTATATATATATGTAATCATATATACTACATATATATGTAGTGTATATATATATAATCATATATATTACATATATATATATGTAATCATAGAATCATTAAGGTTGGAAAAGACCTTCAAGACCATCTGGTCCAACCATCCTCCTACCACCTCTATCACCCACTAAACCATGTCCCTAAGCACCACGTCCAACCTTTCCTTGAAGACCTCCAGGGGCGGTGACTCCACCACCTCCCTGGGCAACCCGTCCCAGTGCCTGACTGCTCTTTCTGAGGAGAAATGTCTCCTCATTGCCAACCTGAACCTCCCCTGGCACAACTAGAGCGAATGGCCTCAAGTCCTACCGTTAGTTACCTGTGAGAAGAGGCCTGCCCCCAGTTCCCCACAGCTTCCTTTCAGGCAGTTGCAGAGAGCAATGAGATCTCCCCTGAGCCTCCTCTTCTCCAGAGCAAACAGCCCCAGTTCCCCCAGCCACTCCTCACAGGCCTTGTGTTCCAGGCCCTTCACCAGCTTCATAGCCCTGCTCTGGACACGCTCCAGGGCCTCGATGTCCTTCTTGTAGCGAGGGGCCCAAAACTGAACACAGTGCTCGAGGTGCAGCCTCACCAGAGCAGAGTGCAGGGGGACGATCACCTCCCTGCTCCTGCTGGCTGCACCATTCCTGATACAGGCCAGGATCTTGATGAAATGTTACATCACAGTTGTATTTGTGCTATATTGCCTGAGATATACAATGAATGAGGATATAGAATAAAAGAGGGCTTAACATCAGTGTTACCTTTGCTAGTTTAACTTTTTCTTCCATCGTCTCTGCTGAAGAAAAGGATAACACGAATTGCAGAATTTATATTACTTTTTCAATTATATTTTCATCATACCTTTTGCTATCATGTTATTTTGCAACACTTTGAATGTATGTCTGAAGTGACCTCCTGCTGTGTTAGGAGCTGTTTTGCATGATCATATACTTCTTATTTGCTGTAACAGAGTGTAGAGTTGGAGGCTCAGTTTTATATGAATTATTTCCCCTTGACCCTTATAGTTGCTCTGAATTAGAAATAGCCTAAGCAGTACTGTCACCTAGCACAGGCATGGTAGTAGCTACCTCAGAGTGCTTATGTCAGAATGTTTATTCCCCTGGACTACAATTTCAACCCAATGTGACAAATCTTATTCCTCACATGATGGCAAATTTTGAGCACTGAATTCAGCTTTAAACTTGTGTGAAAACCTTTGGAGGATCCAAAGTTTGAGCTATTAATCCAGTGGTATGAAAATATGCAAATCTTCACTCTTTTGGAGACCACAGTGCAGAAGTACCAAGTGCCCTATTTTATGCAAGCAGCTGTTTCTTAAATTGTTCTCTATACTTTTTAAAGAAATAGTATTAAATATGGTCATGACGATAAAGCAAGTTCATAACTAAATCAGGCTAGAGCATGGTTACATTTTCAGAGTGATTGTATGTCATGTTCATAGACAGGAAAATCTTGAAAGGACTTCATGGGAATTTTTAAAAGTGAAACGTGCTGGACTTGCTGATCAATAGCTGACAAAATGAAGTGTTCACTGAATAGGTGCGAGTATGAATAATTTGCATTTGGGTTTGCAGTCTCCTCATCAAGTTGTTTATATTACATTTTTAATAAAAACAGAAACATGCATAGAAAAGTTATCTTATATAGGTACTTTTTGTCATGCTATTCTCTGTATTATGGTAAGACAAAAATTCTGGCCAAAATCATTTTCTGTAATGGAATTATGAAGGACAATTAAGAAGGTCCATGAATTGCAGTGTCAGAACATGGTGTTTTGGTTGTCCTTTCCCATCATATGCAAACTTTCTCATGATTTTTAATGGTACTGAATTTTTATCTCATTTATTTGGTCTTTTGTTGAAAACTGGAACAGCCTCTTAAATAGTAATCCCAAAAATCAGCTGCATAAAATTCCACTTTTGAAAACCCAGCTGTCTTTGTAGCTATAATTATTCTCTGAATTACATGTTTGCAAAGGCTCAATTGAGTATGATTGTATGCCTTCTAAAATAATTCATATTCTGAAACAGCTGATTTTTATCATTTAGTTGCTTATCCATGTATGAGAAAAATTAACCAAATTGGCATTTGCACATATATTTCATATATTTTCAATTACTCTTTTTTCCTCCTTTTCCAGGCCAGCCAGACCATTCAAGTTACCAAAAAGGTAAGGTATAGTACCATCACTTGAGATATTTACAGAATCATAAAGACAGAAAGTGATCATAAAGTTGTTGTTCCCCATGCAAGAATGAGGTACATTTGAGAAAAATAGTAGGCCATCAAATTAAAAACATTTATATTGAAAGTATTTCTTCACACAGTGGGTAGTGGATTTCTGAAGCATTTAGGAGAACTGGTCTTCAACGGGTCCCTACATAAACATGGAAAGGTGTAGCCAGGGACATGCCCCTTGACATCTGTAATCAAACAGCTGTGGATCCGGTTGGAGCAGGAAGAGAATAGACCACAGAAAGTGGCCTAAGTAGGCTTTCCATAAATAGCTTCTTTGGGAGAGGCTTTTAGAGACAAAATGCCAGGCCAGAATTTTAAAATTATGCAGACTGCTTTTCTGGCAAATATCTTATTGTAATTTTTACTACAGTCAATGCTATTCTTGTTCTATACATGTACACTGTCAGCAGAAGCTTAAAAACCCTGTGGCTTATTACTGTTCCGATGAAGGGTTATTCTGAGAAGCAGCTTGGTTGTGTCAGCGAGAATGATAACCTGACAGAAGAGTTCAGATAATTTCATCGTAGTGATCTTCACTGCTTCCTAAAACCAAAGCAGAAAACCCACACGATCAAGAATGCTGGGTTTGGACAGCATGTTCTCTGAGGAATGGCGGGATCTTAGAAAATAGTAGAGCAACTCACCTAAACTGTTCATGTATCAGTAATAGCAACAAGAAATCATTGCAAGTGAACATACGTTAAAAACATAATCCACCTGTAGAATTTATCTTCAGTAAAAAACAGGCTTGTTCACTGACTATCTAGTGTGAGTTGCATAAATCTGTGGTAATACGAGTGCAGTCACACAAACAGCCATTGCTCGTGATTACTTGTATTGAATTTGTATGTGATATGTTTCTGTCTCTCTATGTGAGACTGAGCAGTGGTTTAAACTGAGTATGTCTGCATATAAGTGCTGAACAGAAAAGCTTGACACTATCCAAGTTTTATGCTTTTGCTTAAAATGGAAGGGAAAGCAAAATGCTTTTTATTTTTTTCCTACTTTCTAAGAAAATGCCAGGAGTCTAGATCACCTTGGGGTAGAGTGCTTGAAACTAGTCTTTAGTGGTGCCAAAATGGTGAAATTAGCCTAGATTGAATTACGTATTGAATCTCCTGAGCATTTGTATTTGTTTAAAACATGAAGAAGAAATACTTTGTCATGTGTGTGAAATATCAGGAGGAAAGAAATTAGTGGAAACTGCACATATTTACAACCATTCTAACAACTAGATGGAAAGCAGTGAATGAGTGGTCTGAAAGATTTCAGTCAACATCATAGATACAAAGAATTCATCATGTAGTGCTTGAATACTTTGGAGGAGAAAAAAAAAATCTAGTGTAGTAATGTCATAATATGCCTGGTTCATTTTGCAAGAGTATTTTTAATTAGGCATCAAAAAGCATGAGGCGTTACCGCGATATGGCAAAGTGCTAAGGTACATGCGTGGCACTAAGGATGTGCCTTCTGAATAGGAGTGATGCCTTAACTGAGGAATAGATTTGGAAGAGATTTTTCTCTTGGATTTGAAAATTATCAGACACAGAATCTAACTCAGGGCATTGGTTTTGCTGTAATTAGACTAATTTTCTGGCTTTTTAATGGGTGAAAGCTAAAGGAACTGCCATGTGTTTAGCCACTCAGAGGGAGACAACATCTGGGCTGCCTGCAGGCATCTTGGTTAGAACCAGAGCCCTCAGTGGCATCGAATTATGTTCAGATAAAATTAAAATGTAGCATGGTTAGGACTTTTTTAATGTTCCATCTCAGGTCAGCTTAGTTTATCTGAATTTCAGTGCAGGTTGTCAGAAGCAGGACAGTTGTACAAGCGTAAGCAAACACTTGCTGTCTTCTGTATGTGACTTATTAACTTGCTAAACAATTCACCTAGGACACATTTTCTTTTGCTAGTGTCTGAAGGGCTGCTCAGGTGACAGTGGAAGCACAGAAACAACACGACAGAGGGGTATCTGGCTCCGGTGAATAGGAAAATATAAATAAATTAGGTAGAATTTTATGACTTCAGAACAAATGTCTGTAATAACTAGTCAGTCTAGCACTTGGTGTTTATGAAAACATTTAATCCTATAAATAGGAAAATTCTATTAGGTCATTTACTTCCCTTCACTCCTACTTTGTACAATTGCTCATTTGGCAAGCTGCCCCCTTGTGATTCACTTTAATAAAAACTAATGCTTCGGATTGCTTTTCAAGCTTTTGCTAATTAACCTCTTGTGTGAGAATGTAAGAATTATTTCACATTTACCAAATGGGATATTGGGATACACCCAGTGCTTTGGACTCCCTTGCTCCTTAAAGCTGTGCTTTAGACCCCTGCAGCATACTGACTTCCACATGCTACAGAAAGTCAGCAATGAGCTTGCTCGCTGCTGTTGATACACTTAGAAAAATGGGAAGCTTTTGCTGGAGTGAGGAGCTGGCCATTACATCCCATCTTAGGAATGGGATGGAAAATTTCTCTAGAGCAGATGATCAAATTGTGATTAGGGTTGGCCTAAAACTGAAAAAGAAACAATCTTTTAAGATAGTAATATAATAATAGTAGGTGGTAGAATAATCTAGCTGTGCTATA
This sequence comes from Aythya ferina, assembly GCF_964211825.1. Classification (NCBI taxonomy): domain Eukaryota; kingdom Metazoa; phylum Chordata; class Aves; order Anseriformes; family Anatidae; genus Aythya; species Aythya ferina. The sequence goes on from NC_140298.1 coordinate 22,621,630, forward strand.
AACTTGCTTTCATGTTACATTGCAGCCAAGTTGAGGAGGAAATGGGGTATAAATCTTCTTGATCAATATTTAGTGTGTACAGAGACAATCAGTGCAGAATGATTCATAGCCTACAATTCTTTTTTTAAATGCCTTTTAAACTTTGTGGGACTCTCAGTACTCTTTGATCCCCAGATTAGACAATGTTACTCTTGAAACATAAGCTGTATGAGTTCAACTCTTCACTTGAAGAAAAAATGTTAAGGAATTAAGGTTTCTGGGTTTTGTTTTCTTTCCTGATACCTTTTGTCAACTTAACAGAAATAAAAATATCTTCCAAAAATAATGAAAATTAGATTTGGTTGTAAAACCCTTGCACTCTCAAAGTTGAGAACGTACTGGGAGTTAAAGTCCAAGGATACATGTTATCCTAGAAGACTAAAACATTAATGTTGATTAGCTTGTGTCATGTTGCAACTCCCTTTCATCTTTGAATTTAAAACAGATTTCATGGATAGTTAGAATATAGGTTTTGAGTATAGTTTTTTAAATGGTAGTTTTAAATATAGAGGAAATGTTTTCTTTTGCATTCTGCTTAAAAATCTGTTTTTCCTCTGATATTTTTTCTTAAAAAAGCTTAAACTTTCAAAGAAGAAATAGATGTTTTCTATCCTGAGTTTTTAAACAAAACATTCATTTTCTAGTGGTCCCGAACAAGGATAATATCCATGCCAGAAATTAAGTGTAATGCTAAGGAAGAAATACTAATCTCAAAAATTTGTATTTAGACTTAGAGGTTTCATTTCACATATGTTTGGTTTTCATTTTTAATATAAAAATGTTACATAAATGATTCCTATGGCAGTTTAAATTCCTAACGGGTACTGAACAACAGAAATATCTATTTCAGTAGCCCATAATTAATCACCTCTGTAGCAGTATAAATAAAATCTAAGATAAAGACTGCATTTCCTGGGTCTGATGTGAAAAGCTTTTTTATATATGAGTAGAGTGCTTCAGGAGGGAGGAGGTTTGTTTGTGCATGACTTTCTTTTATGTAACATATTTTTCTCTGCTCCTCTCCATATAGCTATGCTGCGCTGATAGCTGACTGGCCCGTGGTGGTCCTGGGCATGTGTACTGTGTTAATAGTGGTGTGTGCACTGGTTGGAATATTAGTTCCAGATCTTCCAGATTTCTCTGATCCGTTGCTGGTAAGCGAATAGTAGTCACTTGTACTGTCCAGTAAGTATTTTTGGCTTGATGTTATTTCAATATTAGCGGTAAACAGTGGATGCAAGTACAGCAACTGATATATTCCCCTGACACTTAATGTGCCTGAAAAGATTCCCTGTACTTTGAATCTTGTTGGGAACCAATTTCCATTGAGTTTCCATCAGCAGTAAGCTTGCAAAATCAAGCTTTGTCTAATAGATCCATGAAAGAAATTAAATGTTAAAGAGCCTAAATAATATTAAAAGTATTAGATTTTGACATTGGTAACAAAGAGTGATAACAAAAATGCAGTTGCCATCAGTGTGTGTTATCCATGAGTTTCAGTCAGTTCTGCATGTTGTCATTTGAATCTCATGTGCCTCACAACAGAACTGCTGTACATTGAATAATGTAAATTCATCCCAGTTTTAGATGTACAGCACAGTACAACACAGACCATACGTTCTAAATCAAGTTTCAAGGAGCGAGGGCCAGAATCCATTAAAGGAAAGGGTATTCTAAGTGCCTTCTGGGGATGAAATGATATCCATATTGAAAGACTGAAAGTAATCTATATCAGATTCTGTTAAATACTGTGCTCATTTCTTATTTTTCTTCAGCTATTTTACCCATGAGTAGCTTTATGGAAAAAATACATTTTTTTCCATCCTCAAATATGATTATACTACTCCTGTAATTTATTGTTAGTTGTATTTTAGTAGCATGTATCTGTACATATCCATATGGAATGGCTGTTTTCTGAAAACAGTCAAGTTATTCTAATTATATTTCAAAGTCACTTTTGAAATGGAAGACCTGCGTAGTTTTTGGGGAAATATGTATATTTGAAAGTTTTTAATCGTAAATACCATCTAAAAACAAGATGATAAAGATCATAAAAATCAGTAAAGAGTTGTAATTAAGATACAGAAGAGGACATTACAGAATACCCTTACTCTGAAAAGTAAGTTGAACATTTAGTAGACTAAATAATCACCATTTCTTGGGGAGGTAAGTAATATGTGCAAGAATTTGTAATCCCTTGTCAGTTTATATAGTTGGTCATTATTGTGTCAAACTGGCCTGTCATAAAGCATTTTACATTTAGAGCAGATTCCCAGAGTAACTATGCTTCATAATGAAAATTATGCATCACTTTGGTCATGTTTCCACTTTCCTGTTTGAGCTAAACAATGAAAAGTATTAATGGAATTTTATAATACTCTTTCTTAGGGTTTTGAACCAAGAGGGACAGCAATAGGACAGAGACTGGTTACATGGAACAATATGGTGAAAAACACAGGGTACAAAGCAACGCTTGCAAATTATCCTTTTAAATATGCAGATGAGCAAGCTAAAAGGTAAGAATTTGTATTAAAGATTCATTTTATTCTATTATGTTTTTTTGTGTGTACATAGCACTTGCTCTAATACCCACTGAATTTACTGTATATAGTGTCAGTGGTTTCAATACATATTGGATCTAGTCATCTACAATTTTCAAGGACCTAGATAATTCCCATGGTAAGATTTTTGAAATATTGTGTCAACCTTTGAAGTCTCTAATAACAAAAAATGCAGTGAATGTTTCAGTTCCTGAATAAAGAGGTCACACTGTAATAGAAGAGCTACTGAGATGTGTAACTTGTTTGGATACGTCTTTTAACAGTTTCTTTGGGAAAGTAAGTTAAAGACATTTATTCCATTTCAGTCATCAAGATGACAGATGGTCGGATGATCACTACGAAAGAGAAAAGAGGCAAGCAGAATGGAACTTTCACAAGGATACCTTTTTCTGTGATATTCCAAGTAAGTGGAGAAATGATGTAAGGAGAATAAGCTTCTGACAGTTGAATCATTTCTGAGCTCTTCTGTCTATTGTATACCTGATTAGGAAAATATGTTTGCTTATCGTATTCATGATAAATACCTTCTTTATGTGTGCAGAAGCCTTTGAAGTTATTGGGCTAAAATTTTATATTCTATTGGTTCTTCCTAGGAAGCAATTACATCCTTAAAGTGGTCCCATTTCCTGTAAAGATATCCTGTTGTTGATAATGCTGTAATCACTGTAAGAGCAGTGTTTTATGTATGCCTATAGACATAGCACTTAACTCACATTGGGGAAGAAGTTGTGTTTTGTCTGTGCCATCAACTCTAAAAAAACACCTAAAACAAATTACTTTTCCTCTAGATGTTTATATGAGACTCTTTCCTAAAAGACATCCACAGGTCATATCCTGCCCAGAATTTAGGCTGTTTGTAGAAACAAAACAAAACCAAAAGATCACAAAACCAATCAAAAATCACACAAATTCTTAAAGTAGTAAAGGCTTTTGAAAACATTTAAATTAAACTGGAGGACAAAGAAGTCTTTATTGAACTTTTTACAAAGCATATGACAAAACATTGTCATCTAGATCTCACCTTTATTCAAAGAATGCCTACTTGGGCTCTGTTGCTGTTACTTGTATATGTCAGGATTGACAACAGAGCACAAAAATATAGTTATGAAATTATTTGTTTATATTATTGACCTGAGAGAGAGAGAGCAATGAGCAGTAAAAATGGGTGAAAACCAGATTTATTTATTTTTCAATTACACTGAGGTTTTACATGTAAAGTGAGACAATATGAACAATGTCATCATTGTGAGCAGAACCAAATTAGACTGAAAAGTTATTTCATAAGGAAGAGGAAATGTATTAGAAACACTACTGAGCATTAACTACAGCTTGAAGCAGAATTAACTCCTGCCAGCTATTTCTGTATAGTCTCATTCTTTCCATTACTGTTCCTGCATAGTCTCAGTTGTGTCAGTCGTGAAGGAATTGTGCTTCTATGGGAGTTTCCAGTTTTTTATGTAAAGAAAACAGTTGTTTTCCTCTTGACCCATATTGGTCGTTGGTATCCTTCTATGTCTGCTCAAGGATCAGCAGATCCTTGATCCTAAAGCACAGCCAGAGATCATAAGGCACTACCACTGAGTCTTTTCATTGCAGTTCTGTGAAGGGCAACAACTCTGCATATTCTCAGCAGTGGGAAAAAATCAGCCTTTTGTTTTTGGAAATACTATAATTAAGTGATAAGGTTTCTTAACCGAAGGTACCATATATTGTTCCTCAGCACCATATATATATCCATGTATATACGTTTCCCTTGTCATCTATGCATAAAGGACTTCTGCCACTAAGTAATGATTTCTTTTCCTAAAAGCTGTCTTCTAATAAATACAATTTAATTTTTATTTTAAGCTGTATGTATCTAAACTGTAGAATTATTTAAAATGGCCTTACAGATAACACAATTTCCACTGCAGTCATTTGCTTCTAAAGCAAAAAGTCTTATAGAAACATCTTTATAATTATTATTTATATTCCCGAATGTCTTACTAAATCAGGCTTTGATTTCTGTTATCTATGCACTGCCATTATGCTGTGCCAAGAATTTCATAGTTTGCTGATTAGATCTTCTGTTGTTGGATTTTGTTTGTTTGTTTGTCATAGTTCAGAAGATAGCTTGCTCGAATAGTAGTGTGTAGAGCTTCTAAGTGGTATATAATATTTAAGATGCCATATTTATTATCAGCACTTTAAGGAAACTGAAACTTTCATGTGGATTAAGTCTTACAGATAAATATATTATCTTGAAAAGGAGGTGGATTCCCATAACCTGAAAAAGAATTCATTGGCATCATTGGAATGGTGGGATTTTACATCAGTATTTGATGTCAGACACAACCAAATAGTCCATAAACCATCCTTCTGTAATTTCAGGTGATCGCTATTCACGAGTGGTGTTTACATCAACAGAAGGAGAGAATTTATGGAATTTGAATGCAATTAAGTCAATGTGCAATGTAGATAACTTGAGGGTAAGTAGAGATGTTGTACCATTATTTAATATGCAGATAGAAAGTGTTTATTTGAGCTTTATTTTGCTGCTGATTGTCATCCAGCAGTATATGAGAGCATTTGACATTGTTCACATCTTTGTAAAATTGTCAGTTTGTGTACAGAGGAAGCTATCAAACGATCTCTACAATTAGATTATACAGAGGAATTTGGTTTTGCTACTAATGCCATCCAGAATGGGGTGGAGGAAGATTACTTTAGAAGTTTCTGTGCAGGAAGGACTATCATAACCTTTTCTGTGTTTCCTCTTAGAGTATTATTCCATGGATTTTCGTTCTTCTTTCCCATAAATTATTCCTCAAATCCTTATAGTATATGCAGCCAGTGGGTCACTCAGATTTATGGGGTCAAAAGAAAAGACATCGGCATCTGGACATCAAAGAACATGGATACAGTAGCTAGAAATATAGCCCAGTTAATTACCTCTTGATACTGATACTGTAATAATAGTTTTCTCTTTAAATTTAGAAAGAGGACAAAGATATTTTGGACTTGTCTGTCTGGCTCCGTTGTAATTTTTCTTGGGCAGTATAAGTACGGCTTTTCTTGTACTTAGTGCCTTGCATAGCCAAAATAACTATTGTAACAACCAAGTTCAGAGGCTACCATAGCTTCTGTTAACATGTGTTAGAAAATAATTTAGCATGCTGATTTAAATTAATGTCTGGTTTCAACTGATAGAAGTTAACTGACACAGGCTGAAATAAAGTAAGCATTCAGGTGATATATTTGTAAAATGTAAGTGTCATTGCTGGATATGAGTACATTTTTTTCTTTGAACTGCTGAGTAACTATAAATTTTGGTGATTTCATATGGAAATTAAGCAATAAGTTTTTCTTCTGTTAATAATAATGCATTGATTTCCTGGTAAGATACTATTTTTTTTTCCTCCAGAACAAAAATAATAACAATTAATATACCAGATTTCTTCAATGAGGAATACTTATTAATACTTATTATTAATTTATGATTGCACCTCAGACAACTGTCTTAATTCAGCAAATTTCCCAAACTGTTTTCACTAATAGCTAGCATTTGTCTGCTTAAAATGTAGAGCTGTAGTGAAATGTTGTATAATGAACCTCCCTACAAGTCTGCTGACATGCATTTTGTTCTGGTTGGCCTCTGTTATCGTAAGCGGTTTTTGTCCTCACATGCTTGTGAAATATTCTTTATTTCCCCATCAGAGATCATTGCACTACCAGGATGGTTCGTGTGATTAGCCATTATCTCTTTTGGTCGGAATGAGCCAGGAGAAGAAAGTGTAATACTTAAATTAGTCCAGCTCCATTTTTGAATAATTTGAGCTAGGGAGTAATCAGATGGCTGGTTCAGTCAGGAGTTATAGTTGAGAATAACCTTCTGCAAGGGTGAAAATTGAGAGTTAGGGAGGAGATGCTAATCTTTGTGTTTCACTGTAGAAGTTCAGTCACAGCTGATGCAGGCAAATTGCAGATGATAGAGATCATTGCAAAACACTGCTGTCTGAATAAAAAATAATATATCTGTGTAAGAAAATAAAGACAGTTAATTACCTCTGAAAAATACTGTTTTAATGCTCTCATTACTTCTGATGACTTTTTGCCTCCCTATACACATACTTCTATAGTAAAATGTTATTTCAAGTATGGCTTTACATTCTGAAGGAAGCATGAAAGTAAAAAACCAAGCACCACACATCTTGACTCCATGAAAGTAGCTCATCCTTCAGAATAAGAACACCTGAGAAAATAAAATATTGTCTGCTCCAGCCACATCCAGAATGATGTAAATTTTGTAACGAGTATTTTTTGCAGATAATGTTTCTATGGATCTTTGTTGTAATTTATGTATTTACTTGAGAATAATCAGGCACATCAGCTGAGGACAGTAGTAGTGCAGCATGATAGTGGCATGGTCTTTTAGCTAGGTAGTTGATAAAATAAACTGATATGGTTAGGTGTTTTAATTATTGCTGGTCTATATATGTAAATGTGTAATAAAAATAAGAGACTTGGGATTGAGAAAAGCCTGAAGCTTTTTTATTTTTTTTTAATGCTTGCTACTTACAAGTAACATTTCTAAACAATTCTAGCAACTTCTGAGCATTTCTAACACTTTTTAGAACTCAAATGAAGTGCTGACATAAGTCCCACTTCTAAATGTGAAGTTCAGCTAACAACCAGTCTCTAGAGAGGAGACTGACTTGCACTGTAGCTATCAGAAGAAATTGACACTTCCCATGGCCTTCCAGTCTTACCAAATCTCCTCTGGCTGTAGTCAGTTTTGCTATTGAATTCATCACTGTTGAGGGTCAAAATTCTGTTTCTGTTCAAATTAGTGGCAAAATTTTCTGTATTCCAATATTGGACAGTGGTTTCTGGAAATGTGAACCTTAGTGTTTATGTAATTTTTGAATGATAAGTGGGATTTCAGCACCACATAGTATTTGCTTTTAATATGAGCTAACAATATATCCCATGTGATAATTGTATTCCCATCTGCTTGTATCTACTTTAACTGTATATTTTACTGACAGTCAGGGGCTTCATTGTACAGCTGCTCAGCATATAATCTTCATGGAAATACTATATACAAAATAGCTGTAAGAAACGTAACTACTTGAATGAGAAGAGCCCTTTCTTTCACCTGGTAATTGCAGGATGTTTTCCCTATAAACCATAAACAGTTATTTTATAAACTTCAAAGACTATAAATTATCTCCTCAGACTGCTTCCCCCAAAACATGTATTTGCGATTTCCGTCACTGCATATATCCATTTGGGCAGATCTGCCTACAGATGCAGCATGTGCGCAGGTTGCACTGCTTGGTTTCTTTAGTTGTTCCAAAATAAATGGAAGTCTTGCCAGTGGCAGACCAAGTTTGGCAACAGCAAAATGGCCTTCGCGATACCTTTGGATCACTAACAAAGCCCAGTGCTACAATATATTAACATTTTACATAGTGTTTTAATAAGCTATCCCAAGCTAAATTTTGCATTTTAATTTCTCATTTCCAGCTGCCAGCTCATGTTACTTTATCTTTGGCAGCAGTTACTTTACCGGTGAATGTTTATGGCCTGCAGCAAGTGTTGAAGAACAGCATATAACCCTCATTGTCCTGTTTTGAACTCGAGTATGCAGAGAAGACAATACAATCCTTTCCTACCAATTTGCCTGCCTGACCCAAGGGTTTGCCTATTATATCCTCATAAGATAAACCTGGAGGTGTGCCATGAAAAACACAGATAGGCTATTCCAGTGCTTCCTTTTATTTAATAGGTTGTTCAGTTTTTCCTGTGTTTGCATGTGTGAGTGTTTTTATCTGGAAACAATCAAATGTGAATTATCCTGGTTTTTTGGAATGCCAGTTTGTTATTGTTCAGAAATTGGTTGACAAAATTAAGTCCATATTAGAGCTTTTATAACTGTCATGAGAATCCCCAAGTGCAAGGTTTTGTCTGCATTATAAATGATGGCTAATAATAAACCCATGCAATTTTGTTAGAAAAGCAAAGTAGTATGTTTTGAATTGAGGTGATCTAAAATATACATGGTTAATTATTTCTGGTCCCAGTCCTGTAAACTCTTTAGCAAATAGCTTTAGTAACTTTATTAAAATGTGTTCATTATAGGCAACTTGATTAAGACTGAAATTTTACATATATCTACGTATTTGAAGGATTAATTCTAATTTAGCACATACAACAAGCCAGAAAGTTTTGTGTAGCAACAGACATGAAAATTTTAAGACTTAAATTCCCTCTGCTGGATAAAGAATGAGTTTTACCAACTTGAAAAAATTTCCATGATCTAACATTGTTACTTAGCAGTTTCAATTTTACTTAAAGATGCTTTAATTTTGCCAAAAGCGTCGTATGGCAGTTTAGTTAAGTCCTGCACTTAGGAGTTTCAACTAAATCTGGCATATTCTTAAAGTGAAAGAAGGCTATCCACATACCAGATTAACACTCATTTAGCTATTAGCTAAGGAGATTCCTTAACCAAAATGTTAAAATTGCTATTGTTTTCATAAAGCTCTGGTAGAAGTTCCATGGCATGGGGCATTTACTTGAGCTGACAACAGAGGTTCCCCTCACTGTGACCTAGCTCTATGCCTTGTCTGCATTTGCCACTGCTGCCTGGTTGTTCCTGTAACTTCTCTGGCCTTCCTGCTGCATCTTTCTCTGTTCCTTCACTCTTGTGCTGACCCATGGGACTTCTTCCCATGGTGGGTGCAATGTTTAGAGGCACGACTGCCATCTCTGTGCAACAGCGCTTATTTTATGGGGCTTCATGCCACAGATGAATTATGTTGCGCCTTGGAAATCCCTGCATGACTTGGACAAGCGATGCTTAAGCAGCAGCATGCTGACCTGTTTGGGAGAAATGTCTGTCGGCTCTATGAGAGCAAGAAAAAACTCAAAAGTGAGGATTGTGGAAGATAGGTCAGGCAATGGTAGTCATTGTAAAAGCTGTCATGTCTTTTCTTCTGGATCATAAATCCCTGCTTCTGCTAGGAACGTCAGTATGTGATTGAAAGCAGAATGAAGCTTTGTTAAGGTATAGCTGATGGTCTCTTTTCAGGACTATAGTATGAGAAAATAGAAGAGAATTAACTGTCCTCAGTCTGGAAAAAAGACATCTTCAAACAATAGAAATACAGTATTCTTAACTCTTCTGCCAAATCTGTGCTGCATCAGCAAGTCAGAACACTGAATTACTGCTGGTTCAGTCTGGTGTATATAGGAGGACGCTGATCAAAACCAATGCATGCAGAAATAGGAATTTAAAATGTTAACAGGAAAGGACTGTAAACTGAATTTTTATCACTTAAGGATTTTTTTGTGTGTCTGAGTGTTTCTAAAAATTCAGATTGTTACTTTAAAATGAATTTTTGTCTCTGCCTGTTTTTATACAGATCAGATCCCATTCCCAGTTTGGCGATCTCTGCCAGAGAGCCACTGCTGCTTCGTGCTGTCCCAGCTGGACTCTGGGCAACTATATTGCCATTCTAAACAACAGGTCATCGTGTCAAAAAATTGTAGAACGAGATGTCTCTCACACCCTAAAGCTGCTTCGCACATGTGCCAAATACTACTACAATGGGACCCTGGGGCCGGACTGCTGGGATATGAATGCCAAAAGGAAGGACCAACTCAAGTGTACAAACGTGCCTCGCAAATGTACCAAGTACAATGCTGTTTACCAGATCCTTCACTATCTAGTGGACAAGGATTTCCTAAGCCCAAAGACAGCTGACTATGTCTTACCAGCTTTAAAATATAGCATGCTCTTCTCTCCAACTGAGAAAGGAGAAAGCATGATGAGTATTTACCTAGACAACTTCGAGAACTGGAACTCTTCTGATGGTGTAACAACTGTCACAGGGATTGAGTTTGGAATAAAACATAGTTTGTTTCAAGATTACCTATTGATGGATACTGTGTATCCTGCCATAGCCATTGTAATTGTTTTATTAGTTATGTGTGTATACACGAAGTCCATGTTTATCACGCTAATGACTATGTTTGCAATAATTAGTTCCTTGATTGTTTCTTATTTTCTCTATCGGGTAGTATTTAATTTTGAGTTCTTTCCATTCATGAATCTCACAGCATTAATTATTCTTGTTGGGATCGGAGCGGATGATGCTTTTGTATTATGTGATGTTTGGAACTACACAAAATTTGATAAACCTCATGCTGGAACTTCTGAGACAGTGAGCATCACATTGCAGCACGCTGCTCTTTCCATGTTTGTCACCAGTTTTACTACCGCTGCTGCCTTCTATGCTAATTATGTCAGCAATATCACAGCAATCAGATGTTTTGGTGTTTATGCCGGCACTGCCATATTGGTAAATTATGTTCTGATGGTTACCTGGCTACCTGCTGTAGTTGTATTACATGAACGGTATCTTCTCAATATTTTCAGTTGCTTTAAAAAACCTCAGCAGAGGGTGTACAACAACAAAAACTGCTGGACAGTGTTGTGCCAAATGTTCCACAAGATTATTTTTGCAGTCTCAGAAGCATCCAGGATATTTTTTGAAAAAGTTTTGCCATGCATTGTTATCAAATTCCGTTACATTTGGCTTTTTTGGTTCCTTGCCTTAACAATCGGTGGAGCATATATTGTGTGTGTAAATCCAAAGATGAAACTGCCGTCATTGGAGCTCTCTGAGTTTCAGGTATTTAGGTCTTCTCACCCATTTGAACGATATGATGCAGAATACAAAAAACTTTTTATGTTTGAACGTGTCCACCACGGAGAGGAGCTCCACATGCCTATTACAGTAATCTGGGGTGTCATTCCTGAAGATAATGGTGACCCTTTAAATCCTAAAAGTAAAGGAAAGCTGCAGCTAGATAGCAGTTTTAATATTGCTAGCCCCGCTTCACAGGTTTGGATTTTGCGCTTCTGTCAGAAGTTAAGAAATCAAACATTCTTTTATCAGACTGAAGAACAAGACTTCACAAGCTGTTTTATTGAAACATTTAAGCAGTGGATGGAAAATCAGGACTGTGATGAGCCATCTCTTTACCCTTGCTGCAGCCACTGGAGCTTTCCATACAAACAAGAAGTTTTTGAGTTATGCATCAAGAGAGCTATAATGGAGCTAGAAAGAAGCACAGGGTACCATTTAGATAGCAAAACCCCGGGGCCTCGCTTCGACCTTAATGACACCATCAGGGCAGTGGTGCTGGAGTTCCAAAGCACCTACCTCTTCACACTGGCTTATGAGAAAATGCATCAGTTCTACAAAGAGGTTGACTCATGGATTTCAAATGAGCTTAGTTCTGCTCCTGAAGGCCTTAGCAATGGTTGGTTTGTGAGCAATTTAGAATTTTATGATCTTCAGGACAGTCTTTCTGATGGTACTCTTATCGCCATGGGTCTTTCAGTTGCTGTTGCATTTAGTGTAATGCTTCTTACAACTTGGAATATAATTATAAGCCTTTATGCAATAGTTTCAATAGCTGGAACTATTTTTGTCACTGTAGGTTCTCTGGTTCTTCTTGGATGGGAGCTGAATGTGCTAGAATCTGTCACTATTTCAGTGGCTGTTGGCTTATCAGTAGACTTTGCTGTTCATTATGGAGTGGCTTATCGCCTTGCTCCTGACCCTGACCGAGAGGGAAAAGTGATTTTTTCTTTAAGCCGTATGGGTTCTGCTATTGCAATGGCTGCATTGACAACATTTGTAGCTGGAGCAATGATGATGCCCTCCACAGTGTTGGCATACACGCAGCTTGGCACTTTCATGATGCTTATAATGTGCATTAGTTGGGCTTTTGCAACGTTCTTCTTCCAGTGTATGTGCCGATGCCTTGGACCTCAGGGCACTTGTGGCCAAATCCCGCTACCAAAAAAACTGCGGTGTAATGCCTTCTCTCAGACCCTTTCAGGAGCTCAAGGAGGCAGAGGTCAAAATAAATCGCATCCCATTAGCAAGTATCAGCTGGACTCCAGAAGTCAAAAACCAGAAATGGAGCATGAACACTATGAGCTTGAGCCGCTGGCATCACAAGCGGGTATCTGTAACCCTGCAGAGAAAGTGACATATGAGGAAACTCATATTTGCTCAGAACTCTTCGGTAGCATGCCCCCAAACACCTGTATGCCTATGCATTCGGTATATAATAGTGAAGTGAGCAAAAGCATAAAAAACGTTGCTAGTTCAGCTGTGTTACAGTCATCTATCGACCAACATGCTCTATGCCCAATTTTCTCTCAAAACAGGCAGTGCAGCTGTCCAGATCCGTATCAACAAATAGCAGTCAAGTGGAGTCCACACTCCTGTCAACAGCTAAGTGATCCCTTCTGTTACCAGTGCTCTTCTTCACCTGGAACTGTACAGCTCCCAAACCCTGTGGGTCCCATAAATGCTTTACAGCAAGCTGCTGAAGGTTATGTGCACCCAGTCCAGCATGTCCTCCACTGCAGTTGCCTCCAAGGAAGGCTCAAAAGGACGATGACGCAGAACTCGCTGCCTAAAAATTTTTTCCTCCAGTCAGTGCAACAGCTTCAGGCACAACAGAGAATAAACAGGACAGATTCACACGCTCACCAAAACCCCGAGGAAAACATGAGAACAGTTCCAAAGGTAATGAGTTCCTCGCAATTTCTCTGCCGCAGTGTAGGTCCCCTCTTTGTGCATTGCTCTGAATGTGAGAACAGTGTATCCAACAACCACAAGGGGTTCTGCCAGAAGACAGACAAGTGTGATGAAAAGGGCGGCACAGAAGCAAACGGGGTTGAAAGCAAGAAAGCCTCTATGTCAAAGCAGAAAAAGAAAGCTGAGAGCAACATGATAGATCAGCATTCTTTGCAGAATGACCAGGTTTTGAATGCTGACCAAAATGATGAAAACCACCTGCTGAATAGGTCAGTGGGAGAGGCTCACTGTGAAGGTTGCCATGAAAATTCACACTGTTGTAGCAAGGCTGTGACAGTGAAGTGCAATTCTGTTGATTGTCAAATGCCAAACATCGAAGCCAATGTGCCTCCTATGTTAATGCGCCCAGAACTTTCCAATGAAAGTTTGTTAATAAAAACACTATAATAAATCTTTAATTTGGCCACTGTGTCCTTCTTGTAGAAGTAATTTTAAAACATTAAACAAGAAAGTCCTGAGTAAATATGAATTAAAATTTGAATCATGGAATGAAAAATATATATTTTATAGAAGAATAACCTTTATATATTTCATAAAGACATTACATGTCGTAAAGCCTGATGTTGTCTAGATTTTTTCTCCATATAAACCATCTCCAGAATATAAAGTATTGCAAATAAACTCTTCCTTTGCTGAAGAGGTCAATAACATTTGGGATCAAGCATGGTTGCTGCTTTTTTTAAGTGCATTTCCCTTATTCTGTTGTTGTCTTACAGGCTTTTGTTCAGACCATTGTGCGAACCTTGAACAACGGCAGGGCTGTAACTGTTCATTCAGGATTGGAGCAGTGAAGCGTGTTTTGGGAATATTTTTAACTATTAATCCTATCCAAATCCTAACAAAAATAAACTCTTGTGGAGGTCAGCTGTGCTCTCACTGCCATTGTTATGAATCTATGTATATAGTGCAGTAAAACATTTTAAACTGCCCTTTCTGCCAGTTACTCTCTAGACCTACTATTAAATACTAGAGAATACGGGTGGAAACAACAGTAAGTGAAAGTTATTTACATCTCAATGATGACGAGAGATGAATAATTCATGTATATGACATATGTAACATCAGGAGTTATAAAAATGGGCATAAAGTGCCTTGTAATACCGTGCTTATTCCCACAAAGCATATAAATGAGAAGTAATACTGTAGAGAAAGGCATAGTTAAAGCATGTGTTCCAGGCTTACTCTCAGTAGTATCAGACAAAGTCAGTTTAGAAGGCTCAAATGCATAAAGTAAAACATCAAGCTCTGAGTTTTGCTTACCCAGAGAAGTTCCAAGATGTAGTTAGAAATATTGATCTAAACCCTGTTACTAAGAAAATAGATTTCAGACACTGTATCTGTCATTTGAGTAAACACTGTAGTTAGATCCCATTTGGTCATGGAGATGCTAGCTGGTCTACATCATCATTCAGAGAAACTGAATTTGAGAGGTGGAACTGTATAGTATATCATAATTGGTATGTACCCTTGTGCCGAAACTGTGTAATGGTTCGGTTATGCTGATTGTGTTAATTTATGTGACATAGATATCAGAAGATAGATTTCATAGAGTGTTGTGATATCATATACTTGGTGTGTTACGAATCACTGGAGGAAAAGCCTGGCTTTTTCTGTTCTGATGTTCATAGTGAAGGGACATAGAAGATGACTATCAAACCACTTCGGTTTGTCTGAGGGTAGTGATGTTACTGCTTCTACATGTATATCTCAGTGACTGGAAGAGGGTAAAAGCTTGAACTCTACAGAAAAAGCTAAACTGATTTTACGTGGTTTAAGTAGAGTAGCATTCTTTCCTAGGTATATAATGAAATATTTTTTAGGTCTTTTAAAACTCCTAACTGAATTTAGAGCCAGATTCCTTCTAAATGCTTGTAACGAGAGCAAGTTGAGGATTTCTGTGCACCACAGAGGCCTTTAATTATCAAGAGCTAAGACTTGCAGTGCTAGTAATCTAAAGAAAATGAAAAGGTTAAGAAATAAACTGTGCTGCTGCCATGCATTATTATCCAACTTTCTCTTTAACCATTGCACCTGACCAAGTGCAATTGCTGTGAGGGGTGTATGTAACATGCTGGGCAATAAATCCGTTAGACAACAGTAAGCCCCAAATAAACCAGTGTTTTGATAGTTTAATTGACCTTCAGTCAGACCTTTCCAAAGCAGTGTGTAACACTCACATAGTGCCTGTCACATCAGCTGTTACTCACAGCTGTGCCTTTGAGACATGGGCCTTAGGGACATCCCAGCTAATACCTCTACAGAACATGGGACAGTTTGAGCTAGGGAGCTCAAAGTTGAGATTTATTCTGGGTGAGCTCTCCATAACAGCGTTCTGCATAAGGAGATCCCTTCCTATGGCTTATATTAATAAATGCTTTTATAATGGTGAGGTAAGCAATGAAGGTTAATGTTGTATTTTCATTATAATTTATAGGTTCTTAAAAGTTGATATAGTTAAAAAATAATAGGGGCAGATAAGGAGTTGTGATGTACTCTTAGAAGAGCTTAAAATGAGCTAGTGTACTTGGCTAATGAACATTATCACTGTTGTATTTGTCTTCTGTGACATTGCCATTGCCTCCCTACTAACCTCTTTATCTTTCGAAATCACATAGCTGGACAAGAAGCAACCAGTGAAGTAGAGCAAGTTGAATAATTGTTTGTGTGTGTGTGCACGTGTCATCTCTGTCCATTCATGCACAGACTCAAAATTCAAGCCAGCACAAGACTCTTGGAGAATGGTATAGAAGAGAAGAGAAGCTGGTTCCAGTGAAGGCTAGTGATGTTATGTATTACCCTATACCCGGAAACTCATGAGAGAAAAAAAATAATTAAGTTTTTATAGGTTTTATGAGCAAGCAAGGATAGGTGGGATCCTGTTCCACTGCATGCAAGCTTAGCAAAGAGCACTGTATCCTGCTACGACATGCCTTTTTAAGAGTTGCCAAAGATTGCCAAGTCCCAAGTGAAGCTAATGAGCTTTGGGCACTATAATTTCCAGGATTTGATTTGCTGTTGCTGGGATTTCACAGTGCATCTAGATGTGCATGCGGTGTGGCCCAAGTGTGGTCATGCTTCTCTTGCAGCCTGCTCACTTGGGGTAAGGGTGCTGGCAGGTCACTACCTAGCATATCCTCCATGAAGCTACTTAACATATTAGACACAATAGTTGTTTTTGTTGACCTTAGTGTCTGTGTTTCAGGTTACAATAACATTTATAGTATGGGTGATAGGCTGATTAGTTTAACAACAACAACAACAAAAGATATGGTAATTTAAAGTAAGCCCTTTAAAATATTACACCATAGTCAAAATCACTCTGAACGCAGCAACTTCATACAAAGTGTTTGTAGATGGGTCAGTAGGTAGTATACTAACATAAAGGATTTTTAGAATTATTATGTTATTATTCCATTGTGTTTTTTAAGAAAAAAAAAAATCCATCAATTTACAATCATCTGCAATCGCTTTAATTTGTTCTTTATTAACTAATGTGGTAGTGTTCCTTTAAAATGCTTTGGATTAGGAACACTTCTAATTTTGCCATATGGAGCCCTGGCAGTCAGTCCAAGAGAGGTCTAAAAATACAAGTTGACAAATGACAAAATTTTAGCACTGTAAGAAATGTCAAATGTGATCAGAATTGAGTTTCTTTATACAGACAATGTTATACTACTTAATATAGGTAGCAGATGGCTGATTCAAGCCAAACTCACACTGACTTCATTGAATCAGACCTTAAATTTTTTCCACATGCTGGCAAACTATATTAAATTTTACTTCTGCCAGTAATATCTGAAGTGCCTGTACATCTAGCGGTTGATTTACAGTGGTCAGCTGGGATGCTGTACCTCTCTAAGTATTGAGTACTCCCGGAGTGTTAAATCATGCTTGCCTTTACAAAAAAGATCAGTCTAAATAAGTAAGAGAGACAGCAAGAAAGACGATAGCTTTTCTGAGTGCGTAATATACCTGCTCAGACTTCTGAATTTGGATCCAGTGTCACTATCACAAAACCACCCTCACGTAATGTCATTATCCTTTGGCTGCTTACTTCATAGGTAGTATCAGCCTGGCATCAGTCATTCCACTCTCCTCCTATATCTCACCTTCTCACTTATGTTATCAGAATAAGGTCTCTGAAGCCTGGAGAGCCCATAAAATAGATGATGCAGAGCTCAGACGGGCCCTGGTGTTGACTGCAGTTTTTAGGTACCAGTGTGCCACAACTACTGAGCACCAAGTAGTCTCACAGACTGAGGACTCTGCTGTCTCCCTTTATTTGGCAGCTTGTGTTCTGAGGGTTTTTTTTCCTAAGGTCTCCACTTCAGAAAGTTTTGTAGACTCAAGTACTTCCTGAAGACACGAAATTTTCATCTGATTCCTGAAGTGTATTAAAGATAATATGCCCAACTTGTATTCGGATTTGATTTTTTAAGGTATTGATAGATGTCAATTTACCTGCAAATAGGTAAACACATTTCAGAGCAGCAGATGGTGGTTGCTTTTATTGAAATTGTGCTGTTTGATAATGTGTGTTGATTCTAGTTCCCAAACCTTTACTGTTAATTAAAACTTGTGCTGATTTGTATTAAAAACAACAGGGATAGCATTTGTTCTCTTGCTGTGGGCTGGCCACAATGACTGTAGTGTTATAAGATGAACTCTTCCAGCAATGGGTCTTCAGAGCAGATAGATGGTTTTTCTTTGGGGATTAAACAAATTTTCTTAAACCCTTGTAAACACTTAACTAAGAATTGTTCCTAGATTCATCTTAGTATCATTTGTAGCATATTTCTCTATGGTTTAGGAAAGGAGCAAATCATTCATTCCTGACTCTTAATTATAATAATACTATTTTACAGTGCCCTGATCCTCAGAACACATTATGTTTTAAGCAAACTCATAAACAGTGTTTTCTGCATATGATTATGCTGAGGTTTTGGCTCTCATAAAACTTAGTAGTACACTTTAATGTTTGGGCCTAAACCCACTTTCTAAGGGAGATGTTTTTGTGCTATGCAAAAATGAACAGAAATCGTCATATTAACTCAGTGCTGAAAAGATTCATGATACAGAAAGAATGGGTGTAGCAGTGCTTTCAGTGGGGAGTTCTGTCAGTGCCATCCTGCAATACAATGTTAGATACTCTCCTTCACTTTTTCTTACAGGAATAATGTATGCTCATATACGTACTTTATTTATGTTTTCAATGCTTGTTTCAAGTATCTATTTTATAATACATTCGAGCTTTGCCCCAGATCTTTTCCAAGTGATCTGATATGGCATGGTTGAATATCAATCCATTTCCTACTATATGTTCCTTCCAATCTGACAAAAATTAAATTCATGGCTGTCATAGAAGCAAGGCTGTCCAATGTCCTTATTCACCCTTTCTTCTATTCTGTGTTTTTACTCATAGATCTGTCTCATCTGACTAAAATTTTTGCCTTTTCTTACATGCATTAGTAGCTTCGTTTCTTTCATGACATAGTACTGAATCTGTTAAGTGACAAATGTAGTTTGTTTTCACATTACTATACACTGATGGCAACTATTTTTTCTCTATTTCTTGTACTGATAAAACTGCATGTAGCAGGCCTTCCTCTCCTTTTGTTGATTCCCCCCTTTTTTTTTTTTCTGAAGTTTTTGAAATACAGTTTGTGTATCATAAGCTTCTTTTTCACTAGAGAAACTTATTTACATTTGGGGATTACAAAATTTCAGCTTTTTTTTCATAACAGTACTTCACCACTAAACAGTGCAGTGTTACATTGACACTAGTTTGAATACTTACAGCAGTCATAGTTGCATGATTAGGAGGTGTTTTATTTGGCATAGCACTGAAATAGTAGAATCCTCAAAAAGAGATGAGTCCCTGTTCTAAAGCATTACGAATTGTAACATAAATGACAGATAATGACTTACTCTCATATACTTTTGTGTAACCTTATTTTCACACAAAGAAAGTTAAAAAAAAAAAAAAAAGTAATTCAAGAAGTATTAAACAAAACATCATAAAATTGAAAAATGCTAGGATTACAGTGGCTTGCCAGGAGATAAGCTCTGCTGCTTTCTCAATTCTACAAAGACATTGCTTAATATGTCCCAGATGAGCAGCATACTGCTGTAGAAGAAGAATTCAAGAAATTCTCCTCTGACACCTCTTGATAGTATCACTTTCCAGAGAAGAATATGTGAAATAATTTTAACATCACTGGAGAAAGATACCTTACCAAAAGGTGTCCTAATGAAGACTATAATTCAACTGTAGTTCTGCCTGGCATTTCCCTTTTTTGCAGCTGAAAAGCAATATGGGACTTGAACTAATATATTTTAACTGCAAGGTGCTCAAGCCTGTACACAAGAATCTGAGACAGCTCCATAGGTGCACTGAATTGCTTAGATTTATAGCCTTCAATTATTCTAGCTAAGATGGAGTGGGAGACGCAGAGAGAGGTACCCCAAATCTTTGTTTGCATTGAAATGTTCTTGTACATAATACAGAAGGACTAAATAACTTGAAAATGTGTATAAGCCATAATATTTAAGACTACAAGAACTCTTATGACCTCAGAGTAATAAGCATTAAACACAGTAGCTAATAATAGCATGATAACAATGATAACTTGTTATGGGCAGAGTAGGAGGGCAGATGAAATCTGTGTTTGTGTTTATCCCCTGAAGAAAGAAGCTGATAACTTTGACTAGCACAGATGATTCAAAAGTCAAAAGGCCTCGTGATGCTATGTAGATGTAGCTGAAACTGTGTCTAAGTGCTTGGATATCTTGGTGGTCCAAATACACACTTGGATGTTCATAGGTAAGTTCCTGGCTTTTAAACTGATTGTCCAATTTTTTCACTTCACCCAGGTTACATGTAAAAAGTGTCCTGATCTGTTTCTATTTTGGCGTGCTAAGAGAAATACTATGCTCTTATGTTTAAATTCATATTTACTATGAATATATAAAACCTAAAATAATATTCCCCGGTCTAAAACTCCTATTATTATAAACTGATGTTTAAAGTTGTTATCATTACTTCAGTATTTTTATATATAGTCCAGCACTGCAGAGACTTATAAACTCTGTTTGCATTTACCATTTTTATTGCTTCATGATTATATTTCATGATGCCTTTAAAATAAAAAAGTGTAAATGCCAGGTCTACACACACAGATGATTCAAAGTATCTACATTTAGATTTAAAACTCCCTGAAACAACTGGCAGAAAAAATAACAATAGCAGTAAAACAAAAGCACGATATACTTCATTGCTAGTGAGTGTCTACACGCGTGCCTCATGTCTAACTTGCCCTTTTCACAGCCCTCCCGTCAGGACCACCTCCACCTTTGTTCTCCTTCCCGGCCCAGCTCAGCTTCCCTTGCAGTGCCTGACCACGCAGCCCCAAGGCCACGAGCTGGTTATCACACCACAAGGGGCCAACTCATTCGGAGGGGCTGCAATTATGCCTTTGTGTGCCTGGTTTTTAAATATACGTTCCCAGACACAGACCTTGAATACGGCACTATTATCTCTCTCCTGGTTCTCTGACCATGAGAGAGTGATTGATCTCAAGCAGCAGAGCAGGTGTGATAAGCCTATGCAATGGGGCCGTGTGTGTGGGGAGGGAGGGCACTGTGCCCCCTTGAGGATTAGTCTCCAGTCCTGAGAACTCTCAGCAATTTATCTTTCTGATATTAGGTCTAAATTTGCCTTTTGTCCACTGTCATTGTGCTGCTCTGTGTGTTACTCCCCCTCCTTTGGGCATCTAAGAGCGGCTCCCTCCTGGTGCGTGTGTTCCTCAAATCCTTGCAGTCGTGCTGCATGCAAAAAGGCCTTGCTGCAGGAGAAGCCTCCCCCTCTACTTGTGTACAGCCTTGTTGGAGCCCCTTGTCAGTGGAGGAGAGCTGGCAGGACTCATTTATTTAAGTGTCCTTGCCCCAGTGATGGCTATTGTTTGTATTGTAACCTCCTCTGCCACCTGGGGACTGGGAATGGAGCAGGGGCAGCATGAGCTTCTGGGAGAGACTGTAAATCTAAAAGGCTGCAGATTTAAATCTGTTTTGCCTTCTCACTATGCAAGAGCTCAGAAATCGTCCTGACATCTAACATTTGTTGTCTCGTTCCCATTTTTTGATACACTTTAGCCTGAAAAGCCTGACTGATGTGAAACCCTGCTGGAGTCTTCAGCTTTCACACTTGCTCTTGTTTCACATTGTTGTATTTTAAGATAAGGAGAGCAAAGATCCATGTCGGATGTCACTGCCAGTGTCTTCCCCCTTCCTTCCACCCAAGTTCATGCTATCTGGAAATGGGTCCACCCTTCCTTAGGAGACCCAGACAGCAAGGAAGCCACAGCCTCTTTGTGTTTTTACATTTAGATGTGCCTAACTGAATTTGGATTTCCTTAAAGCTATCACAACCCTCAGAATGATGTTTTCTTTTTCATTTTTTCTTTTTTCTTTTTCCTTTTTTTTGTTTTTTTTTTTGTTTTTATTTTTTCTTTAGAAGGTCTGAAGTCTTGTTTCCAGAGGATCTAACTAGACAAACCTCATTTGTAACCTCTCCTACAGTTGAGGGGAAATGGGGAACCCAAACTGGAACTGTGCCAAAACACTCTTGTTCTCAGCCTCTGATATTCCTTTTCTGTAGGATAGTTGCTGTTCTGTAATTGGTGATTTGAGCTCAGATCTGGCTCCCTGGTAGGAATTTTTGCTATATGCTGAAATAGTTCAGTAAAATGAAATAAGATGTACAGACAAAAAGAATGGCAGCACCTAGAGCTGATTGCTGCTGCTATGTGGGTGTGCATCCTGGGCTGTGATGTCCTGCCTGAAACCCCCCTGTTCTCACTGTAGAAAACACATAAATTAAAGGTGGAACAGAAGCTACTGACTATGTCATAACAATCTGAGAGGTACTCGCACTGTCTTCTTCAGACATCCAGTCCAGGTGCAACCTTCTGGAAACACTTGTGTCTCTTCCCAGAGACTATCCAGGGAGCCCAGAATCCTAATTTAGGAGCAGTGAATTGTACCTAATGTGGAACATCTCCCTTGGAATGTCCCCAGAAGCTTGCAGCGTCTTTCTGACTAACCGTGCGACATAGTCTTTTTCTGTCCTGTTAACTAATGTATCAGTGGGTTGAACCCCGATTTGGGATAACATGGGAAAGTTGAACAAGCTGAAGAACAGGTGAAGTATTTTCTTTCCTCTCTGAGGTACCAAGTTTGGCAAAGGGGATTACTTCATTTCTGTGAAATTTTTTATTTGACCAGGCAACGGAAAGGGTTGCCATTCTCACTTGGGATACTCACCCTGTTCCTCTTGTCACCACAAGACAAGATTAATAAATTAGGTTTTGAACAAACCTTCTCTGAGCACAGAATTTACAGTCATCTTTTCTTGTAACAAGGGATGAAGAAAAGTGAGCAATTTCAAGTCAAAAACAGTTCTTGTAAAGTTCTAGCATCATATATGTAGATGTGAATGTCTGCATAAAAATAGAAAATAAATAAGCAGGCATAAACTCAGCTTGTTTTAAAAGTTAGATAAGGTCATAAAGGTGAAGCTGTTAAAAAAAAAAATCCTTTTCTTATGGTGTTTACTTAAAGTGCTTATGCAGATCAAGCTTTGAAAGACATCAGCATACTTTCCTTGAGGAAGCTTAGGTTTACATCAGTTTCTAAAAATGTCATCTTTTACTTCCAGCTTTCTAAGAAAGTTTGTCCTTTCTTCCCTTATGCGGATCTGGCCACAGTATGTCAATTCATTCATTACCTCCAGTTTGTGCTATGCTATTTTGTTTTATCTAAAGCTGAATTCGAGGATGATGCACAGATTTCAGTGGAGAAACCATGTGCTTGCCTTTCCCTCTTCTCTAGGCTTCAAGCCACAGTGGACACCTAAAGCCTGCTCTTGGTCTCTTCCCATTTAATTTCAATACCAATATACGGTATTGGTCTAGTTTTTAAATGAATAAATGGTTCAAGCTTCAGCAACATTAGAAAGTGAACATTAATCTATTTCTGAGCACAGCAACTGCTGTACTCTTCTAGGACCACACCAAGCACACAGCCCAGGTGTATACATTTTGTTGATGATTGAAGAGGAAAAACCTCTCAAAAGATATCAGATGAATCCAGAATCAGAACTCCTTGAGGATAGGTTTCAGAGCTTCCTTAGAAAGCTTTTTCATACTTGGGTACTTAAACTGTGAACTTCTTCCTAGTACTTCTAAATCTCCAAACCACCTTTCCTCTACTAAAATATTCACCTCAAGCACGGAAGAGTGCTGTCCATCAAGAGGAAAAACTGCAAGGCACTAAATGGTATTTGCTTGATTTCTGCGTTATTATGGATAGAACAACAATAAAAAGAGTGCCAAAATAAGGCTGGTAGTTTGTTTGTCCAACATTTTTGTTCTGCATTGTTTCTACGTCTCTTTGTGGTAGTTCTAGACTTTAAACATAAATATAAGATCAACTATGGAAGGCAAGGATATTACCAGAGAGGCATAAATACATGCAGTAAGGAGAGCCAGGTAAATAATATAGGGTAAATAATATATTTACTACTCCTGTTTCAGAAGTTACATGGCTCCAAGAGAAGGCTTGGAGTTAAATTACATCTTAACTGTGATCGCATGACTACTTTTATTAAAAATTATGTAAGAAATTGAAAGACGAGCCTAATTCTCAGATGATGGGTTAAATCTACAGCACTGGCAGAGAGGAGGATCTTTCTTCTGCCCAGTCAATAAAGTAGAGACAGAACTAGCTGCTTAGAGGAGTGTTTAATTGAACAGGAATAAAATGGGTGTATGCAGAGGCAGATGAGCTGAGCATGAGTTGTGCATGTGCCTCTGGGAGTGTCTATTACTACCTTGTTGAGTAGTGGGCTTCAGTGCTTTAGAGTTGAGTTAGGAAGCCAGACTTCACAAAGGTGCCTTGCAAGACCTGCAGTTAGAACAGTTAGAATTAAACAGTGTGTGCGGAAAATTATTGGAACTGCATTATGGGTTCTTGGTGGATAAGCAGACAATACACTGGGAATTACCTGTAGTTCATTAACAGTCACTCATGAATGTGTTGGCAAGAATTGCATTAAACCACCATGTGTGGCTCATCTGCCAGCACTTAAAGAGGAAAGAGAAAATTCCTTCTTTTACCTTAATCTTCTTTATCTTAATTGCCACCATCTCTACTCTTTGTACTGCTATAAGAATTTTCAAGGCAAAGGAGAAAATGTTTTCCATTCCAGTGCTTCCAGTTGTGGCTACCTCAGAAAAGGTTTAAATTCTCATTTTGCTCCCGTTGTAATTGCATTGAAGTGTTGTGGGGGTGAGGGTGGGGAAGCTATTTTTTCTTGACCCCAGCTGGCGATCAGTTTATCCCCTTGAAGCATGACAGCTGCTATCTTTGGTCATTTTTCATTAGCTAGTATAATATTAGATACTATTCTTATTCATACAAATGTCTAACCCAGCTTTTGTTCTCTGAGCTGGTTCTGCCAGAGGATATCCGAGCTGGAGAGAAATGAAGAACAAGGAAGACAGTGTACTGATGCGATGTGACTGATGTTATGGGCAATGTGTAACAGCTCTTGCAGGTTTTTCCTGCCCTGGTTTCCCCTTCCTGTTGGTACTGAAGTTAATGAAGATTTGAAATAATTAGTCATTACTGTGTTTGTGTAATAATTATTGATATTATGAACAATGAAGGTTTTAAACACACAAGGTACTGACATTCCATCAGGAAATTTTAAGTGCTGTCACTGTGGGAGGTTATACAAAATACAGTGCAAGCAATATTTGCCAGAGTGACACAGGAAGTCAAAACCTTCCCTGAGCCTTTATATCTTAAGAGATTGTTCTAAATTTTGCCAAGAAAGCCACTTGTCTAATAAAGCAGTTTCTGGAGTAAATCAAAATCCTTGCTGCCCTTAGGGCCTCACTGAGACGCTCTCAGATACCAGCTGCATGAGAGATGAAAATAAGTGTGTCTTGCTGACTGACTGCTGTTCTACCTTGTCTTTCTATCAGCCTGCAGAGAATTAACAGAGTCAAAGTTCTGGAATGTGCAAGGAGTTGTCAGAAATCTCAGTATTTTAGAGGTCTGAGCTTTAAGTGAAAACCCCAGCACAATGGCTGAAGTAAAAAACTTAAGGAAAGCACAAATAAAAGAAATTTCAACACTGAAATTTTGATGACAGAGAAATTAACTCTGTACATCAGCCCTAGAAATTACTGAGTTCAGTGTAACTGGCCACAGATTGGCAGTAGCAAGTGCTAGTTTTAGTCTGGTTGCCATTCAGCATGGGATACTGGGCACTAATAAGAAATACAATAAGCCCTGTGCTCCTGTAAATGTTGCCTTTAAAAAGAGAAGCTGGAGAGAGAATAAAATACAAGTCTTGTTACCCACTTGGTTTTTAAACTAATGCTGAGTGATACTCAAATTCAGATACTTGGACCTCCAGAATTAATATTTAAGCTATTATTACCATGATTTTGTTCAAATACAGCTTGGAAAATCTTGAAATGCTCTGTAAAACTCAGAGTGTTACTTTAGTGCTTATGAAGTAGAAAAGTAATGATAGGTGAAAAATGGTTTTTAAAAAATGTTTTAATTTTGAAGACCTTTGTGTATAGCACAAGCACCTTAATAATTCAAAATATCTGAACAACATTTTCACAGAAAATACCCAGGTTTCTGTGTGGCTGTGTGTCATTTTCTCTTTTTGTCTCTTTTCCTGAATCTTCCATTTTGCCTCAGAAAAAGTGAAAGAAAATAAAAGTGATTAAGAAAACACAGCTGAACAAAAAAGGATTATAAGGCTGAAACATGTTTAGTTTTATAGAAAGATGATTATAACGATCAGATTGTTGCTGTAGAAAGTAATATTTTACACATTTTCTGAAATGAATAAAACCTTCAATCTGATAAGGTTAGCTTGTTCTGTCTGAGAACTTTGATCTCTTTTCTGCCCCTGGCCTTTGTGCAGCTTTGTCTCCCCTTTGTATAAATCACAGCCTGGTCTTTTCACTCCAATTTGAGAAGAATGTCAGGTATGCCTGTGTCAAATTGTCCACATAACCTTCGCAGCTTTAAGGCTCACACTGGCACTAAGTTGCCTCTGTGTAACAAAGCCTAAGGTATCTGTTTTAGCTCTGTCTCTTCTAAGTGTAAAGTCACCTTCTAAGATGATTTTTTTCAGCTAACTTGATTAAAATCAGTATCTGCCCAGACTGCTCTGCTCTGCTGTGTGTGTGGCAACATGAGTCCCCACAAACCAAGACCACAGGTGAAATACAGCTCCGGTGAGGTCTGAATTCATGTCAACTTTAGCACTGTAGGATTTGAAGAACAATATCTTTCTACCATACTGATGAACTTTGTACGTGGAGACGACAATCTCCAGAATCCTTTACCTTCTTTTCTTCTTTTTTTCCTCAGGAAAAGTTGCATCTTCTTTTAGGTTATGGCATCCCCACAGCCTATCAAAAAATCAGAGATCACTATGCAGTTTTAGTGAGGTTATTTGGGCATTTTTTATTCTCATCAAGATGTTCAGAACATGGTGCCAATTTCCCTTGTATTTCTTGTATTCTTATTTTCCTTGTATTCTTGTTTTTCCTATACCTGCATTTTTATTTTCAATTACCATCTTTTCTAATCTAAAATTAGACCATCCCTGTGGTAGCAGTAGTTCTGCTACTTAGCTAATTTCCATTTTTCACACAAAAATTGTTTATGATATTTTGCTTAGCAAAAGCACTTTAAAATTTGAGACATTATAAGAATAACTGCAGTGCAATTGCTTTTTTTTTTGGCCTTTTTTTTTTTCTTTTCTTTTTTTTTTTTTTTTCTTCTCTAAACAAAGCCTCCTTCCCTGTGAAGCAAAAGCTTTTAGAACTGAGAAAAGACAGGTCATGAAGACCATACAGTGAAACTGCTATCAGAGAAAATTATATTCCCCACTGATGTGTTTTGTGTGTCCACCCAGTCCTTGGCAAAAACTGAGTTCAATGACTAAGTGATGCAAAAAGTAAATTATTGGATTATTCTTCCAAATTCTTTTTGTTTGGATGGTCCAAGGGGTGGTTAAAGCAAGAATCAGAAGGCCTGTGATTCTGGCCTGGGTCCTGGCTTCTCCAGAGATTTGCGCTATTTAATTTCTCTGTGCCTTACCTCTCAAGTTTGAGCAGTGGGAAAGACAATGTTGACAATTCAGAGAAATGAGGAAAGTTTAAAAAGTAGTCTGGAACTGTAGGTTGTTATACAGCACAAATCATTGATAGTTTCATCCAGAAATCATCCAGACACTCCCTAGTTACTGAAGGCAACCTACCAAAAATCTCAGGCTGAAAAGTTCCAAAATCTTATCACACAAATGGAATGATGTGGCTATGAAGGAATGGAGAAGAAATGTATAGAGATGTGAGCAGAATTTCATCTTGTCATTGCATAGTTTTGGTCCCAGAGTCAGCAGGACTAAGCTTGGTTTTGACTACATCTTTGCATTTGACTTCCATTTGAGCATTCAAACCAATATCATGGGGGTTGAAGAGGTTTGTCTTCTCTTCTTCTCTTCTCTTCTCTTCTCTTCTCTTCTCTTCTCTTCTCTTCTCTTCTCTTCTCTTCTCTTCTCTTCTCTTCTCTTCTCTTCTCTTCTCTTCTCTTCTCTTCTCTTCTCTTCTCTTCTCTTCTCTTCTCTTCTCTTCGCTTCGCTTCGCTTCGCTTCGCTTCGCTTCGCTTCGCTTCGCTTCGCTCCCTCTCCCTCTCCCTCTCCCTCTCCCTCTCCCTCTCTCTCTCCCTCTCCCTCTCCCCTTTTCTTTCCTGTATAGATTCTTTAATTGTTCCCCAAAATTCTGCAGTTAATTCCATTTCACACCTTGTACCTCACAACTCCTCAAAGTTCTTAAAGAGCTCTATCCAGTGTTGTCATACTTGGAGATATGTGTTATCTTAGGTTCATCCCATATGTCAGATAATGCTTGGAAACGAGACAGAAACCACTGGGCTGGAGTCTGACTTCTTCTATACGATACTAATGCTATATAAAAAGAAATTATAGGTGCTGAAACACTTCCAGGACATAACTGTTCTCTCCAGGTACTGGCACTTAATTATCCTGTGAATCCACCTTTTCCTATACCTATGTGTTTAGCTGTTAGAAACAGTTTTGTAGTATGTACAAATGGAGTCACAGAAGCTATTAATGTATAATCCAAAGCCAAATATGGTACTCAAAACTCAAAGAATTTTGCCTTTAAAGTGTCCTTGATCGATTGCCTGATTCTTCCTGTTCCAATAATAGCTTCTCTGATTCTTTCTCTGAAAAATGAAGTCACATAATGAAATTACATTAGTGTTCATTGAGAGACTACCAGTTGTCTGATCTGATATTTTATATATTGATTGAAACTCTGAGAGGCAAGAAATTCATGATTTATAGCAGGACAGTGGAAAACTAAGAAACAGATGAGGTGAGGCCACAAAATGTGATCAGTGAATGGGAGCTCAGCATGCTCAGCTCCTGCGAAGCACAGGCCTGACAGGGCTGCTCTGTGATCATATGGTGTGTGGTAAGGGAGGACACGAGTTCTTGTTCCACAAATCAAGTCTAGTTTGCATAGCTGTTTTATTTTTCTGTGTAGTCTTACCAGCATATATGGAGCGAAAACTACCAATAGTAAGAATATATAATAATACCTCACCCAGAATTTCTTACTTATAGGTCTCAAAAGTACTTCAAAAAGGTAAATCAACAGAGAAGCCCAAATATAACCAAACTAGCAGGTCTGCAGGGGAGCTGGGACAGCCTGCAGCACCATGAGCTCCATCCCAGAGGTCAGTCCTTTGGGCTGAATGGTACCTAACTGTGAGAGCAAGGAAGGGTGATGTCACAACTGAGTTGTTGCCCACAGTCGGAGATAGCTGGTCAAGTTGCAGATAACTTCAACTGTCTTGTGTGTCATGTTTGGTTTTGTCAGCCTGCCAACTTCGGCCACTAGGGAAGACCACAGGGTATCTTCTTTTTTTTTTATTATTATTTTTGTTTTAATTGCTATTTGCACATTCTTCCCTTTGCCCTTTTTCAGCTGCAGGGAGATCGTGTACTATTTTAAAAGCTAGGGCAGGAACTTGAGGCTAGAGACTGCAGCCAAATCAAACAGGAATCTCACCAACCTAATAGAGGGTTGGCTGATAATAAAGGCTATCTTCCCAAGACTTTAAAGCTCTGTTCTTCTGAAGACACTCCCTTATCTGAAGCCTCTGGCTTCCCATGAAAGGGTATAAACATCTTCCTATGCAGCAGGGTACCCTTTGACATTAAGAGGGAAGTACAACTCAAGATAAGTTGAAGAGGCTTTTATGTCTAATCTCAGTAAGCATTCAGTGTCTGCGAATGTCTTTTTATCCTGAGTTGTTGGGGTTTGTTTTGTTGTTGTTTTTTGGTTGGGAACACATTTTGCTTGGAGTTTTATTACATCCCTCATGGCCTTTTTTTTTTTTTTAGCTGTGCTGTCAGTGCAGTAGTTGTTTGGTCAGGGCTTGTGTGTTTACTTGGCATCTTCAGAATATAAAACTAGTGCTGTTCACATGGGTTCCATGTAGCCAGTTCTGCTAATATTTTAAGGCTCTGACTAATGCAGCTTGAGAATAAATATTTTCTGACTTTAACATTCTACCTTGCAGGAATGAGTTTTGATTTTTTTGTTGTTGTTGTTTCATTGGCAGAAGTCTCAGTTTTGTCAGTTCACTGCTATTCCTCATTAAGATGTTTCTAAATAAGTGGCAACGTTTTTAATCTTTTTTTTTTTTTTTTTTCCATAGGTGTTAAGATCCTGTCAGTGAACAGTTTATAGAATGCCCAGCTTGGTCTCCTACAAATACATTAGCATATTCATGTGATTGCTGAACCTCCACACTCCTGCTGTAATAATAATCTCCTCTTCCAGGGGTGCTGGGCACCAATGTGCTTTCCAGGACATGTTTGGAGAACCCTGCTTCATATCCCTCCTCAGTCCTTGCATTTCGAACACCTTTCTCCTGGCTAATTCAGAGCAAATGGGATCCCATTCTGAGCCTGGTGTAAGCAGCCCCTCTGTTGTCCTTAAGGGCTGGTGCTGAACAATGTGAAGCCCTTGGTGTTAGCCCAGGGCTGAACACTGCTCCTGCTGCACTCTTGACTGTCTGGCAGGGAAGATACTGGCAATGAGATTTTCCATCCCAGAAGCAGCGCCAGAGCTAGCTGGGAGCCAATTTGAGAGAAAACAAAGACATTTTAGCATCAGATTTACCCCTGTGACTTAGCAGCAGTGGTATCAGTGGAAGCTTTATTCACGTGCTGCCTTGAACCTTCTCCTGCTACATGAATGAAGAGTGGGAGTCCCTCTTGTCTTCTCAGTACCCAGGCCCTTCCACGCCAGGTGTTCCCCTGTGTTCCAGCCACTTGTCAGCCACATTCATCTACTTTGAAAGGAAAACTTCCCCTGAGGCTCATGGTGCAAACCTGTTTTTAGATAAAGCACATATATTCAGCCGCCATAATTAACCTTCCATTCTACAATCTCAGTTTCCAGATCAGCTCCCTACAGACTAATTCTTCTGTTTGCGGGAATGCATGGGTGATGCACAGGTGCTCTGTCGGGATACTTCACCTGTTCATTAAGTTTGATTAGATAGCATTTATGCTTTGCCATATATGAATGTGCCACTTTCTAACATAATTAGTCTTCCTCCAATTAGAAGAAATGGCTGTTTCATTACTTTTAAGTGGGTCATTAAAGTGCCATTCCTGTCTCATCCCTCTGTAGCTGACAAGGGTACCTGCATACTCCTTTTTGCAAAGTCAAATCTAGTTTCAAAAGGCTAATGGAGAAGGTAGTGAACAAGGACAGATGTTGCTCATAACTCCTGCTGAGAGCAGTTCCTGGGTAGTCAATTTTCCTGTGTGCTTGATACTCTGATTTACTGACAAACAGAGCTATTTGCTAAGGCACCTTTTGAAGAAGTTCTTGGAGGCATACAAAAAAAAAATACATAGTGATAATCTTCTGTGACCATATGAATTCCAGTTATGAATGTGGAAGTGTGTGGTTGCTACAGGGAAAACACAGAGACAGTGGCTTATCAAGAGTAATCCTTGGATCCTTGTTTTCTCATCCACACAGTCATTGACAAAGATGTTCTCTCTCCAGGGGTCATGATATTTGCTTGTAACCTGGGTGTAGCAGCAATTTGTCTTTCTCAAAGAGTCCTTGTAATTCCTGAATCATAGCGCAATGCTATAAAGACTGTTTTCTGAGAATTGGAAGGCAGGTTTCTGGCCCACATCAGAAAAATTGTGATTCATATTTTGGGAAGGCACAGAGACATCTTTTTTGCAAGGGAGTTTTGAGGGCGGTGACTCACCATGGTGGTTTCTTTCTGGTAAATTCTTCTTTTCAGATATGGAATCCATAGACAGCTGCATATTTTAAAAATGCTTAAAGCCACACTGGCAGGAGAGTCATCCTTATCATTTTGGATATTGTAAATCAGAAGCTGGTCTAGGGCTGAGATCATCACATTCTCAGGGCTGAGATTTTGGAAAATAAAGTTTATACTAATTCATAGCTTGCTGTGGGATTAATTTACTTAAGATGTAGAAAAAATGCCTGTTTCTAAAACTAAAAAGATTTATGGAATTTCTGGGTTATTTTTCTATTAATGAAACTGGGTCAGATCTTGGATCACTAAAAAAAATAAATAAATAACAAAATCTTTTTTCTCTGCATTTTTCTCAAGTTTTCTCTGATTCTGAAGTGGTTTTTCCTTTCCTTTCCTTTCCTTTCCTTTCCTTTCCTTTCCTTTCCTTTCCTTTCCTTTCCTTTCCTTTCCTTTCCTTTCCTTTCCTTTCCTTTCCTTTCCTTTCCTTTCCTTTCCTTTCCTTTCCTTTCCTTTCCTTTCCTTTCCTTTCCTTTCCTTTCCTTTCCTTGCCTTTCCTTTCCTTGCCTTTCCTTTCCTTGCCTTTCCTTTCCTTTCCTTTCCTTTCCTTTCCTTTCCTTTCCTTTCCTTTCCTTTCCTTTCCTTTTCCTTTCCCTTTCCTTTCCCTTTCCTTTCCCTTTCCTTTTTCCTTTCCTTTTTCCTTTTTCCTTTTCTTTTTTTTCTGCTTTGTGGTCTCTGGTTCTTATTTTACCACCACAAAATTGTATAAGACTTCTCCAGTTCATCCAGGTTATATCCATCAAGATTTTTCTCTGGATCTCATCACAGGTGACTCATCAAAGCCAAAGCACTTATTAAACAGTCACCATGTTGATTAGGTTTGTTTCTGGTACATGTATTAGTACTGAAGAAAAGTTGTTCCAACATACTCTTCCCATCCTCAAAATCAGTAGATATAGTGGAGGTGGGCTGCAACCATTATCCCCTGCAGCCACTACTCAGTGGGTAGTTCAAAACAAAGAGAGTAGTGGCAAAAGACAAGTGGGAGCTAGACAGGAGGGATTTGTCCTTTTAGGAATTTTAGGATTTGGGAATTTTATTTTGACAACCTTCCTGCAAAAGCCATTACATCTCACTTCTCAGACTCTTAATCTCCTAGGTCATGTTTTCTCTATCAAACTGTGAAGAAACACACAGAATCATGTAGCCTGCTTAGTCTCTTTTTTGATATATATACACACATACAAATATGTATATTTAATTTCTGAATAAGTGAAGTTAATATGT
The DNA here is from genome assembly GCF_964211825.1 of Aythya ferina. Lineage (NCBI taxonomy): Eukaryota > Metazoa > Chordata > Aves > Anseriformes > Anatidae > Aythya > Aythya ferina. Next base: position 22,654,628 of record NC_140298.1, read on the forward strand.
GAATAGATTGAATATGGAAACATTTGCTACTGCAAATATATTTACCAGCCTCACAAAAATCTATGCAACTGCTGGGTTTCTGTGGGAGGCAAGCCTAAGTCTTGCCACGTGTGACAAAAGTTTGCATTGATCCCAGATCCTACTTTGAAAACTGATGTCTAAAATGCCTGCTCTTTTTGCTGTGGATTGTGTTTTGGTGGTGTAGCAGCATTCAGTGAAGATTCTGGCTTCAGATACATGGCTTGAGAGAACAGAATGATATTTTGTGATAGCTCATCAAGCATTATCAATGGGCGTATCCCGGAGCCTTGCAGATGAGGGTCTGGCTGAAGGTTCAGAGGTTCAGGCAGGATATGCTGTTTTGTCATGCCAATGAAATATAGTCAACAGGATATGGAAAATACTCCAACCTGAGTTTAAGGGCTACCAAAGGGTCACTGGAAATTTCTTCTATACATGAAGTGTAGATTTTATCCCTCCAGAGGGGCTCCTCCTCAGCTTCTTCCTTGAATCTTAGGCAAAGGGGTAAAGCCAAGGTCAAAGAGCAGTGTGTTATTAAGTTAAGAAATTCAGTGTTCTGCGGTCATCTGAGAAGCAACAGAGCCTTTAGAATGGCAGAAGGAAGGGTGAGGCTTTGTCCAGAAGAATTACTGCTGTGTTTCTGCAAAATGTAGGGCTTTTTTGTGGATTTCATCACTTGTTGTTTTACCTTATGCATGTGAAGTATGGGCCATGTTTTTGATAAATGGCCCACTCCCAGGGTGGAGAACAGACATATGAGAAATACCACCTTCCTCTGGAAAATGAGAAGGGAGAACAACCCAGCCAGTGTGGTTAGGTGCAACTATCTACTTTCTAAAATATTGTTTCTGTAGCTATTCCTGGTATACCCCTAAGTTTTAGTGCCAAGTCACTTTCATAAGCTTGCAAATAAATGAGTACATGGAAACCTGAGGTGAGTCCCGGGATCTTTCCTAAACTTTGGACTCTGCAAGGAGCCTGTGGAGGGTAACTGAATAGCAGGAATTGCTGTTTCCTAAGGACAGTGTCCCCGGTGCTACATGAAGTCAGTCGGCAGTGTCTGAGCAAGTGTCATGCTGAGTGAGAAGGATAAAGCTGGCAGAGTGGCCACTCTCACCTCCTAGTTAAGTTTTTTAAAATTCTTATTTAAGTAGCTTCTTATGTCTAGCAACTACAGTATCAGCATGAAAAGCTGACCCTGGCTATCTGTGCTAAAAAGGTGCCCTTGGCAGCTACCAGTAAGTATGCTGGAGCTGCGTACGGACTGCAGCCTCTTATACATTTTTCTTCCTCAGGTTTCTTGTGACTGGGCAGCCCTTTTCTCTTCTGATAATGTTAGGACTGTGTCACATATGCTGGCATAGTGGAGTCATGCAGAGGAAGTGTCAGACAGGGTTTGTATCTGTGTATTTTATAATGCTGTAATGTGAACGCTAACCCTCTCTGTATATGTGGGCCCTTCCTCCACAAGACACAGTATGGGCAGTGTGCACCTTGTGGTCAGCCAGCTGCAACCTGGCCTGCCTCTCTCTGCAGGGACAAGCTAGCAGATGACTGGATCAGTCTTCCCAAAATGATTTACTACAGCTGCTCTCAAGCATTTTATAGGCCTTCCTTTTTATCTCTTAGTTGCAGGTAGCTTATTCCTCTCCCACTAAGTGTATGGTACGTATTCTGACTGCACACATGTCCTAGTGTGGAAACTGCCAAATCCTCTAAATATTGTAAAATTCCAAGACCCAGTCCAAGACTCTTAAAATAGCACATGTCTGAGCAAACTTCCTGTTCTTTTTTTTTTTTTTTTTTTTTGTTTGTTTGTTTGTTTGTTTGGTTGTTGTTGTTGTTGTTTTTAAACAGCCTTCTGATGTGTGTGTTGGGGTATGAATGGAACTGCGGATTGCTCAAGTGTCAAGGGGGTGAATGTGTATATACCCAAATGAGAATATTATGAATGAGTCTCTTCAGAGTAGAACACTGATGAAAAGGACACTGTTGGCGAGAACAACCACAGAAGTATGAGCAAATACTCGAAAGGAAGAACACCCAGGGGGAGCGGGTTCCCACTTTCTAGAGAACTACATTATTTTATTTTCGTAAGTCATTCTAAATAGGAAAGATTTTCCAGTTTTAGCAAAAACCCAAACCAAACCAAAACAAAAAAAACTCACCTGAAATAAAGCCTGCCCTCAGTTAAAGTTCTTCTGGGTGTGAAGATAAGTACCGCAGAAATGTAATTCCATGACAGCAGGACAAGCAGAACTCTCTTAACAGGGGAATAATTTTTTAAAAGTTAAGCTTTTGTCTGTCATCTTTATTTACATTGCTCCATCATTATGATACTTAGAAGCTTCACAATTTTTAATTTATTTACCACTCCAGCATCCTCAGGATAGATGGATGTGCTAGTTTCCCCATGAAAAAGACGAAGAAACAAGGCAATAAAGATGGTGACTTGCCCAGGATGCATTCAAAGTTGAATTTGTCACCCGCGTTTCAGGTTATTGGCTTCTCATACCATTCTCTACCTTCCATTTAGTCCTTGCATCTATAGTATGAAAGGATAGTGAGTCGCTAGGGACTGTGCCCTCTGTAGTAATGCAGCTCCCCTCTTCCTTCACACTGGAAACTTCCACTAGCTTCAGATACAATTTTCTTGCTTGCTTTTCCTTATCTTGGTTCTTCATCTCTCAGATCAGACTGCAGATCTTATGCAAGCTGTCTTTCCTTGCATTAAGTGATTTGTTTCCCTCTTCAGCCAGGACTTAGGCTAGGAGAGTTGCATAAAAATGTGAAACAGGGCAGAAATCTTACTGGGCTTTTCTAAAGCCTGCTTCCAGTTTTAGGAGCAAAAAAGAAGAAATTCCTTCATTATTTAAACTCTGTCATTCTCAGCTAGAGTCTGCTTTCCATCAAGTCAGATTCCAAACTACTCCTGACAAAGAACTGTATAAATGTGAGTGAAATTCAACTAGCTTTATACGCATCTACCACCAACTCCCTGCTCTTGCTGGATATGTCCTTGTAGAGTACAGAGGGGTCTTGGTAAAGGTATCATTTTAGAATTCTCTTTATTCGCAGGATCTTGTATTTTTCCTCCTGGCAGGAGTTCTGCCAGGGACAACACTGGCTGCTACAGTTGAAGGTTGTGCTGACACCTTAAAAATCAGGCCTCTGGCAGGAAAGGCATAGTCCAGACTTCAGAAACTTCCTAGCTGAGACATGAGGAAGAGCTATGATGAATCCGTGAGCTTTCTCAGAAATCTGGGTAATTAGTGTGGTAGACATACCCAGGTAAATGGCTTGTAGATCTTTCCTAGCTCGTAATCACCATACACATGTTCCTGCCATGCAGGATAAGTGGCTCGCAGAACAGGGTAGTCCTTTGTTGGGTGGGTGCAAATCCATTTACAATAAAAGATGGTCCACAGTATGGAACTAGAGAGGAGACAAAAAGGAGTTGCAGAGCAGTTGAAGTTTTAAATTAAAGAAGCCGACACTGAGAACTGCAAGATGTTTTCATCACGAGTTGGAATGTGCTCTCTTTGCAGTTTGTTGTGTTATATGAGGATTCTGTTTGCTCCACTGCACTCCATGCAGGCTTGGTACAGCCTGATAATGCTGTTCTTATATTCTGGAAGCTTGCAAAAAGCAAAAATATAGGTGATCAACCCAGTGCAATGACTGCTCATTGCTCTTGTTTTTTGTTTTGTTTGTTTGTTTGTTTGTTTTCAAGAAGCTGGTGAATTGGTAAAGATTAAGATACTCTGAACAGCACTGTAGCATTTGAAACACTAAATAGAGTGAAACCTCTTTTGGTACTTACTGATATTTACATACCATGTAATTATTATTATCATTGAATATCCTGATTTCCTTTCTTTGAACATCATGTCTAAACAGGAAAAACTAACCTTCCTGTTTGGAGAATTGTTAGTTTCAAAAGGAATACATTTTTCTCTCTTACTTGCAGCTTTCAAAGATTTTATTTTTAATACAAATGGAAAAGACAAACAATAGGCTATCTTAAAGGAAGGAAAACCGCATGTCTGAAACAAACATCGTCTGCTATGAATAGACAGTTGATAGTCTTTGTGTTGCAAAATAATTCATGTCACACCTATATACTGACTTTTGCATATCAGGAAAGGAAATGTAGACTTATTTTTGGCATCTGTATGTACACAATTCAGAAAGCAAAGGCAAAGTTAGAAAGGGAAGTGAATCCTCCTGTCAATCTCTGTGCAAACAGCAAGAGAGAATCAGTGAGGAGTCGTATTGGCCCAACAGTAATGCCTACAGATACAATACATGGTTGACTAACAAGGCTAAATTTAATATTTCTGGTACTTGCTTGGCATTGAGTGTTCTCTGTGGTTTGTGTCTGTGCTCACAGTGGCCTTCTGGGTAAATCTCAGCTCCTAAACTTTGCTTTTGCAACTTCATTTTGTTGAAAGAGATACTGGTTGAACAGCATCTGCAGTTCTGCTCCTCTGTGCGGAATCCAGATAGCTGCCAGGAGCAGCACAGTGAAACTAAAGACCAAGATGCTCAGCTTATCTTTACAAGGGACAAAACAGAAAACAAGTAACTAAAAGATGCATGTGCAAAACTGCTTGTACCCAGAAGCAGAACAAACTCTTTGTCATCCCACAGCTACCTTCTTGGAGACCGACAAACAGCCTAATGAAATAGCCACCATCAGAGGCCTTGTAAGAACTACTGTTGTAAGTTTGTCTCTGAAGCTTTCATATTGTCACTTTTTCAGATCTTTTAGTTGCAGTCAAGGCCAAGAGAGATCTGGAAAGCCCAGCCTGTGTCATCTTCACCACCTTCCTTAAGCTGTTCATTAATCAAAGTCTGATTAATTTTCTCACACTTACCATTTAAATGGAGGTCCTGAAGTACTTGAGTAATTTCTAAAAGCATTAGTTCTTGTATTCATGACTACATGAATTTCCACCTCATTATCATAGAAAAAGTGTTAAAATGTGGTCTTGTAGGGTCAAATACCAGACATTTATAATTGTTTTCTAATCTGTGGTGTTTTGTTTTCTTTTGTTTTGAATATCAGACTCTTTATTTTGGAAGCCTTATTTCATATAACTGCATGCTTGTTGTTGGCAGCAATATATAGTGCAAAGAAACCTTGCAAATATAGCTAGTGCTAGTGCTAATTCCACTCAATCTGCTTGTTGTACGAGAATTCTGTTTAATCAGGTTTGGATTCCCATACCCTAAAGATGGGTCTTATCATAGAATCATAGAATGGTTTGGGTTAGAAGAGACTTCAAAGATCATCTAGTTCCAATCCCTCTGCCATAGGCAGGGACACCATCTAGTAGGTCAGGTTGCCCACAGCCACATCCAACCTGACCTTGAGTTCCTCAAGGATGCGGCACAAACAGCTTCTCTGGGCAAACTGTTCCAGTATCTCACCACTCTATGAATAAAGAATTTCTTCCTAATGTCTAATCTAAAACCTACCCTCTTTTAGTTTAAAATCATTATTCCTTGTTCTATCAATACACTTCCTGATACAAAGTTTCATGATAAAGAGATTTTGTTCCTTGTCTTATCTTTGCTTGCTTCAAGTTTCCACTTTCCATGGAATGGAAGTACCTTTTTAATGGCAAGATGCTTAGACTGTTATATGTGCTCTTCCTAACTTTGGTGATCTGCCAGATTCACATGTGCTGCTTCTGCTCCACTTGCAGTGTTTTCTCCTCCCACTCCTGCCACTCACTTGTGTATTGCTCCTCATCTCTAAGTATTTTGCCATGTATGGGTCTTGCTTTGTGATTTAACTGGACTGCTGAAATTCACAGTTCCAGTGAGAAGAGAACATGTTAAAGCCATTGTAAAATAATCAGTACCACATGAAATTGAGAAAGTGGTGTACAATAATCTGAAACCCAGATGGTCTCTGGCAGTGGGAAGTAGGAGAGCTGTAATGCTCAGAGAGACTCAGAAGTCAAAAAATGAGCTGAGTTAATGATATTGCACAAGAAAAAGAAAGGCAGTGTGATTCTGAGCAATGTATGGATGAGTGTCCCACTCAAGAGAATGAATTCTCTATAGTCTTATCTGTGGTAGCATTCTCCACAGCTACTGTACTGCTATTGGAGTGGGAGCAACAATGGATGCTAACTGTAAATGAACAAGGTGATAGCTCCAGCAGCATGCTGAACAGTGTCTGAGGAGGGATTAGCAAGTGGGATTAGTAAATATAACTGGACAATACTTTGGTAAGCCTAGTGTGCATATTGGATGGGAAGGGAAGCAGAAGCCTGGCTTCACTGGACTCTGACAAGTTTGCTAGCTATAACTCTTGAACCACTGCATTGACTGCTTCCCCAGTTAATGTTTATAATATATGTTGCAACGGTTGAAGCAGGGTCTTACTATCAAATATCTCAGCTGATAGCATGTGGCACTAAGTCACTGTCTGAATATTCCATGTGTTCCTACTGCGAATAAATTCACCAGCTTCCATCCTAATAGCTTATTTTAGAGCCAGTGTCACACTTCACACTCTATTCTGGACACTCTCCAACAACAAGTTAATGTCTTTCACTGGGGAAGGTGAATAAAACCAATGAGAGTATCCTTAACTAAAGAGCCATAAAATTCTAATAGAGCAGTAATGTTCCCGGTGAGCCTTAAGGGAATCTGAGCAATAGCTATGAGGTTGAGGCTCAATGCATGACATTAATTCATCAAACATAGTCATTCTCCATTTTTGTACAGGATACCTTTGTGATTCCTGCTGAGCAGAGCAGTACAAAGTCTGCACAAGCCCTTTCTTGACAATTCCCCTGGCTTTGTCATTTAAGAGGAGGTGATTCCACAGTAGTGGTGATTGAAGTCCTATGATCTATTTGAAGTCATTTTTTTCATTGGATAGGACAGACTGTACCAGCTGAGACAACTGCATTTGTTCTGAGTGTCTCAGGCTTGGGGTGGTTTCACAGTGAGTAAAAAATGAAGTTATTTCAGATTTCTTGAAAATTTCACACTGGAATTATTCATATGCCTATCCACCATTCCACAATCAGGAACGGTTCAGTAGCATGTTCTCCAAAAATCTCTTTACTTCCTTTTGCCAATCCGTTGCACTAGAATTTGCAAGGAGCAGATGGAGGCTGTGCTACTCATGTTTCTAAGATGCCTCTGTGGTATAAGGATGTTTTCCCAGCTGCTCCTAACAGTTTTACTTTCTTTATGCTTCCAAAATGGTATATATATCTATCATATGGAGGTATGGGACAGACAATGAAATTTCATCCGAAGGTTTCATTACCTTTATGTAAAAAGTCAGAAGACTGAAGTAAATGTGAGTTTGATCTAGCCACCTTCCACCAGTGCCATAAGCAGTAGGGAGAAGCATTTCAAACAAAAAAAAAGCAAAGACTTTGTTAAAACCATCTTGGCTTTAGTTCCTGCATACATAGGTTAGCTGAAATAAGTTTTAAGTACCTGAAGTGATAGGAGTGTCTGGTAAGTACACAATAAGGTCCTTACTGGAGAGGGCTCTCAGTTAACACTTGACCTAAAAAAGTTTTGTGACAGTCATTCAAATATAATTTCTTAAACATGCTTTTAAAATTCCCATCTCTTACACTGCATACAGATCCATCACCTAGACCTGCATGTGATCTTCATTGTACAGATTGATTCCTGCTTTGGCTGTCAGTAGCTTGGTAAGCTTTTATTGAATATATATATATAACCTCTGACTGAAGAGAATGTCTTCAAATATTTGCACTGGCTGGGGAAAATAGAAAAAGTTGGATGCTTTCAGAGACCTGTAAGAAACGCACGGAGTGGTGGCTTTCGTTACAGCCCACGGGGTCTCTGGGAAGCCGGGGCTGCCAGTTCTTTTTCTGACTGTGCAGCAGCATTTCGTCCCTAATAATGTCAGCAGCTGCAGAGGACCGGAGGCAGGAGGAGTTTAGGACAGCCTTAGCTGTTACCCAAGCCAACAGCGACACCCAGGGCTTCAAGAGCACAGTCCCGTCCCTTTTCTTAATCCTCCTGCCCCATGCAAACAGGAAATTTTCCCAAAGTTTAGCCCTTTTCTGTTCCTGAATGACTACACCTATTGAGAAAAAAGTAATATTTTGCTGTAGCAGTTGTATCAATAGAAATCATGCATATTATTACATTGAGAGTAAATTATATCAGTCACAGGCACTTCGTTAGTTGAAGAGCTGCGTTCTCATGAAGCATATTGTACTTTATTGCTTCTGTGAAGATAGTTAAGGTGGTACTATTTGTTTGCAGCTAAGGTCAAGACAGCCAGTTTATAAACCAGTCCATTCCTGCTTCTTCGCTACAGTGAAAAATTCACCCAACCCATACTGAACTTGTTTTGGTAAGCCTTTATTGAACACATGTATAAAATCAGACGAACAATACCTTCAAAGACTGTGTCACAATCAAAAAAACTGGGTGCAGGTTTTGTAACAGTGCACAATTGTCATTGTTTTGGCTTGGATAGAGTTAATTTTCTTTGAAGAGGATTGTATGATGCTGTGCTTTTGATTTTCAATGAAAATAGCGGTGATAACACACTGATGTTTTTAGTTGTTGCAGAGCAGTGCTTGCACAGAGCCGAGAACTTTTCTACTTCTCCTGCTGCCCTGCCAGTGAGGAGGCTGCGGGTGCACAAGGAGACAGGAGGGCATGCAGCCAGGACAGCTGGCCCAAACTGGCCAAAGACATATCCCATTCAATATGATCACAGAATCACAGAATGGCTCGGGCAGGAAGGGACCTCAAAGATTATCCAGTTCCAACCCATCCTGCCATGTGCAGGGACACCTCCCACTAGACCAGGTTGACCAAAGCCCCATCCAGCCTGGCCTCGAGCATCTCCAGGGATGGGGCATCCACAGCTCCTCTGGGCAACCTGTGCCAGGGCCTCACCACCCTCTGAGTATAGAATTTCTTCCTAATATCTAATCTAAATCTCTCCTCTTTTAGTTTGGAATTATTCTCCCTTGTCCTCTCATTATCTGTTTGAGCTAAGAATCACTCTCCATCTTTTTTATAAGCCCCCTTTAAGTACTGAAAGGTTACAATGAAGTCACCCCAGAGCCTTCTCTTCTGTAGGCTGAACACCCCCAGCTCTCTCAGCCTTTCTTCATAGGAGAGGTGCTCTAGCCCTCTGACCATCTTTGTGGCCCTCCTCTGGATCCTCCTCTAACAGCCCCGCATCCTTCTTGCATTGCAGGCCCCAGACCTGGATGCAGCACTCCAGGTGGGGCCTCGCAAGGGCAGAGCAGAGGGGCACAATCACCTCCCTCAACCTTCTGGCCACTCCTCTGTTGATGCAGCCCAGGATACAGCTGGCATGAATCCCTGGGCTGCAAGCACACACTGCTGGCTCATGTTGAGCTTTTCATCCACCAGAACCCCCAAGTCCTTCTCTTCAGGGCTGCTCTCAGTGACTTCTTCTCCCAGTCTTTGCTCATGCCTGGGATTGCCCCAACCCAGGTGCAGCACCTTTGCACTTGGACTTGTTTAACTTGGTTCACATGGGCCCAAACCTCAAGCTTGTCCAGGTCTCTTTGGATCACATCCCTTCCTTCTTTGGTATCAATTGCACCACTCAGCTTGGTGTCATCTACAAATTTGCTGCACCGTCTATTGAACAGTACCAGTCCCCAGACAGACCCCTGAGGGACATCACTTGTCACCAACCTCCACCTGGACACAGAGCCATTGACCAACACTTCTGGGTGTGACCCTCAAGCCAACTCCTTGTCCACTGAATGGTCCACTCATCAAATCCTTCTCTCTCCAATTTGGAGACCAGGATGTCAGGTGGGACTGTGCCAAAGGCTTTAGAGAAGTCCTGGTAGATGACATCAGTCGGTCTTCCCTTGACAACTGATGCAGTCACTCCGTTGTAGAAAGCCACCAGATTGGTCAGGCACGATTTGCCCTTGGTGAAGCCATGCTGGCTGTCTCGGATCACCTCTTTGTCTTGCATGTGCCTTGACACTGCTTCCAGGAGGATCTGTGCCATGATCTTGCCAGGCACAGAGGTGAGGCTCACCATATTATGTTCAGCAACAAAAGCTGGGGTAAAGGAGTAAGAACGGGACATTTGGAGTGATGGCATTTGTTTTCCCCAGAAACTGTCAGGCATGATGAGCCCACTTCCTGGGAGTGGCTGAACACCTGCCTACTGATAGGAAGTAGCAAATGAATTCTTGTTTTGTTTTATTTTGCTTGTGTATGTGGCTTTTTTTTTTTTTCAGGGGGCTTTGTTTCAACCCATGAGTCTCACACTTGTACCTTTCCAATTCTCATCCCCAACCCACCTGGGGAGAGTTAGCGAGTGGCTGTGGGGAACTTCAGCTGCTTGCTGAGGTTACACCACATTAGTGACGGCTCAGACTTTTATTAAAATGACCCTGAGCAACCTCCTGAAGATATACACCTGAGCAAAACAGTGATAAAATGTTGAGAGGGTAAATAGACAATTATGATTCCAGAAAAAATATTTCAATAGAACCAGGAAACAAACAAACAAACAAACAAACAAACAAACAAAAAAAAAAAACTTAGAGTTGATCAGGACACAGGATGTACAGAGAAAAACCCAAATGACACACAAAAGTTACCTTCATTTTCCACCCACAGAATGTGAAAACTGCCTAGTGGATACTGTACTATTGGCCATATCACTGGTGTACAGCCCCTGTGGCTGCTGAGGTAGTTTCTTGTTTGTTTTTCGAGATGGTTTGTTAGGTTTTCCAGGCTTGCTTCAGGTCTGTAGGTGATGCTCATTTCTCTCTGTAGGGCTGGAGGCAGCTCAACTGAGAAAGTGCCAGACTGAAACAGCAGCAAATGAAGTAGCTCAATGACTGTAGTTTTACCACCAAACAGAAGTTGTGGAGGGGAAGGGGATGAATGAAATTCATAAGTTGTACATTGCAGTTGAGAAGCTGTGGATAATTTAATAGAGAACAAATAAAAAAGATCCGTGCAACACCAATTTAAAGCATAAAGGTGTAAAACACTAATGCTACTTTGAAATAGGGCATGAAAACTTACTGAGTTGAGAAAGCACAGGAGCAAGTAATCAATAAACCAATGATCACATTAGGCTATACATGAAAACATATGTGGGTCATGTACAGTATAATGGACTCTATTTTAGGGGGAAAAAAAAATGGGCTTCCTCCTCTCACTGAAACAGAGACCTGTAAGTATGTAGCAGTCTGTAAATAGTATTAAGTTGTTTGAAACTAAGCATCCAAAATGTGAGAAATGTGAGGCATTTGTGATTCATTAATTTGTCTGAAAATGGGTGCCATAGTCCATAAAATAATTGCACTTCCTTGTATTTGCTGGTTGCTTTCAAGTTGTTTCTACATTTAGTAGGATTAAAACTGAAACAGTTTTGTTTCTACCTGCTTCTTCATGGAAGAACGAAGCAAAGCTTCTGTTTCTTCCTGCCCAGGCACAGCTAGAAAGAGGACATCTGGAAAGCCACAACCCATACACTGTCAATGTGAGAGTGTCGCTACAGTCTGCAGCTCTATACCATCGACATTCCTTTGCACTTCTTTTTCCTTCAGAATTTGGTAAGAAAGGTTATTTAAAAACCATTCTATATCTTGATAATCTTCAGGCCATTGCAGATATTGACTCCTTTGTAAATAGATTCGAATTGGTTTGTGCTTCATCAGTTGATACTGAGAAAGTGACCCAACTACTACCATAATGAGGACATCTTTCAGATCACTAAAGTACCTGCTCTGGGCAAAATTAAAGGCTTCCACACACCACCCATCTTTGAGAAACTGTCTGGTCACAATGCAAATTGTTTTTCTGCTGTTCCAAATGGCATCACGAATATTGTTGATATGTTCTTCCCCAGGCATGAAATCTCGTTCCTCAAAGCACAAGGTAAATCTGTTTTTATCAAAATACTGTGAATCCAGGTGCTTTAGCAAAGAATTCTGGACCCATTCAAAATCATTTTTGCTGTAGCACAAATATGCATCATACTTGTATTCACTTGTACCTGCTGCTGGTGGATGGCTGTCTATCAATTGTTTTGTGATAGTTTTATACCAGACAAAACAAATCCCCCGACAGCGAGTAAAAATGATGACTGCCATTAAAAACATTAGAAGGGTGGTGGACGTGAAGATGAATACCGAGAATCTGAGTGTCTGCTGGAGTTCATCTTCATCGCAATCATGTGTCAGAAATGATAGTGGTTCCCCTGCCAACACAGGTGGGTACACACAGTACCTGTCAAACTGTGAGCCAGCTAGAGTTACATTGGTTTCATTTAGCCACACTAGTAGGCTCTTTAAAGTACAATCACAGACATAGCTGTTATGTGTTATATCCAGAGTACTCAAAGACATAAAGACTTCAGGCTCAGGGGAAAAAAGCTGGTTTCCAGACAAGTTTAGGTGTCTTAGGCTTTTTGGAAAAATCCCAGGAGAGAGATGAGACAAGAGGTTGGAAGCCAGATCAAGTCCTTCTAGAGATATTAGGCCACTAAAAATTCCCTGTGGAAGAGCATTAAGGTAGTTGTTGTTAAGAAGTAGAACCTGAAGTTTGGACAGTGGCCTGAACACATCCAGACATGAACCTCTCTCCCACACAAGCTGTAACATGTTTTCTCCTAGATCCATAAAAATTAACTGATTGTTTTCTGTAACAGTAACGCTTTTCTCACAATAAGAGAAGCGATTCTGTTTTAAGAAGATATACTGCACACCTGGAACTTGGAAAATAACATACAGGTCACCCAGATCTGCCAACCAATTTCTCTCTAATTCAAGATACGTGGCAGCTATTGCTGTGTTAGATATAGACATTAACTTATTTTCACCTAAAGAGGCATACATCAGACGTGGAAAGGAAGGGAGTTTTTTAATGGCATTGTCTCTCAGATTGATTATTTTCAGATTTACTAATTTACTGAATGATTTTTGACCAATCATGCCAATATGGTTTTGCTGCAAATCAATGTACATTACACTATGTAACCCCTCAAAAGTATAATCATACAGCTCACCTAAAAGATTACTTGAGAGATTGAGAGTTATTAGTTTTCCCAAGCCAAAAAATGCTTGCCTTTGGATCTGATTCACCTTGTTTCTGAAAAGGTTTAGTGATTCCAGATTACCAAGGCTTTTAAAGATTAATGAATTGAGAGAGAAAATGTAACCATTGGAAATATCAAGCACACGAAGATCACTTTTTGCTAGCCCTGTAAATGTATCATTATCTGGATTTTTTAAGTTATTGTATCCAAATCCTGAGCCCATTGTATGAAAGCTAAAACTTAAAGTATTGATTGGAGTCCCTTTAATGGCTGTACAGAAATGCTGGACTTTCTCTGTGCTCCAGCCATTCTCACTAACGTCAAGTAAGTTAAAGGTAATATTTCTGAAAGGATTTGGGCATTTGGCCCAGACGGTTTCATTAATCTTATACAAATAAGTATTACTGAGGCTAAAAAATGAAAAGTGTTTTCCTTGGAAGCTGGTAAGATTGCTTTCACACAGTTTGGATATGTCATTGAATTTCAGGTTCACACTTTTCAAGACTGTTAGATTATAAAACAAGGAATGAGGCTGAAGTTTTGTTATTTGGTTTCCTGAAAGATCCAATTTTTCTAATGAGATCAAATCTTGAAAGTAGCGCTCCTCAAGGATGGAAGCTCCAAGGTTGTTGCGAAACAGCCGGAGTTCAGTCAAACTTGTCAAGCCCACAAAAACATCAAGATCCAGCTGAAGAATCTCATTTTGTCCTAAGTCTAAAACACGGAGGTTTGGCAGGTTCCTGAAAGCTTCTTTTCCTATGATAACAGGTGAGACATATTGTGTTCCAATTTCCAAGTACAACAAATGCTCCAGTAGTGGAAATGAAGATGAATTCACTTCTCTGATATAGTTCAAACATAGCAAAAGCTTCACGGTGTTCTTTGGCACAGGTGGAATAGCTGTGAGGTTGCACGAACAATACATGGCAACTAGGGCTTCTGAATAACACCTTCTAGATGCAAAGGTATTTCTAGCTAGTGATATTCCAAAAACAAGTACTAGCTGTTGATGTAACATCATGAATCTGTATGAAAGAAGTGAAAATAGTAAGCATTAATTCTGCTACTATCTGCAATAAGTGGTATAGCAGGTTTTTAATAGTTGTAGAATAGAAGATTAATGTCATGCTAAAAATTACTAGTGATTTGGATTTATCCTTTCTTTGAAATCTAATAAGCATCATCTGATAGTCTCAGAAAATGGATCCTAAAGAGACACGAGCACCTCTGATACGAAAAGTAATTCTCCTGATCTACATCTTAAGGTCAGCACCAAAACCCCAATAGTTAAGTAACAATGTGTTAGTCTAGCAATTTAATTTGCATCATGAAAGTGACAACACTGGTATATTAGCTTAATTCCTTAATTGGTGATCCAAACAGGTTTAAACAGTTTGGATTACTAAAGTATAAATGCCTCATCCAGTCATCAGAACAGGGCAGGCCAGTGCTGCCCTCTCCCTCAGCTCTCTACTTGTGAGGACAATGATGCTATCTGGAGTGTAGGTTGCTCTAACACAGTAGTGCCTAACAGCCATGAAGTTCCTAAAAGGGGAACTTCATATGGGGCTCTGTAACTCTGAGATTAACCCTGTAATGTGAAATTGTTCTTGAAAGAGTGGTAAAATAGTTTTAGAATAGGCAGGTGCAAGGCTAACAGTGAAGGAAAAGAAAAATGTGGCAGCCTGAAAACAGTGCTGCAAGATGTGAAAAAATACATTTGCTGAACTGTAAATTGCTAAGTTATTGCAAAAAGGTACATAACATAATTTATGCAACCCGATGGTGAATATATTTATTAATTTATTCACACACTGGATTTTCCATGCGTTATACCATCTGTCGGCCTGTCTCTCTCAGACATAAATCTCTTCAAAGAAAGGAAAGTCTTTTTCGTTGAGCATGTTACAAAATAAAGCAAATTATTATCACTAAAGTAGTTGTTTGTGTACTGTAGTTAAAAAACAAAACAAAACAATGTTAGCTAAGGTTGCAACCATCTGCCTCTCCTTTTTAAACACCATTATTTGAACTGATTTACTGACTGGCAATCCAATGTAAGATGGGGAAAGAGAGTTGGGCTTTGACCCAGTAATTGAAAAGAGGTAAATCCCATTAATTATTATTATGATTTAAGCACACTGATTCTTTAAAGCACAAGTACAGAACGCTGTGCAGAATTTAGAACTTGAACTAAAAACATCTTATGCTTGTTGCTGTCATACCAAGTGCACAGACTTCTAGGAAATGAGGAAGTATGTCAGTAGAAACCAGTCTGATATTCACATTTCAAATACCAAAGGAAAGACCTAGCCATTTTTATAGACGCCACAAGTAAGAATTACAAGGTTATAATAGTACAGTTAAATCTCATTAACTTTGACACAATCTCACGGAACCTAACATTTTTTGTTGATGGTTTCAAAGTCATCAAGTTATACTGAAATTTGAACTCGCAAGCATCTAACCATTACGATGACTAAGATGAGTCTGTAAATTTCCACCTTAAGGGCTCAAATTTCAGGTGGGAAATACACACCCTACAACTTTGTATTTCATGTTTTTATCTTGTCAGTTTTTAAGACAGTTTTGTGGTTTGAGTCAAGACCTTGTTCTTGAATGTGAAAGAGATGATGATAGATGGTGAGGATAGAGTGTTAAATTCAAAAGTTCTGGCATTCAAATTTAATTCTCATTTTGTCTCAGCAAATATTTAGGATTTGCTCCAAATAAAAGCAAATTGCAGGCAATAAGTATCAAAATTCTTTTAAGAGATTTTAACTGCATCTACAGGAAATTATCCATAATACTACAAAAAAATTATACTTTTTATCCTCTTTTTTGACTTAACATACACTGTTAAGGGGACATTTTAAATAGCCAGCTCTATAATATTTAAGTTCCTACAAGATATTGTAGGTTAGTAAAAGAAGACACAGCTAAACATATAGCAAGCAGATCATTATTTTACAGATGTTTAAATTCCATTCCAGGTATCTGCTCAAATGCTATAGCTGTTGTTTTTGTTTTTTTGTTTGTTTGTTTTTGTGTTTTTTTGTTTGTTTGTTTGGTTGGTTGGTTGGTTTGTTTTGTTTTGTTTGAGTTTTGGCAAAGTCATAACATTAGCAAAACTGATGACAGATAGAAAGTACTTTGGAAGTCAACATTTAATATAAATGTATACCAACTTACCACAAGAAAAAGCTCAAAAAGTTTAGAGTGGAGCTATGAGAAAACATTGTTTATTATTTTTAAATTAAAAAATCGATCTTGATTTTTACTATCAGAAAATAATTATAAAAAAAGGTAAAATATTTTTAACCACCTCTGCTTTTACATTTTATCTGCTTCTCTATGTTATTGTAAGTTAAAAATCTCTATCAATCTCTTAACAGTCCTAATACTTCACCTCAGCTCAGGTTTGGTGACAAGGAAGGTTTCATTTGTAAACTGCTCCCTCAATGTTTTCTGCAAAAGCTACTACTTTTTCCCCACAGATCTGGGCTCTTCATGAGCAAGAGCAAGATGCTAGCAGCATAATGCCTGTTACTGTGCTTGTGAAGACAGCAACAATTTTTAATTTAATAGAATCTCCCTATCTAGTACTTTGTACAACCCTTCACCATTAGGTACTTTAATAGCAATAATATAGGTACATTAGTACCTACAACCTTTTGGGAAGAGTATTTTTCCTACAAAATGACCATCATCCCATTCAGTTACATGCATGTTCCTGGAGATGAAGGATTGTATAAATGCTTAATTTGTTATTGAAAAATGGAGCAATGAAGTTTAGAGAACGAGAGCTCTGCATGTGGCGTTTTGTTTCTTTCTTCTTCAGTGATGTCAGAAGGGGTAAGCAGCCAAGGGAACAAGAAAAGTAGCAGGAGGAAGAGGAAGAAAAAACACAGCAAATGCTTTGGGGGTGGAAAGTCATTAGCAGGTAAGTTTCTAAGCAATGGAAAGAACTTTTACAATACAAGGTGAATCTAGATCTAAAAGCAGCAAGCAAATGCACACAGAATGCAAATATTGTAGTTTGTGTCTTGGACTCCCTAGGAAGTATGCATCTGGATCAGTGAAGGCAGATTCAGCTGCTTAGAGTAGTCTGGAACTGACCTATAACATTGCACTACCTTTTTAAAAAAAAACTAATTTTTGTTACCATGGTTTTAAATCACCTAGAAACCTTCACTAGCACAGCAAAAAAGGAAGGGAATTGACAGTACCTGAGAGTGGATGTTGTAGTGCTGCCTGTCCTTCTCAGCACAACTGTGTACATCTTAGGACATTGACAGAAGCGGTCAGTGAGCAAGGCCTGCAGTGTAGCTGAAAAGAGGAACTAAGACTGTCAACTTTTTCATGTACACAACTCAGGAAGAAGTTAGAATAACAGCTACTCCATGGAGAGTTGCAAAGCACTCGCCATTTCCCCTTCCCTGTCCCCAGCAAAAATGCACTGAGTCCACATAAAGAATGGGTTACGTACCCTATTTTTCTCCTTGTTGATGGCTGAGAATGTTCACTTGCTATTTAAAAAGTGATACGAAAGGAAAATTTCAGTCTCAGAAGTGGTTTTGCACAGCTTTTAGTAGCATGCTTACTCTCCTCAGCAGCACCTCCTGTTTCTGCCACATAACCTAGGTCAAATATGAACCAGCACAAGCCGGCTCAACTGATAGGCACTCGTGTACTCATGAAAATAATCAGCTGACCTAAATAGTTCTGAATTTTCAGCCAGAGCTTTTGGGAAACAAAACATCAGAAGTGCTAGCTAACTGGACAGGCTCTAGAGAAGAACGGTTTGATACAATTAACAACAAGCTTTAAAGAGTTTAAGATTTTTTTCAGTAACTCATTGCAGTGACCCTGATATCCTCCTATGGAGGATTTCCCTAGATGACGACTCAGTCAGTGAGAGGAGTTGTGTTACCCACCACAAGAACAGACTGTCTGAAGTAATTCTATACAGATGAAGTCTTGTGATCAAGAATACTCATAATTTAGGTCTGTGGGATGTGGTCAGCAGATAAAGACTAGACAGAGGTAAAGCTGGTAAATTTTTATTTAACTGCACGCACACACACACACAAGAAGGATGCAAATAGTTTGCTCATGCTAACTTTCACAAAAACATCTAGGCCATTTTCTGTAGGCCACTGGATGACAGGTGAGTGTTGTGTATATATAATAAAGGTACCAATAAAGTGCTCCATGAAGGCTCCCCCAAGGATATAAAGCTGTTGTCTTTTCACATCAGTCTCCAGAGGGTCTGTAACTGCTGTGCAAGGCTCCTTAACCTGAGGTGCACCAGTGCAATGGCTGCACGTACCAGGAGTAGCAGAAGGACATGGTGGTGCTGTGCAGGTTGACTAGCTGAAGGAAGGGCCTTTTGGATCAGATTTTGGGGGACTTGGCTGCCTATATGCTACTAAGTTCACATGAACAGAAAAATTTGCTTTTCCCAATCTCATTCTTCAATTCCTGGGTCCCTTCCTGCCATACAAATGAAAGAGCCTCTCTGTTCTGTTATACCTCTATATCCAGTCATGCCACAATTCCACAGAGAAGAGAGTCATTTCTACTTCTCAGAGAAGTGCAGAACAAGTTAAATATCCTTATCTAATATTCTTACATGATTTTCTTCACTCATGGCGACACTTATGGACATCTTCCTAAGAGACTGGTTATACACACTAACTGTAAAGGACTATCTGTATTTTTTAATTGGTAAAATTTCTCAGAACCTTCAAAAGACCTTCAAAGAGCACCCTCTTTCTTTTAATCTCATGGTAAGCCTGCTGAAAAGGAGTTTGTGTACAATACTTACCTAGGCCATAATAGAGATCTTAAAAAATAAATCACAACCAGTAAGACTTTGTTCTTAGATTGACCAGATAAAGGACAACTGGTACTGTGAAAATACGTATTGTTGCTGTTATCCAATTAGATCAAATCTACCCACTGAAACAAAAATAAATAAATAAATCTCCAAGCTTTTGTCCAGGCTCTAAGCCATCCCAATATATGCATTTGTGCTCATAAAAACTTGCAATGTAAACAAACTGAACATATGGGACCTGTCTAGTCAATTACACCATAAAAAAAAAATATTAATTAGATGATTAATGAATGTGCACCTTTGAAGCCCCTGAGCCTCTCCCTTAAGCTGCTAGAACACTAAACTCAAATACAGCATTTTCCGACTTAAAATCAGAGAGCATATTATAAGGCAAGTGAGTACTGAGACAGTTCTTTTCACAGGTGGGGGACCTAAGTCAAGAAGTTATTATGTGATCTGACAGAGCAGAAGGGCCATAAAAACCAGCCACTGGTTTGGGTAATCAGAAGCTACATATTGGATGTAATTATCTAGATCCTATTCGTCATTTAGATTCATTTTGATATCCCCTCAGATTATAAGATGAGATGCAGGCATGCACACTTCAGAGAGCGTGATTCCTCTATTCTTCTTCTGCTATTACAGTTCTTTAAAACAATGTGGTCTCCAGAAGGACAGGGGAAAAAATTGAACATACAGACTAAAGCATGCTCTGGTCCATTTCTCTGGGGGACAGGAGTAAACCAGATAGACAGAAGAGGGGGTGCTGCAGCCCCAGACTCCAGCTCCTGGAACTGTTTTGAGTGTCTCCCTCCTGAACAGAGGCAGCCTGCTTTTCTGTGCTTGAGCAGCCAGCTGGGTGGTTATTGCAGCGAAGGGACCCACTGCTGGGCACTGGCCCATCTGTCAACCCCAGGCAGCCCAGGCTGCTCTGTCACTGTGTCTGATAGGGGATGACGAAGGCAGAGAGAGCCTCAAATAGCCTCGAGAAGAGGACCAGCAAGGTTTCTTACTCTCTTCCAGGTTGTAGAGAAATGAACTTCTCAAGGCTTCAATGAGGACAGTGAAGATTCCGTTTTTTTCAACTAACTGCTATGGTTGCTTCCCAGCAGGGACACTTGCTCACTTGCACAAAGTGCTTGTGCTCAAGAATTCTTGTCTCATACCCTGAGTCCATCTTGACTTCTTTTTCTTTGAAAGTTAACATGTGATAGCTGCCTAGTCTAGACTAGAAACCACTCCAGTGAAGCAGCATTTCCCTTGAGAAACCAAGAAACATAGCTATTGTTTTGGGCTGTGTTTCTCACACAGAGGATTTAGCTCAGGGACAAAAGGGCCTTTTTTTTTTTTTTTTTTTTTTTTTTTTGTGTGTGTGTGTGTGTGTGTGTGCGCGCTTGCAGGATAATTAGAAGCAGCCAAATTTAAAACTGTCTCCTGGAAAACATCAAAGAGATCATAGGAAGTAACTATCAGGAATGACAGCTGAGCTGGAGGTTGCAATTTTAAACTTACAGGAGGCCAGCTTTCAGAGAATTGACAGAAAACCTTGGGGAAGGGGCAGTGAATAGAGAAGCAGCATTCAGACTAACTCCTAGGATCACAAGCAGAATTTGGTATAGCCTTATCTACAAAACTAATCTTTTTATAAAGCCAAGCAGCACTGTCATGCCAATGAAATTGTGGCCAAGCATAAAACAGCAGTAAGTAGCTGAAGTCAGCAAACATGACTAGATGGCCACTTGGAAGGGAAATGGCACAGTAGCCACTCTGTCACTCCTGGGACCCAATCTGGGCAGAGTATTTATTAAAGAAGTTTTAGAAGAGTGTGGAGACAGGTGTTGATAACAGATAACAAAGATGTTTGCTTTTGCAAGTATGTTTAAAAAAAGCAACCGATAGATAACAAGCTGCAAATGGCCAGTGACAAAAGAACCACAAACGTCTTGCAAGGCAGACAACTGGTCTGCCCAGCATTTCAGTTAAGTTAAAAACCTCCTCCCCTCTTTCCTGGAATTGGGATGTTGAAATGATACCTCTGAATTTCTTTGCAATAGGTCTTAGATTAGAATAGGTTTGAGTTAGCTCCAACTCATCGGTGGAGGAGCAAAAAACGTGGAAATTGCGCTCACGAGTGCAGGTGACATAAGTTTATGCTGCAGAACCTGCTGTGCGAAGGAGACATAGCAAGCAGACAAGGCAGAAAAGCCAGGAGACTACCTGAAACAGTTACTGCATTGAGGAATTCTCCAGTACGCCGCACCACCAACCCTTTCTGTAGTACAAATACCTACCTATTAACTGTGAGCACTGGTTATTTTCATCCGGAGGCACTCTCCTTCTCTTCTGTTGCTGCTCTTACACCTCAGTGAATAACATCCAAGATTCATTGAAGACGTGTTTCTGTCTAACGGGGGGGATGCTCTGCACAGAGGCCGAAGGAAGGGGGGAAGAGATCCGACCTCAGCACATTTTGCACAGCCTGATGACACAAATGCTCACCCAGAAGGCCTCCCTACAGAACAGCCTGGAGACTTTTCTTGCCCTTCCTGTTACATGTAAGCTGGTTCCTGCTTCTTGCTGTCTCAATCAGCTTCTGGAAGTTCTTGCACAATGACATAGCTTCAAAAAGAAGCCGAAGAATGGCAAGAAACCTGTTGCCAGTCAGGAGGAAGGAAGGCAGATGTCCTCAGGCGGAGGACACAGCTGCGTTAACTCTCCCATGCCCTGGCTGAATGCTCCCAGCAATAAGGCACGGAGTGGAGTGTACACACAGTGTGCGGTGACAGCTGAGCATCGATCTCATTTTAAACCAAATCGGCAGCCACTGCCTCATTTTGGACAGCCACAGCTAGAGGTACTCATCAAAGCACTGCAGAAGGGGGCTCCGAGCTGGGCGCCCGGCTCGGCTCTGCTCGGCGCCCCCCTGCCTGCGGCTGAGCCTCCACTAGAGAGGACCCCCGAGGCCCCCAGCTGCCCCCACTCACCTCCACCTCCACCTCCACCTCCTCCGTCCCGTCCCATCCCGTCCCGGGCACGGCGGGGGCTGCGGGCAGGGGCTGAGCCGGGAGCCCAGCGCCGGCCGTGCCCAGCACTGGCAAGGAAGCAGCAGCGGGGGCCGGGGGTGTCGGCGGCGCGGCAACGAAACCCAAAAGAGAGGAGAAAGACATCCAGGAGAAGCCGGGAGGAATTAAGCACCGGCAGGTGAATTAGCTCCAAGGGTGGGAGTCCCGACTGGCTTCCTGCGGGCGGCCGCTAGGTGTCGGGAAGGGGATCTGGCTTCGCCCGGCTTCTTCCGAAGAAGCAGTTTAATGCATAAAAGGCGATCCCACCGCCTGACCTCAGTCTACACAGCGCAAGCTGCTTGGTGCCTGAGCTGTTCCAGCTGATCTGCCAGTAGAAAGACTCCCACACCCCCGTCTCTTACCTCCAGCACTGCTTGCCCTGGGATGTGCGCTGCCTCCAAGCAAAGCCTGCTGCAAGCCGCTGACCCTCTGCTCGCAGGCTTAGCCCATTTCCGATGGTCAGCCTGTTCTGCCTCCTTCATTGCCTTACACGAAGCTGATTTATGTGCCTGTTACAGTAATTCTTGAAGAGGAATGTAAACAACAGGAATGAAAAGAGGTCTAAAAAAGAAATGACGTTTTTATTACGTATTTAGATACGCAGTAATTTAAGCTTTTATTTTTCACTTAAAGACATCTGGAAATTGATGCTCGTTGTAAAAGTGCTTGTTTCTTAAGTTTTTCACTGGCCCAGCCAACTAACTTTTTAGCACACTGCTGCCTGGCCATACCCGCAGCTGTGAGCTGGGGATTTAGTTGCATTGCATGGGAGAAATAGGTTCCTAAAACAGTGGTTATACACATTACATCACGTTAACCAAAGCATGACCTAATCTCGATAGTTAGAAGTGTGGAACCAAGGGTCATGTCTTAAGATTCACCTGTTAAATTAAACGAATCTCACCTCTAAACCTGTTTTAGAGATGAATGTCTAAAACAGCCTACACACACAGCTTCCAGCAAGTTGTAGTACTCCTCGCCTACACCTACACTCCATGGCTACCTCACTCCTTCCAGAGCCTCTCTTCTACTAGGATCTGAATGCTGCTTCTGTCCCTGATGTGCCATGATGTCCCATCAGATCATAGGATATCTAGATAGGAAGTTCTCCCTCTGTACAGACGAAGCTGTTCTGCTTTATGTGGAATTGATTGGGCCAGAAATGATACCAAAGTGCCTGTCTTCTTGCTGCTCTTTTTTGTTTCTTTGTTTTTACTCATTATTTCTAATATTTATGTCACTTTTGTATTGGGTACTTATAAGTAATAATACATATACATATTTTAATTTAATCAGTGCAGCTCTTTGGTTGCCTGTGATCTATTCTACTTGTTAAATCAGGTGAGAGACTGCAACACACCCAGGCACTGAAGCAACAGCTCAAAGGCCACTGAAAACAGGACTTGTGTATCTGGAGATAAGTAATTTTGCTAAACTTGGAATAATTTAAATGAAACACAGGGAATCAGACAAAGCCAAATACATCAGTTTAGGAAAAGTCCTATGAAATTCTGGCAGATCACATGGGATATTAAAAAAGTGTCTGTTTTGTGCAAATTTTCAGTGTGAGGAAATGGTTGAGATACTTATGCCAAAATACATAATGCTAATTTTCTATTCAGTCCTGCTTTTCTCTCTCATAATTGTATAGATGGAACTGGGTGCCTGAAGTTCTGTGTATTTTCAGTACTGATCTAAGCCGTAATTAATAGGAAAAGGCAGTAAGGATGTAGTTAAGTCTCTTGTCTACCCAGCCAGCCACCACAGCATTTCTTTGCAGGTGGTGGCAGTAAGACCCAGTGACAGGATTTAGTCCTGTTTGCACATACCTCACCCTGTTTCTTGTGTGGATACTTTGCTTATCATTCCCTTGCTGTAGCTTGGATGTGTAGACTTTAAGCATCTTTTATTTAATATATTTTGTACGTTTCAGCACAGAAGCTTCTAGCATAGTGGCATAGTATTCAGTGCTGTTTGTTGTACAGTCAGTTCCTGCTAACAAGTAGTCACAAATTTTTCACTTTGTGAAAGCTCTTGCCAAGGTTTGGTTGAAAATCCAATGTAGGACATTTTTAGGTTGATGCATTGACTTTGATTTATCACTGAACTATGTTCACAGACTATTGTTACAAGTGAAATCTTGCTACTGGATTAAATCCTTCTGACTCTATTATTAAAAAACTCTGAGTTTAAAATGTGTAAATCACACGACTCTGTGTAAAAGATGTCAGTATATTCAGCTCCTATGCCTGTATAAGTCAGAGAGTAAAGAAACAGCTAAGTTGTCTGTTAAAGCAGCCTGTTACTTTCTCATACTCCCCTTCCCCCCCTCCCCCAACACACCGTATTTTCCATAGCTCTGTGCTGACATCTTTAAATGCCTTCATCCGTAGAGGAATGTAATTCCTAATGATACAGATGAAGGTGTTGTGTTTTGTTGACAAAAGGAACACCTACACAACCATGTCATGGTGTTCAGACGCTTGCAAGAAATGATTGAAGCTAAAACAAAAATTGTCTTTCTGCTGCTGTATCTATGTATGGATACGTTTCCAGCTCCTCCTTTGTGTTATGCAAGCCACATACACGTGGTGAGCTAGATGCCTAGTAGGCAGGTTTATGTGCAAATGCCACTGCCTGCAGTTCTGCTGAGCTCAAGTCAGACACTTCTGAACTCTCTGACTGAGATCCCATTGGCACCATAACGGATTAGGAAAGATGTAAAAAGAAAAGATGTTCTCTCCACTGTGCACATGAAAACACCAAAAATACAAGTAATTACAAAATTTCACTGTGTCCTAGATAGTTGCAACTTCTTGACCTTAAGTACTGAGATACTTAATTTTAAGGATATTAGTAATTTCAAGAAAATACCTTATATGAAAGTTCATTTATGAAATCCAATAAAAGCTTTAACAGATTTTGTAACAAATAGACGTTTGTTTCATATTTTGGTAAGGACTTCAACAGGTCAATAGGTTGTTTATTGTTATGGTTTATTACCAACTATGATGTCTTCTGTGGTTGTGCTTGTAACATTTCCAGTGTATACCACTCCAGTTTCAACATGCTAATAAAATGTCTTAATAACGTACAATCTTTATAAGCCATCCTAAACAGCAACTGTGTTTTAATCTTTATTGAAGTAAGATCCAGAGGTGTTCTCCCTTAAATTTAATGGAGTGGATCTAATACTGAAAAAATGTGGCCCTTCTGTGTGCTGGTTATGCAAACGACATTTGCCAATTGTAATGAAGTCAGGCAATGAAATTCTAAGAGCCACAGAAGGTTATGTACGGTGAATGACTAATGCCTTCTAAATTAAGGTCTATAATTGTACTCCAGTGATTAATGCATTAAATTAGTGATTTCTTATGTGTAAGACTCTTATCAAATGTATTTCTTATTGTACCTCTGGGCTCTCCTCTAATGTATAATATGCAGGTGAAATACATGATCATTTCCCACAGGTTTCTTCTAAAGCAGTCTTCCACCCACACAAGATCAACACTGTAATAAAGTCATTATTTCTGGATACTCACATTTACATACCTTGCATAGATAATTAGATTAAGTCTCTTTGCCTTATGAGTCTCAGTTAGAATTATCATGTTAAATACCAAGAATTATTTGATTTTTTTCTTCCACCTGGATTTCACAACAAACAGCCAAATCTGTGATCTCAGTAAACCCCCAGCTTGCTTTTTTTTTTTTTTATTAAAGAAAAAAAAAAAGCCAAAGCGTGGGCTGTTTTGAGTATTTGAGAATTTTTTAAAGTGTTTTCGAAAGCTTTTATCAAAGCAGTGAACTGAACAGTTTATCCACAGAATGGATAGAATAAGACAAAATACATTTCTACATGTAGAAAGATAATTATGCTCCATTTGTGCATAAAGAAGGATCCAAAATGAGCACCTACAAATGCTTTTTTTCGGTTGTAGGTATCACTGATTTTGATCTGATGTTGGTGAGCTCCATTCTTAGTGAGACTGAAGACTTCAGAGAGGAAGGTTTTTGTATTTATGTGCCTTTATAGCCTTGGCTATCACTGAGTTCAATCCCAAGTATGACTATGTTAATATAAGCAAAGAAGAAAAAGGAAAGGTCAGCAAAGTTTGATCGATTTATAAAAGTGCTCTACCAGTCGTGACATTATAATAATTCAACATATTACACTTTAGCTTAAAAATTCGGGTATTTTCATTTTAACATACATTGAAAAGTGGAAGCAGACCAAAGTTTTATCTGTTTAAACTAGTGTGGTCAGATCTTGGTAAAACTGCTCGGAGGTGTGCTTACCATGCTTTGAATTCTGAAAAATAGCACAAAAAATGTAGAAAAAGATAGTGATTTGAAAACGATTCTGCCACCTGATGCTCTCAAAGGTCTGTGTAGATGGTAAGAGGAAAAATGTAGTATCTAGCCTGCAAACTATACAGCCCACATGGTCTGACCTCCACAGTTGTACAGGGCACATCCCTATTTTGAGCACTGCTGCCAGACCAGACAGATGTAGCTGTAACTTCCACCTCTGGCCACACAGAATAGGAGACCTTCATTCAGGCAACGCCTGCCAGCCAGACATTATCCTCTTCCCCCTTTTCTGCAATAAACAAATAAATAAATAAATGCATAATATAAAAGCTGACCTGAAAGCTGTTTTTATACTAATCTAAATGACTGTCAGACTTTGTGACTGTACTAAATTGGTCTGTGATGACTTTCCTGTTACTGAATTATCCAGCGTTTGTATGTGAGTGTACATATGCACATGCTCATGCAAGCTCTGGTCTCTACCCACAGAAATGCCCCAGGAATCACACAGTGCACGCAGCATCAGGTAAAACAGCTGCTAAAGTGAGAGACCCAAAAAATAATTCCTGCAGTGTTAACAAAAAGGGAACATAAAGGTAAAACAAAATCCACTGCTAACACCAAAAGAAATGTCCCATGAAATTGAAAATTGCACATGCTGACAATATGCCAAGTTTCTGCATGTAACTAGGATTTAAAAGTTGGCACCTCCAAGAAAGTCTTGTGAATCCTCTTGCACTCAAGACATCTATCATTTAACTTCAGCATATTCAACTGGGATGGCTGCATTGCTCCATTCTGACTGCTTTTCCAAATGTGAAAATGACAGCTGAATTGCCACATGTCATGATGTGCCATTCAAAAACACAAGGGCTAAGGAGAGCATCAGAAAAAGCACAGCAAATCACTTTTTACACTTCCAGGAACACTATTCTTTCTAGGATCTTCAAAGTGGTTTTTAGCAAAGTACATCATATCCTAGATAAAAGGGCCGAAGCATTTTTTTCACATGGAATGATGTCTGCAGGCATCAGAATAATAATCTGAAGTCTTGACACTAGCTCACATTTCTACGAAGAATCAATGGGAAGTGATCCACATAGATTCAAGAAGGACAAGGACTTTTTGGGCAGAAAGCTGGCTTGCTCACTAGCAGGGCTTTAAACTCAGTGGGGAAGGGAATGCACCGATAAATGATTCAGAAAAACACCTGAATGCCAATACTTTAAAAAACAGCAGGGAAACACCTGTGAATCATCCTATAGGAATTAGGAAGGACTCCTCTAAAAAGGTGACGATGCCCATAGTCCAGATGAAGTGCCTCTACATTGTTTTCCCCTGCATGCAGCAGGGGAAACAAGCAGGAGGAATTGGAAACCACGGTGCAATTAGAAAAATAGGATCTAATTGCTGTCATGGAAATGTGGTGATATGAATCACACAGCTGGAACATTGGAATAGAGGGCTACAAGCCTTACAGGAGAGTCAGGCAGGGAAGGAAGGGTGGATATGTCGCACTCTGTGTTAAGAAATGTATAGATTGTGAAGATGTGTAGGTAGCAGGACCTGCAATGGTGGCACCACAGCCCTCTCTGGAGAGTGACCTACAATCAGCTTCCTGTCCCACAGCAGATAATGGCATTGTCAGGTGTCTTACCTGTCAGCAAAGAAAAACATAGCAGTTTTTCTTCCCCTCATTCCTCCTCACATGGTGCCTGTTTTAACTAAGCTGTTTTTATGCTGACAGGAGGTTCTTGGACAGGAATAACTGGAGAAAGGTGTTAGAATGGGAGGTACTTCAGCAGATGTCCCATTGCTTCTGAATGCGTCCACACCTGAGAGTCCACTCTGTTTGATATGAAATGTTTTTCACATTTGTATGGCCTTTTCTTGGATTTTTCCTATCTGTTTTGATGTGGCAGCAGTTTCTGCTCATTTTGTGCTGTCAGCAAAGGCCCTAAAGTACTGCTCTTATCTACACCTGTTCCTGCCATGGAAAGTGCTGCCTAAGGAAATGAAGGATGCTACAGAGGCTGAATAGAGGCTCTGACTCACTGCTTATGAAGCAACCATCACCTCAGAAATCATGTTTGTCTGAAAATAGCTTGCCATTTTAAGTAACCCCACGGGTTGCTGTTTCATTGTTTGATTGTTTATTTATTTATTTTTCCCTTTACTTTGTACATTTGAGACACATTTTGTGCCTTGTCACCCTTGCAGTGCTATTGTTTTTCCTGGCTGATGTGCCTGCACGGCTGTCACACCATCCCCTGTGGGAGGCTGCTGCAACAGGCTGAGCCAGGAGAGGCAGCAGGCAGAAGAGTGGCGGTGAGAAGGTGGAGCAGGCTGGGCCCAGTCCTCTGCATAGTGTCTCCTCAGACCTTACCTCTTTCTTTTTAAGCTGAAAAAGACCACTGAAACTTTCCTGTTTCAGGGCCTTGGCATTGATGGAATTGTGTGGGTTAAGGCTCAGTACAGACAGGCTATCGCAGCATAAAATTAGAGCCATGACCACACTAAGGAGCAATGCTCAAGTAGAGCATTTCGCGGTTATCAAAAATTTTGTGCTTTTTGCATTTCCTGCCTCCTTCTTGGAATCACACGGGAACAGCTGTGTTTGGCATCTCCATGTGTATGTCCATCTACATTTGGAATTTAAAATCTATCACAATCTGCTTGGCATCAGTTCCTCTGCACGTTTTTAGCATATACTTACTGCTCTCCACAGACTTGTTCTTCATTTCTTCCTCTGTGGCCCCACTAACTAAATAAGCTTTAGCTCATTTTCCTTTTAAAGTCCAAACCACTCTCTTCACTCTGCAAAACAGAAAAAAAATAATCAAATGTCAAAGGTCTTCAAATTATTGTGTTGCAATTTGTGATTACTATGCGTGACTCTTTCTGAGCAGTGGCCTGGGATGTATGCCTTTCGCATTCAGTAAACAAACCTTTTCCACTGAGCTTAAGTATGTAATTGCATGGCTGAGGCAGTTTCTTCTTTCCAGAAAAAGCACTTACGAACATATCTTGAATTAAGCTTTGAGATTTCAACACAGTTGTGTTTTTTTCTTCCAGATTCCTGTGCGAAGCAAAGTTGTGTTTTTGCAGTAGAATGTCTCTGCAGTGGAAAATTCCACTAACCTTGCATATTCAGAAGTGATTGTGCAGGCACAAGAGTGGCTTGGCAGTGGGGAGTATGTTAAGCAGATAAGGGGAAGGTCCCACTGTCCCAAAATAAAGGGGATAGCCAAGAAAATCAGGATGAGCAGTGTGAAATCAGTCAAAGCAAAAAATCCAAAACATCACAGGCCCTCTAGTCACGAGAGAAGAAGGGAAAAAAAAAAAAAAAAAAAAAGGAAAAGGAGAAATTGATGGTTGGTAAAACAAAATTGTATGTATATGGTATCGTAATAAGCATTGAGTAGTTTGTGAACCCGTAGTACTTAGCCAGTGAAAAGATGGGAGGAATCAGTCATTGGGTAATAGGGAATATAAGGTTATGGGTGCTTTTGCTGGGTGCTCCTGCTTGCAGAAAGCCTGCCATTGTAATCGTGAATAAAATAGTTGCACAGAAGGCCCTGTCTGAGAAAATTATTGAGGTATTTATCACATTCCTAATTTTGAACATGAGATTTGTCTGCCCTATTTTGGGCTTCCTGTTTTCCAAAGACGTGATTACACTGAACAGAAAAATGAATATGCAGGGTCAACATGACCACAAACCTAATTCTAAACTTGATTTTTTTTTTTTTTAATTTGCTTGATTCATTTAGTTTTCAATGGCACTCTCTTTGGCATCAGTGTTGACAATACTACCTCATACAGCTGGAACTGAAGAATATGCTGATACAATGATCTGATAGTATGCTGCTGATAAAAAAAATAATCTAACAAGCCAAAAAAAAAAAAAAAAAGGGGCAAAAAATTATGAAACACTACTGAATGGGAGACCCATTCTACCACAAACTGTAAATGTACCAGGCTGACTTGGGGCTGCAGTGCTCTCTCCCCATTTTATGCAAGGTAACAGCCTCCCAGCTCTCCTGTGCCACACACACGAGTGGCTACAGTGTGTGCAGATGTTTACTGCAAGCACTGCTGCTGCCAGAGACCCAAGTCCCACTGTCTTTTCTCTCTCTATACCTCATTATTGGAAAATAATGTCCCTTTCTACTTACTGCTTATTCAGTCTTCTTTTGGGGCGAGACTCTGCTTTTTAAAGGTATCATTTAATTTCTTGAGAAAGGATAGTAATGACTTTTCCTGCCTGAGATATTTAAAACCTACATTTATCTTGTTTCTTCTTCTTTTTTTTTTTTTTTTTTTTTTTTTTCCCAAATATTTTATAGTTTTAAAATTATATTGTAGGAAAAACACACAAACAATTATAAGGTGAAACAGAATGACAGGTGGTTGTTCTTGCCACAACTGCTAACTGTGGTGATGCCCTTTGTGCTGGGAACCAACAGGCAGACCTATGAGTATAAAGTCTCATTTTAAAATTGGGTTTGAGAGCCAGAAAATCTTCTCATGAAAATCTGTCTGTGTTAATACATGGAAGTAATTTCCTCTCTTGTTAGATATTCTAGAGCAGGCAGATATTTGATTTACATCTGCTGTCTCCTAGTGACATAAAATATGGTTTGGTGACACAGTCTAGATGAAGAAACTGAAGGTCACAGAACAATTAATCACTTTCTCACTCATAATTTCTTACAAAGGTATTAGGTATATTTAGGATATGTTGGCTTCTGAAGATGAAGACAGCACTGTGCTGAATTTAAAAGGTGTCTCAGAGGATAATGGTCTTGAAATCACCTGAAACCTTGGGGTCCGGAATGGTTTAATGAAACCATCCCTGCCTGCTGAACAACTGTCGGTGCCTACTGCTGCTGAAGACTCTCATTGACCTGTTGCATGGCACTATGCTGTGAAGGCTTAAATAAATGCAGTATGATGCACCCAGTCAGCCTCAATTTACTGCAAATAGTGTTGTCTGTAGGTTCGTGCCCAGTGCACCCCGCCAATAAGCACACAGGGTCGGAATTCACATGAAGTTCCACTGGTAACGCAAGTGAAATCAGAGAGCTGGGTGGAGAATCTGGCATCTAGTTTTGCCCTACATGTGTGTAATGCTAAACCCCAGCTTCCCTTGGATGGGAGCACATGGTCTTCCTTCTGCTTTTGGGAATCAAGATGCTGGGACTCCTGAGTGCATGTTCAGAAATAACTTGTTGCTGAAACGGGCTCATTAGTCCCAGTTCCCATCCATTTCACTGGAAGTTGAGAGCAGTGTGTATATACAGAGCCTCCTGTCTGCAGCAGCTCCTACATTCAAAATTTTAGGGAATAGCAGACTTCTGGGACAGCCAGTTAACTGGAGAGACATCATTACAGGTGTGGCTTTAGACCTACTCCACTTGGTGATTCGTCCCCCACTTTTTCCAGGAAACGGAGAGAACATTATCATCTAAGTCTTTTAGTAAATATGTCTATCTCCAGTAAGATGCATTTGTGACAGGTCAGCACAACATAAGCTCAGCTAAAATGTTTTGCTCTTTATAGCTACCACAATGTCCTGAATGCTGGGCTTCAGCACTCCTGGGGCTGTATCTAAGCTATAAACTTGCCATGACGTAAATGTTGATGAAAGTGAACCTGTTAAGTTGCTGAAGTGGTTGTACAAAAAACAATAGACAGCTGACTTTGGTAGTTGAGCTAACCCTCATTTTTGTTGCAGCACTTTCATAAAAGCCAATTACAACAAACTTCAACAATATCTATGTCAGTGATAGACTGCAAATATTTATAGTCTTTATCAATGAACACGCAAAGCTAAGCTAAATTATTCTGCCAAACTTTACAGTAAATGATTAACCCTGAATTATCAACAACGGGCATCCATGGTTAACAAAAGAAATAGTTGATTGCACACTCATTAACACTAGAGCACCAAACAAGGCAGACTAATAGCATGTGCTGTCATGGAATTAATAGGAGAGACAACAGTGGCAAGTGCCATCTCCTACAGGGTGGGACAGTTGCAGGGTGCTGAGATAGCTGCTGAAAGACACTTGCTTTGGCAAGAGCAGCATGTACTCAGCAGTAGATAGACGGAAGTCAGAAGCTGGTGGTAGTAATGAGCATTAAAAATAAATCTAGCCTAATTAGGTAAAACAAACAAACAAACAAACAAACAAAACACCAAAATAACTGACAGCTAAGCAACTGTTAACTGTTTTATTCTAGCAGTTACCCTGCGGATCAGGAATTCGTACCAGAGCACCAGGCAGTGGACAGATGAAGTGACCTGCTGCACATCCTGTGCTACCTAACTGGAGTACATCAGCACTCATTTTCTGAAGCTGTGAGCTCACCATTTTAGGAAAGGAAGGTGTCTTTAAAATCTCTAAAATCTAGATTAGCATTTTGAGCTAATCCTTAACAAGTCTTTGGCTATTTTGTTTGTACAGGGACATTCATCTGCACCTGTGAACTTTGGGCCAACAAAAGGTAGTGAGCTGACAGGCTTGGGGCCTAGGCAGACAGATACATCATGCATGTAGTAATGTGGGCTCCCCTTAGTGTCCCCTCTAACAATTTCCACAGACCATTTGTCAGCAGAGTGAGGAGCTCTGTGTCCCTTCTTGTCCTCACTGCTGAGAACGTAAATGAGGAAGGCAAATATGAGCAACCTCGTCAGAGGGAGCGTATGTTGCCTGCTGGGTACTGCACTGCAATTAACCAACTTATTTCACATCCCAGCATGACTGAGATGGCAGAATGAAACTGGAACAATGGTCACAGCTAGAAAAAGAGAAGGAGAGTCAAAAGATGAACAGAGAGGGAACATAAAGCAAACACAGTAAAATAAAACATGGATCCAAACCAAAAGAGCATTTTGTGCATGGACAACTGAGGACCGTTTTGCAAGCAGAAGCAATCTGACCATTGAAATGGAGATGTGATCAAAAAGGGCTTCTGGACCTTCCAAAACAGGAAGCTTGTCTTTCCTCCCTGACTCTTGACTTTTATTTTGAACCTTTTTCATTAACAAAACAGCTCGCTCTGTTCTTATCGGAGAATATGGGGAACATATTCATGTACCCCTCTGAACTTTATTGAAATGTGTTTTTTCTTCCTTTATGTTTCTGGTTTGGATTTGTCTGGTTTTCTTTTTTTTTTCTGGTTGCACACCCTGACCTAGGAAAGTGACAGGCTAAGCAGGGTCTGTCTCCCCACTTGCAATTCCTTTGGGAACTATGTGTAAGGGACTGAAAATGCCTTTGACAAGGGGAGTTGCTCCTGCATTTAGGGTGGATGTTCACTTGCTTTCTATCTCTTCCTGCCTGAGAGTTCTTGAGTATGCCTATGAGCCCAAGAACAGGAGCTAAAGATGTGCATCTTTCATCCATACTCCTCATCTGACAGCTGATGTGCTAAGCTGTGCTAACATCTGCAGCACAGCACAGATAGGAACGAACAGCTTTTGTGGCATGGGAAGGAAGTTTTGCATAAACATGAAAATGGTCTCTGTGCTCCAGTGCCTGAGCTGCTGTTTTTCCTTAAACTCAATAGGTGTCTTTAGATAATTGCCAGGAGAGGATTTACTTCACCTAATGCACATGGTGTATTAGAAGGGCTGCATTCATTTGCCTGCCTAAGATAGACACAAAAACCAGAAAATCCCAAATATGGATTTGTCACAGAATAAAATTCTGAAATCAATGTCACTTTATTGCAACAAGGTTTAGTTCATGGGATTTATCTGGAGTTCAGCCCATGCTACATAAAAAGCTTCTGTTGGTAGAAAAGAAAATATTTCTGGCTGTGATTTTGATAAATGCTGAACATTTTGTCCAATACCTTCAGTTTGGAATTAGCATACATGGGGAAAACAGAACGATAGCCAGGTTTAGTTCTCAAGTTGGGAATCACACAGGAACAGAACAAGCCCCAAGAGCTCATCTAGTCCATCCCACCCCAATGTCTTTCCTGGCACCCATTTATTTGAAATGTTCTAAAAAATCTCTCATGACAAAGCTTTATGACAATTTTCCTAGACCATCTCTTCCTGCTTGTAACCATCCCTACGGATAGAAGGCTTTTCCTATTATCTAACCTCAGTATCTCATGCTACAATTAATCCTATTATTCTTGTCTTATTTATATGGATTATTCCCTTCTTTGCAAAGTATGCTTCTTACAGAAAAACAAATTTCTGCATCCCTTCTGGTTTTCTGTTGTTTACACGCAACACTACACAGTCTCTAATGTGACCTATGAGGACAGGCTTTTTAAATAATTGTTGATTCTCTCTGCCTGGCTTCCCTCCAGCTACTTCACATTTTTCTTGAAGAGGAAAAAAGTTACCCAACATTTGACACAGAGCTCTAGCCAAGGTCTTAGTAGTGTTGAGTGGAGCTGAACGATTGCTTCATGCATTTTATAAGTTACAGTTCTGTGTAAACATCCTCTTATTGACACTGAACATTTTCATAACAGCCAGGTCCTCTTGACATGCTCAGGTTGTGATTCACTCCCAGCAGAGCTTCTGCTAGACCTTGGATTTCCATCCTTCCCCCAGCACATGTCAGGTCAAGCCCTTGTTCATAAGCCTGTGTTTTAGGCTGGCTTGTTGCTCACTTTTTTCCTCCTCCTTTTCATTTTTAGAAAGAGCATGCCAAAGCCAGTTCTTGTTATTATTCTTTCCTGGAGTTCTCAGTACCTACCCTCTCTTTCTTCTGCTGACAGCATGTGGGCTGTTCTTCTTCACTAACATGCTGCTTCTCCCCACACCAATAAGGGTTTTCCTGGGTTTGTTTTTATTCACATCCAGACAACTGAAGAGAAAACAGCTTATGATCTGCATGAGATGCAGTCATCCTCCCATCTGGTTTCATTTGCATGGCAAACACAGTCATGATCGTACCAGCTCTCCAGTCCCTAAGGGCCCGCAAAGCATCCACCTTCCTGTAGGTTTGTCTGCCGTGGCTCAGGACTCAAGGTGACCTGAACTCTCTGACCAAGGCTGTGGGGGTCCCTGGTCTGGCAGAGTAGCTGGGGAGCTGGGCAGGGTAGGGACAGCTAGGGGCATCCCTCAGCCCAGGGCATCAGCTCGTGGCTTGGGGTGTGGATGCCAACCCAGTGGCCAGCAGATTTTCATGGGAATTCCAGCCCAAAACAAAAGAAAAACTGAAACAGTCACAGAATCACCTCTGAAAAATTCAAGCATGCAAAACTCCCAAACTCAACCACATGAGTAATCTCATTAAAACACCCTATCAATAAGTCTTATACATCATGAGCAAAAAAAGAGAAAAAACATCTTTTTCACCTTTGCAAGTTATATTTAGTATCATACTGTCAAAGGACTATCACGCAATATCAGTGCATCAATATTTTCTAGTGTAGATGCAGTTCTGCACTTTTAAAAATAAAAATGGTCTAATAAGCCATAAACTTAAATTCCTTGAGTTATCTTGTCTGATTCCCTTAGCAGAATGACTGCAATACAATGCATACAGCAGTGTAAATCTATAAATCTGTATTCAAATATTAACCAGAAGCTTTCATAACAGAAATTAATGAATAGAGGTCCAGAAATTTCATAAGGAATTAAATTCTGCAAATTCTTAAAAGGCTAACAAAGACAGATTTCATAATATTTTAAAGAGTACCTCTAGTAAGTTCAGTATTTTGCAATGATATTAGAAACAAAAATCACTTAACTGACTAAAAGGCTTGAGATGTACTTCAAGGCTGGTATTACAGCAGTCTTAGCTCGTTTGCTAGGGTGACAATCATGAACTTCAGCTGGTAGTGCAAACAGCTCTGGAAAGCATGGGACCTAAAAAGAAAGGGGTGGCAAACAAAGTACTAATACCCAATAGATACAGCTCTGGGATAAACCTGAAATTATGGTGGCAATTGAGAAAATTTCATCTGAAAAAATGGCAAATCTTATGTAAGCAAGAACAGAAGATAATATGCAATATATAGAATCATAAAATCATCTTGATTGGAAAAGACCTTCAAGATCACCAAGTCCAACCATCAACCTGGTCTACTGAGTCCCATGGCTAACCCTTAGTGCCATGTCCATACATCTCTTAAATACTTCCAAAGATGGGGACTCCACCACTTCCCTGGGCGGCCGGTTTCAATGGCTAACTACCCTTTCTATGAAGAAAGTCTTCCTAATATCCAATCTAACCCTCCCCTGGTACAACTTGAGACCTTATCATCACGTTCTGTCACTTATCAACTGAGAAATGAGACTGACAACCTCCTTGCTGCACTCTCCTTTCAGGTAGTTGTAGAGCTATGAGGTCTCACTTCGGTCTCCCCTTCTAAAGACTAATCAACCCCTGTTCCCTTGGCTACTCCTCATAACTCTTTTTTTTTTTCTAGTCCTGTCACCAGTTTTATTGCTCTTCTCTGCACATGCTTGAGTAACTCAATGTACTTCTTGTGGTGATGGGCCCCAAACTGAACACAATAATATCCAAGGTGTGGTCTACAGTGCCCAGTACAGAGGGACAATCACTTCTCTACATCTGCTGGCCACACTATTTCTTATGTAGGCCAGGATGCCATCGGACCTCTTGGCCACCTAGGCACACTGCTGGCTCATGTTCAGCCAGTTGTTGAACAACACCCCAAGGTCCTTTTCTGCTGGGCAACTTTCAATCCAGTCTTTCCCAAGCCCATACCAGTGTACAGGGTTTTTGTGGCCCAAGTGTGGGACCTCACACTTAACCCTGTTGAATGTCATTCAGTTGGACTCAGGCCATCTATCCAGCCTATCCAGATCCCTCTGTAAAGCCTTCCTACCCTCAAGCAGATCAACAATCTTGCCTACCTTGGTATTGTCTGCAAACTTATTGAGTGTGCACTTGATCCCCTCATCCATATCACTGATAAAAAGGTTGAAAGGTTGAACAAAACTGGCCCTAATACCGTGCCCTGAGGAATGCCACTGGTGACTGGCCGACAACTGGACTGAACTCTGTTCACTCTTTCTCTTTGAGCCTGGCCATTCAGTCAGTTCTTCACCCAGTGAACTGTACAACTGTCCAAACCATGAACAGCCAGTCTCTCCAGGAGAATACTGTGGGAAACGTCGTCCAATGATTTACTAAAATCCAGGAGACAACATCCCCAGCCTTTCCCTCATCAACTAAGTGGATCGTCTTGTCATAGAATGAGCTCAAGTTAGTCAGGCAGGACCTGCCTTTCATAAACTCATGCTGGCTGCTTCTGATCACTTGATTGTCCCATACATATAGTATAATGACACTGTGTGATGTTGTTCAGGATGATATGCACCATGACCTTCACTGGTACCACGGTCAGGTTGATGGCCTTGTAATTCCCTAGATCCTCCTTCCTGTCCTTCTTATAGACTGGAGTCTCACGTGCTAACCTCGTCAGCGGGGACCTCCCTGGTTAGCCAGGACTTCTGGTAAATTATTGAAAGTTGCTTGGTGAGCACTTCTGCCTGCTCCTTCAGTACTCTGTAATCCTGTCTGTAATCCTGTCTGGACCCATAGATGTATAAACATTCACATGATGTAATAGGTCACCTACAGTCTCCCATTGAATTATAGGTGCTTCATCTCCTTGTCACCACCTTCCAACTGAAGGGGCTGGGTACCCTGAGAACAATTGACCTTACTAATGAAGACTGAGGCTAAAAAATACATTAAGTACCTCAGCCTTATGTATTGGGTTTATGTGGCAAGAGCTTGGTAACAGGGGGGCTGCAGGGATAGCTTCTGTGAGAAGAATCCAGAAGTTGCCCCATGTCAGGCAAGAGCCAGCTCCAGCCAGCTCCTAAAGGGACCTGCTGCTGGCCAGAGCCAAGCCAACAAATGATGTTGGTTGGACTTCTGTGAGAACATATTTAAGAAAGAGAAAAAACTGCTGCACAACAGCAGCTGGGAGAGAGATGAGTGAGAAACAGCCCTACAGACCCCCAGGTGAGTGCAGCAGGAGGGCAGGAGGTGCTCCAGGCAGGCAGCAGCAGTTACCCTGCAGCCTGTGGAGAGGTCCCTGGTGGAGCAGGCTGTCCCCTTGCAGCCCATGGGTCCCACATGGAGCAGATCTTCATGCTGTAGCCCATGGAGGAGACCCCGGTGGATCAGGTGGATGTGGCCTGGAGGAGGCTGTGGCCCATGGAGAGCCCCCATGGGGTCTTCTCCCATGCTGGCTCAACTTTCGATGTATTGGAACGGTCTTCTCCTGTGTCTTTAAGATTTCATTCTTGAAGAAGGTCCAACATAAGAAGGTATCTTACCATTCAATACCCACCAATCTTACCATTCAATACCAACCACTACATTCTCATCAGCGATACTGTGAAATAATTGAGATTATACTAATAATCGCTTCTCTACTACACAGTGCTGTCTGTTTTTTGTCTCCATTTGCTTCTTACTACCATATACCATTGCTGACAGGGTGCTCATAAACACATTCTTGAATATTAACAGCAGGTCTATCATACTGTTATCCTGATTCACAAGTGATATTGCTAGATGCTACCACAATGCAAATAAATAATTATTCATTAAAAAAATAACAGAGCAACTTTTAGTGATCCTCTGTGTAGAGCAATAGAGGTATTACAGGTTTACTTTGAATATGAAATCAGAAATGGGTCTCTTTTTTTCCTTTGCTTTTGATTAGCCCACATGACGGCAATCTCTGTCATTAACAAAT
This sequence comes from Aythya ferina, assembly GCF_964211825.1. Taxonomy (NCBI): domain Eukaryota; kingdom Metazoa; phylum Chordata; class Aves; order Anseriformes; family Anatidae; genus Aythya; species Aythya ferina. Next base: position 22,693,677 of record NC_140298.1, read on the forward strand.
GGTGAATTCTTCCATAAAACACTGCTGGTTTAACATATGTTTCAATTGTGCAATACCAAAAATAAGATGAGAAATCTGCTTAGCTTTCCATAAGCATATGAAGCACTCAGGAATTTTCCTGACAAATAATGAATAGCCTATAATACCACAAAGGTGAACCATTTATACATGTATGTCTTTAGCACAATGCTCTGGCATGGGATAGAGTAGAGAAAAACCAACAATAACATCTACACAAATCATGCCATTGCCGCACCCATTTCATGTGCTCTGCTTAAACAAAACGACTGTCCCACTGGAACTAGATAATGGCTGAACATGCTACATACCAGGGGTTCTCCTGCCATCCCAGCCTTCAGGTGGGAGCTAGTGAAAGAAGTGAGAAATGGAAAAAAAGGCCAACTAGACACAGTTTGATAAGTCAAAAGAACTGAAACTGAACTTTATTTTCTTTTAAAGTATTCTACAATAATGGCTCAGAATACTACCACAGTGTAGAGGGACAAGGCAGTGCTCTGGGCTATGACTGTAGATTACTCTAGTGTATATATTTGCCAGAGCTTAAGAAAGGTTGAAGCATAGCAGTTCAACATTTCTTAAGCAAATATTTCATAATTTTAACAATTTCTAGGTCTTTCATATTATAGCAGGATTTATCAAATGCAATGTTGTCACAGAAGTCTTGCATAAATACAAATATTGATACTTTACCTTAAATATTGTATATCATATAAATCTGCCTTACCTTTAAAAAAATCTCCAGATCATTATGTGACCTGGAGTCTCTCCTTTTCTTTCTCTTTAAGAGTTTTTAAATATATATATATATATATATATTTATATATATTTGCTATCATACATCAAAGTTTATACGAATCTCATCATTTCTGTTGTATTTTCTGCAGACATGGTCTGAAACAAAATCAACAAGTAAATCAAAAGCTTTCTGGTTATCATACGAAAGTCAAAGAGGATTGTTCCTCTTTTTTGTGTGTGTGTTTCAGTAGTAGTATTTCTTTTAATCTTGAAAGCTTTCTTCATAAACTAGAGGCCCATAGATCATTTAAAGCAGTCTTTATAAGCAAATTTACATACTTTGACATGCTTTTGTGAGGCAGTTAGTATCAAAATCCAATAGTATTTCTACAGAACCATATGACTTTCTGCGATGCAGATATACATTTCATTTCTAAAAAGCCACAGTTCTTTTTCTACATCTGCTCTCGTCAAATCCCCAGGATTCATTCATAAAACTGTTTTTCCAAATGTTGATGCTGTTATCCCCACTGTGGATTAAGATGTACACACAATCTGGTGACATCATCGTGTGGAAGGTTGGTAAGTACGAAAATACCCTCTCCAAATCCACAGATAGTCTTTTCTATCTCTAAGTGTTCTGTATTCATGTCACCAAACAGTGTAATGCAATGATGACACATCTCCGTGCAGGCTAAGGGTCTTCTTCCATCAAAGGAATCTCTAGAGGTAAAAAAGAAATGGTACTGGTTACTGACTGTAACTTCCCTTTAGATCTTTGCAGAGTGTTATTATTAGCAATTCTGCAAAAAAAAATATAAATGGGCATTGTAAAATCTGAACAATATATACAGTGTCTCCAATTCTATACCCATTTATGCTCTAACAGCTATATGAACATTAAACTACTCAGACTATCCATGTTTTCTAAAACAAGTTAGGCCCACCAAAACCTAAGTGCAAACATCCCTTCTACTACATTAAAGACTGACTCAACATTCAGAGTAAGCAGAGACTTCTACTGGCATCCTCATCATTTCTCCCACCTCCTTCCAGAAGTCCTCTTCCACTTGTGATGCCATTAAAAGTTAGCCCCAACCCTATGAAGCAGGAAGATTTCCTCCACCTAAGCTTCACACACATTTCTCATTTAAATGACTCTGAAGAAAGCTACGTAGTTCCCTTAACATGTTAAGTAACAAACCATAAGGCTCTGTTAGAACTACATGAAATTATATCAATGCATGCTCATGATTTAAATGCAGACAATAGTATATGATGATCTCCCTTCTAATACATGGTCCTGTGAGTAGGTTCCCCTTAATGCTGTGACTCCCACGTCCAAGGCTCAAAATGTATGTAAATGCATACATGCCTTAGACTGAATAGTTTGCCATATATGCAGACACAATGAGCTTGTTTAATAAAGGCTGCTAATTCTGTCTGGGCATGAAAATATGATTTTCTTTCCATTTTAAGGAGAAAATCATGTTCTTTGTTGTGAAAACCACAGTACATAAGGGAGTTAAGAATGTAGCAGTTGAGGAGCAGATGAACAGACCAGAACAGGCAAGATGATGTTTGACTTTGCTGCTGTATACAGGCACACGCCGTCATCCCCGTTGATGAGACTGCTGCTGCCTGGTCTGGAGAGAAGCCTTCTGGCCTGTCCTACCCTCAGGGAGTCAAATCCCTTGCACCACAGTTAGCAAGGACATATCATGGACATGAAGCTCAGTAGCATGGTTTTAAGAATGTCCAAATTAAGGTACGGACTCTGCAAATATATGGAGAAAGTAAAAAGCAGGTCAGCTGGCTTTATTCCTGCTCTGACTGTACAAATGAATGGCTCCTGCTTATGGACTCACGTATCTCGCTTATGTAAGACTCACCATCTGTAATATCAATCCGTGGACTCGTGGACACAGCCTCTCCAGGAGTGCTACGGGACACATCAGTTCGATCTGACCCAGAAAACGCTGCTGCTTGGCACGTCGAGGATGAGTACAAACTTTGGAGCAGTTCAGAGGAGCCTAATTGACTATCACAGGTCTCAGATTCACTAGGCAGCGTGTCTGTAATCCTGGGGCCAGGATAAGCAGGAGGACTCTGATCTTCTGTCTGCAAAATACGCCCCTGGTCTGTTGTAGCTGAGTATCCAGGTGCTAGAGCGTTCAAGCTGCTGCTTACAGCTTCATCATAGGAAGGCAGCATGACAGGAACACCATCCACCACCACAAAGTCAGGGTCACCCATGGAGCCCTCCTGGTTGCCTCTAAGTCAAACAGAGAAATGATCGCAGAGAGCCAGAGTGTTTCAGAAGCACATTGGAGCAACTGCTGAATGCAAGTAAACACAACACTTTCTAATCACGTAAAGTGATGCTACAGGGTCATTAACATTCACAGAAATGTTTGCTTCACACTTTTGCAAAAATCTGTTCAGATTGACAGTCAGGTAGAATCTGTTACAACTGGATAAATGAAACCAAGTAATGTGAAGCACAGTTTAGAGAAGGGAAAGAAAACAGGTGCTTGGAAGAGATAAGGAGCACCATTTGTTGTGCCACACAGACAAGATATCATGGATATGAGATCACAAGTGCGCTTCACCAGTCAAGAGTGTTGGAACCCCTGGAAAGATGTGGGCTAGAGCAAAAAAGTGTTTACAGCACAGGTACAGGCACTGAGCTGGCTATTATCGGATGACAGGAATCAATCTGGGGGCCAGATTTGTGGCATCCTTCAGGTCTTGCTTTCAAAGGAAGCAAGCCTTAACCAGCACTAGATTGGTTTATTTTTAAAACAAATTATTTAAATTGTGTTGGGAAGATTTGATAAACCCTGAAGTATATTTTTTGTAGTCAATTAAATCACAACAGAATCCTAGCAGGAAGGAGTTAGTCCCAGATCCCCTTAGGACATGAAAACATCTGAAAAGAATAGGCCAGAAAGCCATTTCAATAACTGAGATGAATCCAGGCTATAAAGATATCTGTGGTGCAATCCTTTACCCTAAAGGTTTTCCTAGTTATATACATATATGTATCCTCCCCATGTACTGTAGATATATATGTTAACATACACATTAATGATACAATCCATATACTTTCAGGTACACGTACTTATTTAACCGTAAGTCTGCCAAATTCATTCTCCTGCATTGACATAGAGATATATTTAGTGACATACAGTTTTTTTACCTTTCCTTTCTGTCTGTGGTAAAGACACAGAAGTGAAAGAAAGAGAGAGTCACCCAGTCAAGGTCCATAGCAAATTGAGCACAGGCTGAAATGTAGAGACAGATCTAAACCTAGATACATAACAAGCTTTACCTAAACCATAGCATGCCTGCCTTTGTTTTTCCCATTGCAAGATAATAATAATAGTACCCACCTACCTGTCTCTTGAGGAGTGCTGTGCGAATCAATGACAAATGCTCATAGCTGCACAGTATTTTATGGAAATAAAGGTAGATGTAGGAGATGTTCATGAATCATGATGAAAATAATACTCATGAAGGGAAAGCAAACTTCTAATATAAATTTGTCCACAGGAAGGAAAAAAAAAAAAAAAAAAAAAGAAATTCTTTCTTAAAACTTACATTACTGAACCCACAGTACTTAAAAATGAATTCCCCTGGCACCCAAAAATGACTATTTTAAAGCACTGTCAAATATTTTTATATGCAGAAGCAGCAATTCTCAGTAGTAGAGCTGCAATTACTCCCAGAATGAATCTGGAAAACTTTGGCTTTTGTCTTAGTTGCAGAAGGAACTACAGTGGCTTTCCAGGGGTGCCTGTCTGTGTAGGTAGTTCAGATACTTCTGTTCAGTGCAAAGGAGGTATCTGCAATGCTCAGGAGCCATTCTGCTTCCTCAGCAAGGAGCACTGAATGTGAAAACTGAATTAAGGGTTTCAGTGTTCAAAAACAAAAAATAATCAACCAAACCAAACCACCACCACCACCCCAAAAGACAAGCAAACGAACAAAAAAACAGTACAAACCTTGGAAGGAAATGTGTCTTAAATTTGGTCTGGAACATCCTGGCTAAAATGACCAGTAGAAGTACTAATAAAACACTGGTAGCAGTAAAAGCCACTATTTTCCATGTAGTCAGGAGGGTCTCCTGTGTATTTGGCCAAGTTTGTTCTGTAACAAAAAGAGAACAATACCACAATTGTGCTTATTACTGCTGCTATTTTATATTAATTCTGCAACAATAGTCAGAAGTGCCAGTTAGGGTGTGAGATTTCTTACATATGTGTTTTATTTACAAACAGCCTTAACAGCAAACTGTCACAGAGGCTAGACCTTGTTTTTTCCCCTTGATGTTTCTTTTATGCATGCAATCTTGAATTTGCCTTATATACATACTAAAAAAGCCACAAGACATTCCAAAGTACATTTGAAGAGCTAACTGTTGAGATGGTTTAGGATCATTCAGGAATAAAATATATAGTATTTAATGGCATCTAAAAACCAATGTTAATCACTTAAGCCTAAAACAAATGAATTTCACCAGGCTTTTCTAACCTACTGATTTGATCTAAAGGAGATGGACTATAAGAGGATATGCCATTGCTGCTCCCTTACCTGTTTTGACACAGTAGACTTGGTAGGAGGGGAACCACTCTCCGTACTGGCAGGTGATGTATTTGTAGTCATTGGTGAGGGTGTAACCAGGATCACAGTAAAACTCCACCACTGTCCCGTGGTTGTAGCGCTCGCAAGGCCGTGGGTGGCAGATATAATCTCCATGGCTCACCATTGGAGGTAGTGGACAAACTTGGGCAGACAGAGAGAAAAGGAGAAAGAAGTTAAACACAGCCACCTGCCACTGTGCATCAAAACACCCTTCCAGGCTCCCTGCCATTTCAGGACGCTATGTTTGAGTGGCACCAACCCGCTACTGCTGGAACACCACACTCCTGTCCATGCCAGTGAACGGGTGCATACACCTCCTGCAGAAATGTGAAGTTTGAAAACTTCATAGGAAGTTTTTGGCTCACACTTACACCAGAAAGCACTGCAGTCACCTGTTTTTTTAAAGATATGACAGATGGTATCAGTGAACCCTTCCAGCCTCTGGGGTAAAGGGGAGGAGGAAAACAGAAGGGGGCACATGGGTATGTAGGACAACTCTATGGGAATGCAGGGGGACAGCCAAAGAGAATCTTTTTCCAAACGAAATATCTCAAATTCAGCTGTATGATCCTATATCTTTTTCATTAGCATAATTGACTGGTTATATGCACTAACTAAATTCTGAAATAATCACTTTTAAAGATGAGTTTGCCATCAACAGTGCTGGAGGAGGTGCATGGCACATGACACCACTTAAGCAATTACAGTTGTACAACTGAAGTTTTGTTTAGCTGGGCTCAGACTCCACAGGTGTTATTTGTGTTTTGTTATCTCTGAACAGCCCTACTGATTCCAGTGGGATTGCTGGTGGAGTGAGGTATTAAATATAACAGAGACTAAGCTTGTGTTAATTAAGTACAGTAGTTTACATAAGGTTATGTATATAAGATTGAATTGCAATATAAACATGTGGAACTTTTATTGTAGACCCAGAAACAAGAAGAAATGCCCTCTCACATTGCTGTGAGATGAATTCAATAGAGAACTGAAGGAGCAGTCTCTAGGAAACAGCAGCAGGTAAAGCAGCTTGCAAGCAGTATTTTTCTGAAAGAGGATGTTTATTTACTGAATAAGTATTAGTTGAATATTATTTTCTTAAGTATTGCTCCTAACACAGAGTATAAAAAAAATCCACTAAGTGTAGTGATGTCTAAAGTGGCCACATATTGACCTAAACAGTGTTTCAGTAAGCTATTTTTTTTTTATAATTTTTTTAATCCCCCTTCAGATACAGTAAACTAACTGCGTCAGTTCCCCATCTGCAGGCTGCCTGGCCCCTTCACTTCATGCCTCTCTCATGCAGGCCATCCCTACTGCATTGATTTAAATAATGAAAATGCCATCTCTGAAGAAGAATCTTCCCAGAAATTACAATTCAGCTGCTTCTCTCTGTGAATCCTGTTACATGAATAATGCATTTCATAAAAAAAAAAAATACACAAGATATTAAATGAATCTTCAAGAGAGGCTGATTACAATGTGCAGCAATGTCTATTCCTCATCCCCTGGGGACATGGTTTTGTTTGCATTTTCCCTGGCAAGGCTTAATAATAACTTGAAATCAGAGCAAGTAATTCACATAGAAATTCACATCCTCAATACTCTGCACACTTTCCAAAGTCTCTAGGTCCATGAGAAATAGAAATGGTTTACTGAGAGGTCAAATTGATATTGAAAACAATTTTCTTAATAGGGTAAAGGTGTCAGTCTGAAATAGCAGGAAAGCACCTTTTGTCTATATGTGGGATCATTCCTTTATTAAAAAGAGAATAATCAGTGAAAGCATAAAACCAGGCATGGAAACCTGGTATATTTTTATTATCTACATTTATAGCATGCCAAGATAGCAATTTAAAATTCTTTGCAACTGACTTTTGGCAAACTAAGACAGGCTGCAAGAGATGTGTGGATGCACATTATCCTCCTAGCAACAAGGAAAATGAAGCACATCTTATCACAGGGAGCAACCGCTCAGAGAAATAAATTTCTCCTCTCCAGAAATGTACCTGATGCTATTCCTGACACTCCAATTCCCTAACCTATTAACATCATTAAGGGCCAAAACAGCCTTCTGAATAATAAAAAAAAAAGCCTCAGTGCTGGTCTCCCAGCTTCAGACTGACACCGTTTCCAGTCAGATTAAAAACAATGTACTGTGGGTACAACCCGTATGTGGAACTGCCAGTCTGTTTACAAATGGAGATGTGTTTTATAAAACCTGAAAACAAGAGCATTACTCTTAGTGTAGGATATGTACTTAGTGCTAAAAATGGCTGCCACTCCATCTACTGGTATCCTCCATATTTTAAGGGAAATGATCATGTACTGATGCCTCCTGGAAATGTCTGTAAACATTTCTTTAAAACACTGTACTATGTTAGCCATGAATTAAAGATTTAAATGTCTGTGCTTACAAACAACGCTTGTATTAAATGCTTTTACAACAAACAGCAGTTGCAATGGAGCAGGTTTGCAAATGAAGGAGTTAAGCTCAATGGTATCAAAGCTTTATTCTTATGTCAGGTAGGGTGTCAGAATCTGGGTTTTACAGTCACATGGGGTATCCCTCATCACCTCCTGTAAACGCTTTGTTCACCCAGTTTAAGGAACCCTCTAACAGCTGTGTGATCAAACTGGTCCCCAAGTGCCTTTGCAAGCATAGTGATTAATGATCAGTAAAACTCAGGTTCAGAGTCTCTTTTTCCAAGTGAAATCAAATCAGGTGAGTTATATCAGCAGCAGTCAAAGATGAACTTGTTTTCATCTCTGGGCAGTTAGTCATACACCTAGTTCTTTTCTCAGCTCACTCCATTTCCATAATCATCTTTGCCCAAGATCATTTACAGTCAGTGGAAAGACAGCAATGAAGTGGCCTTAGCTTTGATCACAGAAGAGCAAGATTTTGGCTAGTCTAGAGGGCTGCTGAGCACTCTTGGCTCTCAATAGACAGAAGGTTTTTAGTGAAGAGTCAGTTGTCTTACAGGACACTGTAAGTGTCCTGTCCCTCACCACTGATACTTAGCATCGTGCTAGATACCAGTGTATGATAACAGTTACACATACTAAAGAAATGTGCCAGATCAAATATGAAATAAAACCCAAGTGGCAAAATTCAGTCCACTGAAGTTTTCTAGGGAAGTTAAAATTTTTGCAATTCCAGTGATCATCCCTTGGTGTATTTGGAAATTACAGGCCGTGGATTTCAGACAAATGCATCAAACTCACAGAATGAAAATAACCACAAACAGACTAAAATAAAAGTGTTCTTGACAAGTAAATTTTCACTGTCAAAGCTGAATGGAGTATGGATAATAAATAATCAGAGATAAGTGAATTCTACTTCAGGAAGTTCTTAAAAAAATCCTTCATGCCGTTCTTAAATGTGACACCAAATTTTTATTACCAACAGAGTTCAGCATCTTTTTAACATTATAAATCTTTTAAGTCTTTAATGTACTACTACTAATAATATCCTGCATAAATAATCCAGCAGTATTTTCAGACAGATAATATTAACCTTTGGAGCATGTCTGAAGTACAGACATAAGTCAGGTAGTGCCTGCTGGGCATTTTGCAGCCCATGATCAGGATCTCTGCATCTTTATTGGCCACAGACTGCAAGGGGACTTACAAGGACTTTACAGCACAGCATTCTTAGCCAAAATGTAGAATCATTAATCAAAAAGAAAGAACAAATGTGTTTATATCACAAATAAATCTCTTCTGGGATGCTCTGGACTACCAATGCTCAAGGAAGCTGAAGGAAGGAATTCCTGATTTGATCTGACAGCCACCTCCTCCTGCTCTTAGGAACAGTTGGAGCTCAGGTCTCTCCTGTGAGATCAGCTATGGGCTTTCTTCTCTGGCTGATTTTAATGAAAGTTTAGTACTCTGAGGAAGAGCTTAAAACCTGGGTTTCAATTCAGTCCTTATGTTTCAAACACAGTCACATGCTGCCTCGGAGAAGCAGACCTACTTCAGGCTTACAGATTTATTTTTTTTGGAACAAAAGACAACAGAATACTTCCCACCTTAGTGTATGCCTGCAGGTAGCTCTCCCTTTCATGAGGTGTCAAGGCCACAGGCTTTGCTTTCTGAGCTACAGCTTTCACAACCCAGGGCAGCAATCAGGCTTTGCCAAAGCATCTACTGCGTTTTATCAGCCACCAGACTGTAGGAATGTCCATGCATGTCTGCTGTTTATTGACAAATAAAGCATTTTTAATGGCAGGCTAAATGGTGCAGAAATTAAGGTTCCTCAGCTTTTCCAAAAAAAAAAAAAAAAAAAAAATGATTCCTGCACTTTTGGTACAAAAACGCTCAGTGAGTAACATCAAGCCACCACCGTGCCCTCTATGCTTGCTGGTGTGATCCCCAGTAACTGCTGTCCCAAACCACACAAACTGAACTGAAAACCCACACTGAGTATCTGCAGCTGTGCTCATGTCCCAGGGACAGCAGAAATATCTGTAACATTCTCTGCAAGGGAAAGCCCAACAAAAGGCAAAGGTGGCTCTTTCCCCCGGTGTTGCCAACCAGAGCCCCTGCCAGGGGGATATAGGCAGTGAGCACTCACACATTAGAACAATAAATGGAGTTCACCGAGTCATTTTTTCTACCCATTACGGTCAAGAATCTTATTAAACACTGCCCAGAGGATACTGCAGTAATTCTGCACTGCTGACATTGAGACTGTAGGAGGGAGTAAGAATTTCTGGCATTAGCATAGTCTCGGTTAACACTGATGGCACAGAATAAAGATGTCATGTCACTTTTTAAAAGCCAGTGGTAGAGAGATGGAAGTGGAGTTGCAGATATTTACAGTGCTCCAAATTTTAATTTTTGGCCAGTCAGTTCATTGGCATTCTGGCCAGTAGGTTTAGTCTTTGCTCAAAATAAGCAGGATGTAAATTATTCAGGTTTTGCCTAGCCATGAGCCAAACACAAGCCAAACAATAAATGTAATAAAGTTGTGAAATACAGGGCACTTATGCTCACAAATAAGCAAGAATCTGATTTTCTAGCTTTGAATTTTTGTATAGTACATTTTTTCTCTAACCTTTCATGTAGGATTCTGGTTACTAGGTTAGCTGGTTTAACTGAAAAATCCAGTGTGAGGCCAGCCATTTTGTGTTGCACACAGGGATGGACAGTGTTAGAGACGTTTGCAACTAATCAAAAATAAAGCTTCTTCCAAACACACCATGAATCCCTGCTTATTATGCAAAGAATGATAAAAGATTAAGATGAAACTTCATGATGAGGGAGACACAGATGAAAAACTGCAGATTACAATGCAGAGGGGAAACAATGCTGTATATTGCCAGATAGTAATCAGAGGTACAGAAAGCACAGGCTTGCCTATGGTGGACACACCATCTAGTTTGTGCACAAGCTGGAAGAGAACAAGGGTTCTCCTGATTCTTATTTGTCATTCTTGTATGTGTCACAAAACTAAGTAACATCAGAAATCTGGGCACCTGTCCTCTGGCTACTGCAAGTCTCTTCTTGACAGTATAGTCCCAGCCTGCCTGCATTCAAGGAAGGTGAACACCTTCTGGAAGGTGAATATTCCTGGAAAACCCAGGGGAGTTTCTCTTCTGTTCCAAATTCACCTCCTAATCACATTCAATTTTCTTGTGAAGGAAACTCCCAGGAGCCTTCAGTCATCACTACTACTGTTCTACCTTGCCAATTTTACCTTCATGTAACTGTCTGCAGTGTACTCAGTTGAGGTAGACATCCCGCTGCAGTGCATGGGGCATCCTTAGCTCCGCGTATGTGCTAAGCAAGAGCAGGGCACTCAGTAAAGGCTGTCTCCTCCCCCAAAACATAAGCTCTTAATTCCCTGAAAAAGCCACTGAGGGACCTATATATATTTCTCCCCAAGCTGGATGCCTTTCAGCCCTCTCATCCTTGCCCTGCATGCAGCCAAGAGACCAGCTGGCCAGCTGATGGTGCTGTGCTTGATCACCAGATGGGAGAGTGCAGTTGGGAGATAGAATTGTTTTTCACAAAATGGTATTTTCATGTCAGAACTGCTACAATCCATAATTCAGTTCTGGTATATTGAATATGTATATTCAGTTACATTTCCAACCACTCTTTACTTCGAGCCATCGTTTATGGCAAGAAAATGCAGCAGTGTGCATACCGGCAAACCTGACTTCCCATCCAGGATGGCCTAGTAAGGATTTTTTTTCCTATATTGCCGTTGTACAAACACATCCTTGTGTATGTAGACTTTGAAAAATATTATTTTTTATTTTATTTTATTTTTTTTTACAGTAACATGGAAGATGAAGGTTATGTTTGTTCCTTTTCCTTCTTTGTAAACACTGTGCCAATAAAACTCAGTTCCTTGGTTATTTCAATATCATTACCCTTCAGACCTTCAGAATAAAATACTCATCCGAGAAACCTTTCTTACATAACTCAACAATTCCTGTCCTGTGAAGGGAGAGTTAGTGCACATTATAGCTGTACTGGAGTAAGTGAGAAAAAAATTGTGGCCACTGAATTTGCATTTTGAAAGTAAAGACATGTTTTGAGGAATTTTCCTGATTATTCCCACAGCAAAGCAACAGCATGAACAGTACTACCAAAACGGAAATAATGGTGGAAACAACTAAGTATATAAAGTCACTCCTACTAAGCTCAACAGTAGACATAATATAAAGGAATAAAGATACGAGATTATTATTTTGAACCCTGAATTTTCCAGTAAATTTATTTATTGAAAGCCTACAGCAAGGATTATTCAAAATACTGTATTCTTAGCCAATAATTTCCAAATTCTTCTCCATCTCCAGTTACTTAACCTTCACAGTGCCACCTACATTTTTTTCCTCTGAAAAGACACTCGGTTGCAGTTAAGCAACTCCTTACAGACCATTCAGTAAGTCACTGGCAGCTGTACCTTGGGTCTCATGACTCCCAGACTGCTTGCTCCCACTCCTAGACAACCATGCTTTAATTTGGTACCCACTAAAATTACAAGAGTAATCTTTCAATGTGCACACAGTAGGAAGCACTTTTCACCTTCTACAAAGTGTGAAATGAATTGAATAATTAAGATTTTAGTGAAAATCCGTTTCTCTGGTCTAGTTCTGACAAACACCATCTTGCTGAAAATCGCTATCACTGGCACCAGCTGTAAGAGCCTAAATGAAGCATTATAAAACTTATTCCAAGCCTATTTTAACAATAGTTTAGCATTAATTGATTCCCAAAGGGAAACAGAAGGTGATTTACAATCACTTACACGTAGAGCTTGTTTATTACTTGGAGTTATGGAAACCATTTCACAGTTGCAGTCAGCTGAGCTCCTACATGAGTATCAGACCGAACTCACCCTCACCCTCAACAATCCTGCCATTCATAGCATAACTGGCAGTAAACTATTGATCTTAATGCAAAAGCCTTTATTTTCAAATGCGTTTCACAGTATGTATGAGATGAAACACATCCCACGTGAGCTTTCACCTGTAAATTATAAGTTCAAAAATGTGATTTTTGTTTAAACTGCAAACATTGATTATGAGCTTGCCGCAATGGAGAGCTAGGGTTCTTTTAGCAAGACACCCATAATTATCTTCAGGGAAATATTTATATTAATGATTCACATGGGAGTGCTTGGAACACCATGGTCTCATTTACAGCAGATCATTTTAGCTTTCTTCATCTCTCAGTCCTTGTTTTGTTTCTTCCTTTTCCCGTGAGTGCTTGACTTTATGATCAGTAATGGTCTTTTTAAGACTTTGAGAAGCATATGCTGAATATTTGGCCTAATTTCTGAATGTGGAGCCAATTGCTTGCGACTATTTTTGTATAGAATTGATGCCATTAAGGTGTCTGATTGCCTGAGCTCCAGCTGAAGCCAGGTACTGTACTCCAGTGACCTATCATTAACAACTACATTAAAAAAGAAACAGAGATAAATGCTGAGGCTGGATTCCTGTTAAAGAAATATTCAGAAATGAAAACTTTAGTTCGATAGTGGAAAGACCATTCTTCTTTTCTTCTCAGGTCAGTGCTTTTACTGCATCTGATGGTTATAATAAACTATGCCTATTGTATATCAACTTGTGATTGGGATGCTTATGGGCTGACTGCATTCATTGAGTTTAATTGGGGACTGCACAGACACCTAACAGGAAGGAATCAGAGAGCTGCAAAATAAGCCAGGCTTGGGTATTTGACAGTTGTCACAGGATAACCCCAAACCTGGTAAAGGTTGGAGAAAAAAAAAAGGTCAAAGTACTCAGCAGTAGAATGGAGGTGGAACAGGGAGACAGAACTGTTGGGAAGTTGTCTAAGAAGCCCAGACAGGTAAAAACAGCCATCAGAGATGTCTGAAGAAGCCAGTGCTCACTGTGAGCTGAATAAGCCAGGGTTATCCCATTATAACTCTCTTTAATTTATTTTTCTTCTTTGTTTATAAGAAACAATCCCTTGAGCCTGCCTGGTGTCACCTACACCCATCATTAGATATTGATGAAAAGAAGGAATACCAAATCCAGCTGCACTTGCTGGGATAAAAGAGACATATCCTAAGGCTTGGCTGAAGGCTGAAGAAGTCAAAATGTACCTCCTGGGAGAAGGAAAATCACAAGGCTCTATCCCCCTTGGAATGATGCTAAGAAAAACAAAAAAGGAAGGAGGAGAACTGGATGATAAAGCCACAAAACCAATTTACAAGACTAAGGAGAATCATAGAATCATAGAATCATAGAATATCCTGAGTTGGAAGGGACCCTTAAGGATCATCAAGTCCAACTCTTGACACCGCACAGGTCTACCCAAAAGTTCAGACCATGTGCCTAAGTTCACAGTCCAATCTCTTCTTAAATTCAGACAGGCTTGGTGCAGTGACTAGTTCCCTGGGGAGCCTGTTCCAGTGTGCAACCACCCTCTCTGTGAAGAACCCCCTCCTGACGTCCAGCCTAAATTTCCCCTGCCTCAGCTTAACCCCGTTCCCGCGGGTCCTGTCACTAGTGTTAATGGAGAAAAGGTCTCCTGCCTCTTGACACCCCCTTACGAGGAAGTTGTAGACTGTGATGAGGTCTCCCCTCAGCCTCCTCTTCTCCAGGCTGAACAGGCCCAGTGACCTCAGCCGTTCCTCATACGTCTTCCCCTCCAGGCCTTTCACCATCTTCGTAGCCCTCCTCTGGACACTTTCCAACAGTTTCATGTCCTTTTTATACTGTGGTGCCCAGAACTGCACACAGTACTCGAGGTGAGGCCGCACCAGCGCAGAGTAGAGCGGGACAATCACCTCCCTTGACCTACTAGCGATGCCGTGCTTGATGCACCCCAGGACACGATTGGCCCTCCTGGCTGCCAGGGCACATTGCTGGCTCATATTCAACTTGCTGTCTACCACGACCCCCAGATCCCTCTCTTCTAGGCTAGGAGGTATGAAAGAATATTAGTTTCTGTTATTTATGTGTAGTTATCAAGTTATCCACTGGTGAAATTACTTCTATTTAAATGTTGGTTTTTGTCTCTGAAAGTGAACAAACCTACACTGCAAGTAGACTTTCTAGAGTCTATAGCTACACTTCCCATTTTTTGTGGAAGATGTCCTGTGACTGCACTATGTAGCCAAATTTAATGAACTCGTCCATAAAGCACAGAGAGATTTGATTTCAAGCTAG
This sequence comes from Aythya ferina, assembly GCF_964211825.1. Lineage (NCBI taxonomy): Eukaryota > Metazoa > Chordata > Aves > Anseriformes > Anatidae > Aythya > Aythya ferina. Next base: position 22,708,739 of record NC_140298.1, read on the forward strand.
ACAATGCAGTGTGTTTTTCCCTTCTGAGGAGCCTTGCCATATAAAGTTAAAGATTAATATTATAAAACAGCCCTCAGGGATAAATTTTGTCTGCTTTCCCTTACCTAATCCTCAGTATATTTAAAGCACTCTGGATAAAATACTAAGTGCATCTGGCAGCTAACATGGAAATTCAGAGCAGAAATTATGGCTCTATAAAAGAGTCTGGATGTCTGGCTGATTCTGGAAATGCTAAGGAGTTTCTGAAAGGTACACTGGTGTACCTGTGAAGGTATAATAACGATTTATTTTGACACTCCTGTGCATCAGGCAGAAACAGAAGACATAAAAGAAACAGATTAGTTGTTCTTCTGTTGTTTACTTGAAAAACTAAGACTAGTGTGGAATGTATCTATTTCAATCACAACAAAGATCAATGAAGATTTCTGCAATGAAAAAAAAAAAAAGAGTAGTAATATAATAGTATTTATCATTCTCATACAACATTTTCAACTTGGAGACTGTTCTCTAAACTCTCAATCCCTTCATCCCACCCCCAACAAGAGCTGTACAATGTCCACTTTTGTGTATCATTCTGTCTTCAAATATGGTCTAGTTTTCTTTCTACTTTACAGTGCATGTGCTGCAATTAAGTGATCTGATGATTATTAAGCAGTACAACCATAGAACAATATGACTTGTCTGGTGAATATTTTATGTCACTGTGCTCTTTCTGGTTTTAGTTCATCTCCTCACTTCTTCAGCTGTGGATAAAGATCTACAGATGAAAGTCAGAATCCTCCAACAGAAATAAATAAATAAATAAATAAATAAATAAATAAAAATAGACATTCCAAGACATCTATGAGCAGCTCTGGAAAGTGTTCAACTTCCACACTTGCACAAGATATCTGGACATATGTACCATTTGTACAGCCTTGGGTGATGAACGAACAACAACCTACAGTCAACAACCCTTAGAATTATTGAATGTCTTTTTTTTCAATAAAACTGTGTGTAAATACATCACACCTGCTTTATATGACCCATAAGACCCCAGAGTGAAAGACCATCAGCCTATTTCAGTCTTTGGCTATTGTACTAAAGGAGTCACCAATGCAAAGGCATTGCCCAAGTAACAGTGCTTATAGGCATTGTTGCTGCTATTTGAGCATTTACTGTTGCTTATCATTTCTGAGTTGTGAGAACTATTTCTCTGGGCCACTGAGTATATTCTAAAACTCCTCTGTGGTCAGTTTTGTTAAAAGCAAGGCTATTATGTCTTGTGTTAATATCAACTCAGTTAACTTAGATGATGTATTTTGCAATATTTACTTAATTCTCCCTTCTGCCTGCATGCTCAGTAGTTGTAAGCATAGAACAGGATCTCAGTATATGCTTACCCTAATATCTTAACATTATAGAACAGAACAGTTGAGTTGAGTTGAGTTGAGTTGAGTTGAGTTGAGTTGAGTTGAGTTGAGTTGAGTTGAGTTGAGTTGAGTTGGAAGGGATCTTCAAACATCATCATGTCCACCTGCCTGACCACCTCAGGGCTAACCAAAAGTTAAAGCTTGTTAAGGAGGGCATTATCCAATTGCCTTTTGAACTCTGACAGGCATAGGACATCAATTACCTCATTAAGAAGCCTTTTCCAGTGTTTGACCACCCTCACAGTAAGAACCTTTTCCTCGTGAACCTCCCTTGGTGCAGCTTTGTGCTCTTCCCATGCATCCTGTCATTGGTTACTAGGGAGAAGAAACTAGCAGTTGGCTGTCCATTCCATTTCACGGAATTCCCTACCAGTACGTTTTCAGGTGCTTGCTCTCCAATGTTTTGGGAAGCCATTTAATTTTTCAGGAAGTTTTTATACTACATATGGCAAAATCTTCAATTTAAGGTCCTTTTTCCTCCCAATCTTTTACATATCTGATTATACAGAAAGCAATCAATAACTTCTATTAATTTCTACAGATGGATCATTAACCCCAAACTGGCATTTCAAAAATCATACTAATAAATTAGCATTTTCCTTTGATTTTCACGTATCCTTAGAATTGTCTAACAAGTTTAGGTACAAAAGAATATTTACAAAACTTCTGCATAGTAATGAAATTAAAAAAAAAGGGGGGGAGGGAGGGAGATATAAAGAAAGTTGAAGACATAAATCAAGGAATAAAAGTAGTAGAAAATTCAATGTTAAGATGTTTCAGCTTATCCCTTAAATGACTGTAACAATCCAGTAAAACAACACAATTTCCTCTAACATCATTCTCAGAGATAGCTGAACCATTTCAACTGAAGCTTCCCAAATGATTCAGCCTGAGGCAGACACTCAAAAATCAATCTGAATGTTTAAATTTGGCAAAGTTACAAACATTTAAGAACAGGATCTCATAACAGTAAATACTTGGCAATCTGAGCTAGCGGCATCCTTATTTGCCTGAGCTATAACAACTTCCCTGATCAGGTCCAACAGCTGTTTCTGAGAAGCCACTGCACAACATTGCAATGTTGGCTGCATATCAGCACCAGGTAACACAATTTTTATACAGAAATGTCTTCTTTCCTATCATCAAAATTTTCCTGAGTATGACATAGCCTCTCACAAGAGTTTGTGGAAGCTCTGTTTTTGCTGATATTGAGAACAAGACTGGGCTGACTGTTAGAAAGCATGCAGTAGGAGTGAAAGGATGGATGAGATGAACTGATTGTTCCTTCCAATCTTCATTTATTTTGACTCTATATGTGAAGCATATAGATGCTGCCAGATCACTGTAGCAAACCCCAATGCATACATACAACTGCTTTAGAGAGACAGCTACTTGACACAAAGTTGAAAGTAATCCAAGTGGTCCCTGGTATAACCATGCGTTTAAATGGTGTGGAAGCTCTTCATTCAGAATTAATTTGGCTTCAAAAAGAGACAAATTTTCAAAAGATTGACAGATAGCATTTGTGCAATTGCACATACATTTAAGACATTCCCTCTGTAAAGGTTTATAGAATATATATATAAATGAGAAAGAAAAATTCTGCTTACAGCAGAATAAAAACTCTAAAATGTTTTACTGTAGCTTCCTAACAACCATTTACTTTTAATCATTACCATATTAAAATACTGAAAAGGAAAATTTATTAGGATAAATTTTGAATTGATCCTGGAATGAAATAAATTGAATTAATTTGATATTTGCAGATTTCCTCTGTTAAAAAATACTTCTTGGTGAGATTATACAACACACATAAAAGTAATGCCGAGAAATGAGCTTGACATTAGTATGCAAGGTGCAGAATAAAAAAATATGTGGAAAGGGAGTTTTGTTCTCTAATTAGAGTAGTAGGTTGTAGCAAGATTCCTGGAGTCTGCAGCTCCTTGCATAAATCACTTTAACACTTTCAAACAAGAGAATCTAATGTTGATTTAATGGATTTAATGTCAAAATTTTCTGCATACAAGCTGAAGCCTACCTAAAATATCATTCACAGGTGGAGTTGGTGGTGGTGGCCTTTTAGTGATGGTGCTCTCTATTCTACCAGGAGCAGCTCTCTGTCTCAGGAGAACCTGTCCTTGCAAGTGGTATGCTTACAGATGCGGAATTCAGTCTCCTGGGGTTCACTCAACACATGCATTGATGGGACCCCATATGAAACCACCACAAAAAGTGTCAGTTCTAACAATAAAAAAGAGCAATAAGAAAATAAATAAAAGGAAGGCTGGATCTAATGCAAAACTCAAGAGGCATCCCACATTGCCCTGACCCAGTGGCTGGCACACACAGATCCCCTTATTACAGTTTGTCATGGCTGACTGGGGTAACAACTTCTGACATATTATTTAAAATGTAGGACTTTCAGGGCAGCAGCTCTTATCTCATATTTTAAGGTACCATAAAAAAAGACCCTCTCCATGACATTTTCATACAAGCAATAAGTAATGAACACAAACTTGGAACCTAGCTTGGCTCAACTAATGTATTTTCCAAGATATTTTGATCAGAGCTGGAATGCTCACCTGTTTTAAAGGAGGGTAACACACTGGCACAGCATTTTCTGTTTCATAAGCAGGTGTTTCTGTATTTTAATGCTCTTATCTTCCTAACTAGAGAGTTGTCATTATTTATCAAAGCTATTACATTTGCTTGATCAAGGCTAAAAGGGACTTTCTAATTCTTCAAGTTACATATTTTCTGTGATATAAAAAACAACAACAAGCAAACCTCTGAAAAATGGATTCCATAGATCTGGTCTGCAATTAATCTTTTATGGTATGCTAAATCAAAATAAAAAATAAACAAACAAAAGAAAACAAACAAACAAAAAATCATTGTATCATTCCAAAATTGCAAAGGCATTTTTAGTTTGGAATCACTGTATTACTTTTATGTAGTATATCACTTTGTTGACGCTGTTGGCAAATTTTTGCATTCCCAGGTTGTTTTGCATTTAGCTCCCTGACAAAGGTACCACACATATATTCCTATTACTGCTTTCAGCTAAATTCTACTTATAGATGTCTACCTTACAGGCTTGAAACAGCTAAAATATACCTTTTTTAGGTGCATGAAATGCAGAGGATGTATTTGGATTCTGATAACTTCCTGGGATATTTTATTTGAGGTGCAGATTGAAGATGGCAGAAGGTAATCCACAAGGCTTTGCTCACGTATGGAGTAGTCCATTCAGTGTCTTTGTTTTAAATGTATGGGATACAAATATGAATACCCTTACAATATCCTACATTCCAGCACTGCAGCTGTAGTTACAGACTATTCCTTTTGGATTGGTAAGATCCAATGCACTCTGGTCACAATTCTCATGCTCCTAATCAGTAAAGTCAATCACTGTGGTTGCAAATCCTTAAGGTTAACTTCTACGAGAGACAACAAATATTCAAGTGTGCAGCATCATGTGTCACTGAATAATGTTTGCAGCTGACACAGCCCAATCCAAGAGTTTGCATGGAACATTTCTTGTTTCACATGGAAATCTGTCTGTACCTATAGAACCACTGACCACCTGTAGATGAATGTGTATTCCATAATTCCCTCAGTATTTTCATTAGAAAAGCTGCAAAGAATTCACATTTTCAAAGCAAAGCAATGACCATTGTTAAGAACTTCCCATCTTGCACTGAGGACACCAAGAGAAGAACCATTAGCTGGAGAACCCCAACAGCTGACTGTGCAGTGAGCCAGAACTGACTGCATGTGGGGAAAAAAAAAAAAAAAAAAAAAAAAAAAAAAAAAAAAAAAAAAAAAAGGTACATTCTGCATGGCCTGCAGAAAGAAGACATATAACGGAAGTGCAGCCATAGCCCTGCATTAAAGTCATAGTGAGCATGCTGCTTTGCAAAATTAAAAGCAAGATAAACAAACAATAAGACATTTACCTTCCACATCAAGGCACCTAGGTGGGCTATCTGACCAGATAAGGTTATACATGCACTCAAGGAACTCTGCCCCTTCTAGTTTATATCCAGGAAAGCATTGGTAATACACCACTGTTCCTACTGGGAGGGAGGACTCGAACTCAGATATGTTAATGTAACTATGAGGAAGAACCAATGGCCTCAGGCAACCTGCAAATTAAGAAGAGGGAGGTATCTTTTATTATAAGGTGCTTATCTTAGTCATCTTAACACATTCTGATAATAATAATAAACCTTTGATTTAAGAATTCCTTCATATTCTCTTCTGTGAATGGCATGGCTGCATAATCTCCCTCAGATATGTATGCTTCTTTACCCTGTTTCAAACTCTTTTCTTGTTTAACCCCCACATTTTGCTAGTGTGGGATTCAGTCTCAGCAAATTCAAGAAAGGTTTACTGAAAATTACAGTATTTTGCTGCACAAACATTCACTGCTTTAGCAGATGGCAATTGTTCTTTTTGTGCTAGTATCCTTAATAAATAAAGATTGTCACCTATATAAACCACAAGTTTTATTCCTCCTCCTAAAGCAGTCATGTAAACCTTCTTCAATATTAAAACTGCTTCTCTGACAACGTGTACACAACTGTAAAAGATTTTCAGACAGAATTAATGATTTTGAAGTTCCAATTCGAGAAAGTCTAAAGCGATGTCACTTACTATGAGCAGTCACATGATAAACACAGAGCAATTCACATAATTTATGTCTGAGGGCGGAAAAAAAATCAGTCTGAGAACCTCTTGTAAGATGCTAACACTACCATGGATGTCCAGTTAGTATCTATAAAGAAAAAGTCTCTGCAGCACTTTATGTGGTTATTTCCTTGCAACGGTCAATTGAGGAAGAGGGTCAAGAGCAAAAGCAAACAGAAAACGCTTGAAAGCTTTTTCAAGTACACTATACTATCAGAGCAATGTTTTCGGCAACTTTTTTACTAGTTTACTCCCTGCTCAAATAAATCTTTGGGCATTCTGTCTGCTGGTAACTGCTCATACCCCTGATTACATATGCCCCACACGTAACATGCCAAACCAAGCAGTCTGCTGAGCAGGAAGATATAAGCAACCTACAATGGGACAGACGGAAGGAATGCTGACTGCCCAAGCAAGACCGGGCTTGCTGTCCTCTGAACTGTATCAAGGCAGGTTTTGCCCTATTGGCTCAAAATTTTAACGCTTATTGGGGTCTCTGCAGTGCAGGACCAAGATTTACTGGAATTTTTAAGAGATCTAAGGGTTTATGAAAATCCCTAGGTCTCCAAACATCCCCAGGTGCTGCAAACTCCATTTTGACAATTTTTGCTAAGAAATTCACATCATTCCAGATTCATTATCCAGAGTCATTATCATGACTCTCTCATGCCAAAAATAGTTTGAGGCTTGATTCCTATATGCTCTACAGTCCTTTCCCACTGCTCAACCAGAAAAAAAAATGTCTTAGTGTCATAAAACTCCTGCCTATTTAATCAAATGGCCATGTAAATGCAATTAACAGCCTACTAAGTGCAAGCATACGAATGACTTTTATAGTATTAGTGCTTAATATGGCCAAAAGAAAATTCTGGAAATAATTCTGGAATAGGATTATAGAATTTGGCAAAATGAGACAGATATTGGAATCTAAGTCTTCTATTCTGTACCGATCTAGTAGCTAAAGCACTTTGTTCTTGTGCAATTATTTTGTAATTTTTATTAGTGCTGCCATTATTTTTAAAAGCAATTGACATTGAATATTGAGTAGCAGCAATTGATTGTGTTTTATAGTATAAATACAGCCACAGAAGAAAATAAAAAGTCAGGGGGTAGTTCTGTTATCCCAGTTAATACTGGTTATCATGAAATTTCCACCTGAACCTTTCACAAATACAGTACTTACAAATCCATCTTATGAGTGTTCACCTCACCTAACTAGAGGAGTCTTAACCTACCCAAATTACCTAAAGTCTTATTTTTCAGTGTCTGTCTTAGGGAATGGTGAACTGGCCTGTGAAGATGCTGCAACCCCTGAGATGAGGTAAGATGAACCTACTCTCAAAAATGGTTTGCTTTCTTTCTATTGCCACACACTATGTCACTGCTAGTAAGATACTTCAGAACTAATGTGCCTAAATGTCTCCATGCACATACCACATTCTAAAAGAACACCACGGGACATAGGTGGATGTGTCCCATACTGACAGTCCTAACTATGGACACACATAAAAGTAAGCTCCTGTAACTTCTGGGTGGCACCCATGAATCCTATCACCTTTCAGCTGACACACCAAACTGCGTCTCACCCTGCCACCGTCACTTCTGAGAAGTGTTTCAGCTTCCCTGCTGCAGGAGACAGTATTGTCCTTAAGTGCCTATTGGGAACTGTCACATAGAAATGAAAGCTCCTGTTAACCCAGTCTTCTCCTTAGCACAGACAGTTAAATTCTTTTGATGCTGTTCAGCTGGCCAAACTTGAATAGGTTAAAGTACTTAGACAGGCATGTCAGAAATGTGAAATAATAGCAGACTAGGGTTATTCAGCTCTCATTCACTAAAGTTGGCTTACCCTAGCACTTCTCAGTCTAAGCAAAGCTGGGTTCTCAAACTGTTAATATTACAAGTTCAACTATGAATAGATTTTCTGGCCAAAATCATTCCTGTTCAAACCCTTTGTTTTCAGTCAATACCTATCAGTTTAATGGACTGTGAATCTAACAATTCTGCTGAAAACTCACAGAGACAAACAGGTTCCAGCATCTTCTCTCCTCTACTTGTGCCCACTGCACAAGACAAACAAAGGTAAATTGCAGTTAGAAACTTGAATGTTTCCGTAAATTAATTTGTACAAACATGTCAGCTGTTCATCAGATCTTTTGCTGATATTCTGATTTAAACTTGATTTATTTTTAAAATGCAATGTATCTGTGTAAGACTTTAAACTATCAAATTAAAAACAATACCTGAAGTAATACTTCAAGTATGGTTGTGTTCTTAAAGTGTCATCTTCTTTCCTGCCATGAGCAGTGGGGAGGAGAAATCAAAAAAATCTTAAAAGCGGTGCTGTTCAAATACTGTACAGTGGGATTTATAAGACCACTGACATCCTTACAACTGTATGAAAAAAATATTGGCAAGCTATCACGAGGTGCATGAGCTATAAAACAGGATGTTCTGGTGTACTAAACCTTGGCAAATGGGCAGATTATCCCAAGTTCCATCGTCTTGACAAATTGAAACCATGTTGTCTAAGTCAGGGTAACGGATCTGGAATCCTTCATGACAGCTGATTATTAACTTATCTCCAGTCCTGTAAGTCTTGTTATGAATCTCTGCATCTTCAACATGTGGAACAAGGCAATCTGTGACTTCATAAAGAAAGAAATTAACTTAATTAAAAATAACATGTCTAGCTATTCAATAATCAAACTCTTAAGCAAAAGTTAATAGTTAATGTAAGTGCTCTGCTTAAACCATTTGGACAAAATGCATTTCAGTTAATATATACTTTCCCTAGTTAACCATCAGTTACAAAGTCTATATCATGATGCTAGAATTTGCTGTGTTACAATAATGGATCATTACCCCAGATGTTTTCAAACAAACACAATTAAGAGAGTTTAGGAAGACTGTTTTTAATTTTCTCTTTCTATTCATCATGTTTGTAAATTACACAGCACAGTCTGACTACACGACAGTCCATATGAAGTCAAACTCTTTGACAGCACCAAGGACAGGATGAAAGAAGAGATAAAATACAGATATGGCATGAGGAACAAAGGAAAAATGGTTGTTAGTGGAGAGACGGAATGAAAATCAGGTACAGCTAGAAGGGATTACCCAGCTCCATTCCACGGAGTTCTTTATGAGAATGTTTTCATGTTAATCTCATTGATTCTGTTTTAAATCAGGTAATTTTATGTGCTTGAATTCATATGCCTTTAGAGGGTGTGATTTTTAAGGCACTCAGCACCATCTCAAGTGCTTGTGCTTTTAAAATACTCTCAAAAAGGGAGGTATGGGCTCTCTTACCTGTCTGTGATACATGAATCTATTACATTACACTATTGCAACTCAAACTATGTGCCAGTGCCAAAGACACCAAAGTATAAAATGAAATCCAGATGACTTAAAAATGGAATATGTTGTGGGAAGTGGAGGGAAAGGGTGAGGCACAGTTAAAAATATTCTGCTAATACTGAACAACTAAGAGATATGCCAAGAGGATATGAAGAAATAGTCCAGGTTACTGCAGATTCATCTTCCTCATAAATGCAAAGTGAGATTAAACAGAAGAGAGGAAAGGATTAAATATTGGGAAAATATAATCAGAATTATCTGTATGTCTGCCAGCAGCCAATCCATGACACAGATGATGATAAAAATTTCCAGGCATCAAAACCCACAGTGGTTCAAATAATAGCAAGGAAATAAAAATATTATAAGCCTGTTTTATGATTTTTTTTTCAAATAATTCTACCACAAGAGGCAATTATCTTCATTTAGGAATGTGATATATATTAAAAAAAAAAAAAAAAAAAAAAAATGTTTCAGAAGTCCTTTGAGACTTGCATGAAAGAGAAAGTTTCTGCTATTTTCACTGGTAATTCTTTCTAAAGAAGTAGAGGTAGCTTAAATTTGTTTTTAGCAGTTAGTTGTGAGCATGCACAAAGTAAAGCAATAGAAACAACTTTTTGTTTGATTAGAAGCACAGCTTGAAGCAAGATACACTGTAATTTAGCATAGCACATGCAAACTAACAAAAGCAAATATGCTTCATAATGTCTTCATTTATTTAGGCAAAAAGTAGGTTGTTGTTATGAGACTCAATCAAAAATTTTACTAATATGAAGTGGAGGACTGTTGCTTCCCCAATTAAAATATATTTTCCACTGTACCTTTACTTAGGGATCGTTTCTAAAATACACCGTACCTACTAAATTTTAGTTTGGAGACTGGATATATTAGTCAAAAATGTCGTTGTTTCTCTTGTAGTATAGTGTATTCATTTATAAATGGCTAAATCTGGGAGGATGTGTATGTTACCAGAAAGTTATAAAATGCACTAGGCTGAGGATGCAAGCATTGTCTTCAAAGACTGGACATTTTTTTCTCTCTCTGGCAAGTTAATCAGCAGAGGAGACAGCAGAGGATGCCCCATAAGAAATGCCTGATGTTAAGCCTTGGATGCTGTCCCTCAGATCCTGCCGTGGGTGCCTACAAGGCTGGGATAAGATGTATGGAGATCCTGCTGTGTAACCCCTCTGGAGGAGGTCTGAGATGGATAACAGAAGATAATGTCGATGGACAGCTCACTCTCTTGGCACAGCAGCTTTCTGTTGCTACACAAATAAATAAAGAAGTATATATACACTGCAGTAACATCTGAGATTTCACTTTCAAAGTGGGGGAAATTGATTCTGTAACAAAGATCTATTACAGTGACTTCATTCTCATTGTTCCAAATAACAGCTATAGATAGAACTATTTTAATCAGACAGATGTTGGTGGAGAACAGGATGTGTCCTGGATGGTTTTGATAACAGGTCTATTACAAGACCCAGATAAGCACAGGACTAACATAGGACAATATTGCAGCTCTTTTTCCTGATGTCTTGTGAGCAAATGGTTTCCTGCTGGCTGAATTTGTATTGTTTAGCACTTATCCAGGAATAAATTGCAGTTGCCCTCTCTCTGCAAGCAACTGGATTAGCTGGCACAAATTCCGTTTGGAAAAGCTGAGGATAAGTGACTGAATTTTAAAATGTCCTGTCCTAGAAAATAAACTGCTTTATTCTAAATACTGTTCAACAAATCCATGAAGGCTGCTAAACAATTTAATGGAGTACACAGTCTTTAACCAGCATCAAACAGCAATGGCTACGACTTACATTATTTTCTGGGAGTTTTATATGAACTGCTTGTATCTAATGTGGGAATATTACAATGTCTCAGCCAAGTGCACACCCTAGCTAAGAACACATTTCTTATCTTCCAGAGGCACAAAGGCAGCAGTCCTTGGGTAGGGGTAGCTGGCAGGCCCTGTATCTTGCCAGCTGCAATGATCGTCTTGGCCTAACTTTCATGAATCATAGAATCACATAATCATTAAGGTTGAAAAAGCCTTCCAAGATCATGTAGTCCAGCCATCCCCTTACTACCAACTAAACCATGTCCCTAAGCACCACGTCCAATCTCTCCTTGAACACACCCAGGGACGGTGACTCCACCACCTCCCTGGGCAACCTGTCCCAACGCCTGAGTGCTCTTTCTGAGGAGAAATGTCTCCTCGTTTCCAACCTGAACCTCCCCTGGCACAACTTGAGGCCATCCCCTCCAGTCCTGTCACTAGTTATCTGTGAGAAGAGGCTGACCCCAGCTCCCCACACCTTCCTTTCAGGTTGTTGTAGAGGGCAATAAAGTCTCCCTTGAGCCTCCTCTTCTCCAGACCAAACAACCCCAGCTCCCTCAGCCGCTCCTCATAGGACTTGTAAAGATGAAGATGCTGCTTTGTACATTAGGACTCCTTGACTTCAGGGACCCATGTTCCCACCTGTCACAGGAGGATATTTTTTTTGGTGTGAATTGTAAAATTTGTTAAATGCTACAGTTGTAATGCTTCAGTTTATGTGCATCATCTCAAAGCTGTTTTGTCCAGGACACAGGGAAGGAAGACCAACTTCTACCCTCAAAAGAGCACCTAGAGCATAAAGGTAACCCAGAAGAAAGGCATGACCTGGATGCAATGGAGATTGCCAAACCATCCGTGGGTACCAGCTAGCTTGGCATGGCTTGAGTCTATGCAGGTGGATTCTTACCCTCCCAGAATTACCCTCAGTCCAGGCTAAACAAGGAGGTCCTCATAGGAATCGCTTGGGGAGTACTACTTGGTGTTGGCCAAAACCTTATCAGGACATTTCTAACACTGTAACAGTATGCGCAATTGCAAAACAGCGCCCCTGCCTGTGCTTTAGCACCATTTATTTTACTAGTCTATATGTGAACTCAAATCCAAAGAGATCCAGTGCTCCTATGTGTTTGTGGAATGGCCTCTGAATTGGCCTTCACCACATCCAGCATCAATACTGACAGGCTGGAATGGAGAGGAATGGGGAGAAAGGATGAAAGGAATGTCATGAAGAATGCATTGAATGCAGGGACAGCTTGTCTGGACCCTGCCCTCTTAAAAACAAACATTTAAAATTCAGGTTGTCTCTTTCCTTTCAGTAGTATTAAATGCACAGTACTGTGTTAGTACGATCATTCTGCAGATGGTAAATACAGTATTTCAGTGCATATTAAACAATGCCTTCTCCTTCTCCTTTCTGACTTTGCTTGTACCCCAACAGCGTACAGCAGCTTTGCCTAAGAGTAGTGGCCCTTGCAGTAAGCACAGGTTACATGAATCATGGGACATTTGTAGCCAGGATTAGGAATTGACAGAAAACACCGGGCAAGAAAGTTAAGAGATGGAGATATATAAATAGACTAGTAAATAATCTCACAAATCCAGGGACAAAGGCAAAGAGAAATGAGTGCTAAAGATCCTACAGAAAAATTGTAGCTAAACCGTGCTCTAGTCCACTACTTTTACTGCCAGTTAATCATCCCTGTCAGTGGGAGAATGGGGCACTGAGGACATCTTGAAGGCGTCTGCCTGTGGAAGCATGGGGGGGAGCAAGGTAGAGCTCTTAGTTTAGTTGCTGTCCCCACACAGACTGAAAATTTAGATTCAATCTCATAGGAAAGAGGAAGCATTTGTTCCAAGTAGGGCAACAGTCTCAGCAGCCACATTATCACAGTGGGAGAAGATTAGATTAAAGTGTGAACAACATGACATATTCCTTTTAAACAGTAAATACAAAATTCCTACCTTAGAGCTTTGGCATTTATGTGTATAGCCACATTAGAATTGATGGAAGTTACATTCACAACAGGCTGTAGATCAACATGAGAACATAACTCTAAGCACGCAGATTTCTGACAGTGCATTTATTGGGTACCGGCTCATGCAACTTTACTCTTGTACTGACACTTATAATCTCCTGCCACTTAACAAAAAATGACAGACATATAAAATCAAGTTAATTCAATGACGAGCACTTTTAAGATAAATTGCATTCTGAAATGGGTTGTTTTTCTTCCTCTCGTAAATAGCATTATTTTGTGATACTGCTCTAGTAAGCAGATAAAGACAATTATATGCACATAACATAAAACTATAAAATTACATGTAACTACCCTTAGCAAACTCCTGAGATTGACTTAAAATGAACTGCAAAGTATGGAGTGTTTTTGCTGTTCAAGATCAGATGGCAGTATATGACATTTACATGTACATGTATTGTAATAGCTTCAGAGGCATGTAGAGTGTGCTACAGCAAACATGGCAATCAATCTCTGCCTTAACTGGGAAAATATAATATAAAGTTTATTTCATCCCCAGATAGCTAACGAAAAATGTTAAAATGTTAATTTCCTACTTCACCAGTAGTTGCTACAAATTTCAAATTTCTTTTCTTATATCATTACAGAATTTCTGCAATGAGGACTTCTACGCACATCATTAGATAGCTGAGAATTAAACACCATTGTAACTCCTCCTTGGCTGCTCTGCAGATGTACCACACTCCTGTGCTGACCACCTCCACGTCATGCTCCTTCCTCATGATTCTGGTCCCAGTGCAAAAAAAGGTCACTCTAAAAGCACTTCAGTAAATGCTTAGGGTTCATTGAACCTCTGCTTAGTATTTCTGTTGAGTCCATAATTATATCGTGCATTGGAAATAAGAATTCATTCTAACTTTTTTTTCTTTTTTCTTTTTCTTTTTTTTCCAGTGTTAAACCCTAGGATTGTTTTAATAATACCTGAGAGAAGCACCGCTAATCAGGAACATACTTATCCAATTGCTTCACTAACTCCTAAATCAGGGGCTCCTCTTCAGTCAATAATAACAAGTATTTTTGTGTATGCCTAATTTTCAGCACAGAACTTTAACATAACTAATCACATAATTACAGTTATGCTCTAGCTAAAGTACTTTGCTTGATCAGAGCTTTGGCTTACAATTGTTTTAAAGTGTTCTGTGCTATAAATTAATGATTATCTCTTAAGCAGCTGTTGCCACATCATCCATCACATCTTCATCTTCCAATTTCTTTCTTTTTTAAAAACACCTGAATCAAATTTTGATCACACTGATATTAGTGGCAGTTTTGCTGTTGATGGCATTGTGATCTGAATTTTCTCCCACAGATTTCCACTGTTCTGAGGGGGAAAAGGGAAGTGGCCATATTCAATGAATATTCAATAAAGTGTGTTAATGCTTACTGTAACAACTGCAATGGCTGATACAGGTTCTATTTTAGTAACTCCATCACTATATTTTGTGGTTTGTTAATGGATTGTACCATGGTATGGCACAGTGTTCAAGCTCCTATGTACCTGTGCCTTGATACCATTTTCCTCTTTTTATCAGCCTGATAATATTTGTGGCTACGTGAATTGAGGGCACAATTTTCAATGGGCATGCATTTTATTAGTGAGGCAGGTAATTCATGCCCACGTTTTGGTAGGACGTTGCACTAGTTTTGACATAGGATATAACACATCTTCAAATAATTCTGTGAATTGTGCTCAATTGCCAAGATTTCATCCCATCTATGTATGTGCCTGAAGTCTAAGTATCAGTTTCTTGGCCAGCATCACCTGTTAAAATGACTACTGCTCCCTTATTTCCTATCAAAGTAATTTCTGTCAGCTATAATCTATGAATTTCCTTAAAATCACATGTAATTTCATCTTTGAAAATTAAGTGAAAGTCACTCAGTCCTGGAAGTAGGACAATTAACCACAGGATGTGCTTGCACTGCACAGCTGGTTCCCTCTTGCGAGCAGCAGTCACAATTGTCATTTGGACTTCCTCCTACAACTTTCCCCTAAACTCTAGCTTTTCCCTCCAAGCACCTTCTCCAACCAACCTGTTTGTCGATTTTTCTGATGTTAAATCTCATTTTAAAGTAGATCCAGCTTTTTAACTGGTGTCATGGTCTCCGTGTCAATGATTTCTCCTAGCAAATTTTGGATGGGTCATACTTCTGTTATACTTTCCAGAAGTTCCCAGGAACATTCCTGATAAGACAACTGCATTGTAGCTCCCCAAAGGCACATTGAAGAGGTGTCCTGCCTGAATGATGCACTGACATGTGTATCCCATATCGGGTTCTACCCCAGATGGCTACTCCATCAGTTAGGAACTGTACTGTTCAATCTCCCTTAGGCTTGTTTTTTTATAATCACCCTCAAAGCTGACAGCACATTCCCACACAATTTATGAGCAGGTGTTATTAGCCCTGCTTGCCTTTATGTTCTACAAATTACCTGTAGTCTCAGTGCATACTACAAGACAGCTCAAGACTGTGTCCCTTATGACTCTGTTGCCTGTGGCCTCAAGTACATTCAGAAATCTATATTTTACCAAGACCTCTGCTTGTCCAACAGAGCAGCTACCTGAAAGATGATGGACCACTTACCAACTATTTTTGTCTACCCTCTAAAATATTTCATGTATCGCTTTCATGCAGACCACTGTTCAGGGGTGACCCCTTCCTATGTATCTCCTTGGCCTCATCTCCCCAGGCCTTGCTTGCTCTTATTGTGGAACGTACCTTCACATGCCCCTGTCCTGTCACTGGGTTCTCATACTTACCCACCTATCACCATAAACAAGTATTTGCAGTTTTTGTACACACTGAGAGATGCATAATCTGATATAGTAAGTGTGTTTATGAGCCACATAAGTGTCTAGTTTTGGATGAAGTGTGAGCATTTATCTTATTTTAAATGATGGAAGGCCTCCTGAAATAGAGTTTATCTTGCTCCACCTTGAAATCAGTGAGGCATTGCTAATGATTTCACATCTTCAAACAGTTCTGTGAATTGTGCTGGTGTCACAATACTAAAATATACACACTTAATTTAAGTAATGCTTTTCATTTCTGTTGATTTTCATAGATCTATTGACCAAAATAAGTCAACCTAAAGAACAAGTTATAGCTTTAATATACTTGGTGAAATAAATCGTTCATGTTGCTTGGGGGTGTTTTTGGCCAAAAAGTGTATTTATGATATTCAGATTAGTCTTGCTTCTATCAAATTCCTCAAAGAAGAAAGTAATTTAATGCCCTAAATATTTAAAATCAAATACAATTTCAAAAGAACACAAAACACACTATAATAAAAATAAGTTCTTTTATGCCATAGCAGTCTGATTTACCTCAAAGTAAATTTCTCCAATGACTTTAAACTTCTGCATTCCATGCATATTTGATGTACTTACTTGAATCATGCACATGCCATAAAATACAATTGTTTAAAACTTCTCATTAAAAGGAGTAGTAGCATTGGAAATTAATTATATTTTCCTAGTAAGATATTACAGAAAGCAGTATTATGCAGACAGCTTTAACAAATAGTTATAAACAGTTTGCTGATCATGGAAGGTTTTTTTGTTGATTTTTTTTTTTTTTTTTTTTTTGTCTCTGCATCAATTTGTAACTACTGTAAAAGTAGAACTTTATCTTTTTTTTTTTTTCTTTTTTTTTTCTTCTTTTTTTTTTTTTTTCTTTTAAGATTCTTTTATGTCCCTTTCAACACACAGACACACAGACACACAAAACCTCTCACAGTACAAACTCAATGGACAGACAGGATGTATGGGAAACTAAAGTGTGTATCAAATATGACCTAATAAAATACATTCCAGTCTTTTATGTCTTGTGCAGATGGACACGATACATGTACAAGTGTGAAGCACTGACACTGGTGAATTGTTTTAAGAAAATTGACTTACCTTCTTGTAGGCACACAGGTTTATCACTTGGTTTCCAGCTCAGGGAGCCATTAAAGTGTCTCACACAAAGTTTTTTTGAAGTACCATTAAGCCTGTATCCTTCTTGGCAATGAAACCGGACTACCACACTTTCAAAGAAGACACCTGCACTGGGTGTCTTGTATCCATGTTCAGGAGCTCCAGGATCAGCACAAGCATGTAGGTCATCGAACCCTATATCAGACAAAGATACAAACTATGTTCATTTCACTCCTCATGCAGCCATAGTCACACTCATCCTAGGCTTTTTCATTTGATTTTTAATCTTCTTGGGGGCCTCACATTTTCCATTAATGACCACTATCAACCCTACTTGGGTACTACGTGCTCCAGACTTGGGAGAGGACCAACCTCCAGCTACTGCACAAATACTTGGGTGACACAAATAATTCCATCTTGTTAGGCAGCTATGGAGGAAGCAAGGTCAACCACACTCCTCGATAGCTGACCTGTAAAAACATAAAGCACTTGACCCAACCTACCTGCGGGGATTGCTCAGTAATGTATCTGTAATTACTCTTGGGGGCTATGGGATTCTGGAGTTCTGGTACAGTCACTGGAAAAAATAATAATGTGTCAGAAGCAGAGAGGAAGAGGAAATAAAGAAAAGGACATGAAGCCTAACTGTCATCCAAAGACACAGTAACTAAAACATAAGATAAACTGCTAGGTACAGGGAGATTCTGATTTATCTGGGAGATTTACCACAGGAAAAAAAAGACAATGTGATGTTGCATATATATGTGTTCCTCCTATGAAGTGGGTTTGGTGACCCTACTAAATTCTTAAAACACTGTTATGGGAGTTCTGTATTGCTGCATTAATGCCAGAAAGGAGCTTGTAAAGCCATTTATAGCCACAAAAATAACTGTAAAATAACAAACAAAAAGTCAAGAGTTGCAATCATAAAATGGACTATTTGTCACTTAATCAAAACCATTTCAATGTCATTTGCATAAACTGAAGCTTTTTTATGCTGCAAATCAACAAATGTTTAGTGCAGTACTCAACAAATACTGTGTACTAAAATAGCAAAATATCTTAGCAGGAGGAACAGCAGAGGGGCAATTAATACTGGTAGGAGGGGAGGGATGCTTGGAAAATTTGTAAATCATCACATTTTGGCATTAATGGTTTGATTTTAAGATAGTGGCATCAGAGAGCCTCACCTACTTCTTGGGTGATAAGCATGAAGTGTGGTACAGTCAGGGAGTATATATTACAGTCGACTATTTTTCAAAATAAATTTGTTTCCTGAGACTAAATCATGCTGTCCAGTGAAGGGCTCAGAAAAAGTCAACCAGAGGGGACAGCATTTTTCTGTCTCCATCCATACCACAGCTGCTTGTATGTGGGTCAAGTCCACTGTGCTGAACTGCCCCCACCAGACTGTGATTTCCAGGAGGTGACCTGAGACTTGAGATGGCCAGAGCCAAGTCTGAATGCCTGCATGCCAGAGAGAGCCATCACCTACACCCAGCCTCTACCCCTCCACAGTGCTTCTATATCAGGGCTACTTCACCTAAAGAGCTGTCATTATTGTCCCCTCTTTTCAGAGCACCTGCTTTTATCTGGTTTTACTCCTCCATCCAGTGAAGTTTATCAGAAGGAAAGAAAGGTCAATGCAATAGCCAAGTGAAACCAATCTCTGAACTTTATGTCTAATCATCAGCCAATGGACCAAAACCTCCAGCGCAAACCGCCCAAGACTCTGTAATTTGCTAGCATGATGAAGAAGGAGAAAAACAGTCATCATGTTCAGGATTATACACTGTATACAACACTTAATAATAGAGAAGTGCTGCACATTTTTACTGGAGATTAAAAAGAAACCTCTTATTCTTCGGGCACCAAACTTACATCTTTCAATAAAGTCAGTGATGATCTTAATTAATTTTCCATTAAGCCAAGGGATAACATGACATTTAGTTCATTTCTGTTACTTTGGTAACCTCAGAACTTGCAGTCAGGCAAAGAATATTATAACCTGCCTTGATCTTTTTTTACTAACTGCTTCAGGGAAAAGTACACAAACTGTCCACTAAGCCTCTGCAACAACAATAAGAATAAAACCAAAACAAAAAGAATTGTGCTAAGATCACATGCAATTTACAGAGAAAAAAAAAAAAAAAAAGAGTTGCTGCGTGGTCCCACTGGAGGAGCAAAATGATGGAGCAGCGACGCAGAGTTTTCATTAGTTCAAATCAAAGTTAGAGATTTTGGGACTGTCAGCACAAAATCCAACATGGAAGGCTAGAGAGTTTTTTCCCCTGGTGCAGCTTAATTCGGTGACCCTATTGCCACTTTTCTGGTGACCTTTCACAAGCAAAGATTTTCATTCCTCCTAGGGATCATTTTGCAGTAAGTTGATCTCTTAGGTTGCTTTTCTCTTGAGCACACTTTGTGGGCAGACAATGCTATACCCTAGGGGAACTCCCAAGAAGGAACTGAAACATGAATGGAAGAATTAAATGATGTACCCTTAGTTTCTATAAACCCAGCAGTCAGCTGTTGTTCAGCTACAGAATAATATACGACACATGGAATTAGCATGGGATCACTGTATTTCCATTGCTTGTTCCTGAAGAAAGGAAAAAGGAAAAAGTTTCATGGAATAACTGGCACATGCAATAGCGTGTGCTGAGTATTTCGATACCTTATTTGGCTGAGAGTTAAGTCCATCATTATTATTATTATTATTTTTTTCATTTTAAGTATGAAGCCTCTGGTACAATATTCAAGAACAATAATGCTAAAAGATTCAACTGCAGTCCAGTTGTCCTTAGTGAGACCAGAGCTGGTCCTTTACATTGCAGTAATTTCTATATGATCTCATTTTGTTAAGCTCAACTCTGTCTTGTCAAAAAATAAGTGAATGCATGTCTCTGATAAAATAGATCTTGGTACATTACATATTTTTTTTCTCATGATCTTTAGTTTCTTTCTCTTTTCAATGTTTTAAGAGCAGCTGCTCAGAATTCTGATATAGGGATATGAGGTTGCATCTTTGTTTTTTTTTGTTGTTGATTTTGTTGATTTTTTAATTTATTTATTTTTAATAGCAGGAATAATGTTAAATAACAGACTGGAAATCTTTTCTTTGCCACCTTTAGAACTTGAAGAAACCAGCCAAGAAAAAGTTTCCAGACAGATCTATAAGATAAAACTTTTGGGGAAAAAAAAAAAAGAAAAAAAAAAAAGAAAAACCAATCTTCTGTTTATAGCAGAAAGGTGTTATCTAGCAGGAAAGAGTATATCGAGTAAGTTAAAAAATAACAGAATTACAGTGAATTCTATTTCTTCAATGAGTCATTAGGGTGAATAGAATGAAATTTTACTTTGTCCCCTGGACTGTCTTCATGGTTAAAAAGAGGCAAAAGTGAATTATCAGCACCTACAAGACAAAAACTACACAGCACACTTGTCAAATGAAGCAGTGGATTTTCATGCTATCTACAACAGCAAAAATTTAGTAAGATCAGCAGCCATCTTCATAATTAGCACTGTATCACTATCAATGGTTTTATGGGATGCTATCATATGGTGTTAAATCCCTAAGGACTACACAATTAGTGCTGAAACCGATTACTTCAGTAATCTGAACTGCTTAATATTTAATCTAACTAGCAGACTTCATGTATCATGGCATCTTTAAGGAAAATGGGTTAAAATAAAGTGAGCAATAATGCTTTCTGATGAGACTCAGGAGTACACAAGCTCATTATCACCAGTAAAACATGTAGTTGATACAGAATGTATTTTGGTTGTGGTATTTACCATATTTCTAATGCTGGACCATCAGGAGGTCATCACAAAACAGCAATGCTCTTTACCTGGATAAAGCACAAGTATTTTATATGGGTTTTTACTTACCTAAATTACTTGCTATAGTCAGTCAGATAAAAATGATGGCAAATGAATGAGAAGACTGAAAAACAAGCAGTGCTTTCCTTGGGGTGTAAAAAGGACCATTACTGTCCGTTTGAATGGAATGTAGTATTGGAATTCTGCATTGTTCTCTCACATAAAATGATTCATCTCATCTCTTAATGAAAAAGCCCCAAATATCAGAAACCAGTTATGTGACAAAATGATGTAACTTTCCAAATCCTTTTCACTTCTGAATTAAAATAACAGCTCTTCATACTTCTGTATTTTTTTCACTCCTACTGCAAATCCATCCAGCAGACTTATATCAGCTCAGAGTCTTAATAAAATATTCTGATCAGAGGTTCAATGTGAATATCGCCATTAACCGACTATTCCATTGGAAAACAGAATTTATGAAGTCTGTAAACTGGCAAATTGTTTGTTGACAAATAGAGCTATTCCTATCCTCACTGCTAGAACCATATAGACACATTTAACCACATTTGTATGTCTGTGAGCAGCTCGTTCTGTCTGAAGTGAGCAGCAAAGACAGTCACTCTCCAACTCTAGAAGAGCACTGCCAACAGAAGTCAAGTGGACAGAAAGGCCAGGGGTAAATAACTTATCTGTGATCACATGAAGTCATCACAGCCACAACTGAATTTTAGATGTGCCTAAAGAAATGCAGAAGGAAGAATCCTTCAGCTCTTCCCATCATCCTGCATTTCTCAGCATCTTTTTCTCAATTTCATCTTTTGTTTTCCTTGTTTCAGTCTTCCCTCCCCTCCCCTCAATACCTTATAACACCTGGTAAATTCATGCTGCTTTTGAAGTTATTTCTAATCAAGATTCGATGCAATTATTTGCCTCTAAAGTTGCTATATAGCAGTTCGCTGACAAACTGTTGATGCTTGTTACCTCAGAAATGGCTGCACTCACTCCTGAACAGAGATACCACTTTCATTTCAGTGTATTAAATACACACTGTGAAGGAAAAGTGATATATAATGTGTAATAATATTCAAGATGTATTGGGGCTCCCTAAATCAGCAAATTCTGTCTATCTCAGGGGTGCTAGAGGGACTCAGAGGCTTTACAGCTTGTGACAGGACTAGATTGCTTGCGAACACGTTTTATAAGGAGCCTGTAAACACTGCAGAAGTGGGATATCTTAGGCCAGCTCTGAGTAGAAAGCTGTATTAGGAATAAAACAGAAGGGCCACAAGTGCAAACATGCCAAGGGCTTGCTCGTCTCATACAAAGGAAAAATCGTTTTCATCCCTTTAACAGTTTCTGCCCTGTTTATGTGAAAGCCACACAGGCACAGCATTTTGTGCCTGTGGCTGTTTATGCTTCCTTGCCATCAATGACGTTAATTGAACTATCCACATACTAGTGTAACAAGAAAAGGAAGGATGTGCTTAGATTAGCATCTAGCCTTGAAAGCCAAACAAAATTATAAACCTGTAATTTCATTAGTGAAATGCTTGCTAAAATCTAAACTCTGTTTGATTCCTTAAGGGTCACTGGTGCTTAAGCTTCCCCGAGGCTTCAGCAGCCTCGTATAACTCTGCCCTGTTTAAGATGTGAATCACAGCCTCTCTGGCTATCCTTGCAGAACACGCTCACAACTTCAGTGCGGTTGAATATCCCTTCTTACTCAGCTGAGCCTTATCCAGGGCAGCATAGCAACCCACCTGAAGAAAGGGAGCTGTTCAAATTACCAATGAGCTCTGGGGGTGGATACTTTGCTTAAGTCACAAGTTAGTCTGTAAAATCAAGAACACCATTAAGATTTTTTTTTCTTTTTTTTTTTCCCCTCATAACCCAGGAGTGTGAGAGCAGAAAAATGGGTAAATCACTGTGTAATGCAGTTCATGGGCACCAAAACCATTCGTATGCAATAAAAACATGAATATGCAAGCCCTGCACAAGGGGCAACAGGTCCAAGAGAGGCAACCAATTCCTGAAAAGGATGAAAGGCTTTCTCATTTGCAATACCTCATTTTTATTATTCCACTTCATATCCTCTTCTCGCCCATCCCTGTGTTCTCAAGCTTCCTTCCCTCTCACTAACCCCAAACCAAATCACCACCTGCCCTTGCACCCTCCTATTAAGTCTTCCATGCTCCGAAATCTTATACCCTGTCAGGCTCACCACCTCTCTTGCTCCCCTTCACAACCCCAGACAAGGACACCCAACCCATGTGCTCACCCCTCCGCTGAGTTTTGCACGCTGAGCCAGAGCACAGATCCTGGTGACACCACTGCCACCACATACACCTCACCGTGAAGTGCCTTTCACACCATGTCGGGTGTTTGTGCCTCTGTTTAGCAGTGCTCACTCTGTACTGTGGGGACGCATGGGGTCCTCCCTCCTCATGAGGATGGCAGCCCCCATCTGCTGCCGGACACTCTGCTGCGTGGTCCCACTGGAGGAGCAAAATGATGGAGCAGCGATGCAGAGATGCTCCTAAGAGCCATGGTCAGTTCAACCTTAAAATCCCAACTCAGGCATGACAAGTCCCTGGGCACTCCTGTGCTAAACCAAACTGACATCTCCCTGGAGAGCCTCAGAAGCGCTACTCCCTCCAGAGAGGGCACAGGGGAGGGAAGGTGAGGAGCTGCAGCCAGGACAAACCAACAACAGGGGACAGGAAAGGTCTTCCAAGCATCGTGCTGGAGCTGCTGCTGTTCAGGAAACTCAGCAGGAGGAAAGAGCGAAGGAGCTGCATACATATGGCAGGTTCAAGGGCCCTGCATTGATGACAGGGCAGAATGTAATAACAACACCTTTAATTCAGTGGCCATGCCTCCAATTAGCTACTCAAATTACACTTCCAGACTCAGGGATGTTGGCACACCTCAGCTGCTGCCTGACCAGCATAAAACAGAAGAGAACAAGCAAAATTTTCTATCCATAGAGGTGATGACAATTTATAATTTAGAATGTGAATGTTGATACAGTATTCTTCTTTTTGTTACCTCCACATGAAGGTAATGCATAAGGAAATGCTACTTAAAATTGCTGGAAAATGAAGACGGTGTAGAATAAAATTAGTGGAACGCTTCAGTAATCCCAAAAGAATCTCTGAAAAATGCACTGGTTTCTTCTTGAAAATGAGTTTCTTCTAATTAATATCTTAAACAGCACAAGGCTGTCCCTTTAATCATATCTTCTCCTTGCAATTAATATAGCTATGTCATCTTTGTAAATAAGCCATTTCATTTATAATGCAAGAAGCACTTATTGTTTACAGCCTTTTGTAATCTCACAAGTCTGGATGCATAATTTATGAATCCTTACAAAATGTCACATGCTATTCTGTGGTCCTCTGAACCTAGCATCACTTAAATAAAATCAAAAAGCAGAAAATAAATCTGCCAGTGGTTCTACTGGCAGTATAGTTTATGTTTCTGTTACAGAAATTTACCCTATCTGTCCTGGGGTATGAGTCAACTTGTCACAAAAATCCCACAACCTCTTCCCAGTTCCTAAATTTTTAAACTGGATGTTTAGCTTTTGAACAACTCCATTTAAAATGATTACACCTCCATGCTGAGGTCTAGAGGCCTGTTGAACTCAAGCATTAGGCAGAAATAACTACAAGCCTGAAACCAGAGCTTGCTCAGCTTTTTGCATATATAATGTAAATATCTTATTCTTTTCCGTTTATTCAGAAAGTTCAGTTTAATCACTAAACAATCACAGTTCAAGCTGCAAACTCTAGTAGGGGTTCAAAAAATTTAAAACTATGTTTTTCTTTTCTATTGTGTGAAAAAGAATCACATGAGAATTAGTGACAACTTCCCGTTCAATTTCTCTTTTACAGATAATATTTCAGGTTTATAAGTACATTTTAAATATAAAATATGCTTAGATAAACTTACTTTTGTGCATATTTATAATACATGTTAATTTTAACTACTTATAAATGGTTCTTCTTCAAAATGTTATTTCCATAATTTTTATCTGAACCCTGAGTATCAATGAATTAGAACTTCAGACAAAAACACTAGATTATGAGTCTTTTAAAATAATCGAATGATGAAAAAACAACAATCAAAACCCTTTAGCCTACTGAAACCAATAATTCAGTAAATGTATATTAAGCTCTCTATGTGCTTCAATAAATGGACAAATACCTAACACATTCTCCTATTCAGCTTAAGGAACTGTAATAAAGGTAATACTTGCCAATATGAGTTTGTTTCCTGGTGACCCATAAAACCATCATAAGGAATTAAATATGTACAAACCCCAAATACAAAACATTAATACATCACTTATAAAAAGGAAATCACAAGATTTCCTTTTTAATGATTTAAATAAATAGATGAGCTCATTATTTTCTTTTAAATCAACCAACCCCACTTATATTTCCATCCTCATATGTAATGCTTTATATATTATATGTCTAATGATTTCATTAGAGTTGCAATATTGTCGATGAGGGAATCCAGCCTTAGGTCACTAAACAGGATTAACAACACAGAAAGCTACTAATAAAAAGTGCCAAATAAAGTAAAGATATGCTCCCATAATTTTAAGAATGTTATTGGCCTGAGGTGTTTTTAAAAAGCATTATCTATGTATTGCTGTTTATCAGTCCCATATTTTCAGTACTCTGGAAAGAATTAATTACCTTTACCGAGAGTTAGTTTAAACATTTTTTAGTCTAGACATGCATCCCTTAGGAAATACAACAAAAACAAAAACAAAATAAAAAAAAACATAAAGAATGAATCATGAGCTAGTTACTATAGTAATACTCTCCTCGACCAATAGCATAGAATATTATTCATCATAGCAAATCCAAAGCAGTGAAATGTCACTTACACCATTCAGCAGAGATCCTTGTTTCTACAAGATGCAGAAATCAAATACACAGAAGAATGAGCTGGGGGCTTAATATTTATCCTTTATTCAGTTACAGACTTCCCTATATAATGCTGTATTTTTATTGTATGCACTAGTATGGTAATTCAACAATTTTTGTTTTTCAGTTGTGTAATAGAAATTGATTTTATACTTTCCCAAGAACAGGCAGATTTGCATATTGGGACAATCAGGATTAATGTGTGAATATTTTCATATTAAACTTTTTTTAATAAAGTGTACACTAGAGATGACTGAGCAACAAGGGATTTAAAAAGCTGGTACATACTTAAAGCAGGTGAGCAGTCAGACACTATATCCAGCTTTTGCACTTGATTTATTATCACAAGTCCTCTGATGCTTCTGGATACTCTGACACCCCTTCTGCAGTATTACATTCTGTATACACCTCTCCATGAAACCGTGACCTTTCTTCTTAGATGTAGGCCTCATCACAGTTATCCATTCTTTATTTGTATTTTCCTCTGAATTTTCTAATGTGTCCTATTTGAGAAATATCTGGAAGTCTGCAATAATGCAGAACTCATCTGCTTGTCTTTTGAGAAGATTTGAACAATGAATCACTAAAAGGGCAAGAAGCACATGCTTTTCTTGCTGGTGACTTATTTGGTTAGCCTTGTGAAGCTGGGGCATTATTTACCTCTATATCAAGAAGATGGAAAGAAAGATAAGGTGGTTTTGCTGGTTCACCAGATATCTACAAAATAATTGTGCTTTTCAAATTTGTTCCAGATCACACTGTAAAAGTTATACTCAAATAAGTCTTTCAGAAAGGAAACAAATAATATCCACTGGGGAAAAACAAAACAAAACAAAACAAAAAAAAACCAACACAACAACAATCAACCAACCAAAAAAACACTGACTGATTTTAGCTCCTATATGGAAGGGAAACTTCTGATTTCTTTCTATATTGAAAAGTGGTTTCATGTGCCTATGTTTTGCTAATACTGCTAGCATTAAGATTTTAGATTGTTGTTTCCCTTCACCAGAATGCATTAAATGAAGAAAAATGAAATAAAGTGTGCTTGTTATTTTAAAAGAATGAGAGAAAAACATATAATGGTATAGAAAAGAAGCAGGGACCCAGTTTGGCACAAGTAATGAAGTATTGTCATCATATTGAAACAATTTTTATTTAACATTACTCATTTTAAATGCTCTGGGGTAAGCTATTCTGTCCATAGTGAAAAGACTGGAAAAAAAATCAGAGGTAGGCTAAGATGATACAGAAGCATATTTATTCTTTTCCTTTTGACTCAATCTAATTCCTCAGTAAATACAAAAGCAAACAAAACAAACAAACAACAACAACAACAACAACAACTAACAACAACAACAAAGAAACACACCTATGACCCTGGAAAAACAACCTTAACATTTGTTCCAGACTCTGTTTAAATAGTTGGTTGGGAATGGGACTATAGCAGCAGATAATTTAGTTTCACAGCTTTCTTTGTTAAAAATG
Source organism: Aythya ferina (assembly GCF_964211825.1). Taxonomy (NCBI): domain Eukaryota; kingdom Metazoa; phylum Chordata; class Aves; order Anseriformes; family Anatidae; genus Aythya; species Aythya ferina. The sequence goes on from NC_140298.1 coordinate 22,736,252, forward strand.
CCCCTGTATTCATGGCCATACTGCGGACACAAGTAGGAACAGTTGCACCCTCCTCTCCTCCCAACTACGTCTTTCTACTCCTTCCCTGGTACCAGTGGGGTGAACTGGCTGAAAACAAGCCTTGCAATGCAAATTGTTGGCTGTGCTGATCGTGCTGGCCATCTGAGCACAGTCAGCACATTGACAAGGGCAGGAGTGGAATGTGCAGTGGGGAGCAAAGGTGTAAGAAGTATTTTTCTGGTGCATTTTCCATTCAGATTGGCCCAGGTCAATCAACAAAACCACACCTTCATGGAGTGACTTTGCACGTTGATAAAGGTCACAGTTAATCTTGCAATTATTGCTATTATTATGAATAGTCCTCTAGACCTCTCTTTGACATATCCAATAATTGGACCTGCTCTGCAGGGCACCTCCAAAACTATTTCAATGACAAACATCACAGACACACTCTCAATTTTTGTAACAAGATTTTTAAGGTGAAATCCTTTACTAATAATCAGTGTGTGAAGATCTCCCTGGCCCAGTATTTCCCCTTTCAACAGAATGTTTCTTCTCTTGTAATTTTCTTACCAATTTTGCAGTTCTTCTATTAATCCAAATCTTCACATAGACTTTCTCTGGTGGCAGTTTGCTAAAGTCAAGACAGACAATATTTGCTGCATTTCCCTTGCTTGATATCATCTCAGGAGATTTACCAATTAGTCTGACACAACCTTTCTTAATATATCTATGCTTTTTTTTAAAAATATCATTCTTAATGTACCTCCCAGACTTTTAATTTCTATAATGTAGAAAAATTCTAAAATATTGTGAATTACTGAAGTGAGAAAACAAAGCGCCAGGCTGCCCAGATCATGGAGACTTATATTTTTTTCTGTTTTTATCTGTGGGCTTTACAGATACTGTCTTAGGGCACCGCTGGAAGTCTCCCACCCTCAGTTATGTACATGACAGTGAACTTATGCAGAACAGGAGGAAGCTGAGGACAGAAGAGAAACTGGAGGAGGAGCCGCAGGAGTGACTTGGCAAAGGCACGGAGATGGGATGTATTGACTTATAAAAATATGTTAGCCTGGAAACTGCCTGACAGCTTTTTGGGTGGTGCTACCACTAAGGGAGAAGAGGGATGAAGGCGTGAACACAAGAAGAAGCCTAGCAGGGTTCCCAGTTAGCTAAATGGGGACCTAGCAAGGCATAAGAGGGAAGAGAAGGGGAACTCTCAGCCACAGACAGTGTTGCTGAGAGGAAGGGCAGTGCCTGAAACAAGTTGTTCAATGACAGGAAGAAACTGAGGAGAGGCAGGACAGATTTGGAGGTTGGTAATATACCATGAGAGACTTCTCAAGGGTTAATGGCCTATCCTTTTGGAACAGAAGAACTTGACGTGCCTTTCTTTTCCCTTCCTTTCCCTTCCTTTCCCTGCCTTGCCTTGCCTTGCCTTTCCTCCTGCTGATGGCTCTAAAAACTACATACTCCATAATGTACTCTGCATTGACAACAGAGAAGTTGAGACTGTCAGATGAAATCTAATGCACTTTATATAACGTATACACTCTGCTATTAGGTACTTGAAAGATTGGGAGTTATGGAATTGATGTGCACAGATAATAGATAATGCTGAGCTATCTGATGCTCAAAATATTTCCATAAAAACCAATATGAAAATCACATATACTGGTTAAATTTAAAGACCATGGGCATCTGTTCTTCAGAAAGTGTTCACATCCCTTCCAATCATGAAAATAGATTCTCATCATTTTGAAGGACTAGAGGAAGAGAAAGAATAAGCTGTTATTTAATTTTTTATGGCACCATAAATTGACTAGCTGGGAGCTAGGAAAGTTCTGGAACTAGCAAAGAAATGATTTTTTGTTCTTATTCAAAGGATAAGAGTTTTAACCACATAAACAATCAATTTGTTTAAAAGTTATTTTTCTTAATAGATATTAATTTGAGGATTTCTGCAGTTTCTCTTTCCCTAGAGTGTTAAATGGCTCTTTTCAGAGTAACAGCTGCAGCAAACCTACTTAAAATAACAAGCAGGCAGTACACAGATCCATACATATGCTTTGCTAGAAACAGGCAGCATACCCAGATTTATATGTATGCCAGTCCCCTAGGATGTCATAATTGTGTTTGTTCTTTTAATAACTTTAGGCTCCAGTGATCAGAATAAAAATTCCATGCTGAAGCTAATGCTTCATCCTTGGTTCACCTTACTACCCCGAATTATGTAATAAGCAGACTTAAATAAATGCAGGAGTCTGGCTCCTGCCTTACACCGTAGTCTCCGGCCATACACGTAATGGGTTGCCTGATTTAATTCAGGGTCTTTCGTTTCAAAGCTTACATTGCTTTTACAGAATATTTGGCTGAGCCATTTCTTTTTATAATAGCACAGATTTTCAGGCCTGCCTTCCAGTGTTCGATGAATTGCAGTCTCTACTAACACAAGAAACATACCAAGTTTCAGGACTTGCAAGAACAGTTGGGCTATTTGGACAATTATGTTCTTCCTAAGTATTATATCTACACTTTACGTCTCCATCCTGTTTCTGTAAACATGACCCAAAATACTGAGTCAGTTAAGCAGCTTATTAAGTAGGCATGGCCTTTCAGTAGCTATTGTGACTACAGAATGTCAGTGCTAATCTTATGATAATAAATTATTTTTTTTACTCCTCTTTCCATACTAGAAATCACTGTATAATGAAGACAGGCATGTATATTACCAGTTTACACAAAGGACACTGAGACAAACAGAAGTAAGTCAAAACCAGCATGGGCTAATGGCCTAGTGGTGAATAGAAAGCCAAACTCCCTGTCAGCCAGAACTTTGTCCAACATGCTTTATTAAGGTTAACCTTTTTTAAGGTTAAAAGTGAGAAAGACTTACCTATATATACTGTAATTTTCAGTTTCAAAAGATTTCTTTTTATTATTATTATTTTTTTTTTTTTTTTGTAATCTGACACTGTCCTGAGCCTCATTTGAGAGCAGAAGTGAACTGTTTTCGGAAGTTCAGAAAATTTCTTTAGGTGTTGTAGCGTTAGGCACACCTTCTTTCATTCTGTACAAAATTAATGGGTATTTTTTTGCCTCCAATAGCTCCAAAATAGTTTCATACTAAGACTCTGAACTTGATGGTGGAAGAACATTGATGTAGGTCCTGCACTAGTCGCCAGTTACCTGCTGGGTGCCGCTTTCCAAAAATCTCTCTTTAGATGTTTTTCTTGGGTGGCCCCATGATGTGATTCTCTGACTACGTCTGAGGCTGTTGATAGACCCCATCACCAGCACTCAGCTTTGCCCCTCTGGCTTAGACTGTGTCAGTCTGTGACCTGGTTGTTGAGGGTATTACCACGGTGGGGTGACCCTCAGCTCCTGGCTTTTCCCACTCTGTGGAGCAGCCCTGCTCTCACTGCTCCCTGACACTTGACGCAGGCCACATATGTCCCCAGTCCCCTTCTCTGCTTTGATTTCTTTTCTCTGTGAACTCTTCACCCTGTTCCTCATCAATGTATGTCCTTATTCATTGAAGTAGGGACAATGTATGTCTCTATTCCCAGTTCTTTCTTTGCCCTACCTTTTTGTGCCTTTCTTCTGCATTCTCCCCAGGAGATGCTTTAAGCTGCTTTTTTTCTCAGGCTTGAATTTATCTTTTTACGACACCTCCTCATCCGCCATTTCTTTCCATGCATGTCCAGTTGTCTTTTAAACCCCTTCTCAAAGCCCCACTTATCTCATTTGTCCTTTCTTGGTGCCAGACCTAGCTGCTTTCCCTTTGAGAGTTGTACTCTATAAGGCCTTTGAGTTTAAGCTGTAAAATCCAAAGAAAGAAAGCATCTTTCCACACTTGGTCGTCTCTTACATAGTCTGTCCTATCTTAGCCCACAAATGTTCATCTTTTAGTTAATTTTCTGTCTTCTTACAAAAAAACACGGGCACTTTCTGGAGTTTCTCCACCTGCCATTAATTTCCAATGAATACAGTGCTGTACCTACAAACAGAGAGACTGCTACTGGTCTGATGTGCCTTATTGCTGAGGTAAGAAACACTTGTTCCCAGTATGAAAAGAAGTACCTCTGGTCCTTATTACTGACTTGATCCATTATGCAGCCCACATGCTGCTCACCAGAGGTGAATCAATCACCACACACCAGGCAGGACTTACCTTCACAACCAGCTAACCTGTTAGCAGTTTCCACACTGAGATGGTGCTACATGGCGTGAAGTGTATGTCTTGACCTAAAGCTCCTTCCCACTCACAAAGCATGACTGACCTCCACGTGTTTAGCCCTACTGTTCTCCTAAAATGCAGTGTCCTGTGCACTGTTAGAGTCATGTTGAAACTTGCTAATGGGCAAATTTATAGGGAAACAGCTCCACATTGTTATCTTAAGACTAAAAGAAAGACTAAAGGATACAGATACAATAGTGTAAAGGCATAAATGCTAATCTCTTGTTTAGTAGCTCCCTTAACATCCCTTCCAAAGATGTTCAGCTTGCAGAACTGAAGATAGTTTTCATCACCCTGGCATTCACAGCACCAGACCACTGCCCTGGTAAAAAACACCAGCAGGTACCATGTAAAACAGGCCAAATCTCGGACAAGGCTGCTTTCCCCACAGCTTGCTTTGCAGGACAGCAGCCCATGCTGGGAAGTGCAATTTACCCCTTCAGCCCAGATATTCCTCAGCCAAGAGGAAAAGGACCATTGCCACCTACTAACCCTTCTCAAACCAGTCTCTATGAGGAGGAACCTAAATGCTTTGCTACATTAAGATTAGGTCTGGCTCAGTGTGCACAAATCTGTATGCCCCACGTGCTGCTCAGAAAGGAGGTGTGATTAAGGATAGAGCCTGTACACCACATGCATACATGCAGGTTCACATGCATAAATGTGTATCCTGAGCCGTAGCTTCAATGAAACCAGAGTATTGAAGGATTTGCTTAGGGACTTCACCTTTCTTCCTGCCTAGCTAATTCATTTATATTATGCGTAAACTTAACTTCTTAAACTCAGTTGAAAAGTCATTGTTATAATCATTTCCTGATTCTCCTAGGAAAATACAAAAGGATAAGTTCCTCTTGCATGTTCAGCACTTCATAAAACAATCCATTGTTTAGCTTTCTTGATGCCTTACTAGACGTGACACCTCACGGCTCCATTATCTTAATGAAAATAACTATATTTACACATGTCCTTGTGCGTCTTAAAACTCAGCACGTTTCCCATTTTATAGATGCAATTATGCTTACTGTATATCACATGCACAATACATAAGCCTAATTGAAAATGGAGTGAAGATTGAGGTAAAAAGATTGTATTCCATGGAAAAATTGAGAGAATTCTCATACATCTTAAAGTTTCTGTAAACATTACGGTCTTGAAACACTTCAGCTTTCTCTTAGGTAGCAAGGGATACTGTCTCAACTCCATCAGCTGTTCTATAAAGTATGAAGGAATTACAAGAACAGATACTCTGAGCTGGGATGAATTCAGCATTGGTGTGGTTTTTTTATTGGTTTTTTTTTTTTGGAAGTCATTTAATCAGGAATCAGGTAAACTTATCTAACAGTCAAAAATCCCATCTAGTTACACTTACTTTTGAAATATAACATACCCAAATGAGAGAGAAAATTGTTTAGTGGCATTTATAACAGTAATGAAGAGTTACAGTCTTTTTATAATGACATTTTGCAATACATTTTCACTTTTGGGAGTAAGCTTTTGAAGTATTTTAATCTGTCTCATTTACCGTTCAGCAAAACTGTGTAATCCTCATGAGTATCAGGCCTGTATATAAATCAGGTAATAACCTGCAATTACCTTTCCATCTTGGTTTTATTTACATTGTAGATAAAACACTTCTTCAAAATTCCACCAGCCAGTGGGAACTTGCTGAATAACATCCACTGGGCCATCTAAAGTTGTTTTGCAGTAACTCAGGACTGTGCTGTTTGGAGGCAGACTTCAGTAGCTGAAGGGGAACAGCAGGCTGTGAAGACCAGACAAGTACAGCATTCAAACTGAAATCTTACGAATATTTGTTCATGGCCTACAGAAAGTGGATGGAGAGTATAAGCTCCCTGAGTACAAACAGGAATGGCCTTGCTTAAAACTAGCCTCTGCTTTGGCATATAGAGGAGATGTCAAGCCCGCCTTTTACTGCCATAAGATCCCTGGAAGCTCCTTTAAACTGGTGCCTATACAGCCAAGGTATTGTGGCTTCACACAGTAGTGCATGGCAGCTCAGCTGCAGCACCAGACTGTGCATGTGCTTCACCCAGGAGATGAAATGCATTAGGTTTAACTTCTTTCATCAAGACTATTTGCCAGATGGATTCCTAGCAAACAACAGGACTGAGCTGTTGAATTATTTTACATATGCTCTAAAAGCTTGGGAAAAAAATACAAAAGAAGTAACAAATAGGAACTGAGTGATACATATTTTGAATGCAACATCATTATTTCAAAGTATGTTTGTACATAACAATTCTATTTTTTATTTTTAAGAAAAGTCAAACTTTACAGTAGTTTCCCAGGCTAGGCAAGATAACAAATCTAATTTTTTAAATAATCAAAAACAGAGGCTGTGTTTTCAAACAGTAAATCTCATGGTCTTTTCCTATCTGAATGTACTGCTCCGTAGCAGTGGTGTATGAAATGTGTTAAATTAAAGCTCATAGTGTGCTGCAAATCCTTCAACTATCCCTGAAAGAAATTACCTTTTCTTCCTCCATATGGATCTACATTTCTGCTCCTGCACGAGAGATGTATTGTTATTATTGCTTCTTTTGGTTTGGAATTCCAGTCTTATGGGCACTGTGTGTCTTTGCCTCAGCCCCCCCCCCCCCCCCCCATTTTTTTAAAAACAAAAGCCAAATTAAGTTAATGTAGCCACCAGAGGGAGCCTCTGATAGCTTTACACAGAATTAAAAGATATTGAAAGTGACAGAGAAATTAATGGAAATAATTATAGTTGAGAAATTGAGTTCCGAGAAGCAGCAGTTTTGCCTCAAGACCAAATTCTATTTCAGTGTAAGGTTTTGTAAAAAGATGTAATTTATAGTATAACTTGCTCCCTTAAAAATGGAAAGCAAGAGGAAGGACAAGAATCTGACTGTGAGCAGGCCAACTTTGATTAACAGTTGCCTCATCTGAAAATTCAGTAACTCTTCAGTCTCAGTGAGTTGCTACAGGCAATGCAGATTACTCAAGTGAGCTAGCCTTTTGCCACTGGCTATTAAGACAGAAATATATTAAGGTAGTAAAGTACTATCAAATTTTCAAAATTTAGATATACATCTTTCAACAGATTTTTGTGTGTTTTCAAAAGAAAATACACAGGTTTTTTTCCCATGTATGAAGTCTGTGTGTATACAGGTTTTATATGCATCATGGCTGTCTTGCCAAGCAGATGGATGAAAGCAGAGTTCTTCAAAGGAGAGAGCAGAGCTTTCTCAGACCTCTCAATATCTTGCACAATCCCTCTCATGTTCCCTCGACAGCTGACCTTCAAGATGTCATTAAAAGTATGAAATATTAAAAATACTCTGCTACAGAGTGGCACCTGTGTTTTATATCCTATTCTTTCAATGGCTCTTCAGAAGAAATCTGTCTTAGAGCATATATTGCTTAAAGGATGAAAGAGGATACAGTGTGTTTGTGTCTGGTATCTCCAACAGTACATTTATTTAAATATTCATCACTTTTTCTAGTCCCTGAACTACTCCTGAATTGCTTATGCCATTTTTTTTTAGGAGATGCTTGCCATATAAAGACTCTGTGTGTTGTTTTTCTTAACTATCATCCTTCTAACCAAGAAATTTTGCCAGAGGCATTTTACTTTACAATAACAAGAAATTATGTTTTAGTTTACTTAGGCTGGAACTGGGATGTTTCCCTTTCTCTTCCTACTAATGGAGGAAAATATTGCCAAGCAAACACCAGACTGTTTTGCTAGATGATGCATGGTACTTACCAGACTCTTTCAAGACGCTTTCCTTGTATGCTAGGGGACATCAGTTCTGGATTTTTCTTTTCCTTAAGTGAAGTAAATATCCTACTGGTAACAATGATTATCTGAAGCTGTCTTTCTTTCTCATATCTAAAATAACTCTGCATAGGCAACCTGGGTTAAAATAGGTGATTGCTTTGAGAAAGATAGAAATGTCTAAAATGGGCTCAGAGGACTGGAAGAATGGCCAGATCAGCAATCCTCACTTCAGCTTTTTGTAATCTGAAGGTCTTTGCAGTCCAGTGTGGGGCAGGATAACAAGAGTGGGAATAGGACAGGATAACATGTGGAATAGGAATACTGAGATAATTTAGCAAGCATGTGTAAATGCCTTTTGAGCATTTATGAACTTTGATACACCAAACACTGTAATTTGATCCAATCGTGGCACATTTTTCTACAGTTAATAAAACATATCTCTAGTATTGAGATCTCTCACCCTGGCAAATTATGTTTCTGCTCTAAAAACTGATAACATGGGAACACTTCAAATTAATTACTGCAAAAAAGTAACTTTAATTGGGCATAATTACATATGTTTTTAAATCTTGCTCTAACATTTCCTGAAATCCAAAGCTAAGAAGGCAGAGATAAAACAAGCATGGAAAATTTCGGCCAAACAATTATAACATTGTAGAGCACTGAAAACAAGGATTCCTTACAAAGCAGCTTTAGCACAGGTGTCACCACCAACTCCATCTTCCCCCAAACACATCACAGCCTCTCTCAACTACACAGCTGCTCATCACACCTAATATAATCACAGTTATATAACCAGCCCCAGCACACAGTACTAGATGTAAATGTTGATGTCATGGTGATTTTGAAAAACAACATTTCTATTAACATTCTGTCTCCAGCTTTCCCAGCTGGCTGACTGCAGACCATTTCCCAAGATGTTCCAGATCCTCCCTGTGGAGCTTTCTCATGCATCTTAATAATAATTCATAACATTTCTATTGCACCTTTTGCTCTGACTCCCACTGACATATTCATCTGTGACTTTTAGAACAGTAGTAATATTGCTGTATCTGTGATCGTCTTCAGCATGCACCGAGGCAATATTTGTAAGGAAAATAAATATATTTTACTGGACCAATTAAGATAATTATTAAAAATAGACCATCTCACAGACATGCGAGGCTTTCTTCACAAATTCTGCTGTATTGTTCATACCACAATTAAGACCTAGATAAATTCATGTAATGACATGCTGGCAAAAAGATTCAATTGATTGAGAATATAACACAACAAGGTTTCAGGAATTTAACGTTTGGAAAGATTTCATATTCAGAATCAGGAGTGAAATCTAATCTAGTAAGAAACATTTTCAAAAACACCCTTCTCCTTTGCGGCACTACTGTCTTCACTGATATCTTTCCCCTTTTGATATATATATATATATATGTGGTAACAACTTAAGTGTTAGGCAGAAAATTAAGAGATGAAGAAATACATGTCAGAACAAAGAAAAGACTGTAGATCAATCTAATGCATCAACGATAAAGGAGAAAATGAGACAAAGTCACTTTTCAGACCTGTTTCTAGCATTTACTTTTTCCTACTTTCAGGAAACAAGTACAGCAAGTGATCATATGCCTGACATACATTAGCCTACCTCTAGTAACATCTTGGCTAAAAGGCCAAAATACAGGGAACAAACATCAGTGAATATAGCCTAAAAAGCATAAAAATGATTTTCCTTTTGGCATGGAGGTAAAGTGTGTGAAACTAAATCATCAGTATGCTTAGTGGAGAGGGGCATACAAATTTCTTCCATGACCCCAGCAGCACCTTTCCAGCTCCAGATAGTTAACTCCTACAACCAAGCACAGTTCTGTGTCTCATCCCAAACTGGCATCTCTGCTGGGTCTGTGAAAGGTCATGAGGAGAGCATGTGTAATGCAGATCCCTGAGCAAATGAAAAATCCATTTTACATTTGTGAGGTCCTTTAATACCTGCTTAGATGGCAGCAATCTTCCGTCACTGTTGAACTAAGGTCACTGAATCTGGAGCTTAAAATATAACTGTTTCTTTATCCCTCTGTGCAGATTCAAGGGCTCAAGGCCGTCATGACTTTTATGCAAGAAACTATGAGGTGCTGGCAACAGAGCAGTGATTTTACTGCTACATAACCAAAATATTTTCACTACATGTCCAGAATCAGATGTGGGAAGAAGTATCTCAAAATGCATATATGTCTATGAAATCTGTTATTTTGCATCTTATTTCTTAAAACCATCCACCTCATCTCTCTGTTGTACGTGTTTTCTGCACTTGAGAAACCTTTGATCCTGTCTGTGCAATGGTGGAGATGTACATCTAGGACTGATTGTTAAATAACAACTAACTGCAATAGCCAGCATATTCCAATAAAAGCCAGTTCTTATGACCTTCTGCATCTTTGTTTTAACCAAGCCAGAAACACTCCTGCTAAGCCATCTGTTCCTATAATAAAAGCAGCAACACAAGGACATTGAAGAATGTGAGCTGTGCCCTAACAGTTTGGTCCTATTTGCGCCAAGGCAGCATACGGTCATGTTGGGTGTTCATAAAGACACCAATGCAACAAACTGTTCCTAATTTCAGCTGAGGATAGTAGCCAGACTGTATTAAAAACAACTGTGTCAGTCATAATAGCAATAACAGTGATGATAAGAGTAATAACAGACCACAACAGCACTGCCGTACATAACATCTCTATAGCTTTTTATTTTCTAGCAGTCACTCCCTTTACTTCCATTGCACTATAGACCTTTAACTCTGTATTGAAAGTGTTGCTAAATTGTTTCACCTTGATCAAGTACTACATTTGTCCTGTACTAAAGTTATAAGAGATATGAAAGACAGGGGAGGAAAGGTAGATTACATGCTGCCAAAAGTAAGTGGGTTTTAGGTGATATTTTCAGGCTGGAATCATTTAGGCTCTTGAATATGAGCAAAAATGTCCACGTATGGGCTATATATATAAATCCTGTTGGATGCAGTTAAAAATTCAAATTGCATGCCTTAGATCTTCAGCTGCTTCTTTATGTTAGGAAGACACTGCAGCCTCACACCCAGCTTGTCTCAAGTCCATGTGCTTTGGACATGACATGCGCATCATGCTCAGTTGTTATACAACTGCATATAGTCTGTATAGTGGAGCAAGCCTCACACATTTCCTTTGTTCTTGACACGGCTGATAAGGAGGCTTTTTCTGTTGATATGTGTTATATTATAGAATAACAAAACCGTTCAGATTGGAAGTCCGTTCAGATCTAGTCCAATACCCCAGCTCAAGTAACCCAGAAGAGTTTGCCCAGAACTGTATCCAGTCAGGTTTTGAATATCACCACAGATGGCAACTTCAAAATTTCTATGAGCAACTTATTTCAGTACTTGTCCACCCTCACAGTTAGAGAAAAAAAAAAAAAAAAAAAACTTTTTTTTTTTTCTTGTAATCAGATGGGATTTTGTCCTGTCAGTGGGCACCAGTGAGAAGAAACTGCTTCCCTCTTCTCCAGTCCTTCCCGTCAGGTATTTATATGCATTGAGAAGATCCACCCCGAGCCTTCTCTTTTCCAGGCTGAAAAGCCCCACCTCTCCCAGCCTCTCCTCACATGAAACATGCTCCAGTCCCTTCATCATCTTTGATACAGTTTGCTGGACTCACTCCTGTAAGTCTCTTAACTAAGAGACTCTCTTAACTAATCTTTCTTAAACTGGGGAGCCCAGAAGTGGACACAGCACTCCAGGTGTCTCTCACCAGTGCTAAATAGAGGTGAAGGACCACCTCCCTTGATCCTGCTGGCAACACTCCTCCTAATGCAACCCGAGATGCTGTTGGCCCTCTTTGCCACAAGGGCATGTGGCTGGCTCATGGTCAGCTTGTTTTCCACCAGTCCCCTATGGTCCTTCTCTGCAGAGCTGCTTTTCCCCAAGCTGACTAACAGGATTCCTCAGTATCTTAAAACAAACTCACCTCTGAAATGTGTGCCTGCGTGACCCCAGAATTGGATGTGGATGCACACATAGCAACAAAAGACACTTCAGGCTAGGCCAGGCAGTGGAATTTTTTACAGCTGACTATGAAGTGTTGATGAATCAAATATAAGACTTAAAGTGGAGAACTCAGCTTGCACTACCCTAACTTTAAATATTCCTCTCAGAGATTCATATAGTATCAGAACAGACAGCTAGTCTCCCTGGTATAGTTCGATAAGACTCAATTCTCTCCTGTAAAACAAGAGATGATAAATTCCTAGTGAATGCCAGGAGGTTTTGTGTCTTCTGTGAAACACAGCGGATCCTCTACTCTGTACATCCATCATTCCAAAACAGATGAAACTCTCACTGAGCTATCTTGATTCTCAGGTCTAGCCAAGGAAGAAGTGAATCTTTGAAAAGGTAAATATTTTAAAGAATTGGCTACATTATTAAGATTGCTTTCAATAAAATACAAGTGATAGGTAGTCTGTTACCATCTTATATGTCTTCTGGATTCTTTACTTGATAACCAAATGGCTTCAGTAATGATAAATACTTCTTCCACTGTTAAGTCATGTATGACTTAAGCCACACAAGTCATAGCCAAAGCACACTACATCTTTTTCACCTTCTGGCATAATTACCTGACTCATGCCATAGTCTAGCTTTTACAATAGTGATTTTCTCACTGAGAACAAGTAGAAAAAGCAATAAGAAAAAAAAAATGTAGCCATGTTATAGTTTTGTTTAATGTACTGTAGAGGAAAGGGTGGATTTCCATTGTCAAGTTGATTGCTTTTTTGACTTTCTTTTTTTTTTGCAGAGAAAGTTCTAATACTGGACATGTTGTTTACAGATTAGGAAGATGCACATGGACAACCAGCTTAGAACTGTGAAAGCTGAAGTGTATAGTTCCCATTAGTTCTGCAGTTCTCTCTCAATGCAAAAGCTGGCTGAAAATTAGTAAGATTGATTTTTTTGTTTGAAAAAATGAATACAAGGTTTATTATCAATAAATCGCTATTGCATCCCAAAGGACTGTACCTAGTACAAGGACATACTGGAAGCTACAAGTGATCGGAAGAGAAACAGAATGTGTGAATGGTTGCTTATAAAACCAAAGTGTTTTATAAAATACACACAGGACATTGAGAAAACTGAGGCAGAAAACCAGCTCCATTGTTTTCTTCAGCCTACATAGACACATGCCCGAATTATAATTTTCCACATACTATATGTATATGGTAACATTACCATATTGAAGCTGTAAGATCTTTTACCTGAGTTGTCCATTCTAGCAATGCTAATAAATCACTGAAAAATAATATATCACTTTCAAAACTGAATACAAGTGCAATTTGGTAACAACTACTTCAGCTATATTTATGCCTTCAGACTTCCAGTAAGAAGTCACAGGTCTCCACCCTTGAAATAAACTCACACTGCAAGTGGGATGTGAGTGGGAATCCTGCCATTGTGTCCTGGATGCACAGAGACATCTCAGTAGCATCTGCATGAGAAGTCCAACATACAGTGGAATAGCAGTGGCTCAGCTCATTTGAAGTGCCCTATGGACAGGCATTGCCTTTGATTCACACAACAGCTTTTCCATGTGGTCATATGAACTAGAAGAAGAAAGCCAAAACCATGTCTAGGGAATCCAACAGTACATACAGGCACAAGCAGTGCTTGAGGAAGCCATGTGTCGAGGCCACAGCAGGGACAATACCTGTGAGTGAGTGTGGTAACCATTTCACTCATGAATAGAAGATACATTCACTCAGGTTTTGAATAAGAGAGAGGTATTCATCCTTAAAAATCACTTCAAAACCTGCTCTCATGGAGTGGATAGAATATCCAAGCTTAAATAAACATAACTTGTTTGACTTAAGAAGTCATTGCCTCCAGCAAACGCTTGAGTTCATATTGGCATGAAGAACTGAAGAATGGGTAGGTAGAATACATTTCACTCCATTCCAGGAGTGTACTACATGAAATCCCCACAAACACAAACCTGGAACAATATTAAGATTATTTAACTGGCTACTAAATAACTGCAGTTTGAATGTTAAACTTGACATTTGGAACAAGACAAGGAAAAGAGGTGAATGCACTCATATGGTGCATTTCTTTTTGGTTGCAAAGAATACATGATCTCACCCAAAGGCCATGGTAGAGTTTCTCAGTTCAGAGTCAGCACTCTGAGAATAAAACCAAGACTCAGGAACTGGACTCAGAAGGAAGGGGACATCATTGAGAGACACTAAAAGACCAAGATGACATAGGCATTGCCTTTGTTTAGCAGGCACCCTATTCAGTAAGCAGTTCTGCAGACAGAGTAAGCAGCAATTAACAGTGTGGCTGAACAGAAGATGATTCCTTCCTTGGGTCTGGCCAAGGGGATCAGACTGTAGTTCCAGTGTGTCATTCCAGTTTTTGAAATTCATCTACTTAGAAACTTTTTTGTCTTATTTCACTCATTTCATAGCATATATAGCATTATCTATTGATAAATAACCTGTATAACAAAGAGGCACAGGAGAACATTTACTTACAAATTGTCAGATTTAGTAATTAATTCCCTGGTTGTAGTTGACTCATTATGCAAGTTGAACTTCCCTGCATGTGCACAGTATGTTTCTTGGTATTCGCTTTTTTTTTTTTTTTTTTTTTAAATATGTAGTTAAGTGAAAAATGTTCTGCCATATAAACCAAAGATGTTGAATACAGTAAGCTACTGTCAGTCTTAAACTATGTACTAATTTTTCTAACTGCTATATTGCATAAATAGATATTTTGAACCTGCTTAAAAGTAGATTATTTACATAGCAGTTTATAACAAACCCTTTAACAGCAGTACCATTTCAATGCAAATTTGTACTGAATGTATTTTTAAAATACATTTCTTTTGTCTAATATTCTCAATCAGAGGTAAAATAGTTCAGAAGTGCTATTTTGCTATTTATTTTTTTCTTTTGCATAAATTCTGCTCGACATCCTTTTTGTAAATGTAATGTGTCACATTTGGCTGTGTTATGAATCCAAAGCTGTCACAGTAGTCTGTATTTAATATTTCCTGCCTTTGCAGAACACTGGAAGGATGTTCACTTTTTAAAGACATTTCAGTACTGTGGCCAGAAGATATTCCTCGATAATGGTGTCATACAATTAAGGTGTCTTAGGTTTTGTCCAGTTTTGAAAGGTGGTATGAAAACACAGCTTTCATGGACATTTACTAGAAATTTGAAGTAGACCACCTGTGAAAATTAAGTCCTTTGATTAAGCTTCTGTTCCCCAGTGCTTCTTTTCATGTTAATAATCAATCTTGGGATGCCACCTCATGTGTCAGGGCTCAGCCTCAGGCAAATATTTTGAATTAAATGAAGGAACTCTGGGACCTAAAAGAAATGCAAGTCATCAGTTGCCCAAATAAACTGTAGTCACCATATAGCCTTCAGAGGAACCATATCCTCTGCTCAGTTTTACAAGTTACAGGATCAGGTAGGGCAGAAAAATTGTGTCATGTTAGGCATTAGCCTACTACAATTCCTAAAATTGGCATAAAGATTAAAAAAAAAAAATGTTCTAGATATTATATTTTAAAATATTTTCCATGTCTATATTGTACAGTTTGAAGTCCATGTATAAACCAAAAAAAAAATAAAAAAATAAAAAAAAAAATCTAAAACTGAATTCCTCTACGTACTCAGTTTTGACATTTTGCTTCTGATGCAGCCTAAAGTGTATCTTCTATTGTCTTTACACTCAGAAAGTACATAGGAGAGGCCACAGCAGCAGCCTTGTGACAACTAGCTGCTAAATGTAAAACTGTCAGGGACAGGAAAACAGCTCGGTCTCTTTGCCCATGTGCTGTCTTTCCCTTCAAAACTGACAGTAATTATTGGTAATCAGCATCAGTGACTTGGGTCTATGAGACAGATAGGTATCCCATGAGAGTTCAGTAAGAGAAAGTGTTCAGGGGAAAGCAGCTTTAGGTTTGGAGCTAACAAGTGATGACCTATTGAAGGGAAAGGGATCAATGGACAAGTACAAATCCCTGTGGTACTCAGCCCTCTTTTTAATATACACCAATTCACTACTCATTTCTGATTTTTTTTTTCTTTACAAGTCAGCTTTTCAAACTCCTGCTCCTATTTCTGGCTGCATAACTTTGCATTCTGTATTACACAAGTATAAAAGCAGGATAATTGTGTACAAGTATATTTTTTGCTCAAGCAATTCAGCAAGCAGTGGGCGTTCACATATGTGTAAATGGGTATGTTTGAGCACTAACTTTTTGGTTCGTCATACTAACATACTAACATTTTTGGTTAGTCAGTGGCTAGATCTGTGTGCAAGTAATCAGAAGACAGGTTGAGGCATGGTAAGGAAACCTGTCCCATCTGCAAAGTCGAATCCATCATGTGCTGTCAACAGAGATTTAGCTCATAAAGAGCTTGCATCTTGCGGTGTGCTAGTGTCTTAAAGGTCATGCTGTTAAAGCAAATTTTATAAATGAAGCCATTTCACATCACAGTATTACATCCGTTATTTAAATGTCTAACTGAGAAACAAACAAATAAAAAATGCAGCTGTCCAAAATCATTACTATCTAATCTGTAGCTCAATGACCACTACTAAAACCTAGGTGACTGGGAGTCTTTCTGCAACCAGCCTTACATGGCAGTTATACTATCCATTTTTTATTGCCAGCTCAGGTTCTTGCATCCAAGCAGAGTATTGTAGTTGACACAATTTCTTTTCTCTGAAGAACAGAGAGAGCAGATGTCCTCTGAGTTTTGCTTCTCTGACTACTCGGGGGATCTGAGAAAGCATACAGAGCAGGTGGGCAAAGTAGCATGTGCGAAAATATCTCTGACCCCAGCAAGTCACTCAACAAAATGCATAGAAGGGAAGCCATCAGATTCCCTAAGGTATCAGATAATATATATATAAATTATATCAATATATATATAATATTTTATATGATATATCATAGTATATCAATATATATGTCAATTATTATAATATATAACAATATATTATAATATAATTTATATAAAATATAATATATATTATAAATTATATATTAATTTATATATAAATATATATAATATATTATATATTATATAAAAATTTTTATATATTTATATATAATTATATTAAATTATTATATATTATATATTATATATTATTATAAATTATTATTATTATATATTTATTATATAAATATAATATAGAATATATATTATCTGATACCCTTGGGTATATACATATACATACTTACCACAGGCATTTTAATTTTAATCTATTAAACCTGAAATGAGAATATCTGTGGGGCTTTTGGCATTGACAGCATTCTGTTAGTCCATGAAAACAAAAGTCTCTGCCCACTGGATTGCAGTTTATGACCTTCCAGACAAGGGCTTGGATTATAATGTGACTCTAGAGCTTCCCTATTCAGCAACTAGAAAATGCTGCAGTTTGCATAGGGAGGGTACAAATGAGCTCTGTTCCCATCGTGGCACTTTATTTCCTGAGCCTGGATAGCTCCTCATAAGAAAAAGGATTTACATCCCAGCAGCATTCAACACCCACGGACCCTGACATATTTAGCAAGAGGTACAGTGATTCAGCACAGAGAGGATGGATTAAAAATAGTATCAATGTGGCTAAATTGCCTCCACTGCATCTCTAAACACTGACAATTCCAAAGCAGCCACATAAGATACTTGAAAACAACCCCTGCAACTGCAATTACATGTCCATAAGCAAAGGTCATGAGGCATCCTTCAGACATGAACACAACAAGAAAAAAGCCAACAAAAAGCCAACAATAGCCAGACAAAAGAGCTTGATTGTACAGGTAGTTGCTGAACAAAACCATGCTTCCTATTCTATGCATTGTGGCTTTAAAGAGAAATAGTGGGGAAAAAAGGAGGAGATGTGCAGAGAAAGCTCAGTGGCATCACTGTGCCCCAGGTTATCATATAATGGATACAGAAGAGCTCAAATAAACATAGACTGATTCTAATTCCACTATCTGCAGTCAATGTCTGCTCTGGGATAAAAGATCCATAATCAATACAGAAGGAAAACTGGACAGTGCCTCTCATACTTGAACAGCTGATCAAGAAATAATTCATCCCTGTGCAAAGCTTACCCTTGTGAGTCTGCCAAGGTCAGTGTCACTTTGGGTTATCAGCTGCTCTTAGTGCTGGCTAAGTTAAAACTGCCTAGAGCAAGCTTTAAACTTACATACCCAACTTATTTGACAAAATGTCCGTGTCTTACTTTATCTAAGTTTGCAGTCCCTTGATAATGCAAGGCACGTTCTTCCCCTGTATTCCTTTTTCTCTGCCCTTTATCTGAGCCCTCTTTGGTTGCAATAAATCTTCCATATGTAGCAGAATGAGTTTTGATTATGGGGGACAGACTAGTATCACTCAATTCATATTCACCATTATATGTCTTTCTTAGGAAATAATTCAAATTAGATTTGAATACATTTGTTTGTTTGTTTCCCCAGTAAAAGGTTTCAGTATGTGCTGTTTTCCACTGTGATTAAAAGCGTAAATAAATAAAAATTCTTTTCTTCACTTTCATGTACATACATGCAGAAATCTCCTTATCAAATATGCTGCATAACCACTATGAGCTACTGTCAAAGACCTAAACCCCATGTAATCTGTTTTTGCTTTGGTCATCCTATTAGCAAGTATCTGAAAGGCAGCAGCATGTTGCTTGCCCATCCCATACCTCAGACTAGCTCAAGATTTGTATCCTCCTCAGGTAATAAAATTAGTTATCTACTCACAATAAAGAAGAGAAATCTCTGCACACAGCTCTGAGCTCCCTGTTCATTAGCAAAAGAAGTGTGAGCTTAAAGAAAAACTTCCAAAGACATCTGTAGTGCTGACTGTGAAGGACCTACAGGCATCTAGGGTGCTTTACCCAAGAAGAACTCTCTTTAGACTAGAAAGAAGAAAACTTCAGTGTGTGACTCAGTGAGCATCTTTTACACCTTGCTTTAGAAAAGGAAAGGGTGATGCTTTCTGAAAATAATTCAGTGTAAATTACAAAGGCGTTTTTCAAATTTTGTTTCACTGAAAGTCTATAGACTTTAAATGTACATAAGTGCCTAAACCAATTCTAAAACAGTTCCTAGCCACCAAAGTCACTTAACTTTTTTCTCTTCCAAATCTGCTAGCACCCTTCACTCATCTTTACTTAGAAACTCAAGGTTAGCGTTGCTTGGGTGCAACAGTGGATTTTAATGAGCAGTTCATTTCCCAGGTAAGCCTAGTAGGAACAAAGAGCCCACACAACCTGCTGATCTGTGCAAAGGACTGTGGTGGTTTTACCATGCTGGGCAGCTAAACCCCACAACCGCTCTCTCACTCCCCCTCTTTTAGATGAGGAGGGGGAGAAGTAAAGAAAAGAACAACTCATGGGTTGAGATAAGGATAATTTAATTAAAGGGAAATAATAATAATAATAAATATTATTATGAACTAAACAATTTAACTTAAGGGAAATAAAAAGGGAAAGGGAAAAAGGGAGGGGGAAAGGGAAAATAAAAAGAAGGGAGGAAAACAAACTAATAAAATAAATGAAGGCTATGTGGAAGTGCAGAGGAAAGAAATTACTCTCTACTTCCCACAAATGAGTGATGATTGACCACGTCCTTGAAGCAGGGCCTCAACACACGTAGCCGGTGTTCGGGAGGAGGACCGACATTTTCATGTATAAAGCAAGTAACAAAAGCTTTCAGAATAAGTGTAATTTTCCAAGCTGAGTCTGGATCGGTTATCACGTGGGAAAATATAATTCTTTCTTTATTGTGTCATCATCTCCAAAATATTTACCCATGAAAAATATTCTTTAAAAATAAAACAGCTAGCATTCTGAATGGAAATGCTTTGACTAGCATGAAACCCATGCAAAACTTCTCTGTTGCTGTTTCAGTTACATCAGTTACCTTTTCCTTTGTTTCTAGCAACAATTCATGTTCCAAAGTCACAGTCCTCAGAAATACTAAGCAAGGATCCCTACCACACAAGAGGAGCAGAGAGACATTCTCTCAAAGAGTGAGGCTATTATGAAAAGAGACAGAACAGATGCATAGCATCTTGCAGAAGTCTGATTAAAAACAGAAGCAGGAAGGTTAAACCTCTCAGTAAGATCAGATTGTTCAACAAAAGTCACAACTGGTGTGGAAAGATGAACCTTTGATCCACTATCTCCCCTTCAGAGCTAAAAATAATAGTGAGTCATGCCAGCAGAAATGTTGCTATTTAACTTTACAAATTCAGGTCATTAGGCTTATATGCACAGAATCATTCTCTTCCTGCTACACACAAAATGTTATTAAGAACACAAGCACAAGTAAGTGGGCACCTACCTGTTCTTGGTTTCAAATCTCTACATGATAGTTCAGGAATAAACAAAAATAACCCAGTCAAGCCCAATAAGAGAGTCAAGACTGAAATTACCGTTACCATTGTTGGGAAGGAAAAGGAAGATATATATAACCCTCCAAGTAGCATATCCCTTAAGCCTTCGTTTTCCTTTTTTTTTCCTTTCCCCATTTGCTGCAGACAACCTGTCTTCTTACTTTCTTTTTCTTTTTCTATCTGTTTTTGGTATTAGAGATCAAGTTAAAATAGTTATCAAGTGTTTGTAAAGAATTTTTTAAAAGCTAGCTGATCTAGACAGATAGACCAAATAATATGTAGAAGGCTGAACAGCAGCCAAATTATGAAAGAAGCATATTAAGCATTGTTAAAGTGCCTTGTAACTTTCCAGAAGTATCTCCCAGAAAAGGCAGTTGTCCAACTGTTCATTTTATTTTCAGGTAAGCACTTTTGAAAGTAGGTCAGAGGAGGAGATAACTCTGGACTGACAAGACTCGCAAGGATGAGGACAAGAATGAGTGGTCTTCAGAGTGCCTGAAGAAAGAATTCTTGACCTCCCAGCTTGCTGTGAGCTAGCTTGATAAATGAGAATCCTCCTACTAGTATATACAAAGAGCTGTCTGAAGTTGAAGCCAGCATCCCCTCCCAGCTTGTGGCCTTTTCACATCCCTGTTAGGTCTACTCACTAAGCATTAGGACAGGAAGATTTCATTCACATGCCCAGCAGCATAAAAATTTACCAAATGGGAACATGGACATGGACTCTGAGCATGGTGCCAAAAAAAAACAGCCTTACCAGGAGTACATGAAGGAAGTACCTGAACTTCCTGACTCAGTTGGGAGAACTGCCCATCCAGGTCAGACAGATGCCTCTGAACTCTGTACTCTTTTTATTTGAGAACAGTTTCATAAGGCCAAATCTCTTCACCTTATACAACCTCTACAGACCCCTACCTCTTCATTTGTCAAGGTCAGGTTTAGGAGACAAAGTTGAAGATCCAAATTTGCGCTTGTGGGTACTGGAAGTAATGCTGGCTGATCAGAGCCCTCTAGGACTGAAGTACTGCTTCTGAGTGAGAAAGGAAATTCACTGGAGAAATGGAAAAATGATGAATAGGAAAATCCCCACGTCACCCTATTTCCAAAAAAGTTCAGATCGGGGAAACAACAGCAAATGGTATATCCAAGCTAGCAGATAGCAGCATTGTGTTACTATTCACGGTATGCTGCCACTCTCTATGGCTTCTGAAATTCTGCAGCAGCTCCCTGTGCTGCTTTAGTTTTGTAGATTTTATAACAGAATCACTTGACTGCAGAGACAGAAAAAAATCAGCATATGGAAAAGAATGTTTTCTAACAGTATCTATGTAGATACAGTAGCAAATGATGCTTTTTCCTCTGATAAAACAACCAAAGAATTAAACTGAGATTAAGTACGTCAAAAAGTGACCATAAACATCAAGTGTTAAGGTGACTACACAGTTGTAACTGGGGGCTCTTACACTGTTTCCTTGGAAAAAAATAATTTTCAGACTTCAAATCAGACATGTAACTATTTCCTCTGGAACTCTGCATTTTTAAATCACCATTTTAAAGAGGCCAGGAAGGCAAATGTAATGAGTCATTTACCTGAGATATTAATGCACTGCAACAAAATCTTTTTAGCTGACATAATCCCGAGCCTCTTTGAATGAGTGTCACCTTACATTTTTATAATTTAATAATGCTGAAATTCTAAAAGAATGTTTTAAATACAATTTTTTCAGTCTGCTTTCTCAAATGAGGTCCCCATAAACTTGGCCTGGCTGACATAGCAGCTTTCTGAACTGCATAGATATATTTCCTCTATGTACAAGGTCTCACGGAGAGCTTTTGGGAAGAACCAAAAAAAATTTTCACACATGCTGAACCCAGAGTTGGAAAATATGTCTATTAGTAGCATCTAGGAAAGACACCTCACATCACATTAAGGGTACTTCTAAAAGGCATTTTCAGCCTGTTTTTGACAAAATCCCCCCCCCCCCCCCCAGTGAATGTGATTTATCTTATGGATTTCTCTTCAAAATGGAATAGGTTTGAGGAATGAAGAACCCCTTCTTTACTATTACTGTATATGAAATAAAAATGAAATAGAATCTAAATACACTCAACTCTATTCTGTTCTCCATTCAGTATCACCTTCGCACACAAATGGAACCACTAAAGGCAACACTCATCTACTTTCCAGTATGAAAACCAACCTTGTAAGAAGAAGCATAAGAACCTTGAAATGAGTCTCAGTGAGAATAGCATGTTTTAACAATTCATTGCTGGTTTTTTTATTCTTTTGTTTGTTTGTTTGAGTTTCTTACTCATATCCACCATATATGCATGCATCTAGCTAGCTATCTGCATGTAAGATTAATATGGGCACACTTGAGTGCATTAATGCACAAGTGTATACAAAGACAGTTATGTGCCCTCCCTGTATAACCAGATACTCCTGCTGGTCTGTGAGTCCTTTCCTGAAATTTCTTCCACTGCACTTTGTACAGGCAGCATGCAGTAGGGTGCTGCACAGTGACCCAGTTTCAAGGAAATCACAGATATGATGGAGCTGCACTTCAGCTGCTCACATTTTGCCATAATTTGCATATTCTGTTTGGTGAATACTTTCACTGGGATTTTCACGTTGTACTAAGGTAGCCAGGCTTCTTTGAATCAGACTGACTTTGACGAAATGAGTAGTAGAGAGTATCCCTCGTGTGCTGGGTCCTGAGATAAACACAGTGGATAAGGGCAACAGTGGCACAGGCTATCAGCAGTGAATGTCTCTGCTGTATTTGAAAGATGGACTCTTCCATCTGGACAATCATTTCTGAGTGCCATTCTTCAAAAAGATAAGGGGCTGAAGCTTGAAACAACAACCTTATTTTTTGGAATATGAGTCATATAGGTAGAGGAAGAGAGAGAGCTTTAAAGTGTGGATATTATACTGCTACTGGTACCTGAATGCTGCCAGAAGACCAGACTACAGCAGAGTAATTTGTATAGGGGTATAAAAGATGTTAAAAAAAAAAAAAAAAAAAAAAAAAAAAAAAAAAAAAAAAGGTGTAGTCATTATAAGGTGTGTAAATTAAGGATTTTGTTGTTTCAGATAAATATGCATGCTTAATGCTTCCAGAAAGAGGTAGGACTACAAATGACTGCACCTCTGGGATAGCTATAGCCAGGTGCAGGAGGAGTGCTGTGCTGCCACCACATCATGCATTCCAGCTTCCCCATGTAACTCCAGGTGCTATTAACTGTAGCTACATATAGTGAAAAGATCTTCCATGCATCTTTCCTGGCCTCAGAGAAGAACTTTATGCCTCACAGAAGAAAGCAAAAAAAAGGCGTGCAAAAAAAGGGAGCGTGTACTCGTAAGAGTCAACAATGGGAAGGACTGCCTAGGGTGGTTATCTCTGAAGCTAAGGGGAATATAGAGCAGGAGTCAGTGTTGTGGTCACAGCTGTCTCATGCTCCTTCAAAACAGCTATGGCACCGTACTTTCTGGGGTCCTGGAGGATGCTTGAGAAGAGAGAAGGATGTTTTGCATTTTACAAGACCAAGAAAAAGTCTGTGTATTCTCATTTTTTACCATTATTCATAATAGCATCATTTTGTCTTAATTCCTTCAAGATTACTGCAAAGCTAGTAATCATAATCAAGCTATTTTATAAGTTCAATTTACAGGAGACCAAATTATTTATTATTTATTTACAGTTCTAAGTGGGTCTTTTGAGTTTTCTCTGAGTAAAATAATGTGTAAAAAATATCCCTCAAAATATCAACTATTTGTCTAAGTGGAGATAAACAGTGAAATAATGTGTACATTGGTCTAATGTCCCTGAAGATAACAGGTTTTGCAAATAGGCATTTTTAATATGAGATCCCCAAGTTTTATTTCTGATTCTTTCCACATGTGACTTTGGAAAATCCTTGCAATTTCTTCCAAAATGGCAAGGCAAACCTGTCCTTTTTGAAAGCTGCTGCCAAGATCTAATTCTGATCTAATGTTAAATACAATCTCAGCTGCGACCTTAACTAAACCAGAAAAAATTAACTTAAACCATGAAGAATCACAATCTCTTTCTGTGTTGGCAGCAATATATGAATGTATGTAGGGCATGTGCAGCCATACCTTAGCTGTCAGACTGTTAACTAACATCTAGCTTTTCAGAGACATTTTGCTGGGTAGGAGCAGTCAGGATTCTTCCAGTCCTGAGCCACAGAAGTGGTAGCATCGCTCAGGCTGGCCATGGACACAGCACTAGCACACTTTGACAGGCAGCACACTGGAGGAAGTAACACTTAGGAATTCCACAAGAGACCAAAATCCCTCGAGTATCCCAGACAGTGAGGATATAAATGTGGGTCCTGTTCTGGGTTGGAGGACGATCTACAACTGCTTCTGAGGTCTTTTCCAGTCCTATATCTGTGACTCTCCTCTCAAGCTTATTGTCCTACCTCCAGAAACACAGAAAGCACATTTTTGTGCCAGAGTTTTTGTTTGTTTGTTCATTTATTTGTTTGTTTTTAGCAGTATTGCATTCATAGATGTTAATGACAAAAGTGAGAACAGAATACAACTTTACTGGTTTCTATGTCTGAGCATCTTCTCTTTCCCAGCATGTACGAGAGCTTTTCTCTTGAATCTCTCCAGTCTCCTGACAGGTCAACAACTTTATGTGCTGCCATTGTGCTCTACCAAAAAAAAAAAAAAAAAGAAAGAAAAAAAAAAAAGATCTAAAGGCTTTGTGCTTTCAAAGACTATCTCTTCTCTTTACTGTATTCTCCAAGTCTCAGGAATGGGAGTCCAGCAAAATAGCAATTCCCCTGCTTAGCTTTTTTTTTTTTCTTTACCAGAGTAAAAAAAACATTATTTTAGGACACTATCTCATGATCCTGTTGATAAGCCAGCTTCCATATAATCTAACCCTTTGTAACCTAACCTATTTTCTTCTTTAATCTATTGTAAGCCCTGTCTCCTCTTTTCATTTCCCAAGCAAACCTAAGCTTTTGTAAGATTTTGTTATTTTTTACTAAGTGCAGAACTTGGCTTTGCACAGCTCTGCTGCACCCTTAGCCCTGGTGTGCTTCTCATCTCTATGTTTCACACAGCTTCACCACCTGCAGTAAGCAAATTAAACAGAGCGGAACCAGTCACTATCTCTATTTCATCCTTTTATGTTCTTCACATTACAACTTCTGTTTTCATCAGCAAACAGTTGTTATCTGAACTTATATTTTACAGTGTCCCCATGTATCCACTGATTTCTAAACTGCAATGGGTAGTATAACCCAACAGCACTCATGCCACAGTCTGCACAAAGTTTCATAGCCATGCAGAGCTCTTCTCCTCTAACTACTGAAGTATGGTAGAATTTTTTAAACAGTGCATGTAACACTGTTCTGATGTTGTGCTTTTGTGTAAACTATTATCATGAACCACATGACTGAGCAAAGCAGAAATATCATTTCTATTAATATGTGCTGTTCATTCTGAGAAAACTTGTGATACGACTTTTCAGTGCTGAAACCTAACTTACAACATTTATTTATTTATTTATTTATTTATTCTCATTCAGGAGAATGATAAGAGGAGATTCAGGCTTTCAGCATCTGGAAAAATGCCCTGTGCTATCTCAGACATAAAGGAGTAAGGCAAATAAACTACACTGGAAAAGCTTCCTCTGTGATTTGCTTAAGTAGCAATTTACGTGAAGTCTGCTGCTCATTTCAGTTATAGGAGAGTCACAACCAAAAATTCCTACTATGAAGGCTGTATCATACAAATGTAGATTAGGAATTTCCCCATGTTCTATTTAAAGAACAAAATGCTGGACTAAGATCCAGAGGATCTCTTCTCAGTCTATGGAAAGAACTGTTTCTTACGTGAAATGTCTTTAAGTCACTGAATCTTTCTAACAAGCAGAAGAACAACCTGTTATGGGTGCTATACAATTTGAAAGTTGATATGAGAAGCCAAAAGGATTCATGATTCAAGGGTGACCCAACAAGAGCATTGTACCAGCAGGTGCTCAGTCTGCGCAGATGGCATCAACAACTTCTTCCACTGTCCTGAATACATGGAGAAAGAAATAATTCAGCTTGGACAAATCACACGGGCAACCTTGCCATTGGGAGTGTAAGACTGTCAGAAGGTGCAAGTGTGTACATTGAAAATCACCACTGCACAGCTCCACTGTGAAATCGAGTAGATGTACCACCTGGAAGATGTTTCATTATGTTCTGCTTGTGTGACATCAAAGAAAGTAGCTGAGAGGAAGATGTAAAACCAAGTGAAGAGATATTTGTTTTACAGTTAAACTGCTGAATTTGGTATGATATATGTACCTTCTTCCTCCTTAATATGTAAGCAAAGCTGATTTTTACACTTACTAAACTGAATTGTACACACTACACCACTTTATCCCTTGAACTCATTTTCTGACCAGTTTATGTTAACCTCCAAATGCAGCTCATGGTTTTTCGATTTGTTTTTGTTTTGTTCATAGAAGCACTTGCATATAGCAAATATGAATTTGGACAATGCTTCATTGTCCTTTTCATGCCTAAATCCTCACTGAAATGCACAGCACAAGTGCAAAGTTTACTTCTTTGAACAGTGTGTATTTCTTTGTAAAATAATGAATTTCACTCAGAGGTAGATAATATTTGGGGAAAAAATAGAGCATGTGATCCAGGCCATAGGAAAAAAAAATCCATACAAAGCTCTAAAATTAAAAAAAAAAAAAGAGAGAGAGAGAGAGAGATAACATCTTCCTAATCTTTTTAAGACTATTTAATTAGGAACCCATACAACAAAAAATTACAAATATTACATAACTTTTCACTGTGGTGAACTACTTTAGTTTATATTTTGCTAAAATTCATATTTATCTCCTGTCACATTTTCTTCAACTGTCTCATAACATTTCCATGAAATAAATTGCTTATCTACTTTACAGATGATATAATGAAGCAAAGAGTAATTAACTCATTCTTCTGAAGTTGTAATCATCCATAATACAGAGATCAAAGATACTCTGGTGTGGTTCTGGAAATGAGAGCAAAATGGTGAAGTGAAGCTGACTTCGGTCTCCTAATCCTACAGTAAATCAGGGACAAACCTTATTGCAAGCTGCTAAGAAACTGGTTTTGAGATTCATCCATCAAATATGCCCACCTCTTCCAAGGTTGCAGGTGGGAGGATGTGCCCCTATAATGGGTGATGAGCTCTCATGCTAAGATGTGGCTGGCTTTGCCCCTTGGATACAAACTGGACACAAAATGGAACTGAAATGTCAACCTGAGTCTGCAAAGAGGGGAACAGAAGTTGCATGGGATTTAGGACTTGAACTGAGATGATGTGGCAGCGTGAGAAATTTGTTCCTTGCAAAATATCCAGCTCCTCCAATAAGTTGGATGTTAAAAACAATGCTGCAAAGTATCTGATGATTTTGCAAAATGTGCAGGCAATTCTAGGCCAAAATGTCTATTTTGTTTGACAGGTGAAGCGGACACATTAAGAAGGAGTGAGTAAAATACACTAACTACAGACTTAATGTATCAGGAAACATTCAGACTTTTCAGAAAACAGTCTTTATAATGTGAAAAATTTATGTAAAGAAGTTACAGGGAATCTTTGGGTGGTTTCTGTTGCTGAAAGCAACTGCAGATAGACAAAAAATTAGCCCTAGTTTGGGTCTGCCTCATTACCACACAGAAAACATATCTTACCCCAAGGAAACAAGCACCCCATCCATAGAAACCTGAGGGATATGGTTTTGGTAGCCACTACATCCAAAGGCAGGCATAACCAAGACTTCAGTGCTATGCAGTAAAATCACAAAGCTATAAAAACTCAGCTTTGGTCTAGAAAAAAACATGGGCAGCATATCTCATGGTGATGAGGGTCAGCAAGACTGGGTCTGAATGAAGTATGATGCAGATAGATGTAAGAAAGGTTTGAAGAAGCAGGAGATATTCGGTCTGCAGCAGAAGACCAAACATGAAAGGCAAACACAAAGCTGAGAAGCAGCAGCTACACAGAATGTCTGCTGTGAAAAACTTTTTGAGAATGAGATTAAACAAACATCTGTCCAGAAGGGCAGTATTACGCCTGACCCTGCTTGAGGCAAGCTGATAAGACCAGGTGATAGCCCAAGGCCCCATTCAAGCCTACAGACACGCAGCCCTGAGCCTCTCCATGGAGACGTGCATAAGACCAATATTGAAGAAGAACATTTTGTGTCCCACTGACCTAGGAAAAAGAAACAGGAATGTGCCCAGGAGACAATCCAGGGACAATGACAAAATTCCAAGGCCACATAACAAACCACAAAACCAGAAGTTTCCTGAACTTTTTTCTCCTTTTCCTTTTAGATTTTTCCCCCTGACATTTTAATATAATTCCAGGAATCTGATATAAATGTAAAAATATATTCTTGCAACTATTTTCTCAATACCACAGTGAACTCTGCACATGGCTAAAAACTCCAAAATAACGTGTCATCAGCTCCATCCATTCATGTGTTCTGTTTTTCCTGTTACTAGCCTTCCCACCTTGATCCTTCTTATTTTCTTTCTTTTCTTTTTTTCTTTCACTACTGAATAATAGCGAAAAGCAAGATAAACAAAGATGATTAGATGAAAGCTGCAAGCTGAAGTGTGAGAGATTTACTTTATCCTTGGTGTCAGCAGAGTTAAATACATGAGGGAGGAATGAGGAGGTATATTGACATCTGAAAGGTTTGTTCATTTGAGTTCACTTCTATAGCAAATTTTCTGCTAGATCCACTTTTGAGAACGTCAGAATGTAATAAACAGAGTTATTCTCTGTAGGGTTATTGACAAGAAAAAAAAAAAAGGAGTCGTAAGTGGTATTGATTTGGGGTGAAATGGTGGAACGTGACAATCAATAGGGCTTAGTCAGAAAATAGAAGGAGTCACACAAGTCATGATAGGATTATTACAGGAATGAAATTCTGATATCAAATAAAGAAGGGAGGAAGCTATAAATGAAATCCAAAATATAAGCAGTAGATGGATTTACAGAAAAATATTAGCTATTCATTTTCATTTTTAATATGTGAGATGCTTTTTATTTTAGCATCCTGTCAATGCTGTTTTTCTAAAGCTTTTGAAATAAATTTTTTCCACCTCCATAGTATTTTCATTAAATGTCATCAAATCTCTTTTAAAATCTCTGAGAGAAGTACTATTATCCTTATTTAACGGATAATGAGAAGATATAAAGAGAAATTTGGGATTACGTTTTCCAAAGTAGTCAGTAATGCTGTGTGCCTCCCATCTAGATACACAAATCCATAAAATGCAGAAACAAAATTTGCAGAGGTCCTGGGAAACCACAACTTTGGTTGATGATAACAGCTGCTTAGTTCTCAAACTCTGGGTCACAGACTGAAGACTCAAAAGCTGAGCCTTCACAGGGAGCTATGTAAGCACAGTAAGCTTCCTCACAGACACAACACAGCATAAAATAGGAGGAATCTTAATGTGCAGTCCTCTGCTATAATTACAAAGCTCATTATTTCACCACTCAAATGATTCAAGATGGAAAAAAAAACTATCAACCATATATCAACCACATGAAAGATCTGTACATTTACAGGTATTTATATAGTGCATGACTTCCCAGTACAACCACACTAGAAAATAATAGCAGTAATAACTTAGAAAGAGAAATAAATCTTTTTCACTGGTTATTTTAATCATGCTCAGGTGTTCGGTGTATTACCTTTTCCTAGACTCTGGACAATATTTTTGTTTTTTTCTTGAATGAGCCTAAAAAGCCTTATAAATGTAATTTAATAGAGAATTAGCTACACTGCCAAGGTGAAAAGCATCGGTAGTAACGTCAATCAACATCACAGAAGAATGTATTGCAGGCTGTGAAGAAAACTACTACTTTCAAGGGAAACATAAACTGTATTTTAAAGAACCTCTTGCACCGATCAGCTAAATAAATGTTGACAATGAAACAGTAGTATATACATGGCTTTGGGGAGGAGGGGATCCTTGGGCCAGTCTCTCTTTTTTTATGAATGAAGCCTTAAAAAGGAAGCTAGAGAAGGACAGGAGCTCACCTGACTACAATTGGAAGGAACGCACAAGAATGTCATCACCATGCTGAAATGTGAGCTGCCCGGGAAATCAAGGGTAACGCAGTTGCAGAAAATGCCATTGATTTCTAAAGAGGGATTACCAGAGACTGCAACAGTTTAAAAGCTTATTTAGCTGGAATCACATTTGCAGTCATGGGATTTCTATTGGAAAATGTCATTACAGTCTTGAGAAAGAAAATTATGACTGAATCACCTCAGGAGGGGGATGGACAAGATGACCTCTTGAGGTCCTCTTCAGTGGTATTTCAGCAATTCCATGTTCAGTGGCAGAAAACACATGTGGATTGGAGCTGCTTGGGCTCAGGCATTCAAGTTGGAAAATTTTGGCATATGCCTTTGGCATGAGAAGAAGCCCGTGCAATTTTTATATTGATTTCTGCCTGCCATTAGTGAAGTGATTCAATCACGAAATGGCTTATTTCCCCGATACAAAAACGTAATGCCATGCCGGAGTAGAAATAGGAAGCTGCTCTCATTATCACAGCTAAGTTCATTTTACAGCAGAGCAGTTTACTTTAAGACTTTTCCAGCAATCCAGATCTAATTATGGAATCAATTTCAAGCAATTTTGTAATTAAATGTACCTGCTCAAAATATCTCAGAGGCTCAACAATTTAAAACGACTGCGTGAAAATGTAATTAAAATGAAAAAGGCCAGAGAAGAACTGGCCCTTCCTCCACGAGGAGAGCGCTGAAGGACATTCCAATCGCTCAGTTTTTAGACCCAAATCGCCTGCTTCATCCCCGGATTTCTGTTTTTCCCCAGCCGCGCGGGGATCTGCCCCGCGAGCGATCGAGGAGATGTCCGAGTGGGACTGGGCTGGGGGAAGGCTGTTTGGTTTTTAATTTAAGAAAAAAAAAAAAAAAAAAAGGAAAAAGGAAAAAGAAAGAAAAAAAAACAGAACGCGCTGTTTCAAAACCGCGCTGTACCCCCCGCCCGCAACCTCTCCCCAGCAGGGACCGGGCTGAGGCTGCGGTCCCCAGCGAGATGCTCGGCGCCCGGGGGCGAGGCTTTTTTTTGGGGGGATAGGGGGGACAGCCCCGCTTCGCTCCCCTCGGAGGGCGCCGGGCGCAGGGGGAGGAAGTTTCCCCGCTCCCCCTCCGCCGGGCCGGGGCTTCGGGGAGGCTCCGCGGGGCAGGGGGTGCGGAGGAGGGGGCCGGGGCCGGGGCCGCCGCCGCTCACTCACCGCCCGCCGCCGGCCCGGGGCCGAGGCTCAGCGCCAGCTGCAGCCACAGCGCCGCGGCCAGCGCCCGCCGCCTCGCCGCCGGGAGGGCACCGCCGCCGCTCGCCTGCTTCCCATGGCACATCTTCTGCCCGCCACGGGCATCCGGGGCGCCGCCGCCTGCAACGAAGAGAGCCGCGCCGGCTTTGCCGCTGCCCGGGGCTGCGCGCCGGCTCTCCGCGGGGCGCCCCCGCCGCCGCCGCCTCCGCCGCCTCCGCTCCCCGCGCGGCGCCTTGCGGCGGCCCCCGCGCCGCCCCCCCCCCGTCCCCCCTTCTCCCCATCCCTCCCCTCCGGGGGCGCGCACCCGGCCCCCGCCGCCGCTGTACCTGCGGGGCACCTCGGACAGACCCACGGACAGACCCACGGACAGACAGACACACGGACGGACGGTCGCGCGGCGGCACACGCGCGGCTCGCCCTACCTGGGAGGGGGGCGGCGGGGAACCGCAGCGCCCACCTGCCCGGCCCGCCCGGCCGCGGCCGCGGGGAGCCAGCCCTGCTGCGCTGCGGGACCGGCCGCCACGCACACGCATGGCAGGGCTGCGGCGAGGGGGACCCGCCGGGGGGAGCCCCGGGGTCGGGGGTGCGCCAAGTTGGCCGGGGCTGCCGCTTAAAGGGGGTCCGGAGCGGGAGGCTCCGAGGGGGGAGGCTTTAGGAGCGCGTTTCTCCCTCCCCGAGCTTCACCGGGGAGGCAGCAGGCGGGGGGCGAGACAAGGGTGAGCACCGCTGCCGGTGCCGCATCGCTCCCGGCTCGTGGGAGCGAGGGGGTGTAGCACGGAGCGCGCTCCCCCAGTGGCTGCCCGGCCGGGCCTGGCGGCTGAAGCGATTTTTGCCTGTTAGGAAGCTGGATTTTGTCAATCTGGGAAATTCACGGCCGTGAGTCAGTCTCACGGCTTGAGCAGCCGCGGCGCGGCTCCGTTTCCTGGCGCCACCTGCGGCGTGCGGAGCTTCGGGGTATTCCCCCGTCGCCGGCTGCTGGTGGAGCGAGAACAGCTCGGCCGGGTGCTGCAGAGTCGCCCTCGAAGCCGCAGAGGTGACATTTCTGAAGCTGGTGAAGGTGTGTGGCAAAGTCTTGGGCAGGTCTGTGAGGGCTGAGCAGGATGGGGTAGTGACCAGCCTGGACGTGTTTGCCTCCAAGTGTGCAAGGTGCACTGTGCTAGCAGGACACGAGGGGCAGGAACCCGGGAACGAGGTTTTGTTACACAGTTGTGAAAAAGCATAGCAAATAGCAAAGCAAGGCCAAACCCAAAGATAGGTGGGCTCCCACCAACAGTTATATATGGACATGGTATATCCTGATGATTTTATGTTAATAGGCTATACTGGTAAAAAATATGCATAGGGCTGGAGCTGCATTTAAGCATTTCAGCTACCTGTAGCAGTCTCCTCCATGATCAAAGTTAAAGTAATTCAAGAGAGATTTTTGCTCAAATCAGTGTGCATCATGTATTGGTTCAAAGAGCACTGCAAGAAGTGTAGTTCTTTATCTCTTTACTCTCCCCTGGAGAGAAGGGGCATCTCATAGGGCAATATAGGTTTTCCATCAAGAAAGGAGATGTTGCAGATTTTCATCTGAGGCTGTTTTATCACTTTGCTGCTCCTTTTGAACAGGAAAATTTGGAAACTCTAGAACCTTTTCATCCAAGTACAATTTCCTGAACCTTCACCTTCCCAGACAGCCCAAAGAGGTTGGTAATAAGTCTCATAAGCTGAGCAAATACAGCACAGGCACAATTACGTGGTGGAGATACTTCTTCTGAGCCAATAAGCTGTTGGCTACTGCAAGTGCTAGGATAGAGGAATAATACAGCAATTTCTATTACCTGTAATAGGGAGGTCTTTATTTTTATGTTACAGATTTGATAGCTTTAATTTTAGAAGTCAAAGTAACAAAAGATAATATTCCTCACAAGTTAGCCTTGCTCTTGTTTTGCACTGATTAAAATGCAAAGCTTTCAATGTGTGTTGGGACTTTACACCCAGATGCATACAGGCCTTGCAAGGAGGAAAAGTCCTTACAGTGGCCTTCCAAAACCTAAAGGGGGCCTACAGAAAACGTGGGGAGGGACTCTTTGTCAGGGAGTGTAGTGATAGGATAAGGGAGGATGGCAGAGGGTAGGTTTAGGTTAGATATAAGGAGGAAATTCTTTATTATAAGGGTGGTGAGTCACTGGAACAGGCTGCCCAGAGAAGATGTGGATACCCCATCCCTGGAAGTGTTCAAAGCCAGGCTGGACAGGGCTTTGAGCAACTTGGTCTAGTGGGACCAGGGTGAGGGGGTTGGAATTAAATGGTCTTTAAGGTCCATTCCAACCCAAATCATTCTATAATTCTATGGTTTTATGAAACCTTTATCTCTTTACTTTTGTCAGTGTATAGACACTATAGACACTGACAGTACCACTACATAAGTACATTTGACAGTTCTAGGACACCAAGTCGCATTTCTCTGTATTGTTAAATTGTTATCACAGCATTAGGTTGGGCTACCTAGCAGTTCCAAGACTGGTTCAGGAGATACTATGGGCCAGAGTCTATTTCCTGGTGGTGGTTTGTGTACAGCTTCTCAGTTTTGGACAGTAAAGAACTTTAATGATATGGGGATCAGCCATCCTGTGCTGGTCGGTCCTATGGCCTAAGCGTGGTTGTGCGCACCTTTGATTTCCTAGCAGAGATGTAATCCAAAAAGTTGCAGTGTGTGTCTTTGGGAGATTAAGTATTTTTTTTTTATTTATCCATACCCATATTCTACCTGCTCATAAAAAAAATCCAGAAAGAGTTGTCCCAGTGATGTGCCTGTTGTGTAGGTGAAGTTTGTTCTTTAGTTGGATTCCAGTAAGGGTGAAGTACATGTAGTGGTGATGGTAGCTGAAGAGAATGACAGAATAGATTTGTGGCAGTGTGAGACAGTGGAGAAGACATCAGGGCAGGTTAGTTGCAGTTGTATGAGTATAGAGGTGGTCAGTCCATGGAGAAAAGTACAGCTTAACTCAGAAGCCTGCAATTAAGTATATTAAAATCTAACATGGCAATGACTAGTACTGAGATTTGGTTGGCAGAACATCACTCCAGGCTGTAAGTTCGTATTGTTGCAATACATCCCCCAGGCATCCTGGTCACAAACCAGCTTCCTTTTTCATTGGCCACAGGAACAATTGTTTCCTAGCCTCCCAGCCCACTTACATCATGTTTTTATGCAAAATTCTACAAGTAAGGAAAATAATTTAAACATCATTTGATTAAGTGCAGTAGTATACTAAAAGGAATTCTATATGCCTTGCAAGGTGCAAAGCTATTAAGGGCTAAGATTTAATAATGACCTTGTCATGTGGTTATGGCAGATAACAACAAAGAACATATAATATTTATTGTATTCCTAACAGGCTCAAGTTTTCAAACATTTTCAAACATATGAATTATTGCTTACTTTACCAGTTTAGTTTAAGTCCTCTCTGTAAATCAGGTAAGACATTCAAGCAATTTTCTTTGTACCTGGAATATGCTATATTTCTGTTTTAAATCAGAACTATTAATAAGCCTAGATTTCAGTAAAATAAGGTGTCTGGGTGAGGCATACCTCATTAAACCATGTAAGTGTACACAGCTGCTTTTCAAAAAAAAAAAAAAAAAAGTCAATATCAATATCTTTATGTTAATATATGTGAGTGAATGAGTCCCTGAGTATTTTCCACTCTATTTCCAAGTGTGCTTTCATTCCTCTCAGAGCACACCTGGAGACCCACCTCTTCACAGTGACACTGTGTTTGCTTGTCTCTACAAGAGGCTACCCTGCCCCCTTACACCTCTCTGGAAATCTTGATTTCATTGCTTCATTTCACCCCTATCTAAAAAGAAAAGCTTTCTCACCTATGTCATCCTGAAGAAGATGATTATTGTCCCTTCAGTAATTGCAGGGATTGCAGGCAAGCAATTATTCTAAACAGAATGCTTTAAGGTGATTGCTTTTAAGAGAGTCTTGCCTCGTAAGTGTGCTTTCAAGAACAGGTATGCAATTAGGAGAATAATTATTTTGATAAATTCTGAACCACTAACAATTATGGTGGCTTGAGAAAAGCAGCCCTAAATAGTTGAGACCTAATTCTGCAGATGCTCAGTTCTGGCAATTGAGATTTCCCATTCCTAAACATAGTCACTGCTGTTTGAATGTGAGGGCACTCTGATGAAAAAGACATATAATATGAAAGGAGAAATGTTTTTTCTTCACTGAACCATTATCACTGACAACCATAAAGCCACATCTGGGACCAATACACAAACATTAATAATGAGACATCAGTGTAGTATCACCAATTAGTGTTAATTACATTTTATTAGAAAAAAAAATGTTATCATAGGGAGGGTTCAGTATGCACTACACTTTTGTTTCCTACTGGCCTACATAACTAATGAAAATTACCAACCTAAAGATCAGTTTGATGACAACCATGATTTAATTAACATAAAATTAACTTATATTTATCAAAGTGGTTTAGAAGAGATTACAGAAGAAAAAAAAAAAAAAAAAGCTATCTGGCTAACCAGAGAACTGAACTGAACAGCACATACTATGGGGTCTGTTCTTCAGCTGAGCACACAAAGGCTTTTGTACTTTTCTGCCTATAGCCAAATTGTACTTGCCGCTACTCCTGTGAGTATATTTGGCCCTTGTTTTTATTAGAGAGCAATTTCCAGCAAAAGAATAAGTGAAACAATTCGAGGACCTGAAACAATCTAAATCAGTTATGAATACTTTTCATCCCACTGGACAAGAAGCAGCTAGCAAATACAAAATGCAGT
Organism: Aythya ferina; assembly: GCF_964211825.1. Lineage (NCBI taxonomy): Eukaryota > Metazoa > Chordata > Aves > Anseriformes > Anatidae > Aythya > Aythya ferina. Next base: position 22,772,858 of record NC_140298.1, read on the forward strand.
ATTTGATTTGCAACACCATTCTGAAAATGAACAGTATTCATCACTATTAAGTATAAACTCATGATTCATTTCTCTAAGCTCACAGCATGCTTAAAATAGTTAATTTTCTTTGTATTATGATACCCAAAGTTCTGTATATGAGGATCCAGTGTTTTTCACCTCTAGCTCACAAATTCATTACTCACAGAAGGCTGGTCTGTGTAAATTAAATTGCCTGTCCCTGTCTCTTTTCCCACTGCAAAAGCTCTCAAATCCCACCTCCCAACCTTTTCTACCAGTACAGCAGAGGCAGCCAACAGCAGAATGGGGAGGCACATTTGACTTTCACTGCACCCTTAGTGTGGGTGCAGTGTGGGTGCAGTGCAGCACAGCCCATTAAATAAGGACCCACACAGGGACAGATACAAATTACTTCCTACCACTGGCTGGTCTTACACTACAACCAAGTCCCCAGAGGGCACTTAAATTCAAAACTGTTGCTTTCGGATCCCTGCTCCACCACTATTTAACATGTAGGTACTTCACTATCTAGCTGCAAAGTTTCCCAGGTGACTAGGGCTGTTTTTCTGGGTGCACACTCAGCTTTAGCAGCAGGGACCTAATTCTTGTCTAGGATGTGATGCACCTCCACGTGATTGATTGGCAGGAATACATAAACTAGTGATGGCCCAGAGTGATGTTTATGATAAGGTTTTATGTCTCAAATCAGATGGGAAGTGCATTCCCTTGTCCAAACTGAGCAGCTGAGCTTTCCACCCAGGTGCAAAAGAAATGGGCTGCATGGCCTGGTGGGTAGGGTTCGAGTTTGTGCATCTTCTGTCACTGCAGGGCTTGTGTGCCCACACTGCATTTGCCTTAAAGTACTTAATTAACCACTTAGAAAGTAAGAAATTGTGCGGTACCTTTTCCTTTCCATAAAGAGCAGCTTAATATATTCCTTATATACAAGACACAAGAAAAGAGGAAGGAGGACACAAGAAAAGAGGAAGGAGGAATTGGAGAGGAGTCCCTCTGAGGGGATAGAAGGAAAGAGACAAAGCAGGTATTTTCACACCTATTCTTTCTAAGGCTCTGGAAAGAATAGAGTTTAAGAGTCCTTCCAGTGCAAATATCTTTATCTTTATTATCCTGGAAGTAGAATAACAGAAAAATGTAAAATGACAAAATTTCCTACCACCACATAATGGTTTTCTAAGTTATTGAGATTTCTTATATTGGATCTTAATCAAATAACAAGCACAACCCTAACTACCCAACGCTTGGTACATGGTCAAATATGACTCTGGTAAGAACCATTTTATTTGCATTTTATACATTGCATATTTATGCAACTCTGTTTTTTTTTTTTTGTTTTGTTTTGTTTTTTTTTTTTTTTTGATAGAGATACAGGGTTTTGTATTAACTTCATCTCATGACAAGAGCTATAAAAAAGGATAACCGAGTCATTGTTACACAGAATGTTGTTAACTTTCTTCCACATCTGTTCTGATGAATATAATAAAAAACACTGTAAAAGAATAAAACATTTGAAAAAAATCCACAATATGAAGTAACAGCCATACAGTGTTTATTAGTGTAGCCAGGAGAAAGAAACTAGAAAGAAAAATGTACTGGACGGTTCTTGGCATTAAGAGCCTTTGAAGAAATAGGAATTTAAGGTTATTGGCTGTTCTCATTTCCTTGTTTATTTTCTGCTTTCTTATGTAGCCACAAAAATAGCTTAATTCAGCTACAGCAATGTTACCACTGAGCTGTGCCAACTCAGAGAACTGTTCATTTGGTGTTCAGTATACAGGCAACACTTCAGGTTTGTTCAGGTTTTTCCCTGCATGTGATCCATTCTCTTTTTTGGTGCTGCATTTTTGTAATTCAGTATCTGTCAGCTATTATCAATTGAGATAACAACAAGTCTAAAGCTATCTAGAAGAACCATGATCACCACTCCTGCATGTTATTGCTACCCTGAAATTCACAGCAACAGCACAACTATCTTGAATTGAAGAGAAGAATAAACTAGATTAGGTTGGATTTGCTATTCTCCAGTAGCAAGAAAAAAAATCGAACAAAACAAAGCAAAACACGACACACAAACAACAACAAAACAAGCCAACAAAGTCAAAATAGAAACAGTTTCAGTTTTTACGAGGGGGGGGTGCAAGAAGTTCAGGATAAGTTCACAGCAGCTCAACTGGTATAGAATCATAGAACCATTAAGATTGGAAAAGACCTCCAAGACCATCTGGTCCAACCACTCCCTTACCATGATTGTCACCCACTAAACCGTGTCCCCAAGCACCACGTCCAACCTCTCTCTCCTTGAACACCCCCAGGGACAGTGACTCCACCACCTCCCTGGGCAACCCGTCCCAGTGCCTGACTGCTCTTTCTGAGAATAAATGTTTCCTCATTTCCAACCTGATCCTCCCCTGGCACCATTTGAGGTCATTCCCTCTAGTCCTATTACTAGTTACCTGTGAGAAGAGGCTGACCCCCAGCTCCCCACAGCTTCCTTTCAGGTAGTTGCAGAGTCACCTTTTCAAAGTGATTACTCCGTGCTGAGTGATGGCAGCCACTAACCCCAATGCTGTCTCTGTAGGGAGCTACCACTGTCCTGCACATATTTTGCTTCTAATAAAAGCTGCCTTGTGCCCAGCCATCAAAGAATTCATTGTTGTGTGTTTTCACCCACTCTCCATTTTCCACACTTCACAAATTATTTTATGTAATTGATTGTTATGTTTCCCATTTAATTGATTACTTATCAAGTCTTATTCCTAATTGCTGCTTTCATAATTTCACAGATTCTGAAAGGTCTTTCAGCCAACTCTGTCATCTTTCTCAGCATTAGAATCACAGCTTTTAGGCTATTTATTGAGCTCTTCTTGAAAAAGCTCACAGTTTTCAATCATGTTTGCTCTTTATGACATTTTTTTTTCTATCAGTCTCACTGTTTTTTCTTCATCTTTAGGAAACCTGCTCTTCTGAATTACTAAAGAGGTATAAAAGCCTGTTCTCTTTTTGCCCATTTTAAATATTAGCAAGCAGTGAATACCATTCCCTAGCTGACCACTACTCTCTAGTCCCATTAACTTTATTTGTCACAGGGGGGTCCAGAATAGACTTGGTGTCGGATGGATGTTCTAAGTTAGGAAGTTACCATTATAACTTTTAGAAAAAGTGCCTTTTAAGTAGGAGCCTCAGAGCACACTGGAATTCTTTCCATATGCAAAGCTTGTGCAGCAAAGGGGAACTGCATATGTGAAATTTTGTTGAAACTGGCTAGAACTGAGGAGCTCTTGTTTGGTCTGTACTAGTCAAGTCAGAAATAATTTTACTAATATTTGTGACAATTTGGGTAGCGGGATGGATTTCAGCTGATTCATTTATTGATGAATCTGAGGAAAAAGTTTATTTATGATCGCAAATGTGAGATAAATAGAACAATTTCATCTATACCTGAAACTGAAACAAAAACATTGAGCCAATATTATATTTACAAACTTCTTTCCCAATATATTATTTAGGAAACATAACATTATATCATTACATGTGGTCTTTGCCCCAAAGAGCTTGCAATCTCATTCAGGCAGCAAAGATTTTTTAGCAGAGGAAAGCATAATGGAATAATTAGTTTTGAAATAAACAGACATTGGTTCAGATTAGAGAGGATGCATTAAGGAATCATCCAGAAACCTTCACCTGCAAGGGTCGTATTCTACATCAGGAAATGTAAAACATGGTATGTTAAAGACTTCACTGGAATCACAAACTATTCCTCTTAGATTATGACAGTAAAATAACATTATTTATGCCTAGGTCATAGGTCCATCAAAAAAAGAAGAAGAAGAAAAAAAAAAAAAAAAGCCATACATTACATTTAATTGTCCTTGCAATACTCTGAATGTACTTTCTTGAGGTTTGATTTTGCTCAGAACTGATGCCATTAATGTACATGCTCCTTGGTCAGAGTTACATTGCTGAGAGCTCTTTTACCACAGTTCAGTGCAATTTACCACGTCTCATAATGCCTGAATACAGGGAGCCCATGAATGCAAATGGAAAGAATACCTTTATTAAATTATTTTTGTAACTGCATAATTTTAGTAATTAAAACCTTTATTTATACCAATTCAGGAGTGAGCATAATATTACACTAATGCACTTGCACTTATTAAATTTGTAAGGTTGACTAGTAAATTCGTGGGCGATGCAAGCCATAGTTAAAAACCTTTGAGGAGAACAATAATTGAGCAGCATTTTGATTAGTACAAATGTATTTATTTGAATTACCTCCACAAATTCAGTTCAGTGGCAACAGATGGGCTTTTTTTTTTTTTTTTTTTCACATACCTGATTCTGTGGCTATTTTGCTGTACTTCACATGTCTCTGAGACACAGGTGTTTCTAGGCAACACTTAATGAATTCCCTGAGGAAAAATATCAGCATAGGAAAAGCAAAACTAAGAGCTGCCTCACCCAAGAGGAGCAGAGCTGTGATGAGTTAAGCCAACTGACTAGTCCTTCAGTTATTCAAAGCCCAAGAAATATTCTTTTGATCTGCAAAACCAGTGAGAAACTCAAACTGAGCCCAAGAGAAATGTGACAGTGCACTGAAAATAAGGTGCTCAGCAAATACTGATCATAGTTATCTACATAAATATGTCCAGAACATGGAAAACAAACAAAACAAAACAGGTACATCACATGAAAATAGTGATTATATATATTTTATCTTACCATAAAATGCACTATATAACCAACAAAAGTACATGTAAGGGAGCAGGGCTCTGTACAGATTTAATCAGAATGTCAGGGCCTAGGTTAGCTTAAAGAAAGAAGTAATGTCACCTTTCATAATTCATTAGAAATGCAAGTTAGACAGTAGAGTAGGTTCAGAAAAGTACATGACATTTTTGTCTTTGCCTCTTCTGTTTCTCTGCCAGAAAGCTGTTATATCTCAGCTGCTTACAAGATTGTTAAATTAGTGGTCAGAAGAACAAACCTTTCAAAAGGTTTGGAAATTTTACCTTCTGGATTATATACAGTAGTGATTTAATGCTAACATGCTGCTGTGCTGACTAGGGCAATTTTAGTTGTAACTATTCATGGGCTTCTCAGAATGCCCCAAATGATGATTGTAATTAATTGACAAATTGTTCTGCAAGCAGGGAGACTTCTGTTATGTCCACGTCCCTTAAGCCCCCTGCCATACCAGGCACCTCCTTTGGCAGTTCCAGCTGTGCTAGGACAGGGCTGTAAACTTCCCAGCCGTTGCCACCTGTACCACACAAAACCTGGGATGATGAATTCTGCTTGCCTGCTGCTAAATGGGAGCATTGATTCATGGCCTTTCCTCCTTTTTCAGCCTCAGATTCCCATGTAAATCACAGGAACTTCCTTATTTTTGGCAACACCACTTCTTTCCACTTCTTGTTTTAAATTGACCAATATATTCAAAAGTTACTAGGGAGGGAGAATGGAAGTGGAAAACCATGTTGTAGCTGTTCTAAGTGTAAAAACAGTATGCACAGAAGAAGAAACAGTGGGTTCATTTTCCTACTACAGAGATGGTTTTCTGTCCAGACACCTTCAGAAGTTTGCTTATTCTGGAGTGCTGTGTCCAGCTCTTGGGTCCCCAGCACAAGGAGGACATGGACCTGTTAGAGTGGCTCCAGAGTAAGGCCATGAAGGTGATCAGATGAATATGAATATAGGCTGAGAAAGGTGGGGTTGCTTAACCTAGGGAAGAGAAGGTTCTGAGAGACCTTATGGTGGCCTTACAGTACCAACAGAAAAGGTGGGGAGGGTCTATTCATCAGAGAGTGTAATGATAGGACAAGGGGGGAGATGGCTTTAAACCAAAAAAGAGTAGATTTTGAGTAGATTTTGGGAAGAAATTCTTTACTCTGAGGGTGGTGAGGCACTGGAACAGGTTGCTCAGAGAAGCTGTGGATGCCCCATCCCTGGAAGTGTTCAAGGCCAGGTTGTATGGGGGTTTGAGCATCCTGGTCTAGTGGAAGGTGTCCCTGCCCATAGCAGGGAAGTTAAACCTGGATGGCCTTTAAGGTTCCTTCCAACCCAAACCATTCTATGGTTCCATGATTCTATGATTCTCCCTGGTATGTAATTAAGGACAGGTTTTCCATGACAGCTTTACTTACCTGCTGGAGACCTACATCACAGCTCCTTTGAAATCCATGGGGATTTGCCTTTCACTTCAGCAGTAAAAGGATAGTTACACAAATCTTTAGGATCTCCTGTTCATACTCGTACAAGTCATGTTGATGATCATGCTTCTTATTCTTGATGACAGATAAGTATACGTATCAGCATTTCAAGCAGCAACTTCATAACTATAGAATTTACAGTTCACCTTTTTTGTGCTTTGCTGTGACTAATAAGTAACAAACTGTAAAAAACAAAGAAGACAACAAAAAAATGGAGTACAGTGAGTCTCAGGTCTGTTTTCTCATGTTGGAATCACTCTCTGGAGTTACACACCTGAAATAAGTGGATTTACACTCAAATGGATTAGAGAAGATTTAGTTCTTTGACTGTCACCCATATCTACCTCATATCTCATCATTTTCATGGTTGTGCTGTACTGTTTAAAATTGTTGAGTAACGTAATATCTAAAAACTCTGGGAAAGCTGATCTGTGAGAAAATGGAAGTCAATTTTGCCTCATGGAATCTTCATTTATTTTAAAATATGCTCAAATACTTGCTTTGAAGAGCCTAAAAATGAAGTTGTTAATATTAAAGAAAAATCTTGCAGGAAAATAATTATAAAGAACAGTGATGATTTAGTGCTAATTTTCCATTGGAGTAACTCTAATCTCTGACAGAGTGATTCTTGATTTTCTCTCTAGTATGAAGATCAGAAGCAAGCTACTTTGCATTTCTCCATCTTTAAAGCCATTCAAGACATTGCTTAATCAGAATTGAAGTGAAACTAGTGCTATTGTGAAAGCACTATGGATGCTGCTCCTTTGTACAGAGCATAGTTCTAGGCATGTGGAAGACAGTATCATACATCTCTTGATCTAAATGGCTTTCTTCCCAGCCTTTGCAATATCTGTATTACCTCTGGCTGTTTCATTACATTTCCACATGTGACAATCATTTTGGAGTCATCATAATTCTTATCTTTTTGTTTTTCACATCTTTTTTTTTTTTTTTTTTCAATAGTTCTAAAACAAAATTCCTGCATTCTGAGAAACTGAACTGGTTAATGCTGTGAGAGTCTCTCTCTTTCTGTCTGAATCCTTTTGGCATTTAGACTAGCCCTACTCTCCACTGGAAACTTTGCTGTTAGCTTTGTATACCCAAAACTGAAGTAATTAATTTCTATTATGTTTCTATAAGGATGTATTAACCTATTTAAGGATTTGAGGGAATACTCCAGCTGTGAAGAGAAAAGCAAGAAGACGGTGGCACATTGCCACTGAGGGTACTGAGGAAGACTGAGAGTCTGCTGACTCCTCAGAGGCTCTATGAGTAAGCATTTCCATGTACAACGCATCTAAAAAAAGGCTTCTTGCCACAAACGATTTGCTAGATTTATGAATTGGAAGTTAAAGACTGTGCATAGCCACCATTAAAATAGAAGTGTCTGTGCATGATGGAAGAACTGCTTGACCACTGTACAGTATTTGTGGGAGAAAGAGTCTGCAATCCTATTCATACTGAAGGAGAAAATCCATTAAAACCAAGCCAGATTGAAGTGTTTATATTTATGTCTTGCAAAAATGTCTTACTCTTTTGAAAGCTTGGCTCTGGTGAGAAAGAGAGCTATGGAAGGAACAGTTAAGTGCTTCTTATCATAGAAATGATCCAACGGTTTCTGATGAAAACAACACAGAAGAATGCTTTAAAGATACCAAGTCTGACATCAGCTCACTACGCTCGTCTTCTCTACAAACACAGAATCTTGAGATTCTCAAGGTTCTCAATTGAGTTGAGAAACTCAACTGTGGAATGGTAAGTTTGATACTGAAAACAAAGTATGGGACTGTATTGTAGTGCAGCAATATTTGGGTTTATGTGTTGTTTCAGGTATAGTTACCGGTGAATCCAATCTGTCTCAACTAAATGGGTATGTCATCATCTACCAAGTAGTCTGGCATGCATTGATTGTGAGACAGTAGCTAGCAAGCTGTCTACATTGTCTTACATAAATAATAACAAAATCAAAACAAAACAAGAGGGGAAAAAAATAGGAAGAGAATAAGATATTGTCTAGGTGTCTGAGTCAAAATAACCAAAATTTAAAGACATACAAGATCACTAGAAATTTTGGAAAATTTTAACTATTTTCCCCCTTCATATTTAATATTTTGTCTACAGTAAATAATGAAGATTGTATTCTCTTTTGTGATGAGATCTCCATCTCCTTCTTGTTAATGCCATGCAACTTTACTAGAGTAGGAGGCAAGTCTCCAGTTTTGTGTAGTGTGTATCACAGTTCCCACCATTACAAGGATACTCACTGTGTATATGAATGTTTTTTCTATGTTACAGCAGGGAATTTGATTAGCTCAGTACTCAGACCATTTATTTCCTTTCAAAATCTGTATGACTGAATTTTGTGGCACAGAACAAGACTTTTATATTTAAATAGAACAAATAGGCAATTCCACACTGGTACAGTTAAATGAATTTGTTTTTATAGCAGGAAAGTTGTTGCAACCATTTAAATACAATGACAACTGGATGAGCTAGCAAGTTATTAATTCCTTTTCATTGTGGAAAATGCTGCTGCATCAATTGATAATGTATTTTACTTTGCATTTATATAATGAGTTTTCTTTAGTTGAATCCCTAAACAGCAGGGGAACTCAGTTCAGCTGAATTGGCCATGCTGAGTCATAACAACTCAGAAGTTGCAAAGGCAAAAAATCTAATTATCCTCTGGCCCTCACCATAGATCATGTCTCTCTGGGCAAAGGTTCGTGGGTACTACTAAATGACAGTGGAAATCTTCTCCATTCATATCTTCTAGCTAGTTACAGATCTGGAGCTCAAGTAATGGTCTTAAATGACACATTTGATTCTGCCTCCAGTAATTTCAAAGGAACTAGATGTAGCTGGAGCAGGTGGCCATTTTATGTCACAACATTGTGCAGATTATATCTTTATCACCTTTATCTGGGAAATATGTACCCATGATGAAGCATGTACTTCATGTTATCAAATTAGCAGGGCTGCATTCTTCAAGGGCAGTATAGTTAATGTGCAGGGTAAATTACATCAGTGGAGCTGTTCACTGTGAAGCAAATACTTCACAGAGCTCATTGCCTCCATGTGGGTGTTCAACAAGTGGGGTTGGGCTCAACTGCAGAAATTCTCTCTCCTCATTGATAACTAGACCTGGCACGCAACCCAGAACTTACAGTAAGACTGATGTACTCCCCACAGCTTCCTTGTGGTTTGGGTGCTTCTAAAAGCAAAACCCTAAGAACAAGAATCACTCACCTTGGGAAACTTGTGGTTGATGTGTCTGGAAGATGTGGAATAAGAGGCTTCTTTGGATTGGCTCTGGAAACAAAGTGAAGTAAAGCAACCACTGAACAATTTATTATGTTGGCCTGCTCAAGAGAATGTGGCTGTTTCTAAAGGTGGGAGTCAAGCCACACCACTCCACCAGATAGCCTGGCTGCTGCTTCTGTCACAAAAGGCAACAGAGTAGAGCATCATCAGTTATAGAGAATGCCACCATGAACTGGGACAGGTCTGTACAGAATATGTGTGGTCCTCAGTTAAGCAGAAATGAACCCACTCTAGCCATGCTCCAAGCTGATCAGGAAGTGTAGAGCCATAGTGTTATCTCTGAGCAGAAATTAATAATCCAGGCCTGTTTCATTAACCCAGGATTTCAGACAACTCTGAACACTGGACAAGTTACCTCATGTTCACCCCCACCAGAATATATAATGGTTGTATTTGATGATCTTAGAGGTCTTTTCCAAACTAAACGATTCTATAATTCTATGTGGACATACCCTGGCCATATCAAACACAAAGAAAATGCTTATTCCCTCTGAACAAGAAGCCTGAGACAACAGTTTTTTTTATCACAGAAACTACCAGTAGTGTCCTGGGTGTCTGAGGTTTCACTGGGAGTCTGACTCAAAAAGTAGCCTAGAACAATTCTTCATTTGAACATGTAGGAAGCTTGTAATGACAAGAGAAAGTGACAACATAATATAAACATCTTCATGTCATAGCCAAGATACACAGACATGGAAACAGCAGAGTATCCACAAGTTCATAATTAAAACCTAATTGGTTTCATGAAGCTCCATGCAGAAGGATAATTTTCATGACTAAAACTTTAGATCACATAAAATGGAAGGATGTAAGCAAGAAAATATAAATATAAGATTAAAAACTTATTTCCATTTAACTATCAACTCATATTCCTTAATTAGTTTCACCTAAATTAGTTCATTAACTTCCTATGTATGTCCTGGGACAAATAAGTCTGGAAGACAGATTTGGAGACTGATCAATCTATACTGGGAAACCATCTAAGCATCTTGAAGTGGCCTGCAAGAAGGTTCAGGAACTAAGATACTTGAGAGAAAAGCAGATAAACAGCACTTCAAATTCAAAGTAGATAGATGAAATCTAATTAGAAAAATGTCCGTCTCTCTCTCAAAAAAAAAAAAAAAAAAAAAAAAAAAAAAAAAAAGTGTTTTCAAACACGCCAGCTAGTGCCTGCAGTTTCTTAAGGTATTTGTGATGTTTGGCACAGTAAATAGATTGCTACACCTAGCTCCTAAAGGTCAATGACCATGAATTAAAATTTCACTGTACCTTTTGAAGCATGTCTCCTCAGCTTGCCATCTAGAAAGTTAATACTGGACAGTTTGGAGGCCACGCTGCAATACTCAGATCCAGGGACAAATTTTAAACACTTCTGATTGCAGCAGTCCATTCGTATCTTAGTTTTGGGATGGTTTGGAGAGGAAGGGCCTTTTCTGAAAGTTTGTATTTGGTGTCAGGGATTTAGCAGAAGCTGATATCCAGTGCTGGAGACTCTAACATTGAAGACTTTAATGCTGGGCAAAGGTAACCAAAGGTAACATGAAAAGGTAACAAGGGATTCTCACAGCCAGCTGGGTGGAGAGAGAAACTGAGTCTCCTGAATGGACATCATTTGAGCACCCTTTCACAAGGAAGCAACTTCAGACAGTATTTTCTTGCTTCTTCACTTACCTGACACTGAGCCTCAGGCTTGGAGCTGAGGTACAAGTAACAAAACAGGCACATTACAGTTTCTGTTTTAGGATCAGAGAGAGCAAGACAAGCAAAAACTTCCTGGACAATGAACTTCTTTAGCTTCTCTGTAACTCTTGAATATTTTAGGGAACTGATGGTGACCCATTCACAATTGACACTGGAGATACATAACCCCTGGGGTGGTGTTCATAAGCATGCTCACCCAAACTCATTGGATGGCTTTGGATCTCTCTTTTCCAAAGAACACTGCACTTCATTATATCTTTTAGCATTAAATAACTGATGCTTGCTTGCCTACCATTGCTTAAGAGGTACAGAGGATCACAATAATATTTAACCCAGGTATGCTGTTCATGCTTTGAAAATGATGTTGCATTCTGCACCCTTTGTAGTGTTGTAGTCTTCTACCACACACTGATCATCAGCCACTGAAGGCCAAAGACACTTGATCAAGCTGAGCTGTCCTATGTGCATGGAGTCTTGTTTCCTGGTAACGTGTTGCAGCCTCTATAATAGAAAAATAGCATCCAGAATTGTAAACTGTTTCCCCTAGAGAGGAAAAAAATACGCAGCTACAGAAAAAGCTGTTATTTGGTGCAATATTTTGGCACCATTCAGTGCTTTGATCTAGTTCTGTCTTGGAAAAGATCTTGTGATAGACAATGTCCCACCTTATCAGCAATGGACAGCAGCTGCTGCACAGAGATGGGAGGTCGTTAGGTGATCAGCTGCACTGGGAATAATTTGAAGAGAAGAGAGTTAATTAGCTCAGGGTAAACCAAGAAGGGAACTGATTAGCCAGAGTACTAAGAGCCAATTACTTCCAGAACTCAGCTAAGTGGCTTTACAAAGCTAAGAAAAGACAGCATCCGATAGCATTCCCAACACATCAGCTCTGAGCACCAAAACAATGACCTCTTCTTGTGCTCCCCCAGAAAACATTGTTCTGTTTAAGGTGGGTTTTGGAGGGTTTTTGTATTTTTTTAGGAAATAATTTCTGCAAGAGCTTATAAATTACCCAGCTACTCATTTAATGTGGAGAAAAATTCGTTACCAGGAAGCAGGATTTTTTGGAGAATTGCAATTAGAAGCAAACTGCAAATTCAAGTTGTCCCTTCTTCAAGCACAGTTTGTTCTCAGGCAATCCAGCCACTCCGGAAACAGTATCAGTTCAGCCTCCCACCAGCTGGCCCCTGTTCCCTAACAAGAATAAAATGTCCTGTATATAACTAAGAATCTGCTGCTTTTCCTTCCCATGGGTCACAGATTAAAATATATCTAAGAACTTTGCTTGTGGTTTTAGCCCTCATCTGAAACATTAAGAACTGTGTTTCTGGACATTAAAATACATTTAATAATTTACCTAAGACTTATGCAAAAACAAAAGGACACTAGGCAGGCATAGCCAAGAATGTGAGCAAGAAATGGACCATCTGTGAGCTGGTGCGTGGCTGCCTCTGTAGCTGCTAACACTCAATTCCAGCTGGAGCTGTCTGCTCCTTTCTTGTAAGTATGATGTCAATGCAAATTGACAGGAATCCTCGAGATTCAAGCCTCAGAATGTATTCCCTTATTCAGTGCTAATTGAACACAACAGGACAGATATCGCAGCAGAGGATGTTTGACTAATTGTGTATCAAATTACACCGAAGCCAAAAAACAGTCACAGAAGAGGCAGTATGTAATTCCAGGTGGAGTGAAAGGGGATCATGTGAACACATCAGCTCAGCCACTTAGTTTCTACTTAAATTCTCACTGTAAATATTCAGTAAAATTTGCAAGGCCAGAAGCCAGTGCTCTGCATGAATGTGAATTGTATCCAAAGCATGTATGGAATTGTGATTTGTATAATTCATGAGGATAGCCACACAGGGTCATACCAAAGGTTCATTTAGCTCAGCATCCTGTCTCTGAATCTGAGCAGTAAAAGATGTGCAGGAAAAGAGCATAAGGAACAGGATAAGCACAGCATGCTCCTTCCCCTGCTATATCCTCTCTCAACCAACAGTCACTGGTTTAGGGATTTCTGGATGATTTTTCTGCTTCCCAGAGCTTAACGGCTCATGAGAGACCTTTCTTCCCTGACTCTGTCTAATTGCTTCTTCAGCACATTTTTGCTATATCCAAAACATCCTGTGGAAAGGAGGTGCAAAATTTAATTATGTATTGTGTGCAGATGTTCTTCTTTCAATTATTTTGATTAATAATTTAATGTCTCACCCACTAATTTCTGTGTTATAAGAAAGAGTGAATAATCCTTCTTTACCCACCTTTGAAATTTTCACTTCCTCTTGTAGATTGCTCTTTATAATTTGGAGAATATTAAACCTTGAATTGACTAATGTCACATAATAAAGTGATAAAAGATCACATCTTTTTATTAACTTCCAGCCGCATATTTATAGTGAGCCTGTTCTGAATTCCAGGTGTAAGAAACAACCTCTGTAAAATATTCAGACTTTGAATACAAATTACTGCATGAACACACCTCCAGCATTATTACCCATTGGGCTACTGGGATTTGGAAATTCATTGTATCTTGTCTGGTTGCCATGGCCCTTCTCAAAATCTGTTCTTCCTATGCTTTTTACCAGATCAGGAAATATAAGGCTATGCTTTCGTTTTCCTTCAAAGGTATACAGCATTTCAATGAAAATCTCTTCATGTTCAGACACAGAGGTTTCAGCAGACCCCCTGATGTGAAGACAAAACCAAACCAAAACAAAACCTTGGATCTAACAGAAAGAGAAACACAACCCTGTCTCCCTTTTCGCCTTGTCTTCACACGCATTTTGCAAAATGCTGCTGTGAAGGTCTTCTCCCGCTGCAGCTGTTCAACCCATCACTGGTTACCCCATCTTATTCAATCAAATTCTCACATACCTCTCATTTAATTTTGGGTACCCATCTCCTAATGATCTACCAGATAAATCCTTATGATTGGTTGCCATAGGCAAAATTAATTTCTTCTTTCACAAGGGAAAGCCTTATTCACAAAACAATTCCTCGCCTTCATGCTAGAAAATCTCTTGCTTCTTGTTTTCAAAGTCTATCACTCCACTGGTGGTCTCTGTTAGGGCCTGGTTCTCCACTGCTGTGGACACTCATTTCATTCATACAAGGCACATAATGGGTAAAAAAAATAACAGAAAATCAGAACACATGCTTTTTGTATTCATCCACTACTAGCCTGAGGACTGTGTGAAAGCACAAGCCTGGAGATTTGAGGTTCCCAGCTCCAAGCATCATCATAGCTCTACTCCTGTTACATTCTTTTTTTTCCTCTTGCCATGTCTAGATTTGACTGTATATTCCCAGAGGAAAGAAAGCAGTGATATTTACCGGGTGTTTTCTGTTATTGCTGGTGTCTGGGACAAGGAACAATTAAGTGCATACTGGTAGTGGTTCACTTTGAGTCTGGAGCATTACCTTCCCATCAAGGGGAAAGAACATAATGCAGCTCCCAAGAAATATATTTATATATTTAAGATCCCACTTAAAATAACATTTCTGTAAACAACAAAGTATTTAGCTTAGTCATTCTGTGCAAACTGAATGAAATCTTCCTATTGCAGCTCTCTCTGTAATCGATAGGACTGCATCATTTCAGAAAAGAGGAATGTGACCTTTTCCCTGCCAGGCGGTAGTATTTAGCACTTCTGTGAATGTAGCCTTCCATTTTCTTATCAAATATAGTAATAAATTCAGGGCACCTGTCACATCTAAAACTGTTATGGAAATGCTTGTTTGCTTGGCTCTAATCTGGGGAACTCTTTGTCAAGCTTTTCCAAGAATGTGACTATGAACACTACAGCAAACATTTAACAAGACATGCGGACTCTGTCCTCATTAGTCTAAACAATAGAGGAGAAGCACCAGATGCATGCAGAACAGGCTTCTCTGAACAACATGAACTTAATTTGAGCTTGGATGAAGGGAGTCTTTGACCAGCAGCCAGACCTACATACTAAAGGGCACTGATGTGAACCGGCGTGTGTGAGCCCTCAAACACATTGCATTGCATATTCCTGCAGTGTCCTTCATTGGAATCTGATTTTCAAACACCCTAAAAAGCCAGAAGCAATTGGACCAGGAATTTTAGACCAACCTAATTTTGTAGCCATTTTAAACCTGGATTCACCAGAGAAGATATTTACATAAGATACATTTACAGCTCTCACTATCATCATGTTCTCCAATGCATTTTTTTCCTTGCAGGCTTATTGTATTATTGCCTACATTTTACAGAAAGGGGACAGAGATGCAGGGGGAGATTTGCTCAAGGTCTCACTAGGCTTGTGTTGTGGAAAAAACAAAAGGACAGAAACAATGAGGTAGAAGCGGGTCTGATCTAAACAGGAGGTACTCAGATAACAGTGATATTACAAGCATTTATACCAAGACTGAAATGAAAATAGACTGCCGAGACTATTTGCATTATCTCTTCATTTTATTCTTACTACTAACAATGATGTGGCCTGAAAATAGAATTACTCTGACCCTAAACATTGTGCTATACTTCACATACACTATAATTTGTATTTTCGTTAGGGATTTTCACCTTCTGATTATTATTCCTTACACTTTCTTTTCTCATTTTTCTTCTTCTCAATTTAACTGTCATTTATTTGTGACACTAACCACTTCTGAGCAGCCATGATGTATCCTCTGAACAATACTCCCAAAGTAAATTCCACCGAGTTTTAGGAGAACAACTCTTCCTCCATCTAGCATCAGCTGCCTCTCTTTACTTCAATAAGATCCAAATACAGTCCTAGTTTTAAGACAAGCTCATGAAACTTGAGAGGTTGCATGCAGCATTTTGTACAGTGCCTTTAAAATAGGCACCCTCTTCCACCCATGTGTTGTTTTGCCTAGAGGCAGGTTGTTAAGACAGTCCAAGACACAAGCCTCTGAGACATGCCACAATTCTCTTCAGGACAACAGGTCTTCCCAAGGAGTGCCCAGAGTTAGTGAGAGCTGTTGCACTGATAGTTTGGTAGATGGTGAAGAAAGAAATCCTGTTTTGCTGTTAAGAAACAAAGATGCATTAATGAATGGGCAGTATTTGGAGTCCCCCTGAGAGGCATTATGTCTGTCTCAGCACAGGCTGATATAGCAAAAATCCTATTTGGAAAAAGTAAATAAATATAAAATAAAATAAAATAAAAATTAAGAAAATATGAAACCTATATGGTCTACAGAAGAGAACAATAAGAAAGTGCCTCTGTAATGCTATAGCCAAAGCTACTCTCCCTCTGTGGAAAGGCTGAGTAAAGCCATACATTTTAAATCAGTTCCTTGACAAATGCATTGTCTTTGTTCACCCCTCTGACAGGACACAAAGCATCAGCCTCGGTCATGTAGTACCTCAATGTACTCTGAAATAGAGCCGTTTGGGGGATGTCCCAAACATATGTTAGCAACTAGAGAGTAGAAATGAGAGCTGAGGGTTACAATACCTCTCTTTCATCTCTTTTCCTGACACAGGAAGCTGTGGGATTACGTGAGCTAGAACACAAGTTAGAACAGCTCCTAGTACTGTTGCAGTTTCTATTTTGGACAGCCCAGGCCTCCCATGTACTCAAAATCAAGGTGATATAAGAGTTGAGAAATTCTTGATTTACTAACAGCATTGTGTAACTTCAGGGGCTTTGATAAAAGCATATTATCTTGAAAATGTTTCCCCAACCTCAATGTAAAAGTAGCCTCTACTACAGTCTGGGCTTTGTCAACCATTCAATACCTCTGTGGATGTGCCTCTTAACTAATACAAAACACAGAGATGGAATGAGTAAAGTGTGCAGTAACCTTGCCTGGAGAAAGTCAGTCTTATTAAAAAGAAACCCAAAAGCAAACACTTCCTTTTGCCAGCATTTCCTTGCTGTAGGCCACGTATCTCTCTATTATGTCTGTGTAACACAGTGATTTTTCATACTTGGTCTAGGCAATAAAGATAGCAATTTAATTCTGATGGCAAACAACCATTTTCCCTCCTGTAAGCCATCTTTGTTCTTTGTCAGCTGTTATACATCCATGACCACATTAATCATAACCAAATTCCTTCAGGGGAGACACTGAAACATATTCCCATCAACTAGAGACTCAATTCTATAATTCAGTCTTGCTACTATCAACCTTGAATTCAGATCAAACTTTTTGAGAACATCTAATGGCAGGTGCCAATTAAATCATTAGGCTCAGTTATCTTAAACAGATGCAAATTTTACTGGAAGGAACTATAAAGTAAACAGCTGTTGAGAGGGGAGATCTCTTATACTACAAGCGATAAAATAGTGCTAATCAGATGTTTCGTTTTCCTAAAGTAAAAATGTAACTGTTGGGAAGATACACGTCGCGAGGAATCTGATGATTCCTGCAACTCCTTCAGAGTGACTGTGTGTCCTGAGCTCTGCTTATCCCTTTTCTTCTTCAAAGAAAAGTATCTGCAAGAAGAGATATTAGTTACCCTTGTGTTTCCCTTGGAGCCCCTCATTGAATGCAGCTAACAATCTGAAGAGAGAAAATTTGTCTTAGCATTGATCCAAAGAATGACCAAAAGGATTGTTGTAATATAATGTTTCACAAGTAGTCTGTGATGGCATCTACTTGCCTCCATTGGTACCACTAGTTTCAACACTAGCTTACAACTGATCATATTTATTTCATAATAACATACTTCAGCACCTTGCAGAGCACATAGAAATTTTCTTTTCTTCTTAACTGAATGCAGGACACAGTATCTTAGAGAACACTGTATATTTGGTGAGAAAATCCTGTATATTGTATCTGTTGCTGAGTGACGGTCTATAAACACTTCAGAGAAGGCAAATGCTCCTCTACCTCAGGCTTAGCCTTGTCATCCTGGCTAGACAACTGCTGGGAGTAGGAAGTGCTGGTACACATATTCCTCAGCTCCCACTAAACAACAACTGAATTCTCAGTTTAGTTTTTTTTGTTTGTTTGTTTGTTTGTTTGTTTTTTGGTGCATGGGATTCCTGGGCTTGTCTTTTCCTTCGTCATGGAAAAGTGCTTCTAACTCATTTAGAATCATAGAATCATTTAGGTTGGAAAGACCTCTGAGATCATCAAGTCTAACTGTTAACCTAGCACTGCCAAGCCTAACACTAAAGCCAAGCAGCACATCTAAATATCTTTTAAATACCTCCAGGAATGGTGACGCAACCACTTCCCTGGGCAGCCTGTTCCAGTGCTTCTCAACCCATTCAGTGAAGAAATTTTTCCTAATATCCAACCTAAACCTCTCCAGGCACAACTTGAGGACATTTCTTCTTGTCCTATTGCTTGTTGCTTGAAAAAAGAGTCTGAGGCCACTTGCTGAGCCGATCAGCTCCGGGGCAGATGCGTTCTGCAGCGGAGCGGGGGATAGGACAGGCAGGGCTAATTTTTCCAGCATCAAGCCTACTTGAGGGAGCTGCCAGAACCCGGCAGCCCTCATGAGGGAGGTGAACGAGGCGTAGGTGGAGCCAGCAGCACCCCCTCCCCGGCTGTTCAAAAGCTGCCCCTAGGGAGCGTGAGCACGGTGAACATGGTGGGCAAACAGGGCATGGCGTGTCAGAAGGGAGTGGCGCGGCAGTTGGCACAGGCAGGGCGAGCAGGAAGGGCAGAGATTTCCCCCTCACCCATACGAACACCTCCTGTAATGACAGCCGTTAGCTAGGCTGCAATGGTCTCCACCAGGCATGGTGCACTCTCTAGAAAGACGGTACACACCCAGACCGACTACCCATTCAAAAATGCATCAGTTCAGGTCACCGGATGCAGGGAGTGTCTGAGCCTGTTGCTGCCATCGGCGGGAGGCAGAGAAACTGCATGCGTGAGGTGTGAGCAGGTGGATGACCTGGTCCTCATGGTGGCGGAGCTCAAGGAGGAGGTGGAGAGGTTGAGGGATATCAGGGAGTGCGAGTGGGAGATAGACTGGTGGAACAACTCCCTGCAAGGCCTCAACGAGAGGTACCGGGGTGAGACACCCCAAATGGGGGTGGACGCCCTGCCCTGTCGCCGTCGGACAGAGGGAGGGGACCTGGGAGTTGAGGAGGAATGGAGACAGGTCCCTGCTCGACCTTGCAGGTGATGCCCTCCCCCACTGACCCCACCTTCGCAGGTGCCCCTACGCAACAGGTTTGAGGCGCTGGAGATTGAGAGACCGGTAGATGAGGAAAAGGTAGAAAGTGTACCCAGGAGGATGCCTAGGGCAAGGAAGTCAACTCCAAGCCTCAGGACTGCCTCCACCAGGACAGAAAGAAAGGTGATTGTTGTGGGAGACTCTCTTCTCAGGGGAACAGAGGGCCCTATTTGTTGGCCTGACCCTACCCGCAGTAGGATCTAGCAGACTAGGAAGTCTTCTGCCTCCCTGGGGCCAGGGTCAGGGACGTTGCCAGGAAGCTTCCCAACCTGGTTCGCCCCTCTGACTATTATCCTCTTTTGATAGTCCAGGCAGGCAGTGATGACATTGAAGAGAGAAGCCTCAAGGTTATCAAACAGGACTTTAGGGGGCTGGAGCGATTAGTGGAGGGAGCGGGAGTACAGGTGGCATTTTCGTCTGTCCCTACAGTGGCAGGGAGAGGTACTCACAGGACACGAAAAGCCCACCTGATAAACACATGGCTCAGAGGCTGGTGCCAGCACAGAAATCTTTTTTTTTTTTTTTTTGACCATGGGGCGCTTTACTCGGCACCCAGCCTGATGGCTGCAGACGGGTCCCTATCTCTAAGGGGAAAACAGATCCTGGGCCAGGAGCTGGTGGGGCTCATTGAGAGGGCTTTAAACTAGGTAAGAAGGGGGATGGGGCTGAAACAAGACTTGTTGGAGCTGTGCTAGGGGGAACAATGGCCCAGCTGAAGTGCTTCTACACCAATGCATGCAGCATGGGTAACAAACAGGAGGAGCTGGAAGCCATCGTGCAGCAGGCAGGCTGCGACTTGGTTGCCATCACAGAGATGTGGTGGTGAGACCACTCTCATGACTGGAGTGCTGCAATGACTGGCTATAAGCTCTTCAGAAGGGACAGGTAGCATAGAAGGGGTGGTGGTGTGGCTCTCTATATTAGAGAATCTTTCGATGTTGTGGAACTCGAGGCTGGGAATGACAAGGTTGAGTCCCTTTGGGTTAGGATCGGCAGGAAGGCCAACAAGGCTAGCGTCCTGGTCGGGGTCTGTTATAGACCGCCGAACCAGGATGAGGAGATGGATGAGGAGTTCTACAGGCAGCT
Organism: Aythya ferina; assembly: GCF_964211825.1. Lineage (NCBI taxonomy): Eukaryota > Metazoa > Chordata > Aves > Anseriformes > Anatidae > Aythya > Aythya ferina. The sequence goes on from NC_140298.1 coordinate 22,793,336, forward strand.
GACAGACGTTGCGAAATCGTTGGCCCTTGTTCTCGTGGGGGACTTCAACTTCCCTGACATATCCTGGAAGCAAAACACAGCCCAGAGAAAGCAGTCTAGGAGGTTTCTGGAGAGCGTGGAAGATAGCTTCCTGACGCAGCCGGTTAGTGAGCCTACCAGGGGTGGTGCCCTGCTAGACGTTCTCTTCACAAACAGAGAAGGACTAGTGGGAGATGTGGTGGTCGGAAGCTGTCTTGGGCAGAGTGAACACGAAATGGTGGAGTTGTCTATTCTTGGCGAGGCCAGGAAGGGGACCAGTAAAACCGCTGTATTGGACTTTCGGAGGGCTGACTTTGAGCTGTTCAGGACACTGGTTGGTAGAGTCCCTTGGGAGGCAGTTCTGAAGGGCAGAGGAGTCCTGGAAGGCTGGGCGCTCTTCAAGAGGGAAATCTTAATGGCGCAGGAGCGGTCTGTCCCCACGTGCCCAAAGACAAGCTGGCGTGGAAGACCGGCCTGGCTCAACAGAGAGTTGCAGCTTGAGCTTAAGAGAAAAAAGAGGGTTTATAATCTTTGGAAAAAAGGGCAGGCCGCTGAGGAGGACTATAAGGATGTTACAAGGCTGTGCAGGGACAAAATTAGAAAGGCCAAAGCTCATCTGGAGCTCAATCTGGCTACTGCCATTAAAGATAACAAAAAATCTTTTTACAAATACATCAACACAAAAAGGAGGACTAAGGAGAATCTCCATCCTTTACTGGATGCGGGGGGAAACCTTGTTACAAAAGATGAGGAAAAGGCGGAGGTGCTTAATGCCTTCTTTGCCTCGGTCTTTAGCAGCAATACCGGTTGTTCTCTGGATACCCAGTACCCTGAGCTGGCGGAAGGGGATGGGGAGCAGGATGTGGCGCTCACTACCCACAAAGAAACAGTTGGCGACCTGCTACGGCACTTGGATGTGTGCAAGTCGATGGGGCTGGATGGGATCCACCCGAGGGTACTGAGAGAACTGGCAGAGGAGCTGGCCAAGCTGCTTTCCATCATTTATCAACAGTCCTGGCTATCAGGGGAGGTCCCAGTTGACTGGCAGCTAGCAAACGTGATGCCCATCTACAAGAAGGGCCAAAGGGCAGACCCGGGGAACTATAGGCCTGTCAGTTTGACCTCAGTGCCAGGGAAGCTCATGGAGCAGATCATCTTGAGAGTCATCACACGGTACTTGCAGGGCAAGCAGGCGATCAGACCCAGTCAGCATGGGTTTATGAAAGGCAGGTCCTGCTTGATGAACCTGATCTCCTTCTATAACCAAGTGACATGCTTGGTGGATGAGGGAAAGGCTGTGAATGTGGTCTACCTTGACTTCAGCAAGGCTTTTGACACCGTTTCCTACAGCATTCTCCTGAAGTTCCCCAACCCAAATCTAATTTTTAACCCAGGAACACTTACCTGCCAGCTTCTGAATTTGACTCACTGCCAAACAACTTCACGGGGTAGTAGCACCACCAGGGTTTTCCTGTTCTGAGTAGTCACCACCTATGTTACTAGGTCATAGAGTTTCCAAAACTATTTCACAGAGATGGTAGAAAACATGAAGAAAAAGCAGCCTACTTGGGAACACTGAGTCCATTTCATCATGACAGTAGAAAAGCACCCTAAGTAACCTGAACCTCAAACTCCCCTGGAGTAGCAATTGTTCCCACAAGTCCTCATGCTTTCTATATAGCAAAGGTCAAATGATCCCCACCTGGCAGATTCCACTTCACATGTGTGGAGCCATGAGACCTTGTGGAATAGGCTCATCAACCTGGTTTCAATGTTTAAGGTTCAATTGCTCCTTATCGCTGATAGAAATAACCTGACAAGGGGCTTAGTGGTTAGAGTTGACCTAATGAATTAAATACAAAAGGCATGTAAGGGTCATATTTCTGGTAGTCATTCTGCGAGGAAAATTAGTACAGAGCTTGTTAAAATAAGATAAATCAACATAAATAAAGAAATCAATAAAAGAAAAAAGAAAATTACCTAAAAGGCAAAATTGCCATCATAGATTTTCATCTGTCTAGTCACGACAGATAAGAATATAGCAATCAGAAAGACTTTTCTTGACATTAATGTTGTTTAAATTTGCTTTTCTGAGATCTCTTCTGTTATATATGGAGCGGTAATTTCTGTCAAGAAAAAGGTTGATATTAACCTTTTTTTGATATTAATATTTATTATTGATAAAGAAAGGGGAGATTTGGGAATGTGGCCATGGGGGTTGGAAAGCCCCATGGCTGAGATAATATTAGACTCTTAACGATGAGGCCATCAGGAATGTAAAAGAGTTTAGAGGGAACAAAGAAGGGTGATTCAGGAGACTCCATGCAGTCTCTGGTTTCTTGTTCTCCAGATGGGTTGCTTGTTCTCCAGCTGCTAAGGCATGGAAGTTTCTGGGTGTTTGCTGTTGTTGTTACGTTCAAAGTTGTTTGACCAATGAAAAGTTGTTTTGAAAAGAACTGCTGTGGAGAGAAGGGTGTAAGAGGGGAGCCTGCCCTCAAGAAAGAGGAAGAAAAAAAAAAAAAAAAGGAAATGGAAGGCAACATGGTGTGATGAAGTTACATCAATAAAGAAGCAGGAAAAAGAAGTGAAGAGGAACAGGCTGGCAGAATGGAGACCAGGATGGGAACAGGCACATTGATCGCCTCATGAAGATAGGTTTGGCCAAACTCAGCAAACTGCTCAGAGAAGCTCATACAGAAAGTTGCTGGAAATAGGCACGCTGGAGCTGGAGAGAAGCTCGAGCTGAGAGAAGTGGACCTGTGCACACAACTGCCTCTCGCTGGTAAGCAGTTGCGCATTATGGGGAATCATATGTCCTTAAGAACAAAGACTGTCCTGGTAACCTTACAGCTTATTCTCCTTATTAACAATCAGACAGTTTATGAGCCTGAAATATGGGACCTGAGGTCAAGGGGTGGGACTCTGCAACTAAAAATGACAAGGTTGCAGTGGGATTGCTCAGCACCCGGAGAGCAATCTCTGAGGCCTTAAAGAGCCCTGTGGGACCACAGTCAGAAACGTGTCGTTTGCCAGATAGTGAGGGAGCTGCGGGCTCCTTTACTGACCCGACTGCTACGCCATGGGCCCCTCCGCTGCTACAGCCATCGAAGGCATTTGCTGTTACGCCCCCTGTTGACCTGAACGTGCCTTTTGACCCAGGCCTATTGGCCTTCAAAAGGAGATGGATATGCTTTTCTTTGATCTGGGAAGAACGGGATACATAAGGCCTGAAGACCGAGTTGCTTGACAACTTAAAGCAAGACATATTGTTCAAAAGGAATGGAAAATGGAGACTTGTCAGTAATCAATAAAAGGAATGGAAAATGGAGACTGTTAAGTCATGGAACTTAAAGGATTGTTTGTTACCTTTGCTGATCATGAATATGTATAGGCGTACTCAATTTTAGTAAGTTATGGAACTTAAAGGATTGTTTGTTACCTTTCCTGATTGTACGTATGTATAGGCATACTCGGGTTTAGTATGTAAAGCAATGTTCTGTATATTTAGAATGTTTGATGTTCGTATGTGCGTGTTGGTGGAGTGTAGACTCCCCGTGCACCCAGCACTGTTTACTTGCCTTTTATACCTTTTAGAAATATTTGTTTTATAAATATTAAAAAATTCAGATTGAGTTGAGACCTCATTTATAACATCTTATTTATGCAGGACTTTTCAAAATCTAGTGCCATGAAACTCTGACTGCAGTATTTACTTTGGCTGCATATAAACTATCATGTATAAATGCCAGGATCCGGATCCTCACTCCGCATTCAGGTCAAGGACCGGGCTGAAAGTTTTGGCTTTAATTTGGTTACATGACTACATTGCTGTTGTCGTGGTTTCCCCCAGCCGGCGGCTAAGCACCACACAGCCGTTCGCTTGCCCTCTCCCCTCCTTCTCTGGGATGGGGGAGAGAAATAGGAAAACAAAGCCTGTGGGTCGAGACAGAAACAGTTTATTAAGACAGGAAAAAAAAAAACAAATAATAATAACAAGAATAGTACTGCTACTACTAATGTGTACGGAACAAGCGATGCACAATGCAATTGCTCACCACCCGCTGACCGATACCCAGCCTAACCCTGAGTAGCTGGACCCCCATCCCGGCTAGGCGCCCCTATATATTGCTCAGCATGACCCCATACAGTACAGAATGCCTCTTTGGCCACTTTGGGTCAACTGTCCTGGGTCTGTCCCCTCCCAGTTCCTGCTCCACCCCCAGCCTGCCCGCTGGCAGGACAGAGCGAGAAGCTGAAGCGTCCTTGGCTTAGTGTAAGCACGGCTCTGCAACAATTCAAACATCAGTGTGTTCATCCTAATCCACAGCATTGCACCCTACCAGCTCCTAGGAGGAAAAATAACTCTACCCTATCTGAAACCAGGACAGCTGTTTTCTGGCAGGTCGTGGGGAGAAGATTGGCTGGCTTGGGGGAGCTTCTGTACACATGGCTTTTAGGCTGCAGCCAAAGCGTTCCTCTAGATCTGGAAGTTTGAAGATGGCTGAGTGGTTGGAAAGCTGCCAGGTGGAAAAGGACCTGGGAGTGATGGTGGATAGTCGGCTGAATATGAGCCAGCAGTGTGCTCAGGTGGCCAAGAAGGCCAACAGCGTCCTGGCTTGTATAAGAAGCAGTGTGGCCAGCAGGGCTAGGGAAGTGATTGTCCCCCTGTATTCGGCTCTGGTGAGGCCGCACCTCGAGTACTGTGTTCAGTTTTGGGCCCCTCGCTACAAGAAGGACATCGAGGTGCTTGAGTGAGTCCAGAGAAGGGCAATGAAGCTGGTGAGGGGTCTGGAGAACAAGTCCTACGAGGAGCGGCCGAGGGAGCTGGGCTTGTTCAGCCTGGAAAAGAGAAGGCTCAGGGGCAACCTTATCGCTTTCTACAGGTACCTTAAAGGAGGCTGTAGCGAGGTGGGGGTTGGTCTATTTTTCCACGTGCCAGGTGACAGGATGAGGAGAAATGGCCTAAAGTTGTGCCAGGGGAGGTTTAGGTTGGATAATATGAAGAACTTCTTTACTGAAAGGGTTGTTAGGCATTGGAATGGGCTGCCCAGGGAAGTGGTGGAGTCACCATCCCTGGAGGTCTTTAAAAGACGTTTAGATGTAGAGCTTAGGGATATGGTTTAGTGGGGACTGTTAGTGTTAGGCCAGAGGTTGGACTCGGTGATCTTGGAGGTCTCTTCCAACCTAGATAATTCTGTGTTTCTGTTGCAGTCTCCCAGCTCAGAGACAACCACCTATTAGTCTGGCGCAACGGATTTGTGTGTTCCTTGCACTAGCTGTTCCTTCACCTCCTCTTCACGTACAAGGACACGCGTCTCTTTCACGCTCCTTCAGGAGTAAACAAGCCAGGAGAGATTTAAGCCTCTTTCTCCAGGTCGGTAAGATCCCTACCTTTGGTTTCATTGAGAATTCAGGCCCTAACAACTCAAGTATCTTCTGGACGGTGTTTCTTCTGGGTAGGATAATTTCATTTCCCTTTTGAAGACTTACAGAGATGTAGTAACAAAAGCAAAAGCATAAAACGGTACCTGAGGCACAGGCTACTTTTCAGCCTGCAGCAGACTATAGGTATGATATCAAAGGATGATATCATACCTATATCATACATCTTGTTATCATATCAGGAAATGTAGAAAACTGCCTGTTGCTTCTCAGGTTCTAAGCTTTCCCTTAAAAGGTGTGTGCAAAGGTGTAATCAGCTGTTTGAGTACAATTCTCACGTGTACATGAACATTTTCCTCTCCCCTTCCCAACTTGGAATGCAACAGTTTTCATCATACTGTTATAAATTCTGAGTCAACTTAGTTTTATGAGATTTATTTATGGGGTTAATAAAAGGCAAGTAAAGAGCGCTGGGTGTGCGGGGGGGTCTGGGCTCCTCCAACACGCACACACGTTACATCAGGCGGCAGCTTTTTCTGCTCCTAGGCTAATACATGTGCATTACTACTTCTGGAAAAGGCAGGGTTATTATAATTAGTTCCTGGACTCCAAACCCTCCCACTGGCGCATGTGTATCAGTCCCCAGTGGTCCCTCTGGGGGTCTCTCGTGCTGAAGGCTCATAGTCTTCCTCCCAGGCTTTGTTCTTGTCCCCAAAATCTGGGGACCAGGACTGGGCAAGTAGGGTGCAAGTGTGTTGGGGAGCAAGCTCTCTGGCTGAATACCAGGGCTTTAAACTAGGTTTGATGGGGGAAGGGAAAGGAGCTAAAGGTGACAGAGAAGGGCTGGGGGAAGTCCTCACTGCTGTTATGAATGGCTCAGTCTTCAAAATAGGACTATAATCAAAGTTTACAATTTATTAAAGGAATAGAGGTAAGCAAACAGTGCTGGGTGCGCCGGGAGACTCTGCTCCACCCAGACGCACACCAGTTACATCAAGCAGCTGATTATTATGCTCCTAGGCTAATACATATTCATTACTGCTTCTAAAACAACCAGGGTTATTATAATTAGTTTCTGGAATCCAAACCCTCCTACTGGAGCTTGCGTATCAGTCCCCAGTGGTCCCTCTGGGGGGGTCTCTCGTGCTGAAGGCTCATAGTCTTCCTCCCTCTTGTCCTTCTCTTTTGTCCAACTTGGCTGTATGTCAGAGACTCGTGCAGCGCCCCCTGCAAGCTTTGTCTTTTAGTCGTTCTTCAGCTTCCCCCGTCTCCTTAGTCTCCCGGCCAGGTACCAGAGACTTGCGTAGTGTCCCATGCAATAGTCATAATAGTTAGCAGCTATTCTGACCCCCCCCCCCCCCCAGATATCAGAGACTTCAAGGAAAAGCCTACAAACTACATTTCCCTTCAAGCTCTCTATTGACAGGAATTGCTAAAACATTCCTTTGCAAGGTACAAGAACTATATACATAAACCACTCTGTTTTTCTTAGACACATGGTTATACAAGGGTCTGTAGGACAGAAGGCCACATTCATCATACCTTGCGGCCCTAGCATTGTTCCATATTGACGTGAATCAGATGAACGCATTTCACAACCCCCCATCTCCTTTTTCATGGCATTGATTCGTGTTTTCCTTTCCAATCAAGTCAATGCTTGCCGAGTTGATACCAATTGATACCAATTTTGGATCTTTGTTTTTATTGTCATCAGGCAATGGGTTTTCTCTTTCCCTGGTTCTGGGTCAACAGGTACCACAAATGTTTGCATTCTTTTTATAACCGAGTGCATTAGTCTGGTAATACAAGGTGTTAAACATGGAATTATTAACAATCCTCCACATATCCCCAATACAACCATCCTTATTTTAGCAAGCCAATCACCACCCATAAAGCCCCCTCCCATCATCCTCTTAGATCAATTCCATTCCAAATTTGAGCTGGGACATGCAATTTTCTTCATTTCTTTTACAAGTTTATTTACAACTTTTCTTTCTGTTGTGGTTTAACCCAGCGGGCAGCTAATCAACACACGGCTGTTCGCTCACCTCCCCCCCTCCTTCTCTGGGATGGGAGAGAGAAACGGGAAAGTGAAGCCTGTGAGTTGAGATAAAGACAAGAAAATAATAATAATGACAATAATGAAGATAATAGTACTACTAGTAATAATGTGTACAAAAGAAGTGATGCACAATGCAATTGCTCACCACCCGCTGTCCGATGCCCAGCCTAACCCCGAGCAGTCCAGCCCTCCTCCCAGTTCTTGCATCCCCAGCTTGCCTGCTGGCAGGAGAGAGTGAGAAGCTGAAATGTCCTTGGCTTGGTGTAAGCACTGCTCTGCAACAATTAAAACATCAGCATATTATCAGCACTCTTCTCATCCTAAGCCAGAACATAGCATTCTACCAGCTACTAGGAAGAAGCACCCTCATCAATCTCTAAACAGCAATTACTAAGGTTAAGTTTTCCACAGACTTCTCCTTCTTGTGCTAGCAAATAATCCAAAGCTACGCTATTTTGACACAAAGCAGTTCTCATCTTAGTATTTTGCTTTGCAATTAATCCAAGTGCATCTCCGGTTTTATTTACAACTATTTCTATTACAGCTTGTAACCTAATTATTCTATTAAGTATATATATTGGGGTCCTATAGCCCCAGCATCCATCTTCTGCCCACATAGCTGGATCATGATAAGCAAACATCTTCAATCAAGGGGTTGGGCCCATTTTCAGGGTCGATTTGGGCTTGTGTTCCTGTTCAGCCTGTCAGGGTGATCCAGCTCCTGGAAAACAAATCACAATTTTATATGCATTTAAAAAAAAAAAAAAAAAAGTTCTTATGTTATTTTCTTGGGACAACACGACCTTAGTGTGGGAGAAATCTGGTCGAGGCCCTCTCACTCAGCAGTCAATACCCATAGGGGTTGCCTCCCTCGGTAGACCATACACACCACAGTGGAGGGTCCTGCCACAGTCTTGCCTTCTCCCTTCTCTCCCTTTACGCTTGTCCCCTTTATTTGGCATCCTTAATTCATGCAGAGCCTCATTGCCAGAATATTAGTTCTTCTGTAGCTTGAGTTTCAGTGCCCCAAGAGTGGACACAACCCTCCAAGTTTCAGTAGTTACTGGTCCTTTTATTCTGGATGCGTGGGTCCAACCCCTTTCTGCTGTGAGGTAGTAAGGAAAACAAGGTACGATCCCTCCCGTCGGGGGTTCAGTCCCTCCAGGTGTTTATTAAGACCTTGTCTCCTGGTTGTATTTTACGAATGGCAAATCCTCAAGGTGGCGTTTGAGCCATCATTCCAATTTCTCTTAGCTCTTGTAGTCTCCTTCCAATAGTAATTATACATTTCTGGATGCTACGATCCTCAACTACATTGTTCCCTAGAGTCATCCCTTGAGAATAAGGCATACCATATAACATTTCATATGGTGATAATTCAGTCTCACTGTGTGGTTTAGTTCTTATGTTTAAAAGTGCCAATGGTAAGCATCTCATCCAGGGCATTTGTGTCTCGATGGTTAATTTAGTCAATTGTTGTTTTATTGTTTGATTCAGTCTTTTCTACTTTCCCTGAACTTTGTGGGTGCTACAGAGTACAGTATTCCCACTGAATACCTAATGATTGACATAATTTTATTATTGTAGAAGTAAGGTGTGTGCCCTGATCAGAATCAATGTACTGGATTATCCCATATCTAGGTATCAGGTGTTCTGATAGAATTTTTACCACCATTTTTGCTGTAGCTCGTGCTACGGGATAAGCTTCTACCCATTGTGTTAAATGATCTACTATTACCAATAGATATTTTATCCTCCCTACCTTAGGCAATTCAGTTAAATCAACTTGTACTTTCTCAAAAGGCCTATAAGCTGTTTTTTCTCCCTCCCGTGGCTGCTTGTCAAAACACTTTCTTATTTATCTTCTGACAAGTTAAGCAACTTTGTACAATTTACTTTGCTATTTCAAAATCCCAATGCAACCAAATTGTTTAAGTAAATGATCACTTAACGCCTTTGTACCCCAATGTGTTTGTGCATGTAAACGTCCCAATATTTGCTTCGCATAAGCTTTTGGCAATCTCTTTCCTGTCTGGCAGTGTCCATTTTCCCTGTTCTAACTTAGCCCCTACTTTTCTCCAGTTTTGTTTGCTTTGTTTTGTTTTCCATTGCATTTCAGAGTCGGTCCAAAACTTCCACAGGGGTTTCTTTTGGATCTTGTTGGAACAGATTCTCAATTCCCAATTTAACCAGATTTTGGTACTTACCGTTCATTATTTCCAGGGTGACTATAGTCTCAGTGTGGGGTCGGTCAGGGGAATGGAATTGTCAACAGTTCTCTGAGCGGTCCCATTGGCAATCTGAGCTCACTCATAAACTCAGGATGTTTTAAGAGTTCGTTGCTTTTCTGTGTCCATGACAACTCTCTCACACCCATCATGGTCCCTCTGCCCCAAAGGGCTCACACCAGTGATTTTGAGATCACAGCCTCCTGTGGAGGCAGAACTATTAACACTCCTACATCCTCTTTCCCTTCTCATTCAACTTCAAACAGCTCTGTTAAATACTACATGCCACACCTTTAACACCTTCAACAACTCTTTAAACCCTTCCTTTATCTTTCTCCAGCCTGTACTTTTCTCATGCCAACACCAAAGGCTCAGTCAGGGGCCAACTTAGTTCCACTCCTTTTCCCTCTAAGATGCTGGAACAACATATCAGTATAACACATTTCATCCTATTTTCCTTCTCTCCTCAAAAACAACATTAATTGCAAGATAGTGTTATAGTTGATTGATCCATGAAGTGACCATTTAGTTTATACATTGGCCACCATTGATTGCAATACTTAGTGAAAGTCCTCTTGCTTTCTGTGCCCCCAGTTCTAACAATATCCTTCCAATGTACCAACATGCACCCAAGGAGGTTTTCTTTAAGACATCTTTGTTTTGGATATTACTCATTTCCTTGATTTCCCATTCCCTTTTATTTATTTATTACTATTCCTTACTAGTTACTGTCCTTCGTTTGAGTTTCCATGCAAACCTTTTTACTACGGGTTTTTACTATCTTTTCCTAATCTTCTTCCCAAACGTCCCAGTTCTCTGGGATTAAACGCTTCTTCCCACATACAAACTTTACTATTTCAGATTATTAATGAGCACTGTTCAAATCAAAAATCCACGGAACTTCAGGAAAACAGCTGAAGCACTCAGCCTTCCATCTTCCGCACAGACATTACCACCTTTTCCACAAAAATCCCCCCAGATATCAGAGACTTCAAGGAAAAGCCTACAAATACATTTCCCTTCAAGCTCTCTATTGACACGCATTGCTAAAACATCCCTTTGCAAGGTACAAGAACTATATACATTAACCACTCTGTTTTTCTTAGACACGTGGTTATACAAGGGTCTGTAGGACAGAAGGTCACATTCATCATACCTTGCGGCCCTAGCATTGTTCCATATTGATACAAATCAGATGAACATGTTTCACACTACTGCCACTGTTGAAGACAGGGAAAAACTTCTGAGCTCTTCCATAGGATTGTCTGAGGGCTCCTCAGAGAACGTAGTGTTCCCAGTTCCCCGTCCAGTATCTTCTTCTTGCAGCCCCCGGGATAACTGTACCTACTGCTTCCCTAAAGTGCCTGTACACCTTGCACGGAGCATGGGAAATAAACAGGATGAGCTCAAGATCTGTGTTCAGTCGCAGGGCCACAGTCTCGTTGGGATCACTGAGACATGGTGGGACAGCTCGCATGACTAGAACGCAATCATGGAGGGCTACGTCCTCTTTAGGAGAGACAGGCTGGGGAAGGGAGGGGGTGGGGTTGCCCTTTATGTGAGGGAGCAAATAGTGTACCCAGCTCCAGCTGAGAAAGGGTGATGGACAAGTGGAGAACTTGTCAATACGAATCAAGGGGTGGGCTGGTATGGGAGACACAGCGGTGTGGGTCTACTACAGGTCTCCAGACCAGGAGGAGAAAGACGATCAGACTGGATGATAGCCAATATGACCCCCGTCATCAAAAAGAATAGGAAGAAAGATCTGGGAAACAACAGGAAGTGTCTCACCTCGGTCCCTGGAAAAGTATTGGAGCAGCTTCTACAGGATGCCATCTCGAAGCAAAAGGGCTGGGGACCAGCGCTGGGGACCAGAAAGATGCTTACCCCTGAGAGCTGAGACTCTGGTTCATAGAGCTTGGGACGAAGTGCAATTCTCTTTAAGGTGCTGGACCTGTTCAGGAAGCAGTCCCCAGCTAAGACCCAGGCCTGAAGGGAAGATGACAGACTCCTCATACTGCTTTTGGCCTGCATCTTGTGAAAACAGTATTTCTTTTATGAACAACAGCACATTCTCACGATTTCCACTTAGTCAAAGTAGCAATCTTTCCACCAGTATCCATCCCAACCTCTTTCTACTTACCACATGGCCAAATCTGCATTCACATTAAGGCACCTTGTTCACACAGCCCGTTTGTCAATCTTCCAAATACTTAAGAACCTTCTTCAACGTCAGGCTGACCTGTGTGCACTTGGGCTTGTGAGGCCTTTTTTTTGTTGTTTTTTTCTTCCAGTGCTTGGAAGGGAGCTTAGAATCCACCTAAGTAATTTCACAGAAAACAGACAAGGTGAAGGAAGTACTCAAACTCCTCAGCAGTAACAACCACAGAACCCAGGAACACTTACCTGCTGTCTTCTGAACTCCAGTCACTTCCAAAGTGCTTCGCAGTGAAATAGTGCCACCAGGGTTTTTCTGAAGAAGGCACCACCAACGTAACTAGCTCATAGAGTCTCTAAAACTATTTCACAGAGAGGGCAGAAAACATGAAGGAAAAGCAGCCTAGTAGGGAACACGGAGACCAATTCACCACGAGAGGAAAACACCCCAGGCTACCCAAGCCCCAGTCTCCCCTGGGGAGGCAAATCCCCCACAAGTCCTCAGGCTTCCTATATAGCAAAGGTCAAATGACCCACACCTGGCAGGTTTCACTTAACAAGGGTGGAGCCAAGAGACCGTGTGGAATAAGCTCGTCTACCTGGCTTCAAAGTTTTAAGGTCTATTGCTCCTTATTGCTAGTAGAAATAACCTGACAAGGGGCTTGGTGGTTACAGCTGACCTAATGAATTAACTACAAAAGGTGCACAAGGGTCATATTTCTGTTAGTCATTCTGTGAGCAAAGTTAGTACAGAGCCTGTTAAAAAAATCAATACAAATAAATAAAAGAAATGAATAAAAAAGAAAATGACCTTAAAGGCAAACTTGCCATCATAGATTTTCGTCTGTCTAGTCATGACAGATAAAGAATTTAGCAATCAGAATTCCTTTTCTTGATATTAATGTTATTTACATTTTCTTCTCTGAGATCCCTTCTTTATGCAGGACTTTTCTAAATCTAGCCCCGTGACCTCTGACTACACTATTTATAGAATCATAGAATATCCTGAGCTGGAAGGGACCCATAAGGATCATCAAGTCCAACTCCTGGCACCGCACAGGTCTACCCAAAAGTTTAGACCACGTGACTAAGTGCACGGTCCAATTGCTTCTTAAATTCAGACAGGCTTGGTGCAGTGACTAGTTCCCTGGGGAGCCTGTTCCGGTGTGCGACCACCCTCCTCTCGGTGAAGAACCTCTTGCTGACGTCCAGCCTAAACCTTCCCTGCCTCAGCTTAACACCGTTCCCGTGGGTCCTATCACTGGTGATTACGGAGAATAGGTCAGCACCTGCCTCTGCACTCCCCCACGCGAGGAAGTTGTACGCTGCAATGAGGTCCCCCCTCAGCCTCCCCTTCCCCAGGCTGAAGAGGCCCAGTGACCTCAGCCGCTCCTCATCCGGCTTCCCCTCTAGGCCCTTCACCATCTTCGTCGCCCTCCTCTCGACACTCTCCAGCAGTTTAATGTCCTTCTTGTACTGTGGTGCCCAGAACTTCATGCAGTACTCGAAGTGAGGCCGCACCAGCGCAGAGTAGAGCGGGACAATCACTTCCCTCGATCGACCAGCAATGCCGTGCTTGATGCACCTCAGGATATGGTTGGCCCCCCTGGCTGCCAGGGCACACTGCTGGCTCATGTTCAACTTGCTGTCAACCACCGCCCCCGGATCCCTCTCTGCGGGGCTGCTCTCCAGCATCTCGTCACCCAGTCGGTCCGTATAGCCAGGGTTGCCCTGTCCCAGGTGCAGGACCCGGCACATGCTCTTGTTAATCTTCATGCGGTTGGTGATCACCCAGCTCTCCAATCTGCCCAGATCTCTCTGCGAGGCCTTTCCACCCTCATCTGAGTCTACAACTCCTCCAAGTTTGGTGCCATCAGCAAATTTGCTCAAAACACCTTCTAGTCCTACATCCAATATTGAGGGAAAGGCTGTGCATGTGGTCTACCTTTACTTCAGCAAGGCTTTTGACACCGTTTCCCACAGCATTCTCCTCAAGAAACTGGCTGCTCTTGGCTTGGACTGGTGTATGCTTTGTTGGGTTAAAAACTGGCTGGATAGCCAGGCCCAAAGAGTCGTGGTAAACGGAGTCAAATCCAGCTGGAGGCCGATCACTAGTGGTGTTCCCCAGGGCTTGGTGCTGGGGCTGGTCCTCTTTAATACCTTTATCGATGGTCTGGATGAGGGCATTGAGTGCATCCTCAGTAAGTTTGCAGATGACACCAAGTTAGGTGTGTGTGTCGATCTGCTCGAGGGTAGGACGGCTCTGCAGGAGGATCTGGATAGGCTGCACCGATGGGCTGAGGTCAACTGCATGAAGTTCAACAAGGCCAAGTGCCGGGTCCTGCACCTTGGGCACAATAACCCCAAGCAGAGCTACAGACTGAGAGAGGAATGGTTGGAAAGCTGCCAGGTGGAAAAGGACCTGGGAGTGATGGTGGATAGTCGGCTGAATATGAGCCAGCAGTGTGCTCAGGTGGCCAAGAAGGCCAACAGCATCCTGGCTTGTATAAGAAGCAGTGTGGCCAGCAGGGCTAGGGAAGTGATTGTCCCCCTGTATTCGGCTCTGGTGAGACCGCACCTCGAGTACTGTGTTCAGTTTTGGGCCCCTCGCTACAAGAAGGACATCAAGGTGCTTGAGTGAGTCCAGAGAAGGGCAATGAAGCTGGTGAGGGATCTGGAGAACAAGTCCTACGAGGAGCGGCCGAGGGAGCTGGGCTTGTTCAGCCTGGAAAAGAGAAGGCTCAGGGGCAACCTTATCGCTTTCTACAGGTACCTTAAAGGAGGCTGTAGCGAGGTGGGGGTTGGTCTATTTTTCCACGTGCCAGGTGACAGGATGAGGAGAAATGGCCTAAAGTTGTGCCAGGGGAGGTTTAGGTTGGATAATATGAAGAACTTCTTTACTGAAAGGGTTGTTAGGCATTGGAATGGGCTGCCCAGGGAAGTGGTGGAGTCACCATCCCTGGAGGTCTTTAAAAGACGTTTAGATGTAGAGCTTAGGGATATGGTTTAGTGGGGACTGTTAGTGTTAGGCCAGAGGTTGGACTCGGTGATCTTGAGGTCTCTTCCAACCTAGAAATTCTGTGATTCTGTGAATTCCACCTTGCTACAACCTACTTTGAGGTAGTTGTAAGAGTGCTAAGGTCTCCCCTGAGCCTCCTTTTATCCAGGCTAAACAACCCCATTTCCCTCTGCCATTCCTCATAAGACTTGTTCTCTAGACCCTTCACCAGCTTCATGGTTTTTCTTTGGACATGTTTTAGCACCTCAATGTCCTTCTTGTAGTCAAGGACCCAAAACTGAACACAGTATTTGAGATGAGGCCTCACCAGAGCTGAGTACTCCTTTTAAGTATTAAAAAGCTGTGATTAGGTCTTACTGGAGTCTCCTCTTCTCAAGACTGAACAGCGCCAGCTCTCTCAGCTTTTCTTCACAGGAGAGGTGCTCCAGCCCTCCGATCATCTTCGTGGCCCTCCCCAGGACCTGCTCTAACAGTTCCACATCCTTCTTTTACTGGGGACCCCAGACTTGGATGCAGTACTCCAGTGGGACCTCACAAGGGCAGAGCAAAGCTGTACAATCACCTCCCTCAACCTGCTAGCCACTCCTCTTTTAAAGTAGTGGAAAGGATTTACAGATTTGTTTCAACACAGAGGCACTGTTGGCCGAAGGGAGAAAAAATAATAAAAATAATAATAAATAAACAAATAAATAAAACATTTTGAGGAAATGTTTCTCAAGTAGCTATTACAGAGGTAGGCTGAGAGCCTTTTACTCCAACCCTCCTATCTGGAACTTGTTAGTGCCATTTATATCACTGGAAAATTAAAATAAAGGGACTGATTTGTCAACCAGCAGACTCCAGGCTTACTGAAATAGTCAAGGGAACTGCTTCAGAGCATAACTACATAGAGGTGACATAGACTGTGTCATGATATAAACACAGTTGCAGGCACCCTTCTTTTTCTGCCCTAGAAAGACACTCAGCATCAGCTGTTGTACAAGCACACCCAGCTTTCTCTGTAAAATAAATCTATTCAATCCTGACAAAATAATTCAAGAGAAATGAGGAGTCAAACAGAGCTGGTCTTATGAGGATGTAACATAATTAATTTAAAATTACTTGTTTAGTGAAACTGTAATAATCTGTGTTACGTCATCTCTCCAGATGACAGGGTTATTAGCTTCAGGATGCCTGAGGGTATGGAATAGGAAAGAACTGTGGTTAAATAGTGGGCATGTACATTCCACATGTAACACATCAATACCCTCTCCCTCTTTCCTCCCCATCACACCCCTTGGCCATACCTCCTTGGTCTTTTACCTGTTTGGCTCATGGTATGTATTAAAAAACTACCAACAATCAAAGTTCAGTACAATCACTTATTACTGTCTGTGAACAATATTAATCAGAACTTAATTTCAGCTGCCACAACACAGTGTAAAATACAAGTACTGTCTTCAAATACTTCCTGATTTTGTCTTCCAACCTCCCAGGTTTTCATTAAAATTACCCAACTGAACTGCATCTTGTGTTGTTTAGGTCAGATACACTCGATGTTTATCAAATAAGCAAAATAAATAAATAAATAAATAAATAAATAAAAACAGACTAAGAAATGAATATGTTAATGATATTAAATGTTGGCCTTGGGGCACAGCAAAGCCATAGGATTCAAAACAGCAATAAAATAAAAAAAAATATTTTGTTTATCCTTCAAAATGTAAACATTTTTCATTGTGACATTTAGCTGCTTATAAAACACAACACTATAATCCTTAGACAGTCTAATAACACTCCTCAGTACCTTGCACCTGAATTTCTAGCAGCTCATCTGCTTTCACATCCCATGCTGCTCTACCCATAGGACCACAGGTCCTTCTGGGAAGGGGCCTGGATGACATCTCTCCAGCTCAGGTTCCTTGCCATGGAGTGCAGAACTGGAGGACTTGGCTAGGGATGCTTATGTCACCTTATCCTTGCCTGGGATCACTATTATGCTAACAGCTCCATACTGCACTGAAGAGCCTCTGTATAAAGCTCCAGCAAGCAGGCATGGGTAGAAGACACTGGCAGCATGGCTGTACTGAATCCAAAGTCAGGGGCACTCTTAGCCATGGGCAATACTTTATTCTAAACATCTTTTTAGGCATCTTTAATCCCCCTATCATTTTGCATGCTTTTTTTTTTTTTTTTTTTTTTTTCCTGAAGAGAAAAATAGATGCATACCTACTGTACTCAAATTCAGTTATCATAAGCTTTATGTTATTATCTGAAAAGGTACCTATAATTTCAGTAAGTTTCAAATTCTATTTTAAAACAAATTCACTGAATTATTTGCAAGAGGCTCAGAAATTAGCTCTAATTTAGCGTTCAACATCAACAAAATCAGTACCTTGTACCTTTAGCAATCTGTCCATGTCAGTTTAGAGAGAGGAAGTACTGCATCCAGAATAGAAATAGACATGTATTCCACACGTATGAAAGAAACAGAGATAATTAGAATTTGAACAACAAAAACAAGAATATTTCAGCAAGGATAGATCAGACTGAATCACTCAGAAGTATCTCTGGGAAAAGAAATACTTATAATGCCCCTCCATCATTCATATGTCTTTGGCTCTTTCTGGCCACATTCCTCGTATCTCAGCACAGAAACTTTAAACATAGGGGGGACATTCCTGCAAAGGTCTCTCACATCAATTCTCCTCTGGTACTCACACCTAGTTTGTTCTGAACTCTGAGGCAGCCCATCTCTCTCCAGTGCCACCGTGCAGCTGGGTTGTCGTGCAGGCTCCCAGACAGCAGGAAGCACTCAGCAGCACGTTATAGCAGAGCCCCAGGGGAGCTGGAGCTTTCCTCTGTGAGCAACTCAGCAGGAAAGAAAACTTCCAGAAAAGAACTCTACTGAGAAATGTCCAGTCCCTACCAAAAGGAGCTGGCACATTACCATTTTAATAGTCCTGCCATGCACGAGTACTCACTGGATCTCTGCAATTAAACACTTCTAGCCTTGAAATTGCTTTTGAAACAAGTCATACTTACTCCTTCATCTGGGTATGAACTGGTGATATCCCCTTGACTTTATCCCATGCAGTGAGTCATGGTCCTTGTAGTTCAACTCATGTCCAAAGCTGAAATGAATCATTCTTATTGTTTCTAGAGCTACCCATGGGCACTGGCACATATGAGTAAATTCAGCAAGGATGTTTTTAGGATTAAAGCATCCTTCTAATCAGAACTGGGAAGGATGAACTTTTTTATCAGCTGATCTGGCCTTTAGAGTCAAACTTATGACTTCGGTGATAACTCACATTTTATTGCCTTTTATTCCTCTCACTCCTATAAACCCAGAAAAGTATGCTCCAGGTTTTATTGCCCTTCTATAACACCAGGGGAGTCATTTACTGAGTTTCCAAACATTTATACTTTGAAAATTCACTTAAAGCAAAGATGCCACTCATGGTCTAGGCTGAAAAATAAAACCAGTACCTCTTTTGTTTGGTGGAACCCCAATTCATCGTGGTGTCCTGAGATACCTGACCAGTTTGATGGGTGTCAATGAGAAAATTAACAACTCTTGCTTAGAAAATAGGCATATAATTTCATATGGGTATTATGGGCAACAGAAAACATGGGGATCTGCCAGTCTGCATGCACAGGAACTTTTCATTTTTAAGAGGGCTTGCAGGGTTGGCATCGGTTGCGTTTCCAGTATGTCAGCCTCTGTTACATCAACAAAGTAGTTGAATGTAGTGCAGTAATGTAGACTGAGCAGCAGTTTAGGCCTAGATCAAGTAGAAGGGAGTGCCAAGCTGTAGAAGAGAGGACAGCAAATATGGAAAATAATGAATTCAGAAGAGATTAAATGACTTTTTCTCAAAATCATGCAAGTCATTTGCAATAGGACAGAGAGACGAGCCCAAGTCTCCCAAGTCCTAATTTAATAGCAACCATCCTTTTCTTTTGCAGCCTGCCTTCCTCCATTTACACTCTCAGAAAGTACAATGGTGGGAAAGCCACTGGCAATGTGATCTGAAGCGCACTGCAGAGAGCAAGACCAATCCTCAGGCTTGGGCAGACCTTGGTGCTGTTTTATACTAGTGCTAATCAGGCAATGCTAAAAGGCAATTTTTGGATTTCATTGTTTGTGCAGTGTTCATGGATGCGGCACCTGGTACATGTCATATGCAATTTGAAAGCTGATCCGTCACACAGATCTTGGTTGCTGGAATGGACGACAGAAAAAACTCAGGCTGAAGCTATGTGCTAATGTGATTGTGTTAAAAAGGTTAGATGAAAAGGAAGCATTATAGCTCTTATTATTATTATCACTAAGAAACATGCTTACAGACAGAAATATTTGTCCCTTTGGGCACCCAGATGCTTCCCTTTTGGGACTGATCTCTACCAGGACACCTATTTCAAATTCTACGGGAAGGTTATACCATCCCACAGGTAATTTTCTAGAGCTGCTGGAAAAGAGGACTTATAAAGGGATTTTTTTTCAGGTAATCTGAGAACTACAGTCACCATTATCATCACTGTAATCAGATCTGGAAATTAGAGCTGTGGCTTGTCCAAGTGCTGCACTTTGTGAGGGAGGTCTTGGGACAGAGTCAGAGACCCAGAGAGGTTTTTCATAACTGACAGAGATTGAGGCTATACAAAATATTTTTAATACATATCTTAGTGCCTTCAAGCCTCTACATTGTAAGTGATTTTAATTTTATAGAAAAGGACAATTACTCTTTTACAGGTTGTCCTCTTAGACTAGTTGTTACTGTTCAAGCATATTTTAGCCAATTCAACATCTGGCCAGAACAGGGCTTTGAAAGTACAATTTATGGTCTCTGTTGCCTTATAAGTCCATTCATAAGGAATAAACATATTATTTACTACTCAGCTGCTTTTATTTAGCATTGTCGTGGTTTAACCTGGCCGGCAGCTAAACACCACGCAGCCATTCGCTCACCCTCCCCCTCCCTCTCTGGGACCGGGGAGAGAAATGGAAAGTGAAGCCCGTGAGTTGAGATAAAGACAGTTTAATAAGACAGGAAAATAATAATAACAAAAGTAATAATAACAATAATAATAATAATAATACAATGGTGATAATAGGAAAATAATAATAATATGTACAAACAAGCAATGCACAATGCAATTGCTCACCACCCGCTGACCGATGCCCAGCCTAACCCCGAGCAGTCCGGCCCCCTCCCCCCAGCTAGCCACCCCTATATATTGTTTAGCATGACATCAGATTGTATGGAATACCCCTTTGGCTAGTTTGGGTCACCTGTCCTGGGTCTGTCCCCTCCCAGCTCTTACTGCACCCCCAGCCTGCCTGTTGGCAGGACAGAGCGAAAGGCTGAGATGTCCTTGGCTTGGTATAAGCACTGCTCTGCAACATTTAAAACATCAGGGTGTTATCAGCACTCTTCTCATCCTAAGCCAAAACAAAGCATTCCACCAGCTACTAGGAAGAAAATTAATTCTGTTCTAACTGAAACCAGGACAATCATGCAGTAAGAGCAGAAAAGGAAGGTGGAGGAGAAGTGAAATCTTTCTGAGAGGGTGCAAGTTTTTCCTGATTTATGACATGTCAACTCCTCTCTGCCCAGCAAAGCAGCAGCTTACACTGGGCTCCTAGCAATGGCAAATGGAGAACAGCAAAGCACCAGTGGTAAGTGCACAACAGGTGAGTATGAGTCCAGTTGATATGTGAAGGAGACGCCAGTCTCCTGGAATTCACCTGTGGTCCATCCAATGGACCATTCTGTCTCAGAGTATCCAAGACCAAGCGTTTCAGAGTAAGCACACTGATAGAGGGATACTTTAAACCTCACAGTAGATCTGCTCTCTATCTCTAATATTAGAAGTCAGCTCAAAGCCTGAAATCATGAGGTTTCATAATTTTCCAAAAGCTGTTTTAGCAATAATTATTAAAACACTGAATATCCTTTTTTTAACCATACATCCATATGTATATATGAGCTCTTTTTGTGTCTTGCCTGATAGTTTAGACCAACAAGATCCAGTGACAATAAGCTCCACTGTTCAGTTAGCATTCTGTAAGATAGATTTCCTTTGATTAGGTTTAAATTTATTACTGCAATATTATATTGAACATCTGCTTCTCCTTGTGTGAAGCAGATGTTTTTAGGAGAGCTCCTAATAAAGCCATTGGCTAAGAAGTCACGTCTTACAACACTTGAAAATAAAGGAGGAAAAGAGTTACAAAACTTACCGAATATTATCATGAAATTTTTAGAAGTTTTCAATAAAATTTGAGGACAGGACAAAAAGGATACAGACTTCAGCTACTTTCCAGTAGTGGTGGAAACCCAGAGGCAGCAAGGCTCTTTTAAAGCACGTTGGTTCCATTAAAAAACAAGGAATTCATTGTGAGTGTTTAACCTCAGTCTTATGCATAGCCAGGCAAAACAAAGCACACTACTGCCCAGCCAATTTATTTGGCAGTGCTGAGGCATATGTTCCTTCAAAAAACAAAAGCAGACTCTTCACTCTGGGATTTTGGATTGCCTGTCGTTTTACTGCTTGATTGTAATTACCTTTGCATACTTATCTATACTGTTGTGTACATGTATGTCTGTCACAATAGCTGCTTAGTTGTGGAGGTGTCTGGGGACATGGAGCTGCTCGTTTCTGTCAGCATCACATGGAAATGACTAATTTTGGTACTGATTGTGCTCAGTGTTTTAGGAGCACGCCATCTGTTGATAAGAACTTTGTTACTCCCCAAATTAGACGGCACTCAAGAAGCCATAGTCTAGCTCCTGGGTATTGTAGGACCAATAAAACTGTGCTCGTGCACTGTGAATGAACAGCCTCCTCTGGCTGTTCTTTGTATGAGCTCTTCACAAAGCCCTTACATCGTGCAGTAAGTGTTTCCGCAGTAGTCTCACTGATTTCAATGGCACTTACTCAAGTAGTAACACAGTGTGAATAAGGGCATCCATCTGGTCCTTGGAGATGTAGCTGCATCAGCTGAAGGATCTGTCAAGCATTCCCCAAGCAGTTTGCTCGTAGACATAAAGGCTAGCACAAAATTAGGCCAGGGAGTATGCCGATAAAACAACAGACAGAACAATCTGAGCAATAGATAAAGACCCTGTTACAATCCAAGAGTGGTTCCCCAGTGTAATTAGGAAGTGCACTGTTATGCAATTAAGAAAATTAATTAGAAGTAAATGTTTAGGGAGTGCAGGTTGAAGACATGTTGCAGCACAGTCTTGTCTAGCTTTGTAATACTCTTAAGATCTTCTGGTGGTGTAATTGGTGTTACAGTGTCTCTGAATGGACTGTATTCCCAGACTTCTGTATTGACCACTCCAGTGGCAGGTAGCATGATTTACTACATATATCAGAATACTCTTTCTTACCAAAACCAATACTGAAACATTCAGCTCTCTTTTTGCTCAGTGCAGTAAACCCTTGTGGTCTGACAAGGTTCTGAATAGTTCAAGCTGGACACCCTCAACAAGGTCTCTATTCTAATTTATTTGCCTCCATCCATCAATGGTTTTGAGTTTAAGGATGGGAACATTTCCTCTTCAAGCATCCTCAAGCCAATTATCATTACATTGTCATATACTTTTAAATGAAATAAAGATGTCTGGGCAACAATATTCTGTGTACTTCCCCTTCTCCTCTCCCCCCCAAGGAATCCCAAAATTGAAGTGTTCATTCAGAGTAAAATAGAATTGCAACAGAAGAATAATACTCATGGCATTTGTGAAAATTTTGTCTGTTCCATGTATATGAATTCAGAGAAGCAATGTCCCAGCTTGACACCTATCTCATTTTTCAAGATATGTTCTTGTGTATGCTGTTTACTAAATGAACCTTGTCTTCAAATATGTACATCCCATTTGACAATAGGGCATCACAATTATGTAGCACCTTTACATCACAGAATGGTGATAGGACATCAGGTAGTGATGAGAGCAAGAGCCTTAAAACTTGAATAATATTGGCAGTCCTATGGACAAAGCTGGCTAAAGGCTTATTATGAGGATGAGCAAAATACATTATATCAGTGACTGTGTTTCTGGCATCCCCTGGGGTGCAAGACCCACAGACCTTTGCCAGTGAGTCATTTGTATTAAGCTCCTGCCCTTGGTTGGCCCTTCTTTTGGGGTCAAACCTCAGGCTACACTGCTGAGCCTCCCAGTGGGGCTCCTTCTTACTCTGGCTTTCTGTTTTTGTGGTATGTGAATATTTGCATTTGCTTAGTGCAGTGGCATTGCTTCCAGGGAAGGAATGGAGAAGAGCCTCTGCTGCAACATCACTGCTGGGCTACATGGTAGACCCCAGCCTGGAGACTGGAGATGCTGACTAGAATCATCTGCAGAGAGAAGGGCTTGAACCAAAGTTTCTCACATCCATCTTAGTCAAATGCTTAAACAACTATACCGCCATGTAGGGGAAGAGAGTGAAAGTGGCAGGGAAATAACTTCTCCATAGACAGGTTTCAGATGAAAGCAGTGCTGTCACTGTATTTTGATAGGAACTGGATTCTCCGTATGTACTTCAGGCATACTCTGATATGTCTCTCGGACTGGGTCTCTCAGGGGACGTCTTTCTAGAAAAACACCTCATACTTGGAACCTGGTTGGCCTTGAGTCTGAGCTAGATGCCAGAAACTAAAAACTGTCAAAACTGATAAATTTCTACACATGTAGAAAAACACAGCCTTCAGGGATGTCAGCAGCTCCAGCACAAAATCTGCAGCACATTCAAGCTGAGACATCTCCACGGGCAAGTGGCAGCTGAGCACAGGCAAGTCTGAACAATGCAGCTGTGGAGATAAGGTCTAAATTCAGGTGATGGGAAATTTAAGTGAGTGGAGCAAAGATACCCCTGAAGCCACTAGCGAAAAGGAGAACAGGACCTCAAACTCCTAATTCAGAAGGCTATACTTAAACTTTCTGCTAACTTGGCAGAACACAAGGAAATCCCTCGTGTGACCCAAACCATTTTTAAAGTCCTGATTTTTTTCTCATTACTGGTATCACCATATGAAGCTTCTTTATTGCTTGTGCACTTGTCAGCTCGGAAACTAAAATTTGATTAGATAATTCCTCTTTCAAGTTCTCATACACCAGACCAGCTTGTCTGAAATTCAAATGTTATCAGTCTGTGTACAAACACACAAAAAACATTCCAACCCCGAACCAAGATGAGTTCAAATTAAATTAACTTGTAGAAGGTTGGCACTCTCTGTTGGAATCAACTGCACATTCATTATTGGCAAGCTCACAACTGCTTCTTCCTATAGCTTGTTCTCTCAGGACTTTCACTAAAGGTGTGCTACAGATTGGAGGCCGGATTGGTACTTCATCATTTCCTCATTTTCCTTTAATTTCCTTTCTTCTGTTTCATTAATTCTTTCCTGATTCATTCTGAAACTGGTCATATTTTCCTCTTCTTCTGTATTGACAGTTCCATGTCCCAGACAAGGATTCCCCAGCAGAAGAGGCCACACAACACAGTGTCCTTCAGAGTCTTTGTGTGACAGGATCTGCCCACCAGAAGACCAGAGAAGTGGCCATCACAGCCACAAATGCTGTTGCTCCCTTGCACGGAGCTGCCTGGAGATGCTGCAGTGGCTCACATAGCCTGGCTCCAGCACAGAATGAGAATAACGCTTTGTTATATGAGCACTGTTTTTCTTCATCTCTAACTCACCAAAAATTAATGGACAAACCTGATGAGCTTTTAAAACACAATTTAGCTTAAACTGTGTTGATCATAGAGCCCCTTAGACTCCCAAGAGATCCTACCTGCTTTGGCATGTGTGCTGTGTAAATTTACACAGCAGTCTAAGAGTATGATTACAGCTTGTGAAAATATGCACAGCTTTACAAATACATGCAGTTTTAAGCTAGCTAGCTTAGTGAGTGTGCCAGGTATCTTGCTGATATTGATGATCAAATAAAAGGTTTTCTTTCTTGGTCAAGCCTACATGGATGGCATTAAAGATGGATGATGTTAAAACCCAGGTGTCCAGAGAGCTGTGCACACAAGCTGGCCAAGGAGTGCAGGCTTAATTAGGCAGTTATGTTGTACAGAGCCAATAAGACACAGGAGTGAAAAATCTCAGGAAATCCCAAATTCTGTGCTATCTGTAGCTAGTAGTTTTTTTTTCACATTTAGAGGAGGGTAAATAGATGTAGACAGTAACGCTTGCAGAGTTTTCCAAATAAATGAAGACCATTTGCTTTTCTGAGTCAGAGCTGTGTATAATGAAGACAGTGCATGTGCCTTCTTCCCTGTAAGAAGCAAGAGTCAAAGAACAGTTTTCTCCAGTTCCTGCCATCATTTTGCTCCTGCACTGCTGAACACCTGATTCATTCAGCTTCTTGGCTGTCCTCCCAGCACTTGCTCAGGTGCTTCTTTCATCCATCTCCCAGAACTGTTCCTACGGATTATTTTTTCTGCCACACTCTTTTGCTGGCACACCCATCCCTCCCCAGGAACCATACCAGCAAGCCCTTCTGTTCACAACAGCAGGTGATTTAGTGATATATTTTTTTTTTTGGGGGGGGGGTGGAGGCTGTGTTTCAGGTGAGACCTGCAAAAAATTTTCAAAGACAGAGGAAGGAGTTAATGAGCAGCCAACAGTAACAACTGGAGTAATTTGCTCTATTAAAGAACGAGAGGATTTTTATGCTGTATGTGCCAGTTACACAGAGAGATACAGACACCATGGCAACAAGCTTGTCAGGCAGCAGCAGGGCACTACTTTAAGATTAACTATCACTAGGGACATCATTAGTGGCGGAGAAACTTCAAAAGCTTTGGAATTTTGGTTCCTTTTGCAACCACAATCTCACTTGCTTTTATGAACTTCATTTGAATTTCCAGTCTGTAAACTTAAGATGGGATAACAATATCAGCAGACTGGGATTTTGGATGCATCCTCAATAAGATGGAAAAGAAAATCATGTTCATAATATCTCAGCATTTCCAAGCCTGCCCAGTTGTTTGAACTATACAGAAAAGAAGAACCAAAACATACAGTTGAGTCAGATTCAGCAGGATTGTCTGAAGTAAAGGAATGAAAAGGAGTTTGAAGAGGACTGTACCTTCTATGTGTATTCATTAGCCACGAATCTGACCATTACCCTGTAGTGATGTGAAAGGAGAGATCCCTCTGCAGATCTCCCATTCTGGGAGTATGAGCAGATAACAAATAGCTGCCTATACAAGGTGGATTCCTTTTATACTTCTAGCTCACAGGCAGAATCCCAAATCCCAGTGAGTGTCTTGCACCTTGTACAAATATTTACAGTGGTGCAAAGCTGGTGTCAGTTGCTGATGTGGTAAGAGTTACACCAATGGAAAGTTCAGGAACCACAAGATGATTAATATCGGTCTAATATAAATTATGTTTTAGAGGAGCGACGTAGAGACTTCGAGTTTTCAGTTTAGTAGGCTGCAGTGCACATGAAAACATTTCTACAGGGAAGTGGAGAGTGAAAGAAAAGCTTTGAAAAACCATCAAAGAATTTCTGTGGGGGTCTCTTTTGCCCCCACCTCATTTATAAGGTGTTGATCATGCCACTTAGCAAGGTTTTCATTGTGACAGAGAACGTGTCACAAATAGGTGAGCCTTTGTGTTTTACCTGCATTATAATTTCCCATAACTGAGCTACTCAAATCTAACAGGAGCAACCAGCGCTTCTCAGATGTGATAACGAAATATGGCCAAGCACCAAGGTACAAGAGTGCAGGGAGTCCAGACACCCACACCCTGGCTCAGCCCACCAAAACCCACTGCTTCCACAGAAGCTGCTAGAGGCACTTCAGTCAATAGGCATTACAGCCCCATCAGGACTAACTGGGAGATTTAATGAGCACAGACATTTGTTCCTCTTGCTGCACAAGCAAGGAAAATAGGGGGACTTTAATCATCTTTTTGCAGATGCATCAAGAGAAAAAGAGAAGTGCATTCAATCCCTTGAAAGGGCTTATTTTTGAGCAATTGTTGTCTGAAACCTGATACTCAAATGCTGTCCTCAAAGAATAAATGAAAGAGGAGGTGGCTCCTCTGGAGCTGCCTGCTTCCCAAAGATAAAGGAAGATGGAGTGCAGCACTCTGCCCATGCTGTACAGGAGGGTGAGAGTCATTGAGATAACTGTGAGAATTACTGTGGTGGGGGCATCTTGTTTGATGTAAGGGGAGAACTGGGATCATGCAGTGGGTTTCTGTGTATATGAGAGTTTTCCCAGTCCTGTTTAGAGAGGCTTCTCTGTGATCATAATTGGAATGAACTCATGAATAGTGCATGTGAGCAGAAAGCAAATCCGAAGCTGCAAGCTGTTAGCTCACCCTGCTGCATGGTAAGTAAGGAGACGTGTTGCATACTCAAGATATAGGGCAGAGAAGGACAAGTTCATCTTACCAAACAGGCAGAGCACTCACTAGAAAATTCTCAAGGTTTTTGAGACCTCAGCTTGCCCCAGGCTTCTCTGTTTTCCAGGCAGGTGGAGGTATGTAGTTGTCTATTGTTGCTCAGGAGGCAAATATCTACCCCAAGAAACTGGTGGCAACCCAAGACAGCTGTGTGCATGTCATGGCTGGTGATAAATGGACAGCAACAGCAGGGTAAAACCTACAGTTCCCCACTGGCTGATTTTATCCTGCATCCTGAACTAAAAGGTATTTATTTCTCTTTTACTGGGAGAGGACTTCCAAATGACAGAAGTGAATACCGTCGATTAGGAAGGTAGAGGGACACACTGTTACAGGCTGTGCTCCCCTTTTAGTCAGACAACTGTAGCCAGTACTAACAAGAAATGCTCAGAGATGCCAAACTGAGGCTTGGGGGCTGTCACAAGGCATTTCTTCCTGCTTGAAGAAAGAACTCAGGAACAAGTGGGTGTGGAGAAAGGCAACTCTTAAGCACACTCTTGGAGGAGAGGTAGACAGAGCCTTAGCCCCATGTCTGCCCTGGGGACACAACCCTTTGCCTGCATTCCTCAACTCCCAGGGAGAAGTGTCAAAGATATGTCACCTTGTCAGATCATTACTCGAAGTTACAGAAATACTTTTCTGATTGCTAAAAAGACTCCTAGATTATCTTGATTGCATTGCTGTGCTATTATCTGCTCTTCATAATACCATGAAATTAAACACAGAGAATTTTATACTTTTAAAGGTTTTACAAGATTTTCGGAAAGCATAGCACTGTTATCCAGTGACTATTAACTTCTTCTCTGAATCATGACCCACATCAGTACCTCCTTCATACACTCAAACTCGACAGCTCTCTACATGCACCTGTCAGATTCCTCCCCCTATGCTTGCCTTTATGAGCTTCTGGGCTTCCATCCTCTTCTCCTAAAACTCCAGACCCCACTTCTGGACACCAAAATACAACTATGGGCAAGAATTCAAAGGAGAAAATGTCAGTTGAAGTAACTTTGATAACTTGTGGAGGAATTGCAATATGTTTACTTAATTCCCTGCTCGGGTTTGGGGCTGTGTCCACACTCAATTTCCCTGGGCTCTCAGCAGCTCATCTGAGGCTGAGCTCTTAACCCCTAGCTTCTGCGGGCACTTGGCATAGCCAAAGAGGACAACTGGCTAGTAAGGGAGTTAGTCAGAGCAGCAACACAAATTTTGGCCACACTCTGAGTGTGGGCTTCTCTCTGTGAAGCACATGCTAGATATTGCTGTCAGCAAAGATCCCTTCCTGGATTTTGAACTCTGCTGAATTTCTATGCATAGTTAGAAGTCAAATCAAAGCCATCTGGGTCAATCTGTGGTATCTGTGGTAAGTCAGAATTTGCGACAGTTCAGCATAAAAAAAAAAAAAAAAAAAAAAAAAAAAAAAAAAAAAGGAGGTTAGGATTAGGTTTGTTTTATTTATTGGTTTGGGTTTTCTTTCAAGAGTGTATTTACTTTCTAACTGACAGGAGATCACTTCATTTTTAATGGGCTTAGAAATAACTTGCCAGCAATAAAAAACAAGTTTCTGTCTGCTTTCCATAACAAGAAGAAGTCAAAGTAGCGATGTTGCATTCAGAGGTCTCTGCTGAATTCATTGATCGTAGTTCAAACCAAAGTGCAGCACAGCCACTGCGGGAGAAGCAGAACAAGAAGTCAGACCATCTGGAATGTTCATAGGGTGCCACCAGGGCACTCCACGATGGCTCTGGGAGAAAAAGCTTGGAAAGACCGTCACCGTGTTGTAATCTGCTTTATGTTAAGGGTCCATCTGCTCTCAAACTTCATGGAAATTCTTTGCCAGGTTTGGCTTCAGACAATGCAAGTGGGGCCTCTTTCAAGGCAGGACCTGTTCTGCAGGGCAAGCTGCATGGTCTTTGAAAAATTTGAGATTATGCAACATACACTTTCAGCTAGATTTAACTAACTGTGACTGAAGGTCATGGGGCTTCCTAGCCATCTTCTTCCCTTTCAGTCAGTCCTCATCTGGAAGGATTAATTGGATAGACCTCTTGGGGTCTCTTCCAGCTGTTTCCTGAGATATATTTGTATTCTGCAAAGGGAAGACTCAAGCTGATTGCTTTTATAAAAGCTTCAACAGGAGAAATTTGCATGAAAAATAATAGGAAAAAAAGAGACCTGGCATTTTAAAAGGCCTCTTCTAGTTCTGGCAGATTGTTCAGTTCATTCTCTGCCAGACAAGAATATTTTCTTGCTGTGTGTTTTCTGATGAGGTGACCACTGCCTTCCAAAGCAGACAGTGAAACACACTGTGTAAACACCTTCTCAAGAAACCTTAGGTATTTTGAGTATATAAGGTAAACATTCATTCTACTACTTCAGACAAGTCTTCTGAGCTGAAGAGCCTTGCAATATAAGAGATGTTTCCCTTTGAATCATTGTCATGTTTACTACTTTATGTTAAAGAAATATTCTACTCCAGTCCATTACTGTATCTTAAAAAACATGGTATTTTAATCCAACCAACCTCACCTCTGCTAAAGAGAGCTGGACAACACCACTCTTTTTTTTATCTAGGAGATGGAACAGTTCTGAAAAGGAGAAGAGAGTAAAAAAAAAAAATAAATAGATGTAAACCACAGAGTTTGGCATGTCTTACAAAATGTAGAGGACTGGCCTTTTGCCACAATCTAGACTGGTTTTGTGAGAGAATACTACAGCTGTTCTTTCCCCTTATAAGTAATTTGTATACCACTTCATAGGGTAGAACAGTTAGATTTACAGCGGCAAACTGAGAGTTTGGCAGCAGGACAAGGACAGCATCCGACGCAGTAGCATCTGATATGATACAGTAACAAACCTGTAAATCAGATCTGAATGAGGACTGTAAGTGATAAATGGTACCATCTGTAGGAGATGGGACAACTTGGTGGGCAGAGCACTGAACATAAAGTGGAGATAACTGTAAGGCAGAAGATCATAGTAGGTTATGAAAACATATCCTCACGCTCCATGATCATTCAGCCAGTAAAGCTTTTGCTATTTCTCTTCTGATTTCTCAGACAAATGCATTTTTGCTGGCACTCTCCCATTTCTGCGCAATCTGTTACATTCACATTTAAAAAAATCAAAAATTTAATGAAAACCCAAAATTGTCAGGAATCCCCCTTGACTGACAAACAGATGCACTTACTGAACAGGGTCTCTAAGCGGATCATACAGGCCACAAAACCATCAAAGTCAATGGTCAGCTTGCTGCAGGCATAGCGGATGGCAATGCTGTGCTGCACCTGACTGTTGAGCGTGAAACCTGAAGACATGAGAAGAACAAAAATCACTGCCACAGCAGATTAATATGCTGTCTTTGATGCAACTTATCCATGAACTACTGCAGCTGCGGGCAGAGCTGGGTTGAGGACTGTTCCTCCCAGAAGGTCTGCTGGACTCCATCACTCACCTCTGCTGTGGGTCCTTTCCAAAGCCCATTGTGCTGGGTGAAGAGAGTCATGAATTTCTTCCACAGCATTTTGTCAGACTGCATATTTCACGTTGTTTCACAGCATAAGCAGTCCTATGTTCCCCAGATAAACCCCTAATTAGTCAGTCTTGGTGCAGCATCTGAATAGCAGTGATTGCAGTAGAGCCAATTGCTCACATAGCACATTGGGTTGTATTCAGGCCCATGGTAGTGATATTTCTGTCTCTGGATCTTTCACATAGACTCCACTGAGCATGAAAGATCAAAAAATAGTGGTTCTGTAGATACCACTGAGTTGGCTAGCACTGCTCCAAAAAAAGAGGATCTGGCTTGGTCATGACTTTATCACACTTGCACCTTCTCTACTGTAGAGAAAGATGGTGGGAGGAAATAAAGGAAAAGGAAGGCTTGGACATAGTTCTGAAAAGGAACAATTATGTTAGGAAATAATGAGGCCAAAAATAGAACAAGCAATAATCAGATGCATAAGAAATGATCACAGCATGGACAAAAATATCAATGGTTCCAAATGCAGAACAGAGGGTGGGTTTTGATGTCTATAACAGCAAAAGGACATGGCAGTGTGTGACTGTCTGGACAAGAGAATGGCAGTTGCAGTGCTGTGATCTAGGAGATGGGAGAGAAGTAAAGCCGTGAAAAGTCTCTACTGTTCTGCTGGTGCTTGTTTTTAGTGGGGGATAGCATCAATCTGATGGTGTCCCTAAGCAGTGCACTCACCTGCCTCTCTGAGGGCATTTTGCATCTCGTGGGCATTGATGGCACCGGAGTAGTCACTGTCCACTTTCTTATAGATTGCCTGCAGCAGAGGAATGAGGGAATTTGGAAATAGGTCTTCAATTACTCGCAGATACAACCTCAGGTTCCTGATGTCTGGGGCCAGGGGCTGCCCCTACCAGTCAAAGCTCTTTGAAATGTTAATGAGCAAAGGAAACATTTTAAGTAGCTACTGGCAAGTAACGCAGACTGGGAAACACATTCCCATGGGCTGGCAGTCTGCCTGCCTCCATGTTACATGGTGGCAGGCTGTTGAGGAAAATATCCTATCATTTGGCAAACACTGCAACAGACAAAGTCCATTTTGCTTAATATTTCAGACAAGATGACAGATGCTTCCCACTGCCAGCAGGTTTATTATCCAGAATTAGAAACCACCCAGACCTACAGCTCAGATTGGAATTGGCTCTCAGGGCTCACTCTGCAAACACCAGCCCCAGGACAAAGGAGAAATGAATGTCTCTTTGTGAGCCTCCAGGACAGATGCTCTCTGCTGACCACCATCAAGCATGATAGCAGCAGACTTTTCTGAAAAGGATGTTATTAAACAAAGCAGGTCCAAATTTGATGTTCGTTTAGACTGCTTGATTCTGGGTGAACTTCTTGGGATATTATATATTTAGTCAGAAAAAAAAAATAATTCTGCATTTGTGCAAGGTTTTAAAAATACAAAGACAAGTTTTGATAGGTCCTAAAAATATGTTTCTTGTGCATGCTAGGGCTCAGCTGGCAATGTAACATACCTCAGCAGCAGAGACATGTTCATATGAGCTTTAATACAGCAGGCAGCAAAGAGCTGTCTTTGCCAACAACAAAAGAGCATTAATCTGGTTTTCCAGAAGGTACTGTGGATTACGGAGAACCGTGAGGAAGTGAGAGAAGATCTGCTGGTGCCCTCTTAAATCAGAGATGCTTCTGAGCCCTGGAACAAACTTCAGCTATGAGAAGGAAAACTTCCATATACATATCTTAACCCTTCTCATTGTTCTGCATCTGCACTTCAGAGTTGCAAGAGAAGAGAGAAAAGTCAGAAATGTTATATTACCAAATACTTTTGAATCTTCATCCAAAGAGTCTTGAATTCTATAAGTCCCAAGGAGCCAGTCCCATTAGTCTGGGTATGTTAAGGAATGGTTCAAAAGTCAGAATTTGTCTATCCTTAGCAAAACATGAGAGCAACCAGTTCAGATAAAAGTAGATCACCCATGCCCACAGCTTTATATTTCCTTAACTACAGGTATGCCAAGAATTTCAAGGCTATATGCAGTCTCAATTAATGACATATGGATTGATAAATATACAAGCACAATTTTATATAGTTAACAGTAGGTTTAGGTCCTCTGGAAAACAAAGGACTTTGGAAAAAAAAAAAAAAAAAAAAAAAAAAAAAGGATTGGCTTTGTAGTGGACAAGTGTTAGAAACCAGAGAGAGGAAGGAACCGCAGAGAGTCAACAGTAGGCTACACAGTGCTTACCCATGTCTCTGAACTTCCCTTCCTACGGGAAACTATGCAGAAACAATGAGTTGGCCCCCATGACACTGTACTTTTTGAGCTGCTCTTTTGGTTTGGGAAACTGTGGAGTGCAGGGCAGAGGCATCAGTTCTCCTAATAGCCAGTGCTCCACAGCTGATCCCTTCTGACCTCAGCACAAACACATCACGAAAACACTAGTACAATCCTGGCAGCACAGCTCTTGACCCTCCTACTGCACTAACTGCCTTCCCCATGCATCAAAGTAGCACTGTTCAGACAGGCTGACCTCCCCTTTCCCTCTGGCTACTCATAGATCATTAGCTCCCATATGTCCCACAAACTTTACAGAAGGGGAAGAGCTCTCCAGCCTGTCTCTGTTGCTTTGAGCTCTGTGGTCTGTAAGCAGTACCTGATTTAGAGATGGAAGCTGGGGGTGTGCTTGAAACCTATCTCCAGCCAAGCAAGCTGTGTACATATCTGAAACTGTACCAGTGGTGCATCCAGGCAGAAGGTTCCTGCTTCTCTTCCTCTATTTTTCGGAAAAAGTTTAAGCAATGCGAGACACAGATTAGGTGAGAGAAACAGCTGAGGATTAAATGGTTCCGGTTTCTGACACCCTAAGCATACAGATGCTTGGCTCAATTTTATGTTCCCAGACAATAGAAGTATAAACTTAGCCTTATCTTGTTAAGAAGTTCTGCTAAGGAATTCCAGAAACTTTAAAGAAGATGAAATGACGTTCAAAGGATACATCTAAAAGGCTGATCATCTCCCTGCAAGTATTAATGTTGAATCCATCACTTTTAATATCCTTTCCTGTACAAAACAGAAGTCAAAGACAGAAATACTTTTAGACAAATACTTTTCTGCAGGCCATCCAGGTGCCAGCTGCCTTAAAATCTTGATAGTAAAGCAAGTGCTCTGCCATTTCTTCAACTATTTCCTTCCAACTGATTTACATGGATTTTTAAACAAAGAAGCAGGAGATGTTCTTGGTTTTGGGAGTGGTAAAAGTCTATCACCCATATTAGAAGTTCAACAAGCCAGGAAAAGCCCAGCTGGGATGAAAACCTCATTTTTTTTTCATTGTCCTTAGCTGACAAAGCTGGGTTTTGTAAGCATAGATCCCATTTGTGTGCTAAAATACTGACATGAAGATGTTCACTCTGGAGAAAAGAACAACTTTGTCTCATCACTTCAGCCCCTGCCTTTGAGCTCCATTCAATGCAAAGTACATAACAATACTCACTCTTCGCCAAAACCTTATTTAGAATAGTTTGAAGTTCAATTGCAGTCACTTCGCAGTCCTGGACAGAAAACAAGTTTTAGGTGTTAGCATGAAAAGCATTTGAAGCAAACTAAACTCATTCACTGTCAGACATCAGCATTATTTTACTTCCATCCCTACCCGAGGGCAAAACCTTCTATTCTTTTTTTAACACCACCATTGCCAGCTGACATCACATAGATGTTCCTCAGAAGCCATGAATATTTCCTACCCTTTCAAGTGGGAAATACAAGGTTTTTTAGGTGCCATAGGGACATGACTGAGTAAATGTTAACTTTTTAGCAGGTTTGACTGAGTTGAGGATTTTTTCAGCTATAAAAGTTCAGAAGAGTATTTGAGATTTTACAGGCTTAAGGAAACTACAGTCAAAAAATAAAATTCCCCTCTCAAAACTCACAAAAGCCTTTCTAACTAATAAGGTGTTTTCCCTCTTCATTGACACTGGCCACTTGTTCATTAAGAGCAAAGTAGTAGCCACAGGTTAGCATAGCAGCCAGTGGATACTGAGGTTTATAAAACACAGTAAGGGAGCGAACATTCAGCCAACAGCTTTCTGATTCCTGGACTTCTAAGCCAAAAGGAAGAAATTGGCCAAATAGCCAATTGTCAGAATTATATGCTAGCTCCAAGAGCAATTTATTTCACTATGCAATAATATTTTCACAGTCCTCACTCCCATCACCCATATTTTCAGTCATTGCATGCCAGAATTACTATGGGAACAAATCACATTTTGCACCAATAAGAGGGAAAATGTAATAGAACTGTTCTATTGTAAAATAAATTGAACTGAAGCTGTGAGTTAATAAAAGGGGAGAACGGCCTGGTTTTTGAAGACCAGACAGTAGGAGGAATTGGCAGGCCAAATATTTGCATAATCATAAGAGTGAGAGATCCCATTTTTTTAATTCCATTTTAATCCACTTACCTCTCCAGAGAGTTTTTGAAATAGAGTCTTGAACTCATCATCTATATCTTTGTTATCAACATGAGGCTACAGGAAGAAGATGACCAAGAGTCTAATTTACAACATGGTTCTAAAAAGCAAGACGGGCATGTGGTAAAGTACCTTTACAGGGAACAATCTATGACAAGGGAAAATGAGCACTTGCTTTACAGAAATAGCAAGACAGAAGCAAAATCAAGAAGAGTCATGGACTGGCTTTATTTGGGAGTAAATACTTTCTAAAGTTGATGAAAATTTTTTCTTCTGTTACCAAGATAGTCTTATAAAATAGCTGCAGATAAAATGTTCCTGCACATGGCCAGGGCAATAATGTGACTGTCTTAATTCAGTACTTTCTTGGAAGTCTGCATTTGCAGTTTCTCTCAGGCTTTGGGAATACTATTTGTTTCTATGAAAAGGATCACTCAATGCCCTCCTCACCTTATTCTACCTGTATGGGATGAAAGGACAGTTTAATGTATTTCAACCAAGTCTACAAGGGTGCAGTTTCTGTGCCACGTGATCCTAGGTACATGAAAATACATGTGAAACTAAGCCATAGAGATAAGTAAAGAATCAATGGAACCAAAATATATTTTTCCTGAGCATAAACACCTACTGTGATCTCAGCTCAGGAGATAAATAAAAATCCTGCATTAATTTTTCTTTCAGATAGTGGAGCAAAGTCCATTACAAAAAAACAGTCTGCCCAGTTAAGTTGTTTACCTCATATGGTTTTGCAGCCACCATATCACCAATCATCCTAAGAAAAAAAGAATAAAAAAAAAAAACAGGAATGATGACTGTACCTTTTGCACTTAAAATCATCATTAAAACAAGCTGTTTTAATAGAAGGTGTTACCAAACGCACAAAGCAAGCCTCCAGGTTCCCTGTTCCCTGCATTCCCCATCCTTCCTCTGTCTCCGACTTTTTTGACAATATTTTCCTTGACAAATCCAGTCTTGTTGCTCTTATCTTGGATCCTGGCTCCTGTTTTTTTTCACTCAGTGGCTGCTGTTGAAACAACCCTTCTTAAAACCATTATCCTACTCCCAGGTCTTTCCTCTGCACTCTTTAGCTGTGGGAACTTCTATTACATAGACCTGAGGTATCTAGTTACCACATCAGTATATGCTGTAGGCCACTTGAAGGGCCATGACTTTGCAACATGGATGTGTGTGTCACATATGGTAGGCCACAGAAGAAAACAGGTCCTAGAAATGGGCCTATTTTTCTGCTTACTGGCTGGTAGATAGAGCACAGGACGTGGGTCTCTCACACAGAGTGCAACATCTGACCTTTGCATTCATGTGTCTAACCAGCAGAAGAGGAGGTTTTACAAAGAAGATACTCACTGAGTTTTAGCCTGTTTCTCAGAAAAAACTCGAAGGCAGAACTCTCCATTTTTGTAAGGTTCAAATGTGGATGGCACAATGAGGTACTCCCCCTTGGGCAATTTAATACGGCTGGAGACCTCACGTAGGTTGACATAAGTCCCAGACTGGGCTATTGGTTGGTTCCTTGCGAAGAAAGCACGGTTCAGATGAATATCTGTGCTATTTTCCAGCTGTGGGAAATGCGTTTATGTTAGAAACCATTTGACAATTCACTTGCAAGCCAGACACCCTATTTAAATTTCAATGCTTAAAAGCTATCTCAGGTTTTTCTTAGCATAAAATAATAAACCCTCAAGTGACGGTATAAAAGATAACCACCAGGGTTCGGTCATGGGAAACAGTCAGGCAGATAATTAGAAGAGATATGTATCTTTCTCTATAAAGATTATCTTTTCATGTGTCTTTGTAATGTGTGATATAGAATAACTAAAAAAATCATAATGTGCACTCAAACGTGGTCAAACCAATACCTGTTCTTACTGATGTTGTTCATCTATTGAGCATTTTTTGCTTCCAAAGGCTTCATGTAAAAAAGTTTAAATTGTTGAATGTCTTTAAACCATTTATGGTAAGGGGTAAATGTTCTAATTGCATAGGAGTTGTAGTCTCTAATTTCTTTAAACAGACAGAAAAGAACAGTAAACAGGACAAAGTAGAAGTCATAAGGGTGAGACTTTTGTAGCTAAATTAGATGATTTACCCTACTTCTGTTAGCAATACTAAAGTTATTGCTTTGGATTATGTGGAAAATAGTACTTAACTTCTCCTTGATATCAATATATTATTAAACGTGAAACACTAATAGCTCACAAAACAGAAAACTGATATAGCAAGAAACAGTAGTGTATGAATAACATCTTTGCTTTAAATCTTCTATTCATTACTTTAGCTCCACAGGGATGTCTTTCAAAAAGTGTGATTCAGTGATCCACAATAACTGCTACATTGTTGACACAGAACATAAAACATTACACACAGATAAGATTTCTGGCTGTGTAAAATCAGAGCATAGAAAGATGTTATCAAACATTTTAAAATAAATCAGTATTTCTGTTGTAAAATGTAGAGTAATATGCCCTTTTCCCCTCTTTTGTTCCATAGATAAGATTGGATTTGGTATTTATTCAACTTTCCACTCTACCATAAGTTAAGTGGGAACTGCAAAGATTAAGAAGTCAGATCCCATATCTTTTTCAACATGTAAAGCTCATTTTCTCTTTGCATCTGCAAGGCTGTTAAAAGAACATACTTAATTGCTACAAAACCACATATTCATTAACTGAGAGGGAAGAATAGGGTTGAAAAGCCTAGGAGAAATTGGCAGTACAGAGTGCTGGACCTCAGTAATGAGTACAGACTATTCCTACTGCCAGACATTCCTGGGGTCTCTTTCTTCAGGAATGAAAAATCTCTTTAACTTGGTATTGACATTTGGGAGGATTAGGGAAGGTTGAGCTGGTTTGGTTTTTGTTTTTTCATTACTAGGAGCCCCAGCTCAGAACTATAAAAGGAATGAGTCCACAGAGTCTGGCAGTTCTTCTAAACAACATCAGCTACATTTTCTCAGTTTTGGAGTGCAAAGACTGTGCCTTCACTTCTCCTAAACAGGCAAATTCTGATCTCTGTTGTACACAATTAGTGGAAGCCAAATTTCAACAAGTATAAATGAGATCAGGATTAGGACTTGGATGTGTGTAATAAAGCCTCATGCCCCACAGTCCCCTGGAAAAGGTTATTCAGAACATGAAATAGTTATCCTGTGATAAAAGAACAAAGCTCTCCAGAAGAACTGTCATTAGTAAGGAAGAAATCCTCCTGGTAGCTAAATTGACACAGGAGGTGCTCATCCGTAGGCTAGAAGTCTTCCACAGCGATTACATACCTCCTGAGGAATCTGAAAGGAAGAGAATGAGTTGATGTTAAAGGGCTGGTACACAGGCACTTCTGTCATTAGAAATAAAATATCACATAAAGTCTCCTTCAGACACTTATTTTTCATTTCCACTTACAAACAGGTTGTATAGTATCAGTTATACGTGAAGTTCTGGCTTGCACTAACTAGAACTGTTCCAAAAGAAAATGTGATTTTCATCCAGAGGATTCTACACAATTGCTTTTCTCCAGATACGGTATTGTGAATGATACTATCCATTGGATACATTTTGGTAAGCCTTGAAATATTCAGTCAGGAGTGTCAACAGGTTAGCCCTACTTTGCTAAATGAAGACAAACGGAATTTATTACAGCAGACTCTGCTAGCCTGCTGTTACTGGAATGCTGATGAAAATATAAGGTTACTGTCACCAGCAGTTAGCCTGAGGATGACTAGATTGTTGTAAGGCAAATAAAACAAGCGACAAATTTCAAGATTTGTCCCTTCCTATATTAACTAAATATGTACAAATTTGTACCTTCGAATATGTTAGCTTTTTCAAAATCAGCTGGTGGTCTTGGAAGCAGAGATTCCATTGAAAGCCAAAGAGAGTGTGCTCCTAAGTCCCAGAAGAATTTTTGGAAATATCACTCATACAATGCTTCCGAACTGCCTGAGATGGCCTCTGGGGACCATGGATCTTGTTCCTTTTATCCAACACATTGGAAGGCCAGAAGCTCATGGATGGGAACATTTACAGTAATTGTCACTACATAGTTTGAGCTACATAACTTACAAAATCTTTGCAGGGCAGGTAGGTTTAAACACACGCATTTTCACCTTCTCTTATACAGATATCTGCTTTAGATCACCATCCAAGTTGTTCTAACTGGACCTTCTCAGACACAGCATCAACATCAATGATATAAATCTGCAGCAGCACATGGCCTGAGGAACTTGGATCATAGCTGCATGTCTACATGAGATGATCTAGCAGCTATTTCTTTCAAAAGAAATCCTTCATCTTGTTAAGAGTCACTTAGGTCTATCCTACTATGGAAAAGGTCCCAGAGGAGGCAGATGGGATGAAATAGATGTAAATAGAAAGAAATAGATGCTCTGCTATCTTCTCCAAGGTTGTACTCAGTGGTATGAGCAGGCAAACATCCTTAATGTGAAAATCCTAGGATGCCAATAGCCTGAGGTGCTTGATGTCATGCAGATAGCAACTCAAAAATGTACACAGTGAGAACCATTTACTTCAGAAACTAGGAAAAACCCTTCAGAGTTTAGAACCATCCTTCACAAGATTTATTACTAAAAGACAGCCATTCCCATCTGTGCCCACCTGTGATGTTTAATAATCTTTATCCAGAGGAATCTATACAACATTTAATTGCTTTTCTCCAGATATGATGTTGGGAATGATAATACTGTTTGGAAATTATTCCATTTATTTCTCTGCCCTCACATCACAGAAGTTAGAGGTGGCACTGTAGATTTTTTCCCTACATTATATTTATGGAGACAGAAGAAACACTGTGAAAATCAAAATAGGAAAAAAAAAAAAAAAAAGAAAGAAAGAAAGAAAGAAAGAAAACCAAAAACCCACTGAAACAGAACAATAGCATCATAGACAATGAATCAAAACAATTTTCAAATAAAAGGAGAAAGAAATAAAGAAAGCAACTACTGAGCACTAATGATAAGCTGTAATCAGAACCACTTATCTGGAATTGCCAGGCACCCTGAGCCTGTTCCCATTCAGATGCTGAAAAGAGAAGTCTCTCAATGAGACTGTTGCTAAATTAATTGCCTCCAATTTTACACCTCTCTCCTGTTAAAATGGAACAAAAATTGAACCAATTTTTTTCTGAATCTTCCCATATTATGTGGGTCAGGAAGAAATGAGAGGTTTTCAACCATCTTGTAAAACCCAGTTCTTATTGCATTGTAGTGCTGAATGTCAAGATGTAGCACATGGCTAATTTTTTCCAGGGTAACAGAACAGAGAATAAAACCTTAAATGAGGAGAAAAAAATATATATATATGTATATATACCTGATAGAGTGAATAACCAATACTAAGTAGACCTTCTCCCATTTTCTTCTGCCTCCTGCGGTTCTTCTGCATCAAGCCCACCAGTATAGTACAGCATGGCTCATTCAAACTCCCATCATGGTCATCATCTGGTTCATCCAGACGGATTTTAAACTGGGGATTGATCCAGTATGTTGCTAAAAATCCCCAAGACAAGACAAAAAGGGTAAGATTTTGTTATTGTAGCCAAAGTGGTTGTCAATAGAATTGCAGATACTGTTTGGAAAGACTTTTGCCTGGATTATATCCAAACCTTTCCAGTACATATGTAACATATGGTTTCATGCTTCTACAGCTATGCTGAGTATCAGTTGGAGCCATGGCAAATCAAAGCACCAAGGTATTTCCTGGGGTGTAATGACAAAGAAGGAGGAACTGATACCATTAATTCTAGCCAGCCATGTATCTACAGGAAATATCCTTGGCTAAGGCTGATATTGCAAGAGGACCAAATGCCAGGCAGCCTCTCTAGAGGTCTAACCCAAAAGTGAATGTGAAACAACACTACAACACTGCCACAAATCTGTGCCACTTTCCTGGCCTTCCTTTCTCTTTGGAGGATTGCTCCAGTCAGTAGCAAAAGCTATGTAAGCAAAGAAAGCACACAAAGAAAAAAAAAAAAAAAAAAGAATTCTGCCATGAACTAAACGCTCAGTGAGCTGACAACCCCTGATGAGGAAATAAGTGTGACTTAGATCTTGGTTTAGATTGCCAAACTTCTGCTTGCTATCTAAACCCCACAGAAAGCACTGAACCTCCAAACCTTTCCCACCTATGGCAACCCCCTGGTTCACAAGCAGTAATTTTCATGGGTTCGTTGGTTGTTTCACCAAACTACTAAGCTGGGTCTCCACCTGGGTAGTTCTGGCAACCCCCAGCAGTTGAACCCCGTCTCCACTGTCCATTGAACATGGTCAGGTCCCATTTGTTGACTTGGTTGCCTGTCAGTGTGTCGGGAGTCAAATTACAGATCTCCAGTCGCGTGAACTGCCTTTGAAAATCAGAAAACGCCATCCTGGTGCACGAAAAGATCAGGGTTAGTTCATCAGCCTGTTACAGTCAAAACAACTGCAGAAGGATGTCTCTCCCAGTGGAACAGCAAGCATTGGCCCTACAGAGCTGCCCAAATCCCCATTTAATTGAACTGTTAAACTTATAATAGGCTTTTGGGAAGCAAAATTTCCCACTCCCTGAATTAACTGTATCTTGTGAAGACAACCGTTCTCAACAGCTGTTACACATTATGGGCTCAGTTGTA
Source organism: Aythya ferina (assembly GCF_964211825.1). Taxonomy (NCBI): domain Eukaryota; kingdom Metazoa; phylum Chordata; class Aves; order Anseriformes; family Anatidae; genus Aythya; species Aythya ferina. Next base: position 22,835,235 of record NC_140298.1, read on the forward strand.
CCATCTTCTGTCATCCCTGGTCATGGGCAATACCTTGTGGATTTGTAAGTAAACTTAAACTCACTAAAACTGATAGATCAAAACATGCAGTAAGATGCTACTTAATGTGAGCAAGATTTGGTCCTTAAGAGTTACTCTGCAGAAAAATTAGCTCAGTTTGGTATTTTGTTTTAATTCACTTGTTGATGTTTGTTTTTACCATTCCTAGTAGGTCTGCATGAGTGATAGACATTGATCACCCCATGCTGCATGGAGAGGTCTGTTCTTTGCTTTTGCTACCTTGTGTCTCACACTGCTGATTGCACTGAAAGATGATGAGCAATTATCTTTCTGGTCTAGGACAGAGTGACGTGGGCTCAGTACTGACCCACAATAATCAACTAGCTTGGATGGGCTTTCCATTAGGTCTGGGTAAACAGACTCTTCCCCTGCTGCCAATCTAAACCTTTTCATTAGTGTGTAGCATTTAGGAAAAAAAAAAAAAAAAAAAAAAAAAAAAAAGCCTCAAAATATAGAGCATCTGAGGTTCATTCTTGCCACATCATTAATTTTATTACCATCTGGTCGCTATATTTTGGGTAAGCACTGAGTTATGCAAGCTCTAACAAAAGGTAATGTTTGAATGGGAAGGGAGATAAACAAGAGGCTAACAAACAACTCAAGCATGACACTATTAACTCTTCTGGTGCTGGCAGTTTCCCTCCATACAACTGAAAGGACTGCTTAAAAACTATACACGCATATAAAATGTCCAAAAGAATAAGCTAACTGAATGATTCTCACCAAAACTCTCCATCATCTATTTGCTTATCCAGAGCCTGCTTTTGTTTGGGATCAATATAGTTCCATTCAGGAGCACTGCAGACAAAAGACAAAAGCAGTATTGCTCAGCTGTATTTCATTTTGCAACAAGATCAGACAGTTTCTGCTTTCAGTCACACCTGACAAAGGACTATGTATTTCTGCAACAACTAGACCTTCTGCCCCTTCCAGGGGAGGTACACACTGCAACATACCAAACAGGGCTGGAATCAGACTGCAACCATATTTTCAACAAATAAGCCTTGAATTGAATCATCACTGTCAGGTGCCAAAATGTACGAATCACAGACTGTCTGGATTAAGTAACATGCAGCCTGAAAGTTGGGCAGAGCTTCTCAATTGTAAGAGCTATTGGGTTGCCTCATATTCTCCCTAGGGAAATGATAAAAATCTTCACTGCTGGGGTCACCAATGAACAAGAACACAAAAAGACGGAATTAGAAAATATGATTAAAAAAAAAAAAAAAAAAAAAACAGTATTGCCTCTTTCCCACTTCAATACTGTGCAACAAGCCAGATTCTGCTTCAATCTGCTCCCACGTGGCTGTGCAGTTTGGTACCTGTCTCAGCAGGGTTGTCCCATGGTTAAACAGGTGCAGCAAAATCAGGGTATGGCATGTGTGTGCTGGAGGCACATTATCTTGGAACCATGGAATGGTTCAGGTTGGAAGAGACCTTAAAGATCTTCTAATTCCAACCCCTCCTTGCCATGGGCAGGGGCTGAGTGAAGCAGCTCTGATAAAGATATGAATAATTCTGATGTTTATCTGTATTTTCTACATCAGCACCTGCACTGTGGTTAGGAAGGGAATATGAGATCTCAGAATAAGTGCTTGCAAAAAATACATCTTGGCCCAAATAATAGTAAAACCCATGCCATTCTAAAAATAAAAATAAATGAGGGGTTGTCACTGCCACTCCCATGAGATTCCAAGCCCTGACAGCTTTTGATAGCTATTCAAACTTCTTGTCCTTAGCTGAGTCAACATCCCCATTTCTTTCGTGATTCTCCTGTAGAATTCAAATATTTGCCAGATTTAGAGCCCAGCAAACTCAGAGCTGAAGCAGAGGCCTGCTTCAATGTTGTAGCCCTGCTGTATTTTTCAGCAATGGAATTAGTTTGCCTGTCCTGTTAAGGTCTTGGCAGTATCAATCGGATCAGTCTGAGAAAAGTCATCTTGCAAAATGACATGGGTATGGCTTGCATTAGACTGCTTGCAGTTAAAACTTGGACTGTTCTCTCTTATTAGAAAGCTCTGCCTGAGGCAGAATGGATCAATACCTAGCTTTCCTAACAAATTAATAGCGTTTTATTCCAACTGATTTACTATCTTTCCTAAACATGCTTTGTGATTTGATTAAACTGCATACTCCTAATTTAATTTTTAAAAGATACCAAAATATACTGAACAGGGAGAGGCATGAGCATATAAACACCTACTTATCGCTCCAGGCTCCAGTCCATTCCACTTCACCCCAGGGATTTCTAAGCCTCACAAGTTTCTCTGGCCATCCTCGGTAATGTACCTAAAAGATCCACAACAAACAGAACCTGAGCACTCCCATTATTCCAATCATCGTGGAGCAATTGCTTTTCAGAAAGGATAAAACATGATTTGTCCTCGAGTGATGCAGTCCATTACAGTTTGCAATAGTTAGATGTCTTCCACCCTAATTTTTACATTATCCTGTGCCACCAAGTGAGCCATTAACTGCAGCACTCACCATTTCATATAATGACAGCAACCTGCAAGGAAAAATATCAGCTACAAAACAGTGGAATATCTACATCCTTAAAAGATACTGTACAACACAGCAAGGTTAGAAAGAGATTACTTGGCACGGACATCTCTGTAATGACTCCAGTTTCAGAGAAATGTGAATATCTGTGGCAGGCTGGGCAGGTGAGACTGTTGGAGTTGTTCACTAGAGGCTTTGACTCCTTTCCCATTAGAGTTGATTGGCAAAGTACATGCTCCCACCTTATGCAGCATGAATACATGAAGCATTTTTAATTGGTCAGTCACAGAAAGACATCAGAAAGTTGAAGTCACCACACCGTTGCAAGCTGTTTTGTATAATGGCTGGTACAAACACTTCAGCCAGTCTGGATGAGCTGCAGAAAAGCTGGCTTACCTCCTCTGCTCCAGTGACAGAATAAGCGTGTCCCTTTACCAGCTTCAGACTTGTGATTGCTTCTGTTTCAGATGCACGAGTTACCTTGGGCATTAAAAATATTCACACTTACGGCCATATATTGTGTACTAACACAGCTTTCATTAGCAGGTTAATATGGGGGAAGATATACAAAGTGGTATGCACAACAAGTATAAATATTCCTGATGCAATGTATATTAAATAGAAGTGAGATTCACAGCAAGAGTTCACCTCCGGAGTTTCATGCCCTCAAATATGCAGTCAGAGAGTCTGAACAGCAGAGACTTAATTAAATTTAAATCTAGAACCGATTCCCCTTTCAGGTAACAGATCCAGTCACCTGCAGAGATATGCACATGTGAACTCAGCTCAAACCCACCTTGGTTAGGATCCAGCATATCAAAATCAGAGCTCTGGCAATCCTACATGCCATAAGCCAGGATTCAAAACAAGATTATGAAACAGCATATGAAAGGCATGGAGTTTCCAAAACACATACAGACATCGTCTGTAACTTGAGAGAGTTTGTAGGTATCAATTATTTTTTTGATTGAAAATCAAAGCCAGAGTCAGAGTACAAACTATAGCAAAGTACCCAAGTCAGGTACAAACCAAGGAGTGTATGGAGCTGACGTTACACATGATTTGAATGGGAAAAGATACTCAGAGAATGAGAACAGAGTTCAGGAAGACCAGTCCCTTGCTCATTATTCTAAGCATTATAACAGACTGTCTTATAAAAAGGGAGGCATGATGGGAGTTCTTTTTTTGGACCTTGTCCAAAGATTTTATAACTGAAATCAATTAAGTCTGCCACTGATTTCTGTTTGCTTTTAATTCAGACCTTCCTCCTTATGCCTAACATTGGTACAAGCCTTCAGAGAAGAGAAGAGAAGAGAAGAGAAGAGAAGAGAAGAGAAGAGAAGAGAAGAGAAGAGAAGAGAAGAGAAGAGAAGAGAAGAGAAGAGAAGAGAAGAGAAGAGAAGAGAAGAGAAGAGAAGAGAAGAGAAGAGAAGAGAAGAGAAGAGAAGAGAAGAGAAGAGAAGAGAAGAGAAGAGAAGAGAAGAGAAGAGAAGAGAAGAGAAGAGAAGAGAAGAGAAGAGAAGAGAAGAGAAGAGAAGAGAAGAGAAGAGAAGAGAAGAGAAGGCAGTCTCACATCAATGGAACAGCCGAGAAGTGACCCAGCTCTCAGAGCCTTCTGGATGATTTGGTACAAGTTTGAAGGAGCCCTCCGCAGATTATAGGACTCTGAGATGCCTCCAGTAAAATCCTCAAACCCTTCTACAGTGGACCCTCCAGTGAGAGCTTCGTAAGAGCCGTTTAGCCTGTGTGGGGAAATGACAGAGATATGTATGGGGCCATCTCCACTTGTAAGCATGTGCACTGCAGAAAGAAATAATTGATTATCTGTAGGTCTGTCTGATCATCAGTGTGATCAGACAACTTTTGAACACCCAGGAGTGCTACCTCCCAGCCAGCCACCATACTTGGCATAGGCCTTCTCCAGCAGTGCACTCCAGAACTCGTTGCCTTCCTCCGAGTGCACAAAGAGCAGCTTCCCATTCTTGGTAGGCAGCCGGTCATCCACCACGACATCCACCCACTCCCCATACTGCCAGAACTAACAAAAAGAAGAGATGAAGAGATGATTAGGGCTGATGTATAAATAATGACTCTGCACTACCACCTTCCTCTTCCTTGCAATTGAGGCAAATCCCTGTGAAATGCTGAGCAGGCTCCTTAAACACTATTAAAGAGTTGCTGATAGGTACCATTAACAGTAACTTCTTCTACATAACATCTAGAATAGCCCATTCTCCATGCAGAGATTACATAGTGAAGGGTCCAGAAAGCTAGTGAGTTGACAGGAGTCTCAAAAGTCCTGTTTTCTTGTCTAGTCTTCTAAGGTCCAATCCACGGGGGGAGGGAATCATGCCTCTAAAAATGCTGCAAGATGTCACCCAAAATGGGAAGCACTCAATAGTGCCAGTGCCTCCTGAAAATATTGGGAAATGTGTGAAACACTGCTAAGACTAATTTTTTGCACGAGCACTTGAACCATTTACAGTTCATTTACAGAATCTGACACAGTCCTGGAGGTAAAGGAAAGAGGATAATAAACACAATAACCCCTCTATTGAGATGAGCAGGAGGAAGGTATAGGTATGTGCTCTATAACATCTGTCCTCACCCAAACACCTCCTTTAGTTTTGCAGGGTGAATCCACACTGCTCATGCTTGAGTCTAACTTCTATGGTCTGCAAGCAAGGAAATGTAGACAAAGCAGTGGAGAGGGAAGGGAGGAAGTAACCTCATCAGCCTAGATTCCCTCTCAACAGTCAGCAAGACAGATGTTGGCATGGCTCTCATGGTATGATAGTTTGGCTCAGTTTACAAAAACTGTGTAACTTGCTACAGCCCTATCAGCTGTAAGACAGCAGAGCCTACCCAGTGAGTAAATGTCGATTAACATTATACAGCATTTAACTCTGTTCTTTTCTTCACCCTATCAATTTCACTTACACACTAATTCTTGAATATTCAGCCTGTGTCAAAGATTAAAAAAAAAAAAAAAAAAAAAAAAACTGCTTTTCCTCTTTTATTCTCAGTACACTAATGAGAGAGATACCTGGAAATGAAAGATGCCAGCATAGTCCTCCTGGAAACTTTGAGCTTTGGGAACAACACGGTACAGAACATCTGGATTCAAAGTCAGAGATGCAATGGCAGCCAGGAGCCAGCAATCACCTAAAAACATACACAATCCAAGGTGGAAAAGCTCATTAAAAAATAACATTTCGCTGAGCTGGTCCTTTCACCACTATATCACACTCCTACATAGACTAAAATGCCAGCATTATGTGTTTTGCAAGATCCTGTCAGATTCTATATTGGTTCAGCAAATAATTCTTGTTTTGTTGTGTATTGTAGGTTCTCTAAGGATGAACACAGTGGTAATTTTAATGGTCTAGTTAGGCTTTTGTTATTTTGATTTTTTGATGAAGCTGTGAAAGCAGGCAGTTTTAGCTAAGCTTTCTAATATCTTCAGGAAACAAAGAGCATAGCCAGAGAGAGCAAGCATTTGGGTTTGTGGGTTGCAAAGCCCAGCTGGGTGGTGCAGAGTAGATAACCTGTGCTACCTTAACTAGTCCCAAACCAGTGCAGCTGGGAGAGGTAGGGGCTTAGAAGGTGAGCAGAGGGCAAATGCTCAGTGTTGCTTGAAGGAGGGTGCTGGGTTCTTCATTCCTTTTTTTTTTTTTTTTTTTTTTTTTTTTTTTTTTGAGAAGATTTGATTGATAGAATGAAGTTTTACCTAGCTATTTCATTTTAGTTCTTTCTTTGAAGGTCTGACTTGAAGTAGCACCAAGGACTATTACAGCTCTGCTTATGAGTCTAATGGAAACTGAAATCTAGTGGGAACTCTGAAATCAGGTGAGTTTTTCTCTGGCTCACTGGCTGTCCTGAGAAGGGTAGGCATGCCTAGCCTGTACTGGAGACTAGGTGTTTTATAGCTTAAGCTGTTTTCTGGGTTGCTAGCTTGTTGTGGATCAAAGGTTGGGTAGGTGGAAGCCTTTGCTTGCTACTGGGAAATTCAGAGACTCATGGATTTCTTGGTGTATTTGCATATTGCAAAAAGTAGGAAGCATTTCTGTGGTTCTGTGTTACTTTCTGAGGTGTGCACAAAGTCTAGGAAAAAAATTTGCTCTAAAAGTGCTAAATTATCCTGGTTCCCTGTGGATTATTTGTGCCCAGACATAGTTTCTTTGTGTAGGTGCATATACTGCAGAATGAAGTGGCACAACTCTTGCTTCATTAGAAATAAGATAATGGAGAAATCAAGGAAAGAGTTCGATACGTAGCATGATTTAATATCTTAGAGCAGTAGATAACAATTTATATTGACTTAGGCTTTATGTTTCAGTACCATGATTACTATGATTGTAAAGATAAGATACTGGGACTTTTATAGTGCTTTCTGTTACCTGTACTCCGTGGGAGGTACCTGGATGCCTCCTATGAGCTGACCCAGAAACAGCTGATCCCAGACAGGCATGCAAAAACTTGTGAAACATCTGAAAAAAGTGCCCCTGGTGTGATGGCTGATCTGATTGGTAGAGGTCACCCACCCAATGTTCATAGCATAGGCATTTCCAATGGGGAGAGAAAATGTACATGTATCACCAGCCTTCCCCAGCACTTCTCTCTGCCATCCTGGCTGCTACATTCAGGGAATAGCATTCAAACTGGAAGGGCATAGAAGATGTCAAGGTTACCTTTTTATCCCCATCTATCTGCATCTCTTATTAAAATAATAATAATAATAATAAATTAAAAAAAAAAAAATCTTGCTCCTCCTATTCAAGTTTAAAGAGGAAGTGTGAGACAGGACCTTGCAAAAAAGCTGTTTCAGCCAAGAGCTCTTACTTGAAAGGTAAAGTTCCCCTTGCAGAAAAGAGGATAAATCACAATAAAAGCGTCATGAAATATTTAAACTAGAAATAGGAAAAAAGTTGCTGCTGTACATATAGAAGAGAGGATCAAAAAGCTTCAGCCTGTAGAGCAGCTATGACCAAAAACCTTCTCAAGCTCACCTTCAACCTAATTATTTTTGAAATTACTATGCATTCAGTGGGACAGGACCTAAGTCACTGGCTTAGAAGGTTCCTCTTAGCCCTAGACATCTGTGTGTGAAGTAAGTAAAACTGGAGAATTTAAGGTGGTGTGAAAAAAATATAAAAATAAAAGAACCTTCTCTCCCAAGAAAACATAGATGCAGGGAAAAAATGAGAGTGAGAATGCTCAGACTTGTTTTGTAACTATTTCTTTGAGTCTTTTCTTGGTACAGGTGTATGCCTTATGCTGTTATAACCTCTGCCTTTTCCTTGTAGATGTAGAAATAATGGTGGTAAGCCTGGGAAGTGGCCCTTTAGAGGAAGAAGGAAAGTTTTATAGGGTTAGACCAGAAAACCTAATTTTTCCAGCTTCTCCAGGCATTCTTGTTGTTCCTGAGTGAAGCACAGAAAGCTGTTTCTGGGGACATGGCGGAGCGGGACTCCTGGTGTCCCTGCCATGTCCTCCATACCATGGTGAAGCCAGAGGTCTGTAGCAGCGAGGAGTTGGTGCTTTCCCAACAAGCAACATCTGTAAGGGGTTCCTCTTTACTGGTTCAGGCCCAGTTTTTACAACTGGTGAAAGGGAAATTGCTCTGGGCTTTGCAGAGGATGGTACATGTTTGATGCACAATTAGGCAGAAGAGTCAGTGAAATGAGAGGGGTATACTTAGATGTGCTATTTACTTCTCTGACTCAGGACTAAGCAATTTCAGAATCTCATCCTTGCAAGATGCCAAATGCAGCATGAAATCCTTTACAGCTCTTTTATGGTATGAATTAACATCTTAGCATCTGGGAGAGTGAATGACATTGGCACTTCAGTCTCCTAAAAACTCATTATGCAATCCAACTTCCTGCGGAAGCACTAGGGGCAAATCTGTTTAACATGTGCTTGGGAAGAATCGTATTGGAAGAGTTGCAGCAGTGAGCTTGTCCTTAAAAATATCATTGCCTGCCTTGAGCAATGCAGAGCACTGTCTCTAAACCTTACTTGGGGGTGTAATATCTTTGGCTAAGCTTGTGTTTGAGCAGCTATTAACCTTCCCTCTGACAGGAATCAGCTGAGAATTGGCTGCTCTGCAGTAACTTGGTAAAATAAGATGGTTCACATGGGGTGCCTAGATGCGAATGGATTGGGACCACCTTTATATACAAGTAATGCATTATGTTCAGGTTCCTGTGATGCCAGCATTAACACAAATCGAAGAAGATACAGTAAGCTGTCCATATCAAGGAGCTCCCAGGGTGGAGCCTGAATTGTGCAGGTTGCCTCTTCTCATAAATCACAATGGGATCCTGGCTTAATAATAAGGCTTCTCAGCCTGTGATAACGATAAATACTTATGGCTTTTTGGTTCCTTTTTTTTTTTTTTTTTTTAAAAAAAAAAAAAAAAAAGTTCCTTTGGTTCCTTTTGGTTCCTTTTTTTTTTTTTTTTTTAAAAAAAAAAGAAAAAGGGGGGGGGAATATCTACTGACATATCATAGTGTTTATTTTGTTTTGTTTTCTCAAAGTTCACCATTGCTTTGCTGGCAGCAGCTATTACTGTTTTGTTTAGCACTAATGGTGCTGTGCCTGGAGTATAGTGTGGCAACATAAGCTCTCTGGAAAGGCAGCTGATGTAGGACCCCTAAAACTTGTCACAGTACAGCTAAAGGTTATAAGTCAATTTCCAAATTGTGAGGAAATGATTTGATTTCCTTCCTAAATGAGTGAATTTTGGAAGGAGAGGAAACGAGGCCAACTGGCCAATGAATTATATGTATAATTAGACTATATTTCCCACACAATTATAGTCAGAAAAATGACAAATTTCTGCTCACAACATACATTTTAAGTTGTACCCTTTTAGCTTTTAGAAATGAAAAAAGTCTTCTCAGCATTAGACCTGTGAGGCTAAATCACCTACAGGCACATATGCTGCTTCCTGCTCAATCTCATATTTCATGAAGTATTAGACAAGTGCTAATTACAATGTTTACTGCTGTTACTGCTGAATGTGCTAAAAAAAAGCCAGACCGATTCCTGGATCCAAAGTAATTTGTAATGTTGGTGATACTCTTTATTATTATTATTTTGAAATGGACAGTTATGACCTTGAGTTTGAGCTAGAGAAGGTAAATGTGAAACCTAGCTGTGGATACACATAGATACACGTACCTATATACACATACTATTTTGAAGCACTGCTTTGACTATTAGCCTGCTTGAAATACTCTCTCTGCCTGCACACAGACGCAGTGAAATGACCTTCATTCTCAACATTACGTAGGTGCTTCCTGGTTCAGTGACAATCAAGTTGCTGTAATGGATACACAGTCTTTGGTGATGTTGGAGCTGTGTGGCTCATCTGTGTTGATGATGTTTACCCAAGTGCACTGCTTGCACAGGAGCCATAAATTTAATGAGAAATTTGATTAGTTTCAGTTGCTATAAAGCAGCACTTGGTTTCTGTTTAGCTGCTGTCAAAGTGTCTATGCTCAGAACATCTGCACTTTTCAATGAAATAGTAATGGAGGAGCTTAAACCAGACATCCAAGTGTTGAGTTCCACAATCTAAACAGACAGCATAGGAACACTTCTGTACTGCATCCTCGCTTGTTGCTGGGTGCAGCAACAATGCTAGGTGTTTGGAAGGGATCAGAATGCAATACTATTGCTCTTGCTTCCTGCTTTGTCAAGCAGATTTAACTCTTGACTTTACTTTCTGCTGGGAGGGCTTGTTGAGAGCCCCTAGTACCTGTAGCATGCTACCAGACATCACCCTCTTTGCAATTTCTGGCAGTGGAGGCTTTATCTGATTTGAGGTTTCAAAGAAAGGCTTCCTGTTGTTTTATGGAAATTAAGATCTGCAGCTGTGTACTGAACAGCAAAGGACCACCCAGCGAAGGAACAGGTTTTATTCTCTTTGGGACCTGTAGTTAGCTGTGAGTGTATTTTGTATATCCAGGCAATCAACCCAGTAGAACAAGGATATGAAATACCCCTGAACTTGTGGAGCTGAACTTCAGGAGGTATATATGCAAATGTTTATAGCAAAATCAGTGAACAAGTCCAGTACTATAAAGCACTTTGCTGCCTACAGGAGCTCCAAAGGCTCCATTAACAAGTATCAGATCTATTGTAGAGCTGCTAAGCTTTGGATTGGTCTCCAGTCTACCTGGAATCTCTTCAAATCTGCTTTTGAGATAAGAGTAAGACAAAGCATGTCGGTTGGGGTCCTCAGCTGAGGTGCACTGGCTGCAGCTGCATTGGCTTCAGAGGACTTCTGGTGGCAGCCTAGGTCAAGGAAGCTGCTTCCTGAGCCTTCAAAACAAAGGTGCTCCATGAATATAACTTGTGTGGATCTGAAAAGCTATATTAATCCGAGAGGCTTTTGAGTATGTTTTCTATTCTTTAAATTAAATTTATACCACTTCCTTCCTGAGACCCCCTGCAAACAATTCTGCAGCTAACTTATTCAGATAGCTGCAAGGAAACTTTCTAAGTCACCTTTAATAATGAAGACTGTGACTGTATTTCAAGTTGTTACTAGGCTATCAAAAAGATATGGTTCAAAGCACTTTTAAAATATTTCAAGTCTTTCAAGTTCCCATGAAACTTCCCAAGCTGATACTCATCTAGCCTATACTGTTGTCAAAGAACTGTTTAATGGAGTGAGACTGACTATGGGGTTTTTTGTTCCTTTTGTTCATATAAACCCTGACCTGCAGTGTTATTTTAGAAAGAAATGAAATATGTCACAGAAGATTATTAAAAATAGGTTCTGTTTCCCTAAAGGACTTGTTAACAGGTCACACACATGGCTTATGTACATATGTAATAAGGGTCTGTTTCAACAGAAGTGTTTCGCATGACAGCTTTAATAACAAGTCCTTTGATATTTGAGGTATTGGATCAAATAACAGAAAAGCATAGTATACACCTCTGAGATGTAAAGCAAACACCTAAACACTAAAAGGTAAGTCCCATGCCTCTATTCTGAAGTTTATTTTGTAAAGGATCAGTTTCTGTAAAAGCAATTGTAAACTGCCCTTCAGAAACAAAAGTAGATTATATTTGTCCCCTCTTTTTTGGTCTTTCTGCCTGTGTGAAAATATATATAATATTCTTTTTCCACTTTTAGTGACAAAGGGAAGCTTGTAATAGAAGCAGAAGCAAATTATTGGGCTTTTCCTCCAGACCTGGGGGTATTTTTCAGGACCAGCGTTTGGGTTGCAGCCCACCAAAGGCTGGTTGGAGAAATCCCAGGAGCAGGCACCCTCCCCAGCTGCATAGGAGCCATTTGGGCCCAGATCTGTTGCCACCACTATTTGGTGCCTTTGGGCACTGCCCTGTGAAATGAAAGCCTGTTTAGCACAAAGGTCTGGGACTCCAAAGAGATGTTCAGGAAGTGACAGAATTGAAAAGGGGCTGAGGGTATTTGCATTCAGCTTCTAGGCTTAACACAAATAGTGTATTAACCTCTTCTAGTTGGAGAGCAGGTAGCATTCTTCAGTCCTTTAGCTTGTAAGCTGCCAAAGAAAATTAGGTTGTTTTTTTTTGTTTGTTTGTTTGTTTTAATATTGTTATAGAAAAATTGTGAATTGGAGATGACGAGAAATGTTGCTTTTATTACTTATCTGAACAATTCTCCTAGAATACAGTAAGTGATTCCCTGTATTCTGCTCCAGCATCCACCAAATAAATATCCTGGAGCTAGCAGATTGGGCGTCTTATTTTTAGCAGCTAGCATACAGGCCCACACACCAGGGAATTTCTTGGTGATTGCTTTAATGGTGCTGTGTTTACAGGAACAGCACTGGTATTATTTATCGTCAATAACTTGCTGAAATTGTTTGAATCTCATTTTCACAACAGATGGGATGGAGAAGCAGTAAGGTCAGGAGTACTGTGGTAAGCAATGCAGAAGGGAGAAAGGCTGATTTCTCCCTGTCTCATCTATTGAATTCTCATTACAAGAGTTTCAGCCTTTTTGGCTCTGTATGCAGTCAGGAGAGGGTGCTGCCGCTGTCTTTTGCAGCTGGATTTTATCAATGAGGCAGGCAGGAAAGAGGCCAATGCATCAGCTCTTGGGAGGCAGTGGGAGGAGGTGGATAAAAACTGTTTGCATAGGAGCTTTGTTCAGGTGATAGCAAGCACTAGAGAAAAACGGGTAAGAAAGATGGTTTTGCTATGGTGGGTCCAGGAGAGGGTGACTGCTGTCTGAGAGACATCTTGTCAGCATCAGGCCCCAATTCATAGAGCTGGGCAGCATTGCTTTTTTTTGTTGTTGTTGTATTTTTGTACAGCGTGCATGGTTGTTCCTTCCTTGTTATTTGATCCTTCCTGTGTTTGCTCACAGCTCTACCCAAAACACTGTACAAACAGTAGGAGCATTCAACATGAAGGGCTTGGAAAAATTTGCTTGTTATGGATGACATTACAAACCTGATGTGCTCCATTCTTTTTTTATTATTATTTTTATTTTTATTTTTTTTTATGATGTGGTCCATGTTCCTAACTCATGGGCCATCCTGCTTGGCTTGAAATGGCACATCATAGCTCCAGCCCCTGTACTAAACCAGTTCCTACTCTGTTTCCTGGTGATTGTGTATTTTTTCCTTGTGTGAAACTGTGGCTGGATCTTGTTCTGCCTCCCATATAAAAATCCTCAATGACCTGGATAAAGGGTGAAACTTCATTGGTGTCCTTTGGGTTTCTGGAGACTGTCTTCCTGGGACAGGCATGAAACCAAGTCTCTTGCTTCAGGGCAAGTGTTATAAGGTTAGTGTCCAGCTCTGTCTTAAAAGGTTAAAAAAGCAAGGAAGTCTTGCAGTCCACCAGGGATAATCTGCTTACTACCTGCAGGAGACAGTTTGGTGAGTGCCAGATTTGACACAGCTCTTAAAAATCTATGTGCACCCTGTCCTAGGCAGCAGTGCTGTTTGTTTAAGCGCCTTGATGGGAAATGAGCACCCTCGTTGGGTGTCTGCCTTCTTTTATACTACAGCCAGGGTGCCTGACTCAGGGCTGTGAACTAGATGCTGGGATGCTCAGCCTTAACCTGTCTATAAGTAGACAAGAAAATCATCTGTCTATGAGAAATTTTTAAAATAAGCTTCATGTTTTGGAAGAAGAAAGGGGGGGGGGAAAAAGTGCTGTACGTACCCAGCTCTCCTTGGCAGACATCTGTTCGAGTAGCTCCTCCAACTATAAACTGAGGGTTTGAGCATAACTCCTGAAAAGACACATTTTCAAAGTATGCATTACCCCTTCTGGTCTGAAAAGTTCCTACTTCTTGTTCATTGTTTCTGTGTAAAGGTTCAATAAATATTAATCAGTTTTATCATTCCTGAAAGTATTTATATAACTTTTGTCCTCAGGAAACAAAAGCCTCCCCTTCCTCCTAGGCATTCCCCATGAGTCTCTTTCTAGATGGCAGAAATGGTCAGTCCCCAAGAAGCTTAACTTGGTGCCTCACATTGAGAGCAGCTCAGACAGCCACCTGAACTTTCGGAAAGCAAGAGTTGTCAGCTATGAGCACAGCTGTCTCATATGTGTCCCATGTGTCTGGGCTGTGGAGGCAGGAACAACCCACGGCTTCCTTTTGCACGTGTGTCAGATCATGAATCTCTCTTCATGGTAGGTGTGATCTCAGCAACATCCTGCTTGCTTCTGAGGTTATCCAGCTGGTCAGCTGCCTCACAGATGTCTTGGCTAGGAGGCAGCAGTAGGTTACCTACCACACGGAAAAGATTCTTTTTTTTTGTTTGTTTCCTCCTTCTTTCCTCCCTCCAGACTGGTGATCTGTCACAGCTCCTGGAGACAGTCAGCTGTATATATGACATATGATATGACATATCACTCACTTAGACACCTGTTCCTTCTGAGCCACTGCCAAGTGCCACATACACCTTTCTCACAACTGTATCACCAGCTCTTCCTCTTGTATTACCCAATAAGTCTACAACAGTGGAGTGTTTGGCATTTGCTGTCTGCAAACCAGCAGGCACAACCCACTGGGAGATGACTTTGGCAGTAGATGTTTATTTTGCAGGGGGCCATTTCTTCAGCAGGTCTCCTCCAGGCCCCCCACAACTGAACAGTGATCCCACCAGCCTGCAGCCACACGCACTGTTTGCAGAGGGAGGGCTGGGATTTGTAATCCTACCAGAGTTCAGCCCTCAGTCATTGCTAGCCATGCTACATTTGTAATGGCCTCCACCTGCAGCAGACACAGTTTTCTTGCATGGGGAGCAAAATAGAATTTAGTGAGTTATCTGAGGTTTCCATTTGCCCAAGACAGGCAAAATCAAGGGGTACATTCACACTGCTTGTTGCTGAATCACCTGGTGATGTGTTGAAGTGGGTTTGCAAGGGCAGAAACTCAGCTACTGAATCTGCAAATTTCTTTTTCTAATTTTTAGGTAGGGAAAAAATTAGGCCATGAACTTTTCCTGCATATTCTTACCTCCTACCCCCCATCAGAGGAAGGTAAATTAATTTTGTTGTTATTTTTTCCTTCTTCCTTCTCTTCTTACTTTTTCTTGAGGTTGCCGGGAGGGGAAAAATGATGGAGGAGTAGCAAAGTATGTACAGAAACAAATGATTGAAAAATGAAAGCGCATAAAAATCTTTGAAGTCCAGATTTTGTGGCTTAAAAATAAATAAATAAAAACACAGTGTCTTAAAAATTCAATGCCTTTTTTTTTCCTGATGAAAATGACTATTTTAAATGAAAAGCCATTTAGGGGATGTGTCTGGGCAATAACAGTTTCAGTCAGCTGCCTTTCATCTGTTATAGGTAGACTGAAGTGGGGCAGATAGCTTTTTGGAAGTATTAACTTAATTTCCTGGGGTGCCAGCAGAAGGACCATGGTGTCGGTACTGTTGCAACTGATGGTCAGTGGCTCTTGGGCTGCCCTGCTCTGCCTAGATATGCAGAGGGAGTTTGTGTCCTTCCTGGATTACACTCTGAACATGTGGCTCTGAGGAGCTGGGATCAAAAGGGAGAAATCAGATTCCCAAGAGGCAGTTATAGGATTACTTGGTTTATGAAGGGCTTAGAAAATGCTGATTTTGGTGTTTTGTTTGTTTGCTTTCCCCCTTTTCAACCCTGCTTCTGTTTAAAACCACGAAGATAAGGCAGGATAGAATAGAACATAGAAACAAAACATAAAGGAGCAGCAGGCATTCAGCATCAGCACTGTTCTAGCATGGATGCGTCCAGGTGAGTGTTGATTAGACCTGGCCCCAACCAAACATGCCATGATAAAGCACTCTTACCGTGGGGCGCTTCCAGATTATCCCCTGGGTCTTGAAGGAGTAGGGTCCCAGGTCACAGTAGCCCAGCGCAGATGGACAGGCTGGGAACTCCTCATCCTTGAAGAGAGCACCAGCCTGAAGGCACCGCTGCTTCAGGACCTCGTAGTCCTGGTTCAAATACCTGACTGCCTTCCCGTAGGAGCCCAGCCCTTCTGGGGCTGCTCTGTCTTGGCACAGCCTTGCTGCCACCCTGGCCATGTCTGCCTGGCAGGGCTCCCTCCTCAGCCTCTGCTGGGCAGGAGGAGGAGGATGGAAGCAGGTCGCAGGCTGGGGTGGAGCTGGGGCTGCCCCAGGGGAGGAGGCTTAAGAAGTGTAAATATGTACCTGAGGCAAGCAGGCAGCCAGCCTGTGCTGCTGGGGGAGCGGGCACTGATTTGTGTGACTGCTCAATGGTTTGCTTAAAAGCTTGTGAACTCCCGGCTCGTTTCTAAAGCATGCTTTTAACAAGGAGCAAGGGAAAATGGTGTTCTTGCAGGCACGCCTGTTTGCACATTGAGATAATTGTACGCTGAATGTCAGGCTCCAGGACCAGGTCTTTAAGTGCCCAGGTGAGGATGCTTCAGACCTCCTTTCCTTCCTTCCAACATCTGTCTCTATGCTGTTGGAGGGCAGAACAACCACAAAACCTAGGGCTGGATGTCATCTGCATGGCTACGGAGATGACAGTTTTAAAAAACTGAGTAGCAGCAGCACTAGGAACTAGTTTCTGGCTTAGGTGATCTTATTCTAGACAACAGTCTTCGGCACTCTGAAAGGAAAGCATTGGTATGAATGAATTTATTGGCAGCAAAAGGTACAGAAGGCTTTTTGGACCTTAAAGAGAAGTGATTCCCGTTTGTGTCATTCATCTCGCACTGATACACGGGTGCACACCTCCTTGCTAAGTTGGCTTGAAACGTTTGTAGGCTTGAGAACTGAAGCAGGAGCAACTTTCTGCAGGGCAGAGCACACCTGCACTCTGCTTTCCTATTCCATGGTCAGTTTTCCCTAGGAAAGCCCACTGCTTGTACAGCTGGGAGCTGGGTAAACTGTTGCTTTGTTTGCAGGAGGACATGGCTGATGACTACACCTTGGTACATTTAAACAGAAGGTGTGGGAAAGGGAAGAGCAAATTTTTAAGGCAAGAAACTTGTTGAGATAAGAAGTCCAAACATAGGCTAGCCGAGTTTCTTGTCTGCAAATATTTGAAGAGCATGAATGCAAGAGAGGAAATGAAATGACTCGGTCAGTCCCAAGTGGGCACCGGTAGGAAAGACTGGGATGAGGGAATTATGCTGGATATCTAAAAACTAAACGAGATGCTGTTGAAATTGAGTAAAGAAGAGTGGTCAGGATTTCATTTCTATTACATTTCAGTATTTCTACATCTGTTTGTGTATTGAATCAGAATGAAGTCGATTAAGAAAGGGCTGAAAAGGGTGTTTTTTTTTTTCCACTATGGATTTTTTTTTCCTGAAAAATAGACTCATTTGGAGTTACCCCCTTTCTCTGATCATGGGGCAGAATACTTGTCTCACTCGCTCCCTGCACCAAATTCTTACTCTATTTCCTATGTTTTTGTGGCCCAGAGAAAAGCTTCCATTTTGCTGTGATTGCTGCAAGCCTTGGCAATGTTGTACATGGAAAAGCAAGGTGCTCTGGTATTTTAAAATTGCCATTTTGGTCAAGAATTCTTTGTTTCCCATGTATGGTTTTGGTCATACAGAGCATGCAGCGTATCAAATGTAACTCCAGTTGCCACTGGATGTGAGTGGCACAGAAGGGGTGAAACCTACAGCATCACTAGCACGCTGAAGTGTGATATGATGCAAATATAATCAAATTTTAATCTTCAGAAATGGCAGGAAAATATGCCATAGGATTTTTCCCATTCTGTATCTCACATTTGGGAAGAGGCTGAGGACAATTATTTTCTCTGATGGAGGCTTGAACCGGGTAGCCACCCAGTATGTCCACCACAAACCACTGCTCCCAGTAATCTGTAGGAGTGCATTTTAAATCCATTTCCAAACTTGATTAGCAGCAGCATGACCTGCATATGATACACAAGCACCATCTAGAGGATATAAAGAAGAAGAAAAGGTGATGACACTACAGTTGACTTCTCTTGGCAACTAACATATGTGCTATGGCGGGGGAAAGGTTTTAGGTTTTCCATGACTCAAAATTGCTGCTAGAGTGGTATTAACCCCTACGGGAAATAGGAACCAGGAGGGGGGGGGGGGGGGAAGATTAAAAAAATTATTCTAATGTGTTACCTCTGGAATTTACATATTTTTGTCCAGCTCTTCATGCTTTTCTTCACCTTTCTCCCTTTTTTGATAATAGCAAGAGGGTGAGATAATAGAGAAGAACAGAATGAACCAGGAAAAGGCATCATCTTGGTTTCAAAGAAGAATCTGCAAATTATATTAAATCAAAACTGTTCCATATCTGTGGAAATCCTTAGAAGAAAATAACTGCCACTTATCTAATGGTTCTAGACATTTTTTGCTGTAGTGCATTAGAGGGAAATGTCATAGCCCTCCTGCACTGCAGCACTCTGCTAATGAGAATTAAAGCAGCTTAGCAGTATTGTAGACCTTCCACTGTGAAAAGGGATTAGCTTGACTTAGAGAGCTCACATCCTCGTGTTCTGGATATATGGGCTCCTATGCATCATTTTACTCTGGAAATAGAGTGGCTATTAATAGGCAGACCAGTGTCAGCTATGAAACAGCCTAAACATGTATCTATAAGGTTATTCTTTTACAGTCATTGCCCAAGATATGAAGTTCCACAACAGAGAGGGGCTGATCCAAGGGTGGAGTTACAGCCCTGTAGAGAGCTGGGAAGTGCATTACACAAGACCATGACCCAGGCCATGCCACCACCTCTCGCTCTCTTGGCTGGTGCTGCAGTCTTGCACTGATGAAGAAACCTCTAGCTCCAGTGGAGAAAGCAATTCTTTGTTGTGAAACATCACTGCTGCAAGCCTCCTCCTTTGGGACACCACCCTCATCCTACTGTGCTCCTGGGGGAGGAGAGCAGGAGCCCAGCAGGTGCGTAGCCCCATTTTCCCCTTCCCTGGACCATTGGCCATATTTTCTCCTCTATCCTCACAATACTGTACTGACTCAAGTAGTACTCAAAATCACTTCTCTCTCCCGAATTGTGGAGTCACATATCCACACCTGCTGCCAGGCTGGAAACAGCTGACTTGTCAACATAGCTGGTTGCGGAGGGCTTGGTGGGTAGGCTGTTCAGTTGGCTATTTACACAGTCAGCTTCCCACAGAGTGAGTGAAATTCTGCATTACACCAACATGTCCTTGTCTGTCATCAAACCACCTGAGATAGTACAGTCCCTGAATGTTTGGGGCCACCCTAACAAGCCTTGGTGGCTAATGTCCTTCTCTGCACCATCTCAGGGACCTCTCCTACTGCCTCCTGGTTGCATTCTTGCTGGCTCAGTTTCCTTCTGCCTTTGTTTCTTTCTGTTCTCCTCTCTTTGGCTCTGTCTTAGCCCCTGTCCCACTGCAGAGATTCTAAGAAAACTCTGGTAACTGGCTGCACAGAGAGACCATGTAAGTTTCTTGTACACACTTGATCTTTTTGATCATTGTCCAAGCAAAGGCATTGGGCATGCTGTAGCAGACCCCAGAATGGTCTGTGAATGTCACCTATGGGGTACAGAGTAGATGAGTAAGAAAAAGAGCTATTACGTGACAAATCTTAACCTCACTGAAACTTCTGCATCTACTGGAAACTGGCCAGAGGAGTTCACAAAACAAAACTGGTTTTGTAGGCCAGTGAAAACCACTGCTTTAAACTGACCCTCGTTTGCTTTTACTGCAGCTCTGGAAAAAGAGGTCTGATCTGTGGCAGCTGTACAGATTTGAGCCACTATGTGGAGCCAAACAAATGCCTTTTGAGCAGCACTACGGTTACTGGATCCCTCACAGCAGGATGCAACTGGCTCATTGGTTAAATTATAAAGCGGTGAGTTGCTATTGTCTCTTTTTTTTTTTTTTCCTGATTAAGTGGCCTTCTTGCTTATGAAATCCGAAAAGTCCAAAGCCACCAAGCAAGTGGACAGAAAGTGGCCCTTGGTGCATCAACGAAGAAAAACAACCAGTTTGCAGTTTTCAAGGAACAATTCCCACCACATCTCAGCACGTGGTATTTTATGATTCTTTACACATTTTTTCAATCAATAGCATTAATTTTAGTCCACTAGAATGGCTCTGAACAGTTCTTCGGTGCGTAGAGGCCTCAGGACGTGCCACACCAAATGCCGTGCCTGTCCTTTGGAGGCAGGCAGCCGCCGAGTGCAGGTGGTGGGTGCAGCTACCAAGTGCTCTTAGCCTCCCCACCACCGCCTGGGGAGCGCTCTGAAGGCGTGAGTCAGACCTGAAACATGCAACAAACACTCTGAACCCTCCCTGCGAGGAACGCAGCGCTGTGCTGGTGCCAGCAGCAGCAGCGCACCCCGAGCTGAAGCCCCCCCCTCGCCGAGCACCAGCTGTGGACGGACGAGCACTGACAGAAAACCGGGACGGCACGGCAGGCCGTAACCGCTCAGTGTGATAGCAGCGGTTATCATTTCAGCATCGGTTTGGTTTGGTGTGGTTTGGTTTGGTTTGGTGTGGTGTGGTTTGGTTTCCCCCTCCCCGTGACGCGGGGCAGGGCGGGGCAGGCCGCGGCCATGGCGGGCATGGCGGAGGCGCTGGCGAAGGAGCGGGCGGCGGCGCTGGGCGCGGGGCGGCACGGCCACGCCGTCCCCTACCTGGGCCAGCGCTTCGGGGCGCTGCGGCAGGAGTGCCTGCAGGCGGGGCGCCTCTTCCACGACCCCTCCTTCCCCGCCGGCCCCGCCGCGCTGGGATACAACGAGCTGGGACCCAGCTCCTTCAAGACGCGGGGCGTCGAGTGGCGCAGGCCCACGGTAGGTGCCGGCCCCGGGTGGGTGCCCGCCGGGTGGGTGCCCCCCACGGTGCTGCGGGTGCAGTGATGCCGGGCTTGCTGTCGTCCCCAGGAGCTGTGTGCCAGCCCGCAGTTCATAGCCGGTGGAGCCACGCGTACGGACATCTGCCAAGGGGCCCTAGGTAAGGGAGGACATGCAGAAATCTGACTTTTCCGCACCAGTGCTTCCTACATCTTTGTGCATCCTACCGGATTTCTTCCTGTCTGATTGAGCAGAGATGATGCAGACTGGTTTTCTGATGTGTCTCTGAATGCTGCCAGCTCTTGGCTTGTGCTCCTCAGCTCAGCATCTTGGTTTTGCTGTTGAAACAGCATTTCTGCTGGGAGCAGCTGTGCCTGTAGCATGGTGCTTCTTCCCCCAGCAAGAGGGAGAGCGTGCTGCAGGGCAGGCAGCAGCCCTGCAAACCTGGCAAGTCGCAGAATGCAGACAAGAAGGGATTCCCTGCTGCTTGCCGGATCTCAGGGACAGCAAACCTGGGCTATCTGGGGAGAAACGGGTGTACATGCCCAGCCCCACCTGCAAGCTCTCTGCTTTTGCCATGCATGCTACTGAGTTTGTATGGCAGCGCTTTATTTCTATAAAAGCAGCATTTATTACAGGGAGAGCTTTCAGGATTCTGGATTCGACTGATAGTGCAGTTGAGGAAAGCTCTTGGTCTCAGTGTGAGGAAACGTGAGTAATATGCTCCATTCATTGTGCTTTCTCAGTGAGAGTGGCAAAAGAATGAAGCTGACAGGTCTGCCTGTTTGCTTTTCGTCAGCGTAAAGTTAGGGATGTCGTGGCTAGTTAGTTTCTAGTCCTAGTTCCAGTTCTTGATGCAGCTATTTGTGTTTTATTGTAAAAAACTAGGATAGGGAAGCTTATTTCTAACGCTTTGTGCTCATGTTTTCTTTCAGAAGTTATTCAGGTTGGTACTTCAACAGTAAGATACAATTTGCATAAAAAGCACCGAGACTTAAATAAACCCTTACGTTGTCAATTCATTTCTCCTTATACCTCAGTATCACCAGTTGCATGGATGAGGCTCCGTTGTGTGTCTCAGGTCCTTAGCATGTCACTGGCATTGCTATGTCAGAAGAGCAAGCTGTGAGCTTTCTGTCAGCCTCCTTCATGTGTTCTCCTTCTGCTTGGTAACATGATGACTGCTTTGGCATAACACATGTTCAAGTGTGTAGCACACATGCCAGATACCTGTCCTCTATTTTTGATGTGCAACTTTACAGCTAAGTTACTGTTCGACTTGAAATTGCAGTCTATTGTCATTTCATTTCAGCAGCTAGCATTTTGCAGAGATGAGTGTTTCCAAAGGCACTTAGTTGCTTTCTGCGTTCTGCAGGCTTCCAGCTTTTCTATTCCAATGCTGTCAAGCAGCAGTACTGCGGGGGGGAAAGGGGGGAAGTAATTTAGTTTGGAAATGTTGGAGGTGCTGTTGCTAATGCTGAGCCTTGCTGAAAGTTGAAGAAAGCATTTGTTGCTGTAGTTGATCAGTCAGATGTTTTCATGTGGTTGTATTGTACCACCGAAGATCATGAACTGAGTCACAGCTTGTATTTCTTTATGTCCTGAAATAATATTTGAATAGGAGAGTATTAGTGTTCATGTGTGTGTTCCTGTTTTCAATGTGACTAACTATTGCTGTGACTCACCTCACTATCTTCGTATAGATCTAGGCAGAGGAGTTGTCTTCTGTGTCAGCTGTTGATTAAAAATCAGATGCTATTGATCTTTCCTCTGCATAGCCACCGAGTTACTAAGACCTTTGTTGGGTCTGCGCTTTTTGACATGGTGAGACTAACAACTGTCTCATGCAAATGTGTTTTTTTTGCCACTGCTTCACTCGACAATCACATTTGTACTGAGACACTTGCTTAAGTGTCTTTTTGCTAGATTTGGTAAATTTGCTAGTCATTTGCTAGAACTTTCTGTGTTGACACTGATGTCCCATCGCGTTTTGGGATATTCTGGAGGGCATTGTACTGGAAAACTTCAGGTGCTCTTAGAACACCATACTTGGTGTTATTATGCTGCTTTTTTCATAGAAAACTTTCGTAGTCTATTTATCACCCAGAAGGCTTGACCACAGAGTAACAGACCTGTGCTCACAGGGAGCTGTGTAGCTGTTGCTAAGCCATTCAGAGCATCTGAGAGTATTGAAGGGTCAGATCAGGTGTCCAAAGCACATGTGCCCATCCCTGCTGTGACAGGCTTCTTGGCACAGGCCATATAACCAAACAGTTTTATCAGTGAGCAGAAGTTTTTTTTACCCAAGAGCCTTTGGTCTGTGGGCCAGGTATAGCTGACAGATTTGTTTCATCGGTTTTGATGGGTGCTGGATGATGCTCTGACACACAAAAGGCATCCTGGATTGCTAACACAGAGCAATAAGATCATTAGTTTCACTAGACACCAAAGTTCTTCCCCTTCAGCTTTGGGTTATCCTTTGTTCTGTTCCTGTTTGTTTGTTTTTATAAGAAGCTCTTTAAGGCAGTTTTGGAATCAGTTTTGCAGTATCAGGTCTGAAGTCAATTATGCTATTTGGCCAAGAACGGCAGCAAATGGAATTGGTGACTCACTACAGCAGAGGGAAGAAACCAAAGTCACTGCAGAGAGGAAGCTTATTCACCCTTTACCCTGTTCTTTGGAGGGGATGTCACCATGGTATCACAACACTGGGGCATACAGAGCACGGTATCTCTTAGTTGCTGTTAGACACAGATGTCTCCTCCTTCAATACAGATGTGGAAAAGATAGTAAATTCAGTAGGTTGAATTTAGAAAATTATATGCGTGTTTTTCCAAAACTGGGAACCACTGTACTGTTGGTGTGTTGCCACAGCCTATTGTTTCTAGCCAGACAGCTTCCTGGAGTCCCAGGGTGTTAATATAAATACATTCAGCCATTGATGTAGTTGGTAAGCTATAGCTATGAGTGTTTTAATTTATTTTTTTTTGAGGTTCGGTGAATGTACATTTTTTCCTTTGACCCCTTGCATGGGGTCCATGGCACCCCTTTGACTCTTGCGTGGGCTGCCCTCCCAGTGCTCCACTCCAGATGCTTCACTGGGAAGCTTTGCCTCTCGTAGCTCTCCAGAATGGCCTGTTTCAAACCAAACACCTTGTGGCTATGTACATGTATGCTTGCCTTGCAGTAGCATTTTTTTGTTAACGTTGTTTATAGAAATAAGAAAAAATATTGACGGCAACACACAGGAAGCAACCAAGAAAAAAAAAAAAAGGAAAAAGAAAAAAATAAAATTACTCCTAAATTGTGCTTAAGGGCTTAGAGATCCTCTGTGACTTTTCTGAGATTAGTAACACCAATGTCAGATGCTCTGGAAGCCTCTTGTAGTGGCCAAGTTGAGCAAAGCTCTGCAGTATGTAAAATTCAGGTTTATGCTACAGGTTGAGCAACTGGGAGGAAAGACACCCCCAACAGGAGGAGCAGCAGCATCTTTGTTCTGCTGTGTATGTGTACTCTGGATGCTGCTTATAAAGTTTAGAACTGTCAGCTCAGATAAAGACATGTCTAGCTCCTATATACAGTCCTGCTGATAAACTTTAATCCAGGGACCTGTAACTCTGAGGCTGGTAGGTTATTTGGCATCTGTGCTGAGGTGAGACCAGTTAATCTATCGGTTTATGGTTTTTGTGTGTGTTTTTTTTTGTTGTTGTTGTTGTTTTTGTTGTTGTTGTTTTTTTTGAGGTGTTTCATGAATGTTCCTAGTGTTCAGGGTGCTTTGAGATTGCCTGTTTGTTATAAATTAAATGTTGCACTGAGGGTTGCTAACTTTCCCCAGGTATGAATGTGTGTCCCTGCTTGAGGGGCAGTGGCACAAATGAGAGGATGAAGATCCCAGCTCTCTTTCTTCTCTTAGGATTATGTTAGTCTTAAAAACACCCTAATTTGTAGTTGTTCCTGCAGCACTTTGCTGTGCTTAGGCAGCTGATCTGGTGTACATGTATATGTGTACATCCAACCCCTTCTCCCACTGCCCACAGTGTCTCTGGTATATAACAATTCTACTGTAAGTCCATAATAACCCCCTGTTCTCTTGTGGTAACCTCCTTTAACTCAGTAAGCCAACAGAAGGACTTTTTTGTCTGGATTAATGAATTGACTTGTTGTGCAGTGAGTGCCAGTGGGAGGAAAAAAATGTTAAGGAGGAAGGGGAGGAGGCAATAAGGTATTAATTCAGAGGTGGTAAGGTGTTCATTCAGTTCAGCCACACAAGAGCCCCAAAGCGCCAGGGCTGTTCTCTGGCAGGGAGCTGTCTCTAGGACTCTCTGTAAAAGTACTGAAGTTCGCAATCTGTTTCGGAGATCTAAAATCAGGGATCCTTGGTACCAAACAGGTCTCCGGGCATCATCTCCCAAGTGCTTACTGTGTTGCCAGGTTTGTTTGAAAACACCTTTGTTGAAACAAACAAACAAAACCCAGCAATCCTTCACTCTGTGTGGGCAGGCTGTGCATGGGAGAGCACAGGTCTGGGCTGCAGTTGAAGTCCTGTTACCTTTTGATCCAAGAGTTTGCTTACAGAGACCTGTAGGGTCCTGCTCTGTAAGGAGAACTGCCACGAAGGGTCACTACCAAGGCCCTCATGCAGCTGCAGGAAAGAGGGTCATGCCCATGGTAAATGAAAGGTAGCCACTTTGTTAAAATAACATCTGTTTCTGAAAATAATTACAGAAAAACAGAGGTAATGTTTATACAGTTGCAGCCTCCTGCTCTGTAAGAGATGGTGTGGAAAAATACTGTCCAGACAACCGGGACCCCGGGGTTCTGGCCTACGGGCTTGGTGTATGTTGGCTCCATCCCAAGAAGGATGAAGAGGTGTGTAAGACTGGCAAACAGTGCCTGCCTTCAGACCTCTCCTGATTCTCTGGTGGCCAGCGCCAGAGTTGGATGTTGGACTAGACAAAGAGGTCTCTGGCAAGAGCCTCCAGAGGTGTATAAAATCAAAGGAGCTCCTGTTTGGTAGGAGGCTGGCAAGCTCATCCCTAGGGTAGACCTCTAGATGGCAAGTGAATAAGCATTTATGAAGCATGGAGAAGGGAAAGGAAAGCAGCCTATCCTTGAGAAAACACTGGTCTTTTGAGGAAAATAATGCACCTCAGAGTACCTGTGTGTGCCCACAGGCCCTGCGCTTTGCCTTTTCACCATGCTGCTTCCTAACCTGCAGGTACTCTATTGAATATTAAATCTTCTTTTGTATAGTCCCAGCATGGGTGCCTGTTTGTTTTGGTCTTGAGGAAATACCACATTTGCCTGGAAATGGCATGTATTTGTGTACATACACTTGATCTGTTTCAGAGGTAAACTGATGGAAGGGATCATCTCATCACAGCTGCAGTGATTCATCTTCTGAGTGGCGATCAATTGCCTCAGCAGTCATGGTGATCCTCATGCTAGTTAAAATGATCAATCCCTAGGCAGTACGTAAGTTAGAGAATAATTTTGAATAATGAGTTGTCAATTCTGTTTGTTTTTTTCTTACAGGGGACTGCTGGCTCTTAGCAGCTATCGCCTCTCTCACCCTGAATGAAGAAATTCTGGCCCGTGTTGTTCCCAACGACCAAAGTTTCCAGGATGAGTATGCAGGAATCTTCCACTTCCAGGTATGAGGAAAACTGGGTCTTGCCTTCCCCCAGGTGCTGTTGGCTAGGAACCTGCATGGTTGGCCAGGTCTATGTGTGGGACACCTCTTGCAACATCTTAAGGAATGTTGAAAAGACAGGCTGAAAACACAGAGAAACTCTAGGAGAGTGACAGTGATGGAAGGAAAAAGGCCACTGATCACAGAGCCACAGGAGCAGAGGCTCTGTCTGGGGTCTTTCCTCTATTTGCAGATCCAGCTGTACAGCATTGGTGAAGTTACTGCCAGGAGGCTTGCTTTTCCTCCAGGAAATTGGTGTTGGTGGACATGGGACAGTGACAAAGAGTTTGTGCTCTCTTCCAGTTCTGGCAGTATGGGGAGTGGGTGGATGTCGTGGTGGATGACCGGCTGCCCACCAAGAACGGGGAGCTGCTCTTCGTGCACTCAGCAGAGGGCAGTGAGTTCTGGAGCGCGCTGCTGGAGAAGGCCTATGCCAAGTGAGTAAGGGCCAGGGTGGGTATCTTTGGGCAAAGGGGGCTGCTGTGCTCTGCTCAAGAACTCCTCATGCCTCTGTTTCACCATAGCATCTGCCACTGTGCAGATACTACACATTTGTAGCTGCCATGGTGCAGCTGGAAGCAGAAATGCTGTGACAGTTCACACAGCAGAATGCCTGTCTCCAAAAGAAAAGGAGAATAGAGAACCTGATGTGTGTGCATGTGTTTTCATGCAGGCTGAATGGATCATATGAGGCTCTCTCTGGCGGCACCACCACTGAAGGCTTTGAGGACTTCACTGGTGGAATTGCAGAATGGTATGAGCTGCAGAAGGCACCACCCAACCTCTTCAAAATCATTCAGAAAGCACTGGAGAAAGGCTCTCTCCTGGGCTGCTCCATCGATGTGAGTTAGTGGGCTTATTGCTGGACACTTGGCTGCTATATGGGTGGTTGGCTGGAAGGTGGACCTGTGCTCCACCTGCAGGAGGTCCACAGAGGATGTTCTTCTCCTCTGCATCTTGAAGACCAGTTCTCTGCTCACCCTTATGCCTGGAGAATTTGACCCATTTTGCATGACACATGTCAAAGGTTGAACAGAGAATAGGTTGAATCATAGATTTCATTAGTTTGTATGTAAAAGCTCATTGCCTCACTTGTTGTTCTTCCTTGAGACCTAAAGTTTCTGCTGTTTCATAGGTTCATGGTGAAAAATTGTAGGAGTAACTCATTAGGGATCCTGATCTAAGTCTTTGTTCTCAAGAAAGACTGTTGGCAGCAGGCTATCGCAGGCTAAGTGGCTTTGGACGGAAAGCTGCTGCTAATGGTTCCTCCTGTTGTGCTCAGATGTGGCAACCTCAGTCCATCTCACAGCCTGCTTGTCGTACAAATTGCACCAGAAGGTTCCAAAAAAACAACCTGGGGTATGTTCTCCAAGGGAGGCTAGGGCTGTTGCCAGTCATTTAAAAGGTTTTGTCAGAAAACATGTTGCCAAAATCTGAATCTGCAGTGTAAGACGAGCTTTGGCTATGCTTACAGCAATTGAGCATCACTTTTAGCTCCAGTGAGATGAATTTGAGTATTGTTATGGTAACCAACATACTCAAAGGAGATTAGATCTTAGTTATGGCTAAAGGGAAGGTAAACTGTTGACAAGAACTCAATTCATAATGCAGACTCAAGTGTTTTTTCCTATTTTTTTTATGTTAAATCCAAGTCATAAGAGAGGAAAACTTCACAGTAGGACAAGTACTTTGTTAATGTCAACATGTGACTTTACAGGAGCTTCCAGACCTGTTTTACTAGTCTGCATTTATACAAGAATGTGACATCTGGGTTTTTGTCCCAGAATAATACAAATCTCTTGTTGGGGGTGGCAGGAAGTAAACATATTCCTTTGTTGGTGAGTGCTGATGCTTTACATGTTGTAAACTGATTGTTGGTGACTTTAGTCTCTGAAAAATCCTCTAAAATCTTTTCTTGTCTGTCAGAGAAACAGGAAAACACAAATTAAGCTCCGTGGATCCGTAATAGAGCAGGAATTGGCAGCAGGAATCCTGTCTGCTAGATCCCACCCTCTTTTTTATTTTTTTAAGCATCAAGCTTGTTTAAGCATTAAGCTGTGCTTGTTTAAAGATCATATGCTTTCTGAAAAGGTAGAAGGAGAATTGCAAACATGTTTAATAGAGGCTGAAGTGGCTTTAGAGCAGGATATCAAGCAGTCACTTTCTAGCAAGAAGCAATTTTTTTCTGCAGTGTTCATAGGCCAGACTGCACAATTATTGCAATAGTCACAAAAAGAAGAGACAGTGGTGTACCTTCAGGTATGAGTGGCATTCAAAGTGCAGCCTTCTCCCTTGTTGCTGTGCGTGGCAGGCCCTAGGATGCTGGGGAAGGGAAGGGGAGCCTCCCACTCCACTGTGGAGCCGAAGGAGGTGTTTTGGTCTAGATGCAGAGCACTGGGGCTTACTGGATCTGTGTGTGATCCCTGGTGACGCCTTGGCAGACTCAGACTGGTTATCCACTGTGTTCCTGCTGGTCCCTTGACAACACTCCGGATTGCTCTCATTGCTCCTGTGCAGCAGCCGAACCACCCCTGCCACCTCCCAGTGAGCTGAAAGCTCCTGTAGAGGCTGGAGTTTCACCTCTGAGTCCCCCTTGCACCAGGCATGCTGAGTTTCTTTGCTCTTCCAGATCACCAGTGCGGCCGAAACGGAGGCAGTCACATCCCAGAAGTTGGTGAAGGGACACGCATACTCTGTCACCGGGGCAGAAGAGGTAGGTGCTCTGCCCTGACAGGGTCAAACGTGGCAAGCCCTGAGCATAGTCCTCCCTGGGCTGTAGCAGCAACAGATTTGCCTTCAAAGACACAAATTCTTCAGTCTAACCCTTTTTGCAGAAACAGTTTTTTGAGTCTCTTTCTGAAGAAATACTGAGTTAATCCATGTGTTTTGGAAAAACACAAACTTGACTTCTTGGAGTTTTTGACCAAAAAAAAATATATACATTTATTATATTAAATCCTATATACATGCACACACATATATGTATATATATTCTCTGCTGATTCCTAGTAAGCAGGGAGGTGAGAAGCTGTCTGCAGAGGCCACACTACGCTCTGATGACAATGTGGCCCTCAACACGTCTGCAGTGGGCGGCCTTAAATATACAGCAACGTGTGTGAGACAGGTGCCAAGCAAAAAATAATAATCATAATTGAATTATTGTTGTCCCTTAAATAATAGCAAGCAGTGCCTTTCAGTAGAGCACAGTGTTTGAAAGGCAGGTACTTATCAAAGAGTAGGTGACTGGTGAAGTTAAGGTGAGCAAAACCAGAAGAAAACAGACAGGCCGTGGCATCCTTCATATGTGTAAAGGACTTCTGGCCACCTCAGTCATTATTTGTGAAGTCCCTGAAACAGAGTGAGATGCGGTGAGTCAGCAGCCACAATGCTGCATGGGGGTGACCAGCATTAACAGGCAGGTTGGTGTGCTTGTACTTGGTCCTCCTCTCACAGCAGCAGCAGTGAAGAGGGAATTTGGCCTTAATTCACAAATGGACATGACTTATGCAAGCTTTTCCTTTGGAGATATTTGCAGGCTTTGTAAGGAGACTTCATCTTGGACACTGGAACCCCATCCCTGGACTTCTGTGCTCTGCCTATTCTCTGCTGTTTGCTTTGCTTCAAGCTCTAGCGGTGCCCCAGCTCCTGCCGCCAGTTGGTGCTGTGTGTTCCCAAAAATAATGGCTGTTCCTATTGAAACTCATAACGCTTTGTTTGGCCCGGGCTCTGTGTGCACAGCGATCAGCAGATAACACGCCAGGGCCTCTTCAAAGAGCAAGAAGGTACTGCTGCACTGCGGGGCGCATGAGTGGTCAGAGGGCTTGTGGCTGACAGCACCAGGGCCACGCTGAGTACCCCATCCCTTGTAATTGATTAGTTCAGGTCGGGGGGGAACATTTCAATGTGAGCAGGCAGTTTATACTATAAAGATGATGATTATTAAGAAATATCCCCTTGCACATGCTTTTTGCCGGTCTTGGAGTAGCTTTACATTATTTCTGCTTGAAATCCTCTAAGAGGTATTTCCTTAGCAGCACAAAATGGATATTTTGGTTGACTTGAGCTTTGATTTGTGCATGCTGTAAACTTTCTCTGGACATGCTTGGGTGCTCATTCAAAATCAGTTTAACTCAGGACTTATGTCTGTGGACTAGCTGAGTGTGTGCTTGTGCATATACGTTATCGTGTGTAGCACTGAAATATTTACTCTGCCATGTCCTTTAACTCCTGTTAAAAAGATGAAGGGGAGCACAGTGCTGAGTCCCTGGGTAACTCTACATACATTTCTACCCTCAGGTGAACTTCAGAGGAAGTGTTCAAAAGCTGATCAGAATCCGAAATCCCTGGGGGGAAGTGGAATGGACCGGAAAATGGAATGACAAGTGAGTCAGAGGTTTGCGTGTTGCCTACTAGTGTTGGCTGCAGGGATGTGGCTCTATTTCTGCTGTCCTCTGTTTTCTCCCTACCTAAAACTCCTCTGAAAGTCACATCTGGTTGTGGTGATCACTTTGAGCTATTTAAAAGAAGCATCCCACCACTGTATCTCCCACCAGTCCAGCACCCTCTGTGCAAACACCTGCTTTTGTCCTAGCTACAGTGATTTGGTTGGTGATTCCTGCAAGCATTTGTGTAGTTTCTGCTTCTTTAACAGCCCAAACAAATTCAGTGGTGAACTTCTGAAAACTTGAGAATATGTTGAGCCAGATCAGCTACATTAGGATTTATCCTTTACTAATCTGTAGCTAATGTGGGTTTGTCTCTCAGCTGCCCAAACTGGAGTGGTGTTGACCCAGAGGTGCGGGAGCGGCTGACAAGGAGACACGAAGATGGGGAGTTCTGGTAAGTAAGCCTTTTTTCTACACATAGTACCTTCTCCCACCACACTCTCAAAAATGAGTGAGCAAATTCATCCAAAATCTTAGTGCTAAGTTGCAGCAGGAGAGGGGGGAGATGGACAAGGTAGCTAGCCGGAAAAACTGTCCATGCTGAGGAGATGCTCTCTGTGGCATTGCCTCCCACAGGATGGCGTTCAACGACTTCTTGAGGCATTACTCCCGCCTGGAGATCTGCAATTTGACTCCAGATACCCTGGCAAGTGACAGGTACAAGAAGTGGAGCCTGCTGAAGCTGGATGGGAACTGGAGGCGAGGAGCTACTGCAGGGGGCTGCAGGAATTACCCGAGTAAGAGTGTGGAGACACTGCTCTCCTGGAGAAACGCTTGCTCTCCTGCTTGTTCTTGCTCTGGGAGCTTCAGTGTCTGGGTGGTTGTTCTCCCAGTGCAAGGGGCTGGGTTAAAGCCATGGTCCTGGTGAAGCAGTGAGACCTTTCTGCATCTGACCTGGTGCTGGCTTTGTGGCATGGTCAGCCCTGCATGCCTGACATATCCCTCCTGCCCTGTTGCTGCAAATTCCTGTCCTTCGTATTCACTGGTTTGGGGTGTACTGTGGATGTGACTGTGAGGTAGTGGGGACTGATGTCCAAAAAGTGTACATTCATGGAAGACATAGCTCCCTGATAAGGGTCTAGTTGTGGTTGCAAGGCTGGGAGGAGAGTGTTAGTCAGAGCTTGATTTGGAAGCCAGAGCTGCATCTGTCCTAGCTGACATCTTTGAAAGCAGCCGTGTTGATAAACAAAACTCTGAGCAGTTTGTATAAATCCACTTCCCAGACACTTTCTGGACAAATCCACAGTATTTAATCAAGCTGGAGGAAGAAGATGAGGATCCTGACGATCCTGAGAGGGGCTGCACTTTCCTCATTGGCCTGATTCAGAAGCATCGGAGGAAGCAGAGGAAGATGGGAGAGGACATGCACACTATCGGCTTTGCAATTTATGAGGCAAGTAAGGTACACGGGGAGGAAAAGGAAAAAAAACCTGGGCATTTGGCCCAAACTCAGCAGGGCTGAGTCAGACACCAGCAGATGCGAGGAAAATTCCACTTATATGTTTATAAAATTAACCTCCACCAAAATACTGGTCAAGCACAGGGGTTTGTAGGGGTTTGAACCAGATGACACACAGAGACCCCTTCCCACCTATTGTTCTGTGCTTCCACATGGAGGAGCAGAAAATTAATTTAAAAATGAAAAAAACACCTGTAAAGTACAGAAATACAGTTTGAGCTTTGTTTGTCAGGCTGTGGTAAAGAGAGGCTGAAGAAGAGCAGTTGTAACAGGGATGTGACGCTAACTGGGACACCTGCACAGCTTGGGAAGTGTGAACCCAACAGCAGAACCAGCCAAAACACCTGCAAAACCCTTTCTGCTGAATAAAGGTTCAGGGGTGTGTCTGTGGTAGCTCCTTACCCAGGACATTTTGTTCAGAAATACAAAGCAGCACTTACCTGCCACTGGAAGTAGGAATAATAGTCTTGTCTGGGGTTTGCTCTGTAGCTGTAGGTGATATAAGTAATTGCTTGCTTTCTCAGTATCCCAGATTAGGAAAAGGTTTGCCAAAGAATCTGGTACCCAGAGGCAAATAAGGTTTAATGCAGAAATAGGTTCCCTGGTCCTGTAAGGAAGCAGAAAACTGCAAAGAAACACAGGGGCTCAGTACTCACCTTCACTCTCAAGCTCTTATTTTTTTTCTTGTGTGGATGTAGCTGGTAACCAGCAATGAAAAGCAGTAGCCCTGGAGCCCTGTTCAATACACAACTAACACCATTCCTTTCTCCCTGCAGGTGCCCCCAGAGGTATGTAGAGTGCATTGGTATTCAAGGTGCAGAGATGGGGCTGAATGACTTGTGGGAAGAAACAGTTAAGAGGATCCTCCTTCACTGAAGGACCATATTGGCTATGCAGAGCCTAAAGTTAGTGGCCTTTCATTGTGGTAGTGGGCTTGAGCACATGTTGCATTTTCAAAATGTCCTGGGTTGAGGTAAGCGCTCTCTGTACAGCAGAAACTCACAAAAGCTTCTCTTTCATGGTTTTTCTCCCAACTAAGACCCACACTTGTTCCTGGTTTGCACAGAGTTCATGCCTGACACAAAATTAATGTTCCACAGAGGTGTTTATTCCCATTTCCCTAAGCACTGTCCTTCTTTTCTCTCAGGTTGTACCTTCAGGTGGTTAATAGCATGCCCCAGAGATCAAAGAGGGGTTGTATAGCTGTGCAATATGAGGCAGGGCTGTAGACACCTCTGAGTCATTGCTCCTCAAAAGAATGAATGAGGTTGAGCAAAATGGCAGGGTGACCTTAGGACATGGCTTCCTGCACCTGTGTGGGTGCACACAAATCCCTCTTGAGGCACAGGAACGGCATGTGGCGTAAGTGGCTGCTATGTAAAACATGGTTTCACCATAAAGGAAATGCTGTGCTTTTGAATCCTTTAGCAATATTCTGTCAGCCCCTCAATTCTTGACATAGTGGTCCAAAAACCCGATTTGCATTTTAAAAAAAGACTTGAACTACAGTCCCTTAACTGTCTTCTCCCAACATCACCACAAACCGGTTTGAGGGGTTTTGCATTCTTAAAAATCTGGGCAAAGGGGAAGGGGATGTTTCTGAGCTGTGCACATTGCTAGTGATTACTTCTAGATCTGAGACAGCCAGACATTAAAACCCTGCGTATTCTGCATGTCACACTCCAAATACACTTTTAAAATATGCAACATTTATTTGATTCCCAGAGCCCTGCATAACTGGGCTCTCTGTCAGAAGGCAGCCTGACTTTGCAGGCGGAGCAGAGCTGTGGTACCCTGGTGGCACCAGCTCTGGGGCTCAGAGAGACATCAGCTGTAAGACATCCAGCCTTCAAGATGTGCTGTGGAAGAGTTTGCCAAATGTCTTCACAATCTGCAAAATAAAAGCATGGCCTGAATATCTTAGTGAGATGAGATAGTTTGCACCTACAGCTCAGGAGTGTTGTGGTGTGAGACACCCACCCTCTTCCTCTTTCCTCTTTCATTTTGCAGGAATGGATATCTTTTTTTTTCAGACCTAGCTGTCATCTTTATTTTGTCATTTATAAATGCAAATACATGCAAACAGTGGGTTTTCTCTGTTTCTTTGCTTTTTTGTAAGTTTTCTGGCCAGACGAATATTCATCTGAGCAAAAACTTCTTCCTGACAAACAAAGCAAGAGAAAAATCTAATACCTTTATCAACCTCCGAGAAGTGCTGAACCGGTTCAAGCTCCCTGCAGGAGAATATATTATTGTACCATCTACCTTCGAACCCAACAAAAACGGAGATTTCTGCCTCCGAGTCTTCTCTGAGAAAAATGCAGACTCAAAGTATGTAGCTTTTTACTTTGGATTATTTACTAGGAATGGGATGATTTTTTTTTTTTTTTGTGGTAATTCTTGTCTGGGCAGATGCTTTTAGTTGTTGGACTGTAGCCAGCTGGGTCCCAGAGCACAGGTTAAAACAAAAAAGCCCCAGGGAGAGGGAGCAACACGTGTGCTTTCTGTTGTTTGTGAGCACACTGACCACAAGAAACAGCTCACGCATTTGAAATCATGCTGGAAAAAAATTCAAATGAATTGCTCAGTCAGATGCTATCTTTGATAACGCTAAGCTGGGTTTCAGTAGGGCTGGTTCAGAGCACACCATTAGCTGTAGATGTGTCTTGTCCTAGAGAGCATGTGGGCTGAGGCCTTGGGAAGGAGTATGGGATAGCATATCCCCATAGCAACTTCCCAGCAAGCACAAATCTTTCTACTATTCTGTAACCTCTCCTTGCTTATTTTCCGTAGCAGTGAAAAAAATGGGATGCCAGCTGTGTGTCTGTGGTTCAACACTCCAGCTTTGAACATGCATTGTTATTATGATAATTAAAATAGTTTAAATATTGAAGCAAAAGTACCAGAAAAGTGACTTTTCTGTTTTTAATATCAATTTCTTTATCTTTCTAGGGTTATAGATGATGAAATTGAGGCCAATTTTGACGAGGTATATCTTAAATATTTTAAATTGAGATATCTTTGCCATAAATAAATGGGTTTGGACTGTCTTGTTCCCTGCATGGCCTAGTCAGGTGACATTTTTTTGCAGGCATGTTCAAGAACTGTTTTCCCACTTTGGAAACAAATCTTTGGATATGCATAGTTCTATGTCTAAAAAAGAGAGTTGTAAGCAATAATGGAAACAACTGTTGTCCCTTTTCTGTGGTGGTGAACTTGGACCTTCCAGGTGCCCAGGATCAGGTGCTGTCTGCAGATGTAACTGAAGCCATGGGAAATTCCCTTTGCTCTCAGGGAATCTGGAAGCACAGGCCTTTAGCCATAGGTGTGATTTTGCATGGGATTTTGTTTTCATGAATAAGAATTGGATCACCGTTTTTTCAGTCATGCCAAGGCTGAGAATGTCTTCCTTCCAGTACTGTGTCTCTGTATGTCTATAGGATTTCTTTTTTTTTAATGAGAGCTTAATTTTTGCAATCTTTTCTTAAAACGAGGACAGCTAGTCCAACAGTAGTAGCAGCAACAGTAAACTTCTGTAGTTGGTTGTGTCTTTTAACTTTTTTTTTTTTTTTTTAATGAAAGCTATTGCAAAAGTTCTTAGTTCCTGCAGTGTTTGCAACACCAACATTTTGAAGAAACCCTAAAAAAATTGATTAAAATCAAAGTAAATGCACTCCATACCTTCAACTTTGCCATTTAAGTTGTGTTTTACTGGGGGCAAGGAAATGTGTCAAGTCCTTCTCAGGCAGAAAAGTTCCTCCTTTCCATATTCCGTGTTTGTCTCTCTCTTCTAGACTGAGATCAGTGAAGATGACATTGAACCTAGCTTCAAAAAGCTTTTTGGACAGCTAGCAGGAAGTGTGAGTATTTTGTTATGTCTTACTGGGGGCACAGCTGAGTGGGTAAGAGGAACAACTCTCAGCCACTTCAGGGCCAGTGGGGTCCAAACTATACAATGCACATGGTGCAGGTGGGTTTCATGGGAGGTAAAGGTAGACCCACATTACTGACAAACTCCAAGAGATGCTAATTGCAACTAGCAAATGTAGGATGCTTGTGAGATGGTGTCCACAGCTCTTAGTGAAGGCTTCTTTTCTTCTGTTCCACAGGATGCAGAGATCTCTGCCTTCGAGCTGCGCAGTATCTTGAATAAAATCATGGCTAAACGTAAGTACCTTGCTCCAACAGTGACTTCAGATGGATACCAGTGGATACCATGGCCCTGCTGTGGCCATGAGAGCACCATATGAGCAGAGATTGTCCGTATGGCCAAGACCACATGTTCTACTCCTTCAGGGGGTTGCAGAGAAATTTGGACTGTGCCTGAGCTGTTTCGCAGGTTGTGTGTGCACTTCAGTGAGGTGTGTTTGGGTACCTGGTGCATATGGGTGCCTTTTATCCCAGCGCCTGCTACAGGGAATTGACTGCCAGCAAGAGGGACTGATTAAGTGATGGGACTTGGTAGGCCAAGCTGATGGTGGGACTTCAGGATCTTGGAGGTCTTTTCCTACCTAGATGATTCTATGATTAGAGCTTGATAGTAATCAAGGGATGCTGTTGTTGGTACTCGGCATTGAATCATGCAGGATCTTTACATCCTTGCAGAATCCTGCTGTGAGAGCACTGTGGAGTGATGGCCATAAGGGCGCCTCCTGCTGCTAGTGCCTCAGTGACTGTAGTTAGCATCCCAATTTGTGTAATTGCAGAGTCCATCTGTGCCTCTGCATATGGGGGGGGGGGTGGAGAGAAGAAACAGTATTAAGAAACATTAATCCTGTCTCTCGCTCTTTCTTTACAGGCCAAGATATTAAATCTGATGGCTTTAGTATCGAGACGTGCAAAATAATGGTTGACATGCTAGATGTATCCTTTCAGGCTGTTCCTAGATGCTGTTTTTCTGCCTGAAGTAGGTGAGCTGCTGCCTTTGCAGCGAGAGGTCCATACTATCATATCAGTGCCTCCTGAGGCAACAAAGCATGTTTCCTCTGATTCCC
Source organism: Aythya ferina (assembly GCF_964211825.1). Taxonomy (NCBI): domain Eukaryota; kingdom Metazoa; phylum Chordata; class Aves; order Anseriformes; family Anatidae; genus Aythya; species Aythya ferina. The sequence continues at coordinate 22,872,645 of NC_140298.1, forward strand.
CCAAATAAAAATGGTAGCACTTGTTTTAGCTGCTGACCATGACAAGTGAATCCTTTCGGGTGATGGGGAAAAAAGTCCATTTCCAGACAGGGCCACTTGCTTTGAAGTCTTCCTAGCTGTTGCGTGTTACAGTTTATCCGGTGACAGAGTTTGTGCTGGGAAAAGGCACTGGCTTTCAGCGTGGTGTGAATAGCCTTGGCTGGTAGAGTTTGAACATGCACTTAACTGCTTTTTTATCTGGCTGGGGTTGGTAAGGGCATTATAAAATCAAAAGGACCTAGCAACTAGAAAACAAGGCAAACAAATACCAGGAGCCAGAGAGTGTGCTGGCTTTTAGGAGCTTCTGCATCTAAGAATAAGTGCGAAAGTGTAGGATGAAGGTCTCAAGCCTAAGAATAGTTGTGTCCAGCTTCTCTGCGCAGTGGGAGTTGAACTGTGTACTCAGGAAAGAAAGGAAAATTACCAAAACAAAGTGATGCCCTGCTATAATCTGGTGTAAAATACAGCAGTTAGCAAGGGACTCTTTAGTGGTTTTAGGGAGAGAATCAATGAGTGCCTAAGTTCTTTTGTTAGCTGTTTGTGCAAGAAATCTCAAAATAGAAGGCTTGATTGTGGCTTTTCCTGTTTATAATCCAGACTTGTAAGTCGTGCACCTACAACTGCAGATGTTGACCAACTATGCAGAGCAAAATGGCATCATCTTTGCTTCTTTATATGTATATTGAAAAGATAGAAAATTGCTAGAGGAGAAGCAGGAAGGGCTTTTGAACTGATTGTAGTTTAAATGAATCAGTCACTTTATTGGTTTAGAAAGACTAGAAGCCTTGGAGAACAGCTGTGTAGTTACAGGATGAGTTTGTTCAAACAAAGCAAACAAACAAAAAACTGCACACTTCAGAGAGGACTTGCATCCTTTTCTTAATTGCAGGTTGTTTTTTTTTAAATTAAGTCACGTGTGTCCCTGTAAAACTCAGCACAGAGAAGGAAAATCCTTTTCCTTCCTTCCAAAGATATTACCTTGACTCAAACAAGAATGATGGGAGTGGAAAACTGGGACTGAAGGAGTTCCACACACTCTGGACAAAGATTCAGAAATATCAGGTAAGACACAACTTCTTGTAAACTTCTTGTAAATAAAATGTATAGGTGGTTGTAGATTGCTTTGTCTCATACGATATATAGGTATTAGAGAGTTTAACTGTGAGTTTCTGTATGCTGCACCTTTGTGTATGGTCAGTGCAAGCTGTGTTTTACTCTATCAAAGAGTCAGTAAATGTCTTTCAGTCTGAGAGAGACAAAGCCTCTCTCCCCTGCCAGTGATGTTAGTTTCAGAGGATCAGGGCAGAATGGACAAGGAAACAAGAACAGCAGTTAAATGGATATAGTAAACCCAGAGTTATTTAATCCCCACATCTGTCCTACTAATTGACCAAGTCAATTACCTAGCAAAACCAAAAGTGCAACCAAAAACTCCCCCCAAACAGAGTCTACCAGAACATAAGGCAGTAGGAAATAAAAATTGAGTTTTCTTGGGGCATTTTGCTTGGCAGCCTGCTGTCTGCTTGAGGCCAGAAGTTGGGTGGCAGTCACAGTTCTCAAGGCAGGGACACTGCTGGGCAGGTTCATAACTCACCTCCCACCATTCACCCACCATGCATCGTGTGTCCTCAGCCCCCAAGGTTTTAGCCCTCAGTGCCCATGGCTATGTCAGCCTTGCCTTCAGACTTCTGACTAAAGCCAAAACACACTCTGAATTTTTGACAACGTTTTGTGTCCTGCAGAAAATTTACAGGGAAATTGATGTGGATAAATCCGGTACCATGAATTCGTATGAGATGAGGAGAGCACTGGAAGCAGCAGGTATTTGTATTCGTAGTATCATAGAATGGATCGGGTTGGAGGGTAACCCAGAGCAGCTCACTGAATTTCTGGCAGCATTTTTTTTTTTTCCTGTGGTTGTTTTTGTTTGTTTTGTTTTAAATCCTTGTCATCGCATTTCAGGGTTCAAGCTGAACTGCCAGTTACATCAAATAATCGTGGCTCGTTTTGCTGACGAAGATCTCATCATTGACTTCGATAACTTTGTCCGGTGTTTGATTCGTCTGGAAACCTTGTTCAGTGAGTACAGGTTTAATAACTAAACAGACTCTGTTGCTCTGCATTTTCAAGCCCAGGTTATTTTATGCAGAAAGCTTTGTACTGGAACCAAGGCAGCTTTAAGCCGAGATACAAATCCTGCAGCCCATCCCACATGCTACTTCTAGAACCAGGCATCAGTATTTTAGGCCAGGCTGCAGAATCAGGGTCAGTCTTCTGCGCACACAACTAAATGCTGATTTTAAAAATATAAATATGCTTCTTAACAGCTTTATGTTGACAAAGAGTGTTAATATTACAGACTGAACCATGAAAAACGTTCAGTCTCCTTTTCTGCCTGTTTTGCAGGTAGCTCACATACGCTGTCTGCAGTTCTAATATTTCTGTCTGAAGTGAGATGACTTCACAGTGGCCCTTTGTGGCTTGGGTTATAGGCTGTTGTCATAAACTTGTAATCTGGGAAAACTTTCCTCACAGGGAAGAGAAAATCTTTCCAGTCATTGTTCCTGTATTCATTCTTGTCTGTCATCTCTCTCTACTACCACAGAAATGTTTAGAAAATTGGATACTGAGAAAACTGGAACAATAGAACTGAACCTCGTGACTGTAAGTTCATTTAGCTCTAAATTGTTCTTATTTTGGGGGTGGGTGGTAGGGATTAACAGTAGAGACTGTTTTACTCTATTCTGACTGGTTATGGTTGGTTATGTGTTCACATGTATGATGGATTTATATAGCTTGTGTATTTATGAACATCCTGAAGAAAGATTAGCCTTATTTAAACCGTACCTACATCACGTCATGTTCAGGATGGGTTATTTTAACCAGAAGTCACTCGTGATTTACTGGAAGTAATTTTGACTGAAACTTATGCATGTCTCTTCCCTGCTTTTTCTGCCAGTAACACAGTAAAAATGTAGGCATAGTAGTGACTCATGGTATTGACCACATAGGCTTTCTTCACCATGTGTGACCTGCAGAGGACTGTGCTAGAAGAAAACTACCCTCCTGCTGCATGTGTTTGACTTGCTTATTACCTGAACCTAATTTAGTTCTGGACCTAAGTGAGGAATGTGCACATCATTCCAAAATCCCTCTGCCTTAACTGAGATATATAATCAAATCATTCAGGCAATATCCTAAAATTACTCCTGTGATAATATTTATTATTAGGTCAGCTTGGCTGAACAGGGTTCTTCTAGTGCTTAGTCAGGAAAAAAAAGCGTGAGGCCCCCCCTGGAACTGAGGTTGCACAACGTGGGAGGACTACAGAGATTGTTTGCTATTGTAAGGAGAAAATTTGTGTGGCCAAAGTTCAATTAGCTGAAGCTGGCCAGTACTAAGGGGTCAATAAAAAGGGTGGGTTTTAAATATGTTAACAGCAAAAAGTAGGATCAGAGATAACATTAGTATGTTACTTTGTGGGGATGGTCACCTCACAAGTAGGACATAGACAAAGCAGAGAAGTTTAGTACCATTTTTGCCTCTGTTGTCTTCAACACTGACGATAGACTGTTGGACCCCTGAGCTAGAGGACTGTGACTGTGGTAACGATAAAACTCCCAACCAACCCCAAAGCTGTGCAGGATTCTGCTGCTCCAGCTGGATGGGTTTGTGTCACTGGTCACAGCCAAGATGGGTTCACTAGGGGAAACTCCTATTTAATTTATTTTCCTTTTATGACAAGGTCACCCATCTTGGTTGATCGAGAAGCCAGTTGTGATCTGGATTTCAGCAAAGCTTTCGATACCATTTCTCACTGTCTCCTTCTGGACAACATGTGTAGCATACAGCTAGATAAGCACATACATAATACAATAGGTGAACAAGTGGCTGATGTGATGGGTTGGGCTCAAAACATTATAGTAAATGCGGTTACACTGGGCTGTTAGCCCATCACTAGTAGGGTTCTGCGGGACTAGAGAAGAGGGCCAACAAGAGGGCATCGTGGCCAAAAGCTTCCTCTGGAGGGCAAGCAGAAGGGCGCGCACTCTTCTCAATGACAGCATAAAGCTATGGCAGGGAAGGCTCAGACTGGATGTTATGAATAGGTTCTTCACTGAAAGGGTGGTTGGGCACTGGACCAGGCTCTTCAGGGAGCCTACCGGAGTTCAAAAAGTGTTTGGACAACGTTTTCAGACATATGGTTTGCTTTTTGGGTGATCCTTTGTAGAGCCAGGAGTTGGACTTGATGAGCCCTGTGGGTCCCATCCAATTCAGGCTATTCTATGATTCTCTGACTTAAGACTTTCCTCATTATTCTAGAGGTGGAAGCACGCATACTTAGTACAGTTTTTGTGTTTGTTTGTTTGTTTCAACTCCATGTCATTTTCCTCTCTCATAGTGGCTGTGCTTCACTGTCATTTGAGCTACTGCCATAAGCCCAAGATGCTTCAAAAAGATCAGGTGAAGATAATCAAGCAACATACAACACAAAAACAATAATATCCTAAAGTGAATGTGCCTTAACTTACAAATAGGAATTTTGCATATCATTAGAAAGAAGAAAAAGGGCTAGTGCAACAGCAGAAGAATCTGCAACCTCATTTTATAGGCTTAACAGTCTTTATTTGCTACTATATATCCTCTGTACAGCTTTAATTCAGTATAAATTCTCAGTCTACCTTTTAAAAATATTGCTTTGCTAATATATTTAAGATGTTTTACATGAATTCTGAACGAAAGAGCAGCACCACATGGTCCCACCTCTCTGAAGTTAGAAAAGGGATGGTGTTGCATTATCTCAGCATACAGATGGTTGGACAAGATCTGGGTCCCCTGGCTGTTTTCTATTACAGTCTAGCATTATTTGGGTTAAATATTCTTTGAAGGATTTGACTAACAAGTACACATTTTAACAAACTGAAGACAGGACTTTATATCCTGACTCCTTATGTCGCTGTAGCAGGAGGCTGTTGGCAACCAGACTCTTGCAAGATAAAGCACGTGCTCTCAGGTTTTGAGTTTCTGTATCTTATTTATCTTCCTCTGAAATACAAGAAAGAACTTAAATAAAAAGATAACAGTGGAAATAAGGCTTGCAACACCATTATTCCTTTTGAAAAATAAGCGTTTTCCTTAGGGGCTTACAGAGCATATGCAGAGCTTCAGTTGTCCAGGACAGTAAGTTTCCCTTTTAAGAGGGAAAAACAACATTCCAGAGCTGATGAGGCACTATCAGACACTGAATGTGTATCAGTTAATGCAGTCTTAGCCTGACATGTGATCAATGCACAAAAGGTCAATGCTCAAAAAAATGTTTCCAGGAAAGATTATCACTAACACATACCCCATTCCTGAGCTATCAAAATTATGAAGTTGTGAACATGACCAGAGCTCCCACTACATCTGATGTAATTTCATCCATTTGAGGAATTATATCCTCCTTCGTACGATTTCTTGTATTTAGGGGCACCGTTTCAGAAAGTAGTAAAAACGTATTAAGAAAACACAAGCCTGAAGGTGAGTAAATTCCTTACCTTTAAGGAAAGATTTGATCTTCTGTGTTAAACAGTATTTATTACCAAATGGTTATTTCTGAAGAGATAGCTATAAACGTTTTTTTCTTTCATTTGGAAAATATTTGTACCATGTTTTTTTGTTGTTTTTTTCTTCAAATGTGTCCTTTAGAAGCTAAGATTAAGAACAGTTATATGCGAGCATCAGCTATGTCTTAATTTCAAATGCAGAAATATCATTTTAATGAATGGGAAAGGAGGGGTTCAATTTAATACAGAAAGTAGTCAAATGTTAGCATAATGTAGAACAGCAGCATGAAATTGTTAACAGCTTCAGATAGTCTAATAAAAACTTGACAGGAAAACACAGAGTTAAAGTTTAAGAGGAGACAAAAGTTTAATGGTATCACGGTAAAATAAAAACAAGTTGTCAAGGACTACAGAAAATTTCTACATTTAGTTTTAAAAGTAAAAAAAAGTAATAAATACATGAGTCTCTGTAAAAAGAGGAATCTAAAACTACATTGTTATAATATTTTGAATACATGGAATTACTAAGATACTACAGTATTTTAAAAGTTATTGCTTAATGGATAGGTCACGTTTTTCACTATTCAGATGCACTTCAATCTTAGCTTCTGTAGCAAATGTTCTGCTTCCAGCAATAAGCATTTGGGTGCTGTGCACGTACACTTTCATTTCTCCCATCTGGAAAAAAGCCTCAGGATAGATTTGGACAAAGCTAGTTGTCTGTCTTATGACGATCCCTCCAACAGTAAACTGAAAGGATCCTTGTATTTAATGCAGAAAAATGTGAAATTCTTTTCTGCCATGTTTGAAGAAATCAGAGTGGGTACTTGAACATTAGGTTTGCTTAGGCCAAAGGCAGAAGAATTTCATTTGCTTGTAAAAGCATTATTTCAGCTTGTAGAATGCCCTCATCCATTTGCTAATGTATCAATCCTTCATTTGTTTTCAAAGCACATTCTTCATAGCTTTCAAATTACATTGTCATTGAAATAAGTCTCGTGATACTGGAGCCAACACAAAATGAATTTTTTCATTGTAAGTCATCCATGATTAGTACTTCAAGAATCTGGCTTCTGTACTATTTCATGCCAAGCTTCTTTGTCTAGGCTTAATCCTCGGATACAGCTGAGGGTAAAACAGAAATGAGATAAAAAATTAGTGCTTTAAAAGGGTACTTTTTTTTTTTTAAAAAAACCTCTCTTCGGCAATACACTTCTATAATATAACCTTTAGTAGCAAAAGCATGCTTATAAAAAAACACCCAGAGCACTAACAAAAGTAAATTCAGCATTCTTGGGCAAGCGTAAAGAAATACTTACCTTGCCAGTACAAATGAAGGCACTGAAAAGTACATATACTTCAGAGCCTTCCTCTCTACATAGATGGGTGGTCTAGTAAAAGTGTGTGGCTTTGTAAGTTAAGAGACTTTTGTGTTCAATCAAGTATGGGATTTTATCCTGCTCTATAAATGGAAATAGAGAGGTATTAAAGTGTTTTGTTTTCTCTCTCTCTGTGCGTATCAGCTTTTATTGATCTAGCTTTGGGCAAGCTGGACACAGCTGTCTGCACACAGACCCTGGAAATGTAGATGCCATGCTTTAATGGGTGGCCAGTTGAATTCACTTTGCTGCCTGGCTGTAGATCACTATCAGCCACTCTGTGGCCCTTAAGCTGTGTACCATTTACATGTTCTGGCTGCACACAGAGGTATGGAGGCTGCCCCTGCTTCAGATGCAGGATGATGATGGATGGAAGATGGCTTGACACAGCACACAGCAGTGTCAGGTGCTTGGGAAGCTCTTAGATCTCAGCAGCAAAGGGCTTTGGGAACAATACCTGCTCTGTAAAACATAGTTACTGGCATACAAAAATAAAAGGATGAACTTCATACAAGTAGGAAGGATGCATCCTCCATGCTCTAAGCTGTGGTAAGTGTCTACATTACATCTTGCTGTTTTTCAGGTAAAGTTCTCCTTAAAGATACCCTCTTCCCTATACAACCAGAATTTAGCTTTCTCCTTTCTCCTAGTTAGCTACTGATGATTAATGGAAGACCAGCAACTTCACCTAGCAAAGACTTAGCCAGTTCAGAGACTGACTTCAGAGATGAAGTCAGTAAGTTAACAGTAGTGTAACACCTGATAGTCTTCAAAAGATTTCACTTAGTATTGAGAATTCAGTATTTTGACAGTATTTTCCTATTTGCATTTAGTTTTAGAGCTCTTGCATAGTTTATGGAGCTAGTGAGTCACTAAGGGCAGAGTACAGAGGCAGATTAATTCATCTTTGTTTTTCTTCAGTGCACCTAACTGCAAAAGGATAAAAAGTGCTGTGATAAAAGTACAGCTTAATATAAGAATATAATGACTAATATAAGAATATGAATGACTAACTGTTTTTCTCTAGGCTGAACAGCTTTTCCTAGATTTCAGGTGCAACATGAAGAGTCCAGTAGTTATATTTGAGACTAACCATCAAATACTGAGGTAGAACAACTGAACAGACACAGAAACATAACAATTAACACTGGGTTTGGGCAGTGCTCCCAAAGGTTCTGTTGGGGTTGTGTTGTGCAAGGAAGATCCCTGATCTGAGCTCTGCTGCCTTGTGTTTTTCAGTACAGAAGCACAGGGGTGCCTCATGCACTCCATGCACACCTGCACTAAAGGCTGAGTGCGTGAGTTCATGAAGAAGCTGCATTTGCACAGTTTACCCTGGGGCAGAAAAAAAAAAAAGGACAAAGCTTGTGTTTCTGACCTGATTATGCAGGGCTGATGACTGCTCTCAGTTTAGAAATGTTTACATTTACATGGAAAACTAAGCAGAAGTACTACTATGTTAGGGCAAATTTAAGAGTACATCGTGGGTAAGCATGACCTGAAAGTGATACAGAAATGAAAACTGATTTCGCATTAGATACAGTAGCCCTTAGGAGTACAAATTATCTGCATGAGGAGAGAGGTTCAGCCTCCTTCAACCATCATATATCAATCAGCTGAAATTCACGGTAGTTAATCCTTAGCATCAGCAGAACCTCTCATCTCCTGCAGCAGGGCTAGTGGATATGTCAAAAAAAATCTTAATGGAATTTTTATGCATGTCCATCCACTGCAGTTTTCTAGCACCACGAGGAGATCTATGGGGAGATAACTGCAAATACCTATTATCTGTACACTGTTATTAAAAAAAAAAAAAAAAAGTAGCACAGAAAAGGGTGAAGAAATGAAAGGCCACTTACTCAAGGCTTTCGACATACAGTAAAAATATTATTTAGGACAAAACCCAGACTATGATCTGTATTTGACAATCTGGTTGCTTTTTCAACACTAGAAAAAAGATAACCATAGAACTTCGCAGCGCGTTTCTTTTAAATCTCCCAGCACAAGAGGCACCCTGAATACAGACAGGGATGGACTCAAGACTCATTCTTAATACAAGTGGCAGTTCTGAAGGTCCTTTGTACCCATGTATAACTTCTGAAAAGTGAGGAAACCCATTTTGCATACTCAGCAAAACCTTATGTACACATCATGTTCAGGTAAAATTCCAGAAATGCCAAGCACTCACCCCAAGCAGGTTGCGGGGAACGTAGCCTTCCTTGTCATTCAGCCGTGCCCACCACCACTCAATTTCATCTTCATCTTCCCGGCGCAGGATTGTCATGCAGTCTCCCTCTTTCATGGAGAGCTCATCATCGTTCTGAGCCTCGTAATCCCACAGTCCATAAATCACTCCTTTGTTCATTATTCCCATTTTCTCCTGGACTCCTGAAAAATGATAAAAACACAACAGCTCAATATAAAAACATGACACTTGGAAAGACTGCTGTACTCTTATTGGACAGCAGTTCAGGAAAAAATACCTCGATATCTATCACGCTTAGCTCCTTGTTGTCATCAGGCTACTGGAACAGGGGGTACTGCAGTTTGCCACTGCACACTGCAAACATTCCTTCCTTACATCGTGTTCAGAGAACACAAGGTAAACAGGGAGGAAGCATGAGAGGAGCACTGATTGGTAAGAGGTAAAATTTTCATGCCGGTGTTCACATTTCCTATATGTAAGTGATGAGCAAGAAACACTTGTCTGCACTCTTAGCTCATCAGTCATCTCTTTCTGCCAGAAAGAGCAATACCTGCATATGCTGACCACCATTTTCATTTTGTTTCTCGGGTGTCATTTTCTGCCAGTGTCACTTTTATTTCTCAACTTTAAAACAAATTGCACCTCAGACCTACGCCTGAAAGGTCTGCCTGCTTTTGGTTAAGTCAAACACTTAACTCATCAGTTCTTATTTTCTGCCACTGTGTCAATGATTTTTTAAACATTGACATCAGAAACACAAGTCTGTTAAATTGCTGCTAGACCAAGATAATTCATAGTTACATGCACAGATGTTTTTTTAGAATTTTCTCATTTTCCAGCTGTAAACAAAGGTGAAAAATTACTCTGTACACATTCATCAGCTTATAAGCAGAAAATAGAAAAAGGTATTTTAATCAACTGTTATATGAAATCCTTTTAGCTAATTATTCCATTTTAAAGCAGTGAATCCTGTGGTTGTTTGTTTGGTATTAACAGGAGCAAATACATTGTACATGGTATCACTAAATCTGTCATTTCCTTTTCTGTCATTTTGTACAGATTTTTACCAATGTCTGATAAAGAAAGTACCTGTTCAATTGAAGTTCTTCATTTCTGCTAATACCAGCTAATTATGTAAAATTAAATCAGTCCCCACAACATCTTGTGAGCTCTTAACCTGAATTTGAGAATTAGAAAAATTCACAAAAGAAGTATCTCAAGGCCTACTGAACACAAAGACACTATCTCTTAACTCATTTCAGAGTTAAAACCAGTACAAAATATTGGATAACTGTTATGATTGTTAATTTAGTCCTATAACCTTCCTTGGGCATTTACTATTGATGAGAACCCATTGGAATCTGGATACATAATTACTGTATTTTTGTTTAACACACAGATTTTGCTGCTAGTTAGATAAGCTTCTTCCTTTCATAGGGAAAACTGTATATTTGGCACCGAGCCAGGTGAGAACAGCTTGGGCTGTTTTGAAATACACTGTCTGAGCAGCTTACACAAACTCAGACTTCTCCTGTTACACAAAAACAAAAAGCTGGTATTTTCACTGCTATTACTCTAACCTCTTACCTACAGATGATACTCTAGCTGGTGAGCTACAAGGTGGGAGGAGGTCACAAGAACTACATACAAAACACACAAAAAAGTCATCTAAAACGTCACTGACTCATCATCATACTTGTTCACTCTCTCCGATAAAAAGAAGTTTCCCTATATTCTTGAATAAAACCTACATTTAATATGGGATTATTTTTTTCAATGTAAGAAAAGAAAAGCAGCAGAAAATCAAATTCAGTGTTTACTATCCTCAGTTTAGGCAGAAATTTGGCAATACTTTTCCTGGTTCTAAAGTTCACTTTAGGAAGTATTTCTCATTTAAAAGACACTAGGCAGCACATACAAACTGCCTACCAAGTGATCTATATCACTTTTTTTTGTATGTAAAAATATTTACATGCTGGAGTTCACCTAACCATCATCTCATATCAATGCATTTGTTGATACACATACTTAACCCATTTCAAGGTTGTATTAAAATAGAAGAATGTTGTTACTCAGATGTTCTTCACAGGCCCAATGTTATGAAGCTCGTCTCAGTGGGCCTCATTCTGTCACAGTAAGATGGCCAAAACTTCTCTTTCCCAGAGGAATTTTAGGCATGGGTACACAACCCAAGTATATGCAACTTACCACTTCTCATCCAAAAACATACCAACAAGTGCAAAGTCCCTGATAAGCTCCAGTACTCAGCTGTCATCAACATACCGTATAAGAACTGGGAGCATTGTGTGTAGCCTTCCTCCATTTCCTCACACTTGTCTGCTGCTGTCTGCATGTCACTGTAGGTCATAGCAAACACAGCTGCACCCGACTCCACCAGGAACTTGCACACCTGCACGTTATTGCAAGATGCTGCACAGTGTAATGGGGTCCTGCAAGCCAAGAAGAAAAAGATGACACAATTACTTTTATTGCTCATAGCAGTGTTTACAGGCTCCCTTGGGCAAAGCACCCTCATGTGTGACCTCCAGCAATTGGTACTCTATCACTGAAAGCTTCCTACCCAAACTACTTAAACCAGGATTGTCAAGAGCAATTGCTTTTCACAGGTAACAGGGGTTATTAAGAGCTGCCTGAGCCTTAAAGCTGGGTTTCCAAATGGATCTCTAGTTATTCTATCCTCTTCTAATCCGTCAATGTTTTAAGAATATTCCCCAGGACAAGAAAGGAGAAAAAAAAAAAACTTCAAACAAACAAAACCAAAACCCCACACTCAGAAATCCTCCTGAAATCAAGCCTATTACAGTCTAGACAATGATTTCAAAACCTGACTTGGTGACAAGTACAGGTAATTGGAGTAACTGCTGAGGTGGAGGAACAACAAACATCTGTATTCAGTCTCAGGCCTTAGATGCTTTTGTTATAGGTAAAAATAATAATAAATCACCGCCATAACCTTTTAATCGATAAGCTATCTAATACCCTTTAGGACATGTTTGTAACTCATTAACAGTAACATGCCTGGCTTGTAGGCTGTAGGCTTTCTGCTTTCTTTCATTTTTAAGTTGTTTGAGTGTTGGACAGAAAACTAAGGAAAGTTTGTGGGGCTGTACACTACTGCCCATAGCCTACATGGTTATCACACAGAGAGGACACTGGGAATTTCAGCAAATGGCTCATTATGCATAATTTGCCTTCAATATTTAAAATAAATTGTTATGTCTATTTCCTAAAAACTGGGCTTCAAACACATACTTTTTTCATATAAGAAGTATCAGTATAATTTACCTATTTATTACCTATTACCACCACTACCTTCAGAGGGAGCTATGGTAGCCCCGAGCTGCAGCTCTGTTGCAGACAGGATTCATAAAGAAGCACTAAAAGCCTTACCATCCATCGCTGTCTGCAGCATTCACATTCACACCGAATTGTACCAGGAACTTCACGATCTCTGTGTGCCCAGCACACACAGCATTGTGCAGCGCAGTAATCCCTTCATCGTTGGGCATGCTGGGATCTTCAACCTATTCAGCCAGAGAAAGGAACCATTTGCATTCTGGTGAAATTATAATAAAATAATATCCTTGTACAAAAATCAGTTGGCCTATTCTGAAATAGGATTTTGAACCGTAATTCTCTTAAGTGTTTGAGCTACAGGAAGAAAACTACAGCAGTAACCAATCCCACAAGAAGATTCATGTATAAGCTTGTAGGCTCCCTTAAATAGCAAGAAGCTAAAATGGTTCAGAAAAATAGTATCCTGATAACTTAGTAAAAACATTTATAACAAATTTCAGACACTTGCCTATCTAAGCAAAACCCATGTGAATTTTGTTTATCAAATGATTTCATAACATGACAGATAGGGGACAGAACACTACATAAGAAAATGAGGAGAAGAAATTGTCCTGCAAATTTACTGTCCTGGTGCTAAATTTCCATTTCGGATTTAACACATATAAAAAACAGCCTTCAAATGGCCATGTCATTGCTTATCATCTCAAGGGCAGACCTCCATCGTGCATTATTATTTTAGCTTCCCAGCCCAGTCCAGAAGAGCTACTGCTTTCCAGTTTGAACTGGGATTGCTGTTCCTTCTCTTATAAGACAACATCTGTACCTCATAAATGATTCTCTGCACAAGATCAAACTCCCCCTCCAAAGACGAATCCAGAAGCAATGCAAGGGGGTTGAACTTCACTCTCATCCCATGCGCGATTCTCTCAGAGCCAGTTTTACGCAAGTTTGTCCTCTTCCCCTGTGAAAACGGTAACAATTACAGGACATTTTTTCCAGGTTGAGCAAGAATACAAAATTGTGTATGTGAAAATGACAGCAGAAACAACCAATTAAGACAGTGAAATTAATGAAATTTAGACTATTTTTAACCACTTCCCCAATACATTACAAATATAGGAGGTTACGAACATTACAAAAAGATCTCTGCCTTCATCTCCAGGCAAAGACTTTGAAGTCATCGATATCATAAAATTCTCAAATACCTGATGGTCAGGAAAACTATGCATATTTTTTGTATTCAAATTATTTTAGCATTAAATCTCAGGTATGTTACACAAACCAAAAAACTTGAAAGGCTCTACAAAGTACACTTTTTCCTTAAGTACGGATGCTTCGTTCCTAACCTTCTGCAAAGCTTAGCAGAGGTTAACAGGAACAAAAACAGGGAAAATGGTTAGGGAAAGAATGTAGAACTAAGTGTAGAACAGCTTTAGATGCTCCCAATGATACTGGAAAGAAATTATGTCTATATAGCTGAATTTGTCCTCTTTCCTATAGAGAATATGCATACATTAGATCAGCGCTCTCCCCAGCTGGCTGTGCAGCAGCAATAAACACTATTCACAAGGCTATGCAAATTTCCAACAGATGTCCGAGCAAAGATGAATAGAAATGAGTCATGTTTTGCAAAAGCAAACATGTGAAGCTAAGTTTTATAAGAGATTCCTAGAAACTACTCTTTTGCCTGTTGGTTTATACGCATATCAGAAGTACAGGCTTTTTAAAGAAAGACCCTGTCAGCACAACCCAAGTCTTTAAATACGAAATTAAGAAATTGGTCTGCTTTCTTATCATCACAGAATTATTATAAAAACAACCAGAACAGAGTTCTTACAATTTAAGAAATCTACCACTCGAGTTTCCTTTTAAGAGGCAGCAAGGACACAGTCTTAAAAGCATGAAAACTTGCAATGACTATTCTAAGGCTAAAAAAGCATGCTAAAGCTTTCAGCTCCTCTGCAGTGAAATGATGGAGGTATAAGCACTTTCATGTACCTGGTTATTAAAATTACACTCATGATAGGTTTTAAAGAAACTATGAGGAACCAAAAGCATTAAGCATTTCAGATGTACAACCGTGAGATAACACCATACCACACATGTATACACAAACCTCCAAAACCAAACAAGACTAAGATGCCACCTACACTTAGCCCAAAGGACTCCATTTTGATGCAACCTGAGAATTAATTGGTGTCAAATTCAAGTTCCAAACAAACACAAAATAATCAGAAAACATTTGAAAAGTTTGAACTTGAGAAAGTGCAAGCAGCTGATGTCTACAAAGAGCTACTTGAGCAGAAACTAAATAAGTCAGTTTCCCCATACTTTTCAAGGAATGCACTTTCAAATAAACAAGTGCAATCCAGGATTAAGATAATTAATTTCCATCCCAGCAATAGAGGGAAACACTCTGAAATCTGTATGGCTCAAAAAAAAAAAAAAAAGAAAGTTTGGACTTGGTATAATAGGTAAACTTCTATACGGGATGCTTTTTACAGCCCAGAAGAGCTTGCACATAAAATTTCATTTTAAACTTTTCATCATGTCATTCACTTTAGAGTCAGAGCTTTTCATTAGTGGCATTCATTTTGGAGATAACAAGTATCACACAGACAGAGCAGACACCCAAAGAGAGACTTCCAGCCTGTTTGTGGACCTGTTCTCCCACATACGCTTCATCTCTGCAATAGACCCAGGATATATGGCAAAGCTTGAGCTGACTTACAGAGCACTGAAGTTGTAGGTTAGCTAATACTCACAGGAGGCAAGGAAAACTGTCCAGTAACTTCAGGAGGCCGCATATTGAATGAGTCCTCTCCCAAACTCTCTGGTTCCCCTGACGGATATGGGGGTGGTGGGTACGGAGGATATTCCTCTATGTATACTTCCAGTGGCAGTGAAGCCTCCAGGCTTGGTTCTTCTGTTTTTGGCTGTGTGGGTTCATCAACATCTGAAACTGCCTCAGGTACCGTCTCCAAAGCTGAGGAGGGAAGAACAGCTTCGCTCTCATCCACTGGTGTGTTTTCTGCTTCCTCAGCAATTGTTGGTTCTGGCATTGAAGAAACCATTTCTTTCTCTGGTTCCGTACTTGCATAGGGGTTTGGGATTTCCACTGGGCTTTCAGGACTGACAGCTGATGTCATCTGTTTGGAGGGATGTGATGGAGCTGAGATAGTCTCCATAGCAGCCAGAGTTGTCCTCTGATACAACAGCTTCTGAATGTTTGGGCCATTAGGTCCTTCTGGCTCGGTGATGGAGCTACGTTTCTTCAGTGGTCTGGGTGCGTTGGAAAGCTTTTTCCGTAGTGCTTCCAAATCAGCATCGCTCTGGTTGCGGTATGGGTTGGACAGGAAAGGCAGCAGTTTGGTTGGGCTAAGGGGACGGGGTATTCGCTCAGTTTCATGATTCTCATGAGCAGACGTCGTCGTTTCTGTCTCGGGCTCTGGGCTGCCTGGCTTGCCTTGGAGGTTTGAGTAGACATTCTCCGACAGCGGCAGCTGATTCTGCACACCAGCTCCTGCCATCACAGGCTTTCCATACACTAGAGAGCAGTTCAGAGAGGGGTAGAAAAAACAAAACAAAACAAAAAACAACTGTGAGTATCAGATCAACGAATATAACAAGAACACACAACCTGATTCACCTACCTAAGGCAGAGAAGCACAACAGTAGAATCAACCAAACAGAACTAAACCATTAACAAGGTTTACTGTTAGTACTTAATTAACTTGCAAACACACTACAGATGCTCTGCGCTCCTTGTTAATGCTTACATAAAACAGACAAGATCCACCTAAGATTCTTACAGCTGCACTAACCTGCTTAATTCCCCCAAGAACAGCTTTGTACCCACAGATCAGGTGGAAAGTATCTCTCTCTGAGGCTTATGAAGACAGAAGAGAGGTAGAGAACTACAGGCTTACCACTTGGGAAGTGTGGTCCTCTGGTCTGTGCTCTTGTCAAAGCACTTTGCACTGCCTGCTGGAAGTTCTTCCCAGGAGTCTGCTGTTGTGTGTACATGCTATAAATTGAACTTGCAGCCACAGTTTGCGGCTTTCGAAACGGTGGCAGTGAGGTCTCTTTGGATGGCTGAGGGGTGAAAGGTCTCACAGCTGCTGCTGGGGGACTTTCCTGTTTGGAGGAGGGAAGGATTTGTTCCTGGCTAGAAGAAGGACCTACGAGTGGTACAGAAATTCTTTGCTGTATCTGCTGGGAAGGATGAGAGGGCTGCTGTGCCACTGTTTTTTGTTTGTTCCCCATAGTTACGGCAGCCAAAGGCAGCTTCTGTGGGTTTCCATCCAGCTTAGTATCAGAAAGTTGCAGATGACTGGCTTGACCAAAATAAGGCAAGTTTATCTGTTTTGGTTTAGTAGGAACAGGTGGCGGTACCTTTGTTACATTTTTATTGGCTGTCTGAAAGAAGAAATAAGTTAATTAAGATTAAACTGGGAAAAAAAAAAAGAAAAAAAAAAACACACTTGTTTTAAGAGATCTGCCAGAAAGGACCAAAGATCCCCAAAGAACGACATGGTATCTAGCACTTGTACTATTTCTGCAAAACTGTTTACAACCTCCTGGGAATCAAAGAGGCTTCTCAAAACATTTCATCATAGTTATCACAGTTACTTATACTTTGGAACCTGTTCTCCTGTAGCAGCCATGCTTAGAACATCAAACGATGACTGGGCACACTAACTTCTCTAAAAGCAGAGGTAGACAAGAATCTGTAGGCAAGAAGCTTGCTCTACAATGGAGCACCCGACATCCCCAGTTCTCCCATGTTACTTTACCCCTACGCAATCAAATCACACCCTTGAGTCAAGATTTAGGGGGGAAATCTTCCTGCAATCAAACATCTGAAGGACTCTGCTGAATTAAACAGTACATAACTGATTAAAAAGGCCTCATACAAATGCCTCTGTACATAAAATCTTTGGAAAAAATATTTGCACACACACTAGCACAAGTAACACAGCTTTTTTTTTTTTATGTGATCAAATTATAGATTTTCATCACAGTAACTGTAGGGAAAGACTGAGTTACTGGCTGACATTAAGAGCCTAAAATACATTGTTCCTTAGAAGTAGTCTTTTAAAAGAAGACCTAGTTACTTTTCAAAGAGCTTCCTGATAGCAGTATTTGTAAAGCTATGTAGTAATCTCTATCAGATGAAATACAGAAAAACCCAGCAAAGCTCAGAGCTGAGCAGTAGCTTGTGTTCCCTGCATACCTGTGCTTCTCGCAAGAGATCTTCGCTGCTCTGGTTCTTCCTCAGTGAGCCCAGCCCAGCAGACTGATCCACAGAATCAAACATTGAAAACGGCCGCACTTTCTTCTCTTTGTCTCGCAAGAAAGCTTCTCCTTCAGCTGTTAGAGAGGGAGGAAGATTTTATTTAAATGATAACACAATTATAAGAATTAGAATCCTGTTCTGTGCAAAAATCAAGACTGCGTTCATAAGGGATGCTTGTTGCCCTGTGCTAAGGACCCAAGGGCATGCCAAATGCTCTGTCTTGCAAATTGAACTGTAGCAGTTTTGAAGGCATTAGTATCTACTTCACCACCTGAAATAAGGTATTAAAAAAAAAATCCCTGCAACACCACACTACAGTTTGCATTGCAATAGTATTTGACTTGTAGAGCTTAAGGATATGGTTTAGTGGGGACTGTTAGCGTTAGGTCAGAGGTTGGACTCAATGATCTTGAGGTCTCTTCCAACCTAGAAATTCTGTGATTCTGTGACTTTTTTGTGCTCTCAAATAAATTTTACTTTTTACTGAGGCATTTAGGAAAAACAGATGTCATTAACTTGGTTGTTCATATTTTAAGATTAGCCGAGCACATAAGAGCATACCTTGACCTTCACCAGCCACAATTCCTTTTCCTGAAGTTAAGGCTGATCCTTGAGTAACATGATTGTCTGCGTTTAAGCTATTCCAGTCAGCAGCAGACAGGGAAGGTTTTGAACTGGGGACCACAGAACCTAGGAGAGAACAAATGAAACAGGTTTGCTCAGTCAGATAATGACAGGACAAGGGGGAAGGGTTTTAAACTAAAAGAGGGGTTTAGATTAGAGGCTAGGAGGAAATTTTTCACTCAGAAGCCAGTGAAGCACTGGCACAGGTTGCCCAGAGAAGCTGTGGATGCCCCATCCATGGAAGTGCTCAAGGCTAGGCTGGATGGGGCTTTGGGCAACCTGATTTAGTGGGAGGTGTCCCTGCCCATGGCAGGGGTGTTGGAACTAGGTGAGATCTTCAAGGTCTCATTCAACCCAAGCCATTCTATCAGGTTATGCTAAGATACTGCTTTGTTGACTTATTAATTACAGGATTTTGTTTTGTTTGTGTGTTTTTTTTTGGTAGTACTCAGGTCTAGACAGTATACAAGTATCACGCCCAGGTTAACTGCTACAAAACCTATCACTTAAGGTATAGTTCATTTCAGAGAATCAGAGAATCATTCAGGTTGGAAAAGACTCAAGACCACCAAGACCAAACATTCACCTAACTTGCCAAATCCACCACTAAATCATGTCCCTGAGCACCACAAATACACATCTCAAACACCTCCAGGGATGGCGACTTCACCACTTCCATGGGCAGCCCATTCCAATGCCTAATCTCCCTTACCATGAAGAAATTCTTCCTGACATTCAATCTAAACCTGCTGCGACGCAACTTGATGCTATTTCCTCACATCCTGTCACTTGTCACTTGAGAAAAGAGGCCAAGAAACCTCTATACTGCTTGGACCAGAGCTAAAATCCATTCCAGTAGTTTTACAACCTAAACCTAGATAAAACAAAATTGTTCCCCATCCTCCAGCAGAGCAAAAGAAACCTGGTACTTCATAAACGTTTGCTGACACTGGAGAGAGGGGAGGGAGAGAAAGGAACAAAACTGGTCTACTAGCACAGCCTCCGTTTTTCCTTTTGGGAAGATTTGAGTTTCTCCTATCTCCCTGTTGAAAAGCAAGTCTGAAAGATATCACAGAAGAGATATCTGCATCTCTCCAGCTTCTTCTGACTTTCACTGAGCTGAACTTTATCTCACAGGAGGAAGATAGAGAAGCCAGGTAAACCTCCATCAATGCTCAAAGCAACGGAGGCCAAGCCTTACATCACTTGTTGAATTTATGTCTCTCTATACTCCTGTGTCACCAACATGTCAGCAAGCTTATTGCTATTTCTGTGCTGCAATCAACTACAAGAAATGTTATAAAGAAGGCAACGTTCGTTAATCTTTTACACGTCACTTCAAAAATGCATGATCAGAAAACTTGGCTTTGTTAGTTGTTAATCATGTCTGCCGTAAGACTGTCTAGAAAGTCAAACAAACACTATTGTACAGTTTTTAGGAGAGTAAGAAAAACACAAGGGATCACTAATTTATAGAAGAAGCCCCCTATGTTCTGTGCAGTATAACAACTCTAATTATTCACTGGGACAATTACTTAATTTATAACGCATTGAATCCTATAGCCTCAGTGTTTATAAAATATATTCACTGGATCAGGCAAATTGCAAGAAGACTTCCACATAAAATAGTATTTTGTTTTAAAAGAAAAAAAAATCAGGGCTGGTAAATTAGAAGAAAATGAAATAGTTCTGGAGAAGAAATCTTAATTTCAAGCTATTACCTGCAAGAGCTTTAGCTTGTGAACTGCTCCCAGCTCGCATGTTCGGCAGAGTTTGTGTTTTTAGAGGACCATCAGGTGCCTGCAAAGTTTGTGTCCCATCTGAAAACGCTGGCTTCACCAGAAGTTCAGGTCTGGAAGCAATACGTGGCATAGTAGAGGACTGGATGTAAGGACCAACTGCTGCCACTCGACTTGGAGCAGAAGCCACTGGCTGGGGTAAGTTCCCATCTGAAGAAACCTTAAAACATTTCAGGGAAAAAAAAAAAAAATTATGCTGCAGCTTCCATGCATCAGAAAGTTAGAGCTAGAAGTCAAAAAGGATAAAGGAAGTGAAAAAATATATTCCAGTATAAAAAATGAAGCTTTTTTTTTAAACTTTAACAGATATAAATATGATGCAGTAATAACAACAACAAAAAAGATTCCATGACAGCATAAAAAGACTTGTCTGTAAACAGTAAGTAGGTTAACATCAATGTACCATGAAAAGTACTTTAATAATACAAGACTTCCACCACAAACAGATAAAAATCACAATTCTAGCATCTGAACAGCCCTCCCCACAAGCAAGTTGTTACTTCAGTCCATATGTGCCACAAATAATACATACATATTTTTAATTAAAATATCCAGCACTTACTGGTACATTCTCTTTCTGTTGCAGAGCTGCCTTTTTCTTCCAGAGGCGCTCCCGCAGCTCATTAACACGCTTATCCATGACTGCCACCTCTGAGTTGCGCTTGTTCAAACACTCCCTCTGTTGCTGCAGCTTGGCATTCTGCTCCTGGTTCAGTTTGTTCCTCAGCTGAATAAATTCATGGTGGAGGGGGGTGGGGAGAGGACAACAAAACCAAAACAAATTAACTAAATTAACTTTCAGGATGAAGGACAGGAAACAGCTACAAAGGGAAAACCCTTCTAAAAAGTCAAGCCTTGCTTGCAAACTCCTGAGATTATAATCCCCTGAGAAAATGCTGGGTAGTCTCCAAGCTGTGCTCAGGGAGGAGGTGCAGACTGAAAACCCCATCCCCTGCCTGCCTCGAGCACAGTGCCTCCAGTCCTCCATCTGCAGCACCTGGGCGACTGCACAGCTCTGCCCAGAGTGAGAGCGTCGGGATCTCTTCCCAGCAAGGCAAGAAGCGACCTAACCAACTTTCCACCCTTCAAGCTGTGGGTCACCCACAAGCCCTGTGTTACCTGCAGCTCCTTGTACAGGCGGTCGAGCTCGGCTACGGCTGACTGGTTGTCGTGGTAGCCATCAATCCGGCCGTTCTTCAGCATCTCCAGCTGCCTGGTGAGTTCCTCTACCTTTGACACGGCCAGCACTAGCTCACGCTGCTTTTGCTGGAACAGGCTGTTCATCTGTTCAATCTCCTCCACTGAAGAGGGCGAGAGAGCACAATAGTCGCCCTGAGAAACAGCTGAGCGTGGGCTGCTTCCCAAGCAGCACGGCGGGGGCAGAGAGCGCCCTGCTGTCCCCTGGAGCAGCGCGGCACAAAGGCTGTGGCCGGCTGCTGCAAGCCCAGGGCCTCTGGCAAACCAGCTCTTCCTTGCGGGAGCTGCACATGCAAACTTGGTAGTGAGATTATGGAAATCCCAGCTACTTAAAGTACTCATTGGGGGGGTGTTGCTAAAATTTATGTAACGCTCAGATTCCACAAGAGGACACTCACTCAGCCACAAGGCATATTTATGATGCTTATAACTCTGAATTTCAGTCATAGGGAAGACAAATGACATAATGATAAAACACTCAAGCTGTTACATTAAACAAAGCCCTTTTAGAGTTTACTACACACAGCTGTCATCAGCTGTTCTTACTGTCCAAAACTGTTGTATCTCAGAACAAAACCCAAAGCAGTAGCTGTTCAAGCAAGTGCCAAGACCAGACCTTCTGGGATGGTGCAGGGAAGCATGATCACACATGCTCTCAGATCTCAGCTCGTGTCTTTTGTGTTACAATGTGGTGCTCTTCCTTTAAACTGAGTTGTATCGAACAAGATAAATATCAAACAGATAATGCATTCTCCCCACAGAAAATCTTTTGTTTTTATCTGGAAAGCACTACACCATTTTTATCTTTTTACTCTAATAAAGCAGTATATTTTCATTTCAGTGCACATGAAAATGTCAAGTTCTGTATGACACAGACACAGAGGTAGGAAGAAAAGAGAGGCAAAAGAACGTATGTTGACATGAAGTCTGAAATAAAATATTTAATACTGCATCAACTTGCTGAACTGCAATCACCCAACTAGTACTGTAGAAAGACAGACACCAGTCTAATTTTTGTAACTGAAAAGAAAATACACAGCCACTTTGGTCATTAAGTTACCTCCTGCGTAAGAGGCAACACAGGTAACATGCCAATCACATCTTTTTTTTTTCAGGCCAAGAAGAAAATAGCAGTCTAAATATATGTGTAGTTTTAACATAAAGAGTGGAAAAAGTTACTGTGGTACAAAAACATATTCAAGTAAGGAAACAACCTACACTGAAATTAAAGAGCAGAAACACTAGGCTCAAAACAGGCTAGAAATGCACTTATGGGATATTTTGAAATATGATAAGAGAACACTTTTTGTTCTTGGTCATTCAGGAGTGCTCTTGGTAAATGTGAGATGTGAAAACAAAGATTAATTTTTCTTGGAATACTGCAAATACCTCATCTAAATCACTGAAATCACCACAGATTTTAGACTTCCAAGAGCCATGCTCCATGAAAAATCATAGCCTACTTTCTCCAACTCACCTAACTTTCCATTGCTGAGTCTTTTTTGCTCCACATGCCCTTTCAGTGCTCTCACTTTCTTAAGTTTGGCTTCCTGATTCTCAGCAATTTCCTTTAATCGCTTAAGTTTTTCCTGTTCGGCAGCTTGTTGTTGCTGTCGCTGATCTTGCTGTTTGAGGAATTTCAGACGCTGTTCCTACAGACGAGATAAGGAATTTATTTACTTACTTATTTTTAAAAAGAAATTATGGTAAGGTATTGACAGCAACAGTGTCAAAACTTGTATACAATTGCCATTGCAGCTCAGATCATCAGTTGCTACAGCCCAGTATCCTGACTTCCCAGAGTGACAAGGAGAGCCTGTGAGAACAGGGCAAGCACCTCCTGATACCCCAATACATGTGCCCCAATACCATCCTCCAGGAACCACCATTCAGTAATGCGAGAGCCTCCTGAAACAAAGCCATGTCTAACAGCCCTTAGTACATTTTTCTTCCATGACATTGCTCAAATCCTTTTAAGCTAAGAAAAAAAAAATAGCATTTACTTTCCATGATGTTTTCGAGTTTCATTTAATCACCACTTTTTCTTCAGTTGCCAGAACTAGTGGTTATTTCCTCTCTACTTTCTCCATGCTGTACGTTACGCTTCTCTATCATATGCTACATTTCAACATGACCTATAGTCATTTAGATATTGTATATATATATAAGGTATTCCATAAATTATTGATCACTTGTCTCACTCTTTCTACTTTTTCCAGTTCAGTTAGAACTTCCTTTAGCTGGGGAATGACTGCACAGCAAAGCTCTGAAATTTTACCATTTCCAGGTAATAATCACCAACATCACAAAACAGAATTGAAGACATAGGAAAACCTTTATAGTGACCTAGCCCCACTTACACAACAGACATCATCTCAATGGAGAGAATTCTTCTCTCCAAGAGTGTACGAGTAGTGTGGTGCACTATTAGTCTCCATATATATAGAAGTCTATAGTTCAGAGCTAAAAGAAACCACTAGATCACCTGTAGATGATCCTGTAAGTACTAGCCGTATTTTAAGTTACTGGCTCATAGGTATGACTGTCAGTTCTGGAAATTATAGGTTATTCCAATAGTAGGAGAACTACTAAGACTTTCCCAAGCATCCAGCCAAAGACCAACAGCCACAACTTTCAGCGGCTACTAACATTAGAACATTTCCTCCAAAAGAAAATATAAAAACTAATTTGTGGGGGAAAAAAAAAAAAAGAAAACAAAACACATACCAGTCATATTTAGAAACATGGGTTCTTGTGCATTTTGATTAAAAAAGAAAAGCAAGCTTGCTTTCCAGAGAAAACCAGGCAGCACCTGCAGTATCTGCACTTTATACAGTATACGCTATGTTTTCCCATACAGGAAAAAGAGTCAAAAAAAAATATATATTACAGCCCACGTCTAAAAAGAAAGTGTCTTTTTCCTTCTGAATCTATTTTTAATACTGCATCTGATTTCAGAAGGCAGGAAAGTGGCAATGGAAAGCCTTCCTTTAGAACAAAAGAATGAAAAATTAATGAAGAATTCTCCAGTGGGACAACCATAAGGCCACTCCGCTTGCTACCAACCACAGGCAACAGACACCTACCTGATGGGTGGCCATCCATCATACTCAAGCTCTTAACTATTTATTATTTTTTTTTTATGTCTTGTATGACTTCCTTTACACCAAGCGTATAAAACGTTTGTATTTCTGGTTCTATATATACAGTGACTACAATTTCAGAGTTATTACAGAGACCTCAGAGCTATCTTACAAAGATTATCTTACTTTCAGAGCTATCTTACAAAGACCACGTTCTATTACCATCACCTGAGTGAATCAGCCAAGAGAGACAGGGCTTCCAAGAGAGGAAAAGGAGTGAGACAGGAGCCCCAGCAGCCGTCTTTGCCACCAAAGCACATTCTGAAGGGCCTGGGAACTCATCTACCCAGATAGTTAAACGTTCCTTAGGATGGGCTTGCGTGTAAAGATTCTCTGCCAACAGCAGCACTGACAGTGGTATTTTCAAGAGTAGCGTGCAGCAAAAATGCTAAAGCCAAATACAAAATCCATGCTACCATTCTGCAGATATGTTCAAAATATTTTTTTCCCTAAACAATTCAGGAGCAATGGCACCCGTGTGCCATCATTAGCTTTTCTGTTATTGTTCAGCAAGCATTTTATAAATCACTGTCCTAGTTATTTCTATCACATGCACACCATCTTTTCCAGACAGTTGCCCCAGGAAACCAGGCACACTGAACTCTATCAGTAAAAAGCGAGATCTCATTACAGGACAGCATTATACCCAGAAACAAAAGCATTGTTCAGTGATCAAGCTGGTGAATGGCTGGTCACCACACTGAACAAACAGGGCTGGCAGAGGCACCAGGATGAATGGCAATATTAATGCTATACGCTCCATCATTTTAGTAAGCTATTGGGTCACTTCAATCACTGGTATTATTTTAATCTTTTACTATGGGATATTTGTACAGATTGACTTTCAAATTTAAAAAGTGGGAGCCAAAGAAATGGAGACACCTGTTTAAAAGAGGTGGGAAAAAAAAACAACACACAAATCTCTAACCCTCCCTCTACCTCATACAAGTCCTACTGCCTTTGTTCTTGGCTGTAAACAATCTTATTCCAAACTCACCTTGTTAGCCAGCATTTGCTGTTGAGCCTCAATTTGTTGCTGCTGACGTGATGCCATTTCCTGAAGTTCAGCCAGTGTCATATCCATCCTTGGAGCGCTGATCTGTCAATGAAAATCCAGAGCATTCTAGAATCTCAAATTGGGCTAGCATGCAATTCAATGGAGCTACTGCAGAAAACTATGTTTAAAGTCTTTAAAAATAGTAACAACCAAGTATTCGATAGAATAATTATAAAGAAATGGCATATTTCTACTTTAAAGAAATAACAACTTTTAAGCCTTTACAGATGTGTGCCTCAATCCAGCAACACACGTAACCTAACATTCTTGGAAAAATAATATTTCCAGCAAAATACCAGCAGCGTTTTAAAGTGGCGTTTCAGAGCCATTTATAATTAAGCTCAGCATGACTCAGCTTTGACTGACTGAGCCCAGAATGATCAGCCCATGGCAGGATGGATTGGTGGTTACAGGTACACCATTGCAATTCAAAGCACTTCTACTTAAGTTGAAGAAACTGGAAAATTTAAATTGGGGATGGGGGACGTGGGGAAATCAAAGGTAGTACTATTACATTAGTCATCTGTTCATGTCTTTTCTTAATCTAGATTCTATCACATAGCCATAATTGTATCTTCTAGAGCAAGAACAAATGACAGACACTAAGACACTAACTGGTTTCAAATTGAAACCTTGAACTATGTCAGGCCATTTCTCTGACACCAAACTGAATGTGGACAGAATCAGTGAATTGAAGAAGAGAAATGTGAATGGGAGTAGAGGAGGGAAAGTGGTGCTGAATTTGCTGCTCTAAGATCACTCATACAAACACATATCTGGCAGCTAACAGATCTCAGAGAGATCTTAAGAACTGAAAACAAGGGTGATAGCTGTTAGAGGCTTCATGTCTATTTTAGAGCAGTCATTAGAAATCGTCTCTTAGTTTCCAGGGTAGGGTTTGCACAAGTATCTTAAAGGAAGGGAAGCCTCTGTTTTTGCTGTGCTGTCCATTACATCAAGCACTTACTCCATTCTCCATTCTTCGATCACCAGGCACTTTCACACCATTTCTTTTTAGGGATGGATCTTGAGACCTCTGCCCAGTCCCTAGATAGAAATTCAGGATAACATAAACAGTAAGACATTTTGGGATTTTTTTTTTTATCCTTTTAAACATAGCATTCAAATATAAAAAAAAGGAGAAAAGGCTCAATAATTCTTTGTTTATAATCTGAACTATTCTTCCCATGTTCTTATCTCTAAGATAAGTTTAAATGATAACACAAGATATTTTATGAAGGGGCTGCTGTTCAATGTTGACATTTATTTTAAACCATAAAGCTGTTCAAAAACAGACAAACAAGAACAGCTTAACCAAAGGTAGGCTATTTCAATATTTCTCTTGTGATCAACAAGCAGCTGGCCTCTCCTAAGTCTGCATTAGAAAAGCATTGTCACAAAACTGGGTTGCCTTCTGCAAATGACATTGCAAATGGCTAATTCAGAGAGATGCATTTGGACCAGTGTCTTAAAACCAAGCATCTAGATGTTCAGGTGTTGTGTTGGTTTCTTTTTTTAAACTGTCTCACAAAATAACATGAACAACAGTTACCAGTCACATAACATGAAATATGCACCATTTAATCTGTAGTTAATTATTTGCACATAGTGTAAAGTTTAATATCACAAAATGTTTTCATTGTGACAGTCATTCTGACAGGAGAGATGCTACTTAACTAGAATCCAACTTAAATGCTTCCATCAAATCACATACAAATCGTGCTTAGATGCCTAAAACTAAGCTCACTAATTTCCCTGTAGGACATACATGCACTACAGGATGAAGCCATCTTCTGTTAGCTTTTTGCCTAGCTGAGCAAATCCCTGCAAGACTAATAAGTACAGCAGAGCTCCTAACTATTCATTTGGTCCCCCTCAAACATAGTGCTTAGCTATCTTATGGACAATAAAATGCGTATAATACTTATATTAAGAGTACTAAGCACATTGAGCTTGAAACAAAATAAAACCTGACAACTAAACTGTGCCATAGCATGTCTACTATATGGAAGTGGCATAGCTTTAACTTTTAATGAACTCATTCCATCGTCATTACACATTTCAAACAAAGATATGTTCAGCTATTTTAAAATACGCTGGGTACAATGCCACTTAACACAAATAAAATGTTTCTGAAACATGGGAAGATTACTGAAGACCAAAAGGAAAAGTGGAGGAGGAAGAACCCAACAGATTGATTTAAAGGTAAATGTCTTAAGGATTCTTCTACTGAATAGATTAATGTGGGATATATGGAAAACCTTGAAAAGCAAAATGTCTTATTTTTTATAGGATTCAAACTTAAGATTTACAATGCAGTGTTATTACGTTTGTAGAGAACTTGGAGACTAACTATTTTGCTTAATTATATTCCTGAAACTAATACAAATGTTTTGATTGTGGGAGAAACACCAAAGAACTCTACTTTTTGATAACTATGCTAAGTTTATCCCCCCTGTAAAATATTATCCAGGTGAAACACACTAAGCTCACATAATAAATGACATTACCAGAAAACAATGTAGTCACTAAATTAAACAGCAGAGATTTCCATTTTTTTAGGAGATTAATCACAGACCTCTAGATATTTAACTCTGGCTAATACATTTAAACACAGTATGTCTCTAATACATTTAAATACAGTATACCTTTGGATGCTATGGTAATTCTGAGCTCTAGAAAAGCTACTAACTTCTCCATTCATATATAACATTGCCTAGACCAGGCAAGGGAGGATGAAGTCTTTACCAAAAATGACTAAGAACCCAAAGGAGAGCAAACAGTAAGAGCAGTTTTCTGTTACTAGCATTCCCTATTCATAAGAAAATAAAGGTTACACCAGAAAGGGTTGCGACACCAACATAAAATATATTCATGGTGTTCCCTTAACCTTGAGGAATGAAATGAAATTTTACTTCAGCAAATGAACCAGCTGAGACCAACACATACCTGATTCCCAGCAGGGAGAGCGCTCATGTCGAAGAAAGAAACGAACCTCACTTCTCTGCATCCCAAAGCGCTGCAAAATATCCAGCATCCGTTCATTATCAGCTATAGGACGTTCTGAAAGATAAAAAGCCAGCTTACTATTGCATCCCTATGTAGCTAGGGCATGTAACAAAAATATCTGTCCATCATCTTTCATTCCAGCACTGTTATTACTGAGGTTCAGTGTGGTCCTAACCCTTGCCCTCATCCAAGGCATTTCTAACTTTTCTTTGGCTCTGCACCACACCCTTGCTTCTGAAGGTGAACCAACACTTTTGAAAAGTAGATAGAGCCCTTTAGAAGTCTAAAGGAAGGAAAAGCTGATGCACCATTGCAGCCCAAGGGAACACAAACAGGCAATTTAGAGCTATTGGCTCAAGTGCCTTAGTTTCGTATTTGCAAATCACTGTACCCACTCACCACCACAGGAGTAAAACTGGTGGACCTGTTGCCCTACTTTTGTGGTACCTCAAACTTACTGCTCCATCATTCCTCTTCAAGGGCTCTTCACCCCAATTCCTACAGGTGCCAATTTGCTTTGTGAGACAACACAGTGACTCAGGTAAGAACCAGCTATTCTTTTCAGACAGTTGAGATAAAGTATCTTAAAGTTACATGCATGAGTTCCACTGAATTGCTTTTCTTGCTCTTGTTCCCAAGTTCAGGATTCAGTCCCACCTTAATTTTTAAGCTTTACTCTTTGCCTTTCAATATCACAAAAATCCAATGGGAGCCTAAGCCAATGGCCTTCATTTACTGACACTCCTTTTCTGTATCACTGTTCTTTCAATTTTTACACACTTCATAGCTGAGCATTCACAGGCAGGATATAATTAAATTACTTACTGTCCTTCAGATATTTACATAAAGGCAATTGCTTTTGTTCTTCTAAACATTTTAACATATGTTTTTATGCCTATTTTAAAAGTGATTGCAGCTATGCAGTTGACTAATATGTTATAGAGGTCAACTTTACGTAGTCAGGATATTGTCAGTATCTGAGAGGCTCGTGATCAGGTTAGATCCATTTGCATGGGGTACCAGATGGACAAGAGACATTCAGAGAAACAAGGCAAGCAGACAAAGACTGAAATTAAATACCACTAGTTCCATTTGTTCTGACAACGGTTTTGTTGGATATTTCCTTTCATTACTTAGGCAAGGGAATAAGAAAAAGAAGAAATCAGAGTAGAGTTCATTCATATTCAGTAGAGAGCCTTTCAAAGCATCTACCTTAATAAAGAATAATCATTTCACGGACAAAATTGTTCGTGTTAAGAATAAATATTTTCACTTTCATAAGAAGAGGAGCTACTAACACGTTTGCAGCATGTGAAGAGCTTTTTTCAACATAAAAGGGTTTCTTTAAATGAAATAAAAGTGCTGCAGCTGTGCTCAAGCAATCTAGGAAGGAAAATTTCTGGAGTCACTGTCAAAAGAGATTAGCTTTACAGAATAAGCAAGTAGGTCACTGTTACAGAAGAAGCAATCTCTTGGCAGTTACTTGTCTAGACAGCTAAAAAAGCTCTTCATCTGCTAAACCTTAATTCCCCCCTCTGAGAAGAAAAAAAAAAAAAAAAAAAAAAAAAAAACAGTGTGACTGTCAGATTTCCATCTTAAAGAATATACAACAGGCTTATGAGATAGCTTTCTAGCAGCTAGGCAATACTTCAACTGAAACTCTATCATCAAGGGAGATGCCCTTTACCCAAGGATTCTGTCAATACCACTCAGTGACTTCAAAGGAAGGTCAATGATATTTCCAAATACCAAACAAAACTACATTTGAAAAGTTCAAGAAGGAAAGAAATTATCAAACCTCAGTTTTTATACCCTGCCCCTTTGGAGGGGAAACAAAACAACAACAACAAAAAAAAAAGACAAAAGCCTTTACATATAGAGACACACTTTTGGCTGCTTTCTGCGGTCAAGATAGTCATCTAACAGAATTCTGATGATAATAGAAAGATCAAGAAAGCTTGCTGATACTCATCAAATTTCAAGCAAAACTGGGAGGACAGGGAAAGCAGTAAACTTGCCCTCATTCAGCAAACTGAGTGCCTCAAGCTAACTTTCAGCAATGTTTCAAACTATGTTTAATACTGTCTGACAACAGAAGCTAAAATTCCTCAGCATGCATCAGGAGGGAGGGACAAGCTACCTCAGAACAATGTTAGTAATTGAAGTCCAAGCATTCATTTTTCAGCATACATCTTCCATTTCTACCTCATAAGGATGGCTGGCATGTGCCATGTTTATTTTAAAATTAAGTTTAACTTGTTCGGTGTAATAGAAGCCACAATACCATCTTGGCAAAATGAGACAGTGAATTTTGCTGACACCTAAAGCAAAATAAGGTAAAGTTGAGAGCATTTTTTTTTCCAAAAAAATAAATCCAAAATATAAATTAAAATACAGTCTGCAAATGATTGCTGGTGAACGTTACGCAGATGTTTAAGAAAGGACATTTTTTATTAGAAATACACATATGCTCCAGCCAGTAGTCAAGTCTTGATGGCATATGATTTTGGACATACATGCACCGGTGTCCATATAAAGAAGTATATAATTAGTCAATATGACAGGACCAGTGAAGGGAACAGGAGTAATTTGATTTCTAAAAGGAGTGCCAATATTTTTATTGTATAAACAAACAATACTTTATTGTTTGTTTTTTTTTGGTCTTGTGACAATAAACTGCCAGTAACCAATAATAACCAAATAACATAATGAGAATAGGCTTTGCAAAGAAAAGAAATTTTGCTAATCTCCGAAAAAAAAAATTCTACTTCACTTTGTTTCTGTATTCCATTCTATTTTCTTCTATCTCCTCAAGTACCAGAGAGGCTGACAACTTGATTGTGTAACTGTAAACAGGCTGTCCTTGACATATCCTTCACAGGCACCTCAAAAGCAGGTCAAGAAGCCAGGTATGGGAAAAAAAGTGAGAAACTGCTCACAGTTCAGTAGAAGTCCGACTTTGGTAAGGAGGTTTTGGGGGATACTTTGGTTTTGGAGGACATTTACTCTTTTCCATCACAACTTTTGCTCTATAATAGAGCATGGAGCTAAGACTAACCATAATTTCAGAGTATGAAACTACACATATATACATGTACACCTAAACCTTTATTTTACTTGTCTTCCATTGTAGAATTTGAAACTGCGTTGATTTAGACAGACCTGGACAGAGACATACAGTAAAACCACCTTCCTAAAATATCTCTTTCCACATTGGGTTGTGGTTTTATTTTACTATCATTTATACAGAAAAAAATATTTTCTTTTCTTTATGTCTTTTTAAGAAGGAAAAAAAATCTATTGTATTTTTTAAAACTTAGAAGTATCAAAAACATTACATCTGCACCAGAAATGACTAAAAATCAAGAGACCAGACTCGAGTATCTCATGCAAATTATCCATCTCACCAAAGACTTCTTTAAAGAGGTATAGGCCTGAGACAACAGCAGAGAGACAGGAACTTTTATTCTTATCGTCTAATTATTTTATAATTTTTTTAAAGCATCTCAAAATAGCTGGATCAAATAACATAATTTTTCATGACTTAAAAATCCTGACAGTGATTCATCTTTTCTACACCTCTGTGCAGCTACCAGGATCTAATGAGTACCATGGAGACAAGAGATAAGAGTCCCTTCCTATTTAAGCCAGACAAGTTAGCCCTACTTCAGCTTTTGAGTTGCTTGTTGACATGTTCTTCAGTCCCAACAAAGCACTACAAGTTATGGAGACCTGAATTTCCAAAACAAAAATCAGCAAGAACACAGAAAAAGAGTGGGGCAGGAGGGAGGGAAGAAAACCAACCACAAACATAAAATCCTCTTCCACCAGCTCAACAGACAAACTACTTTACTGACCTGTCCTCATCTCATCCCTCCTATCCGCTATGTATCTTCTTTAGAAAGTATTTCATACTTTGTATAACTGCAGCTGCTTCTAATAACACTCCTTCCCTCCCAGAATCAATTAATGCCATCGTGAACAACAAAGTCAATATCTGAAAAAGGAAGTTTTCCTTTGCCAAAGCAATTGAAAATATCTATGGAATTTAGAAGACCGTCTATTCCATAGAACTAACAATATTTATCACTCCAAAAAGCCCACACAACCCACTTTGATTATACCACTGGGGAGAAGAATAAATGAAAAACAATTCCCCTACACCCTTCACAGACTCATTTGAGTTGGAGAAGAGCTACCTGCCCATGTAAAAGAACATCCACATGCTTGGCTTTGCTTCTTTTATTTTCAATCATTTTTTGTATGTGTGTACCTTCCTGTAGATGTGTTATTATACACCAGTTTGATGAAGAGATTAACAAAAATGTAAGGCAGACACTCTCTGGGACAGAACCATGTCTTTCAGGTCTCTGTACCCTACGACAACAGCAGCAGTGAATGCCCAGCAGGTGACAAAGCAGGAGTTTAACCTACCTGAGCCACACCACACTTCAGCCAGGTGGCACTCACTTTCACCAGGCTCCTTGCACAGCTCCACCACGTCTCGGCATGTTGTCTCTGGGGTGACTGGCACCTCTGTGAAGTGTTGTTCATTGTTGCTGAGGTATACTGTCAGAAACATCTGGAAAAGACAAAGACAACAGCATACATTAATTTAGAACACAAAACCAGGCAGCATATCGAGGGCACAATTTTCATTAATTGCATTATTTTCAACATAATAGTACCATTCATCATGAACTACTGTGCATATTGAATTTCAAAACAAACCCAGATTTCTTTTTCAGGTACAAGCCAGTGAGATGTTAGAAGTAATCCTCTGCACACTTCAATTATGTTACTGAAGTATTTTTTGTTTGTTTGTTTAACTGGACCTCCTGCTCCTTCCTTTTCTTTTAAGGTAATGTTATCATATTTCTTCTACCTTACCATACTTAAATACTACACATCCATTTGACGCGACAGACACCTAGAGTTCAGAAATTTTCTTTATTGTGAAAAACAAGGGAAGTGACATCCGTGGAAGATGACTGGACCTTCCAAAAAGGAATTGGCATCAATTTGCACTTCCATAACACTTGGCATTAAAAAGTTTCTCAGAAACACAAGCTGACTTGCCCTGCTTAGGGACATGACTTAGTGGTAGACTTGACAGTGCTAGGTTAACGGTTGGACTTGATGAGAGGTCTTTTCCAATCAAAACAACCAAAACAATTCTATGAACACAAGGTGTTCCCCCCAGGTGCCACTAAGAGGAAAGCAGTGCTATTTTACTTGGCTTTCTCTTCACTGCTGTAGATGGATCCTTTATCTTGGGTTGTTATTCTGTATAAACACACCACACAGCTAGGTGTTATTCTTGCTCATGTCTTTCCTGACACAACTAGAAGACACACATTTTAAGAATTAGTTTCCTTATTTAATCTTTGATAAAACATATTGATCACCAGTTACCTTGCTGTATGCTATTAAACATGCAAAGTTGAGCTGCTAGCTAAAAATGAACATCAATTTTCTTCTGAAATCTATTCTGAACATCAGGATCAAGTGCCAGCTCATCATGTAACTCCCAGCATCATAAAAATCAGCTAAATGTCTCCAGAAAGCAATTACTCCACTACAAATTTCAAGCAAGAGAAACCTTATCAAAAGGCTACACAATTCAGCCTTTTCCACACAGATGGAAAACCTGTCTATGCCAGAAAAAGGCACAAATATAACGTTAGAGAATCTTTGTGTCTCCTCATTTTTCTAGAGGGTAGAAGGGGCCTACATCTTCATGAACGATGGTTCAAAGGTCAAAAAGAGAGTCTGATTCAAACAAGGCAAGAGAGATGCATAAAACGTTCTTCTAAGTTTAAAGAAGAGGTCATTGCTACAAGCAGTTATGCTGTGATTTTGTGGGAATACTCTAGAACAAGTCATTTTTGATGAAAAGTGGAATTTAGCCCATTGTCTTCACAGTTTTATGAAGCTCCCCTCAGTGACTCCACCAGCTTAGAAATGCAAACATCTCTCAAGCCTCCAAAGCAGTGGTCTTTCAAATGCCAAGACCCCCTCCACTCCTATGAGAGAAGCCACCTTTATTGTTTTAAAGAACTTCTATGAAAACATTTCCACACTCAAATGTGTGTTATTATACAGAGCACAAACATTTGTCCCACTTTTGGCAGCACAAACACTTCAGAAGAGCGTTTCAGGCCTTGGGATTCAGCACCAACAGCATACACAGTTTCTGATCTCTGATTTTACACAACTCCCCAAGACAATGCTTTCTGATAAATTCCTAAAGACCTTCTACAAATATTCACAAAAAGCAAAAAGCCTGCAGAAGGAGAGCTCAAAACTGCCCCTAATCCTTTGAAAACCATTCAGACCCCTCAACCATTTCCTTGTTGCGTTATAGCAAAAAGTAGTAAGAACAACTCAGAGCTTGTAAGAGGAGGAATGAGTAGAAAGAATGTGGAAAACAAAAAAAAAAAAAGAGCAAAGGTAGCAAAAATTTTGTTGTTTTGCTGACCCAGAGAATCCCGAGGAGGGCAGGAAGGCCGACAGAGTGGGACACGCCGATTTCAGCTGGACTGAGGGCTGCTGTTCAGTCAGAGGGGAGCATCCCCTGCACTCCACCTGCCCCCAGGACCACGGCTGCTCACCCACATGCCTCAGTTCAGAGGTTTGTTTGCTGCTACTCCCTCCCTGGTATGCTTTGTGTGGGCCAGAAACACACCACAGGCATGCTGGTAGGATCAGCTTACCACATGCCTATTATTACTCTGGGAAGACAGGCACAACTGTTGTGCTGTTTACTGTGCAGCATGCTGATGTACTGACCTAAATTAGGAGACAAAGCTTTCCAAATAGCACCTCCGATATTCTGCTTTGGTCTTTCAGCACCAAACACTTGTGTTTTTTTAGATTTAGTATTTCTCAAGGCTGACGGCAAGAGATGTCGTATGCAACCAGGTAAAAAAGCCATTTAATCACAGAAACTGGGGAAGAGAAGTATAAAATAAAAAATAGGCACTCACAACAACGCTTAACGGCACAGGTGGTGTGTCAGCAGTAAGATTTGTTGGCTTTAAAAGAAGAGCTTATAGATGAGAATTAAAAAATTATACAGAAGCATGGCATTACACACAAAGCAGACCTAATTTGACCCTAGCAGGGCTGTTCGCTCTCCAGTGTGCCTGTTTATCTCCAGCCGTTAATCCTTAGGATTTGCCAGCACAGACAGCTACACAGGAAGGATCACGAGTTGTGATTTCCATCCACAATGCTCAAGATAATTACTAACACATTAGGCCACGAGTGCTCAAACCTGCTGTGTGGAGGCCATTTTTGAGACTTGGTGGTACCTGCAGTAAATCTACCAGGTGTGTTCTTGGGATTGAGGGTGAGAGGGAAACACCACTCTGTGCAAATTCCCTAAAAACATGCCCCTAAGTCTGAAAAGTCTGAAGTAACTAAAAAGAACGCAAAATGGATGAGACTTTTGCAGTTACCTCCTTCCATTTCCCCCTAGCTCCAGGGACAACTCTGAGACCATTTGGAAGTCCACCAAGCAGTTGTGCCCCTCCTCTCTCACCCAAGTGGCAGTGACATCTATCTCCATGCCTCCTCTCCTCCACTATCCACATTTCCGTGAGGACTCCAGCCAGGGCTAGTCTGCTTCAGACTGGCTACATCTAGGGAAAGGATTTAGTAACTCATCCTTCCCCTTGGAAGGGTTAAAATAAAGCATCCACTAACCACCCTACCAGCTAGTTTATATTCCTCTTTGATTGTTGTGCAGCAACAAAAGAGAAAAAATAAAAAGACAACTCTTGTGACACCTTGTTTGGAAGTTTGAATCCTGTACCTTACATCAAGCTAGAGTAAAGTGGTCATTTGTTGCTCCCTGAAACTGAAGATGTTAGAACAGTTGCAAATAAAAACCCAGGAATATGGAAAGAAAAAAATAATAAAAACAACATGCAAAAGGTAAAAATCAAACTCAGTTTCAAGGTAGGCATAAGTAAGGCACGTACTCAGCAGTGGTGAGGTCGCACCTGGCATGACAAGAGGCAATGGGGGTAGACTGGAACAGAAGGGTTTCCATCCAAACATCAGGAAACACTTATTGACTGTGCAGGTGACAGAGCACTGGCACAGGTCACCCAGAGAGTTTTTGGAGTCTCCCTCCTTGGGGATCCTCAAAAGCTGCCTGGACATGGTCCTGGGCAACCTGCTTTTGGCAAGGGTTGGACCGGATGACCTCCAGAGGTCCCTTCCAACCTCAGCCATTCTGTGGTTCTACAGAGCAGACTGATGACACTAAAGACACTAAAGACACACTAAAACAAGGGGAAGACAAACCTCATTCAGACCTTACACTTTATTTCAAAAACAGCATCGAGGCAAATGCTGAAATACCTGACAATTCCATATAGTCTTGGATTATGGTTTTTCATTCTTTCTAAGGACTGAGTTTTAGGAATGCCCAGAGAAGGCTGAGAACTTTTAATCAGGGACCTGACTTTAAATTCTAAAATAAGGGTTTAAATTCTAAACCAAGGATCCCTCCAGTATACTTCCTCCCCCCGAGATGTATTCACCGTTTCTAAGTACTGAAAGGCTTTACACCGTAGAAGCATCCCAGTACTGCAGCACTCTTGCAAGGCACCAGGGATGTGCTGTACATCTAGCAAAGCAGTTCCTTTTAAAGTCACACCACAAATTTCAGCTGACTCAGCTACAGCTTAGAAAATAAAGTTTGCAGTTATGGAGCCACCAAATGAGGCAGTTCGATCGGGTGCACCAAGGGCAAACGGATGACCAAGGGCACATGAGCTAAAGCAAGAGACCATTTTTGCAAGGAATGACTGTGATGAATGACTTACAAGCAACTGGATGGGAAAGCAGAGTACCAGACATAAAGGAAGACTAAGTCTCAAAAAAGCCTGACATTTAAGACACAAACCTATGAAAATCCAAATTGTCGTGAATTACAACTTTAAGTCTTCTCAGCATAAAATGTATTATTTTGTTCCAACCTGTATTATTTCTGCATCACCTCCAAATATAGCCACCAAGTCTGGACTGTAACACACCCGGGAACAGGAAGAGAATGTAGCAAAAAAAAGCAACCAAAATAAAGGAGGTCAGAAGAAGGTATCAATTAAAGCCAGTCACACCCCACCTTATAATCCTCCACCTCTCTCCTGCACACCAGTTCCAAATAGCCTTACACTTGACAATCAGACACGTGTGCTGTAAGCTCATCAACAGCATCATTTCATATAATTGCACTGACATTAAATAAACCATAACAGGTCTCAACAGCTGCTAATCAGTCTCCAACTTAAAGTGAGATATTAAGAACGGATAGCTCTACAAAAGCAATAGTCTATGAACACACTGCATTTTGGCTCCTACTTGGTGACATTAAAAACAAAGAACAGCTTCCAGAACTGTTTGGAATACAAGTCTGAGAAAACACATGCCTTAAAATTTACATCTATCCAGCAAGATACCGTATATATATATATATTTTTAATCAATCTCTCCCTTAGGTAAGAAGGCCTCAATTACTGATTAAGATGGAGGAGACACAGAAATGCAGCTTACTTTACTCTTGAGCTTTGAGAGCGTTTCTGAAAGGATCAGAGATATCTTACTCCTTAACTTTTTGTAAAACTGACATCATACGTCTTAGCTATTAAAAGGCTGTGAAGTTGGACATTTTCCAATTAATATACAAACAATATTAAATTATGCTGCTTAAATTACTTGAGCAGTAATCTCAGAGTGCAAATATTCAGTAGAAAACTCCATTATTTTGTATGATATGGTTTAAAATAACAAGGTCTTCGCGAATCCCTGAAATTTAAAGGATAAGCATACTATTTTCCCCCCAAAGATCTAATTCAGGTCATTAAATTTCAACAACGGACAACAATCTTCTAGAGCAAAACTCATTAACTTATAAAATATTACACACAAATAGACGGTCCATTAAAAATACCAACTTACCCCTGTTTTTCACTATTTCCTTAATTCCTAATCTACTGCAATCTTTTCCTGCATACCATGCAATATACAATATGAACAGTGGCATCTATTCATGTACTATTTTTCATCTTCAAAGCATTTTATAACCAGGAAGTCCTGACACAAGCAAGCAGTTTCCTACTTTACAGACTGGGAGACTGAGGCATACAAGGCAATGACAGAGACAAAAACGTTATTTGCTTGCCAAACAAGCACACTGCCTCTGAAATCATGATTCATTTTATTATCTTGCATTAGAGCTAATAACATAATTTTTGTGCCACATTTCATATTCTCTGTGGTTTAGAGTGATCGTTAATATTCTTGAATCGCATAATACTCCTGTTGCTGGCTGGTTGTCTTAACTCGCATAACAAATTCTTTGATCTCACCTTTAAAGATGCATTAAAAGTCACTCTTAAGGTTGACAATGCAACATTTTACAGCAATATTCTCTCTATTGTTATCTGAGTTATGCCTATTATATGAAGCTGCAAATGGTTCAGGATAGACAATATATTTTCCTACAACATGGAGAGCATATACACCTGACGTGCTGTATAAACAAGTCTCCAAAAAAGAGCTCATCACATGTCCTTCAACAACTTCACCGCAAAGTATGATTACAAAGCAGCAATGTATACCACTGAAAAGCCATTGTTTCAAATGCAAAGTAGCTTTTTGAACAGCATATGGGATGGAGAAGAATGACAACACAATTTACATCCTGAAATAAAATATATTTTTAGAAGATAATTTTAGTTGCCTGAAAAATTAGCACCACAGTTTTTACAATGAATAGATTATCAGATTTTAAGTATAGATAACAAATGAGAAGTAACTGATTCCACCCACAGACCTGATACCTAAAGTTTTAACTACAAGTCAGTTTTTCCTAATATAAAATGCCTTCAAACAAAGAGTTTTACATGGAAGCACCTTACCTAACGGGAACACTGACACTGCACCTTCCTAGATTGCCATGAAGGAATCAGCTGCTAAAAGAGATATTTTTGCTGACTTGATGTAACTTTCTAAACAACAGAAGACAGGCTGCACAACTGCAGATTTTCATGTTCTGAAAAACAGCATTCAGAACTGGCATGCAATTGCGGGGCCTCGGTTTGATTTTTAATGCAAAATATACCTTAATAAAGTAAATCTGTGAGCCTTTCACATGAAGTTCCTCAGAACCTTAAACCAGTCCTTTAGTAGGCAACGTAGTCACTTATTGTACCAGAAAATTAAGGTAAGCAAAAGATTATATAATAGACTTACTAGAAGACAGGCACACAGGACGATTGCTATCCCTGATTTTTTCGCATGCAGCTGTTCAATAAAGTTAGGTTCAATAGAAACGCAGAGTGAAGTTTAATATTTACCTATAGCCACACCCAAATACAGCGAGTCAGGTTCCTTCTGTCTCATCTGCAGCATACACTGGTCCGTTTATATTGTACTGGCTCTTAGCCATAAATGTGAGAAAGGAAGTTATGATGCAAGGTAGGTGGAGTACTGTAGGAAGCACCATAGAATTGTTCAAATTATTCCCAGTCTATATAAAGCATGGCCTTTTTCCCTCTCAATTGTATCGCAGGAGAAAACAGGACTCAGCCTTTACTCTCAAAGGCATGGTAGTTACTGCTTATATACTTTAAAGATAAGTTTATTATGTATTTGTATTTTATCTTTGGTAAACTTGTCAGTTTTTCCAGGGTTTAAAACATAATGTAGACTTCCATGCACTTTTGGGCATGAAAAAGGGAGTAGGAAACAGCAAAGAGAAAGCTGCTTTTCTTTTCCTCCTTTCCTTTTTATTTATAAATCCTTCAAATAGAGAAAACAGAAAGAAAGCCATCTGCTTTTGGTATACATTAGTACACTGGGCAAAAGCTACAGCACAAACATTAATCTCTGCCATATTACATCTCACTATCAGGCATGTTTCTGAATCATCATTAAGGGAATTTGAAGATCTGCATGGAAAACAGGCCGAGTTCTGGCCAAGCGCTGTTACCATCTGAAGTTACTGGATGTGGGTTTGGGACCCACCTACTTCATGAGCTGCAACTCCAAAGACTAAATTCAGTGCTTCAGTTCAGACCTACTGATGAGGAAGATAAAATTACAACCTTCCTGCCAAATTTAACAGAAAATCATCATCATCCCAGTTTAGCTGGTTTAGTTTTGTAAAATCTGTCAGACATAGCTCGTGACTGGTAAATAGAGGGTTCCTAACCTACACCCTCCTCTTTCAGTAGTGCATTACACATGAGGTCATTAAGAGGCGATCTTTCCAAACTAAGAATTTCACTCTGAATCCACATTACATTTTTCCTGACCTATTTTCTTCCATCATCCTTAGGCACAAGAACAGAGCAAAAGTCCTCCCAGAGATCTGAAAGGTCCAGACAAACAAAGCTTGCGATTTTGGATGAACACCAAAACCAGGAGCACCACGCTTCTGCACACTCCGCATGCCTAGGGTTAAACCACCACGTAGCACTGAAGGCAAGGGCGTCTCAATTCAGGGGGAGCTTTTAAAGCCACTTGTACCTTAACGCTGCAGGTATTTATCACAACCTTGGCACTGAGCAGAAGGAAATGTTCCAAAACATATGGGCCAGTTTGTTTGTTTTAAGGGAGAAACAAAATTGGTTTCATTAACATATGTTAGAAACCACAGCCTTTTACTGAGCACCCATAGCTGCCAACGTGTCACGCATAGCTCATTCTGTTCAGACCTGAATCCACACTTTCCACGCTTGGATTTACACCAATTTTGTTAAACA
Organism: Aythya ferina; assembly: GCF_964211825.1. Lineage (NCBI taxonomy): Eukaryota > Metazoa > Chordata > Aves > Anseriformes > Anatidae > Aythya > Aythya ferina. The sequence continues at coordinate 22,914,043 of NC_140298.1, forward strand.
ACTGCAAGACTTCAGGGTAAACAAATCCTGACAATGTTCTTTACATCGTACAACACCACAGCATGTTCACGGGCCTCTTCCCATTACCATCTGTGCGTTGGGGTTCTTCACGTTCACATGTTCCCCTCAAGTATTCTTCCCCTCTCCCCATTCAGAAGCTCTCTCCCCAGATCCTTCCGGATGGCTCCTTAGAGCCGCCACTTCCATGCTGTTAGACATTTCACAAAAAAAAAAAAAACACTGCAAGCTGACAGGCAGAGAAGTCAGCCTACACACAGTGTTTGGACTGCCGATGCTGGTGTCTTGCTTGGAGCTTGCTCCTCCTCTCCTCGTGGAGTCAGTGAAAGGAGGATTTGGTCTTTGGAGACGGGCCCCTTCAGTCAGGCTCTGCCTTGTCATCAGTGTTGAACACAGCCACGAAGGCTTGGTATGCATGAGGAATGTCTTGTGTGCCTGCAAGTGAAACACTTCTACCTAATTCTTACCATAGCTACTACACTGGCAAACATAACCGTCTAAATCCTGTAAACTACAGTGAGGTTTACATTTGTTTCTCATCTGATTCCTCAGTATCACAACACATTGCACCTAGCAGAAGAGCCTAAAGCCAAGACAACGTCCATGCATAATGAATGGGGTTATGAACTCCAACTCAAGGCTGAATCATCTCAATTTTCTGTGCTTGCACCAAACCCAGAGACAGTCTTTGTAGTAAATACATAAATTAATTAAATCAAAAAGAAACTAAGCTGCTCTTGCTGTTCTAGAGCATTATATCCTCCCGTTGGGAATAAACATTCTTGTTAGCTCAGCTTCCTAGACAGCTGGAGGCCTATGAGAAGCCATACCAAGTGCTCCCCATTGGGACACCTGAGAATGACACCTCTCAATATACCCCATTAAGATGCACATATATTCTTGCAGTGGAAAAATATATACTTTTTTTTTTTCCTGCTAAAAGAAGCAGACTTTGCATGAGACAAGACTCTTTCACAAAGGAAAGTGAAGGTGCGCCTGTACCAGGGATGAAAGCATATTTAACAACCTACACCTCAAAAGAGCAGGTAGGTTATCATAGCAAAGTGGCAACTCTACCACCCACACCATACTGCCTGCTGGCTAAGGCAGCAATTTGTTCTTGGGTTTAAAAATACCAGTTTTCTACTCTTCCAGCCAACGTATAACAATCTCACCAATTAAAAGATGAGCAGCGTTCGTACCCGGGAGCACTGTGCCTCAGCCCACCAGAACACGCAGGGCGAACCCACGTTCATCAGGTGATGAGTGCTCAGCCCACACACCGAGCTCATTTATCACCTTCTGCTTACCTTCTTTTTTTGCGTGAGTTGGTATCTATATCAAGCAGTCTCAAAAAAAAAGAAAAAAGAACAAGAAAAAAAGAAAAAGTACAAGTTCTGCAATTTAATAGTAAAATGAAGCAAATTATGTAGCAGGTTGGAGGTTTACTCCATTCCCAACTACTTCACAGAGATGAGCACCAGACAACTCTGAAAATACCACTCCTTACATCACGTTAAGACACTCCTCCAAGAACACAGCTGTCAAAATCTTGAGTCCTACTTCCATGACAAATCTCTGACAAAATGAAACGCTCATGACCTGCAGAGGTAGGTCAGCGAACACACCATTTCTGGAACCTGAAAAAATGACACACGTCTAACCACGCGGGTAATTTTTGTGCAGGAAGAGTCATAGGATATACTGTTTGGGCTGCTCTATGATACAGGCTGACCAGTTTGGTATCCAGAAGTGCATTACAATGTGAAACTCCACCATTTTAGTGCACTGCTCCTGTAGTGCACTTTAGTAACATCTCCTTTATGCTGCAACTCTAGAACATGCTGTTCCATCACCTTCCTTCAGGACAAATAGAAATGAAAAAACAGGAATTTCAGACCCCAGAGCACAAGTCTGCATGCTTTACTGCTTTCAAGGTCAGCTTTGGCTTCCTATATACTGGCTGCCAGGGAGAGAAGGCTTCCTGCTATACGAGCTTCTCACTCTCACCAAGATAAATATATGTTTTAGTTCAACTTAATCCTTGCAGTAAGTGAGAACACCCAAAGATGGTGGAGAAACACCCTCTGTTACCATCTCTCAAGACAAGATGGAAGTCAAGGAAAGCACGCGGCAGCAGCCTCTGACTGCTACAGCTTAACCCACCTAAACAGTGAGCTGCCCGAGGCAACCGTCGTGTCCTTCTCTAATTCCCCCATCAGGTCAGATCACGCAGCCACATGGCAAATCACTTCCATTATTTGAACTTTTTTTGTTCCTTTCTGCCTTTAGTGCAGGTGTTTTTCCCCTCTCACTCTGCTGTCACCCAGCACCTTGCTAAGTTCAAGGAGAAGCTACAAAAGACGTGTGGCTTTGGGTGGGGATGGAAATCAAAGGAACAGGAGCATCCATTTGAGCAGCACCCTACTATTAAATTAATTAGGTGTAGCATCACACCATACCCTTGGAGCAGGGTAACCCTTTCCAATTTACCACCAGTTCTGGGTGGGAGCACGCTCCTGTTTCAATGGGAGTGTGCCCTGAAGAATGACCTCCACTTGTCAAACTCAGATGACTGCTACTTCACTAAAGAGCTATCTGCCCATGGATGGCAGTGCAGGCAACCAACACAGCCACCAGTAGTGTCAGAGACAATCACCAGAAATGTCTGTGCTTGGTGACCATATTTTTTTCACAACAACTGCACTTCTTATCCAAAGCCATAAAGAAGAGCTTTTGTCCTAACACTTCTGGGCTGCAAGCATGCAGGAAGTCATTAGCAACCATGAATAAAATTGTATGATAGTGGTACATATTCAACAGGCACAGAAGACACATCGAGCTTTTGCACCAAAGCATAGGGATCTTTTTATTTTGCAAGAAAAAAGGGACTGGTGGGGAAATGATGGATAGTCAACCACATTGTAACAGGATACGTACAACTCACCAACTATAGCAGAACCACAGGAGAAACCTTCCCCACCAATCTATCACCCCACCAAGCACCTCCCTTGATCAAACCCTTGCTCCTGTAACACAGAGCTTCTCTAAAGTTCACGCTTTTAACTTTCATCAGCAAACATTCGGCTTCTACAGCACTACGACAGGAGCTGCAGAAGGCTGGCAGATTGTGCAGCTGATCGCTGTCTGACAGGTTTTATTTAAGAACCACTCACTCCCAGGGCCCTCTCCAGGCAGGACCAGGCTGTACGCAGACCCCAGCTGAGAAGGCGAGGGAGAGCAGCAAGGAAGGGAGAGCAGCAAGGCAGGGAGGGCAGCTCACCAGCACAAGGCAGCGTGGCACCCTGTCACGAGCAAAGTCGCAACAGAGGTCCTCACAGATGGCCGTGTGTGAAATGGTGGGCACTGAGGTGATGTCACAGCAACTTTTATTGATAATAACAAAGTAAAGAGGAGTTTAATTAAATCAACATTTGTACTACGCAGGGTTCTTCAACAGGCTGCTTTTACCCCAAGAACTCCAGAAATCATCCCCCTCGGCCCATTACTATTTGGTCATTCTTTCAGCTTCCCTGGAGGTAGAAAATATTTTCTCTACCCCAACTTCACCGACTGCTGTTTGCACAGAGCTCTCTAAACAGCAATGGTTTTGTGCAATAGTGGGAAACCACCCTGCAGAAAGGCCTCGTGGGCAAGACCTATGCACAATAGCACAGGAACAACACTGCACGGACAAGAGGCATGCGGTTCTGTTCCCACAGCTTCCTCACACAAACCTTTACTTATAGTAGAGTCTGTTCTCAAAATGCTGGAAGATACACCACAGGTAGGAGTGAGGAGGGGATCACGTTTGTGGTGTAACATTTGTCAGGAATGCTGCTCACACATGACCCGTGGCAGTGTTGCTCTGTTGTTTTTCCTATTTCGCAATAGAGATTCATGGAGACCTCCAAGGGGGTCTGGAATACTTTGCTTGGCCCCCGAGCACCCTGCTTTTTGTGACTCTGTGACACCTCTTCCCTTCCCCATCCACTTGCCTCTTGCAGCCAGAAATCAGTCACAGTTACTGCTAGGTCAGCCAGGCTTTCCTGTAGTGCTTCATTACCTTGAGAAACAGTCTCACTGCAGCTGAGATCAGAGTATCTCTACCAAGTTGCAGGAATCCCACTTTACGGGGTTTTCCCAGCCCTGCAATGCTCAAAGCCTCTCACTCTCCTGAGAAGCCAGGGCAGGGGCTGTGGATCACTGCCCTGCGTGACCCAGATAGCAGTTTGGGTGAGGTTCTGCATTTGGGGCAGCACACACTTATGTAAGGTGGAAAGCAGAGTGAAGAGAGGTGTCTGGACACACTGCGAAAAAACAAACCACCAGACAGACTGCCACTTTCAAGCAGCAAGGAAACCATCACTGATTTATAACTGTGCACAGGGATGACAGGAGCAGCTGAAGAACAGCCCCAGCTACAGGGAGTATGATTCTTCTTGGACGTTTCTGCATAGTCTGTTGGCCCAACCCATTTGCACAACTCTGCAATCCCTTTTGCAATAGGGATGCTCTACATCAGTGCCTGAGTCTGGTCATGTTTCTGATTTGCATGTTGCAGCATACAGGTAGTTCAGTGCAGCACTGGACTCAAATGGGATAACAAAGACTCCATTAAAAAAGAGCCCTCTGAAGATCTGAGAAAACATGATTTTCCTCTTTTAATGACAGAGGGAAACTTAAGATAAGAAAAATACACAACTCCTGAGACTCTGCCTTAACTTTCAATTTAAAGAAACAATGGGATTTATTGCAGTAGAGGGAAACTGGTAATCTAAGCCAAGATCTAAACTGTTCCTTAAGCAGTTAAGCCTCACAAAATAAAAGTATCAGAGAACAAGAAAAAAATCACAGCTTGCCAAAAACAACAAAAGAAAAACCATACATATGCCTCTTATACAGTGAAAGGGGAACATTCCCTTTACACACATGTAAAAGATGTATGAACAAACATCTCTTTTGTGGACTGATCTCAAGCATCAACAGAACAAACTACCATCAGGCTTTTTTACCCTACAGAAGGAGGGACACAGGAGATGTAGGCGCCGAGGAGACATAATTCCTGTAGACAAGTTCATTTAATACTGCAGTACATATTTGATTTTAACATTTGTGTGTCTTAATTTGCAAAAAGATTATATAAAAATGAGAGAGTAGGATTTACGTAAGAGGTCAAGGCAAGAAGTGTTCTAATTCCCCTTTTTCAAATTAGATGCCAATAAAAGCTAGGGTACAACACAGCCATTCATCAAAGGTTCGGATCATGTGAACACCTGGAAGCATCACTGTAGCATAGAAGAAATTGCTTCCGAAACAAGGTTACCATCTCACTAATGAAATCCTTGGCATTAATGCCACAGCAACAACAACAACAAGGCTCATCATTTATACATAACTGGATTTGAGCTAAACATCCACGTAACACTATTACTATGGTGAAACAACTGATGAGGACACAGGCATGACTAATTAAACACTCAGAGAGAACCGGAATATTAATGATTAACAAAAAGCAAATAACTAAACCAAGTGGAAAAATGCTTTCTGCCTTTTAGCCTGCCCAGCATCACGACAGTGTCATGATTACTGCTCTTTCCCCAATTCATTTACTGTGCTCTCTCCGTAAGTGTTAATCCCAAACCACAGCATGAGTTATCTGACACTGTTTTAAACAGCGTTTCAGGTCTTTCACGTTCCACTGAAACTCCTAAAACAGGTAAGCAACAGTGACTAAGGTAATTAGGTCTCTTTCATGTGACGTCCAGGAGTTCTGGTGACCTTTATACACATAGCATCTGACTCTCTGAGAACTGAAGATCAAAAAAAAATTGTTTTGCCTGACTCAGAAGTGACTCAGCTGCGAGAAAGCAGGCCTGAAGATAATAAAACTGAGAGCAAGGAGGAGAGCTTTATCTGCTCATTACCTTGCGATGTAATTACAAGTTCCTTTCAGTTTCCAGAGCACTAAATAAGTTTCTGCAGGAAGCTGACGGTGCCCAGCTGAGAAGAGTCCTGAGGTGCCTCCGTGAACCCAGGCAGAAGCAGCCCTCCACGAGCTCTGCCACCCAGCCTCGCAGGGCAGCTGCAGTCAGGCTCCTCGGGGTGACAGCGCTGCCTCCTCTGAGAGGCTGCACGGCAGGACTCTGACCGGCATTAAATAAACAAGCTGTGGGAGAGAAAGGAGTCCCCGAGGCAGACTGCTAACAGGGACAGCGGGCTAAGCGAATGGGGCATTTCCGAGACTGTTTCTCAATCAATAGCCTGAAAGGAATGCTATGCACAACGCCGTTTCCACTCTGCTGGGTTATTCCTCTGAGGCAACCTTTGTACCTGCCTCTTTCAAAGTCTGACTGACTTGCATGTAAATTCATCTCACAAAACAGACTCAATCACTAATAAAGCAGAAATCCCATCTGGGGGAAAATAAATCCCATAAATTATCCATCTATCCCAAACCTCACCTCTGCATGCTAGCCCTTGAAACAGTAAATGCAAGAGTCCCACAGGGCACTCACACCCTGAGCTGCTGAACAAATCAGAAGCAGCATAATTAACAGCTCTCCTGGCCTACACAGCTTGATCTGGCATGAATTCGCAATATTACCCTTCCCCCATTTCCAATAAAAGCCACACGAAGAAACAAAAGGTGTTCAACATATAGCTGAGTAATTTGGCTCCGTTTCAGATGGAGGTCTAAGGTGTTTAAGAAAGCCACCTGAGAAGCTAAAACCATTTCATATAATTCATGAAACAGAAAAGATCACATTGTAACAACATGAAAGAAAAAAAAAAGTACCCTAGAAAACTCAAGGCAATGTTCTCCTATCATTAATAATGACCGACTGTAAGAGAAGTGTGAGAGGTAAGAAAGGTCACCAAAACAGCCCCCTAAGTGTCATTCAGCATTCCAGACAAAATGCTTTAAACACTGAATACCACGTGAAAATGTTTGAATACAACTGCAATACTGCTGCTTTTAAATGTCTAACAACACCCAGAAATTCAGTTAAAGGAACATACAACAGATACTAAATCAAATTAGGAGATAAGGCACGTGCTTAGAAGAGCTCACTCTAAAGTTCCATTTACACACTGAAATCCATGGAGGCAGATGAGAAAAACAGCTCTATGTGGTTGATAAACTTGATCACTGCTTAAATAATTAACAGACTACAGGAAATGGGACTGAGATGCCACAGATGACTTACTGGTATCGTAGCAATCTGTTAACTCTACCTGGGGGTCAGTTTATTTATAGACTTATAGATGACGCTCGCCTGAACATGAGCCAGCAGTGTGCCCAGCTGGCCCAGAAGGCCAACAGCATCCTGGCTTGTGTCAGGAACAGTACTGCCAGCAGGAGCAGGGAGGCGATCGTGCTCCTGTACTCGGCTCTGGTGAGGCCGCACCTCGAGTGCTGTGTTCAGCTTTGGGCCCCTCACTACAAGAACGACATCAAGGCCCTGGAGCGTGTCCAGAGAAGGGCTACGAAGCTGGTGAAGGGCCTGGAGCACAAGGCGTGGGGAGCTGGGGGTCAGCCTCTTCTCGCAGGTAACCAGTGACAGGACTAGAGGGAATGGCCTCAAGTTGCGCCAGGGGAGGTTCAGGTTGGCAATGAGGAGACATTTCTCCTCAGAAAGAGCAGTCAGGCACTGGAACAGGTTGCCCAGGGAGGTGGTGGAGTCACCATCCATGGGGGTGTTCAAGGAAAGGTTGGACAGGGTGCTTAGGGACATGGTTTAGTGGGTGACACTGGTGGTAGGGGGATGGTTGGACCGGATGATCTTGGAGGTCTCTTCCAACCTTAACGATTCTATGTTCATCTTGCAAAGTACAAGACATTCATTTCTTTTAAAACTTCTTAGTTAAACAGTAAGAAAAGCATTTCCAAAGAAAATCGCCCTAGATGGACTAGCGCTACACTATTTCAGTAATTCAGGATCTATACAGCAGTTCCAATTTACTGCCTGTTGGAACAAGCAAAAAAAAATTATATATACATATATATATATATATATATTTATATATATATATATATATATATATAAAATAAACCTTTTACTTACATATATATGGTTTAAGATATATTTTTAAAATGCACATGTCCACAAACTGGTGAGTACTGCAATGAAAGTCCCTATTTTAATCCCTAATTTAAAAAGGTGCCTGCTGGGCATAGCAGTTCAGAGAAGACCACTGAGAACGACTGGAATCTTGTCTAATATTTAAGGTGTTTTGATCCAAAAACTTCACTGGACATTAAAGGATAACTCAATTTCTGTTACCTCCTACAATCTGAGAAAAGCCTTTATCTAGCACGCATGACGCAAATTATTTTTCAATACATACTCATCTTTAGGGTAATAATGTAAAACCAGGGAGAGAGACCAATTATGCTGCAAAAAAAAACATGCTATTTTTGAAAGTGTATCCAACTCCTTTTCACTACTTAGCAGTACCAGTCACACTCCCACAAGCCTTTGGCAGATGAAAGGTGAGACAACTTCACACAGCTTGACAGTGTTAACCCTGTTATTACCTTCATCAGTACAGCTACACACAAATTACTTCGTATTACACTCTTACGCAGACTATTAATCACATTGTCTTGGCATATGGTTAGAGCAGCAGTTTAGCTCCTATCTGTCATCACCACAAGGAAAACGTTCCAATTTCAGGGAAGTCTCCAAAGAGTACAAGTAGTTATGTTTGTTACAGCAGTTTCCAAGCTTTTCAGAAGCAACCAGTACAGAGGTGAATTCCTGTTGGGCTTGTGATTACTGTATTCCCTACTCAGGGTCACAAGCCTTGCTATGCTATTTAATCCCTTGTCCACATTACCTTCTGGTATCACATTACCTTGCTCCCTCCTGACTTTCTTTGTACCTTCCTTTTCTTCCCACACCAAACTTTCAATTTCTTTGTAAAGAAAAATGAGAATGAGTTCAGCCAAAATAAAATTAAAAAGCATAGAAAATAAGAGGATTTGAAAATCTGCAAAAAAACTTCATTAAAATAGTAGCAATTGCTTTTGGCATTACCTCTTCCACACTTTTGTATTCACATGAGTACATTTACTATAAAATGATGTTTCCAAAGCGGCAAGTGGCTGTTTAGGCACCCTACAGCCAATGGACCACAAAACTTTTGAAATACCCTTTTGCACTCTAATTGTTGGAAACCTTAACCTTCTGAAGACTATACCCAAATTCAATTTGTTTGGGTTTTCAGTTTGATTTTTTTGTTTTGTTTTTTTTTAATAGGTGGATTACAGTAGTAGTGTTCATAACACTTGTATTTTTAATTCCTGCAGTCACATTCAGCTTTCGCCAATCTTTCATTATCCACAGTAAGCGCAACATGAAAAGGCTGTATCCGTCCCTTTGTTTAGGGGTTAAAAACCAGGATCACTAACGAGTTGAGTCATCTGCCAAAGAAAAGCCTGAGCCACAAGGGCAGTGCTTGCTCCAGAACTTGCCACCTGCCCGTGCTGGTGGGATGAGACGGCTCCTGCTTGTTTTCTCCCTGATTTGAACTCGGTGACACGGAATGGGCCAGTAGCAGCATCTCTCGGAGGTTTTGATTTTATACAAGGGTGCCTACCTAGCTCGGTTTCGACGTGGGTTGAATTAACCCCTCGTTATTCTTTACTGCTTGTTTTCTTTGGAGTTTTCACGTGCCGACATCACCACAGTTGCTCAACACGTTGGCTGTTTCACCCGCAGTTAAGCTCATATTTTGTCTGTTCCTCCCTCATTAGCGACAGCAATAAAGTCACCCAGCCCTCTCCAGCGCTCTGTGCCATCAAATTATCGCTCGTTATTTCCTCCTAATTGCACAGGAAGCGCCCCACGCCGATAGTTAAAACACGGAGGTCACAGCATCCCTGCAACACCCCTGCCCTCACGGCACGGATTCCTCACCTCCTGGGACAGATCACCCCTGGCTGGCTCCAGCCAGCTCCTGGGAGAGTTAAAATGGAAAATACCCTTTGATAAAGGGGAAATACCCTTTCACAGAGGATCACACGAAGCCGTCGTGCCGAGCTGCCCCCTGCCCCTGACGGGGCGCCCCCCGGCCCCGCCTCCCGCCGCCGCCAACATGGACGGACACCATCTTCCGCCGGGAAACAAAGCCACCCCCCGCCGGCAGGCGCGGCGCTTTGCGAGCCAACTTGAGGAACTTTACCCCAAGATTTATTACTTTTTTTTTAACAAAGAAAGTGAACAGCGGAGGCGCCCGCTCCCGGCGGGACAGGAGGGGCGAGGGGGGAAACTTTGCGAGCGCTCCCTGCCCCGGCTGCCCCCCGGCGCTGGCCCCGCTCCAGCGAGCCCGTCTAACGAGTCGGGCCCAGCAAGAAAATCTGGAAAGAGGGAGAAAAAAAGAAAGAAAGAAATCCACCAAAAAAAAAAAAAAAAAAAAAAAAAAAAAAAAAGGGAAGAAAATCAGAAGGGGGAGGGGAAGTCCGAGGAGGGGTAAGCGGGGGCAGGGTCTGCTCCTCCCGCAGCGCCGCGGGCTCCATTTTCTGCCCCTCTGCAACTTTCCCCCGGAGCCGGGCCGCCCCCCGCGCCCTCCCGGCACTCACCGGCATCATCTTGGAGCCGAACCGCATGGGGGCGGCCGGTGCCGGCCCCGCCGCACGGAGCGGGAGACCGCCGAGCTGGGAGCCCTGGGGCCTGCGCTGCTGCTACTGCTGCTGCTGCTGCTGCCGCCGCTGCCGGGACCCGCGGGGGGGGAGACCTGTTGCGGGGCCGCCCTGCCCGGCCGCTCCTCCGCTTTGTTCCGCCCCCGGCTCCGCTCCGGAGCGAGCCCCGAGCCGGCGAGGAGGAGCCGCGGCGCCGTGCAGCGCCCCGCCCGCCTCCGGGAGGGGCCAAAGTGCGGGGAGCCCGCGGTGGGTCCCGGGGGGAGCCCGTGAGCGTTGGAGCGGCTCCGGGGGGGAGAAGTTGGGGTCCGCGAGGCGCCGCGCGGAGGGCTCGCAGGGGCAGCGGCGCCGGCTGCTCCTCCTCCCGGGGTGAAACCTTCCCCGTAACTCGACGGGGCGGGGGAGGGCCAGAAGTTGCCGGGTGAGCGGAGAACAGAGCCCAGACGGAACCCGTGTAAGCGTTTATTTCATAACAGGCTTAAAACGAGGCGCTCCGGGACCGCCCGCACGGCGGCAGCGCGGCCCCGCTCCTCAGGGGCCGGAGTCCAGCGGGCGGCCCCGGCCCCCTCTCTCCCCGCCCGGCCCCGCTGCCGGGGCCGGCCAATGAGGCGGCGCCGCCCGGGCCATGACATCACCTCCCCCGCCGCTGATTGGGCGCCGGCTGGCGGATGGAGCCCCCAGGGGCGCGCGCTGCCCCGCTGCGGGGCCCGGCTCCGCGGGGCCAGCGGGCAGCGCACGGGGAGCGGCGGTCAGGGGAGTGCGGGTAAAGCGGGGTCACAGGCACCGGGAGGAGGGGAGAGGAAAGGAGAGAAGGGAAAAAGGAGAAAAGAGAGGAAATAAAAGGAGAGAAAATAAAAGAGGAAAGAGAGAAAATAAAGAAAGGAAACGGAAAAAAAAAAAAAAAAAAAAAGGGAAAAAAAGAGAAAAAATAAAGGGAAATAAAAGAAGGGAAAAGAAAGAAGGAAAAGAGAAAATAGGAGAGAAAAGAAAGGAGAGAAAAGAAAATATGAGAGAAAAGAAAGGAGAGAAAAGAAAGGAGAGAAAAGAAAGGAGAGAAAAGAAAGGAGAGAAAAGAAAGGAGAGAAAAGAAAGGAGAGAAAAGAAAGGAGAGAAAAGAAAGGAGAGAAAAGAAAGGAGAGAAAAGAAAGGAGAGAAAATAGAAAGGAGAGAAAAGAAAGAAGGGAAAAGCGAAAGGAGAGAAAAGAACAGATAAAATAGAAAGGGAAATAAAGGGAATGGGAAGGGGAAGGGAAAGAGGAAGGGTAAGGAAAAGATATACCAGAATCATTATTTTTCTCTCTGTGAGTGATCTACTTGGTCTGAACTGCAGAAGCTTGCAAAAGCAGGAAGGTTTTACAAGCAGTAGTTGTAGTGATGGTAAGTAGAAATCATCAGCATTTCTTGCCCTTAGTCTTTTCATTTGATGGATCTAAGTGGGAGGCTGGGAGACACTACTGTATTTCATGCCTTCACCACACTACTCCAAACCTTCAGTTAATTTTCTCAGAGCAGTATCTAAGCAATTTCAACAGCAACTTCTCACACTCTTTTCTTCTTCAGTGTGCCTAAAACTGTCTCCAGACCAGTCTTCTTTTACAGTCCCTGACACGACTATGAGAAGTATCAAACAGCAGACATCAGACAACATCTCTTTGTAATGTCTTGTCATCATTTGCAATATCTTGTAAACTTTATTATTATTATTATTTGTAAATGCTGTGCCTGTCAGTGGTTTATATTGCTATAACCTCTTGAATTCTTCAGGAAAAAGGTAGTGAACCTGGTTCTAACACTGTTTCTATGACGGTAATTTGAGAAACAGTTTGTCAGAAATCAACACAACATCAATGCAACAGGAGGAGGATGTCAACCGCTTTAGCTTTGCTACCCATTGCCACCTACCGTTGAAATTGCACCATATCGAACTTCAGAGCTCTCATTTCTGAAGGATAAAGCTTAAGGCTACAGAAAGAAGGGAAAGCTTCTAAAATAAGAAAGCTGGGAGAAGAAGAGAGCAAGGCAAGAGAATTGATCGCCAGAACTCAACTAGCTGGGACACAGCAGTCTTCAGAACATCAACCCTAACCATAACCCAACAGCTAACCCCAAACCCAACACCAACTCTAATCCTAACCCTAACCCTAACGACTTTAATCTTAACACTAATACAAAATGAACCTACCCCTAATGCCTAACACTAACCCTACAAACTAATACTAACCCCTAAGCCTAAACTAACCCCAAACCCAACACCTAACCCTAAACCCTAGCCTTAACGCTTAACACTAACAAGACTAACCCTAACTCCTATTGCCTAGGAATAACCAGAATCCAGTCATAATCCTAACCCTAACCCTAGCCTTAGCCCTAATGCTAACCATAAACCCTAACTCTTAACCTAATACTAACCAGAAACCATAACCTTGTCTCTGACACTAACGAATCCTAAACCAAACCAAAGTTATAACACTAACACCTAACGCTAACCCTAACCGTAACCCTAACCCCTATACCCAACGCCTAACCCTAACAATAACACCTAACCTAAGCCCCTAAATCTAAACCCTAACACTGACCATAACCCTTACCCTAACACCTAACCCTAAAGGCCCTAACCATAATCCTAAACCTAATCCTAACCTTAAAAAAAAATAACCCTAAAAATAGACTTAACCATAACCCTGACCCAAACTCTACCTAAAAAATAATGAGAAACATAACCTTAAAACAAATCTGCTACTTAATACTAGCCCTAGCCCTAAAACCAACAACAAAATTTTCCCTAAGACAAAACATAATTATAAAAGCATAAATATAAAACTAAACCTAAACCTAGTCCTAAAGTTAACTCTATGTCCAAACCCTGGTCCTAGCCCTAACACTACTAGACATAGATCTAACACTACCTCTAACCCTAACTCCATCCTAACACTAACCCTAACTGTAACCCTAAGTCAAACCCTAAAACAAACTTTAAACACAACCCTAAACCTAGCTCTAGCCGTAGCCCTAAATCTTAGCTTTAACTACAATCCTTTCACTAAAAAAAAAATAAACCTAAGCAAAACATAAATATAAACCTAATGCTAAACCTAGTCCGAAACATAATCCTAAAACTAAACCCTTCTCCTAGCCCTAACACAGTAATCCTAACCCTAATAATAATACTAATACTAACCCTAAAACAAGCCACTACACCAAAACATAACCAAAACCCTAACCCTAGCAATAAACCTAACCTTAACCCTAAGGCAAATGCTAACCCTCCCCCACCCCCCAAAATATTCAAAACCTGAACTCTGACCATAGACACAGCAAATCCTAACTCTAAACTAAAAACAAAACCTAGCCGAAACCATACACCAAAACCTACTTCTAACCCTAGGACTAACACTAACCATGACCCTAACACTAAAACCTAACTTTAACCCTAACTCTAAACAAAACCCTAAAACCTAACCCTAAACTTATCCCTAACTCTAACCCTAACTTTAACACTCAGACAAACAAACACATAACCCTAACCAAAAAACTTGCCCTAGCCCTAACCTTAGCCTCCTAACCCTAAATCTATGCCTTACATAAATATACCCTAACTCTAACCTTAATCCTACTGACCAGAAACTAATGATAAAAGCTAAGATTAACCCCAACCCTAAGGCTAACCCTTATGCTAGCGGTCACCATTACAACTAACCTTAATGACACAACCATAACCCTAACCTCTAATCCTAACACCTAATTTCTAGTCCTAACTCTAAAACCTAACACTAAATGCTAATTTTAACCCTAACCATAGCCCTAACCCTAAAACAAACCCTACTCCTTACATTAACCCTAACATTTACACCAGTAAATCCACAGCCTTTCTGATGTGCACCTCGAGGCTGGGCAAGCCTCTTGTGGCCAAGGCCCTCTGCTACCAGACACCCTCTGGGACTTCACCAGCAGCTGTATTACCCTTGTTCCTGAATAGGCAGGTTCTGAGGCCAGCCGCTACACCAGACCAGGCAAACAGCACTGTGCAAGCACACCCAGGCTTCTCTTTCTCTGCTGCACATATCACTTTTGTGTACAGTTGTCCCTGAGCCCAGCTGATGAGCCAGTGCAGAGCAAGCAGCTATGTGTGAGTCCCCAAGCAAGGCTTCAAAAAGGGCAAGAAGGAGTACCCAGGCAACTGCAGACCAGTCAGCCTCACCTCTGTCCCTGGAAAGGTGATGGACCAGCTCATCCTGGAGGTCATCTCCAAGAAGGTGATCAGGAATAGTCAGCATGGATTCACCAAGGGGAAATCACGTTTAACCAATCTGATATCCTTCTGTGATGAGGTGACTGGCTGGGTAGTACGTAATTCTGCAGCCCTCTTTCAGGGAAGGCACTTTGACTCCAAGAAAATAGCAAGGTTATTTGCCTGAAAGCTTGTCTTTTTTATCCCTTAAGTACATCAGCTTCCCTAATAAATGTATTACATGTCTACAAACCCTGACTCTCTTGTGGAGCTGAAAACACTTTTTTGTTCTTTTTTATTTAAAATAGAAAACTATAATTAAAAAAAAGCCTGACTGTGCAACATGCCTAGCCCACAAAAGCTACTCAAGATCATACAGTCCCCATACTTTCAGCTGAGAGAATCTACAGAGAATATGTTTTCTTTCATCCTCACTCTTCTTTTCAACTTCATTGCATGATTACTATCAGATACCTTATGTATGGTATTACAAATAAATCACGAGGTAGATGTAGATTGTAGAGGTGGTTACTCAACCAGCTTTTTATACAACATATAGCAATACTGGGCCTGAAACTAGTTAATCTGTGAAGCATCTATTTAAATATTTATACTGATTTGACAGAACTCATATTACATTCATATATGAAGCTGTAACTCCAAATGATTCAAAGTATTAAGTTATCTTTTACTGGATCAAAAGTTTTAGTTGCAAAACAGGAATCTGTGCAAATTTACGCTCCGGCATACACTTGTTAAAAACAATTTAAAAGGAAATTTCAGTGTGCTTTCTTTTTTATTCATTTTTTTTAGTTCAGGCTCAAAAGTCACAGTCCCTGGATATGCCCCGATGCGACTGTTCTCTGTTATAAGCCAGCCAGGCCCTGTGTTTTGTCTGAGCCTTGGACTTTACTCTGCCTCAGTATCCAGCAGCCTGAATTAATATATGACTTTTCAAATATAACAGTCTGCTTTCAAACTTAGTACCTCTTAAAAAAAGTAAGATTCATAAAGTGAGCAAACTGCTGACACCCCAGAAAAGAAAACCTGCCTCGTGGGAAGGCATTTTCTATTTTTCTATTGATTATCCTAACTTGATAAAACAAATCTGTTTTCCTCCCACACAACTTCTGCTCTTAGCCTTGGTTTCTGAGCACATTACTCCTCTTTGCTCCTATATTCCCCATTAACATCCCTGTTCGTGACCTAGCTGCACACCTTCCTTCAACCTCAGCTCCTGCTACTAGAATTCTTTCCTTTACTGTTGTCTTCCCAGATGTCCACTTGTTAGCTCCTGCTTCAAACTCTCTTTTTCCCCTTCACTGAATTCCTCCCCTTTTCTCACATTTGATATTTACAACTTTCCTTGTATTTCAGGTAGGCTCCCTCCGCTTCCCCATGCCTCTTGGCAATGCTTGCTGCCACACAGATCACAAGGAAAATATTCTATGTAGGTAAAATATTCTACGTAGATTCAGTAAAATTTCACAGTCCCTGCTGTTCTGAACAGACCATACTCAGATCAGTTGGGAGCACAATAAACATGGTTTTATAAGCATGTAGTAAGCTGCAAGAGGCTGAATCTATTCAGGGTATATATGCCTAAAAATTTATCCAACAAATACTTAGAAAACTAATGAGATTTGACAAAGACTTCTGAGTACAGAAATGTGCAGATTATTACAAAGAAAGCAAAATACACACTCTTGGCCCAAGTGGCCTTTCCTTTAAATCTCATATTCCTAGTACAAAGTACAGAGGCATCTTTAAAGGGGCAAAGTAATATATTCCCCCTAACATCTTTCTTGTCAGTCACTGAAATGTTCCCCTCAAAACTTGGTCCAAGTATATTTATCATTATAACATGGTATAATGAGAACTAAGGTTATTTCAAGATTTTTAAAATTCTTACAAGTACTGCAGAAACCTAAAGGAGCAGCAACCCAAATAAAGGTATGTATCCTGCTTTAACTACAGATATTGTCTACAGAGATTGCATGTTACTTCATATGCAATGGAATCTACATAACATGATATCATCCCTTCCAGGGACTATTAAAGTTATCTGGCTTCACCCTATCCCATAGTAACTGCAAAGATAAGGGACAAATGAATCTGTGACAAGGATTTTGTGAAAGTATGTGTGGTGTGCAGTTCTGCAAATTAAGACAGTGATGTACGCTCAGAAAAATGATACAAGATACCTCATACAATTATGTGAATCAAAACGTGTAAGACAGAATTATCTTACGTACTGAGACAGACTTATTAAACAAAAAGTCATTTATGTAGTTGTAGCTAATAATGTAAAATATGTAGTTTATACCATTAATACACTCTACTTACTAACATAATAAACATATAGAAAATGCAGTTTATATATTATTAAACATAACATCAAACATAAAGGAGTACCTCAAAATCTCAAATTTCTCAAATTACAGGACAAAACAAAAAGCATTCTTGAAACTATTTTAAATTATATATGCTTAAGAAGAGGGAGAAAAACACTTGCTTTTAAAATATTAATGGACTGCCAGCACAACCTTCCTGTGCCAAGTCACAAGTTTATTAAGAATTCTCCTAAGTGTGTTTTAAATTGCTGAGTATGCATATGAAAGGAGATCAGGTCCTAAAACTACAGCCATAAAAAAAACAACTTGTTCTAAGATAGCCAGTTTTACAGCAGCATTGACAAGTTGGGGTGGGGGAAAGAGGAAAAACATTTCCAAATACATACATGGCATAAATTGTTTTGCTTCAAAAAAGGAAATACCAAGTGTACATTTTTGGAGTGCCATTAGGATGACACACATAAAGGCTTGCCCTTGCGTTTCCCCTGCTTCCAAGGTGGTTTTTTTTTTTTTTTTTTTATATTTTATTTCAGTGAATTTCTTTCTTATAAGAGGCAGGTTCCAGGTGGGTTTCTGAGGAAAGAGGAAAGTTGCAAATAAAAAAGGTCACAATTAAAATTCAAGAAGAAGAAGCCTAGAAGAAAAGAAAAGAAAAGAAAAGAAAAGAAAAGAAAAGAAAAGAAAAGAAAAGAAAAGAAAAGAAAAGAAAAGAAAAGAAAAGAAAAGAAAAGAAAAGAAAAGAAAAGAAAAGAAAAGAAAAGAAAAGAAAAGAAAAGAAAAGAAAAGAAAAGAAAAGAAAAGAAAAGAAAAAGGTGTAGGGATGCAGGGGTACTCCAGGCAGGTAGTGCTTTAGTTCTGTAACAATTAAAGCTGTTCTACCTTGTAGTACAGTTACTGTAATGAGCAGTCCCACTCACCACAAACATTTTATGACTTTTTCCCATATGCTTTTCTACTGTCACTTCCAGCATTCATACAGTGATTTTTTTTCTTAAGTCAGCTTTAAGGAGCACCAGTTTCCTAACGAAACGTGCATGCTCAACACTACTGACATGAAAAAGGAAAACGCCAAACAACAGCAGCTGAAGGAAAAGAGGAGACTGGCACTGTACTTTTCAACAGTTGTGCCTTGCTCTGCCACAGAAACGGTTGTGAAGCCATGGTGCAAGTGCCCATGACCCTACTTAGAATTATCTAGGAATATTCTAGAAACAGCCCTTGGTCCCATCCCTTTGCTGCTCCAGATATAGCTATTATGACCAAGACACCTCACTAATATCTACATAACTCTTACGCTGGTGAGAGTTACGTAGTTGCACCTCACTTTGTAGGTGCAGACATGTTTCTCCTTACTGTAGCTCACTCTCTGGAATTAAACCTCATTGTACCAGGCTGCAGCATTGTCTGTGCAGCTGCTGCTATTCCTATAGCGCTGGGGGAGCCTTGTTGGCTTCTTGCTCAACAGCAACTAGGTCTCCTTGAAGCTGTTACATCCTTGGAGGCCCTTCTCACACTGTTCCCACAGCATCCTTGACTGCCTTACTCTTGCTTCTGTTCCTCTGTAGAGTGAAAAAAAAATAGAAAACACAGAAACCTGTAGCTTTACGACTGGTGTAAGATTAACAAGGACAAAAACTAAACAAACAGTCATTTGCTGCTGGTTTATCGAGCTCAGCGTGCCATTTCCAACTGCAGCGGTTGCATTATGTGCGGGGTGTGAGGGACCCATCAGATACACAGTGTTATTTCCCAGTGCTTCCACACACCATTATCAAACTGTCTGTCCTTTAAAAACAAACAATTTGTGCTTTTACCCTCCACCACACTGGCTGACACTGGCTGTCCTGCTTCCTGGGCATGCTATGCTTAAGACTGCTCCCAGTTATTCACTTGTGGTGCACGTCCCACTACTTCAGGGAAGCTCCAAGCAGCCCCCACCACATCCGTGCCACTACAGGCCCCCTTCTACAGCGGCCCCACGGGGGTCTCAATGCCCGGCCGTGCCTTTTTTCCCCAGTTCCCCTCCTGATCCCCGGGGACGCTGCGTGAACAACCCCTCACTCCACCCCTGCCCACCGCCCTCTGCCGCCCCTCAGCGGCGGGGCGGGCACGGCGGGCGGAAGCGGCGTCATCGGAAGCCCCCCGCTCCTCCCCCGGCGGAGGCAGGCCGGGCTCCAAGATGGCGGCGGCGGCGGAGGAGCGGCTCCTGTCGGAGGGGGACGGCGGCGCCCTGTGCGCGGCGCGGCTCTCCCCGACCCCGCTCCCGCCGGCTCCCGAGGCCCCGGCGCTGCTGGAGCAGCCCCCGCAGAGCAACACGCTGATGGGGCTGCCCATCGTGGCCATCGAGAGCATCCTCAGCTTCCTGTCCTACGACGAGACCAGCCAGCTCCGCCTGGTAGGGGCCGGGCCGGGCTGGGGGGGGGCCCTGTGGCGGCCGGGCCCCGTGCCCGGGGGTGCGGAGGGGCCGGGATGAGGCTGGGATGAGGCTGGGGGGTTTTTAATTCTTTACGGTGCCCGCCGCTTTGTGGCGGGGGGCGTGGTGGTGGAGGGGACAGCGCCTCGCGTCCCGCCTGTGGGGTTATTGCTGCTCGGGGGGGGGAGGCCCAGGGGTGCAGGGGGCGCAGCCCCGCCTGTGGGGCACGGAGCGGAGCCCTGCAGGCCCGAGGGGCCGCCTGCTGCTCGCAGCCGTGCTGGCGGATCGAAGGAAAGGTGCTGCCTGCGCTGCCAAGCATCGTCATGTCAAAAAAAATAAAAGCTCACGTGTCAACGAGGAGATAGGTGTTTAGCAGTCCTGAACCGCCTGCATGGAGCCTCGTGTAAAGCGTGGTCACGATGTGAGCATAACGGGATCGGCTGCTGCCTTGCTCCATTTCTGAGGAGATCGTCAATGGAAACACAGCGATGGAGCTAACATGGGGCTTATGTCGCCCTTGGTGAACTTGCCTGTGCTGCTGCTATTTTAAGAACTCACTAGCTTAAACTAGGTAGTGTTACAAGCACATTTCTGCAGAGAATTGGGCTCTGCTTGTCCTTGATCAGCAACCTGAAGTGTGGCAAGCTGACTCTACCTTTAAACTGAAAGCTCTTCGAGCAGAAACTGTTTTTATTTGTACTGCGCCAAACACGCTGTGCCTAAATATTTCTAGCATGCTGTCAGCCTAGTAATCTCAGAAGGCTTTTGCTTCTTCTCTAAGAGTAGGTAGGGGATTTGTGGAAAAATACTTAGTACAGCTTTTTTTGGATTGCAGCCTTTACAGCTTGGATGACAAGAAGTATGTGTGCTGTTTGGGTGTGCTTAGTGCTGTATGGTCTGTATTGCCACACTGGGCACTGTTCACTGCAGTTTTCCCAATGCATTTTATAAATGGTAGCTGTGAGAACTGTCACTAGTCAGTAGGAGGATTTTTCTTCTCGCAAGGGTAACTTAGTGTTTGTAAGCAATGCTTTGTCAGCAGGGAAATTCAGAATAGGAAAAACGCGTGTGTAAGGACTAAAAGAGCTGTTTAACTCTTTGTGCTTCTTACCAAGTGAAACACCTCTTTCATGTAACACAAGTCCGTTGTTCAAGAAGACTGTCATTTGCAGAAGCTTTAGAAATGGCAAAACCAGACCGGATAAGTATCGACTTAGACACACATGGAACAATACTAGATGTAAAATGAAGGAAACTATTCAGTTGATCTTCTCCTCTTTTTATTTTTGAGTGACAGCCAAGAAACTTAATTTGCATCACATTCCACATTTTACCCTTAAGATACATCAGAAAATGTGAGAATTATTCTGAGATGAAAGTACACTTGTCCTCGTTAATCAGCACTAATGTCAAGAATCACCTTCTGTCAAGAAACCCTTCTTTGGCCTAGTCAAAAGTGTGGCTCATAAGCACGTCTACTTGGATCAGCTAGGTCTTCTGGTTTGCCATGCAGAACTAAAAGTGTTCTTTTGGCAATTCATGCAAGTTAAAAGTGTGCCCCAGAATGGACTCCTTATTGCACGTAATGCCACATTGCAAGGGGTTGAAATAGCTTGGAGAAGGTAGGAAGATGTGATCCAGGACATAATTGACCTAAATAAAGCTTGATCATACATATATTTGGCAGTAAGCATGGGTTCCCTAAACAGATCAATTTGAATGCATTTTCTGGGGCTCAGCGTTGAAGAAAATGGATGTCCTAATCCTTCTCTTTGTGGATCATCTTAGTGATCGTCTTGACAGATGCAAACAAAGTCTTTTGAGTTGAATGCGTGTTGAAGCTAGAGCGTGCGCTAGACTAAGGAGTTGGCTGTGTGGGAGGGGATGGAACACCAGCAAGTTTTCAGATTAAAATAGAGGTAGGAACCTGCATTGTTTATGTAGAGTGCAATGAGGTGTATAATCTAAGGCTTAGGAAATATAAGTCTGTTTCAGTGACTGAAGAATGAGGTAAAGGATGTTTCCTGCTTATGATTACCATTGGGCAAAGCAAGAGCATGGGCCTGCCCATGTACGAAGAAGCACTTGCTATACTTAACACAATGCCTTCTGCTGTGCCTGATGTCACAGCATTTTAAAGCATAAATGAGGTACCTAACTGGTTAAGCAGAGGAGGAGAGCTAGACTAGTGGAGACTAAACAAGTAGGTGTTCAGAATGCAGTCATGTCTGAAATTATGCCTTAATGCAAATCTTGAGGTATCAATCTTCTGTTCAGAAAAAGTGAATGAAAAGCAAAGGAACAGCATTTTACTTTCTGACGTTTTGAATATTTACTTAACCTAGTTCTTTTGATACCTTGTCATAAGAGAAATGCATAAGATCATTATGGCTGAAGCTGTAATGCTCAGGAGGAGGTAAAGCCTAGTATGCAGGCTGATGTGGAAGCCAGTGTACCTTCCAGCTTTTGAATGGTTATTTCACTGTAATATTTTTTAGTGTCTGTACAGAAGCTTTAGAATTTTGACCATGTTTTTGAGACGGCAGAGCAGTTCTGAGACAACAAGATTATTGGAAGGCAGTCAGAAAAGCAAGTAAAGCGTTGTTATTCAGGTCATAAGCATGAGAGGGGAACACTCTTGCTTTATTCTGTAGGAAGCCTTACATGCTGTGGATAGGAGAATGGCTGTAGGTTTTCATTCATGCTTTGGCATCATCCTGGAACAAATCATTTTACTGAATTATGCCTTATTCATATTATGCCATATTCACGTAAGTTAGGCCTCCACTTAGCCAAATAAAATGGAGCAAAATGTAAAATGGAGTCAATACTGCCTTCTGTAAAGCACTTTGAATTCTACTGATAAAAGTATGTGTGTGATTTCTTTCTGTTAAATAGGATGACATCATGTTTGGAAGAAACACTCCTCATTTTGACATGAAACACTTGAAATGCTCATTCTAGAGAAGGACGATCGGTTTTGAGCATGGATACCATATAACAGTTTACAACGGTGGTGATACCGCGATGAACTTTGATCAGTTGACCTGAAACAGTAGAATGGGCTTGTGCTGCTTTGTTATCTTTAAAGATGCAGTCAGCTAAGAGGATGAGAGTTGGATGCTTCCAAAGTGGGGTAATAACGAAATCCTTAGTCTGAGCTTGGAAATAGCACTTCCATTCAGGCTGTTACTACAGTGAGCGTGACAGAAAACAAACACTCCATGATTAAAAACAATCTATGAACTCCTCCTATGAAGATAAGGTTATCTTGGATTCTGACACGCATCATAAGTGTCTTAAATTGTCCAGCCAACCCACATTACTGTTCTGCTGAGCACAAATAAGGACGGACGTCCTTTGGACGGCACAGCTTTAATCTTCACAGTTTCAGTAAATCTGTATTTATAGGCATTTATATTTTCAGGCTTCTTGTTGAAGTCATTAGCATTGTTCTTCAGCTTACGAAGGCATTATGAAATAAGGTCCTGTGTAGCCTCTAAATACCTAATAAGTACAGCACGTAATGAATCTAAATAATTTAGTTTATTTTTTTGCTTTCTGTTTTGACAGTGGTCATCTGTTAGTGAAGCTGGGAAGAAGTAAGACATGCTTGAGGAAAGGGAAGCTGGTAGTCCTCTACTAGATTGTGTCAGTTTGGTCACAAATAAAGTGGAAAATCAGTTCTTTTACAGAAGTAGTTATTGTATGCAAGTCACCATGCTGAGAAGCAGCTGCCTTCTCATTCTGGATTTTGTGTGGACCTTGGAACAACTTTTTAACACTGAAATTTGAACACAGTATTCTAGTTGGACCTGACATTTGAGGAAGCTTGTACTGTTATAATTTTATGGCTAGAATAAGAAAATATTCCAAAAATTGGCAAAAACAAATTGAGCAAATTTGAACTTTTGTAATTTCTTACAGTCTATTGACACGGCCTGTAGCTGTCTTGGACCAGCGTGATAATGCTGCTTTATATAGGACTGCTAACTATGCAGTCTAAAACATGTATTGTTCTTACAGCTTCAGATGCCATGTTCTTAAATGGTGCGATCGAGAACCAGCTGAGAACTAAGAGGTGACTGGTAAAATAAGATGCAAAAGCTTCTGTTTTCTGGTGGTATCTGTTTAGTCTCTTAGGGTTCTAGTCTGTTTATATGACAAATACGGGCGGTGTCCAGAAACTGGAGCAAATAATTCTTCATTCTGAGAAGTGTAAGCAAATGAGTTAGATTGGAAAAGGCAATGTTTAAAAATCTAGTGCAGTTTGTGTTAACCCATGGTGGCCTACCTGCTCGCTTGGATGTGCGAGCTTCAACGCAGTAAAAGGTACTTTCTGCCACCAGATGTCAGTATAAACATGATTGATATCTGCGCTTCTAAAGTTTGTCACTAATAATGTATCTAGGATTGCATGTTCGTTTTGGTTTTCTTCTGCTGAACAATTGCATAGTTAATGTAGCCTGTGTGCAAGTACTTATTCCTATTTTGGTTGTTTGATATCATTAGAACTAAATGTAAGCTGTGAAGTCTTATACTTTAAAATGGTGTCAGATCGAAGCATCACTAATGCAGTTAATATCTTAGAAGAAATGTGAGAATTTCATCCTTGTTGTAGTTGAAGGGCTAGCGTTATGTTTCATCCACTGGAAAAAATTTAGCTAATTCTAGTGAATGTGGGGGACAAGTATACTGAGACTACCTCTGGAGTTAGTGTGACTGGTGGTTATCCTCCTTCGACTACTCACAAGGAAGATTGAATGTGAAGAAACACGGACAGACTGACAACCGTTACTTAATGTCTCAAAGACAGATGTGTTTGAGAAGAGTCAGTGCTTACTCAGAGAACTTAGACTAGCTGTGACTAGAGAGATTCTCTGTGGTTAAGAGAAAGTAGAACTTCTCTAAGTGGTACCTTCCATAGAAGCAAAAAATAATTGGTGGCTTTTCTAGAAGTAAGAACCTTCTTTCTCAAGATACAAACTATGTAGATTTCAAAGCTATGAAATGAGTACTGGATGGAGAGCAAGGAGTGTTTGTTTAAATAAATTTAAAAAGAGCAAAGCTGTTCAGTTGGAAAGTGGGGTCACACTTGGAGTTGTGCACTTTCATGTAAAAAAAAAAAAAAGCAGTTTGAAAGGACAGCTGGTTAACCAATCTCTTGCATCATCAGAGCTGTGAATTGCAAATACTTTAAACTTTTGTACACGTCGGCTTTGTCTCGTGACTGGTTACTTTTTAAGGTTTAAATGTAGTAGCTCGTTATGGCATCTGCAGCTATTAACGTCCTTTCTCCCTAAAGCTGTGAAAAAAATGAGGCTATCAGTATGCAACATAGCCAATAAGGGAATCTCTTAAATAGAGAGGACTTATATACAAAACGGAGTCTTGCTTCATGTGCACTGTAGTGCTTCATTCTTTAATTTTGTCTGTCTCCAAAACCTAAGTCCTAAATGTTGAAGGAAAAAACATACTTTCTTGGTTTTAAGGCATCTTTATGAGACAACAAAATATTAACTTTATCTATCAAAATCACTCTGGAGAACAAGTTAGAATCTAGAAACAGGCATTTGCAATTTTGATTATTATCAGAGGGAAATCATGTCTACTTATATACGGGTGGAATTTGGACTACTGTCACTTGTTAGGCAGTATCAGAAGATTCGTTTATTAACTGTGGAATGGAGCTGCTCCTTTATGGGGTATCATGGTCACTGTTAGAGATGGTGATACATTAAGCTGCACTGCAGTTTCTGTGTCTTGAAATGGAAGAAAGAGAATCTAGTACTGCTCAGCAAGTATGGATAAGATAAAAGTGACTTGTGGTATTATTTGAAACTTAAGGGGTGTCTTGTGTGTGTGTTTTGTTTTACTTAAATACAGGTTTGTAAACGAATGGACTTGGTTTGCCAGCGAATGCTGAATCAGGGATTTCTAAAAGTGGAGAGATACCACAACTTGTGTCAAAAGCAAGTTAAAGCTCAGCTTCCAAGGTATGTACCAGTTAAAACTGTAGCTAAACCTCAGAGTGCTAGATTCTTTTCAGCATAATGCTAAAAAGGAATTTCTTGCTAGCTAATTCAGCTTAAATATCTTGAAAATTTGAATGTTTTTTCCTTTTTTTTTTTTTTCCAAACCACCATAAACCTAAGATCTAATAACAAAATAATGTTGTGCATGAACGTAACTTGTGGTATACAGTCCTAGGAGCTGGAATACTGGAAAATGTGTCATAGAAAAGAAGGGCCCTATATTACTCAACCCTTCTGGCAAAGCCAGGAGGGGTTCTTAGGAGTGGATAAATGCCATTCTTTTACAAGACAAACTGCCTTTGGTGGTGATTTGTCTATGACTGATTAAAAAAGCAAGTTTCTTCAGTGCCAAGGATTAAATCAGGGAAAGGGAGGGGGGTTAATGTGTGAGCATTACTGGGAGCTTAAGGTTCTCACTAAGGCAGTGTCTTTTCTCCTCTTTCCAGAGAATAAGTGCAGTTGCTGCTGCTATGTCCTGTCAGGTTTCCCATTCAGGGTGAAGAAACTAAATGCTACTTACTGTTGTGATCCTTTCTCAAAAACTTGTACCTCAACTTATATTTTGTAACAAGCAGTAATATTGTATTAAATTTGTGTATTACATTGAGATACTAACTGTAGGCATATGCCAGGATAAAAATATGCACCATGACTCAGTGTCTACTGCTGAAAGCCTGTTCTTTGAGTCCTAAATTACATACAGTGTTTATGGATCATGTAAGATGTGGTAATTATTTAGAGAAAATACTGTCTTAAAAAAAGTGTACTAAATAATTACTAGCTGATTTTTAATCTATATCACTTTTTTTTTCCCATGCAGACAGAACAATGTTAGTGGTTGTTTTCAAGCCTCTAAAGGGTTTTAAGGATAAATGAGTGTTAGGGTTTTATTTTGTTGACTCACTGTTAAATTACTCTCACTTAATGGTCTGTCTTCTAGACGGGAGTCAGAAAGAAGAAACCATTCATTAGCTCGTCATGCAGACATCCTTGCTGCTGTAGAAACACGACTTTCTCTGTTAAATATGACTTTCATGAAGTATGTGGATTCCAATCTCTGCTGCTTCATACCTGGAAAGGTAAAATGTAGACTAAATTATGTGAATGTTTATGTTTTTACAAAACATGATCACATAACTTAAATTTGTCCCGGCTGTCCCACATTGTATAATGTATGTTCATACTAAAACTGTTTCTCATACTTAAAACACACAAGCCAATACTCTGCTATAGCAGTCAGTCTGAAATGAAAGAACCAGACTGTCTCAGTACTATTTTAAATTTTATTTATATTTTCCCTTAGGATTTTTATGAGAAGCCAGGATACATAGGGTTTAATTCTGAATTTTAACTGTACAAAACAGTTGGAGGCTAGGTCATCAGAGGATGTAATACCTTAGACCATGTATACACTAGGGACTTGGTCAATGAAGAAGACTTTAAGGACCTTTCTTAAGGTTCTGAGTACTTCAGGTTAATTAAATTAAGATACATAGTATGCAGAAACTCTGTTCATTGTGATAATGAATGAGTGTCTGTACATTAGATGGAATATAAGTTTTAAGTGTAGATAAACTTTGTTAAATAATATTACTACTAAACAATTCTGGTGTTTCAGACTGCTACCCCAACATAAAGTATAAATTATCCAAATGAGATGTATGACAGTGATACCACTATTTTATAAGCTGTGAAAACGAAGGTATACAGAAGGAAACTGACAAAATCATAATCTGAGGAAGGCTGTTATAGCCTAGGGT
The DNA here is from genome assembly GCF_964211825.1 of Aythya ferina. NCBI lineage: Eukaryota > Metazoa > Chordata > Aves > Anseriformes > Anatidae > Aythya > Aythya ferina. Next base: position 22,941,496 of record NC_140298.1, read on the forward strand.
TGAAACGAGATCTGTGAACATAAGCCTGATGTTCGATTCATTGATCTTTCTATGTGAGGTTTGGATCTGTTGATATAAATTTTTAAAGGGAAGAAAACTGAATTGCACTGGGACAAATGCGAGTTAGCTGTTGGGTTGAGATGAAGCATGGCAGGCATTGCTGCATTCAGTAAGCAGGATAGGCTATCAGCATGATTTTTTTCTTTTTTAATCTTGAAGAGGTAATGATTTCTACACACAGTTGTTGCCTTGATACTAAAATTATTAGTTTATTATATTTACGTTTATTTACATTTATAGATACTGCATGTATATATATATTTAAAAACACTGTAGTTTAATAAAAGTCAAATAAACTTAAGGCCTTGGTACTCACATTCTTAATAGAACACAAAGAAGAAATACTGCCCTACTTTTTTGAGGGATAGACAGAAAGGCGATGCTCAGGCTAGACCTGAGGTGTGCAGGAGCTGTGCAAATGAGCTTACCAGCTGTTTTCATTCTGGGCACTGAGTCATAAAGGCCTTGTTTGTATTCTGATGTAACAGCTAAAGAGATTTTTATAAATTATTTACTTGGTATACAAGCCTGATGCTGCTGCTTTCTCTGCACAGTTATCAATTCACCAGAAAGTCATGTCTTGGTCAAGCCTACTCAAGGCTTAGTGTTTACTTGAAGTGTGTGGTTTCCCCCACCTGTCCTGTTTCCCTCAGGAAATTTCCATTTGAAAGAAGAATGCAAAACTTTCAGGATGTTAATTTGTGTTAGAACATGTGAATAAAAGGTGGATAAAATTAGAGAAGTCTTCTGTAAGCTTGTTGCATGATGGCACATTTCAGTCATATCTAGGATTTGCAACTTTTTAGCTAAGCTTCCTTTATTAAAACACAAGATGCAGCTGTGTTGTCTTAATGATGATTCTAAATTCTTGTGATCGTAAGCCATTCTTAGTCATGTGCAAAATACCTGGCTCAGTAGTTTCTGTACTAAGAAGCCAGCACTCCTATCTGGACCTCCTTAGACTATAATTCATTAGATCAGCAAGGCAACTTTCATCTCTCCTAAACAACAGGCTTGCTTTTCAAGCATATAAAGAAGGTGCTTATGTTCTCTGCTAGTTGTGGATTGTTATTTCATAAATTAATACATTGTGCATGTAATCTGAATTTGCAATGTTTTGGGATCGTGCAGCTGAATTCATGTAAATACATAGAGCTCTTCAGACTGACATGACTATAATTACTGCTATTCCATTCATATGTTTTATATGGCTCACGATTGGCTGTGGGAATGACTGCTCTGTTGTGTGGCTTCTACTATCTTGCTTATCCAAAAATAAATCGTTATGCTCTACTGAGCACATAAAACTCAAGTATGGATGCAGTAAAACAATTTCACACAAAACGTGTTATTTCATGAATTTGAAGAGAGTCATGATATCTCAAGTGCATGGTTTCTCTGGTGTATCACAAACAGGACTTTAGTTCTTTATCAGTGTTTTGAAATTAAGTACATCGTGATATACAAGAGTAACAGTTATGTAGTAAAGTATGATATAAATATCATATTTGATTTTGCATTGCTGTTGGTGCTGCAGAAGGTCCTGGAACTGGAATATGCCTGAATATGCCAACACTCTTAGAATGATGTGAAATAATCTTCCTTTTATCAGAAAAAAATAAATATTCTTAAATGTTTTAGGTAATAGATGAAATTTACCGTGTGCTAAGATATGTAAACTCTACAAGAGCTCCTCAGAGAGCTCATGAAGTTCTCCAGGAACTAAGGGACATTTCTTCCATGGCTATGGAGTATTTTGATGAGAAGATTGTTCCAATACTGAAAAGGAAGCTGCCTGGGTCAGATGTATCAGGACGTCTTATAGGAGCTGCCCCAGGTATTAATTCCAACGTGTAGTTGAGGTGTTTTTGTGTGTGTTTTGTTTGTTGTTGTTGGTTTTTTTGTGTGTGTATATGCAAAAACTCACAGCACTGTCTTTTTAAAGCTCCATCCCTTAAATAAGTGAGCTTTATCACATAAGTATTAATGATACTTGTTTCTTAAGAATGCCAACTGTGAAATTCATTTGCTTTGTAATTTAAGGAGGCTTTGTATTACCAAAAGAACGGTCACTTGAATGTATGTTATAATTATGCATAGTGTGTATGCGTTAAACAAACGCTTTTGTGCCACCAATGAATGAGACTTTCTTATTGCACTTGGTTGAAATTTGGCATATGAGATAACAACTCAAGATGCCTTTTATATTTAGTATGATCAGCAAATCAGCCTAAGATGTTACAGTGCATACAGAGCTAGAACATACTTGTATGTGCTTTTTTTACACTTTGCCAGGGCACTAAGGCATATACTAACAAGCAAAAAACTTGTGAATAATGCTGAAAAGGCGATTAAGATAAATCTATAAATAAATAAGCTGTTTCTTTGTATGACCTGTCAGACTTTCTCTAATTTTTGTCAAACAAAGTTTAACATAGTTATCCCATCTAATGGCCAGAAGCAAAAGTTTAGTAGAACTGCAGTGTTTTCCCTTTACTGAAGTTTGTTCAACACTGTTGGGTAACCTTAGGAACTGTGAAGTAAATTCTCTGAAAAGATAACTTAATAAATAAATAGACCCTAAGCAAAAATGATAGGCCTAACTGTAGGAGCTGCTTGTTGTTTCTGGTATGTCCTGTCAATCCTTTTAGCCATAATTGTGTATACCACCTCTTAATTATATCCTCTTAATTATATCTCAGTTTCACTGAGTCTCTCAGCTATGGGAGCAGTGCCCAAAACCAGTATCAATTGGTTCTCCAAACCCAAGGCTTTATGTGGCATAAACATGCCTACCTTGGGTTGAGGGAAGGAATAATCTACCTAATGGCAACCCTTTAGTGTCAACTAACCGAAACTATGCTGTCATCGTAAAGAAAAAAGAGGAGGAGGATGCCTGTTCAAGGCTGTTCCAGATTGTTCTGTCTTTGTAGTGCTTGAAAGTTGTATCTTACTTGCACTGTACTGGTAGAAGAGGAAAATGATAGAAAAAGTGATCGATCCAATTTATGACAGGAAAAAAGTGAAAGAAATGATGCAGCAGCTGTCAGTGTCCTTGATTTGCAGGAACTTTACCAAAAACAACAAGCCCAAGCTCAAAACCCCATATAGTTTTAGGGTTTAGGAAGAATAAGCATACAGCAATGTGGGAAAAAAATCCCCTTCCTGAACAAAGTTAAAACTGAAATACCTTGCTAAGGCCTGGAGCACAATTTTTTAGATTTTAGCTGTATACAACTATGACAGCAGAATTGTACTGCTTTACTGAAATATTTAATATAGCAGTTCTGTAATACACTTAATTTATGGCCATGTTGCTGTGGGTTTTTGACATAACATTTGTAACCCTAAGTCTAACTGAGAGCATAATCCCTCTATCATTTTTGATCCAGCAAAAAAGGGGGGGAGGGGGATCATATTTATATTTTCAGTAGTACTGAAAACAACTTATCATTCATTTTCTAAGTATTTTATATTAAAGTAGTTGGGCCCTGAAATACCATGTGCTCTCATTAGACACTTAAGTAGCTGTAAGTCAGTTTACATGTTCACCTAACTTCCAGCCAGTATTCAGATTCCTATTTGGGGTGTAGAGATAAAGAAAATATGAAAACTGGGATACAATTTGTACTTCTGTCCAGAACCCAGCGTCCCTCCAAACCCTGCATGACCCCACCTAGAACCCAGCGTCCACGATCCTCTAGAACCCAGCCCTCCCACCTGGAACGCTTTGCCCCCCATTCCTCAGAACCCAGCGTCCCCCCTCCCAGAACCCAGCACCACCCATTTTTAAGAGAAAAGCAGAAACTGTGTCCCAGTTCTCATTTTTTGTGTTCCCAGTTTTCTTTCTTTCTTTTTTTTTTTAATCCCAACTTTCTCTGCAGTTCCAGGGCCCTCAGCAGCACTAACAACCATGCAGCTGTTCTCCAAGCAGAACCCTTCGAGACAAGAAGTCACCAAACTCCAGCAGCAAGTAAAAGCCAATGGTGCGGGCGTGACAGTGCTCAAGCGGGAAATCTCAGAGCTTCGCACCAAAGTGCAAGAGCAACAGAAACAACTCCAAGATCAAGATCAGAAACTGCTAGAGCAAACACAAATCATAGGCGAACAGAACGCCCGACTGGCTGAGCTTGAACGCAAGCTGCGAGAGGTGATGGAGAGCGCAGTAGGAAGTTCTTCGGGCTCTGGCTCAAACGAACAATCTCCTAGAAAAAGGAGGAAGGCGGTTGAATCCACAGACTGTCCTAGGAAATCTAAACGCCTTCGAAACAGAAAATAACTTGGGAGTAAATGACACCTTCAGGAGGATACACTGCTTCAGTAGCCCAAGCAGCTCTGCTTGTGTGGATACTGTGACTAGTTTCATGGTGTCCCTTAGGCTGCTGGCTCTTCAAAACACCACTTAGACTCGAACAGTAATTTTCTTTCATTAAGACTTTTCCCCTGCTTCCTGTATGGGTGGGCCTAATGCACAGGATCTTTAAGATTTGCAATAGATACATACTAACCAGACCTGCTCTGTTACATTTTGAAGGGTTAATTATTTTTTTTTCTGTGCAGATGTGTTTAAAGTAAACTTATTTGTGTTTATGCATATGTTCACATAAACTCTTAAATAAATTCAGTCTTAACTGACGAAAAAGTTAAGCTTAAAAACAGATGTCCTGTTCACTTGAAGAAAAGACCCGCTTTTAAAATCCTGTTTTAGAGAACTTGACCTTTTTTGTTACAAGTGACCTTGTCTGGAATGTCTGAAAAGCAGTTAATACTTTTTTGGGATCTCTGTAATGAGTAAAACTGACTTCTTAAGCTACAGTACTGGCTATATATTTTTGTAAACTTAACAAGGAAGGGCCTTCTATCCAGTCTTCGTGTGCGCACACCCTAGTAATTCTTAGGTCCTGGGAGCCATATTCTATGTTTGCATGGATAGATGCATGTACAGCTTAGCCTGCTAAAAGCTCTTGCCTGAAATTGTTCTAAATTCTGGGAGAGAGTACAGAGACCTACAAAGCAATTTCTTTGTTCCTCAGCCATAACTTAGCATCAGCTTTCAGCACAACTGCTTTCTTCAAATGAGGTTGTCTTATGAAGCTAGTTGCAGGAGGACTTGAACCCAGGCTGTCTGCCACTTTCACTGCCTGTAAATTGCAGGTGTTGCTAGCCAAAGCTGGAGAATTGAGAAGCTGCCTATGCATCGCTTGATTCATAGGCCAACATCTAAATAAATATTAGACACATTGTCCCTACAATAACCGAACTCAGGGGGACATAATCTGAATGAAATGCTGTATTATGGAAAAACTTAAACTATTTTCTGTGTATGTGTTCGGGGTGGGGTGGGGTGGAGATTTCCTCTGTAATACTGATGACAATATTCTAGCTTTCTTTATCCTAAAAGGTAAATCACTTCAGACAAAGCTTTAATTTCTTTTGCACTTCTGTTTTGAGCTTGTAACTGGAAAAGCATGTCTTGCACTGTTCAGTCTCTCTGGTCACTTTAACAACCTCAGAGTTGTGTACAGTGATTTTTTTTCCCATCTGTATATTTTTGGAACCTTATACAAATACCATTGTCCTTGTTTTTGTTTTATTGTACTAAACTATGTAGCTTTATCATTTGACTTACGTTTTTTTTTTTTTTGTTGTTGTTGTTGTTTTTTTTTTTTAATCAGCTGCTGGTTTGGGTTTAGGTGGTACTGAATTCACCTTGATGTGGCAATGAAAAGCACAGATGCTGCTTTTATGGCTGTTCAAAAGCCTAATTCTATAACCAGAGAAAATACTATACTAATACTATAACCAGTGCAGGTTTTTCTTATGGTTTGTGTAGCTGTCAGCATAACACAGTAGTTATGCTAAAATCACCAAACAAATCAGAAATCTTCTGATCAAATGTTCTGGATCTGTAGAACTGTCATTTTTTCCTGAAACGGAAGCTACAGCTTTTGCTTCTGGAACATACTAACTCGTATCAGAAGTAACACTGCAAATGCCTAATTTTTTTTGCAGACATTTAATTTTCAAATAAACTTGTTTGCCAGATTGAGGCTTTTAAGAAGTTATGTTTCCTAAGAAAAGCGTGGAGCAAATGGTACAAGGTTATCTGGGGGAGAAGTTGAACTGTTAAAAGGATGACTTGCTATTAGTGGTCTTCCATGGCTCTTAATTTTTTTTTTACTGTTATAGGTCTTTTGAAGAGAGGTATCAACTGTGCAGTTTTAAAATAATAGCATATACTTCTTTTAAATCGTAATTTTGAATGATTCTAAAGGTCAGCGTAAGAGCTGTAATTACTTTGTGTCACTCGGTACAAATTCACTTAATGGTCTTTCATAATGACAAATTCATGTAATAGTCTAATTACCAGATGATGTTTGTGGTTAAATACTTCTAAACAAGTATAAACCTGTGAAGTACATTTATTGAAAAGGCTTATTCATACCTATCTTAATATACCTCAGTTTTAGATTCTTTATTCACTTCTACAAGATGCAACGACATTCCTCCCTTCACAACATACAAATAGTTTCAGGTTAATGGGGAGTACTGTTTATTTGTATGTCTGTGAACTTCTATCTGTAGAAACTGAGGTGGAAAGAACGTCCGTGTATTTATTGTTACATGGAATATTCTCTGTGAACAGTGCCAAGTTGGAACCTTCAGCTCAAGGAAGTGCTGTGTGCTGCAAGTCAGCAGGTGCATCCTGCTCCTCTGCACCCTACCAAATATAGTCAAACTGAACCAAGCCCACTGAACTTCACGGACAGAGGGAAGGCTTACAAACAAGCTCTGAGAAATGCCATCAAGTACACAATGAAGGTGTACAACCTATTTCATTTCCACTTCCCAGGGAGGGGGAGAGAGGTCAGTGATGGTCCTGAAAAGATGGGAGTATATACCAGTACTACAGAAGTAATGATAGTTCAGACAAAATAGCTGGAACACGAACTTCTGATGCTGTCTTTTCCCTTATTTAATAATAATAATATAAGAAAAAAATGGCATTTTGCAATATATGAACAAGTCGATAAATAGGTTATAGTAAAACTAAATCACTTGATTTTGCAGATTTCTGTGCAAATTCACAGTGCTTAGGATGTCAACCTACAGAAGTGCAGTGATAGCAAGCAGTGACAGCAATCAGTGATTGTATCAAGGAAGAACCCCTCGCTGGGGAGACTAAGATGTTTTTATGAAGTAACATGAAAACATTGTTTTATTTGCAGCCAACTATCAGATTGTGCAACAAGTTTTATGACATGGAGCAAGGGCTGAAACAGCTCCTCAGAGTTGAAAGTGATAGTACTGGTCTTCTGGAGTTAGTTTCTGAGAATTGCTTAAAACTGAGGCTGGCCATCCTTTTTGACCTTTTTTTTTAAAAAAAAATAATAATAATAATAATAATAGTAATAATAAAGAACCAGAAGTTTTCATTTCATAGGTTTTGATTTTTTTTTTTATTATTAAAAAAAAAAAAAGTTTGGGTATCTAATGAACATGGTGAAAATGATATCAGAAGACTAGAAGCTGCACGGTGATCCTTTTTTGAGGGAAAAGCCATTCGCAATCATATCTTGCTCCCCAAATTGAACAACCTGTGATTTTTCTGTGAATATGTAAATACAGAAATACAATCACCTTCTGAACAAAGGGTAATAGATGTAATAGGTGAAAGCCCTGAAGGAAGAAAGGCACTACCTGCTTAACAAAATAAATTTATCAGATTAATGACTAGATAGAAATAGTAACTCCTTAAATTTCTAACACTCTTAGCATAGCACATTAATTTAATCACAGAAGTTTATTAATGTTATGAGGATGTCTTTTCATAATTTCTTAATGTGACAGTTAAGGCTGCATTGAACAGAACTTAGTTGCTCTTACTGCAATCTTCCAAGAGTTAACTAGGGAGCACTTAGATTACCTAGGGAATTTTGTACATTAAGGGCCTCTTGAAAAGAGTATGGCATGGGAGCTGTAAAATCCATCTTCAGAACAGAGAAGACTACCCAATTTGTTGGTAATCCTGATGGTTTTAAAAAGGTAACCGATCAATTACAGTGATGGATCATTCATACATTCATCAGTAAATTTAGTTTGGGATACTTTATAGTGATTTGCCTACTAGTTGTGAGCTATTCTGATACCATTCCTTCGCTGCTTTATGCTGTATCCAGACCAACCCTGTTGTCCACGTGCTCTCTGCTGTTGCAGAGGCGTGCTGACTGCATCACACCTTCCTGGTTAAGCAGGGATGTGCTGCCAGGTTTGGTTTATGTGTAACTAAACACTCCGCGATTTCTGTTCTAGCCTTGTGCTGTCTGAAGACGTGCTAGGTACTGGACCTCTCTGTCTTCTGAAGAGAAAATGCCAGGTACAAATACTGCTTGCTGAAGACCTAAAAAATCTGGATTTGTTATGTGGACTGCCTTAACCAAAGAAAGACTCAGTGATTACATAGTAAATAAAAAAATAAACAAACATTTGCACTTTAAGATGCTTGGGCAACTAAATTTTCTAAAACTTTCCTATTTAATATATTTCCCAGCTATTTAAGCCATGTTTGTCTGATAGGACCATTTAGTTTATAAATCTGGAATCTTTAATCAATTTTCCCTCTGAAACTTGTGACTTCAGAAACCCACAGTGCAGTAAATATGCCTGAATGATCAAACACCAGAACGATCATATTCTCCCTCTCCTCCAGCTATCACCTTTCTTACCAGCAGACATTCACACTTTTAGCAGTATCGTTCCAATGGATGAGAAGGTCCTTGGTGCAATGACGGATAGCAGTGCTAAACCTGAAAATACAACTATAAGAGAAAATTTCCAGAAACATTACATACAGTGTTTAGAGTGCAGCTGAGTGAAACACCCATGATCTTGGCAACTTTGCACTCGGTCTTGGTACTGATAGCACAAAAGTACTTCCCGGCCTAATGTGAAGGAGTCAGTGAACAAAAAGTAAAACTTTTTCTAAACATCCCTTGCCAGGACAAAGTGCCATGATGAAATTTAGACATCTGTTTATGCTGCAGCAGTCCTCAGAAAGACTACAAAATTAGATCACGTGGCTAAGCAGAGAAAAGCTGTGAGTTAACTTACCTCCTTTTTTTCACTTCTAATTCATATTTTAACATACACAGATTAAAAATGCATGCAAACAAAACCATTTGCTGTTATGTTTTACAGATCCTGTGCTTTGTCCATTACTTCAGATCATACCATCTTCAAGTGGGGATCATATTTCCCCTGTTTTCACAGCTGCACCTGTGACTTTTAGCAGCTTGCATGTATTAGCCTTTTTTATTATTATCAATAAATTTTAAGTGAGTCAACATGAGCCTTGAGATACCTGTTAATGTCATGAATAAGGTCTTACTTTCTTTGTGGTAACTTCTGTTGTTGTTATCACTACTGTTGGTTATTTGAATATCAATGGATTTATGGACAACTAAAATTCCAAGCAATAGTTGTTTAACTTCTACATAAAGTAATCTTTGTAGTCAAACTGCTCACAGTTAAGTGTAATAAGAAAAATAGATGCAGGTGCAGATTACATTGAGTTTAGTTCTTACAGAGCAGTTTGTCAATGAAGTTCCTAAAACATCATAGATACATAAAGGTTGGAAAAGCCCTCCAAGATACCTGGTCCAACCATCTCCATACCACCAATGTCACCCCCTAAACCATGTCCCCAAGCACCACGTCCAACCTTTCCTTGAACACCCCCAGGTGACTCCACCACCTCCCCAGGCAACCTGTCCCAGTGCCTGACTGCTCTGAGGAGAAATGTCTCCTCATTGCCAACCTGAACCTCCCCTGCTGCAACTTGAGGCCATTCCCTCTTGTGCTATTGTTTATCTGCAAGATAAGCAGTCTTCTCAGCTCCCCACCGCTTCCTTTCAGGTAGTTACCTTCACAATATGTGAATAAAAAAGACCTTGGTGCAAGCATTTTTAATGGTAATTAGGTATCTTTAGGCACCTTACAAAAATTTGTATTTTGGCCAGAGGCAGCTAGTCCTTACAGCCACACACGACTTACCTTTGGAAAAGAGAAAGCATTTTTTCAGGAACCACTACACAGTGCTGTCGTATGCTTTTCCTATTTTCAGCCTTGCTTCCTAAGAAAATGAGTCATATGGGACTTCATTGTCTCCCTATGTACGCCTAGTGACTTTTGGACACGATGCCTGACGGAAACCTCCCAGATAGTTAAAACCACGCGAATTTAACTGAAGCTGGCAGGCGGCTGGGCCAGATCAGCGTCTAACTAAAGGGAAAGGCAGAACCGTCCTGCTGTGCCTCAGCCCGGCTCCAGACCTGCTGCAACGCCTCGCTGGAGAGCCCGTGCTGAGGGGCGGAGAGGAGCAGGCGAGGGGCAAACCCAGCGCGTGGGGCTCGGGCGGCGCCTTCCTCGCCCTTTCGACCATTTTGAGCTACGCGGCCGGCAACGAAGGCGCCGCCGCCTCAACCCTGCTGCCTCACAGCCCCCCGGAGGCCGTTGCCGGGCTCTCCCCGCTGGATTCCCTTCCCCTAGCGGTGGAAGCGGGGCCGTGAGGCGGCCGGGCGCTGCCTCCACCCCCCCCTCGGCACCCCCTGAGGCACCTCAGGGCGGCTCCGCCCGGCCCCGGCGCCAATCGGCAGCGCGCAGGGCGGGCTCCTCGCTATAAAGCGCCGCGCCGGGGGGCGCCCGCAGCCGGGCGGGCAGGGCAGCAGGCATGGGGAACGCGGTGGCCAGGGAGGACTTCGAGTGGGTGTACACGGACCAGCCCCACGCCGACCGCCGCAAGGAGATCCTGGGTGAGGAGGAGGAGGAGGGGAGGATAAGCGGGGGGGGGGTGGTGGCGGAGCTCCTCGGTGAGGGCTGCGTGGCGAGGGGGGGATCCCCGCAAAATGGCTGCCGGCCCCGCGGGGGGGCGGGAGGGGAAGGGAAGGGAAGGAGACGCGGAGGCTGCTGCTGGCAGCGGGGCCTGCGTGGAGCTGGGAGCTGGGGTGAGGAGGAGAAGGAGAAGGAGAAGGGAAGGGGAAGGGACGGGAGGAGCCGGGCCCGCTAAGGAAGGAGGGAGGGAAGGAGCCGCGCGGTGTCCGCCGCGGCCACGTCCTGAGGCCGGAGGAGCCGGGCTCACCTCAGGGCCGCCGGCGCGAAGCCATTTCCTTCCCGGCCCCGCTGGGGTGACAGCGCTGCTCCTCACGAAATCGTCTGGCTGCTTAACAGCGGAAATGTGGTGAAATTGCTTGGTTCTGGGCTTAATCTGAAAGCTCGTTATAGCTATAAATGCACCACGCGGAATGGGGGTCTCTCCTTCCTTAATTAGGAGGAGGGAAAGGAACGGTTATATGCCCCTCTGCCATCTAATTAGGGCGGCATGCTGTGACGAGAGCTTCTAAATAAATTTTTTTAATGGAATTCTCTCCCGTGTAGCTAAGCATCCCGAGATAAAGGCGTTGATGAAGCCAGACCACAACTTGATCTGGGTGGTCGTGCTGATGGTCCTGGCGCAGCTGACTGCCTTTTACCTGGTTAAGGACTTGGACTGGAAGTGGGTGGTCTTCTGGGCGTACGTGTTCGGGAGCTGTATTAGCCACTCCATGACTCTGGCCATTCACGAGATCTCCCACAATAGTGCCTTTGGCAATAGCAAAGCCATGTGGAACCGGTGGTTTGGAATATTTGCCAACCTCCCTCTTGGTCTCCCGTATTCGATATCCTTCAAGAGATACCACATGGATCACCATCGATACTTAGGAGGCGATGGAATCGACGTGGACATCCCTACCAACTTCGAGGGCTGGTTTTTCTGTACCCGCTTCAGGAAGTTCATATGGATTGTTCTTCAGCCATTCTTCTATGCCATTAGACCCCTCTGCATCAATCCCAAACCAATTACTCGACTCGAAATCATCAACTTGTTGGCTCAGCTTTCCTTTGATGTTGTGATATATTATTTATGGGGAGTCAAATCCATTTTTTACATGCTTGCTGGTTCAGTACTTGGACTCGGTTTGCACCCGATTTCAGGACACTTCATAGCTGAACATTACATGTTTTTGAAGGGCCATGAGACTTACTCCTATTATGGGCCACTTAATTTGCTCACTTTTAATGTTGGCTATCACAATGAGCACCACGACTTCCCCAATATTCCTGGCAAGAGCCTCCCACTGGTAAGTTTACTTCCCAGGTTGTTCTTTTTTCTTCAAATGAGCCTTACTCTAATTTGAATATCAGGTTGAACATAAATAGTTAGAAGAAAGGAAGTTAGAGCTCTTGGAAGTTAGAATGGAATATGGCAATTGTTTCTCTAAAACAAAAAATGGGGGTAGATTGATGGGGAGAAGCCCCAAACAAGTTTCTCATGTGCTATCTGTTCTAACCCCTTCCGTAAAAGGAGAGGAAATGCGTGTCTTGCCGTCTTGGCTTTATGCTTTTTACTAACTTTAGGCCTCTGTTATGGACAGCCTTCAATATTCTTCTTCAGTTTGGAAGTATGCAGAAAACTAGTCAAGTTTCAGGCACCTTCAGAGGCTTGTCAGCTCTGTTTCTGAAATACTAAGTAAAACATTGCAATGCATGCTTATCCTTCAGTCCCTTATCAGTGACGTTCTCTGGTGGGGGAAGGAGATACGGTTTGAGGAATGGCTGGTGTTTGTATTGTTGACAAATGTTTAATAGCTTTCTGTTCTGGAGCTGCTGTCTTTCTCTAATGAGAACCTTTGAATCCTAAGTAAGTATCAGCTGTACAATGGCAAGGCTTCAAAACTAAGATCTGTGACATTTGCATAAGTCTAAGTAGCAGATGTAAACTTTTGAATTGGTTCCCTCCCATTTTAGTCTTTGCTAGTTGCTTTTAAGTTGGAGCTTAATTCTTTCTTTGTTTCTCAATGAGAGCACAGGTGTCCAGGACTACACCTAAAGGTAATCTTCAATGAAATGCGTTTTTTGTCACGCTAAATTTGTAGTTTGACAGAAGCTGTAGTGTTGGGCTTGTAGCTTTGTCCTTGTGGTTGGCAAGTGAGACCTGGGTAAGACTGTGCCTTAAGTGGAGTCTTAGCTCTTTTTAAAGAGAAATTACATTTCTTAAGCTATATTTGGAAGATTAAGTCTATGAATAATTTAAGTTGTGTGAGCTCGCCTAACTCACCTTTGATGTGTAGATCTCTGCTGGTAAACCAAGTTTCACTTCATGCACCAATACTGAAGTTCCAAATATGGAATGATTTTTTCCAAGCATTTCATTGCAGAGAGGAAAACTCTTCTCTGCTACAGGACTTTTAGTCTACAGGTTTGATGAGAAAAGTCTTTTCTTTGAACAGCTTAGCTAATTTCATTGGACTGGACTCTGCTATGCTCTGAGCTTAAAATTTGCTGAATTAGTGGGGGTGAACTGAAGACTGAAGTTTACTAGTTAGATGACCTGTTTGATAGTGTGATGATAGATCAAAAGCATCTTCAGTTCTGAACTAAGCATGTAAATATCTTAATTTTGCTTGTTGTTTATAGGCATTGATGATAATCTGTCTGAAACTGGAATTTAGTGAAAGCTCAGTCCTGTTCTATTCAGGTTTGAAAGGTGTTAGACAGCTGGCTGTAGGATTTCTGACAAACTCCAGTAGCCTTAATTTAAAAAAAGTGTACTGTTTAAAAAAAAAAAATAAAATTTACATATAAGAGTAAAAAGCTTTAGAAGGACAGGCATTGAAGAATGACTATAGAAACAAGATGTTCTTCCAAGGAACAAGTTGTTTCTGGGTGCTGAGGTGTGAAACTACGTACGGAAAATGGCTGTGAACTCCTCTTACAACTTTGCTAAGTCTTTTTTAGTGATACTTGTCTGTGTTTGTGTGTTTGTATATATATATACACATACATATGTGTGTGTATATATACACACACATCAGCTCTGAATTGAGTCCCTCACCTCAACTAGCAATCCAACTGCTTGCTTGGAGTTGGTGAGCTGCATTGTTCCTTAGGTAGCACAATGAGTGGACTTGAGTGTTAGGCTTAGTTTGTCCTGGTTAACCTTCATGGTATGTGAGTTTCACGTGAAGGAGGTGATTAATCACCAAAAAGAAACTTTCAGTATGTGAAAGCTTCACATGGTAAAAGCACTAAGAGCTTTTCTTCTAGAATCTAACATCTAAAATAAAACTTCTAGTCTATCTGCATTAAGATACAGGTTGGAGATAGTAAAGTTGTCGTGATTGGTACTAATATAAATAGTAAATGAACCTTGTGTTTCTCTTCAGGTGAAGAAGATAGCGGCTGAATACTATGACAACCTGCCACAGTATAACTCGTGGATTAGAGTGCTTTATGACTTTGTGATGGATGACACAATCAGCCCGTATTCACGCATGAAGAGGCAATTGAAGGGTGAAGTGAAACAAGATTAAAGTTCTGGCAAACAAGAAACTTTGAAATGTCTGCTTGCTTTAAAGTGACTGGTATAAAGTCTCTTGCTAAAGATGTTGACTAGTGTCCTGAATTAAGATCTACAGCAACATAGCAATGCATTCTTAAAGATTTTGTAGCAGACTATTACCAGCTGTAACATTCCTAGCAGTCCTCAGATTCGTTGGTTAAATGTATGTATGTTTGCCTAAAGATCAGTGTTATATGCTTTATGCTAAATTACTTTGTTAAAGGATTTACTCTGGCAGGTGTTCAGTCTGTACAAAATATCTGTTTGGCTCTCAATATTCTAAAGGTTCCCAGTGTAGCACGCTGCCCACACCGTGCTGTTTAGCTGACTGTAGTATTAAGATGCTGTACTTACCTGGTAATTCTAAACTAACATGATTTGTTAACTTAAATCTTCTGTTGAACTTGTTTCCTGATTCATGGGTAGAACTAAATTCACACAAATGTTAAGTCCCTTTTGTTTAAATATTTAATGCCATTTGAAGTATTACTTGGAAGTGCTACCTGTCCTACAGGAAGCACCTTAAAGGAGCATTCTATCACTTACATGAAAATGGCATTATATAGATGGCTTGTGATATCCCTGTGAAAAGTTGGGGAATTTGATGGTATCATGACCTGTGAGGGTCCCCATCTACTCCTTAAACTGCTTGTGTTGGCATGTAGCTTGAGCAGGCAGCATTTGGCATCTTGTGTAAGCTACAAGGTAACTGAGCAAGGTTTTTGCAATATGGAAAAATCTCAGTTCTGTGTCCTGAAGTTATTCTCATCTGTGGAGTAAAATGACTAGGTAGGACCTAGCTGTTTCTGCTGTTACTGTGGTTTTAAATGCTAATATTGACTCTTGTTTGGAAACTTGGCTTGTATGGAAAACTGAATCAGATGAAACAGATACTGTTCTGGCAAACAATGCTAGCTACAACCACCGGCAACTCAGCCCTTTAGGTGTATTAGTCACTTGTGTGCACAGGAAGGTGTTGCTAAGTGTTCTTGATTTTTTTTTTTTTTAAATCAACAGTATCCTACGTAAATACTGGCTTTCATGCATATTAAAATGTGGTGAGAGCATAGGCGATGCTATTGAATTTCTTTCTTAAGAAGTTCTTGAAGTGGGAACAGAGAATGGAAACTTACTGAGCACAGGAGAATATCTACATACCTCAGCGCAGTATTTGTCTTCTATCATGTTATGCATTGGTGATAGCTTTAAGCTGTGGAAGATGGATACAAGTCGCTCTTAAATCTCAAATGGTGTTTCTATGCTATCCATCTTCACTTTAAAAGATGGAACCCGATGAAGGTAAAAGTCTCAGGCTCCTGTCCATACTGGTCTGCTGTAAGTAACTTAATTTTTAGATATCTTAACTTCTACATTTTTATTTTCAAAAGAAGCTGAGTACCTAAGAACGCATTTACATCTGAACCCTCAACTGACTGTGGTCTTGTTTTCTAAGAGTTTTTTTTTTTTAAGGCAGGGCCCTTATCTGTGGTTAAGTAATAGAAATGGTATGAAAGTGTGCCAACCACTTACAAAGCAACTTCATTGTGATGCCAATGATACAGTAGCTAGCCAGCATATTGCTCAGGGTACAGTGTAATATCACTATATACTTTATTCAGTATTTTTACATGTAATTAAAAAGCAAAGATTCAAATAACACGGTGTTTTTTTTAACTACTCCCCTAATGCTGCAGGACTGAATTTTTAGATAAAGCATATTACTAAAGCAGTTGCTAGAAGGCCTGTCCTAATGAGTAGTGGTGCGGAATGATCTGAAGAATTGCTGCCTCCTCTTTCTACTCAGAAGAAAATTGACTTTGAAGACTTTAATAGGTTTAAATTGCAAAGCAGTCACTTCTTAAGCCCTCAACTCAAGAAATTAATGGTGGTACTAAATATCTTCAGTGTTGATGGCTCACCATAACAATGTAAAATCTCTCCAAAATGTTTTGCAGTTAAAAGATAATGTGGAGAAGTTAATTCTCTTAAATACTTATCTCTGAAGACAGATCAGATATGTACTTTCATCCTTAGGCTTAGTTACCTACTTCCAATTCTGATTATAAACACACTTTCACTTTAAAAGGTGCAGAATAGCAGGGAATTCTGAGAGAAATGCCTGTGCTTGCTGTAGGCTTTCTGAAACATCTGCTACGGGCTACCATTTGGAGAACGTGTATTGGACTAGTTTAATCTGGGCCAGTAACATGTTTGGATCTAAACCGTCATCTGACTTTTGCAAGCATTGGTAACCATTATTTTAAGATAACTTAACTCCCATGCATTGCATAAGAGGTGTCTGCATCTGACTTCATTAGCAGGGATTTTGCCAGAAGCAATCTGAAAGCTGGAGGAAGCTCTGACTAACCGCAAAGTGAAGACCAAACAACCTAAAGAGCACTAAAGACCTTGACAGTCTTTTAAAATTATATTCAGATGGAACTGGTTAACTTCACCATTTTTCAACATGCTTGTTAGGGTTTATTCCTTCCTGTGTAATTAAAGCGTCTTCCTGGCTTGTCAGACAAACACATTAAGCACTTCTCACAGCTTTTAACATTTCCCCCTCCCCCAAATTACTTGAAGTTGCTTAAGTGCGGTAAGTAATGCATCCTGGAGTCTGATACTTGGCATGGGTTTTCCCACAGGACAGGCGTGGATGTATTCCCCTTTCACAATAATCTACAACAATCTTTGCCTTTGGCTTTCTTGTTTTGTTGTTGAACCCGTCTGTTCTAGAACAGCAGCCAATTATCATGGATTAAATGGCTGCACCTTCCTGGCTGTGCAATTCCACTTTCAGATCCAAGGCGAGACTTTTTACTTAGAACCAGTATCAGCTGAAAAGTAGTTATGACTTTTGGTTCTGTATCTATAGTAAGGTTTCTGTTAATCTTTATATGTAGTTAGCAAACACATGACACATTTAAAAATAAAAATCTCCAAATACTGGAAAATTGATCTTTTCTAGGTAATTTGCAGGGTCTATCACACTCATCCTATTGGATGAAGAAAAGTTCATTTCAGGTAGTGAACTTGCCTGGTAAGTGGTCCAAGGCAGATTTTAGGAAGTATACTCCTTTGTAAATTTGAAAGAACTAAGGCAAAGCAAGTCCTTCTGTTTTTAACCTTGCACACTGCAAAGCACAGAGCCCCTTCTAGGTCTACCAAGACTTTTCCTGGGACTGTCTACAAACAAGCAAGCTGATAAGTAGGTGTGCCTAAACATTGCAGTGGTTTGCAGATTGCCCTTGGTATTGCAATCTGCAACAGAACTCTACATATGCAATGCTCTATCAAATCCTATGTTTCATAATTGAACCTGCAATGTAAGGAAGGACAGAATTGTTGAAAATGTTTCCTACTGAGCCAAAACCAAAGGCAGTGAATTGTGTTGACAGTTCCCTGGACTGGCTCTGATGCCATCTATGCTTAAGTTACCATCTAACATGCCCTGCTACAGAATCATTACTGTGACTTACATGTAGATATGTGACTAGCTTCAGGAAAAGTGAGAGAATGATGAGATACTTTGTTTCTGTTGGAACAAGATCAAGATGAGGACTAGGGGGATGACTTCCAGCTCCATCTGCTAGGAAAGAAATAGCATTTGTAGAACAAGGTAGTGGTCTCTGTATTGTATGAATGCCTGTCTTCTATGTACAGGCACACATGATCTTGTGTTTTATCACTTATCAAGCTTTTTTCTGATGAGTATTGTAGCCTAAGCAGAATTTCCTATGAGACAAAGTACCCACGTGGGTGCAGGACTTTCTTGTGTGAACAGTCAAGTGTTCAGTTGCCTGCTCTCCTGCTCCTTAATGAACGTAGCCCAGACAAGGTAAGCAAACAGGATACGGTTATTCCACCTCCTTTAATCTTTCAACTTTTCTGGTAACTTCAAACCTTCCTGCACCTCAGTGTCACATTTTCAAGGTGTCTTGTGATCATTCTTCTTAATATTAAGGCATGTTTTGTTGACATGGCTATACTGTTATTACTACTTGAATAGTAATACTGTTCAAGCAGTAGTAATGTTAACTCCTTGGTCTTGTTCCTACCCTGCTTGCTTGTTCCATATATGGAACAGGAATAATATTCTTGTAAGAGGAAAGAATGAGAAAATTCTTGGTGGATATGCCGGGGCTTGAGGACCTGACTCATTCATAAGCTCATCCTCATTCATAAGCTCATCAGCTACAGCTATACTGAAGTCTGCTACAGGATTTTCCTCTATACATCCATAAAGGAGAAAACATTCATGTGGCTGTTTTCAATTGTAAACGAGTATCTTTCTTGCCATGCATTTTTCCAAGAACGGATGCCAAATATTTCTTAAATTGTATCACTGAAGTTGCGTCACAGATTTTTCTTCTGTTCCTGATCATGTTTTTATATGTAATGTATTTTTTGTTTGAAAGCAATGTATGCCACAATTTTTTTTTTAAAAAGCTATAATTCTATAAAAATGCAGAACTGCTTGCGCTTTCAAACTAGATACTTGAAGTAGCATATATTGTTTTATATGGCTCCAGATGGAATTTTTTCCATTGTTCAGCTCTTTCAAATGGTTAAGTGAATTAAGTTATTTACTAAAAGGCTTCACAGCTTACTTTCAAACAGTTGGAGCTCTCCTGTAAAGCAAAACATTTATTCTTAAATGTAAGAAACTCTACAGTTGTAGAGGTAGAACAGAAAAAAATTTAGTTAACATAAATTGTTCTTGTTTAGCTCTATACAGACTTATTGTCTCCTAGATAATTGAGACAGTTTGCGTAGCTCTGGATAGTTTCTTTTGATAACATGAAAAGAAGATAGAAGCTCTGAGAACTTCTGATGCACATCAGAAGTTCATCATGTGTCACTGTGTTTGGAAAAGGCATGATTAATGGTATGGTAACAAACCATGCAACACCTTCCCTGTCTACTTTCACAGCTCTTTTCTTTGTGTAATTCTTCTAGAGTCCTTGTTCTTGAAAAACACAGCTGTTTTCATTAACAGTTGAAAACAGCTAGTAGAGCAGTAGAAATGTTGAAGGGTTAGCCTGTGTGCTTCTGAGGGTTTTCTGACTAAGGGCACCAAATATGGATTAAAATAGCCTTTGATCTTGAGCACTAAAAGTGTTTTTTTTCATGGTGACAAGTAGAAACGGTATCTTTTATTCTTTAAGTAGTTAAATTAAGGATTGTTTACAGCAGTAGATTACAATGACTTTTTTTCAGGTGCTGCATAAAAAGTTGAGGGAGATGTGGTACAGCTTCTTTCCAATCTGTCTCTTGAAATCTGGTGCAGATATTAAACTCCATGTAGAATAAGACTCTTCTAGGAATTGTCCAGATGTATCACCTGCACAGTGACTGACGCAATTCTTCATACATTATTTGATCCTAACAGTGCCAAGATAAGAGGGGGAAAAAACACTTTAGACAACACTAAACACATGCAACACTTACAAGTTACTTTACATAATTATTAAATATGTGAAATAATGAAAACCATGAAAACATAAGCCTCTAGCTCTATCGACCAAGAAAGCTTAACTAAGGGTGAAAATAATCCTGCTGCCCTTGTAAATGAGGTTCTCTACTGATAGTCACCAGTGGTATGTAATCAGCAGAAGCCTTTGGCAGAGTTATTCTACTTAATATTGCCATGCTAGACTTAGAATTCAGCTTTGCAAGAAAGTTACAGCTGTTGTTGCCAGGTCAGTTACCAAACTGTCCATCTACTCACTCATCCATGTCTGCCAAAAGGAGGAGACAAGATCATCTTTTGCTGGTCTAACTAGGTTAAAATAGTTACCTTGTTCTCTCTGGCTATAGTTCAAGTGAATATATTAAAGTATTTTGACTGCAGTATGCTCTTGGCTGTACATGAAGACCTATTAACTAACTGCAACAATAACAATTTATTTATTACCTTCTCAATTACAGTAAGATTAGTGAACAGATTTAATTTCAGATGTTAAAAATAATTAGCCATAAGATAACCTTTAAAGCATGAACTTCCTTGACAAATGCAAATCAGGAAAAAATCACTTATCTCGATTCTTATCAGTCTTTTCATATCTCAGAATGACGTCTCTTGCACATTAACAGAAATGGCTGAGCACCTCCTGGGTGCATGTCCAGAAAGGTGGTGATAAAGTCTAAAGGCCTTGACTTCTAACTAAATATTCTGCAGATGTAAGAGGTGAGGATCAGGTGAGTAACTGATCTGGAAAAGGCAATTAAAAGTTCAAGGTACTACACTGAAAGCTAACTGACAACAGGGTAATCTGTCTACCACAATGTATCATCTGCAGGACCTGCAGGTGAAAAGAGACTTCCATTTCTTAACTTCTCAAAAATATCAGAAGTACGCTGGAACAGAGGTAATGTCAAGTGCTAGAATGCATGCAAGTGTATTGCAACCATCAGTATTCTCACTACTCTCCAACATATAAAGAGTATCCCTTTTAGGGGGATGATCGTACTTACATACTTGAAGTTATTCTTACCTTTTTTGATACTGAAGATTTCACTTTCCTAAAAGCTTCTTCAAAGTGTTTATGGGAAATCCTGATTTCTCCTGAAAGAACAAAGTGTAAAAAATTACTAGACAAAACTGCAGGCAAGTGACAATCAAATGCTGCATTGAAATACATGCAAAAATCACTTATGAAACCAAACTTAACTCCATGTACTAATCAGTTGCATGAGATCTAACTGAATAATTGAGATCTGAATTGAAAGAACACCTCAAGTGTTACATTTAATATATCCTGCTTCTCCTAAGGAGGTGGAGTGAGACCGTGGTTGTGGTGGAGTTCAGCTGCCGAGCAAGGTAAAACAACCGCAGAATCATAGAGTACCCTGAGCTGGAAGGGACCCACAAGGATCATAGAGTCCAACTCCTGGATCCACACTGGACCACCCAAAACCAGAACATACATCTGTAACCATTGTCCAGTGCTTCTTGAACTCTGGGCTGGCTCATTGCTGTGATCACTTCCCTGGGGAGCTTGTTCCAGTGCCTGACCACCCTCTCAGTAAAGAACCTTTTCCTAATATTCAGCCTGATGCTCCCCATCGCAGCTTCATGCTGTTCTCTTTGGCCCTAGCAGTAGTCATTAGAGAGAAAAGATCAGTGCTTGCCCCTCTGCTCCCCCTCATGAAGAAGCTGTAGGCCACCACAAGGTCTCCTCTCTTCCCTAGGCTGAACAAACCAAGTCACTTCAGGCACTCCTTATATATTGTACCTCAGGCAAGTACTTAAGCCCCATTGTCCCTTGTACTTTCAAAGAACACCCTGTTTGTTTCAGAAAGCTATGTTAGTTATTAATGTTTCTACCTCCAGACTGACACTTTCATTGTCAAGGTGTCAGCAACATCAACTTCAGTTAGAATTCACATCCATCATTCCCTTCTAGAAGGAACTTCTCATCCTGCTGCTTCTACTTCTGTGCTTTACCATCTATACATATTTAATATTAAGCTTCTCTACAGAATTGTATTTAGTAACTAGAAAACATTATCCCAATTCTACCACAAGATACTTACTTCCTAAATAATTCATATCATTGTTTTGTTTGACATCACAGAAATGAAAGCTGTTTTTTGCTTTTTCAATTACCTCTAAGTTTTTGTAAATCCCTTCTTTGAGTCTAATGAAGCTATCTAGTTTTTTTTCTTTTTTCTTTCTTTTGTTTGCTGCTGCCATTCTTTGGTTTGGTTTTGGTCTGCTAACAGGTAAGCACAACCTCAAATAAATCACGGATCCCTTTGCTCTCAACAAGTGAGACGTTAGTCTAGACTTAAGAATCCCAAGATACCACTATACAGTCACTACAATGCTAAAGCTCATGTATCACATGCTAGAAGTAGATAAAAATATGTCTATATTCAATTTGGTGAATTTTTTATACATTCAATTAAGATGCTTCTAGCTTTCATGGGTATGTACTGTCACTACCTTTATGAACATCTTGTACTGTGAACAGGATGTACAGATATGAAAAAATTCTTAAGACTTCTCATTAATATATTTGATATATGAGGTAAGAAGAATTTTCTTCTAAGTTCTTCTGAATAGCAAAGAGACTACACAGCAGATGAAAGTCACTAAAGATGATGATTTGTTTAAGATGCTGATAAAGTTCGCTGAACTAAATATACAACCTTGCTGCATTTTCTTATCTCAGTTCTCTGAAGCTTTTATTCAAGGTTTCCACTACCGTATAGTTGTACCAGTAAGAACAAATGTGTACATTTAAAGTTTGAATGTAAGTATTTTAATTTATTTGCCCAAGGCAACACCTACTATTAGTAAGAAAAAACTCATCTTAGGTATTTCACAGAAGCCAAATGGCTTTAACAATGACTCATCAAAACTCCATTAAACATTAAAAGAAAGCTATGAGAATTTCATTTTGCTTTCACTTTTGTTTTGAAGTCTCTTAAATCAAATTATGAAATGTAATATAGTCTGAGCTACAGGGAGGGGGGAAGGGAAAGGAGAAAACAGCATTAGTCAGCTAGGAAGACAATTAGGACATGACTATCAGTAACCGTCATGGTGAAACAGTATGATACAAATTTAACTGTATTAGCTATGGCTAGGTGATGCTTTTACCTACTGCTAGGTGAAATAGTTTACCTCAACAAAGTAGGTTAGGCTGCTTCATGTGTATTGTGTTATAAAATTAGGCACCATGCTTGCTAATGTGAAGTTGGCTGTCAGTAGCCTACACCTTTGCTGCTCCCATTATTTGCCTTGATTTCTGAAGACAAAACCGTTTATCTGGATAACTAAGCAAGAATGTCTTATTTTTTACGACAATTTATCTTCTCTTCAATGATGCATTAATATTAAAGTATACCAGCAGGTATAGTCTTTTTAAAATAAGACTACATAGTTAAAAATTTCAAATTAGACTTTTGACCTACATGAGTGGAGGATAACTGCTTCCCTTCTTTTAATTTAGAAGTATCAAACAGGGATCATATCTTGCTTTTTGAGAGGGGGTGCAGTGGTGGGGGGGGACACTGGAATGGTGAGCCTGGGGGGGAATTCAGGCACGAGGAAATAAGAAGGTTGCAACAGAGGTTTCTACAGAATCAAAAGAATCAGGCGTGATCTCAGCGAAGTGATTCTAAGGAACTGAATGACAAGGGACACGTAGCACTCATCTTCAGCCACATTACATTCTGTGGGAGGGGAATCAGTTGCATGTGTCTTGTAGGTAACACTGGCAGAAGAAATCCAGTCTGTGTATGCACGGTACTCTTCTGAAGATATAAATGAACAGGATTTCAAATCAGAAACTACCGTAAGCACTTCCATAGCAGCCAGGGCTGACATCTTAGAATTCAGAAAACAACATCCCAAACAAACAGCCACTACACACATGCAGATCAATCTGTGCCCAATTTGTGGACTTGCTGTCTGCCAACAGATCCATATAATTTAGTGGTCAGGCTGCAATCCTAAATTTAAAGACTGAATTCCAGTGAGTAACGTTTTTGAATCAGACCTGCTACACTCAGAATGATTATAAAAATCAAACAAATTTCTGAATTTTTCCTATCTAAAACCAAGAGCTTTTTATTCCGTCTACAGCAAGAAAAATGGGCAACCAGTCCCATCCCCCCAGATTAAAATGCTAACTCCCTTATAACAAGAAATACATACAGTCCGCTCTGCTTACCTACTGTTGCTAAAAACAACTAACACAGTACACATTAGCTCAAAAGGAATGAGTCAAAGCTATTAAAAATCCAGTGTGGTTCTCAGAGACATAATAAAAATTAATAACTTTTCTAAGTCCAACTGACAAGTCTCAATTCCATCTTAGCTTTACATTTTGACTTTTAAGTGTAAAAAAAAAAAAAAGTTCTGGAAAAAAAACATGCACAGACATTACATAAAGGGCTCCAGTTTCCAACTACATTCTCCTATCTGTGTGCACAAAACAGAAAAACAGGAAAAAGCAACTTAGAAGTGCTGAGAGATATGGAACGGGCAGAAATAGTACTTGAGACAACTTACAACTCCCTGTTAAAGTTCTGGCAAGAGCCACTGCTAAGCTAAACACCTAAGATCAAAAATCACTCGCAGCTTTTCCTAGCAGCATTACAACTAGATACACGTATTCATTTACACAATACAACTGTGTTCCAAAGGTATGTGATAAGTGTGTTTACAGTAACAGCTGTACACAAACATGTCAATAGGTCAGTATAGTCTTTGATAATTATGTGAAAATTAGGCAAAGACATAATTCAGTTTAGCATAAGAATTATCATTTTGTGCTACTATTTAACATTGGCTTTTCTTTAAGATTACGAGGTTATATTTTTTCAGTAAAACAATTTATGCTAAACCTCCAGCTTAACTGTTTTTTTCCTGTTACTCTCCCCTTCAACTACTTCAAAGGCACTTAACATTTTCTGGAAACAAATATGACTTGTTTTTTGTTTGGATGGAAGTCATCAATCACTTACGCACAGCACGCATGCCTCTGTGCTAGTTATTACATTACATTAAACACTTTATACTCCATTATCTTCTCACAGTTCAGTTAAGATTTCTGTAAAGCTTTCTTACCTTTCTTGCTTTTACTATCATACAGGGCCATTTCCTGTCTCAATGCACAAATTGAAGCCTCACGTACTAAAGCAGAAAGGTCTGCACCTCTGCAGATAAAAACAGAACAAGTTATTTTAGGATAAATTTATCTCGTCTTTTTGGTAGTGGCATATAGGTAGGCAAGACACTACAAATAATTGTAAGAGACTGGCAAAAGGCAAGGGAAATCACAGAAACCTCTTAAAAAATCCACAACATAAATTATTACATTAAAAAATATGAAAAATCAAGTAGTCACAGCAGTTATGCTTGAAAATCTATAATACCTTACAGACTAAGATATCTAAAATCACTTAGGTGCAGAGCTAAATGCATCAATGGGCTACATTTCCCTTTTCTTTCCTATACACAGCTGCATTCTTCTATCTACCCAACAGAGAGAGTGCAGTAAACCCACTGTGTACCTTAGGAAGGAGTTAAGTCCTCCAGATTTTAGCCTCAGATTAAGGTCAAGCAAATGAGAAGTAAGGGAAGAAGCAAAACCCACCCAGTGTCCTCAAAAATGCCAAGGGATTGTTCAATATTGTGCCACTTGGTGGGAACACAATAGATTGTTTTGGTATTAGTCTTATGAAAGCTTCAAATGGCATCACCCATTATTACAAGAGAGGTGGTTGCCAAAAGCTAGATAAACCGACATGCTCCTGATAATAATGGCATCCACAGAATCTGGTCAGCCTTTTGAAATATTTGTTTGCAGTTTCCAGCTGTTAAACTTTTCACAAGCCTTCAGACTGCTGCAAGTCGCTGAACCAAAGAACAACGTTCACAATTCACTTTCTGTGCATCATTGGTGCTGCTATGGATACTACTGTATTTAAACACTTCCCACACCCCTGCTCGAGGACAGGGAGAGAACAAACACTCCTCTTTCCTAGATCTAAAACATGGACAAACTGAAAAATCGTTACTAACAGTAGCCTCCATTTAGAAAAATAAAAAGCAATACATGCTGCTTGTCACAATACACGTCAAACCTTTTGTGACCTCCAGAAAATCATTAACTATTAATAAATCATTTAACAGATTAAAACTTTCTGAAGTACTGTAGAACACTTACTTTGCAAGTTACTCCGGCAGAGATGGCTAACAAGCTTTCCTAAAAAAACATACCTTGGTATTCACAAAGCACAAGTTGGCATAGGCCCTCATTATTACTGTGTCAAACACATTGCTTTCAGCTGTGTGAGAGAACAAGTTAGTTCTGGTCGTTTAACCTATTTGCTTTTATCATCATTGTACATGGATCAACAAGTTAAAGAGGGCTCTTTCATCCTCAGCTTATGCAAGCATTATAAAATAAGACAAGCAAAGCTAAGATGAAAAAGCAGCCTCTACTGATCTGTATTTGCGAGATGAAAAGGGCTATTCCAGATGACAAAGTTTTTAGTGTCCATATATTCCTACTGAGCTCTTGGAAAAAAGCACAAGTTAAAGCATGAAAAAATAGCGTTAAGAGAAAAGATTTATAAACCCTGAAAGTTACAAGGTCCTCTTGATGAATTATCATGCATCACTGCACGTTAATATTAAACTCAAAACCAGAAACTACTCACGTATAACAATCACAATGTTGACTGTAAGCGATTTCTTCAAGGTTTACATCCGTATCAAGTGGAGGCCGGGTGCCATCCTAAATAAATCAGAGTAAGGCAGAGTAAGGGAGCAATACTGAATGAACCTTGAGCAGAACACCAGTTCAGAAGGGAAGAAACAGACAGAAAAGAACAGCCTGATTTTGAAACATCTTGAAAGGAGAAGAGACTGACATGGACACAAGGAGGCTCCATACAATTTCATACGGGATATTTTAATATTTGTTGTAAAAGACTGCCAGGCAATGAAACACCTCTGCTAAACAAGAAACATTTTATGAGTGGAATGATCTGCCTGCTCTGGGTATGAGCACCAGAGAAGCTGATACAGCTTGCAGGAACGTAAGTACACTAGTAATTTAAGCATGTGAATACATGCTTCTCTTGCACAATTAATATGCAATTCAAAAATGACCAATTTGTACAAGTTAACTGATTTGTGCAAGTTAACAAAACTCTTTCACAACAATACTTCACTTTACATCTCATCTATGCTGTTTTCCTAGCATCCCATTGCATTTCTTCCTTATATCTTATCTAAATCTACCTCTCTTTTATCTTAAAACTGTTACCCCTCGTCCTATCTACACTCACTGATATGGAGTCCCTTCCCAGCTTTCCTGTAGGACCCCTTTAAGTACTAGAAGGCTGCTTTAAGGACTCCCAGGAACTTTCTCTTCTTTAAAACAAATAACCCCAACTTTCTCAGCCTGTCTTTATAGGAGGGGTACTCCAGCTCTTTGATCATCTTCATGTTGCCTAAATTAAGAGCTGAGAAAAAGAACCAAATAAAAACTTAACACCTCACTCACTATGAAGATGTGTAGCCAAAATATTAATACTAGTAGTATGAATTAAATATGCTTGGAAGTATCTGGCATTCCAAAAATAACACACATTGATAACTAAAGACAGGATCCACAGGAATCAAGCTCCTAAACACTGAGTAATGTGTGTTGCTTATATGACAACAAGGAGGCTCATGATCAGATAAGGCCCAAGCAGAGATGATTTGTCAGCAGACCTGTGCTCTGATAACAGTATGATGACAATGTTACCACATCACATATGCCACTCCTCTTGGTGTTATCCCAACAGGAAGACAGACTACATCCTTAAAATACCCAGAAGGACGGAACAAAGACAATTTGCAGCAACCTCGCCCAAGATTTATTGCTGCTGAAGTAAGCAAGATTCTGAATTTTTCATTCTTAAAGGGAACCTAGAAAACATTTTTCTCTGTTTGCCATTTTGCCTGTCAAGAGGAAGCCAAGAGATAAAGCAAGGTCACAACACCCAGAATTACTTATCATCGATGCTGCGCAGAACTGATTCTGTCCCTACCACTTGGATACATGTATCTTGGAGACTACGAGGCTGTGAGGGTGTGAGCAAATGGTATGTATGAGAGTGACAAAAATCAATTTTGTTTAATACCACTTTCTCCTTCCATACAGTTTTGCACCAAGCTTTGCTGCATTATTTTCCTACACCACTAATTAAAGTTAGTGATATACTAACTTGAGACAGTTACATATCTACAAAGATTCTCCAGCAAAAAATAGGGAGAGTGAGGCTTAACAACTGTGTTAAAGAAAAAAAAAAAAAGAGCAAGAGAGAAGAGAGTAAGTGTAAACTCTTGTAACCAGAGAATCCTTCCACTCTGTTTATGAAGTCTAATGACTGACCATTACCACCCACTTCTTCCAGAAGAAGGAGGTTGTTCAGAACAATCATACAATCATTCAGAAGTCAGAACAATCATACAAGCCCAGATTAAAAAAAAATGCTTCAAGTTACCTTTAAAAACAAAATAAACAACCTCTATAACAAGCTTCCCATTAGACCTAAAGGGAATTATTATGTGTCACAATTAAGTGTTGAGCAAATACAGCTGGGGCTAGTGAATCATATTCCTGAGTGTGCGGAAACCCCCTCCCCCTCTCAAAAAGCTTACAAAACACTTCTAGGCCCATTACTCACACAGATAGGAATCTTTTAATTAAATCTCTTCAAATTGTGACTATAAAGGCAGCAGTTTCTAAGCTTAACAGGTTGCCTTACTTAAGATTTATCAACCCTTTGCAGTCTCAGAGCAAATTTACCAGCAGATGTGGCTGATGGTTTATTTTTATTACTTTATGTTATAATTCAAAAATGTTTCATGAGACAGAATCCTGCAACTGTTCTGTGAACCTTCATTTGCATTAAATCATTCCACTAAGGTTCAAGATAATGATTTGTTTCCAAATACTCACTTTGGTGATTGTCTTTAGAATAGCGAGTCGATCTTCAGGTGGTGGCAAACCCACGTAGAGTGTTTTATCCAGTCTACCGGGACGCAGGATAGCTGGGTCAATTATATCTTGGGGAAGGGAGAAAATGACACAATTATCCAAAAATTATATATACATTTAGGAAAGTGTACACATGAGAAGTAATATACGCATACTTATACATAGATTCAAAAAATCATTGGTGCAATGTGCAGCTCTGAGCATTAAAATAGCTGACTGAAATAGTTTCATCTCTGCTGGGTAAGAGCCTTTTATTACCCAGTACAGGTAAGCCACATCTGGTCAAATACGGCTCATAAATACTAGTTTCATCTGGTCACAAATGAAGACAAGTCTCTGCAAATATAGTAGTAGAACGTTTTTTTTCTATCATAGCTAGCATAGTCAAGTGAGGAATTCCATGGTAATGTGTAACAATGAAAAAAAAAAATGCTTTCCAGTTTGCTGAGTTGGAAAGAACTCTACCCATATTAACCCCTGCACATCTGCTCGAAGGCCACCACAATAAACTAATTCTCAGAAGTACACAGGGTCAATCATAAGCACGCCCCCACATAAACTCAGTTTTACTTTTCATTTGCATTTCTACAACATATTAATTTTCTAGATAGTAATACAGAATAACCATGAAAACACAAAATTGAGCTGCAAATTACAAAATTTGTTCCCCAGGAAATACGACAGACCCCAGGTTTTATTACATCCAAAGAAGTAAGAAACCAAAGTCATCACAAATGTTCTCTAGAAAAACATTCAAAACTCAAACATAATAGAAATCTCAAGCAGCCTTTTAGCACCACAGGCTTCAATATTGTACTTCCATGAACAGCAGACAAGAATGTAAATACTAAGGACTACTGGTACAACAACCGATCCAAATAGGGTATGTTAACAAGGGAATGACCTAAATTGCTGTCATTCCTGCCCATGTTTTAACACAAACTGCCTGGATGATCCTTCTAAATGACTAAACTTCTTGATGCCCTAGTTTCCCATCTACAAAAATTAGAATGGCATTACCTGCTCTGTTTCACTAAGGGATTCTAAAAATCCACATCCTGTACGCTGCAGTAACATGAACAGCAAAATCACAGAAGCACCCACAGAAGACAAAGAAAATTGTATTTTTAACATAAACTTTTTTTGATGTTTGTAAGGTCTACAGATGTCTTGGGCAGCAGCTATTGCAAAAAACGTATCCAACAGTAAAGGTTGAAAGTTATACTTAAGTGTTCAGCTAGAAACTACAAGAACTCCAAATGAAGCTGTTAACACCCTTAGTTAGATCCTCTTGACAAAATGTAGGTAATAAACAAACCACACGCATTCATGTATATTAATGCAGAAGAACTGGTAAAGGTACCTTGTTGATCCTCATTGTAGGGATGTTTAAAAGCATACAAAACAAAACCATGCACATGGAAGCACAGTTGTCCCCCCCCTTTTTTTTTTTTCAACTGAAAAGAAAAACATTTGCTTAAATCTATCAAGAGTCCAGCTATCTGACCCTACCACAATGTGATCTTTCTTCCCTTTTTAAAGATGTACAGAAGTTTGTTCAAATTATACTGACACCTGCGCTTAAAGGGCAAAACACAGAATGAATGCATACATTAAAAATTGCTCCATGACCTTTTTCTTGGGCAAAAAGCTTTTTTTTTTTTTTTTTTTCCAAGATACAGCAGTCATGACCAGAGACATCTGTGTAGGCAAAACCAGATACCGATAATGTGACAAGAATAGTGGGAAAGTAACAAAAAACCCTCTAAGATGATATTTTAATTTAATCCAGACAGATGAAACATGGGTTAAACACAACCCCTGCCATGGCAGGCCCAGACAAGAACATCTTTCCCGTACCACTGTGCACAGTGCTATATCTGTTATGTTATCTTGCTTTCAGCACAAATGCACTTTCCTGTTTCTGTATCTCTGTGGAAGGAAGTTTTGCCACACATTAAAATGAGATTACAGAATTTACACAACAGATCAATTACAACCATCAAAACAAATACTCTCAATAGGGACTGTATCACGCCATGCACTTCAATGTTCAATTCTAAAGCTCTTAATGATTTTAATATGGAAAATATCATCCCCATTTTACATGCTGAGAAAATAGCGCTTGCCACTCTATTTGTCCAACAATTTTAAGTTAGTGATCCAGTCTAAAGATACATTTATCCATTTGTATGTAAACATGGCCTGCATTCAAAGACAACTCCCACTAACTCAATAAGCTGCAGTCATGGAGGTTTACACAGTGAAGTCCATTCTGCAATTCAAAACACAGATCTACACTTCCCATTTTCTTATGAGTAAATTCACGTCACTCTGTGGGTTCAGACCTGAGCCTTTCCTCA
This sequence comes from Aythya ferina, assembly GCF_964211825.1. Taxonomy (NCBI): domain Eukaryota; kingdom Metazoa; phylum Chordata; class Aves; order Anseriformes; family Anatidae; genus Aythya; species Aythya ferina. The sequence continues at coordinate 22,972,878 of NC_140298.1, forward strand.
AGCTTCTGGGACTGCAGTTCTCTGTAAAACTTGAAAAATTAGAACCACATATCACAGATATTTCTTCTTCCTCTTTGGTCAAACTCACTCATTAGATGCACTTCATATTTGTTTAAACGAATAAGTAATGCTGCCTTTTTTGGAATTTCATAGCATTCCATCCTGATAAATTATAACGTTCTCTCCATATTTAATATCTGGAAACTTATCTAAACAGCATAGATTCAACTTTAGATTTAACATTTTAATTAAATTAATTATTTTAGATACCTGTTTCAAAGCGCATTATTATCTTCCAAGTTGAAAAGTAAAAAATATTATCTTTCAAGTCTGAAAGGAAATCATGGAAAACCGATGGCACAAAATACTTCTTTCCCAAGCAGCTGTCTCAGGGAGAAACTACTGCCTTATTTTTATTAAGAGAAATGTTTAGTTAGTAACTTTCTGCCTTGGTTTCCTGATGCAGTCAATGATGTTGATTACGCCACTGGAAGACAGCAGTATCCTTTTTGCATGTAAGTTGGCAAAGCGACAGAAGGAGACATTTAGAGTATATCCATCCCTTGCTTTGTTTTTGCAGGTTAGAACAGGCACTAGCCTCCAGAAAATCATGTCGTATTTCAGGTTACTACACTGCTCTCCAAACTACTGCAAAACATTATCTTCTTCATTAAACTCTATTGAAAATTACTTTGCATGGAGGTCTATAATGTGACATTATGTTGTCCTACAATAAAATCTATTAATCTCACACTCATTTCCAGTTGATAATTCATGCCTTATCTTAATTATACACAAGTCAACAAAGTTTGGGAAATTTTTGCACATCCTAGCAAAAAAGACTACTGCGTTGAGTCCATCAAACTTCTATATTCACTACAGCATTTTAAATTATATTCAAAGTATACAAGATCTAAGTCCTCACATTCATAATGCTCTGGAATGTAGGCTCAGAAGCTCTAAAAGGGTTTCAGAAACTCCACAAAGAGGCTCCCAGCATCTTTGGTCTATGTTACCAAAGTCTGTGGAAGATATACAACAAAATTTGTGTGAATTAAAACTATCATAAAAGAAACTGTTCCCTGTATCATATATTAAGTAGTTTTTTAGATCTTATCTTGCCTTTAACTCAGCAACATTTATAAACAAAACAAAAAAAATCGAAACTTGTCATAGCAAGGAAAGACTAATATTTTATTATGCTTTAAATTGTGGTTCAGATGAACAGCTCTACAAAACTAACATAAATCTGCTAAACAAAACAAAACTCACTGAATCTGGGACCATGTTTTAACATAACAGCAGAAGGGGAATTTTACAAGAATTAATTTGAAAAAAGCTAGAGAAAAGACCATGAATATAACTCAAGACATCACTGCAATTACGTAGAGCTTAAATCAGTATCAGCTTGTGGTGCTTCACTGATTACTGGTGTTTTCTCAGGTTAAATACAGTTCATTGGATTCCATGGTAAGCACTGTTGATGCCTTGGCCAGCACTTCTCTAAAGAGTCTATAAATATTCAAGGCCTGAAGAAGTAAAAAAAAGAGGAGAAAACAGCAGTATCCAGTAGTGCAACTCACACTTGTATCTAAAAACTTGTGGGAAATTACAGACCTTACTTAACTGTAGTGCTTGATGTTCTTCTAAGTGTTTAGTCTCGGATTTGAGGAAGGAAGTAGACTAAAAAATAATACATTTATTCTGAGCCAGAAAGTTTCTAACAAGACATGTCATTTCTGCCTCTCCCTCTCTTTTTAATGACATTGAAGGCTTTAAATATTTTATCCTCTCAGGCAAAGTTTGACAGTGTTCTGCATTTAGGTGCAAAGAGATTGAGTTGGGAATAATACTGCATCCCTGCCCTGCTAATTTACGGTACTCAAGATAGATTTTCAAAGGATTTTCAAAGTCACTTTGAAAGTGCAAAAAACATTCAAATATTCTTCTTCTAAGCACTGATTAAAGGTTTATTTCAGCGACCCCAGAATAAAAATTACCACTTGCAAACTGCATATGATAAACAAAAAGAACCAACGTGTGGTGCATGCCCTTTTGACAAAATGGGAATCAGACAGTCCAGGTCCTTAACAGCTACTGTAAAAAACAGAATTTGTCCTTTTTCAGCCATGGGACATATAAAACACCACCATTGTGCAATGGACTCCCTCCGTGGGAGTCGCCTTACTGGAACAACTGTGCGAGGAACATATGTTGATGCTAAAACTGGCTGAGCCACTACTACCCTGTTACTATTATTCATGATAACAATAATACTGTGAGGTAAGACTCATCTTTTGGTGCCACTGTCTCTGAAACTACAATGCTGACAGCATACACAGTTGTTATGAACAGTTACATCAATAAAGTATAAAAGCTACCATGCAAGCAGCCATTTTAAAGAAGAAGCAAATTGCAAAGCTGTTTTGTATCCCATTAAATTACATTCACATGGATTTAAAAAAATGATGATATCTCATACTTCATAATACAAGCCTAGTGGGAGAATTTGTGAAGTTCTGTGGGGACACATTATTTAGATTTCTATTGTACAAATACCCACCATTTCTGCTCACCCTAGCTTTGTCAAGAAAATCTTTCATACAAATGTCAGACTAATGAAGAAAAAGCACTACTTGTATTGTTTGTAGGAAGTATGTAACTGCATTTGCCAATGTAAACTACCATTCCCCTTCAGGTTTCTGCTTGGACATTTAGGTCTTAGGGCAGTAAGAACATGGACTTCACTGTTACCTACCAGCACTGTCCCCCTATTAAGTAAACAGATGATACTATCAAAACTTCTTTTGGTGAACACTGCCTATTCCTAAGCCCAATAATTGTTAAATAAACTATACAGGTAAAAAACGATTTCCATGGTTTAACCACAACTATAATAAAAATTTTTCTGGTAAAAGCTGCATCAATTGGAAGCTATATTTCTTCACACTGACAAATCCAGGTATTACAGCAGAAGTCTGTAGTGTAAATGTATCCAAAGTGTTATTCATATACACAACTGATATCCTTCTTAAGTAAGAGATCCATCTTATCCAAAACGGATACATAATTGCATCCTCTAGGAAAAGTTGGATGTCCCGAGCTTTGCTGTTCATAAATGAACATTACAATGTTCATTGAAATTAAACATTATAATGAAATTACATTGGCAAACTCCTTTATGTAATTCATTTCCATTTACAAATTTTGCAGATACATTTATTCCCTTCAATTTGATGATTACATTTGCTATCCTTGTCTTAGGATTTTATTTACGCAAAGCATTTTTACTTCATAGTTGCTTTTACATCAAGGTCATTTGCTAGTAATACACTGCTTAGTTCATGCCTTACAAATCTCCAGCCTACCCTTATTTCAACCTTCATTTCTCAGGAATATTTTGTAATTTTAACTATTCCAGTACAGCAATATGTTAAGTCTGTGACTGAACAAGACAACAGTCTTGTTCAAGAACAAGACAACAGCTGAACAAGACAACAGTAACTTTTAACTAAAAATTAAAAAAAATAAAAAAATCCAGATATTATATCTGGAATAATACGAATAATACGAAGCTGGTGAGGGGCCTGGAGAACAAGTCCTACGAGGAGCGGCTGAGGGAGCTGGGCTTGTTCAGCCTGGAGAAGAGGAGGCTCAGGGGTGACCTTATTGCTCTTTACAGATACCTTAAAGGAGGCTGTAGAGAGGTGGGGGTTGGCCTGTTCTCCCACGTGCCTGGTGACAGGACGAGGGGGAATGGGCTTAAGTTGAGCCAGGGGAGTTTTAGGTTAGATGTTAGGAAGAACTTCTTTACAGAAAGGGTTGTGAGGCATTGGAACAGGCTGCCCAGGGAAGTGGTGGAGTCACCATCCCTGGAAGTCTTCAAAAGACGCTTAGATGTAGAGCTTAGGGATATGGTTTAGTGGAGGGCTGTTAGCGTTAGGTTGGAGGTTGGACTCGATGACCTTGAGGTCTCTTCCAACCTAGAAAATTCTGTGATTCTGTGATTCTATACCTACCAATACACAAAGGTAATATATGTCAATAGAAAGGTAAAACTGCATCCCATGTGAGGCTTATAAAGTCACAGATTTACAATTGCATACATGTGTACTTCATATATGCATGAAAGTAAGACCCACAACATGTACAGAGTTGGTGTAAATCAAAACAGGCAAAGCTGAGAATTAGTACAAACCTGCGACTCAAGTTTTCATATATTACAATTAACATCTGAATGGCATACACTCTGAACTGGCCCTTATAAATCCACTAAACTACTTTGAAATCTGTCAGTTCTTCACGATCTTCAGCCATAAAAGAGTAGGCTATCCCAGATAACGGAACAGTCACACCAAGATGCAGAAGGAACATTGTGTCTCTGTGAGAGGAGTCATTAGCTCAGAGCAGTGGCACATGACATCTCTGAAAGTATTTGCCTCACTTACACTTGTGGTACATCTGAGATGGCACTGCAGGAAGTCAAGTTGAATGCTTCCTCAACTACAAAAGTTGGAATTCTCAGCCCAAGTTACCAGTTAGAGATCATTACAAGTTGACTGTAATCAGCAATTAGGTACCTACTTCTAATGAAGCCCTCAAGAAAGTAACTAATAAATCAACCTGCTTAATACAAATGATTGCACTAATATAACTCATTTAGTGAGAGATCCCTTTTCTAAGGAACCATGATGACACTACTACCAGCACCCTTGGTACTTTCAACAGTATCTGTATATAGATTTCCTATATTACACAACCTTAATCCTTTTTTCAATATGGGATTAGGTAGTTCACAATCATCATGCTCATGCCAGGAAAACTTACTGCTCTAAGTCAAAGAATTTCTGCAGGTAAAGACAGATGAAGTATCTACTGTTCATACTTCACCCTGTAGACAGCTTGATAATGTTGCAAAGAATTTGAGACAGAAAGATTTACCTCAAAATCTTTGAATTTTTGACTGTTGGAAAATAAAAAACCACCACAAAACTGTCTATTCGAAGTGATTTCATACCAAATTTCCATAGTCTATAGGACCCAAACACTTCAAGCATTTTAACTTCCTCATTTTCAAATTTACATCCAAAGCAGCTACGCTACTATTTTTCCTTGCTAAGTATTTTTTTTTTTTTTTTTTTTAAGAATTCTACGGTTTGTCCTTATGTAACGCATGGATATATAAAACAATGAATTTTGTCCTGTTGTTAGGGGTAATTTACCAAATACACAAATACTCATTCCAAAATTCTGCTACCTCCAACCAGTATGTTTTTACTACGATAGACTATTAACCACGTATTTAATTTTAGTTGCAATATTCAGAACAACGTTAATAATTGAGGAAATGCAACATCTTCAGGCATGTTTTTTTAGTAACAAGCTTCTTTACTCATAATTCTTGGTATCTAGATGGAGCTCCAATTCAGGAATAAACAAATTTATTGCTGTGGATAAAACAAGGGACTTCTCCACAATACAAAAAAGGGGCACCAAGTTGGCTGTAAAACAAACAATATTTGTAAAGTAGATCTCCGTGTTTAGCTTATTAATTTTTTTTTATTTTATTTTACATACATTTTTTTTTTTACAACTCCTGATTTTACAGGAGTTGCAAAAGCTACCAAAAATTGAGAAGCCAGCAATCTTTTACGTTCCATGGAGATATTCCAAAGTTCAATTAAGTCACAGGTCTTTCTAAGTATTTTACAGAAGTCGTGTCAGGTTCTAATTAAGACATAGTTTAAAGACATTGCTTTATCTCAGGCTGTCACTTGCAAAAATGCAGAACAGACTTACTATATTGATAAGAAGAAGTTCAAATTTGAAGTATTGTAATTTTAAGTACAGAACAAGGTTAATTACTGAATTTAAACATGTAAGAACACATGATTTCATGACAAGAGAATTAATAATGTTTCATTTGTTGTTTCTCTTCCTTATGTTTTCAGGTGCTTACCTGGCCTGTTTGTGGCAGCCATAATGAAAACCTGCTGACGGTTCTCCAGACCATCCATCTCTGTGAGTAACTGGTTAACTACTCGAACACTGGCTCCTGACTTTAAAAGAAGAAATTAAAAAAAAGTGAGAAGTAAATATTTTCAAATAAAAGAAACAAAAGATTTACTAGCTCCCCACATTTAAATATTTCTGTGCTAGCACGATGCCACAAAAAACATAACTAAGAATTTATTTATGGAGATATTTTGAGACTTACTTCACGGTCAGATCTCCGAGGGCACAAAGCATCAACTTCATCAAAGAATATAACACAAGGGGCAGAATTCCTGGCACGTTGGAATACCTGACGTACAGCACGTTCGCTTTCACCAACATACTAAAACAAATGACAAAACACAGTGAAACAATGTAAGACATGAAGATTTTACTAGGAAAAAAAAAAATCAGTTCTAAACACAATTTAAGATGCTTTCCAAGGGAGAAGGACCACCTGCTAACTCCCTTCACCAGCTTTGCAGCCCTTCTCTGGACATGCTCCAGGGCCTTGATGTCCTTCTTGTAGTGAGGGGCCCAAAGCTGAACACAGCACTCGAGGTGCGGCCTCACCAGAGCTGAGTACAGGGGGACGATCACCTCCCTGCTCCTGCTGGTTACACTGTTCCTGATACAAGCCAGGATGCCGTTGGCCTTCTTGGCCACCTGGGCTCACTGCCGGCTCATGTTCAGGCGAGCATCAATCAGCACCCCCAGATCCTTTTCCTCTGCACAGCTTTCCAGCTGCTCTGCCCAAAGCCTGTAGCACTGCATGGGGTTGGTGTGCCCAAAGTGCAGGACCCGGCACTTGGCCACATTGAACCTCATCCCATTGGCTTCTGCCCATCGACCCATCCTGTCCAGGTCCCTCTGCAGGGCCTTCCTACCTTCCAGCAGACTAATACTTCCCCCAGTTTTGTGTCATCTGCAAACTTACTGAGGGTGCACTCAATTGCCTTATCCAAATCATCAATAAAGATATTAAAGAGGATTACATAAAGTTAATGAACTGACTGAAGTTAATTTCCTGCCTGATATCAGTATTTGAAGTATACAAAAAAGTTTCAAAAAAGAATAATCAAATCTAGTATTTATTTTTAGTTTCCATATCACTGGTATGCAGGTAACTGCCATAGGTTTCTGAGATATAAGATGCATTTTGTTCAGTTCAACACATTCGCTTAACTCTAGAAAACACTGAATATACATTACAACAATTCTAAGCCCAGTGCTTCAAAAAACAGATAAAAGTGCTGTAGTCTGAGTAACACTTACGATCTTTAAAAGTTGCTCTGATTAACTAAAATAATTGCTCTCCAAGGTTTCAGTTTTCTAGTAAGAAGCTAAAGTGACTGAACAAACACATTTCCAAACTTGAAAACTGAAAATTTTGATTAGTGAAAGCTGCTAATTTGCAGTTACTGACCACCAACGCTTCTCAGTGTTGATTTATTTATTTTTATTTTTTTTGTCTTTTTCCCGATCTGCGTAAGAGCAATGATGTCTGCAGTTGATCATTTAGAAATCCTACTTTACCCTAGTAAAGTATGCCTAGTATCTGACTAGACAGGTAATTTAAACCAAGATACACTTAAACTCCCCAGTTAGCTTTTTCCCTTTCACGTGAAAATTTTCACTGCTAAAAATTTTAAGTAGTGGGGTAAAGAAGACAACTTCTGTTGCACCAGTATCAGTTGTGTAATTATTAGGAATTTTGTTTGCCCCAGGCTTTCAACAAGCATTCTATAAATAACAAAAGCACAACGATCAGTGCATACCATATTTAGCAGTTCAGGACCTTTCACAGATATGAAGTTCAGTCCAGACTCATTTGCCACAGCCTATCAAAAGAGAAAGAGATGTACACAGAGAAAAGCATTTTTTCATGTATACTTTGGTTGTGTCCACAGAGCTATTAAAAAAAAAAAAAAAAAAAAAAAAAAAAAGGAGAGAAGGAGCATAGTTGTCAACTGTGTAAAACACAGAAAACAGTACAAAGTATTGCTATATGCAGTTAAGAGTGGGAGATGTTGGAGGATTTAGCAGTGTTCTCTCTTTAATGAGGTAGTGTGGAATTTATTTTTTTTTAAAATCACATACTAGCTGAAGAATTTTCAGTGATTAATGAGAGTTAAATAGAAACTACATACATAACATTTGAAAACAAAAACAAGTAGCAATCTGGAAACCTGTATGATTTACATCCATATTTTCAAGGGGAGGCTGTAAGAACTGAAATGCTCAAGGAGAATTATTTACAGTAAGATAAATACAAGAAATAAAAATGCATAAAGTGCACAGTACTTCCAATTACATTAGTTACAGTGAAGTATTCTACAGAAATAGGTATCTACAAAATGAGTTTCTTCCTTACTTTGCTACTATCATAATTAACTTAATACTTCAAGTTTTACAATTTCTCCTCATTTAAGCAAAACTGTAACTCTATGCAAGAAAATCAACTTCAGCAGAGAGGCTCAAATTTAATTTTCTGCTGGGAATTGCAAAAGTCCTGCATCAGACAGTACCATCCAGACTCAGTCGTTCCCACAAAAACATCCACTTCAACAAGATTCTCCCGTATTTTGAAACATGTTTAGAAAAATTTATTACCTTAGCCAGTAGCGTTTTGCCACACCCAGGAGGCCCTGCAAGCAGAACACCAGCTGGAGTAGTCAGGCCCAGAGCTTTAAACTGCTCTGGGTTCCGCACAGGTGCCTATACAAGAAAATATCATAGTTCTCTATGACAGAAGGCTAATGTTAAACTTTTGATTTCAGTTAGAGATTAATGAAAATTTGTTTAAAGTAAGTTCTTTATTCCAACTCTTTACAGGCTAAATGAATAAACAGTCAGTCAGCGTCTTATCTTGCATTAATAAATACCCCCATCCTTATTCAGAGACAAAGACTGTATCTATTCAAGTTCTCAGCTTAAGGCGTTAGTGTTAATTATTGATCTGACCAGCAGTGAGGCTGCTAACTGTCCAGCTAAGCAGTGTCAAATTCTTCATGTAGCAATTGTCTAACTGGGGTTATTGGTACAAAACTTTTAGAATACTTGAAATTTAGCAGTAATGAACGTATTGAAAAATGAAACCTTGAATACAACAAATGAAGTGTTTAATACATGCACTAGACCTGTAATAAATTTGAAAGCAGGTTATAGAAGTCTATTTTAAATGAAGATGTTGCAAAATTTCTATTTTGTAGCATGCTATACGTTAAACAAATATGAACAAAGAAACTGAGATATTTTTATTTTCTGCATAGGGGGAGGTGTGAAAAAACCTTTGAAAGTAGTGTTAACACATACCAATATCGCCATAGTCAGCTCCTCCCGAACATCTTCCAGGGCTCCAATATCTGCCCATGTTACATCAGGAATTGTGACAAAGCCTTCTCTCTTGGCAGAGGGTTGCACTGATGACAATGCAACAATAAAATCATTCATCTCAATGCACAGTGTCTGCAGCTGCTCCTCAGGCAAGGGGTCTTGCTTCTTCAGCAAATCCAGAAGTCTCTGTAATTCAACCTGAGTGAATAGCAGAAAAAAGAATAGCAGAGAAAATAGCAGAGAAAAGATTATGCAAGTAATATTTTAAGATTTTTTAGGGCTTTTTCAGCGCAATACTTTCTGCAAGTATAATATTAATTACTATAAAAGAAATTGTTATGTATAATACACTTAGAATGTGTAAGATACCATTAAAAACTAACCAAAATGCTCCAGGAAAGCACTAAATAAATTTAACATTTATTCTGATTTTAGTATGAAATGGCTCTCAGAAGAGAGCAAACAACTCTGCTAAACAGCAAAACCTTAACAATTTGTGGAATATTTGATTACATATAAACCTTTAAAATTCTTAACGTACACTTTTCAGTCACGATTGTTTGCTTAAATAATCTGATTTCAAGTCATTAACTCATTTCCTCAAGCTGATTAGACCTGGTTTTGTAGCCAGGCCCTTATAAAGTCTGGGAAAACACAATACAGATATAGCAAAATGCTTTTAATTTTTTTCCATCTTGCAAAGCACAGTCTGCCAAGAAGCGTGGGGACAGACAGGTATGTTCTAATTATTCAAAATCGGACCCTTGTTAGGGAAAAATTATCTGAGAAAATACTCGATCAAAGAAGTTTACACCTTCACAACATAAATATAACTCAGTTGTAATATGGAAAGGCATTGTTAAAGCAATGTGATATTGCACCTCAAGCAAAACCACTCTGGGATTTTCATTAAGATAAAGGAAATAAAAAGCTGCAAAAATCTTTTTAGTTTCTGTATTTTCCCTACAGCAGAATATGGGATATAGCATTTTATATTGGAAGGCACTAAGATAGCCCACAATGTAACTGACCACAATGAAGAGTTTACAATGCACATTACTCCCTCTTTAAGCCCTCCCTCTTCTTCCTAACAGAAGCATTACGAGAAACTGTGAAATAGCTGAGACCACTGGGTTTGTTTATTGAATCGTGTGAATTATTTTTCAAGGTTTTTGTAAGTTTATTTTTCTATGATAAATATAATATCACTGTTTTAATGACAATACCCTGTATTAGACAATGTCAGCCAGCTATCAAAATATGTCTCTGTTACAATTAGACTTCCTTATCCTTAGCAACTCCTTTGATCAGGGTGATGTTTTTAAAACTGCAACTACCTGTCCCTCCCCCTTTTCTTTTGGCTATTTCAGGTCCCAGGAGACACTGGGAGGTATGCAGTATGACCACATTACTCTAATAAAAAGTCTTGCTAAAGGTTTTTACACTGTTTTTTGTTAATTACATTAACAGTTTTCTTTGACAGTCCTTCTAAAAACAGAATCCAATTACAACATGCATTTAAAAACTCTTCTCTTTTACTTCTTCAGACAAATCTTCATGAATTCAACATATAATACACAAGCAAGAAATATGTACATACAAACTCAAAATTTTGAACAGTAGGTCCAGAAATCTCTATATACAGACATTATGGTTCACTGACAACAGCATGTTACTTGTGGCGTAGATTAATTCTGGCACTGCAAACAATTTTTTTTTTCCAAAATTTCCAGCTGTGCTGCATGTTAATAAATACTTTCTCTGCAGCTCAAGTTTCATTTGCTAATACAACTTCTCTTTTGGATGGTTCTTAAATACCTCTTCCTCAAACTTGCTATAGGTACTACTGCACGCGATTTAATTCATGTAAATGTGTAGCTGGAGGGAAAATGTAGACAGCATAAATATTTCTAAACTTTGGCTAACTGTAAGTATACCAGGTCAGAGAAGAGACTGAGGCATCGTGACAGCTATTTCACTGAGGGCACAGCAAACAGCTTGGTAAAAAAAAATTTACAAAACCACACACCTTGTGTAAAACGCTAACATAATTTTTAGAAGGCCTAGTTTTGGGGAGTCTGTTGTTCATAACCATTATTTGGGTCATTAGGGATGAAGCTTCTGGCTTCAGAGCTGATAGATCTATAGATAAATTTAACATCTCACTGGCCCAAGATGTTTAAAGATTTATGAGCAAAGGCTTTCACAATTCTAAAATAGTTCACTTTTAAGACGTTAGAGGTAAACACTTCATAGAACAAATACCTTAGAAGGAAGGTGTAGCTGTTTGGCATCCTCTTCCACCTGGATTTCTGTTCCTATTCCCACGCTTTCCTCAGCTGTGTTTCCTCCTGCCTGTACGTAGCTTTTTTGCCACTTCCCAGATTTTATCAGGACCCTGTTCACCGTGCATATAGCTGCCTCACGACAAAGTGCCATCAGGTCAGCACCGACATAACCTGGAGTCAGGCGGGCTAAATGAAGAAAGTCAAAGGACTCTGGGAGCTTAAGTTTTCGACACAATGTCTGAAGAATTCTGATGAAGGGAAAAAAAAAAACAGTGAAACAAAGATGCAACTGTGGTCTTTTCTTACTTTCATACTAAAACAAACAGCATTTATTTAAGGTCTCTTCCAGCTCACATGAACTGAGAGAAGACTTCTAGATCAGCTGCCCTTGTCCTTAGGGGGGAACTTCAACCTGCCAGATGTCAACTGGGGATATCACCTAGCCGTGACAAACAGGCCCAGGTGATTACTGAGGCACCCTGATGATAACTTCTTGGTACAGGTATTAAAAGAGCAAACTAGGAGAGGTGCCTTCCTAAACCTGTTGCTTGTGAACAGGGAGGGTCTTGTGGGCAAAGCGGTGATAGGTGAAAGCAAGGAAGCAAGGTTGGGTGACACGGGAGGACTACAGGGATGCTGCTTGCCTTTGTAGGGAGAGAATTTGTGTGGCCAAGGCTCAGCTAGAATTGAAGCTGGCCAGCAGTGTGGGGGACAATAAAAAAGGCTTTTAAAATTACGTTAATAGGAGAAAGAGGACCAGAGCAAACACTGGTCTGATAACTGATGAGGACAATCACCTCATATGTAGGCACAGCTACTAAGACAAAGAGTAGATGTACACTTAATTTCTTCTACAATTTTCAATGTGTGTTGATATGTATGTGTGTGCAGGCAAATAAAGGATTAAACACAATAAAGTACTTTTCCTTAAGTTGTTAATACACTTTTTTTTTTTTTTTTTAAATAATAAAGAAGGTTAAACTTTATAACACATACTTTTCTCTTGCTGCTTCATCCGGTATCCCTAAACAAATTTCTCGATCAAATCTTCCAGCTCGCCTCAGTGCAGGGTCCAAAGAGTCAGGTCTGTTAGTTGCTCCAATAACAAGGACCTGGGCAGTGGCAGCCAAACTATTCAAGTCTAAAGGAAGGAAGGAAGAAAGTTAATGCCCATAATCACATTCTCAACTTTATTCTGATATCTATGCTACTGTGTTTCTGGTAGCACACAGTAATACTCAGAACAGCACATCCAAAATAACCAACAGGCACACCAAACTGATGCTCATCCTTATTTCTACTACCTAGAATAGATATGTTTCAATCAGAAATATGCATTTCAAATAATATTTGACATATCTTCTGTTAAAGTTTATTTACACAACAGAGAGGCTGTGAAAATGTACTAATATTCGCTCAAATTTATTAGAAGCTTTCCCCTCCTACCCCATAGAGGTAAACTGTGCCAAAAGATGAAAAACAATTAGCACTATCTCCACAGAAGTAATTAAGAGTCATTATGGAATGAAAGAACATAATGAGACTGATAACTAGAAAGTTTAGCTTAGTACAGAAGTTCCTGAAACTGACCGTCCATACAAGTTAGGAGCTGGGCAACAATTCTCCGCTCCATGTCCTTCGATGCAACTTCTCTTTTTGGAGTGATCGCATCAATCTCATCAAGAAAAAGGACACATGGTGCACTGGACTAGGAACAAGAAATATTAATAATTACCAAATTATGCTGACATACTGTATTACGAGAGAGAAATCATTTTTCAGATTTTGTTTTAGAGCTGTTACTCTGAGACTTCTGCATGCACTGAACAATCAACCTCTCCCAGAATAATTTTGTTGCCATTTACTGTCTGAAGAGCTGTCAGATTATGAAACTGATGAACTGAGGCTGTGAAATAACTAAGGCAAAGGGATTCAAAATGTCCCTATATACTGATTAAAAACTAAATATATTGCTATGTTGCTTCATGTTTTCTATGATTATTATTCTATTGTTACTGCTTACTTGCTTAAATCCAAAAAATAAAATCAGACAAAAAAGGTCTCTTCTGTGTATTTTTTTTTTTAAATATTAGATCTGTGGAACTTCAAGAGCTAGCATTAATGACACTCATGATGAAACAAAGAGCTGCAGGTGGTCACGAAAACTTGAAGTCTGTCAACTTCAAGATTACTGCAGAGATGAATCATGTTCAAAGAGTCAAAATCACAGTGAGCAATGCTAGGGAGTGTTCTAACATTCCAAGCACTTCACATTAATAAAAAGCCAATGCTAACATAAAATAATAATTAGTGTAACTAACAGAAGAGTGTTTAACTGACATAAGATTATTAACACCATCAATAAAATACTTGTGATGCAGAGGAATACTTAATGAAGACACTAGAATCATCATCAAAAAAAAAGTCTAAACTCCAAGACAAAAATATAGCATTTTAAATCCCAGCCGCTTTATCAGGTACCAACTGCGCCATCTAGCTGTCGTTCAGTTTTTCCTTCACCTGATAGCGGGAAAAAAATAGAACTAAACCATGAAGATTCCACAGTACATGCATAAGGTACTGTTGAACTGTCTTTTTTTCTTCTGCACAAAAATTTAGTACAAAAGCCAAGTGGAAAGGCCACTTAAACGCAAGGGACTATAACAAAGACAACGGTTTTCATTTTTTAAAATGTATTTCATACAACATATTTATTCAAAAATAACTTTTATAGCAACCACCATACATACAAAAGGTATTTAAATCTAAATAATCACTTACTATTTTTCTTCAACACAACATCTTATCAAGGCTTTCTAAAAAATTAAGTTGTAATAGAAACCCAAAACATAATAATCTAACAGCTTCAAAATTAATTATTTTGCCCAGTTTAGCATTCTTTTATACGTACTTTAAACATCAACGTACAGCTGTGGGGGAGGATAGAATGAAGAAGTAAAGTGGGAAAACCAGAATATTCTCAGAGATCAGAAACAGAAAACCATCCTCATGAAACAAAAAATTAACCCAGTTAACAAAAAGAAAATCTGCATTCATTTCAGTTAAAATTATCTCAACCTGTCTGCTTTTCTTTGCTTCTTAACAGGTCTGAAAGTTGCATCAATATCTTATTACAAGACTGGCTAATCACAATCAATCTGAATGTCTGCCAAGCAGCAGCTTAGTTCTCCTGTGCCTCTAATGCTGATATTAAGACAGAGCAAGGCTTCAAATAGGTTTTGACACTGGAACAGGACTTTATTCTTACTCTTTGATATCTGTTCCAATTTATTTCTTTATGCCTAAAGGCCCAAAGTCTTAACTCAAATGCAAAACCAGACAAAAATAAAAAATTAAAAAAAACAACTTGCAACAAAAATGCACAGTAAACTGCCCTTACATCTTTTTTAATTTTTATAAATCATTCCAAGCAGCTCCAAGTAGGTTAATAATTTATGTTGCTCCCATTACTTTGATATGATGAACTATCTTTTGTCAAGAACAGCAATCTTTGTGTTCTGTGATGGCATGACATTTAGTACAATGGAATTCTGGTCACAGCAAGGGAGACACTATGACTTGTGTGCAGCAATATAAAGATTCAGTCACTAATAATTCACTCAAATTCAAACCACAGCAATGAAGGTTGAATCTTTACAAAGAAAAGGACAAAGAATTCAGTATTATTTCTCATGGGTGTCTCACCACAGCCTGCTCGAACAATTCTCTCAGTTTCTGCTCAGATTCTCCTGACACTCCAGACACCATTTCTGTTGCTGCCACTTTCAACATCGGGAGCTCAAGTTCCTGAAAGAGACAAGGAATGTTGAATGATATATCCAGAGGTTAGGAATGCCTGCTGTCCTACAGGACAAATATTTTCCAATATAATATCTCTTATACCTGAAGATTTTGTAAGGAAGAGTAAATCTGAAAGTTATCTTAAAAAAAGACGAGTAGCATCCTCCTTTTAACAACAGGTCTAAGACATTTTGCCAAATGAACAGAAATGAATACAAAGGCCAGGTTTCCTTGATTCAGTTAGAGATAGTTTTGCACCTTAGCCCTTAATCCAGTACTTCACAACACAGATATTTCAGTTCATGCTTCATCTCCTTTGAGAAAATTGTCTATTTCTATCTATAATAAAACATTGCTTATCAGTATGGATGAGTTCCCACCGGGTTTCATTCCCTTAGTCTTACTCTAGAAGTGTATGAGCAGGATAATACGATAAAATACTTGCAAGTGTCACATTCAAGGTTTTCTCCTACTAAAAATAAATGAATAAACCTGTAACATTGATAGACTAATGCTCACATTAGTGCCTATTTCGAGCTCTTTGAGCTACATATAAGAAAAATCCAGACTTACCACAGCTGCCAGAGGCCCTACATGGGGCCTTGAGGAGATATTTTGCCCTAAGCAACACTATACACAATTATGGAAATTAATATAGCAGTATCTTTCCTAACAAAATGATTTAAGAAGTATTCATTACATTTATCTCATCCTTGAAATTTTTTTACTTGTCATGTTCCATCCCCCAGATACCTACCAGGACACAAATGCTCACTGAAGTATTCTATAACACAGATTCATTCAATTGGCAAGATTTCACAGTAAGATATTAAAAAGGAAAATAAGCAAACCTTTCCAATCAAAGCATTTGAAATATAATGATAGAAGGGTCTAACCAACATTGAAGTAATAAACACCAGTGCTTTCAAAGGTTAAAGCTGCACTACAATTGTTTGTAGTTTTATATGTAAGTACCTAAATCTAAGGTTACAATCTAGGAAATTTAAGAAAAAAAAGAGCATTAAATACACCATGAAAAAGATACAGCCTTGGTTAACACCGAATAGCCCCAAATAGCCCTAAGATTTATATCCATGACAGGAACAGAGCAGTACTGCAGCTTCACCGCTCACCAAGTTTTACACCAATAATGTTACATGCTCTTGAATCATCAGCTTGACAACAACCAGTTCTGGAGTTCAGAACTTACTATTTTAGTAAATAGTAAACTGGGATGTCACCCAGTAGAATTAATGTCACCCAATAGAATTAATGTAGTAACTCATAAAAGATGGTAGAGACCAGACTTAAAATGTTATGGTAAGTTTAACCAGAAGCATATTCCACTTACAGCTTTTTCACTACCCATGCCTATACTGCAGTCCTGGGAATGACTCAACACAGTGAAGTCAAACATAAAACCCCGTCACTAGATCCCTTCTTCATATGAGGTTCTATCAAGTACAGATTTGATAGAATTTAAACAAAAGGAAGTAAAAATGAATACAGTTTAGTCTAAAATAGGAAGCAGAAAAAAAGAGATAAAGAGGAAAAAAATGAAGGAGGATTATTTCTTTTCTGTCTAAATACAATTAAGAAACTAAATCTGGAGCTAACTCACCCCAGCAATAGCCTGTGCAAGCAGTGTCTTTCCACATCCTGGTGGTCCATGCAGAAGAAAACCCCGAGGTGGAACTACACCTAAGTGGTTATAGACTTCGGGATGATGAACATGGATCAGCATCTTGCATATTTCCTGTTAAGGACAACACAGACCTCCATTTAAATGACAAAAAACAGTATTATAAGTTGTTAATAGTAAACGCAAGCCAAAACAAAAAGAGGTTCTCTTTATTAATACAATTGCAGTGACTGCTTTCAGAAAGATTAATCAAAGGGAAAACAAACAACAAAGTAACAACCTTTGTTGCTGTTGGTGTAAGTAACTATTCTCAGTGCTACAAGTGAATTCTGCTACATTTCCTGTTCGTCATTTTTCACATGGCATTTTATTCCGAGTGCATTTTGTCCCACAATCTACATGCTAACTAACCTTCAAAGTTTCATCATTGCCTCCTACATCCTCAAACTTCACTGAAGGGTGGTAAAGCTCTGGTCTCTTACTTGTAACTGTTAAGGAGGAAAAATAAGTTATGTAAATTTAGACATAGCATAATGGTAGTTGCCAATACCAAACAAGAAAGAATTCAACCTAAACAATTAGCTAAATACACACAGCAGTATTATTTTTGGTAGCAGAAACAGGAATGGAATTATTTTTTAGAGCAATAAAAAGATTAAATTTCTTAAACAAACACTTCTTTACACCTCTGAATAGTAGTAGTACACTAGTAATTGATTCCGTGGTCACGCACCACCTCTCTCTTTAGAGAGGCATGCCAAAGATAACTTCTTACCTTTCCCTTTAAGTAAGACGGAATTAATTTCTCCGTCCACATCTGGAACTTCTTTTTTTCTTTTTGCTCTCTTACCCTTTGTACTCTTTTTTTCACTCTCCAAGACAGAAAATTCTGTTGACTTCTAGTGTATGAAAACAGAATTGTACAGACAAAACCTTCAGAGTCAGTGAATTCTTGCAAATACTTAACAGAACAAAACACCAAGACATCTACAATGCTTAATATGTATTTTATGCAGATTTATTTAGATTTTGCCTTCTGGATTCCAGCCCCCCCCCCTTTTTTTTTAGATAGCACTTATTTTTAAATAGTTTATAAACTAATGCGATTTCCAAGCCTTTCAATTTCTCTAACCCCCAATCCATCCAAAAAAATTTCAGCTTTCCCCAGGTTCACTGAGACTTAACCACTTATGGAGACTACATGCTATGGCTACAACAAGCTACGTGTTTGTTGACTAGTTAGGCTGGTCACTAGCAAACAATAAATAACAGCTAAGTTCCACTTACCCTTCTCTCAGTAGGGGCACTACTAGTAGGGGCTGCCCTGCTGCTGAGCACTACATTTTCCCCCCAAAACTGTACAAGAAAGACTTTTTAACTTTAAGACAAACATGCTTGAAATTCACCAGAAGGCTCAAAAATCACTTCTGATAGGGCAGAACCATTGGCTAAGCCTTGTCATCTTCAGAAATCAAGCTAAAAGTTAGTACTCTACTGGGCTTAGGCCAGATCTTCCTATTTAACATTAATATTCCTATTTCTTCCTATCTAACATTTTTGCTGTATTTAATATAGCATGCATATCTGTAATAAAAACGATATATTTTAAACATCCAGAAAGAAGGAAAGTCTTTTTGGTCATAATATCAGCCTTCAAAAGCACGTTAAATTCCATAGGAAATTATACTCATACTTGCTACCTAAAACACGTTGTGTTTGAAAAACACAATACCTCAGAAGTCAATTTCTTCTCATCTCCTTCTCCATCCTCAGAAAGGTCAATGAAAAAGTCTTTTCCACCTGGAGTTTTATCAATGAACCAGCCACCTTCAGAGATCCTAGTTACAGCACAGGATCCTGATGAAAGGGTGCTTCTTTGAGGTGCTGTTTGCACAGGAGAAGAGGTTTCCACTGGTTCAGTTTTTGGAGTGGCTGGAACAGAATCGGGATTTCCTTTCTTGTATAACGTCAGCAGGGAATTGTTCATGTGATTTGTAGACTGCAAATTCATGCATTTTTAAGAGAAAATATACAAGTTATAACTTGGGTTATTTATATAAAGATACCAGTGAAAAATATTTCATACATGTCAGTTATGAAAATACAACCTCACTGGAAAAAGTAATCACTTATCTTCCATCCCACTCTTCTGCATATCAAATAACTGCAGACAAAACTATATCTGCTGGTTCAACAGGCCTTTATGATTTACCCTAAAATAACCCGTTAACTGACAGTTATCATTTTAGCTATAGTCAGATGTGTCAGTTCCTTCCATTGCTTCATTCAACTGCTAGCCAAGTTTTTTGGGTACCCAGCATTCTTTTGTCAAGAGTGATTCCCCACCACAGGTTCTTCCTTTTATGACAGTAATATCCACCTTTCAGCTGTACCACAGATTCTCAGTTGGAATGGCCAACTCTGCCTGCAACTCGTCTGCATCTCCACTTTTAAACTTTTCAAGTGGACTGCAATTTTACAACACATAATCACATGTTACACAAATACGAGCAATCATAATAAAACACAGCTTACTAGATCTTCTGGATAATCATCATCATCATCATCAGAGATATCTGTGGCACTTCCTGCTGTCCTTTACATGGAGGGGAGACAAAAACTATTAATGTATCACAAAACTGCAAGCGAAACACGCACAAAACAGAACAAATGCAATTTCCACAACATGGTTCCTCACAACTATGCAATGTGGCATAAAACCAGAAACAAACTCCCAACTGGCGTGCTCTAAATGTATTGTTATGAAGAGTTTTAAACTTCTTTCCAAGGCTGCAATGAGTTGGATCAACTTGACAACATGGCTAAAAGACAGTCCTACAAAAAAGTGATGTTGGACCAACCTGACTGTGTAGTTTCATGATGAGCTGAATCACCAATGTTGGCACAACAGGGGACATAGAAGCAAATCACTGCTGAACTATACTAAATCCTTCTGATTACAATGTATTAATTTCCCATGAGATTATTGGCATCTATCACAGGTTAGAAACCAGAATGGTCCATGAGACTGCACATAGCTTTAGGAGTTAAGAAATCTTAATTCCGACATCATACCTAGTGGTGACTTTCTCTGAATAGCCTGTCCTGTAGTCTTATTAATCACATTTAGGTAATACGCATCACACCCAAGAAAGATTAAGAACAAAACAAAGGAACTGAACCATTTCCAGGACTGTGGCCTTATATGGAAAACCATAATGTAAACCAAAAGAATATCCATCCACTCAGAGCTGTGCATTCACCGCAGCAGAGAAATTACAATCTACTCTTTAATATCTGCTTGTCTTAATTGAGAAAAAATAATGTTTCAATTAACTACAGGCAACTCCTGAGGAAGACAAGTGTACGGAAAATCAAGGATATGCCAGTAAACTTAAAACTACCGAAACTTAATAATATGAAGACAGAAAGATTTAAAGTAATGTTAAATATTAATGACATTACTGAAGTTAGCTAATGATAGAAATTCTTACTCATTTTTATCTTCTCCATGTCTTGCTTTTTTTGCCACATGTTCAGCTTCTAGAACTGTTAAATCTTCATGTTCTTTTTCATTACTGATTATTCCAAACACTGAAGAAAAAGTTCAAGCATTAACAGAATAGCCAAAGGATAATCAAAGAATTTGGCATCTTGGACACAGTACTAACAGAACTACCTTTTTCAACTTGTATTCTAAAAGCATTTCTTTTTCTTCGTCCATAATCGGCACTGAAAAAAAAAAAAACAAACCACAAAGTAGCAGGTTACACCAAGTGCTTTTCTCCCAACACATTGTTATTCTCAGTGAAAAAAAATACATTGTAAGTTGATACTCAAGCTTTTACGTTAAGTTCTTATTAAGAACCAACTTGAAAACGTGATTGTTTTTTCTGAACCCTACAACTCTGTGATAGCTGGGATGAAAAAACACTAAAATTTACTCATCTCTAAAAGGATGTTTAGTAAATGTTATTCAGGTCCTCTCTGCAGCGATGGAAAAGCAGCAATGTACAAATGGATTCTATTACACAACAACAACACTCATTTTCTTATTTTAATTTAAACAAGAACATATGGACATAAGAGTATGGTCTAGAAAGCACAGTCCAGTACGGAACAACTGCAATAAGGAATAACAAACCAATGTGAGAAAATCTGATTCAATGAGCACCCTTACCTGCAAACAAACATCGTCAACCTTTCATTTTCAGTTACAGAGCAAACATTTCGTTTGCTTTTCTGCAACAGGTGACAGAGGAAAAATAAAACCTAACCCCAAAACCCACAAAAGTCCACAGCAAGAGTTTGGGATCCTTTTCTCTAACAATGCACAAAAAATAGATTGTAAAAACATTAATGAATATACTTCTCTCCACTCCTTTACTCTCACATTCATTAATAATCTGCCTTTCTACCCACAAAGAAAGCCTTCAAATAATTATGTGAGGTAGACTGTCCTCCTAAGCAACCGAGGAAGATCTAGTGTCTTACTGACTCCTGTTACCCACCCCATCTGCCTGCATCCAAGTGTTATTTTCTCTCATGTTTTAAACTCATCACCTGTATAAGGACCAAAACGCTGTAACGTGTCTGTAGCTGTTTAACAGCAACAACAATTAGCAACTAGATCTCGCAGTACTGATGCAATCATAAGAGATAAATTACTAGATACATCAGCAGAGGAAAACACTGGAGTGGAAATGATCTGATTGCTTCAGTTAACCTCAACAACCAGTAAAGAAGGTAACAAAATTAAAATTTTGACAATACGCAAACATAAAATAACAAAATAATGTATTCCATATTCTGAATGTGGAATGTAAGGATACAAATCTTTGCTCACCTGTACGTTTTCTGCAAATCTGACGCTAGAATCCCAATGTCAACATACTGGCCACATCTACTGCTTGCAAGGTACTAAAATTAAAAATGTTAGGAAGCAAGATAAAATCTTTGTCAATAACCTCATTGGAATAGCTAGGTCTAATATGCCTGTTTCAAATTCATAATATAAAGCGTAATATAATATAATGTAATATAATAATAATATAATATTCAGCAATAAAGCTCAAATATGCCTGTTTCAGACTCAATATCCTGGCTGAGTTTGTGAACTCAAGGTGCAAGACCCTAAACTTCTGAAGAGCGAACTCCCAGCTGTTTGAAGACCTGGTGGACGAGACCCCCTGGCCCACTGCCCTGGGGAACAGAGAAGCTACCAGAGCTGGCACCCCTCCTGAGCGCACCAGAGCTCTCCTTCTGCTCTATAAAACGCAGAGTGGGGCGCTCCGCCTGGAGCCGCGCTGGGCTGCCTCACGCCGCCCCGCGCAGCCATCTTGCCGCGCAGGCCCCGCGCCTCCCCCCGCGCCCCGCCGCCCCGCACCTGCTTCACGCGCTGCTTCAGACGCGGGTCCGCCGCCCGCGGCCGCACCCGGACCCGCATCGCCGGCAGCCGGCCCCGGCCCCGGTCCCGCTCCCGGTCCCGCTCTGCCCGGTGCGGGAAGGCGGCCGCGGGGCCTGCGGGTCCCGGCGTGCTGCGCGGTGACTCCGCCACAGCAGGGCAGGGCAGGGCGGAGCGGGGCGGGGAGGCTGAGGGGCGGGCGGCGGCCGCGCCGCCATGGAGTCGGTGGTCTTCATCTTCGCGCTCATCGACTGCTGCGCGCTCATCTTCCTCGCCGTCTACTTCGTATCCTTACCGGCGGGGGGAGCGGGACGGGCCGGGCTCGGCAGCGGTGGTGCTGTGGGGGTGCTGGGGTCCTCATTTCGGCCGAGAGGCCGCGGCCCGGTATGTGGGGGCCCGGGTGGGAGCGGGGCTGGGTGCCCGGCGCTGAGGGGGGGGAGGAAGCGGGTTTGGGGCCCCCCCGGGCCTAAAAATTGGTGCGGTGCGCTCTGGTCACGGAGGGCAGCTCGCTGGGTGAGGTGGGAGAGGGTGGGAAGGGCGTGTGGAGTTCCTGTGGCAGGGTTTCTGCGTTATTGCTACAAAAGCGCCTGCAGACTTCGCTGGAGGGTGTTGTTAGAACAGGACAGGGCTGATGCCTCCATTTATGTGTTCCGGATTGAAGGGGAAGCTGCCCTCATGCTCAGATCCTGGTGTTTCCGAATTTACCTGGTTGTCCTAACAGAAAGAAGCCCAAAAGCACCTGAAAGAATCTCACCTTAGACAGATATTTCACTTATTAAAATTGAAAGCCTTCACCCACCTCTTAAGAACAGAAGGAAAAATGCATGCTTTCCTTGAAGAAAAGGAACACAAGCGTTACAGGCTATAACCTGATGATGTGCACATGTTGTGTGTTAAGCCTTTTTTGATAGGGCTCTCTGAAACCTTTGTATTCCAGGTGCTGGAAGTTCATGTGATAACAACATGAACCTCTTCTTTCATAGCAAACTGGGAAATTACCCAATGCTACTCTAAATGTAAAATAACAAGATTTAGTTCTAGAAGCTGCAATAGCCAGCTTTATTGTGAGTTTAAAAGGTGCATCAACCTTTCCCTGCTTTTAAGGTTTTGCTCCAAGCATGGTAATAATGATTGTGATACCAAAAATACTGAGTTTGCCTTCCTGGTCTGCTTTTAGTGTTAAATTGAACTTTAGCACTTGTGCAACAATTGCTGCTGGAAAAAGTACCATAAAATCATTTAGCCTGATAATAAAATATGGCCTGTCCGTCCACCTAAAGTAGGACTGAGTGGTGGCTAACTGAAACGTGCCTTTGGCAGATTTGTAGAACAAGACAGAAGAGTGCTCACCCCAACATACTGGATGAAAATAAAGCTTAGAATATTTTGACTTCCTATACAATTTTTTCCTTATCCTGAACGTCAGATAATTACGCTATCAGATTTGGAATGTGACTACATTAATGCGAGATCTTGCTGCTCAAAACTCAATAAAGTAAATGATTATTCTTTGCATTTAATGGGGTTTAAAAAAAACAACAATCCATCATCTCAGCATCACAAATAATGGGGGTTTAATGTATATCTGAAGAGCATGGATTGGCAATACTTATTCAAAGCATTTATGTTTCTCTGCAGTCCACTTGTCATTTTTGGGCTCCTGTCTTCCATAAAACTAGCCACAAAAGGCTGTTCTGCTAATCTTTGGTGCTGAGATGGGCTGCTTCTCTGAATTTGTGGGACTCTTCCCAGAGCTCTCAAGTTTTCTTTTTTGTACATGTGCCATTAAGTAGCGATGTCTACTCCTGGCTGAACTCAAATCTTTCTAGCTACTTTCCCTGATACTTGTATATAATTCTTAATGTCTTGAACAGCAGAGTGTTTTGCTGTGATAAGGAAAAGTTCCATATTAATCAAATCTGCTTGAAGCTGTTCTTCTGAAATCCGTGTGACCCGCCCACATGGGTGTTCACTTTGATTTAAAAGTCTTTCTTAATGTAAGAGAGAACACTGCAGGATGCTCTCAAGCCAAAAATGTCCTCTTGGGCTGACCCGATTTACCAATGTCAATTTTAATATCGATCAACTTTCTTATCTGTACCAAGTCTGGAGGTGCTTATACGTTCTGCGTCTATGCGGACTTATGTGCTTCTTATGTGTT
The DNA here is from genome assembly GCF_964211825.1 of Aythya ferina. Lineage (NCBI taxonomy): Eukaryota > Metazoa > Chordata > Aves > Anseriformes > Anatidae > Aythya > Aythya ferina. The sequence continues at coordinate 22,997,504 of NC_140298.1, forward strand.
TCTTTCATTCCTACACCAAATGTTCTCTGCAGTGACTTCAAATGTGCACTGTATTCTTTCTTAACTCGCTCTGAAGTGCATGTGTAGTATAACTGTTTAAACAATGTTGTGTTTCTTTCTGGAAATTGCTGTGTTAAACACAGTACCTCTGTTTTAATACCTTAGGGCATAATTTCTGGCTTACTCATGTGCAATCTGTCTGAAGGTATTCATTTCCCTGCATTGTGATGAAATCACATGCATCTGTGAATTTTGTCAGTTTGATGTGATTAGAATCAGATGATAACACCATATCAATTTTTTTTTTTTTTTTTTTTTAAGAAATAAATTTATCCTTATAACCTTCTTTTTTTCTTCCCTTTTTACAGTGGGTCATCCCAGAGGTGATTGGCCATGCTGTTGTAACTGTATTAATGCTTATTTCATTGCACTGGTTCATCTTTCTCCTTAATTTGCCAATAGCAACATGGAATATATATAGGTAAGTGTGAAGGGTTGTGTGTGCGTTTCATTCCCTGTTGCTGGTTTAGCTTTAAGTGTAATATGAAGATAATATGTCATAATGAGAAGTTTCAGTTGTGTTCTTCAGTTCCTAACAGTCTTCTGGTTAACAAAACTCTCCTCTCCTTGCAATTAAAAGTAGAAGAAACCCAGTGGAGTAAATGACATAAGGCTTTGGGCCTTTCCTTGCGTTCTCTCTAATGCCCAGGAATCTTGATCTGTGAGTCATTCCTGAGTTTGTAGGAAATAATGGCATGTTGGTTGGGATTACCAGGTAGCACTGCAGACACGGTCACTAATGTTTCATTCTTTGCCTATGTGCCTGGTAGTGTTACCAGCACAAAACCATTTACATCAGCCTGAGTGATGGTTGTAAAGCCATCAGACTGTGGTGTTATCCCAAACACCCTCCTTTGTCTGCAGTCCTGTTTCTCCCCCTTGTGTGTTTGGACCCCTTTTGGGTCCACTGTCTTGCCTGTTTATTTTTGGAAAGGTTTCCAGACTTTTCATGTTATGATAGCCGTCAGTGTTACTGGTCTTTTCACCCCGGGCTGTCTACCGCTTTGAAATGGTTTGCTTCCCACTAGAGGTTTGCATGAGGTAACACTGGGACTGTTGGTTCAAACTTGTGCATTTTATTTTGTATAATTGTGAAATGTTTGGTGTCACTTAAGGCATAAAAAGTTAGCTACAATTCTTTTTTCTCTGTACCTCGTTAACACTATTTGCAGGGATGAGTCATTTTTTAAATACAAGAGGTTTCATAGCTCATAAAAGAGAAGATTCCTTTACTGATATTCTGATTGTTCTTCAGCAAAATATAATTATGTACTTAACGTCTTTTGTTTTCCACAAAACTTCTAGTAAAGCCTTCAAATGTTTCTCAGTTGGAGAAACATGAGGCAGTGTAACTTTTACAGTTAATGGCTGCATATTGCCTCCATGCACAGGCGGGGATAGTTTTGGCCACCTGTAGGTACAAATGTGTGTTTGTGCAACAGTTGCACAAAATGAGTGATGGTCCCTTTGGTGAGTGTAGTATTAGTATTTGGTGTTTCTTTTTTGGTTAGACTGTTTCTACGAAGACACTGAAGGGAGGAAGGGGGAGAGAGACAATGTATTTTCTTTGAAATCTTGAGGATTTCTTATCCTAGTTTCCCCCTTGCTTCCTTCTAATATGTTAAAGCAACATAATTTACCATTCTGTTAATATTTAAAGTAGCCACTTGCTTTCTCTTCTCAACATGGTCAGAAGGAATTTTAAAAGCTATTGATTTCTGTTTCCATGCTTTAGGCAGTAGGCTTTGAATGTTGTTTCGAAATGACAGCTCTCATTTTGTATTTGTCATTTGGAATACCCTAAAATCCTGATGTTGCCTCAAATGTAGATGTGCAATGCATGTAATAAATGAATATGACAGTGTAATACTTTGCCTATGCTGCCATAAGAAGTCGGAACGTTAAGACTACTGTTAATCCTGCCTCATTTCTGAGGATCAGCGACTTGCACCCATACTGGTAGCCTAGAGTACCCCATTCATGGTGAAGGAGCTAGAAGTTGGCAAAAGCAACTAAACTATAAAACTAAACTATATGTTTAGTATTATAAAGGGAATCTGATTGATGGTGTGGGATAGAACTTATATTTCACCCAGTCATTTAATGGACACAGGGTATGGTAGTCAGAAAAATGGTGGATTGAAAAGTAGTTTGAATAAAGTGTCAATGACTAAATTACAATCAAGTGGGAACAGATTGTGTAAACCTGTTACTGAGAGCTGCAAGCTTCCAGCATCAGGTGGGTGTGTTTGAATTGTCTTCACTTGTCACAGTATTTCAAGAAATAATTTCTGGAGTGAATTTCTGCAACAGGTCTAAGCGCAAGGTGCGGCACCTGGGTCATGGCAATCCCAGACATGGGTGAAGAACTCACTGAGAGCAGCCCTGCAGAGAAGGACTTGGGGGTTTTGGTGGACAAAAAACTTGTCATGAGCCAGAAGTACAAGCTTGCACCCTAGAAAGCTAACTGTATCCTGGGCTGCATCAACAGAGGAGTGGGTAGCAGGTGAGGGAGGGGATTGTCCTCCTCTGCTCTGCCCTTGTGAGGCCCCACTTGGAGTGCTGCATCCAGGTCTAACTCCCAACCCCAAGAAGGGTGTGGAGCTGTTACGAGGAAATTCTTCACTCAGAGGGTGCTGAGGAACTGGAGCAGGTTGCCCAGAGAAGCTGTGGATGCCCCATCCCTGGAGGTGTTCAGGGTCAGGTTGGATGATGCCCTGGTCAGCCTGATCTAGTGGCTGGCATCCTGCTAACTTGTGTTTGTCAGCATCTAGCATCATTGTGTCCATGACTACAGTTCCCTGGATGTGTAACATAAGCTAAACTAGACTGGGGGCCTCTTGGAAAAAATAACTCCCAAGTTCTGGAAACTTTAAATAATTTGTGTCATTTAAGTGTCACTGCTTTTAAAACACAAATTGAATAAATACTATCTTTATGGTACTCGTATCCTAGAGATGTAAGGAAACGGTGCACTATATATCTTATTTCTAGGGTCAAATGATACAGGAAACTTGTATACTTCCTTTTATTTCAATAAAATGTACTACATTTCCATGAAAATGGAAATTAGTGTCAGAATTATAACAATAGATCAATCACTTAAAGCTTCAAATTTAGAAGAGACTTTGAAATTAATAATTTCACGAGCTATTCTTAATGGGACATAATTGTTACTAATTAAATATGTGTCAGTACTTTTTAATGTTCCTGTGAAAATAAGAAAAATAACACTTATTTCTGCTGCTATAGAACCTCTCTTCCCCTCCTATTGCTCCTGTTACTGCAGTGAATGGTGCAAGATGGGGAGGGGCTGCTTTTTCTTTTGCTTGGTAACATTCTTCAAGTATATAAAGAAAACCTGTTCTGTTCAGAGACCTTGCTCTTGCTCAAGGTCTACGACTAGGAGTTTAGGAGTTAAATTGCTGTGTAGAAAAGAGCATTTTTCCAGGAAGGTAGAACCTGTATGAGATTTAAGTGAGATACTACTAATAGTACTTGTTCTAGACTGGGCTCGGCTGCAGTGACAACTTCAAGTGCTTGCATTTTTTTCTCTAGAGAAATGTGTATGGTGAATGACTGTACTGTTGCTTGAATTTTCACAAGACACAGGCATTTACTGTACTGATTTTACTCTTCTTTTTGCTTACATTTCACTTTGTTTCACTCAGCTGCTGTTCTTACGTGGATTTAGACAAGAAGTACTCAAATTCTCCAGTCCTGCCCAGTTTTTCAACCTGTCAGCCATAGGAAAGCTGTGTATTTGCTGTGATAACACAGGATAGTTTTGCTAAAAATGGAAATAATACACAGATCCTAAGTCTTATCTGCTTTTGACCACTGGAGTTTGTGATTTTCTCTATAATTTTTTTGTAATGAAAACACTGATTCTTAAGTTTTTTTTCCAGTCTCTTTCAGTTAATACATCTTTCCAGTGTGGGTAGAGGTTTTCTTCCTAACACGGAGTAGTCACAAACAGCAATTAAAATGATCTGGAATTGGCTTTTAACTGGAAATTCTCCCACTTATACCTGGGAAGCTGGGCTAACATTTTCAATACTGCTTGACCTCTGGATTTTCATTGTGTAGTGGCAGAGATGTACAATATCCTGAGATTGAAATAGAAATCTTAAAAAAAGCTCCATTATATTTAACTAGGAAACAAGCTTTAGATGAATGTCACTTCTGTGCAAATTCTTCTCCCCTCCTCCTGACACTCCTTAATGTTTTAATGATTATACTTGTGTGTTTTTTTTCTTTCTTAAACTTTCAGGTTCATTATGGTGCCAAGCGGAAACATGGGGGTATTTGATCCCACAGAGATCCATAACCGAGGACAACTGAAATCGCACATGAAGGAAGCCATGATTAAACTAGGCTTTCATCTGCTCTGTTTCTTCATGTACCTGTACAGGTTAGTCTCAAAAATTGCTCCCAAGGAACAAAGGAAGTGTCTGCCAGCTATTTTTACTTCCCCTATTCTGCTTGTGCTGGTATTCATAATTCTGATCTTCTTCTGCTAACCTTCAGTAATATATTTTGACAGTCAACTGCATGCTTATTATATGCTTTTATGCTTTCTGATCAAACATTGTTTGAAAACTCAGACTACTACTTAATCTCAAAACTACTATAAGTAAATACAAAACTACATGATTTTAGCACCTAGAGTAAGCAGCCTGTTTAGACGGGGTAATCTTGAGGGCTAAGTTTATTTCACAGATTCTGTTTTAGAAAATAAAGTGCTCAGGTTAAGTTACAACCTGATGAGTTCTGTGATTGGGTACTTTCTACAAGGTAGAACTATCGTTCTTCTACTGCAATATTACTTCTGCAGTCCTCGTCTTCATAAATAATGCAAGTGGCACAGTTGCCTTGACTTTCTATTTCAGAATCAAGTGCAATTTGCTACTGAAAGTGATAGCTGTTCCTACTTGCCTATGCTTCAGTAATACACTGGGTCTCATGTTTTCTGTTTTGTCACAGTATGATTCTGGCTTTGATAAATGATTGAGAAGTTGACAAAGAACCATTAGCTGCCAAATGGGGTCATCACTCCAGTGACTGGTTGTGGAGCCACAGACACCTTCTGAACATACCTAGACCAGTGTCGTCATGCAGTATATTTTTCCTTTTTGAACAAGAAATATTTTTCTGTATTTTTAACATAAAATATTTTCAAAAGACATTGGATTTGTGTAGCAGTTGTTTTTGTTCCTTCTTAAAACCCAAATGGCTGTAGCTGCTGCTTTGGTTCTGTAAACAAGGATTTCACTTTACAAATCTTATGGGAATGACAAGATGAGAGGGAAACTCATTTCAACTGCTTAGGCTGACAATAGTACTAATTCTAGAACAAATTTAAGAGCAGTTATAATGCTTATTTCTTACCAAAAGTGTCAGGATATGCCTCTGGCAGTCAAGCTGTCCAATTAGCCTGGTTTGAAGCTGTCCTTGGTACATCAATTTCAAAAGCAGAACACTAGCACAGCTTGCATCTTTATGTTGTTTTGTGCTCAGCTAAAAAGCAATGGAATAAAAGTTGTGCTTTTTCTCATTTTCCATTCCCTCTCCCTCCCACCCCAACCTGTATGAAGTCTAGTGTATGGCAGAATTAAGGTCACTGTGACACTTGTAAGAGTGGAAAAACGTGTTGCTGCAGATAAATGTAACACTTGTGAAGCAAGTAATACTTGTTTTTTTTTTTCCTTCAACTCCTGTTTTGTCATCAAAATAATTCATAGACCTCCCTGTAGAGTAAACAGTGCATCAGGGTTGGAGTCAGTAATGGAACAAAAGTAATGGAACAAAAGAATCAACCTGCTTTAATCATATCCAGTGGGGTGAATCAAGAATGTCTACTTAGGAATCTACTTAAGAGAGGTGGTCTGTTAAACCATAACCCAGCTATCCCCACATTTCTGATGTGATTCTGCTTCAAAGGCACCAAGAAATTTCAGTTCTTCTTGAGCAGCTCTTACATCACCGCCAAGTATACAAACCTGAGTTTGTACCCTCACTATCCAACTTTTTTATATATACGCATAAAAACAAATTTTTTTAAACAAATGTACCAAGTGAAATACTAAAAAAAATCCAAATTTTAAAGTCCTAAGAAGGAAAAAACTCAGATTTTAAGAACTTGTCGTAATTTACTGTACAGCTATAGTTAGCATATTATATTGGTCTTAATGTGGTATCTGTGTGCAACAGCTTGTTTTTGTGAGCAGGTGGTAAAAAGACAGCACTGAAGCTTGATTGCTGTAGGTATCTTGCACTCAGTATTTGTTTTAGGATAAGCTTAGCCTTAAATTTTTGACAGATGGAGTCTAAGTTCAGCTGTTGTAAAGACCAAAAACTACTGAAAAGCATGCTCATTAGAAAATAGCTACCACAGCTACATGCAAGTGACTACCTGACAGCACTGCAAAACAAAAATTACAGCAAACATTGCTTTGTAAAGCTTTATGCCAGACAGGATATAGATCTGTAAAAAGGAGAGAACAATATTTCAGAAGAGAAAAGTCACCGACTTCTGTAGCAGCTCACGTGGTAGGCAAGTACCTTATTTGTAGGTGAGGACAATTTAACTTCATTGACTTATAGCCTCTTGTATATTCCTGTGAGGGAAAAAAAAGTCCACCACATACCTATACTTTATAAGAGCAAAGTTAGTAAGCTGCTTGAGGTAAGTCCTTGCTGTAGCGCCAGCAGTAGATACATAAACTTCATTAGTGACATGTAAGTTCCATGCTGAGAACCATGACAAGTAATCTGTAATCCCCTCACTTAAACTAGCAGGTTTTTAAAATCTTATTCTAAAGATGGATTTTGAGGTAAGAACTTTGTCAGTAGTTAAAATATTTCTAAGATACAGTAGTTAGAAATCATTGAAGACAATTACAGTAATGACATTAGCTAGGGCAGACATATTCCCCTGTGGAACCAGTAAAAGATCTCACACTCCCTCTGAAAAGCTCCTATTCCCCTCTACTTCATGAAACATTTCTTCAGAAATGGGAGGGGGACATGGAAAGGTAAAGGAAAAGAACAATATCTGGAGGGGGGGGGGAAAAGGGGTAGCATGCATCTTAGTTCAGATGTCTGACCTAAGGGATGTTATTGTGGATTCTTCCCCGCTTCCCTCCTTAAGAATGAATTACTAACCACAACAGAACAAGAACTACAGCTATGTATGCTGTCCAGTATTAAGCAAACTGTACTTTTAGATGAATACAAGTTTCCATCCTGTTTTTGAATAAATTCTCTGTTCATTCATCTCCAACAACTTTTTGTAATTGTTGTAAAAACCTCAGAAGCAGATTCTGGAGACCACAATTCTGCTGAGTCATTACACTACTAATTTTTGAGCCTGCCTTGCTGTATAAGTCATTTTCTGCCTTAACAATGACCTTCACAGAGCTCAGAGTCAACAGGAAAAATGTGATAAAAAACCCTTGAACTACAGAGATCCTAACTTTTGAGCAAGGTTGTTAAGCTCTTTTCCACGCTCACGGTCTAGAGCCTAGTTAGCTTGCTACAGTGTCAGTACTTCAACTGCTTACAGTGACTGGGTAGCTGTTGTAGTACTGCAGTTGGGAGTGGAGGATTAATTAAGATAGGGGAAAACGTGCTAATCAATCAATACAGTTATGGACTGTTGATTATTTAGCTAGTTTTATTAGTGAATGTACTTACCTTCTCACCTTTCTCAAGCCAAAAAAACAAATTTCCTTCATCTGCTATATGGATAATTTTTGGCTGAATTGGGTCAACTCTTCTACAAATACTAGTACCTGAGGGAAGCAGCAAGAACAGGTACATGGAAATGGATATGGCATAACTTGGAGGGAATAAAAGTTGATGGAAAGGTGCTACTGGAGGCCATAAAGACCTTTTTCTAATCAAATACAGAAGCTGAAAAGAACTGAATGCATTTCACCAAAAGGTTTGAGTTTAGAAAACCTACTTGAAGACAAATATAGGCACAGCTTTCATTTAGCAGAACATTAGCTAATAAAAATGCCTACACCACCAGTATATGGAAAACACAGGACAAAGACGAGATTCCGTTCTGCTGCACAAGGAGGAGAGACCAGGTTAGTTGGAACAAGAAAAGCAACAGCTGAGAATCAGCTTCAAGAGCTACAAGAGCTGCTTAGGTCAACCACAGATAAAAGAGGTCCTTGATTTCTAGTTACTAGCAGTTGGCAAGAAACATCTGAGCAAGAAATGGAAGTACTTTAAAAGCACCTTGTTAATTATGGGAGAGAATTTTGTAGGTATATCTGAATTACAGTTAGCAACCTGTGTAAGATACCTAAGCAAGCTCCAGGATTAAAGAATCAAGGCTCTCACTGAGCCTCAAAGGAGCAGATGTTCAACAATGCAGATAAGCACAGAATGGGACACAGGCAAGTAGTGTGCTAAATGGCATAAATGTGCAGTCAAAACAGAAGTGTTGGGTAGATTAGAGCCAGGCATCAAAAATTGGAAAGCCTGCACACAGCAAGAGGGAGCTCATCTTCAGCTGAACTGCCACAAATGATTTTTCGTCTCAAGGAAATGAAATGCTACAACCAAGGAAGAATTCTATAATTAGTGATCAAGAAATGAACATCCCAGTGATATTCACGTAAGTGAAGTTTAGGAAACTAAGAACTATTCATTCCAGTTATTTATTCTGTTTATTGAATTGAAAGAAAGGGAATACAAACATTTCTGTTAAGTGCTGTGCACCAACATGGAAAAAGTGTATTTTTTTAAAAATCCTAATAAAAACAAATCAGAAGTTAATGTAGTTCCAATTGAACAAGTTGTAAAGATATGTTTAAAATACTACACATTTATAAAATAAAAAAGTTAAAACGGTGTTCTGTAAATAATTAGTAAAACAAGTGAAAATAAATACGAGACCCAAAGTTCTTATGTTTTTAATGTAATATAGCAAAGAAATTTTAACTACTTAATATAATCCAAGGAGAGTAACAAAAATCCAGAAAGTTTTAAGAACGCAATCCTTTGAAACATTTAATATCAGTCCATAGCAAATAGTCATTACATACCAAAAGCTCTAAGTGTTAAACTAGTTCCACCACAACTCCATATAAATCTTGACAACTTAGAAATCTTGAGATCAACAATAAAGTTCTTTTCTTGATCTCTACAGCTTGGTTTGTAAGTACATACATGCTTTGAGGATCCATTTTGTCCCATATTTTTTTCAAGGAGCCAATAGCTTTTTCCATCTGTGCCTAAAAATGTTAAGATTCATATCTACCACATATACCCTAACCATGAAAAATGTTTAAGAAAAAGATGGGGCACAATGAATTTCAAATTTATAAAAATATACTGATATTAACCAAAACCTTCAGGTCAAAGGACACTTCACATACACACGACTTAAAGTATGCAATAAAACATGACAAGTACCTAGAACGTTTGGTTCTATGCCTGTTTATGTAACACATGCACACACACATTCATACCAGATGGGAGGAACACTCTCACAAACTTTTTATTGAATCCAGATAATCTGGATAAACAGAAAACTTGTCTACAGTTTATTTCAACAACTAGAGGCAGCTACTGCAGCAGTAGTTCAACACTGCACACTTCAATCAAGTCCACCCTGTTTAGAAAAGTGTCAGAGTTAATCTTTTTGTTTCCTAAATATCGTTAAAAGTAGCAGTTTTCAAAATTAAGTATGGCAGCTGAAAATGGTCTCAAGCCAATGTGGAAAAGACAGGGTGAAGTAAAAAGGAGGATTAGCCATTTATGGGATGAATGTTCCTCTTAATTGTTTCAAAAAAAGAAAAAAAAAGCCAACAACAGTGAAAACCATTTAGCAAATACAGGTGTATTTTGTAGCTAACAATATGGACAAACTATTGAAAGTGCATTTTTCCTCCTCCCCCTTGAGTTACAGTAGTTTGTCAGTAAATCCAGCTTTTCATGTTCATTCTTCTTTCTCTGCCTCCCCAAATGGGTCTAACAACATCTCCCCTTCAAACTATAGCTAATTATAGGAGTCCTTGTTTTGTACTAAGGAAGCCTTGCTAACTGATTTTGGGTGGGATCATTGCTTAGCAGTGTAAGGAGATACAACTAGACCCAACCTCCAAGAGCATACTGAATTTTATTAAACATTACCTGTTCGAAGCCAACTTGAGAAGTAACTGGCAAGATCTGGATAGATTTCTAGCTTGCATCTTTGCTCTAATCATAAAAAAGAAGTCAACTTTAAAGTTGGAGAACTTGAGAAAAAACAGGGAATTTAAACAAAGATGTAATTGCCCCCTACTACCTCCCCCCATACCCAAAGGACAAATTTAGCATGACTGCTTATTTTCCCTTTTGTGCTCCATTGTGCCTTGAAAATTACTTACCTGAACAGCTAAAGAGCATTCAGATAATAAAATGCTTTAGCATTTTTATTTATTAAAAAGAAAAAAAAAGAGATCTGCCTTTAACAATAACCTGCGGCTACTGTATTTTAAGCTAACAGCTTACCAAAGTTACAAAAGAGTAGTACACACTTACAGTATTTTCCTCTCTAAAAACATAGGTTTGTTCACCAGAAATACAGTAATTTATTGCAGGTGTGCAGTTGTTCCAGCCTTAGACTCCAGCCTATGAACATTTTTAAGCACATGGAAATCAACACATTGCAAGTGAGCAAGCTTATTACCCCATCCCCCACCCCCCATCTCATTTTATAGTCTGTGCACAAAAAGTATTGGTACTTTTCAATTCACATAGTGTGAATACATGACATGTCAGAAATAATCTTGGTTCCTCTTTAATCGACATTTAGAATGGTTCTCACTACCACTAGACCTATAGCGTAATCACTGTGGGACCAGGTACTGTGGTCAAATAAAGTTTACTCTCTCTAATCTCCACACATCATCTGTGATAAGCAGAGATCTATGCAATATGGTGTTATTTACACACTGGAAAGAATGCTATCTATATGATAAAGGAGCTTTCCCTTATATTGCATAGTTTCACCACAAAACTAAATTAAAGCAGAGACACCAAGAACGTATGTTTCTCCTTAACTTGCTTCTAAATCCCTGATGTGTTTTGTTTTTTTTTTTTTTTTGTTAGAGGTACATACCAAGTCCAGAAGAGAAAACCCAGAATGGAGGTCAGGTTTTGGTAGTAGTAAGTTTAAATTTTTAATTACAATGCATTGCAGTAGAAAATAGGCATCAGGTCATACATACCCCCACATAGCTTGTACCAGGTAAGGAGTCTTGGCCAGGTACGGCCAGCCATATTAAAAATGCCTGTTGAAGTGGATGTGAGACTTCAAATCTAAGCTTGAGACTTGATCACCTTGAGACTTCAACACTTGCCTATATTTCCTACTAAGTCCCGTGAGTATGAGGTAAGCAAATAGTGCGAGTTGTACGCAATATCTTTGTTAAGAGACACCAAAACCAGGATTATTCTCCTCCCCCCTGCTCTCCCTAAATAACGCTTTGTTTAAAAACATGAGGTCCAGAGTAAGACAATACAGGGATAACTTCCAAAGATTCACATACTAGCATCGCTTAAGAATTACACTATGTTTCGAAGATAGAAAATACTGCTTGCAATTTAGGTATTCAATATTTATTTAAAACCCGGAGGTTTATTTTACTAAAAATTAACCTTAGGAAAGTTGTCTGCTTCTCTGCAACACCGATGCCACAGACAAGACTGACCAATCTTATGCTGTCCGAACTAGCAACAGAAACAAACAGCTCCTTCTAAAACTAGCTAATGGAAGGAGGAACTGATTTGTAGTCTTCAGTTTACATACATACTCCCAGTATGCTATAACTCCCTTAATTGCTATCAGCGCAATTCCCCTTAAGAAAAAATGAACTAGGTTGAAGATAAGAACGTTAAGTTCCTATTTCATTTTGGAGGTACTAAACCAGAAATGAGTACATCAGATTCAGGGCTGGCTTCAATGAGAAGATTGGAATCTTCAATCATGTTTCAGATGGCACACAGGGCAAGGAAAACACCGCCACCTGATTGCTGGAATCTTAAAAAAAAAAAAATCCAACCCATTAAGTTTTGTTTCTTTGGGAAAGAAAAAGGGACTGTTTATGTTAAACACCACATTCCCAATCAAAGCAGCTACACTGCTCTTCCCAGGAACTCTGGCAAACCTTCCCCCACCCTTCTTCCACACATGACTAATGAGGTCACTAGATTACCATCTCATTAAACGATGAAGCCCACACTTCCATTCACATCATTCTTGGTGACACGCCCTTTCCTGCTCCCTCTTTACTTCACAGCACTACCAACACTACCTTTCCACCCATGGTAGGAAATGGACTCCAGCGCCATCCCAAAGTGAATTTGTGTGTAGTGCAGAAGCATTGAGATGTCAGGCCATCTGTTTATTGAGGACAAAAACCACACGTGATGTCTTTCTCTTTTCTAAACATGGCATATTAGTGGAACTGTTCCTAAATGCGTCAAGATGTTCACAGCACCAGCTTGCAACAAGGTCTAGGAGAGACATTTAAATTTGCAAACTTAAAAGTATATTTTCAGAAAGAAAATCTATACATCTTTGTTTATCAAATAAAGTTTTCCTTCATAACACAAGTGTTACTTATGATTTGAATGTTAATTACTTTTACAAAATGTTTACTTTGTTTTGAATACTTTCTTCACATTCTTTTGTTGAGGTGTAGCCTACCTTTAATCCGTATTGTTGCATGTATTTATGTAATTAAAAAGAAGACCTTGTCTTGTTTAAACTCTTAATCTGGTGGTGTACTCTGAACACTTCTTTTTTTCGCTAAATAATACGATTTTATCTGTTAATATGGACAGTGAGTTTCTCTTTCTAAAACAACCTTTACTGACTACATAAAGTTCCTTCCAGCCACTGCTTTTGATCGGGTCTCAAGACACTCTGGAAGAGCGTCAGTGATACCACATTTTACAACACTTCTTGCATCGTTTTAGTTCCAAACGTATACAAATGAAGTCGTTTTAATCCTATAAATAATTTATTTTTAAAAAATTGTGCTGTTAACCCCTTTGCAGGGCAACGAGCTATGTGAAAAGTACAAAACTTTTTGTCAAATGTGATATTCAGAGTGCTTTTGACATAGTTCATTGGTTTATCTCAATTTATATGCGCAACGGGCAAGGCTAGAATCCATGAACCAAGCTGCAAAGATCTCAAGCTAAGTAAGGCGGAGAGATTTGAGAAACAAGAGAAGGAAATACTTTCCTATCCAATGTATACTCTTCAGACTAAAGCACTCTTTCTATCAAGCCTTCTAAACTGTTAAATAAAGTGTTCCAAACAAGCATTTAAACTTCATTACACAGAAGAGCAACAAGAACAGTAGCCTGCCAAACAAAAAGGCAGGAGGGAAAAATATATAGAGTTCAATGGTTAGCCTGAATGTAGCACAGTTCTTCACAACCGATGGGGGGGTAATTTCAACACGGTGTCCAACAACGTTCTAACGACGTGCTTCATCTCGACTGGTTACTATGAAGCAAGGTGGTAAATGTTTGGCCCCAATCGGGCTTCAGAAATGGTTCTTTTTCATGACGAGCATGTCTGTCCAGCTATCAATCATGTTTGTTTGCACCAAATCCCAAGCCATTTAAAATACGACTAATTAAGTTAAACTGAAGTCGTCTGCTCCAAATTCGCCATCAACTATCCATGCTACTGCATTCCTCTGAACAAAAACAAAAAAAAGAGAAAAAAAATCACACCTTGAAGATTTTATCAGTAATTAACATTCCTATTATAAGGTCTCTAATACAGTGTATTTACATAAGTTTTACTGATCATGCATTACTTAACGGAACTTATAGTGTAACTAAATCCTACATTAAAAATTAGCAATTTTAGGTATCATTATTCGTATTAATTCAAAGGTTAATTTATCATGTTATCTGTTGGTACAAAGAAATCATCTTTTGCAGAAGATATCAATAAATTACATACATTTACATTTAAGTTCCAGGGGCTCGTGCTAATTACAAAGCTGTCATCCATTTAAGATTCCTAAGTTGCTGGACATTATTCTCTGCACCTATACCTTTTATAGATGCACTACCGCAAGAAATTCAGTTTGTATCATTTTTATTTTTATGAAGTTTACAAGCTCATTTTCTGGAGAAAATGAGAAAGAATAAGCAGGCAAGTAATTGGGAGAAAACAAAAGCAAAAAACAAAACAAAACAAAACAAAACAAAAACACAAGTAAAGCCAGCTGGAGGATAGGCTCTGAGTCCCTACATGTATGTTCAAGATGTTACAAGCAGGACTGGCAAGGCTGGTCCACCTAGTCCAATACTAGAAGCAGATGCGTCAGAAAGCACAGGAACAGTAAAAGGAAGTAATCCTTCTATATATCCTTCCAACTTTCAGCCACTTTCACCTAGTGGACATTCTAAACTAGAGGTGTTTACTCGTCTACTCACACTTCATGGATTTCTCCTTGATTGTTTTGTTCAGGTTCCCCTTGAACTCATGTCCATGCTTAGTATTCACTGTAAGTTTTTAGCATGAGATTGGATGTGTAATGACAGAAGCCTATAGGCTGCAGAACAATCCCCTAGTCGTCATCTTGTTAATAGTTCTAGGGGGGTAGGTAAGAAGGGTTGGGAAAAAGTGTGCATTTTGACAGTGAAAAAAGTTGCACTTATTTCAGAAGCATCACTCTCCTGATAACATCAGATGGTTAGGAAAAAATCAGTGGTGTACAGATTTTAGGGTGGAAAAATTTCAGTCTCTCCACATTTTGGAGATTACTTTTATAAGCACAGTAACACCACTATTTGTTTTCCAGTGTAGTCAGAACGCACTACTCAAATTTTAGTAACATTGCATGCACTTGAAGCATTGAAGGCGGCATTTCTAAGAAGTCTACCTAAGTCACTTAATAAAATACTACGGCCTCAGTTGACACCACTGTTTTCTATAGGACCTTTCTGTAAAGGCAATGATTCTAACCCAAAACTTGTGGGCATTTTTCTATTCTATTTATGACACAGAAAATCCACCAAACCAGCTGCCTTTGACATACATTTTTATTGATTAGAAAACATACACACATGCACACACACACCCTTACCTTCAATATCCTGGTTGTCTACGAATGGCGCTGGTCCCCATATTCTAACAGTACCATCATCAGAGGCACTGGCCATCATGGATGGAATCTGCGGGTTCCAGCTCACACAGTTAACAGTACGTGTGTGCCCTGTCAGCTCCGCAATTGGCAGCTCGCTACGCTTGTGCCAAATATATACTTTGTGATCTAAACAAAATATGCATTTTGAAAAACATGAGAAACATTGCTCCGCACAAACCAATTTGTCATATCAAATAGCACTTCCACACCTAAAAAAGCATTAATGTTGTCAATTCTAAAACCCACATCTGTTGAATGTGCAACGGCACTAAACATTTTCTTCTAAAAATGATCAAAAGAACATGGGCAAGGTTCTACCACAAAGGGGCATGCTTCCTTTAAAAGACTTGCAAGAAAAACATTCAACTGCAGTGCAAATAACCTAGAAAGACAAACTGAGCTACTCTTAAATTAAGGACATGGGGTAGTAACATTATTCAGAAGGAACACTTGCAGAATTTTTTTTTAAACAATCATATTTACAGATTAGTACACGCATTATAAAGTCACAAGTGTTAAGGCAGGATATTGACTGTATGAAGTAATGAAGTGCTGATGAGTAATACCTAAGTATCCCATAGGGCATCCTGATCTCTAAATTGGAGAGAGAGGGATTTGTAGGGTGGACTATTCAGTGGATTAGGAATTGGCTGGATGGCTGCACCCAGAGAGTTGCAGTCAATGACTCTATGTCCAGGTGTCCCTCAGGGGTCTGTATTAGGATCAGTGCTGCTTAGGATCTTTAGAAGTGACACAGACAATGGGAACAAGTGCACCCTCACAAGTTTGCAGATGACACCAAGCTGAGTGGTGCAGTTGATATAACAGAAGGAAGGGATGCCATCCAGAGGGACCTGGACAAGTTTGAGAAGTGGGCCTATGGGAACCTAATGAGGTTCAACAAGCCCAAGTGCAAGGTGCTGCACCTGGGTCAAGGCAATGCCAGACCTAAGTACAGGCTGGGAAAAGAACTCATTGGGAGCAGCCCTGCAGAGAAGGAAAAGCTTGACATGAGCCAGCAGTGTGAGCTTGCAGCCCAGTAGGCCAACTGCATCCATCAACAGAGGAGTGGGCAGCAGGGTGAGGGAGGGCATTGTCCCCTTCTGCTCTGCCTTTGTGAGGCCCCACTTGGAGTGCTGCTTCCAAGTCTGGGCCCTCCCCCACCCCAAGATGGATGTGGACCTCTTGGTGTAGGTCCCAAGGAGGGCCACAAGGATGATCAGAGGGCTAGAGCACCTCTCCTATGAAGAAAGACTGAGAGCTGGGGATGTTCAGCCTGAAAAGGAGGTTCTGGGGAGAACTCACTGCAGCCTTTCAATACTTAAAGGAGGCTTATAAAAAAGATGGAGAGTAACTTCTTACTCCAACAGACAATGACAGGACAAGGGGGAATGGTTTTAAACTAAAAGAGGGGACATTTAGATGTTACGAGGAAATTCTTCGCTCAGAGGGTGGTGAGGCACTGGAACAGGTTGCCCATAGAAGTTGTGGATACCCCATCCCTGGAGGTGTTCAGGGTCAGGTTGGATGATGCCCTGGTCAACCTGATCTGGTGGCTGGCAGCCCTACCTATGGCAGGGGAGTAGAGCTAGATGTTCTTTAAGGTGCTTTCCAACCCATGCCATTCTAAGATTCTATGAAGTTCACAGCTCTACAGTTAATGAAATGTGTCTTGGTACTGAAGACCTGGAAATATTCCACTGCAAGTGCAAACTGAGAAAGCGAGTGATGACAACAAGGCTCAATGTCTGAAATCGCAAGCTATTACTGTCTGACAATTAATTCTTGCGTTGTATTCAAGACATTGATTTGTACTTAAAGCAGATGCAATAAACAATCCCATAGATCTTATTTTGTGATAGGAAGCTTTTAATCATTTTTCTTTTAGCAAAATGCTTGAATTAGAATAGTGGAGTCAAACACTCCATTGCATTTTGTTTGTTTGTTTTTAAGCATTTTATAACCAACCACATTTAAGAATAAGTGACTAAGTCAGGATTTTTTTTTTCCAACTGTAGATTAGCAGCCTTTAACAAACCTGTGGATTGATCTCTCTAGGAATGTCTTTGGAATATTCCAAACACATCTTTATAAACTGAAAAAGTATGTGCCACTAATATTACACAAAACCTTAGTATTTAGTACTAACAGATGAAAATATTTTAATTCAATATATTTGGATGGTTTTAATGTAGAAGTCATTCTGAAGACTTAGCAAACAAGTCAATCTTTCTCTATTCCTCCTCCCGGCCCCTTACAAAACAAACTTGCTCTCTGACCTACCTGCTAGAATAGCATCATGGAATCATATTATAACTTAACTGTCTTCTGCTGAGTCAGCTCATTTGAGTACAACACCTTTATATACACATGTATGCAAACATTTTGGTTGAGTTTACATTCCACTTACGATTTCAAGAGACTAAATATCCATGCTATTCATCAAATAACACAATTCACTCTCTGCTTTAACACTGGACACGCAAGCCTCTGCTGCCTGGGAGAATCAAAGCCTAAACACAAACCAGTATTTTGGTGCTTGTCAGAATGCCTGTATTTTGTTTTGGAAAAAAAAACAAAAACACAAAACAGTTAACTAGATTAAGGCAGCGGTCAACTTCCTTCTCAGAAAGAGACCTCCATTTTCTTCCTATTGATAAAAGTGTTAGAAAAAAAAACTAGGTAGCTGACAAGGCATCTTCCTAAATTCAAGAGGTCACCACAATGTAATCTGTTACGTTCTTGTTTGTTTCTTTGCTTTATTTTGTTTGTTTAAACATAGAGAGGGGTTTTCTGAGTAGCCACATTTTCAACAGTTACAAGTTGTCACAGAGACAACAGCCTCAGACAGTCCAAACCTAAGTAAGTAGATTTGTCTAAGTTGATCTAAGTAACCCTCAGCTTCTACCAGTGCTAGGTGGTTTTAGACACCAAACATCTAAATAAATAGAAAAAAAATAGGTGCGCTGTAGTATTCACACCTACACATTTCACAGCATCTTTATGACTCTCAACAAATCTTGAACTTTCTGGTTCTAAGGCCCCAAACCAATAATTTTGTTCAACCATGAAGAAATTCACACTGAATTGGAAGTACTGTCCTTCAGTCATTATCTTCCAGTGGGTCTGGTAAAGAGTGAAATTTAATTTTGGACATATTTGCTACTCCAAAAAAAAAAAAAAAAGGATAGTAGTAACATCCTAGGCAACACTATGTCCTAACAGCTGTGTGTTACAAAGTACTAACAGTGATTACATACACATTTCAAGTGTAATTCTTAGCCCTGCATAGGCTTGAATATTAAGTGACCTCCACAGGGGGTGATGGCACTATAGTGACAGAACCAAATCAATTCCAGACATGACCTATTAACTAACTTCTTTTTTTGCCACAGACAGTTGAATAAAAATACACCACAAAGCCTTTGATTACCAAGAAAACCTACTAGACAGTGTCAACAACTGCTTGATTTGAGATAACTACTTTGTAATGAAGCTGAATCTACTGAAATTAAAATAATCTTGCCACACCTGTATCTTCAACAGGGGAAATGAAGATGTTACTCCCCAGAAGTATTTCTGATTCAAACCATAAGCCTAAGAGTCATACCACAAAAATAAAAGAGCCCTCAAGAACACCCCACCCACTTTCAATTAACACAGTTCAGATGCTTTAGAGGAGTATGTGAAAAATTTGTTCCAGTTGCTCACTTTCAGAGATGACAGCTGCTAACAACATTATAAAACTAAGGTATAGGAAGGAAGGATAAAGTGTTCTAGTTTTCTGCACAAAAAGGAATGATATTACCTTCGCTGCCACTTGCAATGAAGTCTTCATTATGACCTCCAAAACATGAGTGAATTGTGTAAAATCCTTGTGTAACACCTTGATACTTCCTCACTAAAACTCTGTCCTGTAAGTCCCATAAGTGAACTCCCTGGGAATAAGAAGTACAGAGGATTTTTTTTCTTCAATTGAACATTATCCCTTGCATTCTTTTGAAACAGTAAATGAGTTTAAACACAATGAAAACATACTTTTTACTAGATCAAGAAAGTAAACATATACCAGATTATTAGCTTTAACTTCCAATCTATGGTCCCTTCTATTTTGAAAACTCATTCTCACAGAAGGTTCCCAAAGTAGAAATAAAATTAAAAACAAACAACCCCCCCTCAATTCTAACACCCCTCCCCACCCCCCCACTAAACATAACCTGCCACAATTCTTGCTGCATCTGGCTTCTCAATGTTATTGCCAGATACTAAGATTTAACAATGCATTTTTCATAGTATCAAAGCCTTTACCATAAAAGTCAAAAATTCAGTTTTAAGAATAAGATCGCCTTCTTGTCAGAAAATGCCACAATACATTTAAGAACATTAAGGCCTCATATTAAATAAATACAACTATATAACAGCAAGTATTCCAGCTTCCATCAAAATATTTAAAAACAGTTAGTACTTGCAAGCAGGCTTATTTGCATTTCCATTTATTATCACCAACTCACCTGAGTTGCTACATTTAACAAAGCTAAGCGGCCATTTTTTGAAATAGTAAATGACATTATAGGGTGATCTTCTTGTACTCTGAAATCGTAAGACACATCAATGTTAAGAGTACACTTAAACAAAGAATAACGTACACCAAGACAAAAGGTATGTCCTGTCTCTGCAATATTATTGTCAGGTATAGACAGTGTTGAATTTGAAATTATATTTGAAATTAGGTATATCTCAATGTCAATACAAGCCAGGACTGCAACAGTTTGTTAGTTTGCTAATACTTATGATAAAACCCAAGACCAAAAGGGACCTGAAGGCTCAAATACAGCTCCTAACTTTAAAGCACGATCTACTAAAATACGTCAGGAATTGTGAGGTAAAGATCTCTTAATGATGGAGGTGCCAAAACATTAAGAAACTTATGCCAGTGCATAGAAAGTTATTTCTAATACTTGATCTAATGCTTCTAGCTACAACTGGAAATCACTTAGTTCTTGTCCCATATTATTCTCCTCTTTTAATACTGAGAGCATTTTTAAGACCTTATTTCTCATCCTGCCCCACAAACCCTTTCTCAATCACCTTCTTGCACTAAACTAGGAATTCAAAAGCAAAGAAAGAGGTACTTACATGTTCCTGTCTGTAAGATCTTCAAAGTTATAACCCCGAATTCGCTGGTGTGTGTCTGATGCTAGAACAGTTTTCCCATCACTTAAGCACCAAAGGCATTGTACTCTCACCCCTTCCCAGGAGTCAAGGAGATTACCATCTAAATCCTGATTAGAAAAAAATAAATTGAACTGTTAGGGTCAGATTTCTGAGGAGTTCTCTGACAACTATCTTTTTTACTTTGCTTTCTGTAGCAGCCACGTGAACACAATCTTACCCTTTAACAGAGAGGGCTTAATGAATTAAAAACATGACTTGTGTTAACTCTTGTAGGCATCAGTCCTGGAGAGCTGCGAATCCCTTTCCTTGCACTATCAGATGAGAAAAAAAAAAAACTACTTCGTGTTGGGGAGAAGATCCGCAAGCTCATTTGTGCAGTGTGTGAGGTTTGCACACTGCTGCATCATTCTGAACACCAATTCAGATGACAAATAATCAAGAGTATGGGTGAGGCTTCAAATCACTATCCAAAATCAACTCTATTTGTGTATTGAAAATTTCCAATTTCTAAGCACTAAGTAAAGACAGCATGCAAAAAACTAAGAATGACATAGTCAAAATTCTGTGGAATAAATGATATTTGTGGGCAAAGGCATAAACATGAAACGTTTTCATTAGCATATTTTCTAGAGCAGTTATGATAAAATTCCAGCCCACAAATCCTCCTTTCAGCAGAGGAATCTCTTTGCAAAAAAAGTTCTTGAACCCTTCTAACTATTACACACAAACAGAAGTGCTGCAAGGATCAGAACGTTTTTGTTTTAAAAATAAACTTCTATGTCTGAAAATCAAGTTATTTTTTAGTGTACACGCACAAGAAAAAAATAGAACCTCAGATTTGACTGTGACAAAATGTTTCTTTCTAGCTTTATTTTCAGTGGGACAGATGCAGAGAACTTACACACTGATAGAACTGTCCACGCTGACCTCCTGTTACAAAACGCTTCCCATCAGGATTCCAGGCCACACTTGTTAAACTGTCTTCATGAGATTGGCTCATCTTTGTCCTCAGCTCCCCAGTCTAGAAAATAAACAGAGCAACAAGGTCTTATACCAGCCAGGAGAACCCTCTCCCCAGAAGACATTGATAACTTTATCTGACATACATAGGGTTTGGAGGTACATAAATTTAAACAGTTTTGTTAAAAAGCAACACAAAAATTATGGATAATGCAATAAAAGGGCAAGAGCTACCACAGTATTTCCAGTGACCTCATATTTGATTTAGGAATTATTTTTTGTCCCTCAGATCAGGACAGATGAAGTAGTGGGTATGTCAGACAACTGTAAGATTATAATTTAAAGAGGGGAACTCAAAGAAGTTGGGAGAAAACCTAAGTACAAGAAGAGACGAGTAAAAATAAAATAAAAGATGGAAAGTGAGAAGGCAGGAGTAGGCCAAAAGAAAACTGAGGTGACAAAAATACAATTTAGTAAAAATAATATTTACAACATTTTCCTCCCTGAGCTGAAGCTCTCCATGCCAAAACTTTCACTCCAGCTCATACTGTTGCTGCTTCACAAGACACTGAGCCAACAAATGGCTTACCACTGCCAAAACAGTAAGGACTTCTCTCTATTCCCTTGTGCCAGCTCGAGTTCTCCCCACTAAGCCAATTTATTTCACTAAGCCAATTTAATTAATTAAAACAGAAAAAAAAGCATTCAAAGGATGAAAAAAGGAAACTTTTTGTTTCTAGGTAACTAAATTAGTTCAGAGTCCAAGACAGCACAAGACTATATAGCCTGCAATTGAGGCAGGGGATGCTTTTGTATCAGCCCAACTGCCCATAAAAATCAACAGCGGGAAAAGGTTTCCAAAGTCATAGAGGAAGTCAGAAGAACTAGACAAATGCCCTAGTATTTGACTGAAAGACAAACTTCTGAAATCTGAAGTCTAAGCCTCTATGAACCTTTCACTAGTACCACTGGGAGGGATACACAAAATAAAAATAGTATCTTTTACTTTGCCACTTGTTAAAATCTTCAGCAATAAATTCCTCCCCTTAGATGATAATTCTGCTATCTCTTTCTCTTGATTTCCTTTTCTTCTCTTCAGCAGTTCCCTATCATCCTTGGGATTTCTGCAATCCCTTCTTAGACACTATTTATCTAGAAGAGATGCACTAGAATTGCTGCAGAGTCCCATGCAATCAGACTTGAACCCTATTTTCAGTATCTGTGCAAAGCAAGTACAGAATTTGTAGACTGACACAGTTTTTTCTCAAATTATGGAGAGAAGAATATCTTTTTTTTTTTTTTTTTTTTTTTTACACTTGCACCTTTGCACAGCAAGTTTTGTGGAAGTAACTTCCTTCATGCTTTTTATACAGACATATATATTTACTAAAAAAAAAAAAAAAAAAAATGGGCAGTAGGCTGATCACAAAGTTTTATTTTGTAACTCTTAGTCACTACTTACTTGTACATTCCAGAGCCAAAGCTCAGAACAATCATCTGGGCCACAGGCAACAAGATAGTTGTCATCTGGACTCCAAGCAATATAAGAGACACCATATGCGTGACCTTCTAACGTCTTAAGTAGTTTTAGCTGGTGAGTATCCTGAAAAAGAGAGATTCTGTTGAGACAATAGAAACAAGCTCCTACTAACTTCACATATACAGTGTGTCCAAGCACAGCAAGGACACTTGGCTTTTTGCATTTTGTCAGTCACATGAACAAGTCCTCACTGAAAAAGCAGCTGCTAGTTTACAGAGTAGGACCTTAAAGTGAAAGCTGCTAAAATCTGATGTGCAAAACAAGAATATTTGGAAGACTAGAACAAAATACCTACAAGATTCTGAATGTGGAGCTTGCAAAATGTCATTGTGTACAGAGTTGTACATTAAATTATACTTGATAATACAGAAACCTCATATGCTAGAACAAGTCTATATACCTACTGGACTATAAAAGTACTATTACCCACATTGTATAGAATTAAGTTAGTTCTTAAACATAAAGCATAATCATGCTGGAAAATTATTATGGTTAAACAGAATTAACCAAAACCTTCACGCTTGCTGAGAAGGGAAAACTTTCAAGTGCTAATGCTTCTATAAACTGTATCTTGAGAGCATCTTACGTGCTGCTCAAGAAAAAGGTTTACAGAAAAATATTTTTAAAAGCATACTTGAGGTGTTTTTTTTTTCTTTCTAAACGCTGCCTACAGCAAGCTGTGCTTTCGTTCTGCCAGATTTAGTGAATAAAGCATACTTTTCTCACACTGACTATCTTACATGACCTTTACACTACAACTGTTCTACTGATGACTTGTCAAAGGAACTTTACTTTCAAGCAGCTTCTTATGAAGGTAATATAGTTATATACTGTGAAACCATAGCTTCCAAATGAATTTGTAGACTGACAAGCTTCCAAAATACAGAAACATGCTGCATAGAACAGATCTCGTTAAACCGCTTACAACAGTTTTTGTGAAGTAGCTTGGAAAAGGTGGTTGTGGGTTGTTTTTGTTTGTTTTTTGATTGGAGGGGGGGCGTTGCTTATACCTCATACTTCTCCAAAAAGGAGTCTGACTCATTTGAAGATGTAGCTTGATTTCTCAAATTCTCTTCTTTCTTTTGTTTTAGCATTAATCAGCAGAGCACCTCTTGACTTGGGATTCTATAGGAAGAACATTATCAACAGAGAAACAGTCTGACACAAAGGTCGGTTTCTTAGGACCAGCTGCGAGGGATTCAGTGATTCTCAGTCAGCCTGCAGCTTTGATAGTTCTGCTAGCTAGAAAACTAAATTCTTCAATAGAAAGTAGGCTAAGAATAATCTTCAAAGAACAGACAAAATAAGCAAATGCATGGAACTACTCAAGACCCCTTTATTATTCCAGGTCTGCATTAGATACTGCTGTGTCTCTTGCTGCACTGATCTGCGAAGAAACTGAGTCACATCTGACTTCATCCCACATCCTGGGGCTTGCCTGCAACTGCTGCATTCCTTTAAATTAATCCCAGTGCAAGGGTAGACAGCCACTTCTACTGCACCTCATTGGAGAGGCAAGAGGAACAGGATGCATACGGTATTTCTCTTCTAATAATAGGACCTGGGACTATCTCTCTCTCACGCTGCTCTCATACTTTCCTCCACATATAGCAGAACTGCTATACCCTATTTTGCTCTCACTGAAACAGCAGTCAATGGTATTTCAGACAAACATCCCCAAATTTAGTCACTTTGCTTCCCACCCTCTACCAGAAGCAATCTCAGTACTTCTATCCCTTACACATAGCTTGCCAGATTTTTGTTATGCAGAACAAAAAACTATTCAGCCTACCAATTTAAGTCCATAGTAGTTGAGCAAGTCCTTGGCTGAAAAGCAAAACACCCATCAATAGCTTTTAGAAAGAGCAGTAAAGAAGAAAAGTTTCTGTAGGAAACAAGTTAAAGGAGAGCTCTATCAAAGAAGATGCACGCTAGATATGCCTGCTGTGCCCATCCTTTGTGTTCTAGAGATTCTGCTGCACTTTTTAAGTCAAATAATGCATTTCACACACAGACCTAGCTCACTCAAGATATTATTTAATGCTGCTGAATCTGCATAAGAGCAGTGAAGTGAACAAATGAAAATGAAAACAGAAGCACAGGATAAGAGTTTAGAAGGGATGTAGATAGGTCTTAAAAAGAAATAAGAAGTTAGTGTCATGAAGAAAAAACAAGGAAACAAGGTTATTATGCTTAGGAAGGGGTGATGGAAAAAAAGGGGGGAAACAAAGGATTCTTTTCACAGTATAGTAATTAATGTGTGAAAGAATACTTTATTTAAAATAGTATGCTCATTTCTCTGGCCTAGAGTTGGATGGATGCTTCCTTATATCCTTTATATACAGATTTAAATAATTCTAAACGCGTAAAGCCTTGAAAACCCAATTAAACTAAACTGTTCAAAAGACATTGTCAACAATGGCTACAGGAAATTTTCTCTGGCAAATATGAAATCAATTAGAGTTATCTGGCTTGATGTTATTTATAAGGCTACCTCCTTGAAATGGTTTCAAAGTTGTTGGGTTTTTGGTGTTTGTTTTTTTGAAAGTACTCAAATACGGAAGATAGAACTCTATACAGCTTTCCTATTATTTACTACAGATTTTGTTCCCATAAAAACCCATGGGCTAAAGTGTTAAAATAATTTAAACACTCACAAAACATCTATTTGGCTCAATTAACTAGATGTTAGCTAGCAAGTAACTATGAAACATACTACCAAGCTGTTGTGTATTAAAACCCACTGATATAAAAGGAAGATGTGCATCTACAGTCAAATAACAGGTCAACAGCAAAATCATTTGATCCTTAATTTACTTGGAATTGATCTGTCTATTAATAAAAATCAGTAAAAATCAAAGTACAAAAGTCAGATTATGCAGCTGTGTATCTCTTGGCTCAGAGCACACTGTCTCCAGTAACAAGCCCCAACATTTCTACTCCTGAAAATTAACACTTGTTAATTTTTAAGAGATATATAACAATTATATACAAGCAAAATGGTTTTAAGTTCTTCTATCTTCATAGGAGAAGAAAGGACTCAAAATTATATAGCTTCCTAACCCAGAGTGGGAGAAAAGAACCAACTTCTGCTCTCAAATCCTACTGAAAGCTAGTATGGGACTGCAAAAGCTTTTCATCTTCCACTTAGCATACCAGTCTGCAGATGTATAATTAAGAACTAAGAATCTTATTTCTGATAGTGTTTTACAAGCATTAACAACTTCAAATATTGTATGCATACGTTCTAGTTTATTCACAGTTGTCAGTTGTTATGAAATATATGGAAATACTGTAAGATATTTCTAAAACACAATTTAAAACAGTCTTAGATTTACTGCTTAAGCTTTTATTTACAAAAGTATAGACACAGGTAGGAAATATAAATTTTGTGTCAGTATAGATATTTAATATAAGAGGAATAGTGCCACATGTCAATATCAAAAACTAAAAACATGGTCTGTATGGAAGTGGCTGGGTATACCTTTGTGTGTCAGTGAATTCTGCAAAGTGTTTGAATCTTCATCTCAAAACAAAGCAAATCACACAACAGCAACTAGCTAGCACAAAGTGGTATAACAATGCAACCTTAAGCACATACAATTTATTACTCAAATAACGTAATAAATGGTGAAATAGATATTTAAACTCAAATACCCTAGTAATAACAGGATAACTGAAGAGGTTTAGTCACATATTTGAAGTACTCTTAGTGAGTGACTTGGAAGTTCTAAAAGAGATCATTTCTCATCACTGCCATGCTCCTTCCGCTCTCACCCAACACTTCTCATGGCCTTCAAGCTGAGAAGCTCCCCTTGATGTCACCAGCAGGCTCTACATAGCAGTGCTGGTTAGGGGCACAGGATCTCCTGTTCCAGGGCAGTCAATGTTTCAGGCACTATAATACCTGGTACATTAGGGCATCAGGTATTCAAGTGCCTTCACTAACTTATACTGACTGTGATCTTCGTTTTTTTATATCCCAAATATGCTAGTCAGTAGGCTACAGTACATACTAGCCTGTCCTACAAAATTCAAGCCATCCAACCAAGAGAAAATAGAGATTGAAGAGGCGAAAAAAACAGAAGTCATACATATTTAAGACATGCTGCACACTTACTGGATCAACCTGCCATATAATAACAGTTGTGTCCTTAGATCCCGTTGCTAGTTTAGTGCCATCATTGGAGAATTTACAGAACCACACTTCATTACAGTGCTCCGTTAGTATCTGCTGTGTGTAGCATGGGAACTGTTTCCTAGGAAAAAGAAAAGGACACATTAAACAGGTTAATAAGAAAGCAGTAAGAGATAGTTCTTACTAGCTAGATTAAAAAACCACAACAAGCCAAAAATGTATTTAGAAGCCAAACCACTTGGAAAGTCTTCAATTAACAGCTGCTTCAAATAAGCACAGAATGAAGTGTCTTATCTGGTAAAAACCTCTTATCACCAAGTAATCATAACTAATCTTAAGAGCTTAGAGCTACTTTTCTTCCCCTCACATAATTCATTTTGCTTCATATAACTTGGAATAAAACTGACCTCATTATGGCAGTAACAGCTTATTAATATAAACGTGTGACGTACAGAATATACTAGAGTTACATACTCATTGAATCATACCTGAAGTATTTTATTTACATGTAAACTTTTTTTTTTTTATTATTCATCTGAGCTATATCTTGCAAAATCCTTAGAAACAATTTTAGATACAAGTTGAATAAAATGATAGTCTTTTTCTTGAATGTGATATTGCAGTAAGTCGTGTTTGTTTTTTATATTTTCTTTGCAGAATACCACATGCAACTTTAAACATCACAAGATAGAACCTAGAACCACAGAACAGTCTGGGTTGGAAGGGACCTTAATATCATCTAGTTCCAACTCCCCCCATTCAGATGGGCTAGCAGTTAGCTGCCTAACCATTGACACTTTTTTCTGAACTGCAGGGGTCCTAGAGGGATTTAGCCTTACGATGAGCTTTTATGTTGCCCAGCACAAAGCAACGCAACTCTGCAGGGACACGAAGGGACTACTGTAACAATAATCTATGTGAACATACAGTTTCATTTATCACTGGAGATAGATAGCCTAAAAAAAATTACTTCTACATTTATGTTTTGAAGTGCATTTCGGTGGTTGCAAGGCTGACAGACACCTGGAAAATGCTTTTTTTTAAGCAGGAACTTCTGCTTAATATGGTGACTACATTCTCTCAGTCTATTTTCTTTTACTTGAAGATGCTTTCTAATGTATGCTTGAAGACCACTGAGCAACACTAAGCCACCATGCCGTCCCTCACTCCCAGTCTTATGACGGACAAGGATAACCACATCGTATATATGCATATTTGCGTTTGGCTTCCTCGGGTATGTTTTTCTACAAAAAGTGAGTAGATAGAGGTCTACTTCGCCTTATTCTGCCTTAATCTGACCAGGAGCTGATTGTCACTAGAACTACCCCAAGCCCTAGGTAAAAAGCCCCACACATGAAATAAAATTTTTCTTCCTTGAAGCCTAGAGGGAGGTTAGACAAGTCCTTACACAGACATGTACACCTACAGGTTTTATTATTATTTAGCCATATTACAATAAGTTAATGTTTTTTCCTAAGAGCAGCAATTCCTTATGGAAAGTAAGATTCTTTATTCGTAACTCATACAAAGTACAAGGGGCACACTCTGTCTCAGGAAAGTCTTTTCCGTATATTTCATTAAAAGAAATACTCTATAGAAAAGAAGTGCTTGTATTGTAAAGGTTAAAACCTTGGCTGCTTTTCTTAAAGACATGGAAAAAAAAAGCAGTGTAATGCTGGAGCACATAATTTTCAGAGTAAGGTGTCATTTAGGTTTCTTAAAAGGGTAGCAAGCACAGTCGATATAGTTGGTGCATATATATCCCATGTTGAACCATGCTATTCACAATCCAGTCAGAACTTTCTGTGGGAGCTGTGGTCTAACTAATCAAACAATCCAGCACGTTTGGCTTCACGAACAGCAAAGAATACATTAAATAATGCTGCAGTCATTCAACAGTTTCTTGTCTAGGTAATTAGATGCTATTGTAGCTCAAAGTTTTGGATTTTTTTTTTTGTTCTATTTCCAATTGTTCTGTTCAGCACAACACAGTTGAGTCATGTTGTTCACATACTCAAAATATCTAATATGTTATCTACTATTGTATATAAAGAAATTTAAAATTCTAAATTCAACACCAAACAGATGCTTTTTTATTCCCTTTATGTAGAATGGAAGACTTATTTTTCAATTTCTGCAACAGTTCTTTTTCAAAAATGCTACACTGACCTAGTAGAAGCATGCATGAATGCAACAGCATTCACTTCTCATTTGGGATTCATTATTTGTTTGTAAATTCAGACTGCAGTATATTTACATGAAAGCTAGAAGAGAGAATTCTGGGGGGAGGGAGGAACAAAAACAAACCACATAACCTGAAGACTCTCAAGGTAAAAAATAAAATTTATATATATATATATATATATATATACACACCCACACACATATATATAAACATATATATAAATAAATATAAATGCTCACCTCCAAGAGCATCAATTGTTACCAAAATCTGATGCACAGCAAGATTGAAAGTCTCACCTTCACTCCCAGCAGCTTCTCCCTTCTACCTCCCACTCTTATGAAGTGATTAGTGAAGAGTTAGTTAAACATTTTACCCATTAGTGCAATTCGAGCATGCTTGCTCAAAATAGTGCCAGAAATCCACAACATATTGATTCTAACTAACAAGGGAAAGTTGTCAGTGTTCCATCATTAAGATATTACAGAACTTAAATTGTCTAAACTATTAGACTACTGTTACTTCTGTCAGTTTAATCAAATTTTGGCTTCCACTGTCTTTAACTCACCTCATTATGCCCAAGCATTGCAGCATGTACAGCACACCACATACTGATCTCAGACCCCTGCAATAGGTAGGTACAATAGGTTGAGTTGAGGACAGAATGGAAGCCTTTATTTTGAAATGTTTTGTTTGTTTGGTATTAGTTTGGCCAAATTTTTATGTCAGCAAATAGATTCATGTAGGTGGAAATCAAGTCCAGCTTTGTCACATATGGCATCTTTTATATCC
This sequence comes from Aythya ferina, assembly GCF_964211825.1. Classification (NCBI taxonomy): domain Eukaryota; kingdom Metazoa; phylum Chordata; class Aves; order Anseriformes; family Anatidae; genus Aythya; species Aythya ferina. Next base: position 23,027,536 of record NC_140298.1, read on the forward strand.
AAATCTATTTAGTCCATCTTCAGTACACCACGCTCTTTACAGCTGACTTGAATGCTCTTTAAGGTTTGATCGACCACTTTAAACCCCCTACAGAATATCCAGTGCTATTTATGGACTTGGGGAAAGACTAAGCCACTTTCTGTTGGTCTGATTTTAAGACTTGTTTCTGAAATAGGGAAGCCACAATTCCTGCGTCTAACCATTTCCAATAGCTCTTAAATTGGGAAATATTCTAGCAGTTTCTTGTGTGTGGACACTTGACTAACGTGACGTAGCCAAATATAATTTAGTCTAAAAAAAGTTTCCTGAATGAAGTACCAACTATAACAATTTTAAAGCCTTAAGACAGCTTCAGTGAAGACTGCATCTTTAAAAGCAGATTCCATATAGTCAAAGTAGCTGAGTTTAGGAAGTTTCTAAAAACAAAGTTTATCAGACAGTACTTAACTTCCTCAGATGAACTAACCTTAACTCAGAGTCCTCCATAAGTCCAAGTGTTAGCCTACTACATGAAAAAACATGCAAGGGTATCTATCATATGTGATCATGTATGGCCCCTGTTTTCTAGGTGTCCTAACCCTTATTCCTGTATTACACCACGCAGAGCAGTATTCTATAGAAGCTACATGTAGTTTTTAAGATCCTTGGCCAAGTTTTCAATGGATGAAGAAAACCATTCAAGTCAGGTATTTGTTAAAAAAAAAAAATAATAATAATTAAATAAGGAAACAAACACACCACCCCAACATCATCTTGCTTATGTCTACTGTATGATATTTCTAATGTTCAGAAGCAACACTGATACACATGTAGATACATTCAGCTCTTACTACCTTATAAAGCGCTACTTTCGCAATTTTTTTTTTTGTCATTCATACTATATATTAAACACAAGTGTTTTCTGTGCATTTCTATTCTGTCCAAACTTTTGTCTAAAAGCACCTCTCTGTTTACTATCAAAAGCTGAAAGTTGACTTCACAAAGTGTGCTTCGGTAGTCTTTCTGCATTCCAGTAAGCTTGAACGCAGATTCTGAGTACGTAATGTAAAAGTGATTCTCCAGTCAAAACAGAAGTCATGTACTGATGTATAAACAGACTGGCTACCCAAAGTAATAAGCAACAAGCAGTTAAGGCTTAGAATAGTAATATATTCTATTCATTCATACCCACCTGATTAAAATTGTTTAAAGCTTCAGTCTGACCCCGTTAGCCCATAACCAGCTACCAAAGTCTTTCATACACAGTTTCTACTCCATCCCCCCTTCACTCATTTATCAAGAGCTGTCTTTTGCCAGTCAACTGCTGTTAAACCAAACCAGAATATTTTTTCATGCTTCTGTAAATATTAGGTACAATTAAATTACTTTAAGAAATAAAGACATTGCTGTCCAACTTAAAAGTAGCAAGGGCTTCTTACCTACTACAAACATGATCTATAAGCAGCGAGACAGAATCTAGATTACTATCTAGTTTGGTATTATGATATAGGCACCGGTCCCGTTGTAGTTCCACAGCCTGACGTAGCAGGTTCTGTAAACGCCTGGGAGGAAGCATCACTGATGGGGGCAAGTATGCTTTAAAAAAAAAAAAAAAAGTAATTGAAAAATACATTTATCAAGACCAAGTAAAAGCATTTCTTGATTTGAAAGTTTTTAGAAGAAACTTTAGTAAATAAAGCTTAAAAGCTACAAGAAAGAGAGCACACAGCTTATCATATTTACACGTATACACCCAGAATTACAAGCAAGAACTTCTGGTAAGCAGAGCTGTATACAAGTTATTTGTAGTTACAGTATATACTGTCCTGGCAAACAAGCATCATTTACACAAATTCACTCGCAACACAGTATTTAACAAAATCTATCAAATTATAAAACAGTATCAGTTGTGTTCATTTGAGGAATTCTCAATTAGTAATATCAAAATGAACAATTTATTTTACAGCATAGTATTCTTGTTGCAAAATCCATGGTTTTACACCAGTCACGAGAAACTAGAGGAGAAACCAAAATCCAGAGACTACAGTCTCAGACCACTATTAGTCAGTACTGGTATTCACAGTGGTTCCAGGACACACTTAGTTTCAACCTTTCAATATAGCTGGCATTTACAAAACAACCTTCCCCCAACCCCAAAACATGCATTTAATCATCAACTTGTATTATTAATGCATGCAACAGAGCTAAGAAATGAGAGATGAAGATTAGATATAGAAGAACAAAGTGTTAATGGGGGTGCCTTTAGGTGCCTTAACCAAGAACTAAAAAGAAACAACTAGTAAATGCAATTAGAATCAATTCCCTGGAATACATTATTATGTAATGTGTACTGGATTTACAGCGGCAGGAATAAATTCTAAACACCAGAACATCTTACTCTGGAGTTTGTCCAAAAGTTTAGATCTGGAAGCTGTTCCTTTTCCTTCCCACTCTGCTTTTGCACGCAAGTCTTCTGCATGGCTACACATCAGATACCTGTTAAAAATAAAGAAAATAAAAAGCATACGCACACCAACAAACCGAGTCTTTTTGGAAACATTCTTCCCACGTGATAAATAACGCTCTCAATTTGATTCCAGTTCATGTCTTTTGAAATCACTTAAGCTTAGACTGATAGGAACAGAGGCAAGGAACACATACACACATTTCAGAACAGATAGCTACAAATTGTCAATAGAAAAAAAGAGCCACAAAGAGGTTTTTGGAAAGTTAAAAACGTAGGAGTTTCATCTAAAAACAATCCAGACTATTTTCACCTACCTAAGCATGCTTATTCAGTTGTACGATTACAAACTAACAATTCTCAAGATCAGATGAGCGCACATGTATTCATTTGAATTCTGATACATAAATCACATTGCTATTTTGATGCTTATAAGACAGAACATTATCTACTGAACGCTTTTCCTTACTCACCACTTTAGATAGCACATCTCACTACTGGTTATTTATCAGAAGGGTAATAGCTTTAAAACTGAGGGTTGTTGTTGTTTTTTTGTTTTTGTTTTTTTTTTTTTAAAGAGACAGCATAACCTAACAAAAGCTACAGCATTTCTTCAAAAATTCCATAGAAAGAGTTCTCAAAGTCCGAACACTTACCCACTGAGGACATGAATGCGTTCTGTATTATATTTCAGAGGTGTCAGTTCACAGCGTAGAACTTGAAGTGCCTCCAGGACCTTGCCATCCTCCAGGTACTCCAGGTACTTCTGCTGCAGCAGCAAAAACTTCATCCTCTGACATGACAGAAAGCAGCAGTCAGGGGAAAAAGGTTGACTGAAGTTTCAGAAAACGTTTGAGCCTAAACAGAACAGTAGAAACCATTCTACTATGCCCTTCAGAAATCAAGCTATATGTAATGTTTCATCACTCAATTTCTTTTTGTTGGATTTCAACAACACTATAGCAATTAAGTTACTGATGTAGGTATCCTCCTACCTCATTTCTCAGATCCCCCCTTCAAGTTGTCTCAATTTCATATTCACACCCTTTTCACTGTTTTCCAAACATGGAATTAGACAGGCTTCCCAATCTTAGATTCTAACAAGAAAGAAGCAACTGACCCCATATTTAAGACTGCATGACAGCACAGAACACAGCAGGCCAACTCAACAAGTCCTCAAACTGCTTACACCAAAGCGGACATGGATTGTTTGCATAGCTGCATAACATAAGACCTCAGGCAATGTCATTTTTTTTATTGTCATGTTTTATAATTACACGTTAATTTGTTTTCCTTGGGTGTTTTATCATTTTTCAGGAGTACAAAGGAAAAAAAAAATACAGTTTCCTACACTTAGGAATCATTTCACTTTTCAGTTATCAGAAGTAATCACTGTTATTCCACAGTTTTCTTTTCATCCTGTACAATTTTTGATTCTTAAAAAAAAATAATAATCAAGCCTGCTACTCTAACAACTAATATCTATGGATAAAAAAGCAGGCATTAATTTATTAGGTTCAAGAAGCCAAAGTCCTGGAAATTCCTATTTATACTAAGTTCTTAGATAGTTTGACTGTTTCTGAACAAAACCAACTAGTCAGTGTTTGCATATTTTATATATATATATATATGAATATTTATATATTTGTATATATTGCATTGCAGTGTTTGCAAAGTAGTCATAGTTTGCATTACTGCTAGCAGTTGATTAGAGATGCCTTTTTCCTCTTATAAGAACTCACCAAGTTAGAGGAAAATGTACATTCTTAAACATACCAGTGAGAAACAGAACAAATATCAAATGCAGCAAATCACATCTCCTTTACTAATGAATACACAGCCATTTTAATTACCAGTTTCCTTTGCTTCGTCAGATCTCAAGTACCTCACTATTTTCATGCTCATATTTGGTCAATGTTTACTTGTTAGTTTCAAACACACTGCTAGCCTCCTTAAATAAAGGGCTAATTGGGAAGTTTAAGACGTCCCTGTCCTATTAACATTTACATGGAAGTTTAAGGCTTCAAACCCATAAAAAATAAAATTAAAAAACAAAGCAATTTCAACTTCCAGAGACATTCAGTTCTTCAAAAGAATAGTATTTCTATATACAAGGCTACTAAATTACCTCACTACTCTGTGAAGCATAAAACATTGCATAGAAAATTTGTTATTTTATATTTGTTATATAAAAAAAATGATATGTTCAAACATGCCTGTAGCACTCTGTTGTCCTCTATGTGATATGCATTCCTGGATTACATCCCCTATCGATCTCTTTAGTTTATTTGGAATTGTTAGAACTATGTGTGAAAACAGAGCATAACTGCACAGGCCTTTTTTTTTGTTTGTTTGTTTCTTTCCCTCCTCCAGGTAAAACAGCAGCTTTATACTGTTTTGGAGATATGGTCAGAACTAAAAACAAACAAAACCAAAAAAACACACTGACCTCAGTGGTTGATTCCATGCACTAGGCCAGCAGACCTCACGCTGTTTGCTTATACAGCAGCAGCAGGAGGGAAAAGAGCTTCCTTTCCTAGCTGTGTACAAGCTCAGAAGGATGCATGAAGGTGCTCAGACAGTAGTCACATACAATTTTTCTTTCCTCTTTGTCACCTGACATTGATGATAACCACGTAAAAGTTGCCTCATATTTCCAGTTTGTAACAGAAACTAGAATTCCTCCAACTCTTCTTCTCTAGTCACTACATAAAGTGCTTACTAAATTTATATTGTCTTTTTCCTTAAAGACAGATACACATATGGTTACTAATTACTCCCTCTCATACTTTTAGAACTTGGCATGTCAATTTCATTTCTTTAGAGGAAAGTTTAAAAAACAAACAAACAAAGAAAAGAAAAACCTACAAAACATTCTTTGCATTGACAATCCCAACTCCAATTGCATGGAACCATTACAGGCACAGTACCATGCAGAATGCTGCTGCCAAGCCATCCAGAGAAACAGAACTTCAGTTTGGGTTTAGAAAATGTAACTTCCAAGAAAAATCACAGTGCCATGTGCAACTTTGGCATATTAAGAATACAAAAGCATCCAAAACAACGTAGTACCATACACTTCATATAGAAGTCTACTGTTAACATAATGGAGAATAAGAATAAAAGAAAATCAGCTTTAAATTGTAGAACTCAGTCCCTGCCTTTATGCTATCGAAAATGTTGACAGGGAAACTAAATTGGTTTCCTATGCTATTTTGAGCGCTCCAAAACTTACCCTACAGCATGCTCAAACAACACTATGAATACAGCCTCCTTAAAGCAAAGAGTCAGACTTCAGTGACCTTGTATTTCAAACCATTTTTGATATCAGGAAATTCCATCCCTCATAGCGCTTATTTTTGCACAACTACTGTCTCTTGTCTAACAAACGTTTCACTGAATAAGTTACTTTTGCCTTCATTATCTCTCAGCTACTTCTATATGCCCTAGTAATAGCACTGCTAATTACTTGCAGTACCATTTTCTCAGGGTAAATAAGACCACTTTGAGTACAACATCTTTTCTAGAGCCCAAGTAATTTCTTCTAGGATGAAAAAGAATCAGTTATAATGTTAACAACTGTGGAGTAAAAGCAGAAACCCCACTATTTAAGTGGAACACAATGAGCATAAAACTGATCAGATGCAATGCACACATAAATACAGCTTACTCATTATCCAGATTCGTTAGCTGACTTCTGAAAAACGGAAATGAGAATTATTATAATCCAAATTAAACCACGTACAACATAACAGAAGGGCCTGGGATTTGTTGTTCTCATTTCAGCGTTTGCAATGGAAATTCAACATCATTACACTCCTCACTGTTGAACAACGTAAATCCAGATACTACCATCACTTAGCTTATAGCATAGATTCTTCAATCTACAGAAGCCATGGAAGAACCCCAATGCAACAGTATCATCATAGCAGTGTGACTATTCTTGTTCAGTTAGTACCACTTCATCCTGTCTTTCAACTCTATAGAGCAGAAGAGGATAAAGTGCATCACTTCACTGTTTCCAGAAGCTACTATACAAGTGTAAGCTGAGCCTCTGGTCATCCCGGGACAAAATGAAGACAGAATTAATAGAACTAGAGTTGTGTTTTTGGTTTGGTTTAAGTGTATATACTATTAGCATTTTGCTTTCTCTGAACTACAGCCTTCAATTACTAACATGTAGGTTTAGTTCTTTACTGTTTGTAATTAAGCCCCTTGCAGAACCTAAGTTTTATATACACCAACACTAACTGAAGCACTATTTACCAGTACTAGCTAAAGGCAAAAGCCTCAGCAAAACAACAGTAAAAAACGACAGGACAAGAATCCCACCATAGTCAAGAAAATATGCCATTCTGATCGCTGGTTACAGTAGCAAATCTTCAGTAGTTTAAAGACTAAGACACATAAGAACCTAATTTTAAGGATTAGATTTTATTATTTATGACCTCCATATCTTGACAATTTCCAAAACAATTTCACTGCTGTACTAAGAGTCGATAGTTCAAAATAAACACAAATGCTGCTGAAACAACTCTTTGTTGAAATAAAAAAGATAACCAAAAAACATGCTCAAATCATCACCTGTTGTTTCAAGACATACACTCAACACAGTAGCTGTCTTCTTATAAACCTGCAGCACTAAAACTCCTGTTTCCATTACTTTTACCTTTAGTACTTTGATAGTCCTGTGAAAGTACAACACAGATAAATAAAAACACTTAAAACCATCCCAAACCTAAATGTAAGATTTGATAATGTAAGAATAATTGAAAATAGAAATAATTAAAAAAAAAATTATGCCAGACTATTTTCTGCCCTATAGAATTTATAACAAGGCTTCAACCATACCAAGTCTTGTCACTTAAAAAGTAATTTACTCCAATGGGGAACTGTCCCTAATGCTGGTAGCAAGAGAGGCACCCTACAGGCAGGTGGAGCACTTCACTCACATGACAAGATAGGTAACCTATGTTGTATTGCCTGCTGCATGTTGTACACTTCCAGAACTTGGGGAAAACCCAAAGAAGTGAAAAGAAGTAAAGTGCAGACAACTGAAAAGTATATTCTAGACTATAATTACATGCGTGATCCCCAGATTCCTTCCCACAGCCAATTAGTTACCCAAGAGAGATGTTGTACATCTGAGTAGCCCTACACTAAGCAAAACATTGGGCTGGCTTACAGCTGATATTTCCTATGGGTAACCAAAGCAAAAATTGCAATTATCATACTTGAACCAACTCTGAGGTTTTCCTACAGTTTGTCTCAAGACAGCTGTATCTTATATGCTGGAAAAATAAACATGACTAATCAGACGATACTGATAGTATACAGCCGTCAGTTGTGTTGATGCAAACAGAAATAGTAGACTTCCCACACATACATCCACACACCACTTTTTAAAACGCATCAAAAGCTTACAAATTGAGAGCAGACATTTCATCATCAGTGCTATCAACTGCAGAACTTTTAGCACCTTGCAGAAACACGGAAACTAAAACAGAAGTAGAGTTTTCAAGGTACATGTATCACCCCTTCACTGAATAGACATTTCAAAAGAAGTTATATATCCTGGTTATTCTGACCAGGTCACATAAAGAAAAAAAAAAACACATATAAACCACACACACCCTACTTTGTTAAACACCGCGTCATCTAAGCTTCTAGGTACCCATTCTTCTTGTATGCACACATTTTTAAGACATCCAGTCATACAGTATGAGTAACAGGTCAGGAGTCAAACAAAACCAAAAATCTCATTTTCTGTTTTTGAAAATGAGCAGCAGCATCTTGTTTGGACATGTCATCTTCATTAGCTCTGTCTTTGCTGCAGTCTGGATTACCTACAGAGTATAAAGCATCCCTTCTTACCTGTAATGGTCTTGTACTAGTTTTCCAGTTGCTGACTACAACAATTCCCACCCATCGTCTCAAATCACATACAAGAAAATAGGGAAGAAGGGGGGTGAGGATAGAGAGAACTGTACTTATCCTTTCAAATTAACATTGTCGTATTAAGGAAGACATAAAATGTTTAAAACTTATCCATCTTCAATCAGATAAAATTTAGATAAAAAAGAATGACTTAAATAGTTAATATTTGGCTTAGGTAAAAATCAGTTTAAATCAAGTATCGGTATTGTACCAAGTTTTATTCAAGCAGTTAAACATCAACCTTAAAGAACAGGAGCATGCTTCCAAAGCTGTCCAAGACAGCAGATGACAAGTGTCCCTTCCCCCCCCCAAGTAAGTTTTTCTGGAGAGTACAGTGGTGATACACAGTCAAACCCTCTCAATTCTCAGAGACATAAAACATTTGAATACTATGAAGAAACTTGGTAACTTCCCAAAGTTAGAAACATGAGAAAATTTGCTTCAGATGACCACCTTCATATTCATGCACAGTGGTTTTATACTTTCAGTCTTCATATGCTATCAAAACCTGCATGCTATATTCTAAACTATTTGAACAATAAATCTTACTTTCATCAAGTCATTGAGCTAGGAAAAAGTGTACAACTGGTCTAAGTAAGAAGTGTTAAGTTTTGGTCAGATTAACAGAACAGAATGCGAACTTTTCAAGTCGAACTTCTCTGATGTTTTGTTAAACATCTGTTTTCCCTACTTCACTTCCTGTTCTCTCTCTTTCTCTCCCTCCCCCACCAGACAGGAAATAGTCTTGACAACAAATGAATCAGCTAGAAGTAGAACTAAGCAGCCATCAGCTGATTCTTCATTGTTTACAGGCACAGACACTTCAAAAAACATTGCCACTTTTTTTCGTCCTAAGTAACCATGGTTGTCCTAACTTCATGTCATTAAAATCAACAAACAAACACAGCAGAACAAGCAGTCCACAGAGCTAAGCAGTCATTTTTGATTTCAAGACAGAAAAAATAAACCAAGAAACACTTTCCTCAAAGTAACAGAAATCGTAACAGCCGTTGTAATTGTCAAGTCACGGGATCTGTCTATTTCTAGGTTCATCTTTGAAAAAAGCCACCCAAAGAGAAAAAGCTCTAAATAAAATCCCAAACAGCAATACAAATACATTTGCTCTTTAGAAGCCATCTGGAAAAGCAACAGTATTGTTCATGTTCTATAGCAGCCTCTATATGCCTGGGATGTGCTATTACAATGCCAACTCCACATTTGTATTACTTTTACTTCCAAGTTTTTCTCTTTCCTTAAGCAAGCCTAACTTCAATAAACACAGCAATTGTGAGAATTATTTCAAATTTGAAATTAGTATTCAATGCAAGCAATTTCTATGGAAACTGACTTATTTTAGAACTGTTAGAGGATTTATATTTTATCAGTTAACGATGCCTATCAATATTTAAACATTCAGTACACTAAATACTAGTCTTAATACTTTTGGGCCTCTATCTCACATTCCAAAAATGAATTAAAAGTTAAAATTATTGTGATGTTTGAGACAGCATGCAAGCCACTTTAAAAAAATGAAAACAAGAACTATGGACAACTAGCTCCATAGTACAAGATTATACTACTACAGCTAGTCCAACTATTCAGCTCTGAAAGAGTTCAAGCGTGTCTCTTACCACAATTGCATGCGGAGAATGCACTAAGGCCTTAAGTTCATTCAGGTCGTTCTCAGCCTGCAGAAATTGGCATAAGGAAAAAAAAAAAAACAACACAAAAAGTATATAAGGAGGGTGAATTTTGAATACTCTCACAGATACTATGAATTTAAACAGTGGTTAATACAGTCCTATAATCCCTACGTTACCTTATCCCATTCTCCTTCCATGACATGATTGCGGAATTTGGTAGCAGAAGGATGTTCTAAACGACATCCTGACTCTTGCATGAGAAGATCAACAGTCTGGCTGCAGGAGAGATACAGTGTAAAAAAACCTGACCAGTTTTACCCTCACAAATACACCGCCTGCCATGATAACAGTTAGCCATATTCAAACGTAAGTTTAATAAAGTAAGAACACTATGACCAGATGCAGACACTTGTCCAAAAGATTATCTCAGTTGCCTGAGACACGTAAACAGCTGCCTATGTCTAAAACATGTCATCAATTAGTTTGAGAGCTTTACTGAAGTACCATGAAGTATGTGACTTACCAGCCACCATAAACAGCCAGCCCTGCATAGAAGATAGGCTTCATGAAGGAAGAGACAGACCATAAACCTGTTAGCTACTGGCTACTAACCCCTGCCCCCCTCCCCACCTCCCATAAAACAACACAGACAGCTACTGCATCTACCACAGGCCTAATTTTTTCTTTATTGTGTATTAGAAGCCTGGCTCCTTAAAATAAAATAAACAAACTCGTGAACCTGTAAGCCCTCCCCCTTTTACACTAAAAATAGCTTATTTACTGTGGTGTCGTCTATGAACAGTCACGAGTTGTCTGCTGCTGCTTTAAACTTGCTTCTTGTGTCAGGGGCAATTTATTCTATGTACTAAGCTCTTTATAATTGACCCATCCCGCAGTGTTTTGAAGACTTGTTTTGCGGTAGCTACGTGAAGACTTTGGATTCCTGCTCCAAAATGACGATGTGTTGCCTTTAGCTTTACTCACGCACACGCGCAAATGTTGTGATTAAATTCTTAGGCCTTCTTTGCTACACTGTAAAATTATTTTCCTTATCCCGATCTCAACAGCCAACACGCTTGCTCCCGGCCCCCAGATAAGATTATTATCAAAAACATGTGGCCGGAACAAATCTGCAAAGGCCCTTCACCGTTCACAGGGACGAAGAGGCTTCCCGCAGCACCCAGCCGGCCTCTTCCAGCGAGGGGTTCAATTCCTGCCAGCTGACAAGCCAAACCTTGGAGCTCATCTGCAGAAACCCCCCCCCAGAACCACCACCACCCCCCCCGTCTCTCCGCCCAGCTGTGCGGGCTCCATTCCGTTTCCCAGCTAACTTCTCCCCCGCTATCGATCCGCCTTATCGGCCTCGACTTCCATTTTGCCGGCCCAGGAAGAAGCTCCTGGCCTGGCCCTTTCCGACGGCCAGGCCCCCGCAGCTCCATTTCGGCAGGGGCCCTACCCCCACACCGCTCCCCCCCCTTCAAGGGAGGCCCCATCCCGGCCCCGCGGCCACTTACTTGAGGCCCAAGCCGTGGAGGTGCTGCCCGATCAGCCGGATCACGTCCTCGTCGGACTGCGACAGCCGCTTCTTCTTCTTCAGGGCGCTGCCACCACCGCCACCGCCACCACCCCCCAGCTCGGCGGCGGCCGGGCCGGGCCCCCCGGCGGCGGGCACCCCGTTGTTAACGCTGAGCCCCCCGGGGCTGTTGGCCGCGGGCAGCAGCCCGTTGGCGTGCGCCAGCTGCTCGCCGGCGGCCGTGCCCGCCGAGGCCTCGCCGTTCTGGGCGCCCAGGCAGCCCAGCTCCGGGCCCTGCTGCTGCTGCTGCTGCTGCGGCGGCTGCTGCTGCTGCTGGCCCCCTCCTGCCCCGTTGGCCTGCATGGCGCTGGGAGCGCTGCTGCTGCTGCTGCTGCCTCTGAGCGGAGGGGCGGCGGCGGGGGCGAGCCCGAGCCCGGCGGGGAGCGAGGGGGACTGGGACGAGGTGAGGCCTGCTCTGGCCGCGGAAGCCCCGGGCTCTCCTGCTCCCTCCGCCGCCGCCGCCGCCGGGGAGGCCCGGGCTTTCTTCCGCGGGGGCGGGGAGGCTCCGCCGGTGTCCGAGTCGGAGGAGGAGGAAGCGGAGGCCAGAGTTTCCTCGCCGAGAGCGGCCGTGGTGGGAAGCCGGGGGGAGGAGGGCGAGGATAAGGGGGGGAGGCGGCGGGGGTGAGGGGAGGCGGAGCGGGGCCCTGCGCCCCCGGGGGTCCCGGAGGCAGCGCCGCCGCCGCCGCCCGCTCGGGGCTCCCTCTGCCGATGGCCGCCGCTGCCCTGAGCCCCCCCCGCCCGGCAGCCCCAGGCGCCCGGCCCGCTCCGCTCGCTGCCCGCCGGGTCTGGCTCCTCGCAGCCCAGCTGCAGCCTAATGGAGTCCGGGCCGGGACGTCACAGGAAATTCCTATACTGCCCCCTACACACACTTCCGCCGCCCGCGGCTGGGGGTGGGGTGCGGGCGCTATAGGGGCAGGGGGGCGAGGGTGGCTCTAGGGCCGGTGGTGGGTGGAGGGGTCCGGGGTGGCCCCGGGGGCACTGCCCTGAGCGTGTAGGGTCGGGGCTGGGAGGGGGGAGCTGGGCGGCCCCGGGGTGCAGGAGGTGTGCAGAAAGTTCCTGAAGCGGTCAGGGGGAGTTTGGGGGTTGCTTGCGTCTGGTTGGGTTTAAAAAGGGGGAAATGTTTAAAAAGGGGAGATGTTTTAAAAGGGGATAGGCCGAGGGTATGTGCAACCACCCCCTGCTGTTGCCAAGGGGGGTCACTGGTAGGGCTTGGACCTGGGCATGGCTTCCACAGTTGTGATGTGAGTTAGCACCAAAAAGGGAGAAGATGGTGTTTCTGCACGGGGTCTGATGTTTTACAGTACAGAAGTATTGAGGTGTGGGGTGTGTTTGCCAGGAAGACAATGGGCTGTTTGGGGGTTTCCATGTTTTTCCTCGGAGGTGTCTCTGTCTGCCTCCCGTGTGATGGCGGCTCAAACCCCCAGCCGAGCCTCTGGTCAAAAGTCATGAGACAAGTAAAATCCTGTTTGAAAACAGACTCGTGAAAGAATCCGTTGTGTGGTGTTTGGTTTTAGAGCCTGGAGTTTTCGTCTTGGATGCTTTCAAACTTTTCTCCAAAACGCAGAGCAAAATAAGTGTTTTCATTAATGGGAGCTGAGATTAACATCTAATCATCTGCTTTCAGGAAGCAAGGTTTAAAGAACACTGGATATTTCCAATTAATGATAAAAAGATAAGTTTGGACAATAGTGCTTTCTTCGGAGTACAACTTTGAAGAAGGCTGACTGAGGGAAAACGCCTCGAGACCAGTGTAGAAGTTTGTGAAGAGACAAAATACTTGAAAAGGATGAAACTAGAGAAAACCAGACTGCATGGGGGCAGTTGAAGTAGATACCATAGCTTGCCCCTGTTTATAGGTCTCAAAAGCTATTTGACTAGCAACAGCTGAAGCACACTTAAACCAGAGGGAGAGGCTGGAAAAAGCTTTGTCACACAGAGTTCTGCCCAGGTGTGGCTGTAGGATTAAATTCAATATTGGTCTTCCAGAGAGAGAGGACTGTTTAGGTTTTGTATTCCTCAGTTCACCAGCCACTGCTGGAGAATGCATTGCTTATGTTTTAGCCACTTCAGCACAGCTGTTAGCTCTTCTCATCTCCATTGCTCTGTCTCTTCTTCGTTCTTGAGGTCATCTTCCTCATTCCTCTCACTCTCTAGTTGCCACGATTGAGCCTATAATCCAATGATCTGGGGTAAGGTTGCAGGAACAGCACCCAGAGCGACATACAGCCTGTGGCGATGCCTTACAAAGCAAACTAAGGAGCAATATGTTTTTTCTTTAGAAAGGTAAAGTTGCCCATTTTTCCTTCCTGCTCAGTCTCCAGGGGATGAAAGCCCTTTACCACCATTACCAGTTTGTGAGACTGTTCCTCCAGCTGCTTTAATCTGCCGTGCTCCTCTTGCAGTGCCTGGAGAGCCTGGCCTTCCCTCATCAGTCACTGCTTTGATCACCTGCATGTAGCCTGCTGCTCCCACACACCAACTCCTGTGCTGTGTCAGTCACACTGGAGGAGTTGGAAGGAGGAAAGATGCTGATGAGTCTGCGAAGAGCACATCTGTGATGACAGAAGAATCCCTTTACTGTATCTGGGTGATATATGGATAAGCAGCTCTATGTACCTGTCTGTGGTGGGAAAGGCTCCTGCAGAGTAGCAATGTATCCCACTCATTTCAATTAAATATTCTAAGGGAGTAAGAGCGGTGTTTGGAGTTGAACCTAAAATACCGCTTTTAAGAGGTACATATTACTGCATTAATCACGGTGAAAGTTCTTACACCCCCCCACCCTGCTTCGTTTCCTTCCCTGGGGGAGGAAATATCCCAGCAGAAACACAAAGAACTGGAGGAAGAAACTCGGTGTTGGAATGGCACAGGCCCTTGGCTTCCGTGCCAGGGGAAGCTGGGACACGACATTTGAAAGTTTCTCAGGATCCCAGCTGACACAGAAGTGTAGGAGAATGATTCAGAGCCCCTGGTGTGGAGAGCGTGCCTCAGCCAGATCGTAGCCCACGTGTGGAAAGTTCCTGGAGCAGTTCCTGCTCCTTTCCTCTTCATCACCAAGAGGGGATCCTGAAACAGGTCTGTGGCTTAGCAGACCTTCCTCCTTAAAATGCAGAAAGGAAAAGGAGAACTGGGAAAGGGACAATGACACCGTGCTTGGGAAATGTGTCAGTAGTTGAGCACTGATTTGGAACTTTCTACTTCACACTCTCATGAGAGACAACCAATTTAATGGCAGTCCAAATAAACACGCTTCTACTGAGCAATTTGGCAAATCAGCAGTTAAATACAACACATCTCATTTGTGTCAGAAGACTTTATTATGAATTATGCATTCATCGTGCCCAGACAACTTCAGTTTCCCAAAAGTAGAGATGTAACAGTACACCAATGAAAATTGACAAATTTATGAACACACACAAGAAAAAAAAAAAAAAAAGAGGCAACCTTAAATACAGCTATGATGATATCAACCATGTTACTGAAGTACAGTACGTTTTGCTTTAGAGGATGGGGCAGGAAGTCCTGATCTGAATAATAGGAAGGAACTCTTTCATTAAGGGGCTGGTTTTTTGATGGTAATCATATGAAGCTGCTTAGGCAGAACTGAAATGCTACAAAATAGAGAAAATCATGGAGAGATGGGTTAGTAGTCAAAGCTACACTATGAGCATAAGGAACCACTTGATTCCTCTTGTCAGATGTATGTGTGTATACATAGGATCATAGAACGCGTTGGGTTGGAAGGCACCTACCTTAAAGATCATCGAGTTTCAGTCCCCTGTGCCTTACCACCACCACTGTACACACAGTTTCCTTTTCCTTCTGCACTGAATTTGAATTTACTGGAAGCAAAACAACTAGAAACAACAAAGGAAGAAAGAATGGTTTAGAATAATGGAATTTTGCATAGTACCAACTAAATAAATGCTATAAATAAATAACAGACACCTGCCTATGCTTGTAACTTTCAAAAGATGAGACACAGGTGAAAAACAACCACTTTTCTTACATAGCATTCCTAGAAAGCAATCAGTAGATAGAGGGTTTATAAGCAAACCACACTGGGCCATTGCCTTCTGCAGAAGATGGTCACTATTTTAGTGAAGGAGGAGAGTCTGGAAAGCCAAAGCTTGGCTGGAGCTGAAACAGAAAAAGAATAAATGTGAGGTGCAACAAAAAGGGCTTTTACAGAAGCAGCAGCTAAAGGAAGGTGAAGAAAAATGTGGGAAGGAAAATTTGCTGCAGAATTAGTCACTGACCTAGCGGTAAAGAGCAAGGAAAAGGCTGAGATTCTCAATGCCTCATTTGGCCGTTATTGGAAGAAAATCCTGCATTTCCCTAGCTTCTGTGGCCAGTAGCAGAGTGTAGAGGAGACTAGAAGACTGCCCATCCTGGTGGACAAGGGAAGTTCAGCATGGGAATTTCAACAGGTGTTGAAATAGGGCTGCATTATCACTGTACCCAGCAGGTATATGCTCTCTGTGTGTCACTGGAGAGACCACATTTGATATCCAGTGTCCAGTTTGGGGTCCTCCGGTACAAGAGACATAGAGCAGCCTAGAGCAAGGTCAGGAGAGGCTGCTAAGGTGGTAGGGACTAGAGCAGGTGGTGTACAAGGAGAAGCTGAGGAAGTGGGTTTGACTGCAGCGGGATCTAACTGCAGTGGTCAGCTTCCCCAGGGCAATCACAGAGAGAACAACACAAGGCTTCTCTTCAGGGTGCACACCAAGAGGACAAGAGACAAAAATCAGAAGTTGCACCTGAAGAAATTCCAACTGTGCATAGGAAAAAAATTCAAAGTGAAAGTGGTCATGTGCTGGAACAGGTTCCCAGAGAGATTGTGGACTTCCTGTCCATGGACATACTAAAAACTGGACTGGACAAGGCCTTGGTCAAAGCTCTGAGCGACCTTGTCTAGCTTTGAAGACAGCTAGAGGTAGAATAAGTGACCTGCAGAGGATCTCTCCCAACTTTTTTTTTGGCTACGATGCTAAATATACTTCCTGGAAGAATCCCTGTGGTTTGGGGGAGCAATATTTGTGACTCAATAAGTGTCATGTCTCAGGGGTTACTGATACTATGCCCCAAAGCTTCCGTAAGGATGCTGTGTTGGCAAAGATAAGGGCATTAGAGCTATTGTTGCAACTTAATTAAATATTAGGTAATCACACTCTGTCTTCTGTCCACCAAAGTCATGTGCATTAGACTGATGATGACCTCTGCACTCTCCTAGGCAATCACAACACAACATGGTAACAAAAATATCAGAACGTGCTGAAGAGTCCATGTAGTATGGAATATCTTGTTTAAGACAATCTGTCGTGGTCAATACAACTTCTCATATAAATAACATACATGACATGTATTTTCCTGCGTCTTTCTGGATGCCCAGGATGCCATGTATTGGGGCAAGTCGAATTTATCTTTATGGGCAGATAAAGCATGGATCTGCAAGAGGTCTGAAGCTAGGCTTGTACTTACTGTGCAACTTCTCCAAGCATGTACAGCAAGACAATATCACATATGCTGTGACTCTTATGTGTCAGGCTTGCTTTGCATGCATGATTTATCTGTCTGGGACTATCCTAGATATCAGCCTGCAAAATCTGTCTGTGTGTACTGTGTTATATCAGTCACGTTGAGATACACTAGAAAGTTATTTGTAGCCTGGATTTGGAAAGATGGTAGGTCACCGAGAGATGTTTCCACACTTGCAACGGGCAGAATAGCAGCATCCTTGCACTTTTTTTTTTTTTTTCTCTTGACACCTTGATAGGCGTAAATGTTAATTCTAACACTTACTGAATCACATTCTGACTCTGTGTGCAGTAGAAGCTCATTTCGTTCTGTGGGGTTTTCCAGGCCCATTGTTTAGAGTGTCTCCTGTAGTCTGTGTAGTCCTTAATATTAGTGTGTAGAGTTCATGTCCAGAACTCAGATGGGTTGCTGGTGTTTATGTGCAAGACTAGATTTATCATTCTATTGTTGCAGTTAGTTTGCTTTTCCTACTTGCGGGTTGCTCCCCTGCCTTTTACTTTGTGCTTGCTCTCAAAGCAATTGTTATTTCAGGCTTGGTAATTGTGTCTGCCAACTCTTACATAGCTCCTAGAGCTTAACCCTGAGTGGGGTAACACTGTGCTTTCTGTTGCCTAGCCACTGAATTATGCCCCGCCTCTCCCAGAGTGACATGTATGGTAGTCCTTTCTCTCTCCTTTTTCTGTTTTCTCTAGAGGGTTATATTGCAATGAGCTCTTGCACCTGGAACTAAAAATTCAAGACCAGGCATGTTGGCTGTAGTATCGCATATCCACTCTGAAATGGGCAGAGAGGGGAAGTTATTACGTAATCACCAGCAGATTATATCTTAATGTTAAGATTCAGAATAGCTCCTTGGAGCCCAGGGATTATTTAGTAATCTTTTTTTTTTCCTTCTTAATCAGGAATATATGGTTTTCCAAACTCCATGTTTAAAAAAGTATGTGAACCACCAGACCCTCCTTACATGTTTTGGAAAAGAGATTAAAGGTTATAGTCACAATGTCTTTGCACTACTATTTAGGTGCTTGCTCCTTATTTTAAGGTGAAATCACTAGTTTTTGCTGCAACTGTGTCTTTGCTTAAAGTACAACTTCTTCCACAAACTTCTCCATCCTTGTTGTCGCATATTACTTACATTAGAAATAAAAAGCCATGAAGTTACAGAAAAAATGCATTCACATGGCTCCATACATTTATATGGTAAAAAATCTTCACCACTTCACTGAATTTGTAATAGTTTTACAATGCATCAGCTCTGACACTACTAGTCATACTTAAGACCTTGTAATGTTTCAAATAACTGCTATTTTTTTTTTTTATTTATTTTGTTTTTATTTTTGTCTCTGACAAAAATATTTGGGCTTTACACGTAGGTAATGAAACAACCTGGTTTCTCAAATAGGAAAGGTAATGTTCCCCAAATTTTCTAACTTACTTGGCTGTTTCTTGTTTGTTTGTTTTTCAAGAGGATACAGTCTGTGGAATATAGGTGGACATATTTTTTTACTGACATTTGTTTGAGGTGACTAATATGAGTTATTTGAATCTTTGCCTCGTAAATAATATAGTCATTCCAAATACATGCAAATTAAACCTTTATGCTTTTGTGGCTTCTCTCTTAAAGAAGAGTGCCAAGAGAGTTTTTGAAGCATGGCATGATAGGAGGGCTTTGCTAACATTCATTTGGCATTATCAGTTTGACTAATAGGGAGGACACTCTATATATTGCCATTTCTATTTTTATCTGTCACTGCATGTTAATACAAGATAGTCAGTTAGGCCTATAAAATTTCTGAATTCATTCTCAGTTCTCTATAAATACCAATGTCTTTTATTGAAGCACCTCCTATTTAATAGCACTTCTTCCGAATGCCACATCTGAGAGTGGAGCATGTCCTGCTGGATCCACACAACGCTGAGAGGCATGGTGGGGAGTAGTTCCAGCTGGAAGGGGGAAAGGGAAGATTTTCAAAATTGGGACCAAAGGCATGGTCCCAAAGGCATATTTCAGTGGCTACATAGACATGCTTCCATGTGTAGTACTATTTGCCATGTTGTCACAGTTGGAACCTAGTGTTATGAATTATAACAAACCTATCATCTGAAAGATGTCCCCCTGTACTCAGCTCTGGCGAGGCCGTACCTCGAGCACAGTGTTCAGCTTTGGGCCCCTCTCTACAAGAAGGACATCGAGGCCCTGAAGCATGTCCAGAGAAGGGCTATGAAGCTGGTGAGGGATCTGGAGAACAAGTCTTACGAGGAGTGGCTGAGGGAGCTGGGCTTGTTCAGCCTGGAGAAGAGGAGGCTCAGGGGTGACCTTATCGCACCCTACAGGTACCTTAAAGGAGGCTGTAGCAAGGTGGGAGTTGGTCTATTCTCCCATGTGCCTGGTGACAGGACGAGGGGGAATGGGCTAAAGTTGTGCTAGGGGTGGTTTAGGTTGGATATTAGGAAGAACTTCTTTACCAAAAGGGTTGTTAGGCATTGGAATGGGCTGCCCGGGGAAGTGGTTGAGTCACTGTCCCTGGAGGTCTTTAAAAGACGTTTAGATGTTGAACTTAGTGATATGGTTTAGTGGAGCACTGGTCAGTGTTAGGTCAGAGGTTGGACTCGGTGATCTTGGAGGTCTCTTCCAACCTAGAAGATTTTGTAAGACTTAACTATTGCTGTATTGCACACTGTAGCCACTTGAAACTTCACAGTACATTCTGAAATGAGCTCTGACTTTCTATCCTGAAAACAAAGGCTCCTGTCCCTGAAGCTAACAGAATCCCCATGTGCTGTTAGAAGTGTGGTGCCAAAGCCATGTAGTGCCAATGACACAGCTGAACAGGATGGCTTCCATTTTGCCAGGAGCATTGACAGAAATACTAAGTAGGTAGTTTGAGAAATCCATTTTGCTGTTACTGTTGTAATAGCATTATTAGCATGAAAATTTTGACAGAACTTTTTTAAAAAACAAACAAGCAACCACAATAACAAAAACATACATTTTGATATTCATCTCGTCTGACTCTGTATATCTGTCAGTTAAGCAACTAGCCCAAGCGATGTTTCTAGGTATCCTCTGGAGAAATGGAGTCACTTACAGAGGTGATTCATCCCAGATACTTATTTTAGGATGGGATGAATCACCTTCTGGTGCCTCTCTCCATTGACATTAGGGGGAGCCTAGTCCAGCTATATTAGACTACATCACTGTCTTGGTGAGTAAAGTTAAAAGAGGTATATTCTGGCATAACTTCAATCACTTTAATGGTAGATTTGAATTTGCAAAGAGTGTCATCATGGGTCAAAGATGCCAATATGACACTGACAGTCACAGTAAGGTATGACAGTTGAGCACCTACTCCCATATTACTGGGAGGCCAACCTGTGGCTCATGAACTGCATGCAGTTCACAAGCTGTTCAGAGCTGATTTCTGTGTTGGAGCCATACTGACACATCACTTCTCGGTGATCTGTCATTGTCTATCTCATTTCTCTTTTCATTGGTAGAAATAAGAACAGTGGCAGGTATCAGGTATCCCGGGTTGGAAGGGACCTCAAAGATCATCTAGTTCAAACCCCCTGCCATAGGCAGGGACACCACCCACTAGATCAGGTTGCTCAGGGCCTCACCTAACCTGGCCTCATTTAACCTGAACACCTCCGGGGATAGAGCATCTACAGCCTCTGTGGGCAACCTGTTCCAGTGCCTCACCATCCTCTGAGTGAAAAATTTCCTCCTAACTTCTAATCTAAATCTCCATCCTTTTAGTTTAAAACCATTCGTCCTCATCCTGTCGATATCTGATTGAGCAAAGAGTTGCTCTTCACCTTTTTATAAGTCCCCTTCAAGTTCTGAAAGGTTGCAATGAGGTCTCCCTGGAGCCTTATCTTCTGTAGGCTGAACACCCCCAGCTCTCACAGCCTTTCTTCATAGAAGAGGAGCTCCAGCCCTCTGATTATCTTCATGGCTCTCCTGTGGACATTCTCTAACAGCCCCACATCCTTCTTGTGCTGAGGGGCCCCAGATCTGGATACAGCACTCCAGGTGGGGCCTCTCAAGGGCAGAGCAGAGGAGGACAGTCACCTCCCTCTCCCACTGGTCACTTCTCTTTTAATGCAGCACAGGATGCAGTTGGCCTTCTGGGCTAAGCTTTCTTAACAAAACATGCCCATTTGTTCCCTAAAACAATTCTCTTTTTTCATATTTGTTTTTAAATTTAATAAGGTCATTTACCCCACAAGAGATACTTAAAAAGCCTTCTTCAGCAATATTTTAGTGGCGTTATTTCAATATTGAGAAAAGACTTAGGGAAATCTACTTCATTGTTATAAATGCCTGACCATACAGATACCTTAAAATGTCTGGTATCAACACATTATGACTTTGTAGAAATCTTGTGGGATACTTATTGCTAAAACATCTTAATCTGTCTTTTCATACAGAACTAATATATTACTCTACTGCTTACTTTTATCATTGATTAAATACTAATCTTTTAATATTATTAACAAAAATTAATATTGTTAACAAAAATGTATGGCAGCTATTACATGAAATATAGACCATGTATTTTACATATTCTCTAAAGTTTGTCATAGGAATTACAATTTTATCCATGCCTCCCAACATCTAATGTCTTTTATCATTTTACCTATGTAACAAATGTATCTATAAACGTGAATTTAAATTATAAATACTTTAATGTATGAAACAAAACTTGGATACTTTGAATACGGTAAGTTGAGGCAGATTCAGATTGTCGGCAGTACTGCTTTCATGACTTCACTTTTGAAGCAAGTCCTTTTGAATAATATTGCATAGGTGTCTATTGTACCACCAGGCAATTCCCAAACATAATTAAAATATTTTTTTTATTGAAGCCTTCTAGCAGGTTCAACCTGCACAATTTTATATTGGGCCTTTGTAATTGTTAGAGAACAGCACTGCTCCAGGTTTCAAAAGAGAGCGTTTTCAGGGGCCAGGCACAGTAAAACCTCTGAAGTGGGGGAAGTTTTGCTGCTTCTGTAAACATAATCAAAATAAGATGTAGAAATCATCTCTCCTGTGTTATTTGACCTATGCTGATCTGTGCTTTTCTTTACTTAATCAGTAGACTTGTATCAGTCTTTTCATTTCTTAGGATATTTTCATCAAGAGCTGTCAAATTCAACAATCATTTTTATTTGTCATTATATTCTATTTGTACAGATCAGGCTGCAAATTTTTCTTTCAGTTGTTTTAGAGGTTTTCAAAGGCAGGGAAGAGAATCGTATTGTTCTTAGTGACACTGACATGGAAATAAATAACACTGAAACTTGGAAGAGTGTTAATTAGAAATTATTATAACCTGACTGACCTGGCTTGGCATTATGGTATCTCGCCAAACTGGCTTTTTATTCTTACGCGTGTCTGGTTTGTTTTTGTGGTGAGAAGCTAATGATTTCATGGAATCATTTGGCTTAATCCTGCTTTTCTTACAGTATGGAAGTCTTATGTGAGGAAGACTAAGTAAAATCAGAGCGAAGTTCACTGGGTGTGGCCTATGGTGGTTAACCCAAATGATACTTTGCATAGGTTTCTATTTGAGTAAGTTTATATATATATGGTATATTGGACCTGTTGTTTGTTTACTTAAATGAGATTTACATTAGTTTCACTCTGAATTCTAGTGTAAGACTGGCTAGCACCTGTGTAATTCTTCTGGCTTCATTGCAGTTGTGTTGTTTTTTTATTTCTTAGTGGAATTAAGCCACCGGAGAGTCCACTGAAATAAGTGACCATTTTCTTGAATGATGTAATGAAGCAATAACCCAATAACCCAACCTACCGCAACTTTTAATCACATTGCTATCCTTATAACTCTGCTGGGAAGAAGAAGGATGGCTGTGCCTACCTGGACTGGAATCTGACCTAAAGAGGTCCCTCAGCCAAAAAAGAGACAGATCTTTACATCCATAAGTCTGACACAGACATCAGAAGGCTATTTCTTAGAGTCTTTGAAGTGAGGTGGGTTGAACATTCGGCATACTCCTCACTCCAGTTCCTGCAGACACTGAACTGTTGGCTAGGCAGTGGAAGCAGCCAGTCTCCTAGAGTCTCCTGGGGCAGTGGGAGCAGCAGATCCCTGGCACTTGCTGCCTTCCGAGCTGCTGGCCATGCTCATTAGTCGGGTGGAGTGCCCTGATGACACACCTGTACAGCATCTTGTTTTGGATTTAGTTTGGTAGGAGTGCTGCGCTGAGGCGTGCTGTCATATCCTACATTTAACTGTAGGTTTAAATGAGTAATTGGTCAGGTAGCTAAACCAAATTTATTCAGAATATGTAGCACAAGTGACGCAAATACCAAAGAGGTGCCGCGGGACCCCGCTTTGTGGCCAGTGCTGTGTTCAGTAATTGTCAGTGTGGTTTGACATGTGGCTGTAAACAGCACAGGAGCATTCCCAGTATGATGTATCATACCGTGCTTTTTGTATCTAGTTTTTCACAGTTCTTTTGTTATTTTCAGGAAGAATTCCTGGAGGGTTTTTGTTTTGTTTTGTTTTGTTTATTTTTTCAATTCTCCTTGTAAGGTATGTAGTAATAACCACAAATCGACATTTCGTCCCATTACCTACAGTATGTAAACACAGTGGGTGTAATATCTGTGTGCCAGTAATCCCTATAGGACAAGGCAAGATGAACCCTATTTTCACAGATATTCAGTACAACATTGGCATCAGTCTTTCAGACTATGGGATAGGAAGCTATTACCAAGGAGGGATGGGAAGGGGGAAAAGGAGAAATAGTGTCACATTAGTGTGAGTTGATGGGGCAGAAAGAATAATTTTGAGTCAGAGAAGCTTTTGGTAACTGACTGTGTAGAAGTAATACAATAGCACGGGGAGAAGAAGTCTGTGGGTAAATCATGAGGAGTCAGTCCAAAATTTTGAAATACATTGTTGATGCTTGCTGGCAGCTTTTAACTTCAGCTGAAATAAAAGAGCCTCTTAATTCAAAAAAAGAAAAAAAAAAAAAAGGGAGGGGGAGGAGGGGAAAAAAAAACAATTAATCCATAACACTTTCCTCCTCCAACTCAAGTGACTGATAGTAAGGGAGCAGCTTTCAGACAAGGACCCTGGACTGAGTCCTGTTTGGGTACAGTGGAAGATTTCCAGCTGTATTTTAAAACACAATTCACCTCTTGTGTCTGAACTGTTAATGTGCAGTGGGGTCACTCACAACTTACACTATTGCTAGGACATTAATGGTCTAAATAACTGCACCTGCTATGTTAATGAAAGTGTGCATAATAGCTCCAGTAATTTAGAAAATTAGGTATTGTGTTGGGGTGGGGAGGAGAACAAGGAGGAGGAGACAAGGGTATAAGGGGCTAGAACTTGGTCAAAAGAAATACAGATTTCAGATTACTTGCTGTTTTATTGCTGCAAAGTTATCAGTGCTGCTAGTACAAAGCTTTAAGTATTTTAATGGCTGCATTCAACTGTGCACTTGAACATGTTAAAGAGTAGGAGGGCTTTTTTTGAGTAAGGAGAAAGGGAATTGGGATTATGATAAGTTTAAAAAAAAAATCTGCCTTTATTTTTGCTGTGACGTTTGTTTAAGTCTGACCACTGGCAGAATATACACCATCACCCTGGATCATAAAATCACAGGATAACAGGACTGGAAGAGACTTTGAGCAATCTATTCCTTGCACCAGTCTGAGGGCAAGTATTTCAATACGATTCATGATAGATGGTTGCCCAACCTGTTTTTTAAATCCTTCACAAATTCCTCCAGCAATCTATTCAAGTCCTTAACTATGCCTACTGTTAAAAAGCCATTTCTAATATCTAATCTAAACCTCCCACCTGCAGTTTACACCTATTACTTCTCATTGTGCCATGCTGGGCACGAACAGCTTAATTTTCTTCCTTTCTGCATCCATCTTTTTTGTATTAGATAATGCTTACATTCTTTTAAGTGAATATAGTGTAGGCCTTTTTGTGTACATTTAGGCTCAGAGGAAAATAGGTTAAAGGAAAAAAGTAAGAAAAAATATGTTTCTAGCTGAGAGTCTTTTTAGCCAATTAGGGAGCAAGTGTCTGAGATGGAGCATTATGTAGCTACCAGTTGGAAATGCTGGGCAGGGCACAGAGATTTGCTTAAGGCAATCTAGGGCCCCAAACACATTGCATATGAGAGAGGCTGATGCCTGCCATGTGTTACACATCTGTTATGACAGAGCTTGTTTGGCATTTCTGTCTCACCTGCCCATGTCTCAGCCTGTATCTTGAAAGTGTCACCTGAACTGAGGCCAGCTGCTTCTGTTGAGCCTGATTTTTAGGGATTAAGTTATTTCTCTGCTTCCTTTTTTAGTTCTCTCACTTCTTGAAATAAGAGATGGGTAAGAAAAAGTAGGAAATGAGAAATCTTGGAATGTTGCAGCAGCTACAAGTTGCCCAGATGGTGGAGACAGAAACTGAAGGGTCAGAATTAGTCCCAGGCTCCTTCATTCAGCCCTCAACTGTTGAACTCCAGCATATGCCAGGAAATGCCTTCCTCCTTCCTTCTTCACATCTTGTATGTCCTGGCAAAGATCCCCAAAACTCTGTTGTCCAGAGTGATCCCCACCATGAGTCCCTGACTGATCTCATCACGCACTCCAAGCTGCTGTTCCTCAGCACACATACTGCAGGTACTTCCCAGGCATCCTGCAGACGCTGCAGTGTCCCTGGGCAATTAGGAGCACTGGCCTGCTTGTCCTGACACACTTTGGCTATCCTGTGTGCCTGCTCCCAAGCGTCCATAGCTATGTTAGCCCTTCTTGGTGGTGTTTCTTGAGAGCGAGTGTCTGGAGTCTGCACTGAAGCTTAGTGGTTAGACGGATTAAAATTTAAAGTATGTTAGTCTGTATGATGGCAAATAATTTACTTTAAATGTTGCACATGGTGCTTTGTACGCTGTGGATGCAGGGAGCAGCTCTCCAGTACTCCAGATACAAGGTCTGCAAGTGGGTGGGTGAAACCAGTACATCTCCTCATCCAGCAGGATCCTTGGTGGGGATAACACTGGCTGGGCCCTTTGGAGCTGACAACTGTACGAAGACATGAAGGAGTTCATACAATTTGAAGTTGCAGTCTGTAACCTTGAATAGGCACTGATTATACTGGGGTCACATTTTCTTTTCTGTGACCACAAACTTACTTGTAAATTCAAAAATATGAGCTCAGCTAGTTGCATGATTCTAAGAGCTGGGATGTGAACCATAAGGCCGGATTGTTATATATACTGCCAAAATGGTTAGATTTTCTTTGAGTGAGTGGGTTTCTTAAAAAATGGAGAGGAAAGAAGTGATTCCTCTATCACAGAATTTTTGAAGTGGAAACCACTCCTCCAGCCAATGAAGTCTAGAATTGTCTCATTCCACTCCAGTAGAGAAAATACTTCTCAAATATGCAGTATGATAGGATCTTACAGCTAGACTAAATTTAAAGGACATATTTCCATTTCGCTGACGTTACTGGAAGAACACTGTTTATATTAATGCTAACTGATTTTTATTTTTATTAAGGAAATTGTCTTCTAGTATTGGGATGGGTCTAGCTATGAATATTACGGGTGCAGGAACGGGTATTATCTCTGACAATATGACTGTGTTTTGAAAGAAACCTGCAGAAAACCTCTAAGTGCAGTTTCCTGTTGATAACTGTGACACCCAGTGGTCATTGGAAGAACGATAGAAATATGGTACAGAATGACTGCAGTGAACCTAAGGGCTGCACAAGATACTGAGGTTTGCACAATGAATGTGTGCTACTAAGAGTACTACTCTTTTCTTCGATAATGTGTACGTATAGTAAAAATAAACTGTTTTAGGAGTCATAAATTTTTCATCCATTTAGTTTATGCTTTACTATATTTAACATATATATATATTTGTATTTTCTCATACAAAGCGTTTTTATATCTTGTGATGCTGAGTTTACAGCTCAGATGTATGGCAACTTTAAATAATTACTTTATCACTGCAAAGTACGCAATGGCTTTTAATTCTTATTGGCAAGTGCAGAACCCTGCAGGATAATAGGACCTT
This sequence comes from Aythya ferina, assembly GCF_964211825.1. NCBI lineage: Eukaryota > Metazoa > Chordata > Aves > Anseriformes > Anatidae > Aythya > Aythya ferina. The sequence goes on from NC_140298.1 coordinate 23,054,739, forward strand.
CTTTCCCCTCCTTTGTTTGCCATTGACTCATTATGTGACTTAGAGCAAATTGCTTGTGTGAATGGTTGATAAGTACTTCAGTCAGCATGTTCATAAAGGTGTGAGGTGTAATTAATATTAGTCTGGCAGTCGTTCACTTCCAACTATTTGTGCCATTTATTCTGTGCTGAATACATCACATATATACTACAAACCATAATGTTAATTTATGTGCTGTGTTTTATTGCAGAGCACTGGATACAGATTTAGTCCCATATATGCAGCAAATGAGAGATTCAATTCTATTTTGTTTATGGATCACTGAACTTAAAACATTTATTCTTGGTCATGTTTTAAATAAAAAAAATACCATCAAAATTCATAACATCTAATTGCAGTGGACCCAGCATCACATGCTCATTATATATATTGTTCCATCTGTTGTTTGGGAATGTCTCATGGAACTAAAGAAGCTTCTCCTTGCAGGCAGAAAGAGTTACACAGCAAGAGGATCAACATCAAAAGGTACCCAGTTAAAAAACTGGAGATTAGACAAGGCTGCAAAGTCAGTTATTGCCTAGGGCCCTCTTCTTGGCTGTGTTAGCTATGTATATAGTGTGTGCCTCAGGAGTGCTTTTCAGCTCCCTGAGTGTGTGCTTTTTCTACTCCCAGAATAGGGGTGAAATCTGAATTCCACCAGTTATTCGTCTCTACTTGGTTTCCATGCAGGGAAACCACAGCTAATATTACATTTTTCACACCATTTTTTTAGTCATTGATGGCCATAAATATTTCACATTTAATGGAAGCATATGACAGAAAATATTTAATTGTAACCAAAATGCTTAAATACCGATCTCAAGGTAAGAATACCTTAAAACAACTGCACATATTGGAGCTAAATCAGTTTAAAAGGAAAAACACTTTTTTTTTTTTTTTTTTGCATGTCATTATTTGGATTCCTGTAAACCCCAGTTGCTCTGTTTTCAGATCCTGTTGTCCTAATCTTTACAAGGACACAAAGAAAAGTTAGTCCTTACTCCCAAAAGCTTACAGTCTAAAGATACCATAAGCAACAACAGATGGAAATGGCTAGGAGAGCACCCCAAGAAAATTAAATACTACTTCTAAAAATGCATTGTTTACTACACTGACTAAGATTCTCTCATGGTGTTCTGAACTGCACTACAAAGAAAAAGCAGAGTGGTTGTCTTCCACCTTCTGATAAGAATAAAGTAACATGACATAATGTTCAAACAAGAATGTATACTGATGCTTACTGATGTACGATGTATGTCTGCAGTTGGTGCAATTCTGGTTTAGTCTTCAGAACCAGATGGTGAATGGATCTTTTGCTCTTGAGATAAATCCTGAAACAGGGATGTTTGCTACCAAAATTTGTTTTTGCTTTGTGTTCCTTCACTGTTTAATCTATATTTAAATGACTTGAATGCTGGGTCTGGGTTATCAATAATGCCTGCTCTTATTTCTTTCATATTACAGGTAGCTTGGTTCAACCTCACTTGCGGTTTTTGTGTTTGTTATCATTGCTTTTTCACCTTAAAAAGCTTGACTTTAGTCCTCACAGAATGGACAAATCATGTTAGAAAACAGTTTGTCTTTTACTTTATTTACAGAATTTTTTGCTAACCAGCATAAACAAAGTCTCAGGCATTTTGCCATCCTATTCTAGGCAGGATTTTAATGATTGCAGTAAGGTCAAGATCTTTTGTTTATATTGTGAAGTGTTTGTTTGTTTGTTTCTTTTCTTTTTTTTTTTTTTTTTTCTTCCTTTTTTTTTTTTAACATCTGCATGGTTTTATATTCTTTATTTCAAAAGTGTTTTCTTGTCTTATGAATAAGAAACTACAATTGACATTGTGCAAATTTGCATTTTTGGATTAAAGAAGATATAGGTATGTGCTATCTGGAAGAGTCATATTCCAATACTTGACTCATAGGAAAAAGAATATGCTGAAAGAATAATGAAGTCTGACGTGTGTAGGTATTTACCTTAGTGTATGTGTTGGGAAGAGCATGTTTGGCATGAGTGTTGTTGTATTTTATTCCTTCCTTCATACCAGGCCTGGCATGCTCAGGAAGAGAATCTCTGGTTAATTTTTATTACTGACTATGATGTAGCAGGCCAGTGGTTGATGAAGGCTCTCTGATGTTTCACTGAAACAAAATGTTTCAGTTACATGCAAAAATATCATAATATACACTTTTTTCAATAAAGCTGCACCCCGACTGATTAGCTGGTGCTCTGAGACCTAGTGATAGTGCAGCCTTCTGCCTTAAACTTCTAGACACATCCCTCTTCCACACTACACTTCTGTGACAAACCAGCACTTTGCAGCTGATGGCTGCTAGATGCACATATTCATTTATTAATGTATTTCAGGGAGGAAAAAAAAAGAAAAAAAAAAAAAAAAGGTGAAAGAAGAAAAGAGCTTAGGACTGAAAAAATGAAAGCCATAAGGTGACTGTGGGAGCAGCCCCAGAGCTGAGAGCAGGGTGAGCTGGAGAGCTCTGTCAGGAGATCAAAACAAGTGGGTCCACCCTCATAATCTGCTTCTTGCACAACCCCTGACAGGGCTGCATGTGAATGTGAAGAGGGGTGAAAAGAGGACAGGCTGCTGACTTACACAGCAGTCACAGGAGATAGACGTGAATGTTAGACTTGGCTCCTACAGATGGTACACAGAATAAAATAACAAGTGTGGAGTACAGAGCAAGCAAGCTGATTCTGTATCAGGATATAACATTTAACAATTACCAGGTCAAATTCCTGCCTTCTTGTGTTTTGAATATTGAGGTATAAAAATAATACATGCAAAATAGGATTTCTGGACACTGGGTGTGAGCAAGATTTTTTAAAGTATGTTTGTTTAAATACTGCTACAGCAGATGTAATACAGATCATGCCATCTTACTAAGTCACAGGAGTTCAAAAGTTGAAAATGGCTTTTTAGGGTTGGTGTATATAAATAAATGTCATAGAAGATGGATAAATCCTTTTTTTCTTGAGGCTGAAGGACCTTCTCAGACCCCAAATGACAGAAATTTCATCTTGCTCCCCAGAAAACCCTCCCGGAACATGCTGTGACTTGTAGTGTCGATGTCAGTCTGAAAAGCTTTCCATCATGAGTTGAATATGAAATTGTTATGTATTCTCTGCCACACATCCACCTGAAGCACAGTGCAGTGCCTTCCTACTACCAGTGTTTTCTGTGCAATCATTTTGCCAAAAGGCACATGCTCAGAACAAGTCGCGGTCACTGTGCCGTGTATAAGAGCAAACATTAATTCAAAGTTGCAAACAAACTTGGCTGGAGCAAGTGCAGCATTTGGTTCAGGAAGATTTGAAAACAGTTGTGTTACATGGAGGACTTGCAATTCATGAGCTTAGAAAACACAACTGAGAAAACACAAATGTTTTTGACAGAATTTTGGATTGATCGACTCATTAGTAATCAAGGAAGGATCTTGTGAGTTGTAAATAGTGCTAGAGTGGAAGCTGCCAGGGAAAACAGGTGCTCTTCTGCGTTACTGAAACACATCTATGTCAGCAAGGCAGGACTGTCCCTTCTCTTTGCTATTTTTGTGTGTGGTGTTTTTTTGTTTGTTTGTATTTCTTTTCTTTTTCTTTTTTTTTTTTTTTTTTTTTTCTCTTAAAGCACAGATACCAAAGGGAAGAAGTAATGAACTGCCCAATTCATGGCTGTAACTACTGAACAGTCCTGTTTAAAGAGAAATCTTTGAGAAAAAGCACACAGAGTTATTGGTTGCTGATTGACAATAGAAAATCATATAACCAGGCATTCTTCTTCAAAAAGTGTTGTCTGCTGCTCTGCTCCAATGGGGTACTGTAGCTTTGCTTCGTCATCACTTAGATTGTGTACTGTTCCTGGGGAAGTACAGGGAAGGAGGAAAGAAAACAATGGAGAAATTTAAAAAGTTAGGTATATAAAATCTAAGCCATCGATCACTCGGGGATTTCAGCCCAGCTGTGCTAGAAATGTGCTGTATTAATCTGAACATGCCATTGCATCTGTTGGCACCTCACATCTTTATTTGATTTAGGGCAGAAGTTTCAGATTAATTGAAGCCAATCTAGGACATGCAATAATGCTGCAAAAAGGGACATTCCTCCCCCTCCCCCTTCTTACTCACGCAGTAAAATTGACCTAGCTAAAAATTAGTATTTAATGGAGTCTGTAACTTAAACAGGCCATGTGTGTTGACAGATGGTTGGTGGTGCTAGGAAAATGGATGGACTGGGAATGAGCAGCTAGCAGAAGGGAAGGTTAGACAACTGCCCCTGGCAGCAGTGACATTCAGCGGGGGAATGGTCATCTATCTACTCTACCACCCAGTGTGGCCCAAGAGGATTGGGTCTGCAGAGAGAAACAAGTTGTGCTGCCATTCTGAGAGCCACATGGTATGCATCGGAGGGGTTTTATTTTGGGTTAGCTCTAGGTTTGTCCCGAGCAGGAAGTGGGTGTGTTGGGAAGGCTTCTAGGGCTTGTCTTCCAGTTCAGTTCATTAGAAAGTTTATGCAGATGTACAAGCATGTAGATGGGGATACCCTGGCACTAATATTTCTTGAGACATATTTCTAGGCACTACCATAACACAGAAGTATTTGGAATCTTTTTAAACTTTCCATTTGGGGGTAAAAGGTAGGACTGTAGCAGGTGCATTGCTGAGTGAGGAAAGACAGACTGCCGATATTTCACACACTTGTTTTTTATCACCACAAGAGGCTCAGTCGTTTCTGTGCCTGCTGGGAGCAACGGTGTGCCAGGGCTGAAGCTCAAGTCTCGTGCTGCTCTCTTCGTTATCCTACCACCACAGCACTCTGCTCTTCGTAGCTCCAGGATACCTCACCCAAACAGCATATGGGCTCACACTCCATCTTAAATGTGTCTTTTTGTGCAGCATCCATTATTTGCCCTTTGGGGACGTTTTGTGCAGTTCAGTGTGAATATTTTTAATCAGTCATTCTGACAGGAAAAGAAGAGACAGCAGGGGGCACCAAATCTGCATAATTCTGTTAAAACGACAGCATTCGAGGCCGTGCTTGTAACACTGACATGGTTATGCGTACTGACAGCTTAATTCCTTGAATTTCTTTACACCAATTATATTTTTTAAAACACCTCTTTTCTTCTCAGGAGCTACAGTAATGAAAGGGGGGGTTGAATTTCTACAAATGTAGAAATCTGGCTAGTAGAACACCTTTTTCCTGTCAATTGTCACCCTATTTGCATCACCCATTTCCCTTCCCCGCTTTGGTGCTATAGGCTTCAAAGCTCACACCCAGAAAGTTGCTATCTCTAATACTAAATTTAGGAAGACATTTCTTACAACTTATTTTTTTTTAGTTTAAAATCTTCTACAAAATAAAAATGAAATGCAAATATATTCCTGCATGGTTCTTTGAGTATTTGATTTAAATGTGTACTGTGAGGAATGGATCTGATTCAAAATCCTTCTTTATGTGAGTGGTTCACACAGAGTATCTGTGGGAATAGTCTGAAAAGTAGATCTATTATTTGTGTATGTAATATATACATATTCTTTATATTTGGAAGTGCTTCAGGATTTGATTTTTATTTGAAAACATGCAATGACAAGTAGCATTGCAATTAGGCAGACAATCTGAGAAATCTATTAATTAAGAACTACTCATGGAATCATTTACTTATCTGAAGTGTAAGTTCAGCTGGTTAGGTGCATGCCTAAGTAAGTAGTTTTTTGCTTCCAGGCTTGTTTACTTACTTTAAATGTAATCACTCGTTGGATAAAATAGGTAAATTCTAACTGCATACCTTCTAACCCGTACAGAACAGGATGTTCTTACAGGTAATTGCTATTGTTTCAGGCAGCAGGAAAATATTTTCTTCTTGTCAGATGATCAAAACTTGAAAAGTAGAAAACAGATCTGGGTTGTACCTTTATCATCTGGAGGGCTGCTGGATTTCTTCTGCCACCACAGCTCAGAGACTGGGACCCTCAACCCCATCAGCTTCATCCTGGTTTTGACAGAGTTAAATTTCCTCCTAGTAGCTGGTATGGTGCTATGCTTTGGATTTAGGAGGAGATTAATGTTGATAACACACTGATGGTTTAGTTGTTGCAGAGCAATGCCTACACAGAGTCAAGAACTTTTCCACTTCTATTGCTGCCCTGACAGTGAGGAGGCTGGGGGTGCACGAGAAGCTGGGAGGGGATAGAACCAGGACAGGTTCTTGGTAGGCCATGCAGAGCCTTCACATTTGGTGAGGAATACCCAGGACAGCATTTTGCTAGCACTGTTATCATTTGTTAGTGCTACTGCAGTATCATAGAATCATAGAATCATAGAATATCCTGAGTTGGAAGGGACCCTTAAGGATCATCAAGTCCAACTCTTGACACCGCACAGGTCTACCCAAAAGTTCAGACCATGTGCCTAAGTTCACAGTCCAATCTCTTCTTAAATTCAGACAGGCTCGGTGCAGTGACCACTTCCCTGGGGAGCCTGTTCCAGTGTGCAACCACCCTCTCTGTGAAGAACCCCCTCCTGACTTCCAGCCTAAATTTCCCCTGCCTCAGCTTAACCCCGTTCCCGCGGGTCCTGTCACTAGTGTTAATGGAGAAAAGGTCTCCTGCCTCTCGACACCCCCTTACGAGGAAGTTGTAGACTGTGATGAGGTCTCCCCTCAGCCTCCTCTTCTCCAGGCTGAACAGGCCCAGTGACCTCAGCCGTTCCTCGTACGTCTTCCCCTCCAGGCCTTTCACCATCTTCGTAGCCCTCCTCTGGACACTTTCCAACAGTTTCATGTCCTTTTTATACTGTGGTGCCCAGAACTGCACACAGTACTCGAGGTGAGGCCGCACCAGCGCAGAGTAGAGCGGGACAATCACCTCCCTTGACCTACTAGCGATGCCGTGCTTGATGCACCCCAGGACACGATTGGCCCTCCTGGCTGCCAGGGCACACTGCTGGCTCATATTCAACTTCAGAATCTTGTATCTTTCACCCTATTAAATAATTTTGACTTTGCAAAGCTGTCTCAGTGAAAATCTTTAGCAGGGCTCTGAAACAGGCAAACATTTGATAAGTCTCCTTTAATGCAACAACTCCTTTTCCATGTTAATGCAACAACTCCTTTCCATGTTTGATGACAATTTTCAGTTGTAAACAGTGTACCTGTCCAAGCCATGGGCTGCCAGCTTCTCCAGGAGAATGCTGTGGGAGACCATGTCAAAAGCCTTGTCATCTTTGCTTCTGCTTCAAGCCCAAGCCTGTTGACTTCTTTAGATTTGGTTAACTGAGTAATATTGCTTATGATAATTGTTTCAATAGATACAGGATTATTGTCACTAAAATGAATGCTTCAGAAAACCAAATAACCTCCCACCTAGATATTTGCTGGGAAAAAAAAAATTAGATAACCATGTAAAAGTCCATAAGGAAAACTTGCCTGAAGTCAATTTGATCTTGAATGTTGCTTGAACTGCAATTAAAGGAAACTCTTACATCTGTTAGGTAAAAACAAACAAACAAACAAAAAACCAAACCCACCCCCCATCCCCCCCCCCAAAAAAAAATAAAGAAAGAAAGAAAACAAAACCCCCCACACATTAGGTCAACAATTTATGTAACCTGGTCAGCAAGAAACATAGTGACAGCTTCTACTACTCTGACTCACTTAGCTGGCTGATGCCAGGGCATTTACATTAATGTGTAGCTGCTAAAGGTTTATGTAGAAGATAACTTAGTTTCTCTATAGAAGAATTAAATACCTTGAACTAAGAATTATTTTTTGTGTGTGTATGCAATACTTGTGAGTCATGATAGTTTCTTAAAGGCTGTTTAACTTTATGAAGTTGACATGAGTCATTGTTCTCTTCCCAGGTAATGATTAGTTAAGATCACATTTATCTCTTCCATTTTTCTTAGGCTTGTGCTTCATTGATCTTCCAGTGAACAACTGCTTCGAAGTACTGAGTGACAAGTAAAGTCTTTAAGAAATAACACAAGATAGCTCCATTTGAAAGAATGGATGACTAGCGCTGACAACTGTTGCTGCTCAGCTACTTTTGCCTCTGAAATTAAAGTAACAATTGGTTTAACAAAAGTAAGTGTACCTTGTCCTTTTTGATTAATGTCATCAGTCATGAAATAGCTACAGAATATGTAGAAATTGGCAAAAGGCATCTCAGAATAACATAGATTTTATAATTTCCAAAAATAGATCAAAAGAGGGAAGAATTGTCTTTATTGCCTGTATCACAATCACTGTTTCTTGTAGCTATTTCTACCATTAAAATGAGTATTCCAGATAGCATTCTGAATATTTGCTAAAGATCTAGCAAATCTAGAGCTAGACCCAAACATTCATTATCTGACCTTGTGGTCTAGGCAAATTTATTTAGACTTTTCAACATAACAGGAAAAAAAAAGAAAAAAAAAAAAAAGTAGAGAATCCAAATGAAGAGAATATATTTGTGGTATAAATGGTACGAGAACCTCCCGCCAGGATTTCTGACCTTTTCCTTCTCTTCTTTGTAAGAGATGGATAAATCACAAAGAATCACTTACTCTTGCTGCTTCTGCTTCAGACTAGGAGTATTTCATATGTTGTTAAAAACAGGATGGTTAATGTATTGAAGATTTATATTTAGAATAGGAATGATCTTTCAGCACTGCCATTCTCATGAGACTTCTTATTAAACATGTTCCCACTCCTCCATTGCCACCTCCAACCTCTTCTTCTGGTATTTTCCCAATTTACGAATCAGTTCTTTGGCTCTCATCAAATACTAAAATAATTTTTACGAGGGACTTTGACGGAACTGAAATTCAAAGTGATACAGTGCTACATCATTAGTTTAACTCCTATAATTAAAATAAAAAAAAAAAATATCCCCATTTATGGGCTTTTAGTTTTCTTGCTGGCAAAACATGATGAATATGTTTCAAAGTTGCAGGAGCTTAGGGGATCAGTTTGGACAATCTTTAAATAAATTCAGCATTTGATAATCACTTCTGGTATTGTTATGGTAATAGTACAACTCTTGGGATTTGAGATATTGATTTTTTTTCTTCTTTAAAATGAGATAAGTAAAAACTGATACTAATTTATCAGATGGAGAGGACAATGAGGCAAAACTACAAGGTCCTGAACTGATGGCAACCAGTCCATTTGTACTGACACTGCAGTATGTACTGCTAATGTCTGTGTAGCCTCTCCTTCCTTTCATGCTGTGGATGTACCCACCCCTCATAAACCTGTGGCAACACACTTTTTAAAATAAATAAATACGGACACAAAGTAATGTTTATGTATTCATCAGTCAACACTGTTATTTATGAACACCATATTGAAGCTACTCATTTATGCATGCAAGTTAAAAATGACTAAGACCATGAATTGAGATAGAACACATATGTCAGTTTGGTGAAATACTGAAAATTCTCAAAATTATAGCAAAGATACCAGCTCTTTGTTCTACTGCATCAGACTGTTGTTTTCTGGATAATAGGGATGAGCATGCATTAGCAATAGCAGTCTCTGTATAAAGAGAGAAAGAAGAAAAATTTATTTAATGTGAGAAAATTTCATTTCCTTCTGAGAAGAGCTCAGAAGAAGGACATTACATGTTTGACTTAGTTCTGGCTTCTTTCTTTAGAATGATGGAGACATGAAGTGGAACTTAATTGTGTCTGCAGTAGGTAGGAGCAACCAGCAAGGCTCTGCTAGATCTTCAGTGACGGCTGAAGAGTTTCTCGTAGCTTATTTATTCACAAAATTTATTATTCCATTTTCAGCTCTGAAGGAATTCAGCTAGTCAGAAGTGATAAACCCAGAGATTCCTTGCAAAACAAGAATTAATTTGCTGCTTCCTATTGGCAGGAAGATGTTCAGCCACTGCCAGGAAAGCAGGCTCATCATGCATAACAGTTTATTGGGAAGACAAGCACCATCACTCCACACATCTCTCCCCTCCTCCTTCTTTACCCCAGTTTTTGCTGCTGAGCATGCTGTCATGTGGTATGGTATATGTCATGGGTCAGTTTGAGTCAACTGTCCTGGCTGTGTCTCCTCTTGGCTCCTTGTACTCTTCTAGCCTGCTTACTGGCAGGGCAGCAAGAGAAGCTGAAAAGTTCTTGACTCTGTGCAAGCACTGCTCCACAACAACTGAAAACACTGGTGTGTTATCACCACTATTTTCATAAAAAAATCAAAAACACTGCATCATACAAGCCTCTAAGAAGAAAATGAACTCTATCCTAGCCAAAACTATGACTATATACACCACTTATTCCATGCCTCTTTTGTCATGCTCAGGTTCCACATTTACAAGACATTCTAATTAATCACCACCTTTCAACAAACACACAAATATCATTCCCTTAGTCTATGGACCACCCCAGTGAGATGTCCATAAAATGTCCACAAAATATCCACTGAGTTCTTTTAACCCATGACTTAGATTCTTATATTTCTCTGTTGTGGTGGTCACTCAGGATGGGAGAGGCAGTGTGTTGTGTGCAGTAGATGAACATCACAGCCAGCTCAGGTCGTGTCGCTGCTGCAGTTGTGCTGCTTCTTGCGATGCTCATGCTCTGTTGGTTTGAATGGTTCCTGCTATGTGACATCCTATAACATGCAAATAAGATCACGGTTTACAACAATTTAAAAGTACATCCATCACAATCTCCACCCTTGGACCAGACTATATCATTTAACATTGCAATTCCTCTCCTTCCCCTAGCCTGGCTAGCAGCAAGGGGTTCCTGCTATAGGACTTCCTATAACATGCAGCTCAAATAATGAATTACAACATTTTAAAGTCGCATCCGTAAAATGCAACTGTAAAGTTGCCAGTGTAAAAACAACAGTTTTGAAAATAACATTTTCTTTTTCTAAAGGTGATCATATTCTGTGCATCTGCTGTGTTTGTTCCAGATCCCTTCAGCTGATAATGCAGCACCCTCAGCTCTCAAACCATCCCTTCCGGTCTCTGTGATGTGCATTACTTCAAAGGAGAACAGCTGGGTCCTGGACTGTAATTTCTCATGCAGCTAGGATCAGAACCATTAGTTTATTTGAAGGTTAGGACTAAGACCTTAGAAGTGAATGTAGAGCTAATAGACAGTCTTATGTTCCTGCTGTGTTCTCAGGGCTTAAGCCAGTGAAAAAAGGGGCAGGCACATCTAAATTATTTTCACCTTTTGCCTCACTTACCATGATTTGCAGAAATCTAGTTCAGAAATGACATAGGAATGGCTCCCTGCTGTGAGGTCCGCATCATACACTAAGTTGTAATGAGTTTCTAATGAGATGGAGATAAGGAAGCCATTTTTAGTGATTACTGTGTAGCCTAGACAAATCTCAGAGATGTACTAAGTGACAGCCAAATCTTTCCACAGTTTTCCATCAGTTAAATATCTCAGGATATAATATATATAATATAATGTATATATAATGTATAGATATAATATAATATAATATAATATAATATAATATAATATAATATAATATAATATAATATAATATAATATAATATAATGTAAGAAGGTGATAGGACAAAAACATATTAAAAGCATCTTGATAGCTTTTTGTTTAACTTTTTTATCAGGAATTCTTGTAATTAGTCAGTCATTGACAATGATTAATGATTAGAAGTAGGGCCAATGGGAAATACATGTTTTGAAATCAATATCAGGAAAGACTGTGCAATATTGGAAGCATTTGGATGTGGAACTGTCACTTTGCAAAATGAGAAACATATTTCACCTGTGTGTTCATCAAAAAGCTCCAAATACATAACTGAAATGTAAATGAGGATAAGAGGCAGTGGAAAACAGGAGAATATTTACCTTAGATTCCAAATTTATACTTAATCATTGTTTCCATGTCTGTCTTTAATGATGCCCATAGAATATTTTTATTTTTATATTTATTTATATACATATATGTGTGTGTATACATACATGCTCATAAGTGCTCCAGAAGGAAATGTTTTATTTTTGTTTTCCTGGAAGCATTGGGTGCTCTGTGATGAGTCTTAGCATAGGTAATGTATATCTAAGTTTTAAAGCAACCAGGACAAAATAAAACAAAAAATACATAAAATCCAAAGCTGCTCCTGTAGCTCATTTTCAGCTCTTTTTAAAATGTGTGGTTATGAGTAAACCCTTTACTTTCTCAAGTCTATGCTCTGCAGAATTTCAGATACAAAGCAATTAAAAACGTCAAGGAATTACAATACATTTACTGTATCTTTGTATGACAGCAAAGCTCATTATTTGCTGTGTTCTGTCCTTCTTAATTAAATCACCAAATCACATGCACATTCCAGAGCAGCTCACTTATAAAAGGTTATTTCCATCAGTTTATTCCTGATTGGTTTATTAATTACCAGCCTTGACACTCAGTTCAAGTCAGCACTCTTCGCTCATGGTAGAAGTGCATGTTATGTTTAAAATTCTATACCATAATTTTAACCAAGTTAGTCCCTTCCACCCGTAGATAGAAAATAATGCCATGAACTGAAATTCTTTTAAGTTTTGTAAAGACTTTGCAAACATATAGCTTTCATCCATGGTTTTCAGAATATTTTTAGATTAGTCCTCAGGTAGACCTGTGGTATTTTCTACTGATTTTTTGTTTGTTTGTTTGTTTGTCTGCAAACCTACTGTATTGCCAGCTGCTGTGGTACAAAGAGACAGAAGAACTGGCTGTAAATCTTAAATAAACTCCCTGCAGAAATGGCTAAGGCATGTCTGGAGACACTATGGGAGCTATCAAAGACCAGGTAAGAAGGAAGAGGCTTACCCTTCATTTTAAACATGTATTTTAGCTGTTTGGATATTGCGAATACCCTGAACTCACAAAGCGCGATCTCCCAAATTGTCGTTTAAAACGGCTTTGCCGTTTATTTACCCTATCTGCAAACATCCTTTTCACCTTGTGGGGAAGAATCTCAGGGTAGTACTTTGCTGAGCGGCTCAGTTGCAGTCAGATTGCCCCTTGGGCCGTTTCTGCCTGTCCTCCGGAGAGGTGACCCCTGGCAGTGCCTCAGCCTTCGTCTGGCCATGCTCTCCTCCTCAGAGGGGCCTCCTCGGAACGGATTTACCGTTCTTACTAAAAATAATAATAATAATAATAATAAAGCAAGTTTGGGCAAGTCATTTTTTCAAGATCTGGCCCAAGTCGACCTCAGCTCATAGCCCACGCTCACACTATCGTGATATCGTGATATGGTTTCCATCAGAAACACGCGGTCGTGACGGAAGGCACCGCCTTACAGGTGACAGGACCCCCACACACACCCACCCACCCCTCGGCGAAGCCCCCCGGCCGCCCCCATCACCGTCGGCAGCCAGCCCCGCGCCTCACACGCCAGGGCGGAGAGGAAGGGAGAGGAAAGGAGGGGAAGGGAGGAGAGGGGAGGGCGGCGGAGGGGCCGCTCGCAGCTCGCTCCGCAGCCCGCAGCAGGTGGAGGGGGCGGGCGGAGGCCGGGCACGGCGCTGCGGGAGGCGGGACGGGCTCGGAGGAGCGGAGCCTCCCGGAGCTCTTTGTCCTGGGGCCGAGCATCCCCTCCCTTGTGCTGTCCGAGGGTGACGAACTCCGCCCGGCCGGCGGCGGGGGCGCGGACGCCCGTCTGCCCCCCGGGGGCTCGGGGGTCGCGGCTCCCCCGTGCCGGCTCCCCGCCATGGCCTTCACCTTCGCCGCTTTCTGCTACATGCTGTCGCTGGTCCTCTGCGCCGCCCTCATCTTCTTCGCCATCTGGCATGTGAGTACCCGGCGGGGGCCGCCAGCAGCGGCCCCAGCCCCGGGGGGGCCGTCGGGGTCCCTGACAGGCGGAGCGGGAGCAGGGGTGGGGGGCTGCGGCGTGGGCTGGGCCCCCGAGAGCGCCGTGGGGCTATGTACACGTATATCTGCATCCCGTTAAGTTTTCACAAACGTAAATCAAGGGAAGTGCTTCCGCGATAGCTTGTGAAGAACGCGCTTGTTTGTGCCTCTGGGAAGGGCTCGCACCCTGAGCGCCGTGGTAGCGCTGTGCGTGTGGAGAACTTCTACGCCGTTGACTTTCCTTGGCATAAAGGCAGCCGTGCACCCAGCATCAACCCTGTTAACACCACAGCTCTCCGAGGGACGTGGCTTTTGTTGTCCAGGAGCCGAGCACTGTCAAGGAGAAGCCTCCACATATCTGGTGATGCTGATCTTTCCTTCAATAAGTGCTACACCAACAACTTTCTTAAGCATCACGTTTGAAGTTGAAACTTCATCAGTCGTTGTGATGCGTGAGCTGGTGTTTCGATTCCTTCTTCACCAATTTCACTTGAAAGTGGTGGTGTTCACTCCCTGCTGTATGCAGGGGGGCTGTGATAGGACTAAGTGTGTAACTTAAAATATGGTTTTCCACAATGATGAAATTATCCATATGCATAATTTGAAATTCTTTTATGTTGTTACATAGTGTGGAATTATTTACACTATAGCTTGTACGTCTTTGTATATCACACAGAGAACTTAGTGCAGTAAACGTTCAGGCTGGAGCAGGATAAGCTGAAACAGAGCTCAACCAGTCCAGGTTGGATGGCACTTTGAGCAACCTGATCTAGTGGGTGTCATCCCTGCCCGTGGCAGGGGGTTGGAACTGGATGATCTTTAAGGTCCCTTCCAACCCAAACCATTCTGTGATTCTGTGAATGCCTTTGCAGGTACCTGATAGAATAAGATTAAAAAACAAAACAAAACAAAACCTCCTCTAACTAACAAGCAAGGGAGATAGAGAATGTATTTTTCTTATAACATGAGTAAAGCTGCTAGCTTAGCTGTATGTAAGCACGTTAGAGGTAGGAAGCAGTCAGCTGAGAGGATTCTTTGAAATCTAATTGTTCTGAACAGTTAATGGTGCAGTTACAAAATTTTTCTTATTAATGAAATGACAAAAAAGGCAATGGTGATGTCGTGTACTGCAAAGACTGAAAAGGATCTCTAGGAGTCAGCTACTGTACTCCCACTCTTCAGAAAAAAAGGGCTAGTACAATTTAGATGATTACTCATGTTTCCTTCTTTCCTTTTCCCCAAACCATAAGGTCTCCCAAAGGGATAACTCTGCAGATTCTTCAAACCAATTAGAGTTAAGAAGTGTTTTCTAAGTGTTTGCTGAATCTCTTTCTACAAATTGCACTGGTATTTCTGTAATCACTACCACAGTTTTATAATTTTTTATATATTTGAAGTCTGCTACTGTGTTTCAGTAGTTGTCTTTTTCCTGGACTGAAGTTGTTGTTGGCTGAAGACATACAGTATGTCTAGCAAATGGTGCAAATTACTTTTCCATACATAAGTCAGTGTAGTCACTGCAAATTTAGTGAAACATTTTTCAACTTTCAGTCTGTAAACCCATGGAGAGCAATCCATTATTTATAGAGATATGTAAGAAGCAAAGAAGAAAAGAAAAACCCTTTGTCAATAGGCTTATGTGTATGGCACCTGTTTCTCACATCCATTGTAAAATTATTGAGGGATTGAAATTGAAAATGGCTGGAAACACCATTCTACTGTAATAGAGCAAGAATTGGTACTTCTGTTATAAATAGATAATCCTATTGAAGTGCATGGTTTGTGTGAAGGTCATAGAATAACAGATGGAACACCCTGCCAGAACAAATTTTGAAGCATACCGATTACAAAACAATTTCTATCGTCCTTTCTCTAAGAACTGTTATAATTTGCTTCCTGATTTCTTCTTAAATGTAGTCTGACATGTAGCTTATGTATTGGGTCATAGGAGTTTCTTTTACCTTAAACATCTCATTGTGAAAATCTTCCCAAGAAACAAAACTCCTACTCCTTCCCTGCAACCAGATTTTCATCTTTATTTTTTGCTGTAATATATTTGCAAGGGACAGTTGACACATTTTAAGTAGTTTCTTATAAGGGCAGCAGAGGATTTTAAATATTACATTTTTCTGCTACAATGCTTTTTTTCTTGTTCCTTTTAATGTTTTGTTACTAAGAACAAAGTGCTGATTAATCTGAGCATCTCATCACATTGAAAAATTACAGGGTCCTAAGGCTGAACTTGCATTTACATTTTGTAAGCTATTTTAAAGGATGAGTATAAAATGCAACATTTGAACTTCATGTTGTTTGGACCAGAATCTGACTGAAATTTGGGCAGTTATATGGAATGAATTAACAATGGCTCAAACAAAATCTCATTTTCTTCCTACTCAGTAGCCAGGTGGATTTCATAGGAGTGATAGTTTTCATTACTATAGATGTAATAGGTTTAATAAAAACTTCTGTGGTATGGGAATTTCTTAAACGTTTAGATTGTTCAATGATCACATTACCTCCATCTGTAATGACACAACACTAAAAACATTATGTAGAAATGTATACTTTTGTGTCACTGTTGTGGAAAAGTACTAGAGAATTTAGTAGAGAATGGTGATCCTTCTGCTTGGTTTCTTCTAACAATCCTGTGGAATTGAATAAAGCCTCATATTCCCATTACAGAATTACATAGGCTGTTTCAAACACTATATGGGCTGTTTCTAGTGTTTGGAGTAAACTTTGCATAACTCTATGAATTAGATGTTTCTAAATTTAATAAAACTTTTTCATCTGATGTCTCAATGTGTTGAGTGTGTTTGAGTTCTCATAGGTACACAGTTTAGTAAAGTTGATTTTACTTGAAGCAGTATTTGCCAAATGTGTATCAGTTAAATTAGATTTGTCTTCAAAAGAAGTTAGCATCAAAATGTTAGGAAAACTTCAGTGAGCAAATATCTTATGGGGAAAAAATAAATAAATAAATATATATATATATATACATATACACACATAGAGATACCGCATGTGACTGTAAGCTGTTTCAGACATAAACTTTTGATAGCACTTTATTTGCATTACTAGCTGTGGTATCATCTACATGTATATTGACCAAGGTGTCCACTCTGTTGGACTAATACAGCTGAGCATATTTTGGTGGGGTTGCGTGGTACAGCTAACATCAGGATTTGGTCTGTCAACTGCATAATTTTATATCTGCATCTGATCATGCTATAAACTCAAAAACAGAGCGTATGGTCTTCTTACTAAATATCATAGACACTTTGTTTTGCTATCGTCAGCTATTCTCCTTGTTCTTTATAAACAGCATTTTAATTACATAAGCTGTTTTACTCAATTCCTAAACTATTTTAACTAAGATTTAGCTTCCTGTTAACATTTAAGTGAGCCATGTCAGGTCTTTTTGAACTCCCAGTAAGATTTGACATACCAAGTTCTTTTCTAGTATGGCTCCATTGATTTCAATTATGTCTGAACTGAAGTTGACTGAAAGTGACCAAATTCTGGTTTATGTGTTGTCATTTAATATATGACATGCTTAATATATGACGTACTATTTTTCTCTACAAATACTTTGTTTTGGGGGTAATCTGACTACATGAAAGACAGTCCTTCCCTTTCTTTGTATTTTAAGATGAAATTAACTGCTTTGAGATTTGTTATTTTAAGAAAAGTTTTATGAAAAGAGCTTTTCAAAGTGTTCCATTTTATAACACCACAACAAAACAAAGTAGCAAGGACATTACTGTCTGAAAAATTAATTCAAATGGTGGACCATCTCTTTGACCTAATACCAGTGTATCTGTGAATGTGTGCAATTGCTTAATAACCAGTAATACTTAAGGATTGCCAGTAAGCATTAGGAGTATTGGGCCAGAGAAAAAATGAATGGTGCTGGTGTAAGGAGTTGTACCACATCAGCTGGGCTTATGCAGTTCTTCAAAATAGTTGTGAATTCAATTGATTCTAGAAAAAATTGTGTCATGGCAAGAGTAATATGAGCTGAAATCTGTGGTAGTTACCTAAATGTAATAATAAGAATAAAATAGCAGAGTATATATTTTTTGCTGTATTTATCCTTTCAGAGTTTGGGGACAGTGTTAATGCTGATAAACTACCTTCATACGACACTGGCCTGAATTAACAGTTACCAGATCACAGTTCTATTTAAAACCAGTGGGAGGCAGTGACTGAAAAAAAGTGTTGTAGGCTAAGATGGACTTTTAGTTTCTAATTAGCTACTTTTTTTGAGAATACCAAGGAAGGAAGCCTTTAGAAACTATGTGGTGTGCTGTTTCCTCTATTTGCTTTGTTTGTTATGTTTAGCAGATGGCTTAAATTTTCTGTTCATTGTTTCTCATCTACTAAGTGTGGATAATAGAACTGAACTCCAAGTACTGCATGACACCTTATCAAATATATCCCTAAAATGTCTTTGCTTTCCAACATAAGGTGCTATGTACGTAGAAGACCTTGCCACTTCTGCTATTTTTCACTATGGTCCTGCTGATGTGGACTGTATTTTATCAGTATTCAATTTGAGGTAGTGTAGGTAGAAAAATTTGAAAGCTCTCCAAGAGTTACATAAATGGAATTTGGTGAATATTCAGTACCCATCTCACTTAGGCTTCCTCATAAAATTGTTAGCCTAATTTTTGATAAATTGTTTAACCTTAGTTTTAAAGGTAAGTCAAAAGCACACAAGATAATTATTTAAGGCTTGTGCTGATGGCAAATTCACTTGAGCAAAGCACTTTGGCCACAAACTGGTGGCTAGTCTATCAGTTTTCTCTGTGTATCAGTAGCTTAGTTTATCTGTAACTGTGGTTTGGAGGATAGCTGGCTGTTCTATCAGAGTCCAGTAAAAAGAGCTGTAAGCTCACTTGAACCTGTACTTCTCTTCAGCAAAGGCTGCTGGTCAGCTCAATTTCTCCGTACAATACTTTAGAGCCCGCCTTGAAAAGAAAGTAATTTCCTTACAGACTTGGTTGAGCTTGAATATTCTTTCAGTCATTGAAGTTCAGTTCTGTACTTTAATGAGTCATTAATTCAGTTTTCTGAGAATATTGGATAATTATGTGATTAAAAATAGAATGAAATTAAGGTTTGAGGAGCAGGAACACAAACACTGTTGTTATGTTATACATATTTCTGGAAGAATTTTTCTTCTCTAAGCGACTGAGCACATTGTCCCTGAAGGTTTCATAGTCATGACAGCTTAAGGAGTAAGTCTGATGTGTCTGGCTATAACGTAGCTTGACAGCTCCCGTACACTTTGCTTTCAGAAGTTAGTCACATTAATGCTGACAGACAGATACCAGGCCAGGCAGCTTAGGCTACTTAACAAAATATACTTTATGTATTGAAAAGTAAATATATTTCAGTTTAGTTGCCTTGTCATGCTTAAGTATTAATTAAAAAATGGTATAAGTCTTTGGCTGTGCCACAGATTTAAAAGCTGTAAAAAGATTAAAATGGATCTCTCTATATATTGGAATTGTCATGATGAGATTTATTTGGAGAAGGGTTTTACATTGTAAATGGTTGCCACTGGTTGTAACTCCAGATGCTTCACAAGTCACAGTGACACTGTTATCAACGTACAATAAATTACTCTGTGGAGTCTTGTGTCTCCCTCCTTCAGCAATGTGCAGAGAACTGTTTCAATGTTATTTGGTTGTCACATATCCAATATTTTTTTTTTTGTTGTTGTTGTTAATCATAAGGTTAGTTGGAAAATCTACTTACTAAAGGGATTTTATCTCAAAATTGGCAAATAATCTATTTGTAGTGCTTTTTTCAACTGCTACGTTTGTTGATAAGCATGGCAATATAGCTGTCATATTTCATTAGACTGTGAATGCCACTCTCTTGATTGAGTCTGAGGCATGAGGTTTTAGCTCTTATTACATACATTTGTATATTCAGTCACCAAATACTATGTTCAATCACCCTTAAAATTCAACATTCAGACTTCTGGCTGAGTTGCTTCCCTTGCCCCCTTCACCCCTCCCAGCATGAACGCCCTTCTATCAGAATGTTTTTCAGAAAGAAGAGGAGGAAGCTGAGCAGAGAATGAGAATCTAGGTATCTCTTTGACCCATTCCTCTTCTTCAGTGTCTCTGACATGCAGTTCATTTATAATCAGTGTTGTTGCTGACAGCTAGCAGTGACTCCGCCAGGCAAGCAAACTCTGTCTCACAGAAATTAAAATTAGGGGATACTGAGGGACTTACTGGTTTGTAGGTTGGTGGTTTTGAAAACACATCCACTTTCTGTGGAAACAAAGAGTCTTTCCAATATGAAACAAGTAAGTACTGTTGTTATTATTGCCGTTCTTCAAAGGGGTAGTCACCTAAAGTCACAGGACAGAGTCTGTTCATGAGGCAAAAGCAGACATCAAATAGTATTTTATTTACAAGATCAACTTGTTCCAGTGTTTTACAGTTGGAAATTCCATTTTATTATTATTACTATTTTTTTGTTTGTGGCCATGATGCTTTTCAGAGAGCAAGATGCAATTTTAACAGGATGGTTCCTGTGTTCCTTAGGTAATAATTACACCTTCAGAAATGTCTCCTTCCTGTTCAAAGAAACAATACCAAGTTCATAAAAAGATTTAGATTGGGAGAGACTTAGGAAATCACCTAGTCACATCTCTTCTTCAAGGCAGGCCTAATTTCAAAGTTAGGCCAGGCTGCTCAAGTCCTTGCCTGGTTGAGTTGTGAGTTCCTCTGCAGACAGAGACTCTGCAGCTTCTCCAGGAGCCTGTTCCAGTACTTGACCACTCCATCTGTCTCATTTTCCAAGTCATCGGTGAAGATGTCAAACAAGACTTGCTGCAGTATTGATCCCCCAGTAGCTCCTAACTGGGCAGCCCTAATGGCAGACTTCAAACCTGAGACCACTACCCTTTCAGCCTGATGACATAGCCAGTTTTTCACCTTGTAATCTGCCTATCCTTTCCCTGTCTCTCCTGTCTGGGTATAAAATATTTTGCGGGGACACAGCATCTCCATCTTGCTTAGTGTTTCATTGTGTGCCCACATAAACTCAAAGGAACATCAATGTACCTTGTCGTGACAGGACAAGGGTCTCTTTTCTTCACTTCCCATTGAAAAAAAAAAAAAAAAGTTACTGTATAAAGCAAGGATTTATTTTAGGAATGTTGTAAAAAGTTATATTAAAAGGCACTGGAAGATCACAAAACATTTATAATGGAAACAGGCTTTCTCTTTAAGATTCTGAAGGACTGCTGAACTTGCACCTACCATTTTGATAAAGTGAGCACATGAAGCAGAACACAGAGGTGATGAAAAAATGATGCTGTCAAGGAGTTGTTCCATAGAACTTTGCCTGGAGCTCCTCACTTATGCAATAGATCATAAAATACTTTTGCGTTGTTTGTGGGTCCTTTCTTATTTCTAAGCTTTTGGAGGCTGTGTCATATTCTTACTATCAGAGCTAGATTTTATTTTATTTTTTTAATACAGCTGGAAAACTAAGCACATCATGGGAGTAACTGGAGTCCAATAACAGAAGATCTACAGTAAAATGGTGGGAATTAGTAAGTTATAGTCGTTGTAATTATCTGATAACAGTTGCTGTGCAAATGCCAGGTATTGTTGATAAAGTGCCATTTTTTTGTTGTAATGACATTTGATTTTTGAATGCATTTAAATGCCAGCCATCTTTATGCTGTGAGTCACTGTTTCAAGTGTTTGATTGTTTAGTCAATCTTCTGTTGCATTATTATTTTATCCTGTTAAGAGTTCTTGCTAAAGTTATTTGTATCACCATGTAAATATAAACTGCCTTGTACATTCACAGAACGGGTATTTATAAGGAAGCATAATGAAGACTCCATGAAGATCAATTCAACCAAAAATTAATCAAAAACATGTGCTTCAGAGTTGGTCTGCTATTACCTAAACACTATTAGATCCTTTAGAAATCTGATTTGTTGATTTTTTTTTTTAAGTGGCAGGTGTGTTTGGATCTATGCTAAAATCTGTCCTTATCCTTACTCATGCTCTTATAATTAAACTAGTCAGTGTCACAGGAAGGTATGTGAACAGATGAGGCAAGATAATAGTGTTGCTGTTTGATTATTTTACTCTAAAAGCTTGATCCTTCTTACTGGCTGCTGTATCCCTTCCCCTTACCTTATTTCTGCAAAAACAAGTGCATTACTACTGCATCCCTTCCCCATGCCTTATTTCTTCAAACACAAACGTGTCTGGTGTGTGTGTCTGGGCTTCAGAGTTACTTCCTTTAGGTTCTGCCTGGCCTCTTTATGGGAAAGAAAATCTGTGTAGATCTTGAACCTGGTCATTCCTGCCTGATGCCACCTGCTCGAAAACCTCCTATTCTCTTGTCCTGCCTCTTGGTGGTCCAGCTGGGCTTCTTCTGTGCCATTTGGAGGCAGGGAATGCAGATCATCAGCACTTCTGCCTGCTACCCTGTAATAGGCTTCTTTCTGAGACAGAATTGGTAGGACCCCATGGTTGAGTAGGTGACGGTTAAGAAGAATGGTGTGGGAAGAGGGAAAGTGGGACTAAGGGAAGTAGGACTCAAGGGAGAAAGATGAAGGAAAGCTCAAAAGATGGTGTGTGTATGAGTAAGGGACAAAAAGAAGGATGATTGAAAATGCAAAATTCTTGCTTGGGGAAAAATTATTTGAGAAGAGAAGAGAAGGCTGACTGAATCCAGAAGGTATGGTTGAATTCAGATGGTGGACATTTTTGGGCAGCCTGTGTAATGAGTCTTCTGTGTGGGTATGGTGTAATACATGACATGCTTGAACAGATTTATTAGCGACAGAACATGAAAAATGCATTTTGTGGGTTTTGGTGAATGTACATAAACCATTGCTGGTGAGAATGGAGAACATGACAGAGGGAAAAGAGGTAGCAGCAGCAATATGAAACCTGTGAGGAAATGCAAGAGAACTCAACATAAGGAGTGGGGGAAGATACTTCTCCCAAACAACAGTTTTTGCACAATAAATTGACACCGTTGAGGAGAAAATTGACCTGAAAAAGAGTGCGTGTAAGAAAACAAAAATCTCAACATGATGATTTGTAACCATATATATGAATCTTTGAAAGTTAAGTAATACAATACATTGGAGTGGGATGATAAGATTGGAAACTTGGTAGAGACAGCAGTAGCCAACTCACAAGTCTCTCATTTATTACTTTTATCTTACTCATATTGAAAAAAAAAATCTTGTCTTTTGATCTCATTCTCTTACCTCCTTCTTTGGAACAAATATTTTTTCTAATCGTATGTATTCTGGTGTATTTTTCCATCTGTTTACTACCCTTTCCCTAAAATTATTCTGCAGAGACATCCTGTTTATTCCTAGCTTTGTGATTATCAGCTTTGTGCTGGTAACTAATAGAAAATGTGCTTCAGTTCCTTTCAAGAATAATTTATGAAGCAGAGCCTTGTGACTTTAACATGTCTGTTAAACTTAAATAATACGTTTCCAGGTAAAATACATGTAAACTTTTTTTTTTTTTTTTTTTTTTTTTTTTTTCTTCTCAGAAGAATGTGCTGTATTGATCAGTTTTGAAACTAATGGATTTATTTTTTATTTTTTATTTTTTGCTTAATATTATTAACAATATTTTTTGTCCCTTAAAAATGTCAAGTGTTGAGTTTCATTCACAGAATACTGCTGCTTTTTGAACTTTTTTTTTTTTTTTCCTTAGGCTTTCTGTTTCACTGTACTAAAAGCAGTACCAAAGTTTTAAAGTAAATGAATTGTGACAAAATACTGAAATCATAGAGGGGGTGGGGGAAACATGGCACTCTTCACCTTAAAAATTCCTCCTCCACTTGAGGTCTGTTTTGAAACGTGTACTAGCTGCAGGGAGCAAAACTATTAGCCTATTCAGAAACAGGCTCTGTACAGCTGTATTAGCATCATCTCTCCTGTACAGCTTGCTTGCTTGTCTTTCTCCTCTTAACGAACTGCAGTTTATCTGCACAAAGCTGTTTTTTTCTTTTTTTCTTTTTTGTTTGTTTTTGTTTTGTTTTTGTTTTTTTCCTGTCTGAGTTTCAGCTGGTCTAGACTGAAAGTAAGGGAGTGGATTTACAATTGTGATACAAGCACAGGTAATCTCTGAACTCTGTCAGTGGGGAATAGGTGGAACGTCTTTCTCTTTCCTGAATGTGAGAGGGTTGACGCATCTCAGTTTCAGGATAGCAGGGTAACATATTTCAGTGATTGTGATGAGAAAGTCAAATCTGTGTCCAGAATCTTGTTGTTAGTAAAACTGTTTCTCCTTGCAGTTGAATGAGGTGATTTAAAAACATTTCATAGCAGTTGTAGAAATCTGTCAATAGATGCTTATCAAATCATCCTTCTGGGGACATCGTGTTCCCAACAGAATTTTGCAGCTGCTGAGTGTTTTTTTTTTTTTTTTTTCTCTCGGTGGTTTTGTCAAAACTAATAACAACAAATGTATTCTTAACATTCAGAAACGAGGTTTACTTTTTCAAATTGTTGTCTGCAGGGTTGCCATTATAATAACCAGTAATGCACTGAGATAGTAACTTTCCATTCAAAGTACTCAAAACTCTGCACAGTATGCTTGTATTCCTGAAGATAAATTTCTGTCTTTCTTACAACATGGAGTTTTTCTTTCTTGTACTAATACATGGACTTTCAGGTGACTGCCCAATGATTATTCTTAGTGGTTTCTCTGCACCTCTCTGCATGCTTGGAAATGTGACTTGCCATCACTGAAACAATGCTATTACTTTTGTCCATCTATATGGTTTCTAGTTTTTGTCCATCCACATAGTTTTTGTTTGTGCAGGGGAATACAGTGGTGTGACTATACAAATGCAGACCGGGATATTTGTGCATGTGCTCTTGGCAGGAGAGCCTTCTACGGATTTTTATCAATATTTAATTAGCGTAGTTGTGGTGGTTTTTACTTAGGTGGGCAGCTGAGTTCCACCACAACTGCTCTCTTGCTCCCCCTCCTCAAAGGGAAAAAGGGAGAAAAATATGATGAAAAAGGCTCAAGGGTTGAGATAAGGGCAGGGAGATCACTCAACAATTATTGTGAAGGGCAAAACAGACTCAGCATAGGGAGATTAATGAAATCTATTACCTATTACTAACAAGCTAGGTAAGTGAGAAACAACAACAACAAAACTAAAAACACCATCCATCCGTCCCATCCACTCTTTTCTGTGCCCTCCCCATAAGTAGCACAGGGGAACCAGGAATGGAGGCTGTGGTTGGTCCCTGACGCTTCATCTCCGCCACTCCTTCATGGTCCCTCTCTGCCCCTGCTCCATGTGGGTTCCTTCGCATGGGATGCCGTCCTTTCCAAACTGATCCTATGTGGACTGCTTCTCTTCAAGCACTGCTCCCACATGGCTCTGTACCACATGAGCAAACTGCTCCAGCACGGGTCCCCCACGGGTGGGCGGCAGCTCCCCCCAGATCCTTGCTCCTCCACGGGCTGCAGCTCCAGCCCGGGGCCTGCTCCTGCAGGGGCTCTCCATGGGCCGCAGCCTCCTCCAGGCCACATCCACCTGCTCCACTGGGGGCTCCTCCACCCATGGGGGGGCTGCAGCATGGAGATCTGCTCCATGTGGGGCCCATGGGCTGCAGGAGGACAGCCTGCTCCACCAGGGACCTCTCCACAGCCTGCAGGGGAACTGCTGCTGCCTGCCTGGAGCACCTCCTGCCCTCCTGCTGCACTGACCTGGGGGTCTGCAGGGTGGTTCTCACTCCTCTCTCCCAGCTGCTGTTGTGCAGCAGTTTTTTTTTCCCTTTCTTAAGTATGTTCTCACAGAGGTGCAAACAACATCCCATATCGGTTCAGCTCTGGGCAGTAGTGGGTTCCTTTGGAGCCAGCTGAAACTGGCTCTTATCTACCATGGGGCAGCTTCTGGATTCTTCTCACTGAAACCCCCATGAAGACCCCTGCTACCAAAACCTTGCCACATAAACCCACTACAATACTATAATCATGTCTCTACGTTTCCATAGGTAGATGGGAAAGCCTTTTGAATTGTGTTTGTGGAATAGAGAGTGCATGTTTTTAATTTTACATGTAGGAATTTCTATTGGAAAAGGCTTAGGATATGGCTTAAATACTTCAGAAGTTGCAGTAAGATTTTAATGACTATTATCTTAAACATCCAGTTAGACCTTAAATAGTTTAAATTGTATTGGCCTAAATGTAATACTGCCTTACTAATGACATTTCAATAAAAAGATGAAAACTGTTTGCTCAGTTTTTATTTGTGCAGCCCTGGATAGAGCCACAAGAGCTTTGTTTGCAATAGCAATGTGTTCAGATTTCTGCATGGAGAGTTGTTTAATAGTAGCAGCATATGAAATTCAAGTTAAGTAGAGCAAAGAAATGCCATACGATTATTACTGCTAAATCTGATGAATAGAACAATTTTCCACCCTTGAGTGATTTAAAACCCTTTGCAATCTTAATCTAGAAAGGCACTGCTTAGAGCAATACAGTGCTATAGAGATGAATGACAGTATAATAATCAGCCAGAAATGCATAGTTTCACTGCTCATATGTTATTAGTCCACTGACAGTATTCTTTGTTTCCCCAATCATTTGATGTAGTGCAGAAATCTGGAGGCTCTGTTTCTTCTGCCATTGTTTCTGTAAATCATGTAATTTTCAAGTTTCATTTTTCCCCTTGTATTAAAAATGGAAATGATACTTTCCTAGCATTTAAGGCCTTCACTGCCTTGCAGGAAGATTTACAACTGCAAAGGATTATTAATTATTATCATTTATTTTTACTGATAAATGTGGTGAATCAATAAGTTTAACATTCAGAAAAATAAATGTTTTGGGGGAGAGGTATAAGAAGAAAGGATTTCCTTTCATCTCACTTTCCTCTCTGCACTCTGCTTGGCTGGAGCATTAAGATTCTCATTAAAACCAACATTTCAGATGGAGTAGTCTGGGAAGCTACTGAGTTACATGGGCAGATATGATGAAAACTAAGATTTGAGCTTTTTTTTTTTTTTTAAGATATTGATATTTAACAAAAGAAACAAGCAAAGAATAAAATAAGCAAATTCTTTAACAAGCAAAGAATAAAATATGAAGAAAAAAAAAGATAAAACTATTTGACTTTTGTGACACATTACCCATCCATTCACGCAATTTTGAATAATCATTTTAAGAAACTGCATTCTGTCACTCTCTATTAAAGGTGAGAAAAGCTCTTCATAATAACTGAAAGTCAGGAAGGTGGTTTCCACTAAAATTATACTTGACAATGCAAAGATCACTACAAATTATTTTGCTTTATGTCCTGTCCTTGCTTCATTGATCATGTAATTGCAACTTCCAGAGAGATATAAAACTCACTTTAAATAAAATTAAGATGCAGATGTGTGCCAATATGGCAACTTAAAATAGCAGGTGGGTTTGTAGCTGAGATCATACAGGGAAAGGCAGGGAACTAAATCATATGAGATAATATTGAGACATTGACTGAAATGCCCATATGGCTAACGGGGAAGCGCTGTTACAAATCTGAGAGCTCTTGCTGTGCTTCAGAGATAAGCAGTTAAAAACAGTCAAATAAAGGAAAGGTTGTCACGGATAAGCAAGTATTAAAGGTTTATTCTTTGGTACTAACATGCAATTTGAAGTTATATATCACCTATGTGGATAATATATCCATGTAAAATTACAACATTAGTAATATCTAAGCTTAACAATCTTTTTTTTTTTTTTTCTTTTTTTCTTTTCTTTTTTTTTTTTTCCTGAATATATCTACTACATTTTCAAGGTGTACATGTTTAAACTTGCACAGATTTTGTAGAATTCTGCCTACTGCAAAAAGACACAGGTGATGCATTGTTTGTGCCTGACACTGGCAGCTAAAGCTGTACTCTGAAAGCTTGTTCTACAAACTAGGAAGGCAATATTTATTAACTCCATTACTAGGTTCCTTGTCTGAAGTACAAACCCTGAAGTACAAATAGTGTAGGCATTTGGCTTGTGGAGCTTTCCCTGTTCTCCTGAATCTGAGTTTCTGTCTAAAGAATCAGATTTCATCTTATCTTTGGGTGTCTTAATCCTTAAATAAGGGATAGTGAAGTCCATAAATAGCAGTGGTGTTATATGTCAATATAAAACTCTTTCCAGTTTCTAAATAATGTATTTAATTCTTTTACTAATTCAAAAGCTACACTGACTTTTGAGACTGTTCCTGCACTTGCCATATGTAAATTCCTGCAATGTGGTTTGATACAGGGATAGAAAGCAGGTCTGCATCAGGTCTCTCCGCTCAAGCAGTTTCTAATCAAACTAAAGCTGTTAAGATCAACGCCAAGCTGGGCAGGAGTGTTGATCTGCTCAAGGGCAGGAGGGCTCTGCAGAGGGATCTGGATAGGTTGGAATGATGGGCTGAGGCCAACTGTATGAATTTTAACAAGGCCAAGTGCTGGGTCGTGCACCTGGGGCACAACAACCCCATGCAGCACTACAGGCTTGGGGCAGAATGGCTGGAAAGCTGTGCAGAGGAAAAGGATCTGGGGGTGCTGGTTGATGCTCACCTGAATGTGAGCCGGCAGTGTGCCCAGGTGGCCAAGAAGGCCAGTGGCATCTTGGCTTGGTTCAGAAATAATGTGGCTCAGGGGAGACCTTATTGCTCTCTACAACTACCTCAAAGGAGGTTGTATCAAGCTGGAGGTTGGTCTCTTCTTCCAAGCAACAAGTGATAGGACTGGAGGAAATGGCCTCAAGTTGCTCCAGGGGAGGTTTAGGTTGGCTATCAGGAAAAATTTGTTCACTGTAGGGGTTGTGAGACACTGGAACAGGCTGCCCAGGGAAGTAGTTGAGTCACCATCCCTGGAAGTATTCAAAGGACATGTAGGTGCTGTGCTAAGAGGCATGGTTTAGTGGTAGACCTGGATGTGCTAGGTTGGACTTGATCCTAGAGGTCTTTTTCTACGATCTCTAGAGAATCAAACCTGTATGATTTTATGATTCTAAGATGCAGTCATATGTGTATCAAGGAGCAGCTTTTCTTGTCTTTTTTTTTTTTTTTTTTGCCACAGCTTGACTTGCAAGGTGGATTTCTCTGCTTTATGAGGCATCTTCAGATTAAATTCTTGCCGTGCTTCTCTGTTAGGGACATTTCTTCTTGGGATTCAGCCATAGACACAGTTATTTTTGGAGTCAGTCCCCACTTACATCAGCAATGGGAGAGTGTGATTTCCCTTCACCCAGAGAGTGCTTAGCCTACTGGATAGCCATGTGAAGCCTGAAAAAGGAACTTTATTTCAACATTTTAAATTTCTCTGCCACTCGTTATTGTGCTACCACACAGTTCATGGCCCTTTTCTCTTGTTCATAAGGGCCTTCCTTCTTATCATTGCTCCTAGAAGTGAAGGGTTAATAATATGGGGATAATTAGACATGTAACTTTTGTATAAAGGCTCTTGCAGAAATTTGTCAAGAAAGAGGTTTTGACTTTTGATTGATTAAATTTAGTTTCTATCAGGCAGGTGTCAGGACAAAAAGCTCCAGGTATCCAAGAGTTAATTCATTCATTTAAGGAGAAACTTGAAGTAGAGATACAGTGCCAATGTCATTTAGCTTTGTTATTAATTCTTATTCTTGTGCAAGTACTGTAATGCACAAGATTTGCATGCATATGAGTGGGTTTGTATGAATGTCAGCTAGCATGAGCTGGGATGGAGTTTTCTGCTGAATTGAAGAGCAATGTCTTTGGAATCATGCCAATTTTGATGTGAGTTCCTTCAAAATAAAACTTTCTCATTTTACTAAGTAGCTGTTGTAATGAAGCAGTCTTGGCAACTGTTTGTGTTATTTGTGAACAAATTTAATTTAGGAGAAGGTTCCCAGCTTTCACAGCAGATTTGGAAATGGTCTTCCAAAAGGAACAGTGAAAGAAGAAACCATATGCCTCCTCCCTGTTTTTAAAATAAACTTGGTGTATTTATCACTAGTATTTTATTGTGGTGTCTGCAGAAGTAGGGAGTTGAACTTGATGGCCCAGGATGTCCACTTTTTCCTGGATTCTGTTTTGAGAATTAAGTGGTAATAAATTAAAAATATTTACAATCATTGCTGTTTCAGTGTAGTACAAATGAGATACTTTGATCTAGAAAATAAGATAAAAGATTTCAGTCTCTACTAAGCAGTGTGCTTGCTTTAAAATAAATACAATAGAAAATTGAATTATGCCATATAATCTATTTTTTCTAAAACCAAAATAAATTTCAAAGCAAATGTTTAATTTTGGAGCAAGATTTTTCTTTTTGCCTTACGTCTGGAATTTCTTTGAGGATTAGTTTATTGGAAATATTGGAAATGTTTGTTCTTCTGACCGTGAGAAAATATGTAATTTTGAAAACTCAGATATTTACCCTTAGACTTCTTTTTACTAAAAATGAGGATCCTGTTGCTTGTGCTAGTCAATAAAATGCAACTGTGCAGAATCATTGATGGATGCTCTTTCTTTATGAAATAGGAGATTAGAGTAGACTTAAAACATTTCCCTGGAAGTTTTTATGGTTTCTGACTTCCATGTCTTGGTCAAACTAGGTTATGTTTTGCTTTCTGCTGCCTTAAATCCTCCAGTCCTGCAGTTTTTTCTCTAAACTCTTTATATTATACTGATATTCATTGTCACATACAGTTGTATGCTCCCCAACCCCTGAGTGTGTAACTAGTAATTAGTGAACCTGTGCTATAATATGTTTTGGATATCCCGTATATTGAAGTTTTTGTTTGCAATGAACTGTTGATTTATTGTAGATCTTTTTACACTCAAAAAGATGTCTACTGGGGGGAATGTATGAGAATAGCTTTCTAATGTGTAACACTGCACAACTCCAGCATTTTAAAGTCAATAAGCTTTAGTGTCTGGCTTGCTGAAATAGAGCTTACTATAGGTAAAACTGTAGGCATGGTGAATAATTCTGTGCTCTTCCAGTGGGTCATAGACTGAACTTGTGAACCTGAACACAATGCAATTCTGCTGCTTGCCAAAAAGCTGAAATTCTTGTTCAGATTCATTTAATGTCATGATAAGAATTGGGTGGCAAGCGTTTTTCTCTCAGTTTATAACTTTGTCAATGTCACCACTCTGTGCATCTCCCTATAGGCTCCCCATGCACATTGAGATCAAGACAGTGACAATTTCATCTCTTTCTGCACTGGTAACTGTCTGACACTCATACATTTTGTCTGTTGCTGCTTTTGGTCAACAAAATCCAACCCAGCTTGTACCAACATAGTTTAAACATGATTAAGGTTCAACACTGTAAATATGTCTATACAGCAGTTGATGGGCAGGCATGAAATGAATACAAGCACAGCATGCTCCTAAACCTGTTTGTTTGCTGTCCATGTGCTGACTCAGAGACAGCCTGGGAACTGCCTGTACGGGTGCTGTGAAAGCAGAGCAGAGGGGTAGACAAACTGTTTGAACAAGCCATCAAAGACAGTTTCTTTAGGGTAGGATTGGCAGGGTGGTAGCAAGGAAGCATATGTTAAATGTTACTGTTCTGTTCTGTGGTTAGTGTGGTTGTCATCAAGTTCTGTTTTATTTTAACTTTTCTAAGATACCAATAAGCAATAATTTCCCACTTCTTTGCTGTCACTGAATTGAAACACACACAGCAACCCTACCCACTAGCCCCAAATATCACATTCTAAATTAAAATGTATTTCTGTAAGAGCTGAGTGATTTCAAATTCAGAGGTCATAAATCCATTCCTGCCATTAATAGGTGAACATTTTCAGTCTGACGTGTGTATAAATATAGAAAGATAACAAAATTCAGGTTCAATCATATGTACTTCATCGTCCAAAGCTGTTGTCTGGAGAGATGAGCACAGAGAGTGCAAGTAATGGAGGCACATTTTTATAAATATCACTGCAGCTGTAGGTATACTGAAACATACGATGTCATCACAATCTCATCTGTTGAGTGCGTGCTTAAACTGGGCAAACTCCTTGTTGATTTACAGTTGTAGCTATGAGATTTCCAGATTGTGTGAATCACCAGAGAATGCTACCATTAATTTTATAGACCTTTGGTTCTATTAGTTGGGTAACACCCACAAGTACATTTCTATCAACAGAAAGAAGTGCAGCTAGGCAGCGGAAGAACAAACTTCCTGTGATGTTTTGAAGTTTTGAAGTGTGGGATCATAGAGAAAATTATACAAGTCAAAAGGTAAATCAGCATCCATTGCTCATTCAATCTCTGTCCCCTTTTTACAGTAATGATAAAAGCTGTTGGTAAACATGATACAATTTTTTATGTGATGTAGGTCTGCAAATGAACAGATTTGAAGTTTGGGGGGGTTGTTTTATTTAGGAACCCCAAGGGGAAAAAACCAAAACCAACCAACCATCCATCCAAAAATAAAATAAAATAAAATAAAATAAAATAAAATAAAATAAAATAAAATAAAATGGTCCTTATTCTCTTTCTAGCAAGCTGTATACAACATTACTATTTACTGATATAAGTAAATTTATCTTCTGTGTGCTATCAGTCCATGGTGTATGTTTCCTAAGTGCTATCCATTTGGCTTTCTGCTTAGAACCATGACTAGAGGCTGGTCATTTTTCTTTGGAACAGTCTGCTCGTTGTCTGGCCTTTGGGGAGATGGGGTCACTGATGTCCACACATATGTATGTTTTGCAGTCTTTATTGCCACACTGGGTCAAATTAGTTTGGATAACAAAAAGATACTGAATGGTTTATAAAATGCATTCATTTACAAAGGCTTAATGATTTGCTGTCCCTGACTGGGACCTATTACATTGTTTTCCTTGGAATGAACTGTTCTGTCAAGATACTGATGAGTGTGATGTTTTCTGAAGTGAAATGGACATTGAACACACTTGAATGCTGTTCCAGAGCATTCAGCATCTCTGATGGGCTGATGTATGGGAAGCAGGTAGCTATACTGCATCCAGAGGAAATGTAACTGGACAGCAGATTGTTTCTTTGGAGTATGGCCAGAAGTCTGCACTTCCTGTGGAAGCATTGTGAAATACTTAATAGTGGCAAGTAGTTCATTTTTTTTTTCCCTTTTTTTTCTCTGTAAGAAAAAAATGGCAACTCCAGCCACACGATTCCCTAGAACATTAAACTGCTACACAAGGTTAGTTATAACTGAAAGAGGAAGAT
The DNA here is from genome assembly GCF_964211825.1 of Aythya ferina. Lineage (NCBI taxonomy): Eukaryota > Metazoa > Chordata > Aves > Anseriformes > Anatidae > Aythya > Aythya ferina. Next base: position 23,087,795 of record NC_140298.1, read on the forward strand.
GTTTCCTCACTGATTATGTAAAGCACTCAGCAGCACAGCCCTCCCTTATCTGCTGTAACACAATACCGTTTGTTGCTCAGTTACATACTCTACGGTGAGCAACCACCAATCTTAATAATCTACAACTTTGTTTCCATCATTTCTTATCTGCACTTTTAAAAATCCAGCATGAGAGGGAAATTGAAAAACTCAACCAACCACCATCAACAAAAAAATTGGGGAGTTTCTCTATATTCCTTCTAATTGGAGCCTTCATAATATTACACTTCCAAACTTTTCACTATGACTGAGAAACAGAAATGCACTTTCTCATGAATGAAAGGAGATATCTTCATGTAAGCACTGGATTTCCAGTCCTTTGGATTTAACAAAATACAAACTATTACGGAACCTTTATGGAGATGAAATATTAAGAGTTTGAGAGGATTTATTTCTGTCTACCTCTTTCCAGAGAGATGCTGAAACTTTTTCTGAAGAAACTTTCCTACCATCCTGTGTGCTTGGTACAAGTCCTCAGTCTATTTCTTGCAGTGTAATAGAAATCTATCTCAAAATTGTTGTAACTGGCAGTCATCCCAAGAGGATGCCTGTGAGACTATTGTATTTAGGCCCGCTGTTTCCATGAAAACAATGTGCTTAATTGTTTCAGATTCATTTCAGTGCACTTAGATATTATGCCATCACAACAAAAAATTAACTGCTTGGTAGCAAATAAGGGCATGAAGCTGCAACAGGGGAGGTTGAGGATGGATGTTAGGAAAAGGTTCTTCACAGAGAGGGTGGCTGGGCACTGTAACAAGCTCCCCAGGGAAGCAGTCGTGGCACTGAGCCTAACAGAATTCAAGAAGCATTTGGACAGTGCTCTCAGACATATTGTCTGATTTTTGGGTGGTCCTGTGTGGAGCCAGAAGTTGCACTTGATGATCCTTGTGGGTCTCTTCCAATTCAAGATATTCTATGAAAGTAGTAGTAGAAAGAGTAGATTTTATTTTGTCTACAGAGCTGTGGATGCTGGGGGAGAGAAAGATGGGGTAAGAGATAGCTGAGGAAATCTAAACACATAGTATATTTGAGGCTAATCTCTTTTCCAAACTGTTGTTTAGGATTTCTCCAAGACTTCTCTTAGCTGCATTAGCTAGCTCAACAGAGCCCTACCTTAATGATTCTGTCTTTCAAAGTGACCTAATTCTTCTCCATCTAAACGTGTTCCAGTGTTACCCTCAAACCTTTGTGCTCAGCAAATCTTTAAAGGCTTTCCTGGTCTTCCCTTAGAGTAGAGTTCTTCTCATGATTCCAAAATTTCCAGTTCTCCAAGTTATTGTCTCATACCAGTCTTCACTATGGCATGAGCTGGCTCCATACTGTCTGTTGTTTTACTATTATCTCAAACTCCTTATTGCTGTTACTGACTACCAAAAGGAAGAGCACAGCAAATTCACTATTTTTTTTATTATTATTATTACTATTTCAAGAAAATTTTAGCTCACTTCTGTGTTTTTAACACCTGCCATTATTGTACATTATTAAAAATAAAGTTGTCACTCAAAGCTCCTAATAGTTTTCTATCTTCAAGGCACATCTGTAAGTACTGGTGCAGTTAGACAAAGAGAATTTAAGGGATCCCAAAGTAAATCAGTGAACAGAGTCAGCTCTCTTACCTGTTACAAGAACATCCTTCTTCCTTTATATTGATGCAGCCAGTGCTGATGTTGATATCCAATTATGAACACAACCATGTGTCTGACTTGCATGGTCTTTACCCTCTTAACAATTGACCCATTCCTTATTCCCTTATTCCCAACCTTATCCCTCACAGTTGTACTGTAACCCTCTCACAATCTGTTATTTGCTCTTTCACCTTAGTCTAAACAGCTCATTGCAGACCTAATCCCTAACTCGTGGAGATACTGCATCCATGGGGAGAAACACTTCACTTATAATCATGCTTTTATAGTTCCCTTGGTTTATTCTGGCACTTTGACTTGTCATGGTTGAATAAATTGAATTTTGTAGTGTGCTCTTAGAAAATGCCACACTCTTGATTTTAAATGTGCTTCAGAATGATGAATGCAGCATTAGAGTGCGATGCAGAGTAGTAGTTAGATTTGTGGATTGTAGCTCTAGGTTTTATCCTCAAACCTCTCGGCAGATTATTAGCAGAATCATTTGTAGACTTCCTGTTTTGTATGCATTTCATACCTGTAAAATGAACGTGTTTTAACTATACAGCGGGTCTGTGTTGATACCCACTTGGTTATTGTTTGAACAGCGACGCAGCAGGTACACTGTAATATGTCACAGAATGGCTGTTGCACTCATATACTAATTACCTGACTACTACCTTGTACTCCTCTCATATTTTTACTGGGTACAAATACTTTCCTGGGTTGTAAGTTGTCTGACAAGGAATCACTTTGATTGTGTGTTTATGTAGTCCTTATCACCGTGAGCTTTCGTTCCTTGAGTGAAGCCATCAGAATCAAAGGTATTGCTAGAATACAAACATGAAATGAAGTTAAGAACATGCTTTGAGATCTTTGAATTAAATATGCTGAGGGCTATTACGGCTGTTTTATTTCTAAGAAAGCATCATGAAACTTTACTATTTTTATGGGCAATTTTATCTGCTGTGTTTTAAAAGCAGGCAGTAATTACCAGTGTACCTAAATCCATCAGCTCATGAATGAAACTAAAGGACCTGAGCAAAAGACCTCTCTCTGTTAATGATATTTGAGGCAAATGTTCTAAGACCCACTGGAATTTAGGAAGGACATGTTTTGCTCTAGAGTAGTTTACCTTCTATTCTAGAGGAATACGCTTGCAAACATATAGCTTAATTCTGAATTAATGTCTGAAGTAGGTTTAATAACTTTTTTAAAAGGATCTGTTGTGCATGCATTAAACCTGGAATAGTGCATCTGATGCTTCACTGTGTGTTAAGAAGCTAGTGACTATTTCCATCAAGCATGGAGATGTATTTGTAAAATAGTTTTACATCTTTTGAAAGTTTGAGAAAGAATTCCAGCTGATGAGAAGGAAGATGGGAAGGAAGAAACCCGGAAAACAATAATGCTGAAAGGGATACAGATGTGGTTTTACAGAAAGACAGAAGGATTAATGGATTTTAGGTTTCATATTTAGAAGTATCCCACGTTTTGTTTTAACTGTTTCCGAAAGGAGTGTATTAGGACTCTAGGTTCCCTAATTTTCTTAGGAAATGGCAGGAAGGGAGACAACACATCTAACTAGCCTCTAGCAGAAAAATAAGCATTTGTATTAACATTCATTACAATGTTTGAAAAAATTGTTTTTCAGATAATTGCCTTTGATGAGCTACGGACAGACTTCAAAAGCCCTATAGATCAATGCAACCCAGTCCACGCAGTAAGTACATCCAATGATGTGCTAAGCAACAGCTACTAAAGATGGGTAGGTGCACTGAGCTATCAAAGTATGAGTGTGGAAGGGAACGTAAAGCCTGTTGTGAAGACAGTTGTAGTTTGGAAAATTGATTTATTGGGCTAGTCTTAGGAAAACAGAAGCTTTTTATGCTAATAGCTTTCCTTTTTGCTGAAGAAGGCAAAAGAAAAAATATTTGGAAGTTCAATTATCTCCTACCTTAGAAGTCCTCCATCAGATAACCCTGCTGGAATAAACATTCCTACATTTTCACAGGCTCTCATAACTTAGTATGACTGACTGAACTTTGTTCCCACCATTTCCTCCCTTCCTTACTATCTTGTTGCCTTGGAAAAGGGCCCTTGACCCTTAAAGGAGTGGCCACTGTCCTTCTACATACCCTCATGATTAACCCCAGTTATGCAGAGAGAAATCTGATTTTACTAGTGAATTTCTCATTATAAGCCATTTAAAGAAGATCGTACTTTGACTTGTTTTCTTTCTGTGGATCAAGCTTAGAGCATCTTTTGACTCAAAGTACTTAATTACAGTTACTTTTAGTGTTTATGAATAAATCTGTTGTTTAAAGTGATATTTCTAGGACATTATGGGTATTATTCACTAATGGGTTAAATTATAATAGCACATGTTGCTCAGACACACTATTAGTGATAGTGGAAGTGCAGCTATATCAGCTTTTCAGTTTTTTTTTCATTCAGTCTTATCTCAAAACTAGAGGCTGGTTACGTGAAAATGCAAGGCCGAGTCTCTGTGTTGTAGATTGGCTCCAGTCACAAATGTTGACTTCAAAAAAAAAGTTGAAGCCTCTGACTCAAGGCTAACATAGACATGAACCTCCTTTTTATACTGCTGTTTTCAGTAACAGATGACAAAATAACATTGGAACTTAGAAATGAGTAGATCCTTTGACTTGCATGCAGTACATTAGAAGTGAATACTGTTGGTTCAGATTAATAACATGTTGCTTCCCTGCAACCAAAAAATATGATTTTGACCCCTTGTACTTGTAATATATTGTCTTTAATTTATAACACTACCTAATCTTCCACCTTTTTCCCCACTTTTTCTTGACAGAGAGAGCGACTGAGAAATATTGAGCGTATTTGCTTCCTCCTGCGAAAAGTGAGTGTAAAATAGTCTAGGATTTGTGAACTGCATGAGAATTAAAGCCAACGAGTGGTTATCTACATTCATTTGCTCTTTGAATAATTCTCATTCTCTGTTGAAAGGTTCAGTTCTACTGCAGAATTGGAAGTCATGATGACCTTGTTAGAATGGAGTAAGACAAATTATAAAAAGTTGACATAGTAGAGGATTCCTAGATAAGAAATAAATCCCGAGAACGTCTGCCCATTAGTTTTGGGACATGCTTTTGGATGGTGGTGAATCATTTTGCAGTTGCAGCTTAAGGTGCTTATAGCCCTATCATTTGATTTATAGTGTTGTAATACAGGCATTAGATATTTTATTTTATTTTTTTTTTGAACAGGGGCTTGGTATTTAATAAATTAAATATTTTATTACCTACATATTTAATAATTACATTTTTTATTTGGCTGAATTTAAAAGTTGATACACCATTTATTTTAATTTGGCCAGAGATGATGAGTGCCTCAGTTTCTGAGAGTTGAAGAAGCTGATAAATTATAGGATTGATGTGGTCAGGTTACATCTTTCCTCTGTAGATTGAAAGGGGGCTTTCTTAAACACTCATTGTTCTCCTGACTCTGTACCAATGAAGTCAAAATAATCGTAGTTCCAAAATATTTCACTTTATATATTAAAGTTTCTCTAAATTGCCTTCACCAGAATAGTAATGGAGCCATCTAAATCATTCAGCATTTTTGCTTAACAAAGGTCATCACTGAAGTACAGACTGCTGACTGCATCCTAATCAAGCTAAGAACTAAATTCAGATGTGTTTTTAATAAGCCGAGGGCCCCGTCCTTAGAAGCTTTTGGAAAACCAGTGCTAGGAAATACTCACTTGGGATGACCCAAAGATCTAGTTGTGACCACACTCAGAATGCAGGAAATGACTCAGATCAGTCAGAACCTGAGACAGATCTGTTTGGCACCATTATGAGCAAGCCACATTTAAGAACTTAGCATGGTTAAGACACTAGGGATGTGAAAAGCAGAGAAAATACACTTATCACCAATAGCGTTCCATTTTGTCATATTGGCAGCCAGCCATTTGCAAGCTGTGTCACAGTTTATCTGACATGAAGAAACTGGTGAGTGGTAATGTATTAATATATGTGAGCCCATGGGAGTGCCTTGCCTTCATCAGTATTTAATTAATATTGAGACTCAGCCTTCTTGTGAACAGCAAAATGGAGCATTTTGTCTAATTACAGATTCTGTATTCAAAAGGGATTGGCTGCTTCTGGTTCTCATATTTTGTTAATTCAGTGTCTTCAAAGTTCTTTGGGGATACATTTGTTTTAATTGAGAGATGATATGAAAGAAGAAGGTGGTGGAATAACTACAGAGATTTGTAGTCTTTAAAACTGACAGTCACTAAAAATAGCTTTAGACTATGTAGCATAAAGTATTCATTGTTGGGGATAAATTCTGGCAAAAACGGTGAATAATTGAGTGTTGTATAGATACAGGAAGACAGCAGTTAAGATGCTATCTACAAGCACTAAATATATCCCTCATTATAAAATTGTGTGGCTTTAGGTTTGTTTCTCCTTCTATGAAAAAGCAACATATCTTTTTTCCTCTGTCACGAAGTCAGATAATTATTTTAAATGGCTTTGGGAATAGTGTTATATTACTATTTATGACATTAGAACTTAATGATGAAGATCTGTTGTAAATTTTTAAAAAAAGAGGTTATAGGTAGGTTATAAAAATACGTTCAGTTTCATTATAGCCTGGTTTTAGAAGGGGCTCATTGGAATTACTAAATAGGGGTACAATATGCCATACAAATGATACTAATGAGTTTAAGGATGGATTTTTTGTTTTATCTCCAAAATACTTGGAGAAGATTATTAACAAACTGTGACCAGGTACTTGATATGTTACCAGATACTGTATAATTTAGTTACATTTTCCATATTTATTTATATATATTATATATATTTATATATATATATTTTTTTTTTGTGTGTGTGTGGTGGTGTCTTTTTTTTTTTTTTTTTTCCTTTGTTGGGGGGGGGGAGGTTCGTCCTGAAGGAGTGAGTGGAAGGGAGCAAATTCGTCAAGAAATCTAATGATAGACAAGCTGATATTAATCTCAAAGATGTTTCAGATGAACTTCAACTGTCAAGAAAAAATAAAAAACAGCAGACAAAAAATATGCAAGGACAACTTTTGAATAACAAAACTTACAGCTTGTTCAATACTCCATTACTAGCATGAGTAACAACAAGAGTGGAATGTAAATCAGTAGCTGGGTATTTAAAAATAAAAATATCTTCACCTAATGCCTTTTGAAGCAAGTACTATTATTTTAGTCAGGAGGCTGATAACTGCCAATGCTTGGTCTCTTCTAGTACCTCTGTCACATTTCTAGTAGAGCTGGATCTAGGGTACTAGTGGTGGAAATGTATCATGTACATGTTGTGGTGTTTACTAGATACAATTCTGTTTTTTACAGCTTTGCAAAAATAAAATTATAGAATTTTAGAATTATAGATTTCTAAATTATAAATCATAAATTATAGAATTATATTTAGAATTTTAGAAATGTAGAATTTAGAATTATAGGTTGGAAAAGACCTATATCCTTCACCAATATTATATATAAAAAGACCAATATCCTTCATGCAGTGGGGGCCCAAAACTGAACACAGTAATTGAGGTGCAGTCTCACCAGCACCATGTACAAGAGGACAGACATTCCCCTTGTCCTGTTGACCATACTATTTCTGATGCAGGCCTGGATGCCATTGGCCTTCTTGATCTTCTGGGCCCACTGCTGGCTCATGTTCAGCTTGGCAGTCAACCAGCATCTATCTTTTCAATTTATATTCCATAGTATACTCCCTAGTACGTATCACAATCATCTTTCACTGTATTTACAGGTTTTGATTATTTATCAAAACCAATGTTACCTTAAAGAGCAATTACAGAAAGCATTCAATTCAGACTGAGATACAGTAAGTAAAAAGTAAAACTTAGTGAGCATAATATATAATTCCAAACACTTGGGTCTCTGTGTACAATTTATTTAGGTATGCTTTCATATGTAAGTATTCTGTTTAAAACAAAAAGTCAAAAGTAAATGTATGAAAATAGAAGTAATTCAGAGGCATAAGTAATCAGATTCTTGAATGGTTATGAGCTTAATATAGATTAACTGTACTTGGAGCATGTCAAAGAAGACAAAACTTGATGCTCTGACTGTGTCACGCACGTTTGTCAGTATCAAATGCACATAATCAGATCTTGAATAAATTAAAACAAATTGTTCTGTGAAACTTTGAGTTCTCTGGAGCAGTTAAGAGGAAACAAGGTTTGTATTTGGTTTTAGTATTTTCTTAATGAATGATGTTAGGAAGAACTTCTTCACTGAAAGGGTTGTGAGGCACTGGAACAGGCTGCCCAGGGAAGTGGTGGAGTCACCATCCCTGGAAGTCTTCAAAAGACGTTTAGATGTAGAGCTTAGGGATATGCTTTAGTGGAGGGCTGTTAGCGTTAGGTCAGAGGTTGGACTCGATGACCATGAGGTCTCTTCCAACCTAGAAAATTCTGTGATTCTGTGATTCTGTGTGTGATTCTGAGTATGGAGGTTCTGGTTCACATGTAGAAAATATTATGGCAAGTCAGCATTTTTAGTAAGTAGCCCTATCTTTTCTTGCTGCTGGCACCTTTTCTGAGTAGTTTAGATGAAGGAGGTTGGCCAATGTGCACTACAGCAATTGTTATATGAAATAATTTTTTGTACTTGGACTTTGTTAGGTTCCAGACCTTATCCAACCAGTAGCTCATAATGTTCTTTGCATGCAGCAGCTGTAGTGGACGTAGTCCTTTGAAGAGTATCAGGTGTCACGGTAGCTGATTTCAATTGGCTGTTCGTATTCTGTTCTTCTTGGTAAATTTGTTGGTTATTACATTAATCGATTCTTCCATTGTTTTGCTTTGTGGTCACCAACAAGCTTCAGATAATGTCTCAGATTTATAGTGTGTATTTCTGCATATGTTGATTGATTGTTTTATCATGGATTTATGGTTTTATAGATCTGTTACATTCTTTTAGCCAGTCACCATGCTGATAGCTATTAGCAGGGTACTTCAGTAAGCCTATTGCATGGTTCATTAAAATGCTTAATGTAAGTCTGTATAAATAAATTCAGCAAATTTGATGGTGTTTTTAAAGTGGTGTGTAACCATCTGTATGTAAGAAGGAATCATACTTCTTTCATGGATTTGAAAGAACAAATCCATCTACAAGAGGCTACAGCAATAGGCCAATTTGTTACAAAATAAATTTGGGGGGAATAGCAGCAATAGTTGTGCCTTTCATTGTACTATATATATATATGTGTATTTTTTTTTCTTTTTTCTTTTTTAACAACTTCAGTAAAGAAGTTTTAACTCCCTGTTTGGTTAGACTTGATGGAAAAAAAAATCACCAAAAACATTTCAGTATAGCCACACTAGAGAATTAACTCAGCTTAAGCAAAAAATACTTGCACTGCCTCTGCAGGGTAGGTATACACCAGGTTACTGGCATACATTATGCATTATATTCAGCACCTCCCAACCAGTAGTGAGCATTTTGTTTTTGAAATCTATGTGCATGTATTATCTGAGAGGAAAATAGCCTTGTCTAGTCAAGAGGTATTTTGGCTGTGGAAATAGTACTGGTATGCTGCCTCACAGGACAAAGAGGCTCATGTGTCCAGAGTTCTGATGATTGCTGCTGTAAGAAAGATCACAAAGAGAACAAAAAATGGCACCGCGTGACATTTTGTCCATTAGCAGTGACTGTTGCAGTGATGGAGCACATGAACTTTGTCCGCTTTCATTAGAGACCAAGGACTTCATCATTGTTACTGTCTTCTGAATGCATATTGTATTTCTTGATGTATCTAATGCTCCCTCTTTTCTTACCACATCAATACAATGGAACTGCTGAGTTTGACTAATTATCTGGGCAGTAGGAAAACTTTCAGGAGACCCTTCCTACTGAGTGATTGGGAGCATAAACCCCAATCAAAAGATAGTGTGGGTAACTTCTGAAGAATGAATATAGGATTATGTATGTAGCAAACATTTTGCAGTGATCGGATACATACTCAATACTTCATCTCCCTGTGACTCAGTGCAATATAGAAGCTTGTACTTGTACCCAAGCAGGCATTGCTCTATATGAAGTGATTTAAGTAAAAGCTATGTATTTTAAAAATTATTTGATCATAATCATCTCCCATCTCTCTCTCTCTCATCCTTGAACTGCAATTCAGTGGTTCAAAGCAGAGCTGGTTTATATCAGAAAGTGAACATCTCTGGATTTAGGAAGGGTTTGACTTCATGTTTGTTGCTTACCATTTTTTAGCTCATAAACTGCCTCAGAAGAAATTCTAGAGATTGCAGACAGGCATTAGAATAAAGGTTATTGTTGTTTCTAAAGCATTATTTAGATCTGCAGATTGGTTAGGATGTAGTTGGGACGTGATCTGCTATGCTGTGCAGATTCTGTCAGTGAGGACTTGGACTGTCAGTCCAGCGACTTTCATAAAACTAAATTCACTTAAGATCTCTTTTGTTTGAAGTGACCTAGGAATATTTAAAGTACATTAGAGTCTGTGAGAGACAGAAAACTGCTAAGTGTGCACTTCTGTGCTCACTACTTATGTGGAAGATAGTGCTACATTGCTGTTGCATGTTAAAGTTAGCTTTCTTCTGGCCCTCAGAGTCATTGACAAGGTATTTTTACATTAGGAATGAATAACTTTTTACACTCTAAACAAAATTTCAAGTTAGCTAAAATATATTAGTAAACACATTTTAGTTTATGGAAATCATGTCTTATGGATGATTTATTTTTAAACAATTCTGCTACAGCATCTCTTGGAAAAAGAGGCATGAGATAAATTTAAAATTTACTTTTTATTAAACAGTGGGGCTGTTCTCAGGTTCCAAAAGCAAATGCAGCTTGGCAGGGGAAGTAGCGATATAGGAAAAGCAAATAAAATACTTTGAACTGAAATACCACACACTTTCACTAGCTCGGTGTTGGTTTAATTGTTTTCTGCAGCTTGCTTAAAAGAGGATGGAGTTTACATGTTGATAGAGATTCACATTTGCATCAGCAGGCCTGGGTGGAGTTTTGTTTGCATCCTGAAATATGAGGGACAAAGTGATTTTCCCTGAAACTTGCAATAAAATTGCAGCATACACAAAATTGTCCTTTTTTGTTGTTGTTGTTGTTGTTGTTTCTTTTTTTTTTTTTTTTATTTCTTCTTCCTGTTCTATGAATACTAGTCAGCATGCAATACCATGGTAGGAAAGGCTCCTTTATGTTTGAGTTTTGGCATTTAGCCTCCTGAATAAACTTATCTGCTGCCATCTCGGTTAAAGTGTCCTAATTATGACATCTTAAAAGGCTAGAATAGAGAGTGATACTTGGGAAAAGGAAACATATAGGACTTAAGAACTTAGAGGAAGTATAGTATTTCTGGCAGGCTATTCATTCACTACTGACATTCATTTATTATGTTCATTGTGTCATTCATTTATTATGAGAATTTTGCCAGCACTATCTTTAGTCAAATTTACAAGTTCCGGAATTCAGCATTTTTCAAATGTTAGAACATAATAATTGTATTTTTAGTAATCATTACCTAAGAATGTCTTTGCACTTAATGGAGGATAATGAAAAGTTATATCCTGCTGTGCCTGCACAGATGTTCAAAGCAGCACTGGATGATAAGGAAAGTTGTAAGCCTACTGCAAGCCTCAGTCACAGTTTGGCTTTTACTCTCTTTTTATTCCAGGGAGGAAGTAAGATTTGCCAGTGCAATGCCTGATGAAAACTGATATATCCTTTGGATATATCCATATGCATGTTTACTCTTAATGTTATTGCTCAAGAAAATATTTACATATAAAACTATTTCAGATTAACCAACTGTATTTTGCTGTTACTTTCATATTTTAAAAGTTTATTCAATCATCAAAGTGTTAAAAAAGTATTACCTTGTAATAGACAACCACTACAATTCAACTTCTTTCCAGTACTGCTCTGGAGGATATGTAAGCATATGCCCTTACAGTATCTGAACATCACAAGAAATGGTAGAATAAGACTGAAGATGCAGCAAAAATGTATGTGAATAACAGTTGTCTGTAATGTACGCCTAGAAGAGAATTATCAGCTGCTGAGGGAATCTGCCTCTCAGAGCTGTGTTGAAGATACTGGCAAAATATGACTTCCTAATAGACCATATTTTCTTTAATTTAGTATGTAATAAAATAAATACTTACATTTTAATGAAACAAAAGAAAATGGGGTTAAATCAAAGTTCACTTATGGTTAGCAGAATGTTCACTGTGTATTTAAGTCAGATTCAGACCCTATAAAGCCTCCTTGCAATTACCAAAAAAAAAACAACCACCACAATAGCTAAAAATATAGTGAAATTATTTTGCATTTTATCTGTTATATGAATAGAAACTGTTTCAGGTGGGAGTTAAATGTCCTACCTTGCATTCAAATGCTGAAGTTTCCAATAAAGCTGTTAGGATAGCAGGGCAGGAATCTTCTTTACCAGCTCTGCACTGTACGAAATCTACTTCCTCAGATTGACAGCCTTTAAAATCCAGATATGGAAACAGCCCTTTAGTGAACAGTTAGTTCTCAGTATTTACAAAACTGTCAATTTTAGGCAGACCCCAAGGAAAAAGCCTGAGGGCCCTTCCTGTACTATGCAGATGGCTGAGCTTCATTTTAATGATCACTAAGATTTCTGCATTCATTGACCTATCTGTGAAACGTGGTGCTGGTTTTCTGGATCCTAATGAGCAGCTGTGGCATTAATTGTTATTCTCACCAGTCTCAGGAGAACAGGTAAAGATGGAATGAACTCTTGAATAACCCAGTTGTGGGCTGTACTCTCTGGTTATATCTGAAACATAGTAGTGAGGTAGGGCAAGAAAGAATTTGTTACCCTGTTCCATGTCAGTGTTGTCAAAATTTGAGGTTCGCACTCCAGGGTTGCTAACCCAGCTTCTGTTACAGCTTCTGAATTAACTTTTTTTTAGAAAAAAAAAAAAAGTTTGTGAAGATACCACATCTTAGATCACAGCAGATCTGCCTTACTGACCGGTATTCCTTGATGCTCTTCACGTCCCAGAGTGGAAAAGCTTTTTCTTTCATCCACTTCATAGAGTGATTTGGCTTGGAAGGAACCCTTCAGGATCCTCTATGGGTATGCTATGGACAGGGACACCTCCCACTAGACAAAGTTTCTCAAAGCCCCATTCAACCTAGCCTTAAGCACTTCCAGAGAGGGGCCATCCACAACTCTGGGAAACTTGTTCCAGTGAACAGATTGATGATAAAGATGATAGGCTGATGACCCTAGCTAGAGACAAGCTGCAGAAGCTGCATCCTTTGGCAGAAGCAGCTGCAGCAGCACTAACTACTGGGATAAAGCAGCATTACTTTGTCTAACAGTTGCCAATCTATGGGTACAATGGTACATTTATGGACACAGGATGGAGGCTAGGCTACATAGATGGAGACTTCTTGGAGAAAAAAAAAAAAAAGTGATTCTGTGAGCATTATTATTATTTTGCATTCAGGAGTATTGGACCAAAACAAAATACTCGACAGGAGTATGAGTTTTTGATGTTTTAGTTACTTAACAGTGACTGAGAAAGCAGTTTGATTCACTTGTTACAATTTATGTAGTGTGAGAATGTAATTGCACTGGTGAAGGGCACTGATTACTATTCATACTGCTATATCTTCCCAGTTTTGGTTTCTGAGAGGTATTTTATGTGCCATATTCACTGGTGAGCCAAGCTGTAGGAGTCATTCCATGAGAAAATGATATATAGTGTTCTGTAAGAGCAAATTGCATTTGGGAAGAAGGTAGTCATATGTAATAAACAGAATAAGGAGGAAGAGTACTTACAGGAAAAGATGTGATTGTTTTTTTGTAGAAAAACAACAGAATATATTCAGGGAATAGGAAACTGAATAAAATTATTTTGGACTGAGCTTCCTGAGAGATGCTCTTATGCAGTTGAGATCTTCAGATGACGTTGTAGTCCGATAAACACAAAGAAGCTGCCGAGAGGTATTAGCTTCAGCTTTCATTTTCCCATGCTTTAGTTCAGCCAAATCTTGGTGTCTACACACAGCAAAGCCTGACTTATTTTCTTTGTAATTAGAAACTACCTACATGTGCACATATGTGTGCACATACACTACTGTGTATGAGGATATATTGAATTTTACTCACACAATCACAGAATGGTTTAGGTTAGAAGGGAGCTCTGGAGGTCATCTGGTCCAATCCCACTGCTCTAGCAGGAACACCTAGAGCAGGCTGCCAAGGACTATGTCCAGACAGCTTTTGAACATTGCCCACAGCCTCCCTGGACAACCTGTGCCAGTGCTCTGTCACTTGTACAGTAGGGAAGTGATTCTTGATGTTTAGATGGAACCTCTTGCGTTCCAGTTTGTGCCCATTGCCTCTTGTCCTGGCATTCCTGACACTGTGGAAAAGAGTCTGGCACCATCTTCTTTGCACCCTCCCTTCAGGTATTTACACACATAGGTAAGCCCCCCCCGAGTCTCCTCTTCTCCAGGCTGAACAGTCCCAGCTTTCTCAGCCTCTCCTCACAGGAGAGGTGCTCTAGTCCCTTGATCATCTTGGTAAATTTAGTAAGAAAGTACATGTTTTATAAAGCTCATAGCTTAATTGTTAGTACTAGGTACACAAAATAAAGAATTTTGGTAGATAATCACATCTAAAATAAGAACCCAGAGCCTCATTCTCCTTTAATAAACATTATAAATTGCAGATATTTTAAGGCAACCTGACAGTTAACCTCTAACACAAGCAGGTATTAGTTACAGATGCCTGGGCAGTTCCCACCCCTCCTTCTTCCAGAGCTGCAAATTGAAATTTACTAGTGAAGCAAGTGAATAATAATATATTTCTCCACAATTCACGGAGTGTGAATTAACTTTGCTTTCATTTATTGCCCCAATTTTATCATTTGTATTACAATGCAAGAAGGAAGAAGACCTGAACTGTGCCACTACCCCTTGGAAAGATCCTTTTAGCAGAACTAGTGCCAAAGCTTGATTTACAGCCCTAGAGCACTTGTAGATTAAAGCATTTCCCCAACACTTCTAAGTTAAAAGAAGGAAAGAAAAATCATGACTAAATAAAGCCAGACAATCCCTGAAGCATGGCTGGCAAGGCTCAGTCCTGCCTGTAGGGGCAACAAGACCATTGGCATGCTGGCAGTTACTCAGCAAAGTTTGCTTGTATTTGATATGACTGCCTTTAACTTTTGAAGGTAACTGAGACTGGAGAGAACATTTATCTCCTACAAAAGCCTCCCCTTTAATATCAGGCTTTTTCAGACCATTTTCTTCAAATATGCCACATGGTTCTTAATTCAATTGCACATCATAGGATCACAGAATCACAGAATCATCTAGGTTGGAATTGTGCTGGATGAAGAATAGCAGGATTCCAGAAAGCAATAAGGGAGAAAACATTTGTCCCCAGTTAATGGTGGGATGATAATGATATGGTATCTACCTAAGCCTTTACATTTGAAATGCAAATTATGGATTATGAATAAGGACTTTTAATATTTCCTGATATAAATATTTACTTAAATATACACATCAGAGCATACATAGAAATGTATAGTAGTTTCTTTTCCTTGCTTACATTGTAGTGAAAGGTGTTTGTGAGTAGTAGAATTTTGGTCTGGAAACTCTGACTGCCTTTTCAGGCTTTTCCATGATTTCCCACAGTTAAATGTCAGCCAGCAGAATTTCTAGTGATAAATCTGTAATTGTAAATTTCTAATTTGTAAAGCCATTCATTAGCTTGGGGCTCAAGGTGACCGAATTGCAGCTTTTGAGAACTAGTCTTTTTTTGCCAGTTTCCCCTCCAACTCTGCATTCTGTAGCTGTCTGCAGACTTTATCTTGACCCGTGTCAAAAAGCAGTTTGTTATCTGAATCAGAGTGTTCCTGGTTCAAAATAGAATCATACTGTTTATATCCTAACATATTTACCATCTGACAATTTCATATGCTGTCCCAGAAATGAATAAAAGATCTTGATTCCTATTGCACTGCTCTGCATATCACATAAATTTCTATTGTAATGGACCACCTTGGCAGAAATGATAAGGATTGACTGTTGCTTATTTCTAAACCATCTTCCTTCCCTCCAGGAGCTGAATCTCATATTTGCTAAAGTTGACTGAAAGTTTCCATTTCAGAGGACATTTGGGTAGAACTGCAGGATAATCCTTCCAGCCAAGAACTGAGGCATTGTTGGTTTGGGTGTTTTTTGGTTTTGTAGTTATTCATCTATTCAGCTTACTATTCCTCACAAGCCTTGCTGTTAGTGTCTTTATAAGCTTTATGCTTTCACTTTCCCTTGCTTTTAGGTTTAGTTTCTTGGCTAAATCACTTGAATATAAACTATAATTGGCTTGCAGGCTGGTGTTTGATGGCTTTTTTCCATGATTTCTCTTCAGAAACTGTGATCAGCATTGATCCTCTATTTATTTATGTCCACGCAAAAATATCACTCCAAGACAAGGGTGACAAAACAACCAATTTGTTATTCTGTCAAAAGTACAGGTAGATTTCATAGACACTGGAAACTGTGACTGGAAAGTGAGTCTGTTCTCCACTGCTTCCTGTCTTTTCTTTCTAGCTTCACAGCTGAATTTTTGTTTTGTTTTGTTTTTAAGCTCCTCATAAATTTCCACCATGGGTTTCCTTCCCTGTTATTACCAGCCAGCCCCCTGATCAAACACCAGGGTTATGTTTTTGCTAAGTTTGTAGGCTGTATTGGAATCAGAAATCAAGTGTGTGATAACGATGTAACAGGCTCTTAGGTGCTGTGATGCTTAGTGGGTAGACATCCAACTTTAAGACCTTTCTTATCTGCAATTTGTGGCAAGGATGAATCATTGTCTTGGTAAAGGTTATAGTCATGTTGTAAATCACATTCTGAAAATGAAAAAAAAAATGCAGCAGTGATAAATAACTGCCATCTGGAATCTACACTATATAATTGTATCATGATTTGTCATGCCCATAAAATAAGCTGTTGAGAATGCTTAAGTGGAAGGCATAGACATAGAGATATCCAAATGTATTAACTACTTCAAGCAGTGAAGGTAAATGAAAGTGAAAAAATGTGTTCCATGGGAAGTGGAAGAAGTCCTAAAACCATTGAATTCATTGCAGCACAGCTGTACAGGAGTAGGTAGGAGATGGGACTAGCTGTAGGGTGGGCTCTTCATTGTTTTTAGTAGCAGGGCTTACTTTAACCATTTGACAGACAAAAATGCATTGACATCAAAAGAAGCCTGCCAAATGCTTTTTGTGGTTTAACTTTGGCTGCTGTTGCTTCAAGACACAGCAAGGGATGCAGATGCACTGTGTATGGGATTGTCTAGCTTTGAGAAATGTATAATGCTGTAAGTTGGTCTCTTTTATGACTTGAACAAAGACATAAAAGAACAGGTTTCTGAGAAAAAGGCATCAGAAGAAAACTACAGAAGAAAGCCAGATAAGAAAGGGGAAAAGAGTGGAAAAAGTAAGATGCCTTTAGAAATAAGTACTCTGAATCAACATCACATGAATTTCTGTTTCTGCCAGCTGCCCACTCACTTTCTCTTTTAATAGAAAGAATCATCTTGGTCTGAAACAAGTAGTGTGGGGAGCCATGGATTTACCAAGGAAGTGAGTTTCCTGTCTTAGTGAGTTTTAGCTCACAACACTAACCTCGTAATGGATTTGATATCTTTAGGGTGTTTATAACATATCAGAAAGGTAGAAGTAGCCTTCTGTTTTTCCAAGGATACTCCTGCAATGTAGATGTGAAGCTTCAATAATGGTTTAATTATTTTCTTTTCAAATGCATCAGTAATAAAACTTATCTCTTTAAGACCTCTTTTATAGAAATGTTCTCACTTATTTTCACAATGCTTCTGTGAGGTAGGCAGTAACATGATGTATGTTCTGTAAACATGAATGTGGAGCACCTGGTAAGACAGCAAAAGATTTGTCCCATGCCTCTCAACAAGCCCCTGGTGTATAGTCAGGATTAGAACCAGGACAAGCCTGTCACTGTGCCTCATGCTTATTGCTCTTAGCTACGCTGTCTGTCAGCTGAGGTATGTCTGGGGACAGACACATTGGAGATTTGCAGAGATGGTTTGTCTTCCACAAAACTAATGACTAAAATCACAGAGATGTTTTACTGACATCTGTTATTTCTGTTCCTTTTAGCTGGTGTTGCCGGAGTACTCTATCCATAGCCTTTTCTGCATAATGTTTTTGTGTGCCCAAGAATGGCTCACACTGGGGTTAAATGTTCCTCTGCTT
This sequence comes from Aythya ferina, assembly GCF_964211825.1. Lineage (NCBI taxonomy): Eukaryota > Metazoa > Chordata > Aves > Anseriformes > Anatidae > Aythya > Aythya ferina. The sequence goes on from NC_140298.1 coordinate 23,105,785, forward strand.
TTTTATCACTTCTGGAGGTAAGCCTACCCTTTATATGCTGACTACTTGTTACTTTTATTTGCTAACTCATCCCCCATGAAGTTTGTATGAACTATGAATTGCAGTAATAGGAGAAAGGCCTAAAAGTGTTTGTCTAAAAGCAGCTAAGACTTATGTTTCCAGAGAAAAAAATAATATATATATATATATATATTTTCATGATTAGATGAGAAAAGTCATAATACATTAATTCGGCTTTAATAGCCACATTTAAATAGTCACTTAGATATTCCCAGTGGTATCAGGATGCCGTCACCACAACCAAATAAAAACTTGACCTGAAATAGGCTGGAGTATGGAAATAGAACTCAGTGGGGCACTAAATGCTTCACAGACTAGGAGCGGTAAGTCAGTTCATGTCCAAAAGATCTTGTACCTATTCGTTCAGCCCTGGCAAGGAAACCTTTCCACCGGATTCATGGGAAAGTTGAGAGAATTTTGCTTCTCATCTGCTCTGATACCCTTACATGTTTTTGCATTATAAAGTAAGTTGCTTCTTGCTGTATAGCACAGAATTTATGTTCTGCATGAGAAGGCTCTCTAAGAGACTCTTGAAGCAACTACTGTTGTGAAGTAGCTTGAAGAATAATTTTGTAAAGAAGCCAGTACCAGTATGTTAGCTAGGAACTGAAAAGTAGTAGCTTTTTTACACTGTTTTCTGCAAAACTTGGTAGTAATGCACCATCGTATGGTGGAGTGTATCACCCCAAAGTTAGAGTGACAGCATAAGTTCTCAGAAAGCTTAATGAAGCTATGAATGCTTTTTTGTTGGGTGCAATAATAGTGTTTCATGGTGTTTTTCAAAGATTAACAATAGAAGTGTGACAATAATATTGTTTTGAAATTAAAAAAAAAAAAGTTATTTTATGTGCAAGCTGGAAATGGTCAGACTTGAAATAATGCTTCTTTGGATATACTTCTGTGGTTCTCCATATGTATTGCTATAAATACCACTTTTTTTTTTTTTTTTTTTTTTTTTTTTCGGTTTTAGCTGCAGACAGTTTTGGGTGCATTGTGTAAATTTCTACACAAAACCATGGGAAGATAATTGTGTAATACCTTCATTCCAATGAAGATAATTAAGAAAGGATTTCATCTGTGGTGTAAAAGCTTTGCAGTGTTATTAGAGATTGTAAGTTGGTGTGACAAATATTAGAAAGGAAGAAAGGAGGAAGGCAAGGTTATTAGGAGGACTTTTGATTTCAAAGTTTGCAGCTGGTGACTTGTATGGGGATTTTATATTTATCTGTTCGTATATCTGTTTATCCATCTGTAAGCAATCCCAGCAATTTTCAGTAGTTAATTACCATTTCAAAGCAATAGAAATAACAGTATTTCATCTGATCTGTGCAAACCTTAAAGCAGTTCATTTACTGTGTTCAGGCTTTTCTTTTTATGGCTTGCTTTTGCTTTTTGCTGCAAAGTAACTGAGACAAAAGCTCCCTTGGGAAAAAAAAAAAAAAAAAAAAAAAAAAAAAAAAAACACAAAACACAAACACCACTAACAAAAAAACATTTCATCATGATTTTCTCAAGCATCCAGTCATTACTGAGAATAATTAAAAGTTTCCCCTATGTAAGAAGAAAAACATTTTGCAATAAGAATTATTTGGAAAACATATTTTTAAGCAGTGCTATGTGTAGAAAACACTAGTCAGCCAACTCTTATATTACTCCACATTGCCTTTTTCCTTTTCAGAATTGGAGAAACTGAGCTATAAATTGGTTGAGGCTGTCACCTTCCATCATATCTGAAATCAGTTGTGTAGATGCAGTTAAAGCCCAGTAATCTTTCCTCCATGCTGTGATCACAGACTGCTACATATTGTCACTCAATATGTAAGTTTCTAGTGAGTGAGTAAGCCAGAAAGAACTAAATAGGCAGGGGGAATGTTTCAATCTAAAAAAATAACAGAGTATAGAAAGTCTGCATTCATGAATCACTTGTTCTGAAAGAACAGTCTGCTTAGACTAGTATCCTGATTTTAACACTGTCCAGAAACAGGGGCTTGAAAAAGAGAGGAAAGTTCCTCCTGTATCTTGGAAGACTGTTTTCTTCTGAGATGGTGATCAGAACAGTGACATATTTAATTCAGGACATATTTAATTCAGCATGTAACAGAGTCATTTCAGGTGTCTTCTCTTTCTCTTTCAGGTATTTTCGTTGCCCAGCAGATAGTTCAGAACTAGCATATGATCCACCCGCAGTCATGAATGCAGATACCTTGAGTTACTGTCAAAAAGAGGCCTGGTGTAAGCTAGCTTTCTATCTCCTTTCTTTCTTCTACTATCTTTACTGGTAAGTCTGGTCATTTCACTAAGGGAATAGCAGCTGCTTTTCATTTAATGTGTGAAATTGCATTTAGGAATGAATGGAAAAAAATGGGCCTGTTTCCTTAGTTCTACAAAACTGCTTCTGATCTTGATTCAGGAAAGCATACCCGCTTACAGCAACACATACTTAAATCTGTGAACAATTCAGTACAGAATATTAAGCATTTATCTCAAGCCTGAGCCAGGCCCAAGGACCAACCCAAGGGAAAAAACAATTTGCTCTTCTGCATAGTCTCTTAGGATGTGTGAAAGAATACGTGTTGTGATATGACATTATATCAAATAAATATTATAATGTACAGTTTTAGGATCAATATCTCTGTTGTGATTTTTCTTTTTCTTACGCTTCAAAAGAGTATGAGGTCCTCCTGTGCTAACCAGTGCACTGGCACAGCTTGTTAGCATAGAATTTAGCACATTACAGAGCATTTGCTGATGTGTTTCTCACAGTTTCTATAAGCCAGTCTGAATGCAGTACCTGAAAACTGTATTTCCCATTGCTGCATCACAGGCTGTTCAGTACTGCTGGAAGCATGCCTTCCAGACTGCGCTGAGTCTGACAGGTGAGGTTCACCAGGCATATTCTCACAGGCAGTTCACAGGCTGCCTGCGTAGTGATGCTCAAGACAGTAAGCAAATGAGTAGGTAGATGGTGAGTAGGAGTGCTGGATGCACCATGCTTGCCGTCATTCCTACAGACCTCCCTTTCATGATGGGGTTAAGCCTGTGTGTGCTGCAAAACCCTACTTGAAGGACATTCTTGGAGATCTGCACCCCAGTCATTCCCCTACCCCTTTTAGTTGTCAGACGTCCTTAATGCACAGTTGCAAATGTCCAGTGGAAGACTATGTGAGGAATGTATTTAAGACCTTTGGTAGAATTCCTGTGCTTTTAGTCACCCCTGTAATCACACCATACAACTACTTGACAACAAAGAATAACACAATTTAGATGGAGGTGTTGTTTTTAAGATGCCTTTTTTCTACTCCTTTAATAACGTATTTGCATAGAACACCTCTTCAAGCCAGAACTGTGTGCAGTAGTCCTTCTGTGTGGTAGTTTTGTACACTGGTGGAAAAAGATAAATGTCACTTCTCCTTTGATCACTGGTCTGTTATTTGTTCTGTTGTTCATCTTACCTTCAGGAGTCATTGCTGCAGGTTGATGTTTCTCAATGTTACTTTTAAATACCACTGACAACAAAGTTTTCTGGCCACATATGCACATGTATGTGTGTGCGTGCATATTTGGGAGGGGAAAAAGAAGGTAGAAGGGACCAGACCCACTGAATCTGATAGGTGCCTAACTCACACTGAAATGAATGGGGCATTAGGATCTAAGCAGGAGCTTTGCATCCAGTAGCTCTGTGTGTTTGGGCTGAGTGTCTTTGCCAGCCAGACCTCTTTGCAGAGGCAAGAAGAGATGGCGAGGCATGAATAGAGGAAGGAGCATTTTAACCCCATGTTCTGTAGGCTAAAAGACTCTATCAAAGACAGCTGTGTGGTGTCATCTAGCATTTCTGCTGGGACTAAATTATTGTGCTGAGCTGTGCTTCCCTTTGTTCTAGAATGTGGCTATATAAACCAAAGTTCACCACCTGGTCCTAAATAAAGAAGTATTAATTATATTCACTTTTGCTGTGTTTTCCTGAGTATTATGAAAATTAGAACTGCAGTAAAAACACTATGAATTCTTCACTTTTCAAAGTTGCCCTTAACAGGTATGTATTCACTCCAGCTAGTGTCTGCATTTTGTTTGTTCTACTGCACAGAAATTTTCCAATGGAAAGAAAACAGTCTAGTTTCATGGGAAACCATACCTGCCCTGCTGAGAGTTGGTGGTTGAAGTTTTAAAGATCAAATGTGCTAAAGCAAAATGGTTTTGTTTCTCCACTGTTAAAATTCAAACATCAGACTACACTTTTAATAAGCTCAAACACAGCTTGCAGTGCAGTAGGATGTCACTAATGAATTTGTTATTTCTTGAGAGCTTTTTGATACCCATCTTGAATGCACCATAATTAAGATGCTCTAGAGAGATGGAAGTAATGCAAAGGAAGGCATAGGCCATTACAGTCAGACCTGAGGAACAGACAGTAAAGAGATATAAAAATCAAAGTGCTCTGTATGCCTCAAAAGGATACTTTCATATTGTGTCTTTCTTTTACATTCAGCATGATCTACACTTTGGTGAGCTCTTAACTGAAATACCATCATTGAAGACTGAAAACAGCAAAGGCTGTGGAGGTACAAGGGTGAGTGAGCCAAGTGAAGCATGAGAAAAAAAATAAATAAAAATAAAGAGAGGAAGACTTTGAACCCAAGAAGTAAATAAAGTATGTGAAAGAGAGATCCAGAAGAAGCAGAGTACCATGAAGAATGGCTGAGTTAACTGTGTTTATCTTTTGTTTCTCAGTGTGTTGCAGTAAATGGCTTTCAAAACCCAAGCAAAACCAAAAAATGCAACAAGGTGGGCTGAGTTACAGAACTATTCACCTCTTCAGGGATAATGCTACTCAGCTAAATGCAGTCATCATAAACTGTAGCCCCTACTGTCTTCCAGGGAGCAAAGTTTTGTTGTTGTTGTTTTTGCTTTTAATGACTGTTCTGTTCTGAGGAAGCAGAGGTCAAGATCATCATACACATCAAGAACAGCTACACAATACATTCTGAAAATGAGCATTGACGAGTTCAGATAAGATGTGTGCCCATTCTGCAGGGATGTTCTTGTGACATTACTCAAACAGGGATATTGTATCTTGGGAAATCGTTTCCAGGTGTTCTTTTTTTTTTTACCTATAACAAAAATAACAGAAGAATTTAGAAATTACAGTGTTCTGTTTTTAATGATATGCTATTCCTGTAGAAAAATGTCCAGTATATTTCTGTATTTCATTCATGATGAATCAATAGCACAGTAATATATGTAAATGCATTGGGATTGACTTAAGTATGTCAAGCACTTACCAGAGTAGTGTTCCTCTGACTGCAAAAAAGACTGATAAAAACTGCATATGTTAGAGAGGATTGTAACGTAAATGTTATCTTTAGAATGCTGGATAACAAAATGCTGGAGCAGGTGATCATGGGCTGTAATTCTATTGTGCAGCTTTATTTCTGCTGTCAAATTTAAGCTAAAAGGCACAAAATGTTTTTGTCTAATATTAGGTGGGTATTGGAAGTTGTTCTTTTTTATAATTTAAAAGTGTTTTTTTTATTATTATTATTATTTTACCATATAATTTATATTTGTCTATATATGTGCTGTATATCTTCATATATATGTGTATACAAATGCACATCTATATAAACACAATCTATTCATATTTTAGGTTTATCTGTTTGATTTAACAGGTCAGAAGCATTATATGTCTAGAACTGCTGCTAAGATTAATAAGACTAGTTCCACCACATGCACAAAAACTGCTTGGGTCTTGCATTGTCAATGAGGTAATAAGACATGTTACTAGCAAAGATGCAGAGTGTGCAAAGAGGCCCATCTGTATGGAAACAGCTTGGTTACAGACGGTCTTGTTAGCACTAGCTCATTGTTCACCCTCCCAGATTTGTTCTGGGTATTGAGATCCAACAGATTGTTCTTTAGGACTTTGGGCATGGGATTTCAGAAGGAGAGGTCCAGTCTCACATTCAGCACCATCCCTGTGCTAACAAACCCTGTTTTAGAGCGTGGTGGAGAAGCAATGGCTGAATGCAGTAATCTCATATCTGGCAAGGTCAAAATGGTGCTGGAGTTACTGCATGCATACAGTGACAAGGTTTTTGTTGGTGTAATCAGACTATGGTAACAAAATTAAATTCTTTTAGCCTGCAAAGTACTGTTGGTGAATTAAAAGCTGTCTGCTTGTGGCCCATGCCAACTTCTGGGCATTGCCTGCAATAGTGCTAACTGGCTTGTGTAAGAAGTATATTGGGGTCATTCTAACAATATTTAGAAGATCAACTTGTTCCAAGCACAGACATTCTTTAATTTATCAGTACAGACATAGCCACTAAGTCTTGCTGTATGAAGTTTAACTTCTTACAGCCTAGCATGCCCACTTCTGGGAAGCACACAACAAGGCTGCCAATTCAGGTTACTTAGGAAGCTAATTTGAACTTGATGGTTCATGAGTTTGGATTGCACACACTACAGAAGTGGCTAAGTATGCTCTTGAAATCACATTGACTTTGCAATCAGTATGGCTGTGTTTGCTTGGAGTGTACTTGAGCTAAGAAACTTTGCGGGGTCATTACAGAGCTAACTCTGATAAAGTTCTGTTGCCATGATAGAATTAATGCAAAATTGATCAAAAGCTGTAGTTTGTCTTTAACTGAATTTCTTTTGTACATACTATAACTTTAAGCACCTTGTTCTGCAGAAGTATAGGAGCTAACTTCACAAGAGAAAATCAGCATCACACTGATAACTTCTAAGCATCTTGCTACCTTATAAAGCTCTCAAATCTGAGTAGGTGACTGAATCTTTCCAGAATGCATCAGGGGTAGAAAAACCTGAAGTCAGCTTTTCTACATTCTAGATATATGCTTTAAAGTCAGTTTCATGAAAAGTCCTGGTGTGTTTTTGTGAGGCTGAATGGGTGAAATTATGATCAGGTTTTGCATGAAAAGACAATTTGCAAATCCTGAGCTTTAGGCATGAACTAGATCACTAGCAGATCAGTTGAATGTCTACAGGGCTCTGCAAGTTTTTGTAACTGGCATTGCTATCTAATCCTTGCCTTTGTACACAAAGAGGCACTTGCATTCACAGGTCTTCTGAATGTGGCTTCAGGTGACTGCAAAGACATACTGCTTGAATGGACCTGCTAGGTCACTCAGAACAAGTTCTCTGTTTCAGGCAACCTCATCAACACTTCTCAATCATCACTTGAAAGCAGAATAGTTGGTTTGATCCCACTACTGCTGTCAGTGTTTCCAGGATCTTGCTGCTCTCATAATCACAAGTTTTTCTTCATTTCCAGCTTAACACTTGTTCTTGCATAATTCATCCATTTGCTTTTGAGCCAACATTAGTCTAAATACCCCTTATCTCATGACATTTAACACCCTGATACACAGGGAGAGCAGTCCTTTTCAGCCTCTATTTGGTTAGAAGTGATCTGTCTCTTCTTTCATCCTCCCATAGAAAAGCTCTCCATTCTCCATGTCTTCTTTATAAGATTTCTCTGTCTTTCCAGTCAAATTAATTTTGCCTAAGAGCGGATAATGAAAGCTGTTCAGAGAATTCTGAATATCTTACCCCATCTCATCCTTACTATGAAAAGAGAGTGAAAGCTAACTTTCTCATTTTTTACCAGAAATCCTTGTTCAAAAAAAGTAATCCCACTGTTCTTAATAACACTTTGTTTCTCTTAAAGAAAAATTTTAATTTAAGTCAATGGAAAAATCATCTAATATGAGGATACTTTCCCTTTCCTGGAATCTAGTAAAGCTCCTCCCGAGCAGAAATAACAAATGAAAGTTGCAAAAACATTAATTAGAGTATGTGGTCAATGTAAAGCAGTTATCTCCAACCCAGAACTCAAAAGTAGTAAGTGTCCAAGGTGTATGACAGTAGAAAGAAGTTGCTGATACCATGTGCCTCACAGACAACACAGTAAGATACAGCCCTCAGTGTGTTCATTGCTCAGTGTTGTTACCCAGACAGGTTGCAGCATCTTGCTAGATTACCCCAACAGACCAACACCAACAGCACTTGGCTGTAGTACAGCACAAAACCATTACTTGGCGGTGCTGCTGTTGTGACAAGTAGACTTCAATGTTGTATTCACACTGGTATCTAGATTAATCATTTTCTTACAATGACAGGATTGAAGCCCTGGATTTATCAACAGGTACCAAAAAAAAAAAAATAAAAATAAAAATAAAATAAAGGTTTGTTTGTTTGTTTTTAAATTAAATAGCCCTTTACTGTAATAGGAAATGTATCAGTGTTGTAAAAGGTCCAGAAATTTATCCTATATTCTTCTGTGTTGTATCTGTGGGGTGTGACCTCTCTCAACAGTTATATCCATGTGTAGTAGATATTTTCAAGACCAGATTTGTCATTTTAGCTGATAGGCTTGCCATACGTATTATAAGAGAAGCATGAATAGAGGAAGGAAAATTAAGAGAGAAAAGGTATGGGTTGCCCTTTTAATAAATGGACATCTTGCTGGCTAAACACAAGCTGAGTGCACTTTGACTGAAAACAGGGAAGTATTGCTGCAGGGAAGTAGAGGCAGTAGCGAGGAACAGAAAAAAATGTTGTGATTTTCATACACAAAGTGGTCTCTTCCCAGTGTCATGTTTTTAGGGGAGAAATAATCTCTTCTACCCCTTTTGTCTCCAGTTCCTCCTTGGTGGGTGGAAGCTACGGATTTCCTTCCCGAGGCTGATCACTTCCCATCTCTTCTCCTTGAAAGGTAAATGCCATTGCTTAGGAGCAGCAGTTTTCTTCTCTCACATGCTTTGGTGATACAGACAAACCACACAAAGATCATAAGAAAACATGTCATTTCCCTTTGCTCCCTTGAACAGGTGTGCAGTTAAGTGCACATTTAAATGATTATTCACTGTCTTCATTTGTACCATCTGTAAAACACCTAGCTTGTGAGATCTTTCCGTACATACAATACTCTCTTTTTTTTTCTATGACTGTTGAATATATGTAAAAGAAAAGGGTAGGAGAAAAACAAAATGTGAGTGGATGAAATCTGAACAAGCTGCTTGCAAAAGGGGTAGATGCTTGAAAGGCAGCCCCGTTGGTGAAGTGTTGCTCTGTGCTTCTACCTGTCCTATTTATAGTCAGGTAATTACAGCAATGCTGGATAAAGCCATTGCTGCTGTGACTGTTTTGGTTTCAAATAAAGCAAGTCAATGCTGATAGCAGAATGCTTCGCCTACAAATAATTAACAGCACTTAAGCTGTCATAAATGTTTTTCCATCTGTTTCCTTGGACCATACTCTTTTTACATCAAGGCACTGGAAGTAGAATAAAAAATTCTTCAACCTACACCTTTCTACAGAAACTGCATGGAGGTTGTTGTGGTCTGACACTGCTGTTGGGTCATGATTTCTCATTCACTTGTATGAGTATTAGCACTCTATTTTTTTCCTTTCTCCACACAGGTATTTTTGTAATAATAAGGACAATCTTACAGGGCATAGTACAAAATTCTTAAATTTACTGGAGATTTTCCATTGCTTCCAATGGACTTTGGATAATGCCCATGAATTTCTCTAGAGCTACATGAGAAATACGTCTACACTAGAAAGTCTCTAGAGTTTTGCTAGTAGAGAACCTGTCTTTTAGATCGTGACATCACATCCATTTACCTTAATTGCATTAATGGAAGAGGAACATACACATCAGAGGGAGAAGTGTAATGTTTCAGTGCAGACTGTCACAGAAAGTTAGACCAATTTAGTGAAAATCAGGCTTAACAGAAGTTAATGGAAATTTTGCCTCTTTATGTGAGTCCCACATAGCACTGTGCAATTCCCACCAAGATGACAATGGAAATGAAAAATTGAAGAAGAAAAAAGAAAGCAACAATAAGCTTAGTTAATCAAAAATGCTATTGGATAGAAATAATTGGGTAGAAAAAAATGCTATTTATTAGATAAAGCTTGGATTACTATAAACAGAACAGGTGATCTGAAGGTTGAAATAAAACACCTAAAGGAAGCAATGAATATTAGACTCCTATCCATGTAGCACCGAGCCTTACATCAGTGATCTCAATCCATATTCCTGCTCTAGTGAGTTTTTTGATCATTCATTACTCATGAACACATTGTTCTGATTTATTTTTATTCATCACAGGAATGCTGTTGTAGGTGGGAAGGAGGGAAAATTCTGCTCTAAAATACAGCATTTTCTTTTTTTCTCCCAGATAACCTGGGAGCATGCTATAAATGACATATTTCACTGGTACATCTCAACCTAAGAATGAAGCTCTTTGCTGCAGAAAATATTGTACTGCAATTTAATAAACCACAGTTCTAGAAATATTTTGTGCTTAGACAATTAAAGTAGTTATTTTCTTACCTTTAAATTGGTGGTCTCATGTAACAGTAAATGTTAAAACAGTAAAAGTTTCTAGGTAATCAAACTCTCAATGAAGCTCTGGGGCAAATCACATATTTTAAAAATTATTTTTCTAGTAACATATATAGGTCATACATTATGGAAATTGAATGAAGAATTAAGAACTAAAACCACTTATTTTATCAAAAACCTGAATAGATGTTGATCCTTTTCTTCCAATGAAGTATCCCTAATATCACAAGTGTCCTAACAGACCTGAAGAAATCTGACTGTCCTGCTGTGCTCTCACCCATGAGAAGTAATATGTAGTAACAAACAAACCAGAATTTCTGCTCCATCTGTAATGTGGCACTTTTATTTTTACTGGTGTATAAAACAGTACAAATTACAAGACAGAAGATAACCAGGGTGCTGCAGTTAATAGGAATGCAAAGTTTGGCCAGAGTTTTTTTAAGCAGTTGCTCTGTTTCTTTCAGCTATTGACAATGTGAAGTTATTGGAGGTGCAAACTGTGTTGTTAATAGCAGCTTTAGCAATATGTATGTTCATTTCTTTTGAAATAAGAATTTTAAATCCATGTTTCTTTCTAAAAGATATTTAACATATTTTCAGACCTTACCTGACTCTCAATATATAACAAATATAAATGTATCACACACACAAATACAAATGCAAATAAAAAATACAGCAAACATAGATTCTTTAGCAAATATCTAGATTGCTTTGCTATTTAAAGGTAATTTCTAGGTCTTATTGTGGTTCTTAAATAATTTGGTCATAAATTTATGATGATATTCCCTTCAATAAAAGTAGAAAGAGATTCCCTGCCCTTATTCTTGGAAGAAACTGTTGGCATATAAATAAGTAATCTAGTATATGTATTAACCACAATATTCTTTTTTCACTATCATCCAGAAGAGTTAAAAAAAAAGTCGGAATATACAGCTGAAAAAGCTTTCTCTCACATTTTCTCTTCTGATTAGTAGATATCATGAGCTTGATCTATTGCACTTTAATTAGATGTACAGCATAGCTACACAACATTTTAAATAATGTATACTTCTGAGCATTGCTTTTTTCTCATATTTTTTCTGTGCCTTGTTTTTAATGTGACATTCAGTGGCTGATCTAGGTTCAGTGGAGCTGTCCCTGTGGATATCATCTGAACAGAGAAGATTGCAGAACTTTCTGAGTTATGAGGGGGAGAGAAATTGTAAGGTCCCTGCGGCTTCAGTAATCACCACTTTTTTTTTTTTTTCAGTATCATTTTTCCTTGTATTATATAAACCATTTTTAAAAGTAGGCAAATAAAATTTTGGCCAATGTTTGAAGCCATGTTACAGTAATTTTGTTTGTATGCACAAGAAAGACCGTCATTTGCACTTGCTGCAACAAAAACTGAAATCTGCTTGTTCATGGAAAAGGAAATTGGTGTTTCGGTAGCTCAAATTTCATTGTGAAGCTGGCTTCATTTTGTGAGGTGCTAGGGACATTTTAAGGGAGATATTTGAAGGATCTTTCTTGTGGAAGCTGGACAGAAAGATTAGCCCCACCCTGCTCTGCAGACAGCAAATACAAGCAACATGTATATTCGTGTGGACTAGACTGGGTATGGTGCTGGACTGGTGGAGATGGGCAGTCAGAGGGGACACCTGTCTTGTTGTTGTCACTTTATGAGACCTCATGAGTAGGGCATGCCACTCGAGTAGCATCTGCTGCCACGACCTCTGGTGTGCAATGCTTTTCGAAGATGAGGGAAGAGATAAAGGTCACCACCTCATACAGCATAAGTAGGTAGGACCCCTGCCAGGTGAGTCAAAATAGGAATTATATGCGTTGGTTTGTCTCAGAGTTGGATCAATGGTAAAATGAGGTAAAATGCTGCTGTGTAACTTTTTAGGGAAACAAATACATGTGTGCAGGCCTATCTGGCTAAGTTTTTTTGGCTGATATCTACATAAGATAATACCTTGTACCATCTCGTCAGGGTTTGATGTGGGTTAGTTATCTACGCTGTGTAAAATGCTCTCACTATGACTGTTTCACCTTACACAAATTGCTTTGGCATTAAAAAAGGAAATAAATCACTTTCTTTCCCTAGCTGAAGCCTCACAGGAGTTTCTGTTTTGAAAAACAACAACTTTGAATTTATAAGCACTGCAGGAACTTTTTGCTGTCATGACTGAAGTCTGGTCATTCTGTATCTGTTCTTTAATTAAGTTTACTTATAAATTTCACACTATATGATGTTAAAGATAAGATGTAAAGTTGTTCTTCATTTGGTTTCCTTTCACCTTTTAATCAAAGTTTCTAAGCCTAGACTGCTTTGCTATGTTTTCTTCTCTGGAAAACTGCTGGTAGTTATATTTATTATTTTTATTGTAGCAGCCTGTTCCTTTCAGACTTATTCATGCATTGAAGCAAAGGAATGTGTATTCCACAGTGACTTAATATTTGACTTGTTTTTATTAAGCTTAATGAGTTTGATTAGCTCTCTATGGAAGTAGCTGATGTTGCATAGCATCTGAATACCTGAAATAACACAAAAAATATAACAGAATTCCCAGCCTTTAAGGAGTGTATTTCTGATTTCAGATTTAACAGCTCAGAAGTTTTACAGAAAATGTGCAGGCACAAGGAGCTCACAAGGTCTTCCCCTAGCAGGGAGAAATCTGTACATGGAAACAACTTTGGGAAAAGAACAACTCGGATAAGAGAATGAGGCCTATCTCTGCCACAAATATGCACTGGGGATTTTTTATTTTTATTTTACTTTTTGACATTGACTTCAATGTATCCTGAATTTTAGAGAATTGAAGGTACTAAGCAGTGGAAGTAGTTTGCCTCTTTGGGGATTTCATGCTTCTCTACAGCTATGGCTATCTGATGTTACTATTTATTGGTTTCTTGAGCAGGAGCCTTGACATTGCAGATTTCCTTTTGTTAAATATCTCTAATTAGGTCCTTACGGGCACCACTGAGCCAACATTTGTTGTTCAAAAGAATTCATATGCTTTTCTCCTATTATTTCCTCTTTGCTTGGACTGACATAGAATTATTTCATTCAGGTTTGGTGTCTTTATTCCTAACACAAATTGCAAATGAACAATTCTCAGTGTTTATATGGCTTAATAAAGCTCCTATTTCGTTTTAATTTTTTTTAACCATATAAATATATCCTGATCCATCAACATTACAGCTGAAAATTAGTTCCCCAGATAGGTCATCTGCTGTAAAAATATTTCCTCATATTAAGCCCAGGTCTGCAATCCCTTACTCTGCATTTGGTTCTGTCATTATCAAAGGCAACTTAATGAGAAGAGAAAAAATGTACAATGATTTGTGAGAAATAGAGTGGGCACACACTGGTCTAGAATATTTTATGGATTTCATATGATACATTCTGCTTTTAACTGCAAAGGTTCCGTTATGCAAAACTGACCTTTAGTCTTTGCATTCATTGATGCATGAGAAAGCAGTGGCTCTGAAGGGGGCCATTCAAAGAGTTATATACTTCTGCTGCTGCTCTGCATGTTCCTGTTCATACTTTAATTGGCACTGAACTGCAATGAGATATCAATTTCAGTTGACTAAAAGATATTAGTCCAAAAGCCTGCATTATTTCAGTTACTATGGTATTTGCTTTCCTGGTCTTCCTAAAACAGATACTTTGCTATATCTTGGGTGTAACTTTAAAGAAGTGTGATATTGCACCAGTTTAACCTTCTTTGAAGTTGCATGGTAGTAGTAATATATTATTTTCCTATTTAGGAGATAAAACATTGTTCTTTGAAAAGTTGAGTAAAACAATAAAGTAAAGGGCTTTGAATATATATTTATTAAGTAACTATAAACAAAAAGGATAAGATTTTGGATAGAACTATCATTTCCAGTGAATGGTAGCACTGAATGACAAAATAAAGCACAATGCTAACCTCCATGTAACAGCAGATGGAGAAGGATGTCGTTCCCTGAGGGTATGGGGCATGTTATGGAATGTGAAGGAAGAGCATTTTGGGATTCTACAATTGTCCCTGTACAGGGAAAAAATTAGTATTGGTTAATTAAAATACAGCTACATAGCTCAAGGCACAAGGTTAGATGAATACAACTGTTTTACCAGGCACAGAAAGGAGAATTCAAGTTACTTTAAAAATATTTGCAGAGGTTTTGGTGAGCTATTGAAGAGTAATTCAAGTCGTCAGTCATTTCTGACAAGAAAAACTGATATGGTATGGTAGAGCATATGGGGAATTAGTTCCACTAATATCCTAATGTGAAGAAGCTTATAAACACAGTTAATAAAAGCTATGCATTCTATGCTTAAGTTTTCGCTTTAAGGAAGAAAGAAAAAAAAAGAAAAAGAAATAAAAGTTGAGAATGGTCTGTCTTTTATGAGACCGTTTTGCCACTGTGTTAACCACTGCCACAACTGCAGGGACTAAACCTTCTCAGATAAACCACAGGCTGTATCAGAGCACCTGAGAGAAAGATACAGATATAACTGACAGCTTGAAACTGAGGGGGGATTCATGAAAAATTGAGGAGAAGGCACTTTGCCAGGTAATAGGGACAGAGTTGACTCTTGGTGGTTCTTTATAATTATATATTTTTCATGTATTTTTTCTACTCTTTATCTGTAAATATTGTTATCTGTGTTCAGCTGTCTAAGGATGGACTGTCATTAGTGTTGAAGGAGAGACTTCTTCCTGGTTGCTTGGTATCTATAACATTAGCCCAAATGTAGTTTGGGACATACAAGAGATGAAACTTAACAGAAAGGCATGCACAGTGCAGAAACCATGGTGGCTGTGCTGCTGCTGTGCAGAGCTCTTCTTCCCCATGTTAGACAAAGGTTGTGTCATGCTGAAAATAATATGTGGTCTAATGGTCTTCTATTGACTGAATACAGATGACGCGCTAATACAATACGATTACAGTTAATGGAAATATATCACAGTGATTAGGTATTCAGAGGATGAGGGGAGGTTGCTTGTTTAGTTTGTTTTGTTTTGTTAAGATCAAAATGTCCTTCATGCTAAGTGAGTTTATGTGACATTTCCAGAGAAATCTCCATAGTGAGACAGTTTCTTTTGGTATAGAATTAAAATCACTTTATTGGAACTATGTGTAACAGCTTTATCTATTTTATTTTTTCTGGATGCACAATAGAAAAGATCTTCCTTTAAACAAGTTATTACAATTAATCTAATAGTACATCATCATCATCACTGTTAATACCACAGTAATTCATGTTCCCTTAGATCCTTCCCTTTTCCTGTGGATGACCTACCTCAAAAGCAAAAATGTTTCCGCTGCATTGTGAATACACAGTTTAGTCTAAAAATATAAACTTTATTCATGACGTTTGTCACCCGACACTATGGAGGACAGGCAGATAGGTATCCTATTAGGTATCCCTGGCAGACTGAGGACTGACCACAGAGTTGCGGTTATAATTAGAGATTTATTATTACTTTTTTTTTAAAAAAAAAAAGGAAAGTAACATTCAGCATAGTTTGTCATCTATAATTTCCAGCACTTCACATAGCTTAAGGTTGTGTAGAATTTCTGAAATTCTCAGATAAACAGGCTTTTCAGTCACCTGGACAGATCCTCTGCGGATCGGGTCAAATTCTTACCAATCAGCGCATGATAAAATCATAACCTAGACTCAGGTTACGTAAAAAAACGTGAGTCATTCACTCAATCCTCAGAGGAAGAAAATGGCAGCGGAGGCAACCTTGGCCACCAGAGATCATGGGTTTTGCTGTCCAGCAGCAGTTCCAGTTCAAGTCCCACTTAGGACTTGCTGCTGTGTGGTTTTATAGACAGTGCTCCCCATGTTGCTACACTTCCCTGTTCCAGGACAAATGTCATCAACTCCTGGCAATGCAGCACCTGGATATTGATAATGGCAATGGGCTTAATCACCCTGTCAGTTGATGCTCCCCATACCATCTTGGTGACCCAGCACTTGGATCTTGATAACACTACTACTAGAGTAGTAGTTCTGGTCTTCCAGAAAGAGGAAGAGAAAAGGTGGGAGGGCTATGCATTAACAGCCTGCTTACATCTTATGGATATTTGTTTTATTGTTGGTTATTCTAACCATACCATCAGGTATCAGGGGCAGGGAGTATCAGTCACAACGTCACTTTCAGCTTTCATCTTTCAGCTCAGAGAAACAAGAACATTGATGGGCGTGAATAATCAAAAGTAAGTGTCTTTCTCAGTTCAATATTTTTTCAACATTCTTGTAAAGGGAATGAGAACTCTGTGCATGTTTGTATTTATGTATTAAATGAGTGACAGTTTTAATTATTATTTAATATTTCTATTTAAGAAAACGGGACACATTCTGTCCAAAATCTCCCCTTGCTTCACCCTTGGATGCATCCTCAAAACTTGGTCTAAATTTGGTGGTGACTCTATGTTGAAATGTAAAATGAGGCAATATTGTGATCAGTGATGATCGCAATATAAATTGCTATAAAATTGATTCAGGAACTATAACACCATATTGCAGTTGATATTTAGCTGGAGGGGGGAAAATGGGATCAGGTGGAATATGTTAGCATTTTTGTCATTGTATCAGGACCCAAAAAGTCAGACAGTGCAGGTTCTGGGAAGATAATATTCAATAAATGTCAATCTCACAGTTGATTGAAATAGCCTATAAAGTTTACAATAACTGAGGAACAAAGAAAGAAAAGAGGTAAGGAAAAGATGAAATTACAGGCATCTTTGTCTACTATTTTGTCCCCTCTTCATAGATATATACAGGAACCACAACCAGTTCCATTGGATGTTCTGACCTGGACATCAGGTGCAGATCCAAATGTGGAAATATGACTCCCTAAAGGAAAAGTGGAAAGGACCTTACACTGTCTTGTTCCACACTCCCACTGCAATCAAAGTGAAAGGGATGAAATCATGGATTCATTACATCCACATAAAATCAGAGCCAGCAGAAGAGGAGAAACGAGACATACCATCACAAGAAGGAGCAGAGAGAGCTTTGTGGCAATTTGAACCAACCAGCTAAGGACTTGAAACTTGTGAATGTGACATGTAAGGAAATTAGACCAATACTGCTAACCACCCCTCAGCACACCACAATTAGTTTAACTCCAACCACAATTAGTTTAACTCCAACCCCAGCTGTAAAAAGAGGAATTGACTCCAAAAATTTTAATAATTGGACCAGATGTGGTCAAAATACAGCTTAGCAGCAATTGTTATACAAATCACTTGTGGTCTCTTAAATGAGTAGAACTGTTGATGCAGGTTGATGTTTCAGCAGTCAATTCAGAAGTCCATTCCATTGCCTTGGTGTGACAATCATTACTGATTCACTAAGTCAGGCTTATTAGTATTAATGTGTCAAAAATCATATTTTATTTGGGCATTAGTGTTTCAGATTAGCAAATAAAGGATTAGTCATCATTTAAATCTTTATGAAAGCCATATAAGGTCAAATCAAATGGATGAGTTAGTTCTCAGCAGACTTCTATTTGCTTTTACAGACTTCCAATGGTGTCTGGCAGCTCAAACTTTCTATCTTTCTACTTTTCTATCTTTTCTATCTTTTGATTTCTTAAAATATACTTTGTTCTTTTAATTATGTAACAAATTTATGATTAATGAAATACAAGTGGAAAGATATAATTTGTATACACTAAGAGCTCAGGAAAAAAGCAAACTGAAGTCTACTGAAGTACTGAAATATGAAAGATACCAGAGTTTTAAACTACTGAAGTACAAAATAGTTTTATCTTAAAAAAAATTCAGCTTGGTGAGGGTGTAGTAACATCTGATTAGTTCACCTAAGTACTTACATTACTCACGTCTTCTTGAACATCCCACAGCTTGAAGCATCTCCCCATGACACAGAGCCATACTAAGGAAAGTGTCAGTAGAAGTTAGTTGAGCCATTTACTGTTGGCTTTACTTGATATTACAGTGAGATGTTTTTTGGCCAAAAATTAACCTTGTCTGACCTCTTACAGGCTGGTTTTGAGTGTTGCATTGATCAACTTCTGGTCGGAGTTCTCAGAAGTGAAAAAAAACAACCCATGATCATTGCACAAATCTCTCTGGACATAGACACATTTGCTGCTTACAACTCTCTCTCTTCCATCTCTAAAACAACTCACGTCAAGCCTGAAAGCAGGAAAAATAGTGTGCTGTATGTGGAAATCCAAAAGTCAGTGTGAGCTTATCAAACAAAATCAGAACAATGTAAAAACAATCTGGTCAAACCCTTCTTTTCTCACAGAGTATATTACAAGCTTATGATAAATAAGGTTTTGAATATAACCATTTATAGACTACTAAAGAGCAAGCATCCTAAAGTAGAGGTATAATCACAGCAGGTAGGTTGTGACCTAGGTGATGACTGCCTCATGCAAGCAGAGTGCAAGGGGAAAAACCACGGCTGTGACTTTTTCCCTGTTGGAAAGTTCAAGTGAGTCACTGAAAAGCTTATTATCAAAAAAAAAAAAAGAAAAAAAGAAAAGAAAAGAAAAGAAAAGAAAAGAAAAGAAAAGAAAAGAAAAGAAAAGAAAAGAAAAGAAAAGAAAAGAAAAGAAAAGAAAAGAAAAGAAAAGAAAAGAAAAGAAAAGAAAAGAAAAAAAAAGCAATGACAACACCAACTTACACACACTCTCACACACATGTAAATACACAACACACAGGTTTACAACTGATAGCTTAATGCAGTTGGCATCTAGGATGTGGATATCGGGGCTGGACAAGCCAAGGGGCAGCTGACCCGTAAGCCCACAGGCCAGAGCCTACAGTGGCAGCCTAACGGCCCTCCAGGCCCCAACGATCCCCCAACGGGCAGGAAGGGACACCAGGGACTTGGGGCTGCAGCTGCTCCAAGAACCCCCATGGACCTGGCCCATCCCACCCATCTGCCCATGGTCAGACCTGACGGCCAGGTTGGTGGTCACAGGGATGGTGAGCAGGGCCAAGGTGTCTCCTTGGAGGGGTTTCATGATACATAAATTACCAGCTGAACAAAAAGCTGCTGAAGGTTACTAAATCCCTACAACTTTGTGTTTAAGTGGGGTCTATGGGCCAGATGTTGGAAGGATTGCTGTGAGGGTGTCCTAATGCTCAAGTGCTAAGGGAGATGATAACACTGATATATCTTGGATATCTTGTCTCTCCTTATCACGGCACCAAACATGCAGGTTTTCATTTAGCTTACGCCTAAATTTTGACATGCTTGGATACTAAGGTGTCCACAATACAAATAGGGACTGTAACAAATCCTGTGTTTTTCTATGTTTTTTTTTGAAGCAGATATGCATTTTATTAGTTTCTGAACATTTGTTGCTGACAGTTGAAAAGATCACACATTTGGATTGTACATCAGCTGGATTTCAAGTACTTATATTGCTTGATCAGTTGAGTCCTTAATAAATTATTAACTGTATATTTTGACTAATGAATTTTGATCCCTGTGACAGAACAAAAGGTAGATTTTGATTTTGTTTCTGTTGAAGAAACATAAACGGTATTTTCAGTCTTCTTCAGTTTTCTTTCTTTATTAGCTCTTCCATCTTATTATACTTTAAAAATTAAGGAAAAGAGTGAAATCAGTGGGTCATAGTTCTCTCTCTGTTTTCCCCAATGATGTTACACCTCAAGACTAGAGGAGGAGCTGGGAGGTGTTTCTGGAAGGGATCCATCCAGACCCCTAACAGGAGACTCCTATAAGAGATGTGAGATATTGCTACTAGGGGTAGTGATTACTTAAGCATAGGTATTGGTAGTATGGCTGCTTCAGTATCAGTCTTTTTGGATTTATCTGTAATGGGTAAAGAGTTTACCACTACTCAGTGGGAGCTTGCCACTTCCACGGCTGAGATAATTTTGCCTGTGAACTGTATTGATTGACTCTGGTGCACAGTTAGTTCTTGCATTGGTTTGAAACATCTGTTCTGCACTAAATTTATTGAGGAATGTAAATGTGATTTCTGAAAGTTTATTGATTGTGGGGATACTAGCTACTATCTGAAGGATACTAAGTGGTAAGAAAACCTCAGCACTTTGTATTCTTGGGGTGTGAATGGTTGTCCTGGGTCTAGTAAGGAGCAGTTTGGATAGGTCATGGCCATCATTTGTTTGCAGCTGCCTCAGCAACTAATTCTCAGGTCACAGCACCTCCCTGCTGAAAATCTTTAGACTGTTAGAAACTTAGCTTATAAAGTAATACCACAAGAAGCAGCAAAGTGCCACCTCTCACCACTAGTTGATTTTATATCATTGAAAAAAATAGTTACCAAATGTTCAGAAATAGATTAAACTTCCACATTAATATTAGACCAGTATTAGTAAACATCTTCAGCGCATGCTTTACTACCTTGCATGTGATCTTTAATTCAGTGAGCATATTGACTTGCTGCTACTGGGGATAGAGCTAGATCTAGAGAAGATTTTGTGGTTTCAGAAGAGATCTCTGCCACTGGGACAAGACAAGTCCTCCTTCTGCCCATTTCCTAGTTTTAAGATCCACTAAGTGACTGAGCCGTGATGCATGGGGTGAAGGGTGTATCCCAGAGAAACTGGAGAAGAAATTGAGTAAAAGTGATCATCTGAGCTTGCAGCCTCTTAAAACTAAGTTCTAAGGTGATTGTTTTTAATGTGAACTCTGAACTTTCAGTTCCAACACTGCAGAAGTAAATATCCGCACACCACCTAATTTCTAAGGTGCCTGCAGATCTTCTCAAGTGTGAAATTCACTCTGAGGACACAGTGGGGAAACAGTCATTACTGCAGATTTAGTTTATTTGATGTATTTTTGCTGTTAGGATGAAGGATGTCAAACCCAGATGGAATGTCAAACCAAAACGCTGAAAGAAAAATTAGTGTCTCGTCTCCGGTTTGAACCAGAGAGGACAGAGGTGTTGCTTATGGTAAAAGGCAGGTATAGCGTGTGTGAACCAGCTGGCAGAAGTAAGGAAGACAGCAGTGAGCAGGTAAGAATGGCTGTTTACAGCAATGTTAATATTAAATTAATTTCTATAAAACCGATTTTGTTTTCTAATGCAATTTGGGGGATATTGTGGTTTGTTTTTTTTTTTAAGACTGAAAAAATTGACGTCAATCTAATGAGTAGTCAGGTATCCTTTGCATGGATAACCTTGTTATATATATAAGGTAGTCCTAGATTTACAGTATTTTTACATACAGCTTTTTCTTTTTTTTTTTAAATCTGGCTTTTGCCTGGGAAAATGTTATATAAAAACATGTTGATTACATGTTTAATACCTGTGAAGTCACAGGAGTGAATGTCTTCCTCCTAGGAGCTTTGTATGTAAAACTTCAGAGACTGTCATTTATTGTGAGGCCTTTTCCTGGAGGGAGGATTTGGTGTTCAGTAACCATTAAAATATGGGGATATGGCAGAAAAGTGTTGTTTTTTTGTTTTGTTTTGTTTTGTTTTTCCATAAAAACAATTCTATAAGTGTTGGTATAATCTGAATTTGTTCATAACTCACTACCCTCTGTCTTTCCAAAGTGGAGTTCAGAGGAAGGCTTTACATTACCAAATTACTCTTACCAAATATGCTACAGTAGTCACCATTTAAAATATCTTCTCTCTGCAGTAAGCTGTAGCTCTCAAATCTGAAGCAGAGGCATTATGTTCTGTCTTATTTTATACTTTTATCTTTCTTATGCATTTTAAACTCTTTATTCTATTCATTCCTATGAGGTAAAAATGTTCTATTGTATGGTGATAATTGGAATAACCAAATTCAGTCCTCTATGGTTTTTATATGTGAACCTACTACTACTTCATCTATAAATCCAGCTAAATGAATCTAATTTCCATGATTAATGGAAGTCTGTTCATTTAGTTAGTGTTTGCCTCAAGTGTCCTGCAAAACAACGATTCATCGTTCTAAATTTAAAATTTCTTTTTCTGAAGGTTTTAACTATTTCAGGCTTAGGTTGATGGAAACAGGATTATAAAAACGATGTTACAGTCCATATGAAAATACTATACATTTGTTTTAGTGCTCTGAGCACAATTATTTTTAAGTCTTTTATCAAGATTCTTTTTTATAAGTAAATTTTCATGCACATAAAATGTATAATTAAAGTCAGAAATATTCTGTAATGAAAGCTGAGTACAGCTATCAGACGGTGCTTTTGGAAATATTTTTCATGGTTTTTAGATACATTTATTCTCTGGCTTTTTTTTTTTTTTTTAAGTAAAACATGTGATCTCCCCCTCTATAATTATTAAAATTAATGCCCTTTGTTCCCAGTCATCTTCACTAAAGAAGAAATGCTCCATTCTTCGCACAGCAGTTTACAGACCAAGCACAGAAAAGAGAAATGAAGCAGAAATAAAAGAGGAAGGCATGTGCTTTGATAAAATGTAGGTAAAAATATTTTTCTTCATGATAATTTTTTGTTCTTTGCTAGTTAAAACTTGATACTGCACTGGACTTCTACCAAATTATTTGACTCTTTCCTTGTGAATTCTGTGAAACCTGTTAACACTTCAGCACAAACTTTGTAATTTTGGCTGATTGCAATAGAGTTTTATTTTTTTTACATCAGTGAAAACATGGAGAAGTGCTAGCAAAGTCATTGTAAAAGGAACACAGTCTAGTAACATACTATTTTTAATTCTGGTAAAATGGGGTAATTATATGCTACAGGAACCTGTGCAAATGTATTCGTATGTACAGCATTACTGTCACCTGCAAAAAAGTACAAAAATATGAGTGTATTTCAGATTTAATTAAATTTTAAAAATTAAAAATGAAGTTCAGCTATTGACGAGGTTTTGTTTAATGGAACCTCAGTTTTCATCAGTCCCAATGCAGGCAGAAGGGTATCTGTTCCAGCTGTTGGGAAGTAACTGACCAGTAAGGAACTACATTCTGGCTAGTATAGCCAGCTGCAATGCATGCTGCTTACTGTCTCATTCAATTAATGGGTGATGTGGGAGAAAGCTGAGAGTAGGAGTCCAAGCATGGGAACTGAAGCTAGAAATATTTCTGGGGAGGGATTAGGGAGTATTAAAGCACAGATTGGGAAATGTCCAGTCTTCATTAGTTTCAGTGCTCACAGTACAACTTTATATTTGTCTAATTTGCCCACATCAAGCTTTGCACATCTGTCTTGAGAAAAGCACATACATGCTACTACCATAATCAAGGTCTCTTAACACAGACTTCTGCCTCATGTTCTGGATCCAAGAATTACTTTTACTTTGCTGTTTATCACTCTTGAGTAAAGAGAAAGAATCTTTTCCAAGGTTGCCACTTGCTACCTGAGGTTTCACTTTTTTCTCTTATACTTCTAAGAGCGCCAATGATCCTTCCAGAAGGCACAGCCCTTGGGAAGAGGTTTGTACATATGACTGGGTTTGGAGGATGTTTTCTGTATAGTGCTGCTGTTTATAAATACCTATGTACCTGTGTTTTTTAGAAACAACTTTAAATGTGAAAGTTAGTTTGAAACCTGTACGTACAACTTCATGTCTGTATACTGCTTGCATGTCTCTCGGTGTGGACAAAGACTTGTACCAAACCACTGTTGGTTGTGCAAGTAAGCAGGTGACCTGCTAGGCTGCTTCCTTCAGACTAGGATATGTCTTGGACATTCTTACTGATGTTTTTGTTCTCATTTGCAAGATGCTGACTGAGAGTTTTAAGGAAGAAATCTCCTGGCATTTATATGGCCCACTTCCACTCTTCAAAACACCAGAGGCTTTAAAAAAGAAACAGAAACTGGCTGCACCATCCAGCTCAGTGCAGTCCACCTCTCCACTCCTTTTCCAGATATTCCTGAAAATGTTCTATAAGGAATTTTTCTCAGCTGGAATTCCTTCAGATTTTTTCCTAAAATTGTTTGATTTTAGACACCCAGGAAAACATAAAGAAGAAAGAGACTTATCTGCTTGTGAGCCTACAGTAGTATCTGAGCACGAGACAGTGAAGCTAAAGAGGAATATAACAGAAGTGGCTTCCTTAATGTCAAATAATGAGAATTGGGAAACAAGTTCTGTTTGCAAAGCAGTTCAGCAAGTCTTTGGTACATCACCTTCTTCTGCTGTATATGGTAAAGTACTTAAAAATGATGGAAAAGTACTTAAAGTACATTTAAAGTACTTAAAGTACTTAAAATGATGGAAAGTGGAGTAATAAAAAATATGATATTCTTTCCTCATCGCTGTGAATCCACAGGAAGAAACCTGCATAACTTCACTTTTATTTATTTATTTTTTAATGAATTAGTGGAGATGCAACAATGACTTTAAGTCAGTATGCCAACTGCAAAGTACATAAGAATATATTTATATTGTACTTTTTAAAAGTTACAGTTATCTATTCTATGCTTCTTCTCTGAGTAGATTTATCTATTCAAAGTTTTTTTTAAGTGAAAAGACTGTGTAATGGGTATTTTTTAAAAATTATGATGTGAGATCAACTCTCTGAAATACAAAATCAAAGTCTTATGTATGGGGAAATAAAACTGCACACACGCAGTTTGAAGGTTATTGCAAGCTTCAGACTGATTTTAGTGGGTTTCAAGCAACTCTGCAAGCTGGAGTTCTCTTTCCTTATTAATTTTTGCACTATGCTTTGTGTAAAAATTGAAGAAAGGATTTTTAATCTGAGGACCTTCTTTCCAAAAAGTGGCTGGACACCTCCCTGATGGTGGGAAGTGGTGAATGAATTCCTCTTTTTGCTTTGCTTGCACCTGCAGTTTTTGATTTTCCTACTAATTAACTAATTTTCCCTATTACTACCATCCCTGAGTCTTCTCACATTTCTCCCATTTTCTCCTCAGCCTGCAGGGGAAGGACAATGCACCCCAAGGGTTTAGCTTGATACATATCACTAATTATTTCTTACATGATTTGCTGAACAGGAGTTCTAAAGGAAATCTTAATTGATTACTTCTGTATGAAGTGGGGGAAGAAGGAACATAATACTTGGAGGTCTGAACCTGCTTTATTAAAATTAAATGGTCAACTGACATGTAAATGTGATATAAGAGGAATGCAAAAGGAATGCTAAATATTTTTTATTTTTTTTCCCTCAGAGAATCACAGAATCAAAGAATGGCTGAGGTTGTAAAGAACCTCTGTAGGTCATCTGGTCAAACCTCCCTGTTCATGCAGGATCACCGAATGGATTAAATAGATAAAATTTCAGAATGGATAAAAAGGTTTTCTAGTAATGAACAAGGATAATAAACCCTTGCTGTAAAACAAATGACAAAAATGAATATTAGTCTCTAAATCTCATGGAATACACAGGAAATAAGTGTTACATTTATTATGCAACCATTCTGAAGTATGTGATGCCAATTTATACAATTTTTAATGTATTGTCAACAACAAGTAATAGTATCTTGTGTGTGTTTGTGTGTGCCTGCCTCTAAAATCATCAGAATGCATTTTGAGAAGTAGAAGTTACAGAAATGTAAACCTGTAGAAGTTCAACTTGAATTAGAAAATAATTGTGCATAGTGATCTGCTTTAAATGAGTAATATTTTCCTTTTTAATGTGTTGGTTGTAGATAGTAGTAGAAGGACTGAAATGCAAATGCCTGTGTTTGAACCGAGTTGTCATAAAAATATTTGTGAGCAACCAAAAGCTGAAGGATCTCCTAAAAAGCCCATGAAAGCAAAAGTTTATTCATATGATAAAACAGGTAGGTAGTCGTAGCACCATAGGGAAGACTGTGTTCTTAGTTATACATCTACAGCTATTTGTGTCAGATTTACAATGATATTATACTACTCAGCTGCTACTCTTTTTCTTCATCCCTCTCCTGCTTTAGAGTAAGAGTACACGTTAGGGAAATGCTGACAACTTTATCTTCCATATTCACCTTATGATGGGTTTGTTTTTTAATACCTGTCTCATACCAAAATTTACTTTCATACATAATTTGAATAATTGTTTTAAAGTTGTTTGTATTTTATAGTTAGCTACAATTCCTTTTTCTTTTAAATAGTTTCTTAAACAGTAGGTATGTTTTCCTTCTTATCTTCCAGGATTAGTGTGGGGAAAAATAGATTTTGATCATCATTTCTTCATTAAAAATATCTGTGGCTGAGCATGAAAACTGGGAGGGACTCCTATCACAATTGGATTCTGATTTCTTTCTTTCTTTCTTTCTTTCTTTCTTTCTTTCTTTCTTTCTTTCTTTCTTTCTTTCTTTCTTTCTTTCTTTCTTTCTTTCTTTCTTTCTTTCTTTCTTTCTTTCTTTCTCTCTCTCTCTCTCTCTCTCTCTCTTTCTCTCTCTCTCTCTCTCTCTCTTTCTCTCTTTCTTTCTCTCTCTTTCTTTTCTTTTCTTTTCTTTTCTTTTCTTTTCTTTTCTTTTCTTTTCTTTTCTTTTCTTTTCTTTTCTTTTCTTTTCTTTTCTTTTCTTTTCTTTTCTTTTCTTTTCTTTTCTTTTCTTTTCTTTTCTTCTTTTCTTTTCTTTTCTTTTCTTTTCTTTTCTTTTCTTTTCTTTTCTTTTCTTTTCTTTTCTTTTCTTTTCTTTTCTTTTCTTTTCTTTTCTTTCCAAATTTTTTTTTATTAATGAACTTCTTAATAGGGATTTAAAACTATAGGAACATATTTTCAGTGTTTTCTAGGATTTCTCAAATTGTTTTCCATAACATTACTGAGTCTTTTGTTCAACTGGAGTGTTCTTCTCCTATGCAAGATTAGATTGGTCTGGTTTCTAAATGAACACTGTTTTAATGGATTTAAAAAATATATATTTTAAATATTACTATTAAAATTATTATTGCTATTCTTTTATTTTTCAACTTCCTTTTTGTTTACTTGAGAATTTTCCAGTCTTCTTTCTTATTTTTTTGGTCTCTAGCACTTGAGAAAGCCTTTGGGCAGTAATTTATGTTTTTTTCTAGTGAGTACTTTGAATTTTGCTATGTACATTATACCAACTGTCAGAGTAAAATCACTGGAAAATTAGATCACTTTTAAGTCAATTGAACCACTGTTCTTCAATTACAGCAAAATACATCTGGAATATATGATGGTTCATTATTTTTGAGAAGGACTTTCTAATACATGTTTTCAGCATCTTCCAACATGGTATAAATCCTCCTATACCAATTCTCCATACTTACAAAGGCTTATGCAATAAATCAAAAGACTTTATGTTTAAGGATGACAAAAAAAATCCAATAAAAATACATTTTTTTTTCTTTTCTTGATGTACCAGAACCAATTGATGATGTTATAATGCATATTTTGAGGCTTCGAGGCAAACTTGGCTGGCAAACGGTGTTACCGTCGTGTGAATGTTTAGCTAGAGAGGCTGCTATGGCCAAACTTCAGAAATATGCACTTACGGTGATTTTCACTTTCCCTTCTCCACATCCTGTGTAGTTGAATATTCTAGAAATGATATTGGTTACAAATCTAAAATACTTATTTTCTGGAAGTTTTTGCCTCTGAAAATGATAGATTTTCCTTTAGAACATCTGGATGCATAGCAGTCACTGTAAATTAGCACTTATCCAGTGCTTCCCATAGCTGATGTTTTCTAGAATTAAGCAGAATTGTGACCATTTCTGTCCTGATCAGACATACCAAGTACAAAGCTGGTATTCAGTGTGATTACTGCTGGGCAGTCTGATCTTGATGGAGCCAAACAGGACACCTCCTGCATTCTCTTGCTCTTTTGGTGCAAAGACAGACAGATAACTGGTTTAATTGTAATTTTGCATATACATTTTCATGACTTAAATAAATAAATAAATAAATAAATATAATGTTTCTTTCAGTATGCAAAATGTTGTGAAATATTGTGGATACACAATAAAAATAATATCTCTGTCATTTGTCATTTGGGACTTTTGATTTCATACATGGTTGCAAAATTTTTAAGAAACATTCCAGTTGTTCACAAAACTAAGATATCTTCCAGTAGTAACGAAGTATTTCCAAAATAACTAGATACCACCAGTATCTACAGTCCTAGATCTAAAAATCTGGAAACTGTTAGGTATTTGTTACTTCTTGGTGTTTTTTAAGCTTAACAATGCTTACCATAGTATTTATAGATGTAGAAAGATAATATGGAGAAATGTAACTACTGAAAAGTTTGTTGTTTGTATTAAAAAAGTTGTAATAGGCTAATAGGGTTACATGAAACTTTTCTCAACAAGAAAGTAATATTTAACTTGCTGTTGGTAGAACTGAAAAATAATTATTTAGAGTCGAGATAATAAAACTGAGAAACTTGATAATAAAATAATAGTTTTCTGGTCAATTCAGAGTTGTTACTTTTTAAGCTTATTATTAGAAGATTCGGGTACTTTTAATATTTCTTCTCATGGTAAAATCTGTAGACATATAACTTGCAATCATGAAAAATAAATTATACATCTACATATAAATATTTTCTTCTTTTCACAGAGACCTTTGTTGCTAAAAGATAGTGGGGAATATATATATGGTCTTCAAAGAAACAAGAACAATCTTAAAGTTCCCTACAACCCATATGATTTACAGGCTGTCTCTACAAATACAGCTATGCACAGTGAAGAATATTGGACTATTACAGCTTCATTTGTGTCTAAGGTAGTATACTGTACAAAACACAGACAACATGAACTTGGAGATTTCCATAGAAAGAACAATTTGCTCTTCACTTATTATCATGTCCCATTCCCATTGCAGTTATGTTACCTTCTTCACTAAAGAGTTTACCGGTCCCTTCTAAAGATGAGTCCTCTGCTGGCTTTGACCATAACAACTCAGCCTTTTGCTCAGGCATTTGTTTGGATCTTGAACCGTAGTGTACTATGTGTATCAGAAGACTTAAAGCTTATCTTTAAGTTTAACTTAAAGTTTAGCATCTTTGTAATCCACTAAATATCTGCATTTCCAGGCTTAACAATGCATATCAGGGAACAAACACACAGCCTGTACTTCACAGAAGGGCATACTCTCTGCTGATGGTTGTATATGGAAATCTCTAATGTTCATGCCTTATCTTTGATTTTTGTGCTCTTTTATTCTTTGTATTGCAAATAGGTAAGATATCAGCGACTTACTGGTTATCCTTTCTTCCATCTTACCAATATTTCCTTTTAAAAAAAAATAATCCTAAAAACAACAAACAAGCAATCAAAAAGCAAACCTGGAACTTTGTTCTCTACCTTGGAATGAGCATTCATGGTTGGTTTAAACCTGTGTAAGGCTGCTGAGAGCCTGTCTCTAAGCCACCCTCTACATTGTTGGTTTCATGGTCAGTATGTTGATCATTTCACTCAGCTGAAAATGAAGTAAAATACTTTATATGTGTATTTATTTTATTGCCAGATTAATTTCCAGTCATATTGGAGAGCTAATTATATCACCAGTAGCACATACTACTGATATACCTAATAGAAGTACTAAAAACAATACCTTTTAGGAATATGAGCACCACATTGCATTATCATCAGTTCATCAGTTCTTTAATGTTTTTGCAAAGACTGGATTTTTTCCTCAATTTTTGAATTCCTTGTTCTCCTCAGTATCAGTAAAGTTTAGCACTAGTATGACTTTTGCATGGAAGAAGTGATAATTGCAAAATTTGCATAAGGTACATAATTGAATTGTTGCTGGATGCTAAACTTTTTGTTGATACATGATTTGAATGTCAGACAGTTATAGGTATAGCTTAGAAACTGGTGTAATTACTTAGGTTAAAATGGAGGAGATGTGTTTGCTACCAGTGGAGGTACTAAGCTTTTATAAAACCAGTTTGGAAGAAGAGTATAAATGTTGGAACCTAACTGGGAAAAATGGCTGCAACCTTGTTCCTTTGCCTTCAAGATGCCTGCACTAGTACATAAATTTGAAATATGTTCTTGATTTAAATCCAAATTGACTTGTTCCAAAAAGTCTATAATAAAAGATCTATTGCTTGCTTTGTATAAACCACAGAATAATTCATTCAAAAAAAATTGTTAGCGCTTAGCAGCTAATTTCTATCTCTTATACTCCTATAATGAAGTTATGTGCTCTGTAATGAAGATAATAAGGATTCATATTTAACTGGCATCTGTCCATTGCCAGTTTGCTGTATTCTTGACAGTCAGATTCTAATTCACATTTTGAAAATAAATTATGCTAATTTTCAATTTGGAATGTTTATATCCTTCCACACAGGAAAGATCATTCTCTTTGAACAATTAGAATCTATTTGCTTAAGGTGTTATTAATTTGGGTATAAGATGTGGCTATTTGCTTAACATGTTATTAATTTGAATATAAGGTGTGGCTTTCCTACCTGAAAGATATGGCAGAGGTTAAAGTAAAGGTATTTTGGAATTTGTTGCCAAAAAGTGGTATGATGAGCACCCACCAGGTGGACGTGGCTTTCCACAGTGTATTGGAAATCTTTCCACAAGGCTAATTCTATTTTACTCTTATTCAGTAATGAGTTCTGTGATTCTGTGATTCTGTGAGTATTTTACCACCACTGAGGTATCAGTATGTACATTTTTCGTCTTTGATAGTAAGGATTCAGAAAACATCTGAAGGATTCAGAAAACATTGAATTCTTTTAACAGACAGTTGTAAAATGTATCTGTTTTTTTTGTTTTTTTTTTTTTTTTTTTTTCCCATAGTTTCCTGCAAATCAGAAATTAGGAGAAATGGAAGCAACATCAGTACCACAATGGCTGCGTGAAAGACATCTGTATTACAGGTTACTTGACTTGAATTTGTTTTCCAATTTCAGGTAAGGGAATAAGAAAAAAATAACTGAAGTCTACCAATTACAGTAATAATTTTCCCTGTCTTTGTATGATAAAATGCCACCTTAATATTGTGTTAATTCCTGCATTAGTATTTTCAAGAATTACAATATTTGAAGATTACTCAAAATCTTTTTGTTTTCCTATCTAAATCATTAAGAGAATCAGAAGTCTTCTCTTCTCTTCTCTTCTCTTCTCTTCTCTTCTCTTCTCTTCTCTTCTCTTCTCTTCTCTTCTCTTCTCTTCTCTTCTCTTCTCTTCTCTTCTCTTCTCTTCTCTTCTCTTCTCTTCTCTTCTCTTCTCTTCTCTTCTCTTCTCTTCTCTTCTCTTCTCTTCTCTTCTCTTCTCTTCTCTTCTCTTCTCTTCTCTTCTCTCTTCTCTCCCTCCTTCTTTGTTTGTTTCTTCTTGATTATTTAACCTTAGAAAAAAGTATGAATATCTCTAGTAACATCTTCATACGCACTGTATTTTAAGAGGCGAACTAATTCTGTCACTCTTCTCTCTCACATTATATAGAATGTATGAAAAACCAAGTACTGTTCACCTCATATAGAATGCATTAAAGCAAATTATATAGTGTGAAGTAGAATAAAATATTTAGTGGTAAAGTAGTCAAATTCTTCTGGTTGGCTGTTATGGAAACTTATAAAAAAAATGGCAACTTAAGTTTAACTTCTTGCAAAACTAATATTAAATATCCACTTCTTACATGTTTGTCTCAATATTTTACCTTTATTTTATTTATATGGGATATATTGTTTCTGATTTAATTTTGGCTTTCATCTAGACAATTCAGTGATTCAGTTTTGTTTGTTTTGTTTGACTCCGCATCTTATATAGGATTTGTGTGAAGTTTTTTTGTGTATGCAACAATCACTGCAATGACAGCATCACAAATTTCACACCTGTTTTGAAACTGCCTTTTATGTTTGTGTCACATTTGACATTTAAAAATTAATGAAAGTAGTCATGGCAGTCATCGTTTCATTACATATGTATCAACTGGCAAATTAAGGATTGCTACAATAGGAATATTTAGAAGACTGATAAGAAGATTTAAAACCTGTCCACCAAGGGAAGCTGAAACTATAGTGAATATGTCCTGCCTCTTCGCCTACCATAAGCCAAATGGGGATCCTGCCCATTTACTAAATGTTCTGTGTATCTGGACACTTGCCCTCTCCTTCTGGGCTAGGTGCTGCAAGATTTTAATGTGTGCTTTCCCCACTAAAATCCCACAGGCTGCAGCAGGTTCATTGTCCTGTAGCTTGTCTCCCAACAACATAAGTACTGTTAACGAGCTGTAGTGACAGCAGGTGTGACAGTCAATTTCACATACATAAATAATTATTTTTCTTGCTTCTAGAATGAAGAAATTCTTTCTGCTCTGGAAAATCAATGCTAGAAGAAGTAAGACAAAAAAGAGCAAGTCAGTTTGAATGTGAAAATAATTAAAGAATCTTCTGGTGTGCACTTGTGGAGAATAGTCAGACTTAGTGTCACTGATAAACACCACCCTTGTGCAAAGGGGGGAGCTGAGCAGCTTGATTTCACTTCTCTTGTACAAACTTTGTGGATGGAGGTCCACAAGCTGTGTGTGAGAGGTTGCCAAAGAAGGGAGTCATTTAGTGTTAGCATTAGTTAGACAAAGTGACAGAAAAGTTAGGAAAAGAAGAGTGAAGAGAGAAAAAAGAAATTGGAAAGCTAGAAGAGGCGTTTGATGGGCTGTGCTCTTTCTCCTCCACCAAGACAGGGATGCCTTCATGATAAAATTCACCTACACTTTTTGGTGAGGAATACCCAGAATAGGCTTTTGCTAGCACTATTATCATTTATTAACTCCCTTTAACGTAACAACACTTCATCAATATATCTTATTTTCCTTAAATATTTTATGAGGCAACAAAGAATATTATAAAATGCTAGAACTGTTAACCTGTGATGCTGTAAACCTGTTAACAGCATCACAGACTTACTCTAATAAATTTTTAATGTGACTTTTATCTTGCTGTGAAGGAGCCTAGGATTTTAATATGGAAAAACCTGAGCTTCAATGTAATATTTGTACAAGTACAGTAGGGTCCTCATCCATGATAGGGATTTTCAACTATAGATAGGATTAAAATAATTATTTTTTTTCTATTGTGAAATGAGAGTTGCTACACTGAATCCAGGCTGAATATGGAGTGAATAATGGAATTCAGTCTGTATATTAAAGTGAATGAACAAAATCCTGTCACATTTCACCTTTTCCCATTAAAGCGTTCCTTACTGAAAAACTGCTTTACTGTGAGGGTGACAGAGCACTGGAACAGGTTACCCAGAAAGTCTATGGAGTTTCCTTCTCTGGAGATATTCAAAACCTGCCTGGATGTGATCCTGTGCAACATGCTCTAGGTGACCCTACATAAATGATCTCCAGAGGTCCCTTCCAAAATCAACTATTCTGTGATTTTTCTAATTTGGTGATACTGTGACACTGGTGTGTAAATAATATTTGTATTATATAGGTTAGATGATGAAAAAGACCTTATTAACTTTTCACAATAAATTTGTTTTCCCGTTTTTATGAAAATGTATCCTATATTCAGGATTATTCCTGCAGATCTTTAATTAGCCCTTGTGTTAGAAAGAGACTTCTAAGTGATTAGCATTGTGCTAAGAGAATATGGATTAGGACCTGTGAAAAGATTATGTCCATTCTATTCCGTTTGAGCAGACAAACAGAAAAGGTATAGATTGTCAAGTAATTCTGTGTCAAATTTTAAAGTTACTAAAACAAGAAAGGTATTAGAGTAAATACGGGGGCTAAAAGCATAAAATCTGAACGCTGTCATTTATGAAATTAATCATTAAAACAATATATGATGAGTCAACTTCTGAAAAAGAAAAATCATTTATGCTTTGCATTAGTCAGAGATAAGTTTGTTAATTCATACATTAATGCTGGCATGTAGCACTTTCCCTAAAAGAAGAATTTTTGTAGGTGGCAAGTTCATCAACATTCAGTTGGTGCACTTTAAATGATCTAACAATGGAATATTCTTAGATTTTTTTTTTCAAAATCAGATTTGTACAATTCAAATGAGATGTCTTTAGAAACGTTTTTATATCCTGAAATCATACATCCTTAAGCAGTAACCTGTTTATTACCTAGAAAGTGGCCAACACTCTCCAAACTTAAGCATTTGAGTGAATTTGTGAGTGAGCTAGTCCTATAAACAAAGATTTGATGTGTTGAGTTTTTGATTTTGTTTTGTTCCTCTGTATATTGCTGCTTACATAAAGGTATTGGTCCTTCATATAGGTAGCCTAGAGGAGGCAACTTTTGCAAAAGGAAATCAGAAAAGGACTTCTAAAACTATGTTGGCTATTCAGCCTGTTTATGTAATGGGTTGTTCCTGTTCAAGGTTTCTGTTGATTTAGATCCTTACATGTTAAGAAAGGCAATTTAGAAGGGTTTGTTCTAATCCTTTATATTTCTTCAATGCAATGTTGAAGCAAAGCTCTTTGAAGATTATTCATGCAATAAATAACTTTGGTTATGCTGTTCAGTAAGGTAAAGCTCCAAATGTAGATAGTTAAACAAAAAGACAGAATCATTAAGGTTGGAAGAGACCTTCAAGATCATCTGGTCCAACCATCACCCATATCACCCACTAAACCTTCCTTTCAGGCAGTTGTAGAGAGCAATGAGGTCTCCCTTGAGCCTCTTTTTCTCCAGACCAAACAACCCCAGCTCCCTCAGCTGCTCCTCACAGGACTTGTGTTCCAGGCCCTTCACCAGCTTTGTAGCCCTTCTCTGGACATAAGTTGCGTATTGGCTGTCCTTTCTGTTTTCTGCACAAAAGTGCTCACATTGCTTCATGCAGCTCAAACAACAAAACAAACCAAAACCAAAAACAAAACAAAACCAAAAACAAAAACAACAAAAAACACCAAAGAGTGGATATGTTTTGATGTAGAAACCATTAGGTTTCAGTACATGCATAATCATTTTGATTTAATATTTTTTCTTATAGTCGGTTTTAAGAAAAGAATGTGACAGTAGGTTCATAGTACGTTTATAATAAACTATTAGGGACTTCTGGAAAAGCAGACATTATTCATTTATTTTGTTTGTGTCAATATATATTTAAATGCATACATTTTCTTTAGAATTTTTAGTAATTCTTCTTCAGGTCAGATTAAACCATTTTCACAATATTGTCATCGATCAATCTTTACTCACCCTGCAGTTATCTCATAGTGACGTTTTCTGGAAGAGACAATGAAGAAGGGTGAAAACATTACTTAAAATCATGATCTGTTTGGGTAATACTTCTTGTACTAGACCTATGATACCAAAACAATATATGAATCACAAGACTAAGAAATGTGACTTAAGTGGCAACTGTAGAAGAATAATTTCAGAAAGTCTATATTTAAGCCTCAGAAGTGTGTGCACTGTTATATGAAACAAAGCAATGTCTGTCTGGAAAAGTTACCAGTATAATAACAAAACATTGGGGGGCACCATTGAGAGTTAAGTAATACTGAATATTTTTAGGCAGGATTTGAGATAGTTTAAAATGATTGTTCAGCATAACAAGTTGAATGTATGTAAGAAAATACGATTTTGTGCTCTTTGCAGTGGTATGTCTTTTTTCACAGCTGCAGTAATTTAGAGTGTTTAAGTAATTGCTTGAAATTGGCCTGCTTATTCCCTCTTATCTTACATATGACTGTGCCTGCTTTGAGAACACTGCAATTCCAAGTATGTTAAAGTAATTCTTTCCTCACCAAAATCCTAACGATTCTCAGTAAACAAGTGGTGTCAGTTAAGAGTTAGGCACTTTTATTGTACAGAATAAAACTCACAGTTTTTGTTCTTCCAATGTTAAATCTGCATGTGTTGAGTCCTCTGTTTCTTAGTAGCTCAATGTCATAAATATAATCCTACAGCACACAATTTATATCATTAATTTTAACATGGTTGCTAATGGTAAAATTGCAAATATCAAAATCAACAATACAAAAGGAAACATCTTCAGAAGATTTCAAGACCATTCTAGATAGGTATGGAAATGAAAAGGAAGAAGTTGTAGGAACAGTTACGGAGAAATACACCATATGAAAAAAAAAAAAAAAAAAAAAAAAAAAAGTCAAATGCTTTAACTACAAGGAAGACTGCTTTTTTTTTTTTTTTTTTTTTTTTTTTTTAAGAGTCAGTTAATTTGACACATTTGTCTATGAATAATAAAATTGAAGAAGTTAATGCACATATCTTTGAATTGAGTAGGCTTATAGCTGGTAAGACCTAAACACTGATGGAGATAAATAAGAATATCTTTCATGATCATAGAATCATAGAATATCCTGAGTTGGAAGGGATCCACAAGGATCATTGAGTCCAACTCCTGGCTCCACACAGGACCATCTGAAAAACAAACCACATTTCTGAGAGTGCTATCCAAGTGCTTCTTGAACTCCAGCAGGCTTAGTGCTTCCCTCAGTCTCCCCTTATTCTCTTCTTCTCTAGGCTAAACAAGCCAAGTGAATTTAGCCATTCCTCGTACGTCTTGCATTCTAGACCCTTCTCCGTCTTTGTAGCCCACCTTTGGATGCTCTAATAGTTTTGTGTCCTTTTTATATAGTTTGTGAAACCCCAAACTGTACAGAGTACTCAATGTGAGGCCACACAAAGCATGACAATTGTGTCCCTTGACAGGCTATCAATGCTGTGCCTGATGCACCCCCAGATACTGTAGGACTTTCTGTCTGCCAGGGCACACTGTTGACTCGTATTCAACTTGCTGTCAACCAGAGTCCTTTCTGTGGGTCTCCTCCCCAGCCCCTTGTTCCCCAGTCTGTAAATGTATCCAGGGATGTCTCCTCCCCATTGCTCTTGTAAAACTTCTTGTGGGTAGTGATTGCCTGGCCCTCTAATTTGTCAAGATCACTCTCTGCTGAAACTGATTGTATTACATATTTAAAATTCAGTGGTACTTTGAAATCAAGATCTTCTTCTTGACAATGATGTCACTAGATGTTTAAAATCAAATGCCTGTTTGGCATTCTGAGCTGCATTTTATATAAATCAGTTGTGTCTTGAAGGGATATGTGCCATAGCCTGTATGCACGTTCATGAAGTGGTTATGCATGTGTCTTTTCTGTCAAGACCTTTTATCAGGATACTCTGTGGTGGGCACACTGATGTTTCACTTCCCTTTTTCCTGAATACAAACTTTTTTAGTTCTCAAGTAGTGACAGACCATTTCATGTCTACATTCTTCTAATGATTCAGCCATCGTGGTTCCACCCATGTCTTCTTTAAATATTACCTCATTTATGAGCTGTCCAGCATAGATACAGTACTCAACAAAGTGGTCCCAACATAATTTCTGTGAAAGATTTCAGAATCATCTGCCTTGTAGAACTGTTTAGGGGCTTATTTTTGGAATCATCCATCATCCACTTTTGCTTAAAGATAATATGCCCAGTAACTTTAATGTTTGAAGTCCATAGTCTACATTTCCTGCTCTTCTTCGAAGGTCCCTTTGAATGGCATCCATTCCTTCTTTGGTATCAACTGCACCACTCAGCTTGGTGTCATCTGCAAACTTGCTGAGGGTGCAGTCAACCCCATTATCTATGTCTTTGATGAAGATATTGAAAAGCAGTGGTCCCAAGGCAGACTCCAGAGGGACACCATTCATTACCAAACTCTACCTGGACAAGAACCAGTAACCGCTACTCTCTGGGTGTGGACATCAGGCCAATTCCTTATCCACCGGATGGTCCACTCATCATATCCATCTCTCTCCAATTTGGAGATCAGGATGTCATGTGGGACTGTGTCAAAGGCCTTACAGAAGTCCAGATGACATCTGTAAATCTTCCCTTGTCAACTGTTGCAGTCACTCCATCGCAGAAGGCCATTGGATTGGTCAGGCACGATTTGCTCTTGGGGAAGTCATGCTGGCTGTCCTGGATCACCTCCTTGTCGTGCATGTGCCTTAGCATAAATCATTAAGTGATTTTACTGAGTGCTCTTATGAAATTATTTTCCTGCCTTTAGGACTTGAGCAGGCTTGAAGCATGTGTGGTATCCAATGACTTCAGCTACACTGAAATACAAATCTCTGTAGGCTCAAAATCTTATACAATATAAAGAAAACAATCAGACAACTGAGTAGTAAATTAGCTGTTATGCTTCTCATTGCAAACCTCAAATTTACAATAAATTGCTTCAAGGGAATAATATAATAGCCTTACTGCATTTTAGAAAGAACTGTTTTTTCAAAAATATTAATGCTCCTTTTCAAATATAATCTTCTGTTTGAAATGGCTGTGTTTTTTATGAAGACTTTTTATGAAATGTGAGTAAAACACAATGTGCAACTTGACAGTTTTAGGTATTTTTGAAATATTCTTATGGTATTAACCACGTACATTTTGTTTACATACAGGACAGCAAGCAGAGTGATTATTGCTGCCGGTAATTGGACAACTCATGTAGAGAAGTTTAGATAGTTTCACAATCAAATTTTGTGTCCATATCAGATCAATAACTCATTATATTCTTAGCTGAGATTCCTTGAAAGTACATTCTTGGGTTAATGAACAGCTATTGACAATTTCAAATTTTAGTAGCTTTTCAGTAGAATTCAATGCATGTTAGCAACAAAATTGGGTTTAACTTTGCTTTATTCATTTGCATAAAAACTGCTTGCTTCTGGTGTCATGTTCTCCTTAAATTTCTGCCAATGTTTTATGAAAGCCAATTAAAGGAGCGGGCAGCTGTATTTTTGGGCACTAGAGACACCTTTTTGAGCTATTACTATAATCTACAATCCTTTTTCAGGCATATTAGAAACCTTACACACAAAGAATACTTTTGAGACACTGAGATTTTTTCAAAATTATAGGTAGATATGCTTCTACCTGTAGAATGGACTCCAAGAGTTCTTGAACTCTTGGTAGAACTTGCCTGTTCTACCTTTTACAGGTTTTGAGAATGGTTACTTCCTTTCTGTCAGTGAAGACAGTGTTAAAACTGCTCATTTTGAAATCTCAGATATACTTGATTTAGTATCTTTATTATAGTGGACAGCTCCACTTTTGTCCTTTTTTCAGCTTCATTGAGATGCTGTGCCCAAAGTTAAGAAAATATGTCATAAAATATGTTATCAAACTTATATTTTTACCACTAGTAAAAATAATAAGTTTAGAAGAAAGTGTCTATTTTATATATTTTGTCTGAATCCAGTAAGAAGCTTTTATAGACAATAGAGGAAGAAAGTTGCTGGAAAAGCAACTGAATTTAAAACTTGGGTTCTCTTGCCAAGTAGGAAATCGGCAGAAGGGTATGATTTTTAATTTTTAATTTTTAAAGCTTTTTCTGACAGTTATATTTTTTAAAATTAAAAATCCTTAAACTGTTATAATGCAGGCTTTTGCTTTTATTGGAGACAAATACAGCATCTGTATTTTATGGTGTATTTCTCAGGACATGACATTCAGTTAAAAATAGCTTTAGAAAAACATGTTTTTCTGTGCAAGAAGCATTACAAAGGCATGTTTTTCTTTACAAGCAGTATTATAAAAGGATGTTTTTTGTACCTATTTTGAGCTATCAAATAGGTGATTGGTATAACAGAAATTTTTAGTAACAGGGAATGATGTATCATACTTGCAATACCCAAAAGAATGCTGCCACACAGATTCTGCACTAAGCAATACAGTCATTCAAGGACATCTTTCTATGTTGCAGGTCCTGTCCAGCTTTTTTTTTTACTGTGTTATGATGCTGCAATTTGACTTTTTTTCTCTCTATAAAGAACAATCTACTGTGCCCTAAGGAACAACTAGAAGTTGTAGAAAAGAGGTAGCATGATTAAAGCTAGGTCTCTGCCAATCTCTTCTTCCAATTATTCATTGAAAATGAGGAGTAAATATTCATGCAGTGGCTTTAAGTAACTAGTGTCTAAGTGGTTACTTGTGTTTGTTCAGTGTCCTTTTGGAATCTTTAACACAAAGCATTTACTCCAAAAAATGCAGCCTTTTCTGTGTGTCAGAACGATGTTGTAAAGAACCTGCAGAAACCTGGAGTTGCTGGACAGAGTAAAGCACAGACTAAATAACAAATTCCTTCCAACTAAGGTGATCAGGAGTTGCCTTGCATTTTTAAGACTGGGCTACCATGACATTATATTTTAGGGAAGTTCCTGCTGTTGCAGTGTACTCTTATCACTGAAGGATGAATATAAGCCATGTGTTAATTAACATTAAATTAGTGGCATTAAAATAAGTGAAGCTTAGTTACTTCATTTGAATTTCTTAATGATATGTTCCATGGTGTATATGGTCTCAGCACTCTTCAGTGTAACTCTAGCCTGTCATTTTTTTACACTGTTTTATGAAGTCCTTTTCCTGTCTTTTGAGAGTACCTTCTGTTTTTCTACCATTTTGTTCCAAACTTCTTTAAATACAAAAAAGTTACATAACTGTTTTTTATAAAGTATCTGACCTCCAGTATTTGATTAATAGTGGAGTAAAAACTGTACTTTTAAAAATAGTTTTATCTATGGTATCTGGTAATTTCAGTTGTGTCAGTTTAGTTTTCATTCAAGACTCACCTTCTTGATACTCTCAGTTTTCAAGGACTGCAAAGCGTGCTGGAAGATTGCAAAGGCGAAGACCAGAAGTAGCTGAATGATATTCTGTAGACACTATATCCCCATACATCTTAATTCCAGGCATATACCAGGCACTCTAGAACTCCTGGAGCTCTGGTTGTATTTTCCCATGAATTACAAGGTCATAGAAGTTTCAAGATTGGATGTTTCATCTGGGAAAGTAATCCTTTTTAAGCTGAACACTACTTTAATATTGTAACCCATGGGATGTATGTATCATACATACAGAACAAATACTTTCAAGATGAAGGCAAAGTAATTGACCAGAAATTTGTTCAAGATGGCGACATCTTTGCACATTCTACCTTCTGTCCCACACAGCCTATTTTCAATCTGATTTTCAATGAGAGTTGATAAAACCTGGGATTCTGAGGTTAGGAAAAAAAAAAAAAAAAAACAGCAACAACAACAAAAAACAAACACACACAAAAAAACAAACAAACAAACAAAAAAAAACACCACAGATGTTACCACTGGGACCAACACCAAAAGGCAACCAACAAGAAAACAACAAAAACAACAACCTCAAACTGGTGAAGACCATGTAAAAAGCTGTAATGTATATCAGTTCATGGCAGGCAAATATTTGAAAATGATAATAAACTGTTGAAATTATTGATTTTTCTTTGTTTCATTCATTTCAGGGGAAAAAAAAAAGAATTTCTGGAAAAGCATTCTGACAAGTTGCAGTCACTATTAGGAAAACTTTGTGTATTTGCATTTACTAGGGCACCTAGAGGTGTTTTGAGAGGAGAGGATGATTATAAAGAAGATTCACTGATCAGCATAAAGAGGCTATGTGAGAGTGGTAAAAATAATCTGAATAACATTTAGTTTCAAAAGTCTTGTGCAAGACTCATTTGAAGGAGCACCACCCCTTTGTAATCCTTATATATGAAATATATGTCATGTCATTCATTAATATTATCATGTTTCTGCTATATCATTTCGTTTTTCAAGACTGAAATGTAATTAATATGCACGACTGTTTTTGAAAGCCTTCTATTAGAATATGACGTTGTATATTTAAGAAGAAAATCCAATGAGTAATTCTCTATTTTCAAATTTAGTGACAGATCATCTTCTAGAAGCCACGACTGTCATTATGAGGATTAGATGCAGTCATATTCACATTAATAGTAAGACTGAGAAAGGGTAGAGCATCAGGATAGATCAGCCATGGTTGCTACATTGGATGATATTTATAGCGACTTGATGAACGTCCTTCATAAAGCAGAATATTAAATTCTAGAGCATTTAGTGACTTTAACATGTAGTCATTCTTACCTCCCCTTCTTTGGATCAGTTTGCTGGGGCATTTTTAACCATGCATAAAGAGACTGTGCAATCAGGATATAAACAAGTTATGGGTAGAAAGCAGTAATTTGTTGGTTGGCACACACACATAAGATGTTCAGGGTTTTAATGAGATACAGACCTCTCTGTCTACATGGAGATCAGATCAAACATCAGGATCTGTTTTCTCCTTCTGGCATAGACAGCTCCAGGGCTTAGTACAGAGCTGCCACAATCCTGCTAGAAACATACTACTGTAATAAGGAAACTGTCAAGAAGAGCTTATTGTATGGAAGTGGCTAAGTGTTTTTTACAACCAGATTGTGTTACTGTTTCATGGCATCAACCCCAAACTCTCTTGGAAGTGGAAGCATCTCCTACCATGTCTCTATTAGGTTATTCAAAGTTCATTTTGCTGATTTTTTACTCTTATATCTCCAGACTGGAGACTTTTCTGTTTCTCTCATGGTAGATTTCTGATGAGTGTCTGAGGAGTCTTTTCTAATTCAGTCCACCAATGGCACTTCAATCTCATGGCAAATCCTATTTACTTCTTAGTAGGAAAGCTGCTTAAACCCCTGGCAAAATTTTCCCATCTTCATTTGTTTTTCTGATATCAATTATACTTGCCAGAGAAGGAAAAAATCAAAGCTCTGATAGCTGATTTTCTTTACACTGTTGTTTATTTTTAAGGATGAAGTAACTCTCAGGACACTTTCAAGCATCTTACATGTCTTTATTCTAAGTAAGTCAAAAAACTTATTTGCCTGTGATTTCTTCCAAACCCATATTAATCTGGTGCAGGAGCTTTCTCTCATATGCTGAGTATTAGTTGTGTTTTATCTTTTTATACCAACAGAACAAAATCCTTTAATGGCTTTCCTTATCTTTTAGTGTCAGATGCTTAGAAGTCCTAGGATTTACATATTTCCTTAAAGAGAATTTCTCCATAAAGAGAATTTCTCCTTAAAGAGAATTTTGCATAAATGACTCGTACAAATATGTTATGAGATTGTTGAAATGAAATCCTCTGCACCAGTTAGGGCTCATTCAGTAAGAGCTCAGGCCAAAAAAAAATGGGGTTTTACACGGAGCATGCTTCCAGTTGAAAACTGTGAATCAGATGTTTGAAACTCCACTTAAAATCTTAAAATGCACTTTTTGACAATCTGAACCCAAGCCCACAGGAAACAGGACTGCAGTTTTATCCACTGCTTTGGAGCCTGCCTCACTGCCTCTGGATGTTGGGTTATTCAGCTACTCTGGCTGAAATACTATTTAACACAAGGAAAAAATCCCAGAAATATGGTGAAATTAACCTTGAGTTTTTATGTGCTGCTCAGGAAGGTTCTGTCCCTTTTTAAGAGCTCTCCTAGCAACAGTATCAAATTTGGGGATGCTGTTCTTCAGTCCTCCTAAGGTACATTTCACAGACATTTCTGATTATCACCTGCCTAAAAGCAAAATGTGATACTTTCCTGTTTGCCCACAGTAAGATTTCCTGAGGCTTGCTACACACACTAGCTAAGGACTTGATACAACAGAAATTTGCATTCACATCTTTCAGCCCATATGGGGAAATTTTTCACTTCTTTTTTTTTGTTTGTTTGTTTGTTTGTTTTTCACTTGTTAGTGTCCTTCCTTAACATTGCCTCTTCCAAAGCAGTAAGAAGTCAAGGCTGCTGCAGCTGATCTTCACTTTTGGGATAAGATTATTCCTAGGACACATCCTACATTCCTCCGTGAAGTGGACCTTGAATTTTGCCAAAATTATTTTGCTGTCAGTCTTTTCTGGAACTTGTACCATGACAGCTGCAGCAACATTTAGTTTTTTGGACGCCAGACATGCCCATTTATTCTGCTTATGAAGTAAGAAGCCTTTCAGCAGAACACCTTGTTGCTTTGTTGACACAGAAGAGATGTTTGGACACACGTGTATGTGAACAACGTATCTCCATGGGCTTCCAAATACTGATGATAGTAATTGTTCTAGTTTTTATGTCCATTTCCTGTTAAAAACAAACAGACAAATGAAAAAGTAATTTCTGTCATCCACTGTGTCTTTTTGTCTCCAAAATACTTTTTTGTCATCCATTGTTTCTTTTAGATTACAAAATCTTCTTGGCTTTGATACATTCGTTATATGCATATTCTCCCAGCATGATGACACCTCTGATTATCACAGCAATGCAAACTTAGTGGTAAATACAGGTAGCTGGACTGATTCAATTTAGTTTTAGTTTAGTTTAGTTAATTC
This sequence comes from Aythya ferina, assembly GCF_964211825.1. Taxonomy (NCBI): domain Eukaryota; kingdom Metazoa; phylum Chordata; class Aves; order Anseriformes; family Anatidae; genus Aythya; species Aythya ferina. The sequence continues at coordinate 23,150,202 of NC_140298.1, forward strand.
AATTTATTTTTCATGAGCATAAATCACATTCCTGGCCTATGACGATATTTGCCTGTAGTGGGAGAAACCCTGAAGAGCACTTCCTGACAGAGCAGTTCAGAATAAGCCAGTTGAACAAATTAGGTGTGAAGGAGAAAATATTTAGGAAGAGAGACAGATTGGGAGAACCCAGCAGATATAATACTTCAGCATCTATTTCACATGTTCTCTGACAGTTGCTATTTTAAACAATTATTACTTAAAAGCTGTTTTGTTGATGAGATTTTTATTCTAATTTATTATTTTCTCACTGAACAGTTCACTTAGAAGAAGCTGTGAAAATTATGTATTTTGGTAATAGCGCACACAGGCACAACAGGACTAATTTGATAAAAGGAATTTTAGGAAACAATTATGGAGCAACTTGTGTATCACTAATCTTATATTCTTTAACATCTCAAAATAGAGGTGTATGATGGAGAGACCTGGTGAAGTCTTGAACATACATGTAGAATTGAAAATGTTGCATTACTGTAATTCAGTCAGGCAGAATAGCTGTACTACCATTACTATTCCAATGGTGACTGATCATGAATAAATACTTTTATTTCTTTTAGTTCCATTTTATAAATGGCATAAAATAGTACCAGGTAGACTTGATAAAACAATGATTATAATGGAACAGACTGCATTTTTATATTGCTTTTTTTTTTTTTTTTTTTTTTTTTTTTTTTTTACAACTACATCTCTGCTTAAAGATATGTGGTGTGGTATTGAGGTAAAGGCTGAAGTAACTGGGAGTGATGCCCAACTAGCCATGATAAGTCCGGTTGTGTTTAGGGTACTGAACAATCACAAATAGGCATTCACAAACTGTGTAATACACCTTTGTAGTGGGTTTACATGGCAAAGTTTTGGTAGCAGAGGGCCATAAGGGCGGCTTCTGTGAGAAGAATCTAGAACCTGCCCCGTGGTAGGTAAGGGCTGTCCCCCTGCAGCCCATGGGTCCCACATGGAACAAATCTCCACACTGCAGCCCCCCAGTGGGTGGAGGAGCCCCCAGTGGAGCAGGTGGATGTGGCCTGGAAGAGGCTGCGGCCCATGGAGAGCGCCCGCAGGAGCAGGCCCTGGGCCGGAGCTGCAGCCCGTGGAGAGGAGCCCACGCAGGAGCAGGGGGTCTGGGGGGAGCTGCCGCCCACCCAGGGGGGACCCGTGCTGGAGCAGTTTGCTCCTGGGGGATGGACCGCCATGGTACAGAGCCATGTGGGAGCAGCACTTGAAGAGCTGCTGCCTGTGGGCAGCTCATGCCAGATCAGTTCAGGAAGGACAGCATCCCATAGTAGGGACCCCACATGAGCAGGGGCAGAGAGTGACCAAGAAGGAGTGGCGGAGACAAAGTGCCATAGACTGACCACAACCCCATTCCCCCGTTCCCCTGAGCCCCTCAGGGGGAAGAGGTGGAAGAGGATGGGTGGGGAGAAGGCGTTTTTGGTTTCTTTCCTTTGTTTCTCACTTCTCTAGCTCGTTAGTAATAGGCAATAAATCTTGCTATCTCCCTATGCTGAGTCTGTTTTGCCTGTTACTGTAATTGTTGAGCAATCTCCCTGCCCTTTTCTCAAACCTTGAGCCCTTTGTGTTGAATTTTCTCCCCCTTTCTCTTTGAGGAGGGGGAGTGAGAGAGCAGCCATGGTGGAACTCTGCTGCCCACCTGAGTAAAACCACTACAACTCTCAATCTAGTTGAGCTCCATGAACTACCATGGCCACACTTAAAACAGTTTGGTTGCGTTCAGTGAGAACTACCATGGCTAGATTTAATGAGAAGTGCAATTTATTAAAGAAACAGGTACACAGGTTCTTCGGAGTGCCAGTGATACTGTCTGCAAAGCACATACAAATACCAAAATTATGAGTAATGCAGCCTGGCTATAAATGCATTACAAGGTATAAAGTGACTCTACGGAGATTACTAAGTTTCCTGCAGAGGCATTTGTTATATATATTTATATATTACATATATATATGTGTATATATATGATGTTCAAATCATACCCAAAGGCATCCCAAGGTGGGGGAGAGGCTCAGTGCACTGACTGATCCCAGAAGTCAGAAGGTATTTTTTGCAATGGCATCTTACCTTTCATCATTTCTCTTGTAAGCCAATTTATATTATTTTCTATCTTTTAGGTGGAGCTTGAGTGACTCTAGTTGTGCATATCTTGGTTACGATTGGTTCAAAAGTGTCTTGTTTTTGTTTAAAGGTATAGATTCAGAGAAATTCAGAGCGCATGTTCAGCGAGGGGTGATCACATCTTGGAAGCAGGTAGCCTTTGGGATCATTATATCATTATATAATGATTATATGTATATTATATATATTATAATGATTATATAATTATAATCATAATATATAATATATAACATTATATATTATGTTATAACTATTTATTATTGATTTATTTTCATTTATTATTATAATTATATAATTATAATATATATCACAATATGCAATATATAATATATATATTGTAGTTATAGTAATAAATGAGATAATGGCTCATTGTATGGACAAGCTGATGTAAATTGTATGGGGCATATTATCAGCTGGGGGAACACTACAGCCAAAACTTGTAGGCCTTTATAAGGTACAGCTGGTGCAGCTCAAATGATAGGCTCTTACTTCAAAAGTTCCTGAAGCTTGTAGCAAACTACAGTTTAGACTTATGATAAAAATTAAGCAATTATTTTTTTAATTAAGCATTTTCTTTCATTTTGCTAGTATTTTATAAAAATATAAACTGTATTAAAGGAACAGAACCCCAGATCTTCACAGACATTAAAGAAGCCACATGTCCTCCAGCTGAAACCTGTTACCACTCATCACACTGCAAAAGAAAGCATCAGCTGAAGAAATCAACAAAAAAAAAAGACTGAAGTAAAAGTTTCCATAGAAAGCAATCTCCATCCCTATGTCAGTCCTGCCACAAAGGTGCCAGGGATTCCAGCTGGCTTAGGCTAAAGCTCAGACTGTGGACATTATTTGAGTGTTTATGGCATGCTTTTGTACTGTGCCCTAGTGTGGTATTGACTTTTCCAAGCTGCCACAAAAGCCTGACATATTGGAGCCCTCTGCTGCTCATTTTTAGCAAATGGGAAATACTAGCACAATGTAACCGCTTACACAGGCAAGCACAGGAATTCTTGCTACATAAGATGAATAAAGAAAATGTATGAGTTTTTCTGATGCTCTTACAGATTCTGTCCTAACACAATTCATGCATCTATGCAACATTTCTTTTCTGATTTAAAAGTTTTGATCTAATGCTGCCTTCAAGAGCATTGCCCTCTCTTTGATTTGATTATGCCCAAACATCAGGAAGCAGTTCTTCACTGCACAGCTGACTTGAGCACTGACACCTGAGATTGCCCAGAGGTTTTGGGATCTCCCTCCTTGGACATCTTCAAAAGCTGTGGGGGGGGGGGGGGAGGGAACTCTTTTCAACCACTCGTGCAGCATCCCCTCCATGGGTTGCCGTCCTTCCTGTGTGGGCTTCCCACATACAACAGTTCAAGAATAGGTACATACCACAGCGCGCATCCTTCTGGAAGCTGCCCTACAGGCAGCAGCTCCAGCCCGGGGCCTGCTCCTGCGGGGGCTCTCCATGGGCCGCAGCCTCCTCCAGGCCACATCCACCTGCTCCACCGGGGGCTCCTCCACCCACTGGGGGGCTGCAGCGTGGAGATCTGCTCCGTGTGTGGTGGTTTTACCGTGCTGGGCAGCTAAACCCCACAACTGCTCTCTCACTCCCCCTCCTTTAGATGAGGAGGGGGAGAAGTAAAGCAAAGAACAACTCATGGGTTGAGATAAGGATAATTTAATTAAAGGGAAATAATTATAATAATTAAATAAAGACTACCATGAACTAAACAATTTAACTAAGGGGAAATAAAAGGGAAAGGGGAAAAAGGGAGGGGAAAAAGGGAAAAATAAAAAGAAGGGAGGAAAACAAACAAACAAAATAAATGAAAGCTATATGGAAGTGCAGAGGAAATAAATTACTCTCTACTTCCCACAAATGAGCGATGATTGACCACGTCCTTGAAGCAAGGCCTCAACGCATGCAGCCGGTGTTTGAGAGGAGGACCAACATCTTCTCAACGAGAGCCCACCCCTCCCCTCTTCTTCCTGTTTCCACCTTTTATTGCTGAGTGTGACACCACATGGTATGGAATATCCCTTTGATTGGTTTAGGTCAGCTGCCCTAGTGATGTTTCTCTCCTCACTTTTTGCCCACCCCCTAGGAGGGTTAGAGAAAGGCCCAATGCTGTTCCACTGCTGCTCAGCAGTAGACACAACACTGGTGTGATAACACTGCTGTTCCAGCTACAAGTACAGAGTACGGAACTGTATGGGCTGCTGCCGGGAAAGTTAACATTCCAGCCAGACCCAGTACAATGTGGGACCCATGGGCTGCAGGGGCACAGACCTTACCTACCAGGGGCCTCTCCCTGCACAGGCTGCAGGGGAACTGCTGCTGCCTGCCTGGAGCACCTCCTGCCCTCCTGCTGCACTCACCTGGGGGGGCTGCAGGGCTGGTGCTCACTCCTCTCTTTCTCCCTGTGAAGCAGCCTTTTTTTGTTGTTATTTTTGTCCCCCTTTCTTAAATATACTCTGACAGAGGCACAAACGACATAGTTTCTTGGCTTGGCTCTGGCCAGCAGTGGAGCCCTTATGTAACATGGGGCAGCTTCTAGATTCTTCTCACAGAAGCCACCCCTATGGCCCCCTGCTACCAACACCTTGCCACGTAAACCCACCAGAGCAACTCTTTCCGTGAAGAAATTTTTCATAGTAACCAACCTAAGCCTCCCCTGGTACAGCTTGAGGGTTTTTGTTCTTGTCTTGTGACTTGGGGCTTGGGAGAAGAGAGCGATCCCCACCTCTCTGGAGCCTCCTTTAAGCTTACTGTAGAGCACAGGAAGGTCTCCCCCGAGCCTCCTTTTCTCCAGGCTGAACAGCCCCAGCTCCCTCAGCCGCTCCTCACAAGACTTGTTCTCTAAACCCTTAACAAGCTTCAGAGCCCTTCTCCGGACACGCTCCAGCACCTCGAGGTCTTCGCTGAACACAGTGCTCGAGGTGCGGCCTCAGCAGAGCCGAGCACAGAGGGACAACGGCTTCCCTAGTCCGGATGGCCACTCTATTTCTGATACAAGCCAGCTGTATATATATGTATAGACATATATATACACAGCACTAGTACATGTTCCTTGGAAAACCGGTCAAAGTCTCTTCAAACCGCGTAAATTGATGGTTTCCTCTAACTGGCACTGATGCTTCAGCTGGATCCTCTAAATCCCATTTTACTGCTTCTGCTTCCTAAGCAGGTGACAGAAACTCCTAACCGGAGAGCAGAGGAGCTGTAGTTCTGTATACAGGAAATATTTGGAAGTTTTGAAGATGCTTCCCTTGCTCAGCTGCCATCCCTATGTTAATCAATCACCCCATCTTTTGCCTTCCAGCAAAAGTCTTGATGCAGTTCTTAAGGCAAGTTATTTCTGAAAATCCTCAGCCACCTCTGTGCACGCCAAACCTTTCATGGCCCTGTGCAATGCGCGGATGGCAGCGATAAATCAGCTTGTGGAATGAATGGCAACGTGTGGGGAAGGAATTTTCAGGTGGCTTCGCGCTGTTTCGCAGGTCCCTGAATTAGAGGTAATGAGGAAACAAGCGGTAGAAACCAAAACTTGAGCAAGGCTGAGATCAAGAATTGGCTACAGTGTTGAAGAGGACCTTTGGGCAAGGGGCGATTGCTGGCTGGCTCCAGGCGCGTGCCTGAGGGTCTCTGACCAACTGTATGATGGATTTGGGCGCGTGGACAGCACGTGGGGCTACGGGGAGAGTACATGTAGTAGTGAAAAAGGGCAATAAACGCCTCCTGTTCAAGAGCCATCAGGAGTCTGTGTCTTGCATCCCTTCAGCAACACAAATATTTGGCTCCAGATCCAAAATGTCATGTATTTGGCAATTTTATTTATGGTAGCACTCCCCACCCCTCCCATCCCCTCTTTTCCCTTCCCTCCACCCCCCTCCCCTACGCTCCCTGTCCCTACACTCTGCTACACTCCCCTCCCCTATCCTACCCTACACTGCCCTAAACTCCACTCCCCTACACCATCCTATACTCTCCTACGTTACACTACCCTATCCTATCCTATCCTATCCTCCCTTACACTATCTTCCTCTGCCCTCCCCTGCCCTGCCTGTCCCTCCCTTCCCCTCTTTTCCCTTCCCTCCTCTCCCCTACGCTCCCTGTCCCTACACTCTGCTACACTCCCCTCCCCTATCCTACCCTACACACCCCTATACTCCTCTCCCCTATACTACCCTACACTCCCCTTTGCTACACTACCCAACATTACCCTATGCTCCCCTCCCCTACGCTCCCCTCCCCTATCCTACCCTACACTCCCCTACACTCCCCTTTGCTACACTCCCCTACGCTACACTACGCTACACTACCCTATGCTATCCTCCCTTACACTATCTTCCCCTGCCCTCCCCAGCCCTCCCTGTCCCTCCCAGCCCCTCCCCTCCCAGCCCCTCCCCTCCCCTACAATCCCTCCCCTCCCCTACAATCCCCTCCCCTACAATCCCTCCCCTCCCCTCCCTTCCCTTCCCTTCCCTCCCCTCCCCTCCCTTCCCTTCCCCTCTTTTCTTCTTCTCTCTTCTTTCTTTCAGGTAACTTCAGATCACTTCAGTCGTTCTCATAGCTCCTATCCCTGGCTGATTCACAGGAGCCCATCAGCAGCAACCATAAGTGCTCCAGCTGCTGTGTCACTAGTCGAGCAACAGTCTCCAACTGGGAATCACTGACTTCGTTGTGTGGCTCAGACAGGTGCCTTTCAGTTCCACCCTGGCCTGGACATGTCCTCTTGCTGTGTCCCCACCGACATCGCAGTTCTGCTTAGAAGCAGCAGCACGGTTTGGAAGTAGTCCCACTACTTGCATTTTCAATGGTTTAGCTTGGCTAGCCGGGTGGTGTCTGTCAATAGAAGACAACAAAGAGATTTTGGTTAGAAACAGCTGAGTAGTTCCTTTCCACAAGGGCAATGAAACAAAGCTTACAAATTCACAAAACTTACGGGTGGTAGTTGGAAATATCGGTCTGCAGTCTCTATTTCCTTCTTCATCTCAATTCTCTTTTGGCCTGTGAAGCTTTTTGGATCAGAGGAGAAGATCCGCTGTCATACGGAGTTTTGGATACTGCAAGGGAAATGAAGAATTATACTGAGAACTCTTTTCAAACTCACCTGCAATCATCACAGAAAAGAATACCGAAAGAACACCGCTTTATCACGGGAAGCATAAATTTGAGCATAGGTGTCCTACAGCTGAAGCGAGGTGAAGCAGGTTCCACACAAGGTGAAGGAGCACACCCATAAGCATTTCCATAAAGCTGTGCTTTCAAACAAAGGGTTAAGATTTAGATTTTCTTACAAGTGAAGAATGAAGAAATAAAAGAAAAAGAAAATTACCAGGACATACAGTTTTCCTCTAGCTTGCTTTGCTTCTTTCAGAATCTGAGTCTGGAGTGACAATCGGGGAGCAGCATTGTGCAGAAATGCCAAAGCCTCCCCAGCTTGTTGTACCTTCGTCAACAAGGGCTTTGATACTGCTGCCTCCTCAGCAACATCAGCAGTTTCCTAGGAAAGCTGGTGTCCACCAGGTCAAATAGGAACGGGAAACCCCTCTTGCCACAACTTCACACTCACACCAGAGTCGGCAGGACAGGCCGATGGACAGAGAAGTGTCTGTAAGAGTGTTAGAAAACAGACTTTAGAACAGATTCCCGTCAACCCAGGAAAAATTACTTGCTCATCCCTTCAGACTGAACTCTAAGTAGAAGTAGGCGATCCCAAGCTGCCTTCCTGACATCTATGCTGCAAAGTCATCAAATGTGACATGTTACTGTACCAGCCTGTTATGAAGATAAACAGGAGTTTGAGGTTATGCTGTTTGATTAGAATTAAGCTCAAAGAGTTAGTCCTTTGGTATGTTTTTGTCTGCAAGTGTTTTCACTGTTTCCCAAACAATGTCTCCAGCAAGCTAGCTGCTTGTTTCATTTGTTCTGTTCCATTCTGGTTTGTTTTGTTTTCTCAGGAAGGATTCTTAGAGAAATGAGATTAAAGTGATCATATTGTATGTCCATCCATCCCTCCCTCCCCTTCGCTTGTCCAGAGCTTTTACCTCGTCCACCAGCTTGAATGAACTCGGTCATAGGCGCAGTTGTGTCAAAGCCATTCTGTTCCTAGACGTGTTGTGAGGACAGCTAAGTAGTCAGCTAAGTAGTGGGGAGAGGACGTGCTGCTGTCTGCAGTGTGACCTCAGCGCTTACCAAACAGTACGGAATACACAAAGAAGGGCGTTACAAGAACTTCAAGCACCAGGTATGTTTTATGTGGAAACCGTATCTCCCAAGATAACACTGGACACAACTCCATAATCAAAATGGATTCATTTCTTGGTTCATTCAACTCCTAGGTTTTACTTTTAAAAAGTTTCTGTCTTGGCTTAAAGCACTCTTCCAACCTCTCTTTCCAGTTACTAGGATTCCCTGAAATAGCTAATCCCATTTTTTCCTTTTATAATCTCACAGTCTCTTCTTTTTTACCTCTCCCCAAGAAACTTAGCACTGCTCTCTTCATACTTGACAACTAGATATGGAGCTGTATCAGCCAGAAGGAAGTTTCCTTCACACTTGCCGCTTCTTACGGTATCTGAGCTCTTACCTTTACACTTACTCGCCCTTCCTACATTAGCACAAAGAAAGCTGTTTTGGAGATCTGATGTCTTGTTTTCAAGAAACTACCCTGAATCACCTTTACGAGAGCTGTCCCATGCTGTGAGCGTAAGTCTTGCAGTCTGGCCAGATATTTGCCTTCTAAGTCAATAACCAAATCTGTTACAAAAAGAAACTGACATCTTTTAAATGGATCGATCTCCTCTTCTTGAAATTTCCAGAGAAAAACCACCAGTGAGAAAGGACCTTTGATTCATGTTACTAGGTAAAGACGCACGTTTGCCATTGTGAGTTTTTAATCAGACACCACCATAAACTAGCAAAAAAAATGTACTACAAAATTTTAAGCAAGAGCTTTATTTTAGCTTATAGGCTTGTTTGTATTAAAAACAATTACTTCAAAATCAAATTCACATAAAACTCAGCATGTAAATGAACAAACTCAAGTTATTATCAATCAAGATCTGTTTCTGAAATAAAAGGAGTCTGAATTACATTTTAATAATCTTGTAATGGCAACAGATAAAATTGGGATGGCAGTAGCATCTCAGAGTTCACAGGGTGAGTTAAAACGTCCCCAGCTTCAGTATAGTTTTAAAACACCAGCTGCAGTTAAAACACCAGCTCGTGCAGATAAATGATTGCTACGTTTCCCATTAACCCACTGAGCAATCATAAAAAAAATAATCCCAGTTTCATCTGCTACTTCACAGGAGTGAATGCTCTTCAGTGTTGTTACAGGCACTGCTCTTTTTCCAGCAAGCAACGTACTTGTCCTAAAACATTTTCCTTACAACATCAAAATACAGATTTTCTGAAGACACTCGAAAAATCAAGCTCAGCAAGCTACATTATATACACTTTAAATGTACAATTACCATTAAAAACGTCTGTGTACAAAAAGAGGATTTTTAATTAAAAAAAAGAAACTCCACATGCTAAATTTCAATTACATCAACATTTCAAGAGAACTGACCATAATTAAAAATAGCAACATTCTGATTTGTTAATAACCTTCCCACAAGCAACTGCAAATGTACCTGCAATTCCTTCTCTACTACACATTTAAGATTCTAATAAGCTTTGAAAGAATTTGTGCTATAAACCTCACTTATGAAGTATGTGAAAAGTTATCAGTTGTGAAGACAGAATAGTAGTTCTAGTTAATCAATACAAGATTATTTCAGTAAAATATAAAATTATTCTACTTAAGTAAATACTGAAATGGCATCTGATTTACAGCCAGTTAGACAAAGAACACAGCTAATGACTAGAACACATACATCAGTTAAAAAGTCAAATATATACAAAAATATATTAGGAAGTGGTCAAGTTAAACCACAGGCTCATGTAAAAAATGTTTTAAATAGCAGTAGCAAAAAATAGCTATTTTCTCTATCTGCAACAGTACAAAAGGCAAAACCTACATATGAGGTAGCAATGCCAAATTCAAAAAAAAAACTTTGGAATGAGGAGCACTTCCTACATTTTCATAGCATATCTGTCATGAACACTTCAATTGTTTTGAGAATTAATACATTAATTTACAAAAATCTTTATTAAATGAACTTTTTTTTAATGGCTGGAAATTGATTTAGTTAAAAAATGTCTCCTGCTCCTAAAAAGGTTATCACATTTTCAAATCCAAACACTGTACAGCAAAAACATGGAAGCTTTATTATACACACTCAGTAAATGCTATGGTACATTAAGACATATTTTACAAAGATTGGAATAAGCCAACTATGGTCATTTTACTCTTTTCAGTCATGCATCATTGCAACTTTTGCTACCCCTGTGTTTGTTTCTAGATGCAGGATTAGGATTAGCTACTCACTTCTTCAGCTCCATTTGCAGCTGAAGTGAGCGCTTGTATCATCTACCTTCAGGAATCTGAGCCAGAAGTGTGGCGTCCCTCTAGAGGGTCCAGGGGCAGCACAGAGTCCCTCTTGGCCCCTGTTGAAGTTGCTTCAAGAATAGTGAGGAAGTATTTGTGCCCTCCTCCTCATTCTGTCCATTCATCCCTTCTACAGACGCTGGTCAGAAGGGGGCACCTGAACCTTCCTGACCAAAAATCCCACTAACAAAAAAGCTAGAAGGGGGAGGAATCTTGCAGGGGCTGAATTTTCCACCTGTAGCTTCACTGACCAAAAAGCACTGCCTGCTCCTCCAATTCAGGCAAATAAGTCAGACATCTGAAGTTAGATGGTACAAGTAACACCAAAAAATTATCTGGGTGGAACTTCCATGTTTATTGTATTAAGAAAATAATATACTTTACATCACAGTGCTTAATTAACGTAATAAAAAAATGTGTAAACTCAGGATTCTAAATAAAATTTAACTTGAAAAATTAGGGCTCCAAGACTTTTTAAAATTCACAATTTTTTTTTAAATTGAGGTCACAGACAGTCAGTTCACATAACTCACGGATTTAGGATTACTTGCAAATACTCGTTGATGCACTCCACTGTTTGGTCACTTTTTTTTTTTTAAAGCCTAAATAAATTGACCAAGTGCAAAGGTAAGAGGTATATTTTTATTTGCAAAGAAACTTTAGAAGTAATTTGCAAAACAGATATCTGGAGCGCTCTAGTAAATGTAAGGAAATATGCGGTATGGTACACGCTGACAATACCTTTCCCATGCCAAGCCATACTTTTTCTTACAATGATGTTCATCACGAGCTTCCCGATGAACAAGCAAGCAGATGAAATAAATCACATAGAAATATGGCAAAATGTGATTAAAACCTGCAGAAAAAAAATGTGAGGAACATCATTTTTAATACATTAAAAATACCAAAAATTTTAGTTATTAACACGTGTTGACGTAAACTCATTACAAACTGAAGCACCTTTTACTCATTGTAGAGTATCAAACATTCATCAGGATGGTACAACTATTGTGACATATTTGCACATAAATGCGCTCCCCCCCCGCCCCTCCCCAAGTAATAATCCTTAAAATTCATAGTCTTAAAATCCACCAACTTCTCCCTCAATGTCTGTAAAGCTGTCCAATATCTAAGTTCTTTAGCTATCAAACACACAAATAGTTAAGCTTCTGCAGCACAGGGCTGCCACATACGAGCCCCCCAAGGTTTTCTCTGTTTTGTAGGTAAATAGTAAACTCTACCTTTGCTCAGAGCACACTAAACTTCCCTCCCACTTCCCCCAAGCAGTTACTGGCAGAGAACTCAAGTCCATCATTTTCATGTAGGAACCCTCTTCCAAGATACAGTCTGCAAGTGTATATGCTAATCAGTATTGCCTAATTTCAATTAAAGTCCAAAATGTCTGGAGGTACACTTCAACTCCAGCAGCCTGTCCTTGCTGATGCTCCTGGTCAAGGCCCTAACCACTTGGTCAAAGACCCACTCTTTTGTAACTGTGTATGTCTCACAGCCTGCAAAAATCCAATTGTGCCACGAGGTGGAGTAGGTCTGCCTCAGAAGACCTGCCACGCTCTTTTTTGTGTTTTGATTTATGTGTTTTATACACGTGTTTGTATTTATTTATTTATTATTGCCTTGAGGCAAGTGAGGAGCCCAAAGCCATTTTTCTAACTTGAAAGAACTTTGCAACTTTCTAGAAACTCTCTATGGAAACGCTATAGCACAGCTAGTAGCCTTAAAATGAAAAAAGTAAGAATTTATTAGCAAACAAACCCCAGCATTATTGAATGACCAAGTGTCAGAACTAAGTGTCAAATCTATATTAAGATATAAAGGAGAAGATTTAAGAGAAAATAGGTGTCATATCAACCTTGCAACATGTAAAGCTGCCATTCATTTAATTCCAGCTTTTATCATCTCATAATTATCACTTTGCATTTCAAAACCAGTCAGATGCCAAAACAATTTAAATAAAATCCACTTTCATTTTAGGAACTTACCACAGGGTAGGGACCATGCTAATGCCATGATGATGTCACCGAGATAATTAGGGTGACGGACAAAACCCCACCAACCTGTAACAAGAAGCCCTTTTCCAGTTGCAGTGGGTATGAATTTCAGATCTGTGAAGAGAGTATTGTAGTCAATACAACAATGAAACGTGCACATCAATATTCCAAAGAGACACTGTAAAGCAAGTTGAAGAAATCAAAAAAAATCACTTACAGGCCAATTTGGGATCTGCTGGATTCCTTCGGAAACTATTTTTCTGAGAATTTGCACTACGGAATATGTAATACCCAATACCTGAAAAAAAAAATATTTATTTTGCGTATTCTGTGTTTTCTGTTTCCTGACCTTCAAAAGCATTCATATGCCTTCTGTCAGTCTTATTACGTTGAAATCAGTTATGTCTCTGAGGAAAAGACATTCTCCAGATCTCAGAGCTCTAGCAAGGCAGAAATGCTACTGGAAAACTGTGTTCTGTGTGCTTTCACAAGTTAATGATCAACTTCTAAGATCTAGTAGGAGCTGTATTTTTGCATCGAGCTTTAGATTTGTATCTGAAGAGGATCACACACATTAAATGTATGCCTTCGCTTTCTAAGTGTTTCAATTTTGTCAAGCTCACAATTAACTTTTTATTTCAAGTTCACTACTTAGATAAAAGGAACAAACTAGAAGGCCACATCGGTGCAAATCTAAGGTCCCCTGAAGACATGAGATCCATTCTCAAGTTCTCAGCTGGAAGATTATTTCCACTGAGATGTGTGGAAATAGTGCCTATATATATATTGGGCATTGGGGAAGGAGATAAAAATTAACAAAAACAAACAGCAAAACCTCTTTTCCCCTAGCTTCAATAAACTGTAGCCAACAGGGTTTTTTTTGTTGTTTTTAGAAGAAACACTCAAAGTAGGAAGCAATACTTTTCCAGATGTGATGTTAAAACGCAACTGCAACACTCTATTCTATGCATTTTAAGTTGTAACTCTGTCTAGATTGTATCCATCTAAAAATGTTTCTCAACCGAACAAGATAGGTGTCCAGATTCTCCTTTATCCTTCCTTTAATAATATCATATCACATTCTTTGTTTTAAACAATAGCCAAACACATGCGTCCTCCAACTGTGCTTAACAGAGAAAATATGATTACTGCATCCCAGTGGAAGCTCCCCCACCTTACAACTCAAATTAACAGTTAGTACTACATTGTCACTATCAGTAACATTAACATCTACTATAACTTACCATTCAGAATAATAATTGCAGCAGCAGCAGGCCAAGAAATTGCAGTAGGATGTCCAACTAAATAGAAGGCCTGCAGACTGTAGACAAATGGAACCCATACCAAATCTCCAAATGCGAGCATGAATCCAAATCCATCATGGGTAATATCCATTGTAGTCAGAACAGCTTCCTAGAAACATGGAAGATGCAATTTAGAATTCACAAAGCCTCATTATGTAAACACTGCAATTAGAAACGGTTTCAGTTTAATACAGGGTTGAAGGTTTATTTACCTCATTCCAAAGAGCATCTACCACATAAAGAAGCTGAAAGCTGTTCACGAGTATCATTGACAGAGATGGCATACTCTGATTATGTATCTTCATCTCAGCCAAGAGCATCACCAAGTTTATAACAACCTAGTTAAAAAAAATATTTTATTACAAGTTTTCCTTGTAAAAGCAAGTGTTTTTTTCGATCATACTATAGTACATTTTAATATAGATGGTTTGACTGGTACTTAAATTAAAAAAAAAAAAAAATCTGTTCAGAGACAACAGTTTGTAACTAACCACTTTTCTGAAGCAGTAGCCTCAGCATGAGTACTTTAAAAAGAAGTTTTCATTTTTCACAAACCAAAGAAATGTAGGATTTGTAGTTGTCCTAAAGTAAATAAAAATAGTCATTACAAATTTATCAACATAAAACTGTGTATTTTTCCTGTTTTTAAGTAAATATTGTATTCTTAGCATCTATCATGGAAAAAAGTCACGAAGTAGCTCAGATTACTGACTCACCCAGCCAATTAATCCTGGACGCAACTCACAAAAGTATTTAAGGTCAAAACTGCCAATACGAGGGTTCAATTCATGTCCAGTAAAGAAGTCGTAAACAAGATACCCTGCAGATGAGACACACTCCTTGTTAGAAATATCAGTCCTTTTATCCATCACTATGTTCCCTATAAGGCACTTGCTACTCTATACTAAAAGTACTGTCATTATAAATAAAAAAGCAACATTTTGGCAAAAAATATTTGAGAGTATATGCAAAGTATGAAGCAATGGTTTGTATTTTAAGAGATACAGGTATCTTATTTATTAGAAGGGCTAAACGCTTCAGAAGTTACTGTAGTCTTATCTCTCTTTGACTTTATTCCTTGTTTTCAGCCTTACCCTGAAGATCATCCATGATGATCTTAATACCAAGTTATTCCACTTTTCTTCCTACTTCTTTACTCTTCTCTGTGAATAATTCCTTTAGCCATGACAACAACCCGCGTATCAAGAGAAGGACAAGGAAAATACTACCTGAACTTCTAGACACCCTGCATTGAGTTAACAGCTAACAACCACTGTTACTTCTAGTTCTGTACCTGACTTCCCACTGCCAGAATGTCTTAATGTCTTAACTGAAATGTCTTTTCAGTTTTTCCTTCCAGTTGTTTCTGGAAAAGTCCCACCAACTGGGGTACTATGAAGATAACTACATAAGCCTCTTCACAAATACAGAAAAATTAAAAAACAAAATCAAAACTCTTTTCTCGTAAGTACAGGACTAGACCAGCCAAGACATTTTTAAGTGTACTAGTTTGGGTCGATATAGTGTGCCAGTTTTGGCTGGGGTATAATTAATTTTCTTTAAAGTAACTTCTATGGTGCCAAGTTTTGGATTTGTGACCAAAACAATGTTGATAACACATTTTAGCTATTGTTGAATAATGCTAATATAGCATCTAGGTTTCCTTTATTTTTTCACTCTGCCCCTCCCAGCACATAGGTTGGGTGCAGAGAAGAGGCTGGGAGAGAACAAAGCTGGGGACAGGTGACCCAAACTGACCAAAGCAATATTCCATATAATGCAACATCGTGCTCAGAAAAATAAAATGGGAAAAAGGGGGGTAGGAGGAGTATGGGGGACTTGCCAGAGGTTGCCATTACTCGCCATTACTCAGGGACTGGCTCAGCATCAGTTGGCTGGTGGCAAGCAATTGCTTTTTGCCTTTTTTTTTTTTCTCCCCCTTTTACTTGTCTTTATCTCAGGCCCATGAGTTTTTTCCACTTTTGCCCTTCTGATTCTCTCCCCCACCAAAACAGGGAGAGTGAGCAAATGCATGCATGGTAGTTAGCTTCTTGCTGGGGTTTACCCATACCAGTAACTTGTGCAAGATAATCCAACAAAAAAAATTTAAGTGTTTTACAGTATCTGCATATGAACAAAAATGCCAACTTGCAACATTAACACTGCATTTGGAAAAAGCAAGAGTTAGTACTACAATAACCTGCCTTAAATCTAACCTTTAATTCATAAATACAAAACAGTAGCAAATAACTGTAGGGAAATTATCCAAAATATTAACTCACCAGAATTTCCACCTGGTGCTAGGTCTTCCTCAGGTGCTTTCAGGGACCGGATATACAGATAAATGCTCAATCCCATAGAAAAAACTGCAGCTGATACTGCAAACTGCAGGAAGTGTTCGTACAAATAATGAAGTTCGAATTGAAAATATAATAATATTCCAATAATTGCAGCAGTCAAAACAAAAGCATAAAACCCTAGGGGATGTAGAAGAAAACCATATTAGTAAAAATTAAAAAAGAAAAAAGTGAAGTCATTCTTAGAATCTACCCAGTCCTGCCTGTCTGCATATTTACTTCCAAGATTTAAGTGTTTACCAGTATTGTAGCCCTATTCCATCTTAAAGTGAGATTTAAAAATGGTGCATCTTACAAGACTATGACAAAACACCACTGAACTTATTAATGTAATATTTTAATTCCTTTACCAACAGGCAGTGTCTTTGAACTGACTATGAATCAAATAGGTGGTCTGGAACACCTGGTGAGGCAAACTACACTCTCCTCTTTAAGCCAGGAAAAGCAGGACTGCTCAAGGGTGTTGAACCGTACTCTAAACTTACATGTAGGTGAGAAACTTGCCTGATAAATAGGAAATGAAATCATAGCTGAACAAAGACTCAGAACTGTTCTTTGACAGGCAAGAACATCCTAGATCAACTACAACACACTTTTTACTAGTCTGTAAATCAGAGACATCCAAAAAGATGACCTAAGAAACATGGGATAACATTTCTTCAGATCATTCCTGAACATCTCCTTTTTGTAACAGTCATTGTTACACAAGCATTCTTAACAATCCAATAGGTAACTGCCTATTTAGCAATTATGTAATGAATATGACAAGCGTCACCAAGCACAGCTGGATGGTAAAACAGATGCCCTGCATAATCTAATGCCTTGCTCTTGTGGCAGTTAGTTCCTTCATTACTAACCATCCTGCTCCAAAAAGAGCCTCATGTTTCATGATAAATTTACAACAGATATCTAGGTTAACTATAGAGTGCATTTTTCTTTATTTGTTATCATTAATTTGTGGTACTGAGCACTACAAATCAGGTAGGGGGTTCAAATTTCAGAACGAGCACATCTTACCATTTATCCTGTACTGCAGTTTTGTTCCATTTGAAAGAGGTAGGCCTTCCACAACCTAGGAAGGACAAAACAATAATGTTTCAACAAAATAGTTTGAGAGCACTGGAAAGGGAAGGACGATCACGGACATCTCCATCATCACCACCACAAATCAAGTTAACTAGCTGGATGTATTCAAATCTGAAGACCATGCACTGTTTTTAAAAGCACACTTTGGATATCAAAAGAAAAAGGGTACCAGTTTCAAATAAAAAAAATAAAATCTTATTCCTAGCATCAAGAAAACAGAGCAGCAGCTCCACTCATTTTTAACAGGTGTACCAACAGAACAATTTGGCAGACTGATCTATTTATTCTAGTATTCTTTCAGAACCTGGCAATATCCCTTAAGTCACAAGAAGACTGTAATAGACCATTTGCCTGATTAATATGGCTAGAATAGTTAATATGATCTTCCATGCTTTAGAAAGTAATCTTAATTTCTGGGAAGTTTTTTTTCTACTGAATATCAGTAACTGAAACTGGGTAAACAGTTTTCGGGTTTAAAAGTCAGATACCTGGAATTCTTCTAGAATTCTGCTACGTAAATTTTATCCATGCTTTGAATTGCTATGTTATGCTTTCTGCCTCTTCCACTATAGAACTTATGAAATGCATAGCCATTAATTTCCTAACAAACTGTGTTCTCTTAAGCTTAGAGAAATCAGCAGTAGCTATCTGTCAGCTTAATATGAAAAAGAAATTAATTTGCTTTCAAAAATCACTGCATTATGAACATACCTCATCTTTCAGCCTAACTCACAAATCAACTATCCATAAAGATGCAATTGCTACTGAACAGCTTACCTTTCCAATCGGCAGTAAGTAGAACAGAGCTTGAAGGAAAAACCACAGAAGAAAGACACCAAACACCCTAGCTTCCCAGAGACTTTCAAGTGCTGGCATAGGAGGAGGGAAGTTCATAAGGCTGGGGTCGTCTTGTTCACACATCAACAGCAAGTAGAATACAGTAGCAGGTAGGAAAAATATCAGCACAAAGGTCCCTGTAAACAGACATAATGCAGTATTAGAAGATAAGCATGAGAGCATGAGAAAAATTAAAAAAAAAACAACTACTTTTGATCCCACTAATAAAGCTTGATACTAACATTAGCAGCACAGAAATCATCGTCTATCCCTGCAACAAGACAGCAGCAATCCCTCAATCACATAATAGGATACAGAGACATTCCTCTCACTCCCACAGGGGGTCACATAACCAACCCAAAGGATTGCATCCATTACATCCCTTTAAAACTGTCAAAACAACAACAAAAAAGTATAAAGAATCACGAATCAAACTACCAGGTTTGAAGCACTTAGCTTTAAAAATGTAAAAAACTTTGCTAGTTACTTCCGATAAGATTTATAAAATACTCAAATCTCACTGTGCAGGATCAAGATCTCCACAACATTTCACTAGAGAACCATATGTTAGAGCATTTCTTTGACTTTTACCAAAATCACTCTAGACTGTGACTGAAGCACTGTCATATGATTCTGGAGTCTGCAACTAAGGCCCAGAAACAGGAAAAACAGTCCTTCATAGGACAGTATGGTCAATAACTAAAAAATGTGAAGTTCTACTATTACTAAAATTTGCACACATACCAAATCTTCCACCAAACTCCAGTTCTTTTGTTTTTGATGATACTTTCTCAGTAGTTTTTACCATCTCAAAAACCTTTTTCTCTGAATATATCTCTTCTTTTTTCTTTTCTTCTTCTCTTGGACGCAAGCTGTACTGATCAAGCACACGCTCTATTTCCAGGTCTGGTTTCAATTTTTGCTGATAATGCATGAATGAAAAGATTTTACTAAAAAAAACTAGTTACTTTACCTTATTTTACTCAGGACATTATTCATTGTAACACAACAATATACAATATATTCTACTTCTACACACTATTTAAACATACATTTTAAATTAAGAACCCGCTAAACCCACTATCACTGCAATCATGTAAGTCAAAATTAAATACTCAGCAGCTGTTCCAGTGTGGGTTATCCGTTCCCACCCTCTTCCCTTCTGGTCTAACCATCAGTTATTCTGCTCCGTGCATTAGCTAGCCATCAGGAATAAAGAACTGATTTGACTGAAAAAATCACTTTCTATGGACAAACATTAAAACATAAAACAACATTCTCTGCGGTTATACCTCCAAGATTTTGCTGGATGTGTCATTTCTCTCTGTGCTGTCAGGTTCACCATTGTACCTTCTGGTGTTGTTTTCACTTGGTTTCTGATTAAAAGAAATATAATTTTAGCTTTCTGAAAATTTTATCTCCATTAAGTGCAAGTATAAAGTGAACAATTAAGGACACTAAGGATCTAGTTTGTTTCAACTGAAACTGCTCTGGTTTCCTCCACATGAAAACAAGCAGGTTCAACATCCTAAGCACAGACAGTTTCAGCTCAGAAAGAAGGGAAGAAAAGCCATTTAAAAAAAGGAAAAGGTTGCTATGCTTTTTGCTTTTTTTAATTAAGAGTGGAATTAAGAGGTAACTTGGAAACTCTATTTTTAATTCATCAGTAGGAAGTGCCAAGTACAAAATACATGCATATTTAGTAATATTATTAAAACAGAGGAAATTTCAGAGTCCTGTACATGGCAGTGCTATGCACGAGTGTGAAAGTTGGGTTTTCTATTAAACAACCTTCTAAGAAATTCTCTTCCAAAAACACTCTAATCTATACAACTGGAGGAAGACAACTCATTGTTGTGTTTTATTTTAACACAAGCTTTGTATAAAAGGACCAGGTCATTAGTCATAAAAAACAAACAAACAAACAAAAAACCACAGATCAATCCAACTTCTCAATTAAAAGCCAGAAGAACAACGATATTTTAATCTTTTTGTCCAAAGTGTAACCACTGGCTACAAGCTACTTAAAACGAACACATGGTCCGTTCAATTTAAGGTGGTTTGGTTTAGTTTAAGCCCAACTAAAACTAAGGTCTATTTTCAATAGCAAATAGCAAAATAATTTCCAGTTCTAGGGACCACATCTCAGACAGGTATTCATGTGAAGACATCTTAAGACTACATGGGGTGGAAGAAACACTGTTTACAGTACTACCGAATTCATACAGAAGATTTCGATTTCTTCACAACGTGGCAAGCTAGAAAGCCTATTTGCTAAGTAATAAGGCATTTCTATGATACGTTTTTGCACCTAATTATGTTGTTCAGGAAACATGAAGTACACCTGGCTCTTACAGTAATAAACCCAGTATAAATAAAAATATGTTTTGGGGGAAAAAAGTGATGCTGCAACCAAGAACAAACAAGCAAGCAAAACAATACCAGTAGAGCTAAATTGGTTTCCTGAATAATTTTCTTTTTGTCATCTTTATGTTCTCTGCTTTGGGAAGAAGAACGGCGTCTGCCTTTTGCTGGCCGACCAGGAGATCTAGATCGAGACCTGCTAGTACTTCTTCTGGAAGGAGAACTTGAAGAAGACTGGCTCTTCCTGTGCTTGAACGATGATTGGGACTAACAGAAAAAGGGGAAGAAAGCAAAATCTTGTCTTAGACACTCCAAAGAATAGCTTTAGAAGCATTATTTTTTTGTGAAGACGACTCTGGCATTTAGTTTCACAGAACTATCTTTTCATTTTTTTTAATAGATAATGCACAACAGTGTTAAGAAAAAGTAATTATAGCACACTCATTTTGCTGGTAATACCTAAATAATCCTGTCCAAAGTCCAACTGCTGACAATTCCTGTCAAAGCTACAGAAATCAGGACAATCTATAAATGTGAGCACCAAACTCATAAGCCTACTATTCACTTAAGCCTTTGTATATGACTTCCATTAAGGCTACCATTTCATTTACTTGGCTTTATTAATACATTTGCCATGTCAAGATGCAATGATCTACATAATGCAACACAACTCAAATGTGAAAAAATTAAGTCAGCTAAAAATCATTATATTAGATATGAAAAGTGATTCCATAAGGTTTTCCCCACAAGTATACATTTTAATTTCTCAGTGGAGTCTGCAATTCTGATTTTGCCATGTAACAGTTACACAATACAACTTTCATAAGGCACAAACGCTTTACAACAAAGGAAGGTACTTTCTCAGAGTTAGCTAACCTGCAAACAAAGTAAACAAGTTAGAAACTCTTAAAGCAATGAACAACTTTTTCTAGCTCAAGCCCAAACCATTTTGTCCAAAAAGAAGCCAGTCGCTCACACACACTGCCAGTAAAAGGTAAAAGTATAGTTCACCTACATTAATATCAAGCCTCTAATTACTGGCTTTCTAAGGTACCTGAAAATAATTTTTATAAGCAATCTCTGTATTATAGAGTTCCTGAAGGACGTTTTTCACCCCAAAGGTATCACTGCTTTTACAACTTAAAGAAAATAATGACGCTTCTTTAAAAACACGGACAGTATGCTGAACTTGAGATGCCCCATAATGAAGAACTATTGTTTAGCACCAATTTCTTGGAGACAGTTAATGAAAAATATGCAAAACAACTATGCAATCATAAATTGTATTCTTATCTGCATCACAAAAATCAATATACCCTTCCATTAGCAATACTGTTATTTCTGTGAAGGCATACTCACCTTTATATCACTTTCTTTCAAAGCAAGTTCAGTCCCATCTTTGTACTTAACAGTATAAAGATGAGTAACATCATCGTAATTAGTCACTTGTACTTCATAATACAGGACACTTCCTGGCCAACGACCCATCACCACCTCGCCATCAGCAAACCTTCGGTTCGGCATTTTCCAAATCCTAGAAAATAAGTAAGTTAATAGTTATGACGTCCAAATATTAAGCTTATTTTTTTCCCCTACTGTCTACACATCATTTAGGCTGGAAGAGGGAAGCTTTAAAGTAAATAACTCTTCAGCTTAAATATGCAAAAAGCTTCCTGATTAAAAAAAAAAAAAAGTGATGCATTTCCCAAATACTAGACAGAAGAAATAGGTTTAAAATAGAGCAAAGACTGTAGTTAGATGCTACGAAAAATGTTCCAAATGCATTAATAGTACATCTAGATAATTCTTCTACATAATCTCCATCAAAGACCATCAAAAGCAGGCTATATATTTGACCCAGTACATATATGTAGTTGATTCTATCTAGAGGGGGGAAAAAAAGTAAATGAGACGACATCTAAACATCCTCTAACCCTCCTTTTCTGTGGTTCTAAAAAATTACATAAGCTTTCATCCCTAAATGCGAAAATAACATGTTATTATTTTAACCAGTCTATTCCATACATGTTACTTGCCCAGGTTGCCCAGAGAAGTTGTGGAAGCCCCATCCCTGGAAGTTTTCAAGGCTGGTTCAATGAGGCTTTGGACAATCTGGTCCAGTGGAAGGTGCCCCTACCCACAGCAGGGGGGCTGGAATTAGAGGATCTTTATGGGGACCTCCCGACCCAAACCATTTTATGATTCTGTGATTAGCCACATTACTTATGCCTTTCAATTTGTTACGACAAACATTCGAAAGCTAGGGAACACCAGAATTCTGGCTCCTATACGGATTGAATATTTTCTTTTTTCCACCTATTTCATCCCTGTCTGCACCATAAGGTTTTTACTTGATTTTAGCAGAATATGGCTTAACTGACTACTGCCCTTGGTCCCCTGTGCTGGCGTACTGAAAAAACTGTAACTTGAAATCATGCCTTTAAATATAAAGCCCTGTGAAATACTTTGAAAAGTTCCTGATATTAAGCTATTGCCATCTAAAAATAAGTAACTATACTAAAAGGTATTCTTATTACCTGAAATTCTGACTCAGGTCTCAACATAGAGTGAGGGTATCTTACAAATCTAGGGTAAAATACACAGAAACTTACATGCTATCACCATGTGTATAATGAACTTTGGAACTTGAAATAGAAAAAAAAAATCAGCAAAAGTTTCTGTTTCAAAGCATTTTTTAAATCTTGTTTGCTATGTGAAGCCCCACAAAATGATTGGAAAACAAATATTGAACTAGATACTCATTCATTACACATTAACTAACCTGCAGCAAAAAATCAGGTTCTTTGGCAAACCATCATAACGCACTGGGGGCAGAGCTAAAGAAGGCTGTTCAGTCAGCTTTACTTTTGGCACTGCCTGATGTTCCTGCTGTTGGTACATTTTATACCTGTGTAGGTCTCCACATCAGAAAGAAAACAAGAACTCAGCAAAATTGCCTCATTTCCTGTTAATATCATGATTTGCTTCAGAACAGAAATAGCTGACCATCCTCTTCGCTGTATAATATTTCAGGAAGTTAAGACAGTAAGTTTTATCAGTTAATTTCACTGCTGCTTGCCAATCAGTAAAATTGGCACCTCCACGAACTTAAGAGGTCTAGTCCATGTTTGTACTGTAGGCACAGGCTCTTCCAGCTCATCTGTTTTCTACCAACAGTTTCTTGCCACAATCCCTTGTTACTTTCTTACTCTTCCTGAATTTCAATTCATTCAACTCTGTCTCTTTCCAGAGAGTTTAACCCCCTTAAACTGCATACCCTTGTTCCTTACGACTCTATGAAATACAATTTCTCTACTTTCATCTGAAATTCTTTTCATCCTCTCCTTGGTCCTACTTAATTCCCTGGGGGTTACTGCCTTTTCTGCCCTTGTTCACTGAATGAGTTGCACTTCCTCATCACCACATTTGGGCTCAAGATTTGATCTCAATGTCACATCTGTTTCTGTGTCCAGTTCTCTTAGCCACAAGCCAACTCTCTCTAAGAGGTTTGTGTCTACTACAGCTCTTCCCCCAATCTCTTTCAGTTACAGCTTCCTCCTCCTCTTCCAAATGTAATCTAAGTTCTAGTCCTCTATACCAAGTCCAGGCACGAATTTCACCAGATGTCCTAACCCGATCTATGCCTTAAAATTGGTTCTTAAGATTTATAACAACCACTTAAAAATTAGATACATTTTTATAGGGATAATAAAATGCAACTCTCTGCCAAACTTCAAAGCTCAGCGTTTTAGTAGACAGACTGAAGATAAGGAAACCTTATTTAATTCTTTTTAAAAGGCAGCAAGACCTTTTCCTCCTCCAATCTTGCACTCAAATGGAGCTGGAGTTGGCTTTGAGAATTTAGAAAATGTGGTTGAAGCAGAAGAATCTAAAAAAAGTGTTAAGTTATTCAGCCTGAGATAGATCGCAGTGATACAAAATTCCAGACTAGTAAATTAATCTAAGCAAGTAAAAAGATTCTTTTCTGATTTGAAAGTGATAAAGAGTATTAATAATGGAAAGTTTGTTTCTTCCATTTTTCTCTAAATATTAAAGCTTCATAATGATGCCAAACCTTAAACACTAAAAAAAGTATTACTTGTTACCCCGTCAGAAATTACCACCTCCTGCACCAGTGTACACTCTGCAAGGGAGTTTTGCAATCCTCATTCCACATATCCCACTTCAAAAACCTACATCATTTAAAGGCAGCTTTCATCTCTTCAGATAACAAAAATCATTACTGGCATCAAAAAAAAAAAAAAAAAAAAAAAGAGAGATAGGATGCCTTAAAAACAAAACAACAAAAAATCTTGCATTTCAGAAATTAATTTTGAATTTAGCACTCTTCCAAGCTCAAACACATGTTTCTGATAATTTTCAGTGTATCAGAAGGCATCAGCTTACTGTTCACTGTGGTCCTATGCAAACCTTTTATTTAACTCAAAGGGCTTCAAAATATATATATATATGTCAAAATTATCTCCAAAGACAAATTATTTCATACAGCAAATGCTGCACTGAATAGGTACCTGAATGCAAGTAGCCTCAATGACTCCTAAGACAAAATTTGTGGGTTTGTTTTTTTTTGGAGTAATTATGAACTTCCTTAAGGAACTCGGCATCTAAGTAAATGGCTCAAAAGGATTTTGCATCCTCTGCCAAGTGAATTAATGCAGAAATGTCTGGAAGCTAAATTTGGTCAAGAAGAAAATAACTACTGACTGAACCCTAAACTGTTTGGTTCATGGTTCTAACTGTTTAGTTAGAGAAACATATTGCCCCATGGATCTATTTCTGGTCTTTCTTAATGACCCGCCCCCTAGATACGCAGAAAGGTATTTCAGTCAAGAAAATATGAATAAGAAGATGACTAGAGCTTGTAGTCCCTAGGAGATCACACCACAGCAGGTGCTGTGTTTTGAGAAATTAAAAAATAAAATAATAGCGGGGTTTCTTCTTGGAAGAACTGTGGGAAGTTCATATATAGCCAGTGATTCTAAGTATTAATTGCGACACCTCAACGCTGGTGGATAACGCTGTGTATGTCAGAAGAGGGAAAGTCGCTGCTGAACTCAACAAAGCGACCGAACGGCTAAAAACCAGCCAACCGCGGCCTCGGAGCCGTGCTTTTCACCGCTGACAGCGGAGAGGGAAAGCGCCTGAACCCCGAGCACCCAGGGGCGGCCGCGAGCCCCGGCGGCGCGCTGTTGACAGGAAGGCGCCCACACGCCGCAGGCGGCGGAGGCCCGGCCTCCAGGCCCCGCTGGGCGGCCCCGCCCGCACCGCCAGCCCGGGCCTGGCGCGGGGCCTCCGCCGCGGGGGAAGGGAGGGGAGGGGAGGGGCCGCGCCGCGCCAGGCCGCCCCTCGGCGCCCCCCCACGAGGGAGGGGAGGCCCCCGGGGCCGAGCGGCGCTGCGGCGGCGCGGCCCAAGCGCGGGGAGCCCTCCAGCAGCCTCCAAGCGGCGGAGCGCAGCGGGGCCCGCCAGGCCTCCCCGCGGCCCTGACGCCGGCGCAGAGAGGCGGCGGCGGCGATTGGCCGGAGCGCTGCCCCCGGGCAGGCGGCGGAGGCGGGGGTGTGTCCGCGCCCCTCCCGGCGCCGCCGAGCCCTTACCTGGCGGCCGGCCGCAGCGGGCCGGGCGGGACGTGGCCTCCGCCGAGCAGCGCGACCGGGCCCCGAGCGCCGCGCTCCTCCTCAGCCGCGGCAGGCGACGGTTAGGGCCGCGCAACGGTCCGGCCTCCGGCCACGCCCCCCTGCCCGGCGCCAAGCGCGCCGATTGGCCGGGCCGCGCGGTTTGAATCGCGGGGGGCGCCTCGCCATTGGCTGCCGCGCGATGGCGCGGTGCGGGGAGGGGAGGGGAGGGGAGGGGAGGGGAGCGCGGCCTCCTCACGGCGGGCTCAGGCGGGGGGGTGGGCGGAGCGGGCTCGCCTCAGGCCGCCTGCGCCGCACGGCCCCGCCGCCTCCCCGCCAGCACAAAGGCGGCCGCAGCGTGCCCGGGGCCGAGCCGTAGTGAAACAGAGAGGCACTCTTCAAAAAAAAATAAAAAATAAATAAAAAATAAAATAAATAAAGTGCGGAGGGGAGGAGGGGGCGGCGCGCGTTTACGCTGTCGTTTTTGAGGCAATCTTTCTAGAAAGGTCACCGAAGCGGCTGGCATGTTGTGAAATCAGGAAGCCTCAGCCGTGGTTTTGGGCACAAAGAGGTGGTGGAGGAGTTAACGAGTGCAACGGGTTTTAAAAGGATTGCTCCCAAGTGTTGGGGTCTTGGGACAACATCAAGTCCTTTAATAGCACAATACAAACACGTTTGTACCGAGTTTACGGACCTCCTAAATTGTTTAAATTCTAGTGCAGGTTGACAAGTCATAGTCTAGGTTGAAAAATACCAGGCACAGGCAGATCCCAAGAGGACAAGAGCACTGCTTTGCAATATAGGAGACTAGCAACGCTACACAAAAACAACAAAATTATCAGATTAAAGAACAACAACTGAAACAAAACCTAAAAAGCTACACACCCATAACCATAAATAGGGCCCTTTGTAACCAACCATAAACTAGTTTTAAACTGAGATTTCTCACTTGCTTTTATTTGTGAGTTAACTGCACTTTAAAAAAAAAAAAAAGGTTGTAGCTTCCCAGCCTCTGGGAAGGTTGTAGGCTCCCCAGCCTCTTGTCCTCTAGTCTGTGTGTACAGCCAGGGTTGTCTAGTCCCAGGTGCAGAATCTAGCGTGTGCCCTTGTTAAACTTCATATTGATGGTGATTGCCTAGTTCTCTAATTTGTCAAGATCTCTCTGCAAGGCTTCTCTACCCTTAAGGGAGTCAACACCTTCTCCCAGTTTAGTGTTGTCCACAAACTTATTTAGTATAACTTGAAGTCCTACATCCAAGTTGTTTAACCTATAGAGCCAAAACCATCAGCTGTTTGTTCACCCATTGTATTACCTGTTTATCTAGCTGTATGGTGGACATTTTGTCCAGAAAGCTACTGTGAAGAAACAGTATCAAAAGCTTTACTGAAATCCAAAAAGATCACAAGTGGCTTCCCTTGGTCAACCAGGTGGGTGACCTTGTCATAAAAGGAGATTAAGTTCATTAAATAGGACTTTCCCTTAGTGACCCCATGCTGGCTGTGACCAATGACCCCATTGTCTTTCAGGTGTTTTTCAGTAACTTCCAGAATAATGTTCTCCATAATTTTACCAGGCACTGAAGAGAGACTGTCAGGCTTATCATTACCAGGATCTTCTTTCCTAGTCTTCTTGGAAATTGGAACATTTTCCAGCTTCCAGTCAACTGGGACCTCTCCAGATTCCCAAGACCACTGAAAAATAATTGAGAGAGGTCTTGTGATGACATCAGCCAGTTTTCTGAGTACCCTGGGATGAAGCCCAGCAGGTCCCATCAACTCATATGCGTCCAGCTGGAGCAGCCAATCCCACACAAGTCCAGGGTTGGTAGGGAATTTCTCATTACCACAGTCTCAGTCCTGCAACTCAGGGCTCCAGGGGTCCCAGAGTCCATCACCAATGTCAAAGACAGAGACGAAGAAAGCATTAAACATCACTGCTTTGTCTACATCTCTATTTGTGATCTTATTTTCCCAGGAACTATGTATTTATTTTGTATCCCTCCTTTTTAAAACAAACAAACAAACAAACAAACAAACAAAGGTTGTATTTTCATAGGCATTCATGTCATTTTTCATTATATAATGAAATAAAAGACATTTAAGTGAGATTAATGGTTTGATAAAAACAGAGTAACGTTTAAGCATCGATTTAAATAAGTGCTGTCAGAATAAATTTATTCTTTAGCTGCATGAAAGCAATCAGCTTTTATCTGAAAGACATTTAACAATTTACTATGTGAAAGAATGCAATCGAAGCTTCATTTCTGGCTTCAAATAATAAATGGTTTTAGTTCCAGCTAACTTTATGTTTGTTTATTTATTTATTTATTTATTTATTTATTTATTTATTTTACTACTGCACAGTTTACAATTATAACATTAAGAGCTGTTTACAGTAGACATCTAATTACAGCAACTAATGCTTGGAATGAGTCTGCTTCATTCTGTTGGCAACAGAGGCCTGCAATTAATATACTTAAATATGAAGATTTTCAGTTGTAATCTCATTTAGAGAATAAATATACTTTCAGAGTAATGGTTTTCTTTTGGATTTGTTTATTGAACCTGGATTAGGGAGCTGTAGTGCCATTTAGAGCTGTTTATTATCAAAAGGTTTACTGGCAGGCTTGTAATGGTATACATTTGAAGGATTGTTTTAGATATATTGATTGGACCATCTCAGATCAGCTATTAAATGGGACAAATGTGAAACCAATCAGACCTTCGTCTCCAAGATATTACCTGTGCACTACTGCTGGTTAGGTTGTCTGTGTCTCTATTATAAAGAACTCAGAAACAGAGAAATTTGCAATCAACACACAAAGCATCTTGATCCCACAACATAAACCTGAGAAAAGAATTCCCCAGCTTTTAATTTTAGCAATAAATATTAAGCACTACAATATCACATCTACCTGAAAAAGCAAGACACCCTTGTTCCCTTAAGATTTTGGTACTTCACACTTTAAGACTAGAGGCACTGAATTTAGTGTCTTATCTGTATTATCTTATCTTAACTTTAGTGTCTTATCTGTATTATCTTTAATTTAATGATTTAATCTATCAAAAGATATTTTTAAAAGCTTGGGAACTTTAATTGATGTTAATATTCCAAGACTTACAACTCAGAATTGGTGACAGTTTGAGTCCCCTGAATTGTTATTAACCAAGTTACTGCTGCCTGCAATATTACAAATAACTGGTAATATTGTGTGTACCAACTATTTAGCTAATACATCTGGAGGCTCATAAAAGCATCCTTTTTAAATGCCATATGAAAACTCAGGTCCCACAAAAGGGGCCACAGCTAAAGTCAAGTCTATGGAACTTAACTGAGGTAATATCCAACCTGTTTTCTTTAATTAATGATCTGTAAACACTTCCTGAAATGTGAAGTTCTACTATAAATCCTTTAACCTTTATTTTTCATTGTTACATAATATTTTTTACAGTGTATATTTTTTCTCTTTCTGTTTTTCGTTTTACAGAAAAATCTGATACTAATATCAGTTTATCTTTCACAGGGTTAAAAATATTTTAAATTCATCAAACCACTTCAGCAGCATTAAGGGTACAAAGATTTGCAATATTTGGGAAATACAGCTGTAGCACACTGCAGCAGTTGGTGCTGATCATGAACTCTCCTCAGTTTGTTTAGCTCTAAAAACCCCTCCAACATTTCTGTTCAAAGCTGATGTTTTTCAGTCACACATCTAATAGCCTAACTGCCCAGTGAATGTGCATCCGAACCATACCTAGCCATCTCTATACTTAAGACAAGTATTGCTGATACTTTATGGGGTATTTTGTTTGCTTGTTTGTTTTGTTTTTAACCACTATTTTTATAGGTAGTCTAGAAAGGCTTCAAAATACAGCCGTCCTATAAAGTTGCCAACCCAAAGCAAGTTGAGAAGCGTGATGATAAATGGCTTTAACGGAGGCTTCAGAGGTGGGTGGGGTAATTAGCTTCTATTTCCTCTCTTGATTAGCTCTTTGCCTCTGTGGAAGAAAACACCCATATGGCTCACAGACTTAAAAACTCCACCTTACATAAACACAAGCATTTATATACGTATGTGTCCTATATATATGTGCCTATTCTATACAGACTATAGAATGTGTGTGTGTGTGTACATATATATATATGTGTGTGTATATATATACACACACACACTACACTTTCTCTCCTTCTCTAGTATTATATATGATCAAATTTTCCTAGCCTGTCTAGTGAAAAGATCTCCACTATTTGCATTAGAGGAAGAAATCTCCCAGATGGCAGTTGCCTTCCCAACACACACAGCTGCTGCAGATGAGCATACACTGATGAACACATGCACCATGCATTTTGAATCATAAGATATAACATAAAAGAAAAGGCAGGCTCGATTTTGCTCATTGACAAAAAAATAATCACCTCTGTTTCTGAAAATGCTGTTGGAAAAACTAAGGACAATACATTTAAAAAAAAAAAAAACACGATTGTGAAGATTAAAGAATGTGAATGTGATCAGGCAATTTAGGGATAGTTTAGATTAGTGCATAGAATTTTATTTATTTATTTTTCTGTGATAGAATGGTTCTTTAAAAAGGAGCGGGAGTTTGGGGATTAACCTCTGAATTTTGTTGAACAGAATCTGTAGAGGCTGTGTTTGCACAGGCCTCAGTAAGGCTGGGGTTTCACCCTTAATCATGGAAGAAGCTTCCCATTATATCTTAATTTATAGCACATAAAATTTGAACTTAAAACCATATGAAGAAACTGCACACTAACAGACAGTGTGGCTCTGGGCAAATTAAGATGAGCGCTTGTATTCTGGGGAGTTTTGCAAAACGTTTATCTTCAGAAACAGCTTTAAAAAAAATATCCAAGGCTATCAACAAGTGCTGCGCTCAGCAATAAGGAGAGGGATACAGACACATGCAAACCAACGTCAGTTCTCTAAACAGGGGTAGGAAAAAAAACATTGAAACTTTGATCTCCACAGTAGTCCAAACTTCCTTTTTGTATTGTATATGAATTTATAAATAAGGCTCAGTATTGACTAAGGGAAGTAGATTCTTTGATTCTCTAAGCAATGAGTATTGAAATAAGAGTTTTAGCTACTGTATCTTTGGCTGGGCTGCTTACCTTCCTATTTTTGCAGCACGATTGTTAAATTACTCCAGCAGGAAGCCCTTGAAGCAGTCAATTTTCAAAAAATTACAGTAAACACATACTGCAGTATTTCTTAGTATTTTCAAGACATGTCAGAGCTACATGCATTGTAAATATTTAAACAGGAAGTGGTTTTAATTATAGAATAATGAAGAAAACTTAATTACTTTAAAATATTTTTAAAAGACACTGCTGGGTTTCAAGCATCTCTTGACTCACAAACAGATTCACAGTAGGCTTCTAGTTCTTGAATCCATTACCTTTAGTCTTCAATAAGGCATTGCAGAGCAGAGAGCAACCTCAGCTGATGTGCTGCAGCCATCTGGAATCTCAGCAGGACAGCAGGGACAGAAGATACCTTCCCCTGCTTCTTGTGTGACAAACTGTGCTGGATGTAGGGAAAAAATTGGCCTCAACCCCCAGCTATAGCACATTAACCATATTGCACCCCTAAATCGTTAAAGTTCTCTGGTGTCTGGAAAAAAAAAAAAATAAATGTCACTTCAAAATCTTTATATACACACATACACAGCTCTGCCCACAAAAATGTTGGCTGTCCAGCTTTATTTTTTTAACCGCTTTATGATTCTTCTGCCTGTCACTGACAGTAGGCACAACTTCTTTCAATAGCTGAAAGTAATATTTAACGGGCTTTGTACCAAAAATGAAGAGTTCAGCACACTGCTAGTACCAAGTTTGCGAATGGCATGGCAGCCTGCAAAAGCTGTTCGTGTTGATCCACACAGGGATGGACAGTGGGGCTGCAGACTGCTGGAAAATAATTTGATGATAAACAGAGATGTAAGCTCAATGCACCAAAAAAAAAAAAAAAAAAAAAGGTGAACTCACATACCTTGGCTTTATGAGCTGCTATTGCTGCATATCTACTCTCAATTAAATTGACTTATTTCATAAAACCTGTTCAACTGGTTTTTTATTATTATTTTTTACATACAGTAATTTAAATCTTTTAAACTTTGAACTTCAACGTCTATGTTTCTACCAGCATGTTGAAATATATCCATGAATGTAGGTTTTCCAATCTATTTTTTCAAGATGGAGCATTTAAACAGAAGTGTTGGCAAGAAACAAAAGGAAGATTTGTTCAAATGCGGTCACCAAAACTGAAAACCCTGCACTTGGCATTTGGACTTGGTTCACTTTTTTTCCTGCCAGTGCCTGCCACTTTAAAATTGTTATAAATTTTTAAAATTGTTATAAGAATATCTGCAGAAAGTTAGCTTCACCAGGAACAATTCCAGTAAATGAATCAGAACCCCTCAGGGCTTGCCTTACACCATCCTCATTTTCATAAATCTTTCTTACCTTCCTTCCCTACCTGCAAAGACTATACATCTACCCTACCACCAACACGTGATATGGGGACCATTTAGAACACACAAATTGATCTTCAAATTTTGGCTGAGCACTGAGCAGCTAACACCCAGAACAGGAGTGATGACAGACAATACTAATATGAGAAGTTTCAGTGAGCCAATACTTTGGAACAGATAAAAGGCAAAGACACTTGCAGACTTCAGTCTTCTCTTTTCTCCTCTTTCTCTTAAATTCTCCCCATTTATCCCTGGCTGTTAATGCAACAGCCATCTGTACCCGCCATGGGTGTATATGTAATTTTCATGATTTCAGTGGCAATCTCAGGCATTCCCAAGGCAACAAATCATTGAAACAAGTGATTCAGACATTAAATAAATACATAAATTCTGTTACTACCAATTCCCACACAATGTTTATTTGTTCTGCACTACTTAACCACATACACACAAAAGGAAACTACACTTTGTTCTCAAAGAAAGCATTACTGCAGACATCAGTGCCTTAGTTCGGTGTCCTGGTAGGGTGGTTCAGCCAGCTAACAAACACTTTTCCCAGCTCTGCACGGAGCTGCACAGTCCCAGAGAGCTTTGACAAGTATTTTAGGGCCAGAAATAGACTGCTGCGCATACAGCGTATTTGGAAATCACGTGGGCAGTAGGTTACAGGGTTCTGCTTTAAGATACATATGTTTTAAAATCCAATATCAAATAATAAATAACTAAAAATACACAAGATGCAAGCACATGGCATTGAGTTGCATGAAATTACAGCCTCCTCCTAGCAGGCTGCTGGGCAGGATAACCTCAATGATTTGAATACAGGTGGGAGGGAGCCAGCGTTTTGTTGGCTACAAACGAACCTCAGTGAAAACCTGACCTGAAAGCACCCTCCCATGCACAAACACGAAGATGTTTCCTGGTCATACATGCTTTGCATTTATGCCAACAGGCAATACGGCTCGCTCTATTTGCTTCAGAAGTGTGCTTTCCCTTCAAAATTACTCCAGCTAACCTAACCTGGATAGATCCTTCCTACTGCAACACACTTGCTGTGCTAAGCCCTTGCTCTGGGGGACCCACAAACCCTCGCATTGCATCAGACTGGGTTTTTCCCTTTTTCTCACTCTATTTCTTTAAGGTGAAGCTGCTGTTGTGTGGCCCAGGGGTTATTACAACAAAGATCTGGAGTTACTCATCTGCCACACACACACTTTTGATGATGAAAAGAAAGGCAGGAAACCTTTCCCATACAAAGGCTGTTGGGGAACCAAGTATGAAAACCACACAGCAACCTGAAAAATAGCCAATTCACTTTATTTTCTGTTCCTCTTCCATTAGCTTTACATAAAAATACTATCTGGAGCACATCTCCCTGATGTATGACCTTTGCCAACATTGCACCAGCTTTTTGGTGAAGCTGTGGCGTCCTGCGCCAGACGGCTGCAAAATGATTCCTTGGATTATCCAAGTTCCCAGGTAGAATAGCAAAACAACTGCCAATGGCAAAAACAAAACAAACCAAACAAACAACAAAAAAAAAGTCAGGGCTGCTTCTGCAGATAGCTTTCAGGCAAGGCTAAACAGAAATGAAGAGATTATTACGGCACCCACTAGCCTTGTTTCAAAGCTGGGATTTTAAAGCATTTTCTAGTTTGAAGCACTCATCCTTTCTCTGTGCAGACAAAAAGGGAGGGGGATAAAGCAGCATCACCCAGAACCCTGACATGAAAAAATCTCTTTGTATAGTCATGAGAGCTTCACAAAGGCTTGGGGTAAGGGGATAGAGTGGAGTTGCAGAAGTTTTCCTGTTCAGCGTATCTGGAAACACCTTACAACGTTCAGGACACAAAGGACAGTTTCTGAAATGCTCTCACTTGCAGTACCACCTTCCCCCTGCAGTCCTGCATGTTGGCTGGCAGCTGCAGCCCTCATCCTAAAAACATCTACTTCATGAATACACAAAGTGCAGGGAGGCTTCTTGTATTACTTCAAAAGAAAATCTCTGGGAAAGATCTTCCTCCAAATGTTTTCTTACCTATGTATTGACACTTAAATAAACATGGGTTAGGCATGGGTTGCCTAAACTGCGAATTTAGCCACTCCCATTGCTGACACAGTTCTCACTTGAAATTGAGTTTTGCTTTCAAGTTCAAGATGAGATGATTTTCTCTTCCTGCCTACAGCTACCAGCAGTTGGTGACCCTTCTCAAGTCTCCTTTGCTCTGGAAGATGAGTTTCCTCTTTTCAAACTACTGCAAATCTCCCAGTGCTCCAGTCTGGGATAATTTATCCTCCAAACTGGGGGATAACCCAGTTTCTCTACACAAACTTTCCCAAAATAAGACAAAAAAAAAAAAAAAAAAAAAAAAAAAAAAAAAAACTGAATTTTTTGGCATCATCATATATATTAAGCTTTGTTCATTAAGCTTAAGTTTTCAAACCTTCCTTTCCTTCCTCATTTTGGTTTCCTGTATCAAGGAGACACAAAGAGCCTAGGCTTTTGCTAGCATTTAGCTATAAAGGGGAGTCCTGCTTCTAGTTTGCTTTCCTCATTAGGCCATGGTTCTGAAATAGCAATAAGCACCAGTGATATCCACTGACTGTCCTTTGCAAAATTAGAGCCCTCCTAGTCTTTAGACTATGCATGCTTATCCTATTTCTTTTAACTGTTTTTTATTAGCATATTAGAGCCAGCACATGTAAATTTGAAAACAAAAAGCAGTAGCAAGGTGTGATACTGCTTTCCATGTGCATGAAAACAGGCAAAATACCACAGCTCCCAAGGGTCCAGAGAGGAAATGAGTCATACACTATAGAACAGCCTAAGTTGACTCAATAGTTGGCAAATGATACTAAGCAAATTAGAGATTTTTTAAGTGTGTGTGTGTTTCTTTTTTTTTTTAAATAAACACAGATTCTCATATTTATGAACATGAGGATATGGCATATATAAACACATAAGAAATTTATAAATGTTTATATAACTATATATGCTACATATCACACATAATTTTAATATATATTTTGTACAAATTAATAATTGCACAAAATTGTGCACAATTACAATTATAAATTTAATTTATAATTTGTGTATTTACAATACATAATACATTTGTTAGATATATAATGCAAAGAAACACTTCAGAAATTTTATATAGAAAAGTTTTACATGGTAAAACTGGCTGAGCTTTCTCAGGAATTTTGGAAAGTCATTTTCACTTGCAGTCTACACAGTGCAATTAAAACCTAGTTTATAAGTTTCAGCACATTCAACACACAAAAAATTTGCCTACAAGCATGCAAACAAGCAGCATATCTGTGCCTTATTGTTTTGCTCCTCAGACAGGAAAACTGTTGTAACATTTGCATCCTCAGCAGCTGCCCTAGCCAGTGGCACACTTTCTTCAGGAATCCTGCTTGTTACAACAATCTCCCTTAAGCTACTGCAACTAGAACTAAATTTCATCCTCCGGGTGTAAGTAATTGGCTGCACCATGGAGTAAGGGAAACCAGGAGGGAAAAAAGCAGCACTGTGCCATGCCAGCAGCTATGCCAGTTAGAACAGCACCACCACAAACTAACAAACCAAAATGTGTTTCCAGTTACCACTAAATTATTGAGTGACTTTGCGAGAACAATCCCAAATCAGAGGCCTGCTACAAAGTATATGGGGTCATACTTGAAAAGCAAGAAGGAAGAAAGGCTGGAAGACATGCAAGTTAGAAGCAGAAATTTTATTTTTTAGTGCAACCTGTTACCTTGCAATAAAAACGTGATTATCAGAGGTGGTCTCAAAGCAGCCACTAACACCAATATTGTGGTGAGCTGCTTCTGTTTTTTTGTTTTGTTATCTCAAGTAATGGCTTGCTGCATAAATATACAACATGGAAAAAAATGGGAAAAGGCAGAGGGGAGAAATCTTACAGAGAACTATATATTTTTTGCATTAAATTCAGCTAGTTTAGTCACAGATGTAGAACCTTTACAGTCCACTCCATACAGTCTAATCTAGGATACATTTGCTCTCTGGTATATATGACACAGAACAGAATAATAACAGTATTAGGGTTAAAACTAACAAATACACAGTATATTAAGGAAGAATCTTGTGGAAACTAGAGCAAGAGCTTCACCCAAACTGATGGAAGCTGGAGACATGTCTATTACAACCAAAAACAAACAAACAAACAAAACAAAACAAAACAAAAAACAGCAATATTAGCTGTATCTGATAGGACACCAAGGCTGTGGATTATTCTGTGACTCACTGGAAAGTATTACCATATTTCATGTTCCTTTAGAGTACATGTTTCAACCGCTCTAATTTATGCACAATTATTACCAAGCTAGGAACCAATAGCCCCCTCACCTATTTTATGTGCATACGTTTAAGTCCTGCCTTGTTGACCAGCTAGCTCCCTGTAGATATTAAGTGCAACAGGCTGAATGTTTATTTTAGGAATAAACAGTCAATACAATGTTCAAGAAAAAAATAATCCTTATTTCTTCCTTTTCCTTCATTCTAAGTCTCTCCTCTCAGTTGTCCCTTTACACGTATATCCTTCTGTACTGAAGCCCTCTGGGAGGTGATAGGTGACAAAGAGCATTTACCCCCTTGGCTGTCCCAGCAGTACAAGCACGTCTCAACACCTGCAGCAAGCAATGAGCGCCGAATCACCTTGACGGTTTTCAGCTGGACATCCTCAGAGCAGAAAACTAAACTCAAGGACTCTGGTCTCCACAACCAGGTAATTAGGGGGCAGACCAAGCATAGTGGTTTGTGAGCCCAAATGGATGGCTGAACTGGTGGGGAGCAGAGGCTGTCTGAACGTAGCTGGATAGGCATGTTCCCACTGCTGCAGTCAGCTGTTGTTGTGTGCTTGCTGATGCCCCTTAGCAGTCTTCTAGGGTGCCTTTTAAGTTATTTTTGTCCAGTACTTACACAAAGCTTCATTTAAATTTTCATTGTCTGTTGAAGTTTTTGCAACAAATTCAGTCTGTTACAGCTCCTGTGGCCTCTCTGTCTGAAGAGCTGTTGTTACTAGTGTTCCAGGGAAGCATCTAGGACTGGTTAAAAATAAACAGCTCAGTGGCTGCAGAAGTTACCTGTTAGCTGAACAAGAATTAGATGACTGCATGATGCAATTGCTTCTTGAACCCTACATCCACCACCCTCTCAAATACACATATTGCTTTTTTTCTGTTCTCTGAGGAAGCTGTTCAAAAGTGACCTCAGGCAGAACTTACTTTTTGCATAGGGACAGACAAACAGGGAATGATATTTGGTAAAATGATTCTTCCATGTTCTACATGGAAATTAGGATTTGTCACACACATCTGAGATGATGCCTACAGCACTGGCTTGAGTTAAAAGGGTTGCCCTGTGCCACTGTTACTATTATATTATACCCTAAAGGGTATTTCTCCACGTCAAAGCAGCCACACAGTTTGCTTCTATAAAATGTGTATCTGGGGGCAACTAGAGGCATGTGCTCTGAGGGTTGTGGTATTTAACCCAAATGCTTCAAAATAAATAACCTTCAGGTCACACAAAACAACTTGGCAGAGGGACATGCAAGTTAGCTCCCTTCATTCTTGGGCTCACTTCCCTCAAAAAACAAAACCACAAGCACAGCTAAAACAGCATTTCACATCTGTCAGGGCTGTGAGAATGTTTTCACTCCAACAGCAGCCCTCTCTGATGGACTGCCACAGAGTAGTGTGGGAGTTCAAGGCAAATGATGCTTTTCTCATCAAAAGCTGAAAGCACTGTGCTTCCAGAGCAATTTTGGAAGCTAAACCAAAGATGACAACATTCTCAAGACATGAGGGACTATTTACAGGTGCTTCTTGTGCAAGCTAAAGCGTTCACTGTGTATGTGTGGTATTGCTTCTGGTTTGAGGTGCTGCAATTAGACCAGAGGAAAGCAAAGCAATCAGTGCTAGGCTCTGACCTCTGACTGTCAGACACGTTGCGATTAGCTTTCCAATTATCAGTGAGAAAAATGGCACGCAAAGACTTCATCCCTGTAGGGAAAAAAAAAATACACTAGTTTCCATTAACTTGCTAGACTCAACCCATACTTCACAGTAGCATCATTTTGCAGCCAGTTGAACTGTGAGGCCCAGGATGGCCTCCAAATACTCCACAAACTTTCTGGGGACCAGGCTCCACACAGACCCAGAGCTCATCTCAAGCCAGAACCCCATGAGGACCCCATTCTCCAACACCTGCTTGGGGGTGATGGCTGCTGCAATGCTGCTACAGTGACACTGCCTGCAACGGAGACATGTGAGGTTCTCCATGTGCACTTCAGTGGCAAAACTAATTAACCAAGATGTAACTAAGTACATCATTCTCCATCCTTACATCTCTTTTCTCCATTATGTGATCATGCTCTGTTCGTTTTGTGTGGCATTCATTTTGTGGATTTAATCCTGGTTTCTTGGCACGTTTTCCAAGAGCAAAGTGCAGTCACTACTTTGGGAGCAAGAAAAACATTGTGGGATTTTGGGGCTGTATGGAGAATTGGGACAAATATGCTTATCACAATCCCATTGAAGGAACAGATCTCATCAGAATCTGCATAAGATGCACAAATCAAAAGCTACATTACAAATGGGCAACAAGATGCTTTCTGTGGAAGCACAGTAAACTCAAAGGTCCCTCATGGAGTAAACTATTGTGAACTTGATGCCAAAATAACCAGCCACAGTTAGTGCATCCAAGGAGCAATTCTGAGAATGCTCTGACCTACATTGTTCTCACCATACATGCATTAACTTTAATTATGCTCTGCAGAAGTTAACACTCTGCTCTCAGCTCTCACAGTAGCAGCAATTGATGCAGCATCATTAGCAGTTCTGGCTGCCCACAGAGAAATAATTACGCACATAATGAAACAGCAACGTAAATGACAGGCTCAGCACACAGCCACATAATCAAGTGAATGTATAGATAAGAACAATACTAGCATACAGTAACTTGGAGGAAAATAAACATACGTCTGAAAGGAGTAGAAAGATCAGCTGGGACAGGAGGGAATCAAATGCGTTGCTTTTTATTCAAGCTCATCATCAACTATAATCTGTATGTTTGTGGTTGGTCCAATCTGACCAACAAATGGACCTCCCACACACATCCCCACACACTTCATTTATAGAACTGAACTACTTCAGTTCAGACATCAGCTTCAGTAGAAATACTTTAAAGCACAAAATTCCATGAAGTTCAGAGAGTGTTCAAATGTGAATCTTTCTCTAGACCATTTTTGCATTTCTAAGTAAAAGAATCATTCTGGTTAGGCCTAAGCCTTAAGGGGCAGAATAATTTAAATCTTGATCCCTCCCCAGACCCCCAACTGTCATGAGTTTCTGATACTGTATAAATTATGGCACACTGAAATTTATGTTTATAAGACATTTTTTAAGTGTTGGTGGTCTTTGGAAAAAGAAAGTTTTAAATATATCAGAAATTCTATATGAACAAAACAGTGTCATCTCTGTGGCCTCATCAGCTGTGCTTGGTAGCAAGATGTGCACATTTTGATTTCAGGGTGGGACGGTGTTTAATGCTAGATCCTGAAGCCTATCAGTTTTAGTTGCATCCCATTTACAGAAGACACTTCTAGACAAACATGCAGCAAAACAGCATCAAAACTTCCAACATTTGCCTTAGGAAAAAAAAATAAAAAAATAGCAGTGTAGCTGCAGACTTTCTGGATGCAGGTACACCTGCAGTTTTCTGTAGATAGGTGGTCATTTACTGTTGTCTTTCGTACTCCCCTAACCACACCCCCACACTCCACCCCAAGAAGCAGCATGTACTTCTTATCATGAATTTGATTTCCCGAAAATCTAACAATTCCTAAAAAAAATCTAATTTGTTTTTACTAAACAAATTCTCCAATCAGTTTTGGAGACTTTTGGCCAGAATTCTTTAGATTCTTGATTAAACCTCAGTTGCCACACAAGATTTCAGGAGAAGCATTACAGACAAGACAATTCCTATTCCCAGAGGCAAATTGAACCAAGATTCAAGTTCAGTAAGTTGGGTGAAATTCAGATCTTCTACTCCCAGCATGTCTGGAAGTAGTAAGTGAAATGCAAGATGCTTGATACATAATGGATGTGCAGCTAACCTGTGTCTGTGCACCAGCTACGTATTCAGGACTGGCCAACTTCTACATGTGGGTTGCTGGGCTTCATGAAATCAGACCCTCTTCCACAGTAGTCTGGCTAACAAGAAGTACTTGTCTACTGCAGAAAACAGTGGAGGTGGTAAATATGTGCACTACAATTCAGGTTCAGTGAAAGTTCATGTAAAACACCCATTTACAATTTTCTTGTGGAGCCAGATGATCCGTGGTCAAGTGCTTCATAAGGAAATGAATTTATTCAGGTTCCTGAAGCTGCAGGGGCGATTCCAACTTCATTGAGTTCTTGCTTGTCATCAGGGCAAGCTAGTGCCATCTGAAAGATGGGGAGGAAATGGCAGGGTGGTGCTTTTTTTTTTTTTTAACCGCTACAGCAAATGAAAGCCTTCAGCGGTGCATATAAATAGCTGTCCCAGCAGTGTGGTTTCTGTGCTTCAGGTTGTTTCCTGCTAGCTGTCTCAGTAATATCATAGAGAAGTTAATGAGCTGAAGTGCTCACAATGAAGAGAGGATTTGGACAAACATAAATAAAGTTTCAGTAAGCGGTCAGGAATCAAATAACCAGACAGTATAGCAAGAGTTATATATGCTGGATCATTTAGATCAACTTCAAGCATTTTGTTGTTCTGTTCTAAAACAGATGCCATTCTTGTATCCCCACTGCACCAGAGCATCAGTCTTATTGATTTTCCCCAAAAAAACTTCAAACAGAGGATCCAATTATTCTCTATTAAAATAGTAGTAACAGTTGTGAGCTTATGTTGTTGCAGCCCTAAAACATAACACAGTCCTTCAGAAAATGTTTTCATTTATATAGCACCAAAACTAAGCACAAGAGCTTTTGCAAAGATTAGTCAGATTTTTGCTGTACATTATTTATCTATTGTTTCCTACTGTAGAGAAGGAACAAATAAGTTACACATATGCTTGGCTCTTGTGAATCTGCAGAAGAGTTAAATGGTATTTTTTATGTGCCTCTGATCTATACACGAACGTGTACTTGCCAAGTTATCATGTAGTAGAGCAGTAGGCCCATGTAGCTAATTTAGTCTCTCCCCACTATAATTATCAAATATATGTATGTTTTCTATACTAATTTGAAATGCTGTGCCCAAAGAGCATCTGTAGAGGTCAGGTATGATAAGTTAACACCTTCCCATTGGAAAAAAGATATTTTAAATTATTCACTTTTTAAAAAATACATATAATTCCATTTTAGATGCAATCTTTAGCTTGAAACCTATCATAAAATTTAGGTCTTCAAAAGACTTGTGTACCAGGCAGTGCCACTATGACAAAATGAGCCACAAGGACTCCTAAGTTGCTAATACAACTGGTTCTCATTTACTACTGACATTGTATATAAAAAGATGTTTCAAACTGAACATACAATTTTGCAGTACCTTCAGAAGATTGAATCCCTTCTGTGTTTAAAAAGCATATGTCATGTTCTTTTACGTGTGTCAAATTTAGACCATCCTTTATCTTTTCTAGTGGGAAGCCCTGGGAAGGAGAAATGAGGGTTTTGCCTGGCTAGTTTAAATCATTGAATGACTATCTAACAAGTAACTTATTTAGCATTTGAAATAAGCAGTCCCAAGTAGAAAGGCCTGGGAGCACTGCAGCTGAACTGAAAGTTCATTTTCACATGAAATAGGATTCCCCAAACTTGCATGGTATTTGGCAGATCCTCACAACAACATTAATTCAAGAGTAATTTGCATTACATCTTCTACGCATCTGTATCAATGACTTAAATGAACCTACAACAAGGCTGCATACATTGCATTTATAAACCCCAGGGAAATGCTTACAGACACAGCCAGAGATATGCTGTATCCTCCTCAATAGGTTTCAGGTTCTTTTAGTCCTTCTCTCCACTTCCTGAGGCTCTTCCTTTTGCCTGCATTTCTCCTTTTTGAGGACATACTACTTTCTTTGATAGTGTCACTAAGAAAGATACCAAAATTACCTGGCTAGGAAAGCAGATTCACAGGGTTCAGCCATTTTTCCTCTGTGTTGCACTTCAAAGAGAGATGGCTTCAGCAAGCCTAAGATTTTCTAGCACTGACATCAATTTGGGGAAAGCAAATCCCTAAAATAAGTAAATAAAAAGTCAGTGAGCATATTCTATTCCATGATATCTAAAGCAAAGGCTTGAACTTGTAAATGGATTACAGGGTCGTTTTGTCTGGAACAAAACTGAGGAGCCCAGCCCAAACTCTATCTCAAGTCACTGCGAGCAATGAGGTCTGTTCACTTGGAGCTTTAGGTGTCCTTGATACAGCTCTGCTTCCTTGATACGGCATTTTAAATAGCGTAAGAAAACATTCCTGAATGCCAACACTAATACACAGATATCCCCTGTTAGCACTGAAAACGTTGCAGTTGTAAGCCTTACCAGCAGATGCCACTACAGTTGTTATGGAATACACAGCCGAGTTGTGATGAAGACCTTTTGTTAATTAGTACATCTTAGACATCTATCTTAGACATACTACCTACCCAGAAACTTAATGGATTTACTTAAATAAACAACTGGTCATAAAATTCCCCAAATCCTGCAACACTACCATCCCTCTCAGAGGACAGTTTTCTTAGGTTTAGCATAGAAACAAGACCACAACATTGCAAAGTGTGAAGATACCACTTGATGCAAGCAGAAACACTGTAAGCAGCAGGCGTTGGACACTTCATTTAATCCACCCGGGAGGATGCTGAAGCACTCAATACAGGGCACTACCTGAATCATGGAGAGCCTGCTAGTGCTCAGGTGGCCTTATGCATCTGAGCATCTTCCATGTAGAAGGGACTAGAATATGGTCTTTAAAAAGAAAAGTTTCACCATAAACTGTTGCCTCTTGATAGCAACAACAACAAAAACTAACTATCTGGGCACAGGCATCAAAAGTCAGCAATCAGCAGGCATCAGCAGCCACCTCTATTCCTTAGATCAGGCTTCACCTCAGCTGGAGGATTTTCTTGGTTATGTCTCTGGCTCAGTCTCTGAAAATCCTTACACTTTTCAGAATTAGAAGGAAAAAGCAGCACTGTTTCTAGTAAAACCAGCCAGATGATACATGCCTTTCCTTGAAGAGGCTGCGGGGAAGTAGTGGAAGAACCGAGCTGTATTTCTTGGCTTATGCCAGAGATGGTTACTCAGTGATATAGGAAGCCCAGCTACAGAAACACTTCTGTCTGCTGCCAGCTTAGCTGCCTGAGAAGTCTGATAAGCCTCAAAACACTGAGATGAGGCTTGGCAGCTGTGGCCTATGACTTATCCAAGGAGCAGCTCACCATGGCAGCAACACAGGCAACACCACACCCCAGTCTCCTGCAGTTGCACTTCTGAAGACAATTGTGGTGGGCACAAGAAGACAAGGAAACATGGCTTCACTTAAAAAGGGGAATAGGGACAAGACATTTAAACAAAAAACACAGTGTCCACACGTTTCTTGGATATCATATGAACTGAAGGGAGCCTACCAGCTTCTGAAAGGGACATAGGGACACAGGAAAAACGGTCTTCTCCCAGAATGAGCCAGGAAAGTCTCCCCTCATCTTTTGCATTTCTCAGAAGGGAATTTCTCCACTCATGATGCCCTTGGAGAAAGAAGGTGCATACAGAAGTCAGCTCTGTGTCTTCGTAATCTCACTGACCTCAAGTTGGATGATTGATAGAAACCTACTTCAGGCAGCACCCAAATCACCAGCTTTGCAGCAGTCAGAGAACCAGAACAAATTCCTTGGGAGAAAAGGAGCCAAAAGGAAGAGCTCTTCAAGCAACCATGGCCCCATATTGTCAAGCCACAGCCAGAGAGTTAAAGCTTTCATACTCTGGTGATGCCAGTTTCTCTCCATTCTCTTTCATCTCCATCACCTAGGCTGAGTAGTTTAGACTTGAAGACCTACATGTAGGTGTGGAAAGTGAGACAGTGCTATCACTCCTGAAGCTGTAGGTTTCCTTTATGGCCATCAGCTCCCTTGGGAATTAACATTTCTGACTTTTTCCAGTTCCTGAGAGGTAGGGATTTCTTCCAGTCAAGCTTAGGAAATAAGGATGTCTCAGCACTGCTCCC
Organism: Aythya ferina; assembly: GCF_964211825.1. Taxonomy (NCBI): domain Eukaryota; kingdom Metazoa; phylum Chordata; class Aves; order Anseriformes; family Anatidae; genus Aythya; species Aythya ferina. Next base: position 23,195,196 of record NC_140298.1, read on the forward strand.
AAACTGCTTCTCTATCTCTTCACAGACAGAGACACACTTAGGGAGACTGCAGACAGCATCTGTTCTGCAGCAAGGTGGTGAGGATGCAAGAGGTCCCCAGCATTCAGCTGAACAAATAGTATTGCTAGGCTCCTATAAGTGACAACTCTAGTTTTATTAACTCCCTAAAGCATTTTGTTTCTCCAGCATTCAGCTTGACTTGAGCTGAGATGATAACACTCAAATGTCTTAATTCTAAACACACTGATGGGATTAAGCAACCCCACTCAATGAAGTTTTCTGTGGACATAGATTAACTGTAGGTTTACAGTAAGTGAACGTGTTACCTAATGTCAGGAAATAACTCGAACCACAGAGCTGATTTCCTCTTCTGTCATTCTTTCTCTTTTTTTTTTTTTTTTTTTTTTTTTTTTTTTCTCTTACAGTTTTATCAGGCCAGCTTGTAAAAATAAGGGTCAGAGTTTAGTTAGAAGGTAAAATGTATTTTTTAACAGGTTATCTCATCTCATTTCTTTCTTTTATTACAAGATGCTGCTACTGCAAGCAAAGTCTGAATTCTTATGTTTTCTCACCTATTTATACCTATATAGCAAATGATGCTGATGAGGAACCCCCCCTCGCCCTAAAACAAACAAACAAACAAACAAACAAACAAACAACAAAACCACTAGACTAACACCAAGCACCCCAAGAAGGATGGTTATTTTTGCCTTTCAGAAAATTGTACCAGCACATAATGAAAGGCTGAGATCAAGGAAAGAGCCATTCAGTCACCAGAGAAAAAGGAAAGAAATTCAGGAATTCTTTAATAAAAATGCTTAGAATAAAGAAAGAATGCATCATATCAGTAACTTGTACCAATTGCACATTTGAGAAAAGCAAATGGAAGCAAGAGCTGTAGACCCCTCCTCCTTTCCCCAATGACTGGTGGTATTTGACAGTACTCTACCATCTTCACTTGACATTTTAACTGCTCCTTTTGTAACTCAGCTAAGTATTTGTGTATGCTCAGTATAAATTTGGGGCCACATGCAAAGTAGATTAAATGCACAGAAATATGATTTCCACTCGCATGCCTATTTGTCTGTCTCTTTTCCACCCTTGCAAAAAGTGGAAATCTTTGCAACTCTTACTTAACATATGCCTGCAATTGAGCTTTATGGCTGAAAAGCCCATCAAAATTATATGGCTTTGCCAGACTAATAAAATAGCAGATGTTGATTTAATGAGAAATGACTGCAAGTTTCTTGTGATATCACTTATGTTGTTTGCTAGTATTACTTATAAAAAGTATGAAAAACTCCTTTTAAAACATCTAAACTTGCATTCTCATACAGGCAAAGCTTCAGATTTGAATAAGAACTGAAGGATTAGATTCTCTAATCAAAAGCTCTTCATTGTCAAAGGCTACTTTGTGTTCTTGCATGGAATTTCTATAAACAAAATCTCCATAAACGCAACAGAAATGTGGATATGGATTGGACCTCCAAGCATCATCCAAACTCCTGCAATGAGGTACGATCATGCAAGTCTCAACCAGCACTGAGATCTTTTTATAAAACTCCCCAATGAAGAACACAAGAATTTTGTAAACTATTTCAGACTCTCACCCCGTGAAATCATTGTCTTAATTGCATTTATTCTGCAGTTTATCTACATTTAATGTCATATTTAGATTTTGGGCCATCTCTTCAATTTCTGGGTTTTATTGTGAACTCTCATTTATTTAAAATTACTTTGAGAAGTGAACCTAGCACAGATGTTCGTCTTGATTCCACTTGACAGTGCATCTTCACCCTCCCCCTCTCCATTTCGGCAGAGAAACACATACTCCTTGCAAGTATACATTTTTTCTCCTTCCCCTAAACCAGTTTGAGATATTACTAAAACAGTAACAAGCTCCAGACTATACCTTCTACTCCCTTATGTGGCCTTGTGGGACACTGTCAGTGCATCATTAAAGTTAAGATACAATTTTCATGTCTTTATCCTTATGAACTAAGCAGATGACCTCATTCAATGAAATGGTTTGGATAGATCTGCTCTCTTCAAATCCATGATAGCATTTCATTTTGTTTTAAACCAAATTACCTTTTGAATACTTACAAACACATTTTAATCATTTCAGCATCTTTTGAGGATGCACAGATGTGTCCACGATTCCTCCCATCCTCCTTTTTCAAGCCTCTTCTCATTGATGATGTAGATTGTGTTATGAAAATCCACTGGTACAGATGGATCTCCAAAAAATCACCTATTTTCAAATATGAAACCGTGTATTTCTGGAGCCTATTAAACACATGCTTTTTTTTGGATCGTTTTTTCTAGACTTGTTCATTTTTTATGAATCTGGGAGTCAGATAACCAAAAAAATCCTGACCTCTGCCCTGAACAGAATAGAACATCTCAACTGCTGAAGTCCCAAAATCTCAGTAAGAGTGAAATACTGGACTCTGGACCAAAATATGTCCTAAATAAATAAATTAATTATTATTATTAATAATAATAATAATAAAAAAAAGATTCTGAAGTTCATATATACATGTATTATCTATCTGTAGCATTGAAGTGTCTCTAAACTTTGAGTTGAAAACACTTTCTTTGTACAAACCTGTATGAATCCCTTTATCCCCCAAAACATGAAATTTAAACACAAATCACACAAAGGAAATACCATGCTATGGAAGAAGGGCAATTGAGGCATCAGCAAAAAAGAATAAAACTCCATATTCAGTATTAAGGCACTTAATATCATTGGGAAGTAGGCACCTAAACACCTATGCAAATCTGGGGCTAAGTTAATTGACATTCTATATATTTACTTTAAATCTCATTAAGCATTTTCAACACGTGTGAAACACAAGCAGATGCTAAACCATGAGGAAGTGGGAAGAAAGCGGTTGATTTGCAAAGTGTGGTAGCTACTGCAACTCTGAAAGCTGTGTAGAAGAAAGGATCTGGGGGTGCTGGTTGATGCCCGCCTGAACATGAGCCAGCAGTGTGCCCAGGTGGCCAAGAAGGCCAACGGCATCCTGGCTGTGTCAGGGGTGATGCAGCCAGCAGGAGCAGGGAGGCGATCGTGCTCCTGTACTCGGCTCTGGTGAGGCCGCACCTCGAGTGCTGTGTTCAGCTTTGGGCCCCTCGCTACAAGAAGGACATCGAGGCTCTGGAGCGTGTCCAGAGACAAAGTTTTTCAAAATTTTTTGAAATTATCTGTCTTCAAGCTGATCATTTGAACTTGGTCAACTTGTACTTTCTTTTGGCTCTGTTATATTACACTTTAAGGGTTGGTTATATTTTATTTAGCATTTAAATCATTCTCTTTGAAACTATAAAAACACTACTGACATCTAATAAGAAGCAAAAACAGTACTCTCTTGAATCTTCTTCCTCTCTCACTCCCCACACAAACAGGTGTATATGGTTTTGTCTTTTGTTTCTTTAGAAGATCAAAAATCAAACAGTAAATTTTACAATCAAAAAACTTAAAAACCTTACAGTGGTGAGCAGCATTTTTATTTTAAAATGTTCACTTAGTTTTGAATATATGATTCTTACCATCATTTAGGGCAGCAAGTACAGAAACCTACTACAGTTGCAATGATACAGGTTGATGAGAGCAAAGTTGCTGCATGTAACGCAGTGGATGCCCAGCATACTCACCCAGACAGACAGAAGTCAGGGAACACTAACCTGTTAGTAGGAAAAGCTCAACAAGGGCTTGCCATTTCATTTTTTACCTTTGAAAAGCAACTGCCCAAATGGAACAGGAGCTGAGAGACATTAAATTCACATTGCTGTACTAGACTTGAGAACTGCCTATGTACATTTGTACACAAATATAGATTAATTTAAATTGCCATAAAATAGTGTCCTTGTGATTGAAAAAATATGCTTAACCAATAACTGATTTTGGTAGTGGGGCACAAAGTAGAATCTCGGAGTTTTCCCTTGGATTTATTTGGAGCTGGTCAGTATTTTCATTAATAGCTTAGAAGATTTACCTTTGTCCTCTTAAGACACAATCTTAAGATTTGAGGATGATTTCAAGTTATATCTGGAAGAGTTTTTAAAATCATTGTTATTAGAGAATTTTGTGAGGGTGTTAAGCCAGTTATACTGCAAGAGCTTCTGATCAACAGCCTCTCGATAGCCACAACACCACTAGGATAAACAGTGTCTACTGGATGGGTGGGATGATATCTTTTATTAGTTCATCTTACAAACCGGCTCTGAAGAATACAAACCCTTCTCTGGGTCAATGTGCTTCATCTGACTTTAGCAAAGAGATAAAATATTGAACTACCCTCTGTGATACTTCTATATTTAGTGTTTCAGTTTGGATGATCTGCTTTTGGAGCCAGTCTTGCTGTTGTCTGTGTGCTTTGCAACACACAGCAGCCTCAGAGCCCACAGACTGGAGTCCTTCTGGATAAAATTGAACTAAGAGGTTCCAGAAGCATTTCAGTCACTGACAGGCACTCAAGTCTGTGATACCAGACTAGAATTGGGCCAACATGAAACCTCTGAAAAACTCAGTTCAGACACCGGGGTTTCAGCTTGCACTGTTTCCCTATCCCAACGCATTCTTAACATGCTGTGCTGCTCTCTGGTGTTGGCTTAGCTGTAACATCTTTCCATATTTTCCACAAATCTATTCTACTTATATTCTTAATGCTCCCAGTTTTATCCTTGATAAAATGCTTTCTGATTCTATTTGTATTTAAACTTCTGATAGTACTTTCTCTACATATTTTTTTTCATATCAAAGTGCAATGAATTTTATTCATAAGTCACAAAGGCACCTGATTCTTTCATAATCTTAAGGAACTGTGACATTCTCTATGTGTTGGGTTTACATGGCAAGATTTTGATAGCAGGGAGCTGCATTTGTGGCCTCTGTGAGAAGAGTCAAGAAGCTGCCCCATGTTAGATAAGAGCTGGTTTCAGCTGGGTCCAAAAGAGACCTGCTGCTGGCCAGAGCTGAGACAATGAGTGATGTTGTTTGTGTCTCTCTGAGAGCAGATTTAAGTAAAGGATAAAAAATAAAAATAAAGAAAAAAATAACCAATCTGAAAGCCTTCTATAATAGTATGACTAGCTGGGTAGATGAGGGGAGAGTGGTGGATGTTGTCTACCTTGACTTCAGCAAACTTTTTGATATGGTCTCCCATAATGTCTTCATAGACAAGCTCAGGAAATGTGGCCTAGATAAGTAGACAGTGAGGTGGATTGAGACTTGGTATCACCTGCATCACCTTGGGGGAGGACATAGAAAAGGGTGGATGGGGAGAAGGTGTTTTTAGTTTGTTTTTAGTTTCTCACTGCTCTAGTTTGTTAGTAATAGGTAATTAATTACATTAATTTCCCTATGCTGAGTCTGTTTTGCCCATGATGATAACTGTTGAGTAATCTCCCTGTCCTTATCTCAACCCTTGAGCCATTTTCATCTTATCATCTCCCCCTTTCCCTTTGAGCAGGGAGAGTGAGAGAGTGGTTGTGGTGGAGCTCAGCTGCCCAGCTGAGTAAAACCACCACACTTAAAAAAGACCAGGAAGTTCAGGGAAAATGCAGTAATCTCCTAGCATAAAGCCAGGTAAAATAATTCCATTGTTTGCAGCAGTCCAGGCTTGTTCCTGTCATGTCCACATTGGCAACAATACATAGCACACATCAATAAAGTGAATTGTTCAATGGCAAGTGTTAATGCCTAAGAAGCTGCAAAAATGCATTGTTTTCAGTCCAGGTAAACTAGGGGAAGTTAACTAAAACAATACTTTACAATGAGACACACTAATGCAGAAGGGAGCATCTCTGAAGTCAGAAACTCATAAACAAGTCCATGATCAGTTCAATCACTTATAATCACATTGCTATGAACAGAGAGTTGCACATAGCAAAACATCAGGAAGCAGTAATATACTTAAATAATATTCCTCGAGTATACAATATTTGATACTTGATACTACAATATTTAGGAGTATTTCTACCAGTATCTTAAAATTGTAAGCTTTAACATCAAACTTCTCTCAGCATTCAACACTGGGATGAAAGCTGGAGTTAGTCCTCAGCTAGAATATCATATTTCCTGGACCATCTCTGACAAGTCACTTGGCAGACATTAATCCATGCAGATTGATGATCTCTTCCCAAATGTTTGCACAGAGCAAGTCAAAGGCAGCACTGAGAGGATCTAGTGGCTACAGCTTTTACAAATAAGGAGGGAACATGGGGATACAGAAGAAAACGATGATTGTAGTTATGTTAGTAATACCTGATAAAAACAGAAAGTCTACTGGACATCATCCTTACGATTCATTTCAGCCTTTTTCTGATTTTGTTTCCTGAATCAGCTCACCAAGAGACAGAACTGTAGAAGGTCACACCAGATCCCAGCAAATCCCATTTTCAATCAACTTGCACTGTTGTAAAGAACACTTGTAGATGAGTATAGAGGCCCTAGTTGTAGTGGAGTGCACGCTACAGTCCCCTGGTCCTGTCAAGCTAGACAGAAATGTTCAGGTGGCCTTAAGTAACATTTCCTTCCCCTGGACTGTCTACGAAGCAATACAGAGAATCCTGTCCTCTCCATCTATAGGTAACAACTTGGAAAGCAAACAAATTCAGTACTACACGTAAATGTTACCATTTTAAATATTTCCATTTCAGAAGCACAAGCTTCATAAAAAACAATATACAAAACAAACAAACAAAAAAATCAATTGTTTCAATTAAAGTAATCCTGAAAATCTTGCCCAAAACAACTTGCAAAAGACAATGGCAATAAAATACAAATCGCACTGAATTAAATCTAAACATGGTAATGAAGAAATGGACCTACTCTAAAATTCTGAGAACACATCAAGGTATACTTCAAAATTGGACTACGGAGTATTCCCAGGCAAGATACATTGGCAGTAATGACCTGGAAAGACCATGAGGAAACCACAGTGGATGAATTGGCTGAACAACTCTGGCAGTATGAAGAAAGTTTGTCCTCTTCCCTACAGGCCTGCGTCTGGGCTGTGGAGAAACTGTCTAAAGAGGTCCGCCAACTTAAAGAGAACTGATCTTCCTCCCCACCTGTACAAACCAGCGTCTTGGCTATCAGGGGTAAGCATCCTTCTGTGCAAGGAAGACAACAGAGCAGGAACACAGCCCGTGCCACCCTGTGGCTTTACCTACGTGACCATGGAGAAAACATGAGAAAAAGGGATGGAAAATCAGGACACTAGAGGCACGGGTATGTGAGTTACAAGGAAAAGCAATCGGGAAAGGCGGGTTCTCTGAGAAACTTGGTGCTCCAACTTCCAGTGGGCAGTGCTCGGTCTCCAGATCTGGTCTTTCGTGTAACTCTCTATGATTAAAAAGGATTTCTATTCAATAACAGTGGTTGAAAAAATTCTAGATTAAGGCAGTGTGATTTAACATATAACACTAGGAATATTTTGAAGGAACTTTGAAAGTCAGGTCGCCACAGAGGACATAATTCCTAAGCAAGGCATTTTATGGGGACCAAGTTCTGTGGTGCACAGCGTATCCTAAGCCACAGTTGGGGTCTCAAGCTGTCATCTCAGCTTGACTGGCTCCTGAAGTTGGAAGTATGCAGAAAAATGTTAAACAATGCATTCCACACTTTTTAGCCCTAATGTCTAATCTGTGGTGGTTTGCAAAGGGGTCTTTGCCCTGGCAGGAATACGTTAAAGTAGTTTTGTGGCAATGCAATGTATTTTTGGAAGTTGTCTTGCCCTCTTATACATCTGCAACCTCCTCCCTTCATTGAGAGAAGACATTATGAAACCTGAAGCTACGAATCTCTTATGCAGAATATGAGCCCCCCAAAGTACAGGTAGCTGTTCATCTTGGAGGGGGTATGTCTGAATGCAAAACTCATCTTTAGGACCGAAGCAAGACATTAAGCTCTTTCTTTTAATAGGAACATGAGTTTTGCCGCCTGGAACATGATTCGACAGAGCAGTCAACCATTTCTTTAGCTTTGAAGATGCTGAAATGGACCCTGGGTTAAAAAGAACCAGTTCCCAGCCTGTCTCTAAAAACAGTTGCTTAGGGCTAAAATCTGAATTTCCTTTCTGTTACATGAAGGTCCAAGGAGACTCCTCCTCCCTTCTCAGTTGAGGTCTGTGCTGCCTAGTCTTAAGATTTTCAGTACTCAGTAGTGTGTGTACCTCAGACTCTCATATTTTGAGGGGGATTGCACTCCCCTTAAATAATATGGGAATCCTATTTTTCTGTGGATACTGGCAGTTACTGGTGGCATTATCATTACTTTCACTAGGTGGAAATTGTGAGAATGCTCATAAAAGAAATGCTGTTTTCACAATATGCAAGTCAAAAGCCTTTAACTTACTAGAAGTTAGAGTTTCAAGGAGATAACTTTAAAAAAAATAAATTATTATTGGACTTCCCCCTCTGAGCCCTCCATAGATTGGCTCCCTGAAGAAAAAGCGTGAAAGGTGTAATCATTAATAGTTTCTGAAGTAGGGTCAGGGGAAGATGGTTTTTCCCACTTGTTCACTCTCCCTTTCTTCTCCTCCAGTTATGATAACTGCAATGACCATCACAATTACTTTCTATTGCCACAAACACAGAAATTCAATTTCAAGGGCAGTATTTCAGCTGTTATGTTCTTCTTTTGGTTATATTTGAGTTGTTCCCTAGGTACTATGGAACACACAGCTTATTTCAAGAAAGCATAACTTACATGATAAATACACATGAGAAAGGAAGTAAGAGTTCACAGACAAAGGAAAGCAGTTTTTAGATTTGCCATTTAATTGTCTGGAGGCTTTGGTAGGTAGACTAAGGTTTTCTTCCAGGCAGTTTTTTGTGTAAATCCAGGCCTGAACACAAAGCAGTTGAAGGTTATTCCCAGCTACTGGCAGTCTGGGCACAACTCCCATAGCACTGATCAAACACCAGACCAGCTAGCAAAAGGAGTAGGTAAAAAGAAAAAAAACAAACAACATGCTAGAGAAACTGAAATGCTTTGTTCTTCCCTCAAAACACAGATCAGTCACTGCCTCTCGGTGAAGTACGTAAGCGAAAAACCCTAGTTCTTGCCTTTTTAACTTAATCGACCAGAGCTCCACAGCTATGCCTTTCTGCAGTAGCAGAATACAACCTCGGGAAAAGCGAATAAACGTGAGACTGCTGAGTGAGGTTTAGGAAATCCGGAGGATGAACACAAATGTGTAAGTACCTCTCGCTGTCTCACCCTGGCTGGGGAGACGTGGGACATCAGAGTAGGAGTCTCTTTGCAGATTCAGAAATGCAACAGAGTGCCTCACAATCTGCTGCTGTCAGCAAGCTGAGGTTGAAATAGTAGCAGGAGATGCCAGTAGTGCCCAGAGCATCTGCCATCCCCATCACTCTGGTTTGAGCTGCTGGTTACAGAAACCAGTGTCCTGCCGCAAAGGCTCACAGTGCACCGTCAGTGTTACTGCAGGATGAAAACACTGCTCCCAGGGCAGCAATAGAAGAGTCTCTTCACAGGAAGAAGCGCAGAGATGCCATACCTGCGTGTCTGCATTTAAAGCCATATTTAAGCCTGAAAAACACTATGGCTGAACAGTCATCCACTGCCTGCTCTGAAGCTATTTTAACACTGAAAATATCTGAAATTGTTCTTCTCCAGGGAATGGTTCAATTAACAGTTCAGTGATACCTCAACCACCCTGTAGAATATCCCTTATCTCAAGCTAGGATGACTGTAAAGTCTATTTTGTTTTACCTCACTGATCTACATTCTGAGCATCTAAAACCTTTCTGTGAAAGGAAACCATCGCAACAGGAGAGACTTTTCCGGTGGCTGCCCTGTTAATCACTTGAGCTACCTTTCCACAACACACACACACACACACAAAAAATCAGTACCCAACTGCAAGAAAAAAGCTACACATCTTACATTCATCTCAAATAATCAGTGTTTATTTAAAAAATTGATATTGAACTGTATCAAAATAGAACCTCTAATAAGTGGGAAAGCATGGATATGAAGAGGAAGAGTTGATCAGTTATCACTGAGAAACATGTAATATAAGCTTCTCTCTCTCCCTCCAATCTAACATTTTCAAGAGGAGAAACTGTAATTAATGGGAACATTAAATCTACATGCAGCTCATAAAATATACAAGGACCTTTTTTTAAGTCACTGTCTTGCATACAGAATCACAGCACAGCTCTGATACATCTTTGCAGCACTGCACCTAAGTTTTCCTCTGCAAGCAGTGGTTTTGGCAATAACATCTGATCTGAAAAAAAAACACTGACGTAACTCCATATTTGGAGCATTTTATTTTATTTTATTTATTTATTTTTTTTTTTAATTTTAAAGCAGACATTAAAACACCTCTGAATGTGAGGAACTTCTTCATAAAAAGCCCTGTTTTCCTTACCTCTAGAAAATTAAACTCAGTAGCGGAGTTCAAAAACTCCTAGAAGACTTGCAATCACTGCATCATCCTGTAATACCTGCTCCAAATTGTACCAGTTATAAATGCTATTAATCTCCTTACTCAGAAAGGATACATTACTTGCAAGGAATTGCTGTTTATTTGTTGTATCTGTATTTGAGTTAATTATCAAATCAATTTTACCTTAGAAATATTGTCAAATATCCTTTATTGTTTTCTCACAGCATACTACAGTTGCTATATTGTAGTCATATTAATAGCATTTGAAATCACTAGAATATTCATAACATGCAACACTGTACGCAAGAGGCATGCAAGTCCATAGCATATAGATTTTAAGTTATCAATTAAAAATAGCGTGAGCCATTCTATTGCACCCCTCTGGGTATCAGGAGCAGGATTCCCAACCTCCAAAAAAAAAAAAAAGCAATTTCCTGCAATTCAAGTCATATTTTATTGCTTACATTTTTATTTTTTGTAGATGCATAAAAAAAGATGGACAGTATTTACTAGTCTGTGTAAATACAAGACCACTAATATTCAGAAACAGAATTACAGCTGATGTCTGGAAACATTTCAGACTAAAAAAAAAAAACAAAACAAAAAAAAAATCAAACTGTAACACAACTCACGTTTACTTTGGAGAAGCTGAGAAGACTCAGGGGCTTGAATATGTGCAACATTTTTTATTATAACTGCCAGCATAGGTAGAAATGTTCACTATTTGTGTCCAGTTAAAGCATGAAATTATTGCCTTTATGACAACACAGAAGATAAACATATGATGACTCCTTTGCTTTAGAAGTTGCAGACTGAAGTGATCTTAATTGTGTTTTTTTTTTTTTTTTTTCCCAGAAAACAAATGACTTCATGGCAAATGAAGGTGACCTTTAGCTGGTAATATCAAATGTAATTAACAACTTATTACACACTAAAAAATCCAAAACTTTACTGCTAGAGCAGTCCCTAATCGTGGTCAAGTCTTCACAGGTGGACTGTTTTGGGTCTGTTTGCCTGAAGTTCAGGTCTTAAACTGTAACACTGAAAGGCTCTACACTTCAGCAACTTTCAGAACTAAACTCCTTTCCCTTTGTATTAGTCAAACATATGAAAGTCATGAATTAAGTTACGTATTTCACCTTGTATTTCTATGTCGTTAACAAAAGCATTAAAGCATAAGTGCAAAATAATACAACAAGAAAATGTAGCATTTCATGAGGTGCTCATTCCTTGCTTGAGAATTTCTAGATACTCTCAAAACTGTGTTTCTAAAATTGTGTCACCCTACAAAGGGCAACAACTCTACCTTTGATTTTTCCTGCTTTTTGACTCCTCCTCCTCCCCTTCAATTTACAAGCATCATTTTCTCTGCTTTCCATAACAAGCAATACTTGGGAACACACAAAATCTAGACGCTCCAATCAACAAATCAACATTATTTTGAACATGCCAAATGCGCCACCATTTTCAAAGTCATTTGAAGCTCTCTTTTTTCTTTTCAAGCTTTGCATTTGTGCCTGTCAGAAACCTTCTGAAGTCCTCACATTTGCCTAAGTTGTTTTTTGAAATCCTCCCCATTTTTAAAAACATCTACTTTTCCTGAAGGCACACTATCCAATCCCCATCCCTAACCTCACCCGTAGAGAACTATCCTTTTAGGTTACTTTCAGACACTTCCATTACACCTGGTCAAATAGCTTACACGAGCATTTTACATTACAGTAACCCTTCACACCCAACTGCATGTAGCCACCAAGCCCAGCCATTTAACACAACTTGGGAATAACCATTTATTCTTGAAAGTACGGAATATCTTGCTGATTCTACTATAAACTCCTACATCAATCAATAACTCACGAGGTATTATACATGTCAAACAGAAGATGGAAACACATTTGAAAACTAACACTAACTAACTAACAAAGTCAAAAAGTGAAAGCTTGCATTTCAGTGGTTAGTTCCGATAAATAATACAAGAGTATTAGTTAAGATATAACAGATAAGTTACAGAATCTGGTTATTTTCAGCTTGCAAATTATTATTCTTTAAAACACTTGACTTTGAGGAACACTTGACTTAATTCTTATTATTTAAAGAGAATTTGAAAGCTGTTACTAGTATGCAACCCATACGTTCATCTTCCATGCAGTTTAAGATCTGCATAGAAATGTGATCTTGTGAAGACTTTGCCACTGGCATACCACAAGATGGACTAAAACCAATACAATCAAAGCAATGTCCTGAATTCAGCTAGGGTAGAGTTAATTTTCCTCCTAGTAGCTGGTAAGGTGCTGTGTTTGGAATTCAGGATGAGAAGAGTGCTGATAACACACTGATGTTTTCATAGTTGCAGAGCCGTGCTTACACTAAGCCAGGGATGTTTCAGCTTCTTGCTCTGTCCTGCCAGCGGGCAGGCTGGGGGTGCAGCAGGAGCTGGGAGGGTACAGAACCAGAACAAGTGACCCAAACTGGCCAAAGGGGTATTCCATACCATATGGGGTCATGCTGAACAATAGATAGGGGTGGCTGGCTGGCTGCTCGGGGATAGGCTGGGCATTGGTCAGCTCATTCAGCAATGCTGCCTCTCAGAACGATCTCATCAAACATTGAGCTGCCTCATTAGAGAAAGACTCTAATCTCCAACTTCACTTTGCATCACTTAACACTCTTTTCTTTTTTTCCTTTTTTTTTTTTTTTTTTCCTTAAGAAAGAAAAAAGGCAATGAATATTATATTCCTTTTTTTTTTTTTTTTTTTTACTGCTGGAATAAGGACTCTGATAATCAGACAAAACCGGAACCTATGCACTCCTAGCTGGCTATCATATCCCTTCGGGTACACAGTATTTATTAAGCACTTCACCTCTGCTACATCTGGACTTCCGATGTCTGACAGGATTGTGTTCCTCAGCTTTCACACTCCCAGCTATTACTGGGTGCTGTGGTCATCTCTTCTTTATATACACTCAGGTCATATAACAGCATTAATTTCAGTTTTGTGGCACATTTAAAAAGACAATTTTGTGAGGAAGAACTGCTTCATTTTCCATAACTGAGATACACTTCCATACAACTAACATCAAATAGCATAACAGTAGGACACGAAAAAGTTCTCATCTCAGATGACCCAAAATTCTTGCGAATACTTGACCTAAAGAAAATAATATTTAAGTCAAGTCTTCTGGAAAACCTGTGCAATCCCCTTATTCCTCTACTGAATGACTCACTGCAACCAGCTCAAACACAAGCTGTCAGAAGCTTGACTTTACATGTACCACTGAAGACTGCCATAGCTGGTACATCACTAGAGAACTGCATGCAGGTGCTGGTTAGCATATAGCCCAAAGTCCTTAGCAAGCAGATCTTCCACCACCAGAAGGCACAAGGAACCTTAAGACATTCTTCACTCGTTTGTTTTCTTCTTTGACTTGCATCTTTCACTATCAACTCTTGAAGATCTGCCGATAAAACCAGTGTATGTGACAATGGTTCTTTAAGAATACCAGTGATACTCCACTGTCACTGGCATCCTGCATTACCAGCTAGTGCTCCTCTGGACTCCCTTTCTGTCATCAGTCACCAAACAGGGGGAAGGACATTTCACTTACCCTGTGAAATCCCATGACAGAGCAACTCCATTGGGACCGGAATCCTCATGTGCCCCTTTCTGCTTCTTATACTTTAGCATGTTGTCAGCCTGCAGGATTGAGAGCAGTGTAGAGCTTTTTTTCGTTAATGGAGGAAAGGTTACTGGGCAGAAATTACAAGGCATGTTACTGGCCAATTTTGTCTCAGATGCTTCCACTGTTCACGGGCAGAACCAAATAAAACTCAAAAGTTTCTCATCTGCTGCAGCCTCAGGGTTTCATAGCAATGACAAACTTCCCTAGATCCATGGAGCCATTTCAGTACCTGGGGCTGTGGAGGGACACAATGGCCACCCATAAGTAAGATTGTTGGTTCTGCAGCATTAGAGGACTCCTAAGCTATGCAGTCAAACTGGCATAACACTAGAGTAACTGTACTATTGACTGGGAAAAATGTCAAGCAGCAGATAATCTGTGTTAAAAAGAGAGGTAGGTTGTTCTCTTTTTTTCTTTTTTTTCTTTTTTTTTTAATTATTTATTTATTTCCCCCAAACATACAAGGCCTACAGGTGGTGGAGAAGCAGCCCAAAGGCTGCCCAGAGAGCCACCTCTGCTGACCCTCTCTATTTTCAGATTCAAACAGCATCCAGACTCAATCTGAAAACTGTTAGTGAGCTTTCAGGACTCTTGCAGGCCTGCTCACTTCTAGCTGCATCCTTCTCTGCAGCTATCATGCTACATTGAATAATTCCATAACTGGTTTATACTTTTTCTTATATTCCCTTTTTTGCTACTGTTTACATGCCTAGAAGCTTTGTAAAGAAACCTAGGATAGTAGTTCAGCACGTTCATGGCATAGTTAGCACAGATAACCTTAATGCTAAGTTGAAAGGTGTTCTGAAAGTAGGGACTTAGGTGGCTCCAAGCTGGCCGGTGATCACAGAATGGCCCATGTTGGAATGGACCTCAAAGATCATCCAGTTCCAACCCAGGAACTGGATCCATCCAAAAGATCCAAAGATCCATCCAGTTCCAAAGGGATGACTGACACTCACTAGATCAGGTTGCCCAGGGCCTCATTTAACTTGGTCTTGAGCATCTCCAGGGATTGGGCCACAACCTCCCTGGGCAACCTGTTCTAGGGTCTCACTGATTTAAAAAATAAAAAAATAAAAAAATACACTTACAATGGTAAACACAGGGTGGTCACGGGAGATCACTTTCAACTCTACTGTGCTTGACCAATTGCAGCATAGACCTCCAGTCACAAAAGGTTAGTGAAAATCCTAAATCTCTGAGTCTCCATCCTTTACTGGACGCAGGGGGGAACATGACTACTGAGGATAAGAAAAAGTCTGAGTTTCTTAATGCCTTCTTTACATCTGTCCTTACTAGCCAGACCACTTATCCTTGGGGTACTCGGCCTCCCGACCTGGAAGTCTGGGACAGAGAGCAGAAGAAACCCCCCACATTTCAGGTGGAAAGTTACAGACCTGCTGCTCCACCTGGACTGTCTCAAGTCCATGGGGCCACATGAGGTCCACCCCAGGGTGCTGAGGGTGCTGGTGGATGTTATTGATGGGCTGCTTTCTATCATCTATCAGTGGTCGTGGTCATCCGGAGAGGTCCTGGATGACTGGAGACTTACTTATATGATGCCCATCTATAAGAAGGGCCGTAAGGAGGACCTGGGGAACTACAGGGCTGTCAGCCTCACCTCGGTGCCAGGAAAGGTGATGGAACAGCTCATCTTGAGTGCAATCATGCAGCATGTGAGGGACCACCAGGGGATCAGGCCCAGCCAGCATGGCTTCATGAAAGGCAAGTCCTGCCTGACAAACCTCATCTCCTTCTATGACTGGGTGACCCACCTGGTGGGTGAGGGAGAGGCTGCTGACATAGTCTGCCCAGACTGCAGCAAGGCCTTTGGCACGGTCTCCCCCCGTATTCTCCTGGAGAAGCTGGCAGCCCATGGCATGGGCAGGCACACTGTGCTGGGTTAAAAACTGGCTGCATGGCCGGGCCCAGAGAGTGGTGGTGAACGGAGTGACATCCAGCTGGTGACCGGTCACCTGTGGGGTTCCCCAGGGGTCGGTGTTGGGGCCCATCCTCTTTAATGTCTTCATTGATGACTTGGATGAGGGTCCAAACTTACACCCCCAGGAAGTTTGCAATGACACCAAGCTGGGGGGAAGCATCGATGTGCCGGAGAGTAGGGAGGCCCTGCAGAGGGACCTGGACAGGATGGGTCGATGGGCAGAGGCCAGTGGGATGAGGTTCAACATGGCCAAGTGCCGGGTCCTGCGCTTTGGCCACAACAGCCCCATTGTGGCCTTACAGGCGTGGGGCAGAGTGGCTGGAAAGCTGTGCAGAGGAAAGGATCTGGAGGTGCTGATTGATGCTCGCCTGAATATGAGCCAGCAGTGTGCCCAGGTGGCCAAGAAGGCCAACGGCATCCTGGCTGTGTCAGGGGTGATGCAGCCAGCAGGAGCAGGGAGGTGATCGTCCCCCTGTACTCTGCTCTGGTGAGGCCGCACCTCGAGTGCTGTGTTCAGCTTTGGGCCCCTCGCTACCAGAAGGACATCGAGGCCCTGGAGCGTGTCCAGAGCAGGGCTACGAAGCTGGTGAGGGGCCTGGAGCACAAGGCCTGTGAGAAGCGGCTGGGGGAGCTGGGGGTGTTTGGTCTGGAGAAGAGGAGGCTCAGGGGAGACCTCATTGCTCTCTACAACTGCCTGAAAGGAAGCTGTGGGGAGCTGGGGGTCAACCTCTTCTTACAGATATTGCAATAAAAATAGAAGGAAGGGCCTCAGGTTTAGGGTGGAAATGAGGAGGCATTTCTTCACAGAAAGAGCAGTCAGGCATTTGAACAGGTTGAGCAGGGAGGTGGTGGCATCACAGTCTCTGGGGGCATTTAAGGAAAGGTTGGATGTGGTGCTTAGGGACACGGTTTAGGGGGTGATAGTGGTGGTAGGGGGATGATCTGGGAGGTCTTTCCCAATGCTAAGGATTCTATGAAAATGTCACACAGGTAACAGCTCTAATAACAGGCTGGGAAGACAGGAGGTCCCCGTAACTCGGAGTGACTGCAAAATTAAGCACATCCATAGGAAACTTTCAGCTTACAGGTGACAGCTACAACACCTACAGTAGCACTGCAGTTCATCCATAGTAGTTGCTGATCTTTGCCATTTAACAGTTTACCAAGGTGGGACACCAGATGAAGAATACTCATCGAGTAAAATTCAGGACACCAAACTCTAGAAAAAAAGGTAGATAAGGCATTTTCATAATGACTGAGTACAACTGGGATCCATTTATAAAATGGAGGTAGTTTTACAGAGCTCCTTGACTTTTGGAATCACTGTGATGATTACTCCACGGGAAGAAAGCGTTGATTACCAGGTAACATGCAGGCATTAGTCCTAGGACTAAGGTTTTGCTGAGCTTTCACAGAATTTAGCACTACACCTCTATTTGCTATCTTAGACAATTACACCAAGCTACATTAACATTTTTTCCCCTTTAAATTAAGGCTATAAACCCAAATCAACTTTAATATATTGATACATAGTGACTGGCAATGTCATTAGTCTTAGGTTACCATCCCTACAGTAAAATACATAACTCTTGTCAGGCATTCATTTAGGATGATTTAAAGGAACACTTTTGAATGTGTAAAAGTAGTAATATGCTGTGACAGTTAACAAATTTACTTCTCTCTCTTCATTAAGACTCTCCTAGATAGCACGTAATTTAGGATTATTTAATCCTCATTGTTTCCATATCCCAAAGTCACCCTTTAAGATAAATGACTTAAGTGAACGTTGATATCATCGACTTCTTTCCCTTTTCATTTTCTATCAAAAAAAAACGAATGGTGAGAGCCTATGTGGTCAGGAAAATATAGTCCCCTAAGAACTGTTAGTCTCGGGTACAAAGTCAGTTTGGGAAATTTTCTCCTTGCTCCCCAACAGTCCAGTCTTTTTCACCTACTAAAACGAGGGAGCATCTTATCTTGATTTTGCAAGCATTATATGACTCTTGAGATATCCTGGCAAGCAACATTTAGCACTGCAACTGAGCATATTTGACCATTTTCAGAAGAGAATATTTCAAGTGTCGATAATCACTGGCTTGATCAATCACAGACAACTTTTCTACTTTTGTAATACAAAATTTTAAAAAATAGGCATCATGCAGCTGTGGCTCTTCTGGGAAACATTATTTTCCATCCTGGACCTATAAAGTTTTTTTTACAGATGCAATAGGCATCATTGACACTGATGGACAGACTTGGTAATACTGTTCAGAAATTTAAATCAGAATTTTTTTTTATACTTGTTGCCAAAATGCTATCCCAGTTATAGCTGACTTATCTAGCAATAACTTTACTTGAAAAAAAAATAAATAATTACAGTTGATGCCAAACTTGGCACTAGTATCAATGTTTGACAAAGCTGGATTAACCCATTATCACTTTAAAAAAGTCAGTTTGGGGGCAGGTAAGACTGCATAAAACAGGTAAAGGATATAGAATGTTGTATTATAGATTTTTTTTTGTTTTGTTTTTAAATATATATAAAAAAACAAGCTTCCATCTTCCTGCAACCAAAACCACTTAACATGTTCCATATACACACAAAACACAGAACTTATGTTTTACCAGTATTGTGTTGGCATTGGATTTTGACTTCAGCTCACAGTGAACAAAGATGACATAAGACTAAGCTGAAGAGCTGAATAAATAAAGCAACGAAAATCAGTATGTAGACTACAAAAAAAAAAAGAAGAAAATTAAAGCCAGCCTGCAGAACAACTAGCTTCGAAACTGCCGTAGACAGAACAACCAAGATTTAACACTATAAAACCTTACAGAAAAGATACCCTAGATATTTCACTGAAGAAAAAGCTGAAGAGAACCAAGCTCACTGGCAGAAACACTAGAAAAATACCCTTGTATTCAGCTGACAAGATACTCTTTTCATTAAGGGCTTAAAAGACTTCCAAATGAGGAATTACATGTACATGCCATAGTATCACACGTTTGCATCACCATGAAGTTGTCTCCTCTCTCCTTACGTACAGGCTTCCAGAAAACAGGAGACAGACCCAGGCTCTCCCAGAGCCAGGCAGCAAGTCACAAGGATCGCTGGCAGCAGAGAGGAAAGGTATCTTCCCATGTAGAGTGAAGTACGACTTGAATAGCAGCTCTGGATTTGGGCCTGCTTCTGTAGACAGATACCTGGCCATTTAGGCTACAGTCAGAAGTAACTGAGTACGGTGCTGGTGCATATCCTTACCGTGTTGGTTGAGGAATGTGGCTTGCCTCAATCTTGCTAGCCTGGTTGGCTAACATTAATGTTTCAGCCTGCAGTTTTTCACAGCCTCTAGTTAAGAGCTGCTGCAGTTTACAAACTGCCATGCAACAGGTGTACCCTGAAGCATGAAACTGCCACAGTGAACACAGCCTGACTGCATCTTTCACAACTGGGGAGAAGTATCAAGTCCATAAAAACACGGCAAGAGAGCAAGAGATGAGAGTTCAAAGCAATGTTGATTGAGATGTACCAGGCAAATTAGAAGAGGATAAGAACTGGTGCTTTCTGAATAAAACAGCAACAGCAAAACAACACAGCTTTTAGTATCATAAATCAAGAACATTTAAATAGCTACTTTAAATATTCTGCTTTAAGACAAATTGAAACTGCTCTTATTAGTGTATAGAAAGCTATACTGATCTTCCATGGTAGGTTTTTACTACTAGTATTGAAAATAAGTAATTAATATAAAAGCAACAAGAGCAAGCTGGACTAATTGTAGCTACTTTATCCCTAGTTTCTCCCTGTCCCTCCCTTCTGAGTTCTCTGTGGACACATAGAACAAAGTGTGCCTTGTTAGAATGTAAATAAAATCACACACTTAAAATGGATTTGATGTATGTACAGTAGATATCATTCATGAATGTTACATGGCCAGTGCAGTTACATTCTTTGTAAGGTATTTAATGTTCTCTATCAAATCTGCCAAAGGAAAAACAAATGAGTGGGGAAATCACAGATTAAGGAATTATCACAGTCATTAAAGTTCGAGAATTGTAGTAGTAAATGTATGATATTCTTCTACGAAGTTCCATAAAGAAATGGTGGCAACATGTATATATTGCAATTTTATTTCATTCGCTCAAACAAAACGTTAGCATGTAAGAAATTTAAAATGACACAATATGGTAAAAATAGCAGAGAATGAACTGAGAAACTAAAAGGAAGGTAAACCTAAATGCATGAAAATTCAACATTCATTAGTGATCATCTTCAGTTTTTGATTGACACTTGATGCTCGGTAACTTTTTAAAACAATGAACTGGAAATCATTATGACTGTCTGAAGAGATTTCAGCACCAGCACTAAGATTTTTACATTCAGTTTGTGGTTGACTTGTTAGCCACTTGTATATAGTACAGATTTATCACAGATCAGATCACAGTGTTGAGAAAAGCAACGCTTTCCTGGAATTAGAAAGGATCCCCTAAACTGTCCTCAGTTTAAGACATCCATTGTACAAAAGCACAGAACCACCACAATATGGTTTTCAAAGAACTTAGTTACCAGTAAGCAAAATAATCTTAGCTTCTGTAGTTCATTTTCAATACTGAAATCTCTGAAAATGTTGCAACTGTCAGTATGACAGGAGATGTTTACAGTTATCTTTAACTCAATCAGATTTTCTGGAAAGAACCAATTCAGCAATTTGGGATTATAGAAATTATGTATGTAGAAGCAGCACAAAAGAAGACATCTGTTCCTTTTTCTTTTAAACAGAAATCATGTTAATTTTAGACCAAGGCACAAAACGTTTAGTGCATAAGCCAGTTCCTTGCAAAATCTAGTAGTTCATCATTTAGTTTTGGACCACTTATACCCATTCACACTATTCCACTATGCTACTCCTGAACTCTCCTATAAACAAATCCAACATGATTTCTGACAAGGATAAAACTTCCTTAATGCTGAAAACCTCCATGTAAAATAAAGTTACATTAACAAAGATGAAAATGCCTCCTCTTATTTTGAGTAAAACAGTACTTTACAAGCTCACTATGGATTTCTTTTTTTTTAATGCCTTCAATAAACGCATGCAGGAAAATCTTTTTTTTAATGATTCATTAATTCAGTTGGTCAATATTTCCACTTTCATCTTCTCTCAGACTTTGAAGGTATAGAAACAGAAAATGTTTGGAGAAAAAATTCCATTTTAAGCCTTTTGAAAGCACTAAGTGCTGCTTTACTTTGGTGTTCAGCACTTAAGACAGTATGTTATTGAAAGCATTTGTCCTAAGGATGGAGCTGCATGTACAGTAACCTCTCCAAAAGTTGAAAGTAAACTTTTCTTTTGGAACAGCACAGAACACAAAGCAAACATGGCACTGGTACGGCTCAGAGAAATTGTTAGTGCAAAAGAAATGGGAAGATTTTGATCTGTATTGTTTTTCCAAAAGCACTACAGATCCCATTCACAGAATTTATATGCCACTGAACTGTACCACATTAAAACAATTACAAACAAAAACTGAAAATCTAGGGAAATAGAAGGGCGTCATCTCTCCCAAAAATAATTCCCGATTTATTGACTGAAACCAATGACATACCACTTACGTTTTCCAGAGTTTGGGTATTGGAGCAGCTGTTTTTACATTTGTTTTTATGTTGTGCCCCCCCCCCCCCCCATCCCGCACCCAAGGAAAGTGGCAGATAAATTAGAAGAAGGGGACATTTACTGTGACCTCATGCTCCATTATTCTAATGCAACTAATTGTTGTCTTGTTTCATTAAGCAATCAAAAAACTAGTCTCAGAAAACTGTGAAGCAGAAGGTCATGGTAAAAAGATAAAGAACAATGCACTTATACAGGTGCATCCTCAGCAATTCAGATGTCTAAGTGTTTGTTCTCTTGCCAAGAAATGGGTTTGATTCACATGGGAGTTTCAGAACCATTATGGAAGTATTACTGAATTTCAAATATAAAACTAAAAAAAAAAAAAAAAAGATATAAAAAAGGATTAAGTACCTGGTTCCATTAACATGGTTACTGATAAAAGTCACATTTTCCTCATTATTACACATGCATGTAAGATGAAGAAAAAGTGTAGAAAGTAATAAAAATGTGTCGCCTTCCCCCTCCCTCATCCCACATTTTTTTGGGCATAAATTAAGCCTTAAAAATAAAAAGGCTACTTAATATCTGTGACATGCAATTTTTCTTTTAATTAAAAAGCTGTGTTGTGTTACATTACAAAAATGTCCACATGCATAAATCTAAAAAAAGCCCAAAAATCTACTGTAAATCTACAACATACTAATGATTTACATTTGACTGCTGATTCGCATTATGTAGAAGTCTTAGATTTGGTAAAGCATTGTAACAATGTAGGAAGGCATCTACATCTTTAAACTCTGGACTGTATTTGCTTTTTTTTTTTTTTTTTCCTATAAAATTGCATGAAGGCTAACTAGAGAGGCTTCCTATCATAAAATTCCAAAAACCCAACATGTGATCCCTGTCTAGGTCATTCACTTACAAATACTGCCCTTAAAAAGCACATATTTCTAATCATTCCATTATTTTGTGAACTGAACTTATACACATCTGATCTTTTAAATTATTCATGGAAATATCAGATATGATAGGAAGACAAACCTGAGATTCATTTGAAGTACAACAGTATAACTTGCTAAATCCTTCATTAATAAAGAAAACCTCTCTGAAAAGCCTTCCCAAGCTTTTCCCTGTTTGTTTGTTTTGTGTAACAACAAATTCTGAAACATGTGCAATTTTATCTTGTCATGAGTATACTTCAAAGCACTGTGATCTTGTCTGATAGGCGTAGGAAATTCTGCACAATCATTACAGTAACTTTAAGACTCTTTTCCACCTTGCTGTAAAGGTCAGAAAAAAGCTGCAAACTAGGAGGAAAATAGCGTATCACCAGAGTGATGTGCCTGAAGCTTTTCAGAATATGTTGTTTCTCCCTCCTTCCAAGTGTCTGTCTCCATTTTCTTCTAACAGCTCACAAAACGTAGTCAGTTTTATGTCAAGTTAAAGAGTCACATCGGCTTAGTACTAGTCTTTCTATGCAGTATTCGACTTGCTCAGTTCCTGCCTGATAGCTGGAGAGAAAGAGAGAGAAGTTAACAAATCAAACATTTCAAGTCAAGGAAGAAAGCCAGAATTCACAACTAACCTCTTAAAGAAAGTTCATCCTACTAAAACGTCTCAGAAAAGGAATAGTCTATATGTAATATGCCTCTCATATGGTTAAAGGCAAGTGTCAGTCTCAGCTAGGCAGAACGCTTTTCACTCCTATTAGGTTTTCATTAACTTTTTATTTTTCAGTTCTACACCTCCAGCAAGTCTACCACTGAGATATCAAGGAGTATGTGTGTGGGCTTATTTATTTCAGTTTAGCAATAGCCTCTGGGCCATACACTGTTTGCATCGTATTATCCAAAAGGCTGTGGTACACAGCATAGCCAAAATATTAATGAAGAAAAAGTATTTTATGAAACAGTTACTGATTTAAGTATAGGGAAAAGCACTGCATTGTAGTGCAAAACCAGTGAGCTCTTTCTACCACATCTGTTAATGACATTTACTATTTTACCAGTTGTGGTACCAGTTTCAATATGACCATACTTCATTTTGGTATAATCCACAAAGCAGTAAAAATGAAACAAAACATTAACACCCACACAGTTTTATTTACTTCTTGATTCATCGATCTTAAAGATGATTATTCCTAAATAATTTCCCATAACTACGGAAGACTACTTAATAAAATATCTTCTGTTAAAATAAAAATGAAAACTGTGAAAATTATTTTTACTTGAATCTTACATTAAAGACAAACATTAGAAGACTGGAAGCTGGAAACATAACCATAGTGAATATTATCAGTTTTGAAATATGCATCCCAGCAGCCCTGGATTATTTTAATTATAAAAATAGCCCGTTTACAACCACGATATAAAAAATGTCTCAGAGCACATATTCAAAAAATGACACTTGGTGTCAAATCACTTAAAAAAAAAAAAAAAAAAAAAAAAAAAAAAAAAAAAAAAAACAGAGGAGAGGAAATAAGACATACGATATACCAGTAAGAGCAGGTCTGGCACTGTACTGGGTCTGGCTGGGATGGAGTTAACTTTCCCCACATCAGCCCATACAGTGCTGTGCTCTGCACTTTTAGCTGGAACACCATTGATATCCCACCAATGGTTTGTCTACTGCTGAGCAGTGCTGGCACAGCATCAAGGCTGCCTCCAAATCACCACAAAGCTAAAAGGCTGCGAGTGGGCAAGAGGTGGGGAAAAGACATCGCCAGGGCAGCTGACCTAAACTGACCAAAAGATATTCCAAGCCATATCAATTCATGCTCAGCAATAAAAGCTGAGGAAGGGGAAGAAGGGAAACTCTTGTTATAAAAACCTGTCCTCCTAACAACCACAATGTCTGTCAAGGCCCTGCTTTCCCAAGACGTGGCCGAATATTGTTTGCTAACAGGAAGCAGGGAATATTTTTTTTTCTTTGCTTCCATGCAGCCTTTGCCTGTTTTTCTTTTTCCCTTTAGACTGTCTGTCCTCATCTCGACCTGTGAACCCTTGTCCCCACAGGCACAAATGAACGAATGCCAACAGACTATCAACAAGTCTATATTTTCCAATATTTGATTCTCAGAATGAAAACATACCAAGCTTACATTTTGGTGCAGCTTAAAAATTACTTGCTCTGAGACTCAACAATAACAAAATAAATTGATACTTACCATCAATGAGTTCCTCCTTTAATTTCGTTAACTCCTTTCTCATTTCATCTAAAATATCCTATGGTGTCAGAGTAATAGATTAGTTTTGGAACATCTAGCTTTCTACTGAGAGAAATCCAAAATTATTATAGCCTTCAATCGACCTTTAACAATTCTGAAATTTATATTCCACACTTTATCATAAGAAATTAATCCCCCAAATCTGAAACATTTAAAAAATACGTCTTATAAATTGATTTCAGTAGTACTTATTAAAGAAGGGAAATACTTAAGTTAGAATATTGCACTAATATAATTGCTAAATAATAATAGGACCATCCCTTTAAAATAAGGGAGCTTTATCATGGATGAAAGCTCATATGCAATGCAAAGAAATCTAGTTAAAAAAAAAAAGGCCAAGAAAACATTCAAAGGGAAAAAATATGGGATCAAGTTATCCCCAGTCACAAACTGGAATTTAACCTAATCAAAATGACTGAGTTAAATGCTACCAATTTTTTCTGCAGCCTTCTGTATATCTGATTTGGGATAATTATTTTAAGAAAATGCTTTTGAAACCAGAGTGGGAAGTACTGTCTGTTTCTGAAAAGTACGGTCTCATCCCAGGCAAAACAGTAATCATCAGTAAACACATCCAAAAGATTTCAATTTTAATATTCAGCTCTTTTTCAGCTTTTCAACACAATTAGAATACTAATGTGCAATACTAGACATTTTTTCGGTGTTCCTCAAACACATACACACACCATATATGCACGAACCCTGTCTTCAAGTAACAGCATCAAAGCTTAAGGGGTACCCTCATGCAATTTAAGCTCCTGGAGAAGGTGGGAAGAGCTGCATTCCTCCCGCTAGAGAATGGATATGCCAACAAGCTGCTATGAAGCACAAGAAAGCACTTGCAATGTGTCAAATACTTCATAGTAACTGCCCATTTTGTCCAAAGACAAAACAATCCACCCTAAACAACCTAGCCATCTAGACTCAGACTGCTGGAAATTTGGTACATCTGAACTTTATGAGATTATAGGATCTACACAGACTTCAACTCAAAAGAACCACTGACAACATCATAAAATCATCCAGACTGCTATCTGCAAGTTGTAGCATGAGTGCTGAAAATCCTCCATAAAATTTGAGGAGTACCTGTTTTATCTCCAGAACAGACACTACAACCCCAGACTTTTATTTAGGTAAAAAGGATTATGAAGTGAAAGATGTCTCTTTCCAGAACAACAGCAAAAAAAGTCATATTTGCACAGAGTGCAGACCTTTTTTTTTTTTTTTTTTTTTTTTTTAACCGTCTGGTTGGAACAGTTCCTAGAAAATAGAAAACTGCATTTCCTCATACAAGACTCAAAATAACCCACAGGGAATCTATCTGTGTTAACATCAGAAATGGTGGGGTGTTTTTTGTTTTTTTTTTTTGAGCCAGAAAGAACGTACATTCCCTGAACAACCCACGTATTAGCAGAGGCATTATGAAGCATGACAGAGAAAAAATATACAGTAGTATTATCTTATTGTCTTCAGTGGAGAACATGGAGCACCTCATAGAAATGTTCTCAGATCAACATCATCCCTACATCCCAGATATCTGCCACTCTCTAAAGAGAACCTTGCTTGAAAAGACATCACCTACAGTCAGCAAAGATGATCATATGGCCTCAAAGGCAGACTTCTTAGTAGCTGGAGGAACAAAAGTAAATTAAATCCACTTGCTCCTGTGAGGGTTCCTATGAGGAACTGCCTTCCATCTAGCATGGGAGGTCTTAGTCTAAATATTAGAAATACTGTTAAGTGATGTCTCCTGCCTTGACACAAGTGACACATCTGTCGCTGAGGTTTTTGTTGCTCAGATTATGGTATGCTTGGCAAATAATTGTCACGTACAGGTAAGTGTTAGAAAAGTTTTCCAAAGCATCCTGTAACATGTTTTGCTAATCTAACAGGAGCCTTCCTTCACACAAGGCTCATTTCTACGGATAGCCAGTATATAGACAGACAGAAAATGCGATACCACTGGATGCTATTTCATCACCAAGCTCATGACCACAAGTGCTCAACTCCGATATTTAAAAAAGGTTATACTTCGGTAGGTAGAACAGTCTTTGTTTTGTGAGGGAGGAGAGGGGAAAGAAAGGTTTTCCAAGCAAACTAATTTTACCAGTTCTATCTGTATTATCAACACCATCTTGTGTATTCTGTGTAATGCAAAAGCAGGAACAAGCATCTGGGAGAAAGTAATGGGGCTGTGTAAGCAGGCATCATACAGTTATAGCTCCTAAGAATACTGAAGTAAGTTTGGGAAAAAGTAACTACTAATAATTAAATAATTACTGAAGTTTGGAACTAGTTAATAGAACAGTTCAAAACTGGTATTTGAGAGCTCCAGATCCTAATACCCAAGTTTTCTATACAAAGCATGATATATGTACCTGCTTCAATCTGTCATAATCTAGACCTTCTGACTGTACTCCATTGGCACTGGGTTGCCCCGTTGGTGTAGATTTTGGTCTGCAGTACAAAAACAAATCAGTAAGTTACTGGTCACTCATTATTACAACATACATAATACATCTCCATCAAACTTGCTAATATTCATCTATCAAAACAATTATTTTTAATATTAAAAGAAAAACAAAAAAAAATAGACCCAAAATACCACACAGAATGAAAACCAACAACCAAGAACATTTTCCACGCACTGGAAATATTAATCACCATAGGAATAAGTTATTAGTTCAAAACAAGAACAATTCAACTTGCAGACATATTTCATTGTCAGTGGTTTCCGATGTTTTTATGGTGTTAATGAAAAACTGATCTCCTTTGAATGTCAAACACTTTTCATTTTCCCCTTTAAAACTACGTATCTCAGGAAAGGCTCTCTGAAAGAAGCACTCCCTCTTAATGAGTGCATGTTGATATTGCAACCTAAAAACACGTGGTGTGTGGCATCACCCTTGAAGACTGAGAATTCAGCATGGCAAGACTGAATAACCTGATCTAATTCTTGCTTTGAGAATGCATCGGAAATAGATAGCTTCCAGAGGCCCCTTCCTATGTTATTCCATGCATTGTAAAGCTACTGAAAACAAATACTCAAAGACACTGTAATGGCAGCAAGTTTTATCATATAATGTTTGAGGAAGTTCTGATGTGTTGGTTCTAATGTTTGGTTACTCTCCTAAGACATTGAAACTTGCCTACAGAGATTATCCTGCATTCTTAAAACGTGTTCCAAAATAAGAGGATTCTCAACCATGTCATCTCCCTTTTTCTGATCCCCTGTTTATACAATGTGCAACTTTCAGACTCACGTACTTAACTACACTTCCAAAGGGCCTTCCATATGCACAGCTATAAGCAGAGACAGAAGCTAGATGCTAACAGCAGAAACAGAGAATGGTTCTCTAAAACACGAATGGCTGGCTGGCATCAGACAAAGAGGAAGGAATGTTCTGCTGTTCTTAATTGCTTTTTACATCCTAACAATCTCTGTGACTCTATAAAAGGATACAGAAAAAATGCTTGTAAAAAATTACTGACAGTTAATTTCAAGATGTTTCCCTACTGTTAGAATTATCATCGGATGTAGAATTTAAGGGTAGGGTGAAGGTATAATAAACTGGGTTCTATTTCACTGCCCATATACGTGGTATCACTGAACAAAAAGCCTGGCTTACATTCAGTTTCTCACTTACAAATTCTTACATAGGAGGAATTAATTAAACACTGCATTTTTCAAGATTTGTTACTTGAAGATACAACCTTTTTTTTGTTAAGCTGGAAGGTGACCAGGCACAGGAAAAAAATAAACCAGCAGGAAAGGTAGTTATGCTTCTTACTTTCTTTCCCATGCACAGTATCTCATTTCAGTACATGAGGGACACAAAGCAATGTATCCATTGCTTTAAAAATGCCCATATAAATGGAAAATTATTTATCTAGCATAAACAAGCTGTGCTCTCACTCAGAAAAAGAAAAAAAAAAAAAAAGAACCCCAATAATATACTTATTTTTTAAACAAAAGCAGTACTTTCAGGTCTCACTCATCTTCCCTTAAAAGATAGTAGTTTATCCATGAAGAAATAGTTTGATTACACTCTGGTTTTTCAATAATAGCAGAATGAGCCTCATTCCTGATGGTCTTGATGACTTAAAATTTGACAGGCTATTATTTGCTAACAGAAGAAAAACACTCCAAGTGCAACTCTGAACAGAAAAGGAGATGCACACTTAATTGTCATTTTGATACTACAGAAACTTCCTCCGGCTTGTACTCTCCATATTTTCACCTCTTATTGGTTCTCAGTGTGAAAAACAAAGACACAGCACGTGACAAGAGTTTTTTCCACGCAACCTATATACAGTAACATTTATCACACTGGCATCATTCTAATACAAATTCATAGCTACCAAGTAATCTGGTGACAGCATTTTAAATTTATACATCCTTTTTTTTTCATTTTTTTTTTTTTTTTTTGGAAGGCAATAACTCTGGTGCAAGTAGTAGAAAACTCTTAAGACTTGTTTTTAAAGCTTTGCGACTAATTCTGTGCACTGACAAGTTACTTATGTGAAGTCCTGTTGCACCCATGTAGGAAAAAAACTGCCCATAATTAGTCATGCAAAACAGAGTCAGCAAAAGCAGTGTTTAACTGTCCCTTCGCTGATGGACTTTGCGTCAAAGTAGGTGCAGGAACATTGTTATACCACCAGCTCTATTCTTCACATGGGATCAGAATATTATTAAACAAGTTCCAAAAGAGACACTGCTAACATTACTGGACTTGAAACACACTGAAATGAAATACACAATCCATGGATTAAGATAGAATAAGGAATATTAAGTAACTTTATTGTAGAAGCACCTGGAAAACAGAATTCACCTTGTAGCCGTAAGAAGATCACCAGTGTGTGCTAATGCTATGAAGATAAACCACAGTTCGGGATCTTTTACAAAAATCTTTAGATACTGACAGTGCTAAGTTCCTTAGGAAATAATTCCTTGCTCAAAATAAAAATCAAGACGGGAACTTTGGCAAGTGCTGCTGCTTCACATACCTGACGTTTAGAATGCTACTTTTGCAGTTAATACCTGAAAGCGCAAACACAGACTGACTCCAAGCAGAACAGTGTGAGTTTTTCAGATTCTCCTTATATTGTTTCTGATCATTAACTGTCTCTTTGTTCGCATATACTAGGGCATTATAGCATTTACCCAACTAGACTGAAATAAAAAAAAAAAAAAAAAAGAATCAGTTTCCTCCCCAAAGCTATTCCTGACGAGAGATAGCAGGGATCTACTGAATGTTTTATTAAAAGAATTCAAACAAGAACATATTTGAGTATTTTAATAAAATTACTTATACTTTAAAGAACGTATCTCCACAAACCGACTGCTGCTTGCTTTGCTCAAAATCTTTACAATAAAAAGGTAGCTCTGCCAATTTTATTTCATATATTCCTATAGTGAAATACCTGTCTAGATGTATAACAGGATAGTCTTCTTAAAAACTTGACCACTCAGTTGTAGGAATGTATTCAATTTTTTTTTTTTTTTTTTAAGAAGTCCTGCAAGAAATTCTTCATTCATCCAAATATGAAAGACCTTAACTTGTAAACTAGATAAGTTAATTATCTCAGTCAAATCTAGCTTCCTCTCTACCCAAATTATCCTTTTCCTTCTCCAGTTTGCTCAGAGAAAAGATTCATGGTGAATGCAGTTGCCATTAAGACAGACATTAGCTACTGAAAATTAGCAAATGAAACATCCCAACCATTAGTCCTAAAATGGCTACAGAGCACTCCCGTGTGGTTTTTCATAGCATTGCCTAGCAGGACAGTGAGGCAACCTTTGTAATCCCTAAAGCACCTTAAAACAAACATGCAAGATAAAGATTTTATTCATGCCACCATGCAGAATACACCACCCAAGATAAGTATCTCGAAGGGGAACTTCTTATACAAAAGATGAAGTATTCACCACAGTGAGTGCTTGATGAAAAACGAAGGTGAAATTTGATTCAATAATTCAAAGTGTTCAAAAAAAAAATCCAAAGCTCTACGAAGTTCAGCTGCAGAAAGCTCTTAAAACCCAAAGGCTTTAAATGTATTTTTTTGCAAAATTTTTGTACCACTACAGGAACTACAGTTTAAAATAGTTATTTTAAAATTTGTGAATACTCTCCCAATTAAAACATTAATTTATGTTTAATGATTCCTTTATTTTTTTCATTTCTTTATTTTTTCATATGCTTGTGTCAGGCAAAATCTATTTATCTTTACTTAATCTGTGGCAGCAAGATATGAAAATTCACTTTGAAAATTACCTGCTATTCCTGTATATCTAAGCTTACATTTCTGAAAAATTTCTCAGGATGTTACAGAATGTTCAATCATGGCATATCCAACAAGAATTTGGACCTTCACAGGTGGTGACTAACAGAAATCTAGTATTTATTTCTAATTCAAAACTGGTTCTTAAACCACTTCAATTTGCCTTCAGAACCATCCAAAAACGTTCCAAAAATGGGCTTAGCTGGACAAATGAAATACAAAGAGGAACCTGATCATGCATGTGGTGATTACCAACCTATGTAGAAAAAGTCCACCCTTGGATTGGTAAAACAAATAAATAAATTTTAAAAAAGTAAGAAAGAAAGATTTTAATCATTAAAAAGTCTCAAATCCTAACAGGATAATACCTGTTTAATGAATCATAGAGCCTGTTTTCAGAAACAAGCAGGTTTTTCCATGGAGATTCCCGTCTATGAGTAGGGGAGAAACACTACCTTAACAAGCTATAAAAGACCTTAATTATGTTCAGTTTTAAAATCTTAAATACAATGGAGCCTCACTGATTGTGTTCCAGGAGTTCTATTTTGAACATATCAGGAAATATGAAAAACATGTAGTTCAATACTTAAAAATCTGCACTAGAAAAAAGGGTTTATTTTTAATAGGATAGTATTGATTTGTAACATTCATTCTGAATAACAAATCCTTTGTCTAATTACTTGGAAGCTCTCAAGAGAAAATATTGCTTACTTGCCATTTTTGTAAGCACGCTTTATTTAATCCTCATAAATGACCATGTTCACTCTGTATAGGTCAGGAGCAGGTTTTCTAGGCTTAATAGGTGAAAGATATCCCCCCTTGCCGGCAAACATGGTATTAGTGTTTCAAGTAGCAGCACCCTTTGACTAACTCACTCAAAGAACCTTAACAATCTGCTCATAGAGATAGAGTTGTCAACTTCAGAGAATTTAGAAAAAATGCAAGGATATTTAAGAGAGCCTTCTATTAATACCTTTTCTTTCTTGGAAAACTTTATCTGCAGTTTTTACAATATATGCTATGGAACCTTCCAGGAGGTTATGACAACACTGGAATTGAATATTGATATTTGATTAAACAAAGAATTCCTTATTTAAGTGCTTATAGAGCATACACTCACTGAGGCTCTAATTAGTCTGAATTATCAGTCTATCAACATCTTCAACATGATAAAGGAAAAAGCCCGATGGAGAGATTTTCTTAATACATCTCAAGAGAAGTCTCAAAACATTTGTAATTCTTTCTACATTTTTAAATATGCTGAGAATAGGAGAATCTATGCCCAAATGGTCAGGTCAGCAAATACCTCAAATAATGAAATATAAAATGCTCTAAATCTCTTCAGGATTCCTTACAAAATTATTTCTGTGATTATTGAGTTCCCCCTCAATATCATGTATTTATACCTTAATCTGCTTGAAAGCTAGAGACCTCTGTTAAAGCACGTAAGATCTATCAGGTAAGTGTAGGAAGAAGAAATCAAGGCAAAGTTTGTGAAGCAGTATTTTGTTACACTGGCAGTAGAACAGGGAGGACATCACCACCAATGTTACCTTTTTTTTTTGACAAAGCAAAACCAAACAAAACAAAAACAAATGAACAAATGAAAAGAGACCCACAATACAAGCAATCAGAATCAAGGCTGGAGAGATTTTAAGTTACTGGACTCAGTAATTTCTGGAAGACATGGATACTGATAGTCTGATAGTGTTTAGTACACAATTTTAGAACTGATGAGACCTCAATGGCAACCTCAACAACAAGTAATGCCACTTAGAGGATTATTTTCTTCACAAATCAACAAATCTTGTACAGCTGTTTCCAACATGCCAGAATCTTAATGAGAATTGAAGTAATTTCAAACAGAATATTCTCAGGTATAACACATTCTTCCGTTGTCTTTTGAGAAATTCAGGTAATTTTTTCAGATTATCACAGGTCAGAACCTTTTAACCTCTGTATCCAGAACACACAGGAAAACTAAAATGAACCACAAGCCTACTTAATTGTATTACTGAAATGCCTACCATAATGCCCAGTACCAACTGGAATTCCTGTTGACAAGTTACCAACGACCAGTAAGTGTAGTGAAGGCTGCATAACACTCAATTCATTAGGATGTTTCTTTGGATTCTTATGAAGCAACTACTGAAAACTGTCACTGGATCAAATCTCACCAAGATGTTTAAATATCAAGATATACATTCTATAATTAGCACAGAAATAGAAAGATGAAAACTGTTCAGTAGATTTATGACTGAATATATGAATGATAGCACTGAACTTGGTCTCCCCTGCAGGAAAATTTCAGACTTAAAAATGTAAGGAAATAGAAAGAATTAACCCTTTCTGT
The DNA here is from genome assembly GCF_964211825.1 of Aythya ferina. Lineage (NCBI taxonomy): Eukaryota > Metazoa > Chordata > Aves > Anseriformes > Anatidae > Aythya > Aythya ferina. Next base: position 23,228,731 of record NC_140298.1, read on the forward strand.
AAGCAAATATATACCACAATTATTGAAGTTATATACCAACAATTATTAAGTAATCTTTTTGCTTTACTTTTACCTTGAAAATTTCACTTTTCACTATTCTTTAAAAGCAACACTTTATTCTTAATTAAAATTGCCAAAAGCAGTTTCATAGCAGGACTTTTAAACCCCAAAATGTTGCTTTGTATTATTTTTGCTATTTTAGTCAAGTATCTTTAGCAGCATGAGCAACAACAGCAAACTTATAGAAAAAGATAGCTACTGGTACAAAATGGAGTACCTGGATATAACAGGCGACTTGCTTCCATTCACTGTGTTTGTTCTTTCCCAAGGCTTTCTTGTTAGTTCTGTGAAACACAGAAAAAATAAAAACTATTGTCTTCCATTTGTTGTATAATTATATGAAGAAGCTTAAGTACCTAGCAACTTAAGTCAGTCATTTTCCTTTTTTAAGCTACATTGCATTAGTTCTTTAATATTAAGCTACCTCCTGTTATATTCAAATTATTTTTAGCCATGCAACCATTCGTGTTGTAATAGCATCTTTGAGCTTCACTTTAAATCTAGACATTGCAAATGCCATTTGATTCTTCACAGAATCACGGAACCGTTGAGGTTAGAAGGGACCTCTGGAGATCACCTGGGTCCAACCTCCCTGCCAAGCAGGGTCATCTAGTGCATGTCTTAAACCAAGTGGGAAAAGGTCTACCTTGCTTTACGTATTTTACTGCTTTAGTTGTGAAACATGGAATTCTGGAACCATGACTAAACAGTCAGCTTCAGATACTGGGGGAGTATGTTTTTAAACTAAAGGAGTTTTCCTAGCCTGTTAACAAATTACACAAAAACAATTGTGTTAATTTCAATGAAGCAACAGCAGGAATGAAAAAACTTCACACAACTAGAATACCTTACAACAAGATATTTATTTTCCACCAAAGTTGTGTCCCTTTTTGGGATGCTTGTAAAGTTGCAATGCATATTTACCTCTTTCATAACAACAAACTCAAAACTAAAGGTACATTTTGCACCTGGGTCCAGAAAAGTAGTAGTTTACTTACCACAGCATGATACAGGACAAAGTTTTACTGGGTACCTTTGCTATTGCCTAGGCAGCTTATACACTGCAGGTCAAGCACTTTATTATATGTTGCAGAAGAAAACTTCTGGGCCTAGTCCATAGACACAGTAATTTGTATTCAAGATGTAAAACAAACAAACAAACAAACAAACAAACAAAAACACCACCTATCTTTATATAATCTCATGCTTCATTTTCAATTACAGTGCCTCTTTTTAGTTCTGTTTATACTCCTCTCCAAGCAACTTTGACCCACTCACTATCTTGAGATTATTACAGCAATTTTTGTCAACAGAAGACAGAAATAAAACAAAAAACAAATGAACATTTCAGCTAAGGACTATTGTGTGTTATTGTATGGTGAATGAGACCATTTCCTTTAGTGCTCTCACCTAGCCCTTCCTCATGACATAACTATCACCACAAAGGTTTCATTCTGTATTGGTCAGGTTTTCATTCCTTACAATCTGCACAAATTAAAACATTATTTCTATACTGTGAGCTGTTATTACTTGCTTGCTATTGTTATTTCAGTTTTTAAACGTATCAGTGATCTTTTAAGTCTTTATTTCTGGTTTGGTTGAGGGTTGGTTTTGTTTTTAATTGCTGTTTTGTTCCCATTATTTTGTACTGTTCAATTCTGCTACACTGGGCAAGCTGAAAGGCATAAATGTTCTTCTGAATCTCATACTAATCAGGAAGCTCTCCAGCATTCAGCAAAATTAGAAGAATATCTGAACTGCAGAAGTCTACTAGCACAGTCGTCTGTGACCCAGTTAATTACACATTGCCGATGCTAGTAATGTCTCAAGCTTTATTAATTTGCTATATGAGGCTTCAGGATTTGTCCAGCCTTGGAATTATTTTAGCTGTATTTGCAAAATTATCTGAGAAATTTTTTGCCATGGCTGCAGCTTGTTCAACCACTACAATCACTATATAGCTGAAACAGCAAAATTATTCAAGTTTCACATGTCTGTTTTCTATTCTATATTTTTGAGCTTGCTTTTTTTACATTACCTAAGATGTTTTAAGTTACATTTTATTTAGCTTTATGTAACTGTGTTTCTTCCTCTAAAAGGAATACACAATCTGCAGAGAAGGACTAGCAGGTCTACACAATCGTGCCATCGCTCTCCCTGTAAGCACAAGAGGAGAGAAAGAACATAGCTTCTTAACAGAGCTGAAATAAACTCAAGGAGACCCAAGCTTAAGACAGAAGAAATGTCTCCCCTTTCAACCTCATACTCCTCCTGACAAAGAATCTGGAACACCGGTAGTTCACAGCACATAGCAAAGGTAAACTTAACATCAAAGTAAGACGTAAATGCTAGCAAGTCCCTGCATAACAATTTCAATCATATTAATGGCAATTATATATAATTACACAACTAGACTAAGCACTGATATCCTGTAACTGAACAAAGACTAATTGTTTGATATTTTAGCAGCCTGCTCAAAACAACACTAGAAGAACACGACAGATCCACTACTCAGATTGCTCAGCATAATTCAGATACAACTACTAGACGTCCATCTATAGAAAGCAATATATATCTATATATATGTCTATCTATAGAAAGCAATGCTACATAGGGCCTCTAAGAAACACCACAGCTCACAAATCTTCATTTCTCATTCAACAACATTGAATTCAAAAAAGAACACCACTCAGACTGTGTCATACAGGGCTAAGAAAGGATTCATCTTCATTTGAAAGGGCTAAGAAAGGATTCACCTTCATTTTGGTATTATTATACATCAGATTCAGTATTTTAATAATAATTGTAATAATTCAACTCCTCGCTTAAAAGCCCTGATGTTTCCACCTGAACTTCTCAAGTCAAACAAGCAAGGAAAACACTTTTCCTTCCTTCCACATATTACTCCTAACTAGATCTCTACCTTTTGGCAGCCATGTAGCTAGGCTTTTCCATTCTTGGAATAGCATCACTTCAGAGAATTGGTTCTCATCCCCTCACCAATCCCCAACTGCATAGTTCAACCCTTTCTCCAAAGGCTCCTCTCCTGAGAACAGAATACTTCTTTAGCATGACAAATACTTTGATGCGAAGGAATGGGGACAGACAGATGGCAAAGTCCTCAAATTTAAATATAGGATAGTAACAATATATCTGTTGTTCTAAAAGGTAAGATGTATTTCTCCCTACATATTTAGGATCCTTACTCCTGAGAATCTCACCAAAAGTTTCTGCATTTCATCCTTGTCTAGTAACACCACCTACCTCTTCATAGCCTAAGTTTTTTCTAGGCCCCTAAAATAGCACATTTGAAAACCACCTGCTTATTATACTTGCACCCTAGTACATTATTGCAATAATTTGTTGAATTTTTGACCTGGCCTACACTTAATATACCGAATATTCCTCTTAAACATTTTAATGACATGCTCCAATGATGATGCACAGCATTATCAAAACATTTTACATCATCAAGAAATGAGGTGGAATCTCTCTTCTAAGGAAAGACTCATCTCCAGGTGCATTTGACATTTAAGTTCTAAGAAGCGTCTCATCACAGCCACCAAAGAAACTACTTTACTTCCTTCCACTGTTCTTGATTTCCCTCTTTTTGTCCTATATTAATAAGAGAAGCATCCCAAAAAGCAGACATTTACCCAACGCTCACATCATCTCCATGTTAACAGAACAAAGCAAACTCTGAAGAAAAAAAAGGGTGGAAAATGATAAGATTTATTGCCTTGCAATCCTATTTCTTTAAATGACCTGCTGTATCTCAATGGTAACAGCTTTTCCATTATTTCCATTAAGACACACCTAGCTCCCTGTCTCTTTTTATCCCACAGCTAGTGTTTACCCAGAACTTGATCACCCTATAGCAATGTCTTTCAACAGTAAGGCCTGCAAAACTTCAAGTGGCTGAATCATTTAGTGAAGAAACACATATGGGAAAGCAGTCAGAGAAAGCTAAAACATACTGAACATTGGTGTGCTCAGTACCCAGCCATTTTCCTTTTTCCCCTCTGCTTCCGGAAGAGAAGCAGCATCTCTTGGGATGACAAACTGCACATTGTCCCTGCTATGCACAAGGTGAGAGGGGGCCTAGGAAGCTAACATGCAGGAAGGTACTACTCAAGTACAAGAAAAAAACAGTCTCAAGTGTCAGCCAGATTTTGTAATACAAGTGTTTACAGTATGAATACACATGCATGCTGATAATACATGCTGACCAACTACAGAACTGGTGATACAAAAGCTTTCCTTACTGACTGCAGCAGAAGTGCATACTGCACAGCTCCTAACTCCACCACAGTCATACATCAGCAGAGGAATTAATGCTTAAAGAATTTCTGCACCGTGCACTCCTATTGATTTAGGAGAAACACAAGCAAATCCTTCCTGAGCTAAGTGGTAACTGTTTACATCTGACCGACAGTTTTCTATGTCTGACTTTAGGGAAACAAACTACCGCACCAGCTCATGTCCTGTAATGACAAAGACAGCTTGCTTTCACATTCACTGCCTGCTGTTTCCATGAATCAGCCCCACAGGTTCGACACCAGAGGATACTGCATTTGGTAGAGTGCTTCAGTAGATGTTTTTATCTGCTGCCTTCTGAAACATCTCAGAACCAGAACCATTCTACAGTAAAATGTCAGGTTGTAATCAAGGGCTAAGAGCCAGACTCCAAAATTTAACAAGCTTATTGAGATTCATCATTATATTTTAGCATTAGAGTCAGAGTTCACAAACCTATGCTACTTACCAGGTGTGCTTGTTGAAGAAGCCTTAGAAGTTGAAGACTCTGATTCTTCCTGATTAACAGGGAAGAGAAAGGAAGGAAGAATAAAGGCAGGGGTGAGGGGCAGAGAGAAAAAACACACCTTTGACTCTTGTGAACTTAGTACATGAATCTCAACCATTCAAATATTTAATTCTATTTTTTTTTTAAACAGAGATTTAATAGCTCTGTTCGATTTTATGCAGAAAGTGAACGAACAGTAAAACCTTCTCAAAACAGAAGATATGTATATAAGTATGGTAAAGTATAAATAATTTCCATGACATCATTAGAATCTTTTTCAAGTATTGAGTAACTTGACATAGATAAGATTTCTCAACTCACGGTCTTGTCTTCTTTCTGGTCTTGTTCTGTTGATCCCTTTTCAGCAATTCTTCTCCTACAGGCAGAGACAAAAGTTACCAAGATCATTATGGCTTTAAGATGAAAGACTGCTCTTCACTGTAATTAAGGATACATAAAGCTTGTTATTTAGATAACTAAATATTAGTGTTAAAGTACTTTCAGAATGCTTTCAGGGCCAAAGCCCTCTTTTCCAAGTGATTTTGGGTTTCCTTATCCTTTTGAAGTTTATATTCCCTACCGCTGCACAAAGACTTACAGAAAAGAAAAGTACTTCATTATACTCGAGTAAAAACAGCTATTCATAAAACGTTATCAACTTCACAGAGCAACCACATGAGCAAGCATATGTTTGTTTGATCCTTAGCCAGCTGAAAACAGACACCGAGAATCTTACCTCTAAGAGCAGCTACAGCACAGCAACAGCTACTTACCTCCTGGCCAGCAGGGCACTCATTTCTTCCATCAAGCCACTACCTCCCAGGGGAAGTGGCCCATTTCCACGGCCACCGTCTGTTTTAGATGGAGCAGACCCTCCTCCTCCACTTGAACTGGAGGAGTCTTCACCCTTTGCAATACACAAAAGTAACAGTGTACATGCAAACAATTATAGCTGACAATGAAATAAGCAAAGTTCACATAGTAGAAAGAAACAGTTGTATAAAGACTGCAGCACCACCTATAACTTTTTAAATAATGAATTACACCTATCCAAGATGTATTTTACAGGGCTATTAATCTGAAACAAAAACTACAGCCAGTTCAGGAACACAGAATTTAGAAATAGAAATCAGAAAAAAAAAAAAAAAAAAAAAAAAAAAACCATAACAGTTGCATTTACCCGTGACACTTTCCTAAGTTTGGCTCCAGCAAGTGCAGCTGCTAGTCCAGTTAGAGGGCGATTTTCTTCAGACATAAATCCGACGGAAAATCCAGAGGCAGGAAGGGGGGGAGCAGGAGGTGGGAGGGGAACAGCAGGTACTTGGCTAGGAAGAGGAGGTGGTGGCGGTGGTGGTGGAGGCCCTGAAGGTGGAAGTGGAGGTGGTGGTGGTGGGCCTGGAGGAGGTGGGGCTGCTGCCGAAGACTGAGCTGGGCCAGGGGGCAACGGGGGTGGGGGAGGAGGTGCAGGTGGTCCTTGGACAACACCTAGTATCAAAGAGAAAAAAAGAGACTATATTAAGGGTTTTGAAAGGAAAGGTCTTATTCTCTCGAAACACAGGTTCATTTTCTCTGTGTATAAGTTAATACTGGGAAGTATCCTTTTTGTAGGCAAGAGAACACTCCAAGTTTCAGCAGGGGAGAACATCCTTATTAAATGCACTAGAAGTATTATATAGTACGCTGTAAGAGATCAGAATTTCAGAGCCATTTAAATACAATAACCCTCCAGTTAGGTTTTGTGCTGCAGCCGAGAACCTTCAGAAGGGAAGCAAGCAATGCTTTAAGAGTAGAGTAATGTACAAGTATCAAACTGCAGAAGAAAAAAAATTACTTATCAAAATGGCGCGAAGTAAGAAGTACTCATTGAATCGATGAGCATTTAACACACCACCCAAGCATCTGCAACCTGGAAGTGTTTTAGTACCAACACCGACTTCTAAGCCTGAATAAAAGTCTTTCCTCCAAAAAACATCCCAGGAATCAACTTTAATAATTAAACACAGACAGTAATTAGTGAGTTAGAAGACTGACATTTCAACCTGACGAGGACAAGCTCTTCCATTTATTTAAGATTCCTTTAACCTTTTACAGTACAGATATGCAGTACAAAATTTGTTTTAAAGAAATAATATCCTGATGTTTAATGCAGCTGCCAAAGTGTTTATATTATGGGAACAATTTCAGGAATTACGATTAAGAGAACAGCCCCACATATCAACTCTATTCCCCTGCTTGACTACAGAACTGACATAAGCTAGTGGAAGTCAGCAACCACCTTAAGCCATCTCTAAAGGCAGGAATTTCATTCGAGAGCCTCCCTGGTTTCCTATCATGCTAACCCTTGAGTAAGTTCAGAAGCATTTTAAACTCTCTAGTGATTACTCACCATCCAAATGCATGCTTTTATTCCATAAAAAAACACAAGACCACTCACCCTATTTCTACTCAATCACAGAGCAGCTCACATTTTAATGCAACACATCTATAAATAGGATCTACTCTGCATGGTTTGTGTGATGAAGCTACATTCTACTTATCGCCCTGGATCCCCTCTACCCAAACCCTTAGCTAAGCTACTGCAGTCTTATGTATATAAGACCTAAATCTATTAAGTCCCTATAAAACAGGATTCAGGTTAACAAAGACATTTACATCCATTTAAAACACGTTTATATCACATTGGTAGAGTGTCCATTAAGACTGTCATCTGCTTAAACTAACTTTGTCTTTTTTTAATAATGAAACTTTTTAATCTATTCTGGTAGAATACCACAGAAAGACCAATCAATCACCTTAGGTGCGTGCGCATACAGCACACACCTCAATATGAACACTGTCCAGAAAAAAATGCTGTAATTGTTATGCACCACCTTCTAAATTTTAAGCTACATTGTGAGTATCAAAGTGGTTCAAATTATTCCTCACTTAAGGTCATATGTCTAAAGCCACATACTCATACTCCTGCTTCACCTGCCATTAGGAAACTAACGATGCTGCCTATTAATACAATGGTCCCAATAAACAAACAGTGCAAGATTTACCAAGTCAGTATTTGACAAGCTCTGTTCCCAACAGATGAGAGCTTAAGAAACCAGAATTTTATTTATGACAGACCACAGAACTCTGGCTCTTCTCCCTTACCAGTTTCCAGATGGTATTTCGTTGTGGTATTAAGATCACTGCAACTTTTGAAGCGTTTTGTTAATTCTTCGGAGCAGTTAAGGGCTTTGATACAAATTGTTTTTGACTGCATTACTGATTAGTGAATTAGTAGCAATAACAGAAAGCCTTACCCTGCTGGGTCGTAGGTTCAATCGGCTGAGAGGCTGCCTGCAAGACTGGCTCAGAAGCAGAGGAGTCTCCCAGCACAGAGTTTAGAGAGTTCTCAACAGAGGCAGGGGTAGCTGCAGAGGGAGAAGGGAGAACACTAGGCTTGGATGAGGGAGTCGAGGCATTAGGGGAGTTTGGAGAAGGAGAAGCTTGAGGTCCAGAGAGTGACAGAGGTGGAAAGGAAGGCAGTGGGGGGGGAGGAGGTGGCGGAGGTGGAGTTGGACCTGAGGTAGGCGAAGGAGCTGGATAAGTCACATTTTCAGAAAGCCCATTAGGAGCTGTGGGAGATGTAGGCATTTGGGTCACTGGATTAGAAGCTGACACTGGGAGGACAGGTCTTGGACCAGTAGCTTTGCCTGGTGGACTGCTTATCATTACCGGAGGTGATGGGGGAAGGGGAGCAAAACTGGGCGCAGACCAAGCAACAGGCTTTGTATTTGGAGGCAACGTCGCTGGGGCATTCACAGGAGAAGGGGGCCGAGAACTTTTGTTGAGTGGACGAGGAACCGTAGCATAATGGGGAAGAACAGGGTGGAAAGCTGAGCCTAAAGATGTAGCAAAACGTGATGCAGAGTGCCTTAGAGGCGGTGTAGGGGGAGTGGAAGTCGGTGGTGCAGAAGTCACTACAGCATACTCCGATGTGGACTCTGACATTGGTGCTGAGACTGCTTTTGCATATGATGGAGGAGGTGCTGAAGGAGGCTGGCAACTGGAGTATTCAGGAAGTGGAGTGCTATACGGGGAGTTGTCGAAAGATGGAGCTGGACAGAAGATGGAAAGCAGCAGCAAAGGCAGGATAAAAAAAGGAGAAAGAGAAAAAGGGAGCTAATGAAGCAACAAAACCAGCATTCAAACAAAATGTATAAATGTAGACTACAGTTAGTACCAGAGGATTAGGCACAAGTGAAAATACTGTTAGGAAAGTTTTATACATTATCAACAGCTGCTTAATTTTACCAACCATTTTTGTGCCAACATTTGAATTTACAAATACGTTCTAGGACAAGTTTTCTCAAATCCCATCTGTGAGATGGTTAGATACAGGGTTGATTAATCAGTCTTATCAGCTTTTATCTTCTTGTTTTGTTGCAAATTGCAAGCAAGTGTAGTGATCTTAACATTTGGTACAAATTTTATTAGAAGAATTGTTAACGCAGGCAGCATGTAAATATTATCTCTTTTCCCTAGAGTACTAGAGTAAGCTCCATCACAAACTTCACAGTAGTTGGAATAAATCTACAAATAAAATCCTCTTCTACAGTAACTAGTTTGTTACACAGCATACTCTGACTTTTACCACAAGATGACTTCTTATTTAAATTGAGTTTGTTACTAAAGGACAAAGTGCTTGATTAATGTTCCATTACATCATCTAAGGGAAAGAGCTTCTAATTATCACTGGACACACTTCTAAAGGCAGTGTATTATCTTATCTACAAATTCATATAACACTTTTCACTGTAATTTACTACGATCATAAGTGAAGCAAAAGTTCATACTGAAAGGCATTTCTCACACTATGACTTCACCTTAGATACATACCCTCTATGTAAACATATTCAAGCTAGTTTTGTCAAATTATCTGATGAGAATACGTTTAATAGAGCATACAACAACAAAATATTTAGAAATTTTAACTCATCATACATTAACCAATGCTGGGGATACCCAATATGATTCAAGTTCTTCATGCAATCAGGAAGTAAAGCAATGGAGCAAACGTATTTTTACATGTTTTATTTCAGGGTTAGTGGAAAATTATGACAGGAAAGTAATCTTGGACTTCTTGCCATAAGAAAGAAAGAAATTCCACCCCACAAGTTATATACTGACTGCTCTTGCACAGCTATACTCCCTGCCCTTGTTTGTCGCCTCCCACGCCATTACCCAAACACAGAGTATGGTACTTGAACACACTCGGTTTTGAAATTCTTACCAGCATTTGAAATTCTTCTCTCTCTTTCCCATTCCAATTGTTCCCTTTCCAACTGCTCTTGCCGTTCTCTTTCTTGCCTTTCCCGTTCAAGTCGTTCAAGTCTTTCTCGATCCTGCCTCTCCTTTTCCTGTCTCTCCCTTTCTAGGCGCTCTTGCCGTTCCCTTTCTTGCCGTTCTCGCTCCAGTTGTTCCTGTTCTAGGCGCTCTCTTTCAAGTCTCTCCCTTTCTAGCCTTTCTCTCTCCAGTCTCTCCCGTTCCATTCGTTCACGATCCAGCCTTTCTCGTTCCAGCTCTTTCTGCCTTTGTTGCTCTTGCAACTGTCTACAATCATGGAAAAAAAAAAAGAAAAAGAAAAGACTAAGCTGCAAAGTTAAAACCAAGAATATCAAATAACTGTTAGAGGACAAAAAGATAAAACAATGAACAGTCTTTGCAACTGTAAGAACAAAAACATGGCATTTGTGCCTACATACAATTCTAAACCATACACTTTATTTTTTGGAGCTGGATAACAGGTGTATTATATTTACAGTAAAAAGACTCATATACCCAGTTTCACAATATTAAATTGGTTAGTAGGAAAGACAGCTTTCAAGAGGTAGGAATAGAAAGCTATTGCTGATAATTCTCTCACTGATGCAATCTTGTGAGTTTGGGATATGGAGTTACATTTGTTCTTTGCATGGTATTTTATACTTGAAGCAGTGAATAAAAGAAGAGTGAAATGGCAATATCATAAATCCCCATCAAAAAACACACATTAGATCTTTCACATAAACTAGTCGGCTAGTATTTATCCAAATTTTACAGAAGCAAAGTGCATACTTTATACATGTACATACTCTACACACTTGCTGACTACACGCACTGAAGTCTCATTAAAACGGGAGTTGAAAAAACTTCAGGGGAAAACTAGACATGATCATAAAAAAAAATTAAAAAATAGGGTGCAGCAGACATGGAAACCCTGCTGGGAGCTGGCAGGGTTTCCAGCCCTTAGCAGTCATTGTGAAGGAAAGCAGAGCGGGGGAAGATGTGGAGAGGAAGAAATCAAGTAAATAACCATGCAAATGAAACAGAATTTCCTAGGGTCAAGAAGTTGGGTGTTTGTTGTTATTGTTCTTTAAGCATTTGTTGCCACTAGGTTGACTGGAAGAAAGGAATTTCCCACAAAAAAACATCAGGAAAAGCTATACACAACCCTATTTTTTTTTTCTTTTTTTTATATATATTTTCTCTATTTGTTTTTTAACAGTCAGATAAGATGCATGATTCTAGCCAGCTAAAACACAGCTTTTTGATTCTCAAAGTTTTTTTCATCTCTTGGGAGAGCTCACTACTAAAGATTGTCATTAGTACAATCAGAATAGAAGTTTCAGGAAAGGGAACCACAATAACTAAAAATATGGAAAAACATAGACCATTTTCTAATCTCAATTTCATGTTTAGCACTATAAAAAGAACTGAACAAGATTTTGCAGAAAGATTTCAGAGACATTTTAACGTAATTGTCAGAATCATCCTTACAACAACACACATATTCAATTGCAGTGATTAAGGCAGTAATTTTGCCAATGTAGTTAAAAGACTGCCTAATGCAAGAGATCTCTCCTCAGTCTGCAAAACAAGTCGATGTTGTCCAACATCTATAGCTGTTCAGTACTGTAACCAGCCTACACCCGTTACCTCCACATAAAATCAGTAAAATCTTTGAAAGCTGAACTTTACAGAACTAAGGAAAACTTTGCTGTGAACAGGAAGAAACTGAATTAAAAAAATGAGACAGGCACTAAAAATAGTCATTACGCCAGAACTTTGTTTTCCAGAAACTCCGAGGGCAAGAAAAATCAAGTCTTTAGGGTGCGATAAACAATGCTGATGGGTCTTTTTGTTTCAATCTCTTTTTCTCTCCCTTCCTGCTATGCAATGCATAGGTAAGAAAGATCCAAATAGCCTCAGGCTGTCCCATGAAACCACCTCAACAAGCTCTACTTGAAAACTAAACTGTAACTTTGGATGGCTGGAAAGCCTTAGCTTATGCATTTAAAAATAAATAAATAAATAAAAACCCAAACCCAAACCAAAACAAAAACAAAAAAATAAAAACCACCCAATTTTAAGTCCACCTAGATCATGTCTCTGGAATGCAAACTTCACATAGACTTTGTAATAGCAGTATTCTACTGATTATTTATAACCTAAACCAAAAGCTAACTACTATATCTTATTCACATGTCTATCTCAGCTTATAACAATTTAGTCATAATCTAATCAATTTGTATGCCTTTGAAGAAATACTACTTCCTCAAAATAACCTGTCAGATAGATGAAATGACTTAAAAGCAAAGAGAATTGGAAGTAGTACATCTGGCTACTAACTAGGGAAAGGTCATGGGTTATACCAAAACCAGTAGAAGCCAGGCTATCAGGGACAAAACATGATGGGCATAAAAACTCTTTCCCTTATAACTACATTAGTACTAATGTAAATACATTACTATTAATTGTAGGATGCACTTTTTTCCTTTCAGTATTTCCAAGTGTTTTTAAAAATCGGGAATCAGAAATCACACGTTTTTAAAAAACTCGCGTATTATACATGAAATAAATACTAATTTTCCCCAAAAATATAAATTTGTATCCACCTTAAAAGGATTAAGATTAGCAAAACCTCAGCAAAAATACTTTTAAATTATCAGAAGAAATAAAGGAACACATTTTACAAAGGATAAAAAAAAAAAACATTAACCTTGTCAGTATCCAAACTTCTACTAACCACTGCTAATAAGCCTCCCAAAAGATGTTACGAAAACAAAGCCATATCAATACTACTTTCTAGTAGTCACGCACCAAGTTCTCTTTGTTTAATAGTACTGCACCAATCTATGATATAATCTAAAACTGTAAGCAAACAGCAAGTATTTAATAATGACAGAAAATACAAGTATTCTGGTACTGAGTTTTGAGAACCTCTAACATTTTTGATTACTTACGACAGAAATCGGTCAACTTTTGGTCCATTACGTCCCTGAAAGACAACAGGTGGCTTGTATACCTTCATTACTCCTAATCTATACACTTATGCTTTCTGCTGTTCTTGGACTCTTTATTTATGAAGCAGTGATGACTTTGAAGTTATTTATAAATATTAACTCAATAAATTCCTCAGTATCATATTAGATACCGACTCTCTGACTCATATTCCTGACAATATATTTACCACGGCTGGAAGAGAAGGTAAATTTATATTCATGACTAGCACAGAGGCATGCTATGAACTAATAATATATTTTAAAATGCTAAGTAACTCTGAAGTTATTAACAAATACCTATGTCAAGTGAAGTAGCTCTCTTCCTAATAACCAGTAGAATTTCTATACATTGCCTAACACTGACATAATGAAAAATATCTCCTATGAAAATAGAAAGACTTTACTTTTGAGGATCCAAAATCAAAGCTGAAGTGTTTTAAAGTTTAATATTGATGTATTTAAATCAGAGCAAGTTAATGGAAGTTAACAGTTATCTTCAAATACTCCCATAGTTATTTTTATAGGGAAAGCACACAGCCTGCATTAAGGTTTTTAAAAAGAAAGTAATGAATTTATCAATTCACCAAATTAAATGATTTCATCGACCACCCAATCTGTAATCTTGGTCTCATAAAAACCTCAGTGTTTTACATTGCATATCTGCAATATCTAATGGCTTTATAAACTGTTATTCAATGCACAGTAAATAATGCAAACGTTCATGTGCAGCAAAATGAAGTAAAAGCACTACTTTAGCCCTTTTATTCAAAACATAAAGCATCTAAATGCTTTCTAAAATGGAAAAAACGTTGAACAAAAAGAGACACTTTTGTTGATAATGATCAAAATAATTCTTCTATTCACTGTTTCCACAAGATTGTTGAACAATGGTTACAAAAGCATCAGGTCACTTGAAGATCCCTTTAATATGCCATTCTTCACTGAGCACTCCTTTGGCAAAATGTTTGTGAGGAAATATTAGTGCCTGCAAAAGCCCTGAAGCTGCAAGCCCTGTAAATCTGAAATTAGCCCTACTTCAAGCAAAAGGTTGGAGTAGATGACTTCCACAGGATCCCATTACCAACTTGACATCTAAGCAGATTTTTGTCTGTGGACTTAGAATCACTGAAAACATATTTTCATAAACTCCTTTACAGTGGAGTTGGTCAAACAGTGCTGAATTCGGGTATACTTAATGGGAGGGATATGAGACCACAGCATTTAAGACAGCTATTACTAAGCCACATCTTAAACAGAAACCCTCACACCAACAGACACACATTTCACAAGCAATAGACTCCACAAAGCCTACATTTCTCTTGAAATCACAATTCCATGCTCCTTTTTACACAATAACATTTATTCATTCCCTTCTCCTGCACTACCTCGTCTTACTACTTCCTACAGAACTTAATTCTGCCCACACCATCTTTACCGAGACTGGAAATGTCACCTACAGATCTGCTAAAAGTAAGGCATACATAAACCTCTTTATTCCCAACTATTTACTACTCTCTACATTATGGTAGTAAGGCTATTGCTATTATAGTCTGGAAGCTTAGAGCTTATGCATTAAGTGTCTTTTAAGTTCTAGAGTGCACAAGCTCTAAACTAGAACTGAACTGTATTATAACTACATGCTTACTGTAATACATGGAGACTGCAGAGTCATTCGTGAAATGGTTTAACAAAATCGTATGTTTGTCTTCGACTTGATGACACAACAATTTTTTCTACAATGCGGCTATCAGCATGAGTAAATACTGGAATGCCAGTTCCCTATCCTTTTTCTTGAGGAAAATAAAAAATAAAAATCAAAAACAGGACCAGACTTCAAAGAGGATGTTATATTAGATGAAAACAAGTACAGCACACTGATAAAATGAGAAGTGAAGCCATAAGGATGTATCTAATAATACAGCCTTCTTGCATAAAGTTTCAAGAGACTTTTGGGGCTCTTAATATTGGGCAGCTTTTCTTTCTGGAGACATCCATCTACAATGCTTCTGTAAGAGTATTTCAGCATTATAAATTTCAATTAATACAGCTTTCTAAAGGAACAGAAGAGGAATTTAAAAAAAAATAAATTACTGTGGAACAGAAAAAGCTCATCAAAACAACATTTTAAAATCTGTCAATCTGTCAAAAATTAAAGTGACATAAAAAGAGACCTTTATCAAGACAGCAGGTTTAGAAGTAAACACATTAAACACAGATTTGTAATGGGCTTCTTGATATTCATTTTTGAACAAGGTAAATTTCAGATAGTGATCCCTGCTCACATTAAACGAGTGTCGTATATTCTAGGAAGAAGACAAGCATGACCAATTTTAATGGCAATACTTTGTTACACGTGTGTAGCTAATTAATCAAATATATAATATGAATCATTTCCAAATTAGGAATCTGTTTCTGATCACCTCTACATAAAGAAGCAAAATTAAAAATATTAAATAGAAATATCTTCAGTGCCATTGCCAGTTAGATCCAGCATGCTAATTTATTTTTTCAGTTACCACTGAAAACCATTATGTGTATTTGCAGTGTCAAACTGGGTGACTTCCTATTTATTCAAGGACCCTGTTCCCTGCATCCGTACTGCACATGACCTAAACTGCTCCCAGCATCCCTTCTGGAAGGGAACAGCTAATCTCCTGGGAGTAACTTGATGGTAAAATAATTCAGGATTGCTTCACAGACAGCATGGTTAAGGCAGACCAAGGTCTATTTTTCAGTCAACCCAGTCTCATACCACCAACCTAGACGACTTTGCCTTTTCACATACCCTAGTCCCAGACACTTCACATACTGCACTAACCCATATTGCAATGCAATAAAAATTATAGAATATCCTGAGTTGGAAAGGACACATAAGGATCATCAAGTCCAACTCCTGGAGAAGAAAAAAAAAAAAAAAAAAAAAAAGGAGGAAAAAAGGACTATGGCAGCTAGGAAGTTTTTTTCCCAGAACTCGGCCACATGATTGATACATACTAATTATTAAAATGAACTGTGGAAAAAAATAAACATGTTAAAAATGCTACAGGGGACAGGATCCAGTGGCCTCTAGTTGAACAGACAACAGCTACATTAGGGGGAGTGCCAACTGGCCAGAGGAACAGTCTTCTCCCTGAGGGCAGCACAGCTATAACTAATATTGCTATAGTCGAATATTAAACTAGAAAAGGTTCTGTAAGTTTATACATCAGAAGCAGAAAATAAAGATTGTGGGGTGTTTCTTTTTTGTTTGTTTGTTTCTTTTTTTGGGTAATGAATTAAGATAGAAGAAAGGGGAACAAGCTATCCCACACAGTATTTTGATTTAGATATTTTGATCCACATCCAGTAAGAAAAATTGACGTTCCACTAGACGACTTATTTTCTGTTTTCAAAGGTTAAAAGTTCCTTCCTTGCTTACTGATTTCCTCTTTATAAACATGTCTCAAAAACTGAAGTTCTAACAGTCGCTGGAAAAGTAATTAGTCTGGCTGAAAATGACAGCAGTGAAGTCTTCCATTTCCAATTTGAATTTCAATTCTTTCATGACAAGCCAGTAAGAGCAATCCTTGCAATCTGAGGACGGGTGGAGATTAAGAAGAAGGAACCAAACAACAAAGTTTTTACACAGTAAAGCTGCATTACTGAAAATTGCAACCATATAAACGCTGCCCTAATGCAACAATTTTAAGTAATTTTTTAGTAATTTTAAGTCTTTGACATTTACTTTCTCATCATCAGTGACGAGTTACTGAATTCTTTAATAGAACAATTTGTTCTCTTACAGTACCATACCTTCTCTGGATGTCCAATTCTTCTTGTGATGGACCATTCTGTACTTGAGAGGGAAGCTGTGAATTCTGTCGAGGCAACGTAGGACCTAGAAGTGAAGACAGATCATTCATTATTTGCATTTCTTCTTTGGAGGGGGGTGGGAAAGCGAGGGGGTGAGCACAAAAAATCAAGGATAAAGGACAGCCATCACATGACGTAGGATCTGTCTGCTTCTGCTTCTTAAGCCAAACAAGCTCAACAACGTAATACAGCAAATAAAAGCTGCAACAAATGTTACCTGACATATCTGCAGAATGGCTTTATTTCACATGGATGGAAGTTTCACAGAAATGCAAAATAAATTTATATATATGTGATAGCACTTAACAAAAGCTTTGAAAAGCACTCCAAGTCTGTTTCTTAAAACAATGGACAAATATTCTTGGAGGAACAGAAAAGGCTCAAAAAATTAAAAGCACTCACCTAAATAGAACACTGGAAATTAAAAAGAAAAAAGAAAGAACAAGGAGAAAAAACATCAGAACTTTATCACGAAATTGAGAGAAGGAAAGTAAGTATGTTTCTGTAAATCACACCAAAATTTACTCAAGATTTTAGCTTGTCAACTTGGATAGAAGCACTTCGTTTTTGCATAGGCAAGTATTGCATCCAAAGGAACAGAGGCATGCAGCAAATGTACAAACTGTGCATTCTGATAAATGCAAGAAATGTAAAAGAGAAAAACGACATTCATCTGTGACTTTTTGCTGATGATCAAGTCTGTGTTATAAGGCTTTCAAATTGTATATTAGATCCGTGCTTTATAGGCAAAGATGTTTGTATTCCTCATGAATCTCTATACAGCATGAAACCAATTAAAAAGTATTAACAGAAGTGAAGGATAGAGAAATTTTGAATTGTGTACAGTACAGTGAATTTGTCTGTAAAAATGGTCAGTGAAGCAGGAAATTATTTCAATGATAACTACACTTCAGATTATGGAATTCTGAATCAAGAATTAAGAACAATCAACATTTATCCAGTTCTGAGGAGGTCTCGAAACGAAACAAACTTCTTCCAAAGATTCCACCAAACTAGTTAGAGTAGGGAAATTGCAATGAGATCTCATCCATCTCATTATGTCAAGACATTGAAGTTGTTTGCCATCTGAACTTGTGAAGTCACCCAAAACACAAGGAGACCATGTATGATATATTGAGACCGCAAGAACAGTTGATCTGCATCAGATTCAGCAAGCAAGCGCCCTCTTTGAAGGTTACACGAAAAGATTCACGTACTTAGAACAGCACAGTATTGCCTTCGCTGTGGTCATAAAGAAAATGATAAATTTGTTTACAATCTACTCTATAGTTAATACACAATGCAAACTGACTTATAAAAGACAGAAGCAGAAAGCATTACAGAGGTTGTCTTTCTTAGTTCTTCTTTTTAGCAATCATTAGGTCCTCACGTTTAAGTGTATAATGATGCAATGGATGTACTATTTTGCTTGGAGTATATCTCCAAGAGCTATCCACAGATGTGAATTTATATTATTCTTAATGCAAAACACCTAACTGCAATGATAATTAATAATAAATTTATCAATAAAATAGAAACATCTGTCATATTGCTCATCTGGAAAACTTTTTGACTTTAAAACTTCCAATGTTACAAGTCCCTCCACTCTCATCTCCTCTTTGTGACAGGTGTTAGGCTTTTATGCCTATTAAGCCATGACTGCAGCTCCCAAGCAGCCAGGGAAGCAGCCCATATGTTTGCATGCTGCAGCCTTTCACAGACTTTGGGAATTAGACAACCCAGTGGCAGCTGTGTAAAGATGCTAGATACCATTACTGCTTGCTATATCTAATATATTTCCTTCCCTAAGATCTGTCATTTCTCAGTACAAGTCACAATAATCTAAGCATTAAAAATAAACAAGCAAAACCAGAAAATATAAAAACCATCTTTTGTTCATACTGTTATCCCTAGGTTCACGCCCAGTACACCTAGCCAATAAGCAGCTGCAACAGACATGACGGTCTTTTAATTCATTCTGTACAACCAGGTGCTTAGCAAGCTTCTGCAAAGCACACACGTCTGACTTAGGTACTATTATTTATGCACAGTCAACTTGTGAAACAATCTCCCTTGCTACTTCTGATTGTTTTTTCCAGTTTGCCCAGCTTACCTCCTACTGAGCTTGTGGTACAGATGTCCAGCAGGGGGGGCACCTCAACCAATTCCCCTATTTTCATACCCTTTCATCTAATGACCCTTAATAAGCAAAAGGTTACTATGAGTCACTCTGAAACGTTCCTTCAGCCACTTCCTTATTGTTGTTTTCATCCTTATCTCCTTTGGTTTTGTTAGCTCAAGGCTACGGCTCAGGACTACAACACTACAGCCACTTACCAATTGGAACTATTTGGTACTGAAATGCAGAAGAAACAAAAACTTGGAACCTCCACCTGCTTAGTCTCCTGTATTAACTGGTCTCGAACAGAGTATTATTAGATATTCACACCATGCTGCAGTGGCTGACTTCATACTGTCACTCTGCAGCCCTTCTGCTGGTGCCCCCTCCTCATTCCTTCTTGTGCTGTCACCCTCAGAAACAAATCATCTCACTGTTTGTGCTCACTGCTCATCCACTGCTTATGGAAGACTGAGATGGGACAGAAGGGAAATGAAGTGGCAGAGACCAGTTGTTGTAATTTGGCTTTGTTATTCTACAAGCAGAATTTCATAGTAAAATCTGTTCTCACAACCTCCAGCTTTTCACTCTCAGTCAAAAAGTCGCCATTTGTGACCTGGGAAGCTGACCTACTCCAGTAAGCTCCGGTGCTTTTTATAACCTATACATGCAAGAAAGCTGAAGGCAATCACCTGCAAAGCAGCTGACACGGTTGGTTTTATTACTTATATATACTTTTTACCAGGAAAAAATGCAACCTTAGTAGACCAAAGGCTTTCAAGAAAGAAATGGTGAGCTACCAAGCCATTAGGAATGTTCACCAAGGAAATCCCCTCTGAGTCCCCTACTGAAGTAGCCACCATGCTGATGGACGCTGGCAAGTTAAAGGTATGTACCCAGGGGGAAAGGTATCTTTTACGCTATAAAATTAATTTACTCCAAGAAGTCACGACCACCACTTCCTTGCTAAAACAGCACTGTCCAGACAGGGGCACAGATGCTATAAACAAACAAGCAGGAGCTAGGTGATAAAAAGCTTTCTTTAATGTTTCTGAATGCTTCAGGATACATCAGCGATATCAAGCGCCCAGAGAAATATTCACAGATCCTGCCTGGACAAAAAGTCTGTTCCATCAACAGAATCTCTTTATCTTCAAAGACCAGTACAAGCCAAGTAGAAAAGGCTGAATCATCTACTCATTTCAAGTCTTAAGGAAAATCTAACATCTTTCTTTTTCTAAAGAAACTACAGATGGTGCAGTCTGTGGTGTACTTTGACAAAGGATATAATTTCATATACTAATTTGTTCAGCAGTAGTTCAGTTTATAGGTTTTCTGCTTTTCAACTTATTCTCATGTTTGCATCACCCTTCCTCTACAACAGTTGGGGCACCTATCTAGTGAGAGATGGACTGAAACTCCAATGCATTAAAAATCCCGGGGGGAAAGCATGAAAAAATTGTTTTCCCCAGCTAAATCAGGACCTGATCTGGTTCTTCCCACAGCCATGGAGACAGCTATGCTGGCATAGCTCAACAAATGACACCCAGCTGCTGGGGACTGCTTGAGCCAAACTGAGCATCCCCTTTTTAAACCACAAGCAGTGTTGTAGTTTACCAAGTTCCTTAACTTCCTTTTCACCTCAAATTGACTTCTTACCTCTATGTCCCTTCAAGAGCTGAATTTATTAATTCCCGTTGCACAACACTATGAAAGTATAGTTGGCAAATTGACAATAGAAACACGTTTTTCTCAGTGCCTTTCCAGGTTTTTTCTCTGGTGTTTGGGAATATATTGTCTACTTTGGAGTTTCACCTGAAACTCTCCACCCCGCTTCTTTTAAAATCACTTGTCTGATGTTAGCAGTGTTGACAAAGCACCAGAAGACATTGCATTCCTACCCTAAGAAAAAACAGGATATTTACTGTTCAAGATAGGAATAATACATGTATTGCGGGTTATATACCTATAATGTGTATTTTCGTTTAGCTGGACAGACTTCCTTGGGAGGTGGCAATATAAGGATAGGCCGAGCCAACATGCACACACCTGCAATTACTGTACTGTTCATTTAAAGACAGTCTAAGAGTACAATCTTTTTTTTTTTTTAATCTAGTATCTTCATAAAAACTTAGTCAACTGGATGACACGAGAATTTTAGTTTAAGATCTCACTTTTGCCTTAGAGAAACAATTATATAAACAACCCAGTAATTAAGAATTTCTACCAGTTCATTTCTCAGTGTATCAGTGCCAAAGCTAAGCAACATACCAGTCGTATAGTCTGATAGTCAAAGCAAAGTACGAATGACACGAAAGCAGACAGCAAGTTAATTTGTATAGACATATGCTATAAAGATAAGTATCGCGTAACAGTGAAAACCTTTTCAAAAGACGATAAAGGACAATTTGAGCACACCTACTAAGCAAAGAGCACACCCCAGGCAAAAGTTCAAAGGCAGAGTTAAAAGATGTATTTCTGTTGTGGAATATAAGAATGTTTTTTGTTTGTTTGTTTTGTTTTTAAATAAACCAAGTGATGTATTTTAATAAATGCTTGAAGATTTTTCTAAGTGAATGGAAAGCAGACTTTTTCAGAGAGTGATACATGGAAGTAATAGGAAAAGTGATCACGGGGAAATGACCTCTTTCACTTCACTCTACTTCCTTCTCCTCCTATTCAGAGCCTGTCAGAGCATTACGGAACAGGATTTAGGGAAAGTTGTTAACTAGTGTTTAGCAAAGGTAAAGTGGCATCTAGACCTCTCATCTAGACCTGGATTTGTATTATGGATTATAAGCAAGGCTACAATGGTCAAACACTAGGGCATTAACAAGCAACAAAACTGCTCTAGTACTTCTATTCAAGCTAATTACTTTCCAATTAAGACTTCCCATTCCTTCAAATATCTGCCTCTTCATATGTGACTCCCATTTTATAAGTGCTTTCAGTTGATTTAATTGACTCATTTTGATTTATTTTAGCTAATGGCGATTATGTTGCTTTTCCTGTATAGAAATTAATGTTTTTCATTTCACTTCACAGGTACTTTTAGCTGCACAAGGTAGTAAGAAGGGGCCAAGGATAACAAAAACATTCAATAAAGCGTATTTGAATTTGAGTACAGATAAGCTTTCTATTGAAGGGAGCAGAGCCTCTTATCAATGCCAACAGAGCCTTGGAAACAAGGCTGTTGGGTGTTACACTTGGCTTGGGAACAAGCTTGCTTGGTGGCCCTCAGCAAGCTTGTGGCTTCCCTCTCTGCTTCCCTCTTTTATGTAGGGGGAGACAGAGACAAAGCTTCTACAACAGAGTGCTAAGGTCACTCCTACAAACTTAACAAAATTATTTTAAGGTATCAAAGGTTAAGTTTATCAGCACCATCAGTAAGGTATTCATTACTTGTTTCCCCAGTTCTGTAAAAGTTTCTTTAAGTAACAATGTTATCGGTGATAACTGACAATTTTTTATTAATACCAAAAAATTGAGCCTTTATAATCTACAGTTATGTTCATGAATGTATGACAACGCCCTGATTACAAAAGATGTCAGATATAATATAGCTGCAACTTCTACTCGTAATATTTAAGACAAGAACACGAACCCTTCTTGACACTCCCTTATGTTTATTAAACAAAACTTTATTCATAAAACTACTATACTTCTATCTATGGCTGCCCTGCAGTTAAGACCAACTCAAATTTTAATGAAGTTCTTTTTGGTTGCCCACCCAAACTGTAACACTTTCACTTGATTCAACACTAATCCTTGAGAATTACAAAAATCACCAAAAATACCATGACGGCAATACTTAAAGGTGAGCATAACCCTGAAAACTTGGGGAAAAAAAAAAAAAAGGAAGTATTTTGTCCAATAAACAGTTAAAACTTCTTTTAGATCAGTATTTTGGCCAATAAATCAGAATTATAGAAGCTAGTAACTACAAAAAAAATATTTAATCAATGCCATACTTAAAATAAAAAGAAAAAATTACTATCAAAAATAGATCTCTTCTTCTGCTTCTGACAACCCAGGTAATAATAGCACATCACATTACAGCTGCTCTGACAAGCAGTGCTGACAGCCTGTTCCAGGAGGCTGCCAGAGTACACGTACAGCATAATTACTTCACTACAAAATCCTTTTTCTCTTGAAACAAGCTGTAGCATGATGTGAAACAACAGTGTGGGAAACGTTTTGAGCTCTTCTCCCCCTCTTCCTTACTCCTCCCCGTAAATTTCTCATTTCAGCCTTCTATAGTCTCTACACATACTCCAATTAGGCAACTGCAGTTTTCATCCTGGTTTGCATTTTCCAAAGATACTAAATTACTCACCCTATAAGTAAGTACCTTCGCCTATAAGGGGTGATTTAATGAACGATCTTCGTTGTAAGAGAAAGGATCACAGATCAGTGTATTTTAGAAGCTGTGGATAAAGCATGCATCTTTTCTCCATAAAAGTTTGGTCATTAATAATTGAACAACTGAACTTCTATGGTTACTAAAGAATTTAACGAAAAGTAACCTCAATTTTGTTTTTACTGTTAGACCAGCAAAATACAGAGACTGGGGGGGAGAGCTATATTTCTTTCTCTTCCTCCTATGAATTCAAGCGTCTCCTAAGGCAATATTAAAACAGTTTCACTGAAAACATTCCTATCCTGGTCCTTCTATCTAGAATGCCCTAAAATCATGTAAAGTTGTAACAAAGATTAAATTAACTGTTAAATATTCATACAAAAAAGCCATAACTAATTTAAGATAGATTGAGTTATATTAGAAAGAATCAAAATAGCCTTGTTGACAGTTACATCTTTCAAGCATCCCTTCTTCTTCTGCAAACAAACAACCCAAAGTACCACCTCAAATGTAAATTACACATATCAATCTCATACTTGTTTTCTTTTTTTCTTAACAAGGTCTTTTTGGGGCTGAAGACTGATGCCCCACAAAATAATACCTCTTCCCACTGAACTGGAAGGTACTTTTTGCATCAAATCTCAATATGATAAGTAACTGGAGAAGTCACTCATCACACTCCTTCAGCAACTGGAGAAAGGGAAATATCACTCACATTTTTAAAAATGGTAGAAAGGAGGACCCAGGGAACTACAGACTGGTGAGTCTCCCCTCTGTGCCTGGCAAGATCACCAAACAGATCCTCCTGGAAGCAATGTCAAGGCACATGCAGGACAAGGAGGTGATCTGAGACAGCCAGCACGGCTTCACCAAGGGCAAATCCTGCCTGACCAATCTGATGGCCTTCTGTGATGGAGCGACTGCATCAGTCGACAAGGGAAGACTGACTGACTTCTATAAGGCCTTTGACAGGGTCCTATATTACATCTTTATCTCTAAAATTGTTAAGAGTTTGGAGGGTGGATAAAAAAAAACTGGCTGGACAGCCAAACTCAGAGAGTTGAGGTCATTGGCTCTATGTCCAGGTGGCGGCCAGTGACAAGCGGTATCCCTCAGGGGGTCCATCTTGGGACCAGTGCTGTTTAGTATCTTTAGAAACGACAAAGACAATAGGATTGAGTGCACCCTTAGCACGTTTGCACGTGACACCAACCTATGTGGTATAGCTGATACAACAGAAGGAAGGGATGCCATTCAAGAGGACCTGGACAAGCTTGAGAATTGGGCCCCCATGAACCTAACGAGGTTCAACAAGTCCAGGTGCAAA
Source organism: Aythya ferina (assembly GCF_964211825.1). NCBI lineage: Eukaryota > Metazoa > Chordata > Aves > Anseriformes > Anatidae > Aythya > Aythya ferina. Next base: position 23,253,550 of record NC_140298.1, read on the forward strand.
GTGCTTCATCTGGCTCAGGGCAATTCCAGAGATGAGTACAGACTGGGAGAAGAACTCATTGAGATGAGACCTGCAGAGAAGGACTTGGGGGTTCTGGTGGATGAAAAGCTTGATGTGAGCCAGCAGTGAGTGCTTGCCGCCCAGAAGGCCAACTGCGTCCTGGGCTGCATCACCAGAGGAGTGGGCAGCACAAGAAGGATGTGGAGCTGTTAGAGCAGGTCCAGAGGAGGATCACAAGGATGATCAGAGGGCTGGAGCACCCCTCCTATGAAGAAATGGTGAGAGCTGATGGTGTTCAACCTGAAGAAGAGAAGGCTCCTCAATGCATCCTTTCAATACTTAAAGGGTTCTTATAGAAAAGACAGAGAGCAACTTTTTTACACTGGCAGATTGCGATAGCATATAGGGAAATGGTTTTAAACTAAAAGAAGGGAGACGTAGATGAGATGTTAAGACGAAATTCTTCACTCAGAGGGTGGTGAGGCCCTGGCACCGGTTGCCCAGAGAAGTTGTGGATGCCCCATGCCTGGAGGTGCTCAAGGCCAGGCTGGATGGGGCTTTGGGCAGCCTGGTGTGGTGGGAGGTGTCCCTGCACATGGCAGGGGGTTGGAACTAGGTAATCTTTTAGGTCCCTTCCAATGAAAGCTGCTCTATGATTCTGTGATACATCTTCCCATCTCCCAAAGCATAATTTACTTATTTGCCCTTATTCCTTCAAAGGAATAATCAATTTTCTCAGACATTGGAGAACTTTCTCACTCATGTCATTTCCTTTCCTTGTGGCTCTTCTCTCATTCCAGAGTCACTTTGATAGCAACACTGAGCTCTATTTAATGCAGATATGATTTTTTTTTTGTAATGCGATGCAAAACCTATACAGAAACCAATCATCTTTATTCAAGACATTTAAGACCATTCACTGAGTACCCGAACAAACAGCATGCAACCTTAAAGCCAGAAAACCTCTTTAAATGATCTCTTGAACTGCTGACACGTTTGTCATTTGATTAAGGTGCAGTAAATTTGCAGTAATTGCCTCAGACAATTATTTAATGAAATGAAGTCTTTCAAAATTCTCCCGAGTATCAACTGAAGAAAGTTTGGTTCATTTTTTGTTTTGTTATGTTTCCCACAGCAATCTCCTCAAGAAACTGGCTGCTCATGGCTTGGACTGGTGTAAGCTTCATTGGGTTAGAAACTGGCTGGATAGCCAGGCCCAAAGAGTCGTGGTAAATGGAGTCAAGTCCAGTTGGAGGCCAGTCACTAGTGGCGTCCCCCAGGGCTCGGTGCTGGGGCCGGTCCTCTTTAATATCTTCATCGATGATCTGGACGAGGGCATCGAGTGCACCCTCAGTAAGTGTGCAGATGACACCAAGCTATGCGTGTGTGTCGATCTGCTCAAGGGTAGGAAGGCTCTGCAGGAGGATCTGGATAGGCTGCACCGATGGGCTGAGGTCAACTGCATGAAGTTCAACAAGGACAAGTGCCGGGTCCTGCACCTGGGGCGCAATAACCCCAAGCAGAGCTATAGGCTGGGAGAGGAATGGTTGGAGAGCTGCCAGGCAGAGAAGGACCTGGGAGTGATGGTGGATAGTCGGCTGAATATGAGCCAGCAGTGTGCTCAGGTGGATAAGAAGGCCAACAGCATCCTGGCTTGTATAAGAAGCAGTGTGACCAGCAGGGCTAGGGAAGTGATCGTCCCCCTGTACTCAGCTCTGGTGAGGCCGCACCTCGAGTACTGTGTTCAGTTTTGGGCCCCTCGCTACAAGAAGGGCATCGAGGTGCTTGAGTGAGTCCAGAGAAGGGCGACGAAGCTGGTGAGGGGCCTGGAGAACAAGTCCTACGAGGAGCGGCTGAGGGAGCTGGGCTTGTTCAGCCTGGAGCAGAGGAGGCTCAGGGGCGACCTTATCGCTCTCTACAGGTACCTCAAGGGAGGCTGTAGTGAGGTGGGGGTTGGTCTGTTCTCCCACGTGCCTGGTGACAGGACGAGGGGGAATGGGCTAAAGTTGCACCAGGGGAGGCTTAGGTTGGATCTTAGGAAGAACTTCTTTACCGAAAGGGTTGTTAGACATTGGAACGGGCTGCCCAGGGAAGTGGTGGAGTCACCATCCCTGGAGGTCTTTTAAAAGATGTTTAGATGTAGAGCTGAGTGATCTGGTTTAGTGGAGCACTGGTCAGTGTTAGGTCAGAGGTTGGACTTGGTGATCTTGGAGGTCTCTTGCAACCTAGATGATTCTGTGATTTTGAGTACATTTCCTAAAAGGTATGTGGTATGGGTTTGTAGCTGTAGTAGCCTACCTTAATATTCCAGGCTAATACACACTCCTGCATATTGTCTTTCTTTTCTGGTGTGCAGGTAGCCTACGGTCTGCTCAACTAGCCAGAGGAATAGGGTCTGGTTGCATAGCTGCTACTTAATACAACCATTCAAAGCAGAACTGAGTGGAAACCCACTGACTTTTGTATTTATTTAAATAACTGGAGTTCAAACTTAAAAGAAAATACAATGATCACATGTTCAGGTACTGCAGATCAGGGAGAGAAAAGACTAGACATGCAGCATATTTCGAGCAATTCCACTGACAAGGCAGCCATCACTTTATAGTCCTTTGAGACATATGTACCATGTTGTTTTTTAATAAGAAAATTGCCAGTTGCAGTTATGGCTTTATTCTACTCTAACTTCAAACACTTTCACTCTGCATTCTAAACTCATTAGAATGACAAAAAGGCTGTCACTGTACTCTGTGCTACATGCACCACTTCTTTGCTTTTGCAGATCCACTAGAGGGAGGGAAACCCTCAATAAAATTTCAAAGAATGCCAGTAAAGACCATTGACATTTTTCAAATATATTCAGGAGAGGGAGACTATATAATTTCAAAAGAGAGAGTGCGGTAACATCCAACTGCAGATATAAGAAATGCATTAACTTAGAGCAAGGAGTTCAATTAGTTTGTTTCTGAACTGCAAGCCATTCAGTATCATATTTTCCTTATATTAGTGGTCACGTTCAGACAGATAGGATCATAGACACGTTTGGATTGGTAGGGACCTTAGAAGATCCACTAATTCCAACCCTCCACACCATGGGCATGAACACCTTCCACTAGAGCAGGTTGCTCAATCATCTCTTTTTACTTCTTACATTGATAAGAGTTAAAATATTTAGCACGCAGACCATACACTAACAAACCCCTCAACTGATGATAAATTATAAAGACTTCTCTTTCAACATTGTTAGAAAATGATAATGGGTTTACAAAAAGCTTATATATGCGTGCTTCTGAATGTTTTTACAAGCACCAGTGCATAGCTAATCATCTTCAGACATCTGAATAAGCGTTTTCAGGAAATGTTATGTTAAGCTTTGCTTTTTATTTCATCTTGATGGAAGCTAGAGCACCGATACGCCTGTGAAACAGGTCAGTAATAGACAGTATGAACCAGTCACATTCTTTCTTGGCTCACAAAAGTTATATAACAACAGTTATTTCCTCCAATACTGACAGCATCAACCACCAGTTTCTGATGCAGTTAACACATTTCCACCTACACCTACTACTACCAAGTCAAAAATCACAGGAAGGAGAAAAAGATTCTCTTCACAATTTGGACAACTTAAAAGGTTACAACCAATCATGTTAGTTTGCAAGATAATGAACAGTTGGAGTGCATTAAATATTTACAATCAAATAGCCCTTAGGGAAAGAAGAACTGGAGGATTTAGAGGAGCAAACATCCAACTAGTAGGCAGGAGAATGTGATACACAACTGCATTATTTTATCTATTTTATTTTTATCTGCCTTACACTTCTAAGTATCCTTTATTTTTTGGCCTCATTTACTGCATAACAGCACTGCTTGGTCTAGCTAGCTTAGTTTCTAAAGGCAAGTGTTGAAAAAGCTGTAAGAATGAAAAGGAACTTAATAAAGTCACCTTTTTTTTTTTTGCTGTAGTTGAGACAGCCCTGCTAAGGTTATCCACAACTTTTCTTCTACACAAGAGAAAGAAACCTGGCACAGAAATACTCTCTCTTGTTACACGGACAACCTTTAAAGATTAATGAGGACAAAAGAACTCTTTGGTTACATGAACACAAAAGTCTAGAAGTCTCATAAAATGAGAACTCCCTCTGTGTGTCCCAGTGTTATACTGATCCTTCTCCTGTAACATCTAACTAGAATATATTATAGACACCACCTGAAGACTGAAAAGTACTGTGATTAAGAGTTATAAATTTCTTGGTCAGGTGCTTATTTAACAAAATAAGTCAGCAAGTTTCTACATGTAATAAATACCATGAAAATCAATTCAGTTTTTAAGAATTCCATTTATGTGGGTGGCAATCAGGTTGAGAATCACTGTTAAGCAGCAACAATTATGCAGACAAAACAGCCAAATCATTAAGATGGCTGGAGGCTGAATCATGATTAGACTTACTAAGACTTACTGTCTTTTATGCATAAACATTTCATTTTTTTCATCTCTATTTGCTCAATCTTCCAAAAGTGGAGTTAAGAGACTTACCAGCTTCCTGTGAATTCAATACTTCTAAGGCATGCATCATGGCACTTGCAAAGACATTGGCATCTTCTTTGCTGCCAAAATTCAGACCGTAGACTTGCCTTGCATCACGCCATTGGTGAAAGGTCTGTGTAGCCTGATTGTACTTCAGTCCTTTCGGAATGGCACAATTTATTACCACCTATAATAATGAAAAATTAAAGCAGTTTAAAGTGCTGTTTCATCCCAAGTTTCAGCTTCATTTAGTTTTTATTCCTTAACCATGTGGGCTAATTTCAGTCCTGTAATCTACAAGATGGACAATGTTCGGTAAGGTATTTCTGCTTAAACTACTGAAGTTGATAATTCACATTTCAAATTATGTAGTATTTCCTAACAGCAATGTAGAACATCAACAGTTTCTTTACACGCATTTGGATTTTAGAAACCACCTTGGTTTTCCATCAACTTCAGAGTACTTGTGAGAATTTTTCTAACCAAGTTATCACCTTCCTACTCTGGCTGCTGAACCCCTTCACTTGCAGTGCTTTCAGTAACAGTTTACATGGATTTTTTCTATGCATCATAAGGTATCATCTTGCAAGATTGTTATGGCTCACATAAAAGCTGGTGAATTCTAGCCAACAGCACAACCATTTGCTCCAAGCCAACCACTAAGAACATCGCATTGCACTTGGATAATCATATCCTCTCAGCTTTATCTACTGGTAAATGGCAAAATATATATATTTGTCCTCAGATAAATGCACAGATGCTACTTATTCCTTGGAATATGTGCTTAGTGACAGATCACATGTGAGATTATCATTCTATGTCTCAGGTTTTCTTGATAAAAGATCAAGAAAAGAAGGTGAGAGAAATTTTACTCAAACAAAAAGATAATAGATATAACTCCACCCCAACTATCACAAGGCTGTTCATATTTCACAACACAGTACTAGTCTGAAATTTAATCAAGATCTATTAAATTCTTCATCAAGGGAATTAAGATGTAATCATTACTACTCTGTTCTCTACTTCTCAAAGTGGTAGTTGATCAGCATTACCAAATATCTAAAGGGTTTTTTAATTAACTGATCAGGGGAAATGAAAAACCAGGTATCCAACTTTCTGTAATACAGAAACAGCTAGAAAAAAAAAACAAAAAAAACTGTTGGTACCAAAGTAGACTGCAGCTAACTGCATAAAAGAGGGAAGAACATCAGTTCTTAGATTAATATTTTGGCTAAAGGAGAACCAGATGCCGTGCATACTAGTCTTCCTCCCTACCCTCTGTGTCTGCCTGTAGGAAGGAATGGCAAAGGGCGTTCAAGGAATGTTGCTTTGAAGGTATGAGGCACTTCACTGAGGAAGGAAAAAATAGCAATACAGTTTTCATTACTTGAGTTAAAAATAAAAGTTTACTATTTACAATTCCCATTACTGAAAACCTATTTCTTAGTGTCAAGAAGAATTACAAAAATAGCTTACGATTTCTATTCAAAGTTTTCAGAGATTCACTTACCTGATGATCCTGAATCTTCCTGCCCACTACTCTGAATGTGTTGTTGCCTGTGTGATGATATATATGAACTCTGCTGAATCCAGTTGATCCTCCAGCTGGTACCCATTTCTTATTGGCATCATCATAGACCATTACAGCAGCTCGTGCTTGGCAGATACTCTGTTCACTGTTAAAAATACAAGTAATTTAAATTAGAACATAAAAGTTACCTAAGACAAATTATCTTTTTGGTTAAATCCTTTTTACTTGAAAAAGGAAAGTAATGCTTCTCGCACAGTCCTCTTTCATAAATTCAAATGCTAGCACTTTGACATTCTGCTTACAGGCATTCATTCTGAAAACCTGTGGCCACGACAAAGAAAGCATAACGACTAATGAAAGATCAAGAAGTGATTTACTTTTTTGCACCTTTTCGTAGCAGTTTTCTCCATACATGTTTTCCTTTCTCCTCACCACCAACCATGAATTTTAAATAAATGCTGAAACCATATACAAAGTTGTCCACAGAGACTGAAGAACAAAGAAGGTGTAGTTGTACTAGCTCCATACAATTAGTTTTCCAGGGGCGATTACTTCTACAAGAGGAGGCTTGGAAGGCCCTAGTTCCTGTTAACGCATAAGGACTCAAAAATGTATGCATGTATTTCAAAAAATATACACACACACACTAGGATGAAGTTCAGCACACTAAAGTTCATCTGCTCACAAATGAAGTAATTTTTGGTTTTGACATTTTGCAGCAGTCAACATCTAGATGTTTTATTTCCTCCCTCAGGAATAGTTCTCTTGAAGACCTAAAGCTGCAATTTTATCATCAGGAGAGTTTATTGCTGCCATAAAGAGGGTTAGCTGTGGACAGTCATCTGGAAGATGAGGTGCAGTCTAAAGTTGGAAGGGAGCATATCATGAGCATCATCATAATAAAAACACAAGAAAGCTGAATATACCATAAGCACACAATTAGGAGGGGAGAGGGTGGAACTACACAAATTGTCTTTACAGCAAATGTCCAGCGCAGAGAAGAAATAAAAATAGAAGAGAATGGTTTCTTATCAGTAAGTCAAGTTCTCTGAACATTGCATTCCTGCAGACCCAGTATTATCCGCAACACACGAGCTGTCTGGCTTGCAAGGAATGTGGCCTGCCATTCGGAGAATGGAAATGGCTGAAGAGACATGCATTTTTCATAACTTACAGAGGGACAGTAATGAAATGTGTGTTCATAAAAGATGAAGGTGGGGAAATACAAATTTCCCTCACCTATCTTTTAAAGAAAAAATGCTGCGTTTCCCAGTATCTCATTTTCCATTTCCTGGAACAAGAAAATACTGCAGTGCGTCCAGCTGTTTTGTAAGCTTTCAATAATAATGTTTTTGACAAAGCACCAGTCAAACTAACACTGACATTACATCAGTTTCTACCACATTTGCCATGGCAGTCAACAATGACAACTAGAAAAATGCTTAAATGGTTTTCAAGTCTAGGGGAGAAAAGCGAAGAGAGATTGTGCTTCTTATGGTAGCAAAAGATTCAAGAAGAAATGAGGAAATCTGCTCGCAGTTATAGAAATGTGCAGTTCAAGAACGTTGGACAATTGGACATATTGTCAAGGACAGTTCAAGAACATACTGGATTTCTCTATTTAGAGGATTCTGGCACATCACTATCTTACCAATGTTCAAATCCAGAAAGACTCCGCATTGTTCACAAAGCACAAAACAAATAATTGTGGTTTGCTAAAACACATAGCAGCAATATTACAGAAAACTTGAGACAATTTCTGAACCCAAAACATAGCTACGCTACATTTGAATCTCGATTCAACGCAGGCACGATAAACCCCAGGTGACATGACAGGACCTAGGTACCAATTTGTAAGCGGAGCCATTATGTTTACAGTGTTCATCAAAACAAAAACAAACGCACCTCAGATTCACAGTCACGTGGCAGACAAAACTTCATTTAGATTCTATTAAAAAATGGAGACACTGAGTATAAGCCAATATGTTTCAATAATTATCAAGGTAGAACCAAAGAATGATTAAGTAATGGTAAATGAGCAGACTTAATTAGTAGCACAGACCATCAAATTTAGCCTTCTTTTTCTCTGCTGTCACAGTCCTTCCACAAGTCCAAGTTTTCACAAAAGCTCTATTTTTACGTAATTTTATTTAATACTACTCGTTTTTACAGCTATTTGGTATGCAAGTAGCACAATCCATGAGCACGAATAAGATGACCTTGAGTACCATTTCTAGCTTTTCTTTAACAACTGTTCAAACTATTCTTAGTTCCACTTCCCAGGCTATGCCTTATAACTGGAAATATCACACAAAAGTCTCGATCACAAATATTTCATGCTCCATTTGAAAGAATTTTGTTAATAGTAGTGGGTTATTCTTACCCATATAAAGATGCAAGATGATTCACATCCTTTAAAAAATGGCAAATATGAACGATTTCCAGTTGACCTATTCTATTATTACAAAATAAGCACCCTGCCATCATTTCACGCAAATCCTAAAGCTAATCCTTTAATGTTCCTGATCTATAATTTTCATATCCAGGTATCAAACTGCAGACAAGAAACTCCCCTCCAGCTAGCAGTTCCCCCACCCATCACTCTGTTTACCAGCCTGCAGTAATTAAGACAGAAAAATGAAACTACCACCATCAGAAACAAATTAAACCACCACGGTGTGCTAGCTTTTTTCCCAAGGTTCAATAACTGTACATTACTAGATGCAGGGGAGATTAACTCAATTTCTTTCCCTTAGCAAAAGTTCTACACTCTAAAATGATTACTTTTTACTTTTCAAGTAGAGCATGAATACGTGAGCTTTAGCAAATAAGAATCCTTAGGTCTTCTCTTCAGCGCTTATGTGACAATTCAGCATTTGAGCACGGCACATTACATTGCAGCAACTAGACATCATAAACTAAGTATTTAAGTCCCCCAAAATAACTCACATTTTAAAAATAAGATCCATACTGCACTAAACTGAAGGGACTACACCAAATCAATACCTATACAAGTAGCTCATTACTACATCCCTGACAAGTCTAAAAAAAAACAAGGTTGAGTTTGCTGTCCCTGATCCACCCTCTCCTAGGAAAATGCCAAATTTAACATAAGGGCTGTTACTAAAACTTGACCCTACACCCTTTGTGTTCCTCTACTATACATAAACTTCAGTTCAAAGGTGTAGGAGCCAAAATTAATCACAAGACTGCCTGCTATATTTCTTGCACTCCGAGCTTATTACGCTTCTCTGTTGTATTTCCAACACATGACAGGTCTTCACTCACCTCAGGATTTATACATGAATTCCACAATACTTTTTTTTAAATGCCCATGTGCCTTCACTGCATCAAAACCATTTTGGTGTGATTACAAGACTTATTTTTATGGACAGATTAGGGAAACAAACAAATTCTCTATGGTCACATTCCAGAACAAAAGGAAAAGGTCTTCATCTCTTCGCCGTGTCATTAGGCCTTTAAAGACATCCTTTGTTTGCTTGCCTCTACAATTTTTTTTCGTTTTCTTATGTGTTGTACTGCTGTAACAGTTATACTTGGCCTAGCCTATACCTCCCCAACAGAAATGTTCACTGGGGTACGCAGGAGAATAAGGGAAGGCAATTCTCTCCAGCTCTACACGCTGCTGCCAAGACACACAGCTGCTCAAGAGCTGACTGCCAACTTACTGGGGAAGCGGGCTGGGGAACCAAAGTGACTATCTAAATCTTAACTAAGTAAAATCAAACGATTATCTCTTCCCAAGTAAATTTACTAAACTAAGCGTATGAAATTATATCTAGACAAGGGAGGATTCACGCCAAACAGTGCTTACCAAACCTCAGCAAGGCGAAGCATAAATCTCTTCCTAAAATCTACAGCTTGACAAATAGCTAGATAAATATATGTTAGGAACAGTTCTTCCATAGACAAAACTGTAAGACTGATGGTTAAACCCAACCATTATTCTGGATAAGTCCACCTACAGCAATACTATATAAAGCTAAAGACAGGGTGTTTGGCTTTTGTTGGGTGTGGGGGCAAGTAAGGGGAGGTCTGGCACTCAAAAAGCTCACAGAAAAAAAAACACACAACATAGTAGTAAGGAATCGTAAGTATAAAATTATTCTTATGGGAGAATATACTTTCCACCTCCAGTGATGAGATCATATGGAAAGCTCAGAAAACACAGCAAACTGAACCCTAACTGACACGATTCTTTCGCCCAGATGGAACGCAGTCCTTCTTTCACATCCCAAATCCTTAAACTCACTGCACAGTGACACCAAGCAAGTCTGCTGACCTAAGCCTTCCCCACCTGCCCCAAAAGGCAACGCTTGTTTTTCCTCCCCCTCTACTGAGGTAGAGAAAATGATAAAGTGATGTCAATGCTCAAACGCATATGGAAAACTGCAGAATTGCAGCCACGGGAAAGGTGATTCAAATAAACGTATGAACCAAAGCAAGGGAAAGCTGAGATTGCTCAGGTTTTCAGTCTTTAGTGTCTTAGTGATGTAACAACTAGGGTTGAGTTTTGTTTATTTTTTGAAAATCATATCCCACTACTTACTACTTCTGGTGATTCAGTGTTTATTTTTTTTTGGCTCATATGTTCTCAATTCATAGAAACACAACCTTCTTATACTGTGCAGTCTTCGTAGGGCAGAAAGGAATGGAAAGATGCTGACTCATCAAGTGCCTACTTAGGATTTTCAAACTGTGGCACAAAAGGTAGACAAACTCTACACACTTCTAATACTGCTATCTGTAAATACACATTTTTATAAAGTAACAGAACACTGGTCCAAATATCAAGTTTTATGTCTTGGTGGTGTTTTGTAAGATGATTTTCTCTACTTGTTCCTGAACCCCTACTGGCATAATACAATGAAAACGTATGTTTTCCACTTCACTATTAAACAAAAAACGTACTTGGCACTGCACCCTCCTTTCTATCAACCAAATTGGTATGTGTTCTAAATGGCTCATTCAGCTTAACTCAATAGTTATTTGCTAGCACCTTAAAAGTTGTTTTTTTTTTTAAAAAAAGTTTGCAATGCCCTCAAATAAGATACCTTTCAACTGGTAAGTTAGAGGGGTTCTTATTTTTCCCTTTTTTTTTTTTTTTTTTTTTTGTATGGCACTGCAAAAACCTGGCTGAATATGTTGTTGCACGAAGCACTGTGTGCTTGGCACCGCAAAAGGAACCAAGTCCTGTTGTTGCTTGCATCCAGCTTCAAATGATGTGGCTTGTCCACTCCAGGACCTCAGACAGTACAGTATTGAACTTGCTACTCAAGGCTTTAGAGCGAGAGCAATCTGAGACCAGCGTATGTACCTAATGACCGATTTCCATGCAGATTCTTCTCCTGACACTACAAAACCCTGAGAGCCTGAGTGGTTGTTGATTTCTCATAGCAGGTCAAACTCCTGCAAGAGTTATCATTCAACTGAGAGGTAAAAGCAGAGGGAGTAGCTCCACATTGCTTCATTAACAACTCCCATGAATTAGTACTTGCCTTTGACTAGAAAAACTTTTGATTGATAACAGATTCATTCCTCTCCCCCATTTTTTATTCTCTGATAGGGATAATCATTCATCTCTCCCACTTCTTCTCATGAATTACTCAGAACACAAATTAGCTGCAACACGAGAAACTACAGGGAAATCCGCATGGGAAAGTCCCAACTAGAATTAAAAAACACTACTGCCGAGGAGCAAGGGAAGCGGAATCTAACCATTGGGATTAAAAGCCTGCAAAGAAGTGCAGCCTTGCTTTTGGCACGGTATCCTGCAACACCACGTTCCAGAATTTTAGTTGGTATACAGCTGGTTGAAACTAAACGTCCTTTGCTCAATAAACACCTTCCACAAAGAAAACTGCTTTTCAACTCACGCGTAAAATCACTTCACGTTAATTTAAGAGCAGGCTGTTCTTACAGCAAGTAATTTACGAATAAATTTCTCTTCCAATAAATCTGTTCTTCCAGTTTCACAATTTTAGCAGCAAACCATTCCCTGGCAGCAGGTGACCATCAAAAATACTGAGGAAATCACGCCAGGACGCTCAGGTAGAAAAAAAGTATTATTTTGAACAGCTTAATCTCAAATGAAAGTCAGTATTTTTCATCATGACATTACCAATTTAAAACCCATGGTTTTTTTTTTGTTTGTTTGTTTGTTTTTTTTAAATATTGTTGTACGCTACCACATTTAACACAAAAGTACACTATGCAGGGGACATGCAGTCGTTTCGAGTTGGCAATTTTGTTCTACCTGTAGGTTTTTTCATGCTAGTTAACATAAAATTCAGCATTTTTTTCACTAAAAACTGTTATCAAAGTTTGAAAACCCATGCCTGAGTCAGATGCTCAAAATTCATAATAAATTAGAAATATGAATCTTCTGAAAATTTCTGTACAAATTATTTTTTAATGAGCAATATTGAGAGAAATCACACATTAAAACAGCCTGAAATAGGCAGCTGAGAAACTGGAATAAAGAACGTGTTTCAGACACAAGCAGTGCAAGAAGTGGAAAAAAAAAGCCACAGAAGTGACATAGATGAGTTTCAATAGGAAGAAGAACACAGTGAAGTTTTGATTTATGTATTAACTAGGGTTTTATATGGTTTATCTTAAAGAGAGAGGTGGATTCCAGGAAAAAAATTGTTGTATGTGTTAATTCTTAACCCATTCAAACTCAAAGGGAATAAAGGATACTTAACAAACAATATGATGACAGTCAAAGCAAGAAACAGCCACGTTACGAAGATGAACCTTAATAAAAGCAAAGCAATGACAGGAATTAATAATAGCAGAATCACAAACATGGATTTGGGGTATTTTGGGTAGCATGGAACTAGCTATATATGATTAACCATTTTTAACAGTATATAATATTATATTAATGTATATAAACACATAAGTAATTATAATCTCCATCCCAAGCTTAACTACATAAACCATCTGTGGAGTCAACGTTCCAATTTTCATCTCAAACTGAAGGTGACATTAAGATGTCTAGCAAATACACATCACAAAAATTAATACCATATCCAATACAGGTTGAGCAAAGTTTAGAAGTAACTAAAGTTTCAGATCCAAAGCACAGGAGCAGAGGGAGAATAGCATCAGAAAGCTAAGTTTTAGTAAAAGAAATACCATCATCTTTGAAGCAGAAGTTTGCAGCCAGGAAGCACATTAAAAGGATAATTCCAAACTGTTGGAAGTCAAGGAGATAAGGAAGAAGGCTGGCATGGCTAAGCAGGAATCTGGAGTTTAGGTGGAAAAAGAAAGAATACGGACACTGGAAGCAAGGTCAGGCAACATGGGAAGACTACAGAGATGCTCTTCGCAATTGCAGGGAACACATGGTCTGGCTATTTAATTACAATGGATTTGTAAGTGAGGAGAGGGTGGAAGAATGATCTTTCTAGACATTCTTATTACCCTGTTGAAATATAACCTTATGTTTAGTCTCCTTAGAAATATGACAGAGGATAATTCAGGTTACGCTTCTTCCATGCACTCATCCATATTATTTTTTTCTTTTATCCTCCTACATAGGGTGTTCTCTTCAATATGGCATTCTTGGTAATTAATTTATCCAGATATTTTTCCTGAAACTACTGCACTCAAATCAATTTTTCCATTCATTCTTCAAACATATTTCCGAAAGGCATTTATGACTTTACTTACAGTAGAAGGTTATGCAGAATCTATGCAGTAATTTAAATAGATTAAGTTTCCTCAATGCGTTTTCAATACGGTGGCATTGCAACCCAAAGGTTAGTGTCACAGGCTGGCTAATATTGCTTGGAGAACAGTTTTTCTTTTTTTAGGAAGAATCATAGCTTGGTAGGTTCAAATCCATTAGCTTAAGACCAGTGACAAAAGCTAACCAGATACTTCCTTCCTATAAATAATCTATATTTGATCATTCATTGTTTTCTTTGCTATAATTCTATGAATCTGAGCCTAGTCATATTATGTAAGGTCTTCAGTGGGCATGAAAAAACACCACCATCTTTAGCAGCTAGATAGACGGTTGTTGACGATTTTATGACATTTAACATACGTTTCCTAATTTTCTATATGTATTTTAACAAAAAATGACCACACACTGTTTCTAAAGCTTTCACCACATGGTACAAATCACAGCTTTCGAAGCCCAGACTCCCAGGGCAATCTGAGTCCTTGAACACTGCAATAGAATCCGTCATTGCCTTCCCCATTGCTGTAGATCACGTAACTCATTTTACTTCCAGATAAAGAACGCTCATCTTCTCTCAAAATAGTGTGATAGTAGCATTTTTACATAACCTAGTTAATATTATGGATGCCTCTTATGTACAGAACTGTGTAAAGTGAACGTGGCTGATCTTTGAGACATTACAGCCCCGGTGCTAATATACAAATACACAATTCACAGCTCATTACAAGCAAGATTATTGTATGAAATGCCTTTCTAAAACTTACTTTCACCTAAAAAATACAAAATAAAGCCTATTTAGTTAAAAACAAGTGCTCTTTGCACCCAGTGCTCACTGCGTTGACATCAATACAAACCAATCAAAGAAAATGTGGATCCACGACAGAAGCAAGACAGGCTAGCTGGCTGCAAAGGACACAGAAGAGACTACATGTATTTGCCTCAGTCTCTACCAACAGGTTTCCTTCACAGACTTCCCAGATGCACCTGCTTCATTGCAGTCTGGAGGAACTGAGTACTTACTGCCTGTGGTAGAGGAAATTTAAGTCAGGGGCTCCTTTTCAATAGAGGATACGTGGCAAGATGATTTGCTCTGCCAAAGGGAGTGATGTCTTTTAATTTGACTTTAGCAAGGCTTTGGGCAAAGCGTTCCACAGACCTGTAGTCCTGTTCAGGCTACAAAGTGGGGGGAAGGCTTACAGTGAGGAGTTCAACTGGTAAGCTACTGCCAATGAACGTCTGAGGGTCAGTAACTAATACTGTTTAATGTCTTTGTTAATGACCAGGAAAGCAGGATGGAATGCAATCTCAGCAAGCCCGTGGATGGCTGGCCCCAAACCAAAGAGATCGATATGCTGACCAGTAGAGCTGTGATTCAGAGGAGTTTCAGCAGGCTGAAGAAACCAGTTGACAGAAGCCTCAACAAATTCAAAGAAATAGAGAAAAAACTGCACCTGTGACTACGTAATGACCAGCCGGTAGGAAATGATTATCTCCCTCCATTCAGCACTTGTGATACTGTATCTGGAACAGTGTCCAGGTTGGAGCTCCCTGGTACATGGAAGACTGACAAATTGGAGTATGCCAAACAGAAAAACATTAAGGGGCTAGAGAAAAGTATGTATGAGAAGCTGAGACAGCTGTGTTTGTTTAGTCTTAAGCTAAAAGGCAGGCACTTCATTGCCAATCTCAACCACTCAACAGGTCATTATAGAGAACAGTCAGACTCTTCTCAGAAGTGCACAAGAGAAGGATGAGACTCATGGTCAAAGGTTGCAAAAGAAGAGCTTTCAACCACGAAACAAGCAGTTGCACCAGTAGAGCTATTAAAAACTAGAACAGGCTGCCAGAGAAGCTAGCTGGGGAATCTCCATCCTCAAAGACTCCAAAATTCAGCTGGACAAGGCCCTGAGCAACCCAACCTAACTTTGACAACGGCCTGGTGTGAGCAGGGGACTGTTGCAGGTGAACTCCCAGAACTCCCACGTTGACTAAATCACACCACAGCTCTAGAAAAGAAAAGAAAACAAACAAACAAACAAACAAACAAAAAACACTCTTTGAGGAGGTCCCACTGATTTGCAGATGTGTCATCAGAAGTTCCTTATTTATAACAATTACTGTTTTGACGCCTCATTTTACTGGAAGCTCTTCCCACAGATTAACATCACGCATTTCACACTTGCGGTTTCAACCAGCCTCTCCTTGTGTAGGACACAAAGACGTTCATTTATAGAGCTCCAGCAGTTCTAATGCTTAATGTCTGAAACAGAGAGGTTTAAATAAACCATGAATTATTTATAGCACTGACCTGTACTACAAAACAAATGTGTAAGTATTTAAAATAGTCTAAAATAGCTCCATAAAATGCTGTTATGATTAGCAAAGTGGCTCATTGAGTCTCTACATGAAAGGGAAACAAAACACTAGTGTTCTCACTCAGTCCTTCCATAGTTGGATACAACAGAAAAAAACATTGAACTGAAGGATTTGGTAAGATCCAGATGAAGGAAATCTCTCAGTACTTTTCCTTTTTACATCAAAGGAACCAAGTTTTCAGTCTTCAACAATTTACAGATCTCCCTGAACTTTCCATAATTCTTTCTACTATTAAATACACACCCCATGAACTGTTCGAGGTATAACGAAGTGAGACAGAAAAATTTGGGCACGTTATTTGAACTGAAACACTGCTATTCAAGAATGAAGTGGAAGGATTACTCCAAATCTCTTATAGGCAATATTCACACAATCCCAGCGTGCTTCCTCTCCTCCTCCCCAATGCTTCTGTTTTGTAAAGGAGCACCCAGCAACATACAGAAGGGAATCCAATTGGTACTCTCAATAGAGTAAGGCAGGAAAAGTGAAGTGTGTTTTTTAAGAAGCAAATGAATAATGTTTCTGGATGTCCAGAGAACGGAGGAAGGCAGAGGAAAAGATTTTAGGAATTTAAGATGTTTAGTCAAATACTAAAAGAAATCAGTAAGGACTGCAGTTATACACCAAGATGGTTAACAAAGGAAGCTGCTAGAACCACAAGTGAAAGGAAATTCTTTCTCAAAAAAGAAATTGGACAAATACCTGACGCTGCTGATCACAATACTCTTCAACTGTTTGTTCCAAGGAATAACTGGTTAGATCAGTCCAACTTTTCCGCATGCCAAAGCTCTTCACAACCACTTTGTCTTCCTTTTGCCCTCACACAAAGCTTTCCCTTTTCGCTTCTACTGCGCCACCTGCTGCAACTGCTCCATTCTTTCACCTCCTCTCTCCTTCCCTTCCTCCTCTCAATTACGCTTTCTTGCCCCAGCAATACCTCTCACTCCACAGTCCTTGGTTAAGGTGACCAACTCCTCCAACTCCCTGTTTTCTGACAGGTGCTGTTCTCACACCTCTGGGTGAAGCCATCTCTCTGCAGCCCCAGCCCATGGCTAACTCCACTTCCTCACCAGTGCCGCTGCTTCCAGAAATTGCCCATCTCTCATCACACGCCATCCCTGCTACCAACAAGCAGCGGATGCACTGCACTCTCTGCTGCTATTTATTCCAAGCTGGCCCCAAATCAAACCACGCAGTTGCAGCAGACCTTGAAGAGAGGTCACAAGGAAACCCGCACGTCATTTACACAGAAAATACGCTCACCAGAGAGATGCTTCTCCCCAGTTTGGAAACAATGGATAAGAAAAACCCCATTTCAAAACACAGCATTTTTTCACCCACCTGATTCATGGCCTGCTAGAACAAAAGTGTAAGCACTGAGAAGTTGTCTGCATTTTCACACAGCAGCTCATAGGGCACTGGATTTATTTACAAGAAATCCAGGGAAGAATTGAAAACTGAAGAGATGTATATACAACTGCAAAACCAGGGAAGTATCCATCATGTTAATAATGCTAATGTTCTCTGAAAGTATGCCCTATCTAGCACAATGGGTTTTTCTGTTTTTCACAGCAGTAACAAAGCATCAAAGATAAAGTAACACATCCATTTTCTGGAGTCAATTGCGAAATACCTTCCATTCCCTGAAATAACTGAAATCCTAAAAGCTTCGTCTCTTGCTCTGTCTACTCTGTCTACTCCACTTCATCATACTCTTCTTCAGAAAGTGACAAGTGTATGCTGAAGGACGTGTAAGAGGCGACGATTTTCCCTTATCTGAAAGACTTAATACGAGGAACTTTCCTAACCTGGCATTTCATCACAGCAGCACAGCAAACTGTTGTAACATCCATACCAGTCCCTTCTTCCCCTGCCACACACACACACTTTTGGAATCTTTTTCAAGTTTAATCCAGCATTATGTTAAATCCTGTTTCTTCCCCACACCATTTAGTCTCTAAACATCACTTTTTAAACAAGCGATTTTTTTTTCACTCCTATAGCCTAGTTATTAGTAATATCCTTCTTGAAGCAGTTAGTTAAGCAAAAGTTAGCAATTCCAGAAGCCCTTCAAGTGAGGTTTCAAGTCAGTCAAGGTTTAAGATCCTAACTTGAAGAAAGCCCTGCCCCAACTACGCTCCCTCCCGATTCCTCACATCTTCCAGCAAGTTTTCCTAATATACTTCAATCAAGGTACTAAAGTTTGCCTTTCTGAAACCCAGTCCCTTAGATCTAAGTACGCTTTTGTACACTCTTAAATGCAACTTAACCTAATCATTAACTTAATCATTCAGACCTGTGATCATTTTACCTCTGAATACCCTTCATACAGCGTTATTTTTGCCAAACAGCAAAAATTTCAGTGTTTCCTCAAGTCTGAAAGTTTGCCTTCAACAATGAATCATTTTGAAGACAAGGTGGCAAGGGTGTTTTGATCTAAAAACACAGCCACTGTTTTCTGGCAGTCATGCTTGATTTAAAGAGAAAACCCTTTTTCAGGAGCTGCTGGAGGAATTCACTCTCTCCTGAAATACCGGTGCTATTGTAACTAACAGCACAGAGAGGTTACTTCTATTTTTATGAAGCTACAGGCAAAATGAAGTGTTCTGCTCTTCTCCAACTACTAGAGAAGGTACAGCATAAGCAGAAATAAGAAAATCAATGCCAGAATCCACTGTGAAAGTATTTTGAGTCTCCATGACCCACTTTCAGCTTTGAACACCAACAGACAATGGCAGTAACTAATTCAATCTAGTAAATAATTAACGTTAACATTTGTGCATTCGATACATGCAATGTTTTGTCCTAGAAATAGGGATGATTGAGACACAGCACGAACCATTAAGTAGGAGCTTGACCTGCTCAATCACGTGCCTACCACAATGAAGGTGAAGCAGCAGAACTGCACGTCCATCAATGCAGAAGCGTGCTCTCAGCACTTGTTTGAAGGTTGCCTTTTGGTTTTAATCCATGCAGAGCAGCTAGTATAAACTGACACTTGAATTGTCATCTCTGTAAGACAGGCTATTTTTCAACACATCTTGTGTCTCTTAAATAGATGGTCTATTACCAAAACTCTATAAAAAGTGGTTACCCTACAGGGAAAAGAAGAACACTCTTACTCTGTAGCAGAAAACACATGTATCTGAGTTACTAAAACATGATGCACACTCACATTAGTTAAAATTGATCAACAATTTATAAAACTGGTCCCAAAGGTGTTGCTAATATCCACGGCTTTTCCAGAGAAAGCAGCTCATAGTGTAATTTTTTTAAGACTGTAACGTTTCCCCCATTTTAGGAGGTTTGTGCGTTAGCTTCTTAAATGTTATCTTAGATCTACCTTCATACCAGAAAAATAGTTACCAAGTTAAGCAACAAGAAGCTGTTTGCATTGGTTTCTTGTTCCTGCTTCACAAGTATTCAGTTGTCTCCTCAGTTCTTTCTGCTTTACAAACATTCAGGTTGAGACAAAACCTGAATTAAGACTGGAAAGTTAACTCATTTTCGCAATAACATCAACCTCACGTTTTAATCTGTTAAACAGTAAGAACTACAGCAATACAAGGACATACTCATGTTCATTTGAAGACCTTCTGTTCCATTACTACCTCTATCCTCAGGTTTTAAAAGCAAACTGCATCGCATTTGCTGGTTATAATGGCAAAAGGACACTACTTCCTAAGAGTCCTTGCAATTCAAAACCTTCACACACCAATCTGTACACACAGTACATCTGTACGAACAGGCATGAAAAATTATTCAACAAACCCAAATCTCTGCATGTAAATTTCCGTGGGTATTTGGGCACAAGACTGGACTCGAGAACAAGCTAAACCTGGAAACAACATTACTCAAAAAAAAAGACCATTTTTTTAATGTTCTATTATATGCATAATAAAATACATAACAAATTCCATTGTGTACACATTTTTATACACAATAGTACTATCAACACAGCTCAGGAAGTCCCTTAAAGTTCTGACAAAAGTATTTTTTTTCCTTTTAGGGCACAGAAAAAAAGGTTTGTTTTTTTTTTTTTTTTCCAGCTTCCTTTACTGGAGAAAAAAAAAGGAAACTTTAATTTTCAAAACACTATAGTAAGACCTAAAACCAGACCCAATAAGAGTGTGTTTATTATGTTACTGTCAAAATTGGAAGGGCTGTTTAGACACTTCTCCCTCCCTAAGAACCACAGTTACAATTAGATGCCAGTTATTCTATCTTCTCATATTTAGGGAGTATAACTGACTATACCTAAGCTCACATTGAAAGCACAGTGTGTAAACCAAAAGTAGTGCACAGGTTAATACTACTTTGTAGTTTTTTTTTCTGCTAATCTTTTTCTTTTTTTTTTTTTTTTTTTAACTTCTGTTTCTTCAGTGAATTATTATATAAGCAAACGCCTCTCATTAAATTTGAAGTACAAATTCAGCGCAAAGAACACCAATACAAGCAGCCCAAGCAGAAGAGCAGCTGTAGCCAATTAAGGCTTTTATTCCGAGGTTTTAGTATTAAAAATACAGCAGAAGCACAAACAGCTGGAGACCTATACTAATGACTGCTTTCCAACTGCAAAAGGAAAGAAATCATTCATCAACTCCAACTGGAAAATGAATATTTAAAAACATAATTACGTATTCATTGATTATGTGTGCTAATAAAGTATTTGCTTGAGTAACTGTAATGCAAAGGTGAGCTGAAGAATGATTGTGCTAGAAAATCAAGGCTCCTTATCAGTACACCCCTTGTTTAGGTTTGTATTAACTGGAAGTGCCAAAAAGCTTTATCTGTAGATGGATTTTCACTAATTCATCTAATACTGCAGCAACTATTGGAAAACGTTTTAAAGTATAAAAGCAGCACAATCCAGCCGGCATCCCACAGACCTTCATCATTATACAGGGTAGCTGCTATGGATCAAGAAATTTAATGCATCTTTCTTAATCCTAAACCAGTTTAGCCACTGTATTACCTTTCCTCTGCAGCTATATCCTCAATTTAGAAACCATCTTTTCCAGGCTGTCCTGGATTATTTTTTAATCATTTTGTTGTTCTCTGCAATAGTCATTTAAGTGCTGAGATACCTTAAACCCCATGGCACAGGACAAAGTTCTGCTATTTATAGCCTTTACTACTGGGCTGTGTTTCTCTAGCATCACGACACCTTTCTAACTCGTACTTTCAGAAGTTTAATCTTTAAACCACGCAGGGTGCGTCCTTCATCTCACCTCCTGTAAAAGCTTTGGGAATCCTACTCTCCACCTGGGGTGTTCCCAAAGACAGGCTGTATTTACTGCTGGCATTGGCAAGTTCAGACTGCCAACAAAGGGCAGGGGGAGTCATTTTTTGTTGGCTTTTTTTAAACTCAGGCTACATACACTACTACACTGATGTGCACACAGCTTGGTAACAGCAGCTACAGAGAGCTGTTTCATTTGGTTATCTGCAGTTGTTAACCACCCTACAAAAGGCCTCTTTTAGGTAAGCAATGTGCAAGACAAGGGCCTTCACACAATCACACAACATTGCACTTTCAGAATAGCTACACATTCACATCCTGCAACATGTCATCCACTGCTAGCTTAAAGTAAGCAAACAAAACCAGGCAGACACAGAAATAAGAGATTTTTCTTTTCCTATGTTTTATGCCATATGTGGGTATACACTACAAGCACAGCTCATTCCGCTGGTCCCTCACACATTATAATCCATTCTCCATTTACGCATAAACAATTGTCCAAATGCACTTCTCCAAAATCACAGGGTGAAGTTTAGCAGTAAGATCTGGTTAATGTAACATGAAACAAAGTCAACGGAACCGAGTTTACACACCTGTATGCATGAAATGAAACAGCAATACTCCATAAAACACTAACAAATTTGTTAAAGACTTAAAGAAATTATATTCTTTTAACTTCCATACAAACGTTTTTTTTCTGGTTTTGTCTTTATAAAGTTTCAGTCTTATTGCAAAAAGGAAAACTGTTCATTCTCCCTGTTCCTATACAGAAAAAGCATTCACTGCCTGTATGAAATGAGTCATTTGCTTTAGCAAAAAAACTAAAAAAAATAATCAAGCAAGACTGTTGAGATAAAGTCTTTCAAGACTTCCAACAGGGTTTCTCAGACACTACATGCCAGTAAGTGCACATTAATCATATGACTAACCATATTTATCAGCCCGTACACTTCTGAATCCATCTGCCACCGTGCTGGTTAGGATAACACAGAGCCAGGCTAGGAGCAGCACGTGCTACTCAGGCAGTTCTTCCCCTTCTCACACTCACACACAAGGGTCTGCAGACGTGCTTCATCACTTTTACAAAAATCAGAATTTTGACGATTTGTAACAAGAAAAAAAAAAAAAAAAAGCTGGGGGAACTCAAGGTTCTGATTACCAGAAGTGAATCACAAGCTGGAAACCTTCAGAAGGGCTGTTTCAGGCAGCAGGAGAACAGAAGCCCCAGCTAACCAGCTAGCCATGCTGTCAGCAGAATCCTCTGCATAACCCAGTCAAACTTCTGGTTTGGTTTAGAAACTAGTTGCTTCAGCTTTTATTTAGTTGATCAAAGGCTGCCAGTGATCTAGACAGACTAATCAGTTCCAGGCCTCATTAAAAACAGTAGTCTGAATGTCAGTAGCTGCTTTCCTTACAGTAGTCAGCATCACAGCATGATGCTGTGTCTATTTAAATCTAGATATGGCAACACAGCTCCTCCTGCTAGCAGAGGCATCAGTCAGTGTTAACAACTAGTATCTCTTAAAGCAAGTAGGGACACACAGATCCTGACAAGCTACAACAGCAAGAATTCTCTCTAAAAGCAAATATTTAAGTATTACTTTAGCTGAAGTGGAATCAGGCCTGACTATTGATGAGGAATGCTGCTCCTGGAGATGGCACAGTTTACCCTTTTGTTCCCCACTGTAACACCCCCCAAAAACTTCCCAACTTCAGCAGTCATTTTAAAGAATATATCAAAATGAAACTAGTGCAATAACGAGTAGCAACGTGGAATCCTACCTCTTCCTGGTTAACAGGGATCAGAAAAAAATTAGTAAGCTGATTTGGTGGAAAGCGAGCATTTGTAGCAATTGGAAATCGGAGCACAGACCAAACGTTCACAAGTCCTTACAAAACACAGCATATAGGGGGACCCACCGTGACCATCAGTATGTCCTTTAACCCAGCAGGTGAGAAACAGAGGAGCCTTCACAGAGGTGAAGCAGAACCTTGAACACCACAAAAAATGGTGCTTCAGATAAAGACATTCAGTTTATGCAGCAGGCTGGCAAAAATACAAGACAGTTATTTTATGTAGCAGTATAAACCAAGAGGGAATGCCTTCAGACAAAATTAAAAACACATATACAAAAATAGTACTTAAAAACAGAGATGCATAAAACAGAAATTCAACTCCTTTACGTACCAACCAGCATTCATACTGGCCTCGTCAAAACGATTCAAATAGTATCATCACCAGTATCTGACCAAGAAGTTATTAATTAATAAGTGGCAAATCTACCCCAAAATATGAAAGGAATGTTTGTGAAAACCTATATTCTGCAGGTAACTGTGAATTTAAGATTTGCCATTACACCCCCTTTTCTGTGACAAGCCTATCAATAAACAGCCTGTCACAAAAGAGCACATAAACGAGTTTTAACTGCTGGTTGTCGTATGGGAACTGTCTGTAATAACCTGGCTCAGATGACGCAGGCCCATACAAGCATATACACAAATAAGTCTGTCCTGATAGGAAGATACATGAGATCCCATAGAAGAGATAGGGGCTATCTTTCATCGTTACCCAACTAACAATGAGGAAAGAAAAACAAGCACTATGTTTTTGGCATCTAAAATAAAAACATGTAAATAAATAATAAAACGGAGGTAGATGAAATCTAAACGGAAAAATTAACCTCAATTAGCTTTCTGGAGAGCTTAGTTCAGAGAAGTACCCTTTAGACTGTGGAATTACCTGCAGACAAAAAGTAGGAAATCACTTGCGAAGGCAGCAGCACACATAAGAAAGCAACAGGGGGTAAGAAAATAAAGTAAACCATGCAATGAAATACTTAGAAGAATGAAATCTCGCACAAGTTCCTGAAAAGGTTAGGCTTGTCAAGATAAACTTGACACTTGCTCCTTCACTCTGTAGTTCAGAGTGTCTCTGTGCATAAGCAGCACAGCCCTTGAGCGGTGCAACCAGCAGAGCGTACCCTCGGCCAAGAGTTGCACGCACCCCTTTTTGGAAACTCTCCAGGAGTGGACAGAGCCCTTCTGTATGCAACATTACCTCGGTCAGTGACACGAGTCAGCACCTTGTATCATTTATTTAGATAGACAGATAGTGATTTTGGTTATAACACGCACAGATAACATCTATATAGCACATTTATACAGCTGTCATCTCATTTTCAGATCAGCAGGTTGCCATTTAGGATGGTGTATGGAGCAAGAATCCACCAGCCAAATGAATTTAATTTTTCAAACGAATTTTGTGGATTTGGCTCAGGTGTTCCCAGACCACAGCTCCAGTCCCACGTCTGAGAAACACTCAGAGCATGCACAACTGTATTAGGACCTGAAGTTACAGTTGAACTAATACGCAATTACAGCACCAGCTGGGGGCCCAAAGCAGTGTGCTATGCCATCTGCGACTCTGATCATGTTCTCCATCACAGCCTTCAATCTGGGCATTAAAAGCCTTAATGACCAGAATATCCCAACTTCCTTTAACATCTTAGGCGGAAGAAACGAGCAGAGCAAGAACCTAAGCACTCACACTCACATTGCCTAGAAAATGGGGAAAAAGCGTTCACAAGAAACACACAACTCAGAATATCTCACCAACACCAGACAGCTTTATAACCTTAGAAGTGTTCTCACTGTTTTCTCTCGCACTTACCCAACTGATTTGATATTTGGCATATCTGCCTGGGATAAACAGTCCTACAAATGCAATCATGTCTAGAAATGTTCCTGGTAAATTCTGAGCTGGCACCTAATTAATTCTAAGTCCCAGGATAACAAATTATAGAATGAGCTCTTTATGGTTAAGTAGAATATCCTGCCTTCTTAGACACATGTCTGCCACAAAGTACACTGAAGACTTTCAAGGCTACTGGCAAAGCAGAATAAATAAATAAAAGAGAGATGGCATGATTTGCAACATAATTCTCCCAACTGAGTGTTTCCCATATGCTAAAGACACTGAAGTATGTGTTTTCAAGGTCAAAACCAACACATTTGTCCTAAAGATTTCAGGCAAGTTATCAGAAATAACTATGCACATTCCAAGTTTCAAATATGACATGGTGTAATACATATAGAGATAAGCTCTACAGAAATCCTTCCTTTATCTTCCTAGGAGGCATTTATATACAACAAATGAGGAAAGTTTGAGAAAGGAGAAGAGCGAGGAAGAATAATCAACATCAAGATGTTTCCATTATCATTATTTAATTATTAAATTTAATTATTTTAATTTATCATTACATTTATCACCATCATCATTTATCATAGTGGGTATCGTTTACCCACAAGCTTTCAGAAAGATTTTTTCTTAAAATGAAACAACCAATCCCTGAATGGTCTAGGAACGGATAATTAATTGCAATTCTCAATGATTTTCAATATAATAAAACTGATCAAATTTGGTTTTGGTATTATTCTATTTAAGTTTCAGTTGTTTCAGATTATAAAGGCGATCAGGGAACTCATTCTTCTGTAGTTCCCCAAATGATGTTTGATCCAGCTGATAAGAAAGATCATGTTTTTGCCTCAAATAGTCTGGACCTTTATCTGCCTTTTTTTTTTTTTTAAAGCTCTGGAGTATAAATGGATACAAAACTCCTGAGCATGCAGAGCTTTTATTCACATGCAGCGCGCTGCCAACTTGACTACTAAAATCCTCACAACACGCTGTTTCTGAGTTGTTATACAGGAGGAAGGACCTTAGCCAGAATCAACATCTGTAGGTGCCTGGCAATCGCTACTCTGGCAATTTAGGACCTGTTCACCTTACCAGAGGTTACACCGTCTCTGCAGAGCAGCTGAAGCATCCATGCATGAGTTTCTCAGCGACTGCAGTTCACATCGAATTTATATTTCTAGTTATCAGTAACACAAATGCTGAAGCAAATTAAACTCACCATTGTCCCCAAGAAACCAGACATCAGCTCTCTTCAGGTATGTAGTATTTGTAGAGATGTTAAACATCTTGTGACAGCACTAGTAACTAAATTCAAACAACTGACTGCTGAAGGTTGAACTTAAAAAAAAAAAAAAAAAAAAAGTTCTATGATTTTGGGTTTGTGGTATTTGGTGTTGCTTCTCAAGACTGGTTTTTGCTCTCTAGGGCTCCAGCCACCATGAATGAAATTTCATGCTAGGTGTGTATGTAAAGGACAAAAAGGAAATACAAAACCTTTTCTTCTACTTTTTGTAATAGATCAGTCTGAATCTGTCTGCAAGAAAACAGAAGAAAATTGTGTAGGAAAGTGTGTATGGAAGCTCCTTGCCTCAGAATGTGGCTGGTACTACCCATTCTCCCCTTCTGCAATACAGACGATTTTTTAGGAAGACTGTCTACGCTTAGACAAACAGAATTTGCATGTGTCAGCAACATTTGCAGTCATCAGGATATGCAATGAAAATTTACTTTATTTATTTATTTTAGAAGTTTTGACTACAGCACATGTGGAGAGATTACAATTTCAACAAATTTAATTTTTAAAACAATTGGTAAGATACACAAGGTCTGTTTGTCTGCAGAGTACCTGCTCAAGTTACTGCCCTGTGCAAGCCATTTGACTCAAACAACAAAGTGAAATCCAACAGTATGTCCTCGGTTTCAGTATACCAACTTTTAATTTGAACCTGTAAATAAACTGCCCAAGTTTGCATAAAAAAAAAAAAATATTACTGCAGCTATGGTTATTTTATTTGAATAAGAAAGAAAATTGTCTTCCTCCAAAACTTTTAGAAGTACTTCAAACACCTTCTGGTGTCATAACACTGCTTGTTATGCTAAAGCAGTCTCTAATGTTAAAAATTATACAAGTGTGGCAGAACAAAACTACATTACAAAGCCCAGAGGTGTTGATTTTGAGGCTGTTTAGAATAACTTTCCATAAACTCCTCCTATACCTTAAAAAAAGAGCTGCACTCAGTCCCTAATGCCACTGAGGTTTCCTAACGTTTAGAAGCCACAGTACTGACTTCTATTGTTCCCCTGTGCTTTCTACAGTTTTAACAGGTGTCTTTTCAATAGTGAGTTGACAAGGAATCCTCTGAAAGTTTTTCCAGCAGTCAGGTTCAGAAACATGGGTGTGGCAGAGACAGAAAGCTCCCTCCAGACCCATTCTCTGGCTGATAACACGTCTGCTAACAGCTAAGAACTCTTACAAAGCCAAATTTCAATGTTTCATCACTTTTTCCAAAAAGAAATCTATAGCATAAAAATAATATGTAACCATTAGTAGTATAGATTTAGTCTAGTAAGCGTAGTATAGATTTAGTTTACTTGAAGTCTCTAAACTCACATTTAATCCCACCAGCTTGATTTTTATTGAAAAAATGCTTCCTCTTCTTGGCTTTTAAAACTTCATGTTCAGTTTTTCTCTACACCAACATACAAGTGCAACAACTAAGAAATGGTGTTCCCTGCAAGATTTGTGGGGCATTGACAGTCAGAACCACGTCCACCCTTCACAAACATTTAATGTTGGGAACTCCAGTCACAGAACACAAACCAAATGATTCAATTATAATAT
This sequence comes from Aythya ferina, assembly GCF_964211825.1. Classification (NCBI taxonomy): domain Eukaryota; kingdom Metazoa; phylum Chordata; class Aves; order Anseriformes; family Anatidae; genus Aythya; species Aythya ferina. The sequence continues at coordinate 23,281,477 of NC_140298.1, forward strand.
CAAGCTGCTATAAACAGAATTTCACTTCCAATTCAATGTCACTACAATTTCAGTAGGCGCTGCAATTTATTGCAATATTTTTGTATTTTAATATAGGTTATAGTATTATATACATCTATGAAAACAATCATCAAAACAAATATTTATAGCCCATTTCTTTCTAAAATATTGAACACATTTTCAGACAAGGAATTTGATTCCCCAGTACAAAAAAAAGCATATAAGAAGTTAAATTAAAAACATCAAGCTTACAATATTTTAATATTTTATATTAAAGTATAAAATATTTTAATATTGAATATAAAATATTGTGTGTATATTATATCACATAATATTGTACAATACAGAGTATAAAGTAATTATAAAATATTGTAAATATTGCATAATATTAAGTATAACATATTTTAAAACTTTTTGTTTATAATAACTCCTGGTGTTCAGTATATATTCTCATGATGTGCTACCACTTCTTTATTTTAACATATAAGAAAAGAAAGGCCTTTTCTGCATCATTCACTGCTCTGAAACATTCAAAAGAACAGTGTTTGACCTAAATTTAAATTATGTAACCTCCGCTTCTTTCAGTGGGAGCTTTATAAATGTAAATAAAGACAGCTTTTGGTCCTGACATGGAAACCTAATTGAATTTTGAATGAACTAGAACACAACTACATTTTGTTACAGACAGTTACATTCACTCTTCACAGCTACCAATTGTAAGACAAAAATTAGATCTTTGCTGTAAGCAAATACACCTTGCATGTACATGAGACACAAACTTCTAAAGAATATTTAAGATTCTCCAGAACGAAATAGGCAAGGTTACTCCTAAATTTCTTGTTGGTACTTCAACATCAGACTTAACCTCTCTAATACCCACAGCCCAGAAACAAAATTGCCACTGTCCGTCACTGAATTACTACTCCTTTTTATGGCAAAAGAACACAGGAAAGGAGTAAAGTCCAAAACCTTCATTAATGCCTAATTAAGGCTTAAAATATCCAGAAGTTAATATTAAAATTCCTTAAGATTCCATACAAACTATGGCAACCCAAAAATATTGCAACAACAACAACAAAAAAAATGTAATAGTCACTATACAACTAGCAAGAGGAGTAACTTCAGGCATTTCACTAGATTTTGACCATAACATTATAAACAATACTTTTTTCCTCCTCTGGGCACTAAGCACTTGCACAGAGTAATAGTTTTACTTGAGATTTTCCATCAAAAATCACACTGTACATAGTGCTGTCACTGTAACTATCTTCTGAGGTCACCATTTTTTCCTCCAGTTTTATAACTCTAATAATGAGATGCAAGAAAGAAATATAGGAGAGTTAATTGATACTACTACATCATAATCTACTTTTTTTCCTGACCTAGAAGGAATCTGAATTTAGAGAAGACTTAGTACTACCATTTCTGGCTTAGTAAATTTGCAAATTTATATTCCTCTACATCAGAGAACTTCCACTTCGGTTTTCTGTTTCTTTTTTTCCAAACGTATCTACCTAGTTACAGCTTTAAAAAGGGAAGAAAAAAGAAAAACTATATTGACCTGTTACATGAGTAACAAACGTAATGAGGTACTGCTGCAGCACAGTGACACAAAGAAATAGCTACAAGGAAGCTCTGCTCTTGCATAGTATAAATCACGCACAGGAGCTGGAAAAATTTGAACATTTGAGCTCTTCCCTCTAGCCATAAAAATTATGTAATACATGCTGCCTCTCTCCTACATACGTAGAGAATACTTTTATAGAAATGGTTTCACAAAAACATTGCAAACTGGTGGAGCGATCACTACAGTAACCTGTCAAAAACTGTCAAAATGTTTAGAAAGATCTTTCCTTACTACTGCAGACCTTTATTTGCTAAAAGGAATAAATTGGAAGGTGCTATTTGGATAGTCTCAACTACTTAAACTGCGTATCCACTTAGTCTACACCAAGCAAAGTTAAGTCTTTTGGCCTCGCAGTATATGACAAGCAACACGATAGCTCTCTTTTTGTTTCACTAGCAAAGACGTATATTCACTATATTGTACTACATACCATAAACCAGACTGCTTAACAGTGTAAGAATTCATGAGAAGAAAAATTGAAGTTAGCTGCCAACTGTGACCTTTCGACTTGACTTAATAACAATTCCTATCACCCTAATGGCTAGAAGCGTTACTTTCCAAGACAGGGAATTTCTGGAATTTGTCGCTACAGGAAGTTACGGAGGCAGATAGTATCAGAAGGCTAAAAAAGGATTACAAGAATTCATGGATAACAAGTTCTTTAAAAAGAATAGTAAGAGGAATCAACAGGCACGTTCCTCAAAATCTCAAATGAAACAATTTCTTCTAGGCTGCTGGGAGAGCAAGATGCCACGTGATCACTAAGGGCTGGAGCCTTCCCAACAGCTTTCCCTGGTCCTGGTTTCCAGGACAGAGTATGGAGCTACTGGTCAGCCTCAGGCTACTCCTGGTTTGTGATAGCGCTGTGTTACTGACAGCTCTACCTCACACACCACCAAGTTCTTCCCACAGGCAGAGAATCCCAGAGCACTGACATTTACACTGTCTGAATTATACATCCTGTTTCATTGTTTTGTTATCAAGGGAGTTGTATCTAAGACAGGAAACATAGCCATTAAGAGCCTTCTATTCTTTAAAATAGAAGGAAGCCCCACTTTAAATAAACAGCCACACTGCCTAGAGATCAACACTGGGGAAACGTTAACAAGCTTTCTTTTTTTTTTTTTTAATATCTAAAATTAATATGAGATTAAGGATCTTTCAAACCTAGTTACATGATTTTTAAAAGTAATCAACTGCTCCACTACCTCTGATACATTCTTATCTAATATTTCATAACAACCCAATCAACCTAAACCAAGTCCCCAGAAGCAATGTTCTCTAATTATCAGGCATCCTAGAATCATTACATTTGAAAAAGACCTCCAAGATCAGCTGGTCCTACCATATCCCTACCACTAACAACATCCACTAAACCATGTCCCTAAGCACCACATCCAACCTTTCCTTAAATGCCCCCAGAGACTGTGATGCCACCACCTCCCTGTTCAACCTGTTCAAATGCCTGACTGCTCTTTCTGTGAAGAAATGCCTCCTCATTTCCACCCTAAACCTGAGGCCATTCCCTCTAGTCCTATCATTGGTTATCTGCAAGAAGAGGTTGACCCCCAGCTCCCCACAGCTTCCTTTCAGGCAGTTGTAGAGAGCAATGAGGTCTCCCCTGAGCCTCCTCTTCTCCAGACCAAACACCCCCAGCTCCCCCAGCCGCTTCTCACAGGCCTTGTGCTCCAGGCCCCTCACCAGCTTCGTAGCCCTGCTCTGGACACGCTCCAGGGCCTCGATGTCCTTCTGGTAGCGAGGGGCCCAAAGCTGAACACAGCACTCGAGGTGCGGCCTCACCAGAGCAGAGTACAGGGGGACGATCACCTCCCTGCTCCTGCTGGCTGCATCACCCCTGACACAGCCAGGATGCCGTTGGCCTTCTTGGCCACCTGGGCACACTGCTGGCTCATATTCAGGCGAGCATCAATCAGCACCCCCAGATCCTTTCCTCTGCACAGCTTTCCAGCCACTCTGCCCCACGCCTGTAAGGCCACAATGGGGCTGTTGTGGCCAAAGCGCAGGACCCGGCACTTGGCCATGTTGAACCTCATCCCACTGGCCTCTGCCCATCGACCCATCCTGTCCAGGTCCCTCTGCAGGGCCTTCCTACCCCCTGGCACATCGATGCTTCCCCCCAGCTTGGTGTCATCACAAACTTACTGGGGGTGCACTCAATTCCCTCATCCAAGTCATCAATGAAGACATTAAAGAGGATGGGCCCCAACACCGACCCCTGGGGAACCCCACAGGTGACCGGTCACCAGCTGGATGTCACTCCGTTCACCACCACTCTCTGGGCCCGGCCATGCAGCCAGTTTTTAACCCAGCACAGTGTGCCTGCCCATGCCATGGGCTGCCAGCTTCTCCAGGAGAATACGGGGGGAGACCGTGCCAAAGGCCTTGCTGCAGTCTGGGCAGACTATGTCAGCAGCCTCTCCCTCACCCACCAGGTGGGTCACCCAGTCATAGAAGGAGATGAGGTTTGTCAGGCAGGACTTGCCTTTCATGAAGCCATGCTGGCTGGGCCTGATCCCCTGGTGGTCCCTCATATGCTGCATGATTGCACTCAAGATGAGCTGTTCCATCACCTTTCCTGGCACCGAGGTGAGGCTGAGAGCCCTGTAGTTCCCCAGGTCCTCCTTATGGCCCTTCTTACAGATGGGCATCACATCAGCAAGTCTCTGGTCAGCCGGGACCTCTCCGGATGACCATGACCACTAATAGACTATGGAAACCAGCCCATCAATTACATCCACCAGCTCCCTCAGCACCCACAGCTGATAGATGATGGAAGACAGTATCAGAAAACCATAGCTCCATGCTCCTCTAATAGCATGTTATCAGATACATGAAATTCCAAAAAGATGACACCTTGAAGTTCAATGCAGACTAAGATCAGATTTTAGACAAAGATCTGTACATTTCACAACGAAATTCTGAGTTCAGTCTTTAAATTGCAGAGTGAGGAAGAAAATATTATATTTTTTGCTACAAACAACAAAGAAACATTATTATGTGGTTTTGTGACTGCTGTATTTATTTACAGGCTACATGGCAACAATCGTCCTCACTACTATGGTGCAAACACACACAGTGCATAATCTCAGTAGTGTGGAGTTGCCCAAAAAGAGTGCTTAGACTTCCAAGAGACACCACCCCAAAAAGGGAAGCTAAACACAGTGAACTTTATAGGCTTTTAGAGATATACAGCCTGCCATATTCTTAAGAATTTTAAACCAAAAAACAGGCATGTTATGGTCTCCCACATCTCAGTTTCCCCAGGGCTGCTGAAAGACAGTTTCCCAGTGCTATTACCTTTAACTGCTCAAAAAATTGCATGCAGCAGTGCTGCTAGATGATGTCAGAAGAGAAAAACAATCCTGCTCCAGTTGGAGAGCTAACAATAGATGCAGTGCATTCCACATCTCAAACAGAGCTGCAAGTAATCCTAGCATTTTTCACCAGTCACATGGAGCACACAGCCTGTGTCACTCAAGTCTCCCCCAAACTGTGGGAATGCTCATCTAGGGGCTTCCTGAAGCCTTTTTTTAAAATGGCATTTTCAATTATAACCTCTGAAAATGAATTCAAGAAAAGAGCTTCTCAAGTGGTTCAAGTTGACAAAGTCTTACCTAAACTGTAGATCAAGGCACTTCAAAATTAGAAAACAAAAGCTCACATTTTAGACAAGAACCCATTTTGCAGACAAGACATATCGAGGAATTTTAAAATGCCAATGAAACTTAGGATTGACAGTTCAGCTGGCACGCGTCCAGTTAATTGTAATCACAAAGAAATATTAAGCTTCTTTACAAGAATAAAACATCATTCTTGTATAGCTTTAATTGGCATTCCAAGAAATAACATTCAATTGTTCAATAATAATGTTCAATTAACTTCAAGATTTAAGACAATTACAGGAGAGAACCAAATATGTAGCTTTAGACAAAAAAAAAGATTCTACTTCTAATTTCCACAAAGCTTGCATTGAACTACAGCTTTAGCAAGTGCTAAACATCATTCATCAGCATTTCTGAAATTTAGACAAAGCACACATCAGATAATGAGCTTCATACACAACATTTATTCTGACCAAACATAATTAAATTCCAAAACCCTAAACCGAGCTCAGCTATTGAACTAAAACACAGAAAATGCTATAAACAGCTATTTGCAGTGACAGGTGCTTAAAAAATAAAATATAACAATCAATTTCTCTTTATCTCATTAATTTTTTTGTTAGCACCCCCATGACCTCTGGGCTACAAACCCAAGTTATAGAGATTGCCTGGGATACGTTCTCCAGATCACCCCACCTACAGATATTTGTAATTCCTGAACAATCATCTAGAAAGCGAGCTCTGCAGGTTGAGCTAACACAGATGTCAACTGCCAAGTGAAAAGAAAGCATTTGTTTTGTTAAGAACTCACTGATAGAGATTTAAAAACGAAGCATCTATTTCACATTTTAATTTGTCTCTTTGCTGGCCCCACTAGGTAAGATAGATACACGAGAGTGAAAAAGCAAGGACCGTTTTTGAATGGAAAACAATCCTACCACTAAAAAAAAAAAAAAAACAAACATTTACTTCACACCTCTGGATTTTATTCCATATGTTAAATGAATTTTTTTCTGTACATGCATTCCCCTAGAACTTGGTGAAAAGACTGGACACCCACCCAACTCCCATTCACTTTTTGATCTGTTCTTCCATATTTTCTATTAAGTGTTTCAAGTCTAACATCTGATAGGGAGAAACTTCAGCATGGAGTTACTCACATATATCTAAAGATGCCTAGCAGCGTACAGCAGATTAAAGGAACTCTGCAAAAAAATGCAACTACTCACAGTATCCTGTCGCAACAGAGAAGAAAAGCACTAAAACTAAAAGGTTTCTACAATTTTAAGTAATTTTGCAGTCAGCAATTTTTAATGAAAATTCATCAAGTTTTAATAAGTAAGTAATCCATGATTACTAGTCTCAGGGTTTATCTACTACGTCTACCAACTAGCTACCCAGAAAATGAGTAACACTGGCTAGTGATATTTCCAACGCTTCGTCTGCTATCAAATGCAAATACGCCATGTACAAAGAAGGCAAACTGCACCTATCTTTTCAGGTAGCATTTCTGCTAGACACAAAAGCCATGACTACTGCTAATTATATCTCCGCTAAATTAGCTCTCACAATGCAAAACAAAAGAGCTTCAGTCGGATTTATTTTCAAGTAAAATATTCTGCTCTAAAAACAATTAGCTTATAGTCTATGAGAAGAACATACAGACGGCAAGTCAAAAACATTCTCCAATGCACTATACTTTCCTTCAAGGTTTTTAAACATTGTAGAGAGCTAAAACAATACCCATCTTCTAATAAAAACCTGAAGTTTCTCCTGAAAGTCAGAACATGTTAGATTCAGTCCACTACTTAGGCACAATCCACTGCAGCAGGTAACAGCCTGGATCAAACTGAAGGGACTTTAATCAAAAGCATGCAACACATGGGAAGTGTGACTACGGGAAAGCAATCTGAAATATACTGTAGCTATGTGACTTCAGTAAGCAAAGAGGTGAAGTAAAAAGGGAGTTATTTTTGCAAAACCAACCTCACCTCCCTCTCATTCAGGTTATTATCAGTAGGCTGTAACCTGACCCAACATCTTGCCCATAAAAAACTACACATTACTTGGACCCCAAGGCAGCGTTCTTCCTCAATTTGATGCCTCAGACAGCACCAGGGAATCTAGCACTATTCTCATTCATTATGTTTCTTCTCTGCAATGCCATCAGTGATACTCACAGGTATAGCTCCACATTGCTTCTTACAAAGCTCACATTTTCAACTGTAAAAGGAACTGCAAGCTTCAACTTTACATCAACAAATGACTTCTTTGTATACTTCGTGTCTGTATATATATAATTTATTCCCCTGTGAGAAAGCCCTGACCATAATACCTCAGTCTTCAGAAGACTACGGTTGTGCAGTTTATGCTGAACAAATTCTATTCCAAGCTGAGCAGAGACTTGGCCAAAAATTTTGAGATAAAACACTGAAGAATTCAGAACAGTAAGCGTCCTGAAAAAGGTGATGCTATCTCAGATCAGAGAGATGTTTTTCACTAAGGTGCCCAAACAGTCTATAGACTAAATAGATTTTTCTGGCACATTCTGTCTGCCCAGCCTGTTCCCTGGTATCATTTTTCCCCAGTCTCCCAAGATATAATCAGAGAGCATGAAGTTATTTTGAAAAGCCGTTCCTGCACGGAGGGTACCACACTTCCCTCCCTTAATAACCAGGTCTGCACCTGCCATATAGCCAAAACACATACAAAGCTACCTATCCCATAATTAAAGAGCAGTTGCATCTCTAAGCTTCTAAGTGTCCCACTACATAAGACAGATGAACATCACCTGTCTTCCAGCTACACAGTAAAGGAGGGATCAAGACAGAAATGCAAAGCATCATCAAACCACCACAGGGCCTGATAATGCACAGCATGAGCAGAATGTAGATTCCTTGGTTTCAGTACTCTTGTCTGGTAAGCATGCAACTGTAATCGTAGTTTTCAGCTTCCTTCAAGTGCACGGTCTACAAACAGAACAGGAACTCGTAAGAATTATGCTGAATTCAGGTAGCACACACAGTTGTGAATCTAGCTGTTCCAAGTCTCTTGGCAGCCTGTGCACACTTCAAATATTACAGCACACTGTATTTGGTTTACCACCCCTGTTGTTAAAGAACTTGAGAAATTACTGTTCTGTAGTTTAAAAAGTAATTTTCCAAGTTAAAAAAAAAAAAAATACCCGAAATTTTGGTTGCTTATAAGTAAGAGGAAAGAGTAACTCACAGTTAGAAAGTCAAGTAATCTTAGTTGTATACTTACTCCTCTCACCTTTGCCACCTCTTTTAACAGATTTCCTGTCTTCAATAAATGGATTACTGAGTGGATGACCAGATACTATTTTTCTTCATCATTTCAATGTTCAGTGACTTTTTTTGCACATTAGTCAAACCTTGTTCTGAATACCAAATGTAAAATCTACCTGAAGGTTATGCACAATCTCACTAAATATTGCATTTGAGAAGCTCAAGCTTGAACACACACGTTTAAAAAAAAAGTGAGTAAGGATTAGAAATTAAGGGATGAACAGATAGGAAATTGTTTTCTCCAATGGAGAGCTGAAGCACAATAACTGGTGCACCAAATCTGATCTCAATCATTTAATCCAAGATGACCTAGGGCCCTTTGCCTTCAAATGGCTGTATGATGCTTTATGTATGTATATAAGTATGTATGTATGAAGGATTAAGGAATACACTGAAAAAAATTAACAGTTTTAAGTTCAGGCTGACAGTCTAAAGTTAGTCAATAGGATAACAAGTCAGGAAATAGTTATTAAGCATCTTGACAACTCTGAACAACTCAACTAATACCAAAGGACAGAAACTCCTTAATATAGCAAAAGTAGTCAGTTCTTACAGAAAACCACGAGACCATGAAATGATCCTCTCGTCAAGTGTTTCCCTTTCATTACAGGCTTTCCAACCTCTGCAACATAGAAAGACAACCAAGGAAAAAAAAAAAAAAAAAAAAAAAGCAGCCTTGAAACAACCACCTAATTCTTCCTGCAAATCAGAATCCAGCCCCTACTGGGGGTGAGTTCAAGTACTTCAGCAAAGTGTTTACATAATTTGGCATTTGCATACAGGTATTAATGAACAAGAGCTGGTAGGTTAACATGACAGACCACAAATACATTTGGAGGGAACAAAAGATTTTGAACAGTGTTTGTTCCTAGGTTTTTTTGTTAGTTTGTTTGGGGAGGGGTGTTTGTTGAGAGGGGAGGGGGGCAAATGTGTCTGCCCCAACTTTGTACTTTTGATTTTTCTTTAAGCTTGGGTGCTCTCAGCAAAATCACAGCCATTACCAGACTTGGAGAAAAAAGGAAAAGGGTAGGCTACATTACAACACAAACTCAGTCAGTCTTCTAGCAACATTACAGTTGGAATTGGGATCTAATTAAGTAACAGTAGAGGAGTATGTTAGACAACTGAAAACAAAAATAAATGGATTTGTATTTTAAAGCTTTTAACTTGTAAGTGCTGTTTATCATAAAACCAAAGTGGTTTTAGAAGACCCATTTTCTACTTGGAGCTCCTTTCAGACGTACTTAAATAACCGACCTCAGCACTACTTACAACTTGCATCTCAAATCTCCAAGTTTCCCATGCATACACTAGACCTTCTGCACGTTAAAAATAAGATAGTTTCATTCAAGTTACAGATAAAGCAGCTTCACAACTGACCTACTTCCTCCCCACACACGGAGCATCCTCGAGAAGGCAGTTTTTTTAAGTTCCTACCATTTCTTGTGCCAAAGGATACCATTAAAACAAGCCACTACAATGTTAAAAGCTACAGGCGGTACTCGAATTTGTGACAATAATTCTGAAACAACAGCATGGATTCACTTTTCCAAATAAGAAGATAAAAAAAAAAATGAAGTATCTCCTACCCACGTCATGACATCATTTCTCTGTAACAGAGCTCCATATTGATCTCACCCAACACAGAATGCCATGAGAGTGTTTTACATTGCATCGGACTCGGTTGTGTACACTGAGAGATTGTACTTACTGCTTGTACCTGGGAACACACAATGCTTGAACGCTTAGCCCTGAATTAAGCAGCAAACTTATGGAAGAAAATGGTATTATTAAATATCTGCCTTTCCTTTAGTGATACTTCATGCATCAGAGGCATATCCTTGGTAAAACAAGGAAGAGAACAGTACTACAAGGTATTTCTGTTTTTTCTTCATGGTATTTCTGATGTTTCTTAACTTCATTTTGACTCTTCCACTTTTACTTTATCAAGAAGCCACACATAAGTAAGCTTAACATTAAAAAAGACATGCTTACGAATCTGCTTCAGACTGACAACTGAAAGAGATGTTAGGTAGTGGCATATCTCAATTTTAAGAACAGAAAAAGTAACGCTGTTTGACCTGCTTATTTTAGTGTCTAACTTAATTTCAGTTTAGATTTCATGAAATCAAAAATTTCAAAATCCAGAACAAAATTCAGAGAAGCGCTTAAAAATAAGACCTGTTAGTGTATAGGATAAATGTCGTATCAGGTAAGACAGTGCAATTTTATTCTTACAAGCACAGTAAGAAGTATCTGCAGCTTTCAAATTCTGTATTTGCCATTCATGCAGCATGACATTTTTTTGAAGCAAAGATCAAATTAACGTCCTCCTAGCCTTCAAATATTATTTCTGACTTCTTTTCCACTATGAAAGTCTAATGTGATTATGGAATAATGCCTTGCCAACACTGTCGTTTGTCCATTACCGGTTTGAGAGGCACAGAACCTAATTTCCCCCAAACGCATCTTTAGCATTCCGGAATCCATCCATCTACAGTGAATGGGGGGAGGCTGAAGAGTTTGGATGCTGCCACTGGTTGTTTTTTTTGGGGGGAGAGCCTTGGTTTCAGACAGGGAAGGGAGATGTCAACATATTCAAATATCAAAGTTGATTCTAAACATTAAAAATTAACTGGATTTTTTGATTTGAAGATTCATAGAGCATACCACCTGCGTTAACTTTCTCTGCATCATGTTTCAAATGTTTTCAAAATTCATAGCCTGAGGTTTTTCCATAGAAGAAATGCCTCCCTTTTGAAGCCTTAGCATGTTGCTTGGCAATATCGTCCCACCCCCAGGAACACAACCGTCGGCCCTTTTTGTCTGCCTGTGCCGCACAGGTGTCCCATGCATGCAGCAACAAAGAAAGGCCGTGCAAGCGTGCCGACGTGTGCGCGGTCACAGCAAGCCCCAGAACACAACCTGCGATACATACTTCGTCCTACAGTCCTGCAGGAAGTCAGCAACGTGGCCTCCTGGTAGAGCATAAACCGAACGTGCAGAGCTGTGTGCGGGGAATACAGATTGAATACACCCTGGACTAAGTGACATTCTGCTTGTCGCATAGCAACAGGAACCCACTGCAGAAAAACAATATGCAACTTTTTTTTTTTTTTTTTTTTTTCCACTTGCCAAGCTCCCGTTAACCCCAGCCATCCTGAGAACCAGAACGTCCCCGGAACAAACGAGGATCCCAGGCACACCACCTAACTTTTTACATTCAAAAAATTCTGTGTATTTAAGTGGTCGGAAGACATGGTGAGACAAAGTTCACAGCTACACTGAACGTGGCCAGCAATGCTTCATTTCTACAGTAACGTCCAAGAAGAATTTCTTTAGATGCTCCGAATCTCTGTTCTTAAGAGAGGAATGCTTTCATCGTTTTATGCCAGACTTTTGTCCCACTAAACACAAAACAAAAGCTCTCAAATTCTAGAAGAAAAGCCCGTGGCTTTGTTTCAAAGTAGTTCTGCTTCATTTTGTTTGGGGATTTTTTTATTTGCTGCAGGGATTGGTTTTGTTTTAAAGAGGAAAAGTTTTAACTCAGAATACATTGAATTTAAGATCTGTAATGAGTTTTGAAGCAAAACTATGTGTGGACATTTAAACTGTTCCTCTTGTTTGGAGGGAAAGGTTTTGATAAGCCAATATGAATTGCATACAATCTCTTCCCCTTCCCCCATAAGTGGGGAAATTGGGATCACTCAACTGGCTTGGAAATTGATACATTGCAAAGCATATGAAAATATGGACTATCAATCTCCTCTGGTATTTTGCTTTCTTCTTTTTCAAAGCCATTCCCAAGACAGACAGTGGTATTTTACCAAGAGTTACAAAGGAAATCTCTCGTGATTGATCTTTGGGGGTAGGTTCAGCCCCCCCAGACCCACCCCAACTAGAGACATACTTCTACATCGGGAGCTCGTTCAGCTCCCAAAGAAAAATGCAAGACTTCAAATAAATGGGTGATGAATACTATGCCTGGAAGCATATAAATAAATCATCGAACCTGAAAGGATTCCTGAAAGTTACATGGAGAGTTCAGTCTTCATCCTAACATCATTTACAAAGTATAATTTACTTGAAGCAAAAGTTAAGGAAAGCAAAGCCGTACTGTATAAGGCCTAAGTAATGGAAATCATGCCCTTAACAAAGTTACATATATTTCCCAATTCATAATAGCTCAGGATTTCCCCTTCATTACTGTCACTTGCCTCCTTCTGTATTCCAAACTGTGGAGCTGCAGCAGGGTCCAGCTGGAAATCTGCTACCTGCCCACAGAGGGAAGCTGCCCACCAAACACAGGATGCACAGGTTCACACCCAGGCAGCACGCGGAGGCTAACAGTACACATCAGGAACAGGGAGTTTTCTTTAGCACTGGGACAGGAAGCAGGGAGGGAGAAGAGGTTGCTTGTTTTGCATCCACTGTCCCTCAGAACAGGGATGCACGTGCACTGAAGGTAAGATATTTACAGCACCCAGAGAAGGCTTAGATACACACGCCTCTACCGTGCGATGACTAACTAGGGACCTCAACAGGGCAAAGATAAAATCCTACTATTAAGTATTAGTCATGCCTGAGATGCAACCCTTTCCACGCACCCTAGAGATTTACCTATGTATTTATTCTAGTGACCAAGACCACCTCTCTGTAAAAATAATGCAGATGGGCTCCTCAAACAAACCATGATGAACATCTCCTCTGCTCATTTCCAGTAGTCAGATAATTCAAAGGAAATACACTCTCACACACGAACAGTAACATCTAAAAAGGATTTTCACCCTTTTCACTTTGACATCTTTCTCTGCAGTGCCATCTCCACTTCCTCTATGCAAGCATCACGGATCCATAGCAGTACAAAACCAAGTGACAATTTAAATAGGATCCTACATCTGCTTACTTGCTTTGAAGCATCTAATTCTTCACTTTTTTGGCTAAGAAATCAAAATTACGAGCTATCCATAAAAAAAAATGAAAAAGCATAATATCTACCTGTATGTGCAGCGTGCCTATCACAATCCACACAGTACAAAACCTCCACATGGTGTCTCCAAAGAATTGAGTAATTTTCTCAAGAAATGAGCACTCGAACGCCTGAAAACTTGCATGTGTCCCATTCCCCATCAATACAGCTGCTGATCCAGTAAGAGATACTGCCTCTCCTTATAAAACCTTTGTCTTGTTTATATTCTCAGAGCAACGCAGCTACAGCAACAGTGCTCATAACCTACAAAACCACCTTTGTGTTTATCTTATTGCCATCCATTTGTGCACTTACCTATTGTTGGGAATAGTGGCAGGGACACAGGACCTTTCTATCACTGAATAAGAAATATACAGCAAATAAGAAATGTACAATAGTGTCCATCAGTTTAAAAGCTGCCTTTAGAGTATAGCAAACCAAGAAGTACAAGATTGACTCATCTTCTTACAGGTTAGAAGAATAACGTAAGACATCAGAAAAATACAAAATGAAGCCCCAGAACACAGCAGTACAGGTTTCCTCACCTATTAATGTCGTTGTGAAGTCGGATGAAAAGTCAAGCAGCAACCATTTTAGAAGCAATTCATATATGGTGCAATTAACTAAGCTGGTCACTAAGGACTACTGGATTCATCACACAATGTTATGGAAACCAGAACAAGCAACAGCACTACCACAATCCTTGAGATTATACCATAAAATCTTTAAGTTGCAAAATTTAATATACTTCTTCATTTATTCTCCATTTCAGACCAAATGGTTTGTTCCTGACGTGCAAGGCAGGTCAGTGTTAAAAGCATATTTCATACACGCACACAGAGAATGGAGGCACAAAGTATCATCTGCTTCCTGTGCCATCCTGATGTTCCACTTACATCAGAGTGATTTGGCTAAATAAACCAGCATGTACTGCTAAATTAAAATGTAATAGCAGCTTCTTGCATTCTGATCACATTTCAAGCTTTTTTAATCAAAGCAGGAATATTCTGAACCAGGGAAAAAAATACCTCTGAACTTAATTTCCTTTAAAAAAAGCAGTATTTTTTGCTAGAGTACACAACTACAGCCAACCTACACATGCTCTGAAGTAGTATGTTTACTGATTAGACTTACACGCAAAGATCATGTGCATGAGGTTCAGCAGTGATCGTTTTCATTACAGTACCATCGTTCACTACTTTATCATCTCTGTCATAAACAGGTTTATTTGGATTAAGTTTCACTGCAAAGTATGGCCACACCTTTTATTTTAGGCCACAGATAACCATTTTTAGTCTGAAGTTGTAAAATTCATTTAACTTAATCTACAGCAGCCAATTAGTTTTCTAAAAATATGCTTTGTGATTGCATTCCAAACCAGTACGAGTTTTATAGTAAAGCTTCACTGTGTTCAATTTCAAGTCCAAATTCAACAAGCTGTTACCTTACGCTAAGTACTTTCATAGAAGAGTCAGCATTGTTCAATGGACTGAGGTTTGCCAAAAGGCTGGTATGCTTTCCTGAAATATCAGCAGGAGTTTAACACAGGAGAGGAAATAAAATGTACACATCACTATGCACTGTTTATAAAAGACACTAAGCTTTTGAAAGAGAGCAAAAAAGGGAAAAGATTTTAATAGAATAAAACAATACAGCAAGAAAACAAGTCATCAGAGGCAGCAGCATTTATTTTTTATTGTAATGAATCACTGACATGAACAGCCACAGTAACTAGAAGAGACAAATCCTTGCTAGCCTAGAGTTGGAAGCTTGGTGCCTGAAAAACAATCCCCCCCCCGCCCCAAAGAGCTATTTCAAGAGCTAGCAACTTGAAGAAGCAACACTACTAGGTTCAAGGCACAAATTTACACAGAGCATATGCTGAAGTTTGATTTGCAAAGAGCCAAACAGAAAGTTGAATGTAACCTAAAAATACCAGCCACCTCTTCCCTCCAATGCCAGTAAAAATACCACTAATACAGCAGTATTGGAAGTTTTCTTGGAAATGCATGAAATACAACAGAACCTCAATCACTTTCCCATTTAGTATTTACATTTTCAATCTGTACAGTAAGAACAATGCAACTTAAATGGAAACCTCCGCAAAATCTACAACCATATCTGCTACTGGCATATCCAAAGGCATACTGCCTTACCCAACTGAAACATAAAGCATTCACCAGTACTTCTTCAACTGTGAGGAGACCACAGCAAAACATTCCCTTAACTACATCACCACCAAAGTGTTTCAGTTAGAAATCTGTTATCAGTGTCATCTCCAAGGAAGTGGAGGATGACAGTAGTCAGTAGCCTAAAAAAAAGCATTAAATCGTATTTTAGGATTCTGCTTTAAGAACAACACAAATTGACTTGAGAAAGAAAATACTCCTCCAGCTGCTATAAAACTGCAAGTATAACAGAGGCTTTACCTACACCAATTATTACTTATTCCTTTATTATTCTGCTAAATTCAAAGTTTTAAAACTTTTTTTTTTTTTTAATTAGATAGCCCATTTACTTCAAACATACAACACCCAAAATTCACCTTCTTTATGGAATCTGCAATAGGTATCGATTACTTTAGGATCTAATTCAGGAAACTGAAACCAAGTTTCAAATTTGTGAATAAAAGAAGAATGAGAGAATGTTTGAAACAACATCCTTCCAATCTTATTTGTGCTGCAAACTAGGAATTCAGGGTTATTTCTGGCAGCACACCAGTCCAACAAAACAACATTTCTGTATCACGCTCCAGAGTGCAATCAGTTTCCACTTTTCCCCCCCACACCTCAGGGGGTATCAGCTTTTTTTTTTTTTTTTTTTTTTTAAACCACATTTAGAAAAACAGTAACATAAAAAAAAAAAAAACACATTACCACCCCACAAATTCAGAGAAACATACTAGTCTGGGACTTAACTTTAGAAAAGAAAAAAAAACGCAACACTTTTTCCTCCATATAAGCAAGCTTTGCCTAGAGAATTTTCAATATGCAAAACTAAGAGCAGATTTTTTTTTTTTTGCCTGAATATTTATCATTGAAGTTTTATTGTGTGTACTTTCTCTTTTGTCTAAGTTAACCCCACCTAAAGATTACTCAAGCCATGTACTTACTACTTCTCAGTTCAACTGAGAAGACAAAGCAAACTACCAATTCATCTAATGGCACAGTGAACTTTTCTTCACCAGGCTGGCACTGGCATTTGGGCAGCAAACCCCAAAACTCCACGTTTTCTCACGAGGAGCAGTCCCATAAGCTGCCTGTACGTGTCCACAGAATTACGACATAAGGAGCACCGGGTGCGTAACACTGCCAAAAGGTGTCAGGAATGATTTCCCCATTTTTTTCAGGAACTTCTAAAGCATTAATTGTGAAATAGCTACGGTAAAGCAAGATGTGCAATTAGTGACATTGGGCAGGTGGAGGCTTATCAATCATTAGAGCAATTAAACAGCAGTAGCTGAAATAAAATTGCACATTTTCATCTAAAGCCTGTCTCAGTATACAGTATTTTAAACCATGGCAAGGAAAAACAAGCTCAGTTACTTGGATATAATTTTTTCTTCTTAAAGTTAGAAATTTTTTAATTTAAAACTAGGTGTTGCAGACATCTCTAAAAGGGAAAAAAGATTACATATGTAGTCCAACAAAAAGAGCTATACACAGAACTAGTTACTTTCCAGACTTGTGATAACACCGGGTAAATTAAAGCCACTAGGGCCACAGCACTGGCTTTCCATACAGCAGGTTTAAGTGTCGTCAGATAGAAAAGTGGCTTTGCTCCCTTATTAGTCCCAAGGGAGATGCCAACGTCCCAAGAACACAGCGCAGTTTTATACAATTCACAAAGACTGGCAGGGAAAAGGAAGGGTGGGGTGGTGAAGCGATCATCAAAAATTACTTAAGAATACTGAATCTGTTCAAGAAGGTTTGTATGACTTATGTTTACTTTTAGCTACTGCTAAAAAATCACTTTTTCTTTTTTTCCCAATCAAACGGGAAAAAATGGTCTCTTTTGCTTTCTCTCAGCACTAAAGCCCAAACCTGTCTAGATGTTTGGAGAGCTGGCATATGTATTCCTACACTGATGAGTGGAAGCAGGCATGAACTGTCAAGAGCAATTCCAGATGAAAGGTCACAGTAAAGAAGAGAATAATATCTGTTTCACAAAATACATTTGCTCTCTAGTAATGAAAGCAAATGACTCTATCCAGCAGTTCAATAACCCACTTCTACAATAGTTCTGCATGAATTGCGCTGGCACGGCAAGCAGCAGTCCTCATTACTAAGTATTTCCAATCATATGCCCGAGGCACTGCAGATACGTCACTCAGGGCGTGTGTTGGGGAAGGCATCCACTGAAACAGGTGCTGAAAGAATAACCTCTTCACACAAGCGTAGAAAAAAGGCTTTCATTAAATAGCAGCCTGAAGTAGGAAGCCAACCAACTTGGTCTTGTTTTCTGACCTCCAGTAACAAACGATATGAAGCCCTGGATCAGAGTCAAGAAAACATGTGTATACAGCATTCCAGAGAGCATTCCTGATTTATACACTCCCAGACTATTTCTAATTTTTAGAGGCTGACAACATAATTGGTAAGGTGGTCATAAATAGCTTTTGAAAAAAAAAAAAAAAAAAAAAGTGATTCATGCATCCTCCATTCACACAGTAATCTTTTAAAGACTTACACTTTTACTATCAAAAAAAATCACTAATCTCTATCCAGATACCTTGAGGGCAAAACAGTTGTCAGATTCCCTATCAGGTGGGCAGAAACAACCAGTCCAGAAATTACTTTCAATTGTCACAGATAAAACACGAGCTAAAGTCTGCACTTCTATCAGACAGATGACTCAGTCCATCTGTTAGTTTACTTAAGAAGACGGAAAGTAACCTGAATTCCTGTACCCACCTGAAAAAAACTGCCTACACCTCCAATGTTGCTCTTGAGACATGAGCAATTTTTAGGAAGTGTATTGGTTCCCATTATGAAGACCCAGTCCACATTATTGGCCTGCTTACACTTCCAATATTTTGTCAAATACCTCTCAACTGAATTAAGCTTTCTAGTTCAAATATACTATTTATGCATGTATTAGATGTATTAATAAAATGTATAAAGGCAAAATTCCAAAGCATTGCCCTACATTTGGATGCACACAGTAACTTAACATTGCCACTGAAATTAATGGCTGCTTCTGCTCTCATATTTTACCTTGAGTAGCTGCAGTTATTGCAGTAGACTGAACTATATACTACTGTCACTACTAACATAATGGTCTTGTATACCTACTTGTCTAGGAAAACTACAAAACATACATGGGATCCTTCAAGAATTCCTAGTCCTAATGAAGGATGTGTTTTTGTTACTTCTGCAAGGGCTTTCACTCCTGTATTAAAGACATAAAAAAAAAAAAAAAAAAAAAAAAAAAACACAAGAGGGAGTATAATATCAAACATATTAGCACAAAATTTAGAGTACAATGAAGGCTTACTAACCCCAGCACAAGATACAGACTTAAGTAACCAAGTATATTCTAGAGCAACATACCTGAGCAGAAAAACTACTGAATGTGAGTAGAAATTTTAATGAGACCACAGATTTAACTTTTTATTTTGAAAAAACGAGTGAGGGTATGACATGATTTCCTAAAACGAAAAACATCTGCAGCAATTTAGCTGTTTGCCCTATCTAAATACACAATAAACCTTCACACATACAATATGCATAGAAGCCTATCAAACACAAATGTGAGCTACAAATATGAGTTAAGAAATGAATATTGGTGCCCAGTGAGAAGGTAAGAGGCAACAGGCACAAACTGAAGCACAGGAATTCCCAGTTGAATATGAGGAAATATTTATTTACTGTTAAGAGTGACAGTGCACTGGCACAGGTTGCCTGGCAAGGCTGTGGAGTCTCCTTCTCTGGAGACATTCAAAACCTGCCTGGATGCCATCCTGCACAGTGTGCTCTAGGTGACCCTGCTCGGCAGAGGGCTGGAGCAGATCATCTCCAGCGGTCCCTCCCAACCTCAACCATTCTGTGATTTCGTGAGCTCTACAAACAATGGAATTTAAGAATTAAAAAAAAAAAAAAAAAAAAAAAAAAAAAAAAAAAAAGATCTAAAATAATACTGTTTCTTTCCCAGTTCCTGAAACCCTGAAACTTGGGTAACAAAACAAGATTAAGCAGTGTGCTTTCTCACTAGCACACTAATGAAAAACAATTCTTTCCCACACAAAGAAATGGATGCAGAAACCCCGAGAGAAAGCAGTACACAGTTTGATTTAAAAAGTCAGCATCTCAGGAAGCTCATTTATTTTTAGAGTAAGCATACAAAATGAGCTAGATACCAAAAAATAAAAACTTAAGATCAATCAGTTAGCCTTCACTGCAGAGTCCCAACTGCACCAGTAGTTATGTTTTTCAGCTTCTATAACACAGATTTCAACACAGCCTTCGCTATCATTCTGTTTACACATGAGCTTCTTGTATAAATACAATGGGAAGCTACGCTATTCCTAGAACAAGGGCACAAAATTGTGCTGCTATTTATACTTTGACTACTTTTTCCCACCACCACATTCCATTTGGCTAGCAAATGGAAATCTCACCGAATACACCTATTTCTGGGTTCCTATTATAAGTCCGTTCAGGAAACTACATTAAGAGCAGTCCTTTGTCAGCCAGCCACAATACAGTAAGAGAAATGGGAGTTCATCAAAACCAACTGTTTATCTAAAGCTGGGGGGTGGCTGTTCAAGTTGTGTCCTGAACTGAGTCACTTCATTCTTGGGCTAGACCTTTTAATTGGGATGCTTAATATTAAGTCTAATAAACGTTATCGGCCACCTGCAACCCTAACAGATGCTGCCCAAAGAGCATTTAAATTTGATTCAAATACAAAACAGACTACTGCAAGAATTAATTCTTGTGTTCAACTTGTGCTGTGATGTTGGCATCTTACTGAGTTCTTATTTCACAATATAAAGATGCTGTCTACGATGATGTTTCATTTTACCTACCATAAGGACAACTAGTTTGCTTTTTAGCAACTGATCCTCTAAGCAGCCTAGACAAGAGGTGAGGCCTTAACATGAAATTATCATGATCATGTCAGGTTTGACATGGCCAAAGATTGGGTTCTCACATATGTAGGCACCAAAGGGCATTCCAGAAAACGAGGGTTTTTTTCTGGAAGGGGGTGGGGGAGCACCCATCTCATCTCAAAATGACTTCTGATATTTATTTCTTTTTATATAACTTGGAGCACCAACTGCATACATACCTATGGAACAGCAATAGCAGAATGCGGTTTATGCATTGCAGGAAACCATCAACATCATTCATGTCAAAAGCATATTTTTAGTAATACCTGCACGTAGAAGAGCTATATAGGAAGCACTGGTCACTTATCCTATCCACCTCCTCACTCCTCCCCCATCAGGACTTGCCTTAACCAGCAAATACACGTTAAAATTCATTGCTCAAACATAATAGGGTGTGCAGATATTGGTTTAAACATGTTTCAGAAATATAGCGTCAATCCTAGTCTAAACAAGTCCAAAGGGAGAGCGTGCAGTGAAAGCTTGCCATTGTACTGGAGCTGGACCAATTAAACAAAACCGAGTCAATTTAATGGTGCCTCTGTAGAGAGGAAAATACTGCTTTAACCACATCGTTTTCGTAACTTGTGTAGTTTAATTGGTACAGCTTGCTTCTTTTTTTTTTTTTTTTTTTTTTTTCCAAAAGGTTTGGAATCGAGCCTCTGGAGTCAGCTTTCTTCAAAACACCCCATGGCCACTCAGCGAGCCCATTCACCTCGCAGTGGAGCTTCCCTCTTACCAGCCTCACGTTGCGTACTCCAGAGCAGGTAGGAAGTTTCAGGCACACAACCAGATCATTTGCCGACGTTTACTAACTGCTTGAAGCCAACGAATCAAATCACCTAAATAAGCAACCTAAGGGTAGGTTCAACACAGGCACTTTCCTGTTGTGCTGGTTAAGAGGAACATTGTGCTGCCTCTGAACTGGCATGAGCCCTAGGACACACGCAGTTACATCAGCGAGAGCACAGACTTGCTGGTAGGGCTTACTTCACTCAGCATCAACCACACATTCCAAGTATATATTTTTTTTTTTCCAGTATAGAAACCAAATTCATATGGGGCTTCTCAAGATGTTTGCATCAACCTTTGTGAGGTTAGCGTCAACTCAGTATGTTAAAGATTATCGAAACAAAACTGCTGCGTTAGAAGGAGCTGTAAGGTTTTGTACATTGTAACTTTGAACTTGCAGGGCATCATTTCCAGAGTCATATGGGAAAGGGAAAATAAAGTATGCTAACACAAAATGAGGGTTGAAATAATGGAGTATACAAACGCTTGGTGTTAACAAAGAAGACCAGAGGGAAATACAGGAATAAAGTTTGGTATGAAACAGGGGGGGACCTCGCCACGCTTCCAGCCTCAAGGCTTTGCACGGAAGGTGTGGACACACGGTGGAGGGGGGGGGGGGGCGGCCACAAGAAGTTGGAAAAGGTCCCTGGGATTCCGCTGTGCCCCGCAGGGAGCACAAAGGAGGGCCCGCTCCCAGCGCTGCACCCCGGGGGGCAGCGCCCGGCTCCTCCTCGCCCAGCGCGCAGCGGGGCCAGGCCTAGGCGGAGCGCGGAGCCTGGGAGGCAAAGCCAAGGGGCGAGGAGCGGCGGCAGGAGCCCGGCCCCAAATGAATGAGCCCGCAGCGAGCCCGCGGGGCCGGGCAGGGCAGGGCTTGGGGCTGAGGCAGGGGCTGGGGCTGGCGGCGGCCGCCCCGAGCCCCTCAGAGGAGCGGGCAGCCCCCAGCCCCCAGCCCCCCGCCCCCGCCGATCGATCGCCCGGCCGCCGCTGCTGCAATGCAACACCCGCCGGTGCCGGGGGGGGTGTGGGGAACGGGGAAGGGAAGAAAGGAAGAAAGGGAAAGGCTGAGAGCCGCCGGCACAGCCCGCTCTGCCCTGCCCAGGAGGGGCCGCCCCGGGCCCGCTCCCTCTCCCCGCAACTCCGCCGCGGGCCGGGGCCGTTGGTGCCGTTGGTGCCGTTGTGGCCGTTGGTGCCGTTGTGGCCGCCCTTCCCCCACGCGGCGCTAACAATGGAGCCCTCCCCCCACCGCGGGGCTCCCCCCGGCCCGGCCCCCGCCGCCGCCTCCTCCTCTTCGTCCTCCTCCTCCTCCTCCTCCCCGAGCCCCCCGCCTCAGGCTGCCGCGGACCGTTAGAGCCGGGGGCCCCCCGACACCTCCACCGCCACCGCCTCACCTCATGGCGCTGCCCGGCGTGGCGGAGCCGCTGCCGCTCCCTCGCTCAGCTCCGCGCTGCGCTGCTCCTCAGGGGCCGGCGCCTCAAGGGACAGCGAGAGCCGCGGCTGCCTCAGCGCCCGCCCGCCTCCCTCCCTCCTCCCTCCGCCGCCACCGGGCCGGGCCACAGCACCGCGGGGCGCCGGGGGCGGGACGGGCCGGAGAGGTGGGGGAAAGGGGCGGGGAAGAGCCAACAGAGGCAGGGGGAGGGCGAGGGGAGAGCGGGGGAGGCCGGCGGCACCGCCGGGGCCGGGGGAGCGGCGGGGAGGGCGGGGCGGCACAGCCCACGCCCCCCGGCAGGGTACGGGCAGAGGCGGGGGGGGAAGGAGGCCGGGCCTCAGGTGCGGCGGCGCCGGCGGAGGCAGCCCTTTGTCCTCGGCAGCCGCGGCCCCTCCGTCATTAAAAGCGATTAAAAGCGAAATAATCGTGTGTGGCTCGATGATTTACTTCATGAATCCTTAGATTTTTAGCTGTGAAAAGGTGTAGAGTTGTATAAACACATGTACACACACAGATATATATACACACACACATATACACACACACATACACACACACACACATATATACACACACACATATATATACGCACACACCTTGACATATTTCTGATCCAGGTGCCATTTCATCCACACATTTACCACAAATCTCACCTGCCTGGCCCCCCACACACCCCTCAGGGTCAGCACACTGCCCCGGTGCCAGGCCCACCCGAGGAGCACAATAAATGCACCCTAAAGCCCGTCAGGCTGAAAAAAAAAAAAATTAAAAGAGCAGCTGTTAGGAAATACCGGCTCAGAAATCAGAGTGATAGCCTCTGAAATGGAAGTGAAGGAATACCGGTTTAATAAGAAAGGTTTGCATGTTTTTACTGGCATAGGGATGATGTCAATGAAAACGCATCTGTAGAGGTGAATCACAAAATGCAGATGAGTAATCAGAAAAGCAGCATCATGCTCTTAAAAATTAAGTGGGTACCATTGACAACAATGTTCACACGGTCTGAAATAAGGGACTTGACTGAATCTGACACTTATCTTAATACACTTATCTTAATTGCTTCCATTAAATATTCAGGACGTTCATGACTGACCGTGGACCTTAAGAACCTTCAAGAATCAATCGGGTGTTTTCCAAGGTCTGGGGTTACTGTATCCCCAGAATGTCCTCCGAATAAAAGCTTTAACAAGTAAGCCATTCTGGCAGTGAAACATATCTTGGAGGCAGCCGAATATAATTGTGAAGATCTATACCTAATATACATCCATGCGTCTTATAGATATATCCAAGATAGATATTTAACTGGATCTAGGACATACACCAGAAGAAGGAATGTGAAGATGTGTGGGAAAGGATTCTGTTCTAAGATCCCATTTGTTCAACACTAGAAAAAACATCAGGATGCTGATGGGACTGTTCTGATGTGACTGTTTGGTCATACTAGTCAAATCTAAAGGAATTTTGACTGTGACATGTATATAAAAACACTGAAAGTATGCCTGAGCAACAAGTCTGCCTGAGAGGGAATGAAAAGAGCCAGAAACTGTTACTCCTTAAAAAAATAATAATAATAATAAAATCATTATTATATTTCCAGGTGTTAGCCAAACCAGACATGGTTATAGCTTGATTTCTCCAGGCATACTGTGTGGTACAATACAATTTGTAAAAATGCCAGAAGAACCATTTTGCATGCTGGTATCACAGATGTCACCAAGTGCAAAGTCATGCTGGACACTAGCTTAGTCTAAATCCCACTGAATTAATCTGTAACAAAATATTAAATCTTTAGGAACTCATCTTAGTTCTATGAGAAGCAGGGGAGCCAAAATGAATTAGGGCAGAAATCAATTATAAATGTTGAGTGTGTTTTTATTTCCAGGTCCATTTAGCAATGTTAGTGTCAAGAAATTAAAGCAGTCTAGCAGAAAAATGAGTTGGGGCCATGTATATATTTATGATTCTGAATTACGTATTGAGAAATCTGCAATTTCTTGTAACTGGCCCATGTGTTCCCAAGCTGCAATCATTAGATGTGTCCAAGTTGCTTTGTGCAATTCTACCATCATCCTTCTCAGAATCTTTCGCAGCATAGCATGGGTGTTAATGCCCTCCAAATCAACCCCCACCTCGCTCCTTTCTCCACAAAAAGAATGTGGCAGAAGCCTTGGTAGCTGATGGGCACGCTGCTAACCTTGGGCTGCTGACAACTTAAGAGGCAGGGGCATACAATGTCTCTTCTAATTTGTGTTGAAGTTGTGTTCATACCTTCCTTCCATAGGATCCAAGCAGCTCAGAGTACCCAAAAGCCACTTTGCAATGATCCCTTTTGCATTTCCCATTGTTCAGCTGAAACCGAGGACTGGAATTCAGATGTTTCCGATGGATGAGACAGCTTGGGTTGAGTGGTATGGTGCGTCTCTGCTCCAAACAAACCAGTGGAGGCTTTCTGAATGCTAGAGAAAAGGATCACCAAGGCATAAACCAGAAGAGAATGTGTTTCTGTTTAGCATCAGCCAGATGCAAGAGGTTTGGCAGGCTACTCCTGAGCAAACCCAGCTGAGTCTGGTCTCATATCATCACCATGGATCACCCTCAATACAAGGTCATGAGGAGAATGTGTGACTAATGTTCTGGAGTCATTGGGGGAATCCAAAAGCTTCAAAAAGCATAGTAATCCATCCTCTCACAGCGAGGTTTCCCCCATTTTCCCTGAAACAATCTTCCATTTTACAGTCTTTGTTTCTCTGGAAAGTCTGTTTGTATTTAAGACAAAAAAACAGCTGAGATCTTCACATGTCTCGTTATAGTTAGTGTCCTAGGACAGCAGCATTCACACAAGATCACTTTGGTCTTCTTTAATGCTCTGCAAACAGCATAGTGTAAGATGTGCATCAGAGAGGTTTGTGCAGTGGGGGGGGAGTGGGTTACGTTGGGGGAGAGTGTTGTTTGTTTTGTTGTTTTTTGAACGTTATTGTTCTTTTTTAGTTAAGGTGTCTAGAGGGTTTTTTTTAATATGTAGGAAAAGATTTTTTATTTCTATTGGAATTATTCTCTGTAGAGCTAATACAGAAAGAAAATGCAATTTACGGTATAATAGAGGTGAGAGAATTGCAACAACAAAGCACTTTCAGAGAGAAAGCTAATACCTTCTCTTTGGTGATAGTGGCAGGATTTCCAAAAATAAATGGTGGGCCAAAAGAAAATGGCTCTGGCAGTACACTCCTGCTAACATCTGAGATTATCAAAACAGAAGTTAGTTATGTAATTTAATATATTATTTTCATCACTGATTATGTTAATCTAATTTATAAATATATATTTTGCTCTCAACCAGACACAGAGATGACGTCTATACCAACTCCATGGATTTGAACAAGATGAGGATCAGACTATTATAAAGATAGTTAAAATGTACTGTAATTCTTTTCGTCCTTTCTTTACCTCACTCCCAAGTAATTTTCGATTTCAGGTTGCCATGAGTCAGCTGACTGCTGAAGTATTGTGTAGCACACCATTCAGGGTGTTTTAACCAAAGACTCTTTAGCTTTATTTATGAAATTATGCAGTATTTCTCAACCATCTTCTAGGGGAAGAAGGGTAAACTATCTCAAAAACTCGTTAAGAATGCTAAAACAAACAATTATAATTACTGGGATGAGTCAGCAGATAACTACAGCAGTAGTCAGCAACGTCTTTTCGTAATGGAACACTATTTTTGTTTCATTGTAAAAAAGAAAAAAAAAAAAAAAGGCAAAGTAACATCACCAGAAAAAGAAGTAAATCCTTTACTATCAAACATAGTCTTCTGAGTCCTGAATGTGAATCTCAGTCTTACTGCCAGCAGACCCTGCTCCTTGTTATACAAGTAAACAATTTATAGATCTTCCATCAAGCATGACTGAAGAGGAAAAAAAATAACAGCCGAAGCTTTCCACAGTGTCTTTCCACCAAGGTTCCTAAAAGTGTTCCTCGTAGTGTCAAATAGCATCATAAAATCTAACCATAAACCTCTGTAGATGTGAGGCTGGAGTATGGTATGTTTCTTTCAGTCTGTTCCCAGTAGACTGAAATACTTAAGCGAAAATTCCTTGAATAAAACTGGATTGCTACCCCCCCCCCCCCCCCCCGAATTATTATGAAAAGAATTTGTATTGTGCTGTAGGCAATTCGGTGAGGGCTGAAGTCTCTTTTTGTATAAGTACAATCAAATGTAAATCAATGCATAGAAATGCTTTTCTGACATTCTGACATTCAGATAAATTGTGAGTGTTGTTTTGACCCTTGTCTTTCACTCACCTCCACTCCACTGCTGACTTTTGTAGTTTCTGAGGTGACATTTTGATTTAGGACCACTGCGATAGACCAATCTCATCTTCCTCCATCTAATTTTATGCTCTTATCCCCTAACGGTCTTATTTGCCACCAGTCTGCATTCTTGTTATGCATTACCAATAAAATTTATTCATTACATTCTTTGCTCTCCCTTGCTAATGTCTCAGAACAAATTGTGCTCTGCTGCCGTATCTTATGCTGGAGTAAAGTCCAGGCACAAAGCTGGCCCAGGATTTGGTTAAGATGGTTTTGAGTCATCTTACAACTCTGTATGAGTTATGCTTTACGTTCCTTAACTACAGCCATGGATCTGAGCCATTATTAATTAGCTATTATTAATAATTGTTAAGTGCCTACAATGCACTTGTAGCATGTGGAAAAAAAAAAAAAAAAAAAAGACTTCTTTCTTAAAAGAGCTATTGCTCTTAAAGGGATGCCTACACTGCAGCCCGTCGTATCCGAGCTAGCTTTAATACTTGGCTCAGTTGCCTTGAATTAGTTATCTGCTGCATTATAGCTGAAACAGCCCTGAGCCCTGCAAACAGCTGCTTATCTTGCTTCTTGGCCCCAACACCAGCATCGATTTGACTTTACCAGAGCATTGTTTACTGCACTGTACTTCTTCCTTTTGTCAAAGTTTAGTTGGGCAGAAGCCAAAGGAGGTGGTGCAGACTTTCAGTTGGAAGCCGGGACCAAATTTTGCCGATGTTAAATACTTTGCAATTTATCTTCAACAAACAAACAAGCAAGCAAAAAAAAGCTCAATTGCAAAATGCATCACAACACTGGAATTATTTTGCTCTGACTCTGTTACAAATGTGTTCTGTCTTCTAACCATCTTTCTCCTTTCTCCTCCCTTCTATTTTAGATGACTGACAACACACTTACTATTGCTGGTTAGTTTCCATTCACTGCAAAGTTGGAATAACTTACGATAAAATTACTGTCCCAGTTATAGATGAATGACAACGTTTTTACTATAGCTTGTTGATTTCCACTGACTGCGAAGTTGGAATAACTTGAAACAAATATAATGTCCTGATTATAGACGAATGACAACTTTTGCTATTGTGAGTTAGCATTTGTTGACTGCAAAGCTGGAACAAATATTGTTCCAAGAAAGGTAGAAACTTAGTAAGATGATGATAACCTCTTTAATTCCTTTCCAGCACTGCAGATTTTGCTTTCTGGCAATGGCCATAGCCAACTCCATAATTTGGATTTCAAATTTAGTAAGTGATAAATCATGCATGAGACCCAAAATATACAAAGCAGCAGTTGCAAAAATATTCTTCTTCAGTATTTTAGAAAGAACATCGCAAAAATGTTTGCCAAATGAATTAATGTTTCTATAAAAAGATGTGAAGAAATGAGCTCTTAAGAGATTATAACACTAACACATGCCATTATTATTACTATAGCTAGTAAGCAGCAATTTCAAAACTAAGATATGCTCTCTGAAATCAGTGAGAAGGAATTCCTTGCAACTGGTCCTAAGTCACACTTCGAAGGACTGTGCATCAGTATCAACAGTAATCACGGTCTCTGTTGAGTATTTAATTCTGCACTTCCTCTGTTAGTTTAGCTTCCATGTTTCAGAAATACAATCACATAGACAATGATGGAGGTTTTCCTGCTCATTCCAGCCTTAGAGAGAACAGAACAATCTTATCCTCTTTCCTATTTCACAGTGTTTTTTTCTAAACCACTCATACTGATTGTTTGCCACTGACTGGCATGGTACAGTCAGGAATGTAGTCAGTGTGGTCAATTCACCACTTTCTGAGCATAACATTCACTAGAAAGTAGAGAGTAGAGAGTCCACATTCAAAAAAATAATAATGTTTTTCATAGGAATATGGCCTTTTTCAAACACTTGCTGAATGCTGGGGTTCCTAACTGCCTGGTAGGAAAACATCACTCTTCTTCTGGAGAACATCGAAGTAAATAAATTGAGGTAGAAAACTACCAGTAAAGGGACCTCCCCCACTAGATTGTTTCCAGAGTTTTGGTTAAAAACCAACCTCATGCTATCTGTAATACATTTCACTGTCAGGAAGTTCTTCCTTGTAAAACTTTCCTTATTTATCTCTGTTATGCTTAGATAAATTCAGCCTTTCCCATATTATTTTCTTAATAGTTGTAAATTTTATCTTGGTCTCCTTCAGACATCAGCTATTCCTAAAACATCAACTACTCCATGTCACTAAATAAGATTTGTCAAAGTTCTTATAACTCAGTTTCTTGAAAGCCTCCGCTGTTATTTTGTGGCTTTGTTCTAAGCTCCCTCCCGTGTTCCAAGTCCTCGTTGCATAAACCCAATCTCTACTCAAGGTGCAGCCAGCTGCTCCTTGCTCTGAATATGCAAACAGAAATCACATTTCACTCGACTATTTCTACTAGGGTTGTTGTTACTCTAAAAGACTCTGTGGGTATATAATAGAATGCAGGTAGCACCAACTGTGTGAAGAAAGGCTGATTTATAACAAAGCTCTAAGGGATGCTCAGACAATCATTTTATTTAATTGTCATGATTGGCTGAACATTTCTAACCCTCTAATTGCAAATAGAGGTTGCCTTGTGCAGTGAAATGATTCTTATAACAATGAACCATTCATTCTGCTGTGACTACACCAGTGGGTGGAGGGGAAGTGCCAGCTTTGTAATGTTTGAAATTATTATTATTAAAACAACTTTACGACTAGGATATTGGCTTATCTGCAAAGAAATAAAAAGCCTTCCATCTCTTACCTGTTCATGTTTTAGAACCACTCTAAGTCAGTAGCAACCATAACCATTAGCATCTGATAGGTATGGTATTTAAATAAAAAAAAAATGTGAGAAGCCTTTTCAGAAGAGGTGCAGAACTGAATGAGAAGCAATGCAAGATTTGCAAGGGCCCAGCAGCAAGGGAAATCCTTGCATGATCCTTGAAGTAATGACTGGGAACATGATCAGGAAAAGAAATGTTACTTTAGGTTACTTTAGAAAAAGGTGATGAGACTATGATATTAAAAATTACAAAATCCAGTAGGAATGAATCTGTCTTTTTGCCATGAAAAGAACAAGATATAGGTCTACATACACATGGGCTGTATTCTTTTCAAGAAATAACATGATACTGTTTCAGAGACCTTTATCCAAAACTTGATTCTAGAAGAAATATAATACCAAAGTCAGTCTGTCTTTGTAGAGGTGAACTTTGCATTTATTGTTTTAATTTAGCTTTTAAAATTAAAATTAAAAAAAAAAAAAAAGCCAGCTAGTTATTCCATTATAGTTGCTATACATCATCCCTCCTTCTCTTAACTTCACCATGGAAGCTCAGAAGAAGTTTAAAAAGAAACGCGTTACAAGCTTCATTTGACAAAAAACATTTTTTAGTCTGATTGCTGCTCTGAAGTGATCCTTGTGGCTCGTAGTAACTTAGAGCAGGCTGGAAGCTGCTGCAGTCTGTGCTTGGGAAGGGACAGGAACTAGCTAAAGCAAAGACCTACTAGCCCAAGGAATTATACAAGGATTTTATACATGAATCAGATCATACCACATCAAAGTTAGAGGTGATGCCTTGAAACCTACATGAAATGAGACTAAAAGTGATGCTTTGGAACCCTTGCCAGTAACTTTTACAGAGGACTATGATATTTTAACCTAGAAAACGTATTACTGGTTCAATTGATATGTTAACTAAGAGGTGTTCTTCCCTCCACTTGCATCTGGATCCCTGAGGAAAGTCTGAAGTGTTTTGTTTTTTTTTCTGGAAGACCAAGTGGGTACATACTGCAGGAAGGTCTCAGACATGGGACTTCTGCTTGAGCATTTGAGTGATTTACTCTGTAAAGCTTTGATTTGTAGTGTTTTCAAGTTATTTTCTTAATGGATATCTGACCTCATAAAAACAAGGAAATTAGCCTCATTACCTCTACCTTATGGTCTCACCCATGACAACATGAGGCTGTTTTACATGTTATAGGCAGTATCTGAGTTTTCTGAATGAGCCAGACCTTTAGCACACACTACTCAGATTAAATTGACCCACATAAGCTCCCATCTTCCAGTAGGGCACTTCTTCTTTCCTTTAGTTTCAAACATAGCAGCTCAGATTTCCACTTATGTGAACATCTCTTACATCAGTTACATATGATCCTTATGCTATAATTAAAATCGCTCTGCACAGGAAAGAAAAAAAAAAAAAAAAAAAAAAAAAAAAGCTGTTTGAAAATGCATTAATTAATTACATTAAATAAGCACACAAGAGACTGCCCTGGAGTTTTTATCCGTCCTCTAAGAATTTTGTGAAGTTAACTGCAATTCACAAAACTGCTGAACTTCACAAACATTTTTCTCTCAAATTTCACCTTTCACACATCTTACTGGTTTCTGACAGCTCTCAAGTAGCCACAAGCATATTTCTGTTCCTATATCCTACTATGTGCATTTGTTAAGTACTTTGCAAGAGGTTTACCTCAAAAGCTAAGAACTTTCCATAACCTCGTTTTTACCTTCCAAGTTCTGTGGGCATACTCTCCTGAGATTCTGAGCTCACTTGTCTGATGATTTCTATCCAGCTACCACAT
Organism: Aythya ferina; assembly: GCF_964211825.1. Lineage (NCBI taxonomy): Eukaryota > Metazoa > Chordata > Aves > Anseriformes > Anatidae > Aythya > Aythya ferina. The sequence continues at coordinate 23,313,245 of NC_140298.1, forward strand.
TCTTTACAGCAACTACATGAAGAACCTGTAAGCACCAGGAAAAGGCTGGTGTAAATGTATTCAAAGGACTTAAAAGCAGAACATCCACAACACAATAAAAAGAAGTTTCATCTTAACTGTCCAATGTTGCATCTCATTGTCTCTTATTCAGTTACTATGCAAAAACAAACAAACAAACAAACAAACAAAACAGACAAACAAAAAATTATTTAATATTAAATTTATCATTACAGCTGTGAAATTGGCCAGGAGTTTTAGATGGGAGCAGAAACTAGAGTAATTGCACAGCAGTGATTATTAGTAAAGGAAGACAAAAGAATGCTTGGTTGGGAGGAGTAGTCTTCCAGATGCTACAACAGAATTTGTCAAAATGCCAAGATTTCTGAATATTCACCTTAAAGGAGAGAACTTTTGCCACCATCTCACTTTGCCACAGCTTTGTCCAAATGGGAGTATCATACAAAATCCTGCTGGTGTCTTTAGCACAGTGGAAGTAAACGATGAAGAAACTCTGTGCTAACCAAACATAGATCATTTGCAAAGTTTGACTGGGAATTTTGTATGTATAAAAGGGGAAGGATTAGAACCTATGATCACATAAATACAAATTACAATCCTCATTCAGAATACATGGCAACAGAGCTCACACAATAAGCTGGAGAGATAGATCTGATAATACTGTATGCTGTGTTCTCTCCCAGCACTGCTTGATAGGCTGCTCTGAGATGGGAGGAAAGATCTGCTCCTGCTGTTGTTTCACATGGGCACCGCTGATACAACCAGGAGCAGCCTGAGGAGTATCAAGAAGGATTACACAGTTCCAGGAGCAGCAGTAAGGGACTCAGGAGTGCAAGTAGTTTTTTCAACAGTCTTCCCAGTCAAAGGAAGGGGGTTTGAAACAGCCGTTTGAATCTGGCAAATCAACAAATGGGTACAAGACTGGTGCCACAGCCAGGAGTTCAATTACTTAGACAATGAGACTCAAATTGAGAAACCTGGTCTGCTGGAGGCTTATGGCGTCCATCTGCAAGGGAAGGGGAAGAGCATCTTTGGTCATAAGCTTGCCACGCTGGTGAACACAGCTTTACAGTAAAGATTCCAGGGGAACTTCAATGCATCCCACTCCTCCCACTTTGAAGCCAGTATCAGCAATAGATGCCCAGTCCTGGAGGAGGGCCACAGGTCAGCAGGAGAGCACCTGAAGAGCAGAACAAAGGAGTTCCAGCCACTGCAGGCAGTAAGGCAGCTTCACTGGGGGCCCAACTAAAATGCCTCTATGGTAACACACGTAACATGGGCAATAAACAAGAGGAGTTAGAGACGTACACACACCTCCAGGGCCATGACCTCACTGGCATTACCAAGATGTGTTGAGATGGCTCCCATGACTGGAGTGTTGGAATGGAGGACACAGGCCTCCCAAGAAGGGAAACATAATCCCACCCCCCCCACTTTTTTTTTTTAATTTTAAAAGGAAGACCTAGGGAACTACAGGCCATTCACTCTCGCTTCTGCACCCAGCAAGCTCATGAAGCAGATACTCCTAGAAACTGTGCTAAGGCACATGGAAAGTAAAGAGGTGACTGGTGACAGCCAACAGGGCTTCACTAAGGGCAGACCATGCCTGATATATTTGGTGGCCTTCTATGGCAGGGTTACAGCATTGGTGGCTAAGGGAAGAGCAACTGACATCATCTACCTGCACTTGTGCAAAGCATTTGACGCTGTCTTGCTCAACATCCTTATCTCTAAATTGGAGAGACATGGTTTTGATGGGTGGGCCACTCAATGTATAAGGAATTGGCTGGGTGGTTGCAGTCAAAGACTTGTGGTCAATGGTTCGATGTCGTAGTGGAGACCAGTGATGAGTGGGGTCCACAGGGCTTGGTACAGGGACCAACACTGTTTAACATCTTTGTTGGCAACACGGACAGTGAGAATGAGTGCACCCTCAGCAAGTTTGCCAATGACACCAAGCTGTATGGTACAGTCAACACACTAGAGGGAAGATATGTCATCCAGAGAGAGACCTTGACAAGCTTGAGAGCGGGCCTGTGCAAATCTTACAAAGTTCAACAAGAAGAAGTGCAAGGTCTTATTTCTGGGCCAGGGCAATCCCAAGCACAAATACAGGCTGGGCAAAGAATGAATTGAGAGCAGCCCTGAATGGAAGGACTTGGGGTGTTGCTTGGTGAAAAATTCAGCATGAGCTGGCAATGTGCACTTGCAGCCCAGAAAGCCAACCATATCCTGGGCTGCATCAAAAGAAGTGTGGACAGAGGCTGAGGGAGGTGATTCTCCCATCCACTCTGCTCTCATGAGATGCATCTGGAGTATGGCATTCAGCTCTGGGGCCTTCAACATAAAAAAGGACATGAAAGGATGCTCAATTTAGAGAAGAGAAGGCTCCAGGGAGAGCCTTTAGGTACAGCCTTGCAGTACCTAAAGGGGGCCTACAAGAAAGCTGGAAAAGGACTCTATACTCTGAGGGAGTATAGTGATAGGACAGGGGTTAATGGCATTAAACTAAAAGAGGGTAGATTTCGATCAGATATAAGGAAGAAATACTTCACTATGAGTGTAGTGAGGCACTGGCACAGGTTGCCCTGTGGATGCCCAATCCCTGGAGGTGTTCAAGACCAGGTTGGATGGGGCTTTGAGCAACCTGATCTAGTGGCAGGTGTCCCTGCCCATGGCAGGGGTTTTGGAACTAGATGATCCTGAAGGGTCCCTTCCAACCCAAACCATTCTATGATTCTATGATCTTGACACTCCTGTTTCATGCCTATCATTACTACGACAATACCATACGTTCCCTTCAGCATTGTATGTCTTCCCTTACCTCTCAGCAGCAGCACCATCAGTTACTCAACAGGAAATATCTCGAAATAAGTCTTTCAGTTGAGGAGTCTGCCAAAATGAAAACACTTTTAGAAATAGACAACTGATCTCACAAACAGAAATAAATCTAAAATTAACTGAAACAAAAATCACATGTCACCCTTCTACGCCCCCATCCAGGTCTCTGGGTGCTTGGAATCTTAAGCTGTACTCTCCATTCTGAAACTAAATTAGACTAGCAGTCTGAAAACGAACATCAGATTCAAAGTTTGGTGTAGCGGGTTGAAATGATACATTCTATACTTAGACATAAATGCACAACTCTAGACTCATTTATACTTGTAAGTTGTTTCCTAGAAACAAAATCTTATGATTTCAGTTCAATTAGATTGTATATTTTAATTAATTCTCTAATCTTTCTCTGGAAGCAAGTCATCAAATAGAAGAGGCATCTGCTCTGTTCTAATTGACTTAAATAGGAATAATGAATGCACAACCTTTGGGTTGATTGGACACCTGGATTATTTCTCACTGAGAAAAATAATATATCTATCCACAAGCAAATTTTGGGAAGAAAGGAAGTGGTAATTTCATCAACAGAGCATTAGAAAAGAAGTGTGCTAGAATTACACACATTTATTAGGCAGAGTATCCACTCAATCTACTGCTAGAGCTTCACTTTGAAGACTGAAATGAAACAGCAACAGTTTGTTTCTTTCAGCAATTTCTGTAATAGAGAAGAAGGTAGGATATGTTCCACGTATCCAGCTATAAATGACCTCAGAATCCTTCTGAATATGATACACCAGGAATTGTGTTTGCCACCTTTATTCCTTCTGACTGAAATAATCACACTGAAATATATTTCTCTCTCTCTCTTTCTTTCCCCCCACCCCCACCCCCCCACCCCAGGGAGAATGAGTTTACATTTTCTTAAGAGGATAATGCTATTGTTACATCTAGCAAACAATAAAAAAGTACCTTGAACTAATTCTTATAGAATACAGACCGTTTATTTTGCAAAATTAATCTCTTGTACATGGAATTTCATGTAGAAAACACAAAGTTCATGAATGATTCCCATAAGGATTCATTTAGCAGGCTTCATTATGTGGAAAGGGTATAAAGAAACCGAAGACCTAAAATGGCTGCTCAGCATTATATTGTTCTGTGGCTGCTAGCATGATTTACAACTATGCATTTTCTGCTCTTGTTTCTTAAGCTTAGTGCTGAATTACAAATGAACAACTGGATTCTGGGATTCATCTTCCAGTTCAAAAATAAAATTAACCTGATCATGGGATAGTTTTCTAATGCAGTAAGTCAATGAATTCTTTATAAGGAAATACATTATTTGGGGGAAAAGATCCTAACCATTTTCAAACCTTTCTGTTTCGCTCTTTTATGAAGAGCAAAGAATACTACATGCAAAAACAGACCACACAATAACAAGTAAGGTAGTTTGATGCTATTCCATTAATTACATGGATAAGCAATCCAGAATGCTTTGCATGAACAAATATTTAATCAAATAAATGGTGACTAGTATGCTTTAACTTCATTTGAATGTACATGTGCAGTATGTTTGTGTGCAGATGTAGTTATCTGACAACACGTGCAAGCTGAGACATCACGTTCAGTCCTCCTGACAAGATGGATCTTTCTGTTTGCTTAACAACTGTGGTCCATATCTGTTATTAAATAATGTATATAAATGCTGCAATCCCGTCCCACAAAAAATCATAAATAATTACTGAGCATTTTGTTATATATATGATACAAGCCTTGTCTCAGGGGCTTGAGGTCTACACAATAACAGGCTAAAAATATTGAAAATATTATACAAGGCCAGAAATTAGAGGGAATCTGGCACTGTTCAATATTAAAGACTTGAGAGAAGACATTTCTGTGAAGGAAGGGGAGACAGAACCTTGAAGTCCAAAGTCTAGAGGACACAAACATTAGAAAGCCATCTCAATTTGGCTTTCATGCAGTATGCAACCCCAAGACCTACTGGAGGGAAAATGACCTCCATGAAGATAGACAGTCTTTACTGTATTTCCAGCTCTGCTGTAGTGGCAACTGAATTTTTAAAATGAAACAGATGCATATCCAGGTAGGTTTAACTAATCTAAGGGATTATATTGTGTTTTGTTGTTGTAGATCACATTAGGGAAGTACAGAGACATACCATGTTAAAGTGAATTCACAGCAATCTGCAAAAGGCTCAGGAATCCAAACTGGGTATGCAGATCATCCCTGTGCCTTTTGGAAATCTCTAGGATGTGGCTGTGCTTGTCTCTGCGGCCAATCCCACAGGCTAGGGCAGGCTGGGGGAGGTGTTTGTACTGGCCCTTTTCTTTCTGTTTTACATCTCCAATGCTGGTAGACAAAAGCAACCAAAATAGCTCTCGGGCTCTCAACCAAGGTCCTGGGCAACAGGGAAGGTTCTTCAGCTCCCTCCTTGTATCATAGGCCTGGATTAGGCTGAGTTAGCCTTATTTCTTCGTAAATAAGGGACCCGTATCTGCCAGCAACATGCCTCTCATTTTATCTGATCTCATAAGAATTATTTTTAGTAAGAACTAGTTTGCCCTGAAAGAAAGCTATTCTCTAAAAAAAGCTTTGTACACTTAAGACATATGGGACAGAAGGAAGCCTGAATCTTGCATTACTTTTTTTTTTTTTTTTTTTTCCTTCAGTCACCAGAAAAAAAAAAAAAAAAGAAAAAAAAAAAAGAAAAAGAAAAAGAAAAAAGAAAATTGAAACTGCCCTTTTTAGCAAACAGAAAAGATAAATGCATTGGTTCTAAATTGAAAATAATAGATCTGCCTTGTGCCATTCTTGACAACCTTTCCTGAAGTCTCGTTAGCTCACAGAACACGTGATGTGCATAGCTCTTACCTCTTTTTATAACAAAGTTGCACAGGCATAACTGCACTGAAATAACAGTTGTATAGCTGTACTTGAATAGGAGCTATTTCTATCACTTCTGTTATAAAAATTAATTAAAATAAACAGTTTACAGCCAGTCCCCCTTTTTGACAAGCTTACTGGCACTACAGACATTGCTTGGGGTCATCATACTCTGTATTTTTGTACACAGACTCAGTGAATGGAATGCATGATATGCTTACTAAGCTACTTTGGATAAACATGGAAAAAATCTAGTGGTGTACTTGTCACAGACCAGAACGGTTTCATGTGCTATGTGATTTGAAAGGAGATTCCTTTGCTATGTGTCATTTACCTTTTATACATTGCTGTTGCCTGGTATTTCATAACCCTTAATTCTTTGGATGCCCACACTGAGATTGTTATATACATATATGCATAAAAAAGATTAGAACTGTGTCTTCTTGTGTGATGTCATGTTATAACCCACAAACAGCTTTATTGCTCTTTACCATGTTTGGAAACAAAGGGCAAGGGATGCCAATGCTGATGACGTATGCTTCAAGTCAGAATCATTTCCTTTCTGCACTTGGAAAACAGAGCTCCTTTCCTTTACATACAGTCTATGTATACATGCATAGCCTTGGGACATCAGGATAGCTAGGAAAAGAAAAAAAAAGTCTTCTGTTTATATGTAAATCAAAGACAGTCACAGTCATGTGTTAAATGATAAGTAAGTTGGTGATGTGAATTCAGCAAAAACTGGTATGAGTTAAATTTTAACTTAATCTTTTAAGCCATGATCCTGCAAGTTTAAGGATCTTTAAATAGGTTGGGCTCTGTTGTATGTGAATTAATTGTTAGCATAGCTGATAAAACAGTAAACAGAATCCTGGATTATGAAAGTGTTTGGGAAAAGAACTGTGTGTGTATGGGCAATGTATATCACAAGCCAACCTCACTGGTGGATGACTGCATTCCCTGGCACAACTGTAAGGCACACACTATACTTCAGTTACTGCTAATTCATTAAATCAGTTGGCACCACAAAGAGAGAATTATGGTATTAAGCATAAGACTTGCATTGAAGATAATGCAGGGCCTGGTACTCCTCATTTCTCCTGGGGGACTCTGAATGCATTCTCCAAATCCTCCGTGCCACTGCCTCTGCATGCCTGATGGTAATTTCACCCTCACAAGAAGGCTGAGAAAGTAAACATGTTTAAGGTGAACTGAAGTCTTCGTCTGGGATTTATAAAGTAAATGCAGTTTTTTTATAAAGTATGTTGTGATATTATGGATAGTGAACATGAGGCTTCCTGTAGCTGAGGTTTTTATGCTTTCCATTTAAGTCGCTGCTTTCAGCTACTTAGAACACTGGCAAGTATCAACTGTGATGGCTGAAATTTACCATTCAGGGTATTTATCTCACCTCAATACTTTTGGAAAACTCTAGCCAAAGTAACCCAGTCAGGAGAAAAGCATACCATTTTATTTTGTCTTAAAAAAGTTTACAGCCTTTTTTATTATTATTATTTTTAAATCCTAGAATATCTGTATGCTAAAAAAATGAAGACGGTATCATGAATGCTGATATCAAGGAGTTACCTTTTGCTGTTCATAGAACAAGCCTTCTGAAACTTCTGAAAATTGTTTTGCATTTGTTCAGTCAAGAATGGACATGCTCAGATTAAACTTGTGTTATGTGATGAAGAGCTGTGTAGGAAAAAATGGGGGGCATCCCTGTGGCAAGGTACCAGGGAGTAAGGGAAACTAGAACCAACACTGTGCTGGTTTTATCCTGCTGGGAAGCCAAACCCCATCACAGCTGGTCTCTCACTCCCTGTCCTCAAAGGAAATGGGGGAGAAAATAAGATGAAAAGAAAAAGAAGGGCTCACAGGTTGAGATAAGGACGGGGAGGTCACTCAACAATTATTGTCAAGTGCAAAACAGACTCAGCATAGGGAAATTAATTTGCCTATCACTAGCAGACTAAAGCAGTGAGAAACTAAAAGCAAACTAAAAACACTTTCCTCCCCATCCACCCTCTTCTGCCTCCCATGTGGTGCAGAGGAACGGGGAATGGGGGCTGCAGTCAGTCCCTGATGCTTCATCTCTGCTGCTCCTTCATGGTCCCTCTGCTCCTGCTCCACATGGGGTCCCTCCCATGGGATGCCGTCCTTCCCGAACTGATCCTATGTGGGCTGCTGCTTTTCAAGCACTGCTCCCACACGACTCCGTCCCACAGGGTCCATCCATCCCTCCCCCAGGAGCAAACTGCTCCAGCACAGGTCCCCCACGGGTGGGCAGCAGCTCCCCCCCAGACCCCTGCTCCTGCGTGGGCTCCTCTCCATGGGCTGCAGCTCCGGCCCGGGGCCTGCTCCTGCGGGGGCTCTCCATGGGCCGCAGCCTCCTCCATGGACCTCTGCTCCAGTCTGTGGATCTGGAACTCCAACCCATCTAATGAAACAAACACATGTTGGTAAGATGTGAAAGGATATCAATTTAATTTCCTTAAAAAGCTATGATATCCTAATATATATATAATATACAACTATTATTAATAACAGATTTGATGTTGACCTTGCAGCCATTGCTCATCTGTTTTGACCTCTTGCATTTTAATACAGTCTTTATTTCTGCCACCTCATGCAGAGGTTCCTCCAACTCATCTGGTGCATAGGAATTACTTCAACCTTTTATTCTTAGCATTGGTAAGCATTCATGTGGTCATAGTCCCTAAGTCAGTGGGTGTTGTGTAAGCACATAAGAGAGCCAATCTATTCACTTACAACTCTGCAATCTAAAGAATCTAGACTGTAATTCAATAGCTGGAACTTTTCTCTGCAGTGCCAGAATTAAATTCAGCCACAATCCCCGGCTTATCATACTAGTCATCCTTCTTTGTTTTTTCTTCACTACTTAGGATTTTATTTCTTTTATTTAGTTTAAGTTCACCCTTAGCCTTTTTCCATAGGAAAGGGAGCATTCTATATTTCTCCCCCTTCTCTATCCCTGTTTTCCTTTCCACCTCAGTTTCTGTACTTCTTTCCCACAATTAGCTCACTTTTTTTTTTTTCCTTTTCCATTTCCATTTTTATTTCCCTCTTGTGTCACAAGGAATGAAGCCTGGATCTTGCATTATCTTTGTAATTATTTGAACCTGTATTACGTATTCAGACCACCTCTACAGTCACAAGAGCTCAAACTTGATTTTTTTTTTAATTTTAACCTGATTCTGGGCAGCCTTCCAACTATGACATCAGTCTTACGACATCTACCCAAGTTTGCTGACATCCTGAAAGAATGATCACAAGAGTTGTATTCTCCTGCCTGAAAGGGCCAGCAATGGTACAATACAGTCAGCAATTAGCCGGTTGACATCTAATTATTTTGGGAGTTGGAACAGTAGAGGGGTAGAGAATGAAGAACTCCAAGAAGCAAGAAGTGGAAATGGATGAAAGATGTGCATGGGCACATGAGGAAAATTGAAGGAGGAAGAGGAGGAACTCAAGAGCCCAGAAGTAGCAGTAGCCTAGAGGACAGATTTTCTTTGTGTGATGGAGAAAAAGAAAATAAGCACAGATTAAATTTTAGTTACAACATAATTTTAATCTGTGAATAAACCTCCTGGTAATATCAGTATGAGATCAAGTGATAACTGCAGAGATTATAATGAAACACGATAACCTGTCTTCTTTTCTTGTCAGCTCTGCTCTATCATCTCCCTTATCCATCCCAATTTTCTCTGCCTAGGCCTGCCCAGACAGCTACTGCTGAAGCGAATAGGAGCTTTGCCACTGACTTCAGGAGGAGCGCAGTTGGGCCCCACTTGTGGATTACTGTAAATTGAGGCCAGCCTTGGCAATGTGCTCACTGAAAGGCCAGTTCCACTGCAGGAAGCAGGGGATGTTTTATTGACAGTGTTAATGCACTGTGGAGCAATAAAATTAATGGGTTTTGCCCTGTTATGGAGCAACATGGCAAAAATTGCAGAATCCACAGTATTACCCTACCCGCAGTTTTCCATTGACCCTAATTATAGTTATGTTGCTAAACCTATATAATTTGATTTTCAACAGCACACCAGAAAGGCAGGAGCTCAGCAGATCCCAGAGCAATTGCAAGCAGTTTGCTGGGCAAATGTATTTTGCTTGTAGTCAGAGGGAAGGTGAATAACATATTGAGAAAATAGATGTCTAAGCACTGGGCCTCCAGCTGTAGTAAAGGACAAGAAGCAACATCAGTTAGGTAGAGCTGTCATGCCTGGAGCTCAGTGTTGAACTCCAGATGTGTAAAGCTGATGATAGCTTCTTGCTCTAGTGGCAGGTGGTAGATTGAGTTGAGGCCAAGTACAATTCTCATATCTTCAGAGATAAGAAAAGACCTAAGCACCACCTATGTGGCACTTGGGCCTTGTACATCTGACCATAAAAGCACAACTCGTTTTCTCCCATTATTCATCCCGCTTGAGTAATCCGTTGCCATTTCAGTAGTGATTTTATAAGCGAGTGTCCACTGGTTGCTCAGCCTCTGTCCCTTCTGCTCTTACTGTGCTGCGTGCTGGGTCTGGCTGGGATGGAGTTAACTTTCCCCACATCACCCACACAGTGCTGTGCTCTGCACTTGTCGCTAGGACAGCATTGATATCCCACCAATGTTTTGTCTATTGCTGAGCAGTGTTGGCACAGCATCAAGGCTGTCTCTCCAACACCCTCCCTAAAGCCAGAAGGCTGGGGGTGGGCAAGAGGTGTGCAGAGAAGGGACATTGCCAGGGCCGCTGACCTAAACTCACCAAAGGGATATTCTGTGCCATATGGCATCACATTAAATGATGAAAGCTGAGGAAGAAGAAGAAGGGGTCTCTCATTATACTGCCTGTCCTCCCAAGCAACCGCTCTGTGTATTGGGACCATGCTCCCCAAAATGCAGCTGAACATCACTTGCTGATAGGAAGAATAATTTCCTGCCATTGCTTCCACAGTCTTTGCTTGTTTTATTTATTTATTTATTTATTTATTTATTTATTTATTTATTTATTTTGGTTGTTGTTGTTGTTTGGCAGGGGGAGTGTTGTTCTTTGTTTGCTATTGTTGTTTTTTCCCTTTAATTAAATTTAATGTCCCATCCCTGGAAGTGTTCAAGGCCAGGTTGTTGGGGCCCTGGGCAACCTGATCTAGTGAGTGGCATCCCTGCACGTGGCAGGGGATTGGAACAAGGTGATCTTTAAGGTCCCCTTCAACCCAAGTCACTCTATGACATGATTCTACGATAAACTATGCCTTGCATCAACCTATGAGCCTTTTTTCCTCCTCTTTTCTTCCCCTGTTCTTTTGAGGGGCGGGGGGGGGAGAGAACAGTGTGGTGGAGCTTAGCTAGCCATCAGTATGAAACCACTGCACCCAATTAGTTGCAAAGCAGTTCTGATTGTCACTAGGAGCTCATCTGAAATCGGTAAGCCATTCCACAGAAGATACTGCACTGCGTTAGCTGGTATCAGCTCACAATCCAAACCATGCCAGGCAGCACTGCAGCTAGTGACACGCAGGTGAAATCCCACTGAGGTGAATTTAAGTAGACAAGCTGGCTTTTCGTGAAGAAACTGAGGTGTAATTGAGGTCTTTTCTGCCAGCATTGCTTGGATGGTGGTCACCTCCAGCAGAGCAGCAGAGCGGGCAGCCCAGTGCAGCAACTTCTGTAGCTGCTGCAGTAAAATTCAGTGGAGCTCTTCTCTCAGTTCTGAGAAACGCTCTTGGCATTTGTGAGAATTGAGCATCCTCTTACTAAAGCGAAAAGTAGCAAGGGACTTGATTTCAGATTGTTACCGATTTTGTTTTGCTTTCAAAGGCAGCATGATTAAAACTTGGATTCTAATTATCTATCTCTTTTTTTTCAAGTAGCAGTGCCTAACTAATTCCCATCAGTGTTCTTCCTAAGATCAGAAGCAAAGCTGTCTTCAAAATGTATTTTTTAGATTCCAAGCCAGTCATATTAGAATAGTGACCAAGATGAATCTATTCTCATTCTGTGTTCAATAATTAAATAAATTAATAATAATAATAATAATAATGAAATGCCAAATACTGCAAGGTGCTGAGAAATGCAGCATTGTGGTCTGAATGGAGTCTGAACTTGCACAGTGACCCTGGCTTACATTTGTCTTCTAAAGCACAGTAAGCACACGTGATACTAAAGAAGCAAAAAATATTAAGTTAAAAAATACATTCAAACAGATAAAAATAATGAAAGAACTACCAATTCTCAAAAATACTATGTTCAGTAGAAGACAATTGCTAAGCTTTACTTCATCAGATGTATAACTGTTTAAATTAGGTCAAAATCCATCCCAACTTTAATTTTTAGATTGCAATCTTCGGAGAAACTGATTTATCAGGATGTTTAAATCCAGATGCACGACAAATAAGCCAGAAAAGACAAATAAGCCTCTTGGCATAAAACAAATGAGCTGAGTAAAAAAAAATAAATCAGAGAAAGTAAAAAATAAACAAAACAAAAACAAACAAACAAAATCAAGCAAACAAAATAAAACAAAATAAAACTGCCAGTGAGAAGTATGCATAGCTTCAAATCCCTTACGCTACCCTGCTTGGATTTCCTCAAGTTCATCCATCCCCCTCCTTTTCTTCCCCCTGTTTTTCTTTAACATTTGTCCTCTGAACCACTTCCCCTATAAATACCCTTCAAGGGCTGTGGAATTAAGGGTAAAGTCCTTTCAGTCTGAGACCGGGTCTCCTTAGTCGGGGAACAGCCCAGCAGAGAGAAATCCTTCTTCCTGCACAAGCTTTCCTTTAATGATGGCTAATTAACCTGGTGCTGTGTTAAAAACTTACCATATTTATCATGTCTGACTCAGTTCTTATTCATTGCTATTTAAGAGAACAACAGAGATAACTTGCCTTACTTTCATCTGTGTTCATGTAGTTCGGCTTGGCTAGAGGGTTAAACGAACTCCAAGACTTTAGTTCTCTTAGATCATGTACAGGATGCTGATAGTTTTACCAGGTAGAACTGACTGATTATAAGACAGCCAATGCCATGTATGTTACCATTATATTCCTCTGTTCTTGATCTCGCTCCTTTTGTTTCCTACCACACTCCCTAGAGGCCTTAGTTCGTATTCGTTCACTCTCTCAAACATTTTCCCAGATGCTCAAATCCCACTTCTGTTATTGCATTTTTATTTTTTTTTAGATTTGTCTGGATCCCTCGTGCAGAGTCAGGACTTCCCTGTTCTTTAGATCAGCACTTTCCTGGCTGAGCTCCAGCTCAGGTAATTATATCCAGGTCGCTCTAATACTTCTCCCTCCCCTCTAGCTGTATTTGGAGAAGTTATTCTTCACTTTCTTTTCCCAACTGCTCCATAACACTGCGGATGCTGAGAACAGACGATATGCGTATTTCAGAGAGGCTGCACATTATGGGTGAACCAACACCTTTCAAAGGGTGACTGAAAGTACAGTTATGAGGGACATCTTCCCTTCTTTTTCATTTGAATGCTATTTAGAGTGGACAGATGTCATACAAAGCTGAAGCTGAAGGACAAAAATTTAGTCCAGATTAACATGTTCCTGCTATTTGAATGCGGAGACTTCCTGCTTTAAATTATTATTCTGAGCCTAGCATAGATATGTTCAGCGGCTCATATCACTTGAGCTGGTTGTCACACGATGCTGACAAAAACAGATTTCTCACTTATTGTTAGCAGTATCAGTACAGAGGCTAAAGGCAGAATGAGCATTGCTAGAGGTAATGCCATTACATCAGCCATGTGGCAAACTACAGAACAAGATGAATATAAGCCTTAATTTTGCAATGCCTATGTTCAACCTGCTTTAAAGAGCAGTTCTCTGCTTCTGACAACTACCCAGTGCTAGATCAAAGACAGCTCAGAGTATACTTTCCAATGAAAGAAGATCCAAAAAGAGTCACATTTAAGAGAGAGAAAAAAAAATATCTCAATTAAGAAGTATGAACCACAAACTTAGGTAAATCACAGAAAGAAGGAATGTAGTATCAAAGCAAGATAGGGAAAACCAAATATTCTGCTTACTAGGTGATGTTCATTTCCTCCAGGACATGGTCGTGAGAACTGGCTGCAAGTACTTATGCAAGCTTATCTAGCTGCTCACTGCAGTGCAGTTCTTCCAAGGCGGAGAAATGGATATTCGCACTTCAAGCAAGTAAATTATAATCAGTTCTAACTCCCTCCCCTCAGAAGAATTTGAGCTGTTGCTATCAGTTAGAGGTGGTTAGTTGTTCCCTAGTCTGGGAAGAAGTGCTGTGCTCAGGAAATTCTTGAGGAAACAAATGATTCAGGAGAGGCTTATGATTATGAGAAGTTTAAGAAATGTTTTTCTAATTCAAATGAAGGCTTTATTTTCTCCATTGGCCATCTACCTGAGAAGCATTATCAGAGAGCCGTCTGATCTAATTAGTGCTGGATGGAACAGAATTTGAACCAAATTACCTCTGGAGGACCGTTTGAACCTAAGTTATTCCGTGGTTATTTTCCAGCCTCCACATTAAAATGACAGCCTGTGTCTGGAAAGAAGCCAGTCAAGTCCTCCCAGCACTCACAGGGGAATCCTTCACTCCAGGGAAATTCCTACTGGGAAGAAATGAAAATAAAACCCAAACATCTACCTGATGCAAAAGTAATATCAACTATATTCAACATATATTGTTTTTCTCTTCCTCTGAAAACTTCCATGTTTGAAAAGATGCTAGATCCAGTTCAGTTTTTAAATAAATAGATAGATAAATAAAAATCTGATTTATATCCAGCTATGCCATGATTTAATTTGGATCCGTCACTGAATTAGGTTCAGCAAAACAGTCACATAGTGACCATCACAGACCTCACCTGATGATGTCCACGTGGCTGAGATGGCTTCTGCACTTGCCCCAGAAGAGGCTGAGGAGGGGAAATGGAATGGAAAGGAAGGGATGGACCAGGGGCCTGTGGAAGCATACATGTATATATGCAAGCTTAAGCTAACCTTACCCTACTGCAGAGTTAAGTTAGCACAGTCCCCATGCAGTTCTGATTACAGGACTTGGCTAGTGCAAAAATAGCTGGCACCAGGTTCAGTTTCTTCCTCTTCTGCTAAACAGTGCTTTCATGTGAAAAGAAATTGACCCCAGCACTCAGTAACATTTTCATCCTCCCTTCCCTGCAGTTCAGTGGTTATGTAAGTAGTAATAAATCCATATTTGAAGTACTGTTGACTGCCTTAGAATTTAAGCAGTAAAGGAAATAAAGTAATGCAGCCCTTACACAGTTAAACATGCTGTCTAACTTTGGGAATAACTAAAAGCATGGTTGACTCAGGAACTAAATAAAACTAACGCACCACTGTATCATTTTTTATAATCCTTATTAGTAGAAACCAGGAACAAGCGTGCATGTTTGCACATGACAAGCTACAGGTACAAACTTACTTAAACTTATTTTAGGATTCCTACTGGAATCAAAGCACTGGGAGAGATTTGAAATATAGAAACATGGCCAAGAGTTGGAATTTTTATGAAGGAATATTCACTCTGTAATGATATCCATGTAGAATGGATGCAGTTAGCTTACACAATACCAACAGAGATGAGTCTGGTGATGATGATGTTGCTACTTGAATATCTAATAAGAAATGTAATTAACATTATTTCTTGCTCATCTATTTTCAAAAGGAAAGATATCAGAATGAAGCCAATTCCATGGCTTCATAAAGTTCAGAATGTTTCTTTTTTCTGTTTTAAAACTTTGAATCTCAAACAGGTTTTGAGGCCAACTAGCAGGCAAGTAAAAATTGCCAAACTATAGCAAACTCAAGATAGTCTTATTAGTTTTTATGGGTGAAGATGTCTAAGAATATATACGTATAAGAATAGCAACAGTCTAAATTTCTATAGTACCAGTCACCCAAATATTTCAAGTACTTTACAAACATTACTAGGTTGATTTGCATTGAACAGTGATATCCACCTTATTAAAGAGAAGAAAAGGCACTGTTATTACAGATCAAATTTTCAACAGTGTTGCCAGTCTTCATCTCTGCAGGGTCTTTACACCCTGGGCAAGCTAATCATGATATAAAACCTTTGACACCTTGCTCAGTCACTTATTGAAGAGGCTCAGACTGCTGATATACACTTCTGCGAATGCTGTGATGATGTCCTATTCTCAAAATTCACTGAGACAGATATGTATTTTCTTAAAAAAATGTTGTCCGAGAAACAAAGTGAATGCTTGAACAGCTAATAATGAAGTCCTTTTTGGCTGCATGATTGTTTACTTTCTTAGATTAGTGAAAATGTTTTGAGTCAATCTTTTGAAAACTGTGGAAATAGCCATTAATGAGACAGAAGTGCCTGTGAAGATCACAGGTGATACGGTGAGAGATGGTAAGAGGGTGTTGTGATTCAGCTGGGAAGATCAAAGAGAGACAGATAACAGTCAGGGGATATCAGAGAACCACAAAAGTTGCTGAGGTTGTAGAAAAAAGCTGTGTAGTGCTGTGGGACATCAGGGAAGTTGAACAAGATATCTGCGTCAAGAAAGGTCTCATGGTAATACAGAAAAACAGATGAGATGTCACCATGACAGAGCTGTCTAAGAAAGCCTCACAACACTACAAAATGCAAGTGTTGGGCCTCAGGATAATGATAAAAAACAGAGAAGGCTGAGAACTGCTGGGGATACATGTCAGTCAGCTAACACAAGAGAATGTTTCTGAATGCAACCACAAAAAGAAAGGCTACAACTGCTGGGTATGGCTTACAAGGATGCTTGAAATAATAAAGTCACATAGTCCAGATTTCATGGGGCATAACGCATGCTGCTGGAGATCACAGACTGTTAAAGGAAAATGCAGAAGCAATTAGAAAGGAAATTAGGAGGAAAACTATATTATACCATGAAACAGGAGACCAAAAAAAAAAAAAAAAAAAAAAAAAAAAAAAAGAGCTACTGACATTCCTTGCTAGAGAACTGAAAACTGTTTTCGGTGAAAATTCTGGGAGCAGCTGCTGAGCCTAAAGAAAATTAAGCATGTTAGAGAATGAGAGAGCAACGGTAAGATGACAGAGATAGCAAAGCTGATTGTGAGTTGAATGACGAATGCGTAAACCGCTGGTTGCTATAAAGGGCCATAGTGTCAGTGTCACATTAGAGACTGCTGTTCTGCTTCTGGAGTCATACAGGAAGAATGCAAGTTAAAAGAACACTGTATAGTCGAATAGCAGCAAGAAACATTGGAGAATGCCATGAATACTTTTAAGCACCTTTAGTGGAGGGATCCAAACTAAGGCAGTGCAGCCACACAGAAATCAAGGCAAAGTTGTGATCTCCCAGAGGTCCAAGATACTAGGAAAAAAGATCAAGAAAGAATGCAGTGTGTTACAGGGACTGGAGGATCCTGCATATATACTAGAGACAAAAGAAAAGCTGTGAGATCTGTCAGGAAGCATGGGGTAAGGTCATAGGCTGAAACAACTCAGATGTCTGATCTCACCATTTGACTAATAGAAGAAGGATGTGACACAAGATAATCCTGTCTGCTTCTCTTTTGGAGTGCAGAACAGAATCCCTTTCAGTACTGTCTTAAAGCAATGAATGCTTCCTGCTGAACAACCAGTGCCATGTATGGAAAATAGTTATGTATCTTATGTCATTGTATGCGTTTAAACTGGGCCTTAGAAACCACATGGGAGTAGGAGAGGAAAATAATCTCTTTGGGACATGGGAAATAATTTTTTTACAGACTAGGCTGTGCTTACCTCTGTGTACTTGCACAGGGAGCCTTTCTGCACCTCACAGAACAGTTGTACAGCAGGTAGATGTCACTGGTCTCTCATCATGAGTTTGTAAAATACTGGTAAGAGAAGAACAGAGCTGAAAATATATTTTATTCATGCACCAGAGCACTGGTCCTAAACAGAGTAACATGGCCAACGTGCTTATAATTCTCCATGCCAACTGGCTCTGGAGCGATGCCTTGGTGGAACATGGGCAGAACAGGGGCCTCAGCCCCCATCTGGCAGCCCAGCTTTGCTGAAGAGACACTTGCTGTATTTGAAAACTGCTCCTCACTGCATGGCTTCTCGAGGGAATGATGCTCAGCACCAGCACTTAAGCAGCATATCTCCTCCCTCCCTCCAGCACAGCTCAGCCTCAGGAGAGGCATTCTGCAGTCTGTGTTTGGGCTTGGGGAAAGGGGAAAGAAGACAAAGAGTTATTTTTCCTAAGATCTACTGCAGAAGGCAGCAAACAGCAAGGTTTCCAACCTCTTTCCTTTGTTTGCCTTAGGTCTCTCAATTTCTATATCAGGCTCTGGTTCAGCTTCCATTAGCGCTTCCTCATCAACATCGTTAACAATGGTTTCCTCACTGAGGGTATCACTAGGATTATACTTACTGCCAGAATCCTCTGGCACGAAATCACTGTCTGAGTCAGAGCAGAGAAATAATTAACCCTCATGATACTTCTCTGAGGAACGAACGGAATACATAATAAGATTTATGGGGCATTGAATTGATCCTGCTCCTAAGGAGAAGAGTTTCCACACTGAAGTTAGCATTGCTGCCAAAGAGTGAGGAGGCTGCTGTGTCAACGCAGGAAAGTCTTCACCTGTAAGAGGACTGCATTACCTTAATTGCATTAGTTACCCTACATGTCTAAACAGCAAACCACTTGTTTACCGCTGGTCCTGGATTAGATCATGGTTTCATTACCAAAAAAAACTATCAGTGTCAACGGCTTCTCAGCTACTGTGAAACTAGTGAGACGTTACCAACACCTGATTTGCAAGTAGCCTTCAAATGCTCCTCATTCGGTAGGACTAGATACAACTTACAAAGCAGAACTGCTGGAAAATTTGCCCCACATGTTGAGGAAAAGTGCTGCCCCACATGTGAGGAAGAGTGCTGACCAACAGAAGAGAAATAAGCACCAATATTTGCACACATTTGCATGTTTTTGCTGCTTTCAACTCTGAAGATAAGAGTTTTCCTCCCCCTTCAAAAAATAACCAGTTACTTTAGTAGCTGGCATTCCCAGGCACAGCTAATTAACTTCTTGGTCCAGACCCATCCCCTCCATACACCAATAATGTGTCTCAGTCAGGTTGGAGAAGGATTGTACAGCACTTACTGGCTAGGAAGGATCTTTAGAGAAGGACGTATCAGATGGATTTCCGTCTGCACAAAACAGCAGTCAGCTAAGATTTGGAAACCTCAAAATCCTTTCACTTCTGCCAGGAATTCAGTTCAAAGCAGCTGCATGTAAATTTTGCATAGCAAACGCTACACTGACAAATCTTCCTCAGGATTCCTGTTCTTTAAATCAACAAGAGTAAACTATATAGAAGAGGAGTTAGCTTTAGGGCACCAAGATTTGCCCTATTTTAAAAGAAAAGTGAAAATAACCCTAAGAAAAAAATAAAGGATTTGAAATATGTATGAGCACACACACTGCTTTGCCTCATCTCTTCCTGCTGCATAAAGGGGAAACAGATTGGCTGTGGCCTTGTAGAGTACAGATTTCTCAGAAAACAAGCAGCTAACATTCCCAGCCCCTTTCTTTCCTACCCAGAAGTAGGTAACAGGCAGGGAGACAAGGAAGGACTGTCAACATCAGACTGCGAATTTCCCAAAGGCCCCTCATCCTCTCCTCCATGTCCTAAACCAGAGACAGTGGTAAATATTTCCCTCATACATTCACAACCCTTTGCATGGGTTTTTCTGGTCCTCTTGAAAGAAACAGGAACTTTGTCATTTGTTTCTAAGGCAGCAAGATCATTTGAACATTTGACGTATTTCATTCATGTAATAATAATAATAATAATAATAATAATAATAATAATAATAATGATGAAGAGAACAGTAAAAGTTGCTAATGTAGAGCAAAAAAACAACTTCAGCAAGAATGCAGTTGTTAGGACATCTCAAATCTCGTTAGCAACTAGCCCTTCAGTATAAAGTCACACCCCTGGCGTGCCATTTATACGAGTTATTCTCCCTGTCCCCACTCCTACACACTACCTAGATCTCCTTTGATATTTTTAACATATTCCAAATCTTATGAAAATGCTAAACTTACAGTTTTGAGGGTAAAATTTCTCTGCAGGCTAAGGCCAACCAAACAGCCAGGCAAATACTTGCTATCTCCTTGACAGGGATCATAACAACACCACCACATGCGGGAAGTAAGGAAGCACTTCCCAGCACATATCCCAGCTTTTATGTATGCTCTATGTGGGTTTGCAAGCCCAACAGCCACACAAGCTCCGTATCAGATATATTTTATAGAAAACTGCCATAGACAAGGCACCAGAGGACCAATGTGTGTGCCTGCAGTTGTTTCAGGAATTAGCAATGCCAACGCCAAGCATTTTGACACTTACTTTTCAAACCTGCTTTTGAATTCTACCTGCGTCAACTCTTGACCGTGCACAAACATCCCAGTGGAAGTATGTGAGGAGTCTGCAAAGGCCTTGGTATGCTGTGCACTCTAGGCAACAGCTGGTCCACACTAAGCTTTTCTCAATGCTGTGATGATGAGAATGGGTGTATGGGAAAGCAGCTGCACTACTGCGGCTTCAGAAGTTGTGCTGTCAGCTGAGCTGCCCAGCAGTGCCACGTGTGGAGCTCGGGGCCCCAGCTGGCATCCTCTTTCTGCCTGCAGCTGAGGGGAGGGAAGGAATTGCTGATTCAGATCCACTTCCCCTGCTCCGCCCGTCCTACTTCTTTTTGTGGAAATTACCACCTCTTCAGATCTGACTGCGGAGTGGCTCATGTGGGCACCCCCTAACCTACTTTTGGTCAACCTGAGCCAGGCATAGCTTATATGGATTAAGCAGGAGGGTTTTGCTAACCCAGATTGATTGAAGTGGGTTAAGGAGCACTCAAAAAACATCTCTGCAAACAGATCATGAAAGGGCATTAATTCCTAGGGAAAGGCAACGCAAAGTGGCTGGGCCTACCAATCTCTTTTACTGACACAGCTAAATCACGAGTCCACTTGAATGAGGATGCAAAACATTACGGATAGGCTTGAGTGTACCTTACAAACAGCAGAGGATGTTACTGTTGCCCACCAGCTGCATGTTGCTGCCCTCAGAACAGGACTGGGGAAGTGGGAAGAGTATTGCTCCCTTTTCAGCAGGAAGGCCTGCCTGGAATGTCCAAGCTGTAGCATTGCAGCAGACTAGGAAGAAAGAGGTCATTTCCATCTGATGGGCTGAGACACGTAGCTTAGTGTTAGAAATCAAAGAATTAAAAGTACCAAAAGCCCTTTTGCCACAGATGCAGTTACGCTGGTCCAGAGGACTTTGGAAGGTACCACTATAAGCTTCTAATATACTTTGTCCATCCCCGTGGTTTGTGCTATTCAATTATGTCAGCCGTGACAGCAGGAACATCACAGGTAAACCAGCCTCAAGTCACGCCTATCAAGTAGAGAGCTTTCCTATTTAAAGATTAATGCAAGAAATCAATGCACCTCCAGTTCGTGCCAACTGATGATCTAACCCAGTGCTAAGCATGCACAGAAACTTCATGTAGTGATGATTGGAAATTTATGAGTAGTTAATGCTAAGTGTCTGTTTGCTTCCAAAGTGATTGAAATACTGGTTCAGGAGCTGGCTAAGAGATGTGCTCCTCTTTTCCCTGAAGGAAAAGGACTGCTATTTTGCTCTCATGACAACACAGAGTCGGCTTTCCAACATACATCTCCTGCATGACAACACATAATTTGAATACATGCTGAAGGCTGAAGGCAGTAAACCGGCCAGTTAACAGAAAGGGACACATATTTCTAGCCACCAAAAGCAAAGAGCTTGGCAAGAATGGTGCCAGAACAGTATCCAAAAATGAAACAGCAGTTGCTATTAAGGCCAGGCTGGCAACATGGCCATGTGCAGGGACAGCCCTCTGGCTAGTGCAATGCCTATTGACATGTGCATACATAAACACCCTGTGATACAGTAAGATTAGAACATATTAAATCACAGGTATCTTTTTTCAAGTGGTTAAAGCAAGCTAGAAAACAATGATGCCTTGGGGAATGTATGGCAAGTGTGGATGACGGTGTGCCCAAGGCTTTAGGTTACCCACAACCCAGGGATGTTTTTGGAGTGTTTCCTTTCATATGAGCAAGGGCACTGGGGAAAAGGAAGGAGATTAACAGACACTTAGGTTTCACCCTGACTTGAAGTTGTGACTTAGCTGGGAAGGGCACATAGATTCATGAACTGGACAGAGCCCCAGAATCCTGCTGTCCACATACAGCCTTAAGCATCACGAACTACACTTTAACAGCTTCAGCTCAGCTACACTAATATTTAATTACTCATTTAGGACAGGATGAGTCTGAATCACTTGATAAGAGTGCAAAAGAAGCAGGAAATTAGCACTGATGTAATTAATCATACCTGGTTCAGTCTGGCAAAACCATTAACCAAGTTGTTTAACATGTAAAACCCATAGAAAGCAGCAGTATGTTTTGTGTTCCTTCAAGAGCTGTGGAGTGAAGAAACCGTGGCTCGGTTTGGCATGTTGTAACCCATTCAGGAGCGCGAACTACTTCTGACTGCAGACTTGTGTCTCAGGGGTACTGAGGTTCAGAACCTAGTGAGATGTCAACGACTGCTCAGCTTCCTGTCCTCAAGATCTATCTGCATCCTTATGCAAATAAATAAAATAATCCTTTCATAAAATAACCCCACATAACTAAAGTTTGCAACAGTACAAATCCCAAGCTGTTTTAGAACATAGACACACAAGAATGGAATGTATAATCACCGTGCTCATGCTTTCCCCTTAACTTCACTGAGGGATGGGTTGAAGCTATTTTGAAAGAAGAGCCTCTATCTCCTTCTTAAAGCATTAAGCATTCCTGGCAGTAATAATTGCCTTATAACTGACTCCTCATTAACACTCTTTTAGACCTGCATAACTGCATTGACTTTATGTTGCTCCTGGTCCAAGAAGAGGATTATCATCTCAGCATGAAATTTTCTTCTTTATTAAACTGTTACCGATATAAAAAAATAACTGAGAACAGAGTATGTCCTACTGTTTCCCATCACATCCATAATTTAACATGATAATGCAGAGATTTTTATAAAAAGCTACTTTTAGCTAGAAAGACCAGCCTATTTTACCTGCCAGCAGTGTGTCATGGTGACATATAACTATTTTAATGAATTTAATACTCTTATCTGAATTCCTTATCCAGGACAGAAAAAAAACACTTGCAAATAGGAATATGACGCCTGATTTAGATTGAACACAAGCATTAATGTAAAGAACAAGAAATTAAATATCTAACCCTGAGCGATGCTGAGCAGCTGCAGTTTCCATGAACTTTGCAGGAGTTGCAAAAATTTGAGATCTCAGTAGATAATATTTTAAGACATCATACAAAGCCTTTTTCCACTGTTTTCTTTCAGTTTGTCATTTGCGCAAAGGAAGACAGTAGATAAAAACCTAAAGAAATTATGTTGTGGAATCCAGATGCCTGAACATAACTATACAGAGCAGGACTTGCAGTGGCAATGCATGTAGAAGCTTGATCAAAGAGAGATCATTAATCATGTACACACAGGTTAGATGAAGGGGAAAGGCCTGAGGAAAAAAACACATGAAAAATCTTCATCACACAAGTACTTATAGGATTGCTTCATAGCTTTTTATGGCCTTAAATCCAAGCTAAAAACACATTATCTAAGGTGGTCTAGGGAACATAGCAAGGATATACCTGGTGAGAATGAGAAAAGGTTTTGTAGCACTCCAAATTTCACTTACTAGTGATAAAATAGCTGTAAGACTGCAGGAATGACTTCTTTCATGGAAGACTGAAGGAGCCCTAGAAAAGCAAGCAAGATAAGTATGTATGTTTTAGCAGAATTCTTTCTAACTACTAATTTTTTATTGGCTAAATACCAAACACTTTACACAGTGAAAAACAAGCATTTTATTTCGCTAAATAAAGAGCTTATTTAAAGATTTTTACTATTACTAGTTTCACTGAAACCTACTTGAAAAATACAGTTTTGAGCACACATAAAATACAGTGTACAGATGAATAACTCAATGGTCTAACTTATTTTTCAAACATGTCAAGAAAATGTTCTCTTCTCCAAGCAAGATGAGAACAATATAGTGAAGCAGCACATTAGCTCTAAGTATCAGACATTCACTGGCTTTCAGAAATAGCCTCTCTTTTAAATTTTCAAGATTTCAGTAAGCAGCCTTGCTTTCAGGGAAGCTGTGGGTTTCACGTACAACCTGCCATTTTTGGTGGCAAGCCAGCAAAAACAGTAGGAATTCCTAAATCCTGTCTTGCCACCAAAAAAGGTGTGTTTTCAACAGCTGTGTCAGCACAACAGTCCTTATGGCCATGCCATAAACTGGAAAAATAAACTGATCTCAATTTTTAAAAGTGTAACTAAAACAGGGCTACTTTTAATCCAAATCAGGTCACTGGTTTGATCCCCAGCTCAGAGTTACAAGCAGCTGGGGCAGCACAACTGTGGATCCACAGGTGGTGGTGGTGGTGGTGGAAGGGAATAGGAAATCCTTGAGGTCTGCAGCCAAGAACAGACTATGTGGAACTGTACATAGGACTGTTTACAACTGTCATATTGACACTCCACATTTTCTTCAGAGATAAGGTCAAATAAGAGATCCCTCTCTGTTCCTTGCCCTGGCTGCTTCAGCTTGTCACCTTCAGAGTTTTGTACATGTAATAGTTTGAGAAGTTACATCCTAAAATGGATCTTAAAAATCATCTGGGTTAAGGAAAAAGAAAAATGCATTTTTTTTTCCCCCTAATCTTGCTCTCTTACATTAGCTTAAATTGCTAATTACATTAGCTCTGTTATATTGCATGAATTCTGGGGCTATTAACTGGGCATTGGCAAACTCTTAAGCCAGTTCTTGCATCACAGGACACATAAAGGATCCTGACCATTTGAGTCAAAATGAAAATCCTCTGAAAATCAACCCCAAGGTGCTGCTGACTACACAGCCCAAAACTGGGACTCGTCCTTCAGGAAGAAAATATCCGCATCCCACTTGAAAACCTGGATCCAAATTTGGTGAGCAATGGTTCTATGAACTAGGTGTGTTACAAGTTGTGCACTCTCCACACTTTTCATTTGCACATATTTACAACTCTGTGCGTCTGTAAAACACCACCAAAAGCAATTCCTACTGTGCAGTTACAAATGGCTGAGCAAAATGTGAGATGGTAGAGAAATACTCCCTCTGGGTTAGCTTCTGTGTTTGGCTTAATTGCTTTAGACTCTATTGATACATCACCTCTGATTAGAGCTGTTGATTATCTGAAAGACAACTCCAAAGTTTCTGAAGCTGGGTTCTCCGTGTTGCATCAAAACTCTGCGAGCAGTTCTGGAAAGAAAAGCCTTGAGCCTTTCCACTGCTCAGTCTTCACACATGGGTGCAAACCCCTTTAAGCAGAATTGCTTAGACCACATAACACCCACAAGTTGCAATTTATTAAAGTTTGGCTGTCTGATCACCGCAGACAAAAGACTTTTCCAAGGTTGATCTCCACAGTAACAATTATTTTCTGCTTTACTGACTCAGGGAAATTCATTCTAGTTTTTCTCCCCTTACCTCCCATCCACCCTTTTATTTCTGTACCACGTTTCCTCATTCTCCCCTACATCTATTGTGCCTTGAAATAACCGCAGCTGGGATTTCCCCATGTCGCTAGCAGAGACTGGGATGGTCTGCGCCATTTGTCCCCTCACCAGCAGATCTGCCCTAAACTTTCCAGCTTGTTTGGCCACAGTTTCCTCAGTTCGGTAACAGTAACATGAAATGGTGGGTGATTATCTGGAGCTTCTGGTAACAGGTAACAGCGGGCTGTGATGTTTTGTGTTGGCCCTTACTTCAGGTTTGTGGCGGGCAGCAGCACGCTGGCTCCGTGGGAAGCCAGCTGGCACCTAACGAAATGGGACTGGGAATTGCCACAGGAGAAACCCTGGATTTATTTGCCTCTCTTTTCTGAGATTACGTTGAGTCAGCGTTGTGTAAATGCTTTATTCACACGCGAAATGCATGAAAAGCGGGATTCCCCCGCATAACGCCGCGGTTCCCAGCCTGGGGCCGGACCCGGCCGCCCTCACAGCCGCCGGCGGAGCCCTTTGGAAGCCCGGCGGCCCGGAGCCACCCGTGTTGATTTCTTTTTTTTTCCCCAGCACGCTTTTGTTCAGCCTGGAGCCACAAAGGGCCTTCCAGCGGGAGGACTTGGACCGGGTTCAGCCGCCTGGTTCCTGCGGAGCCACCCTCACGGTGCCCGGGGAGGGGCGGGATTCGAACCCGCAACCCCGCGGGCAGCTCGCGGGCGGCCTCTCCCCCTCACCACCTCTCTCCCCGCCCCGCCCCGCCTCGCCTGCAGGGGTCGCTGTGGCGGCCTCGCGCCGCGCTGGCGGGGCCGCCATCGCTGAGTCACGCGCTTCCTGATTGGTTGCCCGCTCGCCGCCGGCCAATGGGAGGCGGCCTCTTGCGCCGCCGCGCCGCCCGCCGCGGGCGCCATCTTGCCGCCGGCTGTGGCACGGGAGGGAGCAGGGCGCCGCGCCGCGCCATGCCGCACTACCAGGCCTGGGAGGAGTTCACCCGCGCCGCCGAGAAGCTCTACCTCGCCGACCCCATGAAGGTGAGCGGGGGACGCTCCACGCCGAGACCCAGACCCAGGAGGGCCCCGGGGGGGGTGTGTTGGTGGGTCTCGGGTGAGGCCCCGGCTGGCGACGGGGGCGGCCCGGTGGCTCTGGAGCTCTCGCTGTGGTGTCATTCGGCTGTGAAGCCGTGTCCCTGTGAATTTGTCTCGGTGAAAAGTAAAAGAAAGCGTTTGTTAGGTCATGTGTTGTATTATTACCTGTGGTGTTGCTTCAGGGGGGTGTTTCCCAAAGAGCAGTTGCTCTAGGAATTAATTTCTTGTTCTATAACCACTCTCGGGTTTTAGTAGCTCTTCTCAGATGTGTAGTTTGAGCAGACTTCAGTTTTACAAACGTTTTGGGCAAAAACCAGTGCAAAAGGTAAAGTGGGAGTCATAAACCTGAGAAGACATCAGCAAAACAGACTTGGTTTCGTTCACCAAAAATAGGGTGCACGGAGGAACCTCCAGAAGTAGTGTGTCTGCCCTTAGCTAGCATAAATGCCCCTTCATGTGCAGTCACCACCCTGGTAATAAATTGTGTGTTGTACCTGCTTATGCTCTGCAGTATAATTAAGTGAAGAGTTTGCAAAGGATGTCAGTGCAGCCAGGAGTTGCTTTCCCCCTTATGAAAAAGATTGTGTAGGCCCTAGAGTCACAATATCACAGAATCACAGAATTTTCTAGGTTGGAAGAGACCTCCAAGATCATCGAGTCCAACCTCCAACCTAACGCTAACAGCCCTCCACTAAACCATATCCCTAAGCTCTACATCTAAACGTCTTTTGAAGACTTCCAGGGATGGTGACTCCACCACTTCCCTGGGCAGCCTGTTCCAGTGCCTCACAACCCTTTCAGTAAAGAAGTTCTTCCTAACATCTAACCTAAAACTCCCCTGGCTCAACTTAAACCCATTCCCCCTCGTCCTGTCACCAGGCACGTGGGAGAACAGGCCAACCCCCACCTCGCTACAGCCTCCCTTGAGGTACCTATAGAGAGCGATAAGGTCGCCCCTGAGCCTCCTCTTCTCCAGGCTGAACAAGCCCAGCTCCCTCAGCCGCTCCTCGTAGGACTTGTTCTCCAGGCCCCTCACCAGCTTCGTCGCCCTTCTCTGCACCCGCTCAAGCACCTCCATGTCCTTCTTGTAGCGAGGGGCCCAAAACTGAACACAGTACTCGAGGTGCGGCCTCACCAGAGCTGAGTACAGGGGGACGATCACCTCCCTAGCCCTGCTGGTCACGCTGTTCCTGATACAAGCCAGGATGCCGTTGGCCTTCTTGGCCACCTGAGCACACTGCTGGCTCATATTCAGCCGACTGTCCACCATCACTCCCAGGTCCTTCTCTGCCTGGCAGCTCTCCAACCATTCCTCTCCCAGCCTATAGCTCTGCTTGGGGTTATTGCGCCCCAGGTGCAGGACCCGGCACTTGGCCTTGTTAAACTTCATGCAGTTGACCTCAGCCCATCGGTGCAGCCTATCCAGATCCTCCTGCAGAGCTTTCCTACCCTCAAGCAGATCGACACACGCACCTAACTTGGTGTCATCTGCGAACTTACTGAGGGTGCACTCGATGCCCTCGTCCAGATCATCGATGAAGATATTAAAGAGGACCGGCCCCAGCACCGAGCCCTGGGGGACGCCACTAGTGACTGGATATGAGGACTCCTAACGTGCAGGGGAGCTAGCTTGAGAAGCTTTCACATACAAGTGCACTTTTCAAGAAACTGAAAGAAGAGGAAGACCTGTGGGAGATGTGTCTGTGTTCTTTTGGGGCCAATTAAGCTTGGTCTTGCCTTTTGTGGGAGCAAGATAATTCATCCATGTCTGTTTGTAACAGCCCCTGTCATGCTTCCAGGCTTGCTCAGTTGAGAAATGTAGTTATACAGCTGTTGTGGCTAGAAGAAGACCATTTCTTAAGCAAGAAGGATGAACTTGCGAAGAGATCCATTGCAGAGCAGAAATCTCAAAACGTATTTTGTAGTCAAGGTGGCTGATGATACAGCAGGTCACTGTATGACAAAAATCTCTTTATAGCATCAGTTGTCCTAATTCTGAATGTTCTCAAAAGCACAAATTGCTTTCCTTCTAGATACTGTGCTGATGCTAGCTGACACTAGAAACAGTAGATAAGAAATCTCCTTGGCCAATCCTGTATTCAGTAGGAAGCATTTAATGCTCAGTCAAATGCTGAGAGTGTTGATATTTATCACGGTGGTTTGGAGAACTTGTGTAATTTGAGAGTCCAGAAGGGCTATGGGTAGACTGAATCTCAGGGCAGGTTACTACAGTAAGAATTATTTTTAGTGACAAGCTGAGTGCTTGCTTTCTGACTTCTTCACATGTAGCCTTGTTGAGTCTTGAAAGCAGTTTAATTTCAAAGAACTCTTTTCAGTGCTCTGGTTTTCATTACTCTAAAAATGTTATACTTGTATCTTCCCTTTTCCACTTTTAAAAGTGTTATAATGCTTCAAGCTTGCCTATAGGCTTTAATGTTGCTATTAACTGTAGTGACTGGAAATACAGCATTTACACAATATTTTACTACTTTGCTTCTACAGTACCTAATGGTGAGTGTATCCCACTCAATTTATCCTTTCCAAGTTTTCACATAGAACTATTGTCTTAAGTGATTCTTGTCTATAAACACAACTTTTCTTTCACTTTTTGTAAGTGTGATACGTGGTGAGTGGGTGTCCTGTAAGGAAGTGGCAGGAGTCATGCCAATACCTGTTACTGAGGCCCCTGCAACTGCCATTGCTGTACTTACAGAGGTTTTTAACATGCCCCACATAAAGCTCACTGACATTACTGTAATACCGATTTAATACGTTAGGCAAGGAAATGTGGTGATGCAACTTCTGAACCACCCTGGCTGTAAGGTTTGTGGACAGCAGAGCTGAGGACCACCAAGAGGTAGTAAAACCGTGAAGCAGTATGTAACTTCAATAACAGGCAGTCTGAATTGGGGCAGTCTTCCCTCAGGTATGTTGTGATGGTAATAGATGTGAATTAATAAATGTTAATAGCTATAGGTGTTAACTTTTTAAATGTTTGTCATTTCAGGTGCGGGTTGTTCTCAAATACCGACACTGTGATGGGAACCTCTGTATCAAAGTAACGGATGACGTAGCTGTAAGTAAAGAACACAGTCCCCTTTAGAAGGCGTACTGTACCTCTCGAGGACTGGCACTTTGCTGTCAGTCAGCTTATGAACCATTGTCTTGAGCACCTGAGGGTTTTCTAAAATAAAATAATAAAAAAAAAAAAACACCAACTTTGCTCAGACTTTCTTAGTTTCTGTCTGTGACATGCTGACCTGTGTTCAACTCTGCATAATCCGGTGGAAGTTTGAACATTTCAGTGTTTTTTAGAGGTCTTGTTAGGATTCTATGAAAACAAGGAAACAAGCATTACAAAAATCTTAGACCCTCTCTCCATTTGAAAGTTCTTCATGGAACTATGCTGGTAGCTTCCACTGAAGTGCATAAGGATCATCTTCAAACAGCTGTTTGCTAGTGAGAGTTTGGTCCTTTCAACTTGCTCAGAGTGGTAATAACTTGAAACTGTAGGGCTATCTGCTTCTTTGTGAGTAGGAGATGCTGGACTGGTATCAGACTAAACTGCGAGATTCGCTTGCACTTCAGAAATCCCATCTTCTGAAATAATGTTATGGTGCCAGAACCATTTGTTAAGCATTCAGCAGAGCTTGTGCTACTATGCGCAGAATTTTTGCAGCATGCTTTCAGTGGTTGCTGTAGAAGGCAATGGAGCAGCTGCATTGCTCTTGTTCTAAATAGTGCTTAGAAATATTTGAAGTTAGGATATGAGATGGTAGACAGCAGGTAGAAATGGATTTGTGTGTGCACACTAGCAACATGTTCCTGGTGCTGGTGATGTTAAAGCCAAGTTGTTCTGCAGTCTGAGTAACCATCAGCAAGTAGTATGCCCTTCTCTTGGGTTCAGATTTGGAAAGATCAGATTTCTCCTTTCTGGGAAAAAGTCTGGCATTGGTATTTCAGACATCTGGGAAAGATGCAAAACTTCAGTAACGACGCTTCTTGATGGGATAATAGGGCTGACAGTGGGTGAGGTGACGAAAATGGCGCACTGATAAGTGAAGGGCAGGTCAGTTGAAATCTTCCATAGTGGAAGATTGGAGATAGTTGACTTGTGAACTTCAGCTGTTCTCAGTTACAGACCTTCTTATGTGCTGCCTGTCGTGAGAGGCTGTTACACTGTTTGAATTGTTCCTTTGTTTTATATAAAGGGAGAGGGTTTCTTTGCAGCTAACTGCAGAACTAAGGAAAAAATCAAACTTTTTTTTTTTCTGTTCTTTGGCTCTGAATTAAAATGGTTTATTGCTGGCAAAAGGTGCTGTGTTGAGAGCACTGAAGGATGGACCATTGGTTTTATTATTAAATAGGCCTGAACAGTCATGCTTATGGTGTACAAGCATAAGAAATTATCATCATGCAAAAAAACCCCTAAGCGGCCTTTTTTGATCAGTCACTGATACTACTCTTGTTCCTTTTGCATTTACAGGCTTGTCATGTGAAGTAATTTCTCTTTATCAGATATTTGCACTATTTAGAACTATCTCAAACAGATTTTGCTTGGGGTAGGGGATCCTCTTCAGTAGGAAATACTGAACTGATTTTACATGTATGTTACTGGAGGTGTGTATTCACTTTCAGAATAGTTAATTTTGTTATTTAAGCATAGTAGATTTTAAGCCTAAACAAGGGTGTCCTTAAAGACAGTTTTAAAGTGCAAGTTGTAGCACCTTTTTTGAGAGAGAAGACACTCTCTCAAAATGATGAGCTTCACTACTTTTAAAATGGAAAGCAAGAACCTCTGAGAAAATGTAGTGTGTATGCATCTGTGTTTAAAATTTAAAAGAGGGTAGGCATGTAGTGGTGCTGCCTTGTGGTAACCAAATGCCACAAATGAGCATGTAAATACTTACCTGAACACCTTCTGTGTTCAGGCACAAATTTGTTGCAACTATGAGCAGGATAAAAGTGGTGCAAGTGAAATCTAATATTAAGCAACTTTCTCTTACAGTGTCTGCTGTATAGAACAGACCAAGCACAAGACGTAAAGAAGATCGAGAAATTCCACAGCCAGCTAATGCGACTCATGGTGTCTAAGGAATCCCGCAGTGCTGCCATGGAAACAGACTGAATTGCTGAAAAGAAAATGAATGCTCCAGTCATATTTCACTGGAAGAAAATCTCTCTGAATTGAATGAATAGTGGGACAGGAGATGCTTCTATGTACTGAAGTGGACAAGCTGACAAGTCTGAAGTATTTTCTTCCCCAGACTCCACTTTGGAAAACTATGAGAATAAATGCTTTCAATCGAAAGCTTATATTTATTTTTGGGAATTGAACAAGAAACTATTCTAACACACTAAGTATGTTAAGAAGACAGATCTTTACAAATGTACTGTACAAAATTGCCTGATTTTGATGGCCCACACATGTATTTCTGCAAAGTTATGATAAAATTTCATATAGATTTCATTGTGTTCAAATGTTATGCTGGTGTATTCTTACAGTGAGGTTCATTAACCGAATACTGTAGCATGATGACTGGATCTAATAAATATTTACGTAAATGATATATTTGGGGGGGAGGGTAGAAGAATGGGTGTTTTCTGAATTGAAATGTTAAAATTGCCAATGTATACTAACACGGTCACTAGCAGATCTTAGATCTTTGTACTGATCTTCGTCATATGTCGTGTAACATTATCAGTGATGCAGTCTGTAGAACTGTTATTGGCTGAATAATTAAACTTCTCTATTTAAAACCTTAAAGTAACGCATAGATTTTTGCAGTTACCTAGCAATATTCAAGCAGATAGTTTTTCTTGTTATGCAAATACTGATATCAAATATCAGAAGCTTTTTTTCCAGTACTTGAACTATTTTATACTAGCAGGGGGAACCTTTTGCATCCTTGCCTTAGGCAAAGTATATCAGCAAGACAAATTCTAGAAACTGTTGCCTATTATGTTAATAGGAAAATGCAACCAAACACTCTCCAGAGTCGTCATTTTAGCAGCTTGCTAACTGCATTTTCAAATGTTACGTGTGGCAGATGGATGTCAGCCAACTGAAAAAAGGGATGAAAAACAGCTTAATAAATACTTAAATACTACTGACAAAAATAGATGAGTGCTCATGTGGCTTAGACTTGTTTCCCATTGTTGCCTCTGGTAGGGTGATGGAAACTTTAGCTGTCTTTTGCAAAGGCTTTTTGCTTGACAACCCAGTAGCTGAAATTGATACTTGCTTTGACTAGGCTTTGCATACCTAAAACCAGATGTTTTTTTAATGTAATTATGCTATTAAGCCATGAAATCAAAACAGAGCTGTACAAAGACTTGTCTGTGCTGGCATTTAAATATAATAAAACAGCCCTCTTAAATAACTACCTGTTCTCACTTACATGAAAATAATTGAGCTACACAGAAGCGGTGGAATTCCTGTATTTTCCAAGGACTCAAACCAAAACTGAGGCCTGAATATTGCATGAGAACACCACCCATTCAGCTGATCATACAGTGCTGCATACTGTTGAAAAATTGAATGCTGAATTGCTGGTGGTTACTCCAAATTCTAATATGTAGGCATGACTATGTATAATGTTTTTTCTTTTGGATTGTTTTTTGAAATACAGATAAATCTGGAGAGAATGCTAAGCTTTGTTCATAATTAAACGGTGATGCTGAGGATTTTAATTGGTATTCCAAATTATTGTCTTAATATATGCAATTAAATATTGCAATTAAATGTTAAGTATTTAAACAGTTGTAATTTAATAACCTAAAGCACTGTTCTACAGTATGTATGGTTGCTATACGGAAGTCACACATTAAGCTTTAAGCTGTTGACAGGTATAAAGGCTGCAGTTACATCAGTAATATTTGGCCATCTCTTACAAGTTGGTTTATCGTGTAGAAGTCTGCTGTAAGCTAAGGTACAGAAAGGCTTGAGTGGTGTTTGCTTGTGCTTGTAGGATGAAACAGAAAGAGAGAACTGCAGGCAGACTTCGTGCACCAAGGGGCTGAGAGGCTTAAACAGGTTTTAGAGGGGACCACTGTTGACTAGTTATGGGGGGATTACAGTAGCAGTTTTTAAGGAAAAAATGCAAGGAAATGTCTAGTTTTCTAAATTTAGAAATTATTTCTGTAAAACCATAAAGAAATATTAATGCTACTTTCTTAAGGATGTGGGTTACTCGGCTTGTTCTCAAATATGTGCAGAAAAAATGCAGATGGTAATATGCAATTATAATGAACAAGAATATTGATAAAGCTATTGCTTAAAAACAAAAAAGCTTTTTGTAGGTTCTTTAGAAAAAGAAAGACACATGCTTCTTGACTTTATCCTGGACTTTTCATCTACTTCGGTACTGTGTAGGATACCAGAAATGCTGTGAACTCAAAGCTTTTTTTTCTCGCTTTTGCTCTTGCTGAGAGTATGGTATGCATGTGTGCATTGTACTGTAGTCACTGTTTCATAATAAAACTTTATCAATGGGTTAGCCCATCGTATTGCCAACTACTTGAAGGTGTCCATTGATGTGTGATGAAAAATCAGGTTAGTGTCTGCTGCTGCCCCCAAAGACTGAGTGATTCTGTCTGCGTTTGAAGCACTGAATTTGGCAGCCCAGCATTACCACCAAATGCTTCTGTTTCCCAGCGGGCAATTTACACCAATTATGGGAGTGGATAGGTAACTTGTGCAGTAATATGTAACCTTTGCAGTAGAAGTGGAATGATTTAAAAAAAAAAAAAAAAAAAAAAGTTGGTTTCTCTTCCTCTATTGTTCTGTTGCTGCATTTTAGTCATCTTCAGCAACTGTTTCATTGTGCGAGCACAGTTTGATAAACAATATGGATATTTTCCTTTAGGGGGTTTAATTCTCAGCTTCTGAATATATAGCTTGTTCTATAAGCATATCCTGGATTGCAGGAAGATCCTTAAATTATCTGTAGAAGTGACAATTGGTCACAAAAGTTTGGGTTTAGAGATGCTTATACTTTGCTTTTTACCAAAGTCCTGAGCTAGCACTTTGAAGAGCATCGGATTTATTCTGGAAAATTAGGTGCTTTTGTGCTTGAGCCTGTGAAAATGGGAAATGGAACTGAAGTCAAACAAGTGCTTCTAAGAATGCTGTAACTTGTCAAAATAATTGTATTTTACCTAAGTTCCTTCCTGCAGTGTAAAAAAGTGGGTAGTATTACTGAATATTACTGTATATATTACTGTTTTGCTGTAATAAATGTGAAGGAACCTTGGTTTCTGCCTGACATGCTCAGAAAGACTTTGATGATTACTTATTACAATAGTTTGATTTTATAAGGGAATACATAATCTGGAAAGCATGTTAGCCCTCTTGCTATAGGCAGAACAAATCTCACTTCACTCCTATTAAGTGAGGATGATATCACAGTATTGTCCTCCAATGTATCTGTGCTTTTTTCCTTTCTTAGGGAACGATATAACACAGAAATAGCCATCTTTTAAATGATGCTTGATATCTAAAGTAGAACAAAGAATATATAGCAAATAGCTGACGTGTGGCTTTTATTTTCTATGTACATTATTCTCATCTAGAGACCAGATTCTGCAACAGTCCGACTTCTTCAAGAGACTGAGCATTAGTGGGGGACCCAAGGGAGTGGGATCATAGTTGAAGACAGCGTTATTCTTTGTACAATGCCCTGTGCTAGGGTACCTTTAAATGACTGAAACAAAGTTGTTTTGGTCAAGCATATCTAAGGAGCCTTCTTGTAAAGATCCTTTAAGAATCGTACCACTAACAACTTTTTTTTCCTTCTTTTTTTTTTTTTTTTTTATTTAAGAAATGTCTAGTCTGTGAAGAACCACGTCTACACTTTGCTTATGTTAATAGTGATTTGATTCCCAAGACATGGAGGTGTCTATTCTGAAAACTTGATACCATTTTAAAGGTGGATGCTGCATGACTCAAGGTACTGCAACTGTTTGTTTATAAAGATGTTTATCTTTTACACAGGCCTTGAAAGCTCAAAGACTGATATTTAAATACAGGCAAGAGTTGAATTGTCTTTGTTGCTGGAGATGACATAAAAACATACCTTTCATCTGTTGCTACTTTTACAGTTAGTAGACTCCTCACACTGACTTCCAGATAAAGCTCCCTAGCTTTATATGGGGCTGAATTATCTCTTTTGAGTTACCATGCATGGAAGTCAGATGGGCTTTTTAGTCTGTAGAGGTGTTTTTGAGATGAGAACGATACTATGGTGTTTTAGGAGCAGAATAGTTACTCAGCAGAATACAAAACATAGTTTCTCATTAGCCCCTGCAAATGTCTTGTAACACTAAAGGCTGTCAGGAGAATGTGGGCTTAAACTGGACCATGTAAAACGAAAGTCTTGAGGACTGACCCAATAAAAACACGGTCACAATGTGACAGCAGAGTTAATTGCCTTCATGTTAGTGCAGGCGCTATGATGATCATGGTTGAACTGGTGAATATATGTGTTTATTTCTTATGATGTGCCTAAATTAGTTACTGCTGTCTGTTCCTGGAGTCCCATAACTGAGAATATAATTATTTTTGGTCATTCTTTGGTAATTAGTGGCATGCCTGAGTGCTCATATTTGAAAAAATGGCCAGGCTTCTAGCAAAAGCCTTATGCTCAACCCACTAGTACCCCACATCAAGACAGTTCCTAGTTTTTGGACACTTTGATATTATAAAAAAAAGAGTACACTGTTTCTCTACTACTGTAATGATGGCTTTTATGAAATAGTGTTTTCTATTTAAATCAAGACCACTGTTATGGATATTTTTATTTGTTTTTGTAGCAAATTTTGATTGTATACTCACATTCGTCTGTCCCCTTTTTGTGGTGATTTAGTCGTTCTGTTAGAACTTAAACCGTTAATCATACTGAGAGGTCAGGGAGAGGTTTTTTATTTGTTTTGTTTCCTTTGAAGTTGTATTAGCACATTGGGTTCATTTTTTGTCTAGAAGTGATATCTTCATAAAAGGACTATAGATATATTTTAAGCAGGTTGCTGATGCATATATATACATGTATATCTCCATCTACAATATAGTTATTGTGTGGCTAAAAGATTAAAGGCTTGTCTCAGGGCACTGACAAATGAACACTGGCAAATTCTGAGCATGTCTTAAAGCTGCTAACTCCCAAGGACATCTGTTCCTTTAGGGAGTCAGCAGCTGAACTAATGCTTCAGACTGGTGAATGTGAAAGTCAATGTCTTTAAATTGCCATAAAAGATACCTTTTAAATTTGGAGTCAAGGGAGAAGCTGACCTTTCAGTTAGTGTCTGATTGTTGGAAGTTTGCTTTGTTTTGTAACAAATTTTCTATGGCACTGCTACCGGGTAGTTGAGGGCAGTAGCCAAAGAAATAAGAAAGATTCACCAGGGCTTACACCCATGGAAAAATCTGTGTGGTGGTCATGCAGGACCACTTAACATGACTGTTTTTAAATATGCTAATAACCAACCATGCTTTCAACGTGTTTCAGAGAGCTATTTTTCAAATAGCTTCCTAACCACTGCAGCAATATTCCATGTTCACCTAATAAATGTGCAAAGATGGGGATTCCATACCTGGCTAGGTCATAAGAACTGCTGGCTGCTGATTCCTGGCACCTCCATCACACTGGCTCTAGTGTGCCTCACAGCCTTAGCTGAACCATTTCAGTTTACCAATGCTTCAGAATATTTAATGGTCTGGAGACCTGCTGGGTTTGGCATTGTCCCTGATTTGTGTGCTGAGATGGCTTCACAGAAGGTTAGATGAGTGCTTGAGGTGGTAAAAGACAGGATGTGGGAGCTCCTTGAAGGGCTGAGAACAAAGGGAGTGAAAAGCCACCAGTTAGGACGGCTTAGAGAGCCTAAATAACTTGCATTTTGTGATTTCCTTAATTTGTTTGTAAAAACCTTATGCCTGTCCCATTAAATGCTCTATGATGTACATGCTGTGCAATATTTACCTAAAAAACTGGCTATGCCTGAATTTATTTCAGTATTCTTCTTGTTCATCTGGATGGTACTCAACAGTGTAGAACCAAAGATTGTAGATGATTTTCTCTCTCTAAAGGCTACAGCTCCCTGGTGGCCTCTCAAACAGAGTAACCAGAACTGAACACACAGTTAGGAGTATTTCACAGTTTTATAAAACTGCTGTAATTCTTGTAATGGTGGGTGGTGTTAAGAGGGATCAGCATGTTGAAAGGCATATATGACTGCAATAGCAACTGGCCAACATGCAATAGCTCCAAACCAGTAAATTCTTAAGGTGCTTGCAGAACATATTCAGATGGCCACTCATAGAAACACTTGCAAACACTGCAACACCTACTGGATATGATTTCAGTGATGGTGAAAGTGGGCCATTTTGATTTCATAATCAGAGAAACGTGTTTTCCTTCTTCATTCTTTTGACTTCTGTATTAAGCTTCCTTATTTTCTGACTCTTCATTCCTTTCTTCTTTTCCATTTATTTTAAACTTCTTTCTCTTTAGATCTTTAAGACGTATTCATCTGATTTTCTCTTTTTAGT
Source organism: Aythya ferina (assembly GCF_964211825.1). Classification (NCBI taxonomy): domain Eukaryota; kingdom Metazoa; phylum Chordata; class Aves; order Anseriformes; family Anatidae; genus Aythya; species Aythya ferina. The sequence goes on from NC_140298.1 coordinate 23,351,282, forward strand.
TGACCATGGTGACTTCTCTTTGTAAGAGGAATGTTACACGTTTACTTCCTTCTGCTTGTGGATTTCATAGCAGATTTTTTCTCTCTCAGTAGAGGGAGATTCTGCATTGTCACACTTGTGAAGACTACATATGTAGGTGTCAGACATTAATAATAAACTGCATGACCAAGCTCCTTATTCAGTAAAAGAAAATATTTTTCTGGGTATTAAATAGAGCACTTAGGCTCTAGCAAATGAGAAATTTCTTCAGCTCAAACCCTGTTCTGGCATATCTACCTAGATTATAGCAATTAATCTACTTTCCTGTAATGTAAATTGCATACTATTTTACATTATTTCATTTGGCAGATGACTGTCTCCCAGTCTGCAACTCATGGTGTTTAGATATTAGCAATTATCTGTAGTAAATTCTCATTAATGTCTTTTAAAACATAGTTCTGTATATTGTAAGATAAAAGCTGTTCTATAACCACATGCACAGTTTCCAGTTTCTCTGTGTTTATATCTTCCTTAGTCAAAGCTCTTTGCAGTTTCACTCCCACTACTGGTCCTGTAAGCTTCTACCATGGCCATACCCTTCCCCTAATTTTTGTTTGCTGTTAACAAACAGCAGCTCTTTAAAGGTGATTATAATGCTCCTCTGCCTCAGCTGTAGTGTCTAAAGCAAAAATAATTTTAAGGAATGCTGGACTGGGGAGTTTGGTTTTAGTGATATATGCATCTCCATTTTCCTTTGATAGTCTGTGGAAGTTGTACAGATTTCACAGAAAACGGCCCAAACAGTTCCAGTTAAGAGGAAAGCAGGTGAAGAGCTGACCTGGTGTAACCTTCCTCTGCCCTCTGTGTGACTGAGGGAACTTATTTGCTTGTTGCTGTTTACTACTGCTATGGCCACAGGGTCTGAGAGTCCTGCTCATCATCCAGAAGCACGGTGTGCAGAAAAGTGCAGAAAAACTAATAGTTAAGGAATTTGCGCTTGGCATCTCAAGGGAAGAAGCATGGAGCTGTTGGTGAGGATAGATGCCCTGGAAAGGGCAGAACTCGAGGCCAGCGTGTTTGGTATACATAAAGAAAACGATCCAGACAAGCCTTAACATTCAGAAGAGACCAGCCACAGATTGCTTTAAATTCCAAAAGTAACCCGCTTTAACAGCGGGTTACTTTTGGAATTTGGGTTACTTTTTTTAACAGCGGGTTACTATCGCTGTTCATGGCGAAAGAGCAGAAAAGCGCCACTAAATGCTCTCTGGGACAAGGGACGACTCCGAGCAGACCGGGATGGTTGGGCAGAAGAGGCTGAAAGCCGTGAGGGAGCGAGGCAGCCCCGCCAGGGGTCACAGGGCTGTTCCTCCTCCAGCCCCGCTGCGGCCGGGGAGGGCCCCGGCGCTGCCCGCCCCCGCGGCAGGGCTCCAGCTCCCGGCCCCGGCCGCCTCGCTCCGGGGGGAGCCTCAGGGCGAGCCCGGTGCCGGCTCCGGCCGCGGCAGGTAACGGGGCCGGGGGGGTGCGGGCAGCGGCCCCGGGCTGAGGAGAGGCGCTGAGGGAGCGGCTGGGGCTGAGGGAGCGGCCTCCCGCGGCGCCCCGAACCCGGCCGGGAGCCTGAGGCGATGTTCGGGTGCCCTGCCCCGGGGCTGGGTCGCGCTGGGCAGCGGGCTGCCCCCCCTAAACACCGGCGGGTGCCCTTCTGCCTGCCGGTGGGACCGGCCGCGGTCATTACTGGAGGGTAAAGAACGGCAGCGGGCTGGGGGCAGGTCTCGGGGCTGGATCCGGGAAGGGGAAGTCCCTCCTGCGCTTCTCCATCGGAGTGGGAGCCACCATCCCAAGCAGCTCTGTGCCGCCAGCCCTGTTTGTCCCATTTAAGGCCCCCCATAAACTGAACTCTTTTTTTTCTTTTTTATGTCCCAGCTTGAAACCTCTCTGACCGAGTCCCAGGCACGTAGTTCTGCTGCTGAAGAGGCGCCCGAGGGATGAGAAGACAACCTGCAAAACCCAACAGCTGCGTTTCGTTGCCCAGCTGAGCGATCTGCAGGAAAAGCAAGTGACACGCTCACAGTCCTGAGGTTTGGCTCGTCTTGTCACAATTCACTTGGAGTTTTGACTTTGCCCTGCAGATAAAACCATTCCTAATCAAGTGCGTTGCTTAACTTTCCGCTTTTCCAATCCTGTTGAAGTAGGCAGTTTCCCCTTACTTTCATAGCATGGCTATAGCTAAAATAAGGAAATTTACCTGGTTGCTGTAGATGAACCTGTAAGATAGGATTGATCCTAAAAGCCACTGTCTGAAATGTACATATACGTCCAGAAATGTAAGGTTAATGTTTTGATTGACATTGTTCTTCTGAGATGTCACGCTTCTCATCTGAAATGGATAGTGCTCCTTTCTGAAGTAAGCTAAGACTGAGACTTGAGTGCACAAATTGCTCATGCGGTTTGAAAATCAATGGAAGAGCGGCACCAAAAGCAATTAGGCAGCTTAGAGAAAATCAATCCACGGTTGAAGTTGTCCAAAGACAAGGATTAGGTCATTGTCAGAACTGAAGTCTTTGTGGAGAAGGATCTGGCACGCTGTCAGGCTTATGACTGTTCATTCGACATCTTTTCCCATCTGAATTCATATATAAAAAGTTGTAGGTAGACATTTACATAAACTCTGCTTGTTCATTACTTCTCCTAGATTCTATTAGTTGGGTGTTCTTTTGTTTTGTTTTGTTGGTAAATGTAGGCAGTTGTGATGTTGAAATAACTCGTTCAAAATAGAGCACAGTTAGTAGTAACTTTTTTAGCTGTTTGTCTCTATGAATTGTTTAAGATAGGTTTTGGATTATCAGGTGTTTTAAAAACATTTTTTAATAATCTTGATACCCTTGATACTTCTTTCATGTAGTCATTATATATGGTAAAACCATGTTTTCAGCCTGTATGTGCAGGATTTCAGCAAAACTTTCAGACATATTCAATATTTTTAGACATAGAACCACACTGCTTTATTATGGTAAGCACTGTGAAATAAGTTCAGACTTCTTAATAGCATATGCATGGCCAAATTTGTTCTAATTAATTACAACACATGAATGAGAAGGTTTGGGATAATAACTTTTGAATGGTAATACTCCCAGAAAATCTTGTTTCTTCAGTGACAGTTTGTCAGGTAATTTGTAGGTGGAGAAGTAGCAAAGCATGATGGAAGATGAAGTATAGCTTATTGCTGTAGGCAAAATGAATTGATTATTGTGTATATTCCTGTGCTCATTTCTCGCATTATAGTTGCTGTATTCAAATTCCAGACAAGCAGAGGAACCTTTGTGGTAGTGTGCATTGCTTTGCTGAGCCTGCAAGAATACTTTGTTCACACAACACGTGATCCCAGAATAAGGGCAGTCTTCTTTAATGTGCAAGTTCCAAATGTGGCAAACAGAGCTCTAATTACTGCTTAAGTCCCTAAAGAAAAGTGACTTGGAAAATAGAGCATCTTTCTCTCTGAAGAGTTTTGGTCTGCTTTGTAATTAAGGCTGAAAATACTTTTTTCCCCTTCTGAGAGCGACTACTGAAAAATTCCCAGATTCTTCCTCTGAACACATTATTTTTAATTAAAAGCATCATTGTATGTGCAAACGGAACAAAGATCTACTTCTAAAATGGCATTTGCTTTAATCTCTTGGCCACGTTCCACACATAGCAGGATGGCTAAGTAACATAAAGATATGTACTCTGGATTTTATGTTCTGTGGTTTTGTTTTTGCTTTTGTTTGTTTGCTTTTTTGGTTTTTAGAGTGGCATTATCAGCTTCTATTTATATTCGAGTACAGTATTATTGATTGAGTGCGTTCTGATTTGTAAGCCTGAGAATATTTTTGTGGGAATTGTGCTAGCCATGCTTCATTAGTTCCTGTTTTGAGTAGTGTGATGCCCTGTTCTAATATGTTCGTCAGAATGAGGAAATGAGCTGTGCTCATGTTTGTGGAGGGATCCTACTGGGGTAAAGAACAGGAGCTATGTTCTGTGTTTCTTCTCTGAAAAGTGAGCTGTTCTCCAGCATTCCTCCAACATCTCAACATCTTGTTTGGTACATCTATTGGAAGTGATTAGTTGTAGCCCACTAGTAAAGGCTGAACAAACTTTTTTTTTTTTTTACTCTCTCTCCAGCTCAAGCAGTTCTCCTTTTTCTTGCACCCAGCAGTAGATATTTTACTTTCTTTTTGTCTCTGCCTTAAAGATACTTAATTATTGCTTTATCAGTTTGTTCAGCCTCTCTGGCCACTACATCTGTACCGTGGATGTACTCCACTGTCTAACAGATAGACAAGATCTTTCTATCAGGTGAAGTGACTAAGTATTATGAATCATAATTTGATTGAAGGACCTAGTTCTCTTGGCTGCTTCATCTTGAGTGTTAATTGCTCTAATCTGGTGGGTACAGGTAGTACGTTTCTAAATGAAGCCCTTCAATCTAAAGAGAAATTAAATATTTAGTTGTTATTAAGACAGAGAAGGAGTAGCAAGAATTGTTCTTGTTACATGTTTACACTGGCACATCCTTTTGGTGTCGCAGTATTTGACAGAAAATGATGACTACCATCTGTTCCGCTCCTTTTCTCATCATCTAAAGTCCCTTTTCTCTGTGAGAATGAAGTCTTTATAGAGAGATAAAAAGTTTCTGTCTCTTCCTGTTTGCATAATCACAGTTATTTAAGAAAAATACAATTTTTAAAAACTCTGATACACATTTTCCTTCATGCTGCACTTACTGCTTGGAGTTGTGATCTTAATTTAAACTTACTGTGTGACACCTCATCTCACTGTCTTTAGTGTTTCTGTTAGTCATTATTATATTTATATGTTTATAGTATTCATTATTACCATCTCTACACCTTATTTTAACTGAAGGATTATCATGTACTTTGTTCTTATGCATTTGGAGTACAGGACTTGATACTGTCTGCACTCTTTCCTCTGCAAGGCACCATGTACATGCCAATTCTGCGAATGTTAATAATTAAAGGTTTTAATAACAGTTTTCTAACAGTGTTAACTCAAATAGCATGTGAAGCTGCTAGCTAAGATCTCTGTGATTTCACCAAAGAATCTGAAGAGAATTAGTCTAACAGAAAATCCCCCTGTAAACATCATTGCCAAACTGCCAGCCAGGACAGGATGAATCTGAGTCTTATCTAGAGATCAGACCAAGCAAAACATTGGCAGTAATGCTGTCGCCAGGGAGGAAGGCAACATCTTACTGTTTAGTGCTAGACAATTTGGTGAACCTAAAGGTAGAGCCTAAATTTACCTTAAGGTCTGAGGAACAATTACCTCAATCTCATTTTCTTACTTGTAATGTCAAACTTTTTTGGTTCACGTCCACATTTTTCCATTCCCCTCTGTAAAATACTGACATTGGCACAGAAAGAGGAGCTTACACTTGTTATTGCTAGAAACTGGTAGAAGACAAAATAGGAAAATGTCCAATTCATAATTTCTTTTTAGACATCAGAAATTGTTTTCAAATTCAACATTTCAAAGCAAATGTGGAAGTAAAGCTCAAGATGTTCTTTGGAGTCTATTTCATTGGACTGTGGAATTTAGTTGGCTGGATAGTGGCTGTGAACTGTTTTAAAAACTTGTTACTGGCATGTCATACTTACTTTTTTAACTGTGGCTTGTGATTTGGGAGAGTTGTCTCTAGTAGACCCAGCTTTCAGAGGCATTCACCCCTAAGTTGTGTGCCAGGCTTCTGCCACTTCTTTGCAAATATTTTTTTTTCTTGTTGGAATTTGAAGATCATTAAAGAGGGTAAAGGCTTGACAGGATAAAGTCTTTGCATTAGATAACCTTAATGTTGTAGCTATCAAATGTTATTATGAAAGTTTAAACAGTTCTTTTTGCCCGTAATTATTGTAACTGAACGATGCTGATTTAAGAATCCTTTAGCAGCTTTTCAGTTTATAGAGTCCTAAACAAGAAATTATTGCAGATGCAAAGAAGCAGATCTCTTTTCCCCTAAATCATGCCCACCGTCCAGCCATTTGATCACAGTAACACGAGTCACAGAGAGCCTAGTGCAGATGCTGTCGCTGTGTCTTTATGCAGCTTGCAGGGTTTGTTTATTGTTTTTTTTTTTTGACTCTTTGAAGGAAGTGGGGGTCTGTTCAAATATCATAAAAACAAAGTAAGAAAAACTGAGATTACAAGACACGTTTTTAACCAGCATGTAACATCTTTTTTAAAGAAAGCTGGGCACGGATTTGAAAGAACAAGTAATGATGCTTAAATATGCATTCGTGTAAAGCATCTTCCTCTTAAAAATGTGGCACACAATATTTTAAATTATGATTGTGAGATGAACTTTGGCCAGCCAGGGGTTAATTAAATATGCCTTCTCTGGGTGTGGTGAATTGGTGAACTTAATCCTCTAATACTTTTCCTTTATGCTAGCTAGGCTTGGGTCTCAGTTCTTACCAGATTTCAGTGTGGCACTGAAGAGAGAATATTGCTGGACTATCATAGTATTGGAGAATAGGTGGGAACGTTGTGTCAGGTACTCACATCCTCCTCCGGGAAAAGAATGCACCAGGGACTGCTGTGCCAGCTGACTCCTGATGGCGAGCAACCTAGAAAAAGATCGTAGAACAGGATGATAGCATCTCTTCCTGCTGTGTTGGAGATAGCGTAGTGTGCCACCTCCCTGTGACAATAAAAAATGTGAATGTTAAATTTCTTATCGAGGCAAGTCAGAAACTCCCTTGGATTTGGGTTTCCTGTCTTTGATTTGCTTTCCTGTGTAGGATGCTGTATTTAATTCAGTGCCTACCTTTTTATTTTAATACATTGTTAATGCACCATTTTATACTCACCTGGGAGATACTATCAGTTCTATGCAAAGCAATTCCTGCATTGCTAGGCTATTTTGAAGCTTGTCACAATGTTCCATAAACTACATAAACAGGAGGCTTTTCTTATGCAAATACCTTCACTTTGTGGTTTTCTGTTTGTTTCTGGTGTCATAAAATGACAAAAATGTGATGCCCAGAGATGGTAGGACACCAGATTGAGGGTGAAACCTCTGAACTGTGCCTTGTCTTAGCCTATTTTAGGCTGCCTGTGCTAAGGGACCCTGTTACAGCTGCTGTGGGTTTGTGAAGCCCTTCAGTGGGTTGTTCTGCCTGTCACATCTGTTGGGAAGACTCACCTGGAATTGCTGCTCTCCAGGCAAATAGATCTATCTGTAAACAACGATGCTCTGACAGAAGGGTGCATTTTCAGTAAAAACCTGACGGGGTGGGGGATTATGTAACAGAACAAAAATAAACTGAAACATTTTTAAATTGAGTTATTTCTCTTGCAGGATAATTAACCTGTATCAGGATAATAAACCTCGTATCTGACAGCATTGGGGTGTGCTGAGTGCTCTCAGCTACTTTGTAATCTGCTAGTAAACCAACCTTAGCGAGAAAATGTTGTTAACATTGATCATGATAATTTCTGGCATATGTGTGAAAGCAGTGTGGTCTCTGTAGAGCTTTTGCTTCACCTGCTCTGCACTGATATGGTTTCGTATCACCACTTAGAGTTGTTCAAGCCATAGCAGCTGAGTTGCACAGTGCTTGAGTTTTTGAGTGCACGAGATTTCCAAAGGTTAAGTGGAAAGTCTTTCATTTCCTTATTTCTCCAGTAATGTATTTCCCATGGATTCTGCTGCTGAAAGGCAAAGACGAACAAGTACTCGTAGCATAAGATGGGGAATTTTACCACTGGGATATTTCATAGATGACTGCTCTAAAAAATAAATAGCACTGTTGTCTAGAACATCTGTTACTGGATCCTGATGAAGATAGGGCACGAGACAGGACATGGCTTTGATGTTAATGACTGCTCTGTTCCCGTGGAGCTATTTGGACTGCTGTTAATGTAACAGAGGGAAGTGGAGAAAAAAATAAAATAAAAAGCTGAAAAAGTGCCATCAACGTAGAGCAGTAAGATACAGTCAGTTTTGAGGTTTTCTTATGAACAGCAAGATACCTTTCTTCAAGGGTATCTGATTTTGGGATGACTTATTGGGATCCCTCACATTTCAGCATTTTCCTTTTAAAACATGTTTTTAAAGTAGCAGAACAAAATCATTATTCCTTGGGCTCTTTAGAAAAGAAAGTAGTTAAATGCTACCGAGGTCTAAGGTATTTAAATGCTATCTACAAGCAATATCCACCCTGGGGAACAGCAGAGTCTTGGAGTCCAAGTTCTTGACCGTGGGTTGAAAGGAGATACTTCCTTCTAAGGTCAACATGCCACCGTGGTTGAATCATGAGATTTTAGAGAATAAATACAACAGCCCTTTGGTTACATCTCTGAAAACTGCAGGTATAAAAACTTGTACCTGTTTATCCTTCCACATTTGTGGTGCTGTATTGCTGTACCATGGAACAAGTGTAAGGGGCTGATAGCTTCCATCTCATAGCAGTTCTCAATCACGATTAGGGCAGGCAGTTCTGGTGCAGCTGCCTCGCGAGGCTGCTTTATGCTGTTCAAACACCACACGGAAGTTGTAGAGAATTAGCTCAAGCAGCAAACTCGGGCTATCATGGAATGTGTTTGCTCTGAGCGGTCTCCTCAGCACAGGCTGGAGAGGCTGGTACCAGCGCGCGGTGGTACGGTAACTCACCGCTAGCAAAACAATCCCTGTGAGTGTGCTATGAAGTAGTTCAAGGTAAAATTCTGCTGATGCACTTTGCCCTTTTCTCCTCCTGCAATGTCCTGAGAAAAAACCACAGCATAGTTGGAATTCTAGGCCCCTGTGTTCTTTGTAACTAGAAATTTTACAGGCATTTCCGAGTGAACTGAGAGATTGAACACAGAGAGCAACTTGGGATCTCTATTACCAAAAGGAGTCCAACCAGCATCAGAGGTGGCTTCTTCCAAATCGAAACATCCCGTGCAAACTGATTGTCATTGACCCCAGTTCTCTGCAACAGGAGATGGAGTTGTTGTGAGACCTGAAACTGTTTTTGGCACTTACCACTGGACTGTCAGCAAACTCATCCGGCACTGCATCTGGAATTAATCACAGAAATAAGTATCTTCTCATGCAGTGAGTTGTTTGCTTGCACATACCTGGGTGAATGCAAAATGTGCACATTTACACAGAATCCTTCCCACGTGTTCTGCTGCGAAAGATCTGATTTCCCTAGTCTCATTGAGAGCAGATGGGGAAGAAATATTTTCATGGCTGGGGTACTCCAGTGACTTAGGACACAGAAGTTGCTAGCTAGAAAATGGGATGGGATTTTGTTCCTGGGCAAAGCAGTTCTGCATTAGGTGCTGCACCGCTGTCATCTGTTGGTAGAAGCTATGGTGCTGATGATACCGGTGTACAGTTAACTCTGAGTGAGAGAAAATATGTGCTTTGAGGGAAGGGCAAGATGACCCAGGCCTTGGAGATGTCTGAAGGGTGATTAATTGAGGAACTGCTCGTCAGGAAGACCACCGTGTTGATGTTCTTGAGGGAAACGTTCTGACCTTGCCCTTGAATACGTCACCAATCAAATTAACGTGAGTAGTTGGCTGAGAAACAAAGAAGAGGAGTACTCTAACGTGAGCTGTGCTCATAATAGTAAAGATCACACCCCTGGGGTGGGAGACCCCAGCCCAAGAAGGGCCCCTTCCTCTCTGCAGATGCACAGAGTGCTTCAGTGTGCTAACTCTGTCACCAGTCAGAGGCTAGGGGGTTGTGCAAACGGGAAAGGTGTTGATAAAGGATAGTATAAAAGGGTGGTGTGGGAAATCCTTGTGTGTCCCAGCCTTGTGGGAAACTGTCTGGTACCCACACTGAAGCGATTCTGAAATAAACGGCATCTCGACCTAGCGTGTGGTTGGCTTGTTGTGCAGCAAGTAATAAAGCTGAACGTTTATCGGGCAACGCTGAAGTGGCGTGTGCCATGAGAAGGAGTCCTCTGATTTCTAGGTACCTCAGCCATCCTGCCAGAGTGGCTGGCACTGAAAGAAGCTCTCTTCTTTTGCTGTAGCTCTTTGTGGTAGGTCTTTGTAAATACACTGAAGTTGGCCAAATATTTGACTTTTTTTTTCCCCCTTCTGCGGTGTTTACATACCTATGCTGGCAAACCTTTGTAGTCTAGACATGACCAGAGTTGTGCTGTGATTTCAGGGAAATTGCTGTTCTCTGTGAAGATTTAGTAATAGAAATCCTGTCTGTTACATACTGTGATAGGTGTTATTTCTATGTAAAGTGCTTTGAGGTTTCTAAAAGTCCCTCCAGTTCTGCTCTGCAGTAAAATTTAATTGTGCTCTTTAATTCTGGGATAAGCTGGGCCTCAAGTATGGTGGAAGTGGGAAGAGATTGCTGTCTTGTACTCCAGTGAACACGATGGAGAAGTAGTGCTTTCTCAAATGACAGATATTGTGGAAGGACCACTGAAACAAATAAAAAGATCAAGTTTTTCCGGTCCCTGTCATTCCCTTTTCTCTGGTTTCTGAGGACTAAGGAATTTCAGGTCACTTTGCAGGACTAGCAATTGTACGTGTAAGCAATAAGTTCTTGTAGCTTGCTGTCCTATTTCCTCAGTGCCTGACTTTCCTACGAATGTTTTATTGGGTGCTTATTTTGATGGTTTTATCCAGCCACCTTATTTATTGCATATCAGCCTTCAGAAAATTAAACTTAAGAAGCTGACTAAAACAAGTCCGGCCACATAAAGGCACTTAAAAGACAGGTCAATTTTAATCCTGTTACAATCACGAGAACTCCTAGTAACTTTGGCTGCAGTTTTTATTTTGATCCAGGAATACATTTGGTCCCTTCTGATTGTAACAGAACAAACCCTCCCTTGGAAAAGAAGAGGTATTGTCGGTGTTTAATTGAGCATCCCTATAATCAAGTACCATTTGTATAGTACAGGACAAAAGTTATGTTTTATATTTAAGCTAGGTTCCCTTTGATCAGGAACAAAATGCTCCTTCTGGAAGAAACGAAGGTAAGGTGGCAAGAGAAAGTAGCCTTAAGTAGCCCTTAGGTGGGGTGTGACCATCTTGGATAAAAGGGGTTAGGGCACTTCTTCAGGGAAGACCACCAAGGACACCCCAACGAGAGGAAGGCATGTGCAGAAGGGCCTGGAAAGGAACCAAGAACGATGCCACACAATTACACGGCTCATGTAGATTAGAATGAATATGTATTAGATCAGTAGAATATGCATGAATTCAAGGTATAAATGTAACAAAGAAGCTGGCATTGGGTGTGCTTTATTTGCAGAAAATCCACTGGGCGCCCAGGCCTGAATAAAAGCAGCATCTCTCCTGAGTGTGTGTGAGTTGGCTTATTGCACACTGGGTAAATAGAGGAGCTGCTTTTTTGGACAACGTGTTGACTCCAAACAATTTCAGAGCATCAAATTACTCTGCAGCAGCAAAACCAACAAAACCTCCCAGCTTTGGAGGGAATGTAGGCTGTTCAGTACCATAAACAATGCTTGCCGTACAGAAGTTTCGAAGTACTTTATGTTTTATCAGTTTCTCGGTGTATGAGTGTTTGAAACATGGCATTCATTAAAGTTATGCCTTAAAAAGGTGACATCACTGTTTCCCAACCCTCTTTCCATACATTTTTCATACTTAAATGTGTGAGAAGGTATTGAAAATGTTACTCATTCTCTTGAGCAGAGAGAACTTCATTGCTTGGGGAGCAAGATGCAGGATGGCTGCCCTCATATTCCTCTCGTCTTATTTTGTATACACATCTTGATTTTCGTCCTCCAAATCTGTAACGAAAGATATGTGAGCCTTACAGAAGAGATGCTCTGTTTTGGATTTTGTGGGAAATCTAGACCTTGAGAGGGAGAGAAAGCTTTAACTTGAATTATGTCCACAGTTACCCCTTCTGCTTTTGATGTTTAGCAGCAATCAATGGCCACTGTGTTAATATCCTGTTAAGTGTTAATATCCTGAGACTGACAGAACATCATGTAAACACGTAGATCAAATCCTATCATAAAAAGCAAGTAAACCCCTGTAGCCTTTACGAAGTACATCACATGTCTCTGAACAATCTGACTGGTCTCACCAGAGTTCTGTTCTTCTCTTACAGGCATTATGCTGCTTGAGATACTCCTGATTCTGGGGACTATCATCTTCTACTTCTTACGTTCCAGGAAGAAAGAAGAGACATTATCCTTTAAGGAGGGGTGGTGGGGCAGGGGCCAAAAGCCTAACACTGAAGAAGATGCAACTATTTGGCCATTTAAGGTGGAAACTACAGAAAAAGATCTGAGTGTAAGCAAATCTCTGTACTGGGAAAAGCAGAGTAAGAAAAGGCCAAATAAATGTTTACTTGTTTAGAAGTAATTATAGGACTGCTCATATTATTTGTTTGTAATGGATTTCTATTTCCTCAGCTCTGGAATTTTTAGGACTTTGTTCTCCTTAGTAATATTGGTGGACATTGATCTCCAATATGTTTTTCTCTCATACTGCATACATAAAGCTACATAACTTCTAACCTACGGATTTTTGTGAAACACAATCCTGTATTATGACAGCTATTAGTACATAATCCATCAGTAGCCAAACCTTTTTTTCTAAATAAATTCTTAAGTAAACTAGGAGATTTAAGTTATGATAGGACATAATTACAAAAACATTTTGAAAAGATGTTGAATGTGGAAAAAACATGTATGAATAGATGTGTTAAAAGCTTCATTTAAAAATCCATGCTTTCTGTACAAGTTAAATGACCAAAATAAAAGTTAGTTTACATTCTGGTCTACGTATAGACAAGACATTTCTTGTCTAGATTGAGACTACCTGTTCAGTGTGAGGCATGAGACAGAGTATACAACTAACTTATCTTAGCAAGTGAGAGTTGTCCTTATCATCACTGTACTAGAAAATGCTGTTCAAGTTTAAACCTCTTAGAGGTTTGAGCAGGGCTGGACTTGCAGACCTGTCTTTCACCCTCAACTATTCTGTGGTTCTGTTTCTAATAAGAAGGGGCTTTTGGCTCTTCTTCCCTGCTGAGTGATTTTGGACTGAATTTATAGTATTGTCAGCATTCCCCATGACCATGAAGCACAGTAGCAGGGTCACTTGGAAAGTTAGTATAGATTTGGAAACTTTTGCTCCAGTTGTTTCACCAATTTTGTGGCCCTGCGAAATCCCTCAGTGTTTCCTGGTGTGGACGCCCAGCACCTTGGTTTGGGAAGTAGAGCAAAAGGTCTCAGCGAGATCCATACATTGATCGTGAAGCTGGGCTTAAAGGTAGCCCTGGGAGCAACACACCATGGAAAGGCAACAAGACTTAAATTGTGAAGTCACTTTGGCGCTTTTGGGGAGAAAAAAAAAAAAGAGAGAAAGAAAAAAAATAAATAACAATGTTCTGTGGAGGTGAGTACCATACGCAAACTTCTCCACAGCTCCCTGTTGTGCTTTGGGTGCTGTCCTCTGTGGTTATCAGCCTGGCAAATGGGTTAGCCAGTGCTGCTAAACAAAGGCACTGGAAATATTAAGAACATCTGTAAGTGGAAGAGGAAGGAAGGGCATCTGGGGGAGAACAAGAGTTGAAACAGCTGATGGAGCATCAGCAAATGGCACAGGTATCATTGGAGACATAATTTTCATTATTGCTCTTGTTTCAGTTGGGCATAAGATAGCAGATGCAGTGCTTGTAATGTCTCTTCCTTTTTTTCTTTTCCCTGCAGGACTTGTATAGGAGGCTGGACGAGGCTCGATTCACTGAGCCACTGGAGGACAGTTGCTTCCATTATGGAACAAACTCAGTGTATCTCAGGAAAGTTGTCTCCTATTGGAAAAACCAGTTCAACTGGAAGAAACAAGTTGAAATTCTCAATAAGTACCCACAATTCAAAACTAAGATTCAAGGTGCGTGGCTTTTTCTCTTAGAAATAAAGAGTAATACATAATCTTGTCTACAAGGCATCACAGCCGTAAGAATGCTCTTGGTCATGTTGCATGGGCCTTCCCTCCCTAGCTGGCATGACATGGATCCTTGCTACTGCTGCAGCAGTTGTGAGAAGCTGCCTCATTGCAACTGAAGCCTTTAGGACAAGGAATGACAGATATAATTCCCTTGTGCATGGATGGGTTGTCAGTTGGTGTTAACAGGAGCCAAGCACAGGCATTCGGCAACAGATCTGGATCTTGAGATGTAGCCATGCTCCCTGCCTTGCATGCAGTCGCGCAAAAATACCCACAGATGCCTCCTCTTGATCCATGTAGTTCCCCAGCTGCTGCTGTCATGGTGATGCTGTCAGCCTGGCAGCTCTCATCAGCTGGGTGGCTGGCTGCTCAGATCATCCCTGACTGGGAGGGCCAGTGTGCTCTGCTGCACCGTTTCAAGCCCTCATAGAAGGCAGAATGCCTTTCCCTTAGGGTTGATGTGCTGCCCGGTCATCAGAGTACTATCTGAGACAAGAAAGGTAAAAAAAAGTCAACAATGCAGTGTGTTTGGATACAGGAAGAAAGATTTGAATGTTAAGAATGATTACGGAAATGGGCCATGAAAAGACAAGATCGAGCATGTGGAATATCAGATTCTTAGCTTCTGTCATGGCTGGAAGGTTTTTTAAGAGAATGCAGAAATCCACAGAATTGTAAAGGATGAGGAAATCTCAGTCATTGAGAGAGTCTGGGATTGCTGATGAGGTGGAGTTGATGCAAGTAAAATGTGTTTAAATTCATCAAGAAATGGGACATTCAGGCCCCACTAAAAGCAAATTATCATTTCCTGGAAAGCAAAGCCCTGAACAGGTTTGAGGAAAAGTGGTTAACCCAGAGCTCCTAGTACAACATTGTGTGATCTCTCTTGCTAATATATTGTAAGGATCACAAAGGAAACAGGACTGCAATTTTTACCTTTCTACCTACCAATGATGAGACTGGTACAAGAACATTTTTTCTGTTTTAATTTATCAAAAATTATACTGAAAGATTTGGAAAAAGGTAGAAAAGAATCACAAAATTGAATTCTTTAGCTCTCCTCTAGCAATGTATTTCTCAAATCCTTGATTCAGCATGATTAGTTTGTCAAAAGTTAATATGTGTGACTAGTTTACAGACAGACAATACTTGCTAATGGCTTTTAAAATTCCTTTTGCTGTAACATTAGGATCAATGGCTGAAAACAGAAGCCAGATATGTTCAAATGGGAAGTCGGGCATGAGTGAAACAAGAAAATTGATTAATGCCCCCAAATAAACTGCTGCTGCTTATGGTGGGGGGCATCTCTGTCTCTTGATGCCTTAAAGTTGCAATTGTATGCCTTTCAGGAAGAAAAATCTGTGGCTGGCCGAAACCTAGGTGGTGCCACATAGGGATATTTCAGTACAATTATAAGGGCACTTGGTCTAAATGATGTAATTGTCTCTTCTGCCTTTCAGCTGTGTGAGTCACAGTGTTACTGTTTGAAGATTGCTTCACTTCTATGTCTTAATTTGCCAATTTATTTTAAAACAGAAATATACCGACCTCATTTAGGTGCTGTGATGCTTAATTGCCCATTATAAAGTACTTTAAGGTTCCTGGATAAATGGATCCAAAGAAATGCAGGGTGCTTGCATGCTCACCAAAAAAAAAAAAAAAAAAAAAAAAAAAAACAAACCACAAAACAAAGAAGATGTTAAAAGATTTATTCAGAATCTGTTCTGTGATTAGTTTCAGTGTCATGGTAAGTTTGGGCATGTTAATTACTTGTTTTATTTTTTTACAGGCATTGATATCCACTTTGTTCATGTAAAGCCTCCTTGTTTGCCTGAAGGCCAGTCTGCAAAGCCATTATTAATGGTTCATGGTTGGCCCGGTTCATTTTATGAGTTTTACAAAATTATTCCTCTCCTGACTGACCCTGCCAGCCATGGTCTCAGCGATGAACACATTTTTGAAGTCATTTGCCCTTCTATCCCTGGCTATGGTTTCTCAGAAGCTCCCCACAAAAAAGGTACGATACATGAGAAGAAACTGAGCTAACACAAGCCTAGTCTTACAATGAGGCAACCCCTACTTCTGTAACTTCTGTCTCTTGTTTTGCCAGTGTAGAAACAAAGACCCTTTGTGTCATGGGGAAAGAGAGAGTTGGATATGACTGCAAATGACATTAGTTTCAGGAGCAATGGCTAGATAATTTACAAAGGACTATAAAAAGTTATGAAGTTACAACTCCATGAATTAAAAAGTTTCTAGTTATCATTAAGATAAGGTTCTGTAGGCACAGAGACAAAATGGAAACACATTCCCTGGGCCATGCTTAGTGCCTCAGACGAGGCTCGGCTGGAGTATGACTGGTTTAGGAGGAGTCCAGCAACCCCTTAGCAGGCTAAATACATGGAGAACTAGTAGGGTCGGGAGAACACCAGGCTGTAAAGAAAGCTGGACTTCTCCTGGTTTCTGCCTGTTCTCTAAGCCTTACCTGGACAGCGTGACAAGGGCTTCTATGTAGACTGTCAGACAGGCAAGGAAAAATGGACTTGTGTTTTTTTAGGAATTGTTTTATGCCAGGGAGAATAAATGCTGCACATTCAGAAGAGCAGCTGGAATTAACACAATAGTGGTTTTTAAAATTCTTTTATTTTTTTAATGCAGGCTTTAATTCTGTAAGCGCTGCTTCGGTATTTTATGAATTGATGCTCAGACTGGGATTCAGTGAGTTCTACGCACAAGGTGGTGACTGGGGCTGGCTCATCTGCACCAATCTGGCCCAGATAGCTCCCAGGTGAGTATCCCTTTGGTACAGTGCTGCATGATCGGCATGTAAAGCTGTATTATTCTTTAAATAGTTATTGCTTATGTACGTGATTGTTTCTAAGCAAGTCCTAAAAACAAGCACTGTGTAGTTTTTGTCATCAGTGCTCTATGTTAAGCAGTGATCCAGAACTGTATGCCTTGGTTTCTTCTGAAAAGATGAACAGTTTTGTGTTTTGTGATGACCCCAGGGGATTCTGTAATGGGATAAGTATTTATTTAAAAAAAAAGAGGGTCTGTATGTGTGTGCTCTGACTCCTGGCAGTTGCCACTTTGACTTGTTTTTTGTGAAAAGCCACGCTGTGAAGCACAATTAAGGTCATGAACAATAATGTAATTAGTGGATTGGAATTTAAGTATGTCCATTGTTGTACATTGTAAATATAATATAACATTTGTTACAATAATAATATATGTAATACAGCATTTAGTATTTAAAGTGAACATTTTATAACATTTTGACACATTCTAAACATAACAACTTTGAATCACATTTTATTTTGGTAATTTGTGGGGCCTTTTTCTGTTTTTATTTTTAGCCATCTGAAAGGTCTTCATTTAAATCTAGCCTCTGTTACGAACATGGGATTCACCCACCTGCTCTCCATTCTGCTGGGCCGCTATCTTCCAGGGCTCTTCGGTTTCCAGGAAGAAGACGTTAGGCGGATGTTTCCCTTCTTGAAAAAGGGGCTCTACAGGATCTTGTCGGAATCTGGCTACGCTCACATACAGGCTACAAAGCCTGATACCGTTGGTATAGAAAAAAACAAAGCAAATAACAATTAAAAAAAATGTTTTTAGAGCTCAGAATACTTAATTTTTAGCTATAATGTCACAGAAACAAAATACGCTGCTTAAAATAGGCAGAAAATGAGTTTTTCGGGGAAATGGAAGTAAAAAGATAGAAGAAATTGAAGTAGGAAGGTCAGAGGTTTTTAAAAGAGTCTCTTTTTCTGTATGAAGTTGTAAAAGGCAATAGATGGGTGTATAATATTAAACTCACTTTTGCATGCAAAAGGGGTGAATTATGAAAACCGAGCATTCTCTAAGTATCACTGACCACATTCTTAATTTTCATAAATAGTTTAATACTTTTCCACTTTGGCTGTCATTGGGGACTGTAATTCTATTGCAAATGCAGCTATGCTGACAACAAAAGATAGTTTCTCCATTGAGAACGGATCACGATCAAAATGATGTAAACTAAGAAGCTTTTAGCTGTTTTAGCACACAAGCTAATTTATTAATAGGCAGAAGTAATACCTGAAAAAGTCAAATTTAGTTCTTACTCACTGTTATGAATCACTTGCAGACTTTCAAGAAAATAAAATGCGTGTACTTATGAATTTTCTTTCTAGATGAGCTAATCACTCATATTGGTTAATCACTTTAAGTATCCAAGTATTAAACATTTCTGTTTTAAAAATATTTTTTGCTGCTGAATTGGAAATCTGAGTCAAGAATACTGAATATATTTTGTTTTAGTGCAGCAGCAATTCACTCACTGTAGATTTTATTAAAAACAGCTATAGAAACTATTTCTTCATGTCCTTGCATACACTTAGCTACAGAAGCAGGCACATTCTTAAAGGATGTAGGCAAAATGATAGTGTTATGGATTTAAAATAATTTGGCTTGCTTTGAGTTGTGATTTCTAAAAATTGCTAGTATCCAATTCCTTTTTTTTTTTGCTTTAAGAAAAGATTGGAAAGCCGGTAGCTGGGAGGCTGCCAAGGTCTTCCTGAGCCTTCTGGTGGCACAGTTCTACCTTGCAAGAACAGGATTCAACACGGAGCTATCCTCAGCAATGAAGTCATTTCTGACTTTTGGTTGATCCTAATCTCTTGATTGTTTCAGAACTGGCTTTTGATCGAACCGGTTTACATGGATCTGATTTTATACTTATGAGGATATTTGCATGGAACTTGGGTTCATTTTCAGTTGATTGAAGAGGCTCGGCATTGCCTGTATTCTGTGCTGTTAGGGTTGATAGAAGTTTTTCCTACACGTAAACTGATGTACTCTTCTTTGTTCCCGTCTAAGTGAAGTACGTGAGAACAGGCTATTGCTTGTCTGATTCTGCACATCTAGAAAGCATACTAGCTGTAACTTTTGGAACACTTGGCATCTGATATGTCTGTTACTTGTTTAATAACTAAAACTCAACTACATTTAAAGAGCAATTAGTGATAAAGTTTTGCTAGCTGTAGTGTCAGGCATCTTATGGGACAGTTGGGCTGCAGGGGTGGAACTTCAAATATATTGCTGTTCCTCAGGAAAACCTTTTTCTAAGATTTTTCTGAGCAGCTGGGATAGTTCATGGTCCCTGTATTTCACAGCACTAGGATACATTAGCAAATTTCTAAGCACAGGTGTGTTTTGTTGTTTTTTTTTTTTTTTTTTCTATCCAAGTAAAACAACTATAAAAAGTATGTTAAGACTTGTCCCACATTAAGGCAGTTAGCTATTGCTAATATAGAAGATGGACCTTTTTATAAAGCCTTGCCCTTCTTTAATGACTTTCTAATAATCCTTAAAAAGTTTTTGCTCTTAGTTAATGGTGTAAATTCACCTGGGCATGTAGGGTTTGGCCCTGTAATGCTATTTAATACATGACAACTTCCAGATTAATAGAGGCAAACCCTACTTGGCACATAGACCCTAATCACACACAAGCCAGCAGAAATGTGATATTGCTACATCAGTTTGAAAACACACAATGCGAGCTAAGGTGGAGCTTGTTGATGTACAGATACTATGTTTATGATCCAACAATAAATGGCTCTGACTTGTTCTACTAATTTCTTTTCTTAAAAACACAGTTTGCTGGAACTGCTTTGTAAAGTTACTTACCCTGTATTATCGTGGGCAGCTTCTAAAGCAGTCTGAGGTCAGCAGTAGAATATCCCAATTTTAGTTAATTTTTCCTCCTCCTTTTCAGGTTGTGGCTTGAATGACTCTCCTGTAGGACTGGCTGCATACATCTTGGAGAAATTTTCTACATGGACTGATCTGGAATTCCGTAATTTGGAAGATGGAGGACTAGAGAGGTAAGCGTTTCCTTTAATGCCATTTTGGATGAGGTGACTATGCCACAAGTCATAGCTAAATAAGATTCTGTCTGCATTGATGGCCTCACATCTTATAAGGAGTCTGTAGTGACCACAAGCAGTGCAGTACTACAGCATGCAAATAAGCAAATAGGCCATGAAGGCTGATATGCTCCCTTCCCCTTTATATCTCCTTAAAAGAGATAGACCCTGCATTTTTTGTGGATTAAGAACTGGCTTAGTGAAAATCTTAATGAGTTAATTGTTTTTCCTACCTTGTTTTTTTTTTTTTTTTTTCCCTTACAACAAAACCAAAGTCAAGTCCCTGCTAAAGTAATGCAAAATAGTATTTAGTTCTAACTAAGCAATCTCTGGGCTCACTTATTCAGGAAGTTTAACCTGGACGATCTTCTTACCAATATCATGATCTACTGGGTGTCAGGCTGCATAGTCTCCTCAATGCGTTTCTACAAAGAAAATCTGCAGAAGGGAATAGGCACACAGAAACATGAGAAGTAAGTGTATTTTCCTTTAAATGTTTTTGCCTGGGACTTAATTTTATGATTGCAGATAGGTTGCTTATGCCTTATGGTTGCTGCCAAGTTTAAATGCAGAGGAAAAGGAATGCTGTGTCACAGCGTTTCTCTGCAGGACAGGTCAGTTGATGTACTGTGCTCAGAAAACACAATAACTTGGTTTGAATCCCAAACCACCAGCAAGGACAGCTGACTGGAACAGTACCGCTTGAGGACCTCCCCTTCACGGTGTATCCAGCTAGGGAAGAGCGTACACAGTTACTTCCAGATTTGATTTCAGTTATTAAATTAAATTTAGTTATTAAATTAGATACCTGGATACTGAGTCAACTGGTCAGTTTTGTTTATGAAGTTCTGGTACTTTTCTGGACACGGTTTGCTTATTTCTGGAGAAAAAAAAAAAAAAAAGTTCTACCTTTGGAAGTAACTTCAGTATAATGACAAATGTTGCATAATTTGGAAGTTGGTAAGACTGATGTTCCTATGTGCAGGCACTTGTGACAACAGCTTGGTTGCATATACCTCTGTCAGGTTGAGTACTGGGGAAGGTTTAAACCTGCCCAAAGGCATTCACATCTCCAGTTCACTGCTATGGCATTTATTTAGCTGTGAAATGATGCTCCCAGGAAGCTGACTCCATTTTTGAAGCTGTTGTGGCTACACTGTGGGCAGTATTCTGCTCCAGTTCTGCCTACATGAGATGAGCTAAACAAGCTTTTACGTGCCTAGAGGAAAGAGTCTCAAAAACATACATAAGAGTAAGCACCCTGTTCTAAGTTTTAAAACCTGTCACTTCTGCTAATGCAGCTTTTGTGTATGGGATATTTTAACCTAGGAAATACTGCTGTTTATAACAGGCATGGCTAGTTCCACTTTAAGATACTTTTCCCTTCAAATCCAGTTGCTTCTCTCTACTTGTTCCTATAGAAAATGTTCTGCAGAGTACATTCGTGCCACTTAAAAGTAAGAGCCTTCTTCTATGGGAAGACACTTTAGAGGACAAATACTCATGTTAAGAAATGTTTCCTTTGAGCTAGCATATATTTACTACTATTGCTCTCTTTTTCCCCATCCCTGCCTTAGAGCTAGTGGTTCAAGATAAATTCTTCCCCTGCTTACCCTCCAGTTGTCCTGACGGGCTCAACATGTTCTAGTTGTAATATTCACTGTAAATCTCTCTTCAGCCCTTGTCAAATTGTTTGCTTTCCCCTCAATACATGACTTTTGAGCCCTGAATGTAGCTTGAGGAAACTTGCCTCTTAGGGCTGTCTTCTTAGTTTCCATTCTTCTAACTCTTATGCCCTGGATACCTAGCAACACTGCCTTATACATCAGTGTATGCAAAAAATTATAGCCATCTTCCTTTTTTTCTTTTTTCCAGGGACTGAAGCATTGTCTAGTGCTCAAATTTAAGATTTGAAAGTCAGTTTTTAATTGCCTAACACATGCACCTATCTGTTGAGGAACATTTTCATGGGACTTTCCATGTCTTGCTGAATTACGTGTCTCAAAGATAAAATTGTTGTTCTCACTTTTCTCTCAGGCTCCCAGTACAAGTACCTACTGGCATCGCTTCCTTCCCTAATGAAGTCATGCACACACCCCAGGCTTGGGCCCAGAAGAAATACACCAACATAGTGTATTTCCATTTGATGCCTAAAGGCGGCCACTTCGCAGCTTTAGAGGAACCTGAGCTTCTTGCTGAAGATATTCTGCAATTTGTCGGGAAAGTAGAGAAAGAGCAACTTTGGAGAAAGAAAGGAGAATAATTCCAGTTAGGAAAAGCAGGGTAATTGCTTATTGCTTACTAAGTCTACTGTAATCAGATCTTATTCTTGACCAGATATGAGAGGACAGCAAGAAAACTGCAGGATAGCTGAGACAGGATACAACCTTGGAAACCCAAGGATTTTTCTTTTTTAGCACAGCTACGCTAAGAATGTAGCATGAAGGTTGCTTGGTTATTTTCTCCCCCAGGCAGAAGCTTCTAAAGCCTGTTCTCTGATACCATTTACTCTTATTTTGAAATTGAGAAATAAACCTTACCACTACTAATACTCGGTTTAATTATTACCAACAGCTTTTCTTCTCAACAGCAGTAAAAGTTGAGTTGATGTATGTGTGAGATTCCCCACATATACAATGGGGAACAGTCAAGCAAGACCTGACTTGAATGAGTGTATCAATTAATCAGCACTGATCTACAGTGCTCATTAAACCAACCAGCTGGCTGCTGCTGGCTGCCTTTCTCTTCCAGCCTGTGCTGTTAAGCAGCTTCCTGGCTGGAAGGAAGCTCAGCTCCCCTGCACCAGGCTCCTAGGAAAACAATGTGTGAGGAGCAGCTGGAGCGTTAGCTGAGTAGCTGAAACACACAGGCTTTTGTAGCTTGGACCAGAAGGAGGGGTTGGGGGTAGGCGTAATTACAGCCCAAGTAGCCTCTGCACGGAATTTGTGCTCTTAACTAAAATCCTAGCCCTGGACAGGCTCAAGACACCATGGCTTTGCACTGCTTCTACGGGGTACTACTGTAAACACCTCTTAAAATAAAATTAAAAAAAAAAAAAGGAAAGATAAAAATAAAGGAAATTTGCATTAAAACTTTGAATAACACTTGCACATACATATGCTTTAAACTTTTGACTAGCTGTGATTTTGTTTCTATGTTGGATTTGTTACAGAGGTCAGGTGAAAGGTAAACTGCTCAAAGAAACCTGAAAGGCAGTGTATTTTTCCAACAGCAGTACCTAGTACGTGCAGCTGAGCTTCAAACATTTTAAAACTACAGCCAGGTGACTGATTTTAATATGGATGTGTTCTCTAATCACTTCTG
This sequence comes from Aythya ferina, assembly GCF_964211825.1. Lineage (NCBI taxonomy): Eukaryota > Metazoa > Chordata > Aves > Anseriformes > Anatidae > Aythya > Aythya ferina. The sequence continues at coordinate 23,374,447 of NC_140298.1, forward strand.
ATACACTTCCCTACCTTGCAAGCATAGGGAAATATAATCCATTAATAACACTTGCATAGATTAGTGTTAATTTAAAATATGAAGTGGAATGGGAGCTGTTAAGTAGTAGTTACTGCTCCTTCCCACAGTTTGTTTGCAGAAGGCAAGTCAACACTGCTGCTGGGCACATTTGAATTTTAGTGCTCAAAACCACCTATAAGCTGGGACAGAACATCATTAGGGCAGACTGCTGGTGGACCAATTTCAGCCATTTTTCTGAGCAGAGATGAGAGCTCTCACTACCTTCACTCTGGCCTGGTGTTTCTGCACCTGGGTGCTAGCAGAGGAAAGCCCAGTAGCTCTGAGCTTTTCCTGCAAGATTTGACTGCAGTGCTGACATGGACCCTTCAACTGTACTTGAATTCTTTAGTAAAGCTGACTGCTTCCAGATTAGTATTGAGCACAAATTCTGTATTCACCTGTAACAGCTTTAATTAGTCAATATTTATGTCTGTATTTACAAAATATTTCTGGTTTAGGCTGGTCAGTTTTGAATAGATAGGCAGTAAATAGTCATTCGCCTAATCTAAAATAGGCTCTTCTCAGAAAGAAAAGGTTAGAAGGTTCAATGTTATCATAGAATATCCCGAGCTAGAAAGGACCCCCAAGGATCATCACGTCCAACTCCTGGCTTCACACAGGACCACAGAAAAATCAAACCATGTCTGAGAACGTGTTGTCTAAACACTTCTTGAACTCCAGCAGGCTTGGGGCTATGACCACTTCGCTTGGGAGCCTGTTCCAGTGCCTGACAACCATTCCTCAGTGAAGAACCTTTTCCCAACAACCAGCCTGAACCTCCTCTGTCACAGCTTCATGCCTTTCCCTCAGGTCATATCACTTGTCACCAGACAGACAAGACCAGCGTCTGCCCCTTGTGAAGAAGCTGTAGGCCACGACGAGGTCTCCCCTCAATCTCCTCTTCTCTGGCCTGAACAATTCAAGTGACCTCAGCTGCTCCTTACACATCTTGCCCTCCAGACTGATCACCATTTTCATAGCCCTCTGTTGCATGCCCGCTAGTAGTTTTATGTCATTGTACTGTGGCATCCAAAACTGCACACAGGACTTGAGGTGAGCAGGACAATTGCACCCCTGACCCAGCTGGCAGTGCTGTGCTTGGTGCACCCCAGAATATGGTTGGCCCTCTTGGTAGCCAGGGCACACGGGTGACTCACATTGCTTTACCAGGAGGAATCTGCTTACCTCTGACAGCAACAGCTGCTTGCAGGCACCACTGTGCTCCCTCTTGCACTAGTCCTTGATCTCTGGCCATTTGTTTTCGTCTTACTTCTGTCTCCTGTGTGGTCTTATATTTCAGAGCTGGAGATCATCCTCTCTCATCTTTAACACACATGCAGACATCTGCTGTGGTGCTAGGGAGCACTGCCATATACTGCTATAACTGAATACTTCCCTAGGGACTGTTCAGTCACAGTGCAGTTAAAGTAAGTGGGGAGCAAGTTTGCTATATGATGCCTGCCAAACCCATTTTCAGATGCAAGTAGAATTTTCTGTCTCCCTTCTGGAGCAGATCTCCTTGAAGTGGCCCAGCCTCAGTGAAAGGAAGCACAGCAGGGGTCTATTTAGCAATCTTATGTTACAGCAGCCCATCTAGGCTCAGTCACAAGTGGGAGCTTGACAAAAAAAAAAAAGCCAGCCACCACCAGACCTTTATTTTTAAGTATGTCTCCCGGTGCTTTGCCATTTGAGACAATGATAATGAACACAGACAGTAAGCATCAGTAAGCACATCCTTGCCCCACTCTGTGCACCAGGTAGAGTGCATTTCAGCCTACTGCAAAGGAGTGGTCCATACTGACAGCTTTATTTCATATATAAAATAGTCACAGAGAAATCAATTCCAGCATGAAAATGGGTTTGATTAGATATTGTCTGAAAGAAAAGAAAGGTGTAGACTTCAGAAGCTTAAAAATGGTAAACACCTGTTATATAGTGAAGATTTTTCAAATTCTGGTGTCACAATTCTCAAAACTTAGTCCAACAGCTACCAGCAGCTAGTGTTCATCTCCAACTATCTACACTTAGATATAGACACAGTAAAATCCTACAACAACCTACAGGAGTGCAAAATTCAGCTATGTGCCACTCATAAATCCTGCCATCAACTCCCCTCCCCTTTTTCCTCAAAGTAATCACCTGTTTTTAGCAAAAAGCAGCCAAACCCACTGCTTGTAGTGCAAAGTTTAATGCTAACAAAGTGTTTGTGGGCTAATAATAGAATCTGCATATCTTGCTGCAGGCAGGAACTCTCACACAAGCCGGAGATTTGGATGATAACCACCCTGAGTGAGTCCAGACTCACTTCTGATACACACTCCGCTTTTGGCTAGTGGGCAAATATTTGGTACGGTACTACAGTGAGTAGTGCAAAAGTGAGTGTCAGATAATCAGAAATAGTTTTAACGTTTGTTTTAGCAAGTAGCTGCATATCAGATTATTGCAGTAGCATTAAGTAGTAAGACAGGACCCCTGCTTTGTTATACTTAAGCAAGCCAGCTGAGTACCTGCTGTTTGATCAGTAAGTGTCCTCTAACAAGGCTAAATGCAGTGCTTGCTGTTGCTGGCTGGGCTGTTTCTTGGGAATAAGGCTCTTTGACATAGTAGCTGTATCCATCAGGAGAACCAAGAATCTGCTGATCGTTCTCAAAGCATTTTATCCTGCTCAAAAGCCATTTCTTGGTGAAACTTTCATTTCTGGAGCAAAGTTGCCCCAGAGTCCCTGCTCACAGAAACCGCTGTGCTAAAGGCCATACCTCCTCCAGTTGCTCCAAAACATAGATCTATCCCACACTGAAAACAGAAGTAACTCACCTAAATGCTAGTTTTTAATTAGCCAGTTACCGCCCATGAAGAATCTGGATAAAAGGTTCAAAAAACACAGCAATGCCACTGAAAAGCAGAACTTATATTCCAGCCATAACTGAAGTGCTTTGGAAAGTATCTGTTTCTGGTATGGAAACATAGTTAAAGTCACCTTGTCATATACTCCAGCAAAATTAACTCTTACTACAACCAAATTTGACTTCTGATTATTAAACTACAAATTCAAGAAGTCCTTAAAATCTAAGCCACTAAATGCAGCCTTTGGAAATCTTATACAACTAAATAAGACTTTAAATAAGTAGCATCACAAGTAGACACCTAGATCCATAAGGGGCAATTATCCGTCACCACTGAGTCAGCAAGGAGTAAGGATTTAACTGTTCAAGACAGTCAATCAAATGCATGTTCTGTTTTACAAGCAGGTACAATACATAAAATGCATTAAATCGAGACATTTGTGTCTGAAAGAGGAATGGAAGCATCCCTCTGGATACCGTAGGAAGAGACGAGGAATAAATCCATATTGATTTCAGGCTAGCTTATTTGAAAACACTGAGAAATGATGCCACTTGTTTGAGTTGCTGTAGTAGCACTTTAAGGAACATAACTCACACTGAAAACATCTTGCTTAGGATTAGTTTTCTTCCGTGGAAGAAATATCCTGTGCAGTGCCAGACAGCCCTGATAGTATTGCCAATGCTGCTAGAAGAAGTAGCCCTATTTCAATCCCCAGTTGTTTTCTGGAGAGCAGAATTTATAAACCAATCTGGGCTGTGTGACAGCTCTTTCCCCTTGCTGGATGTAGCCCAAACTTCAGTCTTCAAAATACCTTCCTGAATGGATTTTAAGATGTTTAGAAGAATGCTCATGCTCCCCATGTTTGATAGTACCACCTGCAGTTTTGAGGATAGGAGGAACAATGAGATTTTCTACATAAATGACGAATTTCCATCTTCTTAAATGAAAGATAGACCCTCTTTGGTGGATTCAAAGCACCATTTCAACCTATGCAAACGGCTCAAGCCACTGCCCATCAATGTGCAAAGGGAGAACAGTACAGAGAGAAGGTGAACGTGAAATGTGAGAAGACAAAACCCCACACAGCCACAAAGCTCCCGAGTCAAGGATGCTAACATGACAAACTCAACTATATCTGAAGGCTGACTGGTAACTGTTTCAACAGCACAAGAGAGGAGCAAAGAAAGAAACTGACTACTTCATCTCTTCTGTGCTGCCTGTTTCAGCAGCTGCAAGGGGCCTGGCCTCCACCTTGCAAAAACCTCAGCACCCAAAGCTGAGCGGAGGGGCCTGGCGCTGTGTCAGGAGCCCAGCTGTCTGCCCCGCTAAGCAGCTGCAGCCTGCTTCGGGCAGGGGGAGGGCCAGGCCTGGAGGCAGGAATGGTGAAGGCAGCAGGTGAAAAGAAAAAGCAGGCCCGCAGCACTTAAATTCCTCCCAGTCCCTGATTTGCCCCCCTCTCCCTGTATCCCACTCCACATCCAATGCAAAAGTCAACTTTTGCCTGTCCTGCTGGTTACCAGAAAAAAATATTCCCACCCCTCCTTCTCAGCACAGCTCACGTAGTGCTGCTTTGTTCCTAGTTCTCCATCGCACAAGGACGTGTGGATGTGCTCCACCCAGAGGTATAAACCCAAGTCAACACAAGCACCTATACTCAAATAATCTATGCCAATTTCTTCTGCCAAGGGCCCAGCTGCCACTGCTGCCTCTTTTCTGGGTGGCAGTCCTCACTCAGTGCAATCTTACGAGCAAGCCTACATAGTTGGAGAGGTTTTGCATGGAAAATATATTCGTATCTCTTGAGTTCTAGAAATTCCCAGGCAGTCTTGAGGGAACTAAAGTCCACCTCTACATTTACACCTTTACATTTCTGGTCTCAGAGCAGAATGAATTCTCACTGTTATAGGAATAATTCTGAAGTGACAGTTGTAAAACGTGAAAAAAAAATATAGAAAAGCCTACTTTATTCTCAAAGATTATGTCTGCAGCCAAATTATGGTTCTTAGTAATTTTCTAAATCATTTCCCTTTCTACTTACCTCTGTGGAGATAGCTGCTGGTTTAATTTTTCTATGCCTATAGAGGAAAAAACAAAACACAGCTGATTTGCCTTATTAAAAAAAAAAAAAAAAAAGAATTTGAATTCAAGGTTTTGACATGGAACGCATTCATTAAAAAAAAAAAAAAAAGCAAACTGGTGCTTTACATTTCAGGGGAGCAGGCTGTAATAAAGGTAATTTATCTGAAACGCCAAATATAAAATATCACTAAATGCATGAAAGTTTTTCATACATAAGGAAGAAAAGCTATGTACCAAAATAAATTTTTACATTCCTTCTATTCTCAAGTCTTCCTCTGCTACATTTTTTTTTAATAAATACCTGAGAAGCATAACAAATTGATACCTCTAAAAACAGCCTCTAACTTCCATCACAAACCTTCACCCTTTTGCCTCAACTACGTAAAAATTGAAGGTTCACAATCATACAGCAGTAATGATTTGAGCCAGCAATAAATTCTGGCCCTACTTCCTGGAGTACCTGACGACACACTATATGTTAGATTTCTGGAACTCCGTTTTAAATATTGCTTTCAAGAACAGTGTCCTAACTATGAAACAAACACTGAATTAATCACTAACTCTAGAAGCAGTTGTGAAATTTTCCATCTCTCCTTGGTTATTTACAGTCCCATCCATTCCATTTGAATATCATGCATGGATCTAGTACAGAGAGTTCAGAGATACCAGATCCTGTAACCACTGTGCTGCGACTTCCCAGAAAAGCTCTTCTACTTCAAAACCTGAACATAATCTTCAGTCTACAGTCAGGAAAAGTGTTTTAACACCCTAAAATGGCCATATAACATAAATATGATAGTGTACATATCACAGTGTTTATCTAGGATGTGATAGATAAGATTGAATGAAGCTCTGGGCTGCTGAGGACCACAAACTTTACATCAGGTGATGTTGCCGATGCAATATTAAGAACAACAGCCTGACAACTAAGAATCAGGATTTGGGGTGTTTCAGACATTTCTGCAAACAAATATATGTACTGAATCTTCTGAATATCTCTCTGGTAGCAAGTTAGTTACGGTCTGAGGAGGGTTATAGCAGAATGAATGCAGTTTCCTTCTGACAAACAATACCACCTCCACCTGCTCATTTGAGGAACTAGAAAAATTTAAGGTGAAGCTTTTGTGCAAGAAGTCAAGTACAGTAGTAAAAAGTAGTGTTTTTAAAAATACAGATAACCTAACCAAATGACTCAAAGAAAACTATCATGGCTGCTCTGGACATTTCCAAACTAAAGCTTTAATAGAAAGAGAACTTCACCCAGAACTGAAGCTAGAAATAGAGTTAACTTATTAAGTTGGGGAAATCCTTACTCACACCACAGAGTATTATTTTCAACTAGCCACAGAAGTTGGCCCTGAGGTGCCAATTTCAATTCATTCAAGCTTGTGATGATCAGATACATGTTAAACCATAACTTACTTCCTACCTTCTTAGAAAGCTGCTACAGAAGGGAATAAATCCTGCCTCAGGAAAGCAATGTTTGCTATCAACCAGGATACCAGAGTCACGATACCAGAGACTGCAGGCTCCTGGTTGGAAGAGGTCAGTAATGGAAACACATTGAACAGTGAGAAGCATCTTCATATGCCCCACCAGTTATATCATGGAACTACATTCATTGTGTCATCAACAGAATTAAAAGCTAATTATGGTGCATGCAGTAGAAAGATAGCTGATCTTGAAATACATCCTCTCCAAACAACAAATGCTTACAGATTCTATTGACGAGTCAAGATAACCCAAGAGCTCTATATCTGAGCACAATAAATTGGGAAGCTGCACTTGCTGCAGCGGAGATGTTGCAGTCTAACCAATAGCATGTCAGACACAAAGCAAAAGTAAGGAGGTGATCCATGAACTGAAAAATCAGAGGGAGGAATGTTCTATTATAATGACCCAATTTTCTGTGCCTTCATCTTCAGCCATTTCTTTTCTGGTTTGATCTGGCAGACAGCTGTCCTCACAGAGAAAGAACAACTTCTGTACCCCTGAAGTATCTGAAACAGGCACTTGCAGCTGTTACAGACAGGTGACAAACAGAATCCTTCAAAAAAGTCTTGTCCAGATTAGCCAGAAATTTGCAGGGCCACTTTGGGAAGCTGGGAACACGTCCTTGTAGAAAGCTATGGCTGTGGCCATCATATGGAATTAAAAGTGTACATTTGCTTGTATTGTTGCTGTTCAGAGAAAAAGCTGTCTTTTCTTTGCATTCAATGGACTTGTGTTCATGTTAGTGATGGGAAGATATGGGGAGGAGGGATCTTTTTCTGTGCTTCTCACATCACTTTTGGTAGGAGACGGGAACAAAGAACTGTGATCCTTTGTGGTTCCTTAGACAAGGAACCTCTTGGTGAGGATGGGTTGTCCTTGGGCAGGCAAACCAGATGGACTTTATGTACACCCAAACTGGCACAGAGCGAGGTAGTATCTCAACATAGTATATGTTATTGGTTTGTGGTTGTTTTTTTGTTGTTGCTGTTTTTTGAGTCACAGCATACCATACAGCATTTTCTTCACTAAAGAAATTCAGTCATTGCAGAACTGATCTGTACAAATATCCCCTGGGGTCAGTCCTTAAACTTTTCAGATATTGTGTCCTCGATTGTGTCATGCAGAGTCCCGTCACAGACCATTCCGTAGGGCTTATTTATACTGGAATGTCAGACTGCCCACGATGCTCCTTCCGCAGGAGCTCTGCTTGTGGCGGCTGCTAGAGCATAAGTAAGGACTTTGCAAGCAGGGAGGTGTGGGGCAGGGAGTCATTCCAACTGAGCAAGGCAAGGCAAGCAGCAGGCGCTGGAACTCAGCAAATTCGGCTTCTGGAAGTTACAATCGGTAACTCCAGCTGGGCCACTTGCTTAGACTTCTGCCAGAAGATTTATAAAAAGCACACTAAAGAATGTGAAATGCCTTTAAATATGCATTTCAAATTCAGTGCAGCCAACATCCACATTTGTTGAGGCTTCCATCCCTCAGCTTTTCTCTAAGGCTCTGTAAGGAATGCAAGGAGTTTCTCCTACTGATCTAATTTTATCCTCCCAGAGACGTCCACCAGCACGAAGGAATGCATTAGAGCTAGTGCAGTTTCTTTATTACTTCCAGCTCTCAGAGAGATCCAAAAGACACTAGCAAGGTAAGTGAGCACAACCCAGCAAATCTGACAGACCAGCCCATAATTTGTATGCTGCCACACAAAGAGGTGTGATAATTTACTAGCAAAGTCTTAACACTTGAATTTCTAAGCCCCACTGTACCCATTTATGTTTCCAAAGAAGCTGTATTTTTACATATAAGAAACTGGTCGGATGTGACTGTAAAGATAGAAACTCTATATAACAAGTTCTAATAACAAGTTCTTTATAACAAGTTCTAAATGTACTAGTTTATACTAGTTTATACTAGTACATTTAGTATCTTTTTTGCCTGCTCTTACATGAAGATCAAACCACTTGAGAGCAGCATTTACCACATTGATTCTCTGGAATTTTCTATCAGTAATGAGAGGGAAGTCTATTTACTGTACAGATAGAAGAAGTAGTACAGGGTTAGGGTTAGAGAGGATATTAGAATAGAAGATGGTAGGTGTGAAAAAACACATGTATGGATGGTGAGACATTTAGAATGAGATTCTGGGCTGACACAAATCACCACAGCTCCATAGAATTCAATAGACCTACACCAAGTCCCTGATCTCAGAATCAAACTGATGAAGGTAATCTTGCAAGAGAAAGTGAGACCCACACATGGGACTTGGTGTACACCAAGGAAGTCTGTAGCTTGCAGGATAAATATACAGCAGAGATGACAGCAGTGCTTCAGCCAGTGGAACAATTTTTTGGGGGGTGTCTCTATCTCGTTGTTGGTGTAGGGATGGTTTGTTACACATGTTATAACATCCCCGAGTTTGTCCCTAGGTAGGGTAAAAAACACTTCAGCGGTCCAGCCGCTGGATGTCTCCCTTGTTCTACTTTTACGAATGAAGACTGGTCTCATCTCAAAGATAAATGTGTCGCTGCGGAAGGCCGGCTGTCCGGTGATGCCCAGCTGACCGAAACGATGTGACAGCAGTCCTGGACTTGCCAACTCCTGACGTGATGGACTATAAGTGCAAGATATAAGCCAGAACAACAGCTGAGAAATGCATTTTTCTTCCATTACTAAAGCACTTCTTACAAGCCCCATTCTTCTCCAGCATCTAGCACAGCTGTATTAAGCAACCTGCTGCCAATAACTGAGTATTATTTGAGGAAATTAGTTAAAATCAACAGTGCAGTTCTCGAAAGTTACAATATGTAAGCAAATACGTTGTTAGGCTGCATAGTGAAATGCACCAAGTACGTCTTCTTTTTTCCTGGCAAGGCTTCTGGTTCAAGTCGTTTCAGCTTGGTGGTAACTTCAGCCAGACAAGAGCCAGATTTCCTTTTTCTGGAAAAGTCTGAAGCTTCTATATATTTCTCTGTTCTGAAGCAATTAAAAGAGACACTTTCAGAGCTTCCCATGAAATCCTGGTCTGGAAAAATAAACATTAGGGGACACTTTTTTTTTTTTTTTTTTTAACCTGTGCATGTTGAGGGTACAGGCTGAGGTCCTTGTTTTTGCTTAAGCAATGGAAGTCTTTCTGCAAGCACATTATGTTGTTTGAGCATCCTGAGGTTAAGAAATCAATGAATGCAGGAAAATGCTTAACAAATACTTTTGAGGTTAAGAACTTCAAGATCTCTGGCTTGTGTTAGTGTCGAATGGAAGTTTCATAGCACGTCAGAGCACACAGCACATAGCCTCCCTGTGCTCTGGGATGTGGGACAGAACAGAATCAAGCCTCAGGCAATGATTTCAGGATTTCAGTGATATCTAGTGCTGAGAACACAGGGTTTCAGTGATTTACCTAGGACAATACTGGAATTTGGGATTTGGGAGGAGTGTAATAGAGAGCTTTAAGTTTCAAAGTAACATGAGTTCCAAGACTGGATCCCTTTTTCCATGCTTCACACTTTTTTTTTTTTCATTAGGTATTTCATCAGTATATTTTGAGATACTATCTTCCCTTATGTTAATACTATTTTTTTATTTATTTACAGTTTTTAAAAATACAATTTTTGAATGATAAAAGCCTGATGTCTTGAAGAAATCTGCTAGATTTTTTTTCTCTCTCTCTCAGTATACATGAAACGATTTTATATAAATTTTTACCTTAGTGGTTGGCCAGTATTTGAGATCCTCTGGTTTATTTCTGTCAAAATATTGCTAGGAATTGGCACAGTTTTGTGGACAAGAATGTCCAAAGAATTTTAATCGAAAGGGGATTAAACTTCATTCAGGACTTAGCAGGAAAAAAGACAATAGGAAACAGCTCCTCTGGTGGCAACCCAAGCTGCTCTGTTCAGGCAACATTGCGCTCAGAAAACTCTCCATCTCTTCTTCTCTCTCTGTGTGCTCAGGATGACTCTGCAAAATGTTTCACTGACTCCCACCTGTGTCTGCATATATAACATTTCTGAGTGGGTCACTTAGACAGTTTTGTGGAAAACATGGATGTGAGCACAAAGGTCTGTACATGTGGCCCAGGTTTTTTATTTGACTGACTTTTAGCTGCTGCTTGGGGGTGACACCTATTTTTCTGCATTTTGTGTTTGTCCATGGTTAAAATTCAAAACCATTTTCCTCTTCAGGACAACAAACTGTGCTCAGTTTCACTTTTCATTTCACTCTATTTCCTGCCACTTTTCTTTCTAGCTGCTAAAGGGTGCTTGATGAAAACAGGCAGGGAAAGTGTGCCTTCTGCTTCTTCATAAAAGTTTATTTTATGAACAGATCTACGGTTATATTTTGAAATATGCTGTGATCAGATTTTTTTTGAGCTTCATTTCCTTTTAGAGCATCTAATCTACATTTGGTCTTCCAATGGATTTTGCTCTCTTGTGTCTTGTACCGTGGAATTATAAGAATATCAGAAGTATACCTAAACAGGGGATGTACTAAATGTAATGTTTTTAATGCCTAATGGAGGTAAACCTGCATTTTGCTATACTGAACATTTTAAGGTCTCTACTTCTTCCAGACTCCAGCTTTCTCCAGTCTGAGTGTGAAAGGTGTGTGCCTAGTATGTATCATGTATATAAACACAATCGTCAGAAGTGACCATTTAGTGGAAGAAACAGATTGCACGGTTGTTATTTTGGGCTGTGAAACCCCTGGAAAGTTGCTTAATTTTGAAAATTAGCATGCAGTTGGATAAGGAGTTTGCACACCCATACAAAATCAAGAATAAGCATTGTCACAACGTATGGTTTCTCTTTAGAGCTTTCCACTACATTTAGCAATAGCTTCAATGTTCATTATTAATTATCCTACCCTGTATCTTGCTACAACATTTGTCCTAGTCCTAGTGCTGTCAGAACTCCTCGTAGCATGGATGCATCGTCTATTAACCCTCTGCAAAAGGAGCTGTGAGGGCAAAGGGATAATGATGTACGCAGACAAGTGTAGCAGAGTGCTGAAGTTGCAGTGTATCTTCCAGTCAGAAGCAAATGCCTGTCTAATTCAAGAATTATGGAAGAAAACTGAATCTATAATTATGTTCACAATTTGAGAGGTCTTCCTTTGGAGCTTAATCTAAATAATATAGAGTATGTAGGCCTCTGAGCACCCTAGAAGACATCAAAGCTGATAACATAGATTTTGGTGGTCTGGGGAAAGGAGGAGGTTTGGGATTCTAAAATAGTGAAAGTCAGCAGAGCTCAACTGGAGCTCTTTATTGATGTACACTAGTTGAAAATTGGTTTATGACTTCAAGTTGCGTGGAAACAAAGCAAACCAAAGAAGCTCTTATGAAAGCAACCATCTAGGAAAGCATGAGGGAAGAAAAATACAGTGAAATCAGAACTCTTCCTAAATTAAATTTACTTATTAAATTTAATAAAGTTTCCTAGTGGGGAGTTGCTGGAAAATGTAAGTTGAAATGTGAAGCAAACTTTGATTGCTCTCTTAGCTGCCTTGATGGTATACTTAAAGCAGGAAGTACATTTCTTTTTTTTCTATTACTTCTAAAGACTATTTCTAGAGAAAAACGTCCATACTTCACAACCACCTTAAGAAGCATTTGCTATGGTTGTTGCCAAAGGAACAGCTCAATAGTTTCATAAATACCAAAGTTAACCAGCTCCTAAAAACAAGCAAAGTTGCCTGTACGTGATTTCTGTTTATAAAGAAACAGTTACTCTCTGAACTTTCTCCCTGGGCCTGTTACCTATTAGTGCATGCTTTACTGTCCTGTTCCTACTTCCTTTAGCTGTTTTGAATCAACTGTGGGTAGAAGCAATACTTGCGTGAAATGCACTTGAGGGAAAAACCTGATCCAACAAATTATAGAAAATAAACAGCATTACGGAGAGCTTGTGACTACAATGAGATCAGAAACAGGCTAATGGGAACACGCTTCTTTTGAAGTTGCAGTGGCTCTGCCACATCGTTTTAAAGCCATGTTTATGACTGGCTTTGGAGAAAAGGTGACATCGTTCAGCCAAGTTGACAGTAGCATACCAAAAGGCTTCACGGTGTTGGCACAGAAGCTGGCACAGCTAAGGCAGCCTCAGGTGCTCAGCTCAAATCACAGAAACATTCAGAACAACAACAAGAGACTGAAACGAGGGTGAGCAGCACGGGTTCATGGGGTGGGAACAGTCTGGGGAAAGCTGCTGGTGCTCACCTGGTCGTGAAGGAGCTGGCTCCACTCAGCAGGTGCAAGTGGAAAGTGATTTAGTTCAGCCTGTCTGCATCCCCATTTGGGTGCCCGTTAGGTAGAAAGGGCCCTGCCCATACCCTCCTTCAGTGTTCCCAGGTTTGGCAAATTCATTTTGTCTGTAGACAGCTGTTCATTATGTCAGGTATTTGTATTTCACATTCCTCAAGTCTCCTGAATTCTTTGTCGGTGGGGAAGAAGCATTCATAAAGTTGTTTAGATAAGAAGTTTTTGAAACTTGCCCGTGGATAAAGTTTTATGTAGGAGCTTTTATCAAAATCTTCAGTTTTGTAAGGTGATTCTAGAAGTACATGGTTACTAGTAACACCCTTTGGAGACTGTCTCCCTTTAGAAAATGTATGCCTCCTTAGAAAAGATGATGAGATGCTGTGGTTTTGACTGACAAGTGAGTTCATAATTCCCTCAGCTGCTGTTCTTTGACACATCCATTCCTGGTGCTGCATTGCAAGGCGTAGCGTACAGTATGGAAAAACATTTCTTTCTCCTTCAGGCAGTAAGTAAGCCTCTCCTGCTCTCCTCCTTTGAACTGTGGTTAAACAAAACCCATCACAGAACCCCAGAGGGAGAAACAATGCAAGATTCTAAATTTCTTCTAATCACTGGGTAAAATATAAAATATATGTAAATCTCCAACTGTTCTCTTTTTAATATGTGTGTGCCTTCCTTCCCCGCTATGCTAGGCTGAAATAATGAAGCAGGACCCAACCAGGTAATTAGCATGGTTCTGGTTTTCTCTTACTCTGCTGTGACTGTTGGCATCGAAATTTCTATTACCTCCCCATTGATTAATTTTGGGGATTCTTCTCTACTCCCCTCCTCCCCCGCTAACCACTGACTCCTCCTCGTGTCACTCTTTTTCTCTTCTCAAGCCTTTCAGTTTGCTCCACACTGGCAGGATTAGACCTGCTGTGTATTTTGTACTGTCTGATACAGGAAGCTGAAACCCATCGTCCCTTGGATTTCTCCGGGTGTTGTGTAATCAAATTGTCTGGAGCGTTAATTCGCATTTGGTTATTCTGACATTCTTGATGAAAAAATATGTACATTAAAATCATAATGTAATTACAGATTTTTGCTTTTAGCATGAATATATTTCTTCACAGTGACATTGAAATTATTTAGTATTCCCAGTATTTCTATATTATTTTGACAGATAGGCAGTGGGCTATGAGTAATTTCAAGGTGACACAGTTTATTCCATACAGCTTAAGAGGAAGGATTTTTCCCCCTCCCCCTTTTCCCCATCACATTTTTTTTAAATTATTATTAATGGATAAACCTGAATTGTCAGCTTTCCCTAAGCCTTGCTATATGGGCTGGAACGAACAATGAACTGATCAAATGAATTTCATTATTTAACCACATCACTGACTAAGTAGGAGTACTGTGCACCCTCTTGTTCTTGTTTTATTTTTTCTCTAGCAGTTCTCCCTCTGTCCTTTGCTTCATCCCGATAATTTAAACAGAAGAGTTCCAAGCTGAAAGAGCCCGTAATGTGGCAAACACAGGCTTCCAGGGGTTGTGTGGGCTAGAAATAAACTTCTGATTTTGTCTGGAGGCAGGATGCTATGACTGTGCAGCTGGCAGGTTAGTGATGATGGTCATAAATATTAAATAACAGAACCAAAACAAAACTCCAGAGAGAGACTTTGCACAAATCCGACGCACCAAGACAACCAGCTCAGACAGCTGGCTCTCTGTAGACTTTCTTGACAGGAAACAGTGCTGAGGCGTATTAGGATGATTTTTATAAACCTGAAGGCCAACTTGTAATGCGTTGTTTGAAAGTTAGATGTATTAATGTTTTATAGCTTGAAGCAGAAATCTGTTTTCTGAAGTAGATAGATGACAGGTAAATGATATCTGTGCTGTTCTCACTTTTATTAGGTGCTCAAAACATTTTTAAGCTTTGCACCTGCTAAAAAGGTGTAGAGGGGGTAAGCCTTACCCTTGACATTCATACCAGTTCTCTGGTGTGCAGCGAGATTCCTGCTCCTTCCTCCACAGTTCCTCTGTTTCCTCCTTTTTCTTCCTCTCTAAGAAGACCACACCATCATAAATTACAGTTGGTTTTGTTCCTTTCTTGTTACTGTCTGAGACAGGATAGGAGCTCACTACTCACAGCCTTCCTCCTTCCAGAGGCATCGATCTGGCTCCTGCTCCATGGAAGAGTTGCTCCAGCACAAGCAAAAATTAACATGCAAAATGTTTGGGTGGAGTTGAAGCAATACCAGCATAGGTCTGGGATGATTCCCCTAACAGCTCTGCTGTTATGTTCTGCTTCTAAGAGGATGAAAGGTTTCTAAAGGCTTCTAGAAGTGAAACGTTCTCTGTGGCCCAAAGAGTCATGTTTCTATTACACTGTAAGTTGGGGTCAGGTTCTTGTCTGATAAATTTGCACATAAGTGCCTTAACTTTTATGGTTATATAAATTTATAACAACTTAATGCATGGTTCAGTGATTTTCAGACACCAAAAGGAATGAGTTGAAATAGCAAAGCGTTTTTTTTTAGGATAACTGCATGTAGGCATGATCCATTTTGTGCTGTTATTCTGAGTTTAAAAAGATAAAGTAAATCTAAACTATTTTTAGGTGCAATGAGTCAGTCTAAATGAGTTGATGGAAAAAGATATAAATGAAAGGACAGTCCAGTTAGAGGAAGTTATGGAGTGTAATGCTTTTATATAAACATTCTGCAGAATTCATTTGGCTTTCCAAACACTGCCTGTAGATCTAAAAGTGCTTCACAGTGGCTCATGGAGACTTCTCTCGTCACATGGTGCTGTCTCTCTCTGGCTTCAGTTCAATTGCATTAAAAACAGAATATATATTTTAAAGTAGAATTTTAAAAATATTTATGTAAATAATTGATGCGGTTCTTACAGTGCTGTTCTGTGAACAGCGCACACAATCAGAGATAGAAGTGGCCAGCAGGTTCCTAGCTGTGAAGAAAAAGCATTCAGTGAGATCATTTTTCAGTTAGTGTAAGGAGAACCCCTGATTTATTTCTGTCGCTGTTAAATCAAACAGTGTCATGGAATGGGAATGATTTTTTAAGGGTAACATAAGCCAGATGCATTTAAAAGACTTAGCTAGACTAGTTTGTATTTGTGTTTTCACAGAATCATGAGGAATTTACACACATGATCTCTGACAGGGCATGCAATATGGTGAGCTACAATATTCTGGAGTAATATCATTCCCCTATGTATTGAATGTTCCCAAATATATTTACACACACACACACACACACACACTGCTTTGTGTAGCAGATACAGCTAATATAAATATTCAGATAAAATCTTGCTTAAGATCTCACTTTTTTTCCAAGCTTCCTTTAAGTGCTTATGGAAGTTGATATGAACTTACCTTAGTCTGCAAAGACTACAAACAGTTGTTTGGGGATTGGAGGCCCATTTCTTACTTGCAATACCCAGTCTTTGTAAAAATAAACTAGTCAATCCTAGTGGATGGAAAGTTTACCTCTAGCTTCCAGTTGCACCTTCATTTTGTGCATTTTAGGTGTATGATTACACCTCCTGGCAATGTTATGAAACACCTTCTACATGGTATCTTCAAGCATCTGAGCCAGAAATACTGTGGGGGGGGCATCACTGTTTCTACCAATATTTCAACAAATGACCAACGGACCCAAGCAAATTCAAGTGATGACAGACATGGATGAAGATGAGTAAAATGCGCTCACTTCAGCTGAAAGTGATACCTGTTTGGAAGTGTTGAAATTAAAGCTGTGGCTTCAGTAAGTAGCATTGTTAGTCTTACAGCCATCTTAGGGTCCCACCAGCCAACCAACATTACCTTCTTCAAATGACTGAAAGCCCCAACAAGGATAAAAGACAAAGGGAATTCAAGGGAAACATCAGTTTGTTTAACAGATAGGAAGCCTGGCTTTACAGATCACAAAGTTGTGCTGGAGCTGAGAAGTGCAACACCTTCTCAGTGCCCCTGGTCAGCTCTTCACCAGCAAAACTCCAGCCTTTGTTCTTAAACTGGAATTGGATATCTCTTAAAGATGAAGAGAGAAGAATTGCTAAGTTTTGGGCTGAATAGTAGCAGTATAATTTGCTGTGAATCCAGGCACCTGCAAGGTATCAAAGCCACTTGCATCAGTATTTTTGGGAAATGCGACCGAGGATGTCAAACAAGGAGCCAGCAGTCACAGACTGTTTAATTCACGCTGATTTTCCCAGAACTGTATCCGAGGAGGATGTCGCACTTTTCCGTTCTCAAGTTCAACCTCTCCTCTGAGTGCATCAGCAGGTTTCACCTCTTCTGCAAGTGCACTCTCCTGTGAGTTATTTATAATCTCCCGCTGCTTTCCATAAGTAGAATTTCACTCACCTTCCTTCTGTCTGCTGCAGATTGTTATATTCCACCGATGTACTGTTGCTTTGCATATAAACTTTTCAACAGGCTGTTTTCTTCCAGCTCCAGGAGACCAATCAGAAAACTGGGAAGGAAGTACTTATCCTTGGCAGCAGCAATTTGGGGACGTATGTAAAATTCAATGTACAGAATCATAAAGGCTCAGCACATACTCCTAAAGCATCTCTACATGCACAAGAATGCATTTTTAAAAGTAGATCTAAGATGCACAGCTGCACAGTTCTGCAGTTCAAAATGAGCATGTTATATTTATTGGAGCAATATGTATTCTTTTCAATGAGACTGCTTTTAGGAGCTTATTTCAAACATAAAAATTAATCTGTGATCATTATCGAAACAGCATTGGAATTAAAAATAAAGGGCATGTAACCAGAGCCTCCAACTAGAAGTGTAGACCCCTAGGATATTCTTGATCTGCCACAGCTACTTTGGACCACTTGTATGTTTAATCTATAAAGTTTTCCTTCAAGCAGTTAATTGCTTGGTAACTAAACTCTGCATATCCAACACAACTGAATTTAGTATCTCTGCAAGAGAGCACAGAACTAGGCAGAGGGAAACTTCCACTTTAATCATCATCTAATTCTGTCAGCTGGGGTACCAGAAAAGAAAAATGCCTTTTCCTTTACTGACTGAAGGAAATGTTACCGGTAAGTCTTTTTCATTCAAAGACTCTGTTGTCCACAACAGAAGGGTACAAAGCTGTACATTCAGCTCTACCTTCAAACATCCCTACAAGCTTAGGCCTGCTTGGATTCCGTATGTGTTTATCCGATCTGTTTCATTGTAATCTCCTAAAGCCCGAGTAGTTATGCCAAGAAGTGGACCCAAATGTCACAAAGTGAGGGTTACACAAAAGTCTCTGCTGCCTTTGCACAATGTGAGAAAGCTTTCAGCAAAATCTGGAAAGTAAAACACGGACACTGGGACATTGATTTATTAGCTTTCCAGAGAGGTTTCTTTCAGCTGGGAGAAAACAATGTCATACTCCCATTTTCTTGTGGGTGGCTTATCTCCAAGATGGCTTGCACCTAGATTTTTCTAAACTTTTTACTTCTCAAAAGGATAATGTCTCACGTCAGAAGGATAAAGGATAACTTCATGTCAAGAAGTACTGCAGAGCAGAGTCATCTGAAACAGTCATTACAGTGCAGAATTTCTGATTGCAACAACTGCAAATAACCTAAGGGAAACAGTAAT
Source organism: Aythya ferina (assembly GCF_964211825.1). NCBI lineage: Eukaryota > Metazoa > Chordata > Aves > Anseriformes > Anatidae > Aythya > Aythya ferina. The sequence goes on from NC_140298.1 coordinate 23,392,800, forward strand.
AGGAACTGTTTATTCATGAGTACATCCTGTGGCTCTGCAGTGCATCCAGGTGCACAAGCTCTGTTTTTCACAGAACTTTAGCTATTGCGAATTTCTTCTCAACAGATAACCCTAGCCAAGAAGACCTGAGCACAAGCTTTGTACACAAGTAGATTAGGACTTGCACCTTCTACTGAACAGGAAGAAAAAAAGCCAAAACAAAAGAAGTTATGTAAAGACCAACAGCTAGGGAAAGGGTGTAAGCTTAAGTTGTTGTCATTGACCATATTTAAGAGAAATAAAAATAGGAAGTGCTGTTTGTTATCAGACTTGCACATATTCCTTTGCCAAATCTACCTTACCAGTATGAATTGCCCAAACGCCACCCTAAGATACATTCTTATTTCCCACCTATTCTTTTCTCTGGGTTAGTTTTGTTGTTTGTTTTTGTTGCACCAAGATTAAAATCGTGCCTATGTTGTTAGAGTACTTCTAGCAGTAATGCTCACCTATCACATGCTTCCTTGAGACTTTGAGTGAAGAAAATTTGTGTTTGGACATAGTTGATTTTTCTGTCAAAGTAGTCAGATACATTATGTGTTGTAACTATCTGAATCAGCATTCACAGATAGGGCTCTGAGTCAAATACTTTAAAAAGCCCCTTAACTTTCAGATTTGTTTTGTTTTAAGTTAAAGCATTCACAAACAAGGACTGAAGGTCTTTGAAACTAGTAATTCTGTAGACGACATAAGTAGTTTTCAAGTTACAAGTTCATAACTGTTTTATTTAATCTGAATATTCCTCATGGTGCATGGATTTGTCATAAATTGCTTGGCTTGTATACTGTTTCCTGACTGGACAGAAAAACTTTAAGCTAAAGTTTAAGTGGGTGATGGATAACAGCGTGTAATTGTCACCACCTATGTCAGCTCTAAGGATTTCAGGAGATAGTCTCTAAGAATATCCGGTATTCGTCTGACAATATGCAAATACTAATCACCGTGACTTAGCACATCTTACTGATGGTGCAGCTGAATCCTACTGAATGGTAGCTTTTTCACTCACAGAAGTACTCATAAGTTTTTTCAATTTCTCTTCTGTTTAACCAGATCAGCTGAAAAATTTGTGTTGAATTTTCTCTATGAAACTTGCGCATCTCTTCCATTTTCTCTCGAACAGATGCAAATTACATCAAACACATTTCAGATGGACTAGTTTTTTTCTTTCTTTTTTTTTTTTCCTCTTTCACTCTGAAGTTCTACACGTTCTTGGGAGTTCTGCAAGGGAAAGACTGCAGCAATTAAAGACCTTTCCAACCTATCATTTGTAGACTATGGAGACTGATGGTGGTTTTGAAACAACGGTTAAAGACAGTGGTTTACAAACCACATGTAGAGGCTTCCCAGTCGGAAGCGCTGTACATAAATAGTCAAGCATCCTCTTTTAATTTTTACTGAAATGTGGAAGTCTGGCAGGTCTGACAAGTACAGGCTGAAATATGATCCTACACTGATTCCTACATAATACCAGATATGAACTCAGAATAATCAGACCATAAATATCAGCCTAGGCTGAAGTTTTTGAAGAAACAGGAGACCTTTCCTGCTTAAGAAAACCATTACAAAAACTAACCAATTAAATCAATGAAATGCTCACATTTTTCATAGAAACAGTGTCTACGTGCACACAACAGTTAGGAAAGAAGTAACTTGGTCTAATACCAAAGACATGGACTTCTTGGAAAAATCCCAGCTGCTCAGGATTTGGAGTCCCGGCATTCTGGCAGGTAGTGGTCTTTTGATTAGGATGCAATAATAACGCTGTAATTAACCTCTGCTAATACATCTTGCATGCTTTTAGTATGTTTTAATTTAACTGCAGCCTCTACAACTGCAAAAATAAAGATAATACTTTGATCTGAAGTTCATAACCCCTTTACTGAATTTTGCTTGCTTATATTGTTAGTCATATTGCTCCAGTTGTTATTCAGAGGAGTCTAGATTAAGGATAATAGAATCTTTCCTGTCATAAAAATTAGTCAAATGTGTCAGGACAAAGTGAGGAACTATCAGAAAAAAGTATCAGGTGGTAAACAGCAGCTGAGGTTATGCCCATCTGATATTTCTTAACATTCTGAAGAGAGAACTATCATTAGATATTTTCAGCACAGCAATGCATTAAAAGCTTGGACCATTAAAAAAAAAAAAAAGGAAGTTAGTGAAAACATTTCTCTTTGTTTACAGACACGAGTGAGAGCAGGTTGGATCCACAAGGATCTCATGCTAAAAGGGCGAGGTTTATATAACCATTTCCTGCTGCATCAGCAAGTTTTTTCACTGAAATGCACCTGAATTTTAGTACAAACAGGAGGTGTGTTACCCTCTTTGAGATCAGCAAAGGGAAACGCAGGAAGCAAACAGTAACATGAAGCCACTCAGTGGTACTGGGTTACAATCCAGCTACAAAATTATGCATGTAAAATTTTTGAAACGGTGGTGGACGTGCTGATCCTGGCTCAGCCAAGACTATGACACTAATCACAGCAGCACAACTGCTGCAGCTGCCCCATAAGTAACCGTGCAAGGAAAGGAAGGGAAGAGAAGGGGGAAAAACAGTAGAAATAGGGAAATGATTTGTGAACTCCTGGCAAAAGAACTGCCACCATTATCACCAAACCCATATGCATTCTTGTAAAGATGGCAGGTATCTTATCAAGGAGCTAACTCCCAGCTGTTGTTGGCATCTAATCAAAAGGTCAGCAGTTATAATAACAGCAGTAAAACAAAAATAATTACCTGAAGCAGTACTTTTTCTTAAATGACAAGTTACTTATTTCACCTGAGAGCACTATCAAATAGCAAGGGGCTCATGGAACCCATCTGACAAATTAAGCGGTCTAATAAAATACAAAACAAGTTTAGAGTAAAATCAGTAGCACTGAGAAAGAAAGAATAAATGCAAAGAAAGTTTTTCCGTTTTTTTTTCACCGACAGGTAACTGTCCCTTTCTCCCAGCATAATATGCAAACCAGAAAGTGGAGAATAATCTAAATATATTTCCTTCAAAAATGCCACAACACTAATGAAATACAAAACATCTTTGATGAATTAGGAGCAGCTGCTCAGTTTTTCCATGACAATTCAACCTAGCGGGTAAATCCACATATGTGTCAATTTACATTCTGTTTAAATTCCTAGAAGTCAGTGGTTAGCAGCAATTTATATAGCACACGCTTTTACTGTCCTCTGGTTGCTGAAAGACTGCCAGACACCTGATGAAAGGGGGGTGCTTTCACCCTAGAGGATCTGGAGTTTTATATTAGATTAAAAGGAAGAGCAACACGTGAATGCTTATCTCCTTGCAACAACGATGAGGTTAGATTAAAAACACAGAAAAAATTAATAGAAATTAAAAATGAGATTAGAAATCGTCCACATAATATGCTAGAAATATCCACAGGATTCTGAACTACTATAATAAACTTGGGCTGTAAGAGTAAATAGTAAACAGTGGGTTATCTTTTTTTTTTTGTCAGAGAAAAGTGGAAGAAGCTAGAAGGAAATCATCATAATCTGATATAGACGACATCTCTGATTATTTTTTCAAAAAATGAAAATAAAGTGTCATTTTTTCAAAACTAACACAATAAGTCTTACTTGAAATGTTACAGTAGTTCTCAAGAGGAAAAAAAGACTTTTTTGTTTTATATCTGCAGGCTTGCATAAGTACTGTAGCTATGTTTTGAGATCAAGTGTTTTATATCCATTATTCTCAAACCTCTCAAATATTAAACCCACAATGCCTTTTAAAGTATAAGCATCTGTTATACCTGTTTATACACGAGACCTATACTCACTTGAAGTACAGAGAATTGATGTTAGCTTGTCCAGATAATGCATTTGCTTCTCCAAGGAATGGGAAACAACTTGGGATTTACAAAAAGACCACTCATGCTTCAACTATTAAAAACTTCCTTTTCTGTTAAGGAATGTAATTTTACATTATATACTTGTAGACAAAGAAACACAGACAGAAAGAACTTGATTATATAAAAAGTTCCTGTAATTCAGCATAAACGGCCTGAATGTATGCCACTAATACAGATCTGTTTGATTTCCTATTTTCAGGAATTCATTACAACCAGCTATCATCAGTCAGTCTTTTGTTTAGAAAATATATGAGTGTGTACACACGCAGTTTACATAAAGTGGTTTGCCTTTCAGGAAACCTAGCACACCCCTCCCCAGGCATTCTCTGGGTACAAAAATGTTTATCAAAACTCATCTCTGATGTTGAAATGTGGCTGATCTTCAGGTTTAAAGTCTAGGTTGGGGCTGCCATCTTCATTCAGGATTCTTCGAGAAGTATAGCCAACAATTGGATACTTAGCCTTGTAAACATTATTGAAGATATCATCCAGTGACTTTAGCTCCTCTTCGGTGAGTCCTGTCTAAATGAAACAGGGTCAAAAATTAAAAAAAAAAAAAAAAAGTAGATAATTACATTCATTTTTCTTTTCTGTTGATTACTCTGAATCAGACGGTTTGTCTCCCTTCATTTTCTTGCCTAAGTAAATCACACCTAAAATAAGCAACCCACTGTCACAGTTAGCATCCAGTGCCACGTCAGTGACACAGAATAAACTAAACCAATTGACAAAGAAAGTAATTTACTTTCTTTGGCAGCATCTTTTTAACCAGCGGGCAATTTCCCCTTTACATGCTTGGTTATATAAGTTGTTTTGGCTCCACAGATTAAAAACTTCCCTCTCTAAGGCTGTTAGCATGGCAGCTTTCATAAGCAGTTAAGTATGTGTCCATTTTATGTATTGAAAATACATTTAATGTATTGAAATCTATATATATATTGAAATATATATGAAAATAAAATTAATATTAATGCATTTTGATTTAAAATTAAAAGATGTAAATGTACTTAAAGGATAAATAAAGTATAAATATAAATTTATATAATATAAAGTATATATATAAAAGTTAATGAAGTTAATAAAAGATAATAAAGTTAATGAAGTTAATAGAGTTAATAATGGCAAGGCAGTTGGACTCGATTTTTGTAAGTCCCTTCTAATTGAACTATTCTATTCTAATATAAATTAATTGAATATTATAATTCATCATCTTTCTGAGCTTTTCATGTGCATTAACTAGCAGCACACAAAGCAAAAGAGTAAAGCTCTGCAAAGTGCAATTAAGATAATAGTCCACTTCTTACTATGTCATGAGTAAGATCTGCTGGATCCAGAGACATCTTTGCAACTCCTCTTGTTGAGTCTTTCCCAACCAAAGCATTGTATGGGGCTCCTTTTCCATAAAATTCTGTCAGAGGTAAATAAAACAAAGCAAAATAAGACAACAAAGTGATGGTCTGACAATGTACAGGATAGGTTCAGCCTCTAATTTTCACCAGCCTATTTGACTTGCTGAAACCAACAACTTGAGTCTAAGACCCTTCCTTCCAAAACTGACTTTTGATTTGCTGCTTTTTTATAATATATGCGAGTCCTTAAACAAAAATGAACAAACAAAAACAAACAAAAAAAAACCAATCAAACAAAACAAACAAACAAACAAAACATAGAGTGCAGTTGTGTAACACAACTGTTGAACTCCTATACTGCAGTCTTAAAATTTTATGGAGCTATGCTCTACATTCTCATGAATAGTTTGTAGACTCCAGAATTTGCAGCAGCAAGCCTTGTCTAACTCAGGATTTGAAGATCATCAGATATATACGTCCAGACAAGGTGTATTGACAAGCTTAGTACAAGTAAAGCAGCAAGCCATGAGGGTGCCTGTTATGACATTAGGGCAAGTGGCCAGGCCTCCTTGGTGCTTTCAAACATTTTATGAATGTTTCCTGTTTTCCATAAAAAGAACAGAAAAAAAACACCAACCAACCAAAAAAAAAAAAAAAAAAGAAAGAAAGAAAGAGAGAGAAGAAAGAACCAGAGTTCAAATTAAAACATCTCTATTTCCTAGGGAAGGCACAAACAGCAAATACATGTAGAGCACTAAGCCAAGTGTATATGATGAGACAGGAAGCCTCATGAAGTAACAAAATTTTACAGGAGAAAAAGTTACGTGGGTATCCCCATCCAAAATCATAGCCAACTCTTCCAACAGTTTTGAGCACACCACTGGACACCCCTTCAACATGGGAGGAGGCCCGGAGCTGAGGGAACGCTGCTACTACGTGGTGAGGACTCGGGGACCCAGGCAGCTGTCATCAGCCTGCAAGCTTACTTGCATTACACTGGGTTGTCTGTCTATGTGTGTGCTGTAAGCTCAAAGAGGAGTAAATTCTAGACAAACCCTTAGCATGGGAGGTGCCGGTGGAAGGTATTTTTTAAAAGGAAAAAGTGTATTATTTTTGCTGCAACTGAGCTGCAGATTTTTAATAGTTTGGGGACATTTAAGAACAAATGACTGAATAACACCACAAAACCAAAGCAGACAGCAGAAGCGATGCAAACTTGCCTTTTCCAGAGGTGACATCAAACACTACTCCTTTCACTGCTAGGTAGATGGGCTGTCCTTCCTGGAAAGAAAGTGGTCAATACATCCTCAATTCTTAAGGGTAGGCAAAAGACAACTACTTTTAGCTATGAAATCCATACTTACAAGAGAATGAAATGCTCTTTTCTATATTCTCAAGGAGCTTACAATCCAATGCACAATAAATATATAGCCTGGCAATTTTATTTGACCCCATAATCAGCAGCCTGGTAAAAATGATATGTCTGTGTGCATCTGGGTAACACAGTACGGGGCATTTCTATACCTGGCTGATCTGAAGTCTCTCCTCTGTCACCTATCCATGCATCCTTGTGTCAGCTGTTGTCATCACGAAAGAAAATTCTTGTCATCAAATTCTTGTCATCAGCAGAAAGAAAAATGAAAACAGCACTGGGGACTATAAAGGAGATAAAAAAAGGATGTGCACTCCCACATCACAAGCTGCTCCCTGCAAAAAAAATCTGAGTGTCCCCTGGAAAACTAGCGGCAACATCGTATTTCTAAGCCTCTCCAGTCTGAATAGGGAGAGTAGAGAAATAGCCATGGGTTAAAACTCAGTTTATTTTGTGGAAATCTGCCTCTCATTTGTGTGTACACAAACATACCTCTTCTCTCTCTTGAAATTTCTTGCTTGTGCTTTAAATTGTCCCAGAGATCTTTTGAGGATTTATTTAAGCATATGGGGTAAGAAAATCTGTTTAATCTCCATGATGCAGAACATGTCCCTCGTGCAAGTCACCCCATGACACTTGTCTGCTGGAAGACGATAAACTACAGCTTTCTGCTCGTCGTGCTGTCCAAGACAGAAAGGTGTGCGGCACGCAGCATTCCTTATTTGATTAAGGGAGTGCGAGGTAAACACACAAACACGCAGAGCTGACCTGCTGACATCTGCTTTACTTAACCAGCCCCAGCCTCTCCGCTGGCTGCTGCACATCAGGTGTATTTTTAGTCAGGAGCTGGTTAGTTTCTTGGAAGGATGCAGGCCCGTGCACTGCTGCAGCGGGCCCACAGGGGGCCAAGCCGAGCTCCGCACGACCCAAACCGGCTCCCCCCGAGCCCCCGGGGCACAACCCACGTCCTGCGGCGGCTCCCTGGCCCCGTGCCGCCCCGCCGGCCTCCCCTACCTGCTGCCCGTCGTATCTGGCCAGCTCGGGCTCGGTGAAAAGCCGCACGGGGGCCTCGCCCGGCGGCGGCGGCGGCTTGAAGCGCAGCTCCTGCTCGGCCGCCGCCAGCAGCGCCACCAGCAGCAGCCGCCACGCCATGCCCGGCCCCGGCCCCGGCCCCGGCCCGCCTCCGCCTCCGCCTCCCGGCCTCAGCCAGCCCCGGGCTTGCCCGGCCCCGGGGCCGGCGGCGGGGAGCGGGGGGCTCGGGGCGGGTGAAATGGCGCGGGGAGGGTTGAGGAGGTTTCGCTTCTCGTCACGTAACCTGTGGCAGTTGGTTTGGGTTTTGTTCAGCCGAAGGATGGAGGGAATAAATAGTGGGGTTTTTTTGTTTGTTTGTTTGTTTTTTACTTATTTCAAATGACGCGCTGTCCCCGTGTTGTAAATATAGTGTGGGGGAACGTTCTGGCAAAAGAATGATCGGTTTCATGTTTGTAATTCTGTCAAGAATTAAGGAAATTGGAAACTTTTAAACATTCCTGTGTTCGTGTGGCACCCCTCAGCCCGCAAGGGAGGAACCGAGGATTCAGGAGCAGGTCACTGAGAGGCACCTGGCAGTGAGAGCTCTGTTGGTCAGAGGCAGTTCAGCAGGGAGAGAGAAGCAGGTCTGAACTTTAAGGGTTGTTTATAAACCCTTCTTGCCTGAAATCCATGAGCCCACCTCAGGAGGACACCCCTTGCTTGAGGGTCAGCCCTTCTTCCCCAGGCAGGTGGGTGCATTGCTGTAAGCAGAGGTGTGGCAGCAAACCCAAACCAGCATCTCCATAGATCTCTTCTGGTCAACAAAAGCATCACCAGACCAGAAGCCCAGCAGAGCAGGGCCATGGGGGTGACAACCACAAGACAGGTGACAACCACAAGACATGTCCCTGTGCCCAGGAGTTGGCCTGATCCTGCAGAGCCAGGGCAGGGAGAAGCAGGAGGCTAAGGCCACCTGGGATCTTGCTGCTGTGGATTGCTCTCTGGCATGGCAAGCTGAGTATCACTGCTGTTACAGTGATGGCTTAAAAATTGTTTCTGTGACTCTCCTCAGGCAGTGAAGTTTGCCTATTCTGCCCCAGAAATAGCTGGGCTTCCCACCCTGTCTGTGCATCACTTCCATCTGCTGCCTCCACACGCCACAAGACAGACAGGAAATGTCAAGCAGAAAAGAGACCTTTATTAAGGGCTGGGACAGAACAGCTCCTGAGCGCTCCTGTTGTGCACAAGCAAGACACTGGAAAGAGCTCTGGCATTTGCCTGGTTACTCGGCCTGCAAACATCCTGCATGGCTTCCAGCAGAGAGCCATGCTGCTGGAAATATGCAGAAGACTAATTTGTCAGTTTGGTTCAAGTCACATTATACACTTACCTATTATTCTGAAATAATTAGTTATTAGTGTCTCCCTGGGGAGGGCAGCAAGCACTGAATAGCAGCCAACATCTGTCAGAAGTGTTAGGGATTTGGGGGTGAGCTAGAGCCTGCCTTTGAGCCACAGCCACGTGCAAAATGAGTAACGAGACCTAAAGTATCATTGCAGAAAGGAGAGACCATGCATTAGGAATGCTGTCGTCAAGGGACTTCAGTTCTTGGTTATTAATGTACTGGTTTCGGGTCCTAGGCACAGGGAAATGGTCAGCAGCAACTTACTGCAGTGTTACGTCTCAGTGCAAGAAATGTTTTGCGTGCTTTTTCTTGATTATGAAATGTCACCAATTACATGCTGGGGGAGAAAAATAGGTAATTGTGTACAGATGGCTCATGAGTCAGGTCTAATGAGGTTGTTTGATGGTGTGTTTTTTTGGTTTTTTTTTTGGTCTTTTATCTTCCTGGAGCACCCCATCGTCGGTGCTGCTGTGCCAGGCTGGGCCCTTGCTTCGGTGCATGGCTAGCAGCCCCAAGGGAGCAAATGTCTCTCAGGGGGAGTGGGCAAAACTGTTTTAAGTTGGGTTGTCCTTGTCTCGGACAGCTTGTGTTGTGAGGTGTCTGAGGTAATAAAGTAAAATAAGGTAAAATAAGGTGAGGTAAAATAAGGTAAAATAAAATAAAATAAAACAAAATAAAATAAAATAAAATAAACGGTTTCTCCATCACTAAGGAGCACACTGATGCAATTACCCCGGAGGGAAATGTCCTTACAACCCTCACAAAGAACCGCTTATGCGTGTGAGGGGAACCCCCACGCCACACGGGCCAACGTCACGTTACTCAGAGCCCGAGAATGGGGCCGAGATTCCCAAACCCGCCCCCAAACCCGGCCCCACAGGCCGTGCAGGTACTGGTCCAGCTCCCCTCAGCCGGGCGCCCCGGACTACAGCTCCCGGCAGCCCGCGGCGGGGCGGGCAGCGGCCGGCGGGGGGGGGACCCGGCGCCTGCGTGTCCCTGCCGGGCCGGGCTGGGCCGGGCCGTGCCGGGGCGATGCCGAGGGCGGAGGTGGCCGGGTCCTACCAGGAGGTAGGGAATGGGTTCGGGGTGCTGGCTGCTGGGGGGGGCTCTGCGTGGGGTTTTGGCGGCGGGGTGGGGGCGGCGGACCGGCCATAGAGCTGCAGAGAGGAGCTCTCCTCCTGGCTGAGGGCTGTGCCCGCTGGGGAGGCTTTACCCCGTGGTTCTCGGGGTGAAATTGGCTGGTGTGAAAATGCCTGTGTGAGAAAGGGGAGCGCTGCCTGGGGAGCCCTGAGGCTCGCCGAGCGAGGTTGTTCCGTGCCCTTCCTGCTCTCGCTGTCCTGCCCTATCGCCGTGTCCTCCGGCAGCCTCAGCCGCCCTGCGCGTCCCTGTTCCTTCGCGTTATCACCGCGCTTCGCCTCCTTATCGAAAGCACGTGGGCAGAGCTGGCCTGTGGGTGTGAGCGTGTGGCAGCTTCCCTGCTGCTGGGTGCTGTGCTCTGGGGATTGTGCCTGGTTTCTGGAGGAGCCAGGATCAGCTGGCACAGCGATGCAGTGTCGGCGTGATGCCCCGATGCACCGTGAGCAGCGCGGGCTCGCAGTGGCCTCGGTGGGTGCGCTCGCCTGCCTTCACGTCTTGTCAGGGCAGGTGCTTGGGATTTGCAGTGAAATTATTGTTTTTTTGGGGCTTGGTCTCGTGGCTCAGGTCAGCGCAGCCGAGGCAACGTGAGCGCTCCCTGCTTTTGACCATCTGTCCTGTGGTATGTGTGAAGGGCGCGTGGGGCTGCCTGCCTGGTAGAGATAAGATGTGGTCATGTATTGTTTTCCTGTTTGTTTCTTAGGAATGCTGAGAGATTACATTTTTCTGACTTTTTCTTTTCCTATGCATTAGAAGCACTGTAGAGCCTCTTGAGAAGACAATAAGTGTTGCAAATTGCGTTCTCGTTTAAACTCATGTCGATACCTTCTTGCTGCCAAAAATAGAGTTCACCTACCCCCTGCACCACCTCAGCCGAGGAGGTGTCTGTACCTGGGAGCCCAACCAGGAGGTGTGGGGGTCAGCTGCGAAACTGCAGCGCCCCAGCAGCTTGTGGCAGCTGTTTGGGTCAGCCCCGCTGTGAGGAATTGGCACGAGTGTGATTGGAACTGGCTTTTTAGCTGATTTAGCAAAACTGGTGCAAAAGGCCCAGTGAATATTCTTCCTGTGTCCGAATAGCTTGTTTGGGGTTCAGGTAAACAAACAGAACTGATGTGGCCCTACAGAAGTTAAATTAAGGCCATCCTAAATTTCGTTTATTTTATGAAGGAAATTGAAACAAGTATCTTCAGTTGTACCCCCATAAGTCTCCAGCAAATGAGCCGAGCGTGTAGCCTGTTATTTACCTGTGTGCTCCTTGCCTCACACCATGGGAAATCATACTTTATTTATGTGCAGAGCATTCAAAAACAACCGGGTTACTGCTTTCAACTTGCTGTGGATGATGGAAACGAATACAGAAGTATGTCAGGAGGTGATGGAGGCTTTACGTCAGTCTTCCGAGATGTGAAATGAGTGGACTCTTTCCTAATAAATGCTAATGATGATTTGTGTAATGATGATAATTTTGATGCCTAATTAGAGTTGCTTGAAAGGAAAATACTTCATTATGGATGCATGCGTGTTACTGTTAAGTAAGTTGGGGGAGTAAAGTTTAACAGTATTCAACGTGGCTACTGCATGAACCGTGCACCCGTTTCCCTTAAAATAGGACCAAAGCTCCTCTCCCTTACCTAATTAGCTATTTGATACCGAGTGTTCAGCTCGGACAGTTCCCATGCAACACATGATAGGCTGCAAGCTTAGGCCCCAGCTCACCGTGCTGAAATTTGTGTGTTGTTCCCTGGCATAAAAGAAGCTTGGGAGACATACAGTAGATATGTTTAACACACGGGGGAGGAAAAATAGTCCAGCGGTTCGTGATCTCGTGTGATGCCTATCTGATGCGACAAGCTTCTGACTTTGGTGGAGATGTCCTGGCAGATTGGGCCCAGAGCTCTGAACAGCAAAACAAGAAAACATCTGGTCGCTGCTGCTGATTTAGAAACACTGGGAGGCTAATTAGTTGCATAACCACTAATACCAAGTAATATTTATAGTGAGCTCAAGTAAGTACCAGAAATGTTGGGGGTGCTTGTAGTGCTTTAATGACCCACCTACCTACGTGGCTGGGACTGCGTTTGAGTTATTTGCCCTAGTACCTGTCCAAATGCAATTTACTTTTTACGCACGTTTATTAAGAAGTGGTAATGGTCTGTTTGCTGGTTTGTGTTGTGGTTTGTTTATACCTGAAGATATGTTCTTGAGTGACAGAACGGAGTTCCTGCTTATTTCAGAAGGCATTGCCCTAATTGGGGGTTTGGTGTGAGCTGAAGCTGCCGGGGGAACAATTACTTGGATCTTGAAAGAAGAAGTGATGCTATTCTTTAAGGAGCAGGCTAGAAGTAGGTTACATGTAATATGCCATCCTTCTCTTTTGCAGTGTGCAAGTCATGTAATTTTCAGGTATAGGGCTGTGCAAATGTGACTCTTGAATTGTGCAAAGCGGCACGGGTTCTGGGTGCTCTTGGACTGGGGGCATGTTTTTGTGTGCCTGGTTAGTTGGAGCCTCTCTTATTTGTACCATAGAAATTCCAGCAATTGCGAGTTGAGAGCATGTTTGGAAATTGAACCACTGTTTTAACTACACAGCTGAGTGAAGATGTGGAGCGAGTATCTGAAAACCCAGCAGAGGAGAGAGGAGGAGAGATGGGAGTTCATGAAGATGCCAGCTCGGTTATTTTACCAGGTGAGAACTATTGACCGAAAACCTACCAATTTAAAGTGAGTGATAAGCTGCTTTTGTGTGAGCTTCTTTTTAATTGCACTTTGAGAGCAAACAAAGCACTAGGTGACTTACTTTGAGGAATAAGTATAGCTGGAAAGCTAAGGAGCTTTTCTGGGGATTGGGATGAGAATATTTCTTTGTCATGAAATGTGCTCAGTCAAGGAAGATTTGTCACACCTGCTGCTGAGATAGCTCAGTATGTCATCTGTTTGTGCTGGCTGTATCTTTCCTGAGTTGCAGTGTTTGTGATGGCAGTGGATTGCAAACAAAGTCTGTGCCAGATTTACGTGAGCAAGATGCAGAACCAAGCACAGGCTTCAAAACAGATTTTAGTTAGACTGTTTGGACCTGCTTTTTGAGACTGTGGAGCAGTGTTAAATGGGCTTATTGCAGCCCAGATTTGGGTGGTAAGCTAAGCCAACAAGAACTGAGTATCCCCTAAATATTTTGCAGCTGTTTAAGATGGCTTTTTTTGTTGTTGTTATGTTAGTAGTGCAATTTTATGCATATCAGTGTCTTAATTTTCTTGGCTGACATCTCCTGGCAATGAACTTCAGGACAAGTGCGTGGCCACGGACATTTATATGAGGTTATGTGCTCAGCAGGAGCTACAATAAGGCTAGTGTTTGCTGTGGTAAGGACCAAATACCAAACCGTGCTATTATAATTGAAGGGCAGTGTGGCATAGCCTGAGAGGGCCTGACTCATTAAATTACACACCACAGAAAAGTCAGTATAAAATATGCCTATTTATCTCCAATATGTTGGGTTTTAATGCTTGTTTTATGTATTAAGCCATATATTGCTGCAATCTAAATGTGACATGTAACTCGAGTGCCTAAACCTTTACCTTGCACTCTCCATTTCTTCTGACAATACTTGTAAGGAGTATTGGGGGGGAAAAAACATTTGTGTAGTTCTGTGTGCACAGGTGAGACTAGTGTGAGGATCTTTAGAGGCAAGGAGGAAGGGATCAGGTCTGCCTTTTTCTAGATATAGTTGGAAGAAGCCTTCTTTTGTGAAACTTTCTGCAGTATGCACAAGGAGTTATAAATGAGACCCCAGATATGAGAGGGTAACAAATGCACAATCGCTGCTATTATGGTGGAGACATAATGCTCTTATGCAGCTATTTGCATTATTAGAATATTAAAATCTCTCTGCTGACACACACGTTAAACGTGGTCAGAGTCAGCTCAGATTGGAAGGTGGAGGGGAATAAGTTGTATTTTCCAGGAGAAAAGACTGGCCGTTAATTGTTTCTTATGAACTTCGAACTTTATTTCTGGGTTGGCATTCTTGAAAATAAACTTTGTTTCCTGCCATGTCCTTAAGTGAATGCCAAATTCAATGCGTGGAGAAAAAAAAAGGCACAATCATCCAAAGACTGTGCCTCATGCAGGAGAAGGAAGCAGCTGTCTTATTGATCATTTAAAAACAGCAATAGTTGTGTTTTTTAAATCAAGATGATTTTCTTTTGCTTTCCTCTCAAGTGGTTGATCTTTAAATCAACACTACATAAATTCAGCCCCCAAATCTGTGTTTTAAAGTCCTAATTCATATTCTGTTTGGTTCCAGATAGTGAACTGGGTACCAGTGCCCCTTCCTTGCGTTTCAGCAAGACCTGCCTAAAGAATGTTTTTTCAGTAATTCTCCTGTTTATTTATCTGCTACTCATGGCTGTAGCTGTATTCCTTGTCTACCAAACCATCAGTGACTTCAGGGAGAAGCTCAAGCACCCCGTGATGTCTGTCTCTTACAAAGAAGTGTCCTTGTACGATGCACCTGGTAAGTCTGGTAACAAACTGAAGGGGTAGAGTTGTTGTTCACATTGATCTTGCACTGTTCTGTGTTTTCAGTGTTGATTCTCCAGGGCCCAGAGTTCATATAATGCTATAATGCTTTGACCCAGATCTTTTACTTGCCTTTTTTTTTTATTATTATTATTCTGTGTTGTGTTGACTTTGCATGGAATTATGAACGTTATAGGACAGATCTGTGGGGGTTCCTGCCAGTAACATGAATGACAGCAGCTGTGGAGTGTGCTGCAACATTTGAAAGACAGGAAACATTTGCACACTCTAGAATGAGCCCTCTTTTGGGGAACAAAGATAATTCCTCATGAAATGCTCCCAAAACAGTATCATTCAAGCAGGGTAGCACATAGGAGTGAGATCATGGTACAGATCCTGCGCTGGACAGTGAAGTGCTGTTGACAGTTAAGAAGGTGGATTCTCCAGACAAACCACAAAAAAACTCACAGTGCCACTTCCTACTGCTGTACACTATGTACAATGCCATATTACATCACAAGGCAACGACAATGTGATGTGGCTGCGGAGAAATGGTGGCATAGAAATGTGATATGGCGCCAGAAAACTGTATTGCAGTTAGCAGGAGGGATTACTGTGCAGAAACCTTTTTTGAATAGTGAATTATTAAATAAAATTATTATTTTTGTTAAATTATCCAGTAACCATTCATACACGGAGCTGTGGCAGCAAGTGCCGCTCAAACAGCATTGGAAGCTCCATGTATGTCACTTTCTTATTTAAAAATAATACGTCTGCTTTAATGTCTTGCCACATTTTACAAATCACTGTTCCAGTACTTGTGGTTGAAAGGTGAGTGTTTTGTGTTGCTGTATTCCTGTATTTTTTTTTTTCTGTATGGTTAGTTAGGCTCAGCTGTGTTAGTAGGTCTCTGAATTTGATCTGTATAGCTCTGACAGTAAATTAAGCAGGTGTTTTTTCTTTCTTGTTTTTCCCTTTTCTCTCATCTGCATGTGAGCTTTTTATTCAGCAACAGAAAGAAAATGTTGTTGAAAGAAACAGAGCAACATACTTATAAATCCAGAAGTATTGGCAGGGGATTCCTGCCAGGTCAGAGAACATAAATTAATGTAGCCCTTTGCTTCGTTGCTCTGTTAAGGTTAGATGAGATGTCAAGTTCCAAGCATGGAGCACTGAAGAAAGAAAGAGAGCAGTTTTAGACTGATGTATTCTGACTACTTTGACGTCTTGCATTTTGGTGGACAGGCCATCTCAGCTGTGTGAGTTAATCGCATCTAATAAATTACACTTTTTTGGTAGTTCGTCTAGATTATCTTCAGGCAAGTTTGTTTCCAATACTAAATGTGGCATAATAGGATTTTTGGTTTTGGGTCTTATAATTTGCTAGCTTTCTACAGCTGAGGTGACTGAGATTTTTTAATGCTTGCTCTTGCTGTGAAACCACAGACTTATGGTATATACATGTGAATGAATTTCCATAAAGGTGAAGAAGTAGCCTGCCTACCTAGCAATAAAAATAACAAGCGATTGCTAAAGTTAGTACTTG
Organism: Aythya ferina; assembly: GCF_964211825.1. NCBI lineage: Eukaryota > Metazoa > Chordata > Aves > Anseriformes > Anatidae > Aythya > Aythya ferina. The sequence goes on from NC_140298.1 coordinate 23,409,043, forward strand.
TTTTATGGCTTTGATTTTTATCATGACATATTTTGTGAACAGAAAATGCTAGATGTTCTGAAGAGCATCTTTTTGCTTTTATGAGATCAGACAGTGACCTTTAATCTCTCATGTATAGTACATGTGCTTTTTCCAGTGAAAATACGACGTGTTAAATGACAGCATCTGGAAACACGTACATGTTGAAGCACTTTGTGTCCCATTTGACTTCAGTGGTCTCCTAGCTTACTTTACACATTCTTCTTATTTGGGGCCAGAGGAACTCATTCATTAGCTGCCGGCTTGTGGGAGGACTAAGGAAACTTAGTCACTTCTGTGAACTTTTAGTTGTGGTTACTGAACTGGAACTTGGATTTTCTGCAACACATTGCAGGGCTTCTGTCCTGATGTGGCTGGCACTGTTGTCCTGCTACAGGAAAATATTCAAGCACATGGTTTAATTTGATTGTTTTGCTGGATCTTGGCAAGATAGCTCAGTATCCTGGGGGATTAAATCCCAGAATGAAAATCTATGAACATAAGAAAGAAGTCAACTCTTCTCAATGTTTTTTTGTTTTTTTCTCCCGAAACAGGTATTGCCTTCTACCCAGGCAAGGCTCAGTTGCTTAGCTGCAAGCATCATTACTATGATCACATTCCGCCTCTGGTAAATCCAGGTCAGCAAGGAAAAATTGAGTGCTCCACTTGGAGAATCAACTACACAGATCCTTTTACTAATCAAACGATGGTAATAATATCATAGAGTAAAATTTATTCAGTGGGGGTTTTCTGTTCATAATGGTATTTGAAAGTAAAAATATTTCTGGAGTGCTGCAAAATATCCTTCTTCAGGGGAAGGGTTGACTTTTTTTTTTTTTTTTCCCCAAGCCATCTATCCTGTTGTTTTCAGAAATGTAAAAGACCCCAGTCAGTGTGTATATATGTTAGGAATGATCAGTTGTCACGTGGCTGTGTGCATCATGAAAGCCTGAATGAAACAGGAGTCTTTTCACAATGAAACTCCCCCTTAATTCCCCTCCTGAATGAATTGGCAAGCAAACTCCTTGATAATGTAAATCTAAGATGGATTGAAAGCAGTAGGAGTTATGTCATTTGAAGCAGGATAACTTCTGTCTTTTTGTGTGTTTGCTAGGAGTTAAATACTATTTTTGTCACACTTGGAAAATTCTTAATTGGGCACCAAAGCATTTCATTGTATTGAAGTGCTGCGTGCCAATAAGATATGTTGATATATCTGTCTTAAATTCCTCTTAAAAACACAGGGAATCTGGCCTCTGTACAGGTAAATGTTCAGAAAATAAACCATTAAATATGATCATTTGTATCTCATCTAAAGTTATTGCTCAGGCCCTTTCTAAGGAAACTAAACACGAACAAACAATTTAGTTACCTCTTTGGTCAGCTTATTTTTCCCCTATCTATCTTCATGTCTTGTGTTTTTCCAGTCACCATTTTTTTCTGGGAAGCAGCTCCTTAGTATATCTGAAAACAGTCCTTTAAGTCTTAATATTTAATTTCTGCCAGTATCACGTTATTTTTGCATGTTTTAACAAACTAAGAACCTGCCTTTTATGTTGTGTGGTAGGTTCGTTTAGGAGCTTGTAGATCCCAAAGGCTCTAGTCCTATGACTGAATGCAGAGGCACTGAGGCAGACCTCTGAACCACATAGAGCCATGTTCAAATGGGTGGAGTCATTTTGCAAGCAACAGCTTGCTGTCCAGTGTAATTCTTGCACTACTTTAAGTTGTATTCTGCCTGCCAGCTAGCTTTTTTTTTTTTTTTCTTTTTTTCTTCCCCTCATTCCTCCTCAGCAGCTTGCTTAAGGTGCTTGGGGCTATGAAACTGTTCCTTTCTCGAGGACAAGCCTGATGTTCTCCACATCAGAATCCAAATTAACTTGTTTCATGTCAAGAGCTGAAGGTTCCTGGACTGTAATGCCTAAAACTCTTTTGATTGTCTGCAGAATGCAGGCTGCAGAGCCTTGACTGGTAATTCCACATGAACCCAAACGATTGGGATGGAACTAGAGCAGATTTCTTAGCAAAACACTAAATCTTGGTTTAGAGACTTCATTTTTAAAACCAAAAAGAGGAATTTGTTAATACCAAGGCAGACATTAATTGGGGGTATTTTAATAGGTGTGCACTTACTAGAGGCCAGGAAAATCTTGATGTGTATTAGATTTATGTAAAGTATTAGTGACAGACAGCAAATTCAAGAATGGGAAACGAGGATTCCTCTCCTACTCACTGTCTCTCTGTCTGCTTATAGAAGTATGCTTTGGTTGTTCAAGGCCCTCGTGATGTGAAGAAAAAGGAACTGGTATTTTTGCAGTTTCATTTAAATGAAACAGACCAAGATTTTAGTGCCATTGACTACCTTCTGTTTTCTTCTTTCCAAGAGTTCATCAACAGGTATGTAAAGGGATGATGAACCTGTAACAGCAGTGAACTTGCATCCACAGCAATACTACTGCAAGGAAGGTATTTTGGGTGGAAAGTTAGAGAGGCTTTTATGACGATTCTTTTTATTAAAAGGAAAAAAGAAAAAAAAAAGAATTTTGGACTATTTCTGTTGGACTTTCATGTCTTAGATTACTAATCTCACCTTTTAGAAAATGAATTGAGGATACACGCAGTGACAGAAAGTGCCCTTCAGCTGTGCTTCAGCCATTTGCTGCTGCACTTTCTAGACGTTTTGAAGTTTTCACTGTCTTGCTGCTGTCCTCTGTTGTGGGTGATCAGGAGGTGGGTTGTACTTGGCAGTGTGATAATGAAGGGCATTAAGAACACAAATGTTTCTGTACTTCTTTTTTTTTTTTTTTTTTTTTTTTTTTGAAGCAGTTACTATAAAGATCAGATTGCTAGAACGATTTATTTCGTTGATTTCATTGTAAGGTTAACCATAAGTGTTTGTACTGCTAGTTTTATTTAAGATTCTAAAGGATGATGTAATTTAGTAGATGGGGGTTTTAAGAGTACTTTGTTTTGATTTGATAGCAATGCCATTGGAGTGGCTGATCAACCTTTCACTAATTTTAACAGGAATGGAATTAATCCTGTCTTGAACTTTCTTGAAAGACCCATTTTTTTTCCTTGCTTGCAAGAATAAACTCTATACTTAAATTGCTTAATTTTTGCTTTTAATTTAAATTCAAGTTCTGTTCTTCTCTCTGTGATCCAGATTAAAAGCTAGTCAAGAGGCATTAGTCACAGTGAGACCTAATAGAAAGCCTTACTTTGGTAATGGCTGGATGCAAAGTGAAAAAGGGAGAGTGGATAAAGGGCATGTGCAGAGTGAATTAAGGTGGAGGGGAAGAGAAGTAACACTTTATTGCAGCAAAGCATTTTTGGAGGCTTGGGCATGATCATGCTGGTGTTTTTCAGATGGAGCAGACTGAAAGTGTTCAGTCACAGTATCTGTGGGTGGCCAAAGACCAGTTGTAGTTGTCTGAATTCGCTTTTTACAAAGTGTTTACCTCAGTGAAGGAGACAGGCATTAAGCTTAGGTTATCAAGTACTTCCTGTAACTGTACAAAGGCACCTCAGACACCCCTAGCGTTCTGGGTATTTTATATTTCAGTATGAGAAAACACCAACGGAGAGCAGTGATAGAGAAGGTGCTGTTTGTTCCTTGTGCATTGGATTTTTCTCAGTTGTTGTGGCTCATGCCGCAGTTAGCGGTAGGTACAGTGCGACCGAATCCACTGAAGTGCACAGCTGGGTCTGTGCCTCAAAACATGAGCTGTCTGAGAGCATCCCCAGTGGAGGAGAGATCAGAAGGTGTGGTTGCATTGCATCTGGTCGCTGTCTTTTTGCACAATGAGCAAACTTACCAAGACGCAAATTGGCCTAGCTTTGCTCGAGTCTTGGAAGCACAATTTCTCTGCTCATTGTACCAATTTGCTGGTAAGCCATTTTGAAGACCTGTTTGCTTCCAAACTAAAACATGCGTGTCCCATTGAGGCTGGCAGTATGTAAAGTCTCTCCCTGCATGGAGGTCTGCATGCTGCTGTCTGAAATGCTTCTGCCACGCGTTGTGCAAAGGTAGGTTGGGTGTGCAAAACAACAGTAGGCAATATTGCCAAGGTTCTAGCTGGAAGGCTGTGTTTGTGCCACGGTAGGTGAATAATTAAGAATCATCTGTAAGCTGCCTGGAGAAGCTGGGGTTGCAAGCTCCTGCCTCCAGGTTTCCCAGGTCAGACAGGTTAGATGGCAGATTCAGTCCCTGAAGAGAGGGGGAACTGACATGCTGTTCCTAAAGAAGCTGCTTTGTCCCTGTTGGAAGGCAGCAGAACCGAGGCTGGGGCATGAAGGCTGAGGCTGGGGCATGCTTGGAGCAATGCAAAAGGCAGGAAATGTTGTCTGGTTGGGGATATGCATCCTTTGTGCCTGTTTGTGGCAGACAGGAACGTGAGGTGAGGCTGGTTTGGAATTAATGCAAGTAATGGGAAAATTGGCAAAGATCTATAAATGTGGTGGGACATGATCTGCGTGTCTGGGTAAAGTACAGAGAACCAGTGTGTGCACGATGCTTTGGTACTGCCTCTTTTACAGCATCCTCCAAAGCTCAGCACAAACTGCATGCCTTATCTCATTTGGGATTGTGCAGTGCTCTCCTGGCATCCCAGGGCACCAACCAGACTGGCTTGGGGCAGGCTGAAAACCTGCATTTTCTCCTGAGCACATGAAATGCCATGCATGTGTGGGGTGTGTTTGGATGTGGCATTGTTCTGTCCGGCTTCCAGCAGGAGAGGAAGCAGAAATGGCTTCCGGCTTGTCAGCTGCTGCTGAATTTAGCTGCTGGAAGGTCTGGACTGATATCCTTAGAAACTGTTGTGCATCGACAGTGTAATTTTGTCCTTCCATATAGCCTCTAAGGGCTTCAAACGCTCACTGCTGGTAACTACTTTTCCTGACAAAGTGTCTCACTTAGGGGTTACAAGAGCGTGCTCTTAGCACCGTGCCCAGCAACTCATGTAAAGTGCTGTTAAAGATCCTGAGCTATGTGCTAAAACTCATCAGCTATCACGATTACCTTTACAGTTTTATTTGCAATGGCTGCAAAGAGCTTAGGACGGAATGGATAGGCAGACTGCTGTAAGGTATGTCTGTAGGTATTCCATCATCTTAAATCAGTCTGAACGCCTTTGAAATTGGTGAGGGTGGTCCAGCTGTATCGACGGCACAGCTTCTTTGCAGGCACAATTCTGTGCAGCTCGCTTTTGCTTTAAATAACAATAATTGCATCAGTGAACAGTAATCATATCATAAGCAATAATAAAAATGGCATCTGGATTCTTGTATCTCTAAGGATTTTCCTGAGGCATAGCAAGTGGTAAGGACTCAGGGTCCAGTTGTCTCTGTCAAGGGTTTTATTCTCTGCAGCTCTCGTGTTAAAGTTGGATCAACAGACCGCATGAAGCTGGCAGTGCTTGCTGGTTTTGTTCTGGCCCTTGCAGAGCACTGCTGCACTATATGCTATTGTTGGACTGAGCTGGAAGGGTACTGCCACTGTGTTTTTTCTTCTGTATTTTTCTTCTTTTTTTTTTTTTGTTTTCCTAAGACAGTGGCAGTTGCTGTGCCGTATTAATTGGAGGGAAGGAAATAATGAAACCCTTGCAAATTACCCAAAAAGTGTAGCTAAAAATACAAGTTCCTTTCCTCAACTATCATTAGTGTAATACATGGGTTTAAGAAGAAAATCCTCTGAACATATAGTCAATAGTCAAAACTATTGTTAGCTTAGCATGTAAAATAACTTCTGGTCATGTGAGATGATGAATACCAGTCTGAACAGGTCAGAGATTATTTCTGTGTCCAAACAGAGCTTCATCTTTACTTCTTTGGTCTGGATTGCTGCGTGCAGAGAAATAAATAACAACACAGAAGGGTTGAGACTTTCGGTACCGCATCTGACCCTTTATTACATCCCATGGCTGTCAGAGAGTTTCCAGTTCCCTGAGCACAGGGGAACTCGCAGACATTGCTTGCCCTCTGCTATTATTTGTGCAAAGCTTCTGTGTCTCTGCTCTGTCCTTTCCCTCCCCTTTTTTTTTTTGTTCTCCCCCCCATCTCTTTGGCAGTGGCCTGGGTTATGGGCGCACGCAAGGAGATGCCGTCTCAGATTGCTCCTCCTAAGAGTCTAATGTTTCTTTTTCAAGCCCACAATTACTGTCACAGGCAAAATACTGTACTGCTGCCTGCTTACCGAGCGCGTTGTGGCTGTAGTGCTCAGCTCCATGTCATAGCTTCCTGCTTCAATTTTCCATGTTGGTTTGGAAAGCTGCGCTGGGATGCTGCGTTGAGTCATGCATGAGGCGTGTGACTGGCTGGCAGGGTGCTAATTATGTTCCTCCGAGTGGCAAAGCACCGTGTTCTTCCTGACTGTCCCATCGGCTGCTGCTGTACCCGTACACCAAAAGGGGAAGAAATAATTGCCAGGGTAGGTCTCCCTACGTCAGTGGTTCGTATGGCAAGGAGCAGTCAGGCGTTGGACTTTGCTGTGATGCTTTGCCCAAATCTTCCCAGTGGGGGCTGGAGAAGTGTGCTGCCATCCTGTTGGGACAGCTGAGCAAACAGCTAATGGTACAGATAGACAAAGATACCACAGAATCACAGAATGGCTTGGGTTGGAAGGGACCTTAAAGACCATCCAGTTCCAACCCACTGGATGCCACCCGCTAGATCAAGTTGTCCAGGGCCCCTCCAGCCTGACTGAACACCTCCAGGCATGGGGCATCCACAGCTTCTCGGGGCAACCTCTTCCAGTGCCTCACCAGCCTCTGAGTGAAGAATTTCTTCCTAACATCTCATCTGAATCTCCCCTTTTAGTTAAACTAGAAAAGGAGCCCTAATTCTGAAGACTAAGGAAAAAGGCAAAGTGCAAATCCAGCCAGTGCTGGTGCAGGGCCAGTCTTCCCAGTTGGCCTGTTCTTCAGCTCTCCTTGTCTTCTTTACTTCTTTGCATCTTTCTCCTGGAAGACCAAAAAGGCTTCATCTCCCAGCAGGCCCAGCCACGCGCTCCCTCTGCCATGTGAACAAAAGTATGCTCTTTGCCTTCACCTAGGAAGATTTGTTTGTTCGGAGGGAAAAACCCTTTCCTTCTCCCTTGCCTTAAGGACCAGCATACCCTGGCATGGCTTTGTAACATGAAATCTATCTTTAGTAAAAATCAGCAGTCTGCGCTTCACTGCTTCGTGACTCATCGCAGTGGTTTACCCGCTCGTTTCGAGCGAAACCTTGTTGAAAGGCAGCTGCAGGGACAGGCTTATTTCGTGGAGGTGACGTGAAAGTGGCTAAAATCACAGTGCTGAGGAGCTCAAAGTAAACGGAGAGGTGAATTCACCATGTCCTGTGCGTTTAGCAGACACCAGACAGGCCCTGGAGTTACCTCTTTATCACTTGCTGTGTGAGGGGCATGGGGAGGCTTAAAATGGCTGCAAGTCACAGCATTAAGTCACAGCTCCCCTAAAGCAGCAGATCTGCACGGGGAGGCAGTACTGGGACAGCAGGGCACCAGGTGGGTCTTCTGCAGTTAAGAACAAGAGTGCAAGTGCTAAAACATTACTACTAGCAATGTTTTAGATAGGCTTGATTTTAGCCTATCTAAATATAAAGGGCATTTTGAATGTGCTTTGAAGTGTAGGCCTGATGTTTCACTGCCTTCAATGCCCAGACACTGCTCAGAGTTTGGTCAGTAAAGTAATGGTCTTTTTTCCTTTAGCCCAGAAAAAGCAGAATTCATGAAGGACTGTGAAAGTTCGTACTCCAGCTGGAAGTTTTCCGGAGGCTTTCGAACTTGGGTCAAGATGTCCTTGGTGAAAACAAAGGAAGAAGATGGTAGTGAGACTGTTGAATTCAAACAAGAGGTAAAGATAATATTAACTTCCCAAATATATGATTTTATTTTTTTTAGGACCTGTTAGTTGCTTTAAAGGTTGGGGGCTGTCAAAACGTTGCATGTTTTTAATGATAATTGGCTAACAAACTACCTCTTGGAGCACTTAGCAATGTGAGCTGGAGGAAGGGGTTGTCTGTTTTGAAGTGAAGCATCAGGAGGCTGGCTTTTGTTTAATGGCATTCGTTACACCACTTGCCACTGGGAGGTTTTGGAAGCTGAACTGGCTGTGCAGTTACTTGTGTTCCTTCTCAACGTGGAGAGGCTCTGTCAAAGTGTTAATGTCATGGTGTGCTCTGCTACTGGTATGGTGACACTGCAGGAAAAACATCTCTTAGCAGAGAGGTGAGAAACTCCAGGCCCTGCCTGTGTCATCGGTGACACCTGTAGTCTGAGGTATGGGTCTGAAGAGACTGATACGGAAAAACTAACAGAGCTGCCTTAGTTCAAGGTAGGGATTTTCAAAGGAATTATCTAAGTAACAGTAATGGAAAGAGGTACTGCTTAGGTTACCACAGGGTCTGATAGTAGGATGAAGAGGTAACATAAGCTAAGTACCTTTATAGCACTCTCACGTCTGCTTTTTGTTTGGATTTGAGATTTTTATCTGTTGAGTATCCTTAGAAATGTGGAGTATCTCAACTTCTTGCATCATTTAAAGCTAGAAAATATACAAGCGGAAGGTGCAAACTTAGCTAGAGATGAAGTAAGTTTGACTTTCATTCCTGCTCTGTTCACGCTTACGGACAGGAAAATAACTGTGTCCTGAGCCTATTAGCTTGCTCCCGGTGTTGGTGGGAGAGGAAGAAGCTCATCGGTGATGAGAAAAGAGAATTTTAAGAGCAGTCCTTTTAAGATAGTGCATCTTCCAGGCACACTACTACGCTTTCCCTTAGTCCGTGGTCCACTTGAAAAGAGCGCTTATGTAGCAAAGGGTTGGGGGAAGAGCAGAGGTGTGACTGAGAGCTGGGTACCCTCTGGTTCCACTGGGGGAGGGCAGCAGAAGAATCCCCCAGTCATGCAGTGAAGGCCTGGGCTTGAAGGAAGGGATGCAGCAGTCGGCTGATGTCATGTAAGCACTGGCAGCAGCGGGCTGTCTGTCCTTCATCACCTACAGCTCTGTTTCATTTGCCCTTTGGTACTTACCTAGAGAAGACCATTACCTGGTCTTTTCTGCTCTTCCCACTGCTTGTAGGCAGCTGTGTGAGCTGGTTGTTTCCTGTTGTGCAGTTTTCTTGAGTGAGTATGGCTGGGGTGGTCGCACGCTGCAATAATTACACGGGCTGTAGAAGTGTAAGGTAACGAGAGGTGGTAAAGCTCCCATATGCTCAGAACGGACACGTACGGTGCTGCTGTGTGTTCACAGCCTAAAATCTGGCCAGGCACAGGGTGCCTTCATGGGAGGGAGGAGTCTGGCAGAAATCTGAAGGTATGCGTAAAGAAAGTAAGCCGTGGTAGAGAGGTGGGAGGTTTTTGTGGTAGGTCATTCCCCTATGCAGTGTCTGCTGAATCAGTTTTCATCTCTGCCGTTCCTGTTACACTCCTGGACTGAAGTAACATTCAAAGAGGGAGACATGTGCCAGTCAGTGATGGTTTCAAGCGGTAACTCAGTTAAAGGGCAGCACTGGAGGTATGGTTTTAGTCATTAATATGTAGGCTTTTTTTTCCCCATCCATTTTCATTCTGCAACTGCTGGTATCTAGCTTGTGCTACAACTGATCCTCCAAAAAAGATTATTCCTGCCACCATTGTGTAGTTCTCTGGCAAATAACAGTAACGTAACCTTCATTCATGGGAACTTTCCAAAGGCCATATTACCCCAAGTAAATGAATTTTGTAAATGAGCTCCCCACACCTGGACGGGGAAATTCTTTGCTTTTGAAGAGTGATGTATAATGGCATTTCCAAAGCTCAGCTGCAGTTATCTTGAGACTGGATAGGCTGTCTTTAACGGGACTATTCTTGATGTTCCTGGAACAAAGTGCTTTCAGTAAGCTGCTTGGGCAGCAACGCTCTAGATGAAGGCTTTGATCTGGCATCTCTTGCTCTTCCTTGAATTACACCAAACCTCCTATTGCCTTCCTGCAACTGGAACAAATCTGGCTTGTCCTTGCCTGGGTATATGAAGTTAACTGTGCATCTGTTTAATCATTTTGATTTTTAAAGAGAATATGGGCTGTGAGCATGTGGGGACAGAAAGGAGTACCTGTAAGGTATGTGTGAAGTAAGACTTTTTCACCTTCTAGCCTTTTCTGTTGCACAGAAGACTGGATTACACTACTACAGAAAGTAACCTGCACCTTTTTCACCTTTTTTTCCCCCCTCTCCCAGACTAGTGTGGTTAACTATATTGACCAGAGGACTAAACCAAGAAGTGACCAGCTGTTTTTTGTCGTCTTTGAATGGAAAGATCCTTTTATACAGACTGTGCAGGATGTAAGTAACCTTCTAGCACCTTCTTGAATTGTCAGGCTATATGTGCTCATGGTGTGTGTGTGTGTATATGTATTCCTCTGAGTTTCTACTTGGAGTGAGATACCAGAGGAAGAGCAGAGTTACTCTTTAAATTTCAGTCTGGGGTGTTTGTTTGTTTATTTTAATTCAGCAATAATTATTAAGTGGGGCTCAAGACTGTCTGCAGCCTTCCCTTGTCTTAGTGACACTCAGCATTATTCTTGCAGCTAAAGGTGCACGTAGCTAAGAAACCTGGCCCCTGCAAATTGTAGCTTCAGGTCAAGTCTGAACATTTTGCTTAAATAAGTAAGTGTGCCTGGGTAAATTGATTTAATGACTCTTCCTATTAATCGACACACAAGAAGACTAGACTTAAATCAGACTAATAAAACCAAAATTTATAATAATAATAAAAAACAATGTGGTCTAATTTTTGGCCCTTATCTGAACAGAACTTGGTACTGCATTTAAAAAACAAAACAAAAACAAACTCAAAATTCAGCTCAGTGTACTGCAACCAGAGGTGTGCGATGTGCCAGACAAGATCACTGTCAGTCACTGGAGTGCTTAAAAGGTGTGTGGATCCCTGCAGGTATATGTGCTTAGCATGTGAGATGGATCTGGTGCTCCAGGGGAGCACAGGAGAAGAAGATCTATTTGCCTTCCCTAGAAAAATACGGAACAGCAAAATGTGCGAAGTCAATCTGTTTAAAATTTGGCATTTAAAATGGCCCAGCTTGACAACCTGGTCTGTCATGAACAAAATCTCTCAAATCCCTCTTTTTTTGCCCAAAGCCACTGTGATTTACAAGTAGGGGAAGCCTGTTTTAGGGCCCTCTGGCTTGGGTGGTGACCTAGTGACACTGCACTTGTGCTGACCATCACCAGTGCTGCAGACCCTGTGGCGGATCTGAAAGCTGTTACTTTATTGCTGCCTGAGCCTAGATCCCCTCACTTCATCTCGAGATCCTAGAAGCCATCATTGTGCCTAGGGGCACAAGGAGAATTGCAAACTATAAATAAGCTTAACTACTTTTGAACCAAATATAGTTAAAAATAGAAACATAAAATACTCGCTGCAATTCTACAGAAACGCTTGCCGCTGTCAAAACCTAGTTTGGCATTACAACACTGTCTTGTTAAAGCTTTCCAGCAGTTGCTTCTTTTAGCTTTATCTTTTGGAAGATCGTCTTTCATGGGACTGTTTGTTTTCGTAAATCTTTAAATAACGTAGTAAATGTAATCCTTATGGTTAAATTAGCAGTTTAATAATTATCTCCTACATTTTAAACAATTTACCATACTGAAATAGTCTAAAAGGAATTTAGCAGCTAGTACAGGCATCTCCTGGGATCTGTGCGTTTCCTTCCTCACAGAAGGAATTGGAAAAATCGTAGAGCAAGGCAGATGTGTGGCAAAGGCGCTAAGTCCAGGCCTGCTGTGCAGCGTGAAGGCATGGGCCACAAAACGCTGCTGTTAGAAGAAGAAAATTGTTTGTTAATGCATAGGTATAATATACATGTATATCAAGGCAGAGGAGGGGAATAATATTTTTAATCTGTTTCAGATAATCACAGCAAATCCTTGGAACATGATTGCTCTTCTCTGTGGCATCTTTTTGGCTCTGTTTAAGGCAGCAGACTTTGCTAAGTTAAGTGTTAAGTGGATGATCAAAATCCGAAAGAGACATCTGAAGAGGAGAAGTCAAGCAATGAACCACATAAGCTGAGACCAAGACTGCCTTTTAACTATTCACAGCAGAAGGGACAGAAAATAACTGGAATGAACTTCATTCAGCGAGACAGCAGTTAAAGATGTAAACCAGGTATGTTTTCTTCAGGAAAAACACAGCTGCTGGAGTAACAGCCTAGCGAACTGACGTTTGAACTTCAGAACAGAGCTAACTCTAGACAGGGCTAACAAACTCATGCTTTCCTATTCCAAATTTAACAAGCTTACCTCAATGTATGAAGGGAGTGGGGAGAGAGGAGAAAATTCACTAATATGCTGTAGCAGTTAAATTCTTTATATTAAAAAAAAAGACAGTTTTGAATGCTTCTCAGAACAGGAAGCTATTTAACTTCTGCATGAGCTGTGACCTGCATCTGCTACCAGAATGCAGTTACTTCTTTGACTGTTAAGTGGAAGGGAAAGACCATGCAAAAAAAACGGTCTGGCCTCCCCTCTCCAAAGTGTGTCTTAAAATACACTGGAATTCTATTACATGTCACTTTTGATTTAAAGTGTATCGACTTTAATATTAAAACAGACCAACACGTTCAATTAAGCTGTTGTGTACCTCCTCTTGAAACTGCCAGCTCTCAGCTTGCAGCTAGAGTTTCACAGGAGCTAATCTAAATGGGAGTATTAAGGCAAAACGTGTAAGTAAAAAACAAAAATTTATCAGTCTAACTCGAAGTAAACTTGAGCATAGCTGGGCATCTGAGCTGATGACAAATTTCAAAATCTAATTCTCAAGACTATTTCCCTTCCTTATTTCCTGAGGAATTAAAAAAGTCTTTCATCAGCTTGGCATTTAAATGAGATTCTCTATTATACAGAGAATGTGCACTAACTAACTGTGCTGTGTGGTGTGTAGTCTTTTTCTTCCTTATAAGTCCCTTACTAGTCCAGATGCCTCACTGAGAATTGTGCAGTCTACAAGGCAGCAGTGCACTACTGCGTGTTTGCTCGGAAGGGTTTGCTGCGAGGAAGGGAGCATGCTGAGTTAACTTCTGCTTCTTCCATCCTCCACTAACAGAGAGTGCTAATAAAGCAGTAAGTATGGCAAGAGCACTCCCCAGTTCTTTGTACTTGAGATTTTAAGGAAGTGTTTTGGGACAAAATGTACTACTTCCAGGTGATTTCTAGAGCAAAATCAAGGCACTTTAGAAAAGCAGCAGTACTGGCTGCATGCAGTGTACAGGTTCTCCTCTGTCCAGCCAGGTGAGGGGAGGAGGGAGGCACTTGCAGTTCCTGCTCTTGCCTCTTCTTCAGGCCCCATGGGCTTAACAGAGCAGAACAAATCCCTCTGCCCTACTCACTAAAGTTAGAAGCAGGGGTCACTGGGGTTTAACAGTTTTGTCTAAATAACTCGTGGCTTTTCATTAAGTGACAAGTGTAGTGCAGTTCAAGGGTTATTTGTGAAAGCCGTTCTAATTCTCCTGGTCTTTATAAGCACAAAGATGTGATTACAGCACTAAATACAAACATAAAGACTTTATTGAATGCTGCTCAATTCCCCAAAGATCTTTCATTACAAAAGTTTTCCACACAACTGCAATTTAAGAGATTGGAATGGTACTCTGATAAAAGATGTGAAAAATACTTGATCAAGTAAAACAGACAAGACTTCTATAGTTAACTTTCCACCTTTAAAAAGCAGACTGCATTTTCTTTAAATAAAACAAGGAACTAGTTACTGACAGCCTTCCTGCTGCACTAAAAAAAATAAATCTCAATTTTGGTCTCACTCTTCAGTCCACAAGGTGCTAAAACTAATGCAGAGGTGTCCGAGATAGTCTCTAGAATGACACGACTCTGCAGGGAGTCCTTGGGCTGACCAGGAGCATCATTGATGGGCTCTCTAAAGGAAGCTCCATCCTCAGCTATAGCAGGAGGAAATCTTAGAGTAGGCCCAGGACCACCAGGCAGTGAGAAGGGGGTAGAGGCACTCACCAAGTGGCAGGCAGATGCACGAACCATCCTGACCTGATCAAGCTGACTTTTTTTCTTTTCCTACTTTGCCTCATGCTAATGTGAACTTGCACGTAAATCTAAATCTGAATTCAATCACAAATTCAAGAACAGCACCACGTGAGTTCCTTTCAAGGCTGTAAGGGGCACATACTGCGTTTTTCACGTTACTGGTAACGTACCTTGGTTTTATTTGAGAAAATACAGCACAACTAGAAGCCTTTTCTATATTCTTAACCAAAGTATGCAGCGATGTGAAAAGCACATATAAAACAAGGAAAAAAATGTACATAGCAAACTATACCACCTATGTGCAACACAATCAAAAATTCAAGTCATAATTCTCACCACTCCCGTAATTATTTCACTCATTAAGGATGATAATTCAGGTCTATGAAACGCTGGAAGTGACAGTATATCAATAATTAGACAAATTTACAATATGCTGTGGTAATGACATCACGTAACTGCTGTATTTAAATTCAAATCTTTTCATTTACACTGCGCCAGAGAAAAAGCTGGCTGTTTATATACTGATGAGGTTTATTTTGCAAATTCTTAGATATTTCAAAAGGGTACAAAAAGTATATCTGCCGAGAAGAGGTTGTCATTTCTTTTATTTGGCACTTGTACTGTGTGTGTTTAGCACATTGTGAGTGCTGTTCTGCTTTTCTGCCATAGCCTTCTTAAGCTTTAACTCCTCTAGCTTTCTCCACAACTCTTCACGTTCCAATTCTTTCTTTTTCTCTCTGTAGGAAAGAGCGAAGTATCAATTTCAGATGTGTTTTAAGTGCAATGTGGAGATGCAGGTACCTAAAGCAACTGTGTTCTTCTACATCTAGTAATTTGTATTGTAAGTTCTACCCCAAAGCTATTTTGAGGCAAAATAGGTTTGCTCTATTAAAAAGTGAACGTACAAATTAGTAAAGGTTAGTGGTAAAACAGTAACTTTGCTCCAACTCAGACAACTGCTGTAGGATGGTTTTACACAGATGACTACAGTTCTAAGTTCTTTATCGTGTGCAAAGAAGCAAGGAACAGAGCGTTTTGGGGTGGTGGAAGCACAACTGTTGAATGGAGCCTTAGCATGTGCTTTCAGCCAGCCTAGGACCACGTCCACCCTGCTCCAACAGTACACGTTAGTACGTTAGTAGGATAGGACAGGCTTTGGCTGAGCTATGAAGCATTTATCCAGCAGAGTTTTCTCCAGACAGCGCAGCCCCCTGCAGCAGCAGCTGAGCCCGGTTCCCCCACTTGAGACGGAGCACTCCCTGCCAGGCAGGAGCGACGCCAGGGGCATTCCTGTGCCGAGCACCCTGGGGCTTCAGCACTGGCCATGGTGCTGCCACACACCTGCACGGTGGGTGCTTCTTAATCAAGTGACAGCCAGGAGCAATATTCAGCCAGCACTTCCACTACAGCACCCCACAGCCGCCACTACCGTTAAGTTCTGTTTGTCAGCTGGTACACGTTAGGTATGTATTCATAACACACATTTGGACAAAATAATCAGTACCTTTGCCTTTCTGCTTTGTATGAGTTCGTAAGATCATCAAAAAGCTTGCCATTCATTTCCATCAGGGTTTTCAGCACGTTATATACCAGTGCCACAATAGTTCTGGAACGGAAGAAGTACAACCATTAGAATTACTCAACACAAAATAAGCTTCAGTAAAACAGCGTTCAGTTTCCTTTTTGGACTCTGAACTTTGTATTTAAGATGCTACTGTAAGGTTGATCAGTTTTTGAAACAAAATTACTATAATTTCCTCTGTAAATTAACCAAATGCATATCCAAATTCTTTTTTTTGAAATGCTATTTAACTTTAAATTCTCAACTCGTATAATCATAGAAGCTATAATTATTGGTACAGTGGCTATACTATAAAGCCATGGAGTTATGTTATGTGTTTAACAAACTGAATTCTAACAACAGTTTTGTAATACTTAAGTAATAAAATATGAGAGTCTAGAAAAATGAAACTCCTGCCTAATAGGTTTAAGTTTGGGCAAAAGAATGCAGGGGAGGAACCACAGCTGCACAGTCTAATACAGCAGCTAGAAGCTGTACCAGAACACTTAAGGGCAGCAGACAGCTTTGCTGCATAGAAGTGTCATAAGAAGATCACATCGTTGTTTCAGATACCATGGCATCTTCAAGAAACTGAACAGCTTGAACAATACTGGCTGTGTCTTATGTGGCTGTCAGTATTTCCACTTTAGCTATCGTTCTTTCTTCTGCCTCTTTTTGTGAAGGTATTCTTATTTAAATAATTTATCTTAGGTAAGTGTAATGTTCATCTCCTTTAAGCCTACTCTTAATAATTATGCACAGCAATGCAGAAATTGCAATGAAATTGAACATTAAGAAGGTGCCTATCTTCAAACTTAACACTTAAAAAAACACATAAGCTGTCTTCCCCCTCTTTCCCCTCCCTAGCAGTTCACCTTCACACAGCAGTATTGATTTTAAGGCTGTAGAGCAGGGGTGCCATGCAGTCATCACCTTGAAAAACGAGTGAAAGAAAAATCTAAGGAAGTAACCAAAGGACCAGGTTTGCCTTTTCAGTACACTCTGTCCATTGTGGCACTAGGAAGCCTCTCTACTATTCATCAGAGGCGCTATGCTCATTCAAAATGCACAATACATTTACTCTGTCTACGCACTTTTTTGAACATTGGCATTCATGTGGTTTAAAGACAAAGGCTTATTTAGATCATTGGTTTTCTGAGAGGAAAAGCTTGATTTTAAGTGAGTAGTTAAGGCCATGGTGGACAGCTGATAGATAAAAGTATGTTTCTTTACACTCTGAAGCCAATTAAGAGTTATACTTTCTACCCCAAACATCCTGATCCTCAAGGGATAGTTATCTGGTGTCTTTCAGGTCCTTCCTGAAGTAAAGAGCAACTTCTGGCCATGGCTAGGGAAAGAACACTCTTCAGATTTGAG
Source organism: Aythya ferina (assembly GCF_964211825.1). Taxonomy (NCBI): domain Eukaryota; kingdom Metazoa; phylum Chordata; class Aves; order Anseriformes; family Anatidae; genus Aythya; species Aythya ferina. Next base: position 23,426,043 of record NC_140298.1, read on the forward strand.
GCCTGAAGTATTATTAGTGCTCCAAGAATTAGTTCTCCAAAGTTTATATTCAGTCTCAGCTGAAACATTTGCAACGAGACATGCCATCTAGATAAATTCAGAATAACTTCACAGTCTCTGAGGACATAAAATAGGGTATCTGATTTGCTTCAAAGTTACAGAAGGCTCCTGCCTACCTTGCCTTTTGCCTGTACAGGCTTTACATTCTGCAAATTTGACTCAGCTCAGTTTAGGTTGCTGGACACAGCCAAACTTTGCATTTTAGTATTTCAGTGTCATTCAGTTTCTTTTTAACAGGAAATAGAAATACTAGCAACTTGTGGAATTAAATGTAAAACGAAGCAGTAACTTATTGCTACCATCCTTTACAGTGGCCGGCACTGCTTTTCTATGATAGAATCTTTGCCCTTTCTTATCTTGTCTGGCAGCAAAAATTACTGACACAGTCACTGACAGAATTTATCTGAAGTAGTAAAGGACAGCACAGTACAACTGTAGAAGACATCACTTGGCAAGTGGTTTTAGTCTAAGTAATATTAATTTGCTTTTCAACCAACACATAAGATCAAGTGTAATTAGAATATGAAGACCATTGTCCAGTTGCCTCCTGTGCTTTCAGTAAATTCCAATTCTGCATCGTAACAGTGCAGAGCAGTGAAAGTGTAATATTGCTGAAAAGGGTATCCATTTTAGCACCCATAATCTCATTGATTTCATCTGATTTAAGTCAAAATGCAGACATATTTACAAGTTTATGATCTAAACTTGAAACAATAGACTAAAAAAAAATATTTACAGTACTATAGGAAGTTAAAGATTACATACGGATTCCAGTGTTCTTTGGAGATCTTGTATAAACTGCCAAACATAATTGGTAGAATTTTATCAATGTTCTCCTCAATCAGACTGAGAATATATTCGTTATTCCAGAAGTACAAAGCTCTTTCTGCAACCTGAAATAGAAGGGTTAGGGGTCAAAAACCACAAAATAGATTGCTACAAGTTATTTTTGATGCCTTTTTTTTTTTTTTTTTTTTTACCTGGAAGTGTGAACTTGACACACACTTGGATATTTGCTTAAATAAAGGCTCTTCTATTTTTTTGAATTGCGTCGGTTCTATTACGTCTAAGATTTCTTCAATTTCACCTAAAAACATCACCTGTTGGTATAAAAGAAATACATCAAGAAGCATGAGAATGTTTTACATCGCCAGTGCAAACAAACAACATGCAGCTCAGACATTAGTCATGAATCCTGCAAAGAACAATGTACGTGATTGCAATTGCATTAGACATCCACTTTTTTTTTTTTTTTTTTTTTTTTTGCTGTGTGAAAGAAGTCAATCAGCAGGTTTGGCTACCTGGTTACAGCTCCCATTGTGGAATTATTCTTTTGTGTAATTGCTCTGAACACTTAACAGAGCTGCTTTTGCAGAATATTTTTTCTTTACAGTTAAAAAGATGCTAGAATAATTTATTTCTTCACTAATTGCCAGAGAGGTTACATTTACCTGAGATCTCCAGAGTAGCTTCTGTAGTAGTAAATAGTTAATATCTGATTTAAATTACAACCTGCAGAACACTAGGCAGGGGGCATAAAAAATTCAATACCACTCAAACAGGGGCAACAGAGTTAAAGAGCCCCACTTGTCAAGAGCTGTTGGGGTGAGATCTGGTGCCATGAGTCAAATTCCTGATTGTACCCATTTTAATTACATAGAAGAAAGACAACCAATAAAAAAAAATAAAATTCCCAAGACCATTTAAAGTTATTTTCATACTATGGAGAAAGAACTGAGCAACTGAGATACCAAGTAGAAGTCTATGTCTGGGTCATGTTGCAGATGACAACCCCCAGCCTACCAGTGTAACTAGTAACACACTTCTCACCCATCAAATCTCTTTCTCTATACAGTATCTCGATAAGAATGCAAATTTTAACACAGTTTTTAACGTAGTAGCACTATAGTAAGAACTGACATTAAAAAATGGCAGAGCTGTCCAGCAAAGATGAGCACTCTTCAGTTTCAAGAACTGCACGTTTTCAGCAAGATCTCTTGAAAAGCACAGCAGAGGTAAGATGTATGAACCTGACATGCTATGTTTTACGTAACAGCAGACAAGAAGCTTGTACAAGACAAAACCAACCTCTTTCTGACTGCAAGTTTTTGGCCAAAATTTGAGCAGTCCTCTGATTACCTATATGAAAAATACAAACAAGTTAAAACCAGAACAAGTTTCTATTACATATCTGATATAATTTAAATAAAAAAAAAACTAAATAAAATGACTTTGCTTTTCCCTGTCCAGAGGTTCAATAAAAACTGAATACAGGTAAAAGTAATTCCACTGAAAATACATACTTTGTTGCCTTATTTAAACATTTATCTTGCTTTGGTTATCAGAACAATTTAAACCTTAACAGAAGTCTTTGATTATCCATTCCCACTCCACTCCCACCTCACATTAATCGATATCATGTTGATAACATCAAAGCATCACAAAATGAAATTAAATCTCCTGTAGCTAGACAGCCCAGCATATTTTTCTCCTGATCCATGTGTTGAGGAGCACCTGTCTTGGTTTTGAAGCTCAAGAGCAAGCAGCATACACTGACTGCACAAACAGGGTTATACAGAGGAGCCCTGTCCTCCACCACGTCCTTTTTTCTTCTTTAATTTGAAGTGTGACAGAGTGGAAACTCAAAATGATATGAACTTACAGAGAAAATAGTTTCCAGTATCTACACTGGAAACTATCACATGTAAGACTAGAAAAAAACCCTTCAGGAAACGTAATTAGAAAGCACAGCTCCTAAGAGGGGCAAGGTGGAGGAGGAGGGAAACAGGGAAACAACAACAAACAAAAAGACTGGAGGCCTGTTTCCTAGAAACAAACATCTGACATGGCATCTAAATTACAAAAGTAATGCTGGCTAAAAAAAGCCGTAACTGCATGTTTTGGAAGCAGAAACATTCCCCAAGCACTATAAACTTTCATTCGGAGCAAAGGACCTCTGCTTTTATGATATAACAGCACCTAATGGATCATACGCAACCATAAAGCTTACTCAACTACACGAATACTTTCCATATTTGATTTTTCCCATGTTGATTTTTTCTACTTTTAACCTTCCCAGCTGGCTTTTTTGTTGACAACGATGTGTACTTCCAAAAGTGACTTTCTGACAATAATAGGATTTTAAGTGCTCACCAGTTGCGATCCTAGGATACACAAACATTCTGCTTCTACAAAACTGAGTGTCTCAGATGAAACCTGGCAGGTGAAACCCCAGGCAGCTCAAAAACTTATCCTCAAATCCAGAAAAACAGCAAGTTACACGGGAAGAACGGCAGATCCCTCACAGAGCCTCAGCCATGCAGTTGTACCTAGCTGGTGACGTGCCCCAGCCAGTCAGACTCCCAATGCCACCATCCCATACCTGATGGGGCCATTTTGCAGCCTGGCCACAGAGGCAGAGCTCGCTCCCTGCCCCGCTCCTCCGCTGCTGGCCTGGCCTCCTCGCTGCTGGCTTCACGAACACGGTGTGGTGACATGGGGAGGGGAAACCCTGAGCTCCATTTCTCTGCATGACCTGATCTGGCAGTCCTCACATCACCTGCTTCCCCTCCCTCAAGGAGCCAGGCTGGCATAAATTGATTACACTTGTTTGTCTAGGTTCACAATTTAAATACACTTTAATTCTAGGGCCACTTTTTCTCGTTAATTAGCTCGTAACTGAATGGCTGTTACACACTACTGAGATTTTGTATTTCTAAAGAACAAACTGGAACATTGACAGGTGCAATAGCTCATTCTGTCAACACCTTCCCTGCTCCCCAAAACAATGCAAGAAAGCCAAAAAATGTCAGATGGCTGCATTTGCCAAAGGAAAGCTGTGAGAACCTACCATACACCTCTTAACTGGAGCATGAATTTCCTGGTGTTGGAAGCACAAAACTGGGTTAGCTACAGCAGCCCAGTTTCCAGCACTCAGCAATGAGTGCCAAATGTGCTTCACTACATAGACTCACATTCTCAACTTCTTAACTTGACAAAGAAATAACATGTTCTTAGCAGAGAAGTGCAGACCTCAACAACATACCTAATCCTCGCTTTTTAGAGGATCAGTTTCCAGCCTGACCATGCTTTCCCATTAAAAAAGCTGATACATGCACATTTAAGTTCAAAGATCTTATTCCAAGAAATACACGAATGCAGATCCGAAATCTTACTGCTCTTTCTACACAAAACGCACACAATTAATATTCTTCCCCAGGCTACAAAGTTCCTATAAAGTTGACTTACAGCAGCAGACACCCGCTAGATAGCTTATGCACCAGGGCTGCACGTTCAGCCTGGTTCTCATGATATGAAATCTCTCCGATGTAAAGGCTGTGGCACTTAGCAGGGTTAGGTAATGAGCTCCTCTTGTCAGTTCTGCAAACATCAGGACTGACCTAAGGCAGACTACCGCAGTTACAAGAGCTTGGACTGAATGTCCTCTAAATTGACCCTGAGTGACAATTCCTGCCAGAATAATAACAGTGCGGTACTCATGAAGATAGCCTTCTGATGGAGTGCTTAAAATACTACTTGACCTAAAGCCAAATAAAAAAAATACAGTGCTATTTCATCAGTTGCCCCATCAAATTTCAACACTTACATTTCAAGCATTTCAAAAAGTTTCTTAAAGCTTCACTTATAAACACTCTTCTTTTATAAAACCGGTTTTACATTATATTCAAATTAATGACCAAGGCAGGCACAGGTCTTGTGTCTTCTCCATTCTGAATTCATCTTTACTGTTGATGAGGTGACCAGAATTGTAAGCTATGACCCAGGTGAAGTCTCAGAATCGTACTGTGGCACTCCTACGTCAGTAAGACCTGCCTTCCCCCTGCAGAGTTTGAGCTTGGAGCCTGTATCACAGTTCTGTAAATTCACATCAGGACTTTGCCATGTTGTCACTTCATTCAGCCTTGCAGGCTTTTATGTAATGTTACACACTTGCTGCTCATGTGTCAACTGTAACTGTACAAGTACCTGGATTGCTTTATCCCTTGGCTTAAGGAACTGAGCTTACACAATTCCTTTCTCCTCACCCTATCCAACAAAATCAGCTTATTGACCAGCTAAGCTGGCAACGCTGCAGTGCAGTGGGGAGGAAGGCTCTTCAAGCAGACAGGACAAATTTCTACACGGTCAGGCCTACTTCCACCACCTACAAAATAACTTCTTTCCTGATGACGAACACCAACACTAAGTGACCCTGCAGAAAACAAGCTTCCACTGAAAGGTTGGTGAAGATTAGCATTGTTTAAGAAAAAACAAATCACATAAGCTCTTCACTTTTCTGTCACAAAAAGCGATGAAGCGTTTAAATTCCAACATACCCCTAACAGAATGTCATCAGATTGTCAAACTAAGTTTCTCTTTGAGCTGGTCTGATGTTAGTCTGTCTCCCCACGAGCTGCTGTGCTGCCCTGCCTGCATTCTTCTTTACGGGCATTGCCAAACTACTTGCACAAAGCACTGCAATCCCCTTTCTGGCTGAACTGCCGATGCATGGCGTGGGAGATTCAGCCTGGGAAAAGCCTCTGATGCCTGAAGCACCTGTACTGTAACTGCCAAGAGGCACCCCAGTAACTGAGAGGACAGAACAGGAACATCACATGGGGAACATCAGGGTCCTTCTGTCTAAATAAAGTGCTGTTACTCTTTCTCACTTTTATTTTCTGACTGTGTTTTCCCTGAAAATTAATGCTAGGCATAAGCCATCAGCACCAAAAACATTGAAATTTTAGTTGTTACCAGGAGGGAGTACAGTTGTTACATAAGTTCTTATATAAGGTGATTCACATGATCTCAGTGGTTCAAATTTTTATTTAAATTTGTGCTCCATCTTGGTTATAGACTAAGAGAGACCTGCATTTTCAAACCCAGGACTTTCTTAACAACCATCCTAGATTTAACTATTATTCCCCCTCCCTCTCCCCCAATGACTATGGATCATTAATCAAGATATCACAGATAGCACTGCTGTGCATTTCCAATGAGCTGCAGTGAGATACTACATTGAAATTAAAAATAGAAAAACATTCAACTGAAAAAACACTTACAGGCTCTGTTAAAGTTGTATCTTTTTCCAGGAACTGTACAACACAATAGGCGAGCTAGAATGTAATTCATATGATTATTTAGTTTAAACAGACACTGTTTAGACATCGCAGCAAAACTAAATATCCCGACTTATAATGGAAGCACTTCAGATGAGGAAGAAGGTACAAAAAACCCCAACCCAAACACCCCTAGAACAGCCATTTAAAGTTCTTCCAAACTAAACAAAATAGCAATTAAAACAGCAAGATATACAAGCTAGCTGTATCTTACAAAAACTTCCTGCATACCAAAAATCTTCAATTTTATCATCCTGGAAGACAATCACTTTTAAATTTGACAGTACTTCCTTAACTCAGATCCATTATCTAGACAGGTTTTCCTCACCTTCAGTTCCTGTATTAACATTACACTGTGAATAAGCTAGGATTTTCAAACATCTATTTTTGGGGAAAAAGTTGGTACTTTCATTCAAAAGAAAAGCTTTAAAGAACAACTTTGACTGACCACACATTACTCAAATAATAGGTGTCAAAATTCAGCAGTAAGATTACATGTGAAAGGATGTTTGCCCATAGAGCTCAGATCCAGCTGAGGATCCTGTCCCCAGCAGTGGCCAGTAACAGACACGGGTGGAAGAGTGCAGAGAGTGCGGGAAGCATAAGGAGACCAAGTCACAAGCATGCTCTCCTGGCCCTCAGTGATTTCTGCCCAGGCCAAAATGTGATATTGTATGTTCCATAATTCCTTACATTTACCTATTGTTTAGTTACTCAGCATGCAGTTAAGTAACAAAACAACCACAGCTGTGCCATGCACAGAACCATACACTAACCCTATTGCTGAAGCAGTTGAAACCCTAGATTCCATAAAGACTGAATTGGGGAAATCACAGTATGCTTCATCTCACAACATGATCAGAGACAAAATTATTTATGGGCACTGCATACATATTTCCATACTTAAGTAGTCTGCAATCAAGCATTACCTTTCTATTTTTTTTTGGAATCTGTTATCCCAAAAGAGGCAATTACAATACTGTAATTACAACAAACCTAACTTACTGCTCCTACCCTCAGGATAAGGATGTGTATGCATGGATCCCAAAAGTAACACAGCACACATCAATCTCAAAATCCCATTAAAGTGTTCCTGTGCAATATATCTATTGTTCAAAGACACAAAGGCTCAATCTTAAGCCAGCTTTAAGACTTTAAGAGCAGGCTAAATTGTGCTGTAGCAACAAAGCAATGGGCCACTCCTGACTGTGCAGTATGCTCAGTGCTGGTTTCCGGATAACACAAAGCCAGAAACATACAGTGACAAAACTGCTCCTTCATTTCCAAGTGGTATTTTGGTACATGGCACTAATGGTTTACCAAGGGATAGGTGAATAGCCTGGCCAACAAGCCAAACACTACTTTAAAGCACCCAGTACAGCTGAGTTTATAGCACCCTTTCAGGTACCAGTGGCCCAGATTAAACATATTACAGAAAAAAGGCTAGCTTGCTGTACTGATCTATCAGTGAGAATACCTTTGGCATATGACAGGTCCCTTTCATATCACTGACTCATTCCATGGAGCAGCCTATTGCACAGTAATAAACCACAAAGACAAGTGATTTAGTTAAAGTAATTCCTAGCTCTCATATAAAGTTTTAACTGAGCTCTTGTCTTGATCCTGTTTGTAGGCTGTATAGTCATAATGATTTCACCTTAATTAGAAACTCATTTCCTTGTATCTTTTGTCTATAAAGGAGCTATATTAGCAAGCTGACTAAGTTAACAAAGCAAATTTTTAATTAGCCACAGCAGAATTACTTGCGACTTTTCATCAAATACACTCAATACTCAAGTGCCATATGTCTGGAAAGGATATATATTATTCCTCCAATAAGACGATGAACGTCTGTGCTAAGTATAAGAATGGAAGTCAAATGAATAACTGCAACATTTTGACAGCATGTCATGGATCTACATAATTTCTGGCTGATCTGGAGAGCTATAATGCATTTCTGCCATTTATATCCAACACCCTTCCCCTCTCTTCAGTCACTGGAATTTTAGAAATAAAAAAGCACTTCTGAAATAAGCACCTGGCCATACCCCAGGTGCCTTTATACACAGCATTTCAGTTACATAAACAAAGTAGCAATGGAACAAGGTCCTAGGACTAAAGTGTGACTGAGTAGCAAACTACACAAACTTCCGTTGATGTGACTTCGAATTGCTGTTACATTCTAGCATTTTTAAGATATGCTAAATATCTCAAAATTAAGACAAGATATGTAAGATCTTAAAAAATAAATAAGTATCTGAGATTGCATTTGCAAATACCTCGGAATATCGACATTATAACACATACTGCTTTACATTTTCATTAGTTTCAAATGCAAATACAGGGAAAACCACAACTCTTAAAAATAGGCAAAAGCTTACCTGTGCATGAAACAAAGCTAATCCCTTTGCAGTATGCATGGGAATCAGAACTTTCATAAGGAACTGCTTGTGTTCTGCTTTCAGTGGCAGTGCAAAACCATTGATAATACTGAAAACATGAAGAAGTAGGATTTAATTTTATTTAAAAAAAAAAAAAAAGTTTTTTTAAAAAAGTATTTTTATCACAACCTCCATTAGGCAAAATAATCTATGGTAAAGCTTACACACATCAGGAAGCTGATTCATTTTGCACAGAATCACTTAAGACAACTTGCCTTGCAGGAGAAAAAAATAGATGGTATATAACGTTTATGCTATTTTAACATTGCAGTTTGAACGCTTATTTTGAACAACTTTTCTGTACAAAAATGAAGTGAAAAAGTTGTCACTAACTCAATTTTATTTTAAAAGACAGTAGTAGAACAGCAGTCCTTCAGGCATGTTTTTTTTTCCCTAGATTTTAGATTAATTTGAGAAAACAGTATCCCTTTCACTTGATTTTCATTACGATTTTTTCCATGATACTTGCACAGTCTTTGGATTTTCAGTAAGGCAGTAATATTTATACATTTTTCTACTGTGAATATATCAGTGACAGTTTTAGAAAACTAGTAAAATGCTACCACAAAAAAACTTAAGTAAAAATGAAATTAGTGAATTAATGGCAAAAATGGTAACTAAAGCACTTACAAAGCTTTCCTGAATATCATTTAAACAAAACCAGCCTGCTGAAGATTAAAGCATTTTATTCAATGTGAGGTGAAAAGTAAACATTCATTGTCTGAGTCAAAGAACATGTCCTTTATTGGATATATTCCTCACAAGCAAGGACTCTTGAGAAATATTTTGCCTGTCATCTTTAAAACTTGTACTGAAAAAGAACAATTTATACTCAATATCCTAATTTTATATTCACATGGTAACTAAGACAGTATTAGATTATATCAGTGACTGCACTTTATCACTCATTACTATACTCCTCCCTTTCCCAGTTCCAAAGCAAGAAAGCTGAAGCAAACACCCACAATAACACTTCATACTTTTTCTGTCAGGTCAAACTTACCTTCCTAATATCTCAAGAAGTTCAGCAACACCATTGAAGTGCTCTGTTTCATATATAAACCTGTTATGAAAAGAGACAAAAATTGAGAGAGAGATTCAAAAAAGAAAAAATCTTTAATAAATTTTAGATATTTGAAAGCCATATCACAGATCAAAACCAGGTCTTTTCATTCAAGAACAAATCACTGCAGTCACAGACCATGAAGGTAATATAAAATATTGCCTTACATACAGACATACCGCCAGACAGGGCATACCTGAGGAAAATGTTGTTGATCTGTTTCCTGATGAATGCTCGTAAACCAAGGAATTTTCCATAAATTCGATGAAGAACTGTCTTTAGGAAATCACGTTCTCGTGGGTCTTCACTATCAAAGAGCTCCAATAACTTTAAAAATTAAATTGAAATTTATTACTTTTAGAAGACTTAAATTTTGTCATGCTACTAACCAATCTGAGCTTTATCTTGAACTTACAGTTTGCATTAGAGAAAATACAATCAGTTTGACCTAAAATTTTGTTTGGATGTCCAATGTTACTTTCAAAACTAGATTTTTAGTAAAGCTGTTTTTTTTTTTTTTTTAATTATTTTTTTTTTATAAGCAAACCTAGCAGCTTCATTTCAGTCATATCAAAACATATGTATCCAACAGACATGAACAAAGCCATTCCAACAATTACACTATCAAAATAAAAATGAAACTTTAAGAATGAGATTACCAAATTTTAGGTAAGTGGTTTAGGTAAGTGGTCTTTAAGATATAAGAATGAATCAATTTTATGTCATATATTTACAATTTCTTAATTAAAATCCTGTAATACTGCTTTCAATAAGCTACTCATGTCTTCAAGGTTAAGCAAACCCATAATTCTCTGCAGAATCATTTTGTAAGACAAGTCTATGATAAGAATAATGCACATTTCCCCAGGGGAAGAAGAGGGATACATACGTTTAACAGAATGATAATGCATTAAAAATGGGCTGGGGGCGGGGGTGGGAAATCACAAGTAGAAGTTGGTTCATTTCTGTCTGAATCTACTATCAGTGTCTCCTTTTATCTAAACACCTCCACACCCCCCCTACCCCACACACCCCATTTTCTTCTTATTGATTTTGGGTAATGATCATGTTTGGTATTGTTCCTATACAAGAATGTTAGACATTCAAGATTTAATTAAAAAAATTACAAAAATCTAAATTCATAAGAATCATAAAGTAATTAAATTAACTGATTCTCTAAAACAGACTAAATGTCCCAATAAGCTAAGCTAGCAAGACTTTCCACACATTTTTGCTTTTGGAAGGTTTTCCAAGGATACAGAAAAGACTGCACTCTTGAAGACATCAAAAGGTATTCCAATCCCATTACAGGCCACTACTTTAGTGTTGTTGTTTTTTTGTTTTTTTTTTTCCTCCTGTTTGTCCAAGTAAGAGCATATTTAGAAATACTAACCGTGCTCAGTAAGTCAGTAACTTAGCTCAAGTAATCACTACAGCCTCCTGCTCAGTCCAGGTCTATGAGCTTAGGTATGTCTACACCAAGCAGCAACAGACACTGGAAACAGCTGTTCAAGAAGTTTGCTCGGGCTCATTTCATTTTTACATTTAGAAGGAATTTCTCAGGGTAACTATCCCACTTTTTCTCCCATTTATAGCTGTCTGTGCACTGCACTGTCTTTCTTGTACTCTAAAGATCACATGAAAACATCAGGAACTGAAGTTCTGCAATGTGGCTCCTAAGAACCACGGTCCAATTAGTGAATTGGATTTGCATGGCCAGTAGGTCAGCAGCAGCTTCAGCCTTGAATTTTGTGTGTAAGTTGAACAAAACAGAGAAGGGAACACCTATAAACAAGAACAGTAAAACCAAACAAACGGAAATATAAACAGTCACTGAAGGTGGGAAGGGGGAGTGTTCATCTATGTTGTTATTTTTCATTGCTGTACTCTTATGGCTTGCCAGCACTCACTCAAGTTTTTCCTTGAAAAAATGAGTATTTTGACATGGTAAAAATCCCCTCTGAGGTAATATGGGACAAAAATTGTTACTGTATCATACAGCCTTGACAAGTTATATTTAACGTCTCACTTAATTTTCTTGCTCATAGTTACTTTGCATGGTGAAACATAATTTTCCATGATTTTCCTATGTACATTCTTACTTGATTTTCCCTCCGTGCTTAACACATGATAGTATGAGAATGACACTATCCAGTAACAACAAGCAGGTGCTGGAACACACTTCATATACAGTAAGTTAGTTATTCACAGGAAAAACAATTCTGCTCTACATTTTCCCATTATAAACCTCTATGAAAAACACACAAAATAGCACTACAAAGCACTAAAACAGTTTAATTGGCCCACTGTTGATTTGACTGGAAATAAGTTACAAATCATTAAAAGCACAACTCATATTCACAAAATACAAAAATCTTGTATTGCAAAACACTGAGGATACCACCTGAAAACAGTGTTTCTGAAGTTGCTAATTACATATAGCCTGTGCGATATGAAGTGCTGTTCATTTAGTGTTTGGCAGAAATCATTGCTGGAACAACTAAGGTTTAACCCAGTGTCAAAACAAAAGCTTTGCTTTCTCCTCAGCATACAATCGGCAGTTAAGTCTGAGATGAGGTCTTTGAATCTGAGATAGAAAACCTCTCTACTCACCTGCTGTACAAATCTCTGGTCAATGTATCTTTTTGCAATGCTAGGTTGAAAATCCGGGCTCTCCAAAAATCTTAGGAAAAATTCATACACCAACTACAAACATGAAAATGAAAATTTTGAACAAGTTAATAAGCACACCATAATACGGATTTTATGTATGTTATTTACATACATAAAAGGTATAAAAGGAAACTGAGGTCTAACACATCACTGCTTAATCATGGCCTCTAGTGGAATTACTGTAAGAATTACTGTAAGTATCAAGAACATTTTAATTCTCAGAAGAGTCAAAGCTTAATAAATAATTTACTGAAGATATCACTGTAACACAAAAATCAAGTGAAAGATCTAAGTATTACTCAAATTCACACTTCCTACTATATTAAGAACATATTATGTAGAAATAAGTTATCAAACACTTATCAGCACTGAGGGTAAAGTTAAGTGCTCTAACATTATGTAATTCTGTAAAAACAGATTAAAGAAAGTTTGCTAAATGCTTCTGAAGCCAGGTTTCAGCTGCAAGCTCCAAAAATGAAAGGTCATTAAAAAGCTGAATGAATATGTAGAAGCCTAACAATTGGGCTTAACGTTACATTTCTATATCCTGGGCATTCAATTCAAACAAAAGGACCTTCAGCAGATTTACCTTCAATATCCTTTATATTTTGTAGTACTTATTTCTATTGAGTTCAAGTCCCCATTCGCTATGATCCTGCCCACAGATGGCCCACAGATGGAAAGACAGACAGCGAGGGCCTGAGGTAGCAGAGAAAGGCATGAAGAAGCCAGAGCACAAGTCCCATATTTTTGGATTCATCAGAAGTCCAAGACAAATTACTGTTTCCATAACAATGGCAGGTGGGGGAGGATGCACGCTCTCCCAATTTATAAAATACACATCAGGCATCTCTTAAGACAGAATTGAGAAGAAAAATGTCTTCAGTTTAGATGCATTCAGGGCCTCTTATGGTCTCAATGCCTAGTCTTAACCCCACAATAGTTAAACAATTAGCAATAATACTAAAATGCAGCTTAGATGTATGCAGACATCACTGGCTGGACTCCTGAATAAAACCCCCACTGAGGTCATACACACAGGCATGTATTTCAGTGATTACCACTACAAGTACCTATAAAACCCCCAAAAGCCAGCATCTGAGTAATGCATAATTAAAAAGTTCACTTGAGAAATACACTCAGCAATAAGCAATTTTATCTAGAACGTTTGAGCTCACAGTTATTACGCACAGCCTCAAGTGGGGTATGCTGTATCTGCAGAGCAGAAGCTCAAAAACACAAGTTCCCCTTCACTCTTTCCTCCCCTCTGACAGAGACCATAACAATAGCTTTTCAAATCAACAGTCCAAATACACAAATGTCGTATAAACAGAATTGTATAAAACCCAAGCTTCCCTGCACAGCCTTAATTTGTCTTCTTGCACATAAACACTGCAGACAATAGCAGTTGCAGAACAATAGAGGACAATTTTTTAGAAGTCTGGTAATAGCCAATCCAATAGCGTAATCAGACGTATTTCCACACTCCATCCTCTGTCTTAGGGATTGACCATGGCTACTGATCTTTTTCAAGCTAGAAATTAGATAAATTTGTTAGTGGTTTGTATTGAAATGGGAAGCATATGACTGGAGGGAAGTCATTAACAGTTTTATAGGATTTAATTTTGGAATTAAATTTCATTAACTATTCATACATTATTTCATATATTAAACATTTCTATCAGTGACCACAACAAATAATAGTCATAGGATAACTGCCGGGGTGATGCTGCATGCAATATTGGAAGCTATCACCAGAGGGGGGGGGGGGAAAACAATATCAGGGTATCAGTAAGAAAGGGACAAGAAAATTCTGAAGGCCTCAGGTAATAATAGACAGATACAGGACAGAACTCAGTGATTGCAAAGACAGTTAAAAAGACAAGAAAAACCTCTGCTAAGCAACAAGAAAATATTAAACTGAGAAATGAAGGGATGGATACTGGTCCTAAATGCTAGTAAACCATGGGTAACAAAGATCCAGCCACACAATGAAGCCATGTCAGCAACAAATGAAAACCAGACATATTCCAGGAAGATACTGATGTACAATACAGTACAGAGATGCACAGTCCTATGTATGCTGCAGAAAATCTATTAAAACCTGAAAGGATGCAGAGGAGCCCCTAGAATCCTGTTGGGCCCCAGTGCCCCTTATGAGTGAAGACTAAACGGGGATGTTTTGTTTCCCCTAAAGCAAGGTGGGGCAGAGAGGACAATTATGGCTTCTTTCCATAAATAGATATGGGAACAGGGATGAACAGCCAGCAGAAGAACTAGGCTAAAGCATAATGCTCTAACAGCATCTTTGTACAAACTGCCCAAGATTAACTTTAGGGTATCAATCAGAACCAAACCCAAGGTTTTGGAATAGGTGTGCTCGACTACAAAGTAGAACACATCAATACTAATGCAAGATTCTCAATATGTGACGGCAAAACTAATTAGTAGCATGCCTCGTTTCTACAACAGAGAAAAGATGCATTAGTCACTGTTTGAATGCTTTGTATAATCCTGGCTATTGCAGAACCTCAATTGTTGCTATTGTTCTTAAAGAGAGGAGCTTTCAGAAAAACAAATATTTAGGGCTCAAAAATCCCTGAACAGCTAGCTACCCAATCCATGCTCAAAAGTGAGTTGTAGAGCTGGTAAAAGTGTCAAGTGACTCTGGAGTTCCTTGGGAAATCCATGAAGCTCTATCCAAGGTGTTTCAGGAAGCAAACTGTAATGGCCATTTCTGGACAGGCACCCTTCTTCTGTAAGCTAAGGCTTGCAAACTCAGAAGCACAACCCTAAGCATCAACAAGGAGAGTAAGGGTGGATTCTACCTGCAACAGACACTGGCTGGTCCTACCTTAAAACAAACAAACAAAAACCAGACAGCTATGCTCAACTTTCCTGAGTGTAAGTGAAGGGTTACCGTTAGTAATACTACTAAATCATGGGAGAACTGTTGGCTTTGGTAGTTCCAGTTCTCAAAAACTGGTCTGTGTGGGTAAAAGAGCAAATAATTCCTATTACATTTTGGTGATTCTGTGTTCCTTCTTGCAGGGACCACTAGAATGTTATTGCTTTAAGCTAACAACTCTACCATCCACAGGTCCCTAAATAGAAACACAGGGTGACTAACGCTAGTCTCTGTACCCTAGTTTAGTTGCTACAACTGTCTGGAGCATTGCTTTAAAGTTGTGTCTTTCATGTCACACCAGTTTCAATGTAGGTCTATAGTCTTTTGTAGTGGCTATGCATGCTGCTGGTAAGTTACTAAGCCATTATATATGATGTTTTTGTATAGAGAAACGTCAACAGATTAAACAGAACAAAGAACAGTAGAGATTCAGATTTTCTCTTCTTCTCCCTCCCAGAAAACTGGCTATGTGACAGATCAGAATTTTGAATTCTACCATCCAGTTGTGGGCACATGAAATGTAAAAGAAAGGAGAGGAAAACACAAACTTGTCACTGTGCTGCAGTGAGCAAATCCATTCCAAGGACAGGATGAATAACTGACGCAGGAGAAGGAAATCCACGATCAATAATCAAGCAGCCTGGCCAAAACTCATTTAGAAAAAGGCAAAGGAAAACACTGAAAATAAAATTTCAGATAATAGCACACAATACTCTTTCAATTTCTCTTAGACAAGCATAAAGCACAAAGTGAAACGGTCACAGAAACCACAAGTCTTTTTCTATAAGAAGAACTATAGTTTACTTGTGTCCTAAAGTGAACTGAGAAAACATTTACAAGTTTTACTCCTGAGAGACAGGCATTTTGAAGTCAGATGATGATGTTTCTACCGACCATAAGAGACATTTGCATAGCCCTTTTGCAAACCTCCCCCTGTCCAACCAAGCAATCCCCCTTTATTTGAGGCATAGCCATTACTCCTACAAATTAGACGCAGACATCCACAAACTAATTATTATCACAGCCTTTTTTTTTTTTGGTGATATCTTGTTTCTTACTTGGTTTAAGTCTGAAATACTATCCTGAACATGGAAGTTTAAATATCCAGTATTAAAAGTGCAGGCCTTAATAACAGCATTTCTTGATTATACTATATCATTGATATAAAGGAACATATATGTCCATGTGGTATTATGAGGACAGAGTACCATCCCAACTCCTCTGTGAGAGGGGAGCAGATGGTATACAGATATGCAGCAGCAATTACTCTTCTACCCACTATTAGGAGTTGCTACACAGCAGATTTTATTTAATAGATACTACTTTTACAAATTCAACAACAAATAACCTGAGATATGAATGTGGATGATTACAAGTGACTTGGAATTCCTCAACTTTTAATAGTTTATTGAGAAAAATTCATCAGTACTGCAAGTCAATCACGTGATTGATACAGCAACGCTATAATAATCACGAGATTGGTACAGGAGCGCAACAATAGAATAACTAACCAACTGTTACCAAACAACAACGCCTATATTGTAAAGTTTTTGCACAGAGGGAGGGAAGAGGGTGGGAAGAATGAGGAGATATCTATTTCTTGCTGAAAAGACAAATAAAGGCTATTGCTCCATTTTTGTTATTGTCACAAGAAACTGAATTGCTAACATCTGCTTATATTTCACTGAAATCATACAAAAATTGCTCAAGTACAGAAAACAATCTCTTAAATAAAGAACATAATTACCCAAAATACCCACACAATTTTAAGACATATATATACATACCACATTTCAATAACACAATCACTCAATTTAAAACAAAACAAAACAAAAAGAGCATTTAAGCAATTTGGAATGCTTACATTCTGCTGTATTTATACATGCAAGGAAAACAACCACTTTTTCCCTTATGAGCATAGAAACACACTTATACTCGTAAAGCTCAATTCTAAAGTTCATATCAAAGGCAAAAAACTACTCAAGTATGCATTCCTGGTTCTTGCCTTACAAGATGATTTGAAAATAAAGGAATCACACACCTGTATGTGGGGCCATGAGGCTTCAAGAGTTGGCTCATCTTCTTCTGGATCAAAATCTGGATTATCGCTAGGTGGAAGTGTTCTGAAAATATTAGAACTAATCTGTAACAAAAAAAATGAAGTTTAATTGTATCACTTTTTATTCTTCCACAGAGCACACTGAACAAGGTATTGCTTTTATCCTAAAAGTACATGAAATGACACCAGCTAAAAAAAACAACACCTTTTTCTTTACATTTTTTAAAAGCCCTGAATTCAAACTGAGGAAAGCATGAGGCAGGCTAATGAAAACACCAAGAAATTAATTTTTGGCTTCATTGTTTTACAGATTTGCAGTTAGATATTGTCGTATCTTTTTTTTTTTTTCTCTAGAGCCATTAAAGTTAAAAGAACATTTTGTTTCCTCCATAATAAAACTTCTTTTTTTTTTTTTAAACTATGTGACATCAAGAGCTGAAGTTTTATATAAGACATCAAACACAGCATGACTAACCAATTGTGATTTAAACAGATCTCTTCACATGTAAGACAGACAATCCCAAAATATATCTAATTTTAGAGTTCTTCACTTAACTTCATTTCAAGGTGTTCTTTACTTGTAAGAAAGAGCTGAAGAACTGTTTACAGTTTTTCATCTTCCGTCATTTCAAGATATTTCAAGGTTTGGGGAAGTCAAACTTATGTAACAATTGTAACCTTTTGATCTAACCACAGAGTAACTTAGAGAAAAACAAAACAAAACAAAACAAAAAACAGAAAAATGGTAATCAAAGTAACTCAGTAGCAAAATAGTCATATCAAATCAATTTCAAAAGAGCAAATTTAAAGGGGATTTTTCAAGTATATGCAAGTCTGGATAGAAAACCCATCTTTCGCATGTCAGAAGAAAAATAAATGCCATGTCATCTGCCAGATGCAACACACTGGATTTTAAATCTCTTTAACACGAACAATAGAGAACATGAAGTTAACTTCATTTCTGCATTTTCTACTGTTCTCTCAGGAACAGGTTTAACCCAATTTTTCCAATTAACTTTCAAGCACATTAGCCTTTTCGATCAAACCTGTTTCAAATAGCTGCTAACCACCCAACCCTGCTAAGCACAAAAGAAAGACTGTTTGACAGTTCGCAGCAAATGCTACTGCACAGCTTCCATGGAGTCTCCAAGGTGTTGGAAGGATCCTGCAAGAGGGCTTGAAAATATCCTGAAGTCACCAGCTGGCTCTGCATAGCTGAATCAGCTGCTTCATTAAACAAGGCTTAAAGCTACTGCATGAACTGACTTTTCAGTTCCTCCATTCTATGCCCCATCCCTGTGGCCTGCTGGACACGTTAAATCTGTAGGTACTGCTGCTCTACACTAGAAGGCCAATGATGTTCTGTGGATATGTGGATATGTGGATATGGCCATTAGAGCACGATCTCCCAGTTTTCTGAACAGCAGAAGCTGTATTGAAGTTGTTTGATGTTGCAAACATAACAGGACACAAGTAAAAGTGTCTGGTGAAAGGAGGGGAAAAACAGGAGTTTGAGAGAATTTGCATTTTAATCAAAGCCAAGGACCAAATCTTGGTTCTGTTACTTGATAATGTCTACTCTTATTAGGCATGCAAGAAAAGATCCACGAAAAACACACAAATCAGTCCCCTACTGAGGCTACACCTCTGGTAACAGTTCTTCTGGTAACATCTCTTGACAATACATCCTATTACTTCTAGATGCATCCTGCTGAACTGACCCAGTCAAAGTCTCTAGTCCAAAACAAAGGTATTAACTACCAAACACATTGCTGTAGCAGAGAAACAGCAGTTCTCTCTGCCAGATGTTTCAAAAACTAATTTTATGATTTCCAGAGTATTCCATACATCTACTAGCACTATCAGTCTCCATAGAAAATCTTAGAACAAGCTGTATACAGTTTTTATACTAACCAGTCTCCCCTAAAGAACTGCTTCAATGACTTCGTTATATTTGAAATAGTTTTGCTTCCAGTTTCACCTGCTTCTTCTACTAACGTCTTGCTTCCAAACATGGTACAGGCTATAGCTTTCGAGGTTCCCAGGAGGTTTTAAAACTTTTAAAAGACTTGTAATGCCAACCCCTAATTTGCTGTTAGCTTCGGAGTACTTTCAATAGACAATTTCCAGACCGAGGAACTGCTAATTTTGGATGACCTAGAAAGGAGGTGCACAGCCCTTTGTGCTCCCCCTTCAAAACTATTCGTAAGCAAAACTTTTCCTCAGTTCTTAACACAAAGACTTTGGCAATGGAATTACAGAAAAATCAGGTTGCCTGGTACACCAAAAAATAATCCTGCACATCTAAACAAAGATATTTTTATAATCTTATCCCATCCTTGAGGGCCTGAAAATGTATTAGTGTCATTTCAACTAGTGCTGCCTACCTCGGGATCCAAGCAGAGGAGGGACAGTTGCAGGAGGCATGACTGTGTGCTTTTGGCTCAGCAGCTATCACAGTATCAGAGACCATGCGAAGGCAAGGAAAGCAAAGAGACCTCCTCACCTGCACACACCTTGCCTATGAGCTGCTCAGCAACAACAATATTTTTCCTCTTGATATCTGTAAGGGATTGTTGACTTTGCCTCCCCAAGACAAAGGCAATTCCAATGAAACTGTGCTGCTTCCTCTGCAAGCTGCAGGAAAGGGGTCCCAGGTCTAGGGAAAGACGAGGTGCTTTGGAAAGAAATTAGCTCTGTTTCTGCCACCAAGGCCACTATGGCTTTTTCTAAGGGGATTGCTGTGGTCTGTCCATCCTTTACTACCAGCCACAGTAGCTGGGATTCACTAAGGCTGATTTCTACTTTTTTTGCCTCAAAACCACTATCCTTCAAACTCTGGGGGAAAAAATAAAATCAAATGCCTTTTCTTTTAATGCACTAACACTGAAGAGAAAAAAAAGTCTGAAAAAATAAATTAAAAAAAGTTCTACAACTCATAGAAGCTACAATGAAAGGCCTCAAACCTGATACACGTGTTGTTTGAAGGGAGAGACCCATTCCAGAGCTCTTTCTGAAAGCTGGTACTTAGTCCTAATTCATAGCAAAGACCTTTGCTGCTGCCAGTTGCCAGGGAGACTAAAAATACTGTTCAGGCTTGGAGTGATCTTTTGTCTCAAGCTCTGGAAAAGCTCTCATTGAGCATTTAAGGCCTTCTTCGTTTTCTGTCATTTTAAGGGAAAAAAGGAGATGGAAGGTTGTTGGAAAGAAAAATAAGCATCCACAGAGCCCAATCATTTGCACAACAACAACAACAACAACATCCTCAAAAGAACAGCTTAACACCATATCTCCAAGAAAAGGAAGCAGCTCCAACATAAAAGAAAATCTCTTCACCCTTCAACAAGTATGGTAGGCTAGTTAGTATACTCCTTCTTTGAACAGCAGGCTACAGAGGACACACACAGTAAGAAAATACTAGAAGGATTCAGGCTTGTTGCCACCAGCAGTGGGGGAAAAAAAGCTGAGGAATAGGTGGACAGACTCTGTCCTTTATGGTGTTGGGTTCTCCTTTAAAGTAAATAAATAAATAAACAACAGAGGTGTCCTAGATCTTTTGTGACGATTAAGAAGCATCTGGTGAAACAGACAAAATTATTAGAAGTGTTTCAATATATCTTAGCTCTTCAGTATAACAGTATAATTTCTACGCTTGTTTATATTAATGTTCTTAGAAAGAAAAAATATAACAAACAAACAAACACAACACTGAAGGAAAAAAAAGATTTCAGTGTATAGAAAACCATAAAAAGTTGCAGGCCATATTCTTAAGTCTGCTTACTCACCCGATAGCTACTTTCAAAGTTAGCATTGTGCATATGTAAATTTACCCAAAGTTTAGACAACCGTTAGCCTAAATGCAAGGGGACTAAACACGTTATTTTTACATTTCAAATATCTAGAGAAATCAGTTTTGAAAGCATTCTGAAGTATTTTAATAGTCCTTCAGTTATGTTCCCTGCACGTGGAGTAGTAGTTATATGTAAAACAGCTCTTCTGTAGCATTTGAAAATGCACATTAAAATCTGGGAAAGTCAGCAGATACGGCCACATATTTTGTTGCTTATTCAACAAGCCGTTTGTAGAAATTGCACGGTACAAGTCATTCTGTGGTTTACGACTGAGAAAACCACTTAGACCAATCCAGCACAGCTCTCTCAGGCCCAAACAGTAACAAACAACCACACCAAGTATTTACAAAGCACAGTCGTTTTCTTACACTGATAAACCTTTCTGTTGACACTAGCACCCACAAGAATCTTTACCAGAAGACCTTATGCTGTCATTCCACTGCCGTTCTTAAAGAAACAAAGACAGGTAGCACTGAAATATTTCCATTTTCTGAATGAGAATGACTTCAAAGCTTATCCAGAATGCAAGCATCTGCATTACACCAGTTCTTTCATTTTAATTACCCTGAAAGCATCATATTTCAGCTAATAATTAGAACACACAAGTAGTGTGGTTTTCTTTTCTTTGCAAGCCTGTAAGCCAAGATATCATTAACAAATGATATTATATTTTATAAGCAGAAAAAAAACAACAGCAATTCTGAGTTAGGTGCCGTTACAATTGTAAACTGATTCATTTAGGATATTTTATTCAAATTTAATATATCACATGAACATTCCATTCCAGATTCTACTTACCATTTTCACTATGTCAGCATAAGCTGATTCAACAATCACTCCACGATTTGTTGAAACATATTCAACCAGTTCATTCAGTGTTGCTCTCTTAATTTCCTTGCTTTTCAGGTCTGAAACAGAGTCCATGAAGTCAAAGAGTATACAACACTGCTGCAACTTCTGACAAAAGAGATCTTGCTGTTCATTGGAGGTGGCATCTGTAAAAGGAAAGAAAAAAAAAAAAAAAAAAACAACACCTAAGTCCATAGAAGCAAACTCAGGATTACTAAATCTGTTCTGTTGACTAAAATTCCCATCACGTGTCAGACCTGTAACTGAGGAATGGTATGATGCAGGACCAGCAAATTAATAGACAATACTGTAAAAACTGAATGATAGTGAATGGATCTGCTTAAGTATGCTAGAATGAAAAATTCACTATTTAAAACTTGTATTTCATAGAAATAATGAATATAGTTGTAGATGTATATATGGAAAATAAGTGAATTAATTTTATTTGAGGTACACAGACATTAGTAAGTACCAACTCGCCTTCACTAAAAGTCACATACACAAGCAATGCATCATACTAACCTTTCATTCATCCGATTTGTCTCATTCTGTTCCCTAATCCTTTATTACATAACCTGCTTAAAAGCTGTAAAATCTGCTTTGAAGGAACCTTGTCTTTTTTTTTCTTTTTTTGTAAACCACGATGCAACGTACCTTGCATACTTTTGATACCATGTGATGAACGTTTCTCTTAAGAATCAACTCCAATATTTCAAAAGGATTAATCCTGAATGTTCATGCTTTGGTTTAAATAATTTATCATGATCTTAGTCGTGTCAGGCTTTCCATCTTTTTTGGCCCGTTACGACAATGTGTGACTCTGCATCATCATTTCATGGTGCAGTTTCTCCAGTAGTAGATAAACAGAATTACTCCATTAGTATTTCACACTAGCTCTATGGCAGATGGATTATTGAGTACTGGATACTTCGAAAATTTAATACATCCTGAGAATATTATAACCGAAATTTGCAGGATCACAGCAAAAGCAGCTGTAGTTTTAACTGAGAAATCGGATGACTGTCATACTGCCTAGACACACACCGAGAACCCAAATGCCCTTTGTTTGCTTTTTTGCTTTGCTCGTTGGGGTTCCTAGTCACTCCAGCAATAGTATCAGCTCTTCTACCAGTCACTTGGGATTTCACCTGTTCTGCTGAAAAATTTTTATTCCCAGTTTTATCTGGGACTAAGGAATGCTTTCCCCCTGTAAAACTTTGAAGACCTGTCTATAGACAGACTACCTAATCCCTTAGCTTCATCCATTCCCTGCAGTATCTACATGAACGCTGCTGCTTCCTCAGAAGGAAATTAGCACAACAAGGAAAGGAACCCAGCCTTGTAACACTGAATGTTGGAAATCTTATCTTTCACTTTAAAGGTTGAACAAAAGACAGAAAGGTCTCACACTTCTCTTTATTGTTTTAGGAGTATTCTAAATAAGCAAACTTTAAGTTTGTAAGTTTAACAACTCGGACACTCTTTGACGAGGCCAGTTGCTCAAGTTTCTTACCAAGCACCTCCCACTTAGCAGCCAGAACAACAACCGGGGTTTTAGCATTCAGTCATTATCTGACAGAATTCTTGCATTTCTGTACAAGCAAAAAAGTAATTGCTAAAATGGCCTGAAATGCCTCCACTGTAATCCCAACTGCTCGCCGTGCCCTGGAAGTCCAAACACCAGAATATTGTATTGCACTGCATTCCCGTTTGCCATCTGACAGTTAAGATCTTATTAACTGAGCATAACAACTTCAGCGGGCTTTTCAGAAAGCCGGAGGTTATTATTCCCTCATAAAGAGCGATCTGTACTACTGAATGCTAATTCTGCAATTTTAACCATTTTCCTTTTGAATGCGGATGTCGTAAGATGCTAATTTTTGCTCGGCTATCTACAAATCGCACGATACCAAAGACGTGAATCGTTACACCCTGCAAAATAATCAACGTCAGCTGTAAAAACATTTGTAAGTTACATAACATTTCAGCTCAGATCATCTAATATTCGGCAGCGGGTTGCATGAGTAAGACCTGCACCATAGCAACAGAGCAATAACAGGGACACGCTGCGGGTAACATCCCCAAAGCCTCGCTCGCGGAACTGCCCCAGGACACACAGCTTCCCCTGAGCCTAACCTCGTGCTGCCAGCCGTCCGCACACAGGGCTCAGATCTGCTCTTACTTCTGCCCACTAAAAACCTGACTATGCTCCACGTTAGCAAAGGCCAGTAGTGAGGTGCAGCAAATACAGCATCTTTGGGTGATGTTCAGTTAAATCAAGTTTCATTAACCAAAATTTAATGTTTTAAAAACTAGCTGACATTGTCTGAATACTCCTCATAGTGGTTAAAACAAACTTGTTAAAACAAAGTTGAAATCAAGCAAGCAGAATTCAGAAGAAATCATTAAATCCCTTATTACCTTCCCTAGAACATCAAAGAAATCCTGGTGTTAGCCACTTGTATTTCAACATCAGAGTAACAGAGATCATATCTCTGCGGCCACGCATCACCAGTCCCTTTCATTAGCGATCTGATCTATCTCAATTAGACATCTTCCTAAATGAAAAGCCTGCCCATAAATCAGTGTTGTTACTTGCACCATTTAAAGCCAAGCCATACAAAGTATTTTCTTCTACGCATGCATCCATTACTCACAATGACAAGGGGAAATAGTGAAATAATGACACGTGCAAGAGATGAAAACTTAAGGAAGGTAACACGAGGACTAGTCCTGCGGCATCTCATGTGCTTAGCCCTTGCCTCACACATGGCACCTGTATCCCAGGAATGCTGGGGACAGGTGCCATGGAAACCACTGCCTGCTTTGGGGATATTCATGTCAGCATTCCTGGCTTTTTTAAGCCTTGTCTTTAACTACACCTAATTGTCCCAGCACAGCAAAAGCTAGACAACCCTACGTTGCAGTAAAATCATATTGCAATAGTTTATTCCAGCTCTATGAATAAAATAAACTCTGCCAACATTATTGCATCAACACCAGAGCTTTGAGCTTTAGTAGTTTAACCTGTGGCACAATTTTTAAATAAGTTTTAATTTAACTTCTATCAAGATTTATTCCACGCATATGAAGTTCACAAAAACTGCTTACCCTAAATACCAGGAGGACCGCAGAAGGTAACACAGGTTCAAAGTAGGCAGTGGATGCTTCAAGAAAATAACCCTAGGGACGGGTTGTACTTTCAAGTGGAAAACAAAACAAAACACCAAAGACTGAATTCTATTAACCACCTGTCCTTACATTGCTGTATGCTGTTGGAAAAGTCACTTTAAAAAAATAATAGAAAATGGTCTGTATGTTGTCTGCTCCAGGTGATCAAAATCCAATTTGCTCAACTTTGTTTTCCAGAGGCTGCTCAACAGAGGCACGTCTTAGGAAACTCTTTAAATCCACTGTTACATCCGTATGAGGGCTGTTTGTCAGTTGACCTGAGGTCCTTGGGAAGGTCCTAATGACACTTTAGGCAACCACAGAGAGACAGTTCCTAATCAGATATGACAGTAGAAAATCCTAACAACAAAAAGTTGTGTCCAATACAAAAAAAAAAATTATCGTAAATTACGATCCATTTTAACCATCACTCTTTCTAAGGATTGTCATTGCCTCTGGTCATTTGCAGGATAGATGGTAAAATATGTTTGCAACTGATGAAAATAGTTCATTTGATCCTTGCACTTCATGGTACTGAAATTCTCAACAGACTACTACTACTGTTTACAAAAGCCTCATCATTACATACAATAGCCACAATATCAAAGGATAAAAAATTACAAACAAGTCAACTCACAAGTTCCTCCGGAGCAGAAGTTACTAAACATCAGAGCTGCATGACTGTACAGATGGGTCTCAAAATCAAATGCTTTAATACTTTCCAGGTTATCAGTCCATGTCTGAGCATGGAGCACTGAGTTAAAATATGATTTTTTTCTCCAGGGAGGACCCAACCAAAATAAAGATAAAGAAATTTTACAGTCTGAGCTACCTCATGAGCATATAACTCGAGAGACAGACACCGCCATAGCACTAACCAGGGGACTACAATGACGTCTTCCCACAGTGTATTTATCTCGCATGTTTACAGGCATTTCTCCTGGAAGGAAAAGAAAGATGCTTCTCCTTTCTCAACAGAACTGTTTATCCAGGACCTCCTGTGCAAAGCCAGGGAACAAAACACTATCCTCGCTTCAGCAGAAAGCAGAATCCAAGTCCCCAGAACTCCCCTCTCAACTGGAAAGTCAAAAAATCGGAACTCCCTTCACAAACTGGAAATTCAGAAAACCTTACTTTCCCTGCCAATGCAAAACAAACCCTCTCAAACACTTGTAACAGGTTTCCAATATTTACTGTGCTACGTGCAGCTGCACTCGACGGCAGTGGGATCTGCTAGCACAGAATGAAGCCCTAACAGTGACACAGAGAGAAGCACAGGTACCATGAGACATCATACTTGTGTTTTTTTTTCTTCACATTATTTGAACATCAACGCTGTTGAATCTCTGGCCTAGCCCACGCAAGTCAAGCATAAGGAAACCTGCCTAACCTCATTTTAAATTTTTTTTTTGTTCTGTGCAGTTCTTGTGTACACTGTCATCGCAATCTCCTGAAGCACCCGAAAGTGTCGGTGTTTGTGCTACAGAGCTGGTAAGGAGGAGGCACTGTTAAATAATGGAGTTTTGATGCAATTGATGTTATGGGAGGAGACACGGTATCTTTCCAAGTTCTCCGAAGTCTGTGTCTGCAGCTTGGCAGGCAGCACAATGGTTGGCTGACAATGAGGAAAGAGGTCCCTTGCCCTTCTACTCCCTTGTCATTTATTCCTCCCTTCCCCTCCCCTGCTCCCAGTCACATCCATCCCTCAACACCAGCTCTGCAACTTGTCAGCCCCTTCTGCGAGCTGCTTTAACTCAATAACATGGCCATATTAGTGAGGTTAGATGGCTTCTGGAGGGGCCTGACGATCATCAGGTCTGGCACAAGGTTAGCGGTGGGAGCAGAAACTCCTCTTTCAGCTGCAGCAAGTTGTTTAGTTAGTTCATTAGCTCATCTGTAACCATATCCTCCAGCTTCACAGGTATGAGGTAACTGAAAAATCCTAATTACACATTAACTAGTTGGTTTCATTTTTTTTTTTTTTTTTTAATTTTCTTCTGGAAAGCAACTTTAAGCTCCTTTCTAAAGGAAGATGCAGCCCCTGTATAAAGTCTCATGCTATACTGATGGTCTAAAACCTTCCTGCAGTAACTCCTTACATCTGTAAGAGAAGTTTCCCCATTTTGGTAGCTCAGCAGCCCAGCTGAAACTGGTGAGGCCACTCAGACTAGTAATTATGCAGCACGTTAGGTATCCATGGAATCTCATTACTAGTATTTTCTTTTTTTTTTTCCCCCCCATACAGAAAAAAAAAATAAATTGCTGCCTAAGGAGTAAGTGCCATTTCTTAACAGACTTACGGGGGTTTGTTTGATTATTTGCCTTTTTTTTTTTTCCCCTATTCAGAGTTGAACAGCGTATATATTTGAATTACCTGTAGTCCTGAAGCCTGCATCTCTTGCTGGATTTCTGGAAGGGGCTGAGTAAGTTTCTCTGCATGTTTTCACTAAACAGAGCCCAGACTTTGCAAGGCAGATAAGGGAGTCAGACAGAACATCATGCATCTTAGAAATTAACCAGCTCCCTATAGAGGAGGTTTATTCTTTAGGAGGAGGTTTGGAAGACAACAAAGCAGAACACCATTCTCAAACATGATGTTACAAAGAAGTCCATACCACATATGGGAGATGGCCAAAATAAAGACTTGGCACAGAGCTAAAGGTACAGAAGGCACATTGGTCAATTCTGTCTGGGATCTGCATGCTCATACAGATGGACACAACCTCCCTATTTCAGAAATCCAAAGGCCTGCAAAGGAGCAATCACAGCAATGAGCTGAACTTCTCCTTCCACTGAAACTCTCCTGCTGATGCTCATCAGGCAGGACTTACACTAGTGATCCACCTGAGCAGTACTTTAAAAATACACTGCAACATGCTGCTTGCTCAACTGCCCCCACAGCAAGCGTTTTATCCAATTTAATGCACACCTTCCTCCAACCAGTTGTGCAAAATCAAATTAAAATTGCAAAAAAGCAACCAAACTGCTAAAAAAAAAAAATAAAAAAAATCACACCACCATCCAAGTAAATCTCCATTTTCTTTTGAAATAGCTAAGAAACCACAAGTTTTGCTCATTAGAATATTGTGAATTTAAGATTAACTCCTTGATACATGCCAGGGCAAAAAAAGAATTTAAAGAGTCTCACACAAGAAGTGAAACTAAATAAGGACACAATCTATGATGATTTTTATTCACATACTCTATTGTGGTTTACAGAGATAGCTACATATTCTAGGCTATAGAGAGTTTTAAAGTTGTTTACTAAAAGCACTTCTCGAAAGCTACGTCCTGTCCAATACCAGATATTGTTTGTTCAGTAAGGCTCGTCTGCCAGTCCATGTGGCCAGCAGTTGACCTTAACAAATCAGTCCAGAAAATCTGAAAAGCCTATGCTGATCCAACAACATCTGTCACAAATTTTCTCTGACATGACTCCTTGGACTGATAGTAAACTGAAAGTGTCTTTCTTATCTAAATTGTTTCTGTCATCTTCCAAGCATTCTTATAATCTCGTATGGCTAAGAGCTCCTACCACATTAAATCCCTCAATTTTAATGAGAATTTGACTCAACCAAAACACTTCAGACAATAAGAAAGTACCCAGCTGAAGTGCTTTCCTATTTAATAGCCTTATTTCCTACTGGTTAATTACAGAAGACAACATGAAGACAGATGCAAAACATAATGCAAATTACTCTCTTAGTCCTCAAAAAGTTCATGAACAGCAAGACTCTAGTGACCTGACAACATCCACCTTATTTCTCCCACAACTTTCTCAAAAAGGAGAATTAAAGCCCTACTCATTTCTTAAACAAAAGAGAAAAACTACAAAATCAAACACCATGCCAATGAGTCGAATGGGAACATTAAACACCCTGCAGACATCTTTGACAAAATGTGCATCACGAACCCTACAAACATTTCCTCAAGAGCATCACTGACAGTACAGAACTGAAACTCAGTTACATGCAACAAATAATTCTGAGGAGAAAATAAAAATAAATAAATAAATAAATATATATATATATATATATATATATGTATGTTGTCTGATGACAGGACATGGTTATGCTGCTTTTAACAGAAAGCACCAAGATGCTGTGCTTTGCATACGGTTACCTGTAGGCAAGCTCTGCTCAGAATGATATAATGAATTTATTATACAAGAAATTCTAAAAGAAATCTTACTATAAAAGAAATTTCAGTTTGTGCAGTTGTAGTGTGCATTTTCAAAGAACAATTATGCTACTCCTCTTGAATTCAAAAAAGCTTTCTTCCACCAGTAAGCCAACTATTATGCTCCCCAGTGCATTCACTTATGTTTTTGGCATACGCTGCTACTACATTTGCTGTCTTCATTTAAAAACCATCAAGCAGTGGTGACGACTGATCATACGCCAGGACAGGCCCATCTTGAATGTAACCAGAGGCTCTGGGAATTTAGCATTCTCTCCTGCATGCAAGCCCAAAGAATGGTTTCACTGGCTTCATGAAGGTGGAACATTATGTAATTTTATATTTATATTATGTAATATCGATCTTATATTAATTTAAAATAGGAAGCCTGCTTCTTTAAGGAAGATAGGGATAAATCTCATCACAGAATTAATGCACGCAGCCAGATCATTAAACTGGGGTAGAAGGGTAAGTAATTGACTTTTGGAATGGGAAATTGTTGTTCTGGAGATACAAAGATGGGACAGATGGCAACCTTTAACTTTAAATCACAAAGGCTTGGTAATGCGAACTGCTTTCCCAAAGAGAAAGCAAGAATAAATAGCTTTTGTTACATAGAAATGTAACAAAGGCTTTTGTTATGGTAAAACATATGCGCTTTCAAAAAGTCCTCTTAACAAGAGGAGGGCAAATAAAGATCAAGGTAAAGCCCTGGGTATATAAACAAGTCCTCTCCTAAAAGCCTACTAACTCACAATTACTTTCTATTTGCCACAAGCCAAAAGCACCCACGGATAGGCTCCTGGTAGCTCACTGCACGCCAACGTGTGGGAAAACCAACCACCAGCAGGACCCTACAGAAAGGGAACGGGACCAGGGACCAAGCCTCTCGGACTATGGAATCAGAAAGATTGCAAGGAACCACCTCCGTGGTGCTGCTGGTCCCCGAAACATACACTGCATCCAAATTACAGAGCTGTTGTCCACTTCAGACCAGATGTTAACTCTACCTGTCCCCAAACACCCATGTTTGCTTTTAAGTAAATGCTGTTTCTTGAAATCTAAGTGTTGGATAGAATTTCCGATTTCCCCACCTCATCTTGAAGACACAAAACAAACCCTTCGGGTTGTGAAGAGGCTGACTCAAGGAACTGCTTCACACCTTCCCGGCTCAGCGTTAACCAAGTAACGTGAGCGGCTCTGTTTGCTGCTGCTCCCTCCTCAAACAGCCACAGCACTCTGCTCAGATGGGAACCAGGGGATAAGGACGGCTGAAAAGCAAGTGACAAAGCTGTGTGCCACACAGACACAAACTCCAGTTCAACAACCATCCTATGGTACACTATTAAAATCATCCTCAAACGCCTAAACCTAAACACCTCGCTAGACCAGAGCCTGAAACAAATTCATTTGCACCTTTTAAGCTTGTAAGGATAGAAATTGTGTTCACTATCTGAATAAGCTCCCTTTTTATTAATTTGAATGCAAGACCTCTGACTGAAACTGTGGTATTTTATAAACAGTGACTGCTGATAATGAAATAGGCCATAAATGGCTCCGTCGCAGGATTTTTATTTTTATTTAATGTCTATTAGCTTATATTGTTCCCTAGTTATTTTAAGATCCCACCTGATCTAACAACTTAATTTTGAATTAAATGCTCAAGTTGCTCCAGTTTGGCATCACACTAGAAAACACAAGTCAGCATTACAAATCACATTCATTTTTATTGTCCAAAAACTGCAGAAATGCTCTTTGAATTTTCACATGGCAAAATCAGTGTAGAGTGCCATACAAAAATATCTTTCATTGGAAACCACGGGCTAACTGTTAAACATTACTTCACAGAAGTACAGAATCTCATTTTGCAGTTAATTTAGCACTTAGGCTATTTTAAACGTGTGAAGGGGATGTATAGGGGAGTAAGTTAATAGGAAATCTGTGCCAGAGGAAACATGTGATCTAGGTCTTCAAAAGCCAAGGTACAATTTCATCCCTTCAATCCCTGCATAAATTGGGGTGGAAGTTACAGGTATTGGAGTAATTCCTTGGATAAATATACACTTCAATATTTGTCTGAAGTCATATTTCTTGGTTTTTAAAGTTTTCTCAGACAAATAAAATAACAAGATACTTAATCATGTCTTAAGCAGGAAGAACTAAGATTAAATCAGATGGGGAATACAGGTGCAATCCTGGTTTTGCTGCATTCAGTGACTTACCTGCCACTGACCTCAATGGGAACAGACAGTTGTCCAGAGCAGACAAATATTCAAGCACTTGCAAGATCTCCTTATCCATCTCACTTGAACTAAGCATCTAGTTGCATACATAAAAGGTCAAAAAACTTTTATTTTTCATTTTTAGCCATCAACAGTTATTTTCTTTCTAACAAAAATTGTAAACATCAAGCGTTCAGTAATGAAGGAGTGATCCTACACTTAAGTATATTCCCATTTGGCAAATTCTCGTAGTTATTTTAAAACTCTATTTACACCATTCTGATGTAGTGAGTTTATTTTGCTCCTGCTTCCTTCTCCTAAGGGAAAATACTCACAAATGTAAATTATCAAACCTTGTCCTTCCCGACTGTACTGTGGGACCCAGACCATTGCTCTCTAGGGGACTCTGACATTTGCTTCTAAATTTTTTTCCTCAAAAGTATAATAAATGTTTGTTTTCCTCAGAAACCAACAATGCTGAAATGCACAATTTCATTTTACATATGCAATTCAAAACCTACATGTAGTTCTCAACTCTTCTTCCTGTTACATACAGATGGGACCAAAATTTATGCTGCTTAACAGGACTTCAGTCCTACTGCAAAAAGTTTACACCTACGCCATATTTTAAATAAGCATAGATTATTTTTTTTTGTTAGAAACATCATCTAGTTTTCAAAAAACCTTACCCAACTAGGCTGCATTGGAACTTAAAAAAAATAAAAAATAAAAAAAAAATCCCCATTTCCCCCCACACTTTCCCATAAAATTTTACTTGGGAAGAAATGAATACAACAAAAGCATATCTTAGGGATATGGTTTAGTGGGGACTGCTAGCGTTAGGTCAGAGGTTGGACTCGATGATCTTGAGGTCTCTTCCAACCTAGAAATTCTGTGTGATTCTGTAATTTATTATTATTTTTTTTTTAACTTCCGAAGTTTCACTTGCTTATGCAACGATGCACCCTGCCAGCTCACATGTACAGCAACAGCAGACAAAAAGCTGTTTCCCCTTCACAGTCAGACAAATGGCTCTAACGTTTTATTCCTGCTTTTCTTCGGATCTGCCTTTCCTGGCCCACACTATATCACCCTCCTCGCTTGCCCCTCCTCGTTTTCCAATTCTTCTGAGAAAATCCCCTGTGCCACTTCCACCCCTTTTATCCAGGGCTTCTCAACTCTTCAAGTGTGTGATGGGATCAGGTGTACTGATTACTTTTGACCAGCAATTTGAAAAAGTGAACTTGTATAACATAACTAAAGTATCCCTGCTATGGCAGGGAGCAGCTTTAATGCTATTAATTCTTGAGAGTTTACAAACCACTGACCAGAATTAGGAAATCTTCCTTTTGCAGCACAGTTCTGGGTTGTATATGCACATACACATTTTGTCATTACTTGCACCTTGACCTCCCAGCTCCACTGCAAAATTCACATTACTCTGGGATGGGAAGCTGACAAAAACTATCCCTTGGGAAACAACAGCCAAGAGAGGGAACCTGAGACAAGGAACAAGGTAGAGAACCTTTCCTAATGGCAGCCAAGGCAACACAACAGCACAGTCTGTTTCTGAAATCCCTATACCATATCCACAGCAGCAATATGAGCTACTCCTGTAGCAGGCTACAGGCCACCTGATCAGCTCAGATGCTGTCCCTCTCTACACCCCAGCAGTGCTACGAGCTGGCGTTCTGCATCGACGTCCAGAGAAGCCCTCCTTGCCCCAAACACACTGCAGCCAGTGACTGCCAGCAGGTTCCATCCTCTGATCATGGCAGCTGCAGGTATGTTCTTCTAATCTTTACCTTCTCGAGTTAAGACTCTTATTTGATGAACCAACTCATCTTCAATCAATTCCTGATATAGCAAACAAAAACCCTAAGCACATGAAATTTCAAGACTGGTTTACCTTTGGAGTCAGGTAAAGTCTCAAAAAACGTGGTCACAATGAAAAGCTGTGAAGAAACTCACACTGGATATGGTAAGAAACATTTCCAGCACATTTCACAGCCAGCCTTTGACATTCAGGACTTGCTGCAGCTACAGGTGAGGAGCTGGCTCCAGCCGCACACCCTCCTGCCCTCTTTTCCCACCTGCATCTCCTGTCAGCCCACCGCTTCTTACCATCCTGCCACCTGTAGCACACTTCTGGGCTCCTGCTTTCAGAAAAACATATTGCAAGCTTTCTATACACTTAATTATAGTGCAGGAAAACCAAAGAAAAGCCGTGCACAGCAGCCTCAAAGAGGTGGTTCCTTGCAGAGCAGCACAGGAGGTACTGAATCATCATCAGTCTCGCTACCGAGCTACAAAAGCTGCTGAGCACATCTGAGAATTTGGACCACATTAGATTAATTTTCATCCAGAGCTATATGCTAAGCTACAAAGTACAGCAAACATCAGAGCTCAAGACCATTATTACTATTTTAATATCAACAACATATAACACATTTTTACTCTAGCCTTAGGAACGGTTTGAACTGTTTTTGCTGAAACTCAGAAAATTAGCCTGAGGAACAGTTCCAAATAAAACTGTCCATACTTGGCATGGAAACTTCAGTCCAAACTGTTTAGCAATGCTGTAAGCAGCTGAGAATAAGGTCTTGTGAAGGAAAATTGTAGGCGACCTTAACTAAGAGGAGTCCTGCCTTGAAGTCAAATGTATGCCACTGAGACTGACCACGAGCTCAGCAAAACTTAACAGAAACTAGCTCAGTGACTCTCTGATAAAAATCAATGATTCAGATGTTAAAATAAGCTGTCGCTGTTGGTCCAGTTTCCAGAAGAGCATTTCGCCAAGGGAGTTTTATACAACAGACTTTATTTACTACCTACTGGTCTCGTTAGCCTGTGGTTCCAACCTTCAGAGTTCACACACTGTGATGAGCCTATACGTATAATCTTAGCCTGCTGGATTAAAACAGGAGTCAGGACGACAATAGCACAAACTGAATGTTAAACCCTTCCACAGGGAAATGTCTTTCTTCATAATAACACTACACATAGTCCTTCTATGCTTAAAGACAACTTTACTCTGTCCCGAGCTGTTGGTACGGTGCCTTCTCAACAGCACCAAATAATTTTAAGATAGGTGGATATTAAAAAGAACTCTGCAAATTGATATAATCTTCTTTCGATCAGACAGCCAGAGCAGTAAGTAATTCCACTTGTATTTCCTACAGCAACTACCATTAAAATCGGCACCTGCAAAACTAATATCTGACTAAACTAGAAAGCAACGAATATGGAAAAAGAAATCTGATCCTAAGCTGGCACACAGAAGATGTGAAAGATTTAAATAGAAAAGTTCATGTGAAGACTGTCAATAGGCTCTATATTTAGGAGTTGCTCTTGATGGAAGTATATTCTAAGACCAAAAATTCAAGTCTAAGGATAAAAAAAGGTCAATTTGTTAAGAATTAAAGACCAAATGTTCCACTCCATAAACTAGGAACAGTTCCTTAATATAGAAGAAAATTAAGCAGTACATTTTTCATGGAACTACATTAGAATATTAAAATTAAAAGTTCTTAAGTCTTCTTTAGCTATTGTAGGTTCTCTGTTTTTCAAGATTGTAAAACACAAGTTTTGACTACTTTGTTGAGTGCCCTGTTGAGACTATGTGTAAGAGTTAAATGGAAATTCCTCAGAGAACATCCTCATCTTCATCTGAAAACTAAAGATCGTCTTTGTTAAGGAAAAGATCAGCAGGGAAGGTCACAGATGCAAGTGAGGTTGAATACAAAAGGTATAGGATGGGGGACTACGGAAGAGGAAATAACAATGAATCATCAGGGATTTAACAAAAACAAAACAAAACAGTGCAAATCTGAGCAACAGAAAACTGTCATTTAACTTACAAATATTTATGAAGTCTGTAGTAAAAGTAAACCATTCTAAAATT
Organism: Aythya ferina; assembly: GCF_964211825.1. Classification (NCBI taxonomy): domain Eukaryota; kingdom Metazoa; phylum Chordata; class Aves; order Anseriformes; family Anatidae; genus Aythya; species Aythya ferina. The sequence goes on from NC_140298.1 coordinate 23,461,542, forward strand.
TTTGAAGGCTATTTTCCTTTCTGGAGCAAAGGCAACTTAATGTTAGCATGAATAAAATTCCTCTCAGCTGTTTTTAACTCTGCTTATTTTTGTCACTCTGAAATACACACTGTATGATTCAAAGCATCTGAACTGACCCTGCTGGATGTAATAAGGTTAAAATTTTAGCAATAAGCAAGCTTACTAGGCCTTCCTATAATGCTGTCATGAAAGCTTAGCTTGAACACAGCACCTGGTTCTCAGTCAAATCCAAGCTGTCCCTTGATGGTTTAAATAAAGCAAATACTTTTGATAACACCCGTTTTGAACCCCATATTTGGATGCTGAAACTGCATACTGGAAGGTCTTTTAAAAATGTCTTATTCCAGTATACTTCACCACTGTAACTCGCAGTCCCACTGAGATTCTTACAACCATCTCTAGCCTACGGCTGACAGATTTTTGGACCAGTTTCCAGCTGTTCTGCTGTAAGAGCCAGAGTTTTCTCGATGGGGAGAGTTTCATTTGGAAACGAACACTAAGAATTTCTTGTAATATTTTTGTGCTTTGTGCATATTATAGGAAATAAGCCTGCAGTGACAAGCGTCTTCCCAAAAGGATGCTCAGTACTGAGAAGATCACAGAGAGACATCAGAAAATGTTTATTCACTCCAGCTGGACTTGACATCTCTGGTAACAGAAAAAAGGTACATTCTCTTTACAACCTGACAGCCCACATTAACTGTGCTAAATAAAAGCAACAAGCTGTTTTGAATAAGATTTTTTTTTTTTCATCCTATCTGGTCACCATTTTCCACCTGTATTTTCACATGCTTCTTCAACCAAAAAAAAAAAAGTCACAGAAACGTGTATGTGTAGTTTCAGTGCGATTAGTCAGACTGGCTCCCAAGGTCAAGCTGATTGTCTTTTTCCAGAAATGAAGGTAACTGCATGGGCTATTACAGTGTTTAAAAAGGACTCGGTATTGAGACAAAATGACCACTTCTTAAGAATTTAAAAATAACAATCCCTTCATCAGATTTCTTTAAACTCAACACTCCCAGGACTGTTCACTAAGCGATAAAATCCTGCTGTTAACCAGCATGTTACTTTGGCTACAAATTTTCAGAGGATTTGTATTAAGTAAACTGCAAAGTAACAAAATGAAAAGGAGATGGGAGGGGGAACAGCTTCAACTTGACACAGGTCTAACACTCTTCCCTCCCCTCCTCCCCCCTTTTTTTTTTTTTTCTTCTTTTTTTTTTCTTTTTTTTTATTATTCTGGTCTTCAGTACTGCTTATGAAGCACTACAGTGAAGCATACACTCTCCTGAATAACAGAGGAAATGTAATTCCTCATTTATTTTATGTATCCTGTCATCAGTAAGGTTTTGCTAAGCTTTTATCTAAGGATGATACATAATATCTGATGTAAAAATAACGTGAAATGTGAATGACCAACACACAATCCCACTATACCCCCTCAACTTCTCCCTGTCCCCCCAAAACCCAAACCCCTAAAGCTAAGACCATGTACTATCTGGGACTCTCACCTGCTAGTGACAGAAACTCGGCTTCTCCTAGCAGTGACAGAATATGCAGCTAAATCCAGAAATTTTGGTAATCCCAGCAGCACCACAATTAGCTCCAGAAATATGTAAATAAGTATGTTACCTTTCTACAGGCTTTCAAGCAATACCACTTACACCCCTATGACAGGGTGTTACACTATCTGATCTGGCCCTATTAGTAGCAAACAAAAAAAATAAATAGTCCCTAGATAAAAGGGGAAAAAATCTACCCAGGAAGATGTTTGATAAAGTGAGTGGTTAGTTTTTATTTTTTCTTCTGGAACACCCTTCCTTCCAATAAAGTAGAATACAAGTATTTCAGGCCAGCCTGACAAACCTATTTGGGAGTTTCAGAATATTTGTTATTGTCCTGAAAGTGATCAAACAGGACAGGAACTATAAATCAAATTAAGTATTTTTACTGCAGTATATCACCAAACTGCTTCTTCATCTACAAACTGTTGATCTCCCAATACAGGCTTCACACGCCCTACATTTAGCCCCTTACTGTAAGATACCTGGAAAAGCAAAACTTCTTAATCTAATTTCCTAAGTGCATGCTGAGGGCCCTTAGGCACCAGCATAATGACTGTACTTTCCTTTTTCCGCCCCTCCCTGGGAACACTGGCTGCCAGGCTGGAGATGACACTACGCTGGCAGCATCACAGCTATTGCTGAATTCCACATTGGCTTTAAAGAATAAAGCAGAGCTTCATCTTACCGAGACGTATGCGATTACAACAAGAAGTTTCACAAAACCATACATTTATGGAGAGCAAACTCTTTCTATCAGCTCGTTTGGTTTGGGAGGCAGGGGAGGGTCAAGAGAGGAAAGGAGAAAAGCGGAAGGGGAGAAAGCATCAGATATTCACAACAAATCAAAATTCCCCATATATCCAAACATTGCAAACCCAGGGGAGAAAACATGCAGAAGAGTGCTGCCCAGCTTTCTGATAACTGGCCACCTGGGATACTGTTACTCATAAAAGCATGCTTTGCCCACAGTTTCTGTTCTGAAACAGATCTGGAGGGCAAGACTTTCAATGTAAACCATAAGCATGAACATAGATGCGATTTTCCTTTAAGAATTTCAGGCAATTCGAGCTACTATAAAACTCTGCTTAACTGAACAGATTCCTCTGATAGTTTATGGCCTCAAATTTCCAAACATTCGAGCTGCTGATGCCACACAAACTTTCCCCGTACAATAAGCAAAAAGCTGTAAAACTGCACTCACAAAACGAGAAGACTTAATCATACAAAGTTAAAAAGCTAACATTAAAGTCCCAGTTCAGCAAAGAATGTAAACTTGGACATTTTGCTGATTTAAGCTGGAATTGCTCCCTGCATAAAGTACGTACGCTTAACTGTTTGCTGGATCAGGACCCAAACTTTCTGAAGTCTGCCACCTATGTGCGATATTTGCCAAGTGCTTTTACAAGGTCTCAAGAATGGTTTTATAAAAAAATTATCTTTGAGGAAAATAAACTGTCTGTACAGCATGGGAATTAGCTTTTCATTATTATTAAAACTTGGCAGAAGTTTAGTCATACCAATAGCAGAAACTGAAGCTTGATTTCAAAGAAATCATCTTGGTTATAAATCCTGTAAATCCAGCTAAAGGGAGGACAAAACTTCACAAAGAAAACCCAAAACAAGCACCGTGAAGAACACCTCTTCTGTTTTTAAGAGCAACGTGCTCAGCCACTGCAACAAAGATGCTAAAGAAAAAAATAATTCCCATGTTACCTTCCTGCCCAAGCTTATTTGCATTTAATAACATTTCTGCTAATAGCCAGTTTCATGATTCATGAACATCTGCCGTTCAGGAGCAGCAAGAAACTGCCTTGAAATACTACAGCTGTGACTGTATAATCCACAAAAATCAAACAGGAAAAAAAATATTTAGCTTTTAGGACTATTTTTAAGTCGGCCACACTGCACTCTGATTTGGGGCATTTACTGCAGATCATTAAGAGTTATTTTTTCCCACCATCGTACGATGCAGCTTCAAAAACTTCACCACGAGTGACAGCACAATTGCTATGGGGTAATGGTAAGGTAATGTTTGCCCCTTGTTGCTCAGGTTCTTGTTAAGTACTTTAACAAGGAGTTCGTATTCCCTGCTGAATAACTAGTTTTGTAATTTTTAAGGGAGGGAAAACTTTGGTGGGAAGGGGGGGGGGGAAGGCTGCACTGAACTTCTGGTTCATTTTTGCAACCTGCTAGCAATCAGCCTGCCCGGATTTGAGTTTCAGGACGAAGGATAAAGGCTGCGGTGCCGGTTTCCATGCCAGGGCGTCCTTTTTTTTCACCCAGGCTTTTGAGATACCGCCTCGTTCCCCCAAAACCCCGGCGGGGCAAACACCAACCCAAAAAAAAAGCGCTGGGGAGGCCCGAGGCAAGCCCGGGACACGATGCCAGGGGCACCGGGCTCCTCTTTGCAAACCCCCCTGAAGGGAGGAGCCACCGCGGGAGAGAGGGGACGGAGGAGGGGGGGACACGGGGACAGAGGGGACAGAGGGACGGGACAGAGGGACGGGGGGACGAGGCAGGGCCCCGCGGAGGGTTTCGCCGAGGTACCTTTGAGCTGGGGCAGCGGCGAGAGCTCCACCTGGCTGCCGTGGCCGCGGAACTGCGAGGAGCCCTGCGAGCGCCGCTGCCGCTGCGCCTTGCGCACGGATTTCCGCGTGAAGCCGTCCACTTTCTCCGCGGCGGAGATGGCCGCCGACATGGCTGGGCGGCGAGGCGGCGCGGGGGGGACGCGCTCGCCGCGGGCATATATCAAAGCGGGCGGGAAGGAAGGGAAAAAAAAAAATAAAATAAAAAAAATAAAATGAAAATGGGATAATAATTAAAAATTATTATCGACCCAGCCTCCTCGCCGTTCCCTCCCCAGCCGTGGAGCGGCCCCGCGGAGGGGGGGGCGCTCGGCAAACTTCGCAGCGGGCCGGGCCCGCTGTCATCCGCCGGGCTGGCCGGGGGGGCGGCTCCCCAGCGCCCGGCTTCCGCACGCCCCTTCCCCGCCTTCAGGCGCCGCCGCCCGCAGCCCCCCCCTGCCTCGCCGCCATCCCGCCCGCCCTCTGCCCCGCCCGCCGCCAACGGCGAGGGAAGGGGTGGGGGGGACGGGGGGCGGGGCCGTGGAGGGGTGAGTGACAGCGCGGGACGCCCAATGAGAGGAGAGGGTGGGGAGAGGGGGGAGAGATTGGCGGGTAGATGCTCCAATGGGAAGGAAGGAAATGGAGTGGGTGGGGCTTCCCGCTACGAGGTCGGGGGGCGGTGGCGGAGCGCGGCCGTTGGGCGCGAGGCGCGGCGGCCGTTAGCTCGTGGCGCTGTCGCTGAGGCTGCTCAGGCAGGAGGAGGGTGGGGGCTGCCCCCTCAGCCGCCCCTCGCTGTGGTACCGGGCCGTGTGCGCCTCGCGGCGGAGCTCCGGCAGCGCCTGGCTGCCTTTTGGGATGGGTTTCTAACTCCTCTGTTGAGTTAGGATGAGAACAGTGAGAATCATGTAGGTTTGGGGTAGCAAGTGTTGGTGTCTGAGCCAGGGAGCGCCGGTAAGGCAGGCAGAAGGATGGGGGAGAGAAATTTGAGGTCATAATCCTCCTGCCCCAAAGATACAATGCTACACTCGTGTAAAGTTTGCATCAGGTGTCTCAGTTACAGATGAGTTTCAAAAAGTAAACATGCCACATGGTTTATGTGGCTCAAGCTGAAGGTAGGCTGTAAGAAGCGTGCATTGCGATCGCTGCAGCACATGGAAAACACAATGTTTGTGCATGCGGCATTGGGATGCCTTGAAGTGACTTTTCCCAGGCCCATTTCCATATAAAAACAGCCCAGCTCTTGAACTGCCAGCATGTGGGATGGCTTACGGTCATACAAGTACAGGGAGGCTCTATGCACACCAGCATGTGGCTTCCTAGTGCCTAGCTTTAGGTGCCAATTCAGCAAGTAAGCATGTTCAGCATTTTAAAGGCTAAAATCTAAAATTTTGGTAGGACATAAATACTGTAAGGTAATTGCACTTTATGTGCTCTCACGAGCCGAACTTACTATGTAGAATCCATAAATCAAAAGCCATATTTGGATAGCAGCTTTATATGAGCATAAAAATGGTTGTTTTGTAAACAGAGATAACTAATATACTGTTATCTTTCTCGGATGTCTACAGACATTTTAATATATATTTGTTATTTCATAAAGTCAATTTTGAAGACCAAATGGCATAGTTTGGACACTTGCCCTTTAAACTTCTCACTTGTATCCATTGCAGTAAAAGCAATGCTTGCATTCCTTACCTGGTTAATTCACGTTTCACTACACAGCCCGTAGGTCCTACTCAGAGCACTAAGGCCCAGACCTCGTGTCAGTGTGTTCCCCTCTTCCTGCCTGCCCTCCAACAGCTGTCATTTTCTTCTGCACCCATTTTTAGAAAGTGACACGGTCCGGTGTGTCCTGTATACTGTTTATTGGCAACTCAACCCTTGCTGCCTGTCCCCCGTGTGAAAGTGCCTACCTTCGCGTTTCATCAATTGAACATTTTGAAAACGGTTAATGAAAAGCATTAAGTAGGTTCTGAGTAACACGAAAATATCTCCTGAGATGTAAAATATTTTCTCAGAGGTACTAGGCTTTGGGATGGTTGCCATGCTGCTTAAAACAATGTTGTAAAAACCTATTGGCAGTTGAGATTCATGACGCAAAGCCCTAAGTAAATAATAGGTATAGCCTTGCAATGATGGCATTTTCATATCAGTTGCACTGGAAAATATTTTCAGACCGTATCTTCATGGACTGCTCATAAAAGAAGTACTGGTGAAGTCTGTCAGCGGAGCAAAAAATAGGCTGCTTTATTGTCGTGAATAAATTAAAAGTATTTTTAGCTATTGAGTTTTCTGTTGTCTTGTTAATATAACTTTTCTGGTTTGGAAACGAATGAGCAGCAGCTCTGTCAACCAGCCGCAGTTTCCCAAATTGAAAAGCTAATGGTTGAACTGGCGTTTGTTTGAGGACGGTGGAATTACGTGGATGTGGGAGGCCATTTGACCGTAAAGGTGTGCGGACCAGGGTGTCTGGGGGAAGACTGAAAGCGAGAGCTGCGGCTGGCAGTCTGAAATAGCTGCGCTGGGGAAGGCTGAAGTTTGCCTTCCCCGCTTCTGCGCACGCTGCTGCTTCCTACACAGCTGCCTGAGCTGCTTCTGAGTCAGCTTCTGAACCCCATGGTTTCTACGGAGTATTTAAAGGCACACAGCGATGATGCCAGGTTATAAGCTGCCGGCTCCACATCTAATTCATAAAAGTCTGCGGTGTCCACAGAGAATGTTGTGAATAGTAATTTTCTGCCAGGCTGTTCCCACTCTTCAATCAGAGCCTTCAGTGTGCACCGAAGCACTGATTCTGCAAAGCCTTATGTGCGTATCTAAGTTTACTCGGAAGAAAACTCATTATCATTCATGATCGTTATTCACAACAGAGAAGCAGCATTCTAGAACAGATTTAACTGAAAGTCACATTTGCAGTTCTTTTCATTCAGTCACAGAGATTTATTCCCTGTACCTTCCTAGCATTATTATTTTTTTTTAATCCAGGAGTGGAAAGGTGAATGGGACTATGATGTGTCATTAAGTTTTAGATCCCTGTCGAACTTGGAAGTGTGGGGCTTCAAGTACTGGGTTGCTGCTGAGATTTTGCTATGGGGATGTGTCTGGCTGCCATTCCATCAGTTCTTTAAGGTATTTCAGCTAACTTAAAACACTGTCTGGGCTAAGGCTGTGCTCAACTAAGTTTAAACATGTGAACTGTCCCAGTGAAACCGAGCTTACTGTTCACAAACGTCCGGTTAACTGTGTTCTGTGGTCTGCACTGGCTAGTCACTATCTAGCAGAAGTCTTCCTAAGTCTTCTGCTTGATAAATCCTTAAATAATACAGAATCAATTATCTCAGGGACCATCTGTCACCTTCCTCCCAGAGCAGGATTTGAAATTCTGGGATTGGAAACCAGAGATTAGTTGGCAAGACCTTCTTTTTAAGGGCGCTGAGTAAGATTTCCTTCCACATACCTATGAATACATCACTACAGTCTTTCCAGGCAAAACTATGTGCATGGGTATTTGCAGGCAATGGATTGTTAAAACTAGCTCTGATTCATGTTGTTATTTTAAAAGCCTTTTAATTAAATCTTCTGTCAGACAATCCAGCATGACTGGGTTGCAAATAAAAAATTATTTTAAGGAGTTTGTACACACAAGCACATACATGCATGCATACACTGATTGCCATAACTGATAGTGCACTGAAAATGTACCCCAATTTAACTCCTTAATTCTGTCTTTGTCTTGAACTGTCATTTTGGGTGGAAACAATGCTGTCTGAGATAGCAATAGGAATCTGGCTTAGTATGATGCAAAGCAACCCTTAGGAACATAGGTTTACAACTAAGCTTTCGAAGTCTGCTATGTCTTTGCTGTAATGACATTTTCTTAGCAAAAATTGACAGAACATGAGCGTATATGTATTTATTAATCTGTTGTCTGTGCTAAAGATCACCCTGCATTTTATATGTAAAATGGTGAAAGATCTTAAGCAAAAAGAGTGGATTTGTAGTATTTTTAAATGTAAAAAGTGGCACCCCTATTCACTGAAATGCCAAAAATAAAATAAATAAAAATAAAAATAAAAAACACCAAATGACCACCACCAAAAAAAAAAAAAAACACCCAGCTGTAGCCTTACTACTACCAATTTCTAAATGCTTTTGTCTGTGGAATACCAGGCCTTTGTAAATGCCAGCTAGCACTCTCCTCAGCTTTGCAGTCTTCTACAAAGCTTATTCAACACAACATTTAGAAAATAAAAAGGAAGTATTTCTGTTATGAAATGTTTGCATTTAATAGCGAACACCTGGAAGCTAGAGTTCTTTCAGAAATAATTCCTAATGCTCAGTGAAGGGAATTAAACAAACAAACAGCAAGGTTTATTCTGTCAAGTTCTCAGCAGGCTAACAAGAATTACTGCATGCTAAGAATCAGCTGCTCTTGGAAACTTAATGAATGTGGCAGCCAGAAAAGTATAAAACATGGCCAAGAGATGTGAACCAGATATGTTGGCTGTAACAAAGAGAAATGAAGAGAAGTGTAAGTCTCTCAGTAAATCCAAGGTGGAAAGAGTTCACTGTACCAGAGTTTCTGAACGCTTTGACAGCATAGCATATGCTATAAGGAGTTAGTTTTGTATCTTAAGTTGTAATTCTATTCCCATGTCAGAAATAGTAATTTCTTGGCAAATAGTAGCAGAACATAATTTCTATATTTTCACATGTCCCTGCTGTGATTTAACAACTGGAAACAAAGAGCCAAGTCTTCTTCAACAGCCATTTCTCTGCAGTCTGCTAGCCAGTGTCCTGACAACCATCATGTGCAAGTTTGTCCCCTCTCTGTCACTCCTTGGTTTCAAACCATAGCTTTTCAGGGACATTCAAAAAAAAAAAAAATGCTGGAAAAGCAGAACGAGTGTTTTTTATTACTTTAGGAGTCCTAAATATTGAATAATTATAACCCATCCCCCCACTCACTGGCTAATGAATAAAATCAAGTCATATGCGCTTGTGGATTCTATGAATTTGTCATATAGGTTATGAAGCTTCTGTGTGCAGTTGCTTCATGTTTTCAAGTTCTACTCAACAGCTTTCAGAGCTGGAAAAGTTTTAAAAGAGACAGCTATTGTTGCCCTGCAATAACGTGATTCCCAGAGCTGAATCTTTGGGGGGAAAAAAAAGAGAGAGAGAGAAAGTCATGATTGTGGATATGCCCACAGAAGAGATTGAAATGAGTTTCTGAGAGATCTAATAATGTTTATAGTAATTAGTTGTTTGTCTTTTTGTCTGTAACATACTTATAGGTTTATTTTTGCCAGCAGATGAAGTAAACAGCCTTTCTCGCCATTTCAGGAGTACACACCTCCATGTTAGGACTTGTCTACCTTGGGGAAATTTACCACCTTTACTATAGCAATAGAGCCGTAGTGGTCAAATTAAAGCAGCGTAGTAATGCCAGAGAATTTTCCTTATGTAGGTGTGCTCTTAGTCATGATGGTAGAGGAAGCGGCACTTGTTTCTGCTGCAGTGAAGCCTGGCATTACAGCAGGAGCTGTCTCTCACATGTTGCTGTGTACAGCAGAGTCCCAGCCTTCCTGCAGAAGGATGGAGCCCCTTAGGTGACCTGACTTGCTCTCCTTCCAGCGGATCTGACACCACAGGCACTAAGCACAGACCGTGCAGCAAGCTCACTTAATCCTACCCAGTGAACACATGAGCCACAGTTTGCGTTTCAGTCTGTAAATTGTTCTTTTGTTTTGCAGGCTTTACTGAACACAGTTTTATTTCATGTGACTGTGCTATTTATGGAGGAGTAAATATTGCCGGGGGTCTATTTAAAAAGGCCAATGACCTGGATTTTTTTCCATTTGAATTATCTCCAGGAGTCAGACATGTTTAACAACTGATTTTTTCCCTTCGTTGCTGTAGACTGGAACCATTTCTAATGTCTTAAGTCAACAACATTTAAAAAGATAAAGATTTTCTGAGAAATAAAACTTCATGTGATTAGACAATGTGCAACTTTTCCATGTTTGGAAAAGACAAATTCCATCTGAATTACCAGCTATCAACACAACATGTCTTTAGCTCTGAAATATCAGCCTTTTCATACTGTTATGGTAATTTCAGTTCATAACTCTGGTTTGATCCCTTTGTTGTTTTTTACAAAACCTATTATCAAGTGTGTTTCACATATTCCAAATAAATAAATAAACCATGTTTTCGGAAAGGGAAGATTTAAATAGAGTAAATGTTCTTCCTGCTGTCCTTGCAATCTAAATAGCAGCATTGCTTTACTATTTAAGAATCAGAAAGTTAAACAGTGCCAGAAAAATATTGCTGTATTTTCACTTTCAAGAAAGAGTTTTGTGAAAGCAAACAGGTAGCCAAATGTCAAGAATATTAAACATGTTTGAGTGTTCTTAAAAGATGAGCCAGCCATATTTTTGTAATATATAACATTTTGTAGCAGCATAAAATGAGTTGATCACAATCACAGCCAAGTGTAAGGAGAACCAACTTGAAATGTTGTTGTAGACATACTTTTATTTATGTTGCCACGTAAAAGCATTAAAAGTCAGAAATTTTATACTGAGTGATATTCAATATATATTCTAAAGCTTGTGAATTTTACCAAGCAGTGAGAAGGTGCCCTGGCTTTAGTGCAAAGACAGCTTCAGAAGTTACTCTACCAAGGAGGTGGAGAGAGATGGCAGTCTCTAGGCCAGTCTTACTGCCAAAGCCATCACCTTTCCTAACTGTATTTCTTCTAAATCCCATCTCCATCATGGACAACACCCAGATAGTTTACTGGCAAAGTAAATTAAGAGCCCATCTTTAATATTCTTCTGGCTCAAACCACACTACAGCACAGAGGAGCTGTGCTGCACAAGCTGCCTGCGCACAGCCCCACCAGTCCTTCTTAGCCTGTGAGAACACCACAAAGCAGCAGCCCACCGTGTCAGCCTGTTGATAGCTTAGCACAGGCAGTGATTTAAGACATTTGGAAAAATGTTGCACGTTGCTAGTCAAACTAATAGAAGTTCATACTGACGGTTCTTCAAATGAAGCAAAACTGCATCCTTGCCCTTTCTCTGGAAAAAGATACTTTACAGGGAATAAAACCTTTTTTGAAGTTTTTCCATTCACTCTCACCACTTATTACTTCAGCCTTCTCATTTCTGGTGTCCTTTTTCAAGCACCGGAGTTTGCCAGTAGGTTATTGCACACTTTAGGAGACTATAGTCTGCCTTGAGTCAGAGTTGTTACTGTAAAATTAACTGCTGTCATTGACACCTACAGCCTCCTTCGAGATCAGTTGTACAAGCGCTGTTTCCTTTTCCGTTGTGAGTAACATATGTTTTCAGTTCTCATTTGTATTACTAAACAACGGGTTTCAGATTCTAACTCAAACCATCTTTCAAAATTAAATTAGCTAAAGCCTTAATTAGCCAGCACTGATCAGAACAGATTGCAGTGACTGCACATGCTACTCCAGTCTATCTCTTCATTAAAAAGCTGCCAGCTTTTAAGGAAATAAAAAATAATCACAGACTATTTTCCATCTTAGTAGACCTCGGAATTGTCTGAGGGGAAGCAGAAAGATTGTAGTAATAACCAAGAACCTCTGTAATCCCTTCCTAGATTCTTTCTCACTGATTAACTGGTTTGAAAGTAAGGCAGACCTTAAAGGAAAAATAAGCTAAACCATTTGGTAATGTATGCCCCCACACAGGGGTATGTCAGAAATCTCTTCCATTTTTTTCCTTTGTGGAAAAACTGGTAGCCTGATTCTTCTCTACTCTGTTTTTTGGAGACCATAAAATCACCAAAGTCATCAAAGTTACATTGACTAGAAATGTGCTAACATGTCATTAAGGACCAATTCTTCAAATGAGCCCAAAGGCCAGATATTGTAATAAAAAATGTAAATATGCAGGAGTGCCATTTTCTGAAATTAAAAATTATTTTAAATAATACATTTCCTTTAAAATTGTCATTAAAATTGGTGTCTGGAAAGTAAAGCCATACATTTTCTTACACAACAGGTAGGCAGCAGAACTACAAACGGATCTGGAAGTCTCAATGCTCTTCTGAGAGGACTGGTTTGAAAAGCAACCCATGATCCTGATCTCTCTGCTCCAGTTAAAAACATTAAATATACATAGGGATAGAACTGGACTAGGACTATGTGTATATATATGATCTTCAATATACATATTGAGTATAAATCTTAAGATCTTTTGAAATATGTATACTTCAGAGCAGGACACCTCCATCACATTGAGTACATTGGCCTGGGTTAGACGTCTTGCTGCCAGTGTCCAGCTCCATAGCCTTTGCCTGTCTGATTGCTTCTAGTGTCCCACCACTGCATTATGTTACATGACAAATTTGTATTTAATTTTATACGGTATGCTCTATTCTGGTATTTCTGTTCAAGTTTAAATTGAGTTCAAGACAGTCCCTCAACTGAACAGAATGAAAGGGTCTGGAATGCTCCTTTGCACCACGCCGTTTCAGTTGCTCTTTGACAGAATATCTATCTGCCTAATAATTGCAGAGTTTAGTGTCTGCTCTCCCAGATCCTTGCAATCCTCAACACCAAAAAACGAAGACAGATGCATTTGCTGCACCATTCTGCAAGGTACTGACATGGTCCATACGGATACCCTCAGTGAGCAGGGTATCAAGTAAAGTGCTGGTTCCCAGCCTTTCTCAAGCTGGCACCATTTGATGCCACCCCCTCACTTCTGTGCCCTGCAGGACTGCACACACTGCCTCCTTGCTTCCCCAGTTGTCCTCAGCATTTTTGTGCCCTGCTTCTTCTTGTCTGTGGGGCTGCTCCTGCTGCCTCTCCTCCCTTTCTTACCTAGGTGGTGACTTGTGCTGCCACCACTTCCCCTGGCTGCAGCCAGGATGATTCTGGCCCGAAAGATGGAAATATTCATATTCATATGAGTCTGCCCTGAACCATCTCTGCACAGAGCTGGCATGAGTTCTGCCTTTCCCATTGCTCCTGTATTACAGGCATTCATTAGTTGGGAACCTGTGCAACAAATTCTAACACCCTGCTGGGATTTACTCTCCTTGTCCTAAAATAATAGCAGTTAAAAATAATAAAAATAATTTAATAATCAAATAAATAAAAGCTATTATTTTTTTTCATAGAATGCATCATGCATTAATAGGATGCATGTATGCACTGATTTCTTATTATCCCAGTGCTTGTGGAAACTTCTTGTGTTCTGGGAAGCCCACTACTAGTGGTACATCTTCAAGCCTTAAGTACTGCACAGAAAATAACAAGGCAGCTTAGAAATTCATGAAATGGGAGAGCATTACATAGCTGAAAAATTAAGGCAATCAAGGAAAATCATAATTGAGTTTGGGCTTTGATTACTTTGTAGAATTAAGACATTTCAAATGTGTTTCTCACAAAATAACTTCAATGCACCTGAGATGATACTTGATAAAAGATGTGAAAAATAAGGCAGAAAAGTATTAGGTGTTCTTTCAACATAAGCCTTGATAAAACAGGATCTCCACTGATCCCAAAATACTCAGTACTGTTACTGATTTCAATAGTGTGACTTCCAAAAATAGGCTTTGTTACACAGACCTTCTTGCTTGTCTCTAGTCTAAGAATGGTTACTCTGATTTTTGGATTTTTTTTTTGCCTGTTAAGAAGTTTAAGTGAGAGGAGAGTTTTTGTAAGTGCTGTTGCCATGCTCTGAGTTTCTTGCATAGTATTTTTTTTTTATTCTGTTCATGTCAACAGCTGTACTGGGCCATGTGTCAGGTGTCATGCTGTGAAATCTATGCCTTTTTTTTCCATTGTGCAAACTGAAGTCTTCTTAAAAAAAAAAAAAAAAAAAAAAAAAAAAAAAGATATTGTTAAAAGATGTATTCCTGTTTTATTTGATATGGGCATCCTCGGCTGTTTTTCTAGATCACTCTGAAGAGTAGAAGATGGGATCACTTCTTATGACAACTGCTGTTAATATTCCCTGCATCTCCAAAATGACATAGACAAATTGCTATAATAACCTCATATATCTGATTTTATGCCATTCCTACCTCCAAATATGCATTCTGAATTGTGAATTGTTTTGTCTTCAGCAATTTTTACCACAGAAGTTTCAGAGAATGTAGCAGCACTTAACTCTTTAAGGAGTGTCCTCACTGTAGTCCAGTGTTGAATGTACTGCTGTCTATGCAGGAAATTACTAAACACTACGATACTGTTTTCATTTAAACCTCTTTAGTGTTTGTTTGTCCTATAGGGCAGTGAGGATTTCAAACTCTGATATGTATTTCTGCAGCTTTATTATTACCATTGCCTACCTTTTCTGTAGGAGAAAAAAAAAAAAAAAGAAAAAAAAAGTGAAACTTCAAAGTCACTGTTACCAAAGTCTTATTTAAATATCTGTATTGATTGACTGGGCTGGTCAGCCGCTGTTTATGAGACTACAGGAGGCTCAAAAGTGAGTCCTGTAATTTATCTTGGAAAAAAAAAAAAAACTAAAATATCCATTTAAAACAATATTTAAACTCTATTTGATCCCAGGCATTTGGGGTGACCAGTATGCTCTACACACGTTTTATGAATCTTGGACAAAGTTATTATGAATATGTTGTATTTTTAATGTGGAACAGACCATTTGCTGACTGGGCCTATGCCACATGCTTGTCAGAGTGAAGAGTAATTAACTTTAATGACTGTACCAGATAACGTGGAAAGTTCTCAAACAGGAAGAAGGAACAGAAATTAAAAAAGACTGGCAGTTTCAAAAGGGCTCACAGAGAGAACGAAGAGGAAGATTTACAAGGTCTTTCAAAAGTTTTGAATAGGAAAGGCACTTTTTTGAAGCAGGAGCAAAGGGACGTGATTCAACTGTGAGACCCTACAATGTAAAGAAAGCCACCTTGATTTTGAGGAGGAGCAGTAGGATACAAAAAAGAAGCCTATAGAAATGCTAGAGTATGTCTGATGTACTGCCAAATAGTACTGCAAAGTGCTATGGAAACCAGGGACTGGAAAATATGGTCGAGGCTTATTATTCTGTGCACAATTGTACATTTCTTTTCTGAGCCTAGTGCAGAGTCACTTGTTCTGGAGTTCAGTACAAAGTCTGCGTGGTCATGACCTCTGCCTCTCACAGCAGCCCAGCCACTTGGCACAGCCTGATCCTAACCATCTGTAAGCACCTAGCAGGAGCACCTCACTTGGAGCCCGGCTAACCCAGGCTCTCTCGGGAGGCAGAGGAGCAAAATAGGCACTCTGAAGTGGAAAGTCACATCTTGGGGAGACTGAATTGCTCTCTGGAGGCTGCCTGCCAAGACCATCATCAGGTGGAGGTGCTGGGTGTGATCTGCCCAGGCCTTTGACTTCTAAAGGCCGAAGTACCTCCAAAGCTGGAGCTGTAAAAAAAGGATTCATGATGGTTGCTGGCAACTGTGGCTATAACTGTACAAGTAAACGGTGTGGGGTCTGTTCCCAGGGACTGGGGCTCTACCATCTCTATCACTGTTTGGCAGGAACAGCACCTTGCCCTGGCTGACCTTCCCAAGTCTCCATTATGCAGTGTACAAGCACTGCCTTGGTTTTGAGGGTAAGGGAGTTTTCTGGAAAAAACACTGGTTCTTCCAAGCAGGTTAACCTCGGTGCCAAGAACTGGTTTCAGAAGAGTTTAATTTATCAGTATTGAAATGTACTTAATCTATGAAACACTTGGAAATCAGCTCAGGCTTATTTGCGTTATGGGCTTGCACAACTTACAGTTACTCCCTGTCCAGGTCATTGCTGGTACCAAGCTGCAAAACTCACATGTGTTTTGCTTCAGTTTGCCCAGCTGTTCTTCCTGTAGGAAGGAACCCTTCCCAGACACTGGCATTTTGCTTGTCATGCCCTAGAAATCGGGTACCACAGCCCAGCCACTTCATGGTTTTGGCAAGTAGCACTGTGGGTCTGAAGATACGTGGACATTTGTGCAGATAACAAGAGGAAACTGTCAGCAGCACTTGGAGGAGTGCGGTGACTGAGTTCACTGTGATATTAGAATGGTTTGTTCATCTGAGTTAATTAAGTAATAAGCACATTATTTAATTTATTATTTTTTTATTACTATTTTTCTTTTGCTGGATATTTCAGAGTGGAACTAGTTTTAATTCATTAATTTATTTTCCCCATTGTTCTTTTATTACCATCCCATGTTCTAATAACTGTTTTGAGCCAATTTTTTAGCTCCATTGCACAACTGAATTCATCATCTACACTGAAGATATACTAATTTACATTAGTTGCAAATATGGTGATTTCTTCGGTCTTAATAAGTTTCTTTTTATTTTTCTGCCCCCCACCCCCCTATATTTATTGTATGACATTTGCTGTTTTCGCTGACCTCTTTTAAGTGCAAACAATCTGTCACTGTAGGAATTGTAGTGCTATGTGATTTAATGTTGCTGTTAACTCTGCAGACCAGAGTTGAAATTCTTTGTGTTACTTTCATAGATTGTATCATGCTGAGTGTCTTCAATCAGATTGCAAGCTGCTATCATGTTGCTGTGTCTAAACATTAATTAGGCCTTCAGAGGCATAAGTAATTTTAATAAGTTTAGGTAAATTTTAATAACTTGGTAAGGAAAGTGATCTTTTATGGATCAGATAACTGAAACAGCATGGGCTATTTTCCAAAGCAGAAGCCTGTGCAGTTAAAGAGGTTTGATTGCTCTTCGGTAAAGGTTTGTGTTACGGGAAGGAAGGGCACACAAAAAAAGAGAAGCTGCGATAGGGCAGTCAGAAAGTGATGGCCACAGCCACAAAAATGCCATTAGTCTGACAATGTTAAAAATAATAAAATAAAAGATACATTTAGGCAGAATGCTGCCGGCAAAGGGGTTTGAATTTGTGAGCAAAGCCTCCCCCGCTGCTTGATTCCTTTTGCATTCAAAGACATTTTGAGAGATTTTTTTTTTTCATCTTTATAAACTAACAAAGTAATATTGGACCCACTTTCTTCTTCTACAGAAAACAAATCACGCATTCCCAGTTCTAGGTAGCAAGTGTTTAAAATAATCTTAGTGCTGTTCTCACAGTTGCTATCCAGATTCTAAAACTTTCCATTCTACTTCCTCCTGAGCCAATCTGACAAGAATTGGCGATTCTGTGCTTTCCCAAGAGCACAGACCACATCCTCTCGTGGTTGTTATCATAAGGTGTACTGCTTTCCTGATGATTTCCTGGTGGTTCTATACAGAAGATGCTGGTGAGGATGGGGAAAGTGAGGAAATACACATTTTTCTGATGTTTTCAAAGATAGAAGATAGCACTGCAAACTGATACTAGTATGCTCACCCAATTTCTCTTACTGCTCCCTTCAGGAATAACAGCTTCCTGAGGTGCTTGTTCATTTTCACAAAGGAAAAACAGCATAAAAGTGCTTATGCTGCCTATGGCAGGAGGTTTGAACTAGATGATCTTTAAGATGATCTTCCAACCCAAACCATTCTGTGATTCCGAGTTTCTATGCTCTTCAGTTTTTACTCATTGCTTCATGTGCATTAACATAAAATTCCAAAAATAATAAGACAGTAGGATTTTTTATTATTTATTTTTTTTTAGTGAGAGCTTCAGAATGTTAATCTACAGATTATGTAAGCATCGGGAGTTATTTTAGTATAGTATAATGCTGTCGTGTTATAATGTCACAGCATGATGCATTTGAAACTATCAGCCTTTTAAAATGTTGGCTTTTGACAACATATTCGTGCCAACTTTGGCTCTGTTGTTGTGACCTTTAACAAGGATTTTCTGTAGATTAATTTAAAGAAAGGAACAGCCAGCTGAGCAGCAGAGCTGATGCAGCCTGGTTTCCTATGGTAGGTGTCCAACATCCCACAGAGCCTCACAAACCAGAAGTGTCCCCCATGAGTCCTTATGACCTCCCCGGTGCCCCAGTGCTCTTTTGGGCAGGACACAGCCAGTTCTGTGGTGGCTCTGAGGTCTGCTGCACGTTGGCTGCCCATACACATGCACCGACTGTCCCCAAGGCCCTGTGGCTGTTGAGCTCTCGTGGCAATTGATTCTCACACTGAGGTACCTGCTGCGGTCTCCTCACTGCAACCCATGTGCAGATTTGTTTGACTTTGGAAGAGCTTTTATCTTTAAGAACCTTGCCCTTCTGTCAGATGTGGTTTAAATTTACCAACAGACTCGGGATTTGTTGTAGGGGTAAATCTAACGGCTGTGCCAACAGACGGTGTGATTGTGTAAGTCCCATTTCCTTGAGAACGCAGGCAAATATATAGCTAGCATCAGGTGTTTTTTTTGTTTGTTTGTTTGTTTGTTTGTTTGTTTGTTTTTTCCAGGAATAATAATGTGACCTCCATTTTATATTCTAGCCCATCAGTCAGTGTGAGGCTGGATGTAGCAGCCAGGGAGACGTTGAGGAATGCAGTGCTGAGCACAGCTGGCCATCGTTGCCCTGATCAGCCCCACAGGATCCTAGATCTTCAACCCGATCCCCTTGTGTGCTCAGCCCTGCCTGAACTACACCTCACCTGTACCCAGCCCTGGCCACCACAACTGCCCTGGAGCTCCATGGGACCATTTGGAACCTTCCATTAGGAAGATATATATGCTGGATACCCCAAATATCCTGGTTTTTGGATTCACTTTGTTTTCACTGTACGGCATTTCCAAATGTACTGTAAGATTAGCAGCATTTGGTGAAGCTTCTAAATTACATAGTTAGACGACTATGGAAGAATCATTATCATTTTCCAGACTTGCCTTATGGATCTTGGATGCTTGAATTTGGCTTTATGCATGACAGAAAACCTCAATTTCATAGTATATGGAGCCAGTCTACATGCCCCATTGAAACATTTCCAAGTCTAATCAACCTTGTCTGCATAGTATTATGCAGCTACCTATTCAAAATTACTTGCAGCCACTTATTGATAATTATCAGTTTATCTTGGAGTGATGTTTTTGTTAAGTCGGAGTGGATTTCCAGTGTGGATCTTTATATTTTTCAGAAAAGCTGTCATATATGTAGTAATTTTGATGTTAAAATCCACCTTTTCTTTCTTTTTCCTGGTTTATCGTTAGGGCCAGAAAGAAGATACAGCCGTAACTCTTTGCTTCAACCAGTGCCATTCAGGACCAAATGCAGGCAGCAACAGTACTTCACAGTCTTGTACCAGGAGCAAGAAGTCAGAATCTCACGAAATATTTTTAAGGAAGCAAAATTTTGAGGTAATTAACTTTTAAATTTCTGCTCTCATATCTGGACAGCACAGAAGGGAGAACTGATAGCTCAGAGAAACTGTCTGCTTGAATATATATCCCTGCCAATCAGTAGGAGCTTGTATCACATCTTTTTAGAAAAGAGGAGGCACTGGTATTTTCACAGAGAGCCATCACCTGCTGTGAACTGCTGGCTTTGCCAGGAATGGGATTTTAGAAATGGGAACTGGATTGTGTATTTAGCTGCTCGGTCAGTTTGTTCGAAGTCCAAAAATTTTAAATACAGATGAAAACTCACTATGATTCATGGTGTGTGGCCAGCATTGGTTCCTTATGTTCTAACAGGGAACTGCAGTGTTGGACATTAGATCAGTATTTACAGGAGAAGAACAAAGCAGCTGGACAATGATACTGTTGTGCAGTTTCCACTGAACACTGCTGTCCTTATTTGAGTATTTTGTGGACTGGAAGAGTGGTGTGAGTGCTTGTATATTTTTTGCTTGCTTTTTTGATTGCTTATGTTATTACCTTGCACTATTTTCCTTCTGCTTTCGCAGTGGTCCATTTCTCTTTGCAATTTATTTTGTTTCATGGTACATGTTGTTTTGGAAAGCAGTTGGCCTTGCTTTTGTGATATGTTGTCCCAGAGTATTGCTTCAGCAGTTGAAAAGAAGTGTGGATTTTAAAACCTCATGACTGCAAGCAGGTTTTAAGCACAAAAACCAAAATCTGTGGGCTGTGCTCACTGGCTTAATATGCAACAACTATGCAGGAAAGAAACAGATATGAGTCCAGGACCCAAATGAATTATAGACAAACACAGTGCTCCTAACCACAGTGGTGAAAACACTCCATCATGTTGAATATTGATGTCTTCTCACTGTTGATAACAGTCTGCAGAGAGCAATCCTAATTGAGTGCTCATTTGTATGTTGGTTCAGATAAGAAAATTTAGGATCTAGATTGCCCCTCTTTAACAACCTAGCATATTTGCTTTTCATGAAGACTGTATCTGGCCATGGGGTTCTTACATGATAACTCATCTGAGTCTATGAAGGATCATTTTTCTGGGACAATTTTTCTACGAAGGCTTGAGAGACTGCACTTCTACACCATGTATACAACTTCTGTATGTGATTAATTGGACGTGTATTTCAAGATAGCTCCAGGCCCATCATCCTGGGTATTGGACAAGCCCACAGAAATACAGTAACTTTTCCAAAGGAGATACATGTTAGACCCTGATGCTGATGTTAATTAACACATATGACTGCTACACATAAACTAATATGGCACACATCACCAAGGCACCTGAATTTGGGATCTGTGCTCTCTCTGTGGTCATTGGAGAGAGGCAGTTCACTGATGAGCTGAAGTCACATCCTTGCAGGGCCTGGCTCTTGGTGAACAGGAGACAATTAGGCACCGATGCTTAAGAGGCTTGATTAAATGTTTGGAGTCAGATGGAGTTTAAATTTCCACCAGTGAGAGATACAGTAAAAAGGGAGGGAGAAAGGTGAAGGTGCCACCTTGGATGAAAGGCTATTCTGCTTTCACTCAGCAGGCTGTGTATGCACAGTCATGCTAATGGCAACCAGGAATTTAACAGGAATTTCATTGGAAATGTATGCGAGAAGCAATAGAGGTAGGACAAATGGGGACAGGATTGTGTAAGAGGCCTCCTGGACTCATGGCCTAAACAAATGGATCACATGGCTGGAAAAGCCTCCTGCTTTAAGTACGTCATGCCTGTTTTGAATTACTGGAGCATCCAAAATGTTTGCAAATCCCTTGCCAGTGTCGTAACTCAAAATAGCACACTTGATAATTTCCAAAACTGTAGGTACACTGTATATTTTTGGTTATAATTTTGGTATAATTTTTCTACCCAAATTTGAAATGCTGCTATTTTCAATAAACTCTTGAGAACTAATGAGTGATATATAAGAGCAAAACAACTAATTCATAAATTTGGAAGTTACCTTCTGCTGCTCAGGTTTGTTAAGCTCAGGCTCTTTGGGTCTTTCACTTGACCAGCCTTTACCAATAATGTAGGTTATCTCATTATTTTTTTTGTTCCATAATTTGAAACTATGAATAATGTTCCCCAGGCCTCATTTCTGAGCAAAGTCGTTTGTTCAGCTGACTGGGGACTACATCGACATTCTGTTGGACATTCAAATTACAGTCAAATTAAGTAGTTTTAATATCTACCTTAACATTTTATCTCTTGAACTCCTAAATCCAGATTGCACGTTGTCAAGGTGTGGTGAATTGTTTCTATCATGTATTTACACTTGCGGTGAATTTCCATGGGTACATCCAGGATAAGGCTTCCCTCTAGAATGCCATGTTGTGTTAGATATGCTAATAATATTTCCCCTGTTGAGGGATGAGCACAAATTACGTTTCTTTGTAGTTTAAGGGAAATATAGCATTTGTAAAGTGTGGTAGATTTGGTTCCTATATCCTTGAGTACCATTTATGAATCAACATATATGCAAAGAAAAGCAGACTGGTGCCAGCAGTGGCTGGTAGAAATCAGCATATTCTGTAAAAGTTCCTGAAAACTTCACTTTTTTATACTTGTGAAGCTAATCTGAGATTATTATGGGGTTAAGAAATAATGCAATTTCTAATGTATTGTCTTTTGAGCAAGCCCTACCAGGCTTGAAACTACCCTGCTGAAGCCTGTCTGCGCACAGTGAAGTCTGTCTGTTATAGATAGCCTCATATCTGAGGAGGCCAGCCAGTGCTCCCTGATCCCAGCCCCTCTCCTATTTATGTAGCAGAGTACCTGTTGACTGAGCCTTATCATCAGTCTTGTCCTTAACTGGTTTATGGCTGGCTCCTGAGCAAATCACCCAGTCGCTTTGTTGATATCTTTTCCAGATTCCTACAGTCATGTCATGAGGATAAAAAAAAATATTTCTGTGATTCCAGTTGTGCCACTTTGGTTTATAGCTAAGAGAAAATGTTTGGTGTTTTTAGCATGTCTTATATTTTCAGTGTGAAGCCATTTACCCCATCCGAGAGGCTGTCTGTTATCAGGATCCTATTGGCTGCAGATATCTGGGGCTCTTTTCCACAGTTAACAAGAATTCTGTATTTGGGATACTTTTAGTGACTCATTTCTGGTTACAAGACAGTTAAATTTGTATCTCAGCAGGTACCTCCATGAATATGTACTTAGAATACCTGATTTCATGGTCACCTTGGCAGACTATTTAATAACTTGAGAAAGTATCATCTATGAAATGTCCAGCTCAAGTTCTGGCAACTTCTGTAGACCAATTTACCAAAGTCCTATTTATTCTTTAAAGCCTTCCTTGCAACAAGAAAATTTTGTTTTAAAATCTGTTTGGCCATTATGATAAAGGACAACCCAAGCCACTGATGTTCTGCATCTGGGAGAGCAAGAAGGGCCCATAGATAGAGCACCACATGGTGCCCACATGTGGGGAAGGTGCGGTGCCAATCCATCCCCTAACCGTGCACTGTGTATAGGACATGGCATGACTGTAAGTATCAAAAAGTGTAGTCTTCTTTGTAAGTGGCCCAAGCAAGATACTGTCACAAGGTCCATTCCCTGCAGACTTTTCTCTCTTTATGTACAATAAAAACAGAAGGTGAAATTGCTGAGAGTCTTTTGCTCTAAGACTTGTTAATTTAGGCTTCCAGGCATCTCTGAGTTAGGAAATGAGTCAAGTGGTTATTATTTACTCATCTGCTCTGCAGTTTCTGCTGTCTTAATCATTTCGGTTGTTGCTGGGAGTGTTACCTTCTCCAAAACAGAGACTTGAAAGCTGAGGAACTAATGGCAGTCTTCACTACCCTGATTACAAAACGCCAGTTCTTATCAGGCTGGCTGCCATATTCATGCCTTGGATCATGCGCTTCCCTGCAGAGGTTAGAGGGGATCCCCCATGTGTTTAGTCTGTAAGGAGAGTTAGCAGAGATGCAGTTTGTAATCCAGGGATTTCTGGTGGTGAGGCCATAGCCCAAGGGCTCCGAGTGCTCCCATGTGTGGATCCTGAGCCCCACAAGCTTCTGTGCTCACAGGACTCAGGAGCAGTCAGGGCTGGTCCACAGAAGTGCTGCAGAACTGCCATCCCATCTCCCAAGGGTTAGGCAGCCCTGCTGTAATACATCATACCCCATGGTTTCTCTCTTCCTAAAGAAAAATGAAAAAAAAAAAGATCCTCTTTTCTTGTTCTTTAATTGTATCTACTTTTGACAAGTAACTTGTGAAATGTTTTCTATGCCTGTGGCAGTCACCCACCACTGTGCTGTCTGAATGCCTCACACCACCACTGCCACACGCTCTGGCTGTTTGTGCTTGCTGGGACATAGGTGCAGAGGCTGTGGTGCATTTCAGGGCTGTCCGAAGTTTGAAGTGACTTGTTTGTATCATCTTCCTTAAAGCAGCAGCCTAATCGCTCAGTGTCTCAGTGTTTACGTCTGTTATCAGAGCAGCATAGTAGAGGTACAGGCTTTTCTATGGAGATTCCACACACCCACAGCTGACAGTGCTGTAATTTTTCCTTTGATAACTGATAGTGCTATTGGTGCCTTATTTGTTCGTTGTCTCTATCACTGTCACATAAATGTACTAGATATCACTTATCACTGGACTCCTGACCTTCCTATTTGTGCTTTTCTTCCAGGTAATCACTGAACTTTCACTGCACTTTCTCACTGCACATCCCTTTATGACTTTTTTTTTTTTTTTTTTAATAGCAGCAGCTAGTGGTTTCAGTGGAATATAGGAACTGTGGTTTGCATCCAGCATGCAAATCCATGAAAAGAAATTGTCCCTGCCCTAGTTAAACAGCTTACAGTGGTTTAAAAAAAAAAAAAAAAAAAAAAAAAAAAAAAAGAGCAGCTGATAGGAGAAAGTTAAGCCATTTCTCATGTTCCTAGCACCTAGTGTCCCTCTCAGGACTGCTGGCAGGATTGAGACTCCAGGCAGGTGTAAGCACTAGTTCCAGACAGGCTGGGAGGAAGGCAGAAATGTAGGTTCGTCAGCCAGCCAAAGAGTTTCTCCTTATTGCAAGAAGCACACAGACTGTAACCCGAGTATCACACCATCATTAAGTCCTATCCACTTACCTACTTCATTAGTTCAAGGATTGTGGTGCTTTTAATCTTTGTGATCTGGGTCACCGCAGGATTCAGGCTAATGTCTGAATCAACATGGTGCTCCAGCTTCCCACTTCCAGCACTGTGTGCTTTGCAGCCTGTCTGTCCTCACTCAAGCTGAGTAAACACAAAGGAAGGCAGATTTTGAAGCCTGCCTTTTTTCCTCCTATAGTCATGTCAGCTAGGGTCTTTCCTTGTTTTGTTGTTAGCTTGTTTATATGACCAACACCCAGTAATCGGGGATTAAAACCCCACAGTACTGTACCCAGTGCTGGTCAGCCCTTTGCTTTTCCAGCTTATGGAGGGGGAAAAGTTATTTTGCTGGGCTGGGATTATTCCCTGAGCAATGTTTTGAAGCAGCCCAGTACCTGCAGCACAGCCAGCAGAGAAATAATCCTCAAGTTTACCAGCCCAAAGTGTTGCAGCTTGGCCAGTGAGACTGCAGGAAGGAAACCAGACAGCTCTTTGTACTCATTTTAGTGGGTAAACCTCAGCCTTCAGACCCCTCTTCAAACCACCGAGGCCAGCCATGGCATGATGTGATGTCCGCAGAGGTGGCCTTTGCTTCAGGTGGAGGAGCTCTTCCAGCAGTGATCTCCTGGGGTCAGGAGTGACCATGCTGCTCCAGAACAGCATCAGGGAAGACAGACGTACACATGTAGGCACCTCATCCTGTTCTGTGGGGTGGCTGTAGATTTCAAATTCAAATTTCTGATAAATATAAATGGGCGAGAGCCTCGAAGAGAATTTGGGTGGGGGAAAATAAAGTCTATGCTTGGGGAGACCTCTTTGCAATGGAAAATAGGCTGGCGAGGCAGTCTGATGGTAAGACCAAAATTATACCTCTCCCAAATTGTATTCATTCCCTATCTTCCTGTATGAAAATGAAGGAACAAGCAGGTAACAGTATTGCTTAACACCCACCTGTCCTGCTGGAATAACTGGGCTTGCATTGGCCACCTGCTGCAGCTGTTTTGTTAACCCATGAGATAGGGAAGAAGAGAAAGTGCGTGCTGGAAGGAAAACTGGAATTTAAATGATCAAACCAGTCACTGTGATCTATAAGTGTTGTGAGAGGGCTAGGAGGAGTCCAGTCTGCATCAAGACCTGTGCAGAGGTTCAGGAGCTGTGGAAGTAAGTGCACAGAGACGTACAGCACGGAAGGAAAAAGAGGGCTGTGATAAAGAGAGGTCCAAAGGAAAATTGTGGGAGAAATGATAGGGAGAAATGTAAGCACATCCATGTAAAGTGACTTTGGTTGGCATTTATACCTGGTTGATACTGAGGTTTTACTACGTAGAACATGACTGTTGATATAAACATTGCCACCAAAAACTGCACTCTGCATGTAGAGCTGCAAAAATTTTTGTGCCAGTGCACCCTGCTTTGCTTTGTGTACCTGGACTAAACCATACCAGTGTAATTGCTATGATGCCTGAAAGGCTTGCTGCTCTGCAGGCCTTTTTTAAAGTATTTAAAAGCATATTAAAGTATATGCTTTTTAAAAATATTTTTTCTCTTTTAGTTTTTGCACAGGAATACTTCCTTATTGCCATATAATCCTCTTGGAGCACTGCGTGCACTTAACAGTGTATGCTGGTTTGTTTCTCAAAGGTTTTTTTTAATGTGCAGGGCTGCTGAAGCTTTGAAGAGAAATCTTGGATCACTTTTTTAATGAGGTGTGGAAAGCGAACTGTGGGAATAAGTGGACTTGGCTGGACTGTAGCTTGCCTAGGTCCCTCGGGAGCTTTGAATGTCCAAGGGATGCAAGAGTTTGATGTTAAGAATATCCCAGAAACATGAAGTTCCTGAAGGAAATACTAATCATCTTCACATGCGTCCTAAACCCTCACAGCTCCTGAGATTTCAAGCATTTATACTGTATCCATTACGTCAAAGGACATGTGCCTGAAAGGAGTAGTTGGATGGTTCGCAGTAAAGTCTGTAAATATTACAAGGCAGTAAAAATATGTTCTAAGACAATCAATAATGTTAACATTAATAGTATGTCTGAACTTCTGTAATTTCAGCAAGATGTTTGGGGAAGGATCCTGACCTCCCTCGCCTCTGGAGCAAGGCAGAAGCACTATTCAAAGTGCCAGGGAAAAGAATAACCAAGAAACGTCATGCTTCAGCCCTTGGGAAAGATAAGCTAGATCCAGAAAGTATGAGAGGCATTTCTGCACACGTCAGTGCAGAGAGGGGACATACTTTTCTCTGAAGTGCTTGAAATACTTCATCTGTTTAGGAGGAGTTACAGCAGCAGTAATCAATGAGGTATTAGCTAAGAACCTCACGAAGTAACGGGGAGGATTTTATATTGACCACAAAAAACCTTAGGGGCTCATACTCGTGAGTGCAACCATCTCTCTTTGCTGAGAACGGCTTTGTTTTGTGGTCCAAAAAGTGTTAAAAGCACAGGGACTCCCTCTTTGCACATGTGAGAAGGCTCCTGCTTCCCTTAGCAGCCCTTGAGCACTGCCCGGGCGGCGTGCTGTGGCTTTGCACACCCAGTGTGTGCTGAGTGTGCAGCCAGATGCCTGCGAAACGCTGGTGACCACAGACTCACTCCACTGTATGCTACGGCATTCTTTGGGGAGGAGAGGCTCCTAGCAGCTCCGTTCGTAATGGAAGTGTAAGCATGCAAGCTTTATTACCTGCCACTGCCAGCTCACCAGGAAAGTATGCCATTCCTGCGCCGACGGATATCTAGCTGCTGCTGTTTAATTATCATGTGTCTGCTCTGCCAGAAGCACTGGCCCGCTCCATCCTTTGGCTTTTCACTGCTGTACACAAAGCAGGAGCCTCTTGCTCATCTGAATTACTGCTGGATGTTATTACAGCCACTGCAGGAAGGGAAATGCAGAGCAGCAAAGGCTTTGCCTCTCTGCTTGTGAGGGAAGTTTTGGAGGAACTAATTTTTCTGCATGTCTGTGACTTACAAAGTCTGTGCCTGAAACTTTTATAATGCTTGAGATCTCATATACCGTAATGGTTTAAATGGAGGGGGCTTTCACTGCCTCTTCCCATGCTTGCAAATGAGTGGTGTCAGCTCAGAGGCAGGCCTGTGGTGTTGCCATTTAAGTGCTGTGCAGAAGAAGTAAGGTTATACAAATGCTGTTACAGGCAGAAGAGAAGAGGGAAAAAAAAAAAAAGAAAAAAAAAAAAAAAAAAAGCTGAGGGATTAAGAAGGGAAAAAGAGCACAAAACCCAGCCAAACCAAAGCCACAGGAAATGGATTCTGAATGTGGGTGCAGGAGCTAGACAGAAAGGGATTTGGCAGGAGAGAAATTGTTGCAAGGACCTCAGTGAGAAATATAAGGCCCAGTCCTATATAAGACATGCCCATGACGAATCTTTGGACCCCAAAATAAACCAATCTGCTTGGCAATATGATAGCCTGCTAGGTCTAGGATCTGAGGAACCAGTGCGTGATAAAAGGGCTAGCAGTGCTGGAAAAAGGAAGGAAAGGTGGGAGCGGTGCAGTGTGTGGGGAGGAGGGATGGCTTACTGTCAGCTCCTTGGGCTGGCGCAGTCTCACCTACACAGAGACAGGCAGCGAATGCTGCTTCGCAAACGGGTGGGGAGTTTGTTTGCAAAACAGCAGCTCTGGTTCTGACAAAGAGGGGTACGCTTCGCATATGCTTACTTGCCAATTCTTCAGAGGCAGGATACTCCTCGTTACGCTGGATTCTGGATCCCTTCCCAGCCTCCTGTAGATTTTGGAAAGTCTCCCACTCAGCTGCCATGTGGAAGGCTTTGAACTTAAAATGGGAACAGGCGCAGCACAACCGGGGCTGGGGGTGGCTGGCAGCCCTCCCCCCCTCTCACCCTTCCCTCCCCAGTGCAACCACTGCGAATCCATCCTAGAGCCCCGAGAGCTTGGGGAGAGGCTGTGGGGAAATGTGTTCCAGTACTATGGCAAAGTGTCCTGCTTCAACAGGTGACACTGGGATTTCTCTCTATAAAAAAAAAAAAAAAAAAAAAAAAACCACACACAAATGGCTTCCCCTTCAAGAAATGGACATGTTGGTGGAGAAAATGCCACCTGATTATAAATGTGCCTTAAGTCAGGAGAAAAAAACAAGCTGCAAACTACTCAGCTGATAAGCACAAGCAATTAATTTAGTTGTGGCATACATCTGGTAAACCTCACTCCTATCAATGTGAGTTGTGTGCAGCTCAAGCTGGCTCATAAAACAAACACAGCTTTGGGCAGCTACTCAGTAGAGCCCCGTCTTGCTTCATCCCACTCAGAAGCTAGTCACGGCCCTTGTGACATACTTATAAGTGACATACTTATTTGTAGATAGGTGTGATGTTTGCATATAGGGTCTGAACTGAAAAGATGAAGAGATACCCTGAGATACTGTCAGTATTGCCCTCGATACCCTTGATACACCTGGTGCTGTGTTTACCTGTCATAACACATTTCTGAAGATCTCCATGTTGGCCTGAGGAGCTGCAGAGAGCTGCTGCTGTGCTACAGCGCCACAACCCACTTTCCTCACTTCCTTCCTTGTGCAGTTGTGTAAAGCTGTGGTCACCAGCACAGAAGAAAAACAGACTGGATATTTTTAATCCATCTTTTAAAAGGCTTCATCAGGCTTGTTCCTCGATGCAGCAGCATTGTGTTTAGTTACATCACCTCCGCGCTCTCGGTGGCCAGCACACCACATGAAGCACTGCACCTCAGAGGAGGAGGTATGGCAGGCCCATCCTACCCCTCCTGTTTTTTCCTGGGATGGAGATTAGAAAAGCAGTTTTCAGTAGTGATGGGAAGAGCATCACATCGGCGTACACGGGGATTTCTTGCAGTTTCAGTTGTGCCTGCACTGTAACAAAAGGCATCACACAGGAAACAGACATCATGGGGCTGAGCTCTGCATTGTTGGTGGGTTCATGGGTCTTGAAATATCCAAGATAAGAGCTTTGTTCCTTTGCAGAATGCATGGGGGAAAGAAAAACATCACAGTGTAAAAATGAATCAATCTACACCCTCCAGAGGAGGTAACACTGGTGTAGTAAGAGATGCTAAAGCAGCTCAGGAGCAGAATATTGAACTCAAGAAAGCAATCAAATGCAGCAGGTTTTTCAGGGATTTTTTCTTTTTTTTCCCTCTGGGATCTCCACTGCTGCATTTGTGTAGGTACACGACATCCAGCAGGAGAAAAAAATCCTCACTGAAGAGGTTCCCAAGAGAGAACAGCAGACAAGATAAGTGTGAGCAGTCACTGGCAGAAGTTGCAACGCAGCACTCCAGTCTGCTGGTATTTAACATTCAGTAGTAGGCATGGACTGAGTCCTGCTAATTGTAAGGACATCTCTCCGTCGCACCACACTGGGAACTGTCTGAGTCAGCAGCATCGATGATGCTTCATACAAACACAGTAACGTCTGCCAATACACCACGAGGGAGGGGAGGACTTGCTGAAGTAGAGGATGCCTTATGAATATTTTTGTGCTGTTACCCAAAGAGGAGGGATGAGCTGCTGCTGCCTGCTCCCCCGGTGCTCCTGCCCAGGAGGCAGGCAGCACGCTGCAGGCCAGCTGGCCTGGCCCCCTCGCCAAGCAGGACACCGCTCTGCTGGCCCACAGAAACACCGGTGGCCACGCTTCCTGACCAGAAACCTGCTTCACCCAGCAGGGCAATGCTCCCCCAGGAGCAGAGCACCATCCCTATTTCTCCATTTTCCCGTTCAGGAGCACTTTGCCTCCTTCTCCCCTCCCCTGTGGGTGAGCATAGCTGCAGGCCTCCCCCGCGGCCTGGCCACAGGCGCCTCACAGCAGTGGCTCCCCATGGGGGCTTTGCCTTAGAAACAAGCCTCAGTCGCGTGAGGGGGTTGAACGGCTGCGTCGGGAAAACTGCGTAATGAAGGGCTTTCTGAAGCACGCATTATACCCGTTTCAAACTACAAAGCAATTGAAAGATCAGTGGTCAGGGATTTATGAAATGATTTATTGTGTCGGTGACCACGAAGATATTTCTTGCCAATGGAGTATTTTTTTTCTGTCACAGGGACAACAGTTGTTTTTATCCAGGGCCAAAACCCGAAGCCATTATTCATTTTATTACTTGGGCAAAATTCTCATTAAAGTCTTAAGGGATTGGCTCAAGACTTGATATTTCAAAGGAGACTGCATTTAGAAGAGAAAATAGAAACAAAATCTCTGCAAACATTGGAGCATGTCTTTAAACTCCTTCTACAAACACATTAAGGCCACTGTGGTGCAAAGAGGGAAAGTTAGTTTGGCCGCAATTCCCATTCTTCCTGCATGCCAGGAGATTGCGAGGTGGATTTCTCCTGAAGATAACGTTGTTTACGCTCCACCAAGGTAGCCTTAGCACAAGCCCGCTCTACTGCTTATCATCCTGGCGCCTGAGAAGGTCTTGGATAGCCTGCAACTAAAAACACGGGTGGTGATAGAGCCCTGCAGGTGTGCTGCCAGAGAACCGACGAGGTGGTCGCTGGGGCAGGCCAAGATGAAAATAAACAGCATACGGATTTCACTCTGGCCCGAGGGTCCCCAGAGAGAGATTGAGGGAACGGTGCACAAACCGATCAGCAGGCATCGCTGCTGCCTGCTGGATGCGTGTGGTTTCTCCTCTAACGCAGTTGGAGAAGTATCTGTGTACAGGCGATTCTGCAGGTATGTTTTAATACTTAATTGGATGCTTTTAAAATATGGAAGTGGTTTACCTGTAATACATTATGCTTCCACCAGCCTTTGCCTAGATTTGACAATTCCTTAGGGCAGGAATTATCTTTCGTTGCAGCGTGCATATGGATGACAATTAAAAATTTAGCAATGTATGTGAGAAGAACTGGAAATGACTTTAATTGCCTCAGTGTTTCTGAGAGCCTTGAAACTTGCTTCTGCAGACTCAGCCTAGAGGAGCTCTACGTTTGTACGTAGCGAGCTATCAGATTTCAGAGGTCAGTTTTCAGTGTTAGAGTTTCCTACTGTAAGTTAAACCACCTTCCATCCCCAAAACAAAATCTCCCTCTTCACCCACATATAATCTCCCTCTTCACTCATATATCAAAGCACAAAAATTACATCATTCTCTGAATTCTCAAAATTAAAGTGATGAGCAGGAACAGTCCAGGGTGGAGTGATGTAAATTTTACTTTGTCCAGGCTTCTTGATAGCAAAGATGGAGAATGTATTTTTTGGGTGTCCAAACCAGCATGAGAGTGAAACAACTTAATTCACTTTCCCTTGATACAGCCTTAAGATTTTGAATTCACATTGTCCAGCACGCACATAATTCACAATGTCCAGGAGAGCAGTTTTACAACTCTGCAGCGTATTCCCCTGAGCCAAGCCATCATTACCTGAAATGACACTCTCAGCTGTTCAGCCAGAAATAAATGTGTAGAAATAATCATTTAACTCCAACTGCAGGGCTAATCCTGGCAGATCACAAACTCTGGTGTGCAGAAGTGGGGCAGATTCATCATTCAAATAAAACGTGTGTCTGCTGGGTAACTTCATTTGACAGCCTCAAGTTGCACCAGGGGAGGTTTGGATTGGACACTGGGAAGAATTTGTTCACAGAAAAGGTGGCCAAGCAATGGAATAGGCTGCCCAGGGAAGTGTTGGACTCCCCATTCCTGGAGGCATTTAAGAGATGTGTGGACATGGCACTGAGGGACGTGGTTTAGTGATGGCACTTGGTCAGGTTGATGGTTGAACTTGGTGATCCTGAAGGTTTTTTCCAACCTAGACTATTCTGCGATTCTCAGAATTGCGTAGGGACTATCAACTATGGTTAGAGGAGACATTTTTCTCTTCACACCAGTGTTCAGCAAACAGTCATTGTGCATACAGACAGCTGGCTTGCCCATAATTTGTGAGCCTGGACAATGCCTGTATATGTCAAGTGTACCAAAATTTCTTTTCTCTATGATCTGGGGAAAAAAAAAAAAAAAAAAAAAGAGTTGCAGAGAGAGATCAGTGTTCCTTCAACATGTGATCACCATATTTAACACACATATTTAATGGATAGGCATCTGAGTTCATGGCCTCAGTGCCCTGCTTGTTCCCATGTTACCATCCTTCTGGTCCTGAGCACACTGTGTCCTCCTGGCTGCCCTGCTGTGCTCGGGCACCAGCTGTACCCCAGGCCCTTTTGCAAGCTTTGCGAGGGAGTTGGACAGTAGGTGACAGGCTTTGGGGGCAGCCTCTAGGTCACCTGCCATGGGTCACCTCCCCACATGGGGCTGACACAGTGCTGGGATGAGTGAATGAAGCATCACTCCCTGCTATTAGAGCAGTGGAATCCATCCCCATCCTGACCTCGTGCAAACCCTGCTCCTGTATTTATAGCATGGAAAGAACAAGCACGGCTGCTGCCAGCAGAGCTGAAATGCACGGGGTGGTGCGAAAATCTTCCCTACAGGTCCAGATCTGCTCTCACGCTGTCAGGGGCTGCCCAGCTCCCCATACAGATGCTGCCTTGTGCTCCCCTCTCCCAGGCTGGCCCTTCCCTCGCCTGCCCCTCTCTTCTGGGAATGTCCTTTGCCAGCAACAGTGAGGGATCTCCCTCCGCATACAGCAAGCAGCACCCTACAAAATATAGACAAGCTCATGTAGACAGAGCTAAACCTCCCACAAGGTGTAATTTTTCCACTTTTGTTGCTTTTAAATGCAAAATCAACATAAGAAAAGTATATAGGAGGTAAACAAGCAGGAGAGAGACCTTGAGACCTGTCAGCTCTGCATTTGGAGAACCTGAGCCCTCAGCAACATCTATGCTAAAGGTTATTTCACAGTGGCTCAAAGGAGAGGCTTAAGGATTTAAGGATTTTTTTAATCAGGCTGTGACACACCTCAAATCGTTCATCTCCATGGGCTTCCTTTGCAAGAAGCCCATGCTTTTCCAAACATTTCCAAGTGTAGGTTCTCATTACAGCAGCGAGGATGGAAGCAGAGCAGAAGCAGGTCACCTAGCTTGCAGGCACAGCAGTGCACGGTGGTTTCAGGGTCTGTGCTGGGGATGGAAGAGCTTTTGGAGCAAGCACCCAGCGGCCACCAGGACAGTCACTGTGCCACGCTGCCAGGCTGCAGCCTGTGAGAGGCTTGGTGATGCCTGAGGGGAGAGGATGGTCCAGAGGATTCCCTTGCATGTGTTTTTGGGTGACAGTGACATAAGAGTATACAAAGGGTGAGATGTTTTTTTAATGATGAAGCACCTGCGCATTTGGACCTTGCGACTAATTTGGGGTGGCTTCACTGAACTTGAAGCAGTGTAATAACATGTCCACCATAAAGAAATCATACTGTAAAAGAGACTCTTTTTTACTGTCTTAAGATCCTGGTTGGATGAATTGTTAATTACAGGCTCTTTTGCAGCGATCCTTTCCTGGGTTCCCTCCTCACCCCAAGGGAGGTGCCAGAAAGAGTGAGAGGTGGCTGTTAAGCATTTTTTTTGGCATCCCCAGCTCCAAGGCAGGATGCCTGTGGTTATATTAACTCTCTGGATTTGGGGGACAATGCACTTAAACTCCTCTCTCCATCAGTTACCCTGGAGCAGTGAAGTGCACCCCTCTCTCTGCAATGATTTTAAAGCATTTTGCAAGGGGCAGGCTCCACCAGCATGACGTGAAACGGAGAGGAGCAGCCTCACTGTAAGGGAGGAGAAACAAGCACAAACGTGCCAGATAACCTGCAGAGAGCTGTTTGGAGAGGACAGTGTCCCTCAAGCCTCTTGCCCTGTGGACACCCACAGGTACCTGAGCAGTCTTGGCTCCTCGGGGCGTCCTTGGCACGGCACTTCTGGTGTGGCAAGTGACTCATCTCCAGCCTTGCTAAGCAAAAATCATCATCTCTGATAAGCCTGCACACAGACCGTGGCTTCCTGCTGTACGTGGCAGATAAAGAAGAGGCTTCCAAAAAATTGCAGAAGCAGTAGAGGAAACTGCTGGTGTGTGCTACAGCCCAGTGAGCACACCTTTTCTTTTTCTGCGGGTGTTTCAGTCTCGCTGCTTCGAGGTGCGCTGCTGCAAGCTGCGTTTCCTATCTGCCTGCCTGTACCGTGACCGTGTGAGAGCTGCACAGGGACAGCAGAGCTGCAGCTGATGTGAGATACAACCCAGCGAGATCAGGCTGCTCGCTTTGTTCGCACTGTTTATCTGTTCCCCTGCCAGCACGCTTCCCCGTGCCCCTCTGGCGTGCTTTAGCACCAGCCAGCCCTGTGCCATCATTCCTCTCGCGTGCACAGAAACTGCCCCGGGGCAGTCATCGGAAAGCCAGGCTTAATTTAAGTGAGGCACATTGGCATGAAAGGACAAAGGTGAAGCTTTTTGCCCTGAAAAAGTGTGAAGCTGGCTGCTGCAGTCTGCTACAAAGGAGATTTCATTTAGAAGCACACACACAAACGTGGTCCAGTAAAATACCATTCAAACTGTACTGGCAGCAGATCACATTCTCAATGATGATGTGGTACAAAAGGCTTGACATTTAAATCAGACAAGAAAAAAGATAAATAAATGTATCTACTGCTTTTCTGCCTTTCCATTGGGTTCACACACCACTGTCTGCATCCATCTTTTTGGCACCAATCCCCCTCTCCACAACAGGGGCTTTCTACTTCCCTGTGCGCTTGCCCTTTGAAATGCTTTCATAGGAAGTGCTGTGGGTCTCTTGTGTTTGAAGAGAAATATTGATCACAGAGGTATGAGAAATACATTAGTACTTACAGTTGAGTTGGAAAAAATGCTTCTAAGGTATTGTTACTTTGTCACAATAGGATGCTGCAAAGACTTCCATATTAATGTCTGATTTACCACAGCATGACTGATGGAAAACAAGCAATGTGCAAGTGCTGCAACAGAGGACATGGAGAGAACAGCAAATGTTTTCATGCATTGATCTGTCTGATGAGTTGATGAACCAGTGAGTTCTGCCTTTAAACACAGTAGAAGAGCATCCAAGGCTTCAGTTTGAAGATACTAACCAGTCTTTCCTTTCCTGGGGCTGAAATGAGTTGAGAATTTTGTTCTCATCAACTCAACCTCTATAGTGAAACCACCAGTGAAAGTTTCCAGTGTGATGATGATGATGCCGGAATGGGACACCCAGCTGGGAGGGCAGGAGTGGAAACCCAGCTGCAGCTAGCCCCAAAACTGCCATCAGGTGGCATTTGGGCTTGCAAAGACCAGTGAGAACGTGGTGGCTCCATGAGCTGAACCTGTTTGGAAATACACGCATGGAAAACTCCCCAGACGGCCCCATGTTCTGCCCCTGGGCAGAGGCTCTCCTGTGTGGGGTCAGATCCAGAGTTTGGCTAGCTACAATTACGCCTGCTCTGTTTAGCAACATTGGCTTTAATATTGAAATGTTCCCTGGTGCTGGAGGTCCTTGAAAGACTGCCTCCTGCTTTCAAATGTCACTGCAGAACCTGCCTGAAAGTCCAGGGGACAGAGGCTACTCGAGGGTTCAAGCACTCCTGAAGATGCTCTTCTGTGAGGGTGAGGATTTCTGATCCTGCCCACATAGCTGTGCCAGGTGCTCCTACACTCTGTTTGATGGTAATGGTCTTTTTGGGGTTGTTTTTCTTTCTGTACCAGGTTGCAACATGAAATGGAGGCAATTTGCATCGTGAGCTCCCAGTTGGCTGCCCATCGGTCACTGAGGATGTGTTGTGCCTTGGTTGCTGTCAGCTGGTATTATGGGAGCAGCAGTGATGGTTTATTCATGCTGCATTGCTGTGCCTGAACTCAAAAAAGGAGGCTCTCTTCTAGTATCGACAAGTTTGGCAAACTGTAGTGATAGGAGGCTAACTCTTGTATGTGGTCCGTGTGAGACTGAACTGCTCTCTCTGCTGTGGTAGCAGGGTTTGCAGCACCCCAGTCTCGCTGAGCGATAGAAATACTGGCAGCTCTCACAGCAGAAAGGGGATTTTCTGCCCAGCATAAACCATTAGCAGAGCTATAGCATATTTTGTAAATAGACTAAGAAGGCGAAGCGAAGCTAGCAAGCCGCTATACAACGGGAGACGTTAAAGAAACCACCGTGTTCTCCAGCTTTGTGCAATTAAATAGCTGCTCTGCTTCACCCCAGCGGTGGTTAATCTGCAGCAGTGGTTGAGCCACTTTGTTTGTGTAATAGGCAAAGGCAGCCTGCAACGGGCTTCGGTTAGATGCAGAGATTGTATTGTCAACACAAATAATGCTTGATTACTAAGAGATGGAGTCCTAGCCAGGAACAATACATCTCCAAGTGTACGCCCTTACGATCGGAAGGATAATCTATTGATAATCCAGTTTTTAGGAAGAGTAACTGGAAAAACAGTGTGAGCAGCTGAGATGGCATTCTGCAGTGTGTGTTTGGTGAAAGGATGTATTAGCACTGTCCCCAGCACTTAATCATTGAGTGCAATACACAAAAATAGCCAGGAAAGTTGCAGACTCTGCTGAATGGGTTGAAAGGTTGTGGGAACATGTTCTGGCACAGCCTTGTGCTGTGGCGAGACACACAACAAGGGTGAAAGGATAAACCTTCTTCTCTCTTTCATTCAGCATCAATTTGCTTCCTGGAGCAGAAACAAAATTCCATTAGTCATTTAGGGTAACACTTTTCTAATGCATATAATGTGGAAATTTCTCAGCTGTAAATCTTCGGTCCTGCTCAAACACTGGGAAAAAGCTTTCGTATATTACACAGTGAAGTATTTGTAAACACAGATGAATTGAGTTTAAGGGGAACTTTGGTCAGCTGAAAAATAAACCGACAGCATATTACAACATGACAGCAGACGAGTCAGGCACGGAACCTGCCTGCGGCTCTTAATAAAACCACCACCGCTGTGAGTAAAGCTCGAGGCCCACTGCTGGAGTGAGTTGGAGAGCAGATACCCAAGGAAATTAGGACGAAGAACCACTTGGTTGGCTTCCTGTGGTATATATGAAGAAAAGGTCTGTAAAAACCTTTAATTGTGCCACAGTTAGCATCCAGTTAGGTGCCAGCCTGGCCAAGGCATGAATGCTAACAGTGCCATGAGCTGCTGCTGTGCACACAGGCCGTGCCGTGCTTGTTGCTCTAATCGTCACCGTTTTCCACCTGACATAGCTGGGGGTGCTGGGACGAGGACATTCAGAACTTGCTTTCATGTGGAAACACTTCCCTGTTGCCTTCCGGCTAGGAAGCATCTCTGGTTTTATGTAGCGCCAGTCACCCAGCGGCCTTGCATCCCTTTCTGAAACACCCAGCCAAAACTGACCCTTTCTGAGGGCAGATTAGGTTAAATTAGAGCAGGCACTCCCTACCCTGGAGTAAGGGCAGCCTTTCAACTTGCATTTGCTCTTAATCAGGGTGGACTGGCAAGTGTAGACAACTGTACTATTGCACAGAGGAAAAAAGCTTGAGGATACAGATAGCAGTCTGATACGGAGGCACAGAGTGGCCCTCCCAAGCCCTAATCTTTCTTTTATGTACCTAACAAGTGTGTGAGGTTTAGTTTCTTCTGCCAATAGCATCTCTTATGCAATGTACTTTGTCCTTTCAGTTTTGTTCTCACATCGATTATTTGTACCTCTGCTTACTTCTGCAAACATCAGCCTCCTCTTTATCATTTGCCTCACTTCTTAGAATAGCTGCGTGTGTACAAACAACTGACTTGTTGTGATGCAACACTC
The DNA here is from genome assembly GCF_964211825.1 of Aythya ferina. NCBI lineage: Eukaryota > Metazoa > Chordata > Aves > Anseriformes > Anatidae > Aythya > Aythya ferina. The sequence continues at coordinate 23,499,721 of NC_140298.1, forward strand.
CCAATTTTCACATGACCACCTTGACACCAACTATCTACAGCAAATCAGTCTCTGCAAGCAAATCAGAGCTTGTTTCATTTATTTCAGTCACAAGTTGTTTTCAAGAATCTCATGGATTCCTTAATCTCACCATACACACGCTGCCACTTCCTCTGTCAGTAAATCCATGAAAATTAGCAGAACAGAAATAATGGTAACACTGCATAATTCAGTAATACACCCTGACAATATTTGCTAAGCTCCTGTCAACACAGCCTGCTTTGCTGTTGCACCAGCATACAGTGTAACAGTCCTATGGACTATTATTGGTCTGGTTTTTTTTAGGTACCTAACACATTTTGCAGGAATATAACAGACTGAGGTTATATCATACTGGTGTGAAAGTTAGAAGGCTAAAACCCCAAACCAACAAAGGTGCAGTTATTTTGCCAGTTGCACGTAAGTCTGTGTAGGAATGACTGACCAGCTCTACCCAGCTCGCTCTTCGGTGCTTGGATTTGAGTCCATCTCCTCCTCTGCTGCATACTCAGCAACAGCACCTGAGAACACACTCACAGGGCAACCAGGCAGTTGCATAATTTATGAGACAAATAAAAAACCTAGGCATGGTTACAGAAGTGTATGGTTAAAGATACTTAACAGAACAATTCAGCCATTCTTCTTTAGACAAGAGGGGAGAAGTAAATCATAAAGGTGAGTCCTTGAGGTAAATGAAAGACAGTGTGGCTTTGTGTTAATACCGGTAGAGCTACTGCAGTGGCACCTTGATGTGAAGGAATGCAGCGCTTCCCTAGCTGTGGAAATATTTTGGTCTTTTGTATGTAGAATCTATTTAGCTCATGAAAGAGACTAAGAGGTGTTTCAATCTCATGTCTGGATTTCCTACATATTGGATAAAAAACCTATAGTAGTAGAAATATCTTTAACACAAACCAAAAATGAATAAACTGAGCTAATAATTGAAAGGCAAAGCTAAACAAATTCAAAACGCAAATTAGAATCTTTTCACGGTATTTCACCTTCAGAATAACTAATATACCACTCTAACAGACTTGTGATCATTTGAAGTCTTTAAATCAAGAGTGAACTATTTCAAAAAAAGAACTGGTATTGCTTAAACAAAGTTAAAGCTATCATGTTGTATTTACTGAAACAGGATGTTTGAACTTCATTATACATAATCCTTTCTTGACTTCAAGTCCAAGCCTAGTTGTACAAGCCTGGAGTAGTGGATCTTCATGTTGTAGTCCTGCTGTACTTGTAGTTCCTAAAATTTTCCCATAAGGCTCAAATTAGGGTGGAAAGTTGCTTGTTCTGATTTAAAAATAAATAAACCAATTTGAGGCTTAAAAATGAAAGGTAATCCTTGGCTTTAATTTTGCTTTGTCCTTTCAGCTTCATGCTTTCCTAGTAACAGAGCACATATTTCTATAAAACAATTGACATGAAATGTTTCTTGTTAAGCTATTTTATAATAAACTATATATGGGCTCCTTGGTTGCTTTCTCCATTTCCTTGCTTTCCAGCACGTTTGGTATTTTGTGCAGTGCAGATGGAGCACTTGGTTGTGGTTAAAGATGGTTTTTGAAAGTCAGCCCAAGAAGGATACCATATAGGAGCAGAATGTATTTTATTTATTGTGGACTGGGTCACAGATGAGTCACAGAGAACAAAAGATTGCAAGCCATTGGGTTAACTGTTATCAACAAAACATAGAGAAACAAAGTGTGATAATTTCCAAGTAAGTTGAAAACTGTTTAGGTCAGCTTCAGAAAGGAAGAATGAAATTTGATTATCATGGACCTGAAGATGGTCCAAACACTGTTTTCCATTCACTGCCAAACCAGTATTGGCTACAAAAAAAGTCTTAATACCTGACCTTGAGGGATGTCTTTAAAAGACATTCTGGATGCAAGGCCTATATATAAACCCTTGAGTATTGGGACAGTTCTAGCCAGCTACCAAGCAATTTTGGTAAATTCCTAGCTGAAATACATCTATTTCTAAACAAAGATTAAGAAATTCTATACCACATACAGAGAGCACCTAGAACCTTTTTTCTATGGCACAATAGTGTATTTTCCATCAACCTTTGTAGATCAGTCTACAGGGTGGTATGAAGGTAAGAAATCCAGATTTCAGCCATGGCCAGCTGTGCCAAAGGAAGACTTTAGCAATCCCTGGCCAACAAGAAGTTACCAACTCTACACTTCAAGAAATAGTTTGATGGAACAGTCCTCTTAGTGGGCAACGGTGTCCCCAGATCCTCACTTCCATCGCCTCAATGGTTTTGATATAGCTATCTACCGAGTCAGGGAACTGTGGCAATTCAATTTTTGGTTTTCTTTGTAGTTAGCTTCCCCAAGAGATTCTTAAGTAGGCACTGTTACCAGAAGAAATACTTGCCAAAGCCAGCTGACCAAGCATCTCTTCAGTTTTGTCAAGCCAGGCTAGCTCAAAGCCACTGCCAGCCTGTAAAACTTATAGTAAGCTAAACTGGTTGACTGCTCAGAGCTGAGCAGTGCCAGGCTTAACTTTCAACATAGCATTAGTAACAACTATTGGAAAGGGTACTATCATAAGCAGCCCTGGTCATTCCCAAATCCCACTTGGCAATTAGAAGGTAAACACTGAGGAGAAAGACAACAGTAAGAAGTATCTTCTGCATGGAAAACCTGCAAAATAAAACCTGCATAAGATGGGATTGACATACATATGGGGTTTGGGGAATAATATTTCAAAAGAAGCAATCATGGAGTACAGAATTTCTGTCAGTCCTTTAGAAGGAAAGATGATTCAGAGATGTAGCTTGCTAGCTCAAAACAAGAGCTCAGTTCCTTGAAGGCATAGCCCTTGGTGCTTAGTTCAACAAGTGTCTCAGGTAAAGACAGCACCTGTTACCTTAAACCACTTGACATATGATTTGTTTCAGTGATTTGATGCTCCTGCAATCATGACTCTGTCACAAGATCAAGGCATTTTGACATGGAAAAATATGAGCTTCAGTTACTTCTCCTAGGCTCTGAACCAGGCTTCCGCACCTTAAGGTGACAGGAATTACAGCCTATGTTCCGAAGAACAAGTTATCCTGCTAAACAGGTACTGTTTAGAAAGTGAAAATCTCCCATCTGCACTAATGGTTACCACTGGAATGAACAACCTTTAGTGTAAATCATCTCTAGGTAGTCATTTACAAGATACAGGAGATAATACTTTGAGTGTAGAACATTCCTGGAGGATGAAAATATTGTGAAAGATATGGTGGAACACGAAATCCTATTGCTGTTGAAATGGCTGACAAGACACTCATATACTTCAAGAGGGTCCTTATCTCCTTATTCTGCAACCTGTTATGGAAGACTGGCTGTAGGCAAGGCAGGTTGAACCCTACGCAGTTGCTCTGATTAATTACAGTTCAGACAGAATTTAATCACAAACCTACCAGATTGCCTTGTTATATTTTTGCTACTTTCACCTATACAGCTCAATATCCAGAAGTAGGTTAATATTAAACTAATAGATTTTTATTCCCATTTTACTCAAGCTATTATCTGTTCAGATAATCAATTTTAAAATTATTTTTTTCTTTAAAAAAACTACCAAAAAATGCCCGAAGCACTACATTGCCTTTCCCACTTTCTTCCAACTTAATGACATCTCCTCAAAGGTCACAGGATGATGGGTTGTAATTCAATAAACAAGAGGAAGTTGTTCTGGTACCTACATGTACCTGAGTGCTCCTGCTAAAAGCTTCAACTTGATGACGACTTGATGTTGTTTTGTTTTTGTTTTTTTTCCTCCTTTAAATTACGTTACCCATTTATTTTTGCTTTGTAACTACAAGAGACCTTTCACAGAAGCCAGTTCTTTCATGTATTTTACTTCCTTGCAAAATACAATCCACAGCAAAATATATCTGAAGATTAGAAGAAAACCAGCATGTTTTCTTCTAATCCCTTTCAACTACCATAGTAATTCAATGATGCTGTAAAGTAGGTCTGAAATTTTCAGACAGAAAACATCAGTTAGTTGGAGCACATCCCCATCAGATACCTCAATACTTTTGCAATATAAAGACTTAATAGGGATTCTGAGGTGCTGTTTATTTATTTAAGTTCATAGGAACCATCATACCAGAAGACAGAGTAAATGCTCCAATCTAAGATACAGATCTTTTACTAACCACCTCTCTGGAAACCATGACCACAAGGTTATTATCATTAGCCAGCAGGACAGGGATCTCATTTCAGCTACTGACCTTGTTCTATCAGCATCAGTGATGACTTACAGATGGGAAAGCATATAAAACATTAATATGTAAACGCTGTGAAGTGCTTTCTAAGATGTGAAGTGCCCCCTAATTTACAAGGTATTATTTTATAAATACTGTATTATAAGTGTTATAAAGGTATTTTACAAGCAGTTATTAATGCCTTTGCTGCAGGCTGAATCTGTAAGAAGTTGCTGAGCAACCAGCTGTTATGGAGCACTATTTGGGACAGATTAAACTAACTTTTGTAACACATCTTGCCAATATTTTATTTCGGAGAAGCGACAAGCTGTTGGTCTCAACAGCTGTAGTGCTGATGGTCCTACAGCCAGCTAAGTTAGTAAATACAGAAGTTTTCAGACTTGGAGAAGGAAGGGGGTGGTAAAAGGAGTACAGGTATTAAGTACTTGATTATACTCTCTCTCCTCTTGGAGTATCATAAGCTGTGCCACTGGATGGAGATGGATACAAGGGCATTTGAAAGTCTTATGTATTATTTACACTTTCATAACTTCCTTGCTCGGTTGTTGTTGCTGTACAAGAGGAATAACTGGAAGTGCCATTCAGCATGAAGTGGCTCAGCTCTACCTCCAGCACAGGCTTCTTGACACACAACACTTACTTTTCTGCAATGCTTCACGCAGTACTCTTTAAGCAGAGAAAATTTCAACAGCAGATTAGTAACATTAAAAGACAAGCTTCATGTGCCTGTCAACAATGCACAGCAGAGCTGTTGCTCAATTTGGACTGTAACAGTTGCCATGTAAAAAATACTCTGTTTTCTTTACAAAATAAGATCCATCAGCTGAAGCAATTAAGAAACCATGAGTCTAAGTATTATGATAATTTTCCACGCTTGGTTGATTTCAAATGTTAATGGCTTTAAAAAGAGGAGAGTAAAAACCCAAGTTTACTGAGGTCTGAAAACAAACTGTGTAATCCCAGCACGTTGCTCTGGCAGCGCTGCTAAATCTGGTCTCAATACCACAGTGTCAACATCCATCAGGTGCAACTGCCACACACTGCTTCAGTCATTCTGTGGCTTTCTGTGGAAGTATGTGCAGATCTTCCTCATGGAAGATGGAGTGGTTACAGCCTAGAAAAAAAAACAACAACACAACAAACAAACCACAAAACCAATAAGAAACGTTTCTTGGTTAACAGTTCTCATGCTGCAGGAGTCTTAAAGTCTCCCCTCCATCATTGCTCCGGTTTGTTTAGCTTACTGAGTAAGATAGCAAATGAAAGGTTCTTTATAGTAATCTGTTTGTCTCACAGATAAGAGGCTTACCACCCACAGGAAACACTGGCTAAAAGCTGGGGTTGCCTTACTGCTGTAGGAAATGCACCCTGGCTGCAGCTCCAGCTTCCCTACTGCAGATTACAGGGCTGCAGATCCCCAAGATGTAACAGATCAGTGAGCGCTGCTGCTACTCCAGGCACCTTGGCAAGCCTCGGGCACAGCACAGACCATGAGCATCACAAAGTTTGAACTAGAGCATAATGGGCAGGACAGATGATTGCTGAACAGTAATCTCTCTCCAGGGCAAATCTTTACACCTTGTGTTTAAACCCATACTATAAGTACTTGTAGGTTTACTATAACCAAGTTTTCTTGGCACAACAATAACATGAAGAGTTCAACTGCTACACATAACCTAAGGAGTGGTGGCTTCCCCACCTCACATCTGGTAGAAATGCTGGAAGAGGTGAAATCAGTTAAGATTTGAGATACTTCACTAAAATAAGCCTTAAACTCGGCAACAACGTCTAGCATCAGATGTTCAATTGAGAGCACAACTAAAATGTGACAACTGAAAATTTACCTGACATTTACTGAAATAAGACTTAGTCAAAGAAACTGTTGGACGTTGAGTCCAGTTTCAGAGAAGAGAAAAGTTTGGTTTGTTTTTAAAAAATGTAATTATCATTTTTCAGTATGCGTGCTAAATCCTCAAGCCCTCACACCAACTTTTTTAGCTGCTTTATAAGCTTAACTTCCAGATCCTAATATGAGCTCAGTGCCAGGCTTCTTGTACATCAAAAGTAGGATTATGTAGGTCAAATCCTGTCCTCTGTCTCTTTTGCAATTTCTTTGTTTTCTGATAGTTTTTGGTAGAATGAACCGAAGGAATTATTTAGTCCAGAGTTTTAAGATAAGTAACAAATTCTTTTGCTACCTGGGCTAGAATAAAATTTAGCTCTTTCTTCCAATGCTAACATGTCTTTCCAGTAACGTAAATAGGCAGATGTGACTGTGAACTCATAAACAACAGATCTGCCAGGAAAGGTGCTGTCATTACTGTGCTTCTTAGAGAAGAGCTGCATTACAGATGACAGCTACATCCTTCAAACATCCAGCTGGGGACTATGAGGATTTTTGAGCTCCTGTGTGCTCTAAGTTCCTTTCAAAGGATGGACAACACCATCCTAAGAATTCTCTTCCTGCACAGAGGGGATTAGTAGATAACAGCATTAATGTATCTAGCTTATTAGGCCAGAAATCATCTCTTTTGTCTGTAATCAGATAATTCTTTGAATGCCTGGGTGGAAGAGAGCTAACCATGCGCAAAAAGGGGAGTGTCTTTCATTACCACTGTCCCTGACTGTCCCACTTACATTTTTCGGTGAGGTGGCCACTGCTGCAGCATCCTGTCGTTTTGCACTGGGACTGCAAGATGACGGGGGGCTGCCAGTTTTGCCAGTCCGTAGCTTCTCTCCCAGAGCAGACAGCCAGTTTTTTCGTTCAGGTGAACTATTCTCCTTGTCTACCACATCCGTGCCTTTTCCACATGGAGATTGGAAAGGAAGAGGGGAAGTTTGAACACCGGATGGATTAATACGGCTTCCAGAAAGAGAAGGCTCTTTTGGGCTGTGGCTAGAGCCTTCTTGCTCATTATCCAGGTCAGCCAGACTTAGAGAGCCTTCATCACAAGCTTTCTGCTCTGCAGCCAAGTGACACAAGTTTAGCTTGGACTTCTTAGCCACATGGTCCAGTTCAGTCACACAGCTACAGGCCTGCAGACACTTCTGTCTCACATCGCCTTCCTTGCTGCAGTCAAGCCTCCTCTTGGCACGCTTTTCAACCTGTGAGTGTGGTGCTTTAGGAGTGCTAGATGTTTCCAGGAGACCTTGTGTGACTTCTGCCAGGGCTTTTCTAGGAGAAAGAGCCTTTTTCCCCACTTCTGGAGGAGAAGAGGATGGAGTCCTGGTAACCCAGTGTTTAATGGACATTTTGGAGGAAGTCACAGGTTTGGGAGAAGCGCATGGGCTGGCTCCAGTCCGCTTTGCTGGTGTGCAGGCTGCAGCAATTTGGGTTTTGAGGGAGATTGTTGGAGTGTTTGTAGAAAGAGGAAGGTCTCCAGAATTACTGGGAGCACAGGCAGCTGGACGTGGTGAGGAAACACACGGATTGCCCACTGTGACAGCCTTGGCAGGAGTATTCTGTAGGCTGACTGGTGATCCTGGTAGAGGAGAAATAAGTAGTCTAATGAGGAACATAGAACAGCAGATGAAAGGCAGACCTTTCATAAACGCCCCTTCCAGGCAGGGGATGGATTCAGCACTCACCCTGCTTCTCAGACATACTCTGCTGAACTACAGATTGCATAGATGCTTCTTATTTCAGTTAAACTGATACAAATTCTATTTAAAATCCTTTATCATATGGCTAAGTATAATACAGTACAGTGGTTTAATGTCTGACTTTTATTCATATTCCTTCTAAAACTAGAATCCTTACTTAAGCTATAGCTGAGGGACTGATGGATAGGCAAAACAGATCTTGAATTTTCTAAGTTTATCTAGCCTTGCTGGCAGCTTTGCAATGGCTTGGTCCAGACAGATCTGTTTTGGGAAGCTGTCTGAGAACAAGGTTGGGCCCCTACCTGCAGCTGGTCACCCGTACAGTCGTTAATGGCGCCATGACAGAGTTGAGGAACAAAGGTACTGTAAGAAGGTCCCAAGGCTAATTATAATACCACAGAAACTTTATGCTACAATACCTTCACAAATGAATAATGCTGATAGTCATGTGTTAATAGTTGCATATTTTTAAGATAAAAAAAATGCGAGAATGGGAAAGGACATCCTCCTCTCGTCCTTTTCAGAGAGAACTTTCTGCAGTGCTGTATTAGCATGAAGTTGGTAAATTTTTACCACACCCAGGGAAATGAGAGAAGTTCTTCACCTCCTGAACAAGAACTTCAGTTCCAAAGAAAATAAAATCTGTCACTGTAGTTGTTATTTCTTTAAAATAAATGATCCCCAGACAAATATGTCACAATGGCATTTGAGCTCACTAGTCAAGATGTAAAAATCCCATGCTCCCTTTTTTTCCTGAATCCCCAGCTTAAGTTTCTGAACGCCCAGCTTATTAAAATGGTAGTCATATGTATGTTTACACTCAGGACCTCATGAGGATTTCAGTAGTGACAGTGGGAATAATATATAGAAAAGATCTCAATCTGCAGCAACATTGGAGATTTTTTTTTTTTATGGCACCCTCCAGAGACCACATTCACAGGTCCCTTAGATGCCTGCTTTCTCATTCATCTAACTTGAGGTGATCCAATTAAGTAGGATAGCACATGAGTTACCCCAGGCATTTCCACTACCAAGCACAAGAGCTCTAAATGTTTTCTGTATTCCAGAGGTTTAATCTGAACTCTTAATTCTCAACATTAGCTGCTGTACTGTAAAGCACTTCATTAGGACAATGAGAAGTCTACTGTGAATAACCTGCCATTTTCTTCAGGTCTCTAGGCTGTCTGACAAATAACATGTCAAGTGATCACCTACACAACTCTTTGATTACATACCCTAATAAACCTCTTTTGATCTTTACTTTTACTGCATTATCTAGCCCTTTAAAATTCAAGTACTGGTGCACCATACCAGGACCCCATATTAATGGATCCCACTACAAATCACCTTAAAACATAAACAGAATTAAAGGCTTTCCTGATAAAGTGTGCTACCTCATAATAATTTACATCAGCATGGACTAGGAGAAAGTGACTGCCAAGATTGGTTCTCTTAATCTTTACTTTAATGAGCACTTACAAAACAATAATATTTAAGCTGGGGAATTTGTTGTATTTAAAAATTTAAGCTACTAGAAGAGAAGAAGTAAGCTCAGCAGTTCTCAATCCATAATGACCACCTACAAATTCATATGGCAGATATAAATGTAGCATGACTACCTGGGTATGAGTATTCTCAGTCTCAAGCCAATCTGAGAGTTATACTGTGGAGACAGCAGATAAGCAAAAAAAAAAAAAAACAAACAAACAAACAAACAAAAAATGTCCTGAGAGTCAGATGGGAAGCAAACTAGCTACATCCCCAAAACCTGAGATAAAGAAAATCAACACGAGTTTTTTTTTTTTTTTACTAAAACTGCATGCATTATTCAGGCTTCTACTCAGTTCCAGGCTGTTTCCATTCATGCTGCTGCTCCACAGAGTGTTGCATGCTTGTGCATACTTTAAATACCTGCAATCAATTTGCATAACACCAATGCAGGTATTTGAGATGTTTTCTACCTTCTCTGCTACAAATGCTCTAAAGTGGTATTACGAACCTCCAGATTTAAGACTCACAGTTTTTTCAGGTACAGGCCCACTCCACAAGTTTGGTTTCACAAAAGCAAAGAGAAAGTAGTGCAACTTAGGGAAGCCACAAAAACAGTTTCCAAAGAAAAGGAAATTGCTTGCTACACTTCATGATATAGGTCAACAGTTAATACACAACCTCAGCCTCACAACTTGTTCCACATAAATAGGTAGAGAACTACCTAGATCTCATCCCAGCAAGTCTGAAATAGTACTTAGTTGCCAGTGCCGAATCAATCTCTGCAGATAACTCCTATATTCCAACAGCACGTGCTTTGTGCTCAAGAGCCAAGGTCAGCAGGAAGCCTGCTGTTGTGCTTGCAGTGTCTGTGTACTTCCTTTTCCCTCCTGTGTTGCTTTAATGCAGTAAGAACAATGAGAAATAAGCTATTTTTCCAGTAAAATTGCCAAAGCTGACTTGTAAAATTTTAGTGTACAAATTAGTTCAGGTTTTAGGCTTATACACTAGACTCATGCTTACTTCTATAAAATACACGAAGTGTATTTTTCAGCCCTCTCTGTGTGCATGTACACACAAGCCATTTACCAACTACAGAGCAGACCTGGCACTCTCCCTACTATTGTGCTGCAAACTTCCTGCAAGACTTACTCACTGGCAAAAGGTTAGATGTAACGTTATCCCATTAGTGGGATTTGGAGACCTTCAGCCTTTATTTACGTTAGCCAAGGTGAAATTCATTTGCAAAGTGGCTAGGAAAGATAGGTGGAACACAGGAAGTCACACCAACAGCTGCTAAAAAGCTATTTTATTCTTAGTTCCAGAGCTACGCTACAGTGAAGCTCATCCTATTTCACTCAGGGGAGGGGGTTGTTATTCTCCTTTCACCCACTCTGCTGTAACAAAATGCAAATTTTACACAAGTCAAAGCAGTGCTATGACCCAGGGCTCCTTTCTTTTTGTTCTAGGTACTGTCCAGTGAGTAGCTTCTCCTCCAGAGAGAAACAGCAATTCACAATCAAGGCTACATTAGAGACATTGAACTGATTTTTCCTGATAATTCTTCAGATGTACGTATTATGATCATTTAGACCAACCTTAGGCATTCTTAAGTGTGATATAGGCCAGATCTGCTTGCTAGATTTGAAAGCATGTTGCAAGGTTTGTCTGATCACCTAGGCTTTGTAGACAGGTATTGCATTTGAACTGATGAATGCTATTGATTAATTTTGGAACAATTTGATCACATTGTGATTGTCTACATGCATTCTTGAAGTCCTTTGACTAAGTGCCATTTGTCTGTACGGACAGTCAGTCCCACTGCACAAAGCTAAAGAAAGATGTAATATTAATATCAGCAAAGACGACTGACCAGAGTTCAACTGCTGGGCAGAAGGAAACAATTCAGAGTTTCCAGACTGTGCCATCAGCCCTTTACTTGGTAAAATAGGAACTGGAAAAAGCATATGATCTTACTGCTCTCTGTTATTATTTGAAATTAAAAAAAAATTTGACTTGCTACAGCTAATAACCAAACCTTCTTTAGCTGGAGATGTACGAAAGCAGCTCTGAAGCAAGTGATTCTGGGTTCCAGCTCTGCCAGCTGAAGAAGTCCATGCACACGGCATCTCCTTTGGCTGTTCACTTATCAAACCCTGCTGATGCCCACTGAAGACCTGGCTGCCTGACAAGCTATATTAATAAATATTTACTTTGCAGGCTGGTCATGCAAACTTCATCATACTGTAAGCTACTGCAGCCAGCTCATCTTGGTGGCAGTAGAAGTATTTACACGTAGAAATGTCTGGCTGGCTATATGAACTATTGGCTAACACAAAAAGAAAAAAGAAAGAAAGAAAAAAAAGGGAAGAGTAAAGACAAGCCAAGGGCTTTTGTTGGTGAACAGCCAAATTTCAGAAGCCCTGCTGAAGAGCAAGATATCACAGGGGCCTTACCTGCTCCACGTTGTTCTGTTTTCTTCTGTGTGGCCCAGCCCACCAAGTTGGTTTTACTGGACACTGACTTCTCCTCCTCAGGACAGTGTTGTAGGCGCCAAATTCTCACAGTGTTGTCATCAGAGCACGTGGCAATCTGCAATATAAGTGCGTTTGTTGCAATCCCTGGGGCACTGCAACATGACCTAGGACAGCTACACCCAACACACCAAGCCAGTATGAATGCAGGGTGAAATCTGGTTGGCAAGGGGACAAGATTTACCCATAAAGCAAATGAAACAACTCAACTCTATTTCATTATTGTACCATTGACAAATGTTTGCTTTAAAGGGGAAGGCTGCCTCTCAGGCATAAAGCCTTCAATTCTTTTTGCTAGAGAAATCCCAGCCACCAGTAACCCTTGGCCTTGCACAGCTCTGTAACAGAACAGCCTGCTCAGGAAGGGCCAGTGCATAATTTGCTATTTCCACCCCTCAGTAGCCAAAAGCAGACGTGCTGCTTCTTGCCTCTGCATCTAGGTCTGTCTCTGTCATTCAGGACCTTTTCTGCTGGGGGACAGACATTCGCAGCACACTGAGAAGGTGACACTGGAAGGCTGTTGCACCAGCCTTAAGTGCTATCTCTGCAGACTCAGATGTCTGGCAGAGAAACCAATTCTGCTAGAAACATTCACCTAGATTCCTGCTGTGGCTCTGTATGTTCCAAAATGATCTGCAGAAGTTATTTCAAATGAGCAGCAGCACCTACCTAAGCCACGCTTTTATGGCTTTCTTTGGACAGGTTATCTGGTGACCCACCTGGGAATCCCTAGCAAGAAGGAAATGCTGTGGCCAAAGTTTATAGTAATGTGGACGGGAAAGTGTCTATACTGTGACCTGTGACACCAATATTGCAACCCCAGAAAGCATCTTGGCCTCTCAAATCACTTCAACCAGCTTACTGATCTTTCTTAGCATCACGTTTTCACTTCTCTCCATGCTTCAGTCTGTAAAGCAGGTAACTACTTTTCAATTGTGTTGGTATAGATTTTAAAAGGCTGCATTGCTCTGCATTTCCAAATCATAATGATCAGGATGGTGGGCCATGCAGACCAGAGATTTTATCCAAAATACAAATTCACATATTCTTCTGCATCTTATACAGCTAGAATAATTCTCTGTGTCTGTCTGCAAGACTCCCACTCTCCTATACTGTAAAGTTTTTCTGAACACCTGGTGCTGCAGTGAAAGCTAAGTAAAGTGGCTGACTTGCATACCTATGGGATGCAAGAAACTCTATTATTAGGATACTGTCTAGGATTTTTCAGAGTTACTTCTCATTTTGAGCTAGGCTAGTCACTTAAACCAGCTTCCTCTGTTAATTCCCTTCCTTCTAGTGATACTTGGGGCATAATAACTGACATAAACATCAACTGCAGGTTTTTGCATCTACACACAAATATTTGTCAAAAACCAGCTCAGATCTTGAAAAAAGTCACAATGAAAGAGTCCATGCGTTTTTTAGAGGGCATTCAAAATTTCTTACCACTCTGTACAAGACTGACAGATGTATCAGTGGTCAGACACGTAAGTATGGAGCCACAAAGCAAGCTTTTGAAAGCCCTGATGACATGGTTTCACAATTTTGTCACTCACAAGTAGTGTACCAACCTCTCATTATGAGAAGTCTTTGTTCATTTGCAATTTGCTAGGTCTTATCAAATAGCCCAAATTATTAAAAAAAAAAAAAAAAAAAAAAAAATCTGATACTTGTACTCATGCAACAAGCTTGGTTTACTGCCCACCCCCTCCTCCCGAATGAACATTTTTAGAAATTATTAACTAAGAACTTCCTTCCAAATCAACAAATATTGCCGCAATTTTGAAAAGCAAATATTGTCACATTACATCTATTGTTTCATAGGGAAGACAATTTTTCAGAAAACAAACCTTAGTGAAATCTGAAGGACACCAAGCAATGGAAGTAACCTCTTGAGAGTGACCAACAAGTATCCTTGGAGGCAGGCTGGGTTCAGAAACCTGTAAATTCCATAGGAAAATAAGTATAAAATCACAAGACCCACAGCCTAATATACACCACTGAGAAGGGCCTCCACAGCCCACCTGTGAAGCATGCAAATACTTTGTCTTACCCATATCAGACAGGTAAGTTAAATGCTTCCTGCCTGTAATCATAGTCCATTGCAGCTGAGAGGTGAACCCAGACCTAAATCCCTGTTCCTTACTTCCAAGACTTCTTTTTGGCACTGGCTGCCTGAGGAGTTGTTGCCTGTTCAGTGGACCACGTAGAGTAAGACCAGAGTTTACTTCACCACCTCGTGGACTAAACAGAGATGTCTTAATGCTCTTCCTTCCCCACAGAGCATCCCCACATCACGTACTGTTGGCAATCTCTTCTGAGAGACATGGACTGACAGAGCTCTGAGAATCAGTTTGTATTTCATCTCTAGAGCTGAAGTAGCTGGCCAGCACTGAGAGGTACAGACTTGCCTGGAAACACTTGCTTAACTCCTGCTGCACGTGGGATTTCTACCAGAGCTGTCAACCCAACACACCACACGAGCGTTTTACTACGTTAAGAAACTATCTGTTCTAGGTAAGATGCTTAAAAGTTTGGGAAGCACATTGAGAATAGGTAAATACGTTCTGCTGCTATTCTGCAAATGTCCCTACCACAAAAGGTTTAACAAAAAAAAAACAACACACCACCAGAAGTTCAATAGATGAATCTTCACTGGCTTTAGAACTGGTATTTGCGTGGCTGCCAAATGTCTGAACCTCTTCCAGCCAACCAACTGGACCACAAAGCCTCTTAAGAGTTCACAAAAGTGCTCCCTATAGCACAAATACCCATTAAACTCAAACCCTGTTTCTCTTTAACCATTCATAAATCTTTCTAATTTTTATTATTAATCCATATTATTATTACTCTTCAATCACAGCTCATGTGATAGATACAGCCGAAGTTAGCATTAGGTGGCCCAAGAAAGAAAACACACAAACATGCACACACAGATTACATCCAAGCTTTGCATGCTTTCAGCAGACAATCCATTCCAGATCTATGAGTCACCATTATTGACGTGATATTATAAGGGGGATTTATAAGGAGGATTTGCATACATGACTAAGTGAATGAACTGATCCTTTACTGTGTGGGAAAAGGAGTAGATGTTACATACAGATTTCAAAGAAAGATGCAAAACATCTGGGAAGGCTTCTGACTTACGCAGAAAGTTTTTGGTCTTGTTTTTATTATTTTTTCCCTTGTGGATCACCTCCTATAGCACCCTGTAGAATTGTAATTGAATATCCAGCTTCTGAATCTTGTAACTTGTTGTGATATTGTGAGAAAAATCAGGTTCTTCATAACAGGCCATATTTTCTCCCCGACATAGCAGAGGCAATCACTGACTAAATATCCACTAAATGCCTTGTTCAGATTATTCCTTCTCTGCCAAAATAAGCAATATCATGGAAACTAAATGCCTATTTAGGGAATAATCAACAGAGGTGCAGACAACACCTTCATTTACTGATAGAAGTCTTGCAATGCACACATAACAGACTGAGTAGTCACTAGTAGTCACTGACTGCTGAAAGGAAAGCAGAGGAAGAGAATAACTCTTGCTGGACCAAACTGGTTTTACACTGCAGTGGTGTAAATTAAACCTATTACACCCAATTTACATTACTGTGTACTAAAGTAGGATAGGATGCATTCATTAGAATATGAACAAGGAGGAGGCCAACCTACACCACCCATACTTGGGTGCTAGAAAAAAAATGCATTAGCAAGAGTTTTGTATTTCCTTATTTCCCTGGAATGCTGATGTATTTAGAGTCCAGAAACCCTCATTTTTAGCCCTGCTTCCTAAGGAAGGGTGGCTTCTGCAGCAAGGGGACCCATCTGTCTACTTCAACCTTTGGCTGAAATTGTTCAGCAGGTCCACACCCAAAGGAGGGCAGAGATCTTGGAACAGCTTCATGCTGATGAGATGGATCATGCAGCCAGTGTTCCCATGGAGTAAGGCAGGCAGAACTGCAGCCCTGTCCATTGCATTTGGCAGAAGACAGTTGGCCAGCCTGTGCATTTTAAGTCAAGATTAGCCACAGCCCATGCTGCTTTTTGCCTGATTTGACAGGATATCGTTGGGGAAGTCAGAGCTATTGTGGAAAGGTTAAGAAACAGAGAAACCTAGGAAGTGAGACTTTATTACTCTACTCATTGAACAGCTGTTGCATCCATTATCAGCATAAAATGGTGTGTATAGTTTTATGCTTAATGATACAAAAGCACATACATTCCAATACTGGGAAAGACAGACCAAAGGGTAGCTTAATATAGTTATATTGAAGGATAATGGAGCCATGGAAGTGTATATCTATGAAGTATATTGTTTATTACCAGGGAGGTAGCTCAGCTAGATACCATTTCTGCAGACAGAAACTTCTCTGCTCTCTGGCTTTTATGATCTTAGGGTTGTTTGAGTCAGTTCATTAACTGACAGATTAATAATTAAAAAAAAACAACCCAACACAATAAAGTGAATGTTCATTGTCTGAAAGTGATGTTATACACGGAAGCAGACTGAAACAGCACTCTTGTCAGCAATACCTTCTAGCCACAGTATTTCCTGGGAACTGCTGACCCAAGCACAGCTGGCATTGCTTCCAAAGTTCCTCAAAGAAATAATCTAGGTGGACAATGTCTTGTTCTGTCTTTTATTCCTTGATAAGGTCTTGGTCTGCCTTTTATTCCTCTCTAGATATGGAAAGAGCACACTTCATTAAGTTCTTTCCAACATTACCTGGTAACTGTTCACGAAATATCTAAGCATATATTTTCACAGTACTCTAAGTCCTCATCCCATTAAAAGATACACACGTTTCAATGTCAGTAAAGTCTTCCAACATTTAAGACAAATTAAGAAGCCTCTGCATATGACAGATCTGAGAAAGAGACCAAGTTTTGCTGAAGGTTCCTCTTTCTAACATGCCTATGGGAATAAAAGAAAAGTGATTACCCGATTACTTATTTGATAAGTATGTAATATGATCTGTCACCCACATGTGACAGCAATAGAAGCCTCCTGTATGCAAATAGCTTTTAAATATATTTGCATAAACATGGAGATGTTATGACATCCTTGAATGCTCTTGACCCAGTTCCAGCCACTTTTCCACAAAAAAGCCAAAACACATGAATGCAGGATGCACAGCCCAATTTTCCACAGGTATTTTTGCTGAACTTGCAAAGAACTAAGGAAGGCTAAAATTACACTCCTTGACATGGAACTGGCCATACTACTGCACTCCTGCTACTTCTGAGTAAGCAACCTAGCTACTTACAAGAAGTGTTCTCACAATCAAAGGGACTACATGCTCAAACCACAAAAGGGTAACCCTCTTCTCTCACCTTTCTATTTTACTTTCAAATTCATTGTGAACAGGGCAAACAATTCAATAGTCCCTAAAATTATCCAGAACCTGAAGTGAGCAGTCACCTGCAGCTTCTGTCTACTCTACTTGAGATAGGAAGTCTACTCTATTCCTGTACAGCTGTAAACTATGGAGAACAGAACTTGAAGCACGCCTTATTCTGAGGTCCCTGCTATTAACTTTGTGACATTTGCATTTCCTACACGTCAGCACAAGATGCCAAGTGACTAAGCCTCTCAGCTGTCAGACAGTGCTTTGGAATTTTGCTGAAGGCTCTGGCTGAGCCCTCGCTGTAATACAAAGGCTTTAACTACTGCAAATTAAGTATGAGAAAAAGCTAAATCTGCAGCAAGAGCTAGAAAAGGGGGGTGGGGAAGTGTGCCCTTTAAAACAATTGTTTTTGTGTGTCTGTGTGTTTTTTTTTTCCCCCTAATATGCTCCATTGCTAAATACGAACCAAGAACTGTCTACTTGTCACAGTTGCCTAAATCAACAGGATCGAAAGAGGACTGTAATGCCCATTAAAACCAGATTACAATCGGCAACTTGCAATAAGCAGCAGTGATGAGAGATGTATTGATGGCAGGAGGTTAGCTCTGCTTCACATTAGCTACATCTAGCCTGGACAGCAACATGCTCTGGGCACAACATGCCAGGAGCTAACCCCACGCTGCTTTAAGTAGGAGTGGGAGGCAGGGAGTGTCCTACATGAACATGAAAAGCAAATGAAACGAAAGAGCAGAGCACTTCTGGGCAGCCAGCCTGGGCAGGCCCGCTCCCTTGGGTTTCTCCCAAGCGTCTCACCTTCCAGATGTACGCGTTGCAGTCACTCGAGCCGCTCACCAGGAACTGGTCATCTGGGCTAGTACTAGATTTGATGTAAAAGCTGGAGTTCTGGTGTCCGCTGAAAACCGCCACTGTGAGAAAAAACAGTGAAAGTAAAAACACCACTCAGCGCACAGCTGTGGGGTTGGTTGCATAAGCAGGGCTGATCTTACAGGCTTTTCCTGCCCAGCCACGTATCCTCTAGAGAAAGTGGTTGTACTGCTCCCTTGCTCTAGGGCTCCGAGCTCCAGCCGGCAGGTAGCAGGAAGCATCATTCAACAGCAGCCCTCATAGCTCCTGATACGAAGCAGGTTTACCTGAACGGCTCTCTACACAGCATTAGAAAGCAGTGGCAGGTTTATTAAAGATTTGGCCTGGTTACAATACAAGCAGAGCCAAGACATCATGTGGGCTACCCCAATGCTCTGGTTATGGCTCCTCACCCCCTCTTCCCAGTGCCACAGCCACCAGTCCCACTACATTAACAAGGACAGTCGCACAAAATGCTTCCGCTGAAGCAACCAGAGCATTTGCTACTCCTTTCTCTGGCTGCCAGCATCTCCGTTTCGTCAGCAAAACGTCCGCCGTGTCAGCTATACTCGTCAGACATCTATATTTAATGTCCCCGTAATGCTTCACCTCGAGGCCCCCAATAGCTGCTGCTCTTCCTATTGCGAGCACCGGAAGAGCCAAGGGCCAGCACAGGAGCTGAACGTGGATGTGGAGCACCCCAGCCTCGTTATCAGGGTGGAAAGGGCAAGTTTCCTGATTTAGCACCACGTGGGGCTGGCACACCCTCGCCCGGCCCTGGCGCTCAGAAGTGGTGACACTGTGAACGTTGCAGGATCCACAAGAGCGCAGCAAGAAAATGGCAGTCAGCAGTCAGTCAGAGGGTTTTCAGACTTTCCCATTGTGTTTTTGGCAAAGAAGGTGACCCACAGACCAGAGGACATGTGGTTCCCTCTGGCTTTCTTCGACACGTGGTGAGACCCCACAAGACGCTTTGATTTTAACCTGTGGCTCCTTCTGCGCAGTGGTTACAGGCAAATCCTATTACAGAAGGATTTCCTCACGGCTCCCTTCCAGCTAACGCCGTCCTGATATTAGATCGGAGCTGCTGCCGTCTGGATAAAGACCAGCGAGGCTGGAGGCCCTGCGTCCCCGCTGGCACCTCACGCCAACCACAGGCCCGTGCTGCCCTCTGCGGGAGGCACGGCACACCATTCCCTGGCCAGTTCCCCAAAAGCCACACACATTTTTCAGCTGGCTGGATGAATCAAGATTTCTCTCAAGGTTTTATCTGCTACACACAAGTTAACGGAAGGCAACAGCTATATGCAGAGGCAGGTGATGGGGTGTCCTGGGCTTTGTCCCATTCTTGCAGGGGGACGGACCAGTGGGAGAATTTCCACAGCTCAGTGGTGACACCCAGGGTTAAAATCAACTATTGACCTATTAATATTTAATCCTTGCACTACTTCTCAGCTTTGGAAGCGTTCCCACCTAACAGACTGCCTTGCTGAAGAGCATACAGAAGGACACATTGTTCATTTAGTTTCAATTAACTGGAAGACTAAGAAAAGGCAATGGAAACTAAATCATATGTCTGTCTGGAATGCATCTAACAAGATTTGCCACTTTCTAAGAAGCGGCCATTGGCCTATGACAAAGAAGCTTAATGCACTAGAGTCTGTGACCCATATTGTCAACAAAAAGGTCACAGATGCAGAGCTGAAGGAATCTAAAAAGTTGAGAAAGCAAATGACAGAAAAAAAGAAGCATCAATATGCTGGGGATATTTTCTCCCAGAAACTGCTGCAGAAGCTAAATTTAACAGACACCTTAAAATACCTGAGTACAACATAATAGGTGATCACTTTACATGGATTCAGACCTTAAAAGTTGAAAGATCAGAGACTGACCGTAAGCAGAAGATTCAAGATTGCTTCAGGTGGGCAGCAGATGGACACTAACCATTCCTCGCAAGATAACCAGAGTCAATATGCAAACTACTCTTGGTGTCAGTCTAGTTGAAGCAGCATCTGCACTTACATGTTTTTGTGCTACTATCTTTATTTATGATGGTTTAAAACTAAATATGAAGTCCTTGTAATATTAGTATATAAAAGTATAATATTCAACGGGTGTCTTCTTTCCCAGGTACTTTCAGACATAAGAGAATCAAATAGATTTTCTGTGCCTTCAAGCTTAAGTCACAGTGCATGAGGTAGAAACCTGTCTTCCTATGCTCTGTAACATCTAGCTAACACTGCCAGATGTCAGTCCATAACATGCTCCTTGTCTCTGGACTGCCCCACAAAACTGCTACACCAGGATTCCAGCAAGTGCTGTGAGCACCGAGGGCTAGGTGTGAGCTTTTTGCATCTATAGCACCACATCACCTGTAGCTTGAAGAGTTGTTTTTATTGTTGAATAAGAACAATTTTGAAGCAGAAGTCTGCATCCATGTAACACTATAGCAAGCCAGCCAGCTGTTTGATTTTAGTAGATGCCTGCTCTCATGGATGACCTCAGAAAGCTTACTGTACACAGCATTACTTTTTACAGGTTATTACCACAGATATCACTCTTACCTGGAGTGGTCTTTAAACTTGTCATATTGAACATGTAGATACTGTCGTCAGTGCAGTTAGCAAAGAGATTAGCACCAGTGGAATCCAAAACTAGACTAGAATATCCTAAAGACAAGAAGAATTTAGAGAATTTATTTGTAAGAAGTAACTCCAAAAAATGGTTTGGACAGCAAGCATTCTCAAAGAAATTACAAGAGAGGGAAATTTGGAAAGGATGTTATTATGCAAGATAGATTATCATTGGAAGATTTACTTGTTTGACAGGGCACTTGCTGTAGAAATAAAGCATCTAGAACAATATCTACATTTTCTCATGAGTATTCAGGGCATTATTGAGAGAGAATTCCCATCTTCAGAGCAGGCAAGCAATTTATCTGATAGCTTCAAATGGATAGCAGGAACACCCAATTGTAGAAACAAAAGTTGAAAGTGAATAGAAGTCCTCATGCTTTGGTAGCTTAAGCCATCCTTTGATATGCTAGTGATTTAGCTTCAAGGAAGAGCTCTTCCTGCACACAAGTTATTTTATAACCAGCTCCTCAAAGATGTCCCTCATCCTTGGGACTTATACTGACCATTACGTGTACTAACACATCAGGACAGTTGACAAGTCATCAGCAATTACTGTGTTGCATCAGAGCATCATAAGGTGCTAAGTATAGAGCAACATGAACAAAAACACTTATTTTTGATAAGAAACAGCCTCAATTATTGCTTGACTAAGGTTATGATGTTAAAAAACAGCCCTTTCTGTTGTCTTTGAAAGATACAATGCAAATAGAGTTCAATCTAGTTTCAACTCATGCATCAAAAGTGCTAGCTAAATTCCACCTACAGAGCTCTATTATTCCCTCATCTCCAGTTCCGAGAACACACTGCTGAAGCTCATGCAAATTTGTATCATTGGTGCAATGATACAAAAGTGGAGCACTTTCAGTTGTCAACTTGAAAATTTAGTATTGGTGATCAAAATATCCTGCTGAATTCAGTCTTAACAATATTTGTCTAAAAATAAAAGAGATAGCATTGTCAGTACTTCTTAAAATCACCTTGCAAATTTAGTAAATACCTTATCCAATAACTTACCCAGTTTGCGAGTACTGGTGCCGGGGTAGCAGAAAGACTTGAAAGGCACCGGATCCTGACGGTAAGCAGCATAGTTCTTGCGCAAGTCCCAAACTTTGATCACGCTGAAATATAGAAGCACAAACATCTCTAACTTGTCAACAGTCAAAAACTTCTTTTGCAATGCAGATAGAGCCTTCTATAAGCACAGGAAGACAGGTTGCTTATTGAGGAGTGCCCAGCAATAAGTAGAACAGCAGAGCAAAAACAGAGCAGAGATGTGCTGAAAGCAAAGCAATCATTCTGCCGGGTATGGATGAGGAAGCAGCATTGTCTTGTGTAACTAACACAACCTACAACATGAGCTCACAAGTAAGTTTCCTCAACTAATAAAAGGAAAGTACAAGGATGCCTTTATACTCCTGACAGTTATGATTTTAAAAATCAAGTCTTTTAAGGTTTTTCTTTCTCTTCAGGATCAAGCCTCTTGTTGAGCCATAGGCAAGAGAGTATTATCTGTCTCAGAAAGGCTCTGGAGAATACGCCTCCACACGGTGCCTCCTAAAGAAGCAAGACCTGAGAATGTAATCTCCATGATAATCAGTGAGACATTTTGCTTGCGCTCCAAGATGCTGCAACAAATCTGGCAGCTAGAAGAATGCATTCTTTATAACTCAAGGCAACATTTTCTCAAATGCCCACACATATCCAGGCACTGACCACCCACTCACATCCCAAAACAGCTCCCTGTCTAACAATAGTCTGTTTACTTGTGGTCCTATAGGTCCATGAGGATCAGACAGAGATAAGAACTGTTCTCATTCTGCCCCATAGCTAAAACACTAAAATGAACATTTACCACATATAAACAATTTGTCCCAGTGCTGCAATCTTGGGTAAGGAAGAAAAGCAGCATTCAGCTCTGGCAATGTAAGCTGGCAGCAAGCTCAGCTGACTATAACTAAAGGTAATTGTAGCTTTGTGGGCCACTGTGTGATCTTAGGGAAAAAAAGAAATCTTCCAACCTTTTTGTGCCACTAAGAGCACACAGAATAGCATGGAAAAGTAAGTATCCTCCTTCCTTACCCATCAACAGCTCCTGCAGAGATAAGAGTATGTTCATCCTGAAGCAGCACCACAGTTACACTCTGTTGGAAATCCTTAAAAGAAAAAATAAAAAGGAATTTTGTTTGCTACCAAGGTTAGCAAAAATCTTGCTGCTTTCAAGGCTAAGTGAACATTATTGAGGGCACCTCCTCTTAGCCAGACAATCTCATTCCTCTTGGCCATAGGCCAGCCTGAGTTTTGCTCTAAAACTAGCTTGAGCATCTTGGGCTCTCTCCTAACAGAATTAGCTTTGTGCTTTCTAGCAAGCTGGTCCCAACAGGCAGGAAAACCTGGAATACCAGATGCCGTTTCAGAAGACAATCCTGTCAACACTCCCCCACCCCATCAGTGAAATTGCCAGTGAGTTCTAAGTATTTGGACAGTAGTTTAGGATTGCACCTTTCAGGTCAGAGGTAAGATAACTGTCTTCATCAATGAAGACTTAATAGATTAAATAAGACCAGTTCTTAGTCTGGTGAGGCAATCATTTCTGTAGTCAGACTTAAGGGGGGGAAACAAAAAAAAATAGAACTCTACCTATTCCCTTCCCCCCCAAAAAAAAGCTGGCCACTCCTTTCCTCTCTAGAAAAAGAAGTAATTTCACACAGTATTCACACAAAGATGGTTTTGATGGCACGTGGGTTGTTAGACAGATAAACAACATCTAAATTTAGCTATATCAAGTGACCATGACACAAAAACCTTCTAAGATACTTTGGAGCATTTACCAAAAACAAGCCAAATACTTCTCACCATTCAGGAGGACTTAGGGGCATTGTTTGATGAGAAGCTCAACACAAGCCAGCAATGTGTGCTTGTGGGTCTGGTGGGAGGTGTCCCTGCCCATGGCAGGGGGGGGTTGGAATTAGGTGATCTTTAAGGTCCCTTCAAACCCAAACCATTCTGTGATTGTTTAGGAAGTCTACTATGTATAACCTTGTTCCCAGAACAGAGGCCCCCATTTCACTTGTCCACCAGATACCTACCACCAGGGGAGCAAGACCTCTTAGGTTCTGCCTCTTCTTCTTGAGCTTGGAAGGAGTCTGCTTATCAACCACATTGTGTGCTCCACTGATTTGATTCACCTGCCTATAAAATCCATCTGAAAGAAATCAAAGACACTTCAGTTAGTTTCTATGTCTACACACTCTTGCCACCACTTTAATTAAACAAGCAGGACCTGGGAATAAATCCTAAAAAGTGGCTGAGACTAGCCTTTAAAATCAGTAATATATCCAAAGGCAGTAACTGTTAGTTACATACAATACTAATGAAAACATAGTAGGAAACAGGAGCATATACTGCAAAAAAATGCAGAGGTCAATGTAGCACAGGCACTGAAGCCAACACTGGCCCGGGAAGGCTGCCCTCAGAAATCATTACCCCGCAGTCTGTTCTTCAGCAGGCCTCCTGACCTTGAATGTTTAGCTGACTTCATCCTGAGCAAAACTGCACTTACAGGACCACTTCCAGTGCTTTCTAATTTATTTCCTGATTTTCTATTTAGCCTTTTGCCCTTTAGTTCTCACTTTATGAAAATTATACTGCTTTACTATTATAAAATTACTTCTCTCCTTTTCCCCTCACTATACCTTCCACTCCAGTCAGGTGCAGCCTCCCTTTTCCCCCTGTCACCAGGCTCAAGAGCTAGGGAACCTGAGACAGACACAACAGTGAGATGTTCTGGCAGCACATGCCAGGAAACTGCTAATGACAGAGCAGCGAGCTGAGGAAAAGTATAAGGGTGTGACCTGGCAGGGAAGAAGAAGCTCTAAGAAGCAAGAAGAGAGGAGCAGAATCAGCTCAGCCTGCATTTAGGTGTTCCCACAATATATTCAGTTGCTCCTCAAACTCACAAGGTCCTCTGCTCTGCTCTTTCTGCCATCCTTCCTACTCTGGCAGGAGACTTCCCAGCTTTGTTTCATCCCTCTAGATGGCTCTGGCCAAATCCCTCTCAGCCAGCCCATTTTAGTGCTGATGTATTCTGATTATATGTACACAAGGATATGTTCTGTACCCTCTTATCTCTTTACTGAGGCATAGGGTGTTATCGGGACAGTGCATAGATCAAGCTGCAAATCTGAGACAGAGTGGAACATATTAGACACAGAAGAAATACTTATTCCATCCTTTTAGTGTACTAAAGCAGTCCCCTATTATCCGATAATCTTCTCCCTCTTACTGACGTGTTGCCTACATTATAATTAAATGTAATTATTGAACTAGCATTTTCAATAACTGTTTAGCACACGATACCGAGCTTTTCTGATACATATCTAAAGTTCAGTTACCTTTCTTGCTGCATCTGGTATCCCAAACCATGATGTTTCCATCTCTGCCTCCAGTACAGAAGACAGCTGAGAGAGAAATAGAGAGCTATTAGCTTCCAAATGTGATTATTTAACAACTTGAATGCCGTCTATGTGCCCATAGCCCTAGAAATAGGAAAACTCAGGTCATTCGTCTGCTGTGCTTTTTGATTAGTTTCCTTACTCTTCATGAGGTTTCCTTACTACTATTCTAGAAAAAAAAAAAAAAAAACAGCTTCTGAAGAATATTTCCATGCTTATGTATGTAAGTAAGGACCAAGTGACTTCAATATCATGTCTTGACATCACATCTAACTTGTCCAAGATCAGAAAAGGGCAGACAGCATCAGACCACCGTGAGGTTCCAAAAAGTTGCTTTTGCTTCACTGGCTAAGTCACTGTTCATCCTGCCCATGCTATTTGTCACTGTCAGGTTCCAAAACCCCTTTTTAGCCCCATAAGTATAGATGCACTAGGGGGAAAGAAGAAGAAAAAAATACAGCGAGGAATATCAACATTTACCTTTCTCAAATCTAGAGAAAGCGACTGACTTGAGGCTACACTGGTGACCTTTGCATATGCCAAGAAGCTCCCCAGCTCTCACATCCCACACCTTGGCTGTCTGGTCTCCTGAAGCAGTGACCTTCAGAGGAAAGAATAAAAAACTTTAGTCATTTTCTGCATGCAGTTGCCAAAGCATTAAGAATAAAGGTAGATGGAAAAAGACTTCTTACAATCCTGTGTTCTCCTGGTACCCAGGCAAGGTCAAATACAGCATTTGAGTGAGCCTGCCATTCTAACAAGAGAACAAAAGCCAACATTAGTTCAGTACATTGCAGCATGATGACATTTTGCAGACGGATAAAGAACATCAGACATCGAAATCAGAAATCTCATTATTTGTCAGCAGCTTGCCCTAGGTGTAAAAAAACAACACAGAACAATTCACCTACACGTGCTTTTCGAAGAGCACACTCACACAGCTGCTTTGTAAACAGGATTCAGCAATGTATACAAAAGGATACAAGTAATGCCCACATTTGTGTTTAATCAACTTTCAAAAGGTTTGTTTGGATTCCAGCAAATCATATACTTGTCACATCAAATGAAGATCACATTCTGTTACGGGACTTACCTCTAAAGATCACTTTGCTGGTGGTTTGAGCTTCGGTATCATACAGTCTAACAAATCCTTCTTCATTTGCAACTGCCAGTATATGCTCGAAGTTTGGCGCTGAAAAGAGGTTGAAGTTTATTTGTCTATTATTTGGCTGACTCAAAATTACTCCCCTTCCTTTGTGATGGGAGTACAAGCACCTCAAACAGGGCACATGACCCAAAGGACAACTGTAAGGATAAATAGCATTTACAGAACAATTTAGAACTTAAAAATGCAGGAATATTGCCACGCATTTCTTTCTGGATGTTCCGTTCAAAAACTCTTCAAGTGGGAAATCAAGCGGCAAGGAGCAACTTCTATAGTAATAGCTTTTTCACCAGTTATGATAGCTCCATTCCTCCATCTTTATGGCCTGTCCTCCACAACATCCAGTACGTTCCTTGGATGTGGGTTGGAAAAGCAGCAAGCTGCCTTAGGGAAAGGCATGAGAACTAGAGTAGTACACATGGAGAATCTAAAGATCATTGTCCTAAAGGTCTAGGAGCTTCCACATGTGCCAGTGGCGTACGTCCACCTCTTTGATTTTACTTACTATTCTCCATCCTGTTACATCTCTTATATATTTTGAACAAAGCCTTATTAGTCAAATATTGCATCACAAGGATGTACCTTGAAACAGACAAAGCCAAAACACAAAAGCCATTGGAATAAGTGCTTTTTGGTCATTTCTGTAAGGAAACGTTTCTGCTCGCACAAAGAGGAGCACTGTGGTGCAGTACACATAGGATGCAGGTGCAAACACAGTTACGCCCTCACAGAAACACACAACTCCAACGCCAAGCCTTGGAGCAGTACCGATAAGCACGGCATGCGGCAGGTCCCACAGCCGAGAGCGGCCTCCCAGGAGGGAGCTGTACCTGCAGAGAAGCGGCAGCCGAAGGGCGGGACCGGCATGCCCGTTTCCCCGTAGGAGAGGTGGTCATCCTCCCGGCGGCACGCGTAGCTGTCGAGGAGATGCTGGAGGGGAAGCGCCGAGGGCTGACCTGCAAACGAGACGGGCGGCCCCGTGACCACGCGGGGCACGGAGAACGCGGGTCAGGGGAGCCCCGAGAGGGGCACGGCCCCGGGTCGGGGGGTTCGGGGTGCGGGGTCCCGGCGGTACTCACGGGGCGGCACGGCGGAGGTGGCGGCGGCGCGGCGGAGCAGCGCCCGGCACAGCATGGCCAAGACGCGCCCAAGCGCGCGGCCTCCCGCCAAGCAGCACCGACTCCCGCCACCAAGCGCCGCGCCAAAACCTCCTCCGCCCCGCTCATTGGGCAGCGGCCGCGCGGGCGGGAACGCCCCTCCGCGCGGCGATTGGGCGGCGCGGGCCACACCCACCCGCCTCCCATTCATTAGGGAGGGGGGGAGGTGGCGGGAGAGGGAGGCCGGGCGCGCATGCGCGGTGCCGGCAGCGATGGCGGGCGGCGGCGGGGGGAAGTCGTTCCTGGCCGAGGCGGGGTACGGCGAGCAGGAGCTGGACGCCAACTCCGCCCTGATGGAGCTCGACAAGGGTGGGTGCGGGGGGCAGGCGCTGCCCGGGGGGTGGGCGCGGGGCCGCCCGTGCCGTAACCGTGGCTCTCGTGCTAGGCCTGCGCTCCGGGAAGCTGGGCGAGCAGTGCGAGGCCGTGGTGCGCTTCCCGCGGCTGTTCCAGAAGTACCCCTTCCCCATCCTCATCAACTCCGCCTTCCTCAAGCTGGCCGACGTCTTCAGGGTCGGGTAAGCGGCGGTGGTCGGGGTTAGGGGGACGCGTGGCGCTGCCCTGGGGTGTGAGCCGCGGGGCCGTGCACGCCTGGCAGCAGCAGCAGCAGCAGCGGCTCCTTCTGGCTTCATCCCTGCCCGGCTGCTCCGGGGGATCCCGGTCCCAAAGCCTGCAGGGCACCGGCATCCCCTTCCCCTCCGCTGCTGGCAACGGGTTACCTTACCCGGAAGAGAACGGGGCCCAGGTGTCACACTAACAATGCCACGAAACCATATCCTGTCCATATGCCGTGCCCTAAATGTGCCCACTTCAACGTGCCGTTTCTAAAGCATGCACTTTACCTTTCTTTATTAACCCTCAGAAGTAATAAATTTGTATCACTTTGTACTTGAAGTCTCTGAATTTGCCCTATAAAGCAGCCCGATAAAGATAAGCATGTGTCTTCTAATAGAAACAACTTCCTGAGGCTCTGTGTGCTGAAAGTTACCCAGCAGAGTGAGAAGCACCTAGAGAAGATCCTCAATGTGGATGAGTTTGTGAAGAGGGTTTTTTCAGTAATTCATAGCAATGATCCAGTGGCTCGGGCTATTACGCTTCGGTACGTATGCATAAATGACCGTAATGCACTTCGACACTAGCTCGTTATTAGCTTACTGATCTTCAATAATAAAATCTGCAGCTACCATGAATGAAACATAGGAGTTGTCTTCTACATTTATCATACAGGTGAAAGCAGAGCTGATGCACCCCAGCACGCGGTTGGCCCTCTTGGCTGCCAGAGCACACTGTCGGCTCATGTTCAGCTTGCTGTCAATCGCAACCCCCAGATCCTTTTCATAAAAGCATCTTAAAAATGCTTGGTGTTTCTAGTGCCAAAGTGTGCTCTTAGTTTTGTAAGAATTTTTGAAGCTTATCGCTTTTTTCCTTCCAAGCTAAAGGTACCAAAATATAATTGATGTTTTTATTGAAAGACAAACGTGAGACAGGCCAACACTTTTACATTGCCTACCATTAGTGTTTGTTTGTTTCTGTAATCAACATGAAAGGAACACACATAAAAACTGAAACTTTTGAGCAGTCCTTTCATGTTTCTGTTCAGTTTCATCTTGCGTTTCTTGACAATCATTGTGCTTCCTGATCCCACTGTGATCTGTTTGTGTAGGATGTTGGGCAGTATGGCATCAATTATTCCTGAAAGGAAGAATGCACATCACAGTATTCGTCAGAGTTTGGATTCTCATGATAATGTGGAAGTTGAAGCTGCTATATTTGCTGCTGCCAACTTTTCTGCACAATCAAAGTAAGATGTAGTTTCTTCTCCATTTTTCGTATTACAAAGAATGGAAACTTCATTGACACTGTTGCTCACAAAATTTAGTATTTTCTCCTCTGGTGCCAGCCAAGTCGTTTATAATAATTATGTGTAATAACAGTGTCGTAGGGAAATCTGAATCAAGTTTAATAGGAAGCCTTTTTTCGAAAATACTAATGAAAAGCTCATAAATATAGGAATGCAAGGCAATAGAGAAACTTTAATCAAGGATTATTTTACAGAAATTATAGTTGGCAACTATGTGTAATGCTGCTTGTCACTTTGGTGCATATTTAAAAGCTCCCATTTTATCATTTGATCATTCCCATGTGTAGGAGTTCCAAAACCCCTTAAGACTGGGCAAGCACTCTTGTAAAAGGTTTTATTATTAAAATGCAAGGTTTGGTACTTCTGTTGATTTTTATTATTAACAATAATATTCAATTTATTTTTATTTCACCCAGTACTTTGTCATTTTCTCTACAGGGATTTTGCTGCAGGAATATGTAACAAAATCAGTGAGATGATTCAAGGTACATACAAATATTGACTGATAAATTGAAAAGCTCTAATTACTCTGAGAATTCTTTATCATCCATATATAAATATCAGATATCAGAACACTGTTGTCCTTATCCTCAAATAATTCCAGTTTTGGAATTAAAATTGCTGAGAAATAATCCATTATTGGGCTCTTAAAATCCAAGTGATCATAATGCCCCTTTGGTAAAGAATAAAAGCTCATCTGTAGTCCAGTGAATGAGATTCTATAATGCTATTGCAGGTTGCTTCAGATAAGTTAATATGTGTATTACCTGCAATGAGGCAAGGAGCCACCTTTCCAAAGCACTCTTAAAGTGTGTGGTACTGTTATGGTTATGCTGGTAGCCAGTAGACGAGTTATTTGAAACTAATGCAGGTGTCTGCACAATCCACATCAAGCGGTGATAGTAACACAAGGGCGTTGTGTCTTAATACTGCCAAAAGACAGCACAACAGACTAACAGCCTGGCAATGTCTTTGTTCCCTGTTACAGGTTTAGCCACACCTGTGGACTTGAAATTGAAGCTGATCCCTATTCTACAGCACATGCATCATGATGCTAGCCTTGCCTCCAGCTCCCGGCAGCTGCTTCAGCAGCTGGTAACATCATATCCTTCTACCAAGATGGTCATCGTTACTCTTCACACGTTTACTCTACTTGCTGCTTCTTCTTTGGTTGACATTCCCAAGCAGGTAATTCCTCCTGAATTCATGCCTTCAAATTAAAGTACAAAGCACGTTTAAAACCAAACCAAAAAAATTCAGATGCTAGATGATGCTGAAAATATATTAAAGGATATGCTGATTGGCACTACATACTATAGAGAATCTTCCTTGGAAATCAAGTGAATTAAGAAACCAAACAGGTCATTTTTTGGGTTTGTTTGTTTTGTTTTAATCAGAAAACGTCCATCTTTCGTGTAGAACCCATGCTTCACTTCTTACTGCTGTATGTTCTCTTGGGTAGCGGGTGTGCCTTTCACCTTCCCTGCATGCAAGGAAATGAATAATTCAACTGCATAAAGTGCATTCAAAAATGAGTTTATTGAAGGACTGAGGAATTTGAGTCTCCTATAATTTAGGTCTATAAACCAAGTTGTGGGAAAGCAGTGATGGAAAAATACGATGCTTCTATGTTCTGTTAATGTGCTTTGTGGATGTGATTTATATAGCAAGTCTGAACACAGCGACATTTGAGATTCATCTAACTAATCCTTGTAAAGTGGTCATAAAAAAAATTATTGGCCTTCTTTTAATGCCATACAGCTACAGAATGCTGGTGTCTGTTACTGTTAGACTAATAGCATTGATCTGTCTGAAACTGCTTCGAATTGCTGATGTCTGTATTTCGGAGATAGTACTGAATCTAAGCCAACTGAAACAACACTAGAACATGTGATGTGCTTTTTTATGGCAGTAAGATGGTGTTTTAGGCTGTGTTTCTGCAACATGGCAGACTATGCTGCTTATGTAAGTCGAGTAGACAGAATGGAGTTGGAGAGCAAAACCATGGTTAACATGTTCATGCAGTCTCCCATTTGCTGGTTGTTCCATCTCCAAATCTCCAAAAAATTAATGCAACAAAGGAGACAGTTACATGTCATTTCAGTTAATTTGAGATAAATACTTAATGTGCTGGTGGGTGATTATTTTTTTACTTTTTAATCTGTTTGGGCTTTTTGGGTAGCTGCTAATACATACATAGTCCATCTGCTGGTCTCTGAATTCAGATTATGTAGGCACCTGAATTAGTGTCACATTCCTGGAATATTTGCTATTAGCATAATCATCACAATGTAAAGTGTTTACTGAGGTTTTTGGAAATGTTTTATCAGTATTTCTGTAAGAGCTGAAACAGCTCTCAGGGCTACTTGGGTATGCAGGGCAGTGAAAAACAGTGTGCATGGGCAGAGAGGGAGAGAAGAATAGCAGGAATTGGCTGGAATCTTGCCATGGAATCACAGACTGCGTAGAGGCTTTGCCATGTAGCAAGCAAACAGACATGTAGGGCATAGTAGTTTTAGATGAATATTCCCAAAGTTCCTTCTTGAGTCCTTTTGAAAAGGCTTCCTTCTAGTAGCATCTCTTTCTCTTAATTAATGTACTTTGTTATAGGTCCAGCTTCTGTTGCAGTACTTGAAGAATGACCCCAGGAAGGCTGTGAAGAGGCTTGCAATCCAAGATTTAAAGTTGTTGGCCAACAAGACACCGCATACGTGGACAAGAGAAAATATTCAGGTTTATGCATTTTTTAGCTAAAGTTTATTACAAAACTTGGCAATAAGTTATAGAACTCTTTCCAAAAGAATACTTTTGGAAGTGAAGGAAGAACGTGCCTCTCCATATCCTTAATATAGACAAAATCTGACAGATTAGCCAAATGTTAACGAACAACTGAAGTATAATAACTGAGGAAAGGCACTTATGTGTAGTAGGCCTTTTTGCAGTAAAGAAAAAAATTTTGCACCTGACAAACTCATTTAAGATAGTAGACATAGAAGCTGAATGTTTTTGTTAATGCTGTGATACTGAACATGTATTAATGCCCTCATGTCACAACGTCTTGTGGCTGTGGGATGTCTCAAAGCGAGTCATCCAGCAAGGTATGCTTGAACAGATGAAAGTAACTTTGGTTTTATCACTAAGAATCAATGGGTTATTTTCAGTAATGTCTTTGTGACTCTTCATGTATGAGTGAGTTCCTAAAAGGTGTTTGTAGCATATCTGCGTTATCTGGGGAAACCATTGTTACATTGGAAATAGGATTGCATCTGTCTTTCGATTGCAGTTGTACATTTACATTTCTTTCCCCCCCCCTTGCCTTTCCCTTTTTCTGGTAGAAATAACTATAGAAAATAACTTCAGGTTAAATTAGATTCTAATTGGAAAAGTAAATATTTCAAAAGCTTAATGGCAGAGGCTTATAGCTCTGCTTATCTGATTTTAGTGCTCTTGGAAAGCTACTTTTGCTATATGTTGTTGGAGTATAAGATAATTGGGCAGAAAAAATACGTAGTTCTTCTTTTGTTAATAGTCATATGAGAAATAACACATGCTTTTCTTTGTCTCCAGTACAACGAGATGATGATTTAGTGTGTAGAGGTTTTTGTTTCAGTGAAATGGTTCATTTTCCATAATGTTTTAATCTCAGAAATTTATTTCTCTTAGGAATTGTAAGGAACTGCTTAATGGCTTATGAATTCTTTGTGGTCAAAATGTTATTCTATACCATTACATCTGGATGGTAGTTGTCTTAGTACAAGTGAGGGACATGGTAACATGGCTTTCATCATTATACGATGTCTTAAAATCAGTATTTTTGCTGGTTGAAATGCACAGGAGACAGTTCTGCTGTCATTGGAAGTAGACCAGTGACTGGGTTAG
The DNA here is from genome assembly GCF_964211825.1 of Aythya ferina. Classification (NCBI taxonomy): domain Eukaryota; kingdom Metazoa; phylum Chordata; class Aves; order Anseriformes; family Anatidae; genus Aythya; species Aythya ferina. The sequence goes on from NC_140298.1 coordinate 23,532,962, forward strand.
TGTCTACAGCACATTACTACTTGCTGAGCCACATATAGTGGTCATGAGAGATCTTTCTGTGTTCTGAAGTTTTAACGTTTTGAGTTGGACAACTCTTTCCCATATATTTAAACAACTTGATAAATGTTTATACAGCAGGGACTGGGACAGACCCTCTTTTTCTCATGGCAAAACCTCTTTCTGGTACCGTTTCAGCAGCGTTAACTTTCTAGCATTTTGGGTCTGGGTAGGTCAGAGAGGAGGCTTTGTCTTCAGACTGTGGAGGCTTTACTGGCTTTCAGACTTTGGTTTTAGAAGCTGATGCCTTTGATGCTAAAGCAGTTCATTAGGATATATATGTCAAGATATTTTCCAGATGTGTCTGTCCTTTAATGCTTATCAGGTGGGCTATGGGAAATCCTGCTTTGATTCTTTGGCATTTTTTCCATCAATTTTGCCTGTTTTGGACGTTGGCTTCAGACCATAATGTATTTTTGTTTATATATAAGCACATATCTGTTTCTTAATGCTACCGTGTAAGAGCAGCATTTGGTCCAAGGGTGCTGTTGCTGAGCACTTCAGATGTGTTAACTAAGGAGAACTTACCAATGAAGACACAAGTTCTTGTGTTTAGTGAGATAGAAATGAAAAAGGGGAGTTCTTACAGTGCTGCATGTCTGTGTAATCCTGGCTGTTTACACTGTAACTAGATTGGAAAGGGACAAGTCCTAAACCATGATTTTCTGGAAGTTACCGAAGGTGCATTTCTTCCTACTGACTGCAAAGGTAACTGACTACAGCCTGCAGTCTGTCCTGCCAAGTCTTCTAGGTTTCCTCATAGGTACTATTTCAAGTATCCTCTGTCCCTCAGTCCTGCGGATTGTTTTAAGGCAAAATGCTCAATATAGCTCTAATAGACTAGAGAATTGTCCTAAAAGCTTTTGCAATGTTTGGTCTATGAGACATGATAATATTTTTGTCACTGCTTTTTAATCAATAAAGTGGTTTGTAAGTGATGTTTCCCAGCATACAAGATCCACTGTCAATTTTTAGCAAGCCATATCCTCAATCTACTAAAACCAGTGCTTCAGGACATGAGTTCTAACTTCTGAATTCAGTATAAGTATTTTCAATGGGAAAAATTATGATTCATAGAACTTCTCGCAGACAAGTACAACTAAATATTTAATACAGATAGCTCATGGGACTTCCTTCCCTTTGTATCTTCTCCCTTCTCTTAATCTGTAGGCGCTGTGTGAATCTGCTCTTCACACCCCTTATGATAGTTTGAAACTGGGCATGCTATCTGTTCTCTCCACGTTATCAGGGACCATTGCCATTAAACAGTACTTCAGCAGCGCTCCAGGTAAGAAAGCTAGATCAGATGATTACTTAAGCATTTTTGGTGGATTGGCTACCTACTGGTAAACAGGTCAATCACTAAACACTTTGTGGCATATTCTTAAAGTATATTTTTCCTCCAAAACACTGATGGTCATTTAGGCTGTTTTCACTGTATGTAGTCTTATATGGGATAGTAATATATCGATAGACCCAGTCATGGTCTGTTCTGGATTTTGTGGCTAATAAACGTTGTTTACCTCTGGGTTTTAAAATTCTATTTATACACTAAGGAAACAGCATGCTTCTTAACTGGTCAACCTGTATTCTGCTTAAGGTGCTTTGAAATCATGGATTTGCATGGTTTATTAGTATGAATAAACTGAGCAATGAAGCATGGAGGCTTTATGGTGTGAGAAAGAGTAGACATTTCAAAATGGTTCAGGATGTCTCATTCTTAAAATGGTGATAGTTCCTGAAACATCAACCTTTAGACCTGGATACTCTCTTGTGTATATCTAACTTGCATTCAAGAAAGGCTTTTGTGTTTGTTTATATTGGAATACATGTTAAAATGATAGGATGAAAACATATGAATTAAAATAAATGATTTAACAAGCAACAAAAGCACCCTAGGTCAATGCAGATTTCGTGCATAAATGTACTTGAAAGATTTGTGGTACAATTAAGGAATGTGCTCTTTTATGTCCTGTCTGTCTTCTCTTTATTTAGGAACAGCAGCTACAACTGCAAGATCATTTGATTTAGTAAAACTAGCACAGGAGTGCTGTTACCATAATAACCGTGGCATTGCAGCTCATGGAGTGAGAATTCTAACTAATATATCAGCCTCTTGTCAGGAAAAAGGTAAATGAAAGCAAGGACGATGAAATGAGTCTATTTACAGTCAGGCTTATGCACTTAACACATATTAACTGGTTTTGTCTGTAAGGCTGTCTGATCCTTTACCCTGGTCAGGAAGAATGGGGACTGTAATCTAGTAGAAAAAGTTTTGTAGGATTTTATGAGTGGTTGGTAAGGTTCCATCTTCTGTTAACTTACAGAAAATTACCAAGTGCAGCAGAGCTCCTGTTAAATAAAAGCTTGTCTTACCTATGTTGTAAACTACTGAATTTCTTGTTGGCCTTTGAAAACTCTTAGAACAAAGTCTGTTGCAAAAGAATAACGTGACATTTAGAAGGCATAGTCTAGAATTGTTATGTTGACCCTACATGTGTCACAGTTGATGTGACTGGTGAATAGTTATCTGAGAGATTGAATTGTTTGAAATCAAAATAAAGTAAGGCAGAATTATTAGGAAAATACTCATCTATCATCACTGCAACACCAGTGCAAGTATTATATTGATTATGATCAGAAACTGTAACAGGGAGCTGACTGTTTCTTTTTCTTAGATCTTCTGCCTTTGGAGCAAGATGCAGTTTTTGGCTTAGAGTCTCTTCTTGTTCTTTGTAGTCAAGATGGCAGTCCAGGAGCTCAAGCAACCTTAAAGGTGACACTACTGTTGTCTTTTCATTAACACAGCTGTAAGTTACAGTAATGGTTTGTATAGCAGAAGGGCTAATGTGCACCAGATCCTTTTTTAGTGGAAGCATAGCATATTGGGGAAAAAACAAATTTTTTCTGTGTTTTGCCAGTAACTGGAGTTCAGAGTGGTAGTACGCAACTGTAACATGACCCCTCTCAGCTCTAGAGTAAGCTGATTGTCATAATGGAAAAAAGATGCATCCCTCTGATGAACAGCTGTAAGGAAACATAAACTTCAGCATGGGATGGAGGTGTCTGTGGAGGATGGAGAAATTTTTGGAATGACCCTGATTTTTGGAGGTGGAGATGCAATTTGTACATGATTACAATATTCCTATGATCTATTATTCTTATTATTTTACTTCATAAGCTGCTACCAGGAATTTAGTCTAGTTATTTACCTGTAAAGGTTGATAAGAGAAGATTTATCATTTCTTGAATTTGTGGTATGTTTGTGCTGTGAGCTCAGGGATAGAGACTTGGGCTCTTAGGACATCTTCTCTGTGTGGTAGGTGATTCTGAAAATACTAGCTCTTCTGCATTTCTGTAGTCATGCTTTCAGTTAAGTATCTGATTTTGTTTTATTTTTTAAATAGATGTATTCATTGTATGTATTGATGTGTGTGAATTGCAGATCACCTTAACTTGCATGGTGAAGTTGGTCAAGAGCCGTCCTCACCTGAGCCAGTCGGTGGTTGAGTCTCTGTTGACCCAGCTGCACAGTGCCCAGGATGCTGCTAGGATCCTCATGTGCCACTGTTTGGCAGCTATTGCCATGCAGCTGCCCATCTTAGCAGATGGGATGCTAGGAGACCTGATGGACCTCTACAAAGTAATTGGACGATCTGCCACAGATAAAAAACAGGAACTCTTGGTAAGACCTCCATCTGGTGAACAATCCTTGATGGATAAAGCCTATATAAACTACTGTAGATGGAATTTTATTTTAATTTTATGTTTTTGTTTTAAAGGAGGTCTAAGCCATTTGGTATGCCCAAGTTGATGTGCCAGCCTATAGCCTTATTTTTGGTTTTCTTTTAAGCTTTGACTGCGTAGTTCAGCTCTATCTATGAGGTGTGATTTTGATGTTGAATGCTGGCGTATGTGTTCCATGAGATTTGCCAGCAGATGGCACTGCTTAGACAAAGCTAGCCAAAGAAGGTATTGGGATAGTCTGTCAAATAATGCTTAGAGGGGAAACAAGATGGCAGATCTCAAGTTGTATGTGGTAGTCTGATACATGTCATTGACAACAAATAGTTTAGTTACCCCAAATGTTAAGATTGACATATGACAGGGAAGAGTTCTTTGGTTAAAATATATGTTAAGTCTTTGTAGTTTTGAGTCCAAAATCAAGCAGACCATTTCTGGTAGTTTAAGAAATGGGGCTGGGTTGTTTTTCTTTGATATTTTTTTCTCCTTGTTTTTTGTTTTGTTCCTGGAATCCACCCTTCTTCCTTCATCCTTCTACTCTTCACTAGGTTTCTCTTGCCACAGTGATATTTGTTTCCAGTCAGAAAGCCTTATCTTCAGAAATCAAAACTGTTATCAAACAGCAGCTTGAGAATGCCTCCAATGGATGGACAGCTTACAGGATAGCCAGGCAGGCTTCCAGAATGGTAAGTGCAAACATCCAGAGAAAAATGTGTGTGGTGTAGTTGGAAGGATGCTAGTGATTTCTTAGATCTGGAAAAAGAAAAGAAAATGATAGGAGTCAGAACGAAGAAAGCAATATTGGGGGGGGGGAGAATATATAATGTTCTCTCCTAATTCCTTTAAATGCTGATTCAGATATATACCGTTCAGGGCAGTCATCCAATCAGGATGGTTTTCCTAGCCATTTGTCTTTTTGAAGTATTTGAGAAGGATGAAGGTAACAGCCTCAAAAATGTCCTTTTTTTGGAGCACGTGGACTCTGCATTGCATAGCTGCTCTTTAGAAGGTGATACAGGCCATCCTGATGTGCGCTTCTCTTCAGTGTGAAGAAAGGAAGGAAAAGATACTGTTTTTCTGTTCCCTTCCATCAAGTCATAGATGGGGTTAGAATTGCATAGAAACCCTAGTACAAAATGCTTAGGTAACTTTAAATAGATAAAGTACATAATGCAGAAGAGAGGACTGAGCATAGTGCTGTTTTGGTAAATCAGTCAGGGTTCCTGGTTTTAACTCTGAGCTGATCTTGATAGCTCCAAACCCAGTGTTACTGTGAGGATGAAAGAGATGTCTTCAGGTTTTTGTTGGTTTGTGTTTTTTTTCTGTTGTTGTTTTTTTTTTTTAAAAAAAAAGGCTTGACAAGGTAAGAAACAAATATAGAAATTTACTGTTCTGTATAAATAAATACTGTAGTTCATACAGGCTGGTGTCTCCATAAAATAAGGCTTTGTGGTTTTATTTATTGTTAGCATTGTCATGATCAAACAATTGAAAGAAGTTTCACTATATTTATTTTTGAAGTATGACTAATTCTGGTGATGTTACTCTTCTTATTTGCATTTGTTACTTAAAAACCCATGGCCTTCTTTCTTATCCCTTCTAAACATTGTCATTACAGGGTAACCATGACATGGCCAGAGAGCTGTATCAAAGCCTGCTGACTCAGGTGGCCTCAGAACACTTCTACTTCTGGCTGAACAGTTTGAAGGAGTTTTCCCATGCAGAGCAGTGTCTGACAGGTTTGCAAGAGGACAACTATAGCTCAGCGCTTTCTTGCATTGCTGAAGCTTTAAAGTCATATCACAAAGGAATAGCATCACTGACGGTTAGCACAGAGCTTCTACTTCACTGATAGTGGTTTTGTGTATTGTAGGTCCATTTAGTTCCTGTTCTTAAACCTCTGAAAAGTTTTTGCAGATGTCTGACATCTGCCAGCCTCTTTTTGAGAGGACTGCAAGGAAAAGCCAGTTTTAACCCACTGTATCTTCAGAGACAAGGTTCTGTAGCTAAGCTGACTAGCTAGTATCTCTCTTTTCTGCCTTCCCACCTCTTGACTTCCTGTCTTGATCAAATCATGTGATATGACAAATTTTTTTTTCTTGACATTACAGTACTCGAAATTTTTCACTCCTTATATTGGCTGAATAAATGCTGTTGTAATGATTTAGCATGGGAATTTGTCTGAATTGGTTCCTAGCTTGTTGAGATGCTGAGAGGATTGAATTGTCCTCCTTCCTCCTACTGAGTTCACATTGCCTTGTATTTAACAATGTGGTCCTATGGAATCCTAACAATAAAGCAACACCAATTCACTAAGAGGAATTCATGCTTCAATATTTCTCTAACATCTAGAAGACATGGAGAGACCCATCTAATTAGATGTTTATATTTAATACAGACAGGAAAATATTGTTGCTGAAACAGGTCAATCTGTGGGTCAGTAACTTAATCTCTTTCCTTAGATTTTTTTTTTCTGTTGAAGAATTTCTGTCTTCATCTCATCTCCTCTGCTGACTTCATTTCCTGTGTTGCCATGCATATTGCACCCAGAAAAGCACTTCCTTCTGAATTGTGGTCCACAGGAGTAAGTGCAGATTTTAGAGGGTTAGAGAAGAGGAAGCTGTGCGTCTTTTTTGGTTGTTGTGATTTTCTTGTTTGTTTGCTGGTTGTCTGTTGCTGACTCCTTGCACTGTTACAAATTTCTCACCACGCTTAAGTCTCTCAGCTGTGAAAGGAGCTGCTCACTGCTTGCATCTACATAACTCAGTGTTGCAAAGGGAAGCAAAGTGTCACAAAGGGCCCATGGTAGTCTAACTGCAGAAGATTTTAGCTGTCTCTCTTTCCTCTGGCTCCAGCTTTACTGTTGCTTCTGTTTCATTGTAGAGCATCACTCAGCACTATTGGCACTGCAGACCATTAGTGCAAGTGATGAAGCCTGTGTAGTTGTCCACCTTGTAGCTAGAAAACGCTGTGCCAGGTAATCTGTTGCAGATGTTCAGTCAGCCCAGTTTAGCGATGATGAAATATGCAGGCAGTATCAGATCTCATCAGGAAATTTCTCAATTCCTTCTTGATATACGTGCACCCCTCCTTCTTACATTGCTGTAATTGCAGAATGTCTTTTCATGTGAGTTTCTCCCCTTGAGGGAAAAAGTCTAATTACTTTATGGCCGAGAGGTGTGTGGGGCAGGGAGTTGTCATCAAGTCTGTCAGCCACAGTCCCCTCTGTCTCACAGTGTGCTTCCTTGTGCTGTTAGCAAGGGTTTTGAAGTAAGACTTAATCCTTTTTACACAGAACGCTCATCTCTTTGGAAACTTTGCTTGTTTTTCACTGCTGGTAATCCAGAGAAGATACAGAATTTGAACGAAGCATTTGTATAATTAAGTAGCACTAACTCCAAATATGTTGATAAGCGGCATCATTTGAAGAACTTAACTGAGCCAAAGAACTTTGTCATTTTCACAAAAAGAACTGTAACTCAATTATTGGCCATGGCTATGTGGGGAGCAGATAATATAAATTGTAATATTAATGAGACAAGCTTATATTTCCATTTACAAGAATCAAGACTGATTTGTTCTACTAAAAATGTCTTTTTTTTCTCATCTAAAGTACTGAGACTTCACTCTGTAAAAACATGAACTCTCTGTAGAGTAATTATTACAGTACAGTGAGGTCTTTTCCTCAGAGGATTTTCTGAGACTACCCTTGCAGAATAAACTGAGCAACTTCCATTCAAAAGTGGAGGCAGGGGGATGGTTATGCCCTTGGAGAAGGGAAAGTGAAATGCTAAGGGGGGCGGAATAGCTTAAGTGGAGAATAGCTTGAGTCTTGCTTAAGACATTTTCTTTGGTTGAAATCTAACCCAATAGTTTAAGGTGATTGCAGTTGGCTGATGTTTCCTTACTTCAGTCAATCGTAGGCCAGTTCTCAGATGACATGGGATGTTTGTGAAATACTTGTTTTCCTGTCAGAAAACAAAAAAATAGTTCTTGGTAAGGTATTGTAGAAGGGTTGTAACTTCTCACTTCCAGAAGTGGCCTCTGCTGTTGTGAAATGAGAAGCACTGAGTAAGACATGCAAAAGTTCAGTATTTATCCATTCTCTGTGTAAAAGAATGTCCTAGTGCTTTGTTTTGCAGGCAGGTTTCCTCTCAGCTAGAGAAAAAAGGGTGGTCCTCTCAAATCCATCAGAACAGAAAAAATAAGTAATGGATTATTGGTCTGACTAGTATCAAATCTTTTGAGTGCTGCAATTTGCCCCCTCCTAGCTTTCTTAAGCTGTCATGGATTCTTCTCCGAGACAGATAAGCTCTTAAGGAACAGAATTTGATAGAGACATAATTTCTAAAAAATAGCAGCATTTTCCTCCTGGGGTTCTGTTGTTTACACTTCTTGGTTGTCACTGAACTGTCCCTGTCTTCATCAGATGCAAGGTTCAGTGCCTTTGTTCCTGTCCATTTCACAATTCCAAGAAAATCAAAGTTGATTATTCCTTTTTGGTGCAGGTATCTTTAGCCAGTTTTTTATCTTGTGGCTCATGCAGAGAATCACTTTATCAGTCCTCTGTGAATCAGAAGGCAAACTGTGTCCTCCCTTAGGGCAGGGACTATCTGGACTAGTCATTTGAAGTCTAAAGGCTTGGCCTTTAGGAAATAGGTGCCCTAATAGTACTGTAGCTGCTCAAGTCACACTTGGTACAAGGATGATACACTTGAAGTACAGCTTAATTCTGTAAACTTCCGTGGCCTTAATATTCAGCATGATTTACATCAAGCAAGTCCGTTAATTGTGGTTTTGAAAAACAGCTTTTGGTACTGACCTGGAGAGTTCAGTTGTCTGATGAGACAGTTCAGTGACATTGCAAAGTTATTTTACCATGTTTGCTTTTGACCCAGATTGCCAACATTCCTATTACTGTGTTTCAGGCTGCTAGTACACCACTTAATCCTCTGAGCTTTCAGTGTGGATTTGTGAAACTCAGGATTGACCTTCTGCAAGCTTTTTCTCAACTTATTTGTACCTGCAACAGCCTAAAAACAAGTCCACCACCAGCTATTGCCACAACAATTGCTATGACATCAGGAAATGATCTCCAACGGTGTGGACGCATCTCTAACCAGGCATGTATTCTTGTTCCACTCTTCAGTGTAGTTACTTTTATAACTGGTGTGAATTTTGTTTCTCAGCAGAGATACCAGATGAAAGAATTGAAAAGCATCTGTGAAAAGTGTGACTGAACAGTAGGCCTTGGTTTTCCCCTATAACTGTAGGGAAGCAGAGCATGTTTTTTTTCCACATTTGTGCACACAGTTTCCAAGAATATGCAGGCAGTAACCCAGGCAATACACTCAAAATTGCAGCAAGACCTTTCCACCTTGCTTTGAAACACATCAGATACTGTGATTATATTAGTTAAAAGTAAAAATACACATTTAAGGCTCGCACTGTAATTCTTCCTGGTGAGTGTTGGCAAGCAGCTTGGTACCATACAGAATACCAAAGCAGCGGGTTTCTAAATGCATGTAGCCTGCAAGAAGGAATCAGTGGGTAGTCTTTGAAAGACAGAGTAGTTTGGTTTGTCAGTGGGGGAGAGTGGAGGTTGTTCATGTTTTTTGCTTTTAACCCAAAAAAGGATATGTTTGTGTTTTGTTACAGGAAAAATACCTGTATAAAGCATGGATAATACTCTGTCACTCTGGTGATTTTTATCTGTGTGAAGAAGCAAAAACTTCCTATATCTGCCTGAATGTTGTCTTACTCCTTCAGTTGTGTATGTTAGTATAGTGGTTTTCTGGATGTATGATTTTTTTTTTTGACTGGTAACTTTTCTCCGTAGATGAAACTATCAATGGAAGAGTTCCGAAACCTGGCTGCACGGTATGGGGATCTCTATCAATCATCTTTCGATGCAGACTCAGCAACTCTAAGGAATGTAGAACTGTATCCTTTTAAAAGCTCAGAGTTAGTCCTCTTGTCTTCTCATGCAGACAGCATGAAGGTTAACAGTCCTTTCTTCTATGAAAGCTGGCACAAAGCCATTTTGAAGCAGTTTACCTAAAAATCGGATACCCTTTTTTTTTTTTTTAAATCCATTTGGAAATGGGTACTACTGTGCTATCGTTTGGAATAAGTTTCTGAAAAAGTTATGACTCAAAACTTGCAACTGCCAAGTATAAAACTTGGAATTTGGTACTGTTTGCTCTGTTTCCTAAAGGAACAGTGATAGGATTACTTCATGAAAACTAGAGAAGTAAGGAAAAAAGCCAGTAAATACTACTGTATTTCTTGTTTTAGGAACCCAAGTTTGTAAGTCTCTTAACTCCTTATTGTTAATATCAGACAACAGCAGAGCTGCCTGTTGATTTCGCATGCGATTGAAGCTCTGATTTTGGATCCAGAATCTGCAAAGTAGGTTTGATAGTTAACTTCCTATTCTTTTGCTTTTTGTTTCTAAATCCTTGGGGCTTTAAGTCTAGGAATTCAAGGAATGTTCAGAAAGTTTCCCAGTGGACCCTTGTGATTTTACTCAGGGTAGGCTCGAGGATACCTGTTATTACTGGGCTAGATCTGGCAGTATAGAGACTGTTTCAGATTCTGCTTTTTATTATTTATTTTGCTCTTGTGAGCTATATTGCACTCATCTTAAATATAGACTTCGATTAAAATAAACAGCTTTTAATCTCTGGCCATGTATTTTAGTATGTGTCATTCTGTGTTAGAATTGTGAGAATTCGCGCAGAATTGTAAGTGCAAAAAGTAGGTATATGTTAGTTTCCTTCAGACATTAAGGACATGTTAGACATGTTAGATTAGTTTAAGCTTTCTAATGTAAATCCAGTACTTTTAACTCTTTTTTTTTTAAACTGTGGACTCGTATGCGCCAGCAAAATTATGTTGAAGCAACTATGAATTGAATCACTCTTTTGAACTCTGAGTCAGAGATTGAAGGGAAGATAATGTAGATAAATATCTTTATAAATGCGTGATTCTTCTAAGTTGAAATAAAACTGGACACCCCAAATGACTGTCCTACTTATTATGAACTAAGCATTGTTCAGAAGATGCATTAATCATACTTCTTACAAGTATGAAGCTGTGGACTTCAAAAAGGTAGGTGTTTAGGAGACAGAATTCTATTCAGAACATGAGATTAAGAGTTTCCAGATTTATTCTTAACTCTGACTGGCATTCTCCCTTTTCTTTGACTTGTGAGGCTTTTTAAAACATTGTAAATGCTGCAGGCTTAAATAAAAGCTAGGGGAAATAAGTGTGAGTCTTTTTAGACCTGTAACTGCTTCATGTGAGAAAGGGGGAAGACACAACATGGTGGATAAGCTATAGTTAAGAAAGGGTTTAAATGTAAAGTGCAAAGTCTTAGAGTAGAAAAATAATAAATCTGTCTGCCGAAGTGTTTACACTGTTTATTTCTTAATGGACTTTAAGTTGTAACAGAAATGGTCTGATTGGGATTGAGCACCCTAGATTAGGATGAAGAAAATATATTAGGTACAACAAAATGTTTTATTTTCTAGTTTCCAGGAATACACTTCAAATGGAACAGCACATGTTGAGAGTGAATATGAAAGAAGAATGATGTCTGTATTTAATCGTGTACTAGAAGAAGTGGAATCCCTCAACAGGAAGTATGCTCCTGTGTCTTACTTGGCAAGTAATAGTTTAAATGTATTTTCTGTAGATGAAGGTTCCAAAAACCCATCAGCTCCACATATACATGCACGCACACACACAGATATATACATATCTGTGTGTGTGTGTATGCATATCTCCATGGAGGTCAAGAAATTAAAGAGCACACTTTAGTTAGTTAACATAAGCTGTTAGTGGCACACAGAACCTGGTCCCTAAGGATATACTCTAATACTTGAAAAAAAAAAAAAAAATCTGCTAAAATACCTATAACCTTATTGGCCTGATCAAAACAATGCTTTTAAAATTCTGGTGCTAAGAATATGGCAGATGTTGATAAATGTCACAATACCTAAAAGTAACATCAAGTCTCTGACAGATCTCTAATGACACCCACATTCAAATAGTGAAGCGTGGTCTGTTTACTCACGATGCTGTCATGAAGGAGTTCTTCCCCCACCACACACAGTGCTGGAGGGTCCAGCACTAGCCCAGCTTCAGTTTCTGAGCTGTTGGCAGTTAATACTACGTTGCTGGAGTATAGTGTTTCTCTTATCAGTGCAGGTCATCAGAGAACACAATGTAAAGCTTGCTGAATGCAAACAGTGAGCTGATAACATACTCCTTTACAGTGTTAATATAGTGCTGTCTCTTACTGTTACTGAACATCGTAAAACTGAAGTGCATGTTGATGGAAACAGGGTAGCTCCTTTGTTATGGCTGGCATCTATTTGCCTTTCTTCTAAATTCAACAGTCCTTACCAATTCCAAATTGCATATAAAAAAAAAAAAAGAGTTGTGTAAAGTGTAGCTAAGGTAAACCCTGTTAACTTAATTGTGTCTCTGTGCCAGCTAAGCTCAGTGGTTTCAGTACCACTTCACTCTTCTGAACAAGAAGGATAGTACAATGCAGTAAGGGAAGGAAGAGTGGATAAAAGGCTTAAAACTTATATTATTGCACCATATCAAGTTGTGGAAGGTGCCAGTCTTGTTTGCTGTGGGGGGATTACAATTTATTTTAGAGAGTTTGAGTGTCAGAGTTTTGTGCATGAGTGTTTCAAGCTGCTGACTCTAATGCTAGGACTGAAATAATTTGCATTTTTCTTTTTCTTGGTCTCCTTGTTCTATCGTGAGCAGAAAACCTTCATAAAGGAGAGAACATAAGCAGAGGCTGAATGTAGTCACTCTCATTGTGGTGGCTGTAATCATATGATTATGTCAATGTATTTCTGACTTTTAGCGGAAATCACTGCAGTTTCATTACTGTGAGTGCATCTTTTCCATATTCTATGAAATATTTCATCTCATTTGATTTCTTTCTGTTTCTTACAGCATACAGCTTGTCTGTGCAGTGCTGTCATTGCCTTGTTGAAGGTACCCCTTTCTTTTCAAAGGTACTTCTTTCAAAAACTGCAGTCTACAAGCATTAAGGTAAGTACTGCTCAAATGTGGCCTGAAGTTTCTCTTTATAGTCTTTACTTCATGAGAAAAGCCTTTCTGAAGGCACAAAGCTTCAATATCTTTAGTGAAGGTACTTAACAGTCAAACCCAGGTGTGTACTGTAGTTAGGAATAACTTAATATGTATGTCATAACTTGAATAATAGTATGTAATCGTTAAGAACCACTAGGCTGTGACTTAATCAACCAAATAGGATTGAGTTCTTTAATTGCAGGATCTTAAAATAAAATCTGACTGCAATTTTTCTTGACTCTGCATCTGCAGAACTAAATATGTTCTATGGAAAGGCAGCCTTTATAAGCCTGTATTGTTTTGCCTTTTCCTTCAAAAAGCAAGATTTATTATCTTGAAATAAAATTGTTATATTTATCGGTTGACTGAATAAGAATGGCTATATGACACCTTCAGGAGTGGGGGGTTGAGTGGATTTTGTATTTTTAACTCAAATGGTCCTTTTTCTGGGAAAAGTGAAAGCCTTAAGATATATGTCTGTATTATCTATTCTTACAGCTTTTTACTTCTATGCTTAGCTTCGTGTACTTAAGAGCTTACTTGTGGATGTTTTCTAGAAGACTTTTACTCATTTTGAAGGTGTTTAAAGAAAGAGTTGCAAAGACCATGCCTGATATTGCTGATGGTGCTTACTAAATTTTTATAGTAATCACTGATACAAATTCTGTGTTTACATCTGCTGGTTTCTCTACCAAATCCCTCTTTGAAATTTTACTATAAGATGATGTTCCATTTCATCCTGAAATTGTTTTTGTTTTCCAAGAGGCATAGGATTACATATTTGTCTGTCATCTTGTGTTTCAGCTTGCTCTATCCCCATCTCCAAGGAACCCAGCAGAACCTATTGCAGTACAGAACAATCAGCAATTGGCCTTAAAGGTGGAAGGAGTGGTTCAGCATGGGTCTAAACCAGGCCTTTTCCGTAAAATCCAGTCAGTCTGCCTAAATGTATCTTCAGTGCTGCAAAGCAAATCTGGACAGGACTATAAGGTATGGGTATAATATGGCCAGGAGGAATCTTAAGCTTTCTTGCTTTATTTCCCTGCTCTTTGTTTGCCTCTGGTTGAAATTAACGGGTTCTTCTCTAATCCTCTCACTCCTGACACTCAAGTACCAGTGGTTGCTGATCATAGTGCTTGGAAGGGATTTGGGATTTCTGTGCTTGCTGCAGCTTTTTAGTAACAACTTTTCTTCCATGCTGAAGAGACTGTTTGGACCCAGTCATTAGAAATTTGCTTCAGATGAGGGAAATTCAGTCTACCTATATATCAAGGGAAACTCTGGAGGGAAGAAAGTCAGGAACAAATTGTTCTCTGCTGCTTAGTCTCTAGAACTTTTGTCCTCATATTAAGGATTTTTTTTGAGTATGGAAATCAGAAAGACAGACTGTCCAAATAAAATAGCATCTGAGAAGATGCCTGTTAAATTCAAGTGAACAGTTTTATCAAAGATTGCATGCCTGAAGTTCAGGTTCTGCTAACAGTGTTTAGTGAAAGGTCTGTTTTGGTCGGTTTGGGGATTTTGGGGGTTAAGGGAGGTAGTTGCTTCTAAAATAGGACCAGGAAGTGTGTAGTGTTTGATGTGCATTACTCTGTGAAAACCAGAACCCTGGGGAGGTCGGGGAGACTTGGTGTTAGCTGCATTGTTGTTGATAGATGTTTTAAAAAAAAAATAAAAAAAATTGTTGATAGATATTAGAAAAAAGAAAATTATTTGTCAATGAAAACTATGTCAAAACTGACTCAAGCACATATGTGCATTGGTCTTGGAAAACTGAGGACAAAGGTTTGTTTTTTTTTCCCCTCCTGTCTTTCAAACAGAACAAAAAACATATTTTAAGAGGTTATATAAAATGACGTTTAAACCTTTCGTGTGTTCTCAGATTCCTATTGACAATATGAGCAATGAAATGGAGCAGAGGGTGGAACCACACAATGACTACTTCAGCACTCAGTTTCTGTTAAACTTCGTGATACTTGGCACCCATAACATCACAGTAGAGTCCTCTGTAATAGATTCAAATGGTATTGTTTGGAAAACGGGGCCTAAAACAACTATTTTTGTTAAGTCTCTTGAGGATCCATACTCCCAGCAAGTTCGTCTTCAGCAACAGCAAGGACAATCATCATCACAGCAGCAACAACAAAGAACAGCATACTCACGGTTTTAATTCCTAGAAGTGACTCTTTTGTGGTCAGTGGTATGACAGTTTTTCTTCTATGTTTTTTTTGAAAGGTGTATACTTTTTTCTAGAAGGTTAAATCTCAGATGCCAATTTGTTGCTTTTTAGGTTGATTATCTACAATAAATTTGAACTTGATTCAGCAGAGGGATCAATTCAAACTTGGAGTTGTGCTTAATATTAGACCTTCTCTGTGATCTTTTCACTCCTGTTTACAAACCTGCTGCAGCAGGCTCCATGAACTTTGATAGCAGGGGACACCATACGAGCTGTTTCACTGGTACTTTCTATACTTAATGTTTTTTTGTTTTTGTTTTTAGCACATTATTTCTAATGTTAGAACATCAGCAAAAACTTCAGCTAGTTAATACAGAATTGAGTGTCATACCAAGGTGGTGTTTTTTGTTTTTAATGTGAAAGAATTGTCAGGAATATCCAGAGGTCTTTCTTTTGATGTTTTAATAGCAACTCTCAGTATTCAGCTCATGTATTTGTATTACCACAATTCATCAGCACTATTTGATGCATGCATATGAAAGAAAGTTGCAGCGTACTCCTCATACCTGGTTGTTACAAAGGAAGAAGACTGCTGTCAGGGGAGTCTTACAAGAAGCAGGATTTTACAGGTGGGAGCAATAACTGTTTCTCAGATGACATAGCAAAGATTACTGTGATGTTTTTACCTTCATGTATATGAATTTCATAAGGCTTTGGTTCTGAGGTGTTTTTTTTTTTGTTCTTTAACAGGAAATTAACTTGCAAGTTGTTCTTTCTTTTAACTGCTTTGTTTTTAAAAAAGGAAATTTATATGTCTAAGCTCTGTAGTCTTGTGTACTCTTTGAGTGATTTAATAATCCTAATTGTTAGTTTAACAGGATAACATGGGGGAAAGAAAAAGGAGGCCAATACTAGAAATTGATTCAGAATCATTTTGGAAATATGTTGACTCATACATAGTTTTCATGCTTCCTTTGAAACATTAAAGGGTTGAACTCTGCCTGTGTCTGGACTCCCAGACCACGTAACAAGGATCACATAACAAGTTGCTCACCTGGTCCTAATAAATTAGCTTTGCTTATCACTGCAAGAAACTCTCCCACTTGAATTGGGGAGGAGGAAAGATGGCACTTCTTAGAGACATCACAACTTACAAATGGTGTAATCCTTGTCATTGGAGTAGAAATTTCCATTGTTTTGTAAGTGAATTCCTGTTATTTCTTCAAGTTAATTTCACTGTAAAAGCTGACTAGAGCTTGCAGATTCTTCTTGCTTTATATGCAGAGAGTGCAGTTATTAATTATTACAAACCTAGGTTTCTTTAGCTTCGCTGGATGAAGAATCAATTTCACTGTGGCTTCCCTTAACAGTTGCTTAAGAAGTCAACTTTCTTCCTCTTGGCTTGAGACTAACAGGGGAAAAAAAAGTTGGAAGTGATCATGGAAGATTTCATAATACTTTAGTCAGATCCTAAACAGAAAAGACGATGGGATGCAAGAAGTGTTGGAAGATTACAGAATTGTTGAAAAAAACAAGTGTCTTTCTTAAATTAGATTTTCATTTTGTGCAGGAGGCAAGCTACCGTAGCCCTTCAAGATGTCTAAAGAAAGCGGTGTTTTCTGTCCCCACGTCAATGGTTATGTAGTTAATTTTGTGTGTGCATACATATATAATACATGCGTGCATGCATACGCATGCCTATAACTACAAATAGCTTATAAGGTCCAGAAAGAGATGATTCACCCATTGCACATGCAGCCTGTCATATTGGAGACCTGAACTATTTGTAGCTGGTTGTTTTTTCATTAAAGTCCCAGGTCATTTTCTTAGGCACAAAACCCTTCATATAGTAACACAGAAGAGAGGAGAAAAAAAAAAAAAGCAAAAAGCTCCAGCCTAAAAAGTTAAGCAATTTTTCATACTGCATGGAGAGAATGTTTCTTGCTCTGTTATTGACTGATACGTTGCTCGAAACCTGTGATGGCTGCATTCTAAACCAGCTTAGAAACAAAATGAAATTCCCACATTTGGAAGCAGACTTTTCTCATAAATCATATGCTATTCAGGGTGCATAGCTGAGCTTATGAGAAGGTTAGCAGAATAAACTTGGGCCAGGTCAAGGCTTTCTCTGGTTGAGCCTTAATTGTCTGCAAGCCAGTAAGATTAACCTTGCTACAATTAAAAAAAAAAAAAAAAAAAAAATCCTTCTCCAAACGAATTTGTTTGCCTGATCTGAGAGGCATTCAGAACTCCAAGGACTCGTGTCAACTCTGGAGCCAATAAATAATACCTGAAATCTGAACACTAGGTATGGGAGCTTGGGAATAGAGGGGTAATGTCTTCTGGAAAGTGCCAAGTACTACTTATTAGAAGTTAACTTCTATAAGGTGGCTTTCTGGACAAGTATGTGAATTTCTGACAAATTACTAAGGATAAGTCTGCTGCTGGCCACTTTGCAGGTTAGATGTGCGTGCTGATCAAGCAGGACCCTGAACCTGTTACTAAACTGCCATTTAAGCAAATGCAGTGTTTTAGGTTATGTCAGTTTTATACTGAGGTTGATTTTGGCTGTGTTTTTGTTTTTATATGTATTTTTATTCCTAACACAGGGTGTAATACACTTGGCAAACAGCAACCAAATTTTCTCATAGAAATTAATGACTCAAAATACCCGACAAGAAGTGAGGAAGGTTGTTAGAGCTGCAGCAATGTACAGAAAGCTGTTGAAACTATCAAGGGTAAATGTGATCCTTTACTATTAATAGAAATAGAGAGGTTATCTTGCTTGACTCCTGTTTCTGGTGCCCATACTTGATCCTTTGTCGCATTATCTTCCATAAAGTACTTCTGTGATATGGGCCCAAGTTAAATCTCCGTAACATTTCTCAATAAACAAAGCAGTAACTTGATCACTATGGCTACTGCACACTCATAATGGCAGATGGTTCAGGTCTCTCAGTCACTGGCAAAAGTAGGAAATTCAGTGGCTAGTCGTTGGTCTTGAGCCTGCTGCTAAGAGTTCAAACTGAAGAGTTTATGCAGGCAAATGCTAGCTATGTCATTATTTAGTCTTCATAATTACGGTACATTTTCATCTAGCTTTGATAAATTCTTGGGCTGGGGAGGGGTGAAGCTGGTTATCAAACTCAGATGAGTTTGGAAACATTCATAATCCAAGGATTCAAGTGAATCCATGCAGTCCTGCATTAAGCCAATAGTAATCAGGGGCTAGAATTTAAGCTGACTTCCCCAGGGATGATGTAACCAGACTTTCTCAGACATGGAGAAAATCTTTAAAGCTGGAGAAAACACATCCTTGCGAACCTGTGCTCAGGCATATCAGAAAGTGTTAGATGCTCAGCCAATCTCTTGCTAAAGCCAATGCAGATCCTTACAAGAGGTAGGAAAGGAGTTTTTCCCACTTAAAATCATAACTTTCTCCAGGGTTTAGAGTATAATCTTCCAAGATCACTTGAGTGACTTGAGTGTTCTTCATAAATGTTTCCCTGAAATTCGCATCTTGGACTTCCCTTTCCTTTCTCCTTGAATATGCACTCATTTGATCTGAGGATTGAAATGCCTTAATTTAGCTAAGGTGGTTTTTTGTTTGTTTTAATTTGATAATAAGTGTATGTATATCTTGAATTTAAATCCTCTGAAACTCTACGGGAGTTAGGCAGGTCTAGAAGCAAGTTCAATGGTCCTTTAAATATAGGCATCAATTTTAACGTGAATTTCTTTACTGATATCACAAATTTATATATAAAAGGAATGGGTAAGATCTGAAAGAATTACATTGTATTCTTAACATCTCTTTTAAATGATGTTAATATGAACATTTGTGGGCTATTAATATGTATAGAAAGTACAGTAGCTGTAGAGCTCTATGCTGAATGCCCCAGTCAGGAGTGCTATGTATATGAGTGCCTGAAGGGAGGGTGCAAGACAAGGAACATGAACTGGCAGCGTGTGCTTGCAGCCCAGAAAGCCAACTGTGTCTGTGCTTCATCAAAAGCAGCGTGGCCAGCAGGGCGAGGGAGGGGATTCTCCCCCTCTTGTGAGACCCCACCTGCAGTGCTGCGTTCAGCTCTGGAGCCCCCAGCACAGGGACAGGGACCTGTTGGAACAAGTCCAGAGGTGGACCACAAAGATGCTCAGAGGACTGGAGCACCTCTCCTATGAGAACAGGCTGAGGGAGTTGGGGTTGTTCAGCCTGAAGAAGAGAAGGCTCTGGGGAGACCTTACAGTGGCCTTCCTGTGCCTAAAGGGGGGCTGCTTCTTCTAGAAGGACAGAGAGAGACTTCTTACAAGGGCATGTAGTGATAGGACAAGGGGTAACAGCTTTAAACTAAAAAAGGGTAGGTTTAGATTAGATATTAGGAAGAAATTCTTCACTCGAGTGTGGTGAGGCCCTGGCACAGGCTGCCCAGAGAAGCTGTGGATGCCCCATCCCTGGAGGTGCTCAAGGCCAGGCTGGATGGGGCTTCGGGCAGCCTGGTCTGGTGGGAGGTGTCCCTGCACATGGAACCAGATGTATTACTACACCTGGCTACCGTGACTATTAATTGTCACCTAAGGTTTTCAGACAAGGTCTGTTCTTGCTAAATAAACTAGAAATATGTGTAGATTTGAATAGTAAATCTGTGATCAGTGGTTTGGGGCGTGGGTTGTGGAATAGGTATATATGAAATGCAAGAGGATGTAGTAGTAATCTTTAGGCTGGTGAAATTCCTGTTGTCTTTCAAGCTGGATTGGGCCAGGAGGATTAGTATAACACCTGGGATGACTAAAGGGGAAAAACAAAAGTTTTTGGTTTTGTCCTCCGAAGGTACTTTCAGCTGGAAAAATTGTCAAGAATAACTTGGTCTGTTTTTTGTTGTTTTTTTTTTTAACTCTGCCTACTAAGCACATTTCTCTCCTAGTTGACAACTTGTTTCAGCAGTAGTCTTGAAGTTTAGCAGCTTCTTAAAGGCATGTGATGCTGCCTTGTACACCCTGAAAAGAAAAGATACACAGGTGTGTGTATGTATAAATGGGTATATGTATGTGTGCATGGAGGGAATGATACTTTGGTATGGAAGCATTTTGCCTTTGGAATAGCTGTATTTTTTTTTTTTTTTCTGACTGTCTTCTTTCTGCTGGCTTATGGTGCTTTGTCTCCTTGGTCACCGTGTTTATACACATGCCCTTTTGGTTCTCAGCAGCATCTTCTTACAACACTGTTCCTTTTGTGGCAGCGCAGGTGTAGTCAGGTGTCTGAATTGTCCAAGCCCTGCAGAGGGGTAGGAGAAGTAAGGAAGAGAGAAAGGAGTGGATTTAGGAGCCCTGCCAGCTCACAGAGCAGTTCTGGGTTGAGAACTGGTGGTTCTCTATGCTTGACTGCTGTAACCCAGCATCCAGCACTATTAGAGTTGCTTGTGCTTCACCCACATCGATGCCTCCAAGGGCACAAGCTTGGATGCTAAGCCAGAGGAGACTTATCCAAATCCTTGTCCTATTAATCTCCAAGGCATAGAGAGTGATAGAGACCAAAGCACTTCTTGAAAGCAAGTGGAAAACAAGTGTTACATTGCTTTTCTTACCAGATATGTTATGCAGTGTTGCAGTTACCTTCTATCTATGTGACTATGAAAGCCAGGTGCAGTTTTCTGTTGCAGGGAAGTTATCTGTCTTAGCAGTGACCCTAGATAGCTTACGTTTTTTTGTGCTCCCAGGGACATCTCACAGACAAACAAACAGCAGCTGCTCAAACTCACTGTTGAAGTCACAGACTGCATGTATTTCATTGAGCTGTCTTAAGACAGCCATCCCTGTTGCTGTACTGCATACTCCCAGAAAGTTGCCTTACTCTGCTGCTTGTCAGCTTAGTGCTGAGAAATAGGGCATACCTCCCTGGTGTGCTTATTTGCTTTTAGGATAAAGTCTTGATCTACCTCTTGCTTGCCCATCTCTAATGCTGTCCAATTTAAGGACACGTTGTTAATGGAACTTCCAGTTAACCTCAACCCCTTGATCCAAGGATCTCAGACAAGGTAAGAAGGGGGTCACTGAACTTCAAGAGGAAATCTTTCTTGGGGTAGAAAGAGCCCATGGAGATCACTTAAGCTCTGGAGTCTGCTGGATGCTTAACTATAGTAAAAAGGTGGTTTTTTTTTGTCGTTGTTGTTTTTCCCTTTTGTCAGTACTGAAACAATTGACCTAGTACAGCAGTCCAAGAGTTGCTGTATTACTTCCATTGCATACAAATAATAGGTCATAGCCATGTCACAGTCCTTTTGATTTCTTTTTTTTGATTTTTATTTTTTTTTTAAATCATATTCTCTTAGATTTGAGACTGATGAAGTCTTTCAAAAATCTGACTAATAAAAGCCATTTTGTGGAGTTTTTAATGGGTATCAGTGATGACTACATAGCTCCAGAGAAGATAGAGGTTTGGATTGGGTGATTTAAAATTTATTTCTCTATAGTTTAGGTATTTCACTTGCTGGTACTCTGTCTTACAGGTCTGCTCCCTAGAAGTACTAAATTTAGATATGCAGTTAAATTAAAATCAATAAGTGTTGGTGCTTAATGCACAGCTTTTAACTACAGGGCAAAACCAATGAGTAGCAGTTGAACTAGTAGGGACTGGTAAATATAAACTGAAAGGTATGTGAATGGCTGGCCCCTGCCAAAGGTGATGGGTGAGCCTTCAGGGTACAGTTTCACACTTCACTTAAGGCAGTCTAGCTGCGAGTTGTTGCTGAAGCAGGCTCTCTCTGCTTCTTGTTCCTGCTTCCATCTTTATTCCTTATGTCAGGTAATAAGTTTATCTAGTTAAAGCTTTCATTTTGCTAGGGTGTTTTTTCAGCTGAATCAGCAGGTCTGTCTTGGCTGACTGCAGCAAATTGATCGGAGCCAGTACCAGGAGGGTGCTGGGAGAGAAATATGGTGTATCCGAGAAGTAATAATCAACTGCTGGACTGACTGTGCATCTGCGGTGTGTTTCTGTATTTAACACAAGTCTGGAGGGAACAATCTGTTTGGAGACATCTGAACTGTGGCATTTCTGCATGACCAGTCGGAGGGCAGAGTTCACTTGCTGCAGTCGTCACCAGCCAGCTGTCTGGCCTTCCCTGCTGCCATGAGTCCTCACCCAAATGCAGGGCAGAAGGGAAGAAGTGCCCTCTCTGGAGTGATGGATAAGGCCAGGTCTGTGCTGAGATGTCAGTCTGTGCTCTGGAGTGAGTGAGATGTACTGAAAATGTCCCAGTTTGCCAGCAGTATGTATACTAACAGTCATGAGCAATGACAGCTGCCTGACTTGCATAGTTTAACAAAAATCCTAAATTACACAGACATTAAGGTTCTGATTTCACGTTACTTTTGTTATACTGGTGTTACTCTTACGTGAACACTTCACAATTTTGGCTGGGGCCTGGCTTTTGTCACTTAATCTTAAATCCACAGGAATTAGTTCCGTGTGTACATATTTTCAGAAACAGGCCTATGCAAATGCCTGTGCCCAAACTACACCATTGTCTTGCTGAGTAAAGTGAAAAAGCAACGTGGGTTGTGATGGATCAGAGCTCAAAAACCCACCTCAGACAAATAGGAAGTTCCAGGAGTTCTAATAATTAACCAAAAAATGTTGTCTGACCTCGTCAGAAGGTCTCTTTCCATCATTTCATGAGGGAGGAACAAAAGCTATTGTAATTAATAATGCTAATTGTTGCAACTCATTCAGTGAAGCTGTCATCATGGCACATGTTTTTCATGAGCAATGTAAATTGATCCTGACTATGATGTACAGACGGGATGCATCTGGGTGGTGCAGCCCACTCAATCTCTTCCCTAAAGAAATTTGTATTCCTGTAAACATACCTACGCTAGGTTTAAAAACATGAAGGTACTCCTTGATCTTTATTTTTTGGAAAGTGGGGAAGAAACAGGTGAAGCATGAGGGTAGTTGGAAAGCTGTTGCTTTAGTTGCCTTCCTAAAAAATAAATAAATAAAATTAAATTCATTTTTTTTAATTATTATTTATTTTCTCCTAATGCTTTGTTCTTCAGAGTTGTGGAGATTAATTTTTTTTTTTTTTTATCCTTAAGGAAAACTTTTCTCAAAACCCAGTGTTAGACCAGGTACTCATGTCCAGGTCTCTCCTTTCATGGTATGAATGTACTAAATGGCAGATGAAGGTGCTGATGACTCACTGAGTACATTTATGCATATATGTAAACACTGCCGTACCAGAATACAGCTTACCAAGAGGGATATGGTAATTGGAAATCTGTTTCCAATGGAGCCCGTTCTGTAGTATAAACACAGCGAGCACTTGCTGTGACAAGACAGATGGGAGAGCCCTCTGTGATATCTGCCTAATCACCTGGGCCGTGCCTTTCTGCTCCTCCTGGGCTTTCTGAGCAATCCCCTTATCGTCATGGCTAATAACAGCATTTAAGGGCTAATAATCTACTGTCAGGGCAGCCACTGTTTATCGGTGATGCAAAGTACCTTTCCTGATTCATGAGTCCTCACCGATGTCTGACCGCTTATTTATCTGAATGCTCTTTGGTAGGAGAAACTGCTGGGAGCCTGGGTGTGCTTCCTGCTGTGAATCTAGTGGCTGCAAAGCAGCCCAGGGAGAGGCTGGTATTGGCAACCTCAAATACTCTGCTAGGCAATCTGAATAAATTTTCAGAAATTATTCAGTTTTTAATCTCTTGAGCTTTTACGTTGAGCTGCTTCTCTGCACTCATGATGGCCATAAATAACGATTTGCATAATCTCATTCCTCCTTTTTATTTTTAGTACTTGACTCCAGGATGTGTGGCTTTAAAAACAAAAAAAGGAACAAACACCACTAATCAAATGTACAATAAAATCTATCCTTCTGACAACATTGTTAATTCAATTAACTTTGATTTGGCCTTCAAATGCGCCCTCTTACAGGGTTGTGCCTGATATATTTGGCCATTCAAGGAGTAAAGGAATAGCAGAATAGCAAATAAATAGGAGTGTTACAAGCCAAGTGTCTTCCACTCAAAATTGTGTAAAAGGAAGTTTGGGCAGGTGGTGGAAAGCACTTGTGTGAGTGAGATTTGCAATTTAACCCAAGTTGATCAGAAGGAAGTTAGCAATTTAAAAATGTATCACTGCAATTATATTCTGTTGCCTCATCTCCACCTTTTGTGTGAGGCAAAAAACTGAGTGCCCTCTGATCCTGTTCATGGAAATGATTACAGTAAGTGAAAGATAAGTACTTAGTAAACTGGAGTTTTCAAATATTGGTATCACTGGGAATAAAAATCCAACTTGCTTTGCTTTGTCCTTCACCTGCAAGGAAAGATTTTGTCCAGTTTTCCAAGGAAACTGCAGAGCCATTGTTATTCATAGCAGTTTAGCTGGTTGTGCACTGATTCATTTGTACCACTTCTGAGCACTAATTGTGTTGTTGATAATGAAAAATTGATGTCTGGAAATTACACAAGGGCAATGATGAGAAGAACCTTGTCCAACAAGACCAGCAATCCACAGATATGCTGCCCAATACATAACTTGTTTGCCAGTGATTAAGTAACTCAAGTTACTCCGTCTAGATGGATTTACAAGAAACTCACGGGAATCAAATTTCTCAATAGAGCATAGACAAAAGTTTCCTTGAATATAGGACAAATCCTGTTAACACTATAGTAGGGTCAACACAGGACACAAACTCTGCTATCAAACTCTTTGCTATAGTTCTATATTAGACTTCTGTTAAGACATAATTTATGCTCAACAGACGCGGTCAAGGCTATGACTCATTTGTGCCACTCTAAAATATTAAAACTTCCAGGCCACTTCAATTACAAACCTGGCAGGACATATCACCTGATACAGTGAAATATTTACCTGTGTTATCCAGACTGGCAAAGAAAGAATCCAATCACTGCAAAGAATGCTACTTGTGATTAATACTGTCATTGTTTAGATTCTTTCTTTATTTTGACTACCTAGGAGTAGAAGGAGCTACAGATGAGTGGGCATTTCTTCTGTTAAAGTATGTTGGAGATGCATGAAAGCTTT
Organism: Aythya ferina; assembly: GCF_964211825.1. NCBI lineage: Eukaryota > Metazoa > Chordata > Aves > Anseriformes > Anatidae > Aythya > Aythya ferina. The sequence goes on from NC_140298.1 coordinate 23,558,116, forward strand.
CTACCTTTTCTTCAAGAGTTTAAGCCTTTGAAGTATTTGTGTTCATGCAAGCAACTGCTAATCTGAAGAGGGATGATGTGGAAGATAAGACACCAGATAAGCTTATACTTCTGTAATAGCAAAGATAAAAGATAAGTAAGTTTTCAGTCAGTTGAGTTTAATTAACATAAGACATTTAATTATATTTACTAAATAAACTGTTAACACCTTATCCCCCCCACCCCATCACCACTCGACTACCTTGAGATCCTTCTCAGATTCTCATTTGGAATTGAAGTGTACTTGATGATCAACTCCAATGCAACAGGAATTAGAACCAGGAATAAAGTTTGAATTTTTAAGCACTTCTAAATTGCTAAAACTAGAATCTTGTTTATAATCATCTGTTTTAATCTAGCTGGTAGAAATTTCTGGAGTCTACTTGCTTCTTGCTTTTTGTTTGTCTGTTTGTTTTTTTTAATGACTGGTATCATTGTATCATGAATTCATATTTTGATTTTTGTGTTTATGGTGGCAGCTCCATTGAACTCTGTTTGCAGAATAACAGTGTACTTGAGTGGACTTAGCCCAGAACAGAGTGCATGCAAATGTCTGTACATGTGAAACTGTAGACTAGCCCGAAAAATCTGAGTATTCCAGCTCATGTTTCCCTGCATAATGAAGTTACTGACTAGCTGGGATCAGATTAAATAAGAGGCTTCTTTGGCTTATATATAATACCTAGGTTCACATTAACTGTTTTTAATTGGCAATTCATATTGTTTGTCTTGCATGATGAAAGCATACAAAGAGCTGCTCGTTTGTATACACTGTGGTGACCTTTGTTAGAAACCCTGCAGGATTTTTATAACCATTCAAGTGAAATTAAACGTGAACCGGATCAGCTGTTACAGGCTTGGTAGGATCTCAGCAACATAGCTCACAGGATGAAGAGTGCTGTGAACAAGGACACAGAGACCTAGAAAGAAATGGTTATTAGAGATTCTACTGAAAAGCAGTGATAATATGGGAGACAGACACCCTTTGACTAAAATATATTTTTTTCTACAACACTCGACACTTTCCTATCAGAATAGAATATTGATCCATTGTATTTTGTATTTTATATTCTGTATGGATATGTCAAATTTTGTATGGATATTTCTTTTGTTACCTGTTTTGTAAAGATGGTGACCAGAGACAGCATGAGCAAGTCAGTATTTTCATCTTTACGTTTTGATTGTAAAGTCAAGTAGTGGTATGCATGTGGTCATTCAAATATACCTACCTAGTGATTCTTTCTGTCATTCTCTTAAGTTATCTTTGCAAAAATTGTGGTATTTCGGATTTTGTCAGAGAGAAGGGAGAGCAGAGGGAGGAGGGAAAATGTGCACTTGTGTGGTGGGTCACCAGGTGGTGATCACCCTTGTTGATTTACCTGATCTACCTCTACCTGACCAGGCTGTGTTAATGGCTGCCTTCTTCCTTGTTTGCACTTCACCAAGAAAATGTAGTGGCCAGGAGCAAATGTTAAGGCAGTTGGCATAATGAATAGCAGAGATGTGAATGCATCATTTCCTCAGCTGGAATGTGAGCCTTCCTTGCCATAGACTGGGATACGTGTACCTTCTGCTTGCTTGCAGTGCTAGCTGCTGCCCCTGCCATCTATCCAAGCAGAGCCCAGGAAATGCTGTTGTGGCCTCAGCTAATGAGTTGTTTCTTTTCCTCCTTTTTTTTTTTTTTTTTTTTTTTTTTCCTCCATGTGACCCTTTCCTGATCCATCCTTAGTGGAGAAGTGATCAATATCTAAGGTATGTAGCAACTCCAATGCTCCTTCCACTTTGGGAGAGGAGTGACCACAGTAAGTGTATGTTACAGGGGCTGGAATGTGCAATAGTTTGCATACCCCAAATTGCTGGCCTCCACCTCAGTCTGAGACAGCACCAACTGATGTGGGACTGCAAGGTGTTAAAGCCTCAGCTTCCATTCCTCCCTGCCTTCGGGAAAAGAAGCAGATTATGACACATGGTAGGTGCTCCTGCAGGTCCCTGTGCCCAAGACACTTCCCTAAGCAGGGTTGCTCTTGACCGGGCTGTCAGCTGGTGAGCTCCCCACAGCCAAGCAGGCACCAACTCAGTTCTCCACTGCTCAAGCTAGAGAATCCTTATGAGCAAGCTGTAATGCAATCTGTTCTTCAACTGCTGGATTTTATTTTTGTGTTTCTCTCTAGTAGCTTGGCCTTAACAAGGGTCTAACTCCAGTGCCTGCTGAGTACTAATAATGGGATAAAGGATACCAGGCTGGTTTCAGGAAGCAACAATCTCCTGGAAGGCTCAAGTACAGAGAAAAGAACATTGAATAGTAGGTTAAATACCCAGGCCTACCCTCTTCTGAATCTTCCTGCTCCCCCAGCATATTGCTGGTTTGATCCTTACTTACAGTTTGCCCATGAAGCCACGTTTTATGGCAAGATATCTTCATACTTTTTTAATGTTCCTGCTCTGACTGGAACTTTCAGCTTCTCTGTAGCTTTTTGGCCTAAAAGGTTTGAATTAATGTCTTCCCTTTAGATATATGCTGCTATTTAGAAATGTTATCTAAAAGACATGCAATTAAATCTTGACCTCAATTAAGTCAGTACAAAGTTCTCGCAGCTCATTATGATAAGCAGTTATGGTTCAATGATACTGCGTTTGCTGTGATGTATCATTTTACACTCAGCATTAACACAAGGCACATCTTGTTTGATAATTTTCAGAGCCTCAACACATTAGCCTGTTTCCTGTTCTCCTCCCCCACAAAATCTAATTATAGTGGCTTTCACTGCTGTTTTCAGTCTTGACAATTATTAGTGGAAGCAAGCAGAAAGACTTGAGTTATACCAATCACCAGACTTCTCACTTATTAGTCTCATAATTTCATTTATGTATATGATAGCCATATATGCACACATTTCACCTCAAAGCTGGGGTTGTATCCTCGTCTGAACTACCTGGTGAGTGTCCTGGGCTAAGTGCACCACAGATACGATGTCCTACTCAAGTATGCTCTTGGCCCGGGACGTTATCTTCTGCTTTCTCCTTCTCTGGGCTCTTTTGGGCCCAGCTTCCATTTGAATTCTTGGGGCTAGAGAATGCTGAGAGGTGAAAGCTGGGACCCTAGCAAAACAGTGGTATTTGAGACACTGCTTTTAGGCTGGATTGGCCAGGTGGGGTTAAAAAAGTGTGTCCAGAGCAGCTCAGAGAAACAGAGTATTGAGGGCAGATATGAGAAGAAGGGATAACTTCTCATTTTTCTTTTCCCCTTGCATCTGTTTTGTGTAGGAAAAGTCTTTCATTTGGACTGTGGTTTTTCTGTTCATTCATCTTTTTTTTTTTCCTCATAAAATATGATATATGAATAAGTCTAAGCAAAAGTAGCATTACGGTTGTGTCTCAATCATTTTGAAATCTTTGTTTCCCTTTGCCTTTTGTTATGAGCTTTAGGCTGATCAAATCAAGCTATGTAATCCCCCGTGGTCTGGCTGGATTCACCCGTGCCATTAGGACTGCTTTTCTTAGCCACAGTTAACAATGGTGTAATGGATTTTATAACATTTTATTAAGTTGAAAGGCATCAATAGCACTGATGAGAAACAATTGTGGTATTTTAGGAAGAACAATTTCCAGCATTTATTGCACATGCCAACTTGCAGACCTTTTGGGCAGCACTTTACTCTATGGCACTAAATCTGAAGTATTTGCCCATTATAGACATGTCTGTTGTGTGGCACAGACTTCAGGAAAGTAGTCTTGGAGTCCTGTAGTAAGAAGTATATAAAAGCATTACTTTCAACACTTTAGATTAAAATTCTTCTTCATCTGATGATGACTGTTGCATAAGCCTTTGCTGCTGGCTGGTCTAAATCAGGAAAAAGTGGCCTGACTTGGATTTACTGTGGGGATGATGTGAATGTGATCGTGGTGATGCCAGTTGTACAACGTGACAGTTGTAACATAGCCTTCTCCCTTTGTCCTCCCCTGATTCACACTGGGTCTGTCCTTAGCTTAGATCAATAAACTTAATGTGAAAAGACAACTTAGATGCGTAAGGATTTTCTGGAATTCAACCTCCTACATCTTAAAGCCTGAAGAAAAAAAGGCTACTTTTTAATGCCTAACTAATAGTGTTAATAGGCTGACTTAATTAATGATTACTGATTAACTAATGCCAACAATAGCTGTAACTGAACTTTTCCAAGGAAATGATTAATTGCTGTTAGCAACAGACAACAGTATTTTACTAAATTCAGCAAAAAGGCAGCAATAATTTTTTTAGCCATGCAACAATCAGGTAGTGAGACTGCAGAGGGTGTGGGTGAATGTAGCTTAGATGCAAATCATGATGTGACTTCTCCTTTTGGATTTCCCAGTGCAGGGTTATTTCTTCAGTCAGCTTCAGCTTGTTGTGCAAAAACTGCGTAACTGGCTTGCAGCATAGACATATTTATCATTACCCTAACTCAGCAACCAAGTCAAACACGGTCTTGAGGAAGCTAAGCAAAAGAGTTGCACATCTGTATACGGCACCATAAGACAAAGGGCTTGAATGCTGTGCTAATTTGTGCTAAACTGGGGGAGGGAAGTTGAGTTTTGTTTTAATTTCTCTCTAGACCCCAGTCCTGATCAAATTTCACTGATGGTATTTATTCTACAACACCTACTTCCTAGAAATGCTCAGTGGACCTTGGATCAGGCCTGATCATTTTGTCCCCAGTGCTTCAGTCAGCTCAGTTGGGATGGATCTTTGCACTTTGCACAGAGTTGTTTGAAGCCACTGGAATTCACATGAACAAATATACTCCCCTGCAAAGGTGGCTGGCATTGTTACATTGGACTCTACTTTCTTTTTCAACTAGAAAAGTAACACTTTTCTGGAACATCAGTATTAATTTTAATGATAACGTAATCCAACAAACATAGGAAGGATGAAGTGGTCGGAAAACATTTTTAATTTTATAATAAGCTATCTATTGGGGGTAGGTATTTATATACAGTTCTCTTGTACTTGCGGTTTGATCTACAAACATTGACCAGATGTTGATAAGAGTTTACCAAAAAACAAGTCAGTCAGTCTGGTAAATGTTGACTTGAACTGAACTTGAACGGGTTTGAAGAAAATAGGAGCTTAATCTGGTGACTGACCTCACAGCATGTGATCTTTACAATCAGGGCCGTGCAGTGCAGTGCACAATCTGCCAGTACAGATGGACAAAAATATTAGAGATTAATTCAGTGCAGCCAACTTCACATTTTTCACTACGTATTTTCAAAATGGCTAATTGCAAAGCAATATGATAATAGCTAGTAATGGTAGAGGAGTCCCATCTGCCTAAAGACAGGCTGGCTTCAGTTTTCCATTCATACAATGACTGCATAAGCAAGCATTATGGGATTATAAAAATCTTGTAAAGTGTAAATTTATATGTAATCAGTATATCAAAATTGCCTGAAGTAATATGATTTTGTAGATATGATTGAACTCAATCAGTTTGTTGTGAATAAATTATTTCATAACCAAGAGAGCACAGAGGTTAAAGATTCAGTAAGTGCAACTTTAGAACTCCTTTCTTTCAAAAACCAGAACAAACAAGCAAAACCAAAACACACCACCAAAAAAAAAAAAAAAGAAAACCACAAATTTTCCTTGATGATGGTTCCTTGGTGATGGTAGTGTCAACAGATGAAAAATGCCCATGTAACTGAAAGGCAAATCTAGCATTGCTCTCTACGTGAGCCACGCATTGACTGACAAACACAGTATGGCAGAAACACCATATCTGCAGCAACAAATTAAAGTGTTCCTCACTGACCATCTGGTTGCATAGTGATGTATCTGTTATCCATCTTTAATAAGTAGTCTCAGTCAAAGTCTTCAGTTTAGTTTTAATGAGAAATTAAACACCTCAAAACATCTGAATAATTCAGCTCACGGTGATGGATGCTGGTGCACGGAGAAATCTAGTATTGTATGAAGTGGCACTGTAACAGCACGAGCAACCATTTTCTTCCCGTATGTATGCTTACTGCAATGTTTAGAGTCACATCACAACATGTACTTTGTGGAAGCAAAGGCACGAATCTGAGACTCAAGGCATTATCCCTCTATGGTTAATATTAAGTTCTTGCTCATCTTATACCTTTATGAAAATTGTAGCCAGAAATGAGAACTTTAAGTTCACTTGTGCTTCTTGGAGGAGATTGAAGCATCTGTTGAATGGTTTATCTGTCTAAAACCTAACTTTTGAGTGCTAACCTCCCCCTTTTTTAAAGGCGATAGTGATTTGGTAACTGTGAAACAGGTTACTAGTAATCTTATCAGATCTTCTTGAGTTACAGAACATGTAGCTGTAACAAGAGGCTAATGCTAGACCAAAACCAATAAAAAATATTCTGAAGGCGATGCATATATTTTGTGTAAAATTTTGAGATGGAAAATCTGAGTGGCACTGCTGTAAAGGCTAACAAGCTACTCTCAAGTGGAAAATTATGAAATTTACATATGGCTGATAGAAGAAAGAGGGATGATTATATCTGCTTCGTGTTCTGCTATTCTTAACTAAGTGGCAAATAGTTAAAAATGTGATTCATTTATTTTTTTTCCACCTTTTTCACAAATGGTAAAGGACATGAACAAAGACAAGTGTGCTGTTCTCATGCAAGATTTTCATGCCAAATTTCTTGACAGTGTTTGGGTTTGATCTGCTATGCTGTAGAAACAGTAAGTACATTCAGATGTGAATCTACCCAAACCCTTTTAGGAGACCAGGGCGACCTTCACTGAAGTGTCATGTGGCTTGGGCCCCCTCTGTAGCTTATAGTTAGTCTTGTTAGATTCTTTGTAGTAAAAGTAGTACAGGTGTTGGTTATCACACCTGTTTTTGTAATACAAAGGTAAAGTGACGAAAAACCTTTTTTGCTTGTTTGTTTAAAAAAAAAAATCATAAATAACTGAGCACTTCTAAATTTTAAAACTTTACCTACACCTAAGGAAATTTATAAACTACCGTTTTCTATGTGTCTGTACTCATCAAATCTACTTTGACACAGCCTTGGCCTCAGGAAACTATCAGTAAACACTTGATAAACAAGAATTAGCTCTCAGGCGGGACTAACACACATTCCTGTAGATAGTGCCCGACTGATCAACAGGATCAGGAACAGGTATGATCAACAGGAGGAATACCATTTGTTGCCTCAGGTCCAACTTGCTCAACTACTTGGAGCAGTGGTGATCCAACAGATGAGTTCAATCAGCAGTGCAGGGCAGGGAGGGTTATATCATTGCTCTTGTGATTTCTTACTGCATAAAGAAAATCCCTTTTGCTGCAGGACTCGCTAGACAGAATGATGGGATTGTAGCCAGAGCCAGGATGTGAGTGGTCCTCTCTTTTCCCTAGTAGCACACTTGATAATTTGTACTTGTACTCATTTAGCATAGCTGTGTCTTCCATGTCAGATGGTCTCCTTGGCTGTGGCTCCTCTTGTTCTCCTCAGAAGCCGTGGGTAGAATTTTAATTTTTACTTTATGTTGGACAGAATTTTAAGCATCACACTTGAATGGAAAGTGAAGGGATGTTTCCTCGCTGGATCCAGAAGTTGTTCTGTCTGTGCCTAACTATACGAAATTCCCTGAAGTAAAATTACAGATGCAATGCACCCAGTTATAAAACGTTTTCTTGATTTCGTTTAAACTTACAAAAATATTGGAAGAAAATATCAACTCAAAGACATGTAATGTTCAGTTTTGCCTAATATTTAATTAATCATGATTAAAACATATATATATATTTAAGCTCGAGCAACATGACATCGATATGTGACCACTATTTCTATGTACGCTAAAGGAATAGCCTCTGTTTTTCAGTCTCTCATATCCTAGCAATAACCTTTTGATTTCTTTGGGCTATTTAGTTGTGGCTTTATATAGTTTGTTTAAAACCAGGAAGTCTTCTTTGCCACTTTCTTTAGGAAAAATACAGATGCCCCTAGAACAACTCAAGGCCTTAACTTGGCAGCCTTCAGTTTTGTCAGAACACTGTCTGAGGTCTGATGTAAACTCAAGATAGTAGAGAGGGGGAAAAAAGTGTGCATTTATCATAAGCCTGAAATTTTGGACACACTTGTGACACATTTTCTCTGAGGCCTATAATTTTTTAATGAGAAGGAACTTAGGCTCTCATCCAAGAGCTTAAAATATTGGAGAAACGAGCAAAAATGACAATGCTGTATGATAGAACTGTAGGAGCTGGCAAGGCAGGCTTGCCTGCAGCTTGGCTCATCTTGAGGGATGTAACAGGTACTAAAGCCATTGGCACAATTTACTCCATTTTAGTGGCTCCTTCATATTACCCTGAACTGTCCCTAGGCAGAGATGCCCCTAGGAGAAGATGACCTTTCAGTGAGAGTTGCTTTTATTTGCAGAAAGACTGGTGGTATTTACTTCCTGGGGAAAAATCAGTCAAGGAAAATGGCTGTTCTGTTTTGTTTTCATTTTGTGTGCGAGTCTTCAAAAGGAAATCATGCCTCTTAAAAGATTGTTGAAAGTGGGGCTTTTAAAAAGCGTGGCCCTGCCACTGGATCAGTAAGAGAAAGGACATAAGACCCTCTTGGCACTGAAGATCAAGGGACTTTAACAGGCATGATTTTCCTTGTTCCCCTTGAGGTTACAGGTCGTAGAGGTGGAGTAACAGATTACCCTTTAAGTTTAAGAATTGACTTGGAGCACAGAGGTGGTTTTACCTCTTTACAGAGAATGGAAAGGCAGACAGGGTTGGAGAATACTACGGAAGGTTTAACAGATATTGTCAAAAAGAAATGAAATGTTTAATGTTCTGAGGATGGCAGTACGAAAACCCTCCAAACCAGGGTATTGTACACCATGTAAAGCACCTTAGAATTGGAGGCTGCAAATTTAACTCTCTCGCTTTCAGGCCCACAAATTCTTTTATTCCTTTTCCTTTTTCTTTCTTTATTGCAGCCTATGGAAAACATAATTGCGAGGTTCTTGGTGTTTCTTTAAACTTTTATTTTTCCAAATCCAGTACCAACTACTCAGTTCATTTGAGACGCTTTCTAGAATTATGCTGCCTTGAGCATATGCCTTATTTCATGCTGTGCATCTTCCAGCTGTCTGCGCTCTGCACACGCTTCCATATTTGTAGTTCCTCAATGTCAGTTTTGTCTACTTTTATCTTCTCTCACGCTACCTTTTCAATAAAATTTATACTTCTTTTTTCAAGTAATAATTTGCCCTGAGAGGTGGGAAACAGTAGTCGTTTCCTGCTCTGCAGAATTTCTGAGGTTTCTCAGGCTGTCTCTGTTGCCTGTATGACAGGCCTTCATGATTTTTTAAAGGCAATTTTGGTTTTAGTGTCATCTGCACATGAATGCCTATTCCTAAGGCTTTTTTCTCAGGCCATATGGCATCTGTGACTTTAGTTTGCTACACGAAAAGCAAGCAGGGAGAACTGATTGAATCTGGTCAAGACAAAGGAGCAGCGTTTTATTTCCCAGCCTTGGACCTGGATGGAGGTTCAAAAGCATTCCAAAACTTACTGTTTCTGAATTCCAGAAACACATCTTTAAGTCGATTTGGTGTTTACAGCTTTGAACCTGGATTTCATTATGGAGATCTATGCCTTTGTGACATGTGGCTTGCCTGAACGTCCGCAGTGTGTTCTCTCCTCGCAGCTATGCTTGGAGGCAGCTCTAACACGACGGCAGCGTTGCAATGCAAATGCCTGCCCTCGAATGGCAGCGTGCGAGAATCACGGCAGCCAGGGACTTCTTCAAGGGTAACCAGGGGCAAAAGAACATTATCTTCTGCTAAAGTCTCTCAAGGGGTTAATGAGTAAAAACTGACTTGCATCTTGTAGCCAGACACTGTGATCAAAGCCAGCCTGGTGAATTCAGAACCTTGCAGGCAGCTTGCCTGCACTCATTTATAGGCTGGTTAGGCTAACTTCTTAACATAACTGTCTGAGTGTAACAGATGTGTTTGTTTATTATTGTGTAACACTTCCACTGCCATAACAACACGGTTTTTCCATCTAATAGGCAGGAATAAGTCTAACCTTTTTCTCTCACTTTTTTCCCATAGGTTTTCTTGGAGGCTGTAGGAGACACTTCCAGTAGTGAAGTTTCTGCTCCAGCTATGCCTGACATCATTTAACCACCTAATATTACCAGTGTTGGTATCTGTATATTTCTAACAGTTAATAAGCACATTAAAACATGTTTTTCCAAAGATGAATATTGACATCTTTGTTATTATCATCCTCTGGGCTGAGAAGACATAGTTTCAGTAAGTTATTTAGTTGAAAAATGTGTAAAATGTAGAGAAATGGTTAAAAAGGCCACAAATCAAGAGCTGCTTATATTAATCTTAAATCCTTTTTAAATGACAAATTACACATTAAGAAAACTCACAATCTCTTAGAAATTATGAGGAATTGCCTCGAGGAATTGAATTTAAAACAAGAAAAAGAAGAAAGAAAAACCACAACAAACCTCTTGTGAAACTGCAGAGGTTCAGCATTAACAGCTATCAACCAAATGAAAAAAGTTCACTTAGGTTTTTTTTTGTTTGTTTGTTTGTTTGTTTTTTCCCATTTTTAATTGCAGTAATGGCACATATATGCACAGAGGTGTTACTTTATACCAGAAAAGTTTCCTCAGAGCCCCAGACTGGATGACAGGCACCTCGGGATCTGTAAGGGCTATTTCCTTGAGTGAGCTTCCTAGAACATGGGTTGTCCACATGAAGGTCAGGAAATGAGGACTAAGGGTGGGTCTTTGCTACTAGCTCATTCAGCAAAATGTTAAACCACAGCTTCCTAAGCTTTAAGGCCATCATGCTGACAAAGAATGCTTTGTACGCCTGCTCCCCCATGTGCAATTCCTTTCTGCTGTATAAATTACCTAATTTGTTAGTTGTCTAACATAAATGCTGCGGACTCTCTCATTTTGAAGCATCATATATCAGGATTTTATTAAAAATTGTGCAGTGATTAAAACAGAATAAAAAGAGCAACCAAATTTTATATGAAAAACATGAATTAAAACTTATTTTTATTTTGGAATTATATCCAAACAAGGCTTCATTTTGCTATTGGGATGTAAAAATTAAAATGTAACTTTAATTATTACCTAATAGTTGTCCTTTATCTTTGGGAGTTTGGACTGACATTTTGCTGAGAGTAAGCTCAAGTATATGCTCTGAGTTGTTTGCATGTGTTATAAAAGAAAAAAACCCGAGTCCTACGGAAGTTGATAACACCTCAGAATAGCTAAAGTTGACTCCATAATGATTACCGAGTGCACTGTCAGATTTAACCTAGTAATAAAAGTATCAGAGCAAAACACCCAGAGTTGGAACTGCTAATGCAAGACTCGTCCGTTTTGTCAAGAAGGTCAGCAATTTTGTTTTGTTTTGCTCGAACAGAACACGATGGTATTATTTGGTTGTTTGTGTTTTCAAATTCTGAAATGAGATTGATCTGCAATAACATCTTTGTTTTCTCCCTGGAGTGGAGGTTTGGTTTTAATTTCCTTGATGGTACAGCCATCTCTGAAGACTCGGTGTCTGGGAAACGGTAGACTAGCATTACACATAGTACGGTTTGGATGTGAAAGCGATATGTGTTTCAGTCTAAATACTACAGTTTGAAAATTTTATTTTTTCAGTGCAAAAGATGTTCTAGCAGAGATATCCTTCTTGAGATATATTTATTTATTTGTTTGTTCCATCCTGTGTCTATTCCCTGAGAATCAAGCCAAGTTAAAATTACGTGCACAAACCACTCAGCTCAGATCAAGCATGACAATGTTTGAACGAAACTGGGGAAACTGGGCCTGGTCAGCCTGGAGATGGCTGGAGGTCAGCAGTGGGAGACGGGTGAGATTTTTTTGCCAGGCGTGCACAGTGAAAGAAAGGGCAGGGGACTGCAGTAAGGGATGCTCCTCATTCACGGAAGGCAACACTCCTCAATGGTGTGGAGCAGTTTGTCAGGAGGGTGCTGCGAAGCCTCCAGCGCTGGAGCCTGGCCTGCCCTGGTGGGGCGCAGGGTCTTGGGCCCGCTGTAGCTGCGACATCCCCTGGGGACGGCTGTGGCGCGTTCCTAGAGGAAGCAGGCGACGGATGAGAAGAAAAGCTGAAGGTTTTGATGGATACGAAGCACACCCTGTGCACCTATGCCTGTAGAGCCAGCAGCACACACCGCCTGGCTGCTGCCCTTGGCAGGACCGATAGCACCGAGCCCTGCCAAGCCAGAGCGTGAGCTGCAGGTGCCCGTGCCCCGCACAGCCCCCATCCCTTAACTAAGGGGGTCGCCAGCCCCTAACCCAACCGCGTGGGTGGGGACCGGGGGCCGAGCGGCCCCAACAGGTGCAGGGGGCTCCCCGTGCGCGGCCGGGCAGGGCAGGGCAACACCGGGCAGGGCAGCCCCAGGTAGGGCAGCCCCGAGCAGGGCAGCCCCGGGCAGGGCAGCCGAGGCCCGGCTGGGGAGAACCGAGGTGCTCCCGCGGTCTGCGCCTGCCCGCCCGGCCCGCCGCTCCCGCCTCCCCGCCGCCCGCCCCCTGTCTCTCTCTCTCCTCTCCCTCCCCGCGGGGCTGAGCAGCCGTAGCCCGCCGCCTCCGGCTCCATGAGCGGCCGCCAGCCGCCGGCCGGCACCGCCACTGCCACTGCCACCGCCACCGCCAGCGGGCCCAGCTCCCCCAGCCCCGCCGCCGCTTCCGCCGCCGCCCCGCCGCCCTGCCGGAGGTGAGCGAGGCCCCGCCGTGCGGGGACGGGGCCCGGCTCCGCTCGGCAGCGCCGGGCAGGGCAGGGCAGCGAGAGGCCGCCCGTGACCTTCGCGGAGGAGGCGGGGGGGAAGATGGAGGGAGGCCGGGGTCCCGCTGCCGGGGAGGGAGGAGGGAGGGAGGGAGGGAGGGAGGAAGGAGGGAGGCGGGGAGGCTGCTGCCGCCGCCGGGCGGAGCTGGGGAGCTGCCCCGCTGCCTCCGTGCCCCCGCAGCGGCGGTGGCCGGGCGGCCCCGAGCCCCCCGTGCCCCGTTCCCAACGCGGAGCCTTCACCTGCGCCCCCCTTTTCCTTCCCCTGCAGGACGGTCCCGCAGTGAAGAGGATGGCCGTGACTTTCCAGCAGGCCCAGCGGGTGGGCTGTACCTTGCTGAAAGCACTCCTCAGGTTCGCTTTTATGGTCGCCAATAACCTGGTTGCTATTCCGTCCTACGTCTTGTATTTAATTGTGCTGCAGCCGCTCCGAGTGCTGGATAGTAAGCTCTTCTGGTATATCGAAGGAGTGTTGTTTAAATGGCTTTTAGCTATGGTGGCTTCCTGGGGCTGGTGGGCAGGATACACAGGTAAGCACGTCTTATTAACTACCAAACGTACCAATATTACGCTGGCGACAAGCCTGATATCGCGGGTGTTTTGGCGTGGGGGAACCCCGCAAGGCGGTGGGCACGGGGGGTGTTTCTCTTCCAGGTGCCGTGCAGGGATGCATTGTGTTTCTGCACGGAGATGCCGAGCGTACCGAAACGTTTCTTAAACTGTAGCTGCACATTTATTGTGTGTTAAACAATGGAGTTTCTCAATCGATGCTCGGTGCTATCAGAAACAATGCTTTTTTGGCATTATGTGTCTTGATCGCTTCAGTTTAGTATTACGTGAAGGAGGCACGTCTATTCAGAACAGTGTTGGTTTGTGCTGTGAGTGTAGCTGCTAGAGCCAAACTCTGAGTGTGAACAAACTTCCTGTAAAAGTGCATGCATTTCTAAATCATCTCCACTTAAAACTGTCAGGACACAAAGCTAAGAAGTTTGGCATGAAGGTCATCTCAAAAGAGTAGGTCTTCTGGTCCTTGAAACAGCAACTGTCTTCTCTGCTGCCTGAGAACGGAGGGAAACAGGGAAACAGAAGCAGCCTTTTTCACAGAAATAGCGATACCCGGTGTTTCTTGACTATGTGGCTCTTCATTTACTGTTAGCAAAGCTAATTACAGAACCTGTAGGTTCCCCCTCCCTCCCCTGCATGCTTGTTTTGCAGCGATTATTGAACTTATTTTTACTTGTTAGCATTCATAGGCTCATCGAGATGAAGGACTGAACTGAAATATTAAGGAAGGCTCTAGTCTTGTCCTTGAATACACTGATTTTCATCCTGGCTACTGCACTTCCTGCAAGAAAACAGCTGTCAGATCTTTGTATGTGCTTAGACCTTGGAAAGGGGAGGAAATGAATCTACTGAGTGCAAAATATGAACAGCCCTCCTAAAATTCTTTCCCTCTCTTCTGCCCAGGCTGCATCCGCAGGTCTTGTCCATGTAAACAAGGAAAAAAAGGAATGGCAACACACAGCTCTGGAGTCTGGTCAGACTCCCGATTAGTCAGAATGTCAGTGTTCACCCAGACGGAGCGCTCTTTTTGTTAGGCTACAAGAGCTGAAGCCTCTGATAATATGCCTTTTGGTACCCTGTCATGTGCCTTTCCAAGATGCACAAAGTTTCTGTGGATACTCTAGGTGAGCTTCCAGTTCTTCTTAAGGAGATGGTGGCAGCAGCAAGCTAGATCCTGGTCTGCCGGGCTAGAACTGTCGCAGCGTTGCACTGCTTCGAAATTGCCTTGCCTGGTACAGCTCAAGCTTTTCCAGATATGCTGTTTTAAAAATCTGTTTATATTTGCTCCTTAAAAGAAGTCCACATAGTATTTGCAGTGGCAGGTATATTTTTTAAAAGTCTGCTTTACACCTTTAAGCAAAAAATCCTCCCGTAAGGGAGGGTTAATTTTCAAGGTGTTGTGTGTATTATATTAATTGGAAATGGGAAAGTTCATGGGCATAACAGGAACGTTAAAGTCATACAGCATACGACCCTGAGGATACACTGCGTATATTGAACATGCTAGTTAAAATTCAAGCCGTCATCCCATGGCGATACGGTTGTCAATTTTGAAGGCAGTTTCTTTGGGACAGTTTTCCTGCTGACTGCAGAACTGTGTGGTTTCTTTTGCCTATTGCTTGGAAAGTGGTCTTAGCATGATCTGCATATCCTAGAGACTTCCTGAAGCATCTGTTCATTGGTGTTGCTGCTGTATCTTGACGATTTGAAATCCTTTGTTTTGCAGTCTTGAAATGTCCTAGTATGTTTATGTGACGTATCATTTACAAACAGCTACCCAGAAGTGTTTGCTGGGATGATGTATGGGTAAGGAGGCCCTTCTCTTTGCTTCTCACTATAAAGCATGGCTTCTGACTCAGGGAGGATTTTAAGCAAGCGCTAGTATGAAGTCTCAGTTTGAATATATTTTCTTATTTGGTATGAAGACATGAACATGTTTTATGCTGAAAGCTACAAAATAGCAAAAATAGCTGGTTTCTTTGTCCTTCCTTCCTTTACCCTCATCAGTGTTCACTACCACACGCAGAACAGACCTGGAAAGGCTAGGATACCTTTCTGACTGCAGTACATGTAGACAGAGGAAATCTGTCCGTCTGTTTCCAGATGGGTAGATTTATAAAAGGTTGTTGCTGTGCTCTCCTCTTCATATAGAGTATGACATACATTAATTCAGGACTGAAATACTACTTTATTAGAGTTGGTGCCTAAGACTTACAGTGGTGTATCTGAAAGAGACATTGCTCTAGAACTTTTCTGTTTTCAGTTCCAAGACTAAGCCAAAGATAGGCTGCAATATATTCCATCTTCGTGAAAGTAAACAGAAGATAATAGGTATGTATCGGTTCATCCAGAAGATTAAGGATTTTTCTTTTTTTTGGTGTGGTGGAGTGGTTGGTCAGTTGGATTTTTTTTAATTTTCTTTTCCCTCTCAATTCAGAGGGTTGCCAGCTAAATAAGTTTACCTGTCTTTTAATTGGAGGTAATGTTCTGTTTTGCTTGTGTTGTAGGTGTGTTTCTATTTTTATTTTTTACTTATTTTTCCCCTTCCAGGTTTGGGTCATCTGTTGAGTAAGAAGTGACATTAAACTATAATTATGGACTTAAACTCAGCCTTCAAGCTAGATTCAGGGCAGACTTTTTTTTTTTTAATGCCCCATGTAAGTTTGTATGTAATATGTAGGAGAGAGCTTAACACAAATGAAGAAAATATGGCGAGTGTTAGTTTTTCCTTCTGGGCTTTGCTGTTGTTGCATAATCGTTGGTACACTTCACTGAATTGCGCTGGAACAGCTGAGGAAAACTCATGAACTAGGTCTGCCCTTCTCCTCCCCACCCCCGCATAAACCTGTGCTTTTGTGCCAGGATCCCAGAGGATTTGTTAGAGAAAGTGCATGATCTGTGTCTGTAACAGCAGCTCTAATCTGTGCTTTTTGATAAATGTAGGTGTCTCTGTTTGCCAGTGCACTTGATCTTATGTAAAGAGGTAGCAGATAACTGGACAAGCAAAACAGGGAAAGGAAGGGGAAGAGAGGTTGTCAAAATTCTCCTTTCCCTATAATTTCCTTTTAAGATACAAATATGAGAGAGAACTTGGAACTTTGATTTTTAAAGGGCAGGGTATGATAAGGATATGTTCTTCCTGTGCTCTTTATAGTATTTCCTAAGAAAGGGAAAACTGAGTATCTTCTTATGAAGAATGTTCAGATATCTAATGGTGTTACTTTATTTTTAGCTGTTTTCAGAAAAATTGCCCTTGTAGGAGCAGTTCAGTTAGGGCACTCAGAATCTACGTGTTAGTGTGGTTTGAAAGGCACCTTTGAATGACACTTCTCAATATTTTTTCCTGCATTTGTTGGAAGACGCAGACTGAAAAAAAGCGAACTTGAGAATGCTTGATCCTTTGTTGGCAAGTACCTTTCTTCTATGCTATAATTTGTCATTTAACATACAAGTAGAACAAAAGCCCCTAAATAGTACGGTAGATGTAATGGGAGGGAGATGGAGCGTATCTGCAGAGGTGAATTTCTGATGAGTCCCTGCTCACCTGCAAAACTCCTTTTAAAGCAACCATCTTCTAAACTGGAACTTCTTCGGGTCAGTAGCTACTACTGAGTAAAGTTTAATATCCCTGTGTCTAATCAAGTCTCTAAAAATAGTTGGGGCTGGTAGAATTAAACCTCGCTTGGCTTAAAAATGCTTAGGTGCACTGTTTCCTTGTCTTCCCCTGCCATCTATGCAGCAGTTACCATTAGCCGGTGACATTGCTGTTGCGGAATGGCAATTATAAGTCTCCGTGATAGTCATCAGCAGTCCTGATAATCGTGACGCTGATCTCATGCTTCACTCTTCTCTGCTCACCTCAGTCCTGCTCGGGGAGCAGCACCGTGTGCCTCACCCTGCCCTGTGGTGACAAGGAGCTGGTGATGGGCGAGTGTCCTCCGTCTGCAGGAGCTTCTGCCTCTCCGGGCCCCAGGCACATCGCATGGGGTCAGTCTCAGAGGGGCTTTGCTTCAGAGTTGTGCTTGGAGCATTTTGTACTCCAGCGGTGAAGAAGGTAGAGGGTAACTCAGTGCTACCTTCTGTTCTAGCCTCTTGGCAGTGCACACGAAGTCTCTCAATAAAGTTGGACAGAGTGGTGAAAGGAAGAGTAATAAACTTCTGCCACCATGCAGAAAGCATCTTAGTGGTGTGAGGATGCTTGGTGGTATCGTGATGCAGGTAAAAAGCTGAACTAATCAAATAGTATTGCCTGTTACCGCTCTGTACCAGTCAGCAAGGACGTTTAAATAGTATCTAAGAATATTATGTTTTTGTCAAGCAGTGAGAATTTATATTTTATCCCTTTTGATTATTCAGCCTGAAAGAGTAAAACTGAGATTTGGATTTCTAGTTGTCTCTCCCCTCAAGTAATTTGAAATCCATTGTAAGGCACTTACATAAAATCAAGTTGTGACCAGTATTTAATTCTTCTATAAAACTTGTTCAGCAATCACCCCTTTTTTTTTTCCTAATTCAAAACGTTCTTTGTTTCATCAGTCAACAGACTCAACTCCTTAAACCCTTTACAAATGAGAATGTTTTGGTAAGATCCAGGTGGGGTTGTGATAACATTGCACAGGCAAGGCGTGCTGTCAGTGCTGCTTGGCATGGCCAGGGCCCCTTTCGTCAGGCAGGAAGTGCAACATGAGTTGGAAGACAGCAGATGAGATAAAAGTACGTTTTTGGCACCAAATAAGGCAGGGGGTGTTGTTTTAGGACGTGTATCTATGCATTCAGCCCTGTCATTGTCTTCTACCCCACTTCGTTCCTGCAGTATGATTTCTAATTGGTAATATTTGGGGATTGTTCACCACTGCGAGGACTGGGCAGTCGGCTGGGGGAAATAGTCATGTTTTTGAGTTGTGGAAATGAAGAAAAGAGATTGTTCTTGCTTTGTGGTTTGTTTGAATGTGTGACGATAGCCGATGTGCCTCGATGGCTTTGGAAAGCAACGCACCAGGCAGAGACCGGTGCTGGGCTTCTGGGCAGTCCCTGACTTGAGTGCAGCTCTCCCCAGTGTGTGTGACTTCGGCGTAGGCTAGGGTTGGAACAAGCTGGGATCTTTGAATTTATGTTGTAAGAGGAAGTTTGTGTGTAACTAGCGAGCTGCCTTGATAAGGAAAGGTCGGAGTTGAATGAGTGAGGGACGCTGGAGCTGGTTTTGGTGTGGCCGCAGAGCAAAGGCTCATTGTGCCTTAGCGTAAGAGGCGGTGAGCAGTACAGTGAACTCACTGTCCCCTTCTCTGGGCAAGTGATGTCTGTGTTTGTAAAGGGTGCTATGTAGTGACCCCTGACCTATTTTAACCACATCTAAAATCACACCAGGAAATTCCCATCTCGCCTTTTCGGAGCACAGGCTTTGCCATACTTCTTGCTTTGTACTTCGTCTCTATCGTCAGCAGCGTGTCAAAAGCAGTAATGCTCATCTTTTATTTTCCTATTGTATCATTTAACTACAAGCGGTCATTCTGAAAGATTAGCTATTGAAATGCTCTCAAAGTTTTATTTTTAGAAAGCTGGCACAGAACTTCAAGCACAAGCACATGCTGTTATTTTTTTGCTAGCGGTATTTGTGTTGTTTGTTGCTATTTGCTTCCTCTTTTTTAGGGTGGGTTAGTCTATGCTCCCGCGTTTCACCTGATCTGGATAAAACAATACGTTGCCAGCATACCAAATCTGTCAGGTAGACCTAAGGAAAGTAAGAGCGAAGTTACTGAGGAGTACTCGTACAGAAAGGTGTGAAGGGGAAATTATTTACTCTGGGAATGCCTGTGGAATGCTTCTGAACTGCAGTTCCATTCCTGCTTACGGCCAAGATTTCTATTTTTAGGACGTGTTTTCATCCCTCCTAGTTCTAGGCCTGACATTGTTTGTAGTGTGTCTATTCATGCTAGTCATCTTACTTCTCCCTTCATTGCTGGGTAAGTGCCTGGAAGGATATGGCTAAGAATACCTGAGAGATGTCTCTCTGTTCTCTGTACCTTCTTTTTTTTTTTTTTTTTCTTCATGGTAGGGTCTTAGGAACCATGTGAAGTAATTGTAGAAAAGGTTTTGTCTAGCTCTGGTTTGGAGGAAGAGCAGAATCTTAGGGCATTAAACTCTTTATGCACCACTTCTCTGCAGTGTGTGTGGAGGGGGGATTTGGAACGTGTCAGGGACAATGCCTTGATGCCAGAGATGCAATTTCTCCTCCTCACTTGTGTTTAGTATAACTGCTTTAGTGCAAAAAAAAAAATCTTAGAGCTTTTCAAGAAAACTAGAGAAAACAATTTTATGACAGGAATAAAACCTATTTTTCTCTGTCATTTTGTTCTGAGAAATTACTTTTTTAGAATGCAGCTCAAACGAGTAGATGTATTACTTTCCCTTTCTCTACTGGGTGTGTGAGGGACAGAGAAGTCTTGCCAAAGGTTAGTTTGGCAAGGTTTTAAGCCGTTGAAAACAGGACTTTAAAAATTGAAGAGTTGTGCAACTTTAATTAGACAGGGCAGTTAGTAAATCCTTTATGGAATATAAGCTTAGTGGTGTAACTTTCCGGCGTGAACTGAGCCAAAATACAGCTCCAAGATATGTAATCTGCTCGTGTTTATTACAGCGGAATATAAACTAATGCTTAAGATGACACGTCAAATGCAGGATTGCGTAGGCACGTAATTGCACTGCTCTTGCAGTTGCCACACTGGAGATAATAGTCCATCCATTCGTATGTGCAATTACTGAAATAAATAAGACCAACATGTTTGCGTTCCTAAAAATGCTCCATGACACCAGTGAGAGATTTTGCATACAAGGCTGTATTTTTTCTCCCCACAAGCATTTTGAGCAGGGAGTGCCCCCGAAGAAGGCCAGTCCCAGGCTTTCAGCCTCATGGTTGCACCACTGCCTCAGTGTTCTTGCCAAATACTGCAATGGTTGTGTGACAATCTGCATCACGGCCCTGAGACACGCTAAAAACTCCCCACCGCCTTTCTTGCTGGAGTACTGAGGGACAAAACACACCAGCTCCCAAACCCAGTTCACTGTACAGGCAGGGTGAAAGAAGATGGGAGCAGACAGCAAAGGGAAAGAGGACCTGCATCTGTCGGTGGCACGGCCAGCTTTGCTGTAGTTGTTGAACTACTGCACGTGGCCCCAGTTTGAGAGAGCAGTCCTGTGCAGGACAGGGCTCCAGTGGTTAAGGTGTCACTGAACTTCACCTCCTTCTGCTGTCTTGTGATTATTGTTATTTGGGCTGTAAAAGTGCCTTTTGCAAAGTTGCTTTAGAGAAGAAAATCAAGCGTAGGGTGAGATCGAGGGGCTATCGTGAACCGAAAACGGGTTGATTAGGGAATAAAAAGGCCAGTGTTCGTTTTAATGAAAGCTTAGCAGTGGGGTTCCTCGGAAGTTTTGTATACTTGGCTGTTTGAGTTTGTCAGCTGCAGAGACAATTGTAAAGAACTTTGAAAGTAGCTAAGCAATATGAATAGCCAGCAAATTGCAGAAGTTGTTCAGTGTTGAACAGTCCAAAATAATGAACATTTAAGCAAAGTAGCAGCTTAGGAAAGAGGTCAGTATCACGATGGAGAGCTTAGGGAAAATTTTGGCTAATGTTGTGTTATTATTCTCCTTGTTCTCAACATATTTTAATAAAAGTACTAGCTTCACACTTTGCTGTTCTTGTCTCAGTTATTTTAAAGCTATTTGGGAATTAAGAAGGGGCTCTACGAGGGTCAACAGTTTCATTAATGCAAGCTAAAATCAAAAAAGAACCATTTAATTCACAGCTAAACTTGAATCAGAACTGAACCAGACAATTTAATGGCTCTGTTTCCCAGGCAGAATAATGTAGAAGAGATGCAATCTCCCCACCTGTGTGTAAAAAAAGAAGGGGACTTTAAGTATCATTGGAAGGTAATAAATTTAAATCTTTTAAGATTTAATAAGTCAGCAGTGCTGATTTTTGGGGTTTTATTTTCCTTATGGCTTTTCACAAATATATACTTTGCAGGATAGGTGGTATCATACAATATGATCTCAAAACCTTCTAAAAGGTAAGGAATTGTCCTTGTGTAAGGGATCTAATAGTTTAAGCTAGTTTAGAGTGTCACCTACCTTTGTAATTTAAGTAAAGGGGGAGAAGAAGGATTAACAGCTTTATTACTGCTTCTCACTTCTGTAGAACTAAAAGTAGAAAGTGTTCTGCAAGCCAGGGCCAGCGTGCTGCTGTCCGAGAGGACGCGGGTTCTGGAAAGTTGAATCTGTAGGTCACTGACATAGTGTTTGTGGGGGTGTGTTTTTTTTGGTGGCAAAAGGGAGGATTTTGACTGTCTTTTTTTTTTTTTTTTTTTTTTTTTTTTTTTTTTTATCATCCTGTTTAGTTTCATTTGTTTTCTAGCATCCTGACAATCCAAGCATGTGCAGTTTCTGTGAATGTCTGTAGCGTCTGTGCTCGTTTGCCAGAACAGGGGGAAAAAACAACCACCAACCTTCAGAATATGTATTTTTGGTTAGTATAAGCATCAGTTGTGTTTGAATGTGGTATTTGGGAGAGGCCATTGAACACCTTTTTAATGTAATTTGGTGACTTGGGTAATTTATCATGTACGTAGATAAATGCTTTTAGTGCTTGTAGTATGGTTTCCTTTTGGGATTAAGCCTCTTGTTTAACAGCTCTTCTTTTTGTCATCCCTCCCACATTTCTGATTTGCCTCCTCACAAATTTGTCTGCAGTTGACCAGATGGTTCAGAGAGAATGATGTTCTCGGGAGTTTTGTGAAAACTGGCAGCTGAGCAGAGAAGAGAGAGACCCGAGCCAGTGCCTCAGCTGAGGGCAGAGCAGGTGGAATTTGACCATCGTCTGTGTCACTGGACATCAGCTGCAGTGCCAACTAGTGCACAGGTGCTTCTGGGTTTGTCCCACCTCTGGCATATCTTGTCCAGCACGTTGTGGGAAAGGAGGTTAGGCAACAAATCTTTGGGAAATGAGGCTTTGTTGCTTCTGCAGCTTCCAGAACAACTCATTCATCTGGCAGTGGCAGATGGTGTCAGATGCAGCATCCTTTCCTCTGAAAGATGTTTAGTTCACCTGGTTTATCATGGCCTTGTAGATCCCAAAGGTATACATGGGTAGCTGTTCAGCTTTAATATAAGGAAAAGGATAAGGTAGTAATAGAACTTGAAGTATTGTGGGTTTAAGACTTTCTACTCACTTTGTGTATATATAAAGGAGTTGGTGTAGCATCTCTAAAAGGAAGGCGTGAAGGACGTCAACCCAGCTGCAGCTCTTGAGGCACAGCAGTGATGCTTCGATTACCGCAGGCAGGGCAGAGCCAGAGGAAGTCAGTCAGAAATCTGACCCAGGGTTACGTGGAAACATGAGGCTTGAGGTGCATTTGAGAGTGCTTGAAGAGACCTGGGAGAGAGCAACCGTGTGGGCGGTAAGCAGCGTGACGATCTGTCGAGCAGGGCTCTGCACCGTCACGCAGCATGCGTGAAGGCACTGCATTAGTAAGGTGACCTCTCGAAATTTGTACCTGTCTAGTCTGTTTTGATATGCATAAATACATATAGATGGCCTGGCAAAACTCCAGCTCCGGTAGCTGCCAGCCTCCTTTCCAAATGCATTCCTTTCATTTGGATTACGTACCCCTTTTTATTTCCTGCACTTGCCGCTGGCATCAAATTCAGTTTTTGTTCCTCCTAGCAACAGCTTTTTACTTGGAAACAAATATAACCATAGCCTGTGTATGTGCTGATACACCATGAAGGAACCCAGGACGTTTAGTTTACATTTGTAAAAGTGTTTTCAGATGAAGGTATGGTTAATATGAATGTCTGTTAATCCTCTTGCGTGCATTGGATTACATGAAAACTAATTTTTCAGTATTAGAGACTTCTGTTCGTACCACCAAATCTAACACTTTGGTCTTCTAACCCAATATGGGAAGGGAGTGGCAAAGTCTTTATCCAGATAGTTCTGTTGTCTTGGATATATTTAAAGGATCATCTGATGCCCACCTTGGGCTTTTGAAGTTTTATGAGACTTTTGCAGGCTGAAGTAGAACTTCCATGACAGAAAACATTGAAACACCTTTTTTTTTTTTTTTCCCATTATTGCTCCCATTCTTTGCAAATATTTTAACAGCCTACTGAAACTTACGAACTAAATTGCAGTGCTGAGTTCATCTAACCACGAGTGGTGTCACAGTGCGTCACCAAAGGCAGGTTAATTTGGGTGGCTGGCGGCAAGGAACAAGCTATTCCAGGTGGCACGTTCCTTCCTTTTTCAGTCCCACTACCATCCTTGTCTGATGCAAAAGCAACGTCTGATTGCTCACTAGGTTTGTTTCGAGGCAGGGTTTCTTTGAATAAATTGTGGAGGGTTTAGTTGGATAGGTAGAATTTGATGTTTGAATGGATCGGCCAAACTCTTATGCTGTGCTAGTGCTAGACTTTTTGTGGCCTGAATAAACTCTTTTTTGCCCAGTTTTTTGCCCACATTTTTGATCATTTGTCAGAGGAAAGAGCAATTTGTGAAACTTGCAGCATGTGCTTCCTGAGTAAGTAAAGCTGCCTGTAGCCACAGGATATGACAAGCTACCTATCAAGTACTGTTGATACACACGGCCTTAGGAGTATTCACATTAATCATTGAATTGTAAAGCGGAATGTTGAGATTTACAATGTCTGTTTGTATTTGTGGCATGTTTGCTGTGTTTGAAATAGAGAAGCCTGTTTTTACAGTCTCTTTCACAACTTTGTTGTTCAGTCCCTTTACTGGTGCTCTCCAGAGAAGCTGCTCTACAGTGAAGTACTGGTTTTAATTGATGTATTTGGAAGTTTGTTCTTTTTTTCTTTTTTCCCCACACAACATTTGTCTGCTGTCATTTTTAGCATGTGTTCCCAACGTTTAGAAGAACTTTGTGATCTGAGACGTGGATTTTTATTTATTTATTTACTTGGAGAGTGAGAAGAGAGAGAGAAGCCTCAATTACTGTCATTGCAGCAACGTACTTCAAAATTGGGATTTATTGGGTATTTCTTTGAAAGGTACATTGAATATTAGTCTGTGTGCTGAGAATGAAGGGTAGATATTACAGCCAGCTATTCAGAGTGTTTGAATAAATTTGTTGGAGACTGTAAAAAGTACTACTGAAACTCCTGGTAAGACTCACCTGCAAATCCAAGGTATTTTTTTCAGTTAGCAGGTATAAGAGGATTATTTGTTTTGTAATACTAACAGGTGCCAGAGAGCTAAACTTTTTTAAAAATTAGGAACAGCATACTTGCTGCTGCTGCTTTGAGGTACATCAGCTAGAATAATGAGAGTGAGGCTGCCCTCCCTTCTAATCACTTCATTTGTGGCAGCCTGAGAGTGCCACTGATGGTGTCTCCTCTGATTTTATGGTAATGGACTTCTGCTTACTGGCAACCTGTAACATAGGTTACACATTTATTTCTTCAGAGTCACTGAACTGCTATAGGATAATCTGGGGTAAATATGTTTACATATTTAACTTGGATTGTTTGCTGCATCATGCCAGCAAAAAGTTTCCCAACTAGAATGACTTACATATTCTTTCCAGCATGCTTCTCAAAGCTGTTGTGGCCTTTTGTTCTTAACAGTGGGCCTTGCATAAACATAGAACTGAATATAGGAATTTGCTGTTAAATTAATCTGCATCACTAACTTCTTATTGTTTTATGATTAATTTACTTAGATTAAATTCGTGGCAACAAAACATCTTATTTCCCTGGGCCTTTGTAATATCCATTCATTGAAAAAAAGAGCATAGTATCTCAAAAGCCCAGGAGGAAATGTTTGTAGTTCTTGTTCATGTTCTAACTTCTTTGTTTTAGACTGTTTGTAGCGTGGGTGAAAAGTTTAATAAAGCCCTTGAAACCCAATAGTGCAGACATTTAAGGCTTCCTTTAAAAGGTTTGTCCTTGTGCTTCTTTGCATCTGTATCCAGTTATTTCTTGATTCTTTGCACGCCATTTATTGTTAAGTTTTGCCCTCCACACTGCAACCTGAAAATGTTCAATGACTTCGTTATGTTTTGTGGTGATCTTAACCCATTTTAACACCTGGAGGATGGCAAAAAAAAAAAAAAAAAAAAAAAAAGGTGTGTGGGGGGAGGAAAGAATAATGCTGCAGCTGCTTGATTAGCACCCAATTTTACTGTCTGTGGATATTGATTTTTAGATTATGCTACTTCTGCAATCTCAAAATACATTGTGTGAATATGTATTTCTGTTCTTACGATCATTCAGGCACACAGAATTTGTTCTTTTTCTGTCAGGAGTCAACTGAGTTGAGGAGCTTGAAATGGTCAGTGCCCTTCAAGGGGAGACAAGCTCCTTGATTCTGAGTTGACTGCAGGGGGACAGTGAATAAATGCACAGAATGGCCTTTTGCCTTTCCCACGTAGGCCTTTTAGCAGAGATAATCTAAAAAGTAAAGGGTTTCCTGAATGCATTCTGCATTATTTTTTTTTTATATATACTCCAACATAAGCTGGGCTGAAAAAGGTCAGTTGTATAACAAGACAGCATCAACAGCACTTTGCAGTAACACAGAATCACAGAGAGGTTTGAGCTGGAAGGAACCGTAAAAGCCCACCCAGCTGCAACCCCCTGCCATGTGCAGGGACACCTCCCACCAGACCAGGCTGCCCAAAGCCCCATCCAGCCTGGCCTTGAGCACCTCCAGGGATGGGGCATCCACAGCTTCTCTGGGCAGCCTGTGCCAGGGCCTCACCACCCTCTGAGGGAAGAATTTCTTCTGAATAGCTAACCTAAATCTCCCCTTTTTTTGTTTAAAACAATCACCTCTTGCCCTATCACTGTGTGTCCTTGTAAAAAGCCTCTCTGTCTTTCTTCTCTGGCCTCTTTAAACACTGGAAGGCTGCTATAAGGTCTCCCCAGAGCCTCCTCCAAGCCAAACATCCCCAGCTCTCTCAGCCTTTTTTCACAGCAGAGGTGCTTCAGCCCTCTCATCATCTTCATAGCCCTCCGTCTGGACCTGCGGAGACATGAAGGATCCAAAGAGGTAACCACAGGGTAACTGAAGTTGATTTAGGTAAGCAGAAGGAGAGCAGGGATATAGGAGTGGTCTTACAACCTGTATAATCTTGATTCCCCGTAATAGTATCATTGGTTTTCTTGCCTTGAACCTTCATCCAGTAAGTAAAGTCATGTAGTTTGCTTCAATTTGGAGGAAAAGTCAGTGGTCTCATATTTTTGAATCACTTATTCAGAGAATATATGCAAAATCATGTTTCTCTGAGCCCAGTTGGATTTAAACACTTGGAAAACATTTCCTTGCTCAGCTGTTTAATTCTGGTGGTGTTTCCACCACCAACAACCCGCAGTTAGCAAATCTTTCAAGAAGTGCAGTCTCAGTTCTTAGCTGTAGCTGCTCTGGAAGCTTTTCTTGGGACCTACGCTCTTGGCTGTATCACTTGCCTGCTCCCAGTCCTGGGGAAACAGTCTCAGAGAGAAATAGTCCAGTGCTCACTCAGGGTTTGATCACACCTTTCCACCATGCTATTTAACTAGATTTGGTATAAAGGGATGAATGCAAGCTTTTACTTGGAGTTTTAGGCAAGTCCAACATCTTACTTAAGAAAAAGTAACGCTTGTTTGCTTCCAGCCCTGTTGAGACTTTTCTGGGTTTTGTATTTGATAAACCTCAAGGTGCCTCAGAGCAATTCATGGGTACCAGAAAGCCCTCCATTAGCGAGCTCTCCAGCTACAGTAGAAGCACGCTAGAATAACGTGCTTTATTGATTTCCTGTGAGAAATTGCTCTCCATCTTTGCAGAAAACTGGTGCTGGACTGCCTATTCTGCGTGTGTTGTACCTGAAGGAGACTCTCGTAGTGCTCTGAAAAGCTTACAGTCCCCAAATATACGGTGTTTTAAAACCTGCAGTGAAGAATGGAAATGAAATTTCCACCTCATGTCTTCCCATTGCTGGCTAGCCTCTCGAGGTCTTTGTGTATATGTAACTACCTTCTGTTGAGGTCTTACGCTGTCCCAAGAAGGAGCTGGTATTCCACAGTACTGGGATATTTGTTGTAAGAGTTCTGGGTGTATCAAGTTATTTCTTCGGGAGAAGAACATCTGAAAAGTTTCTAGTTGTTTTGGATTCCTTGAAACAGTACAGGATCATGCTTGCAATTTGCACATTTTGAGAGGAGAACGCTTAGCCATCTCTTCCTGAGCGTGTTCATGGCTGTAAACCACCAGTTAACTGCAGTTTAAAGGCACGTAACATGGCCTGACATGGAAGCCTGAACTAAGTAGTGTCATAAAGTTCTGTATGCCTAGCACTGAGCCTTTCCAAATACCTCACTTGTCATTTAAGCAAACCACCATCAACGAAAAACCACCCTGAGCAGCAGTTTATGATAAGCTTTGCTGTAACAGAGCTTGCTCCCTCCTAAATAACCGTGAAAACTTTGTGCTGATTTTATCAGGCATTCGTTTTGGGCAGTGCAGCTGTTACCACAGAACATACTTAAACTTTTTGTAACGGGTTCCTTCGTCAGATCTTCTGAATCGGTTGTCGACAAGCAGTGAGGCCTCGAATCTGCCCTCTGTACAAGCACAAAATCCAGTAGGAGAGGTATACCTCTGAACGTGCTGCATATTGCCCTTGATTAATAGCAGCCTTAACTATTGGGCATGCTGCATAGCGTTATCTCAGTGGAGCTAGTGGAATAACTGCCGTGCACGAGCTGCAGCCATCCTTCTGATTGCCACAGGCCTTTGCCCTCACTCTGCTCTTGGAGCCACTTTGATGTGAGTTTGCTTTTATGTGCCAGCATGGGCAGAAAAAAGAAAACCTGATTAAACCTGCTGGTGACATCCATCTACTTACCTATTTATGATGGTAGATTATTCTTTATTTATAGCCACTGGACTCTGCTACTGTCCTTTTTTTATTTTTATTTTTTCCCCTTGAAGCAGAATTGCAGTTTTTCTCCAACTACTTGTTTGAAGGCTGCCTCTGTCTTGTGGCTGCATTTTTTTCCAGTGGAATCTCCAGTCCAGTTTCCCCAATATTTGTGTTTTTCTGGACTGTGCAGTGCAGACTATGTTTCTGTGATAGGGAGAACTGATTCCTCATGGCAAATCCAGTGGCATTGCAGTACACAAGTCTGCGTAAGCAGCCAGACAGTTGGATGGAAACCATCGGATGGGAGTGCTGTGGTCCTACAGGATGGCCTGTTGATTATTTGCTTTAGCCAGCTTGCACTAGACCAGCTAGTTGACTTTCTTCTGTTTCTCTTTTAATCAATATCCTCAGATTTAACAGCTGAGGCTGTGAAGCAGGTTTCAGCCACCCCCCTACTTTTAAGAAGGTAGCTGTCTCTGGAGGAAACAGGACTGATATTTCACAAGTCATTTGCTTTGCACATGCCATTTCCCTGAAGGCATTTTTCACATGGCTGGTTCTGATGCACTGAGTTTTGGTGCTGATTACACACTCTGAGAAGTGTCCCTTCAGTTAAGGCCATGAACCCCTGGCATTGCCTACACCTGCTGGTACAGTAGCTATGCTTTTGGAGCCACCTTAACAGCTGATGGAAATAAAGTACCTTATGAATGACTCTGCCCTGGCCTCACAGGGAATTTCACATCTGGAAAGACAAGCAACAGCATCAAATTAGTAATGCATACCATTGCCAGTGACTCAAAAGGAAACTGTAGTAATAGCATTGTAGTTTGTGATAATGCCCCTGGGTAGATTCAGCCGTGTAGCAGTTGACTCTGCAGAGACAGCTCAGGTTATTGTCATGATGCAGTAGTTCAGTTGTGACAGAGGGTGTGTTCTCAGAGTGCTCTCTTAAAACTAATTTTTATTTTCTTTAAAATCTGCTTTCCCTAAACAAACAGCAAACCAAACAGCTGTCGCTCTGTCCCTGCCTAAACAGCGGTTCTGCAGTGTGTGTGGCACGTGCTTACACAACTTTTATAGCAAGGATTTATTGTTTTTAAAGCAACTCATAGCAACTTGGGTGGCTTGTGCAGGTTATGCTCTGTATGTCGGGCTGATGGGACTTGCCTGGCAGGTCTTCCAGCCTAGCAGAGCACAGCTCCATAAGGCTTCATTCTGGTTCAGCTGGTGCTGCCGTCATCCCGTCTTCTTGATACCTCAGATAGGGCTGTCCCCCTCCACCCCCTTTTTTTTTTTTCCTTTTAATTACCAGCACGGATGCTCACATGATACTGCTCTAATATTTGGGAAGCAAAAGAAAGCCATTGCAACTTGCCTAACAGGGAAAATAGGAATCTTTGGAAAAAGAATAGGGGAAATAATTGAGGCCCTCCCATTTCACAGTGCGGAAGAAAACGTGCGTGCTTTTTTGTTTACTTACTACTACTCTAATCTTCAAGTCTTGTGTTTAAGTAGGTGGTAGATGGCTAAATCTGAATATTAAGTAGTAATCTCAATGTCTTGGTATTTGAGTAAGTAAAAATTGCTTAATTCGGGTGTAACTGCCTGCATGCTTAGTGTTTGACATGCAGACAAAACAGTCTCAGTGAAGTAGCTTGTTTTGCCATATTTTGTAATACAGATAAAGATACAGAGGAAGACCTGAAGTTCTTCATCTTTGGATAAATATCTGAAGATATTGTAACAGTGAACGCAATGCTTTGTTGTGGCTGAAATACATTGCTGCCTCAAGTTAGCGTTGTTGCTTACTGACCCCACTCTTCGCCTTGGTCTGGTGGTGCCAGGTGAATCACATTCTGCATTTTACATTGGTAAGAATTGAACCATCCTTCAAATAAATTTACCTCTTTGCAGTTCTGCAGCAGTAGTGTCAGCAGTAAGACAGAACAACCGTGCCAGTTCTTATGTGAAATGTGCTTTGTGACTAGAGGCTGTTCCTGCTGCAGGATGAACTGGGCCCAGTGCTCCAGGTGTGGCCTCCCCAGTGCCGAGGGGAGGACCCTTCTGGCTCAGGGTCAGCTTGTCGGCCAGGACATCAGGCCTTTTTTTGCAAAGGTGTTCCCCAGGTGCAGGACTTGTCATTTCCCCCTGTTAAACGCTGTGAATTTCCTGCTGGCTTGTTTCTCCAGCCTGCCCAGATCCCCCCGAATGGCAGCACAGCCATCTGGCGTACCAGCCGCTCCTGCCGGTTCTGCGTTGTCTGCAGGCTTGCAGCAAACTTGCAGAGGGTGCTCTCTGTCCTGTCATTCGGGTTGCTAACAGATGTTGAGCAGTGCCTGTGCTGGTACCGACCCACGGAGTGCACCCCGGTCAGTGGACTTTGTGCTGGGGGTGAAGATTCTTTTTCCTGTAACTTTCCATCTTAAAGCTCAAGTCCCAGTGTCAACGAACTGAATTTCAGAGTGCCATGTCCCTTGTCTGTGTTGTAAATGACACTTCCCCCTTCCTTCTTTTTTATTTCACATTATTTTGAGATTGTGTATCCAGGGGGCTTGCCTCTGAATTATTCTGATGAGACTCCAGGAGGAAGCAAGTTCTCCAGCTCACGCAGCAGTTGGAAATTTGTATGAAGATATCCTGAGTTAAGGGATTGACCGTGGTGTTCCCATCATTGTCTGTGCTATGGAGTTGAAATACACAAAGGGCATACTGGTAGAAAAACCTTCTATGTCTTGTTTTTTGTTTAAAATTTCTTTAATATCTGTCTATGGAGCAAAAGAACACATGGACCAACATTTTTCAAACTAACTTTTTTTTCCATACAAGCAGTCTTGTGGGCCCTGCAACTTGTGCCATGTTTCTTTCTTAATATGTAACGTTTTATAGTCTTGCTAAACTGCAAATCCTGTCTTTTATCAGTTTAAGAACTTAACGGAGGTCCACCTATTCAGAGCCTCTCTGATTTTTGTGTTACATAAATATGTTTCTTTACTTCCATCATTGCAGTGTTGCAGCTTGTTGGCCATCCTTCAAATATTTAGCCAGCAAAAAGCAAGTCATCTTTAGCTAGCCTCTGTTTCTCCTTTTGGTTTCCAGTAATCTCAAAGGCAGTCCCATAAATTGTGTGTCTTTGATAATGTTGAAAATCCCCATTTCTGAACATGTATTGTTTCTTTTCCACAATATAACTAGGAATGATCAGCATGTTACTGTCAGCTTTAAATATGAACTGAAGCGATAGCTGTTCATCTGCAGTGTATTCACTGTTTGTCACCAAGGTCTTAGAAGAATCTGAGCCATGTGCTTCTAATAAAATCATTTTTTGTCTGTCCTTTGAAACTCCTTGTGATTCTTTTAATATTCTAGCCTAGTTTTTTGTTTTTGTTTTTCCGTTTGCCTTTATAACCTTTACTTGTTCTGATGTTTCATTTCATGTGTTTAAAATTATGAAAAATTATTCTTCCACAGCAAGAAAAATTTGGGACAGTGGCCCATTGTTTTTCTTCTTCTTGTTCTGGGCTTTAAACAAATAATGATTCTTCTGGCCTCTGTATCATCTGCAATATATTAGGTATTAGGGCTTTAAGATATTATATTATTTCATGAATGCATTGATGTTCCTCTGGGTAGTTAATGTTTAATGCATTTTATCTCTCACTGGGGAGGAACGTGCTGTACAGCTGGCTCTGTCTGCAAGTGGTCTGACTCATGAGCTTCGAGGTACTTCAAAAGGATTTCAGAGCTCCATCCCATTCTTCAGTCTTGGAGTTGCTTTTCTAATAATAGAGGCAGCAAAGCAGGCAGCAGGATTGCTTCTCGGCTGCCATGGTTTGTTACCAGCATAGCCATGAAAAGCTGTGAGCGCTGCCCATCTGCTGCCTCTGCTTGGAAGTGGTAACCGCTGTATTCGACCAGGGTTCCAGTTTCTGTGGTCAGAAGGAGAAGTAGCAGGGCTTCAGTGCCCTGTAATGCAAGCGGAGTTGTGGGAGTGGCATAAGGTAGCTTTTGGAGACCTCCAGCAGGTATGGAGGGTATGTCGAGTGAAAGATGCATCCTCGTAAGATGGATGATATATTGGAACTATGCCTTAAGCATCTGTAACCAGCACAGCTCACCTGTCCTGACAGAATTTGACTTGAAAAGTTTTCTCATCATGTCAACTGATTGCCTTGCGTAGTTACGAAGAGAAGCAGCTCTTGGGATGATGCTGTCTGTACTGAAGTCAGTGAAAGATTTTGCTTCACTGAAGGTGAGCCAAGGTTTCATTTCTATTGATTCTCAGTCACACGTGGGTAGAATGAGCCCTCTCTTCAGCCGCAAACATCATCTCTTGTGCCAGTGAATTACAGAACTCAAGAAAACTGTGCCCATGAGGTCCTGAATGTGCATTCCAGGAAAATGAAGTCAATCCTCAAAAGTAGTCATCACCAGGGGCTATTTCTAAATGGAACTGCTGTGCTTTAGGAAAAGGATGGTTCTTGGGTTTGTGAGATAGGAGACGGGGCATCTCTGTTCTAATTTTCACTTGTTTTTACCACCTCTTATTGCCAGTTAATTGCAATACAAGGGTGGATGGACTTACAGCATAAATACTGTGACCACCAAAGTCCTCTTTTCCACAAAGCACCAGTTTGTAAATTTCGGTCCTAAAAGGTAGAAGCTGAAAAGAACGGAACTGAAAGCAAAAGGAAATGCTCCTAAAATGAAACATGGAGGAGCGTGAAATAGTTTGCTACAGAAAAATTACGATGGTGACTGGGACATCTCGGTATATTAACAGATGCTGTACAACAGGCTCCTTTTGTTTGTGGGTTTCTCTTCCCCAGCTTGTTCTTCTCTTGCTTCTCTCTGATAAGTGTTTTTCTTGAGGGGAAATAAGAAAAAATTCTCAGTGGAGTCCTGAATTGAGTTATCTGTAAAAGACACTTTTTTTTTTGGTATCAAAATCTTGTTTGAAACTATTTTTACAACCTTAAGGTGTGTATATTGTAATGGCATTAATATTTAAAATACTTCTGTTAGTAAAGACACATTCTTTAATAAGATAAACAAGACGATGAGTGAAGCTGAGCTTAATGATACCTGATGTTGTATGCACATTCTTTCCTTCCTTTTCTGGATTGTACTTTTATTAACCTACTGTGTGTCCTGTGTGTACAAAGACAATATATGAAGGTGTTCTTGGCAGTAAAAGTGAATCTTGAAAAGAAAGGGTAGCCTAGGAAGAGCTTTTTTCAAGGGTAGGAAGAGCGTTTTTCCTCTTTCCAATAGAATGTGTCTGATTTTATATAGTTTTTAAATGCCTTCTAGCCCTAAAATATTTATTTTAAAACAAAACTAATTGTATGCTGATTTACTTATCCCATTGTTGGTTTTCTTTTTTCCACCATAGGCAAGTATATCGATTTACAGAGACAAATGCCTTTAGCCTTTTAGTTAAGGGAGTAAAAAAACACCTTTAGCGTGTCTTTATCCACTTTTTTTTATGAGGCCAGGAGTGCAATTTCTTAATGGCAGCTGTCAAGGAATCCCATCTGTAAAGGAGACAGAAATGTATTTGACAACTCCATCTGAAACATGCTTTGACTGGACATTTGTGAACAATAGTAAAGCAAAAAACTTGCCAAATACAAATGCTTGCGCATGAGGAGGGATGTTTAAAATGTAGAAACCTGGTTGTCATGAGTTAAATTACTATTGAGTAGATAATAACAAGGTCCCTTATTTTTGAAAGCAGGGTGATTTTTGAGGAATCAAAGGAGACTGCCCATTAGTAATGCTATTTATTTGTGACTAAAGCTTTGCAAGAACCACAAAAGGTGGTACTGTTCCACTCTAAGCATTGCCAACCCGCAGCTTCTTGGAATTGTTTTTCTTGAAGTCTTGCTTCATGGATGTGTGTGAATACAAGTGATCAGAAGAAAAATAAATCATGGGGTGGGGAGTTCCGGAGTAAGAAGTTCTTAGCTTCTCTGATTTGTAGAGAAAGTTGTGAATACTCTGTGTAAGAAAATGTAAAAGGTAAATAACGTGGATACCCAAATCAGTTACACCTTTATGTATATCATAACTTGCAGATGATTTATCTAACCATTCTATCATAAAATCACAGAATTGTTTGGGCTGGAAGGGACCTTAAAGCCCACCCAGTTCCAACCCCCTGCCATGTGCAGGGACACCTCCCACCAGGCCAGGCTGCCCAAAGCCCCATCCAGCCTGGCCTTGAGCACCTCCAGGGATGGGGCATCCACAGCTTCTCTGGGCAGCCTGTGCCAGGGCCTCACCGCCTTCACAGTAAAGAATCTCTTCCAAATATATAACCTTAAATCTAACCTGTTTTAGTTTAAAGATCTTACCCCTTGTCCTATTGCTACACTCCCTGATAAAGAAGTGTTTATGGTGTTTGGGTTTTTAATAAAGGTAATTAGGACACTTAGAGTTTCCCTGCCCTTGCCATAAGCATTGGCCTTCTCATGTTTTTTATTTATGGAATTAATGTGGGAGCTTTCAGATTTGGATGATGCTGGTAAGAGAATTGCATCTGGTTCCTTCACATTTCCTAATGGCTGTTGAAATTTCTGGAAGGAGGTTTTCCTTTTTCTGCTTTCCAACTCAGTGGAGAAAGAAGTTGAAACCCAGTGTGATTTCTTAAGAATAAGCCCTAGTGCTCACTAGAACTTAAGTCATTAATTTGCCAATAAAATTAATGCTGGTTCTTACTGCACACACGGTAGTGCAACTGTTAACTATAATGAAGAGGCAAGGGTAGAAAATCTTAAATGCTTTTGATGTTTTAAAGTGCAGCATGCAAAGTGAAGTTGTTCATATTAATTGCTATGCAAATCACAGGACTGCTTCACCTGTAGACAACGTGCAGAATACTAGGCTGTCATTCTTGCCAGCTATGTTCTGAAGTACGATGTAAAGCTGCTGAATTGTTAGCTAGCTGAGTAGTGATCTGCACAGCCTAATGACATGCTGCAATTAGAGTGCTTGAATATTTATTCATAGCATCACTTACATTCATGCAGTTATGGTAAGGACATGATTACAAAGCAGCCACGTGTTCTGACAGCTTTCCATAGCTGCATTTAGATGTGCAATAATTGAGTTACAATCTGAAAAAAAAACCTCTTTTATTGCTTTTATTTTCTTCTTTAAGAAGAAGAAGAGTTAGCTCATAAAAAGCTCAGTTTGCAGCTCATTTTATGAAATATTTTCTTAGTTTTAGAGACTTGTGTACGTCTTGGACTCGGAAGGAAAAGTCTTTCTGTCTTGCATTTACTTGCAGCTGCATGCTGTGTCTTCATCCTTTCCTGGAGAAACCTTTTGCTTTCAAAACTAAGTCACAAATGAAGTCTCTCTTACAGCTAAGCCATTTTTGTGTCACTCCTGCTGGTAAAAGATTTCATTACTCATCAGGATTACTAGATTTGTTCAGTACTGAATTTACCGTGGCTTCAAATTACCAGGTTAAACTGATTTCCTGCTCCTCCCTCTCTCTATTTTATTTCACTATGTTACACCACATTTACAGAAATCTAACTGTTACAGGGCTGTAGACACAGAGCTGGTATCGTTATAAAATGTGTCCTGGCAATACAAGGAAGTTGTGGAGGAATGCTTGCTGGGTTTCAGGCACCCTGAGCAACAAATATTTGTCTTTGAACTGTTTTTGTCTTGTTACAGTGGAGCAGAGCCCTGTTGCCGGTTCTGCTGCCATGCATCTGAGGCTGTGATTTGAGTGTTTCCAATTGGAATGGAGGAATGTAATGGCACAGGTATTTCTGAAAGAAAAATGCCCATTTTGAAAACTTGAGAGCAGTTGGAAAGTCTGAGAGGGACATTTATTCCTCCGCTGAGTTTAAAGGGCACTGTGAATTTAAGCTAGATGGCTTTTTTTTTTTTTTTTTCTTCTTTAAAAGATTGTGGTAATGGCAGTGGTTCTTCTGCACACTTGTGGTTTGCTGTTCTGTTTCCCATCCAGAAATGCTATGTGAAGGACTTGTACAAACTGTTTCTTTTCTCCCTGATAATCAGCTCAATCAATTGACCATAAAACGATATTAAGCACAACAGACAGGTTGCCTGAGGAGAAATGGCAGAGGGAAAAGAAGCTAGAGGATGTACAGCTGAATCACTCTGATTTAGTAACTTGCTACCTGTCAACTGAGCGGCAGAGGTTGAGCTATTAGTCTTACCACTTGATTTACTCAATTCATTTTATCTGTCAACTAAAGGATTAAATGAAACTTTTGTTAACCTTGCCACGGGACTCACCTTGGTACTATATCTCTGCTGAAACTCATTAGTGCATCATAAGCTGGTTGAGTGTTTGCCCCATATTATATCTAACAAGAGCAGGTAGAATACTCTAGGTAGCAGCAGAAACTTATTTTTCCCTCTTTTCACTTGACTGGGACCTATCTGAAAATGTCAAGGTCACCTCTTATTCTTTGCCTAGTATGCTACTCTTTTATTTATATATATTTTTATTTTTATTTTTATTTTTATTTTTATTTTTATTTTTATTTATTTTTATTATTTTTATTTTTATTTTTATTTTTTGCAAAACAAGCTTAAGTTCTCCTCTTCAGTTGTTTTCAGTAGTGTGTTACTTCTCATGACTTTGTTACGAACTTTACTTTAATCCTTCAGAAAGCTGGATCTGTGAAATGCATTCCAAGATTAAAAATAGGTTATTTTTCAACTGCTTTTTTTAAACTGTTCTGTGGTAGAAGTGATTAATAATATAAACTGATGTGTTCCAAGGAAGTCTCTATGGTAAAGATTACCCCTTCCCCAATGACAGATCTAGAAGTAAAATGGTTTTATTTGGTAATAATTAGACATCTGTGAGCCACCTTATATTGCAAATTCTCAGTGAATTTAGTGCTTAGTTTTTGGTGCTTTAGTACTTCAGCTTTTGTTGGAAAGCTGCAGTTAAGTATGACTATTTGTGTATTGGCGCCTTAGTAAAGTTGCTGAAGTAATAATTCCAAAATGGGCTTAATACATTTTCTTTAAGACAGTTTTTCTTTCGTCTGACTTTTTTGCATTGTTGGGTACTGTTGTGCCCAGAAATGTGAAATACTTGACCGTGCACCTGCCTCATCAACTGAGATTGCAGCATCCCGGTGCTTTGTGCCTTCCATGGAGTTAGAGAGGACATCGGAGGATATTTGCTTGTAATCAAGGAGGAAGAACAAAGATGATCTTCAAAGTTCACACTGAGAAAAATGAGGAAGGACCTGTGCTTAGTTTGCCAGGGAGAGGAAGGAAGGTTGGACATTATGGGATGAACAGGCTTCCCCTCTCTGTATTTGTAGTCTGATTCCATCTACTTGTGACCAAGTAGAGTATTTTATTTTACTTTTTTAATTTTTTTACTTTTTTTTTTATTTTACTTTGTGCTTAAGTCTCAGGTCATACTGCTTTTGGAGCTGATGGAAAATAAGCAGCAAGTTTCAAATGTGTGATGCTAATTGGATTTCTGCGAGGACAGGGAAGCTATGCACGGGTTATCACTTCTTGCCTTCAGTGCATAGCCTATGGGTTTCTCCTCAGTTAAACTACAGCTGGGAGCACAGCAGAAGTATAACCCTTGAATTGTGCTGCAGGGAGGGCTGGTTGCTGCTGGGAGACCTTTTAACAAAACCTTTCTTAACTGGATCTTTAGGACCGTAGTGGAGCTGACATATTGCCTTTGAGGTCAGAAATGGAGATAATAGCCAGTGAGAACCTCTTGAGGTCCTGAACGAATACAGAAAAATAATCATGTCCTACATGCACAGGCAATGCATCTTACTTTTCCTTTTGAGCTTCATAGAACTGCTCAGCCTTTCCATCCTTCCCCTTTCCTTGAGCTGCAGTAACCATCTCTTGTTGGCGAGGGTCAGACTCTGCTCATCGGTCTCTTTGCCCCAGTAAGAGCAGTAGGTGCATGCTGGCCTTTGATTTATGGCAGGCGTTTTTGTTTTCCATCCTGTGTTCTTCTGCAGGAGGCCTTCTACTTTCTATCTATTTATTTTCTCTGTGATGATGCAACTAGCGATTTTAACTCCTCCTCCTCACCTCAGCATAGTTTTTGTGAGTATAGATATTGGATGATCAACAGCTGTGGCTTCCTCCTGGTGTCATTCTTGCCACTGGAGTATCTGGTCTCTGGTCTACAAAATAGTGACTAATAGTTTCTGTCATCTGAGCAGCTCGTTTTCTGAACCCACTTTCTTGCTTACAGCTAACTTCATTTGAATTACTAAGTTTGTTTAATGTAGTGTTTTAAACAGAATGTTCCAACTCAAGTTTTTTCTTTTTTTTCTTTTACCCAAGTAGCTTAATAATTGTATGTGTAGAAATGAAGCAAACTTGCCAAGTTTTAAAAAAAACAAAACAGTAAAAGCAGCTTTTTTTTTTTTTTTTACGACATAATTTGAAAAATAAATCTAACGAGGCAAGATGGTTGAATTTGAAAGCTGGGTCAAAACCTTATGTAATTTTGAGACCCTAAATATAGAATGGTGTAATGACACAAAAAGATCAATCTCTGCATATGTCCTGATAGAGTATTTTTGTTTTGTTCTTATTCTATGCATGCGATTTAAAACTAAGCTGGATACCCTCTGCTTGGAGAAACGGTCTTGCTAATATAGCGTATCTTATGCTATGTGCCAATTTAAATTGACATGTAGCATGTAGGTTTCTTTGTTATAAGTGTGTGGGTGTGGATTTTTTTTTTATATAGTGAAATTAGCAATGTGGTCATCACAAAGTTTACCTTTTATTTTTCTTTTTCAATAGTAGTGGAATGGGGTGATGATGTTAAAGCAGTATCGGAAGATGAAGCCATGGTGCTGGTGAACCATCAAGCAACGGGGGATGTCTGCACTCTGATGATGTGCCTTCAGGATAAAGGCACGGTAGGCTACAATTGGGGAATGGGCAGCTTCTGTTTGCAATTTGTAACCTTGGGTGTGCGTGTGTCTGTGTGCGGTGCTGATGACTTACTTTCTTTTGTCTGTTAATCCATCAAATAATCCCAAGGCTCTGAATACAGGAAGCTTTTTGTTTAGATTTCATTTAATGTGACATTACCTTGGAGCAGGTTTTTAGACCATAAACGTTGCCTTTAGGGAATGTCAGATACAAGCTGACTCAGTGTGCAGGTCCAGGTTAACATGGAGGGAAGCAGATCTCCT
The DNA here is from genome assembly GCF_964211825.1 of Aythya ferina. NCBI lineage: Eukaryota > Metazoa > Chordata > Aves > Anseriformes > Anatidae > Aythya > Aythya ferina. The sequence goes on from NC_140298.1 coordinate 23,597,648, forward strand.
TGCAGGTAATCGTGTCCTCCACTCTTTCCTCTCACCATATGTCCTTCTGCAATTCATACCACCTTTGGTCAAACCAACACAGGTGTAGCTTCTTGGTTATGACTTTATTCCAGTGTAGAATTTTCCTCATGAAGTCAGGAGCAAGATCTGTATGGGGTGTTGGTTGGAGTTCAGAAACTGGAAGTGACTCCCCTAGGGCAGCACATCCAGGCTAGCTAAGGTCAGAATTGCTTAAGCTCTTATTTCACAGACTCTCAAGCATTTCTCGGTGAGAAGTGCAATTAATGTCAGTCACTTCGTGCATTGGTGTTCAGAAAATTCATGTCTAAGAGTGTAGTGCCAGAAACTAGAGTAATGGATCTAAATGGAAAATTAAATCAATGAGGAAATTAGGGGAAAAGGGTAAGTATGATTAGGCTACAAAGGGTGAGGGACACACCTGGCAAGCTGAAAAGCTCCACCAGCTGTGTGTTGTTGGTTTTCGTGCTCTCATACTGTGGGGAAACAAGGGAAAAAAAACAGCTGCTCTTTGTTGCATTTGCACAGCTTGTAACTGACACTGTTTTTCTTAGTGTACATTAATATAGATTATGTATCCACTGTATCTCTACCAGTCACTTAACATTTTTTGTAGATTTTTTCCCAGATGTTACTTATGCCAGCAGAGCCAATTTGTAAAACAAAGGAAAAACAAACCCCCTCAAAGATTTGAATTGGAAAGTATCACAGTGCCACTCAAGGCTGGAGAAAGGGACTTACTTCTTCCTTTCTACTATAACCTAGAGAAGAAAATGTTCTAGAAGCACTTTTAGTTTCTTTTAATACCTTTGGGAATTCTCAAGTTAGGCTTGTATGGTATTCTGTACTATACCCAAATGAAAGGAAACATTTGTTCTGTCTTTTGTGATCAAGGTGTGACTGTGAAGATACAGTCCTGTGGATGTGTATGTCATATAACCCTGACTATTGAAGTCTCATGTGCTTTAAATATCACAGAGGTTTGTTGACACATGTATGTTTCCTAGTGTGCTCATCCATATGTATAATTTAAGCCATGTTTATCCTATTTGTCTCCTTAGCTAAAAAGCTTCAGTCAGGACAAAGCAAGTTTCAGTGAGTGCAGAAGATCCTAAAAATGGAGGAAGGTTTTGAGGTGGCAAATAACCTTCACTACGGAGAATGTTATGTTTGTGGGCTTTTCGAAAAGAAAAGCAGCCTTAAAAAATCAGCATTTTTCCCTTAGAGTTGCTGTTGTTGCTCTTGGAATATACATGTCCAGAGCCTAGAGCGGCTTTAATATTTTTTTTAGCTAATAAAGAAAATAAGTACAAACTTCAACACATTCTTAAAATATTGCATGAGTGGTACAGCTGGCTAAAAATAATGAGAAAGATCAGGATAGTTTATCCTTGATAGAACTTGCTGAGTCGGGCACTTTTAAATAGCATGCTTCATATTTCTGACCAGGAGAGAATGTGAAACCATTGGGGGAGTGAGGGGGAACCTATCCAAAAGAAATCATTATATAATAAACTGCTATTTAAATGAGGCAAGTTTTTTTTTTTTTTTTTTTTTTTTTTTTTTTTTTTAAATACTGTTTAAACTTAACTCTGGAGTTACAAAAGATTAGAGTATTTTGTAACTTTGATATTTGTCTGTAAGTAACCAGATAGTAATTTCCAAGAATTGCTTTTATTACAACGGTTAAGTTGTGTTAGTTTCTAAACAGTTCTTACCACTTGGGAGACCTTTTTCAGCTCAAAGTATTTTGCAAAAGTGAAATGCTCATTTCCATCTCACGCAGAAGAGTGTACAGAGAAGTAAAATAACGTACCAAAGGTGGCCTCTCAGTGATTAGGCAGTGTCAGAACTAGGAAGAACTTCCTCCTGTGGCGCACCAAAGTGTTTTTTTTTTTACTGTCCTTTGCAAGGTAGTATGGACTGAATCCAGATTTAAGCAGCAAGCATATATCCATTTGCTGCTGCCTTTTTAATTGTTAATTTAAGAAGTCAGAAATGTTCAATTTAAGACTAAACTCTGTTTTTCTGTGTAGCAAAGTAGAATTCAAAAATTTTCTTGCAGCTTGACGATAGATTTCCTAAGGGCTAGGTCAGGAACTGTGACATACTTTTTTCTAGTGTTCTATAAATTCTTATATACAGATGATAGTGTTTCTTATCTGTTTTAAGCAAACTTAATCTTATTAAACACTAAGTTAAAATGCATTTGTTAATACATTTATTCCATTTCAGATTAACTTAGGTGGATAAAGAAAACTTTATCTTTTATTAGTGAAGTGGAACTTAGCTAAAAGTTATGCTTTAACAGAAGGGCTGGTCTGGTGTTGTTTGACTAATACCATAAGACAAGTCACAGAGAGCAAGGTTTCTGCTGAATCAGATGTGACCTTATTTCACTTTTTATATAGCTCAAAACGTTTGTTCCAGTTTGTGAGTGTTAAGGCAAACTCTTAGTAAGTTGGTTGAGGTCTCATAGCCTTTAATGCCTGTGTTAAAGAAGTAGATTAAAATATTGTTATTACTGCATTCTGGCTGGGTTAGGATTGATAAATTTGATTATTATTATTTTATTTTTTTTTAATTAAGAACAGAAACAGTACAATGGAGAGAAAAAAAAAATGCATCTTGCAGCTTTTTTAGTACAAATGTCAAGACATGCATACCTGGCTTTCATTGTTGTTATGGACAGGTGCTTTAAAAATGAAAGTCAGTCTGTTCAGGTTGCTTTGTTATGAAATCTAAGCAGGGTGAAATGAAAACGGGCCTGTGAATAGGAGGCACCTACATTTCCTATTAACTCATTAAAAACTATTTTCTGCATCCTGAACTTTGCTTAAGTGGAACTGGTGTAGAAAAAAGGACCTGAAACAGCATCCAAAAATTCTCTGTCCATGAACACCTATGAGCCTACATTCAAAAATGTTGAGTATCTTTGCTTAACCTACTTGAAATACATGTGATTAGAGACCCACATGAGATGTGCTGTTTTGTTCCTGAGGACATTAATAAAAGTGCCAGCACCATTATCCTGCAGTTTGCTCTGCTCTGCCCTTGGTAGCAGAACAGAAGGAATACCCATTAATCTAGTTTGCTTTCTGATTGCAAACAGGATGATTGTGTTTTACCCTCTGAACTCCCCTTTTTTGATTTTATGTGCTTGTGTGTATTCATCAATTAATATACATAAAATATTTGTATTTCCTTTCTGTACTTTATAGTACACCACTGCACAGGCTTACAGGCAAATTTGTAATCACTGAGCTCTGAAGTTTGCCTTTCTGTAGCCCACTTGGCAGCAGTATGTATGTTTTGTCCTAGTTAAAACTTATGTTATGCTGGTCTTTGATGCAGTAGCATCACTCCTTCCCAACAAGACTGAGGAAGTCCAGGCAAGGTTGTTAGAAACTCTTGTGTCACCTAAAACATGGTGAGATGGGACTTCAGACCCTGCAGATCAATGATCAGCCTCCAAGATAAAACTACAGTCATCTGAATTTGTGATCTAAATGCCCAGCTGGCACACAGCCACAAAAAGTGCTCTGGGAGGAGGGAAGCCCCAGTATTGCTGGGCAGTTCTTCCTCTTGGATTGCCACACATAGGGACCAAGGCTGACTCCTGAAAAGACCCAAACTGTTTCTTTTCAGGGAAGCAGATTATTATGCTTGTTCATCTCCTCTGGCCAAGCAGATTATGTTGGCTTAGCTTCTACTTCGTAGAATAGAACAATATTTGTAAAACAGCCAAAGTAATAGATGAACGCTGAGGGTCATATGGGTGCTGGTGCAGACTAAAGCATCATCAGTGGAATTTGAAAACTATTTTTAGCTTGATGATGACAAAGGATGCAGTTCTCTACAACATGTCTTCCCTAGGCTGGTGCGTGGACATGAAGAGGTGGTATTATGGTGCTTTGAGGAGCAGTAATACCTCTCAGTAATGCTATGTTTTGTATTCTTGCCCTTGGGGCCCACCTTTTATTTCTTTTCTACTTCCCTAAGGCTTTCTCTTTTACTGAAATGGAGAGAATGTGAAGCTCTGAAAAAAAAAAAAAAAAAACACAATAAAAATGTTTCACCTATATTAGTCTCAAGTGGGCAGTTATATCCAGGAACTAATTTTGGTTTTTTATCCCTCACGAATACATACTGTGTCTTTGTTCCCTTACATATTTAACATCTAGTAAGAAATGTCACTAGCAGACAGGAGAGGATACTGGCATGTCATAGAGAAGGAATGGATGCTTGCTTCTGGAGCAAAGTATTTCATGTCTTTCAGAGCTGCCCTTTTCTCTCAGACATGGTTTCCCCTTTCCACTTCCAGTGATGCTAGAAAGTCCAGATTCCAGTGCTCTAGCATTATCCAAAATCTTCAAATAGAAAGTTTGCTGATACGAAAAACCCACAAAAGTTACGGTGTTCTTAACGCATTCTGTGACGTTTAGATTTAGCTGAGATATCAGCTATATGTATAAGGCAATAAAGCATCTTTAATGTCCTTTGGCAGTTATGTTCTCCTAAGTGTGTAAAAATTTCACTTTGCTAAGCATCTGGCCGCAGTTGTTTAAGGATAAGTAAAAGAAGCAGGGTAGGTAACAGTTAGCTTTCTCCAAATACATAACCCAGGATTCATTTATAGCTTCTGTGGTCAAAAGGGAGAATAGGTAATCAGAACACTCCAAGAGAGGATTAGATTTATTTGGAAGGAAGACTTAATGATGCATGCAATTCTAGATAGCTACTGCAAATTATCAAGCTTTTTTTTTTTTTTTTTTTTTTTTTTTTTTTTTTTTTTTTTCACGAAACAAAATTCCCGCAAAACATGATCTTCAGACTGTCAGAGAATTGCAGTGGTTCTCCATACTCTTTGGATCGTGATAAATGGAAGAGTATTCTGTTACATGACTGGGTTTCACTGAACTTGGAGCAGTCTGTGCAGCCTTCTAACACAGGGAAGAGTAGAAGGCAGCCAGCCTAACGTATCATTGACAGCATGGATGAGACATCGGATCTTCTAGTGTTGGAAAGCCAACTCCTGCTCCTCTTAAAGTATACAAACAGGAGCTATAGAGGGGAAGGACCTTGGGGGCAGAAGCTTTTGCCTTCTGTTATCTACTTCTGGGATAATTCACCGACTTTAAATCTCAGAGGACGGAGCACATGCAGTATCTGCTTTTGGTGTCCTACAAAAACGATGGTCAAGGGGAATCTAATCGCTCCACTGTGCTTATGCTTTCTCACCACGCTGCTTCGCCAGGCGGGACAAGGAGCATGACTTAATGAAATTCTCAGGGACACATGTGGCTGCTCTGCCACGAGAGAAATCCATAATGGTATGCAGGCTGTGCATAGGTCTCAGTGAACGCCACTGCCCAGAGATTGTAGTGAGCATGTGGGGAGCATGTGCATGTCAGAAACGGGAGAACAAAATGATCTCACCCCGAAATAAGTACAAAAACGTAAGGAAAGATTTTTGTGGTAGATATAAAACACTTGGAGATTTCAAACACAAACCTGTGATGTTTTGTGACCTTTAACAAACACTAGAAATAGTTTTAGTTTGCAGATGACTTAAAGTTGTGATGGTGTGTCAATAAGAAGCATTATACCTCCAGTGCAAAAAGACTGAGTAGAAATGACTGTAGCATAAAGCTAATAGAGTACAACTGTATGTTATGTTACAAAAAGGTTCTTGAGGGAGAAGCATAGCATTTATGTAGCTTTATACTTTGATGCAAAAGGACTTTCTTCCATATATTTGCTAGCTTTATTGCTGTTATGAGGGTGACTGGTATATACATAAGTCTCTACACATTATATTTACTAAGCATTTTCTTTTCTTTTTCTTTTTTTTCTTTTTTTTTTTTTTTAATTTTCAGGTTGTCCGTCAGATGATGTGGCTGATGGATCATATTTTTAAGTATACAAACTTTGGCATTGTGTCTCTAATCCATGGAGACTTCTTTATAAGACAGGTAAATAGAAACATGTAACGGTGCTTTGATTTATCCTTATATACGGGGTGTTTTGGTGTGACAGGACTTACTTGCGCAAGTCCTTCAGGGTTGCTTTGCAGGATGAAATAACTATGTTGAAATATGTGTGTATTCTGATAGAGTGAATCCAGTATATTCTGAAATTTGTTATTTTAAAGCTTATTTTATTATTTGTGTGGACATGAAAGTCTACAGGACTCGATTATGATGAAAGTCTTTTGTGAGAGTTGGACAAGCAAAGTACGTGGGTAGTCCTCTTTGTCTCTCCACTTCTGACTGCCCGTTGTTGTCCCCTCTCTTCTTCCCTTAGTGACCTTGAAGCTGTGCAGTCAGCCTGGTTAATTCACTGTTCTGACTGTCAGCATTTCAGATAGAGAAAGGCAGGACCATTCCTTTAGACAGTGACACGGTACCAGTTTCAGGTAGTGGTGGACCTGCACTAATTGCAATGAATGGGTTCTTGAGGATCAGTTAGTATTTGAGCATCAGGAAAGAATGTGTTTGGACCAGCATCCTAAATGTTAATAAATGAAAAAATGATTTGTTATTTTTCTTATTTTTTTTTCCCCCGGGCTTTTGTTTTGTTTTTGTTCTTTTTGGGGGGAATTTGTTAGCTGTTGATTAAACCATACTGTAAAAGTAGAAATGTAAAAGTACAGTGGTAAGTATGGATCTGGTGCTATGAACTGTAGTATCTAGCATACATGTTTCTTTCCTCTTTATTTTTGTCTAGACTTGAGCTCTGTGGGCAACCAGAGAAAATCCACATATTTAACATTTACAGAGGAGAAAAAGCTAATTTACTTAAAAAGAAATACTCACAGCAGTAAACATCTACAGTGAGATTTTAACTAAAACCAGAGTCCTGTTTATAAAACATCAAGCAAAATTAGATAATAAAGCTAAGATCTTGAGATACATGACAGTGTACTGTGAGCGTATTGAAAAGAACAGGTGTGATACTTCATAATGTATTTCAGTGGTTAAAATTCACAAAATACACATTTTGAGGTACACGAGGCTGTCAGCTTGTTAATTATAATTTCTGAATGTGTTGTTGCAATTCCAGTTACAAAGCTGAACTATTACTGAGCTGCAAAAAATAGTTTTCCACATTCCTCTTCAAGTGACTGAGGTCTGCAACATCAAAAATAAAATATCGTCCTAAGTCTACATGCAAACATATTGAAAATAAAATGTTTCTGAGTCATTTGGTAGCTTCTTATCAATGGGTGTAGCAGACATGCTTAGGGTGAGAGAGTAATGATCTTTTACCTAACTACAGAAAGGCCCTACTAACATTTGGATGAGCAAATACGTTATTTTTACAGAAAAAATAAACAATTTGATGATGGTGCAATATAACCGATTTGGTTAAAAAGGTACATTAGCCTCACTTTCATGAGCAGCAACAACGGCAGTTTTAGGAATGCTTTTGGTGCCTACTACAAGGAGAATGGTGCTTTCTCTTCTCCCATCGAGAAGTTGACAGGTAACCGAGGGTGTCAGTAACTTGCCTTATTGATGATGCAAATAGCATGGCACCCTAAAGAATTTGTCAGTGCTCTGCTGCTACCTGTTTTCTTTCCTCTAAAAGAAAGAAAGCTGACCCAGTGTTTGCTAAATTGCAGTTACCCACCTGTCCTATTTGCCAGGTGTGTTTAGGTTTTGGAAAGTCCTGATATTTAACTTGCATACAGTTTATTGTTCACTGCTCTCTTCTTAAGTACTGTGCTATCCTGGAGTCCTGTGGTCTGGTGTCAAAAGACTGTTTTAACTGAGGAACTTTTATATTGCTCTTTAATTGCGTTAACATGAGCAGGCAGAGCATTTTCCTTCTTTTTCATGAGGTAAGTTTGAAATAATTGCAGTGGTGAGATTTTAAAATTTAGGATCCAGACTTTCACACAACTTGTCTTTAATAAAATACTGTTTCTTCTTGTTTTCCCTTAACACCACTACTTCCCTCTTCCTGCCAGGGGAAAAAAAAAAAAAAAAAGTACAGTGGAAGGTTTGTGACAATATCTTGAACTTAGAGAACCCTTAAAATGCTAATTCATGTAAATTCATGCCTGTGAAAATTTGGGTGGCTTGCTCTTGCTTTGTGTGGAGGTGGGAAGAGACAAGATTGTTGTTGAAGATGATGTAGATGTTTCTGCAGTAATTAAAGACAAATTTTACTGTCTTAAGTGGAAAAAGTTGTCCTAATATGTTAAAGAGGAGAAATTAATGAGTCTTTTTCCCTACCCTTGGTCCTTCGGGTTTAATTATCACCTGGCTATAGCCCGTATACAGCTAATTATCAAACTGGAAGCTGGTGTCATACATCTAGTTGGCTAGGCTGTCTCTCACTTTTATTGCTGTGGGCTTTTTTTTTTTTGTGAAGTTTACGCGAAGCAAAAAATGCTTCCCACTCAACAGTTTCTCCTAGAGGAAGAAAACCTGTAAACATCGTAAACATTCATTTTTCACATGAGGCTTTTTTCCTTTCATATGTGGTATGGAAGAGATCCAGTCCCCAAGTGTGCCCATCAGGGTGCTGATTTCAGCTGAAGGGAAGAACCAAGCGGCCTGGTTTGGGGAGAAATCCTCTGTTTGCTGTGGTGGGGAACCCACCTGGCCTGGCCGTAAGGTCTGGCTGTGGCTTCTGGTGCCCGTGCAGCTCTTGTCCTGGCTGGGGCTGAGGGGAAGAGGTGTGTGGAAGATGATGCAAGGAAAGTTAGTGCTCGGCTAGGAGAAATTACTGGTGGAGTGCCCATTCACCGTCCAGATGTGTCTCCTGCAGACAAGTCACCAAATAGAGAGTTTCATCCTTGCTAGCAAAGATTTTTTTTCAGATGGTTTGTGAAGCAGCAGTAGGTGCTCTGAGGAGAATATTGTTTGAGTCTCTGAAAGGGGAGAGAAATCTTTGAAATGTAATAATTATTGGTCTGATGTTGTCTCTTTTAAGCATTCATTTTACTCAGGCAGTGTTTTATTCTTATAGGGAAAAGCACACCGTGACCAGCAGCTTGTGTTACTCCAGGAGCATCTAGAAAAATATTACAGGAGCCGTAATCGGAAATGGATTGTTTTATTTCCAGAGGGTGGCTTTCTGAGGAAAAGGAGGGAAACAAGCCAGGCATTTGCCAAGAAAAACAATTTGCCATTTCTTAAACATGTCACCCTGCCAAGACTTGGGGCAACGCAAGTAATCCTGAAAACGCTTGTTGCTCCACAAGAAAACGGAACTCCTGCAGGGAGAGACGCTGTGATAAAAGGTAAAGATCACTGAACTCTTGTAGATAAAAAGCAAATTGAGTGTCCAAGATGTTTGCATTGTTAAGCAAAACCTTTTATGTATATTGAATTGGTCTGTCTACATGTCAAATACACCCATAATGCACACTCATATAAATGTTTTCACGTTTGCTTTTATTTCCTCTATTTTTGTGTTGGGACAAAAAGGAAAAGAAAACCTTAATTTTAATTTGATTTAGTCTGCACCATGACTGTGTGAATGCTTGTCTCAGCACACGTGACGGGCAGAGCAGATACTGGAATGAGCACCTGGCAGGATGAGAAGGTGGGGCAGCTCCTTTCTGCGAAACCAGTGGTTTGTGCTGCTCTACAGTACTATGGAACTGCAGTAAAAGTATTTCTGGAATATGGAATAAGCTACATTTAAATCTTTATTTCTGGCTTTAAAAGTAATTTTGCATCCAGTACTGTGTATTTCATTCTTCTTAAACTATTTTCTATTGAGTTCAATTTCTTTTATTCTCTCCAGATTTTTATGATGACTGTCCTTTGCTACTGGGAGTTGTGCTGTCACTGACTGGATTTGAAAGATTGGTTTGGGTCTCTTGTATTGGAAGAGTTATGAGGGATCAAGAATATTCCTGCAGCATTATTGTTCTGGGATGCCTGGGCTGTAGGGGAGAGTACAGCTGGGATATAAATAATGCCTGTAGTTACGGGACTTGGTGCTTTTAGTCTCTCAGTTTTAAAAATGAACTTCTTGGCACTTTCAGACAGTGGACTTGGATCCTATTTAACCCAGTTGTGGATTTCTTTTACTTACTATAGAAACAATGGATAGGGGAATTGTGTTGTTCTCTTATTGGTGGGTGGTGGTGGTATTTCCATACCAAAATTATTATAATCATTTAGCAGTTTTACTCATTTGGAACCAAATCACCCAACCTAGTGAAGCCACATTCACAGATAACTTCTTTTTTTTCTGTGCTGAAGTTCAAATTTCAGGGTTAAGAGGAAACCTCATACAGAAATTACTTCCAGATTTTCAGTTTCAAAGTTACTTTTGTCAACATTGGAAATGAATGGAGATGATGCTCTTGCAGGAGTGGAAGGAATATTTTAAATGAACTGAAATCAAGCTGTGGAATGCATTAGAATATTTCCTTTCAGGCTACGTTCAGAAAAGAAGGACTCAAGAAAGCCCAAATTTTCTTAGGAAATTCTAGGTTCTAAAAAATGAGAAGGAAAAGGTCAGCCTGTTCCATTTCTTCTTCTCTCAAAGGCAGAACAGTGTGAAAAGTAAGTTCCCCAAATGAATTGCAGGTCTTCTGGTTCTGGAAGGGAACCAAACATATTTTGTTTTCATAATCTCAGATTTCTATCTTAGAGTGCAACTTCTCTGAACATCAAGCTCTGCTAGTTTTTGTTTGTTTGTTCGAGTGGTGTGATTCAGACTCTTGAGAAAGGGGTATCTGATAACAGTTGACTTAGTTGGGTAACAAAATAAATGACTCATCTCAGAAATATAATAAAAGTACATCTACCATCTACCCATCCTTCTGAAAACACAGAATTGGGGAAAAATAGGAGAGAAATATTTGATTTTAGCTATTACTCTTTCAGAGTAAAAGAGCACTGGACATGAAAACATAATAAAAGGGAAGGAAAAGAGAAGTAAAAATAAATTGTGTAGGCTAGGAAAGAGTAATATTTGACATGTGAAACCGAGCTATTTAAGTCCTCTCCTCTCTTAAGCTCACCAAAATGTTTTTACCATGGTAAAATTTTACCATTGTAAAATTTCTCTTCCAGAGATGTATGAAAGTTTAGTTCTTGATCTATACCTTGCATGGAAGACTCTTGCTCGAATCTTCTGCCTTCCAAATGCTTTTACTTTACTCTTGCCACTTCAGAAAATTGAGGAATATTTGTTCAGCTGAAGGAAATAAAACATTACAAGTTTATATAATTTTAAAGTCTAACAGGTTAGTGGTCATCTTTCCTTTTTATCTGTTTTATTTTTTCCTTTTTTAACCACTTGAAGAAACCCACCTCAGTGAAACCAAACTTGGGTGTATCTTCTTTGGTTTACCATCACTGAGTTGTGGAAGCCAGAATTAGCTGCGTGTATGGTTTTGTTTTCAGCAGTGCTTTGCACAGAAATTGTGTGTAAGCTTTGTCCTTCCTTACTGCACTCCCTTGCTTGGGAAGTGACTTTTTTGTCTTGGTAGCATCGCATTTGAGTTTCATGGTTCGTTGAAAACATTTTTCCTCTGCACTACTTCTTCGTGTTCTCTGCACTGTGTGATTTAAGTGTCCCTGGTGTTCCTCTGTCCTGGGTTCCCAAGTTACTCAACTTACTGTAATAAGCTTTCTGCTCTGTTATTTATCATTCTCCCAATCTTTTCTTTACTTCCAAGTTTTATTACTAATGATTAGAGTTCATCTCCTCCCTCACCTGATTTTTGTTAAAATGCTTTATACATTAACTCCTTCTCAAAAATTATATCCCTTTCCTGTTGAGTTTCCTGGGTGTTAGTGCAGAATAGAAACAGGACAGCATAAAAATACTTGATGTCTGTCCATCGTCACCCTAACCCTGTGGGGACTGATGGTTGGGCTATTTTTCTTTGGTGTGTTTTTTTTTTTTTCTTTTCCTTTTTTCCAGGGCACTTAGGCCACAGTTGCAAGTGAAGGGTTTCCTGAGTTGGAAAGAATTGATAGTCTTGAAGGTTTGAGAGTTCTCTTTGCAAGAACTAGCAAAATCTTCTGGCAAAAATCAACTACTCTGTTTTTTTTGTTGTTGTTCTTTGGTTGACTTGTGTGTAGATCCAACTCTTAAGAAGGAACAGTTGGCAAATCAAAGAAGTTTGGAGCAGTTGCTGACTGAAGATATGCATTACAGAGCTTATTTTTAATCAGCTGTGCTCTAGTATATTTTTTTATCCTGTTTTATTTTACCGTGCAGTAAATTCTGTCTGATAAGAGGATGCTATGAGCTTGGTCACAGCCATATTGAAATGTTACCTGTCTGTCTTCAGAGGTAGCACAGTACACTCAGTTTTGTTGCTTTATCTCAGAGAAATTCAGTTTTCCTTTCTGCAGAGCTGGACTCTGGACTTGTTTTTTTTAGCTCACGTTTTGATTCACTTTTTGTGGAATGTGACTTGGATAATGTGGGAAGGTGGACTTGGCTGTTGGTTTTAATCCTGTAAAGGGGGCTTCTGGTTTTGTTCCCAGGTGATTTCTTGCACAGAGATTTGGGCTGATGAGTAAGATGTTCCGTCTGAGTGCTAATTTCTGAGGAAGGAGTTGATTTTGAGGTCAGTGCTCCAGCTGATCACAACAGGACAAGTAGAGGGCAGAATGTGTTGCAGGGGAGGCAATGGGCCTCTTTTGGCTGCATTTAGAGCAGTGAAAGCTATTCAGGAAGCCACACCTGAATCCTAGTGAATGCTAGCAAATATTTTCTTTCACAAGTGGAAGCTGGAGTCCCCAGGTTCACTCTCGGTTGATGATTTCTTTCCTATTCCAAGTGCAATTTGACGGTGTTCCAGAGCTTGGCTGGAGGCAAGGTTTCCAGCTAAGCCTCTCTTTGTAGCTTATTCTTTTTCTCAGTGGTGACTACTGATGGTCTGCTGGTGGCTTTGAAGAGTCTGCTCCTAGTTGAGCCTGGATGGCAGCATTGGGTGGGAGTAACACCAGGGAATGAATGGAAGGGACAATGAGAAGCTCTGAGCATCAGTAAATCTCCAATTGGAGGTGGTCAAATGTCTGCTGTGTGAGCACCACAGAAAGGGAGAGCACTGCTGTCTTGAAGAATCTGCCTGAACTAAATAAAAAGCAACACACCATCGCTGAATGCAGAGTTAGAACAAAAATAAGACACAATAGTTATGCAGATTTACCTCTGCTGGTGATTTAAAAAAAAACAAAATAAAGTAGGAGACTGTTTTATTTTTATTTTTGTCTAGATTGGAAAACTGCCATAACCTCTGATTGCTCAATCTTGTCTTTGTGCACGTCTCGCCTTAGCACTCCCAAGGCAAGTGAGTACCATTGATACTGAGGTATATTTTTACCGTGTGGTTTGAGTACAGCCGTGTAGGACAGATCCCCGCAGGCCTGTTGTGAACGTTTATGTACAGTTTAAACAGAATTGTACTGATGGCATTTTGAGGCAATTTGAGAAATCAAAATCATCCACTGGGGCTGAAAGTGGCAAGCAGACTGATGCTGCGGGAGAAAAACGAGTCCTCGGAGAGATCAGCTTAAATTTGGCCTCTGCAGCTGTTTCTGCTGCTGAAGTCTCGGGCAGCCAGGCTGCTCAGTCTTTCAGCAGGTGCTAGAAATGAAGGATGAGAGTGTTGTTTAGTGGAGGTAGAATGTTCAAAAGGGTTTGGCTGCCAGAAACATCTGTAGCTGCGTTGGCCAAGACAAGAGGAGTTCTTGAATGGGTATACTCGATGCCCTCTTTTTCTGTTACAAATACCAGACCTGAGATTCACACCATATTATAACTTTTGTAGTAGCCTCTCCTGAGTTTCTGCTAGTTCAAAAGTCTCCTTACACCTGAAAGCAGCATTCTCAGAGATGTGGAAGTCCGACCCCCTTGTGTTGTGTGCAGTTGTCCATCAGGATCTGCTAGAGCTTCGTGGCTTTAAAAATAAGCATGCCTCATAGACAGGACACAGCACAATATATAAGACCTGCTTGCTCAAAGGGAGGCCTGCAGAGGCTGAAGTTCCCTTTAGAATTATTTTTTTTTTTTTAAACTTGGGGTTCCTGGTGGACTGCCAGAGGTGGGTCTTTCTCCCCACGCTGCCCTAGAAAGGGTTGGAGCTGATCTGAGGAGTCCATGCACAGATCTGCCCCACAAAAGCAGAAGGTAAGAAATCAGCAACGAGGAGGACTGCAGCAGTCTTCCCATAGTGAAGTTTGAAGCACTATCCACTGAAAGAATAGTTTGAAATTCTAGCTAAATATTTAATAAATGATTTAAAAACATTTTACTGTAAATAATAAGATAATGTGCCCATATTTATCTGGCACTTTTTAATTACAATTAATGATCTTTGTTGCTTACTCAGACAATTTACTTGTCTTTGTCCATTCCCACTTTACATCTGGGAAAATAATAAATCGAATGGCCTTGTTTCGAAATCCATTTCTAAATGAATACTTCTGTGGATTTACTATTAATTTCATATTGGCTTCTCTCTAATACGTTGCTGCTTTTAAAATGAAGGGCTCTGCACTTAGTGCTTTTCTTGAGAGCGCCTTGACAAGCACTCTGTCATGATCCTGGCAGGCCTGGAGCCTTGTGCTCTCATTTCACGTGTCTGTCAGCATTTTGGAATACAGTATTTCCAGAAGGTGACACTGCGGATATTTCAGCTTGACCTGTGTAGCTTGCATGTTGTCAGATTTTGGCACATTGCATGCTGCTAATAATTCATGAACTAAATGGTCTGACACACCGTCTCACCCCGCGCAGGTACTGCATTTGCATTGGTAATGAAGTGGTACAGGTAGGCACCGTGACAACAGGAGGTGCTTTTTTAAGATGACAGATATATGTGATTGGGTTGCTGGAAATGTCTTCACACGCTTAATTAAATTGAGTGCAAATTAAGTGAAATGCAGGTGGAAACCTGTGAGTCAGCCAGGTATGTTCTAGTTGGTGTGGCTTTCAGAGCATGCCTCAGACTGTGCTGCGGATTTCTTCATGTGTGCGGTAGCTCCTCAGTAAAATTTGGGTGGCAATTTTGGACAAGATCAGAAGTTTGTCTAACCCCAAATCTTCTCTGTGGTTCCAAGTGCATACCAGAGGCAAAGGACGAACAGAGCAAACACACATCACACTCCTCCCGCCACACTTCTCCCTCACATTCTCCTAGCTTGTGATTATTTTCAGTGTGGCACGTTTTGCAAGCCAGATGGGGGTTTCTGCTTATGTATTTATTCCTCCAATGGACATCTTCCATATACCTGTCCAGTTTCCTCTTGACGCCCAGTCTTGGCATCCTTAACATCCTTTGGCAAGGAGTGCCCTGCAGTTTTACTCCCCTGTGCATGAAGAATCATTCCTCTCTGTCTGAAACCTTTCTCTGTTTGCTTCAGTTTGAATACCTCTACCTATACTTGTATCGGTAAGGTTGGTGAACAGTCTCTCACTGTCTTCGTGCTGTTTTTTGTCTTGACCTCTATCATAGTTAAGTATCTCAGTTGCAGGCTTGAAGAGTCTTGAACGTGGTACTAAGATGTAACACCTCTTACTTGTGCCAACAGGTGGTTATTTATAACAGACAGCTTTTAAAATTCTGTGAGATATGTTGCTGGCTATGGTGTAACTGTGTGCCATTACTCTGCTAGCCCAAATGTGGCATGACCTCAGATACAAGGCAACTCCAGTTCCCACGGAATGGAAACAAAATTGACAAACTCAGCTCACAGTGCCATCTGGCAATGTGCCCCTCCTTCTTGGCTCACTTTCCAGATCTGCTGCTCTCCCCCTTGGTGAACCTGGGGATTGAAGATGGGCCAGATGGGCTGAAGCAAGAGCAGGGAGAGGGCCTGGCTAAGCTGCTGTCTGTTCTTGACTATTGCTGGTAGTAGCTTACATTAAGGTTTAGATTGGACTCTACTGAATAATTTTCACAGCAAGCATGTTCACCTCCTTTGACCCTTTTTCATTTTCTGAATTTGATGAGGAGTGTAAGAGCAAGCCCTGCTACCAGCCTTCCAGAGACCTCGGGGATGGAAGCTCCATTGTGAAAACCAACCAGCTTTTCCTCCTCATTGCTTTCCTGTCTTTCACACACAAAATGACCAATTTTTCTTCTTTATCCTGTAACTCAGATTTTTAAGAACCTGTAAGGGCTTTTTATTTATTTTTTTTATTTTTTATTTAAACAAACAAAAAACTTTGAAAATCCAACTCTTATTTTATGACACAAATCACCTTTATCTGCTTGCCTTACCCCCGGCAGTGGGGTGGGTTGCCCAAAGGGATCTGCATGGCTATTGCTTCATCAGAGAGCTGCAAATGAAGTAGGTGCTGAGAGCTCTTACAAAGGCCCATCTGTAAATGTCCTTAAAGTGCAAAGAAAATTGGATCTTTATTTTTTGAAGTTTTCCTGTTGTGGAATGGGGGGAAGCACCTAAGATTTGGGGCAAGGCGGTATATGACTATACCCAAAGGCTGGAGTTGCTCTGTGGTAAAGTTTTGGTCTTGCCAGAGTTTCTAAAGAGTATTTCTGTGCTCTGAAATGAAATCTAGATTTGATTTTTGGCTGTCTTATGTTTTCAAATTTTTAAGCTATATTTGAGCTTCATGGTTCATTTGAGCTTCATAGAGTAATCTAAAAATGGAATAACTGTCAAATAAGTGGCATGCACTTTCTGATTAATTTTAACATAGCATTTCTTTTTACTCCTAGAGAGCAAATCAAAAGGCCTCCAGTGGGTGATAGATACAACCATTGCGTATCCCAAAGGTGAACCCATAGACATCCAAACCTGGATTCTTGGCTACCGGCAACCAACAGTTACACATGTACATTACAGGTAGGAAATAAACCTTCTAGTCTCGCATTGAACTAAAGTGTATATATATGTAAATTACTCAGAAGTTATTAGCAGCATGTTTTGGGATATGGGAAATCAATAGCAATGTCTTGTGTGTATGTGAGTCTCACACAGGTAGGCAACTCACTATTTATCAACGATTTTCTTCTGAAAAGTTCAGTGACCATTCTATGGCTTAGCACGTCAGAGTTGTTAGGACAAGGAGTTAAGGTTTTAAACTAAAAAAGGGTAGATTTAGATTAGATAAAAGGAAGAAATCCTTTACTCAGAGGGTGGTGAGGCACAGGCTGCCCAGAGAAGCTGTGGATGCCCCATCCCTGGAGGTGTTCAAAGCCAGGCTGGATGGGGCTTTGGGCAGCCTGGTGTGGTAGGAGGTGTCCCTGCACATGGCAGGGGGTTGGAACTGGGTGGTTCCAACCCAAACTATTCTGTGATTCTGTGAAATTTTTGACTAATGTCTTATGGTTTAACGTAGTTTTGCAGAGTATGTTTGAAGGCTTGGTCATCTTTTCTACTTCAATATTAAGTTGATGTTGTTAAACCCAACTTAGTGTTTGTTTTCCATTTTTCTGTAATAACAACAGACAAAAAAATCACTTTGTTTTTAGATAATAGGGCTTCTGAAAGATTACTATGTATTACTATGTATTTAACTTTTTGACAAATTTCAGCTTTTTTGCAAAAAGCACACTCTTACTTGTTGAGCAGAGCAATATTTTTGAAATAGCAAATTCAATTGAAACTTAAAATGGGTTACCATTTAAAATCTTAATCCTCAGCAGTTCTTTGTCTCAGGGCCTATACTGATGGAGAGAGAAGTTGTGCACGTGTGTGTGTGGTGTATGTATGTATGTGTATATATATATATATATATAAAATAACTGTCTGCTTTGTTGTTCTGTCTTTTTATATATCTACATCTGGATGCACAGAGTTAAAACACACAAATATGCAGATCTAAACTGCTTCTGGGAAGTTGATTAAAAAAGAAAAAGCAGCACCAAATACCTGATTGTTGTAACACAGCTGTTGCTTGCTTTGTTTTCACTTGTTTTTCACCTGCCCACAATTGATTGGATTTGATATTGAGTGCTCAGAAATTAAATATTTTCTTGGATTATTTTTTTTTTAAGAGGTCTTTGTCCCTGGACATAGGCAAATCCAAATTTTGGCATACAAACATTTTCTTTTTTAATTGGTGAAGGAAGCAAGGGTATTTCATTAAGGCAGGGTGTATCTTCTGGGCTGTGTATCAGTCCTTGGTATGAAGTTGCCAGTGATGTTGTAACTGAATGCTGGCTGAGAAATAATTACCTTGGTTGCTAGGAAGTTGTCATCATGCATACTCTTGGGGTAAGAACTTGATTAAAGATTAAATATCTTGAAAAAATCTTATTTGGAGCATAGTAATAGTATTTCATGATCCGTTAAATTCTGCTGTATTTCTTCACATGCTGCAAACACACGTGTATATATAACAGAAAGATTTCTTGGGTCAGGAAAAGGGTGTGAGGCCTCAAACATTTCTGACATGTCTGATAGTTTAGTTGTTTTTATGTTAGTGGTGCTGGTCTTGATCAATATTATTCCCCAGCATCATTTTCTGGATGTTCTTAGGCATTTTTTAGTGATTGGTGCCCTAGGAAGTAGCTGACAGACACTTTATACCTTTACAGTTACTTCTAGCTCCTGCAATGCTCCCTCTCAAGCATCTCCTTATACCCACCCCATACACTCAGGAGTTCGACCACCAACTGAAGCGGTCATTTTTTTTCCAGAGAAATCCTTGTTTTGCGTAGGCCCTACAGAGTCTGGGGGTGATAACGTGGGAACTTTTTTCACAGCAGTGCTACAGGCTTTATCACCTGGGAAAAGCAACTTGCATCTGTCTAAGGGAAACCTGAGGCTGCGTTGCTCCTTAGTGTTGGGAGCAGCTTTGACAGAGTAGGAGACCTTGATCAAGGAGGATGGCACTCTCTTTGGGGGGGAGGAGGAAAAAGAAAAAAAAAAAAAAAAGTGCTACTTTTCCATGACCAAAAAGGATTTATCATTTCTCGCTTCTTTATAAAAAAAAAAAAAAAAACAGTCTTTTGAATGTCACTTATTCCAGCTCTCTGCTTCTGCTTGGTAATTTCAACAGTGCAGTTGCGTGGCTCAGTAAAAAGAAGAAACTCGTGTTTGCTACATACTTGGAAGTAGAACAAACTAAAGAAAATAAAGATAGCATAAATCTTCTATATTGATTGTGCCCTTTAAGTTCAGTGAGTCATTATGTGCTTTTACAATAGATTCCTGGTTTGCAAGTCTGCTGCTCTCTAGCAAGAAGGAGGCCTTGCAGAAGAATTTAGGTCTAGTTTGTTGTAGAGTGTACTAGGCTGGGGCTTGTCTTCATCCTAAAATAAAACTGTTGACGCACTTACATCAACGATTAGGTCCATCTAAAATGAGAACATTTTTCTTCTTACCAACTTGCCTTAAGCATTTGCTAGTAACCATTGTCAAAGCAAATAAAGTAATTCTATTGCTGATGTTTCGTAAAAGTATGATACTTAGATTACGTATTTGGGTTAATGATATATAAAGCAGCCTGCCTGCATATTGTGAAACCAGCAGCACTCCAAAGACTACCTGTCCTCATTAGGAGTGCAAGTACCAGCACATGGTGTGTCTTGGGGATGAAAGGAAGATGCTTCTCCCACAGAGCTCTTTGATCTCCCACTGGATTACTTTTTAAAAATTCACCCTGCAGTTTTGTTTAGTGCACTTCTTGCCTTTAATCACTGTACACGTTGAATCGTTTTGGAAGAGAAATGATTCAGTGTCCTATTTCAGACAGTACCAAGATGATTTTCTCTCCACAAGAGTTAAATTTTGGTAATGAGGGCAAGAAGTCACCCCAGCTCCTGCTTTCAGGAGCTTGGCTGGTGTGCATCTGGGGAAGCTGTATCCCAACATAGCTATCAGAAACTCATAAGAGAGGCAATGTACTGTTTTTTTCCAGTCTAGGGATTTTTTCTTCAAGCAAGTAGATCTGACTGATTACCACTTACAGTATTCTGCAGCAGGTGATGTGAAAGCTGCAGCTACAGGGAGAAAAACATGCATGCGACCCCAAAGACATTTTATTTTTATTTTCCTAGTTGCTGTTTGGTTTTGATTTGCATTTCATTGCAAGTCTGAAATCTGCAGGAATATTTTAATGCTCTTGCTATGTCAAATAAGTTGATCATGTTTACATCACAAAAATCCGTGATTTTGTCTTAATTCCCTTGTGCTGTTTACTGAGCTTCTGGACTCTTACAGTAAGGTTTCAGGTCTCCTTATGTGGGTCCCCTTGGATGGTACTTTAACTGGGAATGACCTTGTGTGAAGCACAGTACAGGATGCTCACTGGAGTTCTTTTCCACAGCCATGCTTAAATCTGTTCCTGCTTTTTATAGAAATCTGCCTTCAGGTTTCTCGAAGGTGAACGTACTTACAATTTGTATAGGACATCATTTACTTAATATGCCTTATTCAGGTCATCTTAGTACTCCCTCACATCTCTGGAATAATTGCAAGTTGAATGTGTTTAGAATTTCACTAAAGAGACTTCCAAGACTACTTAAAGTTTTTTTTCTTTAAAAAAAAAAAAATCTGAGGTTTAATTAACTTCCTGATTCTAAACATGTACATTGAAAACATAATTCTGAACATGAGCATAAAGATGTTGTTACCTTCCTTGTACTGAACTTGAACATTACAGTGCTTGTAATACTAAAATTTTTAAATTTGTAAGAAATTGTTTATTGTTGGGTGTGGGTTTGTTTTTTTTTTTTCCAGAGGGTCTAAGTCACTGGTTTGGAGGACAGGGCCTCTTGGTCTAATTTTTAAAAATGACTTCTAGTAGTTGTGACTGACCCTATAAAACTTCTAAAAGTATCCCCCAAGTGGAAACTACTGCAGGTTTCTGAGGCTGAGAGCTGTGTACCATGCCTCTAAAATGAGAACGGAGGGTCTTGGCTCTGCCTGGTGCTGTGGCTGACTTTCCAGTTGGGGTCGTTCTTGGTTGGCTTGCCAGCTTGAGGTACGTGTCCTCTGGCCCATAAGGGCTGCAGTTACACCCGGGCCAGCAACTCCTACAGATCTCTGGGAGCAGACGGCAGCAACAAGAGCGTGGGGAGGGAAACCGTGCGAGATCCCTCTGCACGTGGGTGCTCGGTGGCTGTAAAAGGCCAGGCTGGATGGGGCCATGGGCAGCCTGGTCTGGTGGGAGGTGTCCCTGCCCATGGCAGGGGGTTGTTACAAACTGATCCTTAAGGTCCCTTCCAACCCAAACCATTCTGTGATTCTATGGACTTGTCTGATACCCTTTATAAACTGCTTACACTTCAGACTTTTACAACATCCCGTGGGATTTATTACGTGTAATTGTTCTGGCGGGTGGCAGCAGGGAGTTGCTTCCCTTTTGCATGAAACTTTCCACCGATGACTTCAGTGGGTGCACCCTGTTTCCCGCGTCCTGCCAGTTGTGGCTGAATCACTCGCTCTGTGACCGCCCCGTGGCTCTGCAGCTGTCTCATATCCTGCCTCGCTGTGCCCCTTCCAGCCTGGCGAGTCTTTGTGCGTTTGGTGTCTCCTTACACCAAAAACCTCTCAGATGAGCTTTGTCTGTGCCTTTCCTGGTTGTGCTGTAAGCAGTCTGGGAGATGACTGATACCCCCAGTTCCCCACAGTGATTTTGGGATCACTTAGCAGAGTGAGAACAGCTCATCTTGGAGCCTGGGGCTGTCTGTGCATGTGTAGCAGCTCTTGCTTGTTCCTTCCCCGGTGCTCATTGCCTTGCACATGCTGGTATTTGGATTTGGTCTGCGACTATTGTCAGGCCCTTCTGTAGCTCTTCTCATCTCTTTGACTACCCAGAAGAATTCTATACCAGAACCATTCTGCTGTCCTTTTTTTTTTTTTCAGGCTTACCATATCATTTATGAATGAGATGTGAAGAACTAAAGTATCTGGGACTAGAGCTGTGGTTTGGAATGAGCGCAGTGAATTTTCACCTTCAGTGTTTATGATAATCACGTTTATTTTTAGATATTTCCGTGTAGCTTTAAATATATATTTAACATTTATGTGGATAAACGTAGCCATGTTTATCCATGGCAGCATTGGCAGAGAACAGTTGAATCTTGTGTGTGCATGAGTTCACTCAAGTTGCATCATCTTTTTCTGTTGCTTACACAGGCATTTTCTGTTGGATTCCATTCAGGGCATTACAGCAAGCGCTTCTTTTTTTTTTTTTTTTTTTTTCCTAGATCACCTGGCTTTACTCACTAACGGTTATTTTTTAGCAGAATGCTGCAATGTCGTGGATACCTTCAGGGTTTTAATAGTTTCAGATCATGTACTGGCAGTTTGAACCGAGTTGTTGGTACCACTGAGAACCTGTAAGGATGGAGTATGAGCTTGGGAAACAGGGTGTCAGGTAGGGAAGAGTAAGGAACAACAGTTCTCTCCCTGAGAGTTACTGGTGAAAGAGAAAACCTTACAGCTCTGCTGGCACTTGATCAAACCTTCTCCAGCATTGGGAAGCCAGATAATTGAAGCCCAGTGGACCAACAACAATTTCTTAGAGCTTATTTCTGAAGTTATCAGCATGACCAGTGGAAAACTCTCTTTAGAGCCTCCCAGGTAGTGTCCTCACATGTCCAAACATACAGCGATGACTTGATCCCATTGCCTTGTCAGATCTTAATCAGGAGTGGTTCTGTGGTGGAAAAAAACACCACCACAACACCTTGTATGCTGGTTAAGCTGCGTGTCTTGACCTGGAAACATGAGCTGCTTCCAATTTGTCTTCTGCATGGAAACCAGAATATTAATCTAACAGAACAACCGGGGTGTCTGAGGCTGTCAGCGTGGAGCACAGCTGTTTATTTTGCAGATCATAAATCTGTGATGGTTCCTCAGTGATTCTTAATTCTGAGAGCCACTGGACATTAACTACTGCTGGTTCCCAGCCTCATGGGCAAGTATCAGACCAGTGACTGAGGTTTGGAAGGTCCTGTGCTCCATTAAGACCTGAGATGTCATTTTGAAAAAGATTAGTACATTTCTTTGTTAACTTTTTGAAACAAACTCAGTTTGCAAAGGAGATACTGAAGGAAAGTGAGTTTTATCTTTTCATATAACTGCTAAAACAATGGAAATGTCAGGAGTGTTTCTGTTTGGGGGCGGGGTTGACACAGGAGATCTTCTCTGAAATTGCCATGAAATGTATATCGAATATGTCTGGATTGTTGTTACTCACCTTTTTCCTTCATTTGACACAATAAAATTTTGCTCATTACCTTTCCTAATTGTAAATGCTTTGGGAGCTTACATTTAAAATATTTTTTAGGGAGATTATTTTAAATGACTGAGGAGAGAGGAAGGTCTGTGTCGGCCTGTGCTTTAGCACACCAGTTTCTCATCTTGTGTTGTTTGAACTGAGTTCTGTGTCTAGAAAAAAAATCATTTAAAAAAAAAAAAAGTGTTTGGAAAAAGTAAACAATAATTTCACCAGATGCAATCTCTGATGTGTGAAAGGAGACTGGGGACTTGAAAATGCTTTTTCTTTGTTTAAAGCAGTCCAGAGAGAGACGTAGCTTTTTTCCACTGCTGCTGTTCATTTTCTGTGCTACTTCCTCGCTCTGAAGTAGAGGAAGAGATTGCAGAGCCTCCTTTGTTTCAGTCACTCTGCCATCCCCCTTGGTCACAATCTGTCTCTGCCATGCTGTCTTCCAAATCTGCTGTTTTCCTTTTCTCACAGCCTGTCCTTTTAATGCAGGATTGTTTCTTTCATCCTACTTAGAGAGCAGCAGGAGGAGTGTAGAGGACACAGTGACCAGCCTTATTTTTTCATTTGTAGATTTTTTTTTTTTTGCTGATGGAAATGTCAGAGAGAGTTCAGTTTAATCCAGTAATCATTTTTGGTTGAAAGCTCAATTTTGATAGGTGAGTTAAAGCTTGCTTGTCAAAATTCCGTTTTCTGTACAAATCACGTGGTTTTCAGCTCATAATTAGGCTCAGCTATGGCCTCATTTTTCCTCAAGGTTTTAGAAGAACTTTCTTGGAAAAATGGGCAATTGCCAAATTCCACATTCTTCAAAACACAAAGGTGTGAAAGCTTACCCTTTGAACTATTAGAATAAATTTTTGACCCTGACAGACTTTCCTCAAAACTCCCTTGAAAGTGCTGAAAAACTGATTTTACTCTCAGAACCATAAGAAGCAAGGAGAATATCTGATTAACTTTGTCCAGGTCAAACGCTGCTGGTGTTTTGGGGGGAAATTAGAGTGGCTGTTAGAGCACTAAGCGAAATAAAAGGTTACGTTCTAGGAGGTGCAGGGTGTCTCTAGCTAGAGGAATCCCTGCGAGATCTGTCAGAAAGGCTGGTCCCCTCCTCAGAACAGTTTAGCTTTGTGCAGGGGTCATCCTGTGCGATGTGCGTTGAACATAAATCCAGACTAACGACGTTTACACAATGTAGAAATAAGTTGAGTGATTTGCTGTCTATGTAACAAGACAGCATACTGGCAACCCTCCTCAGCTTCTGCTTTTCCCCCACACTGAGCTGGGTTTTGTTGTCTGGAGGGAGTTTTTACTTTTACACCAGTCACTCGTCAGTCTGACTTGGCATTTCTCAGCTGGTCTCTAACAGTAAGATTTCCCTAGTGCTGCTGTTTGCTGTCAAAACCCAAGAGTTTAAAATTGGTTTAGTTTTTTAAAAAAAAAAAAAAAAAAAAAAAAAAAAAAAAGAAACCTGTCTGTGAAATTTGTTTGACATGTAGACTCCACTCAGTTAGGAATGGCTTGGTGTTGTAAGGTTTGTTTTGCACTAAACTTCCCCTCCGGATACAGTCGTGTCCCCGGTTTGCTCTGGGCAGTAGTGAGGGTGGTGTAGAGGCCCTCAAGTCAGAGCCAGCCATAGCCCCCTCCACAGCCGAGAGGAGAACCCCAGCTGTGCTGCAGGGAAGGACCACATTTTATCGAGCTACCTCAGCCATCCCACTGCCACAGAGCAGATAAGAACTGTGTCACCTTCCTTGATCGTACCAGCTTTTGCCCTGTGCTGCTTTTGAAGCAAGCTTCCAGCTACTGAGGAAGTTTGTTTTCTGTGTCTACATGAATACAGATTTATTAAAATAAACTAGACTCTTAGCTATAAATAAAATGGAATATTTTGTGGCTGCTGAATGAGTTTTGCAGAAGCGTGTCTGAAGGGCATCCAGCGCGGCAATACATTTTAATATGCTTTTTTTACGCAAGTAACTTATTTTTGGATGTGCCTGAGATCTACCAATGACCTCCATCATGTTGAGTTTATTTAAAGAGTCATTGGAATGGCAAATAAGATTTAGAAAGAGGAGGGGGTAATAAAGAATTCAGGATAGGACAGGGGATGAAAGGCGATTAGTACTTAAAGGTGGTATCTATGAACTTCAGCATTTTCATACAGAATTAGTGGTGGTTTCTCCAATAAGGCCTGTTTAAAATGGATTAGTTGATCCTGAGAATGCCAAATTTCTGAAAATTATTTGTTAGCTTTTGAGAAAAGAGGTGTAATGTATCTTGAAGTGTATAATTTAAACTGTTCTGCAGATGTAGATTTTAAGATAACTATCCTCGTTCTGTCTTTCTGTTCCTTGCCATTCCTTTCTACCATGCAGTTTTACAAAGGTGTTCTAGATAGTTCTTTTTCCATAAAATTCCTCTTGCTCTTCTGCCTCTCCAGGTGTAAAAATACCAAATTAATTGTTTTAGGTAGTTTCAAGTCTTCATATATCTATTGGCACGTGCAGATATTGCTGGTGTTAGTGATAAATCTGTCAGTTCAAGGTGGGCTTCTGCCTTCTCTTTGGTTTTCCTCTTTCCTCTGTGACTGAGAGCAAACCCCTTCCCATCCGGAGGGGATGGAGGCTTGGTGTGGCTGCAGGCGCTGTGCAGTGTTGTGGCAGGCAAGACCACTGCTTGTAGGCTGCTGCCTGGGATGAAGGAGTCTCCTCTGAGGGGTATGGAGTACTTCGAGGGGTACGTGCTGTTCAGATGCGGGACAGCCAACTTTCGAGTCTTGCATTCTTGTTGGATGGATCGTTTTAGATGTGAGGAACAGAAGAATGCAGATTAAACTGACTAAAAATAATTCTGTACTTACGTATCCTTTTCTTCTGCGTCACAGGGTAGGGAGGAATCTAGCGAGAGCTTTAGCATTTGTTTCGTTACGTGTACTGCTGCACATGCTTCATCACGAGTTTGAAGTGCGGCAGTCAGATGGGGTGGGCACTCGGAGTAAGTTTCCTCTATTAAAACTAAAGCCAAGGACAGTAAAATACAATTTTTTGTTCAGCGCTTCAGAAGTGGATGGCCCCAGCTTCCTTGTGAGCCATTCTTCTGTTAGCTTTGGGACTGAAGTTACAGTAACTGACAATGAGGCATAAGGAGCAAAATGTTCACATGTGGCAGGTTGGGGCTCTTCCAGAGTATGTTTGGTCCTTGTGGAAGGCAATATCAATGATTTATAATTGGTGGCTAAACAACTTCTGTGGTAGGCTTGTGAATGCGCACATGTAATGGCACAGGGGTTTGAGAAAGCAATGCCGCACGCAGCAAGAAGAGTGGAGGTTGTTGTTTATCGCGGTGGTGCTAACAAGATGAGGCTGATTACCTGTTGTGTGCTTTGGAAACTAGAAAAAACATCTGCTTGCAGCATCATGTAGGAAATACCCTCCCCTCTTGCAGGCTGTTACAGCCAGGCAGTCCCTGACTTTGGGGAGAGCCGGGGAAATCCCTGCAGAGGGACGAGCCGCTGCCAGCCGTGGGGCTGGGCGGTCGGATGCCAGCTCTAACGCTGCCTGAGGGCACGGGCCCGCAGGTGCTGTAGAGAGGCTGCTGGGCTGGTGCCTCAGATGCCACTTCAAGAAACCGACTGGTTCAGATGGTTGTGTTGAATCAGGTCTTGAAAACGTTATAATAACATGAAACGTTATAATATTCTGAAAGAGGATTGCTTATTTATTTGCCCAAATATGCATTGCTCTCTTGCTGTATGTCTGGTGAAAGCTTTATGGTCGTTGGTTTCCCTTGCAGTCTTGCAGATGGAAAAAAGCTTGTCTCTTTGCTAAATCTCAAAGAAAAATGCTAAAATAAATATTTTTCCCTGTTCAGTCTGGGAAGTATTCTGAAAACTTTATAGAATAAAATTGTGCCTGAGCTGAAGTGAGGATCTCTTTGGAGTTCCGGCAAGAAGCGAACTGAAGCTGCTTTCTTCAGCTCATGGTTCATGGGTGAGGGAGTTACAGATGTAGGAGTCTGTATGCGTACACACCTCTCTGTATGTTGAGAGGGAAGGACGTACAAAATGTTTATTCTAGTCTTCACCATGGATGTAATTACTGTCTTGTTAACGGTGGAAGGAGAAGACAGGCCTCGCAGCCTTCCATCATGGTGCGGCCTTGCTGCTATCGCCACTGCCATCGCCGCTTCCAGGGCCTCAGGTCACAGCTGGTGGTAGCACAGTCATTACTGGGGTTGGCCAGCACCCCTGATAATACTGAAGCAGCAGTGCCCTTGATAAGAAATGAAAATTTCTATTCTGCTTGACTTTCCTGGTCAAGTCATCTTACCTGGTGCTATAAATTTCTGTGTTTGCCACATCAGGAATGAAGAAGTTTATATTTTCGTGCAGATTGAGGCCAGTGTTGCTCAAAAACTAGGAGGATTCAGGTGCCTGAGAGACTCCAGAGGTGTCAGATACTACGTATTGACCCACTGTTCCCTGTCAGCACAGTTCTGTATGTCAATACATTTTATTTTCTTGAGGAGTTCCTTCCTTCTTGGCGTTCCTGATGCTGGAAGCACAGCAGTGGGTTGGAGCCAAGTTGATGCTCTGCCTGTGACCACATTGACCAGCGTTTGTGTATCACTGAAAAGACAAAACTGTTCCCAGAATCTTTGAACAGTAGAGCTGGCAGACCTCGCAACTGATGCCTGGTGATGAACCTGCTCCGGTCAGTGTGGTGCTTTCATCCTTTGGGTTTGGATCATCCGTGTAGAGTTCGGTAACATCAGGCTTCTCAGTTGCTTTTCCTGGACCCAATCTCCTTTTAAGACAGAGGTGCTAAAGGAGCTGTCTGATGAGCAGAGAATGAGGATAGTGGCAGTGAGTGTAGTTTCCAGTGTTTTAGGATTCTTTTAGACATTTCATCTCTAATTAAGTTCAGTCATTAACACAAATACTCTGCAGGTAAAATATAAACCTAGATAATCTAAAACTGTTTGAACATACTTCTAAATACACTATCAGTTATCATTGATAACGTGACAGGCAATGTAGCACTATTGGGAAACCACTTGTTTTCCGCTCTACATTAATATTCATTCAAATTAATATTCATTCAGAAAGGGTGTGACTGTGATTGCCTCTTCAAAAGTTTGAGTAAAAGTTTGAGAGATTGGAGTATTCTGATACTGTATTGATTCATACAAGAACCTGAATGGATTCAAGCAGGAAACTGCTATGTTGCACTCCATTAGTCTCTCAAAATATTAGCATCCTTTATGCTACTTTGCTACTCCATTAAAGTGCCAGCTGATAAGTAGTTTCTAATGAATATCTTGTTAGCTCTTGTGATAACGTTTTCAGACTAGTGAGTACATTCTTGGAAAAACATCAGGCTTGATTAGGTCATTGAGTAGTCGGTCCCTTCAGTAACTGACAAGTGGAGGTGAAGAATGCCTGCAGCTTACAGTGGAAAATGCATGTGAAGCCAGGTAATCCTAGACTTCTGTCCTGAGCCCACGCACACATTCTGTTAGTTCTGAACCATCTTCAAACTTGCGTCAGCAAGCATCTGTCCTTCAAAAATACACTGTGAAACACAATATTCAGTTGCTGAGTCCTTTTATCTCTTCACACCAGATAGGCAGAAGAGCGTAAAAATAGTGCTTGGCAACTTGGTTGTGCTTGTGGACAGGGAGTCAGTCAGCCTTAATGCTAAGCCCTCAACAGAAACGGTCTATCAGTGTGTTTTCACTTGACTTTACATGCAATACCATTCAATATTGATTTGCGGTACAGCATCTGGGCTTCGAGATGAGATAGTTCTTTACTACCTGTCTTTTCCATTTTCTTAATGTGCACGCTAAGGACTTGAGCTTGCTGCGCTACCAGCTGTCTTGTACTCTTTATCCAAAGACTTATGGCACAAAGAGCTCTGCACTTTGAGAAAGGTAAAGGTAGAGCTGCTACCAAGGCTACACAACTATCTGAGTTAACACTGATGCCATAGCGGGTAAATAAAATTGTTCATGTATTTATATTGAAGTCTTCTCTATCTACCAAAGCACCATTGGTTTTTATTCATTCGTTAGATCAATTCTTTGCTTCTTTTCTTTTCCACTAATAGCTTATTTTTTCATGTGTAGAACTGTGAAAGGAGGAGGTACAAACAACTTAGCAACAAAGCCAGGATGTTGAAAACAGGAACAGCAACAAAAGCATTCTTCAGATGTGTCCCTTATTTCTGTAATCTGTCATTATCTGTTCAGAAACTTCCCACATGATAAAGTTATCACTGCAAATTCTTTTCAGTATAATCAGTCAGACTGCGTTTAAAAACAAACAAAAAACCCACCATAGCATAGATGACAAGGTAAATGGTAGCTCTCCTGAGAAGAGAGACCTACAGTAAAGGTCTTACATTTCTGAGTGTGAATTTTTCAGGCTAGCCTGATATGCAGATCTTTTTCGTTGGCTTACCTTTGAACCACAGCAGATACATAGCCTCTTGTATATATCAAAAGGCACTCACTCCACTGAGGAAATTTCACAATTACTGTAGGACTTGAAATTTTATTTTGAAAAAAATCTGCTGAGGTATGGTGGGTTATTTTGGGGGTTTCTCTCTGTATATATCTTAGTGAATTCTGTCGTGGACATCTGATTTTTCTAAATAGCCTAGTATTCAATGCCGAAGTACAAAAACAATAGTAATTCTTCCCTTGGGCTTTTAAAATACTGGTTCTTCAAAACTGTGGTTGAACTTTCTCAGTATTTTGTATTTGATGGTTTCAGTGCATGAATGTCATTGCTTCTTGATTGGTAATTTCTCTTAAGGATAGTAATACGGTGTGGTATTTTTCTATTAAAAATAAAACCACAACTTATTAGCTTCTCTTAAATGCTGTACTATTGTATTTGATAGAAGCTAATAATACTTCTGTCTTCTGTGTGCGCCTGGCTGGTAG
This sequence comes from Aythya ferina, assembly GCF_964211825.1. Lineage (NCBI taxonomy): Eukaryota > Metazoa > Chordata > Aves > Anseriformes > Anatidae > Aythya > Aythya ferina. The sequence goes on from NC_140298.1 coordinate 23,627,759, forward strand.
TTTTGTTTTGTACCCTTAATATTCGTGGTCTGTGAAACAGAGAGAATGAACTATGTTTTTTCTTTGGTAGGATTTTTCCAATTAAAGATGTACCTGCAGAGCCTGAAGCTCTTACACACTGGCTATATCAACGATTCATTGAAAAGGAGGATCTCCTGACACATTTCTATGAAACAGGTAGGATGGTGTCTAGCAAAGAGAATTGTGCTTTGATTATGTCTTTTCTTATAAGGATCTCAAAGTGGTTTAAGAATGCATATATGCTTTTCACATTAATACAATACATATAGATACTAACACTTTTTATGTGGCAAAAGAATGTATACTAAGGAATGATGTAGAAAACAGTTTGCCTGGCTGTGATTAGCATTGGGTAGCATTTGGAAGCTGTCACAGTTGAAACAGAGCTAAGGAAATCCCCTTGTTTCACCAGTAACATACATGTAGAGTTCAGCTGGGAAACTTGCTGCCAAAGGGGAATAATTTAGCAAGATTCAAAGAGGTAGTGAACGTTCACATGCACCAGTAAAAAGTATTCAGAATTTGTTAAGTTTGGAGGGGATATAAAATCTTCAGGGTTTAAAAATGAGCAAGTTCTTGATAAAAGAGAATAAATAAAGCTCTTATGTGAGGCAGGTTTTGTTTTATCTTAGTGAGGCTATATAGCATCTTCCTCAGGCACTTGTACAGAGAAAAACTGACCGAGGTAGTCTGTAGGTGTAGTCCAAAATCGTAGCTCTCTTCTGTTTCCCACTAAGTTGAACAGAAGGATGATCTGACTGGAAGGATCTGTAAGAACAACATAGCATAACGCCTTCGGAGTCTTTGTCTGCCTGCAGCCCTTTGCTGTGAGCACTGGTCTCCTTGCCATGACATACTCTGGGTCACTTCTGTCGTAACATACTATCAGTGTTAATGGATCAGAGAGATACCTAAATACATTTGGGTCTTTAATAACATTACTGAAGGGATACTGGCAAATGATGTGATTTAAAATACCAGGTAAATGCTTAGCTGGGGAGGTGTTTCCCCAAGGCCCTTTTTTTTTTTTCCCATCCAGTTGTTGGCTGTGTGTGTGTTTTCAGAGCACAGACCAGAGGAACTTATTATAATAAAAAAGAAAATCCAGAGAGTAACAAATACAGTTTTGTTTAAACATACAGGAAAGGAAGTTTGTCAAACAAACCGAGTGGAAAGACTCCAGATGAAATAATGCAACGTGTTTTTGAAGAAAAATAAATCCCTTAGCAATTACAACAACTGCTGAGGAAAAATGCAGTCTGTTGAATCAACTGAGTTTAATATTCCAGAGTGACTTATGAGAGATGTTACTTCTGTTAGATGATTTACTGCAATAACTGTTTTGATTCCGTTCTGAGTGCTTAATTTATCAATTCTACTGCTTAAAATGATTGCTTAATTGAATTCGTTAGCAACCCAGCGTTGTACTGTGCTGTATGAAATATTGCTGTCATTCAGCCATAATTGATAGCCAAAGTCAGACCCTGCTATGTAACTTGCATCCAGATGCATATATTAGACAAATAACTTTGTGAGTCTGCCTAAAAGTGTAGTCAATAGGATGCAAGGAATTGTTGTTATTGAAACATTATTTCACAAATACCATGCCAATAACATGGTCATGCCTAAAAACCTACCTAGACCAGAATTTCAAACAGTATAATGAATATAATCAGACATACTCCTTGGAATGTGCTTCAAAAATAGGATGATTGGTTGTAATTTACTGGGTAATGAGCATGAATTAATAAGACGCTATAAATGTAAATGCTATGACACAGAACCTTATTAGACATAAATTAGCATAATTTAAAGTTACTACTAATTATACCAGTTGAGAACTTACTTGCATTTGCTTTTGCTGTCATGGTTTACTGCAAATGTGCTATTGCAGTTTTTGGAAAACCCCACCAGTCCTGAGGACTAATATGAGGGGAATCCCTGAAGCTGCCCAGCAGCTTGCTTCTTGGGGGCTCGATGCATTGTCTCAAGTTAGTGCATTTTTCAGACTTGGGGATGTGGCAGCATTTTGACTTTGTAATACATGCTGCTTGGGAACTTATCTGAGTTCATAAGGTTTACTTCAGGTAGTAACTTTCATTATAAAATTAAAATAGTTTTATTTGGTGAACTATTTGTTTTAAGCCTGAGTAACTTTTAAGGCTACTTGAAATGTCAAAAGCTTGTTACTGGTATAAACTCTTATCATCAGTAGGAATATGTTATTTTGGAGTATTTTTATTTGGGAAGAAAAAGAATATGTGCCTAAAATATTTTTTCCCTTTTTGCAGTATTCCTAACTAGTAAGGGCTTCAATTGATCTAGGGAAAACCTGTAATATTCGATGTCTTAAAAAAAAAAAATCTTAAAATTTGAAGATGAAACTGTCTCATTCTTTCTTATAGGTAGATTTTACACATTTTGTTTATAAAATTAAAATATTTACAGTAAATGTCTGTAGGTATGAGCAACACAAATATTCGTAGCAGTTAATGGAAAGCTTGTACTGGCAATTGCATGATTTCTCTGAAGTCTTGAGTGGGTTAACATTGAATAATGCAGTTATACAAATGGGATTACTTAGCACTTGGAGACTAGTTTTAAAACAAAAAACACTGGAAATGAATAATTGCATACTGAAGACATCACACTCCTTGTTCATTCTGACCACAAGCCAACTTATGTGATGTAACTAAAAAAAGTAAGCAGTGTCATCCTACAGGGCAGCAGGAGGGTATTTTCAGTAGTGGTACAGGAACACTTTTTCCACTGTACCAGCTCTGAAACCTCATCTGCAAATTCTGCATATAGATCTGTCAAGAAACATGAGTTGAACTGGGAAGAGGGGCAGGTAATAGGTGCTAAGATGATGGAGGAGACGAGGAGTTGTTTCTGGGAAGGACAACTGGAAGTGCTCGTCTAGCAAAGTGAAGGATCGTTTTCCCTGTAAGACACAAGTTGGCTTGGGAGAGGAGGAAGGGGAAGAAGCAGTTGCTGTCAGGTCTGAGGAGCAAGGAGAGTTATTTAAACCAAAGGTCAGTGTTGGTACAGGAAAAACAGATGAGCCATGGAAGACGAAATCTAGTGTAGAGTGGGCAAAGAAGAGATCAGCAGTGAGAATTAGTGGTGAATAAATGGCGTGGCAAATCTGCCCATGTGTGAAAATATGTGTCAGTGAGAGGAGGATGGGACTCATCAAGATTTTTTTTAATGTGAGAGCATTCATATAAAAAGAAAAGCTTTGTCTTAAGTACTTGACTGCAATTCCTCCAGTGATTGCAAATGTGAAGCACAGAGATAAGTTGCTGATGGTACCTAATTGCCCAAATTGTGTGGCTTCTGAGATTCAAAACTGACGATGTTGTATCTGTGCTGTTTGAATCATTCACCTCTCGTTCTTCTATGAGTAGCTGCAACTCTATAATGCTGTTGCAAGAACGTCTTCATCTAGTATATTTAGTTTTTGTATCCTCTGTAAATAACTTAAAAAAAAGTGGTTCATATCAACTAGGTTTTGTGCATCTCAGCAACATGTTACACAAATTATTTAATATACAGAAGTAAATATATGCAAACAATGTGCTTATGATCATAAGGCTCTGATGTATTTGGACACAGTGTAGTGTTGTAAGTCATAAAAAGTCAAAATAGGGAAAAATGAACGTTTTAATTGTCAGCTGTAACTCCTGCCAATCCTTCTCATATAAACAGACATCTCAAAAATTACTTCTAGAAAACAGAGTAGCAAATTAGAGTGCTTCCTTGTGACCTTCAGTCTATGTGACCTGACCGGCTAATGAATGTTCAAACAACATATAAAAATTATTGTAAGGGGAAAAAAAAAAGTATATATACATATTATATGTATGTGGTTGTGTGTATATGTCCATATTCAAGAGGAAAGTTGAGAGATTAGTTGTTCACAGTATAACAAATTATTACCAAAGAGCTGCAAAGCTTTACACAGCATCCATTCAGTTTGATATTAGCACATTAGCACAACTATAAAAAATAACCCAGAAGACTTCAGTTGCCAGTCAGATCTCCTTGCAAGGGTTGAATACAGTCAGGATGGCTGCTTTTAAGGAAAGTTTAAGTTTATATCCAAATGAAATGAATGTTAGTCTTAATAATAAAGCTTATTTTATTTTCTTGAAGATGACTGGTAATAGTGAAGATTACTTTGAAAACGTACAGCCTAATACAAAACTAATCAATACATTGTTATGGGTCAGGTAGCAATGGTAAAGGCTAATGCATGAAGCCTATCACTCCTGCTGTGAAAGCATTACCTGTGTGTTCTTTTCTTTTTCAGGAGCTTTTCCTCCACTGCAGGGTCAAACGAAAGCTGTGTCTCGGGCGATGACCCTCAGTAATCTGTGGCTAGTTGGCATACAATCACTTGCATTTTTGTCAGGCGGTATGTGGTACTGCATCCTACAGTATTTTTATCATTGCCTATTTTAAAAGTCGAATGGGACCTGAGGACACAGTGGGAATCCAGGCTCTTGCAAATGAATATCATATTGTATGTGCAAATGTGAATATACAAGAGTAAAGGAAAATACTGGATGGACTCTTACCTCTCTCTGGGGAAATTTTAAACTCCACTGAAAGTGAAGATCAGTAACATAGTGACCTGATGATGTATTATTTTAAGAATTGTCTGTATTTTTAAAAAGTGTATACTCTCACCCACACTTAAGCAAATTCAGCATTTGGACAAAAGGTGCAATCGTACAACCACCGTAGAAGAATGTCTGCGACGAGAAAACTGTCACCGCAAGTATTTCTTGGCATTGTAGTTAGAGCTCAGAAAATTCAGCAACTTGTCTCTTCTGTAGTCTGTACAGCATTGGTGTGGTAGAGATTCCTCATTTGCACAAACTTGTACTTTATTGCAGCTCATTGTGCTGGAGTCTGAGATACTCTGCGGAGCTGGTGGCGGTAACTTTGAGGCTACCCAGTCAGCAGCTGTTGTATCTGACACGTTGATCTAAAACCAGGACCCAAGTAAGGTTCAGCGTCAGGTGTGCTTTGTGAGGAATCAGCCCTCAAAAAAAGCATTGCAGCATCATAGTGTGATTAAAAGTTATCCACGTGTGATGAATCAGCCCATCCCTGCTGTGGTTTTACCATCAGCTGTCCGAATTCTGTGTGCTACCAGTATCTCGTATTAGGAGGAAACCTGGAGAATATTAAAGCCACTTGGTCTGTTTCCCCATTGTGTTCAGAATGCATCCCGTTGATCATTATCACTTTTCAAAATGCACTTTTAAAGGTGAAAATACAGTGAAGGAAAGACATACATCTTAGGGAGTAGGGGAAAGCTTTATCTGTCATGCATTGGAAGCCAGAGCAATTCTAGCTGTTTCCGAAGGTCTGCTGGTGCTGCTGGTGATTTTTAGCCACCTTTGTATTTTGTATACTGCGGTCCCACCAAGGTGACCTTTGAGTGGTTTCTAGAGGCCTTTTTCTCCCCTGCTAGTTGCAACAGCGCTAAATATACTTGTGGGAGAGTTTAAATAATTCAATGCCAACCATCTTAATGTTTTGCTAAGGAATAATAGAAGGAAAACTAGTTTCTTAAAAAAAGAAAAAAAACAACAGGTATAGTAGCTGTCATCAACTTATAAGAAGATATTACTGCAAAAACAAAAGGTACGTGAAATATTCTGAGTAACTCCAAGGAGGGCAGTACTAATTAGCTCACCAGTGTGCTAGAAACCATGGTGGAAGAACGAGTTGAATTTAAAGGCAAACTGGACCAGAAGTTCCAGTCCCATTTTTAGGTGTGTGATACAGGGTACTTCCGAAAGGGTGTCTGTGATGTACGGGCTTACTTCTGGCAGGTCTAGTTGGCATTGTGTTTATGTGATTATACACAGATTTGAAAGAGCTGTTCCTAAAATAAAATTAATCTCTCTAAATACCAGCAGGATAGCCAGAACTTCATACTCTAATTTTACTGAGAACATAGTAAGCCCTCAGTAGTTTTGGCTCTGAATTAGCAATATTGATCCCCCCTTCTCTCTCTCTCTCTCTCTCTCTCTCTCTCTCTCCTGCTACAGGAATCAGTAGGTGGTGTGCAGAATTTAAATAAATAAATATTTAAAATTTAAAGTGTTTCCTCTGGGGGTCAGGAAGGGGGAGTGAAGAGCATACTAAAATGAGGCAATGCCGATTCTCCTGGTTTAATTGAAAGACACCTTGTCAAATATGCATCTTTATGTCTCCCCAAAATAGTTTTATCCTAGTTGCAAAAAACTAGGATGGTTGCATACTGCTAGACGATAGTAAGTTTCCCTGAACTGAGAGTCCACTCGTGGACTTAAAAGTACCTCTGTAACTGAAAGACAAAGGACAGTGCTTGCCTACAGCTTAGTATTTTATTTAAGATGTCTCTAAATCCCACCTATTTACACCCAGTCACACACCTGAATTCTAGTGTAACATAAAATCCACTTAAGAGTGAAGCCCTGAAGAGGGAGGCAGTCTTGGGAGTACACTATTTTTCCTGTTGCTCCTGCTGAAGTACAGCTGGCAGAATGAATGTATTTAATCTGCTGCTTTCCAGGCAGGTGCTGAGGCAGCCGGTGCCATTACAGTGTAAGTGGTTATGTCTGCAGCACGTGGGCATAAGTGGACTCTCAAAACTGCAAAATGCAGATGGTGAGCTAATTATTTCTGTCCTCCACCAGGTGGTTTGATCAGAACCGCAGAGATGCCCATGATACAGCTGGTTTTATTTTGAGCTAGGACAGACTAGAGTGATATAAAAAGGGAAGTTTATATAAGCAGATTGCACAGCAGTAACTTGCATCAGGAGGTTGTTCTTTGTAGACCCAGTAAACTCCATGTAAGATCATACTGTTTTTTCAAATGCAGGGTTTTTTTGTTTTGTTTTTGTTTTGTTTTGTTTGTTTGTTTTTCTTCCAGTGGATTACAGTCAATAGTGAGTGTTCACATGCTGCCTGAAGAAATTAGTAACGCGCAATAATGTTTCAGATAATCCTTTGATTTATCTGGTCCTGTGCATTTTCAGTTAGTTCCTTTATACTTCTTACTATTGCAAGACATCTGTTTGCAAGCACTGATTGTTGTTTTGATAGGGTGAGGACATAGTGTTAGGTCCTAGGCTTCTTTTCCTTCCTGCACTGGAAAATGTGAAGGGAGCCTAATGTTGTCTCTCTCCGCGGCTGAGTCACTGTAGATGACAGTGGAATGAAACTGTTGTTAACAAAACCCAAAGCACCCTCCCAGCATGAATTTGGATGCTACTTCGTGGCAGAGAAGTTGTTCTAGTAAGGGAAAAACATAAAATGTATACAACACCTGAGAGATTCTGTGCTAAAAATACCATGCTGGTGAAGACTGGAGCTTAGCAGGTTGGTCTGTAGAACATAAATTCCTCTTGGTTGCAGTTCGGTTCTGCCTGCGGGCAGTTGGCCAGTGGTGGAGTTGTAGCAAGCATTTTGCTGCAGCATCCGTGGGTTTCCTCTTCTGAAGAGCTCACGATACATTTTATAAAAGTGATGTTAACGAACCGTACAGTTGATCACAAAATGGTTAATTACTGTACCTTTGAATTTGTATTAGGAGAAATATTATGGAAGAATGTATAAAGTGACAGGATGAGAAAGGTAAAGAAAAATAATTGTTGCGCGCACAAGCGAGAAGATAGTGAAGTTTATTATGAATAAAGACGTTTCTCTGCTGGGGTTGCACACAACATTTGTAAGTTTCTATGTTTAATTTTTCATAAATAGGTTAAAAGTGAAACAATGCAAGTCCTAATGGTTTAGCTCTTTGAATCCCGTTATATGAAGAATACCTGCCCCTTCAAAAAGAGCAGTGTTTTTATTTCAGTGCCCTCTGAGTGTACCTTCCTTACAGATTCTCTTTTGTGTTTGGTTCTAGAAAGTATTTCAACAATGTCTCTTGCAGGAGGGACTTTTTTTGTTTGTTTGTTCGTTTGTTTTAAGTTGCTCTCATCAGATTTTGAGGAGAAAGATTGCAATTTACCGTGCTCACCAGAAAACTAAAAGCTTCCTTCTCCCTCTTATGTGCTCAGCATCAAAAATAAGATGCATCTTACTGCATTAAAAATCCAGCGACCACTGTGGTACTGCTCATTATTGACTTGTTTTGCAAATGATGTAATTGTTGGGTTTTTCCTGTCTGACATTGCCATAAAGTGCTGTTAACTTTTTCACTTGTTTGTACAAGTTAATACAGATGTACCGATCACTGTGTGTGACAGGATTCAACTGCTCCACTTTGCCTTGTCATAAAACGTTGGGACCAAAGGTACTTGAAACTGGGATTTCCAAATCATGAGTCTGGGAATGGTGCATTCTGTGATAGTCAGCTGGAGGTTCGGTTGTTGATCTGATACAATCACACGAAGTAATTATACATCTGGGGTACTGTATTGTTTGGAAATAATGGAGCCATATGAAATAAAAGGTTATTTTGCAAAATTGCATATGTGATAGCTTTTACACTTTTTTTTTTGAAGAAAAGACAATTGGAAGAGCAAAATTGAAACCATACTCTGAGTTAAAAAGTCTGCATACATTATGAACAGTTTTGAGCAACTTCATTTTTTCTGTGTAAAAACTGTAGGCTACTTGGCTGTGACACAAACCAAGTCTTTAAAACAATTCTATGCATTTTAAAGCTAAATCTTTTATCATTGGATAATGAAGTAATCATACACTGAGGAACTGACCTGTTAAAATGAATTAGTTCCTTTAAAGTTACTCTACAATATTGTTTGTTTTGTGTGATAACAATTAGCTTTCTTGATACCATTTATTTTAGCCTCCAATTTTCTCCTTCCCTCCTGTGTTACTCGCATTTTGTTCTGTATGATAAAATGGATGCAGAAGCCTCTAGTGAGTCTCTGTGATTTTGCAAAGGGATGGTTGTGTTTGGATTTACTTTACTGAATTTATTTAATTGCATTTTTTTTACCAAATCTTTCCCGCAGCCAAGATGTCTTTCACAAATGTAGACAGATACAGAAGAAGCATTTCTCCACAGAGATTATTAGGTGTTTTTTCCCATTTTTTTGTGTGTGGCAAAATAAAGTTGATTTTTTTCACGATTATTTCATGTGCTTCTAATCCTTAATAGTGGAGATGATTTTGTTTGAGAGTTGTATTTATTGTGGTTGTATCTAATAGTTGCACAATCTCTGTTGTGCTTGCCATCGACACTACAAACAGTAGGGTAACACTTCGGTTCACCATACAGTGAGTGTTAATTTAAGTGATATTGTTGCTTGTAGAGCTCTCAGGAAGGATACAGAGAAATCTTTCTGTGCCAGAAGTGGTTTAAGGGGAGGAGTGGAGCAGTAGGGCAGAAGCAGCTTCTGTGGTGCTTGCCTGCTCGAGCACCTGCTGGAAACTTCTCTGGCACTGAGACCGCAGAGTTTCTGTGCAGGGCACTGCGTGGCAATGATTCCCCTTGAAGTCTGTGAGAGTTCAGGCGGCACCAAGAGCAGGACCTGGGCCCCCAGCGTCCCTGGACTGCTGCCGTCCAAGAAAGAAACGAATCCAACCTTTTTGTGAGCAAGGCTGTAATGGTTTTGTTGGATGCATCTATTTTTTGTCAGAGCAGTCTGCTTTTAAACAAGTTCAGCCAGGCAAAGCAATATAGAGCGGGACAGCACCCCTCCTTCTGTGGCCTGGGCCAGCTCGCTAAGGATAGCTCTCAGAGTACCAAGAAAAGGAGCTCCTCGGAGCACAGGGAGGCATCTCGCGAAACTGCGCAGTGGTTGTGGTTATGTCTACCTCTTTGTTTCCATTCTGGGTTTCGTCCTGTTTTCCTGTGTGGTGTTTTTTGTGAGGGGGGGGGGGGAGGGGATCGGGGAGGGAAAATTTGAAATCTAAATATAAGGCACTGGTGGGAGATCCACTGCTTACCAGCTGTGTTGTCATATTGAAAAAGCCATTGTTTTTAATTCCTGCCTAGTATGAAATGTTTTAAAAATCTTTCCTGCTGGAAAGAAAAATGTATTTTTAAAAAACAGAAAAAAAATCCTTCTTTTGGCTATGAGAATGTCAGCTGTATGAGTTGTGACCATATCATGACATGCTGATCAGATATAAATAAATTTTTATCTCTCAGGACTCTATCTTGTATTTTTACTTTTCTGGTAACTGTCACGCGGGTTTTTGTTTGTTTTGTTGTTGAAAATATTCTTGATTTCAGCTGAGGCAGCAAATAAAAAAGGTATGTGAGTGTCATGTCACATGTGTACAAAGAAACACCTCTTGCTGATCCTAAAATAAAATCACCATGTGGAATGTATCCCGAGGCTTGCTAGTTCACAGCAAAGGGGAATTGCTGCAATTAGCTTCCACTTCCAGGTGCTTTTCTCCCTTCTTCCCTTCCTGCCTCTCTCCTTCCCTTCCATCCTCTCCGAGAGCTTCGGCTCCTGTAAAATAGCGCACTTGGCCCGTCTGGCATGCAGAGTGCGTGTGCACCTTTCCAGCCGATTTAAAAGCAGCCACCTTCTTACACAGAGGGTGCAGAGAAACAGCTCTGACCAGAGTGATGCTCACAGGGGACAGCAGTGTGCCTGTGGATAAAAACGGGTGTCTGAGGTGGTCAGGTGTGTTACATCTGTAGGCACTTTATTATTTTTTTTAATTTTGAGATCACAATATCTCCGTTTTCTGGCAGAAAAAAAAATATATATATATACATATGTGTTAATTTCTTTGTATAGATAGACTTCATCAATACTTACATTTTCAATGCATCCTTAGATTCTCTGGGGAATAAGGAAGAGTTCTCTTTGGTTGTCCTTCCAAGTGTCAGTCTGGTTTTGTACTGAGTTAAGTGGCTGGTTTGATAAAAGGCTGCATTTTGAAAATAAGTTTTCCATTTGCAGTTAACTGGTATGATTCTATGCAGATCAGTGGCATACAATATATTTTCATAAATTAGATTAAATAAACTTTTTTTATTATATCAATTTGTTATTTATAAGGATGAGTCATTGAGTAGTCCAAATCACTTTGTAAAGTTTGTGCTTGACAGTAAGCATTGTTACAGGAAGGTTATATATCTAGCCACAAGAGATCATGGAAGAGTCCATCAGGAAAAGAAGTCATCCCAGGAGGCAGTGACACCAGAAAGAATGGAGACGGTGGCAACCAATGACTGAATGCAAGTTTCCACTGTAAATAAATACAAATAAATAAAAGGGCAGGCTTGGTTCTTCAGGCAGATGGGTGAAGTAGCAGTAGAGTGCAGTAGGATTTCTGTCTATGGCATTATTGGGACCATATATTGAATATTGACTCAAAATAGCTGGGCAAGACAGAACAGAGAAGTTAATAAACCATTTTTTCTGCCCTCTCTGTTTTCCTTTCTGGACTAGGTATGGCTGGCTGGCTGGCTGACTTGAGATGAGACATGCTGCCCACTCCCTTAGCAAATTTTTCTCCTCCTCCTTGGGATGCTCACTTGCAGCTGTCTCTTTGATGAAACTGCATGCTCCCTGCTCTGAGCCTTGGCTCTCTAACTTGTCTGCTTGTCACACCCTGCGCCTTCTTTTTCCTTCCTTTTGCCCCAGTCTTGGTTTTAAGGAAGAATCACGCATTCCTCTTCATCCACTGGCTCCCCCTTCAGGAGACTCCATCAAACGAGATTAGAGGCTGAAACTTCACATTCAGATGCGATGGTGGAAGTGCTGCTGCCTGACTCCTGTCTGTCTCATCCTCACCTCCCACCAGCACAACCAGACAGCCGACCTGTTTCCCTCTCCTTGCACACATCTCCTCCACTGAGGTGAGGGCGATAGGTACAGCAGCACTGGGAAACCCCAAACCTGCCAGTACTGTTCTCTGAGGTGAAGTCGCTGGGTTTTCTTTTCCCTGCAGGCTTTTTACACCTTTGGGAATGCTGAAGCTGTTGGTTGGTTGTATTCACGACGGTGTATGTTTTGGTTGTTTTGTTGGGTTTGGTGGATTTTGTTTTGTTTGGGTTTTGTTCGTTTTTGTTTTTCCTGCTGCTGTTGTGTTCCTTCATCTCTGTGTTTCTCTGAAGCTGACACGTGGGGATGGTGCTTGTCGGCAAGTACCTGAAGTGGAGGAACCCATACCTCGCAGGTGGGGACTGTCCCTCTGCACTTGTGGCTTGAAGTACACACGGTCGTGGAGTTGTGCATCCTCTGAAAACGAAAAGAGTGCCTTCCGCTGGATGAGACAGCTTCACTGTGGCAAACTTAAACTTGCAGAGCAGAATTGTTGGCTCAGGGATTTGGTTTTATTTGGCCGCTATTTTGACCAAATCCTCCCTGACAACTGGTTTAAAAAAAAAAAAAAAAAAAAAAGTGGAACATTGTTGTATGTGCAGTGCTCTGCTCTGTTACACCACAACCAGTGAATTATGGGGTCTGCACTTGACAAACACAAATTCAGAGACTCCAGAGTTGAACCTCATAGGCTATAATTAGGGTGGGCCTGTTTTTCCAGGAAGTTTCTTAGCCAAAACTGATGACAAAATATTAATATTATTTTAATAGGCCAGTAGAGTCATTGCTTACAACTAGGCTCTGTTTATTGCCCACAAGCCTGCAGTAATAGTTGCTGAAACAACGTGGATTAACCACTGCTGGATTAATCTCTGGCAAATAAATGTTCTTCCACTTCTGCCTATTCCAATACTGCGTATTGATTCCTGTGTCGCTTGAAGCAGATGGATTTTGTTTCTCCAACCATTGCCTTACAGTAATACTAATGAGGTTTGGTATGTGCTTTGTGTTTACCCTGTAATTATTTAACCTTGAGAAAAGTAGTACGTTTTGCAGACAAGTAGGTATTTGCTAAGTGGACAGAAGAACACGCATGGGAGGACAGTCTCCGAAGGTTGCCTGTGACACCTATAGCCACGTGGCACATACATAAGTTCAGTTGTGCCAAAAGAAGGATCTAGACCAAGGTGGAGTTTTAGCATTAGTCACTGAATACATTTTGACTTTTTTTTCCCTCCAAGAAACTGAAATGAAGTTGTACCAAAGTCCAAAAAAGACCCCACAGAGCTAGTTAAAGCTACAAAGGTAATCTGGAAAAAGTTAGTGGAAGAACGAAGCCTAGCCTGTTTATCCCATGGAAAGTAAAATAAAATTCTATTATGTAAAGTCCTCTGTAGGTACTTTCACTCATGGACTACATAGTCTGAGAAGAAAAGCCCTAAGACGCAGCAGTTCTGTGCAGAAGAAGCTATCCTGACAGGTATGTGTTCAGTTCTTCAGTCTTGAAGATACAACTGTCAATTTAAATATTTTACTACAGAGCTGAAATAGAAGGAGGCACTGTTTACCCTGATTACTACACTGGGAGGTTGTGACCTACATTATGCAGGTTACTAGACTAGATGTCTGAAAGTCTGTGGAACTTACTATTTTGCTTGTAAGTCGAGTGCCAGTTCTCTTTTAGGCTTTTAAATTCATAGAATCAGAATGGGTTGGGTTGGAAGGGACCTTAAAGCCCATCCAGTTCCTACCTCCCTGCGATGGGCAGGGACGCCTCCCACTAGACCAGGTTGCCCAGGGGCTCATCCAGCCTGGCCTTGAGCACCTCCATGGATGGGGCATCCACAGCTTCTTTGGACAAATTCTCAATACAACAGGCTCAAAATGACTCTGATCCTGCAGGAGAGAGCAACAAATAAAATAGTATTTTTTGAGGCTATTCAATGATTTTTCTTATTGGCACTGTTGTAATGCCTTCATTCATTATGTGAACACAGCTCACAGCAGCTGCACAGTGAATCAGCCCCCAGATATGCCCGAGCCATTATCTGCTCACCAGGAATAGCCAGTGCTGGTGCCTCAGGGAAAATTGTAAGGATCCCTGGAGTGGATAAGTATCAAATAACCTTGCTATATATAGGATTTTTCTTCCTAACCTTTCTGTTAGAAGCTGGCTTGTGTCCTGGCCCACTGGAATTTAGATCCCAAATTTGTTTTCTTTTTAGTTTGCCTCCTCACTGTCTGTTCTGTTTTGTAGTCCTGATATATTTTTGTGCTTGGGGAGGTTAATGAGTCCTGCAGGCCACTTACAGGCTCTTCAAGAGTCCACTGTGTTTCATAAAAAGCTTCATTAGATTTAAGTGTTCTGTCTTTGCTTTGGTTATTTTTCCCCCTTGTGTTAATGAGCAGTTTAAAAAATAAAAAAAAATCCCCAATTTGTTTTTTTCTGTTTACCTTTCCTAGGTTTATATACCTCTGTCATGCCTACAATGACTGGGATTACTCTGAGCTAACTATTTAAACTTCTGCTCTTGTTCCTGTAGCTTTATCACCTGCACAGTTATTTCCTTCTGCTTGTTATTATAACATTCAGAGAACTGATCATCCTGTTGGTGTAATTTATTTAAATAGTAATTTATTTAAATAGTAATTTAAATACATCTTGATGGCAAGGTTAGATTTATTAATGGATTTACCATTAGTGATATCCTGACTCCGGTGAAACATATATAAATCAAATAGTAACTATGTTAGCAGCTACTACTAGCTACTAATAGGCTACTGCCAATTGTTCTTTATCCCCTGTGCAAAAATACACATTTAGCTTCCTTGCATAAGGAAGAAATCCAAAAAGATAAAATGGTTCCATAAGGTAGGTTTTAAGCAATCAGAGAATTTAAGAGAATTTACTTCCTTCATCCTAATACTTATCTTAAAAAAAAAAATGTTTAACAAACCACTCGAGGTTCGTTTGCATCCCCCTGAAATCTTTGAGGCATGAGCTGGTGTTTGTAGAAACCAAAGCGCAGCCTGAATACCCTAAATCAGTCACTGACTGAGGAATAGTCCTGGCTCTCTAAAGCATCTATGAAATTTGGTCTCTGATTTCTATGTGTGGCCATTTAATTTGCTATATGAAAATAAATCCAAAATATTCAGCTAAGCCAAAGGGTGAAGATATGGAAAAAATACATGTTACTATGCAAAAAGGTATTGACAGTTGTTTTCTGGCTTGCATGGCTCTCTCTAGCACCTTGTTGTGTAAGGAGGTATTATATATGCTGCGTATGGTAGCTCAGGCAGCACAGCAAACCTGAGTGTATTAAGGGGAGATATCACAAGGTCAGAAGTGCCAATTGCACTGATTAGTGCAATCCTGACTAAGAACAGTTACATGACTTTATTTTTAATGAGTACAAGGATTATGGGAATTTAGATGGAACAATAATCTATTTTTATCTAGTATTTTGTAAGCTCAGAAGATGAGTCAGAAATAAGCTGTATACTAAGAAAGACGAGAGCCACTGTTAAATGAACAAAACTGCAGAAGCAAAAAATTCTTTGCTTTGCAGCACTGTATGAGTAGTAGGAAATCTTGAGCTTATAGCAATAACCCTTACTTGGTATTGGAAGTACATATTCTGATGACAAAATGCAGTGTGGTGCCTACCTAGGAAATTTAGTGCAAGATTATTTTAAAAATGCTTCAACATCTGCAAGTCAGGAGGAAAAAGAAAATGCATTTTGCTAACAGATATACTTGTTCCTTCTAATTGCTGTATCATCTCCTAAGGAAGGTAAAGAAGGCTAAAAGTACTAAAAGAAGGGGAAAAAAAAAGGGATCTGTAGAGAAATTGCTGCTTTTCAACAGCCCAGTCTTTCCTGCACATCACAACCTAGAAAAAGGGGTATCAGCTTAATTCTTTAACTTCTTCAGGGGTTCTTTAGAGACAGCTCATGGTTGTAAATAAGGTTGTAAGGATGCTCAGTCTGTAAGTTACTCACTTGCATCGCAATTACTGTACATGGCACTAATTAAAGAATGCTTGAAGGCAGCACCACACAGCCGTTTGACAGACTACAGGCTCAAAGTGAATTAGAGCAAGCCCAAACAATAAAGCTCCTGTTCTCAAACCTGACAATTGAATAGGTTGTGCTATGACTTGGAGTTCATTTCTGGCTCTTTGTAATGTGTCCTATCATGCTTCAGGTTGCACTGATTTTAATTATGATTCTTGTTAAACTAACTATAGTCACAATAGTAGTGTTGTGCTTTTGTGTGGGGGCTAAATGTTGTTCATCTGAAATGATGGAAGGGAACTTCCTCCAGTGTCCTGATTGAATCCAGGTGGGCTCATGAGACAACACCTTGATGTGATGGTTTAACCACTTTTTCAGCTAACTCTGCTCAGGTCTTGGCTACACAACAATTGAAATCCCAGTAGACTTGTTCATACCAATGCTCCCATCACCACTGACACTGGTAGACTTGTGCCAAATCAGAAAAGAAAAGTGCAGAGAATAAAAACTAAGCAGACAACAGGACAAGGGTCTGGAGTGCTCACTGATGTGGCTAATAAGGTTACAGGACAAGTACCCAATATTCACTTTTATCAGGCTTGTGGCCCATTCAGAACAAAATTAAATGTTCTGCCCTGCCCTCTTTTGAACTGTTCCTTGCTAGGGGGCCTATAGTGATCACAGTACAAAGTGTCTCTTGCTGCCTTTTACCCTTTTCTGATAGAAGCACCTTACTTCTAGCTCGTTCTTTCCACAAATCTGAAGAAAAATAATTACTTGACTGAAGCAGCTAATTTGAATGTAAGAGATAGGAAGCAGCTTTGTAGAAATAATTACGTACAAGCATTCAGTGGTTTAGTTAGACTGGCTCAAGCATGTTAAAGTACTCATCTTCTGCTCTGAAACATATCTTAAGCTGTTTCTGGTAAGTCCCCAAATGCACTAGCTACACTGCTGTCTAGCAATAGCCAGTGCTACTGAACAGGACTGCAGGTAGACCAGTTTCTCCCTCTTCTTTCCTGCATTTATCACTGCAGAAGTAACACCATGATTTACGAGCCTGTTCTGTATACATGTATTAACCTTTGAAAACAGATTAGCGTAAGGAAACAGAAATGTTCTTGTTCTTCCTTTCAGAGGGAATGAGGAAAAATGTCTTAAGAAATTGTCTTAAGACATGTCACCTGCTCCTCAGACCTGTTTTCACGGGGGTGTCTGTCTGTTCATCTCTCTGATGCACGATGTTAAGAGAAACATTGATTCCTATGAGTGTATGCCTCTCATCCTCATTGACTAATGCATGCCGGTAGACACTGAGGATGAAGCATCATTATGTAATTGTGCTTGGTGCAGGCATTGAACCTCTCCTGGCATAACAGATCCTGTATTAAAGGCAGAAGCAGCTTTATCCTAAGTAGTATTGCTCATGTGAATAGACCTAAACAGGAGCAGATGTACTGCATCTACATGAAATGTTATGTCACTATGCTGTTAATAATTTTCATGCTGTTGATAATTTTCAGTTAAAAAAGAAAAAAGTTTGATTTCTTTATAGAGGAAAAAAAAATAGACCTTTGAGTTCTGAACATTTTGTAGTTTAATCTGTGACGTTATAAAGTCAGTACTAGATAATTGTAAGACATACATTAAGCAACGTATTTTGACCTTGACTACTCAGACCTCAATTATTCAACCCTTCCAGTTATTATAAAAGGGGTCAGATCCTCTGATGTCTACTAATTAAAACTATAAATAAAAACGTTCCAAATTTATCTGCATGTTCCCTATGCAGATTTCTCCCTAGAAATAAGGAGGAATTTTGCAAAACCACATCTTTTCAGGAAGATATTTCTTTTCTGTTTGGAAACATCCTCAGGTATGCCTTCTCTACAATACATGAATGCTGGAGGACACTGCTATTTTTTACAAGTAGTTTAATCACAGACAGCTAAAGCAGCAATCTTCACCTGCGTTTTCCGCTTCAAAAATGAAACCTCTCAGGGAGCTGACTAAGCTAGCAGTATGATCCAGCAGGTGACAGGATTGATTGATTTCATAGGTAGAGTGCAAAATTCAGTGATCTGTACCTCTGAGCAGCACACAGCAAATGGTCCTGCTGTTACTAACCTTACTGAATGGAAGATTTCAGCTTAGTGCAGTGCAGGCCAACACATCTGAAGCAGAACAATTTGGAGCCAGTTCTTGTTAATTAGGAATCACATAATGACAGTACGGTATATTTTTCTATTAAAGACATTAGGAAAAGCCTACTGGGAGAAGAAATGTATTTTACAAATGTATTTTACTAGATCAAATAATAAAAGATACTGCCTCTTCCTACAATCTTGCCTGAGTCATATTCATGTAGTTGCAAGGATGTACAGAAAGTTCAGAATCCATTTTGAGATTCTTTGACACAGTGTATAGCAGGCAAGAATGGGACTTCAAGGAACTGTGCTGCAGGGTATGTCTAAGCTGAACAGATAAAGAAGTCATAGAAAGGTAATTTTTAATAGACACATTAATGTAAGAGAGAGAAGTGAGTACCAGAGCTCATGAGAAAAGTCTAACCTCAGTTTAAATTATACCCTTACTCTTGTTTATGAGCTGAGTTACTGGTCACAGCTAGTCAGACACACTAGTCTGTCACTTAACCTCCACGAACATTTATCCATGGACTGATGTTGATTTGAGCCAGTTAACATCTTTATTGTTAAGGCACTTCACAGTAACACTGCTCTCTTTCGGCCTACATAGAGCTGTCTTGGGTCTCCTGGTTAGCTTAGGGAAAAGCATATTCCTGGTGTTAAAATGCTGTTAATAGCACTGGGGGTCAACGTCAGAGAACAAAATTGAGCTTACCTATGACCTTCACGTCGATGCTAACATTGTAAGCATGAGTGCACTATGCTGTCATTCTCATAAACACTGAGATGCATTAAAATGACTGTATTTGGTTCGTCTGTAGTTAGTTGGGCCAAAAACAGGCTTTTTCATCTACCTACATTTTTTTTGTCAGACTGTGGCTTAATGGGAAACTCATTTTAAGACTGAATAGCTGGATTCAGCTGTAACAAAGGACAGCTCTAAAATTAGTCTGAATACATTTTCAAGGTATTGGAAAAGCACCTTATCTGTATATGACATTTTTAATTATAAAACTTATAGGCAAAATCATGCTGTCCATCCCCTCAGTCATATTAGCGATTTACAGTGAAATATGCTATAGAAATATGGGATTATCCCAAACCCAAAAGGTTTTCAAATCTAGAATTATCAAATTAAGATATGTGATTATTATATGTTTATCTAGGACATAAAAATGATTCATCTCTGTCATGGCAGTATAGGAAAATTACCTTATAACATCAATATGCCTTTAGAGTATTGTATTACATTTAATTGCCATAAAACAGGTTTTCTGGGAGTCTTAATATTGCATTTCCATCCCATCCATTAGGGATGGGAGAAGCATCCCCAGTTTCCCAAGGAAATATGATCTTTGTGGTTGGTCCATCTGCTGTTACCCTGCCCCATAGCGTTCAGGCCTATTGGCCATACTCAGCTACATTTAAATCAGGTAGAAATCTCAAGTGTGATCCTAAGAGGAATTTCTATTGACAAAATCGATAGCTGCATGGAGGACAGGCTCACCATTTTAGCGAGTCCCATAAGAATTCAAAAGAAAATACAGGTAGAATACAAACGTTTCAAAGAATTTGCTCAGCTGGCCAATATGTGGATGGCTGCACAGTAACTGCAGCATGTGTCGCCTGTGCCCAGTGGGCATCTCAGGGGAACATGCAGCAGAGCTACTATTATGTGGTGGGAAACAGAGTTCAGGCAAGAAAAGAAAAATCTGTAGGAGCCCAGCATTCATTGCTCATACAACAAATTGAAAGAGTTTATCTCCTACATTTCTTTGAGGAATAATTCTTGGTTTATGCAATAAATTACCACAGGATTAAATGTATGAGAATGTTAATAATGAAAGCATCCTACTTTTCTACACTGCAACCCATCAAAAGATCAAAATTTTGATCATTACCTGTCTCCTGTGAAGTTTGTAGCAGTGCTCATTTCATTCCAGAGCTACAGAAATGCCTCACAGCCACTGTGTCCACACAGGAACATGGGCAGGGAGGGTTTAAGTAAAAAACAACCTCACCATTTTCAACAGCAGCATGTAGATAACTGACCTTCCTGTTGTCCTTGTTTCAAGGAAGGAAAAGACTTATTCACCCATTATCTGAAGATGAGTGTGTTCTGGTTTTAATCCACTGAAATAATTTGCTACCTGGAAGCAGCAAGTATGTTGCTTGTTGGAGCAAGCAGGTGATTCTGTCATTCTTGTAGAAGTCAAGTTTATGGAAACCCCTTTAAATGGTCTTGTTTCCTGAAGTTTTTCACATATATGACTTAAAGTGATTTTTATAAATGATGCACTTACTTTATCGTCACAGGGCTAGTTGCTAAAATAGTCCTAATCTAGCTATTCAGAGTGAAGATAGAGATGAGGCACCTGTTGACTTGACCAGAGCTGAGACCTCACGTTAATACCTTAGTACAACATTAAGTTTTGATTTTACAAATTCAGCTGTGAAGATATTAAAAACTAAGGAAACTCCTTTCATCAGCTGGACAGGAACCTCTCCGTGCTGTGTGTAAAAATATCAATAGCCCCAAAGTACTTTCTGAGCATGAACGGGAGACCAATGGGGTGCTGAGTTAGGAACAGATTGGACTGAGTCCTATTCCCAGCCCTCCCCAACCCTTTCACCTGCCGCTCCCTTGCATGTAATGCCTGTCCTCCCACATCTTCGTATTCTTGCCATGTGTGGGTTTCTTCAGCGACCAGCTTCAGCAACCGTCTTTAGCTTGCATCTACACAGGAAGGTTGCAAAATGATTAGGGCAGGTTGGGATCAGGGAGAGGCCACGTCTGGGAACCTGGCAGTGAGCCTAGAGCAGCTCTGTGCGACACTTTCTGTTGGCATTTGTAGAAGAGTGGGTGAAATAAATCTCTGCTGAGTACAAGTATTCAGCCTGGCAGGACCCAAGCTCAGACAAGGTAGGCTGAAATTCCATTTCTTTTTAGAAAGGGAAGAGATAACGAAGGGAAGGGAGGCAGTTTTGAGGAGAATATAAAGAGACTACAGATTGGTTTTCTTCACCCTAGGCCATTCATTATTTCAGGGCTTTGCCCTCATTCTTAATGTTACAAGGCCTAAATTACAGCGTGTACATTAATAAATCAAATCAATAAAGAGAGGATCCCCTGATGCTGTGTATTGTGGGACTGTAGCCAGTAGTGTCTGCTTTTATAACCATATTGGCCTCAGTGCTGTTCATTCTGCATTGATACCACTGTTAGAAAGAAAGAAGTAGTGTGTATTTTAAATTTATCCTGTCCTGTTTTTCTTAGCCATGTACACAGAATGCATCCTTTCATTGTCAGTTTGCTTTGGGTATTGGTAGTGGAAAAAGAGCCAGCTAGAAAACAGAAAGTCTTGATGAAAACAGCCTTAGGTTTCCTAAGAGCTGAGCAAGGTGTTGGGCCACATGTTCTCCAAAAATCCCAGCTGACCAAAATTGTTCTAATTCTATCCCAGCCTCCTGTTTAGAAGGAATTGCTGCTTCCCGTGGACCTGTGTGTGTTATTGTGACAGTTCTCTTCCTAAAAGTGAGAGCTGCACTTCTGTGGGACTTGAGGGCTCCTGTACCCACAGAGGCCGTCAAGGCCAAAGCTGCTGCTGTGCCAGGACAGAGCAGTGTACATGAGTGTGCCTTGTCCATGGGCCTGCCTGCTGTGACTTCTTGTAACACCAAAACTTGGGGGGTGGGGGTGAAATGAGGACAGGATGGCAATGTGCAGAGCACAAATACCTCACAGTAATAGTTGCCGTCTCCGTTACTGTCAAATTAATTCTGAATTGCTGCACATCATACCCTGTTTAGCTTGAGGGAAATGAAATGGTGTCTTTGCTTCTTTGGCAGAAATAACAGTAGCTAAGCCCTCTGAGGAGCCTTGCAGAGTGGCAAAGGAAATGTCAAATAGCATTTGGTCAAAGAGTGTTTTTGAAGTCCTCTGAGGAGCTGTCCTTGCTCCATACACTTATCTCTACTACATATATAGAGCAGAGAAATAGAAGCTGCTTTTTATTTAGGAATTATCAGCTCTCGGACAACTCTGGGGACATTTACAGTTGAGACTACATTTAGACTGAGACTTAACGTTTACAGACCAAATGGGCACCTTCAAGCAGACGTACTTTGACTTGCAATCAGAAATGAGCTAGTAGATGGGACATCAGACTGAAGTAATTCAGGATAATCAAGCTCAATTTCTGGCTCAACAAATAGCTTCTCATGTGGCCCTAGGCAAGTCTATGACACTATCACCACTCCCTTTCTAATCCAGCACAGTAAGAATCTCAGTGCAGCAGACCCTTTCATCCAAGATAACTACCTCAATCTTTAAACTCTTAGATAAAATCTAGGCAACTGCTCAGTTGCTCTGATAAATGAGATTGAACCACAATGACTGTTAAGTATCTCAGTGAATGAAAGAACATCTAATCAGATGCCTAGCTAGAATTAAAATCACCAAAGAGGTTTGTTTCTACCTTCATACTGTACATACATTTGGAGAAAGGAAAAGATGATCACATGCTGAAAAGAAAATAAAGAAGGAAAAATGATCCCTCTGTGTTCTGCCTTAATCAGTTTGATCTCTGGATGCTGCTCTATCAAGTTGCTGGTTCTTTTAAGCTTTCTCCTCCCTCTTCTTGAATCTTTCAGTTTACCAAATTGAAATTTGGTGGCAGCATTTTAAAGGAGAAAACAGGAAAGCGCACCACAAGTTCTGCCTCTAAAAGCCAGTCAGGGGTCTTGGTAAAGAGGCTGATGGTGCTGAATGAGCTTACTGTGATAGTCTTGTCCCGAAAGCTCTAGGAAGCTGCATGCTACTGGACCTGTACACTAATATTTAGATGCATGGACTGTGAGATAATGATTAGGCCTTCTGGTCTATGGTGCTGCTGGTGTGGAATTTGTACTGTACAATTAAATGTTTGAGTCACACACCTCAGGGTGATTACACAAAAACTGGATTATCTGTGGGGTCGAGCACCTCATGATGTTGCTTAAGGCTTCAGAGATTAACAGTCATCCTACGTCTTGCAAAGTGACCTGAACATTGCAGTCAAAAACAAACACAGAAATTATGATGACAGGCTGCACTAATTACCCTGTTTGCCTGCGGGAAGGTACAAGTAGTTTGCTACATATGCATTCTATACGCCTGGCTAAAAACAGTGCAAGACTCCCAGCAGAAGCTGGCAAGAAAACAGCTAACTGAAGCCCAGGTGCAACCAGTTCAGTCACCTCAAGGGCAGAGCAACCCCTGTAACTCCTGGCAGGGTGTTAAGAGACCAGGGATTTTGCTCTCTCCCTTGCCTTCTCCCCTGGATTCATAATGGTGGCTGTGTGGCTCCCTGTGGCCACAGGGAGAATCACTTCTGTGGTGGGAGGCTTTTGCAAAGATCTTGTTTGTGGAGTCACTTTGAAATGATTCTAAGAGGTGGCATTATAACTTTTGGCTGTTAAATGCTCCAGTCTGTTCCGTGTAAAGCTGTGGAGTATGACTAATTAATATAATAATCACCTCTCGCAGAGAACACATTAACTGCCTGAATGCTCAGGACTTAAAAGATGAGAGAGAACAAGTTGGAAGACGCTGAGAAATTGAACGAGCAGATTCTTGGGCTGGCAGACAGTAAGGGACTTCATGCTCTCATGTGTGGTGAGGGATGAGCACCGTGCCCTGGGGACGCAGGCAAAGCCACTGTCTTCTCTGGGATTACATCATGTGGGCATGTCCCTGAGGACAAGAAGGGAATAAGCTCTGGAGCCCTGTTTTTATTCAAACGAATATTCTGTGAATCAAATGATCTAATTAACTAAATGTGCATTTGACCACAAAATGTTATGTTATTTTTAGCTAGCATTGCAAACCTGCATCAGGGTTGCTTATTTTTCATACTGAAACTCTGCATCAATTTTCTACATAACTCCCCTGTTTTGCTGATTTAAGTCCTCAGTAACCTGCGTGGCTGCTCTTGAATTGAGAATTTCAGAGCACATGACATCCATTCTTCCTTTTTAGTGATAACAGACAACTGTAATCAGATTCTTTGAAACAAGTTGTAGCCAACAATACAGGTACAAGTAAAGTTTTCTTTCTGTTTTCAAGTAGAAAAAGAGATGGAAATTACAGATCAACATGACCCCCAAATCACTTTCCAATTTAGATTTAGATTTTGATTGCAGATCTCCCACATCTCAGGCTGAGCTTGAGATGACACGAAAATCACCAGAATGGAAACAACAATAATATCAGATTCTGAGTTTTGGCCACTCCAAAACTGAATGAGGTATCATAGAAATCGGATTTCACATTCCAATAAAGTCTCAATGGCTTTAAATATTTGTTTATTGTGTTTGCTGTGACCTGAGGTTTGTGGGCTGCCTGAGGTGTCAGCAGCCTCTACCCTGAACTGTTTATTTTATACTGTAGCAACTAACAATGTGTCACCCTACCATGTAAGAGTGCTGCAACATTTTGTCCCGTTCTTAGTTTCCAGAAGGGTGATAACAATCTGGAAGGAAAAAAATAAAATTAAAAGTGCATGATCAAAGGCTGCACAGATGGTTCTGTAACAGCCGATAGGTAGCTGTGTTTTGTAGGTGACAGACTGAAAGGGCAAAGAAGAATTACTACCCACATTTAAAGGGACTCTGCCAGGTCACAAAATAGTCCTGATGAAATAAATGCTTCAGATTTTTTTCCAGCACTGATATTTCTTAAATGAGAATAAATTCCTCCAAAAGACAGGGACAGCCCTCTCTCTCCTTTATTTCTTTATTTTTAAAAAGACCGTTTAAAACTGTGCCGTGCATTGGGTATGTCAGAAAATATGACCCTAGGAACAGAAATCTCTCAGGTGTCTTGCACAAGCTGCTCGATGCGTGCTGCTGTGAACAATCACAGAATTACCTTCTGTTGTAATGTGGTATGTGCAGTGTCTTGCAGGAAAGAGCTCAGGTTGTAACAAGCAATAACCAGAGCTCCTACCAAGTTGGCTTTTGACACCATTCCTACCCAGGAGTGTTCCTGGGTCCAGGACCAGTCAGTCAGCCCCACGGAGCCGCAGCACCTGAGCATGCCCTGCAGCTGAGAGTGGTGCCCAAGGCATCCTGGCACGCACAGCAGGCTACCTGTGGAGGAGCTGTGGTTCCTCTGGGAGGTGTTCCATAGGTCTGAGCCTGCAGATGGCACCTTTTTGCTACCTTTCAGTGCCCAAACACTCCCACATATAAAAGCTTAGCCACACAACCCTCCCATTTACTGTGAATGGAAGGGTTACTCTTGCTCTGCCTCCAAAAGCCTGCCATCCAGCAGAGGTTTTTTTAGGCAGTTGGGCTTTTCAGAAGTTTGGAGCCTGCTGCCCACCAAAAAATACCTAGGTAGCCAGCATCTTTTACAGCTTGGAGGCTTTCAGGTTGGCAAGTCTTTCCATCAGCTCTCGTGTGTCTTGTGTGTCTTGGGAGATGGAGGAGTTCTTCCCCAAAACTGATCACTGAGCTCTGAGACAATGTTAAAGCCTTGGCCAAGTGTCTGGAGTGGGAGCTGAGCACTGCTGAGCCTTTTTTTTTTTTTTCCCTAGTAATCCTTAGCAGTGGCTTTAGCATGTGATAGTACAACCTGATGTGATTCTGAGATAATGTTCTTAAACACTGAGCAACAAGTGACAAGGACCATGGTTGGTTTGGGAGCTGGTCCTAGCTCTAAATTTCACATAGCCATTCCTGATGTATTTAGCCTCTTTACACAGTTCTGCTCTTGTTATAGGTGTCCTTGCTTTTTGCACTCTGTGCGCAGACAGTTGAGGTACAACCACCTGCCAATTACAGTCAATATGTCCCTAGTACCCTTTTTACTTAAACGCTCTGAGCTGCCTCTAAACTCTAACTTTGTGGTCCACCCTTTCCAGGAGTCTATTACTGTAGGTATTTTTATATAGATATAAAGCTACCTTGAGATGCAGTGGGTCTTTTTTTCCCTTTCTGCTCTGTCATAGGGCTGAGAAAAAATAATTCTATCAAACAGATAATCCCCCAGAAAGTGATATCAGCCCTGATTTCATGCAGCAGGTTCCCCCTGTAGTCCAAGACATGTCCAGGTAGATTTCGACGTTTTCTCTTATTGGATTTGCAGAGTGCCAAGATAGCTCTCCTCTGAACATGACAGGAACAGCTTCATTGACCTGGAAAATTGTGACCTGTTTTTTCTCTTCCACTTGGAAAATTAACCTTGAACTTCTGACGCTTGCTACCAGTAGCTGTCTCACTGTTTGCCAAGGTGCAGTGGGTGGCATGAGTCACAGTGCTACAACCTTAGTGCTGAGCCTGCTTGATGCCTGTGGCCATATCAAAACTGCAAACGTTCTCCCACCTATGGTCATAGGTGTCCTTAGCTCTCACATTGAAGAAAGACTGTGTTCTCAGCCTGACTTCCCAGCATTAGCCTCAGACACCTTCTCTGCAGTCAGCTTAATGTACACCTAGGCAACAAATCAGCATAGACTCTGAGAGGATAAATCAGGTTGTTGCTACAGAATGGCATCCAGGAGCATGGGTGAGGTAGAGAAAAGCCCACTGTATTATACTGGGGAATCCTGCGTTAAAGGGCTGTACTGGTTTTAGGAAACAGCCTGACCGACTGCCACTGAAAGCAGCCCATTTTTGATCAGACAAGAAATGCATATACTTCTATTTAAAGCAGTCCTTCCCATTTCTTCCTTCTCTATGAGCAAAATATGAAAAATAGAACAAGATTTCATGTCTGCATTGGCCACATCAGTCCTGCAGTAGCTGTCTTCCTGTTTTTTTTTTTTTTCTTTTTTTTTTTTCTTTTTTTTTTTTTCCCCCAGTTAATCTGTATGTATTATGTCTGTCTTTTCCATAATGACTTCTGCTCAGATATTACAATTAAACTTGGTGCTCCCTAGGCAAGAGGTCATCTTAATCTTATTAAGTCTCTTCCTGGAAGCTTCCTACAGTAATGAGGCTTAAGAATTGTGAGGGAAAAAAGTAAGGTGGCCACCTTGCTCTTTAAGGTTTAGGCCTAACCACTCTGTCTGCTGACCATTTCAAATGAGGACAGATGAAAATATTTAAACTTACCTGAGCATGAAATCAAAATTTGCTAAACTGTATTTGTGAGGTGCCAAATGATCTAAAGGCATCTAAAACAGATGGGCCCCCGACTTAACAAAAGGGTTTCTTTAAAGAAAGAAATCACTTTATACTTGTCTGTTTTTATATTCAGACGTTATTTTCCCTTTGTTATTTACACTGATGAGAGTGGGCCTCTTCTACAAGCCTGACTGAGTGCCCCTTGCTTGCAGCATACATGTAAAATTTAAGCCAGAAGGAAACATGCTCTCTTCTGGTCTGACTACCTGAATAGAAGATTTCATGCTGATTGTTATGGATAGAGCTTAATAATCTGCATATGGTTAAAGTTTGTCTTTCAAAAAAAGGCATTGCCTTGATCTGTAAACTTTAAAAAAAGAGAATCTCTATTTGCCTCAGCTGTGTGCTCTGAAGGTTACTTATTCTCTTGGCTAAAAATCTGTGCTCTTTCCTCTAATTTGTCTGACTTCGTCTTCCAAAAATCAGTTCATATTATGCTTTTCTCCATTAGTCTAAAGAGCTTGTAAGTACCAGGCATTTTCTCCACATGAAAGCACTTATTCACTGTAATCACCTTACTGTAACATAAGTAGGACTGGGTTTCAATTTGGTTTCAGAATAATACATGACAGATCAAAAAAACATATAGTTAAGTAGGCAAAGGAAGCTTGCTTTCGTGTGGATATCTCATAGTTACACTCTATGGTGTCTAGGGTACACACATTAGTCAAATGTTTTCCCCCAAGCCAGTCAATATTGGTATAAACACATTCATCATCATCATCACCATCATCATCCACATGGATTCTCTGGTTTAATGATATAGTTGAGCTCTTTAGGATGTTTCTCCTTTATTTTTTGAGTTATTTTCTCGGAACTTGTAGGAATGTAGTATCTTTAGGAACAACTTAATGGGGAAGGGATAGCGACTAATAGAAACATAATGTGAGATGATCGGTTCAGTTCCATTTACATAGGGAACCAGACAAAAACAAACAAATAAATAAATAAAAATCAGTTTTGTGCAAAGTAAACACTGTTTTCTGAACTTTTGCAGTGGAAAATGCCACTCCAGATGGTTGTATGTGGACTGTCTTGTTTTTATAATCTTTTTTTTTGATATCGTCATTAGGAAAAACAAACAAACAAAACCAACCAACCAAATAAATAATAATAATAATAATAAAAAAACAAACAAACAGGAATTCCTGTAAGGTGATGGGGTACAGCTGCACCAAAATTCAATTCTTTCCTCTTTCAAATCAGGCAACTTGTTTCTTGTAGTTTGAACTCAGGGACTCCAGGGAGTTCTGTCCCACAGGGTACCAGAATATGTCTTCTACCAGAAATTTCTGTCTCCTCATCCTGTGCTCCAACCACATGGCCTATTTTCCTTAAGTTAATTAAATCAGATAGAACTGGTATTCTTGGCACAACAGTTTATTTGTCCCCTGAAAGCAAATGATTGGTTTGGGGTTTCTGCTTGCTTCTACATGTGCCTACAGTATGTCATGTACATGTACATGTACTGCCAAGAGTCCCAAAAGTGGCAGGTGTTACCTGTGCCACTGCTACAACTGTCTGTGGGTCTTGCATAATGGAAATTGCAGTCTCTAGCCCATCTACCTAATGTAACCTTTAACATTACAATGTCTGAATGCACGTTATGGGCAGTGCCTGAATGAGACTAGGCATTCTAATTTGAGATCATTATGTTAGAGAAATTGATTCCTTCGGTATATGCTACAAAATATCTCCAAAACAGGTATTTGCATGTACTTGTAATACATAACTAAACTTTTCTCCTTTTGCTACCAAATAAGCAAATGTAGGACTGCTGAGGCTTAAACTCTGCCTTTACCTAAATAGAATAGAATAGGGGTAGTACTCTCAGTCTCTGCTGTCAGTCAGTTTTAAAAGTGTGGTCAGTCAGTGCATGCTTCAGCCAAAGAAATGTGTGGTGTGAATGAAGCTGGACAGGGCTTGGCCGTCCTCCAAGCCTAAAAGCTGAGATATCAAGACTTCGCAGAAGCCATTGTGTCATTAACAAGAGTTCCAAATTATATAAAGCCTTCCATTTGAAGGCTTTGCTGCCTGTCTTTCCAGGCATGGTGACTCGTGAGGCAGGAGATATTTGGCAGCTCCACGCTGTCTTACTGCCTTACTACCTCCTGAGCGTACAGAAAGGTGCTGGATCCCTGCAGAGCAGGTCTGAACTGCATGGCATTTCCCAGTGCAAAGGCCTCAGAGAAAATGTGGAAGAAATTATGCTGTCACTATTTGTGATGTTGCTTTAACGTCTAATGCGATTCCTGTGCCTTTTTCTCCTACAGGAGACAGAAGGTAGAGGAAATAATGTTATTTTTGTGGATAGCATGGGTCCATAATCATGGAGGTTAGACACTTAATGAGTGGCCTGGCAACAAAACCATCTGTGACAATAATGGTGCAGTGCATGCAAACCTGGTGATGGCTTTGCTTGAAAACATTTCTCCCAGTATATCTGAAGGGACTGCAATAAATAAATGGGAAAAAAAAATATTTGAGACAGACTGTTACACATAATAAGCCCTAAAATACTTGATTTTATTTAAAAACAAAAATGTGCAGCTCCGATAAGCAAAATACTCACATATTCTTTTATTTAAAGCATTTTTGTCAAAAATTTTAATGTATACTACCTGCAAATGTCAATCTGGAAGGTTACTATACTATAGTACTTCTCTTTCAAAAGAGAAGAAATCAAGGAATAAAATATAAACTTGTCTATCTCTGTAGAGATGAGTTAGCAAGAGAGACCAGAAAAGAAATCAGAAATTGCCATAATATTTTTCTTGCCCGGGGACAATTCCAGTTCTTCAGATTTTGATGAGTTCAGGATTTGATGCTACTCAGGTATTTCACATTTGAAGTTCAAAAAAGCACCTCAAAGCACCTTAAAAATTGGTCTCTTACTCAATTTAAATAGTACTCTTAAAGATCAATTCAAGCACCTTCTGTTGATGAAGTAAATGAATGCTATCAGCATATACATGGAGACACATATAGTAGATAGGAACATTAGTTTCACTTCAAGAGTCAGAGCTAGGTAATTATATACTTTCAAAATGTCCAGCCATGTATTGAAATATTCCCTTACAGAATATAAGAAATGCATAAAGCAAATCTGGATTTAATGGAATTCACGTGCTGCCCTCTCTAAATGCAAAAATGTATTTTTTACTTTCTTCAGTCTCTTTCTCATGAATTCCCCCACTGTTAGCTTTTTTTTTTCTTTTTTTTTTTTTTTCTTTTTTCTTTTTTTTTTTTTCCAGTGCTACATGCAGGAACTTAACTTGCTGCTGAATTTGTATTTATATCATGTGCTTTTATGGTTTTCCTCATTTTAAAAGTTTGTTTTACAAAACTGTAAAGGTGTGGCTGCTGCAACAAACTCCCCTATTGAAGCTTGCCTGCTGCATGTATTTCTTCTGGAGTCTAAGTTGGCATTGAATCCTAACATTACAAAAAATGAAATGTAGAGTGTACTTAAGCACTATAATTGATGCTTCTAAATTTTGTTCCTTTTTGCCTTGTCCACAGCTGTGTTGTGCAGAATTTCATCAATGAACATGTTCTTTGTTTCCCCCTTCAAACCAGTAGAGGAAAAATACTAGGAAATTTTACTGTGGTATTTTTTTTCTGACATTTAATCACATGCCATGAATAAATACATTGGAATTTTTCTATTATTATGAGCTATTATCCTCATCTTTCATATGTAATTTTGTTGAACATGGATGTCTGACAAAGGTATAAACATCTAAAATTTTCTGATTCTAAATACTGTGAACTGGAATATTCCAGAAAGCATTAAACTGGAATATTCCAAAATGCATAAAACTGGAATTTCCAGTAAACTGGAATATTTCCATGGAAAGCATTATTACATCTCAGTTGATAGTGATTATACTGAACTTTGCTTCACCACATTAAATTATTCTAGAAAGCTGTTTTTTGAGTGTGTGTGTTTTTGTTTTTTTGTTTGTTTGAAATCAAATAAACAGTTCTGCATGCTTCATTAATCTTTGCTTACCCAGTCATCTGTTTAGATACAGAAGGTTTTCCACACCGGGGTGTTTCTAAAGGAGGAGAGTGCTACAATGTAATATCCCAGCATTTTTATGATTTGATTTTGTTTTAGTTCTAGATATGAATTTTGATGATAAAATCTGTGTATTGTAATTCTTGGTAGACGTAAAATTTGTGTTCATGAGACCAAGTGAGAAAAGTTGGAAAAACAAGCACAGAAACAAACAAACATACACTTGCTAATCAAATAAAAAACAGTTTACTTAGATGGTGAAAATGTACTAAAATAACACACCAATGTCTCAGTTGCTCTAATTTTTATAATTTCTCTTTTTGTCATTTAAAGGAATTCTTTAAGATCTTTTACCTTGCTGATGCCGTGTACTCAATTCCTCCTTTTTGCTGGTGGACTTCAACATATTTCTGAGATCCTGGAATATGATTTCATGTGTCTTTGAAGAGAAAAGACAACATTTTCTGCAGATATTTTTGTAATTATTTTTTACTAAGTACATTTATTTTTCATTAGAAACCTCTGTCTGTATGTATTTTGAGTACTTTTCCAGTTGGGCATGTTTTCTGTTTCTGAACTTCTACTTCCATGCAGTTTTCTCTGATTGGCTAACAAAAATAAAGTTGCCACAAAAATAATTTAATTTGCTATAGTATTTTAAAATACTTTATTTTTGCTATCAGTCTGGATAAATATACTCATTTGGACTCCCACAGCAAGTGTTAGCCATTTGTGTTACTTATTTCCATGCACAAAAGAGAAAATATCTAAGAGAAATAGAACTTCATCTACCATATTATCTATCTTCAGTGTTTAATACTTTGTCAGGTAACTAGGCCCTAGAATATGGAAAATGGTACCCCTTATGGCAAAAATGGTAGGTATCACAAAAATTACTGAACTTTGGCAATGAACTATGGAAGAATTTTAGTTTATTTTATCAAGTTTTAGGAAACAATTGGTGAAAATTGATGGGAAAAAAAATTGCAAGCAGTATTAAAAATAGATAAAATAGGTTATCAAAAACTATTTTGTGTCTTTCAAAGACCTGAAGTCAGGACATGTATTTTCAAGACTAGAAATCTAAGAGTTGCTTCTGAATTAGAGATCAGAGTTGAAAATACAACACCTGACAAAAGTGGTCTCCATTTCAAACTTGAAATATATTCTTGGAATCATTGGACTCTGGGTTCTCTTATACGGTAAGAATGAGAAAGAAAAAGAAAAATGAGCACCTACAGAAAAAAATAATACTAATTTTTAGAAATGCGTTTTTCTCACTTTATCAAGCTCTTTAAAATAGGAATAATTAGAACAAAAATGACTGTGCTACTGGTTTTTGGAGCATGACCTTTTGACATTTCTATGATTCAAACCAACATTTCTAAAGAAACTTTTAAAACAGACCCTAGATGAAACACAGAATTCAAAATCTACTCTGTTTCTTTTGAAATATAAATAGAAAGGCTCCCATTGATAACAGTGGGGATGCATGATGGCCTTTTGCTAATTTAAAAGTACAGAAGTTTGAAACAGAGAGAGATTTGACACCAGAAATGAAGCTTACAGCCTGCATAATGCATACTGCAATTTGTGTCATTCTTATTGCATAGCGCCATCATTTATTTACAAAGCTAATACTGTATATGGGAATTTTCTTTTAACGTAATAATTAAAAGTAGTGATAAAAATGAATGATTTAGAGTACCCTGTTACTCATTAACAACAAAACTATATACGTCTTTATACTCAATTGCTCATTTTTTCCTGTAATGAGTAGACATCTACAGATAGAAAGCTATAGAATTCTTATAGTGGAAAAACAGGAGCTTTTGTGCCTCCTGATGATTAACACAAAGGCTTTGTTTTTTCTAAACTTTCAGAATATAAGAATATTTCATAAATATTCAATGAGAGCATAACATCTATGCCCCCCAAACCATTTTTAAAGCCTTAAAACTGCTCTTTTTTTGTACCTGATTCAGGATCTATACAAGTGTTACAATTCCTGCTTCAGAGTGCCATTTCCACACAATTAAGAGAGATGAAATTAAACTGAGTCCACAACTGACTCCAGTATCACTCCAAAAATACCCTAAATGATGCTAAATCATACAGCATATACTTAAAATCTCTGTAATGCCATTCAGTGTATTCTAGTGTTATATAATGAAATTTAATAATAATACTCGTAATAATTGCTGGTTCAACATTTGGACACGGACCCACACATTCCTGCTGTCAAATTTACATTTGCCCCTTGGCACCCTTTGGTTTATTTTCAGAAGCTGTTTGTCTGTGGTAGGACAGCTGTCCTCATATGCTTTCTCTGTCACTTTTGTGGAGTTTTTAACAACGATTTCTTGAAGAATCAGTTTTTCCCCGCTGGTCTCGGGGGTTATTTCCCAGACCGCTTTCCTATCGTTTCTAACAGCGTGAGTCTGGTCACGCCCCCCTCCTCAGGCCGGCCCCGCTGTGGCTCTCGCCATGGCTGCCGCGCGCCGCCTCCCGGCGGTTGCAACGGCCGTTAGCGGGCGGGCGCTGTTTACCCCGACAGCCAATGGGAAGCGGGGATCCCCGGCAGGGCGGGGCCGCTCGGCCAATGGCAGGGCGGGGCGGCGCGTTCAAACGGCGGCGGCGGCGAGGCGGGGGTCTGAGGGCAGCTTGGCGGTGGTGGCCCGGCCGCCATTTTGGGCGCGGCCGCCATTAGCGCCATGCCCGGGCGGCCCGAGGACTACGAGGTGCTGCTCACCATCGGCGCCGGCTCCTACGGCAGGTGCCGCAAGGTGCGGCGCAAAGCCGACGGCAAGGTGAGGGGCGGCGGCGGCAGGCGCCGTGATCGGCGTGGTGGGGGGCGGCGAAGGGGGCTGGGGCTGGGGCTGGGGCTGGGGGTGGGCGAGCTGAGCGCCGGTGTCCGTCCCCCCGCAGATCCTGGTGTGGAAGGAGCTGGACTACGGCTCCATGACGGAGGCGGAGAAGCAGATGCTCGTTTCGGAGGTGAACCTGCTGCGCGAGCTGCGGCACCCCAACATCGTCCGCTACTACGACCGCATCATCGACAGGAGCAGCACGACGCTGTACATCGTCATGGAGTACTGCGACGGCGGGGACCTGGCCAGCCTCATCGCCCGCTGCACGAGGGAAAGGCACGTGGAGTACCTCGGGGCGATGTGGGGATGCGTGGCGTGAAGCATCTTGGGCAGCCAAAGGAGCGAGGTTAAGGTGAAATGTGTCTCTGAGCTTGTGCCTCGGAGTCCAGCCCTCTGGACCCAGCAACTGCTGTGAAACGTGCAGAGGGCGGTGTGAAGAGCTGCTGGGAGTTCTGCTAGCGGGTGCGCCAGCTGATCGGATGCTTCTCTGTCCGAAGGATAAAAAGCCTGCTTCTGAAGTATAATGTTAATCTTCACAGGCTTAGATTGAACAAGTACATGGCGCTGCTCTGTGAGAGCGGTCCAAAGTGGCACCGGAGGTGTATAAACCAAACTGGTGCCCTTGTTTAAGGAGGGCTACGTTGAAACAGGTGTCTTAAATCTTAATGTGTTGATTACAATTTGATGTTTGTGTTGTTAGGCATGGAAATGCTGCATATCTGTTAAACCCTTTGAGGGAGGAAGGGAATGTCATGTGGACTCTGCAACAGAAGCCTACATCTTACAATGTGTTTATTTCTTACAATTTCTACTTTTAAATTAACACATGTAGGTGCCTGCTGATAGCTTATCTTTAAAGGTGATAAGCTTGATAACATTACTAACTGTTAAAAATATAGGACTAAGACTGGTAGCAACTACTGAAGTTGGTGTATGCTATAAAGCATCTATTAATGTTCATTAAATGTTTTTGTCTTTCAGGCATTACTTGGAAGAAAGCTTTGTTCTCCGAGTGTTGACTCAGTTGACGTTGGCCTTGAAGGAATGTCATAGACGGAGTGATGGTGCAGTCACTGTGCATCGTGACATAAAACCAGCAAATGTCTTTCTAGACAGCAAGCAGAATGTTAAACTCGGAGATTTTGGACTGGCTAGAATACTGCACCACGACACCAGCTTTGCCAAAACGTTTGTTGGAACTCCATATTACATGTCTCCGGTAAGAGCTCCCTTTTGTGTCTTGTCTTCCCTTTCATCCCTTTGAGAACTGTTTTCTGCGGTGTTGATCTCAGAGTCCATTAATACTTAGGAGGATTTAATGAAGAGTTACTAGTCTTAAATGCAGGTGACTCTTTGATAAAGTGTGTGTATGTTCTGGAGACAAGGTTATTTTGCAGATGGTTAACTTCCACATACCTTCACCTCATTTCTTCGTCACACCATTGCTACCTTCTAATTAAGGTTACTTTTCACTGTATAAGTATTACATGCTTGGAATATTATAGATGTAAGGTAGTTATGTTGGAGTAGCTTTCTGTAAAAGGAACAGAGAAGCTAGAGATCTCTTCTGTTTCTCAGTGTCAAGGTAAAGAAGTTATTAAATTACACACTGAGGGTAAGATTCTAATTTGTATGAGAAATGAACAAGAATGTGTTTCCACTGATAGTACCTTTTGGTGGGGAGAAGATTAATGTTGCCTGGAATGTGGGGTTTTATCAGTTGAAAACTGGTTCAATGCTTCAGTCTTCTGTAGTGTGGCATTGCTATCGTGATAACACCTTACTAGTAAGATACTTGAGGAAGTTAATTAAGAAGGAACCTTAAAAGTACCCCCAGCAACCAGTGGTTTAATTCAGGTTCAAACAGCAGCTGATCCTGCAGTAGGAGAAGAATGTCTCTAATGTTAAAGATTGTTCTCTCTCTCTTTAGGAACAAATAAACCACATGTCATACAATGAAAAATCTGACATCTGGTCTCTAGGATGTCTCCTGTATGAGTTATGTGCTCTCTCGTAAGTATAGTAGCATGGTAATAAATGTAGAAGAGTAACTTTTAATGTGTAAGCGATTACATTTTGTATAAATGAAAGCTTAAAGGTTTCAAAGACCAATCCTAGGATTTTTATTTCTATATTGGTCTTGACATGAGATAACTAATCTTCCTGCTTTTTTCTGAATCTGACACTCTAATGAAAATAAGTCCTGTAAAACTAGTGAGAGACTTCAGTAAAACTCTTCTTTAGGCCTCCATTTAGAGCTTACAACCAAAAGGAGTTGGCAGAAAAGATAAGGGAAGGGAAGTTCAGACGAATACCGTACCGTTACTCGGAGCAGTTGAATGAACTTCTCAAAGAGATGCTGAATTTAAAGGTAAGAACTGATTTATTATTTTTCCACCCATGATATGAACTAGTAGTGAAGTACAAGTTTCCCTTTTCAATTATGGAACAAACTGATCTGAAGTGGTGATGCTATCATCTTGTCACCTGCAATATCGCTTGCATGGGGAAGTGGGGGAAACAGTGCTTTCAGGGCACCAATAAATAAATAAAAGAAGCAGCTCAAGCATTACACCGTCTTATGTGAGATGGTGTCTCAGTACTGGCCCATGCGGAGTTTTGTGGTCTAACTTTGGGGTTAAAATGGCTCCCAGTGTGTTTGGAACTTTGAAGAGGTTTTGTCTTCACTTCTGTTTTCTATGGCTAATACATGGCTTGGCCCACACAAGTGGGATGGGGGTGTTGAGAAGAGCTTTGCATGGGACAGCAAAGCTGTAACAAGAACCTGAGACAGGTGTGGCTCCTTTAGGACTCAGGTACAGGGGGAGATGCAGAGTGTTGGCTCCAGAATCTACTGGCACCTGCCTCTGTGGGCTGCCTGCCCCCACTCATGCTCTGAGTTTGCCTTTTGCTGTATGGCACGTAGCTGGTTTCTACCTGGGGTGGGCCTTGCTAGGGAATCCCTGGCCATAATGTTTCTTGGTTGTAAAGTGACCTGTTGGTAATTTCTTCCCTTTAGGATTATTGCCGACCTTCTGTTGAAGATATTCTGCAGCACCCCTTGATAGCAGACTTGGTGACAGAAGAGCTGAAAAAAAACTCTGATAAAAGAGGCCGGAGA
This sequence comes from Aythya ferina, assembly GCF_964211825.1. Lineage (NCBI taxonomy): Eukaryota > Metazoa > Chordata > Aves > Anseriformes > Anatidae > Aythya > Aythya ferina. The sequence goes on from NC_140298.1 coordinate 23,664,906, forward strand.
TCTGGGGAGCCAGAGAGGCTGCAGCATCTGGATGCTCCAGTGAATGAGCTGAAACTGAAGGAGCGGCAATTGAAAGAAAGAGAGCAAGCCATTAAAGACAGAGAGCAACGTTTGGAGCGTATGATATTTCCCTTTGGGAAGGGGGTGGCAATAAGATTCTGATTGAAAAGATTAAGTGCTGAGGAAGGAAAGGTAGACTATTTTCAAACCCCTCATTTTAGTGCCCTAGGCTGTCATGTCCCTGTTGTTGCTAGCAGAACTCTGTCTGAAGACTAAAACAAAAATGCTTGGACTTGATCACCTAGACAGGTTTGTTCTGGGTTTCAGTTACTAGGATGTAGTTGCCAGTTCAGAAATGGAAGTCTGGTCTGTGAAGATCATTAAAAATGAGCAATAACCTGCAAAGTATGCAGGAAGCCTGCATATATTGCCCTGCACTGTGCGGTGTAGGCTGCTTTTCACCCACTCTGTGTACATTAACATTAGCTACCTTAATGTATAGCCTAAGGTGAGCATAATGTAGCCGCTTCTATAGCAGCTGTACCCTCCAGGTAGCTTACCTGTCAAACAGCGCAGGTGGCTGTTTCATCTAGTCACTTATCTTGACTAGATAAAATACTGCTTTGCATATGTAGTAGGCTCTGAACACAGGTTTTTAACTATGTATGTTCAGCTTTCTGAGCCTGAATAACAGCTGCTGCTGTAAAACATGGTGTTCAGTCATTGCTGACTTGTTAGCTGGCGTCTAAATGATTATTCAGACCTGGTGTCATGTGTGCCATGATATAATGTGCAGAGTAGAAAGCTTCTGTAGCTTCACTGTTGTAGGTGTGGCAGACTTTTTTCTAAAGACTAGCACTTTGGAGCTCTTGTACAGTGGTTTATTAATGTTTTGTTAAAGCTTGGGTTCACACAGCAGCTATGTTGCTTTGTTTAGAGCCATAGGGTTAGAAACATTGGTGCATCTGTCAGGCTGTTACTACTGTCATCTTCTGCAAGAAAATCCATCATGCACAATCCCTTTAACACTTGCATTCTAACCCTGCATACTGCCATATTTCTACTTCCAGAGAGAGAACGAGAACTCTGTGTTCGAGAGAGACTGGCAGAGGACAAACTTGCTAGGTATCTACTAACCTATCATTGCCTAGATTGTAGAGTTTCTAATTTTACAACAAAAAGCTTAAACTTTTTTTTTTTTTTTTTTTTTTTTCAAAACAGAGCTGAGAACTTGATGCGGAACTACAATCTCTACAAACAGCAGAGGACATTAGCTTCTGCAGATGGCCCAGGTATGGAAGTACGCAAGAAGCCAGTTGCACTGATAGATGTGGGCTGGTATGACCAGAAGGATGCCTGTGGTACCCAATGCGCTGTACCTAGTCCCACGGTAGCAATCCAAACCCCAATCATCTCTGCATGGCTGGGAAGAGATTTCTGCCTTTCTCCTTTACAGAAAGACTTGATGAATGATGTTTGCTTATGAATATGTTACCACTGTCAGCATTGATTTTTTTTTTTTTTTTTAAACTATTTCTGATGAAATACCGAAGTATGGACTTGTAATCTAAACTTTCTCAGAGCTGTACTTATTTTAGCTGTCTTCTTACAGAAGTTTGATTTGGTTAATAAATTTTCATGTCCTTAATCACTGCAGCTTTAGTTCCACTTCTAAAGTCCTTAAAGTGGGGACTAATATTCGTTACAAGCCACCTAGCTGTGATCAAAGCATCATCTAAGCTCTGAAGAACTCTCAAAGTGCTATTTGCTTGCTTCAGTTTAATTCACGAGAACAAAGAACGGCTTCAAAAAGGTGCTGCAATACTTGACTACCTCTACTCCACTCATTTTTACAGGGTTACTAGCTCATAAGTATTTGACACTGGCTTTGGACTTGGTAATATTGAAGTCCTTGCTACAATAAGAGAGGTAGTATCTACTGTTCATTGCAACTTAGATATCTTTAACAGTATAGATGACTAAATACTTTTCTGCTAGGGAGAGCAAGATTAAGACAGACATGGGCTATTAAATGGCTGAGTCTTGGTAGTAATTCTAGAACAAAGAAATGGGAACACACCATGTAGCAACAAATCTTTTAATTTAGTTTTGGTCAGAAACGAAGTGAGATAAATGTATGTCACTGTCACCACTACAAATAAAACAAACTTTTTTGTCCCCCCCCTCCTTGTGGAGTGCCTATACATGGCAGGCAAGAACACAAGTAAAATATCACTGGAAGTTAGTGGTGCCTGAGCATCTCTAACATACCTGTCTACTTTGACAATTCTGCCCCTCTCTATTTGATACATTAAAGAACACAAAATTAATTTGTCTTGGGCTTTCTGTTGCTGCCTCTAGTAGTGGATGACTGAAGCTAAACAAGCTCCAGCACATGTTTCTGTTTTCTTCTGCAACCCCAACCCCTTCATACTGTATTTTGATCTTCACAGATACATTAATTTTTTATGAGGAGCAAAGCCACTTTGAGTAATTAATACATCTAGATAATACAGAAAAGTGAACCTAGAGCAGAAGAGTGACCAGCTCTTGCTATTTCTCAGCTGTAGATCATTTGATTAGACACTTCTGTATCAATATTTGCTACTCTTCCAGTTCATTCTACAGTATTATTGTAATACTGTTTCTAAAATACTTCCACTCCTGACACAAATGGTGTTAAGTGTTCTTGAAATATGTTATCAAGATCACTTGCTACTTTTATCTTTACTTGTTCTAATGTTACCACCTTTCTCACACAGCTACCTAATTTCTTTCTCAGTCAGTTGTGTGGTTCACTTCACAGTAAAATGGAATACCAAAAATCTGAGTTTCTGTGACCATGTCCTAGACACGCCCCTATCTCTGCAGAGATTTTTCAGCTTCCTAGGAAGGTTTTTAATGTTTAAAAAAGGTATCAATTACTAGTATGAAATTACACCGCTCTCAAACATTCACTGGCATTTTCAGTTTGATCCTTTTCACCTTTCTGTGCTTGTTAAATCCTTGTTTTAGCCTAACAAATTGAGAATTAGGGTTTCACCAGAGTTATGATTAGGACAGTTGGACAGCTAATAAGGTCTTTTTCTGTATTTCTTATTCAAGATAAGTCATATGAAGTTGGCTCTTTTGAGGGACAGCTCAGCTGTTACAGTATTGTTTGATGGTTGTTTTTGTACCGTGAGTCACCGAAAATAATAAACTGCCTCTTGATTGCGGCAGTTGTGTGGATAAGGCATAGCTATACTTTGGAAGTTCCTGTTCTGAAGGTTGCAGAGGAAGCAACTTATTAATTACTGATGCACCTGAACATGTTCATGGAGTTGGAGCCTAGCTTGTATGCCATTGACTTAATACGCAGATAGGGTTGGAGCAATGGGGGTAGGACAGAAGGACCGCAACAGGCAGCTTGGGGTTGCCCCTGCTATGAAGGAGAGACAAGGTTTTTAAGTAGCTGAGAGCTTAATTCCACATTTCCCTTTTGACCTGGATTATTACTGCCTATTTTTTGTCCTGCAGGAGAAACTCTGTGTTTTTCTTCTTATTTCGAGTAATATTTCTTTAGATACTCTCTAGAAGCTGCAGTGATACATATATATATATATATCCTTTTACCACAATGATTTTAAAACTTTGCTTTCAAATGTCACTCAAAAATGGAAAAGAACTCTTGCTATGATCTGAAGTGAATTCAGTTAGATCGTTTAAATCCATAGGTAGGCAGTAAAATGGGTGACAGGTTTAAAGGACAAAAGTTAAGCAATAAATGCTGAGGTGCACTAATTCAGTTTTTGTTTGTTTGTTTCTGAAGACAATGAGCTTCTGTTCCCCTTGTCTACAACCAAGAAGAAAGTCCACTTCGGTGGAAGCGAAGAGAATGCTGTGCCGCCTGCTAATGTGGAAAAGCACCCCCTTCCCAAAGGGAAATGCTCTGATCTCAAAAGACGCCTGTATGCTGCAAATCTGCGCGCTCAAGCTCTGTGTGAACTGGAGAAAAACTATCAGCTGAAAAGCAGGCAAATCTTGGGCATGCGCTGAAACTGTAACATAGGTACATGGTATTTATCTTTTTAGAGTTGATTAAATGTATAGGAAGATATTTATGCATTCTTTTAAGCTGGAACCTACTGAAAGTAGAGCTTAACGGTCCTTATATGAATTCTTTTAGTCTACTACAGGTAGTTCAAAATAAGGATGTGAGAGATTATGTTACAAAAATAAGTAGCTTTGATACCAAGCTGAATTGTACTATTTAAAAAAAAAAAAACAAAAAACAACCTTTTGTTTCTCTTTGTGTACCACACATCTCTGAAAAAAGTAAATAACAAATGTAATAAAACAGATTGTTCCAGATCTGTTGTAAAAAACTTCCGGCTGAAAAAGTACAGAGATTTGCAGTCTGCGTCAAAATGATGCTGTACATAATGTAGAATATTTGATAGAAGTATTGATATTTTGTATATGTGGGAAAGTAGTGGCTTTTTATCTGCTTGTAAATATTTTTTTAACTCGCAAAAGAGCAAAAAGATTTTTGTATCTCTTCTCACTAACTAGGTGACCTCTCAAAGCAGGCTACTTTTAGTTTAATGTCTTTGACTAATGAGTGGGATTGTCAGCTTAGCATAAGCGATGAGTTTATCGTCCTTGCTGCCTGGACAGCTGCAGGGCTTTTTGTCAGCTCCTAAAAGACTCGCTTCAGGGTATAGTATCACCAGTTTCTCTTGAAACTGAGACGTAGACTTGATCCCCTGGCTCTGCTCTCCTGGACAGGACACCATCCAGGGTATTAGCACCTGTGTTTCGGGGAGGAGCAATTCTACTTGGAATAGCAAGTCTGTATTTTCTAGAAGCTTTCAGCCTCTCTTAGCTATCACTGTTCTTTTCTAGAGTGGGTGTTGCATAGGGTGCTTTAAGTTTCATGAATAAACTCTGCCTCAAGAATTAAAATAAATCCTTTGGAACTGCAATGTCTGTCATATATTACATACAAAGATTTATTATCTCTGGGTAGAAGTACTATAAAACATTCACAGAAAACAGCTGATCTTTAAAACACTTGTTTTCTTCTTGGACCATTAATCTTATATAAAGAGGTATTCTAAATGTCTAGTATATGGAAAAGAGAATCTAATTTGAAAAAATATGTATTTTGACGTATTTGCTGTTATTACTATCACCAAACAATATTCGTAAAAAAAAATAAATAAATAAAATTAGTATCACAGAATCTGTGTGATTCTGCGATTCTTACATGTATTTGGAGGCTGAATCCCTACTTTCTTAACATGTCTGCATACTCAGATTTTGCTGTTCTGTGCCTCAACCAGAAAACCTGCAATGCAGTTCTTCTGGCCTTCCTGTGGATCTTTATTGTGTAGCCCATGCAACAGCAGAGGGTAGAGTATGTGGTAGTATTCTTCTAACCTGAAAAAAGGTGGGATGTGAGTATTGCTGATGTGAGCTTTGTCATCTGCAGAATGCAGGTACTGATTAGCCAAAGGAGGAGACCAAGCAACCAAGAAAGTAAATGCGTAATTTGTGATTCAGGAAAGACTGTATTGTGAAACAGCTGATAAAATGCTTTGATTTTTAACAAGATCAAACTAATAAAAAGTCTTGATGTTATTATTTTTTTCTCTTGGACCATATGTAAATAATTTGTGCATTTAAAAGTCAAATACCTTCAGAGTACCTTCAAATACCTTCAAATACCTGCACCTTCCCCTCTTATTTCATTCTCTACTGACCTCAAGATGGCACTGTTGCCTTTTAATCAATGGGACTCTCCTGTGGCCTATGGATACATTCATTAACACAAAATTTAAGATCTGGTTGAAATATGTTTCTACCTGTTTTGTTTCAGAAAATCATAAGTGTGTTGCTGCAAGATGGATTTTTTAGGTTACAGATGCTTTTGTACTTGCTGGTGCAATTAATTGTAATTATCTGTAATTTGCCATTTTGCATCTTTATGCATGTTTTATAAAAATAGTCAAATCAAAATCCTAGTTAACAGTTACACTATTATGAATAGGAAGTGCTACAGAGTGTGCAAACTATCAATCATGTTGGCAGAAATAAATGAGAACTTTGCTTAAGATACATCTGTAGCATTGAGCTACTTGAGATGCATTACGAACAATGTTCTCTTGAAGTATTATTGTTCTAGTATGATAAAGGTAGTCTTTCTGGAGTTTCTTTTTTGGAATAAGAGCTTCTTAGCAGCATATGTTGAACACAGGGGAAGATATCCTTGTGGATTGTCTTCATTATGTCTCGGGTTTTTTGCTTCGGAATCCTGAAATTTACATTTTTCTACAAATGCATAATTGTTTTTCCCAGAGCATGCATGGGAGTCACATTCAGGTTTTCAAATACATACAAGGAAATAAATAGAATATTTATGGGAATAGAGATTGCTTATAAACTGCTTGCGAAACATTGCCATCGTGCTGAGGGGTATAGTCATCTCCTGAGAGTAAGGGTGTATTTGTACATATATATACAGTACAGCTAAACCTTCCTCTTGCATGGTGTACAGATTGATGATAATAGTGTTCACTGCTGGATGTTGTGAGATACTCGCTGCTGTTTAATATTAGTACCAGGAATTTTGGAAATGTCTGTAGTTGTGGGCACTCAAAGGATATACGGAAGTCACCTCTGAAGTTACAGAAGGTTCCTGTGTGTGGAACATACTCTGGCTCAGATAGATTAGAAGGAAAGTTGCATCGCTTTTGGAAAAATGTGGACCAGATCCCTCGTCTTCAGCCTTTGTGTGAGACCTTGCTCAAGACCCTGCCGTGTGCCTTATGCTCCACCAGTATCAGGCTTGGCACAGGGGGGAGCTCAGGGACAGCGCTGGGATCTTGTACAGGTCTGCACTTCTGGCTGATTTTTAATGTTTAAAGGAAATCAGGTTTAAAAGTAAACCATCTATTCATAAACATAAATATCACAAAGTCCTTTAATGTGGTCTATATTATTGAATAGGTGGAAGGATAAATCCTCTGTAACAACGAACTACAAAATACTTTTTCCCAGGAAAATTCACATTTTTACCTTTACTCAGCAAATAAGCCAGGAGAAGGCGATCTGATCCTAATAATGGCACAAACTGGTTCGCAGGTACTCACTTCAAGAGTCTATCTGCAGTTTCCCACAAGCACAAAAACATGCAGAGCAGAAGCTCCCTGCTACAAGTTTTCCTTGTCCAAAAAGACAAGGTACTCTCACTTATGCTGTTCATCATCTTAGTGTCTGCGTGCACTTCTTGCTGTGCTGATAAGGACAATGTCTATTTCCCAGTAAGCTCTTCATAGCATTCATAACCCAAAATACAGTCAGCCTAGTGATGGTACAGTGACAGCCTTCGGGCCATGTCTGCGTCCTGTTCTTCCCTTGCGTAATTCGTGAAGCCAGAAGAATTATGATAACCATAAAGCCAGGGAAGACTTTGGCATAATTAAGGCTACATATAATATAATCCACCTCAGATATAAGAAGTGAGTTTTATTTGTATATTTACTTTAGAAGTTAGCTGGAAGTTAAATATTAGTCTTTACAACTTTAAAAGGCTCCACAGACTGATAGTGTTGTGCCACATGTTATACTGCTTTGTCATTTAATCTTGCTTTCAGCTAGATCAGCAGTGCTGGGAAGTGACTATACTTGAGGATAGCGACGCCTTTATCTGACATCTTCCTTTGAAGGCAAAGTGCACTTCTGAGGCTTAGCTGCCATGAAAGGATGAAGTTTTATTGGAAGAAAAATCCTCTGTATTCTGCAGAGTGGACTCCTGCCATTTGGATCTCACTTTCAGGTTGCACCCATGTTCAATTATTAGATCCGAGATACAGAAATCTGCGGACATATAGTGACTTAATACAACATGCATTTTTACTCCGTCAAAATGAAAGTACATAACTCAAGTTGCTGCCAATGATATGAGTCAGTTTTATGATACAGAAGAAGAAGAAAGGTCACAGAGGTACCTAGCATTATCTAGCTACAAATTGTCTTATTTTTTAATGTAAGCTCTTTCTGGACAAGAAAAGATATTTATGAAAAAATCTCACTAATTAACTTTCATTTTTTGAGTGGTTCCTATCGTGACTGATGTATGACACTTCCTTCTGTTTCACCTGGTTCGAGCAGAAGTAATTCATGGGCCCAGTTATTGCTGCATTGTTCTCTACTGTGATTTATAAATATATATATTAATGGTCTTAATGCATGATGTCTGTGTCACTTGGCAACTGAAACTGGCTAGGACATGACATGCAGTGACTGATGATTACTAAACAATGCAGTTTCCACATGCATTTTTTTGTCATAAAACATGCAACATGCATATTTCTGAGGAATATGGCAGGAACCTAACAGGTGCTTGAATATTTGGCTAGAGCTAGTAATTTTTTCATTTATTCATACTAATCTGAAAAACTTTATTTGCAAAGATAGCTGCTGAAAACTTTTTTTACTGATTAATCAGGTCTTTCAGCAGGTCTTGCTCTTGTAAGGTCAACAGAAGGAAGCTTATGCATAAGACAATTTTTTGCACGTATGTATCAGTCTAAGTCCCAAGGATACAACAGAAGGCCGGTAAAGCAGATGACAAGCTTCCCTTCAAATTCAGTGAAACCTTGGCTGGACTTCAACTTCATTAGCATGAGATGTCTGTAAATACTTACGCTTGTCTGCGATGTGTGGACAATGTGCATTGCCACAGGCACGGCAGGAACAATGCATCCATCTTATTCACCAGAAGTGAAGACAAGCCACTTCAGGTAGAGCTCTCAATCTTGGCTTCCACCAAATCGGACTTTCCTTGACAAGGAGTCACATCAATAGCCCTCTGGCAAGCTGGGGCACCACAGACCTCTCTGGAGTTGTATGTAGTATTAGGGAACAGTGAATGCATTTTTTTTTCTGCTCATAATGCATTTTACCATTCAATTGCAACTAGAAGCAATATTATATAGCTGACCTCAGCTCTTCACAGACCATCGGGGAATATTGCAGTGACCCCAGAGCTAGGTGCCTATTTAGGTCATCCAGGAAGTTTAGAAAATCCTGCCTGACAAACACAAGTGTTAAAGTCACGGACCAACCTGAGCACTAATTGCCATTTAAAGTCTTTCCTGGCTACTGCTAATCAATCTTTAGTTGCCACTAGGGAAAGATAATATAGACTTTCTGAGACTTGGATGATAACATAAACAAAGCCATCAGGGCAAATGGCAGATCATGACAGATAATGATTTCCTGGGAGGTGAAGCAAATACCTCTTATGGCAATGATCCACGTAATTAGCTTGAACTGGATTGTAAGTACTTTGTGGTTGCAACTAAAAGCAGGAGGAAGCATTAGCATTAAAGAAAATGATATAATCAAGGAAGTATTTGGTTGATTGGAAAAAATAACCTAGTTCTGTAAGAATTATTACAGGCTTACCTTTAGGGCACATTTTGAATTTTTCTCCCCAGGTGAACTGAAAGCTAGGAAAACCTTCTCACCATTAGGTTAGTTTCCAGAGGGACCCGTGTGATCAGAAAACAGTTGTGTGATGTGCTCAAAGGGAGCTGTCTGCCCATAAGGCAGGCTGGGGCCTCACCCTCATACATGAGGTCACTTTTCACCTATTTTCCTTCAGTCACCCTCAGCCATGTGATGGGCACAGATCAACAGCGTGGTGAATACAGGCGAGCAGCCAAGAATGTGTCGCTCAGTCTCTGCAGAGGATGCAACAAGCAAAGCTCCCTCCTTTAAATTTCCCACTCTTCTTCAAAGCTGAATTCCTGACTCAGGGCTTGATGCCTCAAAAGGAAACTAGAAACATGGGAACTTCACCTCCGTGCAAAGCCACGTCCAATGGACCTCCATTAGCACAAAGCAAAAGGCCGTGGAAGAATTTTTTCTAGTTACCGATCTTAACTAAGGTACTGAAAACAAGACCCTGCATTGCTTATGTTCAGGGAATTTGTCTGGGCAGAGCCCTGAAAACCTTACTTCAGAAGCTTGGAAGGGAATTTGTGTATGAACAACCGCAGCCTTCACTTGTGCATGTTTTTAACCTCTTTCCCTGTTCATTTTGCTGTCTCACGTTCAGACTAAAGGAATCCACAGCAGACCAGTCTTGTAACTGCTGCTAATTTGCACTTGCTGCTGGCATGGCTGCGGGTGCAAACAAAACAGTTAAGTGTTGGCAAGAAGCGGTGGGTTAATCATGGTCTTGGAAGCCTGGTCCTCCGCTTGTGCTCCAGGGAATGAGCTCAACAGAACAGCAGAGCCCAGCCAAGGAACTCGGCCTTGGGCTCGTGCCAGGCAATAACCATGAGCTTTGTTTTCAAATCTGGCTCTGCGGGAACTTCTTATATAAAACCCTAGAAGCTTGGCTTAAGTTGACCAGCTGTTCTAATGGTCCCTTGCTTTTTTTAAATTTCATTTTTGACGGTTTGGATTCCAGCTGCAAGGCCATTTTCTGGAAGTGAAGTAGCCCTTGCTACAAGGGTCGATTCTAAGCATTATTGCAATGTTTTGCAGCGTTTGCAAGTGGCTTGCCATATCTGCAGTGCCCCAGTCACATGTAAAACTCCGTCTGAAATGGGAACTGTTTCTAAAGGCTCCCTGTGTGCCATACGGGCTCCATGTCCTGCTTACCAAGATGTTTATCCACGTCTTCAGCTTGGGCGAACAGCCAACTTTCTTAAAAAAAAATAAAAATCGGCTTAATAAGGTGGGACTGAAGAAATTCCTATGCCATGGTGAAGTATTTTGAGAACAGCACATGCTGAATAATGCTATTTAGCTGTTCAGAAGTTTGGAGTTAGTGGACATGTAAAGGTATCTCGTATGTAACCAATTGGCATTGGTACAAAGTTGGGGAAAAACCATGTATGTTCTACAGGGATGTATTTTTATTATCATATAAATGTGTACTGCCAAAGACGCTGCCAGCTTTAGTCCTGATCCAGTATCTGACAGTACCAGGCTGTGAACAAACATTTTTAGTGGTCCTATAGTAAAATCACCAGTTGTTTCCTTATAGAAATTCAGAAGCATCAACAAGAGAAACTGAATAAAACCAAATCTTTGCAGTGGTAAGGACAGCTTTCATCATATGCAAACATAGACCTGTCTTCTTTTGACTAGCCAAACACAAAACAATTAGCCTCTTCCCCAGTTTACAGCCTCATTCTTCCTGGTGACTCAGCCCTGGAAGAATGGTAGCTGCTCACTTTTTTAATGCCAGGGCAACTCCTTATCATTCTCTAAATCATCCTGTCATGTTTCAACCTCAGCAGTGCTGAGAAACAGGAGGGGTATGCAGTGTTAGCACCACCTGCCCCTAACTGCATCTAACGCCTTCAAGACCCCTGGCTACTGCTGAGGTACTTTCCTGCCCCGATAAATAATAAAAAAGTACGAAAAGAGCAACAGACGATTCTCAACCTGACAGTTATTCTAGGGAAACTCATATCTGGGACTTCCATCACCTGTCAGTAAGGTTTTTGTTTACTTTTAAGCACTTTGCTAGTAGGAAAAAAAACATGCTGATGAGTTGTCTTTACACAGCTACCGGGTCATTCATAACTTACCAATGCAGGCTACTAGGTAAACTGGAAAACTCTCTATAGCAACATCCACCCTCCTCATTTTCTTAATTCATTTAATACCAGTCTTTGGGTTGACAGCCCGGTAGCCTGATTTCCTACCTTCACAGGAGGGGAATTCACTCTGAATTAACAGGGTGAGACCGTCACCATATGCACTCTGCTCTGTCTTCTCATCAGGGTTCCTCACACTTGTGTCACTTTTGCTTATTTGTTTTAGAAAGTGGTTACTTCAAAGAAGAGGAAGGATAATTTTAAGTAATTTTATACTGATTACTGAGAAGGTATCAAGTTATGATAATATTTGGTATCCTTTCCCCTCTTTTTATTTTGTCGGAGCTAATCCTCCTTTGGCATGGGAGCAGGAGTGGCTGTTTAAACAGCAGTAGTTTATTTACAGCTCCTGGGGGTTTCATTGTCTTATGTCTGGGGTGGTAGAAACATTAACCCTACATCAGCGGTGTAGGAAGCGAAGGATTTCCATGTAACTCCTTTTGCAAGGTGCATGTTCTACAGGAGAATTCTCATTTATGACCATTTCACAATCTCTTCTTCTTCTTCTATGGGTTTTGGGGAGAATTTTTCACAAAATTGACCAAGAATCATTGGGGCCAAAAAGTCCACTGATCCCTTTAGTTGTTTTAAGGCCATCTCTTTGCAGCATATTCCTTCAGAGGTGTGCTCTTGCATTGAATCTTGTTACCTGGCTGCATGTACAGACTGGGGGATGGGAGGCTGGAGAGCTGCACTGCAGAAAGGGAGCTGGGGGTTTTGGTTAATGGCAAGTGGAACTTGAGCCAGCGGTGTGCCCTGGCAGTCAAAAGGGCCAACCATGCCCTGGGGTACACCAAGCCTGGCACTGCTGGCTGGGGGAAGCGCTTGTCCTGCTCTGCTCTGCGCTGCTGCGGCCTCACCTGCAGTGCTGTGTGCAGGTCTGGGCACTACAGCATAAAAAGGACATGAAACTGCTAGAGAGCATCCAAAGGAGGGCTGTGAAGATGGTGAAGGGTCAGGAGGAGAAGACACATGAGGAGCAGCTGAGGCCCCTTGGTTTGTTCAGACCAGAGCAGAGCAGGCTGAGGGGAGGCCTCATGGCAGCCTGCAGCTCCCTCACGAGGGGAGCGGAGGGGCAGGCGCTGAGCTCTGCTCTCTGGGGACAGCGACAGGACCCTAGGGAACGGCATGGAGCTGGGACAGGGGAGGGTCAGGCTGGGGGTTAGGGAAAGGGTCTGCACCCAGAGGGTGGTCGGGCACTGGGACAGGCTGCCCAGGGACGTGGTCACAGCACTGAGCTGCCGGAGCTTAAGAAGCATGTGGACAACGCTCTCAGACACAAGGTCTGATTTTTGGGTGGTCCTGTGTAGAGCCTCGAGTTGAACTTGATGATCCTTGTGGGTCCCTTCCAACTCAGGATATTCTATGATTCTATGATTGTTAATGTTTTATTTATCCTCTCCTGCCACATTCCCAACATCTGGATGTGAGTGATTGTTGCTGCTCTTGCCAGAACACACTGGCAGCCAGGGGACAGCCAGACGGCAGGGCTGGATGTACTGGGGAATGAGACGGCTTCCCAATGACCTGAAATCCTTTTACCACTGCTGGCTGGATTTCAGAAAGGTACTCCACAGTTTAGGCAGTCATCTTTGATGTGAGATTCTCTGAGTCAGGCTTTAAGGTTACTTCAATGCTCATCTTAAGGCTGAGCCTTTGAGCAGTAACTTCAGAACTTGTCTTTGAGGTTGCACGTTTTTCTTCCTCATTCTTCAGAGCATCTGTGAAAGGCATGTGTTTCTTTCCCAAAGAAACCTGTCCTGTCTTTTTGGGAAGATATATCCAACTAAAAACTATCCCACTATCCAGATAAATGCTGAGTATTTCCCTCGCTCCCCAGCTGGCAACTCTTTTAAGTTTTAAGGTCTGGGTGATACCAGATGTGTGAAAGTGTGGGTGCTCACAGCTCTGGCAGACAGCTGCCCCGTATCAGACACTGATGAACCAAGAGGTCTGCAAACCAAGGAGAGTTGCTGAAGTTTACAAAGCTTAGGGGAAGATTATAAGGCTTGTCCTTCGATTGTAAATGCAGGAAGAATCCTGGCCCTAGGGGAATCATTGATTCAGTTCTGGCCTGGGTTGCATATGAAGTCCTGCCTTTTTGATTTAGAATGTTTATTTGTTTCCAGTCCTTTTCCCCCACCAACCCTCACTGCTGCTCTCCCTGGGGAGAGCAGTGGAATAAAGCCACATGAGTTTAACGCCCATCCAGCAAAAATACTTGAGGACAGACTTTAAACTGAGCAAATGTTTTATTACTTGCTGAAGAAGAATGTTTTCATTAAGTGACACCCTTATGTCTAATACAAGTAATATGTCTTATTAACAAGCCAATTTAGCTAAAGAGAAACCTGCAGAAACTGCCCCACCGTCCAATAATCAGGTGAGGCTGGCAGAAGGAGGCAACTCTGCCTGTTACTTGTTTTTAATTTTTTTTTCTCTTGCTGCCTTTGCTCCACCTTGTCTGTTCATGCCATTTCCTTTATATTTTCAGTCTCTCTCTCTCTCTCTCTTTTTTTTTTTTTTTTAGCTGGGACAAGCGAAGCCCCAGATGGTACACTTTGACACTATTCTAGTCTCCAGCACCAGGCAGCCAACAGTGTTTTCCCAAGTCTTTGGGCACCAGGAATCCTTGCTCTTTACCTCTAATCAACACTCAGCAGGAAGAGGACCGTGTTTGTAAGACTGTGTGCAGACAGATGCCTGTGTACACTTTATGTTACAGTTGTGATCATCTGAAATTTCACAAACTAAGATTTGTTCTAAGGTTCTAAACCATTTTGGAAATGCAATTATTTCCCCATTTCACTTCAAAAGCAGCAGTCCCAAGAATTTTTAAGAAGGCTGAGGAACTCCCTGATCTTGCTGAAATTGTCAGGGGAAATAGATAGCAGCACAGACACTAGCATGCTAAATGCAGGCCAGTATTTACCTTGGGTATCTGAATAATCTCTTGATGTAAAGGAGTATTGTGTTCTCCTTAGCGCTTTGCTGCAGAAGCATTTCTCCAGCAGTAAAACCGAAAAAGCAGGTTTAATTATTAGCTGCTTTGCCACCTTGGTGGCTTCAGCAGGCTGCATGCAGCCTTTGCAGATAATGGCTCTCAGGCACACCCAAAGGCTGCACAGGCAGAGTCTCGAAAGAAAAAGCTGGAGGTGACCATTCCCCCCCACAGGCTCCAACTATCCCAGACAAACAGCTGCACAGGAGTGAGCCCAGGGTCAAGGAGCTGGTCTGAGTGCTGCTGCTCCTGCTAGTCAGCTTGCTGCAGGCAGGAGGGTCTCCATGCGTCTGTGCTATCCTGCTGGCCCAGAGGGACGGACCCATGCAAGGTTGCCTTGCTGGGTGGAGCAGATAATACAGAAACACGAAGTTGAGCTGCCTCCAAGTCTGGCGTTGTGCTGGAGCACGTCAGTCACAGGATGACTGCGCTGAGCTTTAAGCTCTGTGGCCAGTGGCTGTGCTCTGCCTGGGACAAGGGGTGCTGAAGGCTGCAGCACCTGGCTGGAGCTGGGAATGGCACAGCCATTCAGTCTCCTTTGCTGCCTGTGGTCTGTCCTGCCTTTTGGACAGCCCCGAGGAGGTTTTTGATAGTCTGAACGTGATGTGGGATCCACGGAGACTGTATAGGGTAGCACGCAAACGGTTGAGTTATGGCCTGCCTGCACGGCCCTGTGTTACCAAACCAAGCAGCAGGAGCAGGCTGCGTGACACAGTTACAGCAGGTGAGAGGGAGACTAAGAAGGTCAGGAGGACAGTGCGGTATGTGGGCTAGGATGAATCACCTCAGCAAGGAGAAGACTTGGCCAAGCTGTATGTGCCAGCAGGAGCTGCTGGGCCATGTAGCGCTGCAAAAGCGACCCAGTTGCTGCAATTGCTAGATCAGGCCAGGGTCAATGCCAGGAAACCATTAAGCACGACCGGGGTGAATGGTAATGACAGCGATCGAGCAGCTCCTCCTCTCCCTCCTGTAACACTTCCTGACCTACGTGCTGCCTGTGTGCTGCCACACTGAACATTTCGGGAGGGGCCATGCATGTACACACCTGATTACATGTTCACCTCCATGGAGTGTCCCGGAGGGCAACTCACAGCAATGCTCACCTCCCACGGAGGACTGCATCAGGTCAGCCTGTTGCAACTCCTCGGGGAAGCATGAACAAGTGAACGCTATCAGTTGCCTTTCTGCGTGCTTATGGGCTACTGTCAGGCCTACAGAAATCCAAAAGATCAAGTGGGAAGCATTTTTCCCATTTAGGATTAGACAAAAAGTTGTTGGTTCTCATTATTAACAAGCATAGAAGCTCTGAATACCAGCTAGACAAAGACCTATAAATTCATTGATTTTTAACAACTGGTGTCGATTTATGTGCATATTGATAGTACTTGTAGTGATTTTATATCAGTATAGTGGTATAAACAGCAAATACCAGTGCATGAACAATGGTGGAATGCTGTGATGCTGCTCATCAAATAAGTACATATTTTGCTTTTTTTACTTATTCCTTTTTTTACATGGAAAATATCTTCCTACAGGGAAATTTCCAGGCAAGAGATAGGCTTTGGCTTATCGAACTATCTAAGGCACAAAGTATGTCCATTATATGTGACTAATAACAAAACAAATAAGCATATTCCTAGAACTCCAGTTGGAACTGTGGACAATTCTCAGGTTATACACAGTTTAACAGCAGGTTTTTTGCACAAGAGCTTGACATACAGCAGGAAAAAGACCTTTACCCCACTGTTAACTAACCAGATGATATCCACTGTTAGTCAATAAGGGAGATGGAGCAGATACTTCATGAACAGATTACTTGGAAACTTGATGGACAAGCCCTTCCAAGGACAGCTTCAGTAACTGCTGTATTTCATGTTTGCTTTGCCACCTCAGCAGCAATAGAAACAGATTCCTTCCTTTGGCTTTGCAGATACTGTGGCACATCACTTCATCTACCCATGCTGATGTGAACTTGGTTTTCCCAAACATGATGACAGAAACACCTGGGCAGGTACTAAGCAGATCAACACAAATAAGGCTTTCAAGAAGCAATATTCACAGTTGCTCTATGTGAATAGCCATTCGTAATGGACTGCACAGAATTAGCTGATAAGAAATTTAGAAGAAGGTTTTTGAAAAATGCCTCAATTGGCTCTTCCATGCTTAATCACCTACATAAATGTCCTGCTTTCCAAAAGTAGCCACCACTCTTGTTTGCTTCTGAGGGAACTGTTGGCTACCCAGGGCTGACTATATCTGAATACACCCTCTATGCATGTGAATTATGGCTCGGAGCTGCAGCTTTGAACATCATATTTCTAGTATATCGGTATGAGCATCAACATTAGTCGGAAGTGCCACTCTTCCTTCTGACATTATTCAGTTTGGGACATTAAAGAATTCACCTAACTCACATTTTAGTGTACAAATAATAAATACATACATAAATAAACAAATAAACAGATTCCCCTACAATAGGCAGAACTAACACTTGGGGGCAGGAGTCACCTCATTAGCTGTTGACTTCATCTCTGAGCTTTTCACACCAGGCTTTCTTTATAGTCATGGACAGAAATGGGCACTCTGAGGGTGGGATTCATCTGATCAAGTACATATGACTCTAGGAGGAGATAAATCACACTGTAGGCTCCGCTGGCAAAGCTGATTAGATCTCCACTGACTCGACAAGGAGACTCGTGATCTGAAGATGTTTGTGTGTCAGCTACCGATTCCCAGGCATGAATCCCTCCCTTATTGTCCACTTGGAGCTGTGGTTTCACGATCAGCATAAACAGCTATGGGCTGTTGCTAGTTTATGGTCACACACTTTTCCCTGCCCTAATCACATTGTCCTGTGTGTCAGCCCTAGCAATCCCGCAGCCCTAGGTAAATAGGATTAACTTGCTGAACTGGCTGAAAACTAATGCTGAAGAAAAAGAACTGGGTGTTGGTTGTGCTAGCAGGCAGAGCTGGTGCCCCTCGCGGGGCATCTAGCAACTGCTAGATCTGAGGCCTGGCTGGCTGCAGAAATCACCTTTCCAATGTGGAAATCTGGCTGCCCTTTTTGGCACCAGCTTTTAATTAGACTGGCTTAAGTTGACCACCAAATGGCCTCCATGAAGGGAGTATTAATAACAAGTATTAATAGATTGAGTTACAGAACATGAAGTCAACACGCTTATGCTCACTGTTTTGGGATATGATTCGACAAACATCAAATACAACTGGTCCTTGGAAAGAAAAGAGGTGATGAGACCTAGCAGGCACAAACCTTCATGTCTCCCTCCTTACGTGAAGGCCACTTTTCATGCCTGAAGAGAGGAGCAGTGTCCAGAAGGTCTCAGAGTCAGGTTCACAGCATGTTCCAAATCACATTGGCTCTGGGGAGGAGAAATTTTAAGTAATCAGGACTGACAAAATGTCACGTTTGCTCTGGACAAAGCTGCTTTTCAAACAGGTCCCCAAATGGTTACCTGCACAGAACGTCTATAGTGTTGGCAGGCTTGCTGTTAGCAGAAGGCATTGATCATTTGACACCAGTTGCTAAAATGGCTTCTTTCTAAATATCTGCAGCTTAGAAAGGACAGTCTTTGTCATGAGCTTGTTTAGTGTCTGAGGAACAGCTATCCACAGCACCTACAGCCCTAAATGGGGAAGGGATAGGACTTATTACAAAAACACTCTGAGTGGCAAAATAAATGATGATTTTCCATGGATATATCCATTGTGTAATAAAGGGAAACGTGTCCTTCTCAAGCTGATACAATTAATATCTAAAATATAAATGGTAAAATGAAGCTCTCAGCTGCTTAGAAGGCTTTACATGAACAAACCTGTGTCATCAAGGCGGCTGGATGCAGTTCTGACCTGATGCGTGTTGTGGCACCAGGAGCAGCAGAGCTGGGTGGGTAGACGAGCTGACTGGAAACACCAGGTGAACCTGGGTTGCCTGCCCAGGATGAGCCTGAGGCCGCCCTCAAGATCAGACCTGTTGGTGCGGGGTCAGAGCGGGAGCCTGTGAGCCTTTCACAGGGGTCCCCGTGCCCGAGCACGTCCTGCAGGTCCTGTGCCACCAGGCTGCTTGGCAGGCTGGTCTCGCCGAGCAGAAGCAATAAGATGTGCCGCATCCTGTGCTCATGGCCCTTCCAGGAACCATCCTTTAAACTCTGCACACGAAGCCAGCGTGATGGCTTTCGCTCCAATTTGCCTGGGGATTTTCCTCTTCCGAGCCAATACTGTTCCTGCACGGAGTTCTTGACGTTGGCTAGTGCAGTCCCTGGGACTGAAATAAAATATTTGCATGGTGTGCCCTTGATGTCACCAGGCTCCCAGGAGATGTGGAGGTGTACCAACATGACTCCATTTGTTAGGGCAAAACCTGCCTCCATAGGGCATTTCTTCTTTCATGGAGGTGTTTTGCAGTCTCACATGATTCAGAATTGCACTTGTTGAACTAGTTTTGAAACGACTTTTCAAGTGCCAGAACATGCACATTTATGATTTCCCTACAATATTCATGGGTCTTGTAGGGACTTCTCGGGACTTACCTGGAGGGACCTGAGTGCCTTTCTTCCTGCAAGCAACTTTTAAAAGTCCTACATCAATGAAATCCAGCATCCTATAGCAACAGTGGAAACCCCTGCCCCCAAATAACTAATTTTAATGCCAGAAAACTTTGTGTAGTCACTGACAGGCTTTGTAGGTAGGTGGGACAGGCAGCTGCTGGAAGCAGCGCAACAGTGATAAGTGCACATCTCTCTCAGCGTCTGTGCTCAGTAAAAACCCATTGATTCTCTGCCTGAAGGGTTCAAGTCCCAGTATGGAGGAAAATGAGCGTTGGAGTTCAAAGCCACCCAGCTTCACTTGCATTGCTGACAAGAGGGGTGTCCCAGAAGTAGGCTGGTAATGGCACCAGTGTAGGAATGCTGGAGTTACCACCTGACGTGAGCGACCGGCCTCCACCTCCCACCTGTCACCTGGTCCTCACACAGCAACTGCAGAAAGGGAGAGAAAACTGCACTTATCCAATAAATAAATAAAATAAAAACACAAACACCAACGTGTTGCCCAAGACAGGCGCCTAATGAGCAAAATTTCCCAAACCCGTTTTTTAGGTTAGACACATTCCAGAGTCAGCCACCTAGGAGCGTGGTTGCATTTCTGGTATATGTGGCACGGCCTTCTGCCAGCTGTCCCGGGGGAAAGCTGGGTGCCCAGCACCTTGGGATCCTACACCTGAACATGACAGGCGGCTCCAGAGTTTAACCAGCACAGTCTGAGTGCATTGGCTGCAGGTCCAAGAGGATCTCTGCTGAAAGCGAACTTCAGAGCATGTCATAGATGCTCTATTTGTCCCACAGGTGTTCCAAACAACAAATTGCTGAGGTGAGTGTGCCGGGGCTCCAGCCACTTATGAGACTATGACGTGTGTAAATGTTAGAAACAAGAATATTTATATCAATAACAAATACTTTGATTATATTAAGAATATTGAGATTCAGGTAATGCTTAGATTACAGCCAGAGAACATGCTCTTTCTAAAAATAATAAAAGGCAGACCTTAACAAATATGATTTCAAACGCCATATGAAGGATAATTTATTTCAGTAATAATAAAAAATGTTACTGACAGGTGTAAAGACATTTTTTTTTCATTTGATGAATTCTATATTTACAGAATTTTCCCATCCCTGTTGAATCATTATTACTTATCTTTCCAGTGGGAAGCTGCATTGTGTGGAAAAGTGAATAACACCATTTTTTTTTTTTTTTTTTTTTTTTTTTTCCTTTAATGATTAATATAGTGATGATTTTTCTAGTAGGGTGCACTTGAACGTTGGTTGAATAAGTTATTAGCTCTAAAACCACAACGTTTGTTCACAGCTGATTAGAGCAAGAATTTCACCTACTTACCTGTGAATTTAAAAAAAATACTAATTGTACCATAAGCAGAGTGAGTGGTAACCAAACCAGTCAGGAAATGCTCTCAAGTCCATTGAAAAACACATGTTGATTACAACCAGTTATAGATCGGCTGTGCAGCTAATCGTGGCAGAAGTTATGATGCAGCTGCAGGCTGCCAAATGCTATCGGATCAAATAAATGGACGGATAGCAAGAAAGCAAAACAACCAACATACAAAGGAAAGGTCAAAACTGAACATAAGAGGCATATTTTAGAACCATTTTCTTTATTAGAGAGAAAAAAAAAATCAGAAGGGTTTTTTTTTTTCTTTCATCTGCTCTGCAAAGTTCAGAAGAGGTATCAAGAATGTTATCCTGACCCCTCAGCTTGTCTGGAGTTCTGCTGCTGACTTACAAAGGGCCCGGATTTTGCAGACACAGAAACCACCTGGAAGAAAAAATCTCTTTACAGAGCAGGATGCTCTTCATTTCCTATCTTTAGGCCAATTGCAGCTTATAGACTTTCTTCACAGACCTCAAGTGAAAGCATTTAAGCACATGCTGAACTTGTTTCTATTCAAAGAAGGCCTTTTAATTAGCTGCAAACACATTTAAGTCCTCTCCATGATAAAGCTGATTTCCTGCATCAGGATGCAATAGTGATTTTGCCACAGAGCTGTGTGAACAGCAATACTTGCTTTTCATTTGTATTGTTTTTCATTCCAGGAAATCAACTTGGTAGTACAGGTAACTGGACAGTGAATGCTTTTGTCCCCTTTGGTGCTGCTGAGTGGATCTAATTTGAAGAAACCTTGTAAGGACGGTTAACAGAGACACACTGCCTGCAAGAAACACAGCCTGCAATGAACGCTGACAGCCCTGAAGTGGAACAGACAGATGGAGTCATGTTTGTCAGAGTCCCACAAGCCCTTATTAAAAGCAGACAGGTCTGATGACTGCACAGAAAGGGAACAAGTTAGGTGTTAAAAGGAGGCTGTGTGCCCTGTAATATGTGACCACACTGGAGGCCTACAGACAATCATTTCCAAGTGGAAAGACATGTAGCGACGACGAGCCTCCTGTGGCTGACCTCTCTCCGCATGCAAACTCGCACAGAGATTCAAAGGAAAAAAGCAGTGACTTTATTTACTCAGCAAACATGTGAGTAATAGTGAATCTCCCAACCAAAGTCCTAATTCTTCCCACAGCGCTTAGAGTGGACTCTGAGAGTTCGGCAGCACCCAGTGCAGAAATTTTTGCCTGAGACCAGGCAACAAGCAGCAGCTGTCTTGCTAGCTTTTTGCTATCTTGTCACCCAGATCTGGGGTGGTGTGTAGCTGCACGCCGGAGATTCAGAGTTACTTCTCCCCTCACGACACGGGGCATTTGCAGTAAGCAAGCAGATTTGGAAACTGTACATTCCACATGTGTGGACCGGAAGCAGAGCCGAGAGAAGAATTGGGTTAGTCACAATGCCTGGAAGCCTAAAAAAAAAAAAAACAACCAACACACACACACACAAAAACAACACCAGTCCTCTCCGCTTTGAAGATATAATATTCTCTTCAAACACATAAGCAGGAACAAAATGTTCTCCTGTAAGCACATCATCTTAGGCTTGATTAGGTACCTTTATCAGTCATCTTGCTATTAATCTTAAAATTCATAATGTTGCCACATGGACAGCCCTAAATTTAGGAACTATCCCTGTTCCTCTTGGATGCTGATACATGGTAAAACAACAGAAAAGCCTGGGAACGGCAGTGCAGAGCACATTGGTTTACAAGAAGGACTCTGGGGCAGAGGTAGTGATGGGAGCTCAGCTGCTGCTCTGTGTCTGACAGGACCAGCAGCGGGACTGGGATCCCACTGGGGATTATTAGCCCACGGCCCTATATTTGAAGTAAATGAATATAACAGTGGCCACTGGGTCCCCTAGGACAAAGCTAGATGCCCATCCCTCTTCATCAGGGGACAGTAGAAGGCCTGAGGAACCATTATCACTTCTAGCCTGGCAAACAGTCATGGCCTCCCAGTCTCCTGAGGTGTACGGTCCATATCTCACAACTTTTGGGCCCAAGGAATTTGGTATTCAGCCTGCAATAGCAGGAAGAAAAGCTATCACTGGACAAGGGCAGGATCAAGAACGTGCTGTGCCGTCCCTGAAGGGGAAGACAGCAGCAAATTGACCAGCTGTATGGTATCTTTGAAGAGATTAGGAGGTCTTGTGGTGAATAAATGTTAAAAGGATCCCAAATTGACCTAGCCATTATTTACATCCTAAGAAAGAAGCCAAGAAAGCTCTTTACACAGTTTATGTTCAATGTTGATTAAATTTTATTAATCAGTAAGTAGAGCATCAATATCAGTACCATCCTTAGTTTGGTGAGGAGGGGACCGAGTACTTTGAGTCACCTAGAAAAGCACAGCGACATCATGGGGGAACCAGCTTGTGCTCAGTTGTCCTTCATTGCTACCTAAATTCCTCTGGATTAACACTGATCCCCGTGAAATGATAACCCACTCCACCTGCAGGAACTAAGAACGGTTTGAGCTGTGCCAGTTTCCTTGACCCGTATATCGTAATTTGGATAACTCTTCCTTATCAACTAATGGCTGAGGCGGTGGTGGTGGTGAGGAGAGGACACATGTTCCACTGTAGTATAATGGCTGCTCAGCTGCCTGATTACGTGTAACACCTTATTAAATGATATTATGGCATATGGGAAATCAAGTAGATGAGGAGAACATTACAGCAATCTAACTGCTGACGCTCTTACAGTACTCTTAAAGTGCTGGTTGTCATTAAAGCATTCCATATGGTTTCCCAAGCTGAACTAAAAACAGAGCAGACCTAGATTTTGACACATGAACAATCTCACGGCAGATACAGCTCAGGGTCATAGGGCAGTAGAGCAGTGCCTGTGGTGCCCAACCTGTGCCTGTAACGTAAAGAGCACAACAGAGCAGTGTAAGTGAGGAGGAGATGGCGCACAAAGACCAGAAAGACATGGTGGACAGATGTGGACTTGCTGGGACTGCTGAGTCCAGTGTAAGCCGGTCCTGAACTACCGGTCTGTTGGGCCTGTTGATACTCCTCCCGTGCGGAAGCGTGACCGCCTTGCCGTGCTCTCCAGCTGTCAGAAACCTCTGCACAGACCCTGAACCTCTGCCTTTGTACAATAACAGGCTCTGGCAGTCTTGCTACATCTCCTTGTCAGAGCACCGGTCTCCTTGCCTCCACACACACAGCGGTGGCTGCTGTTGTCCTCTCCCTTCATTTCCCACCCACAGATACTCTCAGGCACCCTGTCTCTTGCTGCCACGTTTGCTGGCCCCCTGCAACGCCACCGGTGAAGGAAGGAATGAACTCTGCCTTTTTTTTTTTTTGTAATTACATTTATCTATTTTTTTCCCAGATGTCTCAGGAGATCATTTTCCCTTGTCTGCCCTTGACTACAGCAAATTCAATAAAATTAATAGTGATTTATTAGCGCCCGAATGCTTTTGCTACACTACAGCTTTCGTGAGCAAAATTACCCCCTTCTTCTCAGGAAATCTGTTATGTGTGAATGCCCATTTATATACATTGTGGATGTTATATGTGTTATAGGAGTCACACGTGTTATGGGTGTTATATGTGTTATAGGTGTTATAGGTGTTATATGTGTTATGGGTGTTATATGTGTTATGGGTGTTATATGCGTTATATATGTTATAGGTGTTATATGTGTTATGGGTGTTATATGTGATATGGATGTTATATGTTATAGATGTGTTAAGTGTTATAGGTGTTATAGATGTTATACACGTTCTGTGCATGTTATATACGTTATGTACAATATACGTTATGTGTAACACGCTATACGCCACGCACACGGCGGGGCGGGCTGTGCAGGGCCAGCCTCGCCTCAGCCCTCCCTGAGGGGAGCCGCCGGGCGGGTAACAGCCGCGCGTGACGTCACGGAGCCCCCCGCCCCGCCCGCCGGCCGGGCCGTGTGGAGCCGCGCACCTTTTGCACGAGTCCCGCTCGCCGCGGGGCGGGGCCGGCGGCGCGGGGGGGGGCGTGGCCGAGGCGCCGCCGCCAATGGGCTCTCCCGGCGCGGGGGGGACGTCACGCGGCGCCCCGCCCTCCCACCACTCCCCTTACGAGGCGCGGCGGGCGGGGCGGGGCCGGCCCGTCGCGAGGCGGCGCCGGCCAATGGCGGGCGAGGCGGGCGGCGGGGGCGGGAGTGGGCGTCGCCGTCAGCCAATGGGGAGCGGGCGGGGGGGCGTGGCCGGGCCGGCTCGGGTTCCGTGTGGAAAGAGTGAGGGGGCTCGGGTGCAAAGTTTGCTCGCCCGGCGCCGCGGCAGGGAGCGGCGGCGGGGCCGGGGCCGGGGCCGCGCTCGGGGCCGGGGCCGGGTTGGGCCGCGCCGGGCTCCGCGCTCCGCGTCCTCCCCTCGGGGCCGGGAGCCCCGCGGCGCGGCGGGATGGCGGCGGCGGCGGTGTCGGTGTCGGGGGAGCGGCGGCGGCGGCGGTGGTGGTGGCAGCAGCGTCGCGCGCGGCTGCTGTGCATGCTGGGGCTCACCTTCCTCTTCTTCGTGGTGGAGGTGGCGGTGAGCCGGCTGACGGCGTCGCTGGCCATGCTGTCCGACTCCTTCCACATGCTGTCCGACGTCATGGCGCTGGTGGTGGCGCTGGTGGCCGTGCGCTTCGCCCAGCGCACCCGCGCCACCAAGAAGAACACCTTCGGCTGGGTGCGCGCCGAGGTGATGGGCGCCCTGGTCAACGCCGTCTTCCTCACCGCCCTCTGCTTCACCATCCTGCTGGAGGCCATCGAGCGCTTCACCGAGCCCCACGAGATCCAGCAGCCGCTGGTGGTCATCGCCGTGGGGGTGGCGGGGCTGGTGGTCAACCTGCTGGGGCTCTGCCTCTTCAACCACCACGGCGCCGGCGGCCACGGCCATGCCCACGGCCACGGCCACTCGCACGGCGGCGGCCGGCACCCCCGGCTGGGCGGCGGAGCCAAGCCCGAGCAGCCCCCGGGGGACGGGGAGGCCGCGCTGCACCGGGAGGAGACCAGCACCTTGGTGGAGAACTGCAGCAGCTCCAACGGGGTCGGCCAGGAGAAGCTGGGTAAGCCCCCGGGGGGGAAGGCGGCGTGAGGGTGGCGGTGGGTGTCCCGGTGGGTGTCCCCATGCCCCCTGGCACAAACTCTGTGGGGACCACCCATCTGTCCCCATGGGAAGGGGCAGCGAGCGGTGGCTGCCCTACCCAAAACCTTCTCCTCGGGCACTAAAAGGAGCGCCTCGCATCGTGCCGTTGTCGTGCGGACAGGTGAGAGCGTGAAGGAGCCTCAGGGTGAAGCGGTCTCCCCTGGGAGAGGCTGGGGCTGGCCATGAGGGCACACAGCGGGTGCTTTTCGCCTAGCGACACCAGCTGTCACACGGTGTTGCCCTGACGCCTTCCGTACTGGCCGTGCATCAGCCCCGGTGCAGCTCAGCACCGTGCTCCTGACAGCCAGACCCCTCCGCGGGGTCGCTTCCGAGCTGCCCGAGGGGCTCTCTCCCTCGGGACGCAGCACACTGAAGCACGCTCTCTTGTGTGGTGTTGTACTTCTTGGTGACATGCGTGTTGGAAGGAGAAATTCTTGGAAATTGCCAGCCAGACCTGGGGAAGTGGTGCGATAGGTGCTGAATGCAGAGCTGGTGTCAGGGCACACACATGGTTTCTTGGAGTTAGTTTCCTTCAGCTGTCCATAGCGGGCAGCTTCCCCCTCCCTTGCGTGCAGAGCAAAAAATTAAAGCTTCCCTTCCCAATGCTGACTAAACTGCCTTTTTTGTGGGAGGGAGTTCCTTGGGTTGTTGTTTTTAACAGCTGTAGAAGCCTGGGTTCTTTATGTGGAAGTCACTTGGTCTAAGCCAAGTCCTGTGTGCGTTTGCCACTTCTCAGCCTCAGTCGTGTGGCATCCCAGTGACAGGGAGGAAAGGGTTTCAGTCCTCAGACCCGCGTCCCTCCTTTATTTCCAGGGCAGCGTCAGGACACCGCCGGTTTAGCTTACACTGAGCTTTCTTCCTTGGAGTGAACTTTGCTACAGTTTCAGTATTTCTGATGTTCCAGTCCACATGTGAGAAACTTGCAGTTTCTCTGTTTATTTCTCTTTTCCTTCTTTTTATTCTCTAGCGTTCTGCTGGTTTAGAAAAGATAGGTTTTACAAGAGGATAGGAAAGTTCCCCTGAATGCATTACACTATTTTCTTGACCACATAATAAGCTCTTAATGTTGTGTTAGTCCCAACAAAGGTATCTTAATAATTAGTTCCAAACAATGTAAATCTCATTTAGCCGTTGATCTAATTGATATCTTGGCTTTGTTGAAACATAAATTGTGCTTTTAGCTACCTTCTTGCCTGGTTGTAGGCTAAGAGATTGACTTGTAGCGCAGATTAAAATGCGTCCTGTTTTTGGGGTAGCGTGTCCGGAACGTCCCGTGGATGTCCTGGCAACAAAAGGTAATTGGTTGTGGGTGCTTAGGAAGTAATGGGGCGTAATTTTGGTCACAGAGAAACTTTAAAGTGAGTTTATGTTTCCTGCTCTGCCATGTCATGGTTATGCAATGGCTGGGGTTATTCACCGCTGCCCCGGGGACAAGTTAGCGGTGAGGGGTGCTGTGCCTGCCTCTGCTGGAGCCGGGGCAGGGTGGACCCTCCTCTCCCGGGGCTGACCTGGAAACCTAGCGATAGCCTTAGGGGCCGGGCTTGTGCGGGTACAGGTAGATTAAAATGAATCAAAATCCAAATTGGCACATTTAGCCATTTCCCCTTAAAAAGACTGGCGCTTTCTGGAGCCACGCTTCCCGTTTTCTGCCCCTTGTGGATGAGGCTGCCGACTCTCCAGATCTCCTTGGGTCGCAGCGCTTCCAGGAGAGGGCCTCTCCTTGCTCACATTGTGGACACCGAGGTCTGAACTCTGTAACCTGAGTTGTTTTCCTCTAATTTATTAATTTCTCTGGAAAATTTCTGGCCTCGGGAACATTTCCATACTTAATAACTTTTCTAAGTTGTGTGCAAAATGTAGCTGGAGCCTGAGACGACGTGTGGAGCCCAACAAAACGAGCCTGGGGCTCGGGACTGCCCTGCTCAGTCCCTGTAGGAGCCTACCTCCTCTCTGGGGAGGAGAGAACCTGCAGACACTTTTATGATGGCAGAATTACAGTCATGAGAGCAGAGTGGCAGAAGCCAGAGGTCATACTAACATGTTAATGTTTACAAAGCTCTGAACTGAATGACCGTGGAAGCAGTAAGCGCTCCTCGTTGTACTTGGTCAGGCCCGTGGCCAATGCTCGTTACATTTCTTTGACACTGAGAGTTTGCTGTCCAAAGATCTCCTGAAGAAGCACGAGAGGTCCAACTTGTACACTGATTTCAGTTGTGAAGTTTGCAAAATGTAATTTTTTTTTCCCCAAAATTTCATGCTACCTCTTCGTAATGGGACCTTTGCTCTTATAGAGCTAGTGAGGTGTGGTGCAGTGGTAATATCACAGCTGATTTTGACAAAGGAGGGCACTAAAATGTTCATTTGCTAATTACGTGGTTTGTGATGCGTGGCTTTGGGCATCAGCAGCTATATGCCACTCAACAGCTATACGTTGCTTGAAAAAAAGTACTGAAAATGTGTTTTCAGGTACACCAGAATACAAATAACGCTAGTTCGTAGCCTCTGAGAATGTAAGTGGTAGCGTATAGTATCCTGGAGTTAATGCTGCTGATAAATTCTGCCTTTTAGACCTAAAAGCTCAGCTCGTTGTATCTCACAGTTCGGCTGGCTGCATGCACCATCTCAGGGAAGCTCCCTCTTCCTTGGCTTCAGAAGTCTTTTGGAAATGAACCACTCAACCTGAAAAGAAAATAAGTGACTATGAAGCAGTATCCATACTGCTTTTGAGCTTCTGGCCTCATAAAATGTGATATCAAATAGAAATGCATTCCTATGGTTCAAGAGAGATTTTAGTAATGTAATTCTCAGCCAGTATTCTCCTGGCTTTTCAGAAGAGGAAGCAAATATCAGTTAGTTAGCTACTGAACCAGCTTGTATGTATGTGCTCTGCAAGTCTGCGTGTGGTTTAAGAAACAAACGGTGATGGTTAAACAACTGGAAAATGTGAAAACAGCCTTTGGTAAAACAAATTAAAACGCATTCAGCTTCATACTTGGCCACTCAACATCTTTAAATGCCGTGTACAAGCGATTACCTTTGAGACCGTAGATTGCTTATTGGAACAACTGAACGTTTCTCAGCCAGGGGAAACGTTGCTGAATGTTTTGGGTTGAGATGCTTGTTTTTTGGGGCAAGCTTCTCATTGGTTCCTGTTTTATACAGAACTGTGGTAACGTGTGGTGTGGGACCATGTGCCTAATCGTTGCGCTGCTTTCTTGTCAGGTGATGTGAAAGACGACGCGGCTGACCTACAAGTGAATGGGAATGCTGGCCATTATCCTCTGGACGTAGAGGAGGTTGAAGAAGACTCCAGCGCGCAGCTTAACATGCGTGGAGTATTTCTGCATGTTTTTGGAGATGCCTTAGGTTCGGTAATTGTGGTAGTGAATGCCTTGCTCTTCTACAGCTTGTGGAATCCGTGCCCCAAAGATGGGCCCTGCTTTAATCCCTGCGTCAATAACCACTGCATGGAGAACGCTACCCTAGCCCCAACACTTGGCAGAGCCAACAAGTCTGAGCAGGAGAGCGTTACGGTGGCTGGGCCCTGCTGGTTGCTGTACTTAGATCCCGTCCTTTGTTTGATTATGGTTTGCATACTCCTTTACACAACCTACCCGTTACTGAGGGAGTCGGCCCTTATACTTCTGCAGACTGTTCCCAAACAAATAGATGTGCATTCTTTGAACTCAAAGCTACGCACCCTCGAAGGAGTCGA
This sequence comes from Aythya ferina, assembly GCF_964211825.1. Taxonomy (NCBI): domain Eukaryota; kingdom Metazoa; phylum Chordata; class Aves; order Anseriformes; family Anatidae; genus Aythya; species Aythya ferina. Next base: position 23,694,390 of record NC_140298.1, read on the forward strand.
AGCAGTCCACGAATTACACATCTGGCAGCTGGCGGGGAGCCGGATCATCGGCACTGCTCACATCAAGTGTCCCGACCCTTCCACCTACATGATGGTGGCAAAGCGCATCAAGGAGATCTTTCACGATGAAGGGATCCACGCGACAACCATTCAGCCCGAGTTTGCCAGCGTTGGCTCCGAATCAGGGAGAGGGAAATGCGAGTTTCCTTGCAGAACTCAGTGTGCTTTGAAGCAGTGCTGCGGAGCAGTGGAAGACAGTACGGGAAAGAAGACGGAAAAATCTTCCTCGCTTAGTATTTCTTGCTCAGAGGTTGTCATTGAATTCCCGCATAACAAAACCAGAAGGACTAAATCGGAGAGCGTTCCTTCAGTGAAGCTAGAGGCAAACACCGATCAAAACGAGCAGTTTGAGTCGTCATTGTAACTCCCGGGGTGCTGCTGCCTGAGTGGTGGTGACTTTGACAACAGCTGCGTTGCAGGAGGAAGAGGCAGATGTTGGAGATGCAATTTTGCCAAGTAGTGTAATTGCTGAAGTCCTTGTTCTCGTCATACTGCTAAACCTAGAATGCTTGTTTCAAAGAACATAATGTCACTGTCATGATACAATATTTGTGCTGGCTTTGTACTGAGACAGACAGAAAGTGCACCGATGCTGTAACAACGTCAGAAAACCAGTTCCAGCATTTCAGCCGAGACACTTTTTGTTGTTCTTCAAACTACTTTTTTCTTTCCAGCGAAAAGGTATCTGAGGGATAAGCATATAGGAACTCGATTGTATTGCAAATTTCTTGGACCTGCTCTTTCCTTTAATATTTGATTTGTAGATATTTTAATATATTGTTTATTTAGAAGCCCTAAGGAAACCAAAGTTGATAGAACGTTTTTAAAGATATAACTACTTAAAACTGGAAACCACTTTGTCAGTTTCACATATTTTTCTTAAACCTATATAATAAAAAAATGTGAAGGTTTTTCTAACGAATTTATCGTATAGCATATTTTAAAGGAAGCATCATATGATCATTAGAAGCTGTCCCCGGCTTTTCTGGTAAGGTAGCGAGGTAAAGAAAATAACTGCCTGTGACAGTATCAGATGTGAAAGGGTTTTTATCGAAATGGAAGTTCAAGCTACTGTATACTGCTCTGTGATCAAGACGTGAGACTGGCAGATAAAGTAACGCATACTTCAATATTTTATGTATTTTCTGGTGTTTTTCATTATTTCCATGTTGTGTCTCATCATAGAAGTCCTCGAGCTTAAAGAATATTTGACTCAGTGCTAGGAATGAAGAGCTGGGGCTTCAACTTTAACTGATGCTCCGCTGGTAATAAAGAATTCCTTGGTTATGTCAATAAGAGCTCTGTGGGGGGAAAGTTTGTCAAGCACTGACAGTGTAATTCATGTTTTTCAAAAGCAATGATGGTCGCCTCCGTGCGAAGTGACTCGGCGATGCGTTTTGCTGGTCGTTGAGTGTCTGTGAGCACCTGCAGTGACTGCAGTCCCCGTCTCCGCCGCACCCTCGGGAGCGTCCCACTGACTTCTGCTGAAGTGTCTGGGGGAGTGGGATTTCACTCACTGTGTTTCACCTTCTGAGACATGTATCATGAATTTTCACTTGCAGGTATCTGATTCTATGGTTTAAGATGTTAAATCAGTTAACTGACAACTGGCTCTAACGAAGCTGTTACAGTGTGCTGCCAACTTACACCTTAACAGAAGAGAAGCTGGCCCGTGGACTGGGAGTTTGGCAGAGACTGAATGAGAGCTGAAGAGGAAAGGAATCTGGGCTAAAACCCTGACCCTTCTGATCCACCTGGAAGCTGTGTGTGGGAAATAATGGCTTGTGATGAATTGACTGCTCCCGTGCTCCAAACTGGAAAGCAGCTCACTTCTTCCACTGTTTGCTGTATGACTCTGGACATGTCAGATAAACACTCTGCCTCAGTTTCCCCGTCCTACAATGGGGATAATACCTACCTCACAGGGGTGTTGTGAGGCTTAACTCTTGCGTGAGGAACACTGAGATCTGTTACTGGAGGGCGCTGGAAGGAGTACGAGATACTAAATTACTTTGTGTTTACTCCTGCAAATGTATTGCAATACCTTGGCACAACAGAGGGAACTGAGGATAGTCTTGGCCTTACAAAATTCTTTGATGCTGTGGTTTTCAGGTTTTCAACAGTATTTAAATGTAGATTTTTTTAAAAGAATGTTTTGCTAGTGAAGGGAATGTAGCTTTGCCTCCAGATACAGAACACCTTGCTAGTTTGCATTTCTACTGCGCGTCTTGTATGATAACTGCTCACACGTAGTTCAGAAGAGCCTGCTGCTCATCGCACCCGGGTTGTGCCAGTAGTCTTACCGAACTTCTCAGCAGAGCACTGCAGTCAACTCTCGATTATCCATGGGTGGGTTACCGGTGTTGTGTGGTACCCGCGCGGGCTGCCCGGCCTCGCTCCCTGCACCTTGGCCAAGCACCGGGCGCCAAGGCGGAGGAGTAGCAGGGCTGAGCCCTGTGGTGCTTGGCCCCAGAGGGCTCTTGGGGGCTTGGTTAGCTCGGGGCTGGTGCCTTTGGGGTGCCCCCCACCTCTTTCTGGGGAAGTGCATCCGCGGGGTGCGCAACTGCGTCCCCTCGGCCCAGCGCTGTGCCCCGCTGGTGTCAGCATCGTGGGGCCGCTTCCGTGGTCACGCTGGTTGTACAGTCTCCTGAACTGACTTAAATGTGCTAATACGCTATTTATACCTGGGTTTGTTTTGTCTGGGTTACCTTAACGCTTTCTCCTGTTACCTGTATATGATCTAGAGTTGACTGTTAACTGAGATCCTGTATGAGACTACGTTTGCAAAATATGCTACCACTGCTAGTATCCTACAAAGTATTATCCAAGTAAATTTTGAAACGAACAAAGTACTATTTTTTTTTTTTTGAAATGTGTCCTTGCTTTTTATGGTAAACTTTCACTAATTATTTTGCTTGCTAGTTTAAAGTTGGTCTCAGTCATTAGTATGAATTTTTGAGGTCCTGCTGTATATCACTAACGCGCCATATAAATACTACTGCTCTTTAGTTTATTTAAAAAAAAAAAAAAATCACCAAAAATCCCCATTGTAGCACTGACAAGCCTGAGTTACTTCTCTCCTGTTGCTTTTACAGAAAGAGAGCAACCCTTAAGTCGTGGCGGTTGCCACCATTGGCTGACAGTCTCTGTAAATGCATCTGCGTAGCTGGAATTGTGCTCACTAATTCCACTGTAACTATTTAATCTTTTTTTGTGCCAGAAGTCATATTTTTCTATTACTGTGTCCATTGCAGGCAATGGCTAGCTGAAAAGACAAGAAGCTCTCCCCCGCGTTATTTTTATTATCGGGACAGGATACGAATGTGATGATGGTGATGAGGGGGCAGGAGGGGGAGCCGTGCGGCCTCTTTGTCCTGCGGCGTGCTGCGAGCAGGACCAGCACCAGCTGGTGTTAACGGGGCCCTCCAGTCTCTCCAGCCCTCAGTGGTCAATTCACCGAAGGCATATAGTCAGGTCAGGTGGCTGTGCAGCAGCAGGAACGCAATTTTGGGGTTCGTCCTGGCTGTATTTGACCCAGCCTCAGCCTCCTACCTTGCAGTGCAGCTTGATTTTTTTTCACCTGACCTGTCTGTGGTTACACAGACCGGCTTCATCCCGAAGATCGTGGTTCCAGCATACCAGGAGCATTCAAAACCACTGCGCAATCTGTCTTTTTTTTTTCTTTTTTTTTTTTTTTCCACAAAGCATGAAACTAGCGAATCTCATGTGAGTGAACACTGCAGCGGTGGGGAGCTGATTGTATTGTGTATCACATTCCTGAATTTTTAAAATAAAAAGAAACGGAACGCTGATTTTAAGGCAAAATCGGTTTGTATTTCGGTGTCTGGATTGTTTGTGCTTCTGATTAAATGTCTCAGAGATGTGCCAAACGTGGCTGGGTGAAAGATTTTGTGTTTAGTTCATATCTCATCCGGAAACCTGCTGCTGGGGGGGCAGAACTAATTGGGGCGCTCACTGCGCTCGTCGCAGTTCACTGAAACTCGCTCTTTTCAGCAGAGTAACTCGTGTCTGCGGAGCTCCTTATCGCTTTGGGCTCGATGGCTTTCAGTGTCCACTCTAGGCTTTTGGTAATATCTCTTATTGCTGCCTCACGGTATTCAGCACGGATGCACACGTAGTTATGTAAAAGGCAAGACTAGCTCCAACTTGCGGCTCCCCAAAAGTCATGGCAAGGGCTCAGTCCTGCGAATTTCTGCTTTCATGAATCGTTTCATCGGGCTGACGAGTAGTTACTTGCATGCGAGGAATTACTCGCAGGACTGAGTCCAAAGCTGCTGCCGGTGCAGCCTGTCTCTTGGAGAACGGCTGGAAGTTACTGGATTATATGGGTGTTTTACAATCAGGAGCATTTTGGTGTTTCTAAAGGTACCGAACTCACTTCATTTTAACTTCCAGGGTTATAGCAGGGATTACTCCTTTCGCCCACTCTCCCAAAAGAGAAGCCCACCGAGCATCCCACGGCCGGTTAACAAGTTGAGCCAAAATGATGCTGCTCTGTGCTCCTGCCGTCCGGCCGTCTGGGTTTATGAAACGCCGAGTGCTCGGGTTTGGGGAGGAGGGATAAAGATTCCTGCCATTCTCCTTCCCCTGCCCCCCTTGGGCTGCACCTTCTAATCTCTTCAGCTATGGAGAGCCAGGGGCCGAGGGGGCGAGGCGTGCAGCTGGATGGCCCGGGATCCGCGTGGGGAGCACTGCCAACTATTTTTAAAAGCAGATAAATAGGCTCGGACTATTTTAGCTCCATAGCAAGGCATCGGCTACTCCCTTTTCAGATATGTGTTTTAGTTGTATGGCTCTGTATTAATTTTGGCTTTTTCCTTGCCGGATAGGAAGAGGCAGATGCTCCGTCTGCCTGAGCTAAAGGCAGGCTTGACAATTCTCCAAATCAAATGTAGCTCTGCTGATAACGGGAGGTCTGATTCCCTCTGACCTTTGCTCTGTGCTGCTACCTGCCTCCGAGGTGCAGCACCGTGTTTTAGCAGGCTCACGTTCAGATTTTTTCGCATTTGCCACGTTATCTCTGTGGTTTAAGAGCAAAACCACACTACTGAAAAATACATTTCATGTCTCCCCAAAGCACGTGGGATTAATTTTGCTTTTTTTTTTTTTTTTTTCATGTCCTGGATCTTGTTTCAGAACAATGCTGAAATATAATTGGCGTAGCCAGATTTCATTGCTGAAATTGCATTTTGGCTTCCTTTTAAATAAATGCTAATGTTATAACTTTTTTTTTTTTTTTTTTTTTTTTTTTTTTTTTTTTTCCATGAAGTACTGAAAGTCCTGAGCAAATACATGGAGCTCTTGAATGTCAAGTACTGTTAGCTGGGATTTCCTCCTTAGCTCAGTCCTTAGGAAGAAATTGAGAAGTCGCAGTGCGCTTTCACGCTCACCCGGAATCTCAGAAGCAAGTATGAGGAGGAGAGGAGTTAAAACACGGGCTGTCAGGTGGTGCCCTCCGACCGTCTGGACTCCAGCTGCGATTACACAAATAGTTGCTGAGTTCTGATACGCAAAGAGTTAACTGCAATCATGCAAAATGCACTTTTTTTCCTAAGAAGAATAGCCTTGGAAAGGAACGAAAAAATCTCCCCGTCCTGTTAGTTGGCAGTTGTTAATTACCTAGCGCACAGGTCAATAAAGTGGCTTTGCTAACAGACGCCTGTCCTGCTTTAGTTGGTTTCAAAATCTTTGGAGCGGAGCTGCCTGAGGACAGAAGATGCTTTGGTGTTTTTCGGCTCCGTTTGTTTCAGTTTGGAAACGCTGCGGCCTGTCACCTCTGTTGGGAGAAAAGCACCGACTGCAGAAACACGCAGCTGCCAGGAATATCACTGAGGGGGCAGGACTTGTATCTGCCGCGAGCTGCTCGAGAGCTTGGGAAGGGAAACCTCAGGCCTACAGCTTACGATTGCCTTTACCCGTGCTGCTCCTACACCGTGACCTGCTCCCCTGGGTGGTCGCGTGGCCACCTCGGGGACCAGACGCAGCTCCCGGGACATCTCCCTGGTGCTGCTTCCCCACCCGAGGGGCCGATGCCCCAGGGGCTGTGCGTGGCTGTGCTTTGTTCCCCTCTCCTCAAGGCAGCCCCGTTTCTGGCCGCCGCGCTGTAGGCCCCCCACGGCTTTCCTCATGCCAGCCCAGAATAGCCGCGGTGATGCCGTGGGACAGGACGTGCAACCTGCTGGGTTTCCTGCGTTTGTGCTTGTGTTGCCGGCCCCTTCGGCTCCCTCTGCCCCGCCGGAGCTGCCGGGTGAATTCCTTAGGGCCCGAGGAGAAATGCTGCACGTGGGGCTTAGAGCCTTGAGATTTTGGCGTTAGGCAGCACCGACCGGAGGCACAGCCCGGCACCCGCCTCCTGGGATGCTCCAGGCCTCCTCCCCAGCCCCCTGCAGATGGAGGGCATTAGCTCTTCCTCTCGCACTGTTAAAAAAAAAATAAAGGACTGTGTTTAACTACCACGAGCGCAATGAGCCAGCCTCAGTAGCCGTGGGTTTCGTTTCCCTGAAAACCTCCCCGCACACAGTGAGCGCGTGGCAGGGACCTAGGTGAGTTAGCTGGCAAGCTGTCACGAAAAAGGAGGTGTCTGCTCCATATGCTGCAGCCCGGGGGTGGAACGCCACCCGGCACCACGACGTCCCAGTTTTCTTTTCCCAAGCACCAGGAAAGCAGCAGAAGCAAACACTGAGGCAAACTCCGTGGGCAGAGCCCCTGCGTCGGGACCGCTTGCGTCAGGTGGTGCTGGCGGTGCCCCGAAGGCAGACACCCTGCTGGAAACCTCGACAGCATTTGCTGAAGACTCACGGGTTTGGCTTTTCCTTGATGTATTCAGAGGGGTTTAGCTGTGCCACTCAAACACCTGACTAAGGATGCACGAGGTTAGCCAGAGGGCTTTAGACCCCGGTCAGCAGCTCGAGCTGAAAATGTCCCATCGAACCCAGGGCTGAACGCCGTTGTCCTTGTGCACCCTTTCCAAAAGCATCCGTGGATGCCAGGTAATGTTAAAATAACATCCATCCGTGGCAAGCTGGGGGGATAACGAAGACCAGGGCTCATGCAGCGGCTGCTGCTGGCTGCTCTGCTTGCAGGAGCACAGCGAGACCCCGTCTCTGGTGCTCCCGATGGCCGGCTTCTGCTGGGATGGTGTTACCAAAACCAGCAGCACCCGGAAAGAGAAGGGCAGAGGGACTGGGGGTCTGAGCCTTTTTTAGGAATGGAGGCAGACCGCTTCACTGGGGTGGTGGCTGTGGTTAGGGGGAGCACAGGAAATTGTGGCATCGGTGGAGAAAAACGAGCAACTCTGTGTGTGTGGATTTTCCTTTTGGCCCAGCTATCTTTGTTTGTTTGTTTGTTTTGGTTTTGTTTTTCCCTGCAGCTGTTTTGGTGAAGAAGTGACTTTCTCTGCTCTTCCCGTCTAGCTCTGCAGTGCTCACAGCTTCTCGCTGTGAGACCTACAGGTGCTGTCTGCAGAAACCAAAGATCATGAGCAATAGGGGAAAAGTCCTTAAACCGATCACAGGTGAAACCAAGACCTTAAACTGTGAGGCTGAGCAGGCAGCCAGCATTGCCTCAGCTGCTGCATCAGGGGAGGAGAGCGTGGAGCACCACCCTCGGCACCCTGCAGTACAAACAGTGCCGAAAATCAGGCAGCAGAAGCTCCGTGTCACACCTCGCTGCCTGGGAGGCAGCCTCCGTGGAGAGATGGCAGCCTGGCTAAAGCGACGTCTTCGTACTGAGGTCTTCTTGTTGGCAGCACTTAAATCCTGACAAAGCAGTATTTCTCCACATAACTAAAGGTAAAGTAAAACGCAGAGACTCCTTATGCAATGTGAAGTTCCCCTTTTGAAACAGTGGTTTGGAGACAGAAGCCTGTTGGTCGGGGCTGGGACAAAAATTGCTTACACAAGTTAAACAAGGGTGGACTGCTGCCATCTTTCCCTTCCCCTTTATCTCTAAACCTTAACCTTCAATTACAAATCTGAGGTTAACTCAGTGCAGTGCATCTGCAACCCCGAAACCAGCTAAATTTTAATAGATCTTACTTCAACGATGAAGAAGGCTTGAAAGTTTCTCTAGCTGACAGAAATGCTTCCAAGCTTTTAAAGTCTGAATGCAAATATTTTTATATATTACTAAGAATGTTTTCAAATTAAATAATTAGTTCTCCTGATATGGCATTTCATAATCAACCAGAAAATGATTCACAAATTCTGTATCCTTGTTCCTGATCCAAGTAGTTCACAAAACATAGGAATCCACAACCTCGGCTGCAGGTCACTCGCCACTAACAAGCGCTTCAGCAGCGTGCAGAGCTCCGAGTGGCTGCAGAGCACATTGTGAGACCAGGGACCAGAGCAACAAAACAGGCTGGGAAAACGTTTTCCTTAGTTTTACAGAGAAGAAACCACTGCGGAGTTATGAAGGTAACTGCGTAGCTGCTCCTAAGTGGCATTTTTGCTTCTGTTTTACATCCTGCAAAAGTGACCTGCTGTGATGCTGACTGTGTGCTGATCACTTTACCCCAGAAATACCAGGTCAGTCCCGCTGATGGTTTGTCCAGGCGGTGAAAATGTGGTAGAGAGAAGTGGAGAGCATGATGGATGCATTTCTGCAGCACAGGCATTTCTTCTTTTTGTGTGTGTGTAAGTGTGCTTGGGGTTTTACCCAAATCCGATCATCCTGGGTTTTGAACACCTTAGTGCTGACAGACTGGTTCCAAAGGAGAACACCCTACCCAAAGCGGCACTTCGCTAGCCAAGTGATATAAGTGGTACACCTTCTGTTAACCAAACCCATACATCCACGCAGAAAGACAGCCAGAAAATGCTGTGCCCTGCAATAAGAGAATTATACGGCTTCCTTCATTAGCAGGAGGCAGGCCGAGGTGCAGAGCGAGGGTTTACATGTTTGCTGTTTAGTTGTTTTCCTTTCCCACTTTGCATGACTTCTCATTAGGCAGCTGGAAACGAGCTCCCGTTAACCTTTGATTATTGCGAATCCAAAGAGCAGTCCTGGAAAGAACCCGGGGTCCAAGAACAGAGCAGAGCAATGGGGAACTTAATAAATAGCCCGTTGTTCCAGCATCTGTCATTTTAGCATTAACAAGCTCTCATAACTGTCCCAAAATGAATAAAAATAATGGGGGCAAAGCTACAGATTTCTACTGTCTTGAAGGCAATGAGTGTGCACGAACCGCGAGCAGCCAGCAGTATTTTGGTTCATTTTAAAACAGGCCCGTGTGAGGAGCACAGCAACTGCACAAATACTGAACCCCACACAGCATGTCCCACCACCTGTCTCTGCGATTTCTTTAGCCTGTTGACTCATATTTTTCTTTTCTGGAAGCAAGGAAAAATGTCTGCCACGCTGAAAATGCTCCTGGTTTGGGTTTGGTCTCAGCTCATCCGAAATGACTCGGTGGCGGTAATGTTTCTGACTTTGTTATTTTTTGCTTTTGTGTGTCAGGTGGTGGACGGAGAGCCTCCTGCCATGTGAGGTGCAAGGGAGAGCTGTGGTGTAGGTAGGCTCCTCCACGCGCCCGTCATCTGCTGGTGGGGATTGTCCCGGCCATGTTATTGCTTGGGAAAAAAAAACCTACAACTTACAAACAAGTAAGGCTGGGTTTTTAGGGAGATTGCATCTTCTGTGGCATGACTGGAAAGCACAGCCGTGCTCTGGGGCGTACAAAGCCCTGTCTCAGGCCATGAATAAGCAGCCGCTTTGCTTTGCGTGCTTTCAACTTCTGCTCATTTAGTGTCATTAAAGTAAGAGCAAGAAAGGGAATCTGCATCCTCCCCCAAATTTTGAAATTCCCAGTGCAAACATGTCGCCAGCTTGTGGTGCCTTCACTGAAGTGATGACTCTGGGAGGGCTGTGTGTGTAAAAATACTTTAACTTTCATAAATATTTCCTGAAAACCTGTCTCCGAACTGCTTTTCATTTTGCATTTTTTCCCCCTTCCATCAGTGAAATTCCAAGTTCAAATTCTCTCAGCGTTTGGAGAGGAACAAAGCATTTTGCCCCTGGTAGCTTTTGCCGAAGACTTTCCGTGCTGTGAACAGGCAGGAAAATCAGTTCCTGGCACTGTGCTAATTAGAGTCCATCCTAGGAGGAGAGAAGTGAATCCCAACAATGCAGCTCAACGGTAGCGCTAAAATCTTGCAATTAAACTGTGCTGCGGGATTATGCATATTAGCACATGAATTACTCTTTAAATGATAAACATCGGACCAAATAATTATCTAAAGCTTCTGGGAAGGGACAATCAGTGAGGCTGGGCTGGCAAAACGTGACGGTTTTCTTCTGCAAAGCACAAATAAGTCTACAGCTTGCTGAAAACACACCAAATTGTTCAATGGGACTGAACAGCCGGGTTAAGCAGCATCACTTCTCTTTGCCATACAGGTGGCACACCACACGCTCTTCCCTTTAAAGCCGGGCAAAACTGAGGCTAATCAAGACCCTGAGGAGCACCTACCTGCCTCCAAAGGCTGGCTGCAGAAAGCCTGGTGGTGCTGGTCCACCTCCCTGCCCCTCCTGCCGAGGGGCTGCTTGCAGGGTGGTGGGATTGCAGCTGCCCAGGGCCTTGCTCACGGTTTGATGCCAGCACAGGTTGGGGAAGAGCTGGCAGGAGCCGGCCGCACACTGCCGGTTAATTGGCGATTAATTGAGGAATTGCCCTCGTGCTGTAAAATGCACTCTGGGCAAACGAAACCGCGGCCGCCACATGCACCTGGTGGAAGTGCCCGAGCAGCCGCTGCTAGCGGGGAAATTCATCTTTTCCAAGCCATTCAGTGGGCACTCGGCTGTTTTCTGGGGGAGCAGCTTCCCTGTTGGGCAGCCCTCAGCGAGCGTTGTTCTGTGCCTGGGTCTGCCTGTGTGGGTTTGGGGCCGGGGCTGCGTGTGTTGTGTCCCACGGCAGGAGGGGGACAAATGGCTCAGGAGGTGCCGAAAACCACGTGTCGATGACTGTGGCCAGGCAATCGATATCTGCTCACCACCAATAAATATTCCCGGCATTTAAGCGATGATGTGCTTCCAAGGAGCAGCTTCTGGAGGCCAGAGAAATGCCTCGTGTCTTCTGCTGCACCAGCACCAGCTCCTCCAAAACCTGTATGGGGGATAGAAAGCAGGAGGTGCCTTGTTTCTGGTGTGCCCTCTGCCATCAGCACTGGCAAAAAGCCCCGCCAGGCCCAGCGTGACCATCCCCAGGTGGGACAGGCACAGGGATGTGTGAACGAGTGGGTGTGGGTGCCTCTGACCCTGTGAAAACGGCAGAAACACCCTGCTTTGATGTACGGGAAAGGGTTTGGGTTGGAAGGGACCGTGAAGACCTTCAGGTTCTAACCCCCTGCCATGTGCAGGGACACCTCCCACCAGCCCAGGCTGCCCAAAGCCCCATCCAGCCTGGCCTTGAGCACCTCCAGGGATGGGGCATCCACAGCTTCTCTGGGCAGCCTGTGCCAGGGCCTCACCACCCTCCGAGTGAAGAATTTCTTCCTAATATCTAATCTAAACCTACCCTTGGGGGCTCAGCACCTCCTCATGCCAAGAGACTTGAAACACCCCAGGTCAGCACGCTGCCTGAGGAACACCACTTTGGGCAGGTTCTGGGTCCTGCAGCACAGCTGGGAGCAGGGTTTTCACGGGCAGCAGCACAACGCCCTAACAAGAGGCTGACAGAGCCGGCATCTTCGTGTTCATGGCTGCAAGCCTGTCTCTCCTCTGCCAGGATCTTCACGGGGTTTTGTGTGTCTGGGTGTGCTTAGACAACTGAATGACTTTCCTTGAGCACTCCTGCTGTGCTGGTGGCACCCTCGGTGGTGGGCAGAGCTTTGTGTGCTGTGCACCCACCCCGCGTGCCTCCGGCTGGGTCACTCCTTGCAGCACCTCCTTGTCCTGGGTGCTTTCGGGGCAGGTGCATGGCCCTGCCCGCACTGCCCAGCTCGCCGTGCCACCCGTTGTGCTCACCCACACACGTCTGCAGAAGTGGCAGGGTGCCCGAGCTCGACGCATCGCCTGGCTGGAGCACCCAGACGCGGTCGCAGCTGAGGTGTTTGTTAGGGCGTATCGATTCCTGCTCGTGCCCTAATTTTTTAATTACAAAGTTCAGCCTGCAGGTTGTCTTTGGAGAACTCTCTTTGGTATTTCCTCTTCCTGAAGTGAGAAATCCTTTGTCCGTAGTTTTCCTGCTTTCATATGGGAGGGAAAATGGGATTTTATGTTTGAGTAAGTGGGATGCAAAACTCCATTCTGCTTGAGTCTGGCCTGCTTTCCGTTGGCAGGTGGGAAAACATTGCTGTTTGCTTTTCTTACATGCTGGCGACGCTTCGCTACAGTGCGAGATGAGCGCTGCCGGCCAGAGAGGAAGGCAGGAGCTGGATACAGAGGGAAACACACACGGCTGGCGGTGCTGGAGAAATGCCTCCTCACTTCCCCGAGGCACCTGGCAGCTTCTCCCAGCTGGTGCTTGGGCGCGTGTGCGGGCTGGGGTTTCCCAAAAGCTGCCCCGGGCCGGGCTGGGCGCCAGGCGTCTCCCACCGGGCGCCGGCGGTGCTGGCAGGCAGGATGGGGCCCCGGCCCCACGCTCACCTCTCCTGCCCCTGCAGGGCTTTGGGCGCTCCTGGCGATGGAGGTGAGGGGGTGTGGAAAGCCGTGGGTCCCGCCGAGCTGAGGAGGAGCAGGAGATTAGCTGAGAGGAGAGACAGGTGTAATTATCCATGACAGACTCAGAGGCGGTGTGCGCAACCATTTCCTCCTGAAGACCTTGGGACAGTTGAGAAAGAAAAACTTCCCCGTCTTGTGCAAAGACGCATGACATCAGGATTTATCACGGGTGAGCTGTCCTGCCCTGAACCTCCGTTTTCCAGCTCTCAGCACACCTGTGGCACCACCTGCCTCAGAAAAACAGCCGGCGAGAGTCCAGCTCAGAGGTCTGGGACAGCTTTGAGGTGCAATGAGGTGCCCAAAGGATTTTCCTTTCTCTTTGACTCCAACCTGTGGGTTTCTTTACAAGGTCCCAAATGGTTACTTCTGTCACAAGTAACACTAAGATGCTTTTTTTTTTTTTTTTTTTTTTTTTAAGGAAAACATGAGGAAAAAATAACTTCTGTTTTCCTTTAAGGAAAAAAGGTCTGAAAACAGATACGTGAGTGATGGGATGGGAGCACACTGCCATAGTGTGGCTTCTGCAGCTGAAATGCCAAATCCCGTATCGGTCTGAACTGCTGCTGACCATCTCTCAACAGGAATATTTCACTTCCAGAGCTGACTCCAGCTTTTCCAGCCCCACGTGCAGCTAGCAGGCAGTGGGAGCCTCGCACTGGGGTGGAGGAGAAAGAGGAGAGCCAGGTGGAGCGGGAATTATCGGGCAGTGGGGTCAGTGGGGCAGCTCATGAGAAATGCACACTGCGGCCTCCAGCACTTCATCCCTTGATACCTTTGAGTTCAGGGCCTTCTGCTGTGCAGTCACGGGGTGAGCTTTGGTGATAGTAAGTGCTTTGTCCTAGCGACCCTATTTTTGTTGAGTGGCTTGGCTTGGACCTTCTGCCACTGCAAATACCAGTGCTGAGGGATGCAACACAATGCTAAGGTGCCAGCTGGAAAATATCGACACCGTGTTTTCCCCCTGGTATTTAGCAGTATTTGCCTTTCATGTCCATCAGTGCTTCTTGGCCCGCTCTTTCTTGCTTTGTCTTGCATGGAACCGCTCTGCATGGACAGAGGGGCAGAGCTGGCATCCTGCCTCTTCCTTGCTCAGTGCACACCTCACATCATGGCTTTCCCTCAGCTTCTGGATGAATTTGCCATCAGGCAGCTGCACAACGGCGAGAAAACCCACACTCCAAGAGCAGCAACGCACAGCTCGGTGTCACAGATCTGCTGGCTTTTGGGGTTTTCATTAGGACGTTGATGAGGGAGCAGTGAATACCCAACTGGGGGTGCTCAGGGCTGGTAGGAGCTGTACCTCTTTCTCAAGAGGAAAGGCAGGGACGAACCAAAGCACCCACCCTGAGGTGAGCAGCAGCAATCCTCGCGGGGCACATCCCGCCTCTCCAGTGGTCCTTGGCGCTCTGAGGCAGAAAGCACGAACGCCTCTGCCCGAGTAATTAACAGCGACCTGAATCAGACATTGCCAGCTACACATCTCTCTGTGGAGGTGACACAATTCTCGGCATGCCTGCAGCCAGCAGGGCTGGGAGATGGTTGCCTGCAGCCAACCCAGGGCTCAGGAGGAGCCCGGCTGGCGCTGGGAGCACACGGGGGGACGGACGCCTGCCTGGCGCGGACAGGAGCGGTGGCAAGGGGAGAAAAGCGTGGCGGGGGAAGGACGAGGGGTGTGAGAGAGAGGGAGACGCGGACCGGAGATACCTGTTCCCTGCCGCTTCACCTCCGGCTGCTCGGGCAGCCCGTCAGGTCTTCCCGTGTGCTGCAGTTTTTAATCAGCCCCGGGATCTCCCGTAAACTCGCCTGCACAGGTGAGCACTCCGTGTGTCCTCGGGGACTCGGGGCAGCCCTGCAAAATCACACACACGTTGGCGCTGTGCATAGCCAGAGCAAACGGGGGTGTCGGAAGGAAGGACTTGATGCCCTCGTCCTCCAGAAGGGAGCTGCTGCTCGTGGGGGCCCAGACAATCCCCCAGAGGGTTGCTGTGGTGTCCCCCGTTCCCTGTTGTTCTCAGCAGGGCTGTGCTTGCTCGTGGTGGTGTTGGGTTGGGCTTAGCCCCATGTCTCCTGCCTCATGTTTGGGCAGCTTTGGCAGCTCTTGGGCTCCTGGTGGGGCACCACCACTGCTGGGAGATGTGGAGATCACCCCCAGGCCTCTCACAGGTGTAATGTCGCTAAGGACAGAGGCTGGGGCCCGGCCCCGTGTGGAGCAGGGACACCCGTCTGCAGTCAGGGGGCACCGACCCGCTGCAGGCCCCTGAGCCACAGCTTTCTCCAACAAAAGTCCATGGAGCTGCTTTTCTCTCCCCAAAACAGGCTCGTGATGCCCAGGGAGATGCAGGGTTGGCATCTCCAGCCGGGACGGCCGCCACGGGCCTGACACCCTGCTTGGTCTCTCACAGGTGGCTCAGGGCGCAGCCGCAGGAAAGGTGTTTTTGGCTGTTCTGCCGGCCCGGCTCCTATACGTGTCACGCAAGCTGCTGGGTGCTCCCGTCTGACTCATGGCCACGAACACACCAAAACCCAGTCAGGGGGAGGCTGGCTGGCGGCGTTACTTGCTCACCGCTGCTGCCCAGGCCTGGTGGCTGCTGCTGGAGGCCGCCCACCCCGTCATTAGCCTTCGTGCCTGATGGAGCTGGCTCTGGAGGGCGGCTACGGGCACAGCAGGGGGACAGGACGGGAACCTGATTGGGAGGATAAGGAGAAGATGCTTGGTGCCGCCGCAGGATTGCATGCGAGAGCCCGGTGTTGTCTGAAGGGAGGACAGCTGAGATACCATCGTCTACTCCTGTTATTACACCCCAGGTTCATCAAGGGCTGAAGACAAAGAGCCAGTTAATTATTTATGACATATGCATAAAGGGGAAGGCAGGAACACGCAAAGGGCTATTTCATCATTTTTTTCAGCCTAGCAAGGCTGCTTAGTCTGTAAGAACCAGCACTTCTTCTTTTAAGTCTCATTTTGAAATTTGCCGACAAACTCTGCCCCTCCGGCATCAGTCAGCCCTGTGGCAAATTCAATTTCTGCTCTGCTCTCTTCACGGGCACCTCCAAACCCAGGGTTTATTTTGCCTGCCTGCTTCAGCTTGCCTCAGCCCTGACCTGCGAGGTCTCCGGGGAAGGGCTCGGTGTGTGTAAGGGGCTAACCTATTTCACGTGGCACAGCTTTCCCTCTGGAAGAAGCTGATTCATGGAAACGCTGTGTGCAGTGGTCTCAGCTTTGCTTATATTTCCAGTTAACGTTCTGGTCAAAGTGCCTCATTCTGCCACATCCAAAGTGTTTCCTCAGGCCTGGCATTGCAGCGTGGGGCACTGGGCCTACCTGGCAGCCGCTGTGCTGTGTGTGAGATTATTTCTGGGAACAGTTTGGGTGGGCACATGAGAGGAAACTGAACATGTCCCCTCAGCCATTTCCTTTGGTGTGGAGCTGCCAGAAGTTCTGGAGTCAATGCTGGCCTGGCCTTGGCACCCATGGGTGCTGCAGGAGGGACTCGAGGCTGAGCCTCTGTGGTGGGAGAGATGACCCTGCCACCAGGACAGCTGGTGACCTGCAAACAGCACTCCCCACTCTGCACCACTGCACAGTTTTGCTGTCTTTTTAGCTGGGAGTCCAAGCAAAGAGAGACAGAAGCAAAGTAGTTGGAGACGCAAAGTCCTCCTCATCCTCGGTGGCATCCTCTGTATCATATTGCTGTGTTTGTCTGAAGCCTGAGGAGATGGCAAAAGCCTCCTGCATACCTGACGAGTACTCAGTTCAATAAAATTGGAACAGGAGCCTTTATGTTTAAGGGATACAAAAGCCAAAAAGATGTCACCTGCTATTTCAGGAAGTCGTGGGTTGAGCAGCTGAACTGCTATGAACTTTTTCCTCAGCGGGGGACTCTGGCAGGAAACCATGCTATTTAAAATTTGGTGACTTACCAGCAGTTTGCTTCAAAAGGATCTACCCTGCCCTTAATTGTGATGCTTAGATCCAGGACTTTTATTTTGTTTAGGTGAACAAGTGTTGTGAAATGCCTTTGTGAATCAAATCTAATCAAGTCGGTGTTCTCCAGCTGGAGCCTGGAAACCTGCCCGGGGAGGACGGCGCGAGAGGCAGGGAGTGATGACAGCCTGCCAGGGCAGGGACGAGCAAGGTGGAGCAGCGAACTGGCCCTAGCAGACAAGGAGATTTCCACGCTTTTCTTCTCTAAAGCACCTGAACTCCAGGACGCACTGGGCGTGCGAGTTTACTCCAGTGAGCCTGAGGCAGTTTCAATTTATGCAACTGCTGTTTGCTCAGCAGCTGAGAGGCCCAGCTCCCTCTGATCTTGGTGATGCTCAGGGAACAGCCCCTCCTGCAGCTGTCTCCAGCACCCAGGTGGGCACCTGCACGGTGCCAGGTGCGGGCGTGTTCTGCATGTATCTAAGCCATGAGGCTGAGGGGAACTGAGGATGAGCATCTGAGATCCCTGCAGAGAGTTAGGGAGAAAATATTAGCTTTCAAAGAGCGGGCAGAAGGAAGGGATGTTGTCTTGAGGTTTTGCTCTGGACATGTGATGGTGACCAACCTTCAGGCTTGGGGTGACCACACCAAGGGGTCTGAGGCGCAGGGATGTGCAGCCCCGTTGGTCTCGGTGCTCTGACAGGGACTGCTGGCACAGCTGCAGTAACTACAGGGAGGGCTGTCCTCCCTCTGCATGGGCCAGGGTCCCCAGGCCTTCCCTGAGTGAGCTGCCAGTGGTGCATGAGCAGACGGGGACATTTTTGGTCCTCTCTCCACAACCTCATAACCTGATCACTCTGGGGAAAACCCGAGCTCCTGATCTCTGCTGACATTTGTGTCCGTGGTGCAGCCCCAGTCCGTGTGCTCATCGGGGATGCTGGCGGCCCCGGAGCATCCCTCCTGTGGGGCAGCCCGGCCACCCGTGGGGATCCTTGGCTGCGAATCGGCAATTTGGGAAGTGCTGGGGTGTCTGCTCTGTAGGGCTGGTGTGACCAGCTTGACTCGACCTGGAGGCAGAGAGGAGACTTCTCCACCTCCCTGTCTCCCAGCGGAGAGACGGAGCGCTCAGAATTAGGAAAAATCCAGCGCGTAGGGTGCCCAGGGAGGATGTCCTTCGGGAAAAGCCACGGGTGCGGGTGCGGGTTTGGGTGCGGGTGCGGGCGGTGGCCGCGCGGTGTCACTGCGGCCCCGCAGGCAGCGGAGGGCCCGGGTGCGGGGCCGGAGCAAGCAGGGAGCGGAAAAATTGGGAAAAATAAGTTCCAGCACTCGTCTTTCTAGCAGGAAGCTCCCCAACGTACCTGGAATGCACCCAAGGGGCTGAAAATGTGAAGAGAAGTTAAAGTATCCCACTTGCGATTTTATTTTAGATCTGACAACTCCGAAAGCTCGCTGCGTGTGCAGGGGTGAGCAATGAGGGGGTTTGGATTCACTCCTTGGCTTTGGGGTTGGGCGTAGCGGTCTCAGTGCAGGTGGAGGGATTTGCTCCCACCACACACCTGCTGTGAAACCACTCTGGCACTGACCAGAGCCGAGGTGGGGCAGGGCCCCTCTCACCTGATCTTTTTCTGGAGATATTTGGGCCCAGATACGCAAGGTGACACGGCCCTGGCTGTGCGTGGTGCCACCAAGCCACATCACAGGGGGCTCCACGCTGTCCTCAGCCTCACCTCCTTAAGCAGATGTGGTGGAAATGCAGCTCTCAGGGAAAATATGGGTGTATTTGTACCCGCTTACCTCCCTTTCAGGAGGTGTGAAATTGGGCACTGGTGGACACAGCCCTGCAGAGCAGCAGTGGCACTGAGGGGGCTGAGCATCTGCCTGCCAGAGCACAGCCCATCCGTGCTCAAGGCCAGCACCTGGCCCTGAGCTATCTGGAGATTTGGGGTGGCTTCTGGCACAGGTGACACCTCTGCCAGCAGCTGGGTTTCTGTAGCATGAGGGGAGCAACACAGCACCTGGGCAAAACGCAGGCTATGTAGTCATTCTAGCTGCATTCAGGTGTATGGGCCTGCTTGCTTGAGGTGTGGAAGAGAGGAACGAATTCCTGCACTCCCACAGATAAATTACATGATGCTGCGTACAATAAATATTGTATAATGAGCTTATTAGAGGCTGGAAAAAGCTTGGGCTGCGATGAACAAAGATGTGGGTAGAGATGTGGATGGATTTGAATGCCTCTATGTGATATTTTTGTGTACGGGGGTATTTTAAACCAGCTTTGTAATTGGCAGCGTTGCCTTAAGTTGGAAAAAGAAGTCAGGCTGGGTGTAGGGAAACAGCTTTTCCAGGTGAGGACAGGTGAGGAGTAGGGCAGGGTGTTCAGAGACGCTGTGCAGTCCTCGGGAGCATCCAAGACCCAGCTGTCCAAAGCCCTGCACAACGCAGCCTCACTGCTGGCCCTGCTGTGAGCAGGGGCCTCCATGGCCCCTTCCCACCAGGGCTGTCCCCGTTCCCATCTCCCTTCCTGGAAGGAGAGGGCCCAGCACCCTGCGCACCCCCCAGACACCCGCTCACCCCTTCCCTCCCGCCCGAGCAGCCGGGGTGCTGCGGGGGGCTGATGTCATCCCATTTGCTTACTTAAGAGAGGCGTCATTAGCGGGTAAGTAATTTATGTAATGCTGGTTAAGCGGGCCCAGGGCAGCGCGGGGACGCTGTGCCTGGCGGGCCGGCAGCAGATTGCTGCAGGAGGCCAGCGGCAGGATTACGGGGGATCAGCGGAGGGAGGGATGCTGCTCTCGCTGCCGATCACCCATCCATCACGGTGCCACCAGCACAGAGCTCACTGGGGTGTGCTCCTCGCCCCGGCAGGTCTGCCTGTGGAGGTCACCCAGGCTCCTGTATCCGTATCAGATCCCCCTGCCCTTGTGATGCAGCAGGTGACGTCCACACAGCGCTGGTGTGCTCATGTGGCTAACAAAGGCCTGCTTTGGGTTAGCACTCGGGGCAAGGCGGTCAGCAAGGACAAAAAGTGGTTGTCAGGATAATAATCATCGTTCGCTGGCACATTGATAAAGATCTTGGCAGTGTGAAAGAGCAAATGTCATTGAACAGCATCCTAAACCCACCGTTATCTGTAAGGAGGGACACCAGACCTGTGGAGGAGAGGGAAGGAAAGCAGAACAGGTGAGTAACATCACCACCACAGATTTTCAGAGGTTTAAAATGCTGTTGGGAGAGCTGTCAGCACCCCTGAGGTGACCAAGGAGTGACAGGGCCCAGCTCCTGCCAGGGCTGAGGGCCGCACTGGCCCCTGGTGCCCAAGGGGAATGGCCCCGCTGGGAGGAATTACAGGAGTCAGGCCTGTGTCAGGAGCCGAGCAGGACCCCGACGGGGTATAGATGTGGGGTGACAGGACATCTTCGCACCCTGAGAGCTCTCTGGGGCTTTCCCAGCTGAGGAGGGGCCACAGGGACTGCGGAGGCCTGCCTTCTGCACCCTAGGGTGGCTGGAGAGGACACGCAGAGCTCAGCTCCAATTCACGCAGAGGAAAGCTCCAGGAGCCACCTCCCTGCACTCCTGCCCGCTTCGGGGACCCCTCTACACATTTTTGGCATCCTTAGGACCACATGCCAGCGTGTTCACCCCTTCTGAGGGTGACTGAAATTGCATGGGATTTAAAAGTAAAATGATGTGTTACCACACAAACCTCACTAAAATTGCATTTGTTGTAATATGTATTGTGTTTAAGAGGAGTTATTCTTAAAATCACGTTGACAATTAAAAGTTTATATATAGGATCTGGCTAAAAATATGAATTTTGCTTCTTGACTGTAATGATAAATTAAAAAAAAACAACACCTCTCTCTTTGTTCTGCCTTTCTTACCTGAAGCAAGAACCTGGTTAAATCAGTTAACTATTATCCTACACTTCAGAATAATGCTGCTAAAAATGAAACATAAAATTAGCCTGTCATTGCGCTGTCGCTCACATGAGATTCGAGCTGCCCTTCTGCAAAGCTTTTAATTTCCATTAAAACACCTTGGCAGTGGGTGGGTGCAAGGATTTTCAGCAGCAGCAACCAGCCCCATACTGGTCCAGCCCCTCGCCACCTCCAAGCACGCCCTGCCTGGCGAGGGCTGTCCTGCTCACCACTTCTTGAAATTTGGCTGCTTCTTCCAGCAAAAGCTGCTCCTTCAGGCCAGCTGAAGCAGCACCAGCCTCCGGAGACACACCGCTGGGATTTCAGCTGTGGGCAGAGTCCTACAGGATTTTGCAGCACAGTGTGCCCTATCTAATGGATGAGAGGCGGCATTGTTTGAGTGGCAATACAGGCTCCAAAACCCAAGTAGCCAGCACAACATCATTCACCATCACCTGAGAAAATGCAAGACGCTGGCCCCTTTGTGATAGGCAGCGAGTACCTCTGCATTAAGGCAGCTGGGAGTCTTCCCATGTGATTGGGCTATTTTGGTGCTGGAGGAAATTTAGTCTCTAATGATTCATGAAGAGGCTTGCACTGCTCCCATCTGTTCAAACTGCGAGTGCCGCTGACTGACCAGGCAGGCAGAGCAGCAAAACTCCTTGGAGGTTTTGTTGCTTTGGTGCTTTGCTTGTCCTGAACACCTCAGTTTTAACTTAAAGCCACCAGGATCAAACGGAGGAATTTTAAAAAGCCTACGGAGAGTCTGGAAGTGCCTTCACTTCTAGTTTTAGCTGGGGAAATCAGTGCATGGGTCATCTGGCGTGCAGCTGGTGCTCAGTCCTGCCCAAAGCCAGATGAAGTACTGCATCTGACAGAAATTCTTGGACTTCCAGCTTTATGTCCTAAACCCACCAGCTGCCATTCTGCTTTTTCAGGCAGTCCCTCTGCTTACTGCTAGCTTTAAGATGTCACCTGTAGCTTCTAGACCTGGCTTGGCCTTGCGTTAAAACTGCCCGTTAAAAATGCAGTAAATGTTCCTGGTCACTTAAAAGCTGTCGTGTGCCTTTGGTGCTGCCTCCAGGGAATGCTGGCCGAAGCCAAATCCTTTCTCCAGCAACATGTGGTGGTTTGCTTTTGACCTGTAATATTTGGTGAGCTTCTTTCAGCAGAAACCCTTAGTCACATTAAGCAATGTGAATGACATTCGCTCTACTGATAAGCAGAGATCATCCAGATCTGGGGGCTGGTCTGCTTATTGTCACCTCTAACCAGCTCAGGAAAGGCTGCTCTCTCCTGGGCCCCTCCAGGCTTGGATCCAGAAGAGATGTCAGTCTGCCAGCAGCCCACCTCTGCTTTCAGACACCAGCCCACACTGATCCCAAACTCCTTCAGAATGTGGGAGCTCAGCTCCTCTTTGGTTTGAAAGCTACTCTCCTTGCAGAGACAGCAGTGACTGCAATTGAAAGGACCTGCTGTCCAAATTACCCCCCCTTTTTGAAAACATCCCTATATTTTCCAGTTCTTAGCTCTTCCTCGGTGAGCCTTGAAACTCCAGCTGGAGTCACAGGAAGCCGACACGGCGATGTTATGAATCCATGAAAAATGCTTCATCTACTGCTGCAGTTGGTCTGGGGTGCCCCAGCCATGACTCACCCCTCCTCGTTTGGCTTTGTACACCTCCACACATCTGCCGGTGTTTTTAGAATTACGCTCCAGTGGGAATAACAGTTTGTTGACTCAGTGAAGGCAGCATCACTGGTGCTGCACAAAGCTCCGGATGGCTATGCTACTGATGAACGTGGCACCAGCATTTGCCAACGTTAGGTGAAGCTGTTTTGATACTCTGTCAGAAATATTTTGAAGAAATCAGCAGAGGGATTGTTTTGTGGCTTGATGCAGCAGGAGCTGGAATTTGCAGTCCTGTAGCTTGCAGGTTACCGTGCCCTGCTCTGACCAGCTGCGTAGGATCATGCTGCTCCTCGGCAGCGGTGCCTGGGGCGGTGTGTGGCCACACGCTCCCCTGGGGCAGCACAGCAGGAGATGCCTGATCCAAAACCTGCTGCTAAAACAGCAGGAACACTATTACTGAATGTTATGGCATCGGGCCATCTTCTAGCTGAGCATCTTTTACTGCGGAGTCAGTAGCTTCCTCTTTTTAAGTTTCCTATTTGCACACTTATTAATCGCACCTGCCCGCGGCCCTTATGTTCCATCTCCTTCAAGATGTCTGCTAAATATGTGCTCAGACAGACCCAGGTGTGCGGCTTTCTGCACGGCAGGGCAGGCAGGAGTGGCACCTGGTAATGGAGGACAGCAGGAGCTCGCAGTTTCCTGCTATTTCTGTTGCTTTCAGATACCTCTAAAACAAGGTGCTTCACAGCTCTCGAGTGCAATCTGCAGTGATGAGACTACACTCTATCTTTGCCTTTTTTATTATTTTTTTTTTTTCTGACCTGAAAGACTAATCCCTGCCTCTGTCCC
Organism: Aythya ferina; assembly: GCF_964211825.1. Classification (NCBI taxonomy): domain Eukaryota; kingdom Metazoa; phylum Chordata; class Aves; order Anseriformes; family Anatidae; genus Aythya; species Aythya ferina. Next base: position 23,717,460 of record NC_140298.1, read on the forward strand.
TTATTGCTGTTCAATTCCTGCAGCACAACTCCCGACCCCTGCAGTGCCTGAAGCACAGCTTACCCAGTGGCATGAGGTCTTATTCCCCAGCCCAAAGTCTAACTGAGAGGACAGCTAAGTGTACACAATCAGCCCCCAGAACTGTTGTGCGTGGGACGTTTCTGTGTCTTCCCCCTTTCCTAGACACATGCATCAGTGAATCATCCCAAATCTTGCCACAAGCACAGACTTTGATGCCATCACAGGAGGATCACCCATCATGTATGCCAGGACTTCATGTTTCCCAAGCAGGAGGTGAACAGCATACAGGGCTGTGGCTGCACATGGATTGATCATCCCTCCTGTCACACATTGCTGCCAAAATGCAATCCCAGCAATCACGCCACGTTCAGCTGTGGAGGTGTGCCAGTGCCCTCAGCCAAGCAGGAGGGTGTAGCGTGGCATCTGTTATGTGCCAGCGCAGAGAAGTGTCTGGATCCTTGTCTGCCATAAATCGTTATGGTTGTGCTAACCTCAGAGGAGCTACCTGCCTTTGCAGTGCTTAATCACCATTTAGGAGCCCGTGCCATTAACCAGACAGATGGCCTTAATCCTCCTCTTACTGGGTGGCAGTGCACATCACAAGTAAGGCTTACTGGACCATTGCTGGCAACCAGCAGAGACCTCGAGGACTAAGTGTCACTGGAAATCGAGTGACCAGTGCCTGCACGGCTGATCCCCCCCAGCCAGGTCGGAGCAGATGGCAGGCAGGAGGCTCTCCCTGATCTGCTCCTGGGAGGAAGGCAGGTCTTCAGGATGCTTACAGCCTCCATAAAGAATAAATAAGCCACCCACGGAGCCAAATAATAGCTCCAATAGCCAGGAAACACCAGAAGGAATAAACATGCAGGTAAATCCTGACAGTCATCTGAATGGGGATGCTGAGAACCCCTGTAGGGGCTGACCAGTGTTTCTGTTGAAAACAGCATTCCTGCCTGGTGTTATGCTGTCGTTTTGGTATCACAACTCACAAACACATTTGTTTGTCTTTGTTCATCAGGCACCACTATGCATAAGAGCTAAAACAAACAAACAAACACAAGTGCTGTTGTACAAGCTTCAGCTTACCACAACTCAATGTTTCTTCCGTCTCCTTTCCTTCACGTTACCGCCTCAGCTGTTCTGAGAGCTGGCCCTACTGCTTTCTAAAGCTCTGTAACACCCGTGGCTATCGCACAGCTGGCAGCGGTGCTGCTGCAAGGAGTCCTGCGGAAGCTGCTCGCAGAGCCAGCACCCCCTGCACCACCCCGTTCCCAGGTCTCTGGGGCTTGTGTTGCCCATGTGCCTTACAGCATCACCCACCAGGGCAGCACAGGGCCTCACTGCTGGCGTCGAGGCCCAGCAGGTGCTGTGTTGGGCTGAAGGACTTGCTGTACGTGCCCATGAGGCCCTGAGCAGGTCACCGGCCTGGCATGGGCCCAGAGGGTTTTGAAGCCGGGACTTGTGGTGCTGCGGTTGTTATGAGCTGGTTCTGCTCCAGTTACAGAACTGGAAGAGCCTGTACTAATGCCTGCTGGAGCCAACAGGAAAGCTTTCCCACTCCAGAGGAGAGAAGCACCCAGATGTTGTCCCTGATTGCTCCCTACACATGAGTTTCAGTCACCAAAGACACACTCTGGACAACTATGGGGTGCCACATGAAATGAGACCTTCTGTTACCATGCTGAGGAGCGCAAGTGCTCGTTCTTTCCTATTTCCCCCCACCTTCCAGCTTTCTCCTGATAGCACACAAAGCGCATCAGTTCAACACCAAGGATTGGGCCCCATGAGTCAGTGCGATGTTTTGGCCACTCTCTGGGGCCCTTTTCAAACCCTTACAAAGCCTTTCACTAGAGCCAGTGAATTATTCTGCAGTTTCTGGAACGCTGGACTCAGACATTACAGAGCTAATCCACCTGAAGCTCCGTCAATGGAAACACATCAGCATTTCTCCCCTTCAGCTTCTTTGCCTTTAAGCTACTGGTACAGGACCGGGCTCATTCTGACCGAGCTGTGTTTCATGAATCATGGCAAGCTGCCCTTTGCAGAGATGGTAATCATTCTAATCTTCTGCCATCATCTCCCAAAGCATCAGGAATGTGCTGGGTAAATATTTGTAGCAGAAAGAGGCAAGTCGAAATTCCTGTCTAGGCCTCAAGCCCCCTGTGGCCGAGAAGAATTAAAATGTGACCTTCTGCTCAGAGCCCAGCTCCAGTCATAAGCCGGACTGTATGACAGATATGGATGATTTGCTCCAAGCAGGGCTGGAATGAGAGTAAAGACGTGGGGAAGGCATCCCAAGCCAGAGATGGCTCTGATGGTGGTGTGAAGAGAGTGGAGTCAACACAACTGTGGTGATTTACCTTAAGCTGAATATCAAGTCTTTCAGGATAGAAGTTACTTAACTGCAGCCATCAGAAGTTTACTTCATTAGAAGGTAAAATAAACGAGTGAGCTGTTAAGGCACCAGATCTGCTAGAGATCTACTCAGTCTCTCTCATACGCACACAAGCTGGCTTTCATGACACAGTGTTATCTACTGCTGTGCTGTTTCTTTTAGCCAGTCTGCTCCTCCACAATCACTAGACCAGCACCAAAACATTAAGAAGACCATTTCTCCACCTGCTCCTTCTGTGGAGGGCAGCACAGCCCTTTGTGAAACGGGGCAGCTTCGTAGCTGTACAGGACCCATTGACCCCATGAGGTGGACGGCCCGTGTGGACACCACAGTCCAGCCCCACAGCCTCTCCACACCATAGCTGATGCTGGGCTGAGCTCTGAGGAGGAACCAGAACCATCCAAATATTAACGCAGTGCAGATCCCAAGGTAATTGTGGTCTGCTGCTCTGTGGGCTACTTGGAAGCCTTTCTTGAGTCTTAGCCAATGAAAGACCATGACGGAGGAAGGCACAGCAGCTGAGGAGCACTGTCCCCATAAAAACATTGAAGAGATTGGGTTTCTATACAAACCACCAAGACTGCCACTTCGTGACAGCCAGAAGTTCATAAGTATATCAGAAAAACAGGGCAAGACAAGCAGTGCAAAAGCTCATTTCTCCAGCTCAGGGACACGTTGGGGGCCTTGGTATGAGGCTGTGTGCTTACACCCCCAGGAAGGGGAGGAACGCCAGCTTCGCAAGCTGTATGGTGCACACATTATGGGTCACTGAGGAAGACAGGCCACTTTCCAAGAAGGCAGACTGCCAGCTGCTAGACATCAAAACCCAAGAAGTTGATCTGCCACTACCAAAATGCAGCCCACTCCTCAGAGTTTGCACAGCCCCTCTGGAGACCACCACCAGGAGGGTTTGAGGCCTGACAGCAGCAGGAGGGAAAGGTAAGATGGCAGTCGGGCCTGCTGCAATTTTGCTTTAGCAATAAATAGCCAAAATTGAAATGGGTTATTTCTTTTGCATTTTGCTTTTTGTCTTTAATTTTACAGGAGAAATTTTCTAATTGTGCTACCTGCTGCTAAAGCGGGAGTCCTTCAGCAGCAGCAGCACCTGGCAGTCCCCCTTCAAGACACTAGCTTGGTCACTGAGGTTTCCATTTCATTTTTTGCAAGCACTTGACGGTTATCTACATGAAAAAAAAAAAAAAGAAAAGAAAAAAAAAAAAAAAAAGCATTGAGTATTATGAAGTATATTATTTAGGAGAATTAGGACAAAGCAGTCTAACAGCAGAAAAAGGGTGTCCTCACAGAGGCTGCTCTGAAATGAGACAGTCTCTTCCTTCTGGTAGGTGAACTCTGAGCAGACTGCCATGTCACTGCAGTGCCAGGAAGGAAAGGAGGCTTTCTTTTTAAAATCATTCCTTGCCTCAGGGCTTTGCTCATCAGCACCCTGCCCAGGGTGGTGGGATACTGCTTTCCTCACAGGTCTCAGGTGCTCGCATGGCTCAGTCTTCATGCCCAACCCAGTGGTGGCCTTTCTCTGCAGACCACAAACAAGGCACTAGATACATGGGGTGTGAAGAGTGGTCCCTCAGAGACTGGGCTGGGAATGGCACCCGCTGCTGCACTTTGAACCTCTTCTTCCTCTGTAAGTCTGGAGAGGCTGCATATAGTGGGACAGAGACTGTCATTTGACAGGGAATTACTTGAATGCATCATTGAACAGAGATGTTCAGTATTTCTTTTACTAACTTGCACAAGGGAATGGCTTGTCTTTTTTTTGATATAAGGGGGTGGACAGCTTTTGCATGTGAAAAGAATGTCTTGCTTCTGCATTTTCTCTCCAGACTGCCTCTGCTCTTGCTTGCAGAGCTCTCATCACCCAGTCTTCAGGTTTTCGGCAGCTCCAGCTCCCTTATCTCAATAAATGATCCCACCTACCAAACTGGTATTTTCTACAGTGGGGACAAAGGTACAGAGATCCCTCAGGTTATGGGATTATCTCGTAGGTAAGGTGCACAGGGAGCTCAGCACCTCTCAGAATCAGAGTCTGAATTGTATGAATTTTCTTCCTGAGACTAAACTTCTCTGGTACAGTGGCTGTGATTTGCCTGGTCCACCTATGGGGAGGAAATCTTCAGTGATGTTAGCATTGGTTCGCCTTTGTCCCTTCAATTTTCTGCAGAAAATCCAGGATCAAATCTTCCTCTGAATTTGAAAGCAGGTTATAGCTTTGTCTTGGGAAGACATGTGTCCTGTGCCTTAGAGGCTTTGTGTATAGTTGTCCAAATGGCTGGCCTGGGAGTCAGGGTTGGCCCTGACTGGCTTCATCTCACAAAAAGGCCGTGCCTGGGGACATATTTATCTGCTTTTCTTGCAACTCTGAGCGCTAATGCTGTTCCTCAATCTAAGAATAGCTTGTCTTCATCTTGATGGCTGTTGAAACTGCATGGACCAGATCAGCAAATCATAGTAATGTGCAGGCCAAATCCTGCTCTTGGTGGCACAGCCTTCTGTGCAGCTACTTGTAAGCTAATGGTGCACAAGGGACACAGTGGTATAGATGAAGTACCGTAACAAAGAAGTGCTGGCTGAAAAACCACTCTCAGAGCTCTCTCTGGTTCCTTTATCTCAGCATAATTCAAATAAGGCCTCACGGGGATTTGCTACCAGCCTGGCTCGGCTGGATATTTTTATTAGCATCCAGTGGGACTGACTGGAGAATGTATTTATATCATTTTGCAATTACTTTCTTGCCAGGAAGGACTGAAAGCACCTGGAGTGAGGGCCTGAGATAGAAATGCTCTGGACTAACAGGGGAAACTGCCCAGAATAAAACTCAATAATGATGAAGGCAAAATGATATATTTAGGAATGCACAACTATAAAAGCAGCAGAAGTACTGCAAAATAAGACCTGGAGGTCACAGCAGGTCACAAGATGAATGCAAGTCACTGGTATGATACTGTGGCAGCTGTTCTCCCCATTGACTTTGTTTAAGTTGAGGGGAACTTTTCCTAGATATGAAGAAAAAAGCTGTTATTGGGAAACCCATGAAGCACAGCTAGTAGCCAAGGGAGGCCACAGGACCCCTGACATTGGCAGTTTAAGAGCATATTAGATGAAGATGTGTCAGGGACATCCTCCCTGTGCTTCATGTTGCCTCAGCACGGGTGGTTGTTGAGATGACCACCCTGGTCACTGTTTTGCTGGTCCCTCCTTGCTGCCTCACTGCTAGGCCTGGAGCTGCTCCTGCCTTCATTTGTAAGCACCACGGACCTTATCCTGAAATCCTCGTTTGAGGGAATATACTTCCACTGCAGCAATAGCCCCCTAATGTCTACGGGCAGTAAGAATAAGGCCTGGAGGGACAGGATTTTTGTTCTGCACAAATTATGGGACAATTGCGCAAAGTTGCTGAATTTCTCCACATGGAAGAAGAGGTCAGAAGAGGGCATTTCTGCAACCACGTGCTCCTAAAGTCCTGTGTGGACTTTGCGAAAAGAAAAGGGAAAGTGACAGTGTTGTTGACATATGTTAAGAAGAGAAAAAGGAGAGCTGACCAGGCTTTGAGAAAATAATTTAAGAGGATTGGATTTTGAAGCACTCATGTACACTTTGAACAGCTCCTTCTTTGCTAAAACCAAGATTATTTCAGAAAGTTGCCAAGCAACAGAGGGGCCATATATTGTAAAGTCTATATAATCCAGACACTTGCTCCTTAAAAATTGAAAAAGGGATCTGAGGGCCAGATCACGAACATCTAGCTTTTCTGATCCTCTGTTGGGTTTTTCATCCTGCTTCTCCTTTGACACAGGACCTCTCTCCTGCCCCCACACTTCCCCGGCTTCATTTTCTGTATTGGGTACAAAGGAAAAAACAACATAGTTTAAAAAAGAGATGGATTTAATAGTATATTTTTTGCCATTTTTGCTATTTTTTGTTCCACTTATTTCTCCTAGGGAGCCAGTGAATGAAAGGCTTTCAAGCAGCTGCCTGGCACTGCTGTGTAAATGCTGGGGCCGTGCAGACGCTGTGTGTGCAGGGGGTGGCAGGGATCTGTGCACAGTCCCTGCCGTGCTGCTCCTGCATTGCCTCTGTGCACGGAGCCCGAAGAGCCCCTTCCTCTGCGTTCTGCAGCACACTCACCGTTCCCTCGTGTCATTGCAAATGCCAAGTAATAATGGCGATACTCTCTTCTTTTTTAAAAAGTACATGCTTTAAACTTTTTTTTTTTTTTTTTTTTTTTTTTTTTCCATAAGCAGGTTGCTGGAAAAGTTGTTAGCCTCCAAAATGTGGTTAATCTTCGGACAAATAGACTTTAAACAGCGCGCTGTTGTCTAGCAACTCTACTATAAACAGCCCTCCATTTGTCTCCTGTGGGTAATCACTGATTTCTCGGGGATTAAAGCTTAAGTAACACTCCAATCTAGGTGCGTGCATCAGACCACGGCGTATTACAGCAGATTACTCCTCCTGGCATACAGCTTGCTTAACCATTTACAATCACAACAGAAAACTGATGGCTGCAGCGATACGAAAATGAGCACTGGTAGCTTGTCAAATAATTAATGTTTTGAGTTATGGTGTAGAACATTTATTGGCAGGCTCAAAAGCACTTCTGTCATACAGAAGGGTGGGGTGGTGGATAACCATCAAACTAGAAGATCTCATCTGGGCTGAGCCTGAGTTATTTCAAATACATCTTGATAGCTGCTGCCCGCCAGCCTCTGTGCGTGCTCTTGCACTTGCTGCCTCATGCCACAGGTATGAAGTTTTGCCTTCCAGTGGTGTACAGGACCACGCTGCAGTGAGATGCTGCAACTCAGAGGCTCGGGACTGGTTGAGCTGAATGTCTACGTGTTGTGAATACAATTTACTAGATGCATCTGCTTCCATAGATCACCGTCTGTTTAGGAGACTGAAAACATGTGCTGTTGCTAAATCACTGCATTTAACACTTTCCCTAGTGAAGCTCCCCTGCAGCATGTGCAGTCTTTGGTTGCTGAGTCTCAGCCTAGTGCTGGGTAATGGGTAGCTCAGGTGGCCTGGGGCTGGCTGTAAGGAAAGAGCAATTGTTCAGCTGAATTTAAATGGGACAAAAAAGAAGGAGAAGGAGGAGAAGGAGAAGGAAAAAAAAAAAAGAAAAAGAAAAAGAAAAAGAAAAAGAAAAAGAAAAAGAAAAAGAAAAAGAAAAAGAAAAAGAAAAAGAAAAAGAAAAAGAAAAAGAAAAAGAAAAAGAAAAAGAAAAAGAAAAAGAAAAAGAAAAAAAGAAAAAAGAAAAAAAAGAAATCGCAGGCTCTAGATTTAGAATAAATCTCATCATTTGTGGGATTAGAGTTTCAAATGTTGACCTCCCACACTGAAAGAAATACAGGTCCGTGGGTGGGTAATGCTACATTTCCTTTGGAAAATGGGTGTTTAACTGAAGGAACAATGCTCAGGACATTTATCTTAAGATTTACCCTTAAGAATTCATATTCTGAAGAGATCAAGTTTGACATGATCTGAAAAACTGAACTAGCGCTGGATTCCCCAGTTCCTACCCTCCCTGGGTAATCAATGGGGCTTGCTGGTGACCCACAAGTGGCGACCGAGATCCCCCCTCACCCCTGCAACACTCGGTCCCTCCAGGCCTCAATCATGCAGTCAGGAGGCAGCAGATGCAACGCACTCAGTTCACTTGTCAAAAACCTGATGTGCAGGAACGCGCAAGTTGTTGTGACTGTGCCCTGCTTTTCCCAGCCAGCTGAGCTGGAGCAGTTTTTGCATCTCCTGTGGATATAACAAATATCCCACGGAATGGGGGCTCGATTCAAATGCACACAGGGTACTCCTCTTTGGAGCACCACCGTTTCAGAAAATGTTATTCTTAAGTGGCTGTTGGCATTGGAAAGTGGCGGTCCTACTTCCCTAACTGTGGGATGTAGGCTTTAAGATCTTAGGATGTAGTGACGGGGAGACTTTATACTCTGCATCTTTTCCCAAACATTTACAAGAGGCACCTGCTAAACCCACAAGCATACAGGCATGCTCTGAAGCTCAGAAGAGTGTGCACACCTTTCTCGAGGAGGCACTGCACAGAGCGTCATCCTGCTGGGGCTTGTTCAGATTTCCAGTTCTTGCCTCCAGAGGACCTTTCCACTGTTGTGGCCTCCGGTCTCAAATCCCTAAAACAGTTTCATAAGGATCCTTGTCTTCTTTCTTCCTACCAATCTCTCCTGCAGGAGACGTATCTGAGAAAGTTATTATTTCTTACACAATACATCCCATAAAGTTTCACTGATATAAATAGGTTACACACTGTGTGAATCAAAAGTTAGAATCCCTATATGCTTTGCATCTGGATTAGAAGAAACTTATCATTATCACCTTTTTCCTTTTATTTTGTTTTTTCTTTTATTTATTTTCTGAGACTCCCTTCAAAGTCATCTCAGATCCATCCATTCATTTCAGCAGATTTTGGAACAAGCTCAGAGTAAGGGCAAGGTCTTGATCCTGTAGAACGGAATGGCAAAATTCCTCTTGTACTGAGCAGATCCTAAAGAGAATGATCCAAAGCCCATTGGGGCTACTGAAAAATTTGTCAATTGCTGTCAGATCTGCTTCAAACAATGTAAGATAAAATAGTGTGCATTTCAGTCAGACAAAGGAAAAATCTGCAGATATGGTGTGAAAGCAGTAATGTCTTTTGTACTGGAAGAATTTTCATCATGTGGTGAAAATCGTTGCTCAGAAAACTACTGCAGCATGTAAATGTGACATTAAGACTGTGTCAACTTTTGAGACATGGTCATTTTAAAAGCCAACAACCTTGATAATGTCCTTTGAAGATTATTATATGTTAATAGTTTACGTTAGGAACCAAGCAATCAGACAGAGTGCAATTAAGCACATAATCGCAGATATTTTTGACATCTGTCTACTCGTAGGCTCCATGGCATTTTTAATTTTTTTTTTTGCATCTCCCACCCTGCAGCCTAGTGTCTTCAATTAATTTATCATGACCATCTGTGTTGTAATTTTTGCTGCTCAGCTTGCCTTTCTACGTCTGTTTTTTGGCTGAATATTTCATGACACTTCATCATTTTCACTCATTCCGCTAAAAACACGGGACTAATATTTGCTCAGTTAAGTTGCTTGGTTAAGATAATCAGCCCTCAGACAGCCCACTGCACTTCTGGTAAATGAGTGTTTATAGAGGCAAACAGAAAGGCAAGAGGGAGGCAACATTTTAAAAGCTGCGTATTGGATTGTGCGGTGCTGCATGGCTGTGAAGCACCAGCAGAGGTTCTGCCAGTTACGGTACACGCTTATGGGATGCCTCAGAGAGAAGGGAAAATGCCATAGCTGGAAGGTTGTCGGGTTATTGTATTGGGGATAATCTCGACAAATATACGTGTTTTTGAGGGCCAGGGCTAAGTACACTCCGTGCACCAGGGTTCAGGATGCCCTGAAGCACACAGGGCTCAGTGTACATCCAGCCTCTCTTCACAGACTACAGTGCAGCAGTAGCAAGAAGCAGTTAATGCTGCCTGCACTGAGTGGGCAATGGATGCAGCGAAGAAGAAAGACTTGTAGGCTTTTACCTCCTACTGCTGTCGAGGTTAGGGGTTTAGTGCTCCTGGTGGGGAACTCACTCTGCCTCCCTCACTCTGCAAAGCAAACATTTTCTATTGCTTTGCCAGAGTCCTTTGAAATGTTTTGTTTTGGGACTTGTTGTCTACAGGAAATATTTGCCCATGATGTAAACCTTTTATGTGAATTCACAGCTTCTGTCTACATTTTCTTCCTTTACTCTAAATTATATTCCTTTAAACTGATCTCTTTCCATTCCTGGCATTGTAGCACCCCATGGTTGTTTTCTATGGCCTCAGGGTCTTCGGGTTTTAGTTAGCCATAGTGCATGCCATTTTCTCCTAAAAGAGGGAAGAGGAGGAAAAAAAAACACCAGATCCTACTCAGACTCAATAGCATGCCTATCACACAGGAGCTTGCATGAGCTGACAGGAGAAAGGCTGCTCATTTCAGAGCTATCCTTGCTCGAACATTATGGTGTGATTATCTGAAGGCAAAGGTCTGCAGATGGTGCAACTTATGAAGCACAAATGTCTCTGTAATGGTCCTATCTAACAGGTTTTCCTGAAAAACACCTATATGCCTTCCTCTTCATCCAGCTGCGTGCTGGAACACTGTATCCGGGTACCCATCTCTTTTACCGACCCAGGGTACTGTTGTGTGAGCTGCTCGTTTTTAACCTTTTTAACCTTTTTGGCCCATCAGCCCCTGAGGGGAACTGGGCAGGGGACACCCAGCAGCAGCTGCAGTATCAGCCCCAAACCATTCAGCCTTGATGGATACAGCCCCATGCTCACGAAGCAGCAATAGTGTGCAGAGGGAAGATGGGGCAGCCCCACACTGATGGGGAAGAGAAAGAGAGAGGTGCTGGAAGAGACACAGTAACCTTGCCAGTTTTTCCCAAGTGAGCCTCAGTGCCAAAAAGGCTTGGGACTGCTGCTGGAGAGTGAATGAACTTTTTCTTTTTCGCTCATAGTGCACTTGTGTGTGGGTGGGCTGACTGGATTTGAAGTAAACAGCAGGAAGAAGATCTTCCCGGTGAATGAAAAACTGCTTCACTGAGGGAAAACAAGCGTGACAAAAATATGACAAATAGCTCTGAAAATGGCACTTTTCTAAGCAAGATTTTAAGCCTTTGAGGAAGGCAATGTTCCCTTTGTGAGCCCCATTATATTCATTGACACACTTCACTAGCTTAGTCAAAAGCCAGCAGACCCAATATAACTCTGCCATATTATATTTGCTTTTTGTCAGTGATAACTCGAGATTATTTGCTTATGGTTAAACCCATGCAGAAGAGAGTAGCAGCTCAATTACTACTGATTGGAGAAGCCCAACTTAAGTGCCAGTGTCAGAGGGCTGTGACTTTGATGCTGCAGTGCAAAGGTTCTGCATTCAGCATTCAGGGGCTGCAGCTGTGGGGCTAGTAACATGCTCAGGTGAGTCACAACAGCATCTGATAAATGGCAAAAAACAGCGGTCCCAAATGGACTGTACTACAAATTACCACATGGTGAAACTTGATTGTCATGCCATCTCTTGGAAGACATACTGCTGAATACAGCTCTACTCCGCCTCTGTTACTGGAGTACTGCTACTAAGCAACTGGTGATCCGGCTGGTTACTGATCAGCTCCGTCGTAGCAGTGCAAGTGTAAGACTGATTGACTTCAGCTGCTAAAAAAGGTGTGGGAGAGATGGGTGATCGCTCCTATATCTCCAAAGAAATGCTCCTGAAGATATTTGCCAGCCATCAGTATCCTGAGTTTGTGGCAGGATTTTCCCAGGAATTCACTGTGTTGAAAATGCAACTCCTTTACCTGGTACCTGCGTGTTTCTGAGATGGGGTTTGTTCTGCATTAGTCAGAGATGATGACTTTAGAAATAAGTTTTAATGGATGAAAATATAAAGGTCTTTAGCTGTGTAAGATGACTTTTAATTAAAACTCAACAATCCTGGGTTGAAATGAGCCCACAGAGAACGTTATAAATCTCTGCATGCTGGGTAGTCTGCTGGGCTGGAGTTGAGGCTGAGGACAGACACATAATCCTCCACAAATAATTAGAGCACAAAATGCTTCTAATCTTTGTTAGTCCGGTTGTGTCATTTGATCTAATAATAAACTAGACATTAAAAAAAACACCACCCTCCTCATACATTTTAATTCAGACGGCCATGGACGTCTTTTAACCTGTAATTGTTTCGCTGGGCTGCTTTGAAGCTGATGTTCCTCCTTCCCTCTGTTTCGATTTACGCATGTGCTGCACTGACTTAAGGAGTCCGAATCCCCGCTGTCCTCTGGCTGTGTAAGTCCCAAGGCGTTCGGACATGGGCCCTGACTTACAAACCTTTTCAGCATGGACTTGACTTTGCACAGACGCTTGGGTTTCACGGGTGCCCCGTGGTGAGGGCTGTCGCACTGCTCTCTCGGGCAGCTCCAGGGCAGTTCTCACTCCTCTCACCTTACCAACCTCTTCCTAAACACGGGCACCTCGCAGGATCCCCCCAGTCTCCATTCCCCACACCTCTCTCATGCCTCTTCGCCAGATGCAGCGCAGCCCTCAGGCACCCCCCGCCATCACCAGCTCCTCTCCCACTACCACCTTCACCTCATCCCACCTCCCCAACCACCCCGTGACAGAAGAAGCCCTCAGGACCTCGGCCAGCCGCATTTATTAATCAAACTCATTAACCCCACGAGCGGCCCCGTTCACCGGGCCGTTATTTATCAACACCCCCTCAGGGCAGCGCCGCCTCAGGGCCCCCGAGCGCTATGGCGCGGTCGCCATGGCAACGGCCGCGCCTCCGCCCGCCTCACGCCGCCGGCAGCGAGCGGCCCGTGGCGGCTCCGCGCAACTTCGGCGCTGCCCTGGCGGAGGAGGAAAAAGAGAAAGAGGAGGAATAATAATAAGAAGAAGAAAAAGAAGAAGAGGAGGAAGAAGAGGGGAGGCTGCCGGCGCCCGGCGGGACGGAGGTGGAGCACCTCGAAGCGGGGCTGGGGTCGCCACGCGCCCGCTGTGAGGGACGGGGCGGCGGGGACGGGGACGGGGACGGGGACGCTGCCGGGAGGGATCGGGGGCGGCGAGCTGCGAGCCTCTCCCCTTCATGCGGGCTCAGCCACGAGCTCGGGAGAGCCCTCGTAGTTTTGGGGGCTCTGTGGGGTCTTTAACCCGGTGCCGAAGCCCGCCCGAGGGCAGGGGTGCTGCGTGGCAGGCGGCCGCGGCTGTGTGGGGTCAGGGGGGAGCCCCCGGGCGGTGCCGTGCTGCTGGCAGCACAGCTGTCGCCCCTCGTCACCAGGCCTAATCCGTCCCCGATGCGGGCTGAAGTTTGCCGTGCCAGCTCTGAGGGCTTGACTTCGAGCCGCGTCCTCCTCCGGGCACCCTCCTGGCCCCGGCTGCCCACGCAGGAGCTGCTGCAGAAGGTGAGCCTGGGGGGGGTGGGCAGGGAAGGGCTGGGGCGCTCCCGCGTCTCCCCAAACCTGGGCTCAGCCCTGGCGCCTCTGGGTTATGGGAAGAAGGGGCAGAAAGGTCAGGCACCTGTCCCAGGAGGTGTCTTCGGTGGTAAACCGGGCATTTAGCAACCCCACCTGCTAGATCAGGCAGGCAGATGTGGATTTATGGATGAGCTGACTGCGCTTTGCGTCCATTAATGCTCCCACAGAAGTTAAAATCTGTCTCGAGACAGCGCTGTTCATTGCTGCTGTCTGCAGGCGTGCTGCAAGCAGGGCATGCACGGGCTGCAAAGGGAAAAGTGAGCTTCCCCAGAGTGCTGCTGTGTGTGGTTTCAGAGCCTGTGTGTAAGTGGTTTCTTTAAAGAGAGGCTTAACTTCTCGTACTGTAAGCTCAGCATTCATCCTTTGGATGCTAATTTTGAAACAAAGTGCATTTTAAGGAATTCCTATCATAAGAACCCAACTTGAACACTAATCTTTGTATTCCCCAGAACAGGGAAAGCTCCCACATAGGTTAACATTTCCTCAGTGAATTGAGGCAGAGTGAGACTTAGAGCCTGTCCTGTAAATATTCTTCCTGATGGATGCTGTAACCACAGTTCATGACGGATCAGAAATGTACAGGTGCCTGTTAAAATGTATTCTGACATTATAATGTGATGTGTTACTCTTGCTTTCTGAGCAGAATCAGGATGGAGAACACACATCTTGCCCACCTATTTTCACAGCACTTAGTCTGGTCTTTGGCACAACATATGAATTAAAACAAAACTACTTCAGTGAATGTGGCAACAGGTGAAATATGCCTTTGGGTTTGAGTTTCAAGCTGTCCCTTTTATGTAATTCTATAGCTGTATGTATCTGCTGTGAACAACAGCATGGGGAACTCCTCGGTTTGTGACGTTAGTGCCCATTTAATAACGTGTAGTTACAGTAAGAGCAGACTAGGGAAGGATGAGCTGGGGATCTCTGAGTTTTATTTTTGAAAACCTTTTATGTTGGAGCCTTGCATCATGCCTGTTGCTGATTTACTGCAGCATTTTGTGGTTTATGTAATTTTAATAACAGGAAAGCTACGTGCCTTTGTTACTTTCTGAACTCTCACTTACATGGCTGGTGAAGAATACTTCGTGTCCCTCTGCCCTCGTTGGAAACCTGACTTTGTAGTCTGCAGAGATCAAAGTGAGATACAGAACTGAAGGTGTGTTTGATCCAGCACAGCAAGATAGCGGTATCTGAGAAAAACATAGGAGTTCTAATAACAAGTTAGGCAAACAGAGCAAATCGGTGTGTTTCCAGCTTCCCGGCTTTGGTAGGCTTAAGTAACAGCCTCGTGTAAGTTGCATATGGCAGTGTTTGTGTGGTTAGTATTAGAAAACATTGTTTAAAAGCATGAGTGGGAATTTGGCACGAATGTAGGCCTGGTTCTCCGCAGATGGAACTCATTTGCGCTGATAAGAAGACAAACTGTAAAATGCTACTATGCTTCGTAAGCAGATTTGGGTTACACCCACCCCTTTGCTTCTGCAGATAACAGGCAGATTATCTCTGTACAGAGTCCCAGCCATTAGTGGAGCTTCAGGCTATTGGGCTCTTCCTTCACTTTTTCTTTAAGATCTGTAGATTGGATTTTCATCTGGAGTTAATCAACACAGCTCTTTTATTTATTGCAGTGAGGCAAATCTGTTTTATATTAGTCCAGCACTACTGAAGATTATGGAGCTGTACCAGTTTGGATCACCTCCCGTTTCTGCTCGTGTTTTGACTAGTGATTGAAAAACACCTTTCTCATTCATACCTGAGCTTGGAGCCCAGCTCATGCTGAATTCATAGTTCTTCACCCCGCAGATACTAAATGCACCAGATACCTGTTTTCTAAAAGATTGTAGCCCTGAGAAGGGATTACAAATGACACAAATGCTGGGGAGGTAAAAGCAGTATTTTTAACGTGTCCTCAATTGTAATGAGCCTCATTATTAAAAAATTAAAAATAAAACTAAAAAACTTGAGAGCAACTAGCTGTAGAAAATGTGACATAACCATTGTAGTGTCTTCAGACTCAAGCTTTCTTCTCATAGAAGTGGCACCATTTTTATTTCTGTTTCGTCTTGCAGCACCACGTGCTAGGCTCTGGCTGTCCTGTTATGCTGCCTAATGGTGATTTTTCTCAGCGGAGCATGTTCACAAACAGCTCAAGTGACTCATGACTCTATGGCAATTGCACCAGACAAAGAGCCAGGCCACTTCTACGATACTGAAATGTCATGTCTGATGGAGAAAAAATAATATAGGATACAAAAATTAGGCTGTATGCAAGTACTGGCTGGGGGCTGCAGCACCCTGTCCCATACAGCTCGCTCTCTCACACCACTGCGAGCCTCTTCTGCCTGTCCCTAAACACCTGCAGCCACACAGACATGACAGCAAATACTGTTTCACTGAAGTCTTGGCTCGATGTCCTGCAGTTGTTATTCAAAATGCCCTGCTACTTGAGACGGGGTCGTGGCTTTGGATGTGTTTTAACCGCTGTGAAAATCCTTGGGCTGTAAGTAGCTGGTGTCTGTCAGGAGGAGGACAGGCGTGCTCGTGAAGTGAAATGCCCCTTCTCCTGCTGCGGTTGGCACTTAGGTCCCCGAGCGTCCCTGGGAGTCCTCTCTCCTTATCCTGTGGGTCAGGATGAGGGATGCTGCTGCATTAAAAACATGATATTTGCATGGCTTTTAATCTTCGTTGAAAAGCTCCATGTGCTGCTTTTTCAGCATTAATTGCCTCATAGCAGCTTCGGGAGATAGATGTGGGCTCTCAGGCTGAGGCTGTAGTAATTTCCACTGAGATTACAATCGTGCAGCAAGTAGCTGTAAACACGGACCCTCCCATGTCGCTGAACAATAAGGCAGCCTCCAGCCAGATAGGAAATAGGGTTCTTTGGGCCCTGCTAAAGTAAAAGTCTCTGTATGGAGAGGGTAACAACATGAAACTGCAGAAAAGCAACAGAGCAGAAGTTTTTACAGAGTTCAGGTGGGCTACACAAATAAAGCTGGGAAGGTGTTGGCAGCAGTTTCTTGGTTAGAACTTGCTGAGATCCTTCGCTTAGAGCAAAGTTAAATATCCTTTTCATGGGAGAAACAGCACTGGGGTTCATCTGTGACACTGTCCCTGCTCGGTATCTCATGCAGGTACGGGCAGCAGCACAGCCACGGCCACAGATTCTGCCCAAAAGCTGGTTAAATGCTGCCTCGGGTAGTGCCTGGGGACCTCAGAGCTGGCTGTAGTCAGACCAGCTTTAACCCACCTCTGTGCTGCAGTCCAGAGAGATGCTTAGATGTCCTTGCTGTCCAGAGGACACTGAGCTTCTGGCTTTTCTGGATAACATAATTCAATCTTTACCAAAGAAGCAAATTAAAAAATAATTAATTGTAGTAGCGTGCTCCACTGTTTCACATTCCGTTTTCCCTGTAGCTGCATCTCCGTAAAAAAAGCACAATCATAAGCACAGCTTGGGGATGGGCCTCGCCCCTCTTCTTCCAGAAATCATTTTCCTTGTAACCCTCTGATCTGCCACGTGGAGAGAGGTTGGGTGGGCATCCTGCATGAACAAACCCCATCTCCCTGCTCTGTGACTCCAGTCGTAAGGAGCTGCCACCCACGAGATGGGAGGGAAGGCATTTCCCTGCTCCTCAGCCTGGTTTGTCAGTGCGCTTTGCCTGGGTGACAGCGGATTTCCCAGGACTATCTATAGCCAGCAGAGTGACAGCTTTTCCACTGATGTCACCCAACCTTGGATTAGGCTCCTACCCGTCCAGCCCCTTAAGTCCTGTCCCACTGTGCTCTGACACGACTGCTGAGAGTCACTAGGGACTGTCAGCGGTCCTCCTGGAGCGGCAGACTGTAAAGGCAAAGCACAGGAGAGTTATCAAGCTGAGAACACAGCTTTATAGAGACAAACTACATTCTCACTTTGTCATAAATGAGCATTTCCCACCCTCTGGCCTCTCCTTTCCTGTTCTGGAGGGCTGTGGAAGCTGGGAACCAGGAGGAGTGTTAATGGAAAGGAATTTTATTTTATTTTATATTCAGAAGTTTGTTTTCTAGCACAGCAAACAGGTCCTGCTGATTGACTCACGGTTTACTGGAGAGCAGCCCTGCTGTAACAAGTCCTAGCAGGTGGTGATCTGGCCTGCAAGAGCCGAAAGGAGGCCGATATCTGTCAGGTTGCAGGAGCAGCCTCCAGCTGGCAGAAGAATAGCCAGAGATTAAGCTATGGAAACATTCCCTTTTCTACTAAAAGAGCCAGGAAAACCTGAAATCCTGTTATGGGAAGGTGAGAGACCCAACGAGGCCTGGGGATGCCGATACTTGTGCGGATTCTTTGGTACGTTCTCTGGAGCAAGAAGAGAAAATCGCAGGGGGAAATATGGGAGAAGGTAAAGAAGGGGAAGATGTTGAGAAATTACACAGAACGTGTTGTGGGGAGGGATTGGAGGAAGCTGTAAAGTATGTGGGAAGGAGAGAAATGTAGAGTTGTTGCCAATGTGGAGAACAAAAATGAGATTTGGAGAGGCAGAAAGCTTCTTTAAAGCTGAAAGGAAACTTCTACAGGAAGAAAGTCTGAGGTACTCACTAACAATCCCTAAAAATAGAAGAAAGGCTGCATGTGAGAGGGAAAGCGAGGTATTCCAGGCTTCGGTGTAACTTAAGGTGAACAGATGCTTAAAATCCTGCAGGGTGCTCGGCCAGGCTTGCAGTAACGGTGTGAGGGAAGGGTTGTCCTGGGGTGGAGTCACCGAGGCAAAAATCTTGAAACCTAGAGCTGCTCCTGGAGTGGGACTGCCATGAACCACTCGGGAATTCTCCTACATAGCACCTGGGGAGCTCCTTGGGTGCAGGACAGCCTGCTACGAGGAGCCAGAAAACTGACCAATTTCAGGACAAGGAAGGTCTGCATTCAGATGGGGCTGTGCCTCCGTCCTTCTTTTAATAATTTTGACGTGAATACTCGCAAAGCTTAAATCTGTCCTTTTCCCCAAAGAAGGTCAGGCTGAAACTTTTGCCATCCCTCGGTTGCCCGCATCCTGCCAACAGTCCTTTGAGCCTTTCTATTAGGAGAGCCATTTCGAGTCATTTAATGATTAGCCTGCATCTGAACTTTAAATTGAAACCAGCAGCTGCAATTAATGGAGCCCATGCTACCTTCTGCAGGCTGCAACAGCCAGTAGGGGAAAGAGTGGAGGCTTGTCAGGCCTGCTAAGTAGAGGTGGCCGGCTTCCAGCTCTCAAAAGGAGGAGGTGATGGATGAGAGAGGGGGAAGGAAACAATCTCATACAAACAAGGCTCCCTTAGGGACAGCCAGCACAAGCTGCCACCGTGCATGAAATGCTTGGACAGGATTTTCCTTCGTTTGAGGGCTGGCCATTTCAGTTGCGGGTGAGATGCTTTTCTCGCTCCATATTGACCTCACGTGGAAGTAGATTTTCCAAATAACATACGGGAGACAAGAGCACACCCAATTTGGAGCCAGTGATATCTGTGTTTCAATATCACCTTTGTTCTTTTCCAAAAACAAGTCCGTTTGTGACCAGTGCTTTATGAAAGCTGTGGGATACTGCGAAGCTTGGGTCTGGCAAGCCTTGCTCAAAGTGCCCAAAATGCTCTTCTAACTGACTGTCCTCTGCCATCAGCCAAACAGCTCTCCTCGGGCACAGCTGCTTTATTCAGGGAGCCCTACGGGGTGAAGCAACAAGGTAAAGGCAGTGGGAACACCGCAGGGCCCTGTGAAAGCCAGGAGTAAACTCAGAGCCCACGTCTCCTTGCTCTGCTTCCCAGTTCTTACCAGAAATAAGAACGATACCTTAAGTGGCTAGATACCTGTAAAAGTTCATGATAAATGGCAGTTGTCAGAAAGCTGAGAAATGGGAGCTTTACAATTTGTTACAACAGCTTGTGGTCTGCTCTGCTGCTGCCTTCTGCTACCGATGTGACACACGGGGGTGAGAGCAGTGACAGGCTCTGAGGGTCTTCACCCATAACGCGTAGTGGTGAGCGGAGGCCACCACGTGGCACGATCCGGGCACATTTGGATGGTGGCATTGTGGAGTTGGTGGTGTCAGCACACCCATTCCAGCCTCAGTTCATCCCTCCTGGCAAGCCGGCCAGCAGCAGCGATGATGTAAGGGCGAGAGAGCAGCAAGCTGGAGGTGCCTTGGTGGTGGAAGCAAAGGACAGGACTTGCTGCTCCTCCTCCTGCAGAGCACAGACGCTGGACAGGAGCAGATTGCTTCCAGCAAACGCTGGCTGGGGCTGGGATCAGGAGGACAGTCGGAGCTGATGCTCCAGGATGAAAACCAGTCACTGTAGTGATCCCTCGTGTGTGGGCATTGTAAGCTAGCAAAGGAGTTAATGCTCATACACCCCCAGAAGGGTGCATGCAGCCTTACGCACCCAGATCTGTGTCCTCTGGAAGTTTTCAGCCCTTTTATGTCTTTGTTCTGAAGAAACCAGTGTTGCTTGCTGAGAGAGGGGGGATGTTGGACCAGAGAAACTTGTCCTTTGATGCATTTTGGCAAACCTTGTGATTGTAGAAAAGCCTAAGCGTTAAACATTGAAATCCCTTCAAACATGGGACACTGCACAGAGCAGCCAGGTTTGGGGAGCATTTTTCTTTAATGGTGCAACATATTTATGTGACGTGAATGTTTTATGAAGGAGAACGAGGCTACGTGACAACGAGTAGTACAGGTGCGGAAGCAACTGAAGCAGCCTTCTCACCCAGCGCGGATGGTGATGGGACAGCAGCTTAAAAGCATATTTTTCTCCTCTTCTGTCTGTCTGTGTGTCTGTCCCTCAGTAGCGAGGCACTGCCCTCACGTTAACTTGTGACACCCTGGCCTGACGGCGCTGCTGGCAGGAGCAGCCTCCTGGTGGTCCAGCTGCAGCCTGCCTCGTGCCACTCCTGCTCCCTGGGGCCGGCGGGGGGGGAGCAGCGAGGCACGGAGCGAGCTGCATGAAGAACCAGATGCTGTTCTGCTCCTGTCCTGGCCCTGGTGCCTGCGCTGGGCTTCACTGTGTCGCAGCACAAGTACAATAGTTAATAACTTGGTTCCACGCATTGTCCTCTGGAAGTGGCTGCACAAAGGGGAGTTAATTCTCCTTTGGCTGATCGGCACGGCTCTGCTGTGCCCAAGGTGTGTGTGCCAGCAGGGCTTCTGCTTGCAGAAACCTCCCTCTGCCTGCAGAAATGTGCCTGAAGCTAGCTAGCAGAGATGTCTCGAGGTGCTCAGCACCGCTGAGTTCTTCTAACCCAGCAGCGCTTCCAGGTGAACAACGGGCTCGAGGGGTGTGTGGGGGAGAAAGTTCTCAGCTGTGCTGGTGATGGCACTGTTTTTTTTCTCTCCCTGCCTGCCCCCAGTTTGTTCCCAGTGAAGGCACGCAGGGCGCCATGTCGCTGGCCTCCTGGTTCAGGTGGAACGAGCCCCCCAGCCGCATTTCCCAGAGGAACCCCGCCGAGATGGTGGTCGAGACGCTGATGATGGAGCTGAGCTGGCAGCTGAAGCAGGCGGAGAAGCAGCAGCGGGAGCGGGAGAATGAGTATCGCAAGATCAAGACTGGGGTGGACTACGGCTGGCTGGTCAGCTATCCAAAGCAGAGCTACGACATCAGCCCGGGAGAGAGGCTGCAGCTGGAGGATATGTGCACCAAAATACACCCCTCCTACTGTGGGCCTGTCATTCTCAGGTACGGTGACAGATCTGATGATACTGACTTTTCCCTTCCCCTCTTTGTGGCACGGCAGGGGGGAGCAGGAGGTTTTAGGACCGACGGAGCGAAGCCCTGGAGATAGGCACCTTTCCTCTTTTTGGGGCAGCTGTTCCACGTTTGGGGGCGCTCTGGCCAAGTTCTCCCCAGTTAAAGGCTTCTGGAAACAGCACTTGCCTTGGGTTCGTATAGCTCGGAGCTACGCCGTAAACAAGCCACTAAAACCCCGTGGGGTTCCAAGTAATTTTCAGCATCCCCAGGGCCACCGAGCAAGGCCTGTCTGGCAAACAGGAATTTCCATGAGAGCAGGCTGCAGGCATGGGAGCTGGGAGGCCCCAAGGATCCTAACTGCCTGCAAAAGAGAGCAGTAAGCTGAGCCATGTACAACTTGCTGCTTTTTTTATTTTTTTTTAACTGGGACAGGTCATGCAAGATGCTGAGTGCTTGTAATTTTTCGATGAATGTCAGTGTGGCTTGTAGTGGTTGTTCCCTCTTGTTCAGGATTCAGGATATGGCTAAGAGCAGATAAACACAACAACACTGAGGGGCCGTGTGTACATAACTGAAAAATCACAAAGCCATCCTGTTAAAAGGCCTCTTAGAAGATGCTCTGCTAGGCGATCACAAACTGCGTGCCTCTATCATTCAGGAGGTGGCATTGTTTGTTCCATACCACGCCGTTTGTGTGGTCAGCAGAGCCCCGTGGAGAGAGGAGGCCCGAGTGCCTTTGTTGCTTCAGTGCAGTGGTTGCAAAGGGAATGCCACGGCCACACAAACGGCAGAGCTGGCCTGGGGCAGGGGGCTGTTTGATCTGGGTGCAGTGCAGGAGCTTCTGCAGAAAGAAAAGAAAACGAACAAGGCAAGCAGATCCAGCAGTGTGGGCGATCACAGGACCTGGTGACTAGCCGCTGACTCGCTGTGCCTTGCAGCTTGGAGGCTTTCGGAGCCTGACGTGGTCCTTCTGGCCGTAACTGCCCTATGTGGCTGCTTCTTTCAGTAGTTTGTGGGTTGTTTTCTCCTGGTTTGTTTTTGACCATGTAAACTTTTAGCGTTTGTGGCAGAGTTCCACATCTGAGCTGTGACTTTGCTGTGGGAAACTGTTTTGCTTGTCCTAAACTAACAGGCACTGGTTCTATCCGCTAACCCCTTTTCCTGTGTTGGAGAAGTGAATGGTTGATCCCTCTTCTTCCCTGCCTCCTGTCTGAGTGGTCGGTGGTTCAGGAAATGAAAAAGAATGTGGCTTAATGTGCTAGGAGCTGAAAAGGTGCAAGAGAAAAGAAGGAATGAGCAAGCTAGCTAGAAGACAGCCAAAACTAGATCAGTTCTCTTCTCAGAAAGTGAGATAACATGGAAATTTTAATAACTTGCCCCAAACATACAGGATGGGTATGATAGTTAGGAGTTTGACTGAAATCCTCAAACTTCCAGCGATGTATTTTAATCACAAGGTCACCACGCTTCTGATGTTTCTTCCTGAAATACCCTGTGACTTTGCAAAATGTAGCATTTTAGAAAAATCTTCCACCAAAAAAAAAAAAAATAAAAATTTACAAGCCTGGATTTGGAAATTGGGATGCAGAGTTTGTTCTCTGTGTGTTGTTCATGGTCTCCTTTGTGAGATTCTGAGCTAATAGTCAAAGCTAGAACAAAACAGTTTTGTATGAGTTGTCGGAGATGCCACTTCATTCTTCAAAGGAGTAAACAATTTTCCAGATTGTCCTTTTGTGTGGCTACAGTCACATCTACGGAGAGCAGAGCTCCTATGGGTGTGGAAAAGACTGGAGACTTCTTAAGTGGAGTGTTTTTTCCAGGTCCAGTCAGCCTGTCCTGTAAGAGCTGTATTTTGAGTCAGTACAACTTTTATTTGAGCCTCTTCAAGTTCTGCATTTGAAGGATTCAAATATGAAATACCATCACTTCTGCCATCAAATACCTGGAAACTCTGATTCACCTCACTGCAAATGAAGCTGTTGGGTTCAGGAGTAACTTAGCTTTAGGTGACTGGCTTGGAGATTGCTGATAATTTAAAATGAAATGCTGGGGTTGTTTGAAGGGAGTGGCAGTGAGTTTGGTCAGGCTCTTTCTTGAGGATGATCAAGGGACTGGAGCACCTCTCCTCTGAAGGCAGGCTGAGGGACTTGGGGTTGTTCAGCCTGGAGAAGAGAAGGCTCTGGGGAGACCTTAGGAACACGCTTACCTGTAGGCATGAAGTCCAATGACTGGTACTGGATTTAACAGGTCTTTAAAGTTCATGCTCTACTTAGGAAACCGTTGAACTGGGGACCCACAAAATAAGGTAGGCAAGTGACAGCACGTAAAAATAACAAAAATAAGCATAGTGGCAATACGAGCCAAGCGTAGCCACTCTTAAAATCTAACGGCTGTATGAGGAAACTGAAGGGTCACAACTTAAACAGATTTGTTTGAACTGTGACCGAAGCACAGCTGGACCAGAGAACCTCCCTGTGTGTGCATGCGCACGCTCCTCAGGTGTCGGTGCTGGCTCAAGGCGGCTTTTGTTGATCGTCACGTCTAAGATGTTGATGTTACACTCACACAACGTGTTACAGGTTAGCTCCCAGGAGAATCACAACTTGTTTCACAGACAGACAGGCCTTCTGCTCTGATGAGTAAGGAGCCCTGCTGATGGATTTTCAGATACGGTTGTGCAGTTGCTGGGTTCAGAACTACTCCACGCAGAAGCCAAGGGCGTTCCCCTGCGCTAGAGGGCAGGCAGCCCTTGTGCAATGCTGGGGGCTTGACCCCCCAGCAGCTGTGCGTGGCGTGCTTTTCCCAGCAGTGGTGTGCAGGGCACGGGCCCCACTCCTCAATGGCAGTGCTTTCACGCGCTGCGTGCTCTGGGAAAGTGCCCGTCCATGCTGCTGGGAAGTGTCTCTGGTGTGCAAAACCTTCTGAACTTCGTACGTGGACTGTCCCTGACCCAGGCATGCTGGTCAGCGGGCACTAGCAGAGGGACAGAGTTCATCCCTCTGCACGGGGAGGAAGGGGCCCCTTGCCCTTCTCTGTCATGGTGACAGTGGCTTTTCTGAGGGTGACTGGCAGACAGGCTTTGGGGTGGCTTTGTTTGGTTTTTAGACTTGCTCAAATCCGTATTAAGCAGCTCGTGTGTCAGTCCTGGAGGGCCGAGAGGGAAATGTTAGCTGCAGAGCAGAGCTCACAGCACGGTTCTCGCTGCCACAGGTAAGCAGAGCGCAAACAGGCAGATGGCTGAGAAGGTGGGAAGTTGCACTGACTTCAGAGAACTGCTTCAGCTACATCCACCGGTTGGTAGCACCATGGCGTGACAGAGCTCTGTGCTCAGGGGGTGCGTTTTCTGCAGTACCACCCCTTTTTGTTCTTGTTCCTACAGTTAGGTGCTGCTCCTTGCCGGCACATGCTGCTGTCCGCTCTGGGGCCACAAGCCAGCAGTGTGACAGCCTCCACCACCAGAGGCTCTGCGGAGGCCTTCTGCGTGCAAAACGAAGAGGATGTACTGGTAGATGGATGTAATGTGACAGCATCGTTCTTTAAAATACACACGGAGGTAAAATAATGGGATGACTCATTCAGTTCACCTCTGCAATGAAAGCCCTCTGAGGATGCTTTCCCCAGTATAACAATGATGGTGCGGACGTGAGTTTTGATGGACTCATCTGTCTAAGTGCCTGAGTAGGATAAAGGGAAAGTGTATTTGTTGTGAGAACTGCATTTGTGGCTCTGTGACAACGCCACTGAAGTGCCTCCTCAGGAGGCAGAAAGGGGGCCTGCAACGTACAGCAAGTCTCTGCCAGCACTGGTGTGGGTAACCCTCAGGATGGGGAGTGATGAGGGCTAGGGCGAGGCAGATCAGGAACACATCCTGAGCAACTGCGATGGCCAGGGAACGTGGTGGTGACTTTGGCAGGCAATCCTCAGGTCCTGGAAGGGGCTGGTACGTCTGCTGATGCTGCTCCCTCAGCACTGTGCAGTGCTGGTCTCTCCACGGCTGTGCACGCTGCTGCCAGTACTTGCTGTGAGAGAACCAGCACAGAAATGCCTGGGCTATAGCACGGTGCTGGGAGAGGTGTCCAACACCAGCCCTCCACAGTGAGGGTCAAAAGGTGTAAACACACAGCGAATCTTTCTGTTACACCTTTGGCTTTCCTTTCTGTCCTTGTTACCTTGGGTGTCCCTCGGTACCATTAACCAGTGCAAGTCCCTAGTGCGCTGAACTCCCTGGTGTATCCCTAGGGCTGATTGGAAATAAAACCAGAGGTGGGATCTTACTGTCTTACTAGGCTTATTTAAATACAATCCCACTGTTTTCCATCATCATTCAGTTCTGTTAGAGAAAAATACCAGCACGCTTACAGACCTCACATGCTTCGGCTTCCATTAGGTATAAATACCTGGCTTTTGGTGAAGTTCTAGCTTAGCTCTGTTTTCAGATAGAATTGTTAAGAAGTGAATGCCAATCAGAAGAGCAGCCTCGTTACCCTCTGTCATTAGCGTACGCTCTGAGAGAAGAGTAGGATATCTGCACAGCCAGCGCGGGAGCCTCGGGAGCTGGGGGCCAGGCGTCCAGAAGGGAACGCTTGCTTCTCGGCCCAGCCAGGGGCTCACTCCATGACTCCAAGCCCTGCTCTGCGTCTCATCTTCCTCGCCTGCAAAAGAAACACTGGGAATTGTTCACTTCCCTCATATTGAGCTTAATGAATGTCCAAAATATGTATAAATCTTCTGAGCTCTTTGCTGAGGAGGCACTGGAGTAATGGAGAGCTGTCTAATGAGATCCCGCACTGTGCTGCCAACCTGTGTGTTATCAGCAGAGCCACTGTTATCTTACAGACATCCCCAGGAAGACAAAATGCCATTTCGCCGAGATTTAAATATTGAGAAACAATCAAATGTATAACCAAGAAGTTTTATGGGGTAAGAGTCTGGCTAGTGGCCGCTGGGTAATGCTATGGGGAAAGAGAATATGAAACATGGGAAGTCCGCTGGGACCTTCCCTGGTTTCTCCTCAGCTTCTGGTAAGCAGCAGTTCAGGCAGTATTGGAGCACGAATTTGCGTTTGGACAATTGTGTTTAATCAGCACTGAGGGGGATGTTTTCCACAAACTCATCTAGTCATTTTGTTCCTTACGCTGCTGATAGCACCGAGCTCTGATTTAAGAGGGGCTGTGTGAAAGGAGCACTTTCCGTTTCAAATGTGGCACCTTCCAGCTTTGTTTGGTGCTCCTTATTGCTTCTTGTGCCCGTGAGACAGAGTGATTCACTGCTTCGTTATATTCTCTGGCTTTCTTGTGATTTGGGAGACCTTGAGCGTATCTCCATGGCTCCTCCCTGGTGTTGTGCTTGATCCAAGGAGCCCTGTTTGGCGAGAGCACGCAAGTGCCAAGCCTAGTGCTGCGACTTGGCAGCAAGCCCCGATTTGCTGTTTTTAATCAAAGCTGTGCCCTGACTGTGCTCGCAGGTTCCGGCAGCTCATTGCTGAATACGAGCCAGAAGTGCAGGAAGTGTCCCGGCTCTTCCGCTCCGTCCTGCAGGAAGTGGCTGAGAAGATCAAAGAGGAGGAAGAGGCCAAGAAGCTGGCCAGGCAGTGGAACACAAAGAACAAAACCAGCCTCTCCCTAACAACGTTTAAATCCCGGTCCAGGATTTCTCCGTTCATCAGCGACATCAAGACCATCTCTGAAGACGTGGAACGGGGCACCCAGCCCACCAGGAGGGTTTGGAGCATGCCTGAATTTCGGAACGCCAAGGATTACTGACTCTGTACTGAACAAGGTTTTTAGACAGCGATCTTTCAAACTCCCGGTTAACCCTTTTTTAGCTCCACCATTTTTCTCTGTTCCAGCTCTCCCTTCCCGTCTGTCTCTCCCAGAAGCTGTGACCATAGCAACTGCTGCTGACGCCCGCGGTGTGACAATTTCTGACTAAACACGCTGGCCTTTCCTTTAATTTAGTAGCACTTGGTAACCTTACGGGCAAGGCTCACTTACTGTCTCCTTTTTATTTCTGCTTCCTTGTGGAAAATGAGTTAGTTCTGTGCTGTCTCTGCTCCCTCTCCCCCCCAGCCTGGATGTGGTTCCCTACTGGAGCTGTTGCCCCGAGCTGGTGAGCGCTGTGGGCTGGAGCTGTCCTGCTGAAGGCAGGGAGGCCGCTTACACAAGTAAGGCTTGCAAGATTTTGGGTTTGGGAGAGTAGAACTGAACCCCCTTTTCCAGCTAAGAACTCTTCTCAGTGCTGCAGCAGACTTCACCGGTAAAGCCCAGCACTGCTCCTGAGCAGCTGGCAATTAGCAACGCAGCCCAAGCAGAAACAGAGCCAGGCTTTTTGAGAAGGGAGAGCAGCTTTATCCACAGCACCTGGTCTGTGCGTGCTCAGGTTTCTTGGCTGTTTGCTCCCTTGTGCAGGCAGAACCCCTGAACCTTGCCCCTGCAGAGCGGACAGAAGCAGAGCACGCGGGGAACCTCGGTGCTGCATCACAAGCTGTCCTTGCCCCTTGGTGTGCCCTGCCCTGCACCCCAGTAACGAGCCACGGGACTGAGATTAATGGTTATGGCTAAATCTGAAAGTACTGATATCACCCAGGGGTGAAGGGAATCAGCACTCATCCAGGGCCCTCCTAGCACAGCTCAGATCATTTCGATACGCTGCTGCTGTGAGTGACTGAAGGGCTGTTCCCTCGGTCTTCTCCTGAGCACTCAGCTGAGAGCTCTCCTGTGTCACAGAGTGAGGTGGTACCGTGACAGAAGCAGCTTTAATGCAAACCCAGTAGCCTGTAGGCTACTGGGTTTGCATTAAAGCTGCTTCTGTCACACAGTTCTCCTGAGGCCTTGTGTAAACAAGAAAATGCCACTGAGGAGAGAGCTTCTGGGGTCCTAGTTCAGCATCCACAGGGAAAACTCACCAGGAAAGGAAAGGGAGTGTCACAGAGTGACCTTCGTGGGTCCTGTAGAGAAGCCAAGGACTAGGAGGATGCTTTGTGGTGGCCAACAGGAGATGGGGAAGGAAGGAAGAGAGGAATCTCCCTGCGTGACTGGCTTCTGGGGAATCATCCCAGTGGGATCCAGCCTCCTGGAGGGCCCTCTAGCTTTGTTGTTCTTTTGCCTGCTTCCAGCTCCTTTCCCCGGGGATCTTTGCGTCAGCACGTGGCTACTACAGCCAAGATAAAATCCTTTGAAGCCATGCCAACTCTGGGAAGAATTCCAGCACATGAAATTTATCCTAGAGTAGAAATGTGCAGTTTCTTTCAGAGATGGGGGAGGGCAGCATAAAACAAATCAAGATGAGACCCTTCACAGCTCTCTGAAAGTCTGTGGGATTCTGACTCCTTCTCTTGGCTACCCAAGACTGAGCACGAGGTTTCCTACTAGCACCAGGCCGTAGCTTCCAGCCCCTTGGTGAACACTGCCACCAGCACCCCTCCTAGGGCCACAGCAGAGGCTTATTTCTAATCAAAAACTCAGGGCTTCCAAATAGAGTTTGGGATGGGCTATTCCACCTCCGGGTCACTGAGGGAGATTTAAAGCCTTGTGACAATCAGCTTGGTGGTGTTCAGCTCTCTGTCCCTGTGAAGTCCTGGGACTGTGTATGTGAAGTCAAACAAAGGCTCGATACACTTGGTGCAGCCTTAGCTGCCTAAAAGCTGTGTGATTTCTGCCAAGGAATCACCACGATTTGCAGAAAAAAAATGTTTTGAAAAAAAGTTAGGTCTTGAAAATACATTTACAAGCCGCGGATGGTACTAAAGGCTGAGATGAGGTCATGAATTTCATGCTACAGCTCTGCAGTCAATTTTTTTTTTTAACTCACCTATTTTGACACCTTCAGTACTGAGTGCATTAATGGACTGCTGGGAGAGAAAGGCCATTCTGATCCATCACCTCACCCTGTTACCGTACAGCATCTGTGATGTGTGCACTCTTTCCTATGGAGGATCAGGAGTACCTAACTTCCCTACACCCAGGAAAGCCCCTGAAGGCTGTTCACACACAGCACTGCAGCCTCTGATGGCGCTGCATCCCTCATTACCAACCTCAGCCAGCAGATAGCAGCTTTACAGTCAGCACAGGGAGACAACTCTGACCTTTGGTCCAAGCCATGCACGCATGGAGGCCAGGCTGGCAGTGCCTGTGAGAGCTGCCATGCCCCCACTCACCTCTCGTTTCTATTTCCACAATAAAACGTCACCCAAGCTTTCAGACAGTTTCACTTTCTCCCTGTACCTCTTCTGCAAGCTGCACTGGGCGCACAGTACCATCTGAGGATAAAGGGATGCTCAGGCACCAAGCCCTGAGGTTTATAATCTCACTACAGGTCCCTGAGTACCCCAGGGGTGTCAAACAAGTGCTGTGCTCACCCGCAGCCAGCTGGTACTGAAGCAGAGCTGGGGAGGGGGCTCGGACGCACTGCTGCACTGTGCTTGTAACGCTTGTTTGTCTTAGCAACGCTGTAGACTGACCTATAAACGATCCTTTGGTCGCAGCAACAAATAACTGCCCATTTTGCCTTGTCCTAATTCCCTGTTTTACGTGGCTAGATGAGAATTTTACTTTAAGTCAGGAGCATGCAACTCCTGGTTGCCTCCCCTGCAGCACGGTGGTGCACAGCCCGGAGCGGGCACCCTGCAGCGCTTTTGGAAGCTCCCCCAGTCAGGCTGCAGCTGCCTGCCCACCCAGCTGGGCTAACGCCTGCCTGAAACAACCCCCCTGCAGCTTGCAGTGTGAGCGCCGCGTCCTTACCAGCACCTGCACTACGCTGCCTGCTGCTGTAGGCGTGCTCCTGCCCGGCTCTGAGGGGCTGCGCTGTGCTGTGCCTCTCCTGGCAGCCCAGGGTCTTCACTCCTACAAAGAGCAGAAAGCGAAATAGCAGCACAGCACCATCAGCAACCCCCTGAGTGAACCAAGAATCTCTCCAAATCCTCAGTCTCAAAACTGTTTGAGATTTTGGTGTCAGCCCAGAGTATCCGACCCGAAGGGGCTGGCGTTCCTGTCACTGCTCCCCGCTGCAGCGGCAGCCCGCGAGGAGGTGCAGGAGGAGAGCGGTCCCTTGGCGCTACCAGCACGCGGTCAGGCAGCTGGCTCGCCCCGGGGAACGGAGCGCACGTCGCAGGAAATACCTGTCTGCCGAGAGCACCCTGTTTGTACCTTTCCCCGGGGAACCTTAGAGAATTAAAGCAAAGCTGTGAGATGTAAAACAAATTTTCATGTTTGTTGTCTTTACTGGAAGAAGCAGCACCTGCCCACGCGCAGCCCGGCACCAGAGCGGTGCGAGTTCCCTGCTGCACGCTGTGTGTGTACCAAAGCAGGGAGGCGGGCCTGGGAAGGGCACCAAACCTACACAAAACCCCATCCTCTCTCTACAACGTACAAACGCAGCCACTTACTTTCTACTTTGCTGCCTCTACAAAGAGCGCCCAAGACTTGAGGTGATAAATTGCTAACACTAACCAACTGCAACGGCCTGAAGTTCTCTGATGCCACGTGGTTTGCAGATACAGCCTTGACTTGAAGCCTTCATCAGTGTGCTTCCAAGCACGTCCCACGTTAATTAGTATTTTCACAAAACGAGAAGATAAAAGCAACAAGAGGGATGTTTTGTCACCAGATCCCTCTGAGTCAAGTCACTCCTATTGGGCTTGTACCCCACCCCAGAGACCAACCCCGCAGCATCAGCAGGTGGCTCAGGGCTCTGTGTGTTAAACGGGAGGAAGCATTTCCCCCACACAACAACTGGCCCTTGTTTTGGCCCCCAAATCCCTCCAGACGCAGG
Organism: Aythya ferina; assembly: GCF_964211825.1. Lineage (NCBI taxonomy): Eukaryota > Metazoa > Chordata > Aves > Anseriformes > Anatidae > Aythya > Aythya ferina. The sequence goes on from NC_140298.1 coordinate 23,748,410, forward strand.
GGGCTGCAGGGTCAGCTCGTTTTTGTGACAGAGGAGGGGCTGCCAAGCCTCGCTCGGTCACACCCACCCGTGCCAGGCAGAGCCACGAGGTGAGGGCGCCTGTCTCCCCCAGCCCTGCCCTCCGCGTGGCCGGCTCACAAGGGGCCTCTTGTTCCCGCTGCGCCCGCGCGAGCCGTGCCAGTGTCCGGCTGGCACCGTGCCGGCCCCGAGCCCACGTCTCCCAGCCACCAGCTGCTCTCTGCGCTCGCAGACAGGGACACCGGTCGCTGGATGAGACCCTAAGGAACAGGGCAGGAAGGCGAGGAGAAGAGCTGCTCCCCCAACCTTGCTCACAGCAGCACTGGGTTGCCCAAAGCAACAGATTGCACCTGATTTACTCTGAAGACAGGTTAAATACCCAGCTGGGGCAGCAAACCATGGCAGTGCCATACTCCTCTTTCTGTTGTTTTTTTTTATTCTGGCACTGAAGCCTGATGCTATTTCATGGAGAAGAGCAGAGTGCAAGTGCTGAAGAACTCGGCCCTCCCAGGGCCCTCTCGGCAGCTTGCTCCCGCTGCAGCCAGTACTCGGGAGCAGGACAGGCCGTGCTCTGTTCAAAGCACGGCAGAGAGGGGGAAATGTACAAAGACCGCACTAAATCCATCGGACAGCACTATAAACAACACATAATTAGCTCTTTGCAGGCCAATTAGAGGGTTTGAGAACACCAAAGTGCAAAGCCAATGTCCAAAGGGGAAAACAGAGGCGGTTTGTGGCAGTCCGGCTGGGCGGCAATGCCACCTGCCGGCAGGCTCCGAGCAGAGCCTAACGGGGAAACGGGCAGCAGCTTCCCTGCGTGCCCCCGTTCCCGCAGAGCAGGGCACCCGACCGAAGGGCAGGGCAGAACAGAAAGCACGCAGAGTGCCCAAACGAGAGCCAAGCTCCCGGACTTACGAGCCGAGGAGGAATTTTGGAAGCCTGTTTCCAAATGAGCACAGCAAAGCCCGGGAGGCCCACGTCTGCCAGCTACGTGAGGCAGAGCTCCATCCGGCGGTCAGGGCCCTGCCTGCACCTCGCCAGCTTCAGCCAGCCTTCGGGGTGGCCATGGGACAAGTTACCTCAGCCTCTCTGACCGTTGGTTTTCTCCTGCACGCAGGGCTCACCCCGTTTTTCCAGCTGCAGAGGGAGATGTTTCAGGATGACCGGGAAACTCGAACGTTCCTGCAGCAGGAATTTTTCATCCACGCACACGCCAACAGCGCAGCTTGCCCGAGTTGAACCATTCCCAGCACCAAAGAGGTGCAACTGCAGGCCCTACCCTGCGCTGCAGGATGCTGCACCCTGGCTCGACGGAGGCAAGAGCTTTCAAGACAAACTGGCATTTATCAGCATTGTGCCATTTTCACCTCTCAATGCATTTGCACAGGCAAAGGAGTCAAGTTGAGGCAAATCACGAAGTCAACACGAGTAACAAGGGACTGCACTGCCCATGAGAACCAGCCGAATCACTTAGTTACTTGCATCCAGCATCCTTTCATGTTTGGGTTTTTGCCTGTTTTCCCTAAGAAGAGAAAATGTATGAAACTGAGCTCTTCCCTCTCCAGATAACTGTTGAGTCTAGTTCCAACTGAAAGCACCAAATCTCTTTAGGAATACCAGGGTCCTTTCCTGTTTCCTCCCCTTTGCTCACTACACCCAGGAGCTCCAAATGAGCCCCCCCCACGGGACAGACGAGAGCCACCCGGGCAGCACACCCCTGTGCCTGCAGCACACAACCAGGGGGCAGCACCAAAGGTTTAAAAGCAAGGGGCACAGGACCCAAGGCACCAAGTCTCATCAGTGGTGCTGCCTGTGTAAATGGGATAGAATACCTAAAAAGGACAGAGCCAAGGAGGAAGGGCACGGCAGCAGCACTTCAGAGAAGTGATCTCCCCCCACCCTGTCCCCAGCAGTGACTCAGTTTGTGGAATTTCTGGTAAAAATAAATAAATCAGTCAAGTTCTGCATGACTCCCAGAATGGAAAATGGTGCAGGGACACGGAGAGTGAGAAGACTGTCACGCACATGAAATGTAGGCTTCATATCTGAAAGACTCCTATTATTTAAAATTTTAGCTATAATCTCACCTTGTCCAGCCCGGAAAGCCTCAGTACCCCCCTCCTTACCACCCTGCCTCCCCTCCACGACTTCTGACAGCCACAGCCTCCCTCCAGCCCCATCTCATTCCTCTCCCACTGGTCCAGCCCTCCCCACGACAAGCACTGCTCTGAGGCCCACTGGCAGGGCTGTCTGCCTGCCATTTGCACATCAGGTCAGCATCCCACGCCGCTGCACGGCTCCCTCACGCAGATCTCTAGATCTGTACCTCACCAGATTCCTCCGCAGCTGTTTCCTTGCTGCCGTAACCTTCACAGCTGGCTCAGCTGCCACAGCGGGAATCTGAAGCGCTACTAAGAAGTTACACGAAAAGCAGATTATTTCAAGTAAGTCCCAGGCCTCCAGTCAGTGCAGTTCTTTACCAAGTGAGATCTCAGCATTTCCTCTTTCTGACTATCTTCCAAATCTCTACATTCTTTTCTCCTAAATTCTCAGAAAACGGAACTGTCTTTACATATAATATAACCTATAGAATGACGAGGATATTAGAGTATTTTTTGGAATTGACCTCATTAGGAGAGGTCAGAAGATAAGAGCTGCTTATCTTGGTATGATGCTTTGGCATCCCTAGAAAATAGCAGAAGTAGCATGAATCAAAGCACAGTCCCCATGAAGCTAAGGTGGAGTTGGATTCTTTTGTTTTTCCCTACAGACATTTCCGAACATTGCTTCCAAAAATGCTTCCATCACTACGTTGAAAGTCAAGGAAACTCCAGTTCTTACCTATGCGTTTTCATGTTTTATTTTCAGAAGGATGAAAGGACTCACTCTGCTGAATCAGGGCTTTAGTCTCTACAGAGTTACCTCTCTGAAACAACTGCTAAATGTTCCACAACAAAAAAATTGATGGGAAAGACAAGATTCCAGCATCTCCAGAAGGTTTCACTACTCAAATTAAAAAGTTAAAACTTGAGCAACGGCACAAATCTTCAGATTTCCTCAGAACACCACGCTAGACACAGGCTCAGTGAGTTTTCTACTTGCTTCCTCTGTAACGAACTCCCCTCACTCTGCCCACCGCACGCCTGGTACTCGTGTCAACCCCCCCCTGCCCCGACTCCTTTTTCTAAGCACACCCAAACCGCAGCTCCTGAGGAGTGCGGGCTACACAGGCAATTCCCGTGGAGTTCCCACAGCCGGGTTACGTACACAAGGCCTCCTGCCAGGGCTTGGGAGGGAAGAGAGCACTGAGACTATCGAGACTAACACAAAAGTGCACCCAAATTGTGGACTGTGCTCCTGCTGCACACCCAGACCTGGCTCACTCTCACCACGAGCAGCAGCACACCTGGACGGTCACCGTCACTGCCTGCCTCGGCACTGTTCCTGCAGCTCTTTCTCTGTCCCTTCAATAAAGGCATGTGGGGTGTGCCTGGCAGCTCTTCACACAGAGGAAGATTTGATACCGGATCAGAAAGGCAGGCGAGATCTCCAGGCTGTTTAGCTCTAGGAACTGCAACTCCAGACACGGGAGTAAACTACCTACTGAGAGCTTGTGCTGCCTTTGAACAGCTGATCTGGATAAACAGAACCAAAAACCTTTCCTGCTTCGAATTTGGGGTAAAAATTATTCAGCTACCATTACTGCTCCAGAATATTTTACTGTTGACTCTTTCTAGTGACAAAGAGTAATAAAACTGTCCATATCTCACACTGAAAGAATATATTAATGAATGAACTGTCAAAAAATCATTTATGTAAAAGGATGTTCTATTTACAAAGATCAACCTGCTCTTCAGGACAAGTAAAACCACTACTGGAAAAAATATACATATAGAAATGTCTGATCTTTCAAATAGACATTTACAAATACTCTGCTTTGTTTAAGCGACTAGAAACATTAAGACATTTGAAATTAAAAGTGTGTTCTGCATGCAGTTATGATAGAAATTACATTATTGGACCTCAGCGTGCCACTTCTCATCATCGTCAGTGACACGCTCTTAGGCTCTTCTAAACCACCACAGCCTGGCTATTACCTTAGGATCTCAAAAGGAGGACACGGCTCTTCATTAAGAGGTTACCAGTCACTCTTCGTGTTGCTGTTAAAAAAGGACATCCTGATTGTCTGCACAGCAGGAGAGTCTGTCTGGTCTTGTCGAGCTCGGCGTCCTTTTCCCTGAGTTTCCCGCTAGTGTTTTGCTAGGCATGACGATCGCTGGCTTGGTGTATGTACAAGTCCTCGGGCCGCACTCTTCCCCTTACAAGGCAGAGTTCAGAAATTCAAGCAGCTCTGCGCGGTTCCGATCTCTCTGCAGGGCAGAAAAGCAGAGGCAGCAGATCAACAGCCCTGTACTCAGCAGGCCAAGGTTGCACAACCCTGTTTTCTGCAGGGCCTTCACACGCTGGCACCCTGCACAGCAAATGCTACCACATCCAAACACCAGGGTTTTACCATCTCCCAGATCGCTGTGAGTGCCTGGAGGAAGCGCAAGGCAATGGGTAACTCAGGAGAGAGACTTTAGGAGCCAAGCTGTCACCGCTGCTATCTCATGATGTATTTTCTAGAGTGGCTCCCTGTGGAGGCTCCACTGGGTTGCCATCACGTAGCTCACAGCCCGCTCAGGAGGGAACTCGCAAGCAGAACAGATGCAATTTCTGCTGCCTGAAGCAACTTTCGCTGCACACACAGCAAGCCTTGTGTTCTGGGAAGTATCGTTTTCTCTGTGCATAAGCAGCAGCTTGTAGCACAACAGAAAAGGAACCAGGAACTTCGGTTCTTGCTTTACGTGAGAGACAGCCTAAACTGAACACTTAGTTTCCAGTGTTTTTAAAATCACAGTTTATGAAACATTCATTAATTCTTAAAATATTGTGAGTAACGGGTATTGTTCAATTCTGCATGTTCATAACTAGGGCCACTAAACAAAAAAAGATCAGTGCCAAATATTTGACAGCAAACACCGAAGCAAGCAGGTTACTGGGAGAAGGCTAGTAAGCATTCAGCATAATTTAAGGTAAACCTTACTGCCACAAAAAGCAGATAATGTACTTTTGATCAAATCCACCTTGGAACGCTCAGGCCTGTTTTGGTAACTATAGAACAAACAGTTATGGCTAAGTTGGTACCCACCGAACGGGACATCTCAGCAAAGTATCACTTTTTTAGCTTTTTAACTAAGTCAACATATTGACTCGTATAGAAGCCCTCTGCAGATCACTCTAAGGTATGGACATTGCTGCAAAGAGTGGCAATGTTTAAATGCTGAGTTTAAACACCCATAGCAATAGCAGCAAATGCAACCAATTCCTGGTATCTAGTGCCTTGGTTATCTCAGCAGAAACACCTGACCGCTCTGAGAGAATGCACGAGCACTTGGTTTGGATACTACCATCTTTTTTTCTTCCTCTGTAGATAAGGGCTATTCTCACACTCATTAAAAAGAACAGAGTAAAGCAGGAATTGCCACATTTGATCACAGGAGACTGGAAAAAGCAGAGTATGACCAAAAACAGTAGAAGCTAAATCAACATGGAAAGGTCCAAATAATCTAAATCTTATGGACTAAAATTCTGAGAACCTGCGTGAGCATCCTTGGGTTTATCTACTCATGCCTGAGTAGTCCAAGACCACACATTTAACAAAACTTGCCAAAAGAATGCATTTACCTTTCTCAGGTGGCATCACAGCCACATTAAATGCTATACCCAATTTATAACCTGTAAAACCTACTCCTCTACTAAAGAGTACTGTTAGAAAAATATGAAAAGAGATTATATTTTCCATTAGGGATACGCAGACTGTTTTAAGTATTACCTCTTTATCCTTCTTAGTTTTCTTTATTTTCATCTTAATTTTCTTTCCAGTTATCATGCTGTAGTTTTCATTCTTCTTTTTGTTTTTGAAGAACTAAAATGAGATCAAACAGGAGGAAAAAAAGCTTTCTCTTGTCATGTTACATATCTTAAAGAAAATTAGACAATAATCTTTTATACTTCCTAAATGTCTAAAAAACAGGGATACATTTCTATTTGTTTATGACAAAATCGGTGCTGTTAAAAACATTTTTCTGACATGACATTGTTTAAATGAGAGACACAATGGGAATTTTGACAAACAAGCATACCTTAGAAAGCTGGACAGGTCCTGTCTTCTCTCTCTTTTTCTTCTTTTCTTTCTTTTTTTTCATTTTATTCTCTTTTTTCCTTTTCTGTAAGTATAAGACACATACCATAGTGCTTACAGATTCGCTAGTGCAGAAAAAGGAAACCCACAGAGCCTTTTCATGCCCTGGATAGTCTAAACAGCCCCTACTGCTTACCCTCATCACTGCTGAATAAGTCCTATGTGAAGTACACAGAACGTAATGCAAAGAAGTTGGCAACCCTTTGAAACAGAAACAGTATGTTCCCTGATTCTCTCTCTCTCTCTTTTTTTTTTTTTTTTTTTTAATATACACCATCCAATAAATAAAATCACTGAGAAGGTCAGATAAAAATGAGAAGAGAAAAATTACAACACCCAGAAACTGTTATTCTCTGATTATAAACAGTTTCTTCTGACAGAAATTCTATGAAGTTACATGTATCAAGATCCCCACTTCTACTCTTCAGAGACTACTCTAAATTCTAGGACCAGCAATGATTGCTAAAATGCACCATAAATTATTTCTTCTTTGGTAAACTGTCAAGTGTACAGCAGCTTAATCAGTTCACCTCCTGTTAACACTAAAAGTGTGCTTGAGATTTACACAGACACAGACAAAACCAGTAAGCATTACACGATATTTAGAGTTACCAAAACACAAAGAACTAATTTCTATTTGTTACCTACTCATTACTACTTGTTTGTTAATTACTCCTTACTGTTAGCAAAACTTTACCTTTTTATTGTGCTTTTCTTTTTTCCTTTTCTTCGATTTAGACTTAGGAGAATCTGAAAAAAAAACATCTATCTAGGGTTAGTATTCTGTAAAAAACATTTGGTTTTGCAGATAAATGTAGATGTAGATACATAAAACATAAGAAGAAAATGCTTTAATTCAGCTGAATATATCAATACTGGTTGAAATTAATCCTGAGAAAAGCAACACATCAATTTACTGCCACTTACTGGTCTAACATGGAAACTGAAAATCACCTGAAAACATTATCACAGTATAAGGCAAATGAAAAACTTTTCCTACTTGCTCAGCTCCTGTTTCAAGTGTTTCTGTAAAGCTGAAACTCATGCATACTATAAGCTGATCACAAATGCAAAGATTACACTACGACTGGGACGTAAGGAAGTTGATTTTGAGGCACCAGCTCTGACTATGGGACTGTAAACCTAGAAATACAGTGAAACAACCCACTAGTCTTCCAACAAAGCCTCACCTCTGTGCTCAGGAAGATCATGGAACAGATCCTCCAGGAGGTTATATGAAGGAAGGCATATGAAAAGTAAGTAATTTGAGACACCCAGCAGGACTTCTCCAGGGCCAAATCAGATTGGCCTGACCAAGCTGGTGGCCTTCAATGATGGAGCGACTGCAGCAGTGTATAAGGGATGCTGGCCTAATGTCATCTACCTGCTGAACATAGACCTAACCAATTTTATCACTTTACCCATATCTTTTCCAGCCTCGTTGTCACTTTGTGATGGTTTAGCCATATTTAAAATAAGCTTTAAATGTTTCCAGGGGTGCTGTCAAAACTGGTAAACATCAGGTGTACACAGTGGTAGCTTACCTTTGCTACTTGAAGAAGACGACCTTGACGATGAGCGTGATGAGGAGGAAGAAGAAGAGGATGCAGTACTAGAAGATGATGTGGATGAAACGGATGATGATCTGCTTCTACTACGTTTTCGCTTCCTTTTTTCTTTACCTTAGGAAGACAGGAGGCAACAGTGATGTGCCTGCTAGTAAGTATGGTCTACAAAGATGACTCTTACAGAAATCTAACACAGTAAACAGATATTTTGATGAGGTTTCCCCCACTTCCAGTGTGCCACAGGGTATTGACACTAGCTGGTGATTATGGTACATGTTACAGCCAAACACGGTAGCAGACACAAAGGATAACACTTAACACAGACACCAGAGCTGGTAACAGCACCTACCCCGGCCTTTCAGCTCTTCCTGTGAGGTGGCACAGAGCGTCCTGCTTTTCTCATCCTTCTGGTTATCCATATCTAGCACGAGACAAAAGCACGTTCAGTAACATCACCTCCAAAAGCCTTTGCGGATAAAGGGCATGCCTCACCCCCCCCGTGAGGCAAAAATTAAGGCAAGCATCCTCCTACAGCAGGCACCGGCCGCCCGAGCTCTGCTTCGACCGACATGAGGCGATTTTTAATCATTTTTTCACGCCAGGGCAGCCACCGCGAAGGCGGCCGGCGCCTGACGGGGCCGCGGACGAGGCTGAGGCGCGCGGGCGCCGCCATTTCGTGGTGCCCCCCCGCCGCCGCCTCACGGAGCCAGCCCCGGCCCCGCACTTACCGGGGGCGGCCGCAGCGCTGCCCCGGGCCCCTCGGCACCTCGGCACCTCGGCTGCCGACCCGGAAGGGTTACAGCGGCGACCCGGAGGCAGGAGGCGGTGGCTCCCGGCCCTGCCCGGCCCTCCCCGGCCCGGCACCGCCTCCCGGCCCGGCGCCGAGCCCCGCCATGCCCGGCCCGGCCCCGCCGCCGGGCTACACGCACCGCACCCAGCTCGGAAAAGCCCTAGGGCGTACAAAAAGACACTCAAATAGTTACAAACGGTCAATAAATACATTAAAACATACCGTGTGCCCACGTAGAAATATCATACGCTCTTCTGTTACTCCGCACAATATTATTGAGAAGGTTTTTGTCTTTTTTTTCCACACAACATCAAAAATTCTTCCCAAACACTCACACACCGTTGTTTCTTTTCTTTATTGGGAATGGGATGAAATTTAAAATCCAGTGTACAAGTAGTAAAAATCGCTGAAAATCTTAAAATGTACAACTCTCAACCACTGTAACAAAACAATCCGGTTTAAATAAGGTCGTCTTTAAAAAAATCGATTTTCTCAACTAATTCGTTATAAAACAGGCAGTATTTCAAAAGGGGTGTTTCCATCACCCAGGATGAATTGTTTGTGCTTCAAAATTTTAACAGGAATATTCATGACAAACAATAAAACCTACTGTAAGTAGAGAGATTGCAGTATGAACTTTCTACGACCAAACATGCTCTCAAACTGTGTCCAGCAACACACCAAACACGTATCCACATCACTACACCATCACCAATTCTAACAGCTAGGAATGGAGTTTTAATAATACTTAGCTCTTCTCATGCTCAAAATTCTTCACAAACATTTAAACGGTCCTAACACTGCTGCAAGTATTATTATCCCCATTTTACGCTCGGGGTGGTGGAGGCAGAGGGGACTGGTAATTTGCCCAGACACAGACCGCATCCCTTCCCTCTTGCTCCAGTTCTCCATGTTCTTTGTCATTTCTTTAATTTTACACTTCATGTACTGGAGAGTCCTAGGAAATGCAGCTGGCATGGTTCCATCTGTGGTTATTAGGCAAGCTGTGCCACTTTGGAAGTTACATGACAAATACGAAAGTAACAATCAATGTGAAGTCCACATCAGAGGCTCAGAATTGATGTCCTAGAATGCCACAACATCTTAAAAACAAGCTTACTCGTTCTGTAACAAAGTGTTAAGGACATAAGGACTAGTTCTCTCTGCTGTATGGACAAAAAGGACTGTAAAAGTCAGTCATGGTGGTAAAAAAAAAATAAAATTTGGTCCTCATCATCTGTCTGGGAACACTGAAAACCCCAACAGTGGCCCAGCATGTACTGACATTGTACAACAGAAAGAGCATCTAAATGAAAACAAAGTTTCCAGATGCGCTATCTTACTAGGACATACAAATAACTAAGGTTTTTCCTCCCCTACCCCTCAAATTTGAAAATTCGTGAGTCTGAATTACGTCTTAGAAACTGTGTGGAAAAGTAAATGCCTAGCAATGAGCTTCCAGGTATAAAATATGGTATTTTGACTTCATCTTACTGACAATCCCCAATTGTATTATTTCAGTCGATATTAACATTCTGCACAGAAAAGGCATTTCTGATTTTGCCACATTTGCCCTCTTGAATTTTCTACCTTATACCTTGCAGTCTGTGCCCCATTTTGATTTTTATCCTGCCTAGTTTAGTCTTACTCTAAACACAGCGTGATTTCATATTATCCCTTTCAAAAGCTTCAGCTTTGCTCTGCCACTGGACTGCAGGAGCAATGGATAACATTTCAATGCTTTATTACCTGATCTGTAAGAGATGAGGGACACAAAATTCTGTCACTTCTAACAGCAAAATGACCGAGTGTGCAAAATGACATCCCTCTTACAAGCACCTAAAAGGCTACAAAAAGGCACATAAATACTTCATTATTTGTTGTTTCGTGCCTGATCTTGGCATTTTTAGTGTGTCTCCAATAAACGGCATACAATGCACACGCTCCCTTGCAATATGGCAGGAACTTGGGATAAAAATGAAGATCTTCAGAAGTGCTTCACAGCTAGCAGTTATTGCTCAGCAGCTCTCTCTCCTTTCAACAAATGCTAGGGCTGCACTACCACCTGCGAGAACGGTGTTCCTACAGCAACCTCAATCCCAAGTCTCATTCCCTAATCCATTTCCCCCTTCATTCCCAAACATCTAAATTTCTAGCAGAGGGGAACAATGCATGTTATGTGGGCTTTTTCCCTAACAGATATCCAAAGCTATTCCTGCCTTCTGTAGAGCTGGTAGGCCAGAAAGCATCTCTTTTGCACAGCTGAAGAAGCAAAAAAGAGAAATTTGTTCTCCCTTGGCAGTACAGCCAAAAGGTGGCAGGCTGGCTGAGTACCTCACTTATGGCCATGTCCTGAGAGGTGAGAAGCACATACGGCTTCTTTTGACTTCAGGTGGGGACTGTGGATGTTGATCACCAATGGAAATCAGTCCCAAGGCACTAGGCAGGAATGGAAAAGACATTAACAAAGCTGTTGTGACCTCCTATATAGCTGAAATATCAGGCTAGAAAAGTAAGAGGCATTGGAATCTTCCTTTGGGCTTCCTTGAAGGAAAATGGCAACAAAAAAGGAATGCAAGATCCCTGACAAATGTCTGGCTGAAGCCATTTCTCACTGCTTCAAAAATCCAGGAGATTAAGGGATCATGATACATTGATTCAAATGCGCTAATGTCAAAATGTTTCCATTTCAGACAAGTGCAATGCACTTGCACGTTGTGTGAGAGTGACAGGAGCCCACAGGCCTGCTTGGGCTCCGCAGAGTTTACAGGATGATTTTCGTCTCAGAACACCAGTTTTGTGATGTGAGCCAAGCATTCACACCTAGCCGGCACTAAGACAGGTCAAAGCACCGGACTGAATGCATGTTCACATCACACTGGACTTACAGCTGCCTTGAAACTGCAGCCCTGAAAAAAGGTTAAAAAAGGGAAGGCTGATGCTTTGGCAATTCATTATCTGTTACATAGTCCAAAAGCCTCAAAACATATCAGTAGCTCGACTAGTGGCAATTCACTATTGCATGACTGGTAGTCACAAAGAAAGCATTTCTTAATAATTAAAGCAGTCATATTGATTGGGTGCTTTTTTCACAATTCCTCCAGATCAGTTAAATCCACAACTACTTTCAAGAACAGCGTGTCATCTCTAACATAGGTATTCTTTGTGTTCTCCAGAACCGTGTGCGGCACAAAGCGCGGGCATCCAGAGGCAATATTCATTTCTCCATCTGGCCTTTTGAAGCTGCTGCTGTTGGGGTCAGCTCTAAAGTTTTCCACAATGTGATTTTTTTTCCCACTTTGGTCCAACAGCATAAGCGTAACTTTTTGCTTGAAAGGCCAAGGCAACAGTGAGTCAAACTCGCCTCTCATGACTACAAAGTAAAGCGAGACGTGCGTTCCCTTGCCTGAGCCATCCCCATTCAGATATGCTCTCGCACATAACCTGTACCCACAGCGGCTGGTGTAAAAAGGCTGGCTGAATATAGAGAGCACACGGCCTTCCACTGCTTCTTTTTTCTTCATCTTATAGTCCGTGATTTTCCAAATTAATTTCCCACTGTAGCACGTGCCTTCCAAAAGCTTAAATCGTTCTTCATTTTTATTGAGCTGTGCTTTGTGAATATTGATTTGGAGATCATGTTTGCTGGACTGACCTTCCAAAACAACTGGAAAAAAAGAAATATTCAGTAAAATAAAATGGTCAGAACACTGGATACAAAGAGTGACCAGACTGGAGCTGACAATATGTAAGAATGATACTGAGTAGAGACTGTTAACTAATGCTAGCAGCACTGTGGCTGTTGACTTTTAAAAATTATTTTTATTATTGTAATTGCAGCAGGTAATTGAACAAGGTAAAACACGACTGCAAGCCAGATTTAATGTCTGACAGCAGACACTACCACTGCTCACATCACAGTGCCTCAGGAATTCAGGAGCTGGGCCCTGTGGTGACACCATGGAGTAGGGGAAGGTGGGAGGATGGAGCACACACTACCACAGGTTGGTCTTAGAAAGCAAGAATAAGCAAGTTATTTCTGGCTAAGAGCCACAGCTGACTGTCTGCAGTACCAGAGCCTCTACTTAGCCACCACAACATCAGCAAAAATCCCAAACCCACGCAGAAAAGAGACAGAAGTCCCAACATACCTAAGCGCTGATCGTATGACTCCATAAGGGCAATCTTCTGTTTTACATTTTCAATTGTGTCAAACAGGGGTCGCAAGTCTAATTTACTTTGCTGCTGGTTTGCCATCTGTATTAGCTGTTTCACCTGCGATTCCAGACGTGCAGATTTATCCAGGTGACTGGCAAGAGCCTTCCCAGTTAATGTCATTGGAAGAGGGTGGGAAGTAGAGACAAGAGACGTGCATAAAATCAGCCATTCCATTTGAAATAGAGAAATCTTTAACATGTCAGCAATACCAGCTACAATGTGCAATCAATAGTCTGCTGCCTTAGGAACGTATCCAAATGTTCCCTCTCTCGGCGTTTGCTGACTGAGAAACCATCCCTCATTCAGATCCATTCTCACTGCAGTACTTCATTCAACTACTTATTCAAATTTACACCTTCCTATTTCCTATGATCTAGCCATGGGGATTTATTCAGTGTTTTTGCCGAGATCAGATATCCAGACTTCTTTATTGGTTAAAAGGAGAAGACAATACTGTACTGTAAAAAACAACAGCAATGGCAACAAACCAAGAAGGGCTTGTGAAATGTCTGGGAAGCAGTATTTGTTATCATCTTGCTATTAATGACAACTGGATACACATATTTCAGGATGCAAAAAAGCAATCGGCCAAAAAGGTAAAATCAGTCTCACCTGCGTGCTTACCATCAAGTTGCTATTTTTACCAAACAGTTGTGTAAACTGTCTGAATTCTTTCTCACACTTTTTAACAGCCTCTGCAAGCTGCTGGATTTTAATCTCTTTAGATTCCAGGCTCTTGTACAGGTCAGATATCTACAAACAGAAAAATACAGAGTAAAAACTCCAGGCACAACAAAATACCCAAGGATTGCATTAAAACACACGTGATAGTACAGAAAAAAAAGAAGAAAGGTTTATAATGCAAGGTCTCCAGCTTAGCTAGATAATTCAAACTTTGTGGATGAGCTCTGGCAAGTACGGAACATCCCTGCATCTTAAACCTGCCCAGCTGCTGCCCAGCTTACAAAGCAAGATTTTTAAGCCACTGTGTTAATGTGGATTGAGGCAAGAGGCTCTGCACTGCTCTGTACTTCCTCTACAGAAGGGACAACTTGAGCGTCTAAGGGCTCCTGTTCAAAGCAATCTGACTGGCCTCTGAAACCTTAAAATGCTCTATCTGCAAACCTTGAGGCAACTGTAAGAAGAGGCTGAAAGCAAATGAGGTGAGCAATGGCAATGAGCCTCCCATTGTGCCTGCCAGAGAATATACGTGCCTGAGCACAAAGAGGTTTCCATCTAATTGCCTGACTTCACTAGAAGAGCTTATTCTGACTTCTGAGGTGTGCAAAGACAATAAAAACAGTCTTTTAAAGTATACTTGAACTAAAACAGGCAACAAATGCAAAATCTCGTATCGTCCTCCAAGCAGCCAAGGACTGTTGAAGAATGCTCATTAAATAAGAGTTACCTGTTCTTCCAATCTAGAGTTCTTGTCCAAAATCTGCAGCATGTGTTCCCTCAGGGCACCATTTTCATGTTCAGCAAGTTTCCCTCTTTTAACCTTAGTGAGGCAGAGGAAGAAGTGAAAGAATAAAATAATCAGATGAACAGATTTGTGAAGCTGGTGGGTAAAAAATGTATTGATGCAAGCATTTAAAACATCCCCTCTGTGACTTTGGAATCAGGGAATGGCAGTACTGGTTCTATGTGGTAGCATCTTAGGTGGTAGCAGTACTAGAAACGATTGTGAAAGAACAAAAAGTGGTTATTTTGATTAATTATTCTGATTGGTTTGGGAGACAAATTCCAGCCCCAAAACAAGCAAAGATTTACAGAACAGTACCTTTATAAGACAGCCATACTGCTTATACGGGCAGTCTACTTCAGTCTCGGGACACACAGTGTGATGCTTTTCAATCTGCATATAATAACAAAAAGACTCTTAATAAAATAAATATTAAATTACTTATTGCACTGATAAAATCTGAATACTTGCATAAAGGGTGAGTAAAGGCCAATATCATGACTGATCACGTAAAGAGGAAAATGAATATTCAGACAATAAGCGAGCTTGGTACTCTCCCATACTGCTAAATACCAGAGCTTTGCCATGACCAAATTCCTCATTTGTCAGGTGGGCCACATATCAGTTACAGGACCAAACAAAGAAAATACTTGGAGTGATGAAGATTTATTGGTGCAAGCCAATGCTTGCGTCTCTGATGCAAGTTTCAGTTTTCATAGTAGTGTGCAATTTGCTGAATCACAGTATGTGGAAGAACTACCAGTACCTCCTTTTTCAGAATGATTTGTGAGCAGTTTTGGACACAAGGCACGGGATAATCAGGACAGTCATCTTTCTCGTGATTCTGGGGAAAAAGAAAAACAACACAACAGTTTGCATTTTTGTAAAGTAGTATACATAAAGGAAGCTATTAATTTGGCATGCAAAAAATAATCATAAACATGCATGTACAAGCCCCATATCACATTGCTGTTCCTAAGAAAGCAACAATAATTGGTATCATTTAAAGCAGATTTATTATGCTTTCTCCTTCAGCTACTCAGCCAAATTTTGCTTCACGAGTTATAAAACCCCACTGCAGTGCTAGAAACTTTTTACTCAGAACTAT